>NC_140714.1:4382500-6882500 GCF_050655825.1 Lonchura striata | reverse complement strand
CTCACTATTACACATCTATTTTTCCTCTGTGTATATCTGAGACTGTTTAAGCAAAACCCTTCCCAGCTCATTAGCTTCTCCTCTCCCTCCCCTCTTTTTCCATTTGCTGGATAGGGAGATCCTGGCTGGAACAGAGATAATTTCACATCTTGGCATGGGGCTGGCAGCTTCCCTAAACAAACACACCAAACCCCAGAAGAGGAGGCATGGGCATAGCAGTGCAAACCTGTCCATCCAGGCAGGGCAGAGCCCAGAACTGGGATTCAGGGGGGCTCAGCTCTCTGTGGGCTCAGCAATCCTCACCACCCATTGCCAGGAACCTGTGGGGGATCCTCAGGACCAGGCACAAACACCCCACAGGACACTCCCTGCCAGCAATAAGGCAGAAAGGCTCCATTTTGCAGGGGTTCAGATGCAGGACCTGCCCAAATCCAAGCATTGATTGGCTGGAACAGAGAAAAGCCAGGGGGAGACGCAAAGAAAAAGCAAGGCAGCTTCTCTGGTGAGCAAACCAGGCTCAGCATTCTCTTTTCTGAGTAGTTTTGTGCTGAGGGACGTGGGAGCTGTGGTGGGCGAGCGAAGCAGAGCAGGCTGCAGGAAGGACAGAGCCTGCCCAGCGCCAGCTGCAGACCAGAGCCGCACACAGACACGTCCGTGCACACACCCACCCACCCCTGCAGCCACCAATGAAACCCAAACATGTTTAGGGTGAGAGGACTGAGAAATATGACCCTGGGATGTGCTCGTGAGAAACAAGCTCAGCCTGATGGGGCAAGCATCTTGCCTGGCTTTTCCCTGCAGTTTCTACCAAGAGGCTGGGGAAGAGGAATTAAAGAGCTGTGCAGAGAGGGGGAGGAACTTCTTTTAACTAGTCACATGCTTGAGGACTGCATAACATTCAAAAGGGGTTAACTGGGCCTATTTCAAGGCATTAAAAATATTTTTAGCCTGCAAGGGCAGCTGACAGCAGTCCTTCAAGTACTGAAAACTGGAATCTGCCTCTGTGTTAGCAGTTGGCCTTGCTTTTCCCTCTCTCTTCACAAAAGGGAGGATTAAAGACTTTGAAAACATTTGTTTTAAGCTGCACAGAAAGGCCAGCCATCTATAAAGCTCTGCATTTGGTAAACAAGCAAGCAAATGGAAAGGAACTGTCAGGCTTGTCGGGACCAGGCAGACAAGCCTGTGTCACTGAGAAGTGATCCCCAAGCTTGGTTACCCTCGTAGTGGGAAGACACCAGAACACAAGGGATTCAACTGCATGGAGGGTGTGTTGGGCTGGTCTCAGGGTGGCAGGAGCAGGGGTGACATACCTGTAGCATTGGAGAGTGCCAGGGACTCCATGGAGCCCCGGGGAGTCTGCTCGGTGGGCGTCAGGTCCTCTGTGAACTTGAGGGCATTGATGGGGTGACGGGTGCGGCACTGCGACGCTGGCATCCCACCCTCCTCTTCCTCTTCATACTTGGGGACTTTGACACTTCCTCGTGTCTCTGGGAAGCTCTGGTTGGACATGTCACTGTAGCTCTCCTGCGAGCGCAGCCTCCCTGAGTAGTAGTCCTCTCTGCAGTCCTGGATAAAGCTGCCACCGTGGCTCTTCATGGCCAATGAGGAGCTCCTCTTTTGGTTGCTGAAGTGTTTCGCCCATAAATCCGACTGCGAGCCTGGGACCTGGGTGGGGTTATAGGAGGTTCTTATGTTGCACTGGCTGAGAAGCTGCAAGGGGGTTTGAGACTGGCTTTGCTCCATTTTGCCCCCATAGTGATAGAGCTCATCCCGGCTCCTCCACAAGTGGTCCCTGTTGAGGCTCGGTGTCTGGCTGGCCAGGCTCAGCAGATCCATCTGCAGGGACAGCGGGTCCACGTCGGTGGAGAGGCGGTTGGAGGTGACCTGCAGCTGGTTGCAGGGGCTGCGTGCCCCCTCCTCGCCCTTCCCCTTGTTCTTGCCGATCTTGGCACTGCGGCGCGATTCCTTGGCTCGCGCGCTCTGGAAAGCCGAGTCGGAGGAGTCGGAGCCGTTGGGGTCGTCGCCGATGCTGCAGGCCCTGGAGCAGAAGATCTGGCCCTGCTTGGGCAGGAAGGGCCGTCCCAGCAGCGACTTCTTGCACTGGGCGCAGCAGAAGCAGGTCTCGGTGGCGTGCCAGTGCTGGCCGTCGTACGTCATCTGGCCCTGGTCAATGCCTTGAGGGAGAAGATCAGTGTCAGGGTCATCTAGCACTGCACTTAACACCTGCATCAAGGCCAGGCTGCATGGGCTCTTGAGCAATCTGGTCTAGTGGAAAGTGTCCCTGCTGATGGTGGGTGATTGGAATGAGATGACCTCTAAGGTTCCTTCCAACCCAAACTATCCTATGACTCTATGATCCCCCATGGGTGACATGCACTCAGCCTCGCTCTTGAAAGCCCTTTTTCAGTTTCTCTGATACATGAAGTTAATCTCATTTTTAATTCTTCCCAATTCTAATTCCAGGCCTTTGCTTGGGAGTTACTCAATGTTGGAAAAGGCAGCAGACCCATGCCTCAAGCTATTTTGTATTAAATGGGGATATTTCCGATCATAAAGCAAAGGAATGCAAGAAGTTCTCCATAAAGTCCTTGAAGTAAAAGCAATATGATGCTTATTAAAAAAAAAAAAAAAAGCCTCCAGCTAAACCATAATGAGGAATTTGTGCTGCCTTGGTTAAGCATGCAACAGAGCAGATGACAACCCTGTCCCTTGCTGCTACTGTGGTCCCATCGTAACTTTATTTTGGCTTCAAAAGAGCTGGCCCTAGGGGCTGAGCACACACCCATGCCTTGCACCCAGCCACATTTCCTGGGTTGCTGCACCAGGCCCCCCTTGGGTTCAATAAAGGAATTGACACAGACAGTCTGTCTCCCTCCAGCCAAACCCCAGGGAGCAACATCTGCACAGTGCTCTCAGTCAGAGCTGTGAACAAAGCTCCTGAGGTTTCAATTATAACATTTGCACACTTGTTTAAGCTGCTGTTACTGGCCAAAGCCCTTGCTGCCCCCGTTCCCTGAGAAAGTGCCATGCACAGTGTGGGCTGGCTGGCACGGTGGGTGTACACCACATGTGCACAGCACGTGCCTGCTCACCCGCTGTGGGGCCAAGTGCTGCCAGGTAACTTATAAATGAACACTATGTTAATGGTCTGTTTTATTTCAAGCTAAATTAGGTTTAATATAATCGGTTTTTTCCTCCCCTTATAGTGAGCAAAATGCTTTTATCCAGCATGCTACACTTGTGGGCAAAAGAGAGACAAGACGGTGGGTGGGATTTTATCAGCTCATTTTCCATTGCCCAAAGCCATCTTGCAGAGGAAGGAGTGCAGCCTCTTCACTCCATCCTCACCTACCCAACCCAAGCCCTACAAGGCTTCATCACATGCTTACCTCTGAGTTATGTAGCTTGTCAGCACAGTGCCCTGTTCACTACTGTGAGCAACTTGCAGCAAAATGGTTGCAGTCCCTCCTTTGCTAGAAATGTGCAAATATGCACCAAGCCAGACATTTTGCCCTGAAAACCTGAGAGTCAGCAGGCCAGCTGGAGCGAAGGACAGCAGATGGGGAAAGCACAAGAGAAGGGACCATGCAAGAAACATTATCAGCTGCTTCTTCACCTTTCTGCAGCTGAGATTTTGGGAAGGATGTGCTGCAGGTCACAGTAGATGCATCCTCCAAATGCTTCACTGAAAACCCTGTGTTTCCCCTCCCTGTGCCATCTGGCTGCTGCACAGGAGCAAAAGGTTTGTTTTATTCCCTCTTCAATATACCAAGTATTTGAACATGTAAGCTCACCTCCATGGACAAAGAAGGGCTGTCTGCATGCTCACTGTGCTCAGCCAAGTGGCAAAGGGGGCTGGGGAGAGCAGCAAGGGACTTCCCAGCCCACCCAGCTTAGGGACACTGAGGCCCCTGACTGAAGTGCATTTTAAATCACTGTTCTAGAAACATAAATTGACCCTGATGCATTATTTCTTTCTGTCTGAGAACATCTATCTGCAAGTTGATTGAAAAAGGCTCGGAAACAATAATGATGCCTAATGAACAAGCATCTTTTCTGACAGTAGCTCATCAAATCATGTGATCCTTTGCCAAGCTTGGATGGGAAAAATCCGAGTCAAAGAGCCAGGCTGTTTACAGGAAAATGGGATTTAAAGGGAAAAAAATGTGCCAGAGAAATTTTATTATGCCAGAGAAAGCTTTCCCTAGCTGCCACTGCTCCTGAAGTTGCCGTCTGATAATCTTCCCCTCTCTGACTCCAGAAAGGGATAAACAGCGGTGTAACCAAATAAATCACCATGTTATCTCCTTGGTGGGCCGGGGGAGATGCACAAGCACATTTGGTTGCCCCAGCCATGCAGAGTCCTGCCCGCAGCCCCACGGTGCTGTCAGGAGCTCTTGCCAGCAGCCAGCTCCCGGGGGGCCGCGCCCTCCCGCACGTACCGATGTGCTGGGCGCAGGTGTCGCAGTACTCGGCGTACAGGGACTCGAAGCAGCTGCAGCAGTAGGGCCTCCCGTCCTTCATGATGTAGCGCTGCCCCCCCAGAACCGTCTCGCACTCGAAGCAGCAGAAATGCTTCATGTGCCAGTGCCGCCCTTCGGCCTCAGTGCACTCGTCGGCAAAAATGATCTGCGGGAAGAAACACAAACGTGGGGCGGGGGGTCGGTCAGAAAAGAGACCGGGATGCAGACACCAACCTGTGTGTCTCCTGCCCTGCATGGCAGCTGTGCCCCTTTGCTGATGCAACCTCCAAATTTTACAGCTAACGCCCCCAGTCCTGCATGGGAAACTCCCATGGTTTGGTTTGTGGCTGGGGCACCCATAATTTCTTAGGAAAATCCATTAAAATGCAAATTCCTCAGAAGCATGTTAGTGGCCAGACTATAAAGTGTTAAGGCAGAGCTGCAGTAATGTGCTCGTAAGCTCACCCATCAAACAGAGAGGTCGATCAGGGTAATAAACACACTTATATACAACCTATCGATCTGGTGGACTTCTGGAGAACAGAGCAGCCACTTACCTGAACACATTTACTCATCTCTGAAACAGGGACCTGACCACAAAGGATGAGAAAAAACACAAGGAAAAGTGGCAGCTCACCAGAGAGGAGAAAAGATGGAACTAGCCTGGCTCCTCATCTTCCTGCTACCCCAGCCTGGGTGTCTATAGAAGTGACTGCAGTCATTATACCAGTGAGAAAACTGAGGCACAGAACGCTGTTAAGGACAAGTTGGAGAAGCAGCCACCTAAAATGTCTTCAGCAGATGCTTTCCTGCTGTGTCATCTTCTCATCCCCACCCCAACTCAACTCCCAAAACCAAGGGAGCCAGCAGCCCCAGATCTGCTCCCCGGTTCTCTATACTGGCACAGGGTACACCAAAAGCTTTTCCCTTGCAGATCCTCCTAGCCCTGAATTACTGTTTCTCACAATTAGTACTTGATGTTTTAGGGAAAGAAAAGCATGCTGAAGAATGAGCTGAATGAAAGAATTAAATGAGAATTTGCAGGGATAAAAAATACATGAAAAAAAATTACCCAGCCTAAGCCACAAAGAAATAGATCCAGTTAAATGGTTAGGGTTGTCTTTCACTGGTAACACTACAAATTTAATCACACACATACATCAATGCTCTTTATATCTGAAGTGCATATAGCCTTGGATATTTACTGTTACATGCTTACAAGGCTGGGACATGGTATTTTATAGCATATATGGTTTTCTATACTATGGTTTTCATAACTTTAAAAACCAGAGCAATTTCCTTCACAAGCCTTTTAAACAGAGATTGACACTTGAGAAGTGCTCAGAGGCGACTCTGTACGGTTTTCTATCTCAGTTTTGTATTCTATTTGTTCAGCTTCCTCTAGCTTGTTAATCGCCTCTCTCAAAGCCTATTTCAGCTCGGCGTGTACTCAGACATGACTGACTTGTAAGAAATACAGCACTCATCCCACCAGGGGCTTCTTCTGGGGAAATGGAGGAGAAGAGAGGATCACCACACCCAGCTGGGCTAAAAACACGAAGCCAGGGGCTGTGCTTCTACTGGAAACACTCATGGAAACCCCCCAGCTTCCTGTGTGTAAATGAGGTCCTAACTCATAACAGTCCTAGGCAGACTGCAACTACAGATATCTGAAACCTCAGGAAAAGTTTGCTCGAGCCTTTGGCAAAGCCAAGCCATCAGTTTGGTGTGTATGCCTCCAGGAAAAAGTCAGGGATGGAGGGGAAATGCCACCCAACCCTCCTGTGCCACCCCAGCAGGCAGCAGCTCATGGCAGAAGCTGTCTCTTACCTCATCGCAGGCGGCGCAGCGGGGCTTGAGGCACTCGGCGTGGTGCCTGCCACAGTAGATCTTCCCATCCTGGTAGAAGTAGATCAGGTCAACCAGCAGCTCATTGCAGACACTGCAGATGAAGCAGGGAGGGTGCCAGCACACGCCGTGCCCTGCTCGTGAGGCGAAGACAGCCATGTCCCCTCCATTGATCTGGCCGCCACACTGTCAGAAAAGCCAGGGATTAATGGAGGCGTGTGGGTGAGCCCACTGCCACCAACAGGATGCTCTCACAATCACTGCCCTGCACAATGCCAGGAGATGAATTGACAAGTCCATGTCAAATATCCTGAAAGGTGCCTGACAGACCCCAGCACTCACACCTGGCAGGGCCACAGGCAGATGCTTGTTTTGTGTCACTTTCCACTAGACCAGGTTCCTCAAAGCCTCATCTAATCTGGCCTGAACACTTCCAGGGATGAAGTAGCCACAACTTCCCTAGGTAACCTGTGCAAGTGCCTCAACACCCTCACAGGGAAGACTTTCTTTGTAATATCTAATCTAAACATGCCCTCTGCCAGTTTAAAGCCATTCCCTCTATCAATATATGCCCTTGTAAAAAATCTCTGTTCAGCTGTCATGTACTCCCTTTAGGTACTGAAAAGGTTTTTAAGGCACTCCAGAACCTTCTCTTCTCCAGGGTGAACAGCCCCAACTCTCTCAGCCTGTCTTCAGAGGAGACGTGTCCCACTTAACCTGGATGATGTAGGTACCTGTTCATCAGCCACTACCCACCTGCTCACAGATGGCTCCTGTCATGGTTACAGGGAATGGCCGAACATTGCCTCTCCCTAAATTTTCCCTCTTCCTCTGGTTGCTGAAGAGTTTGAGCTCCCTCTTCTCCTCCTCATCCAATGAGTTGCAATAACGAACCTAAAAAACACAAGAGATGCTCAGTGCCTGGGGTGTCCCTGGCTTGCCAACCAGTGAGGCCCTGCAAACCTCTGCCCTTGGCTGTGGAGAGGCTGGAGAAACAATAGGCTTCAGAAATCTGGGGTTTGATCAGAATTTCAAAAGGTTGAGATGAGAAAAAAGGGCAGGATGATTGTTGTTCTTTGGGTGCTTGATTTGTAGAAAAGTCTTAAAAGCTGGGTTCTCAGAGTCACACCCAGACCAGCAATTGGACTGATGGCTTTTCCTGCCTTCTCCATCAGCCTTCTGTGGCAGAGGTCTTAATAATATTACACTGGTATTTCTAGAGCACAGACCCTTTTCTCTGCACAAAAGACAGAGTTCCATTGACTTGTAAACTATTTTTCCACAGGATCAAGACTGCTCATTTGCAAAACCTCTGCATTGCAAGGTAATAAGGAAATAAGTAAAATAAAAGGATACAAACAATGAATGATGCAATTTCCCTGAAGCTTATAAAACTCTGAGGTTTTCCTGGCTATTTCCATCCTGCAGGCTTAGCTCTTGGCTGGTTGCATTTCAATGGGGAATACAACTGAAGAGCCAGGGAGGTCAAATGTAGCACCAGCACCCAATCCACCCCTCTGTTACTTGGGAGAGCAGGCTCATGGAGCTGAGCAGGGTTATTCACATGAGCAACCAGCACACCTTGCATGTTAAAGGGAGCAAAACTGAGCATAAAGGGAAACTGGATGTAAAACCTCCCAATCTGCAGAAAATATACACAGACCTGCAGGAAAACTTGCAGGAAAACAGGCTGCAGTAATGGCATTTGTGTGTATTTATTCTTATGTTTTCTGGCTGTCAGGCTGTGGGTTTCCAGCAGCTGCCAGGGAAGCAGGCAGGCAGGTTGGGACCCAAGGGTGTACAGGAAGAAGTCCCTTCTTTGTGCCTGGAGCTCCCCCCATGCTGACAGTGCTGTGCCTGTGGCACCCAGCCACACGCAGGCAAACTTGTTAAAATCTGACTGAGATCAAACAAGTTACCTGCATGTATTTCCCAGAGCGGCTTCTTCAGAAATAACATGAAAATATTTTTTTTTTTGTTTACACAGGGAAATTTTGTGGGTTACCAGAAGCCAGTGTTCTCACTGGTGAGATCAGGATGTCAAAGACCAGACCCTTTTTGCTGCCTCACATCATTCCTGTGAGACGTAAGAAGGTTTATTTTGCACTGACTGGTTTTGACTCAACCTGCAGCCTCACAGGCTCTCCCAGCTCGTGAGGCTCAGCCCAGAAAGCCCCTCCTTAGCACACTTACTCCCACTCCAAGGTGAGTCGGAAGCAGCACCTGGGAAAAGGCTTTTGCAACTTTGGATCTGTCTCTAAATAATCCCAACAGCATTCCAAGTCACTTTTAACAGGGACTTGGCCTCCAAGGGCTGAGCAAATGCTTTTATTTCAGATAGCTGAAGAAAGATGACTTTAAAAAATTTTAACTTTAGAAACAAACAACTCCCCACCTCCAACAATCAAAGCAGGAAGCAAATACAGCAACTTAAATAGCAACGTGACCGAAATTCAAGTATATCCCCCTGAAAAGCAAAAGGAGTTGAGGAAGGAAAGCCACGCTTCCCACAAACAACCCCAGGAGGAGCGTCCACTCCCCACCCACAGCCGTGCTGATGTCCAAGGACATTTTCTGGATACTGACCTCATTGTCATGTGGTGGCAGCTGGTGAAGAAGTTGCTTTATGCGGGATTTTTCTCCCGGGCTGTTGACATAGGGAACCTTGTCCTCGGGCAGGCAGCTGTAGTACTGGTGCACCTATGGAGCAAGAGAGGGGACTGCAGTGGGGTTCCCTGGCCGAGCCCATGCCCCTGTGCCCGGCCAGCAGCCACCCCCTGAGGCAGCAAGTGCTGGGTCTTCCCCAAGATTCTGAGCAGGGAAACACTGCCAAGAACTGCTTCAGGTTTGTTTTCTTTTGTCCTCCAAGGCAGAGGGGTGGCAGCCCCGGCGAGGTGGGCACGTTACCGTTTGCTCTGTCAGCCTCCATAGCGTGAGCATTGCGCCGGCTGCGGGGATGTGTCGGCACCTGCCTCGGCAGGGAGGTTAAAAAGGCTGCGCCCCAGCAGTCTCCGTGTTGCTGGCTATCTCAGCCTCCACCTCCATCAAACCCCTCCGGGCTTTTTTCTGCAGCAATTTGTGGAAATAAACAGCAGATAAAATCTGTTGGAAGGCTTAGTTTTTCTCTTTCGTCTCAGAGCGTGTAATTAAAATCAGCTATTAAGAAGGCTGAGGAGCAGCGTGCCCGACGCTGGGAGCGCAGTGCAGCCCGGAGAGGAAGCACACCCTGAACCCCAGCATCTCTGCTCCGACTGCCACACCTGGGATGTGCACTCAAGGGCCGGGCCAGCATCGGGAGGGGACTCGCTGGCTGAGGATCCGCTCTGAAACAGCCACGGTGATGTTGAACAGCTTGGGAAGAACCAGGACAAGGTAAAGGTAAGCTCAGCTGGATTGGGATTCACTGCAGCCCCAGATGTCTCCAGATGCTTGGGCAGAAGCAAAGGGCTGGCTGGCTTCCTTAAATCTGCTCTTGGCTGGAGACATGCAGGCTGTTCCCCCAGAGCACACAGATTTCTGCCTTTGTCATGGTGGGATTAGCCCCGAGATGCTCCCTCAGCTATCAGCAATTCATTTTGGACTGCCTGCAGCTTTCACAGGGCTTTTCCCAAATAACACGCCCTTTGCAGTGGTTTCTGATCAGCTTTTTCCCTTGCTGTATGCTTTGGACTTTGGCCTAGAAAGCATCAGCTGGGCCAGCTCTCTCCAGAGAAGCCCTCCCTGCCTGCACAGCCCCATGGCATCTGGGGATGGCGGGGTGCTGTGGGTCACTGGGAGGAATGGGGACATGAGCTGGTCACACAGGGCTGGCTGGCAGGGGAGCTCACCCATGGGCTTGCAGGCTGATGGGGGTGGCTCACACACAGTTATCTTCTACAGAAAGAAATACCCTTTTATTCCAGAGTAACTATCCAAATCTAGCTTTATTCAGGAATAATTGCTCTGCATTCATCTCACTCCCTGCTCTCATTCAAAACTACCTGAGAGCAAGAGCTGCTCCAGTGGTTTTCTCAATTTATGGTTCCTCCCAAACCGATATCACCATCCTCCTTCCCCCATCATCAGGTTTTCCACAAAGGGAGATTTTAGCAGATTCTTACATGCAGGTCTGCAGTGCTGATGACAAGGGAACTGCTCATGTTGCAAAGCTGAGGAACATGCTGAACATATGCCACTGCAAAACCCTAAATTTGTTTTGCTAAGGCACAGCAGAAACAGACCCACCAGCTATGGAAACTGTCAAAGAAAGAATGGCTGCAAAATATTTTGTTATGTTAAAAAGAAAACAAACTACATACATTAGAATACTTACTTTGCATTTATAGAGCATCCTTCATCCAGGAACATCAAAGCACATTAAAAAGACTAAAATTCTTATGACGTGCTACACAAGGTAGCAAATATAGACATTGCAAAGGACTAATTCCAGCATCATGATGTTAAATGAGCTTCCCAAGTTCATGCAGCAAGTCTGCAGCAGAGTTTACAGCTGAAAATCTCCCAGCAATGCTCCAGCTGCCACACCAGACCATTTCCTGGGCTGCCAGGCTTCCACACGGCCACGCTGTGCGTGCCTGGCCAGCACACACTCCTGTGGCTTCTCCTGCCAAACTCCCCACCTGCAGAGAGGCTGTTCACTGTGCCCTGTGCTCACATTGGTTAGCTTGTGTTGTGATTTCTTGCAATGAAGTTTTTTTGCCCACCCAGTCCTTGAAGTTGGTGGAGACCATAAATTACTTTTTTCTTGAAGAGACGCCAAATTACTAAAGTGATGAGCCCCAAGATGCTCACCCTGGGCAAAAACCAAGGATGGGAGCTCTTCCTTCAGCTGCCTGGGTGCTTGCCTTCCCAGAGCACAATCCAGCAGGACATACGTGCCCAGCTCTGCTCCTGCTTCCGCTGGGAAGTTTTCCATTTACTCCCAGCAGGACTGCAGGAACTGGTTCCCATCACACCAGCAACATAGCTTGGCAGGGATGGGCAATTTGGTTTGAGCAGCAAAACAAAATAAATACAACAGGCTCCAACCTGTGTTCTGTTGCCTGAAATAACCTGAAAGAGTTTGCTTTGGATCTGCATCAGCCACAGGGACCTTCTAGAGGAGTGCCCAAGAAGAGGATGGAGCAGAGGCAGCTGCCAATCCTTGTCCAGTACCTGCGGAACATCGCATGGGGAGAAAATCCTTAACGCCTGCCAATGGCTTTCTGCAGCCACCACCCCCTTGAACCAGAGGGATGCACAGATCCTTTCACCTGGGACATCACTTCTATCCCAAGAGATCCATTCAGAGGGCAGATGAGCAGAAGGACACCCCTTGCCCAGGCTGACATTAGGCCATGCCTGTACATATATCACTCTCTCATCCATCACCTGTTCCCATGGCATGAATCCAGCTCCTTGGATGGGAGACCCAAGACTGGGAGGTACAGGGTCACAGGCTGCCAGTGTCCCTGCCTCTGTGCCCAGCTGGCTGCTGACAGCATTTCTGACCTGGTGTGGGAGCAGCTGGCAGCTGGGCTGGCACAGACCTGCGTGATGCTCAAAAACAAAGAAGGAAAAGGGGATTCTTAGATCAACCTGGCTTTTCAGAGAAAAAGCCTGCAGAAAGTGTTAACTTGCTGGGAAACTAAAACTGCTCAGTCTGCACTTTGCCTTTGTATAAAAGGTCACTGTTTTATGTTAAAGTAACTCCTCCTCTATCCAGCTCTGTGTTGTAGCATGCACAAGCCTTGTAGCTGGTGAGCTTGCAGGGCCAGGGCCAGACCCCCCACATGCCTGCTGATGGCTCTTCACTGCCTTTACAGGCTCTGCAACCCAGATAAGGATAACAGAGAGGGCAATGACCCAAGAGAGATAGCATTTCCTCTTTAAACCATGCAGTATCTGTAAGTGTTTTATTATTAAATACTTCTGCTGTACAACACAGCAGCTCTGCGTCCTCCTATTGCCCCTCGCAACAGATCTGCTCTGCCCATGGTTATCCCAACAAGCATCATTAACACACAGGACCCCCTTGTGGGGCTGGACTAGGTTTCATGGTCAGTTTTCCCACTTGTCCTACTTCACTCTGACTTCTGCATGAGAAAAATCCCAAAAGAGACTGGAAAACATCATGCTGAGTTAAAATAAAGCTTCACACAACATCTCAAAGTCGCAGATGCCATGGGCATGGTCTGGCCAGAACACTGGACACGGGGAGAGCTGTGGGTGCTAGGTGCCATGGGATACTGGCAGGCTGGGCAAGCTCCATCCTGCCCCAGGGAGGTCCCACTTGGAAAAGCTCCATGCTACCAGAACCTGGCACAGCAGATTCCCAAGGTGTTATTCTCACTTTCACAAGGAAAATGTCCAAACACCAACTTTTGCTAACAAAAACTGACAGGCATTTTGGAATTTAACAGCTGCTTGATGCTAAAAGGGAGGCGGGGAAGAGGGGGAGGTAGAAATTAAAAAAAGTAACAAACCAGGAGAAAGGAAAGAACACAATGTAAAAACAGGGTAGGAAAAAGCCTTTAAACTGGAGCCAACTTTATTCAAAGGCACTGAGGAGAGTAATTACATTAGTTTACAAATGCCTTTGTGTTCTGTGGTCTTCTTAGGTTTGGAGTATGTTTCCAGTTAAACTCTGACAGTTTACAAACCTACCCTGGCCCTGCTAAATAAAGGCAGGACTACAGCTTGTCCTGGCGGTCCCAGGGTGACCAAAGACAAAACCCACATGAGCATATCTGTGAGCAAAGCCTTACACCTCCTAGAAGGAAAAGTTTGCAAACATCCTGTAAATTCAAGCTATTGGTGAAGGATCTCTTTGATCAATGAATTAAAGGAGGTGAAGGGGAAATATCATATTTCTTACGCCACAAATTGCTGTTGGGAAGTAGCATTTGGCTGTACTCGCCCTGAACACAACGCCCCTTCCTAAAGCACCCACCCAACCAGGCTGTTTGGGATGACTGTATGGCTGGGATGGACTACAAAGGAGCTCATGGTGTCCTGGCACGGGTGCTGACTTGCTCAGCCCTCACAGCTCCAGCACAGCCAGCTGGGCAATCCTGCCTGGCTCTCCTGAAACCAAACCAACTGCAAAACCAACAGCAAGGCTTTTGCAAAGAGCCCTGTGAAGGAAGGACGTGCTGGCCTGTGAGCAGTAGGGTGCCTGAACACGGATGTTCCCAAAAAGGAGATCTTGGTGAGTCAGCCAGCACTCAGGCACAGTGCAGTAAAGCATCACACACAGCAGAGTCTGTTCAAAATACAGCATTCCCCAATGTCCCACCCATGCCCAGGACAGCATCATTTCCCCTGGGAACATGCCAGGGTACCACAGCCCTGGCAGCCCATTCCATGACATCCAGGGATGTCCCGTGGCAGCACAGAGAGCTGGTACCACATTGATGTTTGTGTGCTCAATTGTGGCCCCTTCTTCTGGCTCACTGCTGCGTGCAAACTCCCACGGGATTTGGCTGCTGAGGGAAGAAGGCAGCCAGTGGCTCTGACAAGCCTGTGCTGGCCTGGGCGAGCAGGGCTGCTCCTGTGGCTTGCCTGCTCCTCCCCAGTGCCAGCTTCTGAACAGCACACGTCAGGCTTTAATGATCCTTTACACTGAGCACTTAAAAGTGACAGACAAACGAACCTGATGCTTTTGTATGTCTCTCATTCCTGCTGGCCTCCCTTGCAAAAGCGAAGGGGGAAAAAAAAATCCCAAACAAACCACATGCAAATAACCTTCCCAATATGTCTGTGAAACATTGCAAGTGCTTGTACACGTTGACTCACACACAAGCTCCACAGATGACAGCACATGCGAGGCTGGAAAACGGGTTCAGTGTGCTTTGGCCCAAGTCTGGCACGTCCTCCTTTTCCAAGGCCATTGGGATACAAAGCACCGATTTATTTTTTTAAAGCAAAACAATCCTTACAGCAGGGCCAGATGCTCTGAAATGAAGAGTGGGAACTGCTGGCTGGTTCTGCCAAGCACGGGGATGCAGGCAGGCATGGAGGAGGGATCCAGAGTGTCCCCTGAGAGCCCAAAGCCCCAGCTGGGAGCAGGCCTGTCACCCCCAGATCTGCGAGCGCCCATCGGCGGCACAGCAGCGGGAGGCAGATGCAGCCCTGGCGCCGGGCAGTCCGGCATCCCGCAACGCTGCGCTTGCTCTTGGAAACCCGCTCCTAAGTCAGAGGGACAAAGGCAGGGAACAAAGGAAAAATCATTTTTCTAAGTGCTATTTGTTCTGGCACGCTCTGCGGCTTTCCGCACGCTCCTCTCCCACGGCAGTTGAGGCGTCGGAGCGCTGCTGCTCCCCAGTCGAGAACGACATCCATCCCTGCCAAGCCTTTGGAGCAGCTCTCGGGCTGCAGGAGATCCCGCGGAAGCGCTGCTTCCTGCTGGCATCAAAGAGAACATTTGAATGAAGGCCCTACGTCCACACATTTTAGACTTGTGAAAGCCTATGACATGATTTTCCTTTTTTTTTTTTAAGCAGAAATTGAATTTGGATTAAAAAGAGCCAGATCAGTGATTTCAAACAGCATCGAGAGTGAGCTGTGCTGCGAGGTCCATGCAGGGCTCAAGATCCCTTGGAGCACCAGGAATGATAATGATCATCACTGATCATTCCCCTGGGTATCCCACATAACATGCTCTTGGATTTCTAAGGCATGGGGTAGCACACTTGCATAACACTGCAACTCAGAAAAGCTGTAACTGCACACTGCAATAAAGCTCCAGGAGAAGTTTCTATTGGGTAGTCCAGGGTTTTCAGTTTCCTTTTCCACTCCCTGCCTCTCACCTCTGCTGACCTCCACACATATTCTTCAACTTTCAGAATTTGACATGAGCAAGCCATGTCAGGCAAGTGGTTTTGTTTCTGTGACCCACCAAGAGTAGCTGATTCCCTAGATTGTTCAAGTATTAAGTAATTTTGACAGCTTCCATTGGCTCACCACGATCAGAGCAACACTCCAGGATACAGAAATTGAGCAAATGTCCAGACATGTGGTTTTGCCATGGGCTCTTTTGCAGCGTGGGATGTGCTCACACTTCTCCATCCACTCTGTTCCAGGGCAGGGGAACAGCTCCAGGACCTCCTACCCCACTCCAGCTGCCCCTAAGTCATGCATCACTGGCATCACGCAGAAAAAGCATTCCATGTGCGGGACTGCTGCTCCATCCAGCAGCTGGGAAGCATTCAGCACAGTCTGATGCCTGGAGGCTGGATTTAGACAGCTCCAGCCTTGAAATAAGAGCCGCTAACTGCTGGGCTATTTAGATACTGAGAGAGTTCACCTGGGAGGTGATGGACTGACCCTACCTCAAAGTGAAACTGGAGAGCTTTTGAAAATATGCTGAAAGGCAGCTTTTGGATAAAATGCTCCAGCGTGCACATGTGTAAGTGGGCAAAATGAGAGGCAGCTGCAGCTCCTGGGAGCAGGGTACACCAGGAACAGCTTCTCCGCAGGGTCCTCAGCTTTCCATCTACTCTGCTCTCAGGATCAGGATCTACCAGGAAGGAAAAGCTCTCCATGGGCCTTTTGTCCTGCCTCTACCAGGTTGTAAATTAGCTGGTCTGCTTCCCACTACTACACAGGCAGTAGTGTGTGGTACTACACACTGTACTGTGGGGCACAGGGTTGCTTTGGTCTCTTTTACTCCTTCCTTGCTGCATGCAAGGCTTCAGTCTCTTGAGGAGTGAAATAGTTTGCTGAACTCTGAAGACTCAAGAAAGAACAAGGTGGTACAATGACCGTGGCACAAGTGACACACATGTCCCCCAGAGATGCCTGGCCCACATAATGTACTTTCTGCCTCACCAGAATGGTGAAAATCTTTATGTAAGGTGTAAAAGCATGTTCAGTGTAGGTTCATCTCTGCTCTCCTTTCCTCACTTTGTGACCTGAACAGAAACTGATGAAGCCTTAGCAACAGGTCTTGCAAAATATCCAGAAGAAGGATTAACATGTGTGTTAGCCCCTGAATAAATTCCCTGTAACAGATACAAGTTTCACACACCAGTGCAAAGCTCTTGAGGTCCAAGCTCTAACGGCTGCCTTAGAGAAAAATGGTCCCTGAACCTTCATGATGCTAATTTTAGCTCAGATGAGATTTTCATAACTTTTTTTCTTGTTGACAACAAGAGGGAATTAAGTTATTATGGCACATGCAAGGTTCTCAGATGCTGGCATGCCAGAGCCATACAAAAAAGCCACAGCGAGGCTGAAGTAGAGCCCCATCTTTTGTTTAATTGGAAATTTCTGCCCATAACCAGCTGCTCCTAATACTGAGACACAATAAAGATAAAAATCCTAAAAAATCTCTTGTATTCAGAAATTCAAAGTGGCATGTTATAACCCCTTTGGATTTCTCCAAACCACAGGCCCAAGGAATTCAAGGCTGCACATTCACATGTATTTACACATGCCTTGCCTAAAAATGTGAAAAACACATCACAAAAGGACTTCATTTTCAAGCATCTGCCCTCAAACTTATGTCAGTGCAAGGAGGATCAGCTGTCAGACTGCCAGCCCCAGCAGACAAACTGGCTCCCAAAGATGTCTTCCTCTGTCTCTGCAGCCAGGCTTAGCCTGGGATTTTGCTTTGCTAAGGACACACTTCTGAAGGTGTTTCCCATTTCGAGACTTTGACACTTATTTATTTATCCAGCCATTGAACTGCAGGCAGAAAAAAAGAGCATTTCACAAAACCCATGTCCCTGCTTCTGTACACCCATCTCTGCCATTCCCATCTGCATCCCTATCTTCCAGAAGAGAAGTCTCTCTTCTGCCATAAAACAACTTCTCATTGAATCCAATCCAACAGGATTAGACCCCACAGAAGCCTTCTGGCCATCCTGTGTAGCTGATTACTACTATAAGAAACTCTGCTTCCTTATCATATTGTGGTTTATGGAGCTCAGTCCTGGGTTTTTACCTGTCACTGTCCTGGCTGGCAGGTTGTCTCTGAGCCTTACACTTCGGATGGTCTCAAACCTCTTCCAATTTCCTGCCTGAATGCATTTGGAGACAGTTTATGTCTATGTTCTTGGGCTAAAGTTGGAGCTTGGATAACTGCTCTTCCCCCTCTAATGAACAGGGGGAAGATCAATTCTAATAAACAATTTGCTAGGCTGGACAAATAAGCTCTTGGAGACTCCTCAATGAAATAACAATTCCAGTGCCCTTCCAGTTTATACCCCTCTTTCTTGAGCAAACATGTCATACATTTTAGTTGGTTTACCTGAAAATTTTTTATTGTACCTTATGCAGGGGTACTATCATTTTTAAATTACTATCCTAATCCCTGTGTATTTAGAAACATATTGTATCTATGGCTTTTAAGTAAAACCCTTTTTAGCCTTACACACTGTAAGAGTTTTTAGTCTTACACACTGATGAGCCATAATATAAGGGATAACTTCCAGCTCCACTCCTCATTACAATGTTTGGATCAGTTTCTGTGAACACTGGACCAATGCTTTTTTTGTCTTCAGTACTGGGCATTGAGTAACCAACATGATTTTCCCTAGTGACATGTACCACAGACCAGCTGAGGCCTGAGTTAGTGTCCAGGAGTACACTGAGACCTTATAGGTTTGAGTCGATTCCTCTCTAGTAATTTAAGCCTTGGATTGAAGGGACTCTTCAAATACTGAAATGACCTTTGGACACTGCCAAAAAACAATGTTGTGTTTGCAGGCCAACTCCTCCCCACTGAAATCCTGTAAATTGCTGTGTTGAGTGAGACATGAGCGCTGTCTCCCAAGAATAGTGAAGTAGAGAGGCTGTCGTCCAAGCAAAATAAGAAAATTGCATTAGTCTTTCAGGGGAACACTTACCTCCCCAGTTCATATACTGCACTGAAATTTTAATAAAGTAGAATACTGCGGAAAAAGTTGTTTCATTTAATCTGTTTCACATCCAAAAAAATACAACAGCGGAACAGCAGGAGGCAGAGAAAAATTCCCTGCCTGTTAATCTGTATTTTCAGCCCAGCCTGACAGCAAAACCCTCAGGCAGGGCAGAGCCCACCAGCTGCTCCATGGCAGCACCAGCCTTGCAGAGGCTCCACATCACGTGCACACACCACTGACCAAAAGCCACACATCTGCCTGCAGACTGGCACGTCCCCAGTGAGCTGCTGCAGAGGCATTTCTTCTGCAGCATGGGAGATAAATGGCCCCTCCTGCACTATGGGGCATCCCCAGCCATGGGACAACCACTCTGATTCCATGAAGTTCAGGGTGCTGCTCTTCACCCAGGGACACACGCCAGGCCTGCAGTGTGGCTCTTGCATGGCCCAGGGAAGTCACTCCTCGCTTTTGTCATCTTAGTGGCTCATCTAACGTGAAAAGTCATGACAGGGCTGGCAGATGAGCTCTGCTGGATAGATTTCAGGGACTGTCTCTGGCTCTGCTTTATGGCTGTTCTTTATCTCCATGGTGATCAGAGACAGGTCTGAAATGGCAAACTTGCTGAAAAGCCCAGCAATGCAGACTGAGGAGTGTACTGAGAAAAGGACTGAAGAGCACCATGACCTCTGCAAGAAATAGATGCTGGAAGAACCTAAAATCACATTAACCTTAGTAATGCATGAGATGTCAGTAGCTACTGGTACAGCAAATGGACTGTTTCCTCCTGAGCATCCCCAACCCCCTGATGCCACACTTAAAAAGCACCTAAGGGATCAAAGAAGCACACAGGTCTCCTGGAATATGTCACCACCATGCTGAAAGTGGGTTTCAATCACTGCCCATGCCATGATGTACTCATTAGAGACCATGTCTACCTGGTCAGGTGCCACCTGTCACTAAATACCTGTATTTCCACCCAAAGCTACAGGATCATGGGCCAGCTTGAGCTCCAGAAGCTGCTGACATGCCTGGCCAGAAACCAGCAATGAGAACAGGTGGCACCAGCTTGGGTATGGTCCTACAAGGGGACTCCCCAAAACCAAGCAGTTCATGTTGCCACAGCATGAAGGACCAGCAGAGCCACTTCAGAACCATCTGCATTTCTCCACACACCACATCTTGTACCTCCTGTGAGGCAGAAAGAGAGCCTCTGACATAAGGAAGGAGACAGAAAACAAGGCTGCTGCCTGATTTGCACGGTTGGATGGCACCAAATGAAACACATGGTGCTGTGGAGTTTCAAGTGAGCACTGAGCAAGGCTTATAAAGACAAGGGGAAAATAAGGAACAAGCCACCAAACAACTGGATTTTCTCTAATCAGACAGATAATATTTACAGCCTACGGGTGGTGCCAAAATATTTCAGGAAATTCCTAAGCCTGTCTGAATAAAAGCACAGGAAAACACAGTATTTAAGGACAGAAACTATGGCAGTAAGAATGAAAGCTTTCCACCCCCTTCCAGCCTCCTTACACAGTTTAAAATTATTTCCGTATCATATCATACTGCAATTATCAAGGCTAAGCCCATTTTGCCATCTCCACTGCAAATGAATTTCTGACCTGAACATATAAAGGACCAGTGTAAAAATCAAAGGAATCATGTAAACTGGAGGGAGCAAAATCAATGCACGCTCCACAGAGCACACTGAGGTCTAATCCGTCCCACTCAATCTTGCACCAAGAGACTTGAGCTTTATTTAAGCTATTCCTTCCAGCAAGGCATAAACATCATGCTTGGAAAACCCAAACCACAAAGCTTTTGGCCCATTTTTCAGAGTTTTCTACCAGCTTTGACTGTCTGCCCTGGACTTACCACAGAGAAGAGCAGTCCAGGAGGGCAGAACACAAGCACTGAGCCCCTGGGAAATACTTGAGTCCCATCGCTTCTTTCCCAGTGAAACATTAGATATGTCTTTTCCCTTGCACAACCACAAGAAATCCCATCCTGGAGGTATTTTGTTTCCCCCCTCTCAATTACCAATTACATCCACAGACGCAGAAAACCACAGGTCCTGCAAGGATCACGTGTCTGTTTTGTTCCATTTGAGCATTCAGACCCTGCAAAGTCTCTCTAGTGCACCCAGACCCAGCCACACGCAACAAGTGCTCGCACCCCTAGGAGAAAAATCCGGTAAACTATTTCCAAAGAGCATGCAAAACCAATTATTTTCTGGTAGCTGGGTGGTGTTATCATTACCTGCTCAGGCTTCAGGCCAGGGGGAACCCAGGCGTACTCCTCCAAAGCACAGCCTGAGTCGTCGTCAGAAGTTGAATTCCTCTGGAAGTCAAACATGAGCTTCGTGACTGTCTTCTCCATCTCCAGAGGCATAACTGTTACAATGTGCTCTTCCTGGGAGCACTTACAGTGAAGGCAAATCTTCCTGTAAGGCGAGGAGAGAGAAAAAGAGATGCCACGGTGAGCAGTGCTTTAAATGAGAAAGTGATTCCTGCCAGTGGTTGGCCTGCAGAGACTAAACTCAACACTTTCTTATGCTCAGGCATTTTCTAACACAGGATTTGGCTCTCTTTTGAGGGGGAAATGAAAGTCCGTTTTTGCTGTAACACTTGGCAATCCATCTGAGTCAGACTGCCCAAAGTTTGGGGATATGCAATTGCTTGTCCCTTTACTGCACCATGAGGAGTATTTCCAGGGGCCAGCACAGGCTATGCCTGGTGGGGGTTGACTTACCAGCCAGAACTGCAGAGCCATTACCAAATTTAGGACCACTGAGCACTTTGCTAAAATGGGAAATGGTGGATTGACTGGGAAGCTGTGAATGACAAGTCTCTTTAGCATGCTAACAGCATAAATTTGCTTATTAAAGTAGCATAAAAATTGATTATAATCTGAACATATAAAGCTAAATTAAATTAAGGGAGGCTACAAAACCCACACTCACACTGCAATGGAATCTTAACCACCTGGCTCAGTGGCACATGCCACAGCTCAGCAGCACTGGGAGGAAAGCACAAGAACTGAAAGAACAGCCCACAGAGGCTGCAATTCAACAGCCATTAGCTTGATTCACTGCAAGGATCTGTTTTTCTTAACGCTTCTTTAAAAGGGTTGTTCCTCCAGCTTGTGGCCTGTGACAGATTTTCTTCACAGGCTTGAACGTGAACTTTTTTCTGCAGGGCTGCCAGGACAGTACAGGGTCATAGAATGGTTTGGGTTGAAAGGAACCTGTCTCAGTTTAAATCCATTCCCCCTTGTCCTAAACACTATATGTCCTTGTAAAAAGTTCTTCTTCTCCAGCAATCCTGCAGGCTCCTCCAGGTACTGAAAGGTTGATAAGGTCACCAAAGAGCATTCTCTTCTCCAGGCTGAACAATCCCAACTGTCTCAGCCTTTCCTCACAGGACAGGTGTTCCATCCCTCTAATCATCACACCCCTTCACCACAGTAACAGTGAAGGACAAACCTGGCTGAAAACATCTCCTGACAAAGAAAAAGAGGTTAAAGGGAATGCTGATAAATTGGCTTCTATTTCTGAAAACTCAGTGCTTTTCCACACGCTGGGTCAATGGTATCTATTTTAGAGCAACCACACAGGATTCTGAATTAATTTGCACTAATGAAGCACCACTGGTTTCTGAGGAATGAGATAAGGTTTCACTTGGGTAGCAGAAGGGAGACATCTCAGAACTAAGAAGGTACCACACAAAATCAAGGGAAAATGTACAGTTGCTATTGCAGGTTTATGTGCTCTGCAGTAAAGCAAAGAAATTTAGAGGGAAGCAATAGTTAAACCTGGGGGTTGGAATTTTTAAACACCTTTCCTACTCTTTCACTGCTGTGTACAAGCCAGCTGAGCATAGCAGTGCTCAGATCCAGCTTCAAGTCTAAATTTCCATTTGGCCATTACAGCACAAAAAACGCACTCTAGCAAAAGTCAAGAGGCTCCGTTAAGTCAAGCCGGGGAGATTTGCCAGATTTTCCCATTTCCTGCCTTTCATCAGATCTAAACCACACAACAACCCCCACACACTCCAACGTCTGGTTTGCGTCCACTCGGAGAGTCTCGGCATCACCTCTGGCTGTTTTCTTAAAAAATAATCGAGGTACAATTTCATGTGAATATTTTAATTAATCAGCTACCATGGAAAGGTGTGGAATGGGTATTCTGCCTCAGCAAAGTCACTGGTACCATTGCTGTTTGCATCTCATTTCACTATATGATTAAAAGCAGCTTAATAGGAAACAATAATTCAAGAATAATTCACTGAGCCCCAGATTTGGCACTAGAGTTAGTTATTCTAAGAGAGTTCAGGAACTTAACTGAATTTTGACTTTTGGGATATTGATCATGTGCTTCAAAGGGGGACAAGCCCAACAGTCCAGTGGGAGCATGAGCATTATGATGGGGGAAAAGCCAGCCCACAGGCTTCCTCCTTCCCACTCCAGATACATCCCCTTCAGGAGATGGGACATGGCAGGAGAGCATCAGACATCTTGTCTTTCAATAAATTAAATAAATCAGGACTTGTAGTAACAGTGTCAAAGACTGAATAGGTGAGAAGTATAATCAGTTAGATCCCAGAGATCACTCCCACCCCCCAGTCCACACCACGTACAGCCAGCAGGCTGAGGACTGTGTCACTAAGCTGTTTTACCCCACCCTCCCTCCTGCCCCATCCCAGCCACGGGAGTACTGCTGGTCAGTGGCTTCCCTGGTCAGAAAAGCAAAGGATGAAAACAACACAGGTAGCCTATCTACTCAGTAGTGATGTCCCCAAACCAGGACAATTTTGCACCATTAAAACTTGACCATCTCTAGGTGTGGTGTTTCTGCCACATCCCTGGGCAAACTGTACAAAATTCAAGATCTTGTCTTTGAGATATTCAGCTTTTTCCCCCCTCATTAAAAGCAGATGATTAACAGCTTTAATTACAATTTTCTTTACATTAGGATATGTTGTTTCATGGGAACAATACCAGTGTCCTAGGAGTGTCTTTCCACTTCTATGATCAGGTTTCCATGACTTCTTCACATAGGTCTCACTTACTCAACTTTATTTTATCATCTTCCAGCTCACTATAATTAAAATAATTCCCCATAGCAAAAATTTAATATCAGAATGTACATTTCAAATGTGAGATGAAATTGAAAAAAAAACCATTTCCCCCTGCCACACTCAGAGCAGAGCAGCACAAAGCGAGACAACGCACGTGTCAGCGCTTGCCTGTGCCTGCAGTGACCACAGTGACAATGTGGGTGCCACAGTGGCACGCTGGTGGCTGTTGGAGAGGAGCAGGGCCATGGCTGGCAGCTCCTGCCAGCAGCAGCTCCTTAGCCCCTGCCACGGGAAGTGCAGCAGAGCCTGCAGATGCTCAGCACATTGGGGTGTCACACACCTGGACGTGGCGTGGCACCTCCTCCAAAGGGAAACCCATTAGCTTGGCTCTGGCCAAGCCTCACCACCACCAAAGCCTCAGCAACAACCTGTGCTGCCTGTGCAGCCTTGCATGACTTGAGAAGAGTGCAGGCAGATTTTTTTTAGCAAGAATAAATTAACACCAATCACTGTCTGGAAATCCCGTCTTCATTCATGAGCCTTTCCATCTTGCTCCCATCCCAGGTCTGCGGGCTTGTCTCAGGGAAGAATCTGCCCCGGTGACTCAGAGATATCACCAGCACTGGGGTGGAAACAACGAAGCCAGGATGGCTGACAGCATGACTGCCTTGAGCACGGAGGGTGAATAAAGGAGCTTTTAAGCAGCTGCAGCTCGAGGACAGGGAGGAAAGGCAAGCGGGAGCCAGCCGGCAGCCAGGCTGCTGCAGGAGGCACGGGCTGGGGAGCATCGGCAGGGCTGCACTGCACAGAGCTGCACACAGAGCTGTCCTGTACTGGGGCCAGGACGGCGGGAAGCAAATGGGGAGAAAAAGAACATTTCCTGGTGTCAGATTTAGCTGGAAAGGAGCCTGCCTTGAATTGACTTCACATGGTACAAAGCAGCAACGTCTTAGAAACAGACTGAAAAATTTCTTCTCCTCAAGGCCAGCGAAGTTACATGATGGATGTGTTTTATTTTGCATTGGCTGTTTTTACATGGTGCTCCTGGCACATTGGGCAAGTCCTCTCCTCAGAGGAGACTTTAAGTCCATTCCCAGTCACATCTTTACCCACATACTGGTGCAGGTGGAAGGTGCAAATAGATCCACCACCCTGCACCAGCCCTTTTCTCCCTACAGATGAGAAAGGCAAACAAAGGAAATCTGAAGCAAACAGGAGCCAAACATACAAGCAGAGACCGTGGCTTCAAAGTACCTCTTGCTTGGGATGATGAAGTACACTCCCAGCTTTGGTCCACCTACGTGGATCTTGACATGAAGCCAACTGACCTGCGAAGGTCTCTGGGATGAGGTAGTCCCTTGTTGTACTACCCTGTTAGCAAAGCACAGCCTCTGCCATCTCTGAAGCCTCCTGCAGCCCCTTTCATCTCAGCAATGGCACCAACAAAAAGCTAAACCGTGCTGAAAACACTAGTGCTGTGCTAGAGGCTCTTGAGAGGGCTGCGAGTGTGACCCCAGCTTTCTGAAGAGAGATGACGTCTCCCTGCTGTGAAAAACCAGCAGACTCCAACTGGGGAAATCATGAGCAGAGCTGAAAATCAGTGAAGAGAGATGGAGGGCAGTCTGTCACCAAGACAAAGAGGGTCCTTGCCAATAGGATGTAGCTCCAGAAAAGGAGCCAGGTAAGCTGGCCTCTCCCAGGGAACAGCCTGTGTGTCTGGCTTTTGGGATGGGACTCCCTAAGATGTTGAAGGCAGCACACCCCTGCCTGCAGGAAAAGCTCCTGGCCACAGGGCTCTTCTCTTCCTGTTCAGTGGGTGGGCATGCAGAACATAACAACAGCAAAGAGCACCAAGGCAAAGCCTGCCCAGGCTGGGATCCACAGATATTCTGAGAAAGGGCAGTGCCCAATGCCTCCCAGCAACAGCAGCAAGGAAGGCAGAGTTTAAAATTGTGGCAGAAATGTTAAAATTCCTCTCAGACAAAGAAGCAACTAAGTAAACAGCCCTTATCATCCACCAGCAAGTCCTTATCTCTGCTTCTCACTTGTTTCTTCTGGGATGGAAATAAATGGGCTGTATCAGGGAGCAGCTCCCTCTCCAGACAATGCGAGGAGCCGGAATGCCATGGCCGTGCACGGCCATGCGACGCCTCTGCTGTGCTCCCTGATACAGGATTTGCATGCATTTGTGTACACATTAACATGCAAGGTTTGGAATCCCTCAAAAAGCAATTGTCTGCTCTGCTCAGAAGGGGTGTGTAAATGCAGATGGACAATTCCCTTCTCACTTGGCTTAAGGCATACGTGGCAGCCTGATCTCTTTCCAGCATCGTGCCATCATTCTGACTGCAATAAGGCTTTTGGGTCAGCTGCCAGTCAGTAAACCACAAAACCCCAAGACCTCTTGGAAAAGGGAGAGGAGGCTCAGGATTTGGGGCAGCTCCTATGACCTCTGAGTCTCTTAACAAGGGTGTCTTAATATCCCTGCCTGTTGTCTCCTTCCCTCAGTTGAGAGTTAATGAGGCATCTTCCCATCCCAAGTGAGCTCCAGCTATACAGATCTGTTTCTCCATACCCCACAGGCAGCACAAATATTTACTTAAATGGAAAAATTAACAACTCTTCACTGCAATGGGGAGAGCCCAGCAGTTTTTCTCCAGCACAGGGAAACTGAGGCATGGAAAAACCACAAACAGCACCCAGCTGTGGCTTCCCCATGGACTTCCTAAACATCAGAGGAGCCCCAAGCTTTTGTGCTCAAAACAGACAGTTCAGGCTGAAGTTCTGACTCCTTCCCCAACTTCTCTAACACTGTCTTTTGAACCAAATGGCCCCAGCAGCCCCCATTCAGCTGCTGTCCAGGGCCTCCAGGCCCATGGATCTCAGTGACAAAGGGGCATCTCTCCAGACAGAACATTTCTGCAACTTCCTAGCTCTTCCAGTCACTGCAGGTGAAAAAACCCCTAACCTATCAGTGGGAAAGAGCTACAGACTCTGTGTTACCTGGGTTGAAAAGGAAGCTTAGCAAAAGCTTTTACCTGCCCACAGTGGTGCAGGAGGAGGTGAATTAGACATGGGTACCTATAATAGCAGAAATTCAAAGTCTGAGGACAAGGTGCCCTTGGTGGCCTGCAAGGACAGTCAAGGGATGCCAACATTCAGTTGACACAACATGTTGTGGGAACAGCTGGCTTGATAGATCAACATCAGGTGGTAGCAACAGAGTTGGCAGAACACTAATGTCAGGAAAAAGAGAAAGAGAGAAATAATCCAGCAACCAAAGTGGTTGCATCCTACAGATACAAGTCCCTCAGATCCCAAAGGCCACAGGAAAAGCACGTGTAGCCACCCATTTGCATGAAGGTCCACATTAGGTATGGAAACACTAAGAGGATGGAGGAGTTGCAAATCAGATTCTTCTCCATCTTCCCCATCCATGTTTTTGTCTCCCCCCCTCAATTTGCTCAAGGCAAGTCAACTTTCTTTACAGTATTGTTTTATTTGTAGTTCTGCCTTGACCCCTGCAGTGCCCACAGCAGCAGTTGTGAAGGCATCCAGGATGGCATTGAAGCTTTTATGACAAAGCCCATTTCCACTCCTGGAAAAATTCTCCTCTAGCTGATTTGTCCATGCTTGGCCTCAAGCTGGAGACTAATTTTAATTTTAAAACTCATCCTTTACCAGTGCAACAGCTATTCTTGCTTAATTAAGAAAAAGAAGAATAAAAAAAAGAACTATCTCCAGCACTGCCAGTTGCAGCCAAATATGAGCAAAAGCAGCCTTTGAGGATTTTCCATTTGTTCTGCTTCCATCCTGAATCAGGACCATTCCTTTCACAAGCAGGTAGAACATCTGCCCGTGGGGTTCCACTGCCCTGTCCCTAAGCCACTGCTTCCCTGAGGCACAGCCTGGGGCAGCCTCCAGGCTGCTCCCAGTCCTGCTGTGGTCTGAGGCACCACAGGGCAGAGAACAACCACCAGCACACCAGAGGCAGACCAAGAAATGAGAACAAAACACAACACAATGGACAAACCCCCAAATTCCTCATCTGATCTGTCTGGTGCCCTCTTAGGCAAACAAGGAATCACAGAACCACAGACCAAAGCTGTGGTCAGACTTTTCAGCAACACCCCAGGATGAGAATGAAAACACGACCAATCTTTCCAGTCTGTGGCTAAACCACAGTGGGGGATCTGGGGTGCATCACAGGCTATTTTGGAGAGTCCAGGGGTACCCCAGTGCTCTGCAGTGAACACAGGTCCTTGCCTGGGCTCCAGTTTCTCCTTGTGAGCTGGGTAAGAGCAGCAGGGTGTTGAAACACCCTCCTGACCTGAGCCACACTGCCAGGCGGCTCCCATGAGCCACAACCCCTGACACAAACTGTGAAAATTCTGATGCATAAAGATGAGATGGTTAAATTAAAGGATATTAATAACTCAGCATCTCTCAGAAGAACCCTCAACTTGGATCTCTCAGAATATTTTGAAAAAGATTCAATTTTTTTTTTTTTTCATAATAGAGGTTAGACAGAAGTGGGCAAAGTGCTATACCCATGTGAGCTGCAGATCAAGCAAAAGGGAGAGAGGAGAGGCAAAAAAAGCTGCAGTGAGCCCCAGCCTGTTGCCCAGCCATGCTACCAGGAGAAAAGGCATCCAACAGGCTGCTCCCTCACATCCAAGATGATGGAGGCAGTCTGCCAGCTCACAGGCTTACCGCTACTCTCAGCATATTTATATTAGGGTTGTTTTTTTCCCTCTTAAACGTCCAGCTCTTAGCATACAGAAATAGTAATAACCACATATTTTTCCCCAGTCATGGAGAAGAAATGCAAACCACTAGTTTACAAGTTGAAGAGAAGAACAGGCTCAGCAGCAGCAGTAATAACCCTGAGCTGGTGGACAAACAATGTGAAGCCAAGCTCATGATTATAAATGGCAGAAGGTACAGGACAGGCAGATGCAGGGGCTGTGGACACCCCAACCCCACGGATCCCAGAGACCAAAGGGGCCTCTGGCTGATGGGGAGGGACAGGGGAGGCAGTGGAGGAGCAGGCACAGCTGGGCCCTGGGGAACTCTCCCTCTGGGCTCCCCATCCAAGAGCCAATGTGGGTCTGTGTGACAAAGCCCTGCCCTACCTTGAAGGTTATCTTGTCAGATTTTAATTATGGCATTGGGTGGCTTTTCAGCCTAACAAGATGCAGAGCTGTATCACAGGAGGTCCCTTCTGCTTTGTTCTTAACTGAAGATGGAAATGCCAAGCCTGGGGTTCTGGATCCAAACACAGCTGTCCACTGAGAAACCCATCTCTGTTCAGCATACAGATCTTCACTGTTTTCTTAAGTTTTAATAACTCTGGGTTCTCCATAGGCAATATTTATCATCTTCCTGCCCCACTCTTTCCCCCATCCCATTCCAGGCTCCAAGCCATCACTCCAGACTAGCTAAGCTAAGTGAGTTCCCAGCGACCTGCCCCAGGGCTGTACACGCTGTTTTAAGGGCCTTCACTTGTATTTGCAGCATGACAAGCAGAAACCACGGGAGCCAGTAAACATCCTGCAATCCAAGCATCTCGCAGGCCATACATCCTAAAGGAAAAAAACCTGGCTGATGGGCAAAGCACTCAGAAGCAGGATGAGCGAGGCTGAAAATTGTCATTATTCCAGAAGTTAAGGCTCACACGGCTCCCCTGAGGCTGGCAATACTGACCCGCTTGTGAAAGCAAACACTGCCAGCCTGATCCGTGCCCGTGCTGGCTGAGCCCGAGCCAGGCTGCCAACAGCAAATGCGCAAGGCTGGGTCATTCTGCTAAACTGAGTCTGGCTGGCAGAAAACACACAACGGGAGAAGATTAAAATACGAAGCAAAACATAATCTTGTTAGCTGCAGACAGTTTTACTTTAACAATCTTTATCACAGGCTCAAGCCGGCACCCTTATAAACACAATGCAGTGATGCGAGACACATAAGTGCTCCCACAGCAGGCGAAATAATCGCCGAATGAAAGTAAGTCAGATAAGTTACAAGATAAGAGAGCTAAAACTGAAAGGATGACACTGCATCTGGTGCAAATAATTATTTTGGCATTATTCTGTCCAGCGCTAATCCTCAACTGCTCAAAAAGATTCAATCACTGTTTAGCACCGCCAAGGAATCATGACTAGAAAACAAAGAATAACTGGATTAAAATCTTTCCGCGGTCACAGGTCATGTCTGTGTCACATCTGCTTAAAATGTTCCTTCAAGGGGCAGGAAAAGAAAGGAAATTGGACTTGAAAAGATTGCACTGAAAAACATAACCCCCAGGTTGCAGTTCTGGGCTGGTTTATAGTTTGCCATTCTGGCATGAACAACAAGGGCTTAGAAAGATTATTACTTTAAAACTTCCTATTCTCAGGAAGGTAAAACCACCAAAATAAACATCTGAACGGCAACGTCCTCATTCACAGCCCCAGCCTCCATGCAGTCTGCATGAAGAAAATGTACAGAGAACCGAGGCTTCGAGGGGCTGCATTTACCACAGCAATACAATTAACACGGAGAGATGAAGATTTTTTCAACTCCTATTAGAGCCAGCTGAGCCTTCCTGATTATTTTTAAAACGAGACCTCCATTACAATAGCATCAGCATTTCACCCTGACGTCCTGCGGCTGCAAAATACAATTTAACAATTAACCTTTTACATCCATAAACACAGAGAACAGCAAAGGCTGGAAAAACAGCGCAGTCCCTCGCAGCTCACCAGCAGCAGCACACTGAGCAAAGTTAGCACTGCGTGCATCCATAGAATGCTCCTTATTCCTCCTCCTCGTCCTCCCTTCTACTTTCTATCCCTTCTAAAAACCCACGACAAATCTGAAGTCGCTGGCCAAAGGCAGTTCCTTACCTGTTCCCACTGGCGATGGGAGCGCAGGAGGGAAGGATGTCCGGAGCTGCCCAGCTGTCCTAGCTGTGCCCGGTGCCTGCGGGCTGCTGGCAGGAGCAGCCGGAGCACCGCAGAGCCATAAAGCATCCCTCGCTCCCGGCTCGGGGCTCTGTGGAAGCCTTTCCGAGCAGGCACACACCGACCGCGGCGCGTTCCCCAAGGAAAGCTGCCCTGGAAGAACGTGCCTTTCCTGCCCCGCGTCTGCAGCTTTCGCGTCAATTGCCTGGCTTTGAAACCCGGCTCCGGAGGGTCCCTCCCTCTCTGCTCCCAGCGCGAAGGGATCCAGCAGCTCCCCCCTCCAGCCTGCCTTCCACGGAGTGACCCTCGGAGGCGGCGAGAGGATGTCCAATTTGCTCGCCGAGCGCAGGGCATTAACGAGGAGCGATGCAGCCCGCGGAGAATAATTGCCGGCGCGGGAGCGGCGCGGGGCTCTGCTGTTGCATTGCTCTCCTCTGCTGCATGTTAATGAGCAATGATGTCAGCAAGCCAAAGTCACCGCATCCCACCCGGGCCGGCGCCACGGCCCGGCCACCCGCCCTGTATTTACATGGAAATCAGCCCGCTCTCCGAAATCAATAAATCCCGTAGGCTGCTCGGGCAATGGGAAAGGGGAAAAAAAAAAAAAATCCTCCTCGCTCGCTTGCGTGTTTCAAAGAGTTGGCTGCGCACCAGCAGCCTAAATGGAATGGTGTGAAGACACTAATTATCCTTCCCTTCTTATTTGATGCTGATCGAACCTCAACTTGCTGTCAAACTTCAGGTACCGCTTCTTACGTACGCGGGCTATTAACGCAATGATCCGCTGGCTCAGAGCAACAGATCATTTTTCTCCTGGCTTTCAATGCCTTCTCAATTATCTTCTACACTAGTTTGATTCCCTACTGGCTTTCAGACGCAGCATGTCTGTGACCAGCAGGGTAAATATTCTGGGGAATACAAGTTATTAGCGGGGCATTTTGGTCACTGCATATTTTAATACATTTTCTCTCACATGGCCACGACAGATGAACGATTCACACCTTTTTATGTGTGTCTCAGGTGAGTACTGCGAGCCCCAGGAATACACCACCTCAATGGGGATGCTAAGCCTCTTCCCCCTGTGCTTACCCTTGGAAAAGAAACCGCAGAGAAGGAGCTACACTGCCAAATATCTTCTGCTGCTCTTTATGTTCGTTGTTTGGGAATTCGGTGGTCACAAATGAATCATTCGAGTCGTCTGGAGGACAACGTACTTCTCAGTTTTTAGCATTTGCAAAAAGTGCGTGAAATTAAACAAACTCCTTTCTGTGGACACAAAAAAAAAACCACAGAAAAGAAATAAAACTGTTCCCAACACATAGTGCTTCTTGTTGAGGAATTCACCTGGTCCAGGTAGCTGGGCTGGCAAACTGCAGATTGAGATGCAGACTGAAATGCACTTTAAACTCTGGGTGGGACCCCGAGACAAGAGGCCATGAACTACCAACCTTTGGGATAACAAAGGACATGAAGATGGGGGATGCTGCCAGGATAATGGACATTGAGAGACACTGCAGGAACTGGGAATTGCTGACCTTTTGGATAACAAAGGCATTGAAGACCAGTGATGCTAGTGAGGTGGATGGACAGGAAAAGGAGAGCAGGACCCAGAAGATGACTGGGGGGAAGGGCTAGACTTGCAGCTGGGTAGACTGGGAGAGGATAAAAGCCCAGGAGTTCCTTTCTTGGAGGGTTCTCAGAGGCACCAGCTTGGGCTACGTCTTTGTTGCTGATCCAGGAATAAATGGCTTTATGGAACAGGACATCTGAGACTGCTATGGGAAACTTGGGGCTGAACCGGTGAGGAAACCTGGTCTGGCTGTGAGTGGGGTGTGTGGGGATGCCAAGTGGGGCTCTAGGCTGAGCCTGCCACCATGAAGGGACTTCAGTTCCAGAAGTCAAAATCTCTGGCCTTGGGACTGTGACTGCCAGAGAGTTTCCTGAATGGTCTGGCTGAGAAGTTTCCTTAACATTCTGTTGCACGCTCCTGACTTTTGATGCCTAACTCCAGATTTCGGAGGCCTTGATTTTGGCAATATTAGCTATGTTTACAGAACACAGAAGGATGCAGAAACTACAGCTGTGAGTCTTTCTGCAGCCTCAAATGCCTTAAATTGTTATTATTAAGGCTCATAAATTAGGTTTAATTACATGGAATTACACTCAAAATCTCAAGGATGAGATCTGCAGCTGGGACAAACCAGCCCAGCTCTAAGAGCCTCCCCAACTTACTCGGCCAAGTGGGACAAACCAAGAATGTGCAGTGATCTGAACTCTTCCTTTTTTTCAGTCATATTAAGTCTGAGCAGCAAGTTCAAGAGTTGAGCACTGACTCTTAGTGCATCCAGCCATATCAGACCTTCCTTTCACACAGCAGGGGCTTCTGCTAGAGATGGCTGAAGTGCTGAGGATGGTCTCTTTCAACTCCTCCAATTACAAAGAGCAATAGAACGTGTAGGAAAAATCTTCCCTGATCCTTCAGCTTCCTAAACTGGCCCATTTTGCCCCTTCCAGCCTGAATCAGCCTTGCAGGCAGGCTGTCAATCTTGCCTCTCTGTGGTTCATGTGCCATGGCCCCAAGATGATTTACTTTTCCTCTTACACTCAGAACATGTTAATTACAACACAAAGGGAATGAGACAAAACTGAATTGGGCAGAAGCAAATAAAGAAGCCTGCTTATAAAATGATAATGTTGAGCAGAAATGACGTGTGTTCCTTGGAAACAAATCCCTAAAAGAACACAGCAGTGACTCGGGGCTACAAACGGCACAAGGAACACGTCCTACTCCACTGGGCACGTCCTGTAAGCACTCATTTTCACCCAACACAAATAAGAATGCCTACTTTATCAACATTAACTTCCAAGGAGGAAAGGCCCTTTACCTGCAAGTACTTTTCTCAATTTGTGCTCCAAGGGTCTCCATCAGCCAGCCTCACCCTTGGGAAAGGTTGGCAAGGCATGAGTGTCCAGCCCCACACTTCTTGTACAACACCCACCCTCTGTGCCATCATCTACAGCAGCTTCAATCACCCTGCAGCAGCCTGACATGATCCCACCCCAGGGCACGTGGCAGTGTCATCCCCACACAACCAACCACCATAAAGGTGAGTTCTGCTTGGCTTTCTTGGCCATCTGATCATCTGCACAAAGGGATCATTCCAGGAACTGCAAACTTTTCAGTCTAAGTTCATCCACAAAGATAAAATGGGTGTGAGAATGACAAACTAAAGTAAAAGATTAGTAAAAGACCAATGTCTGTAACACTTCAGCTGCAGGGCTAGATGTGAGCAGAAGAGCTTTGTGTCTCCAAACAGAGTCTCTGACTGTCATTGCTCCTGACAGACTTCTTGTTCCAATACTTGCAAATCTTAATATTCACAAAATCCAACGAACAGCCTCTTCTGAGACAAGAAATCAGATCAGAAGCTGTGTAACGTTTGGACACACAACTGTCTCAGGGAAATGGAAATGAGCCTTCCTGCTTTGAAAGCTGCCGGTTTGCTGGCAATTGCTCCATATTACTGTTACCCACTGTGAGGCTTGTGAAAAGGTCATGTGTTGGAATAACTCCAGAAGGCACACAAGATTTCTTGACGGATTCTGCACATTATGCAGGTGAAATGGGTGTTTCATTAGGTAGCAAGGAGAATGCTGAGCTGGTGGGGCACATTATGAAAGGTTAGGTGAAGGACTTGCACCATTACAGGGATGGATGCTGACAACTGCCGGCAATGAAGCAAACGACCACAAGTAAAAAGCAACTAAAATAAAGATCAAGAGCAGGAAGCCCCTGCTTCAGTGCAGAGGTGTGAGACAGACAGCTCTGCTTGTAAATGTAGCACCATCTTTCTTCCCTTTGTTGCTAGTTTTAATGACAAGGAGCCAAACCCAGTCAGCTCTAAACTTTCTGCCATTTGCACAAACTCAGACCTATGGCTAATTTAACAAATCATTGCAAGAGCCCATGTTTCATAAATGCTGTGTTTTATCATCTTGATGTATTGATTGTCTGTCAATCAATAGAGTTCCACGTGACAATGTTGACTCTCCTGATGACAAGGGCTGCACAGCAGAGCCACACACAGCAACAGCAGACTGGTGTCCTCAAGGTCACTGGGCTACTAACCTGATGAATGTCAGATCAAGTGGCCTTTCTGAATTATTTAGTGAGCATCTCTGCTGCAGCATACCAGGGCACTGCACAGCACTGCTACCTTGGGATGTCACAAGAGGCTTCAGACTGCCACCCCAAAATGCTGTCCACAGGGACACAGACTGTCCCTTGTACATCACACACCACCAGCCTGTCCTGGACTGGGGGTTGCAGGTCCCCACCACCACCACCACTGAGCCCATCCTGGCTCACAGCCACAGGCATAGCAATAGATTACTTTCCCATCGCTCTTTCTGACCACAGAAATGCAGAATTGGACACTGCAGTGGGTTTTTTCTGCACTGTTCCCACACTCACCCTGTAATTTGCAGAGCAAATCCCCACTGGCAGAGCCAGCGCTCCCAGCCCAGTGCCAGCAGAGGATGAGCCCAGTGTGGTCCCTGGGCACAAGGCAGTGATAAACAGCAGAACAGCAGGCTGGAGAGGGCACAGCTTTGCAAACACTGGATGGGAAAGGCAAGATGACTGCAAAAAGCTGTTAGTGACAGGGAAGGGAAATGACCCTATGTGGCAGGGTACAGCTCCACTGTGCTCAGCCAAATACCTGGCTGTTCAGTAGACATACAAGCATGTGCCCAAGGTATGGGGAAAGCTCCTTGGAGAATCTGAGTCATGAAATACAGATCAGGACTTCAAATGTGGATGAGTTTTGTTTTTTATTTACTCTTTTTGAGCAAGGCAGCAAATGCTTCCTCACAGCTCTCAGTGCTAGAAGCAGGGATGCCTTATCACAAAGAAAAATGAGATACACAGAGAGGCAGGGAGACCAACATCAGAGGCAGACCATTAATCCCCAAACTTGGCCTCCTCCACTTTTCCTCAGGGTTGCCATTTGTACCTTCACGTGGCTGCTGCCTGAGACCAACCACAACAGACCCAGTGCTCCAGCTGTCACCACTGCTGCCTTCCACTCATTTTTGGCAGAGCCATGGGTAAGGATTTGTGCTGTCAGTCTGCAAGGAGGAATTTAGTTTTTAAAACACCATTGAGCCCAGCAGTAGCTGACGCAGAAGGGGAGGTACAGCCCATACACACTGCAGCTGATTCTGGAGACAATTTTCTGTGTTTCCTGCCAACCCACCCAGCGAGACAGGCCTGACCCTGGCTGGCACCCTTTGGTGCACAGCCAGAGCTGGAGAGTGAGGTGTGGCCATGAGCTCGTGCTGTGCTGCCCATGTCCTCTGGCAGCATTGAACCACACAAATGCAGGGATGATCAGCACACTGTTGATAATTCCTGCATTTGAGCATTGCACTGAGCATCACTGCCTGGTACCCCAATCCCCTCCATGGCAAGGCACCCCAAAAGCACCCTCACCCACTGAGCATCCCTACCCCTGCACACCCTGGTGTGACACACAGAGCACACCAACAACAGGGTTTCATCAATCACTATCTCTTCCTTTCTCTCTCTTTTTTTTTTTAATCACCTTAATGTAAGAAGCTTTAGAGAGCTTAACACAATAAGGCTTTCATAGCCTCCAGCTTCAACTTGGCACTAATATGTTTTTTACTTTTATATGTTGAAATCAAATTTGTAACTGAATGTGAAGAATCCAGATGCTCCTGTGGTTTTCTCCCCTTTGCTAGCCTGATAGGCTTCTCATCTGAAGACTTTAATTGTGTCCTTTAATGATGTCTACAAAAGCCTCATTAAAGCAGTCTATCGTAATTTAAGCTAAATAAACTCAACACAGTTATTTTTGTAATTATATCTTTTTCTTGGGTCCTTTCCACAAACAATAAAGTGTTCACTGAAAATACATTACAAAGGAAATGCATAAATCTTCAGCTTATCTGGTGGTATGTTGTCCAAAGATCTAAACCTTTGATCAGCTACAAATTAATTTTCCATTTACACAAAACAGAAAATATATTTTCAGGATAACCAACTAATCCTGCAAGTCTGCATTGACATGTGCCTTGGCAGCAGCTCAGGACTCCCTCGCTGCTGCCCTTCTCACTGCCTGATGCTGTCAGGGTCGCTGTCACATCAGATGATTTTTATTTTATTTTTTGGCTTCAAACCTGTCTAACAGGGTGTTTCGGGTCAGTGGTTATGTACTGAGGATTTCTTGCCTTAAGTCACTGAGCTCTCCTCTGCACTAAGTCATGCACTGCTTGGCCCCACCACCAAAGCTGTGCATTTCCCAGGACCAGGGGAATTGACCATCTCCATTCTCAGAGGCCAGTCTTGAGCCAGCCCAGTCCTGGACAAGTGACACAAGCCTGGTATTTACCTCCTTAAACCAGGCTGTGCACATCTGCCCTGGCTGCCAGCAGGATTTCAGTGCTTCCCTCACTTTAGCTGGCACCACAGGAGCCCCTGCTGCCAGTCAGGTCCTGCAGGGCTGCACAAACCTCTGTCCCCTGACACCAGCAAAGGTCTGAGATGGCCACGCTTCTACTCCCAGGAGACACAGAGCCATGTAAGAGAAAAGACCTGTTTGCACCCAAACTGTGTTAAATGCACAGGGTGGTAGCAAATTCAGCACATTCTTGGATCTAGCCAATTCTCTCATATGATGTCAGGGAGGGAATCATGCACATTCGATCATGAACAAAGAGTCTTCAAGTCTTAAATTTCCTTAATTCTTAAATTTCTGCAATGTCTTCAAGTCTTAAATCTCCCAGTATATCTGCAAGCACAGGGAGATCAGACATGGTCAGGAATGCACCTGGCTCCTCACCTCCCAGCACAACAGTGGGAAAAAGGGTTTTTTCCCAAATGGGTTTTTATTTCACAGCTTAGAGGAAGTGGCCCTGGATGATATAAAACCAGCTAGTGCCAGCAGATGGACTGGCATGTGCTGTTTCAGTACACCCTAAACTCCAACCTTAATTTAGAAAGAAACCCCAAAACATAGAAAACAGTAAAATTCTGAAAAGTGGCATCTCTATTTAAGCTTGGATGGTTTCCTAGCACCAACCCACTTAGGATCATGGCCCAGTGCCCCTCCTGGAATGCACAGAGAGGGTTGTCCTGTCTTAGGCAATGGCAAGGTTCCCAGCCTGGCTGTCCCACTGGTTGAAGCTGGATGGAGCTCCAGTGTCCTCCAGACAGCCTGGCAACTGCACACACATGACAGGAGATGTTTGCTATTCTTCCCTTTGTTTTAATTGGTAATAACAACTTGTTATCATTGCTTGACATTTGTTCATACTTATGAATAAATTGCTTCCTTGAATGATATGCTGAGATTACAACAGGCTTTCTGTGTTTCTGTTGGTTTTAGTAGCTTGTAACAAACCATGAAATTCATTACTCTTGCCACAAGCACCCACGAGATGTGCCAATCAGGGTGTGATTTATACACAGCTCAACTCATGGAAATTAAAAGCTTTTAATGTTGCCTGCAAGAAGTCCAGGGTTTGAAATTTTATACAGCTGAATTACAGAAAAAGAGAATCCCAGATGCAAGCCACTGCATTGTTTTATCTGCCTCAGGGCTCAACATTAAAGTCAGAGTAAAAATAATTCACTAGATATTAATTAAGTGTGTAATTTGGACAGCCTTTTTAGTGATAAGCCTTCTGGCCTGCAAGTTACTTCATTCTCATCTGTTTTTAACTGCTTTGAAGCTATTAAATGGATGGTATTTAACAGCAAAACTTCTCCGCTACAATATAATTCGTCAAAGAATTCTCACTGAAAGGAATCACACGAGAACAGCCTGTGCCTCACCATCCTTAATGGGAATGGGCTGTCAGTCATACTCCAGTCCCATCTCTCCATGCCATGTCAAGCCTTGTACATCAAACCCAATACACAAATCGCCAGCTCCATCAAGATCATTAGAGCTGCTCATCCTGTCAGGGAAAGGTCATCCCGTCACTGCCTGCTCCAAACACAGCATCAATCACAGCCCTCATCAAAGGCGGCCTGGCAGCAGCTGGGAACCTGCATCCCTTCCTCCTGCAGCAGCTTGTCATCCCCTAAACCTGCTTCTCTTCTTGTAGAACATGGCCAGGCTTTTATCTTATCATCATCTGTAGGGAAATGCAACTATATAGTCTGCTCTGGGAAAGGGGGATCAGTGGGAATCAGCACCTCCAGGGAGGGATTAAGACCGGATCAGGAGAGGGCTGGCCAGAAATATGGCCACTGATTCCTACACTGGCTCCCTCCTCCACAGGGTCCCACAGTGTCCCCACTCCCCTGGATGGTTCCAATGTCACAGGAGCATCCCTTCTCACTGTGCCAGACCCAGACCCACACACCTGGAAACAGTCCTAGGGAAGGTTCAAAGCCATCCTGTAAGATACTGTTGTTTCCTGAGGCATGGCTTGCAGAGACACCACATTATCCTGCCAGGCTGCTGCTGGCCTCCCACCAGCCTGAGCCTCAGTTGTGGGGCTTACACAAGCGCACGAGGGCATCCTGCCCACAGCTCAAGCACCAGGAGGGGTGGAGAGACCCAGCTGCTGGCAATTAACAGGGGACACCAGCACTGTTGAATGCTATGGCTCCCACCAGCCACTGGTCATTAAATGTGGTGAAAATACAGGCCATTTCTTCCTCTTTTTTCTCCTACCAAACTGTGTCAAACACAGCATTATCTTCAAAGGGCAAAACAAGGATGTTTGCTAAACACTAGCAGATTAAATACATCAGCCTTTTAGAAGCAACTATTGCTGCTGGAGACTTTGTGAGTCCCACTGTTTTGTGGCTCAACCAGCTTCTTTGGAAGCTGAGCTTCTTTGGGCTGCTCTGCAAAGCCAGCACCTTGTGACAAGGTGTAACCCTTCCCTAGGGAAATAAAAAACAGGTTGGCATCCAAGGAGTGAGGCTTTCTTTCTGCTGAGTGTTTAACTTATAGTGTCTCCTTGCAACAAAACAACAGCAGTTTGGGGTCAGCTCAGCAGCTGACTGAAGGCAGGGTTAGCCAGGCTCCTGCAGCAGAGATCTGAGGCTATTTCTGGAACATCATGGATGGGTTAAAGCTGGGAACCTTCCAGTAGCATGCCCTGACTGGAGGGGATTGCTCTGACCAGGAATTAGCCTGGTTGCACTGATACAGGGCAAAAGAAAAAAAGAAGTGGGAAGAAAGTCCTCTTCCCTCCATCCCATACAAGCCAGCATGCTCCAGACCAGGGTGGCACACCTGGCTGTGACTTCCAGAAACGTGGAATTGCAGAGTAAGGGCAACACCTCCCTTTTCCATGGCCATAATTCAAGGCAAACAGCTGAACCCCCAAAATCCCTTCTCGGTACAAACTGCGATCATTCCCTTGTGTCAGCACGGAGAAGCGGAGTGGGAGCACCATCAGGCTCTCTGGGGCAATAAGCACTTCAAATGCACCTCAAAGAGATGAGCAACCATGGATGGCCAACCCGACAGATGGGGGAGGGAGAAGAGGAGCTCAGATAGCAGCAAGGTGATTGTAATTAGTGCAATAAGCAGCACTGGCTGCCCAGCAGCTGCCTTGCCCTCCCCGGGTGGCTGCTGCACGCACGGCACCAACCACGGCCAAGGATTTTGACACTTGCTGCGCTCTGAACGTCTCTGCTGTGAAAAAAGTTCTGACTTGGATAGTTTTCACTCCGCACAGGACACAGAGCACAGCACATATGTGCTTTTCCAGCCTCTCCACCTCCACCTGAGTGAGCAGCACTCAGGGACATAAAATTGGGTTTAGTTTTGATGTCAACTATGATTTTGCCTGTGACTTTGACCTAAACATTGTTTCCTCTGTGCTGAGGCAAACCTGCCATACTCAACTTTCTGAAGTGCCTGAACCCTCAGAGACAAGCTGTTCTACACAAAATGTCAAAACATGACAAATACAATTTTTGGTGGGCATATATAACCATCCTCGACTAATGGGCATTTGTCTAATGTCCTTCCCTGACACATCTTTAAGCTAAATTCCCTGATGCACAACAAACTTGGCAGTGAGTGCATAGCACAGAAAAAACAATGTTCTTCCACCAGTTTTAGGGGCTGGAGCAACATCCACAGTCAGCTCAAAGGTTGCAAATCTGCTGATGTGGCAAGCTACAGGACCTAAATTGCAAAAATATGCTGTGGCTTAGATTCAGACTAATTATGAGTAATTTCTGGTGCTCAAGCTCCAGGAGGGAATGCTCATCTCATTTCCTTTCTGCTATCCCTTGGTCTGATGGAGGTGGTCAGGGGAAGCAGTCGGTTCCTCGGGGTATCTGCATATTTTGGCAGTAGTTAAGGATTCAGTTCCCAATGATTTTTAGTGGGTGTTAAGACACTCAGAAACTATCTCCTGTGAAGATGTTTGGAAGTGCGAGTTCTAAGCTCTTCAAGCAAGGGACTGTTTCCTGCAGTGCTTAAGAAAATAAGAGCATGAAGACAACAAATAAAGACAAGCTTGGAGAGCAGAAAATGTTTATGTTGAGTAAATTTACCCCTTCATGAAAGGAAGAAGCCCAGGCTGGGCAGGAGAGTTCAGGAATAACTGCAACCAGGAGGTTTGCTGAATGTCCCCTGAATGTCCAGTTAGGCACTGAAAAGTCAGAGGCAAATTAATCAAAGCCATCTACATGGGGTGCCACAAGGCATTGCTTCATGCACAGTGAAAAACAGGACAAACCAGAGGCTGAGGCCCAGTGAGAGCTCTGGGTGCTGCACGCCTGGTACAAAGCACACCACTGTCCTGACTGCCATCAGGATTTCCTTTCTCATACAAAGGACAGGGGAAAGGTATGAGACAGCCAAGAGCTACAGTCAGACCTTTCACTTGCTGCTCTGCTGAATGGCTCTAGTGGAAATCAATGGGGGTTTCAAGTACATAAATGGATCACAGAGACATCCACATTGAATTCATTTGCTAATTAGTCAAGATTAACATTTATTTTATCCAACAGGCATTCAGGTAAAGGAGGTAATTTTCTCTCTGTATGCCCTTTTTATACTTGTTAAAAGGTAGGACAAAGCTGTTTCCTGATGACAGTAATCCTAAAAGGAACTTTCTCTCCACCAGGGGAGGTGCCTGTGGGCATAGCCTGATCTGGGCATGTCACTTGCTGTGGCTGGACAGGGCCAGCATCATGGACCTTTGGCCCCTAATCCCAAATCTGGCAGACCTGTGCAACCACTACAGCTTTTGACACGAGCCTGAGGCCAGTCTTGGGCTCACAGTACTGGTCCAGAACAAGGCATCCTAAAATCTAACACAAGACCCCGTGTCATCTCAAAGGAAAATTTAAATCATCAGGCTGCTAGTGCTTCAGACCTTCTGTTAACACTGTGGGAAATATAGTACACTTTGCTGTGATCCTGTATCTGAGGATGCATTGGCCAGCAAGCAATTGTATTTCAACCATTTAAACAGCTTCACTTAACAAATATTAAACTTAGAGCACCAGAGTAATTTGATACCTGCTATGCTGTTAATGAAGCAAGCATTAATACCATTTTATCATCAGTTCTAATCTTCCTGGCATCATTTCATGCCCACAGAAAACTCACTCCATAACTCTGTATCTACAGCTCATGCTGGATAAGGCCCCTGGCCACAGCTGGTTTCCAGCACTCTGAGAACTCAATCTCTGCTAATCCCAGCCCTTTACATCAACTCAGAGCAATCTAAAAAGGAGACACATGAAGTCACTTAGGCTTATCTCTCTAATTGCCTGCCTGTGAACCAGGGGTTTGGTGTCAGCCACTTGCACTCTCGTAAGACACGGCAGCCAGGAAAATCAGACCTAAAATATTCACCGCAAGCATTCTGAGAATGGTAAGTGAAACTACTGAAATCCTGCTTACTGCTGCAGCTCCAAATGCAATGCCAGCTACGAGGGGCACGTCTGGTAACAAAGCCAGCGTTCATGCTTTTCCTCTGCTGCAGCCCTTTCCAGGTCTGTGGCTGTTCAACACAGATTCCACTTCTCTCGGCAGCTTTCTTGAACTGCCCAGTGCCAACAGAGTGAAAATGTTAATGAATACTGTCCCATAAATACTTAATGCATATTTTCCTGCGAGTCCTGCTGTGATTAAATAGCCACCTCATTACTCAGTACCATCTTTCCTTCTTTTTTATCTTTGCATAAAATATCAAGAGTTGGAACTCTACCCATACAATTGAGATGCTGGAAACATCCCTGCATAAACCAACACCAACAGGGCAAAATCCAAACACAGATTTCCAAGGAACGCAAAGAGAAATCGAACCCTGTTAAGAGCAAATATTTCCTCTCAGCTACCTCCTCCCAGGATAAGCAGAGGGGACAAGCCTGTGACATATTTTCTTCTTGAGTCTAGCTTATTTGGTTTTACTGCCTTTTTCCATTGCATTTGGAGGTCCTTGTGACAATGGGGGTCCACTGCAGGTATCCTCCAGATACACAGATCCCTGGGTACCACTCTGGGGCTGACTCTGCTCTGACACCAACTCCTGAACAGCTGCAACAGGAACTCTGCTGTTCTCCCGCCTCTGCGGCTTGGAGGGTGTCCATGATTTGTCCAAGGTTATGCAAGCAATCCAGGACAGACATGGGAGGGAACATGGATCACCCAGAGGCACTGCTGAATCAGTGACTGTGCTGTCCAAAGCACAGCTGACCACAAGATCCACCACGCCTGCTAGCACAACATCATGACATTCATTTAGGAATCACGACATAGAAATATCAGGATATTGTTTTCTGGACCATTAGAATTCCTGTATTTGACTCCTTCCCACCAACCCTCAGCTATTTCAAAAACCAACCCAAAAGCTGCAATTCCCCTGGGATACCCAAGACCACAAGAGTAATGCTGAGAGCCCAGAGTCAGCTGGGGTTGGCAGCACTGGGGTTGGGGGTTTGTGTGTGCTGCCAAATGTGACACCTAGGATTTCCAGCACTGCCATCCAAGCAGGTCCCAGCTGGAGTGAGTGCTGGTGCTGGAGACATGTCTGTGCTGCTCTCTGTGGTTTTGCTTTGCAGGGCAATGCTCAGCCTTTCACATGGGAAACGTTTCCTCTGACAGAGGAAAATCGTACAGTCCAAATTCATGCCAGAAGGCTAAAAATGTAGAAGACTCAAATGTCTAAAGCTTGTGTACATCAGAAGTTTAGGTAATTCCTCCCAAATACATAATTTTTTGTCACAGATGCTTCAATGTAACTGAAGGGCAAGCATTTAGTTCCATTTTAGCTGGGAGAGTCCCAGCTCTTGTCCCTCTGATTTAAATATGGAAGCAGGCTCATTACACAATATGTGTTTCAGCGAGTTCTGCACCAGGGAGAGTGTGAAGCTAAGGCTAACGAAGGGAATATCATTAAAGTAATAAACAGTACTAAAGCAGGAGCAAATAGACTGGTCTGAAGCACAGGCTGCTGCCACATGTATCACAAGAAGTCTCCAAAGAGAAACATTTGAGTCTCTTTGAGATTCAGGAAAAAGCACAGCACAGGATGGTGTGTGGGGAATACTGGTGAGGAGCTGGTGCCAGCTGGAGAGGTTGATTTTGAAGTGCTGTGTGGAGACAGTGGGCGTTCAACACAGTGCCATGTGATAATGTATGGGAAATGTAAAGACCCCTGGCGATTAAAAGGTGTTCTATCCCCTTCAGAACTGGTCCTGAGACATAACCCCAGCCTCACTCTGGCTAATACACACAAAAAAGGCTTTCAAAGGATCACTTCAACTCATTTTGTTTGTCTGCATAACACAGATGCCAGGATTAAATGTACATCTATATCTCATTTCAAATGCATGCTGCCAGGAGAGTCAGCCCACAAGAAGTACCAACATCTCCTGGAGTCAGAACTCCACATGCCGGCACATTTCCACTGCCACCCTCTAAAAGGGGGAAAAAAAAAACAACAACTTTTCCCCCTTCTGTGGGTGAACAAATAGAGTAATTTAAGGTGTAAGCAGATGAAGTAGCTAATTAAGGAAATAACTGATAACTTAAATCAAGATCATTAGAGCAAGCAGCATGTTGCTGCCATTACTTAAATGGCAGCTGAGCTAAAACATGCTCATGCAACCTGAGACTTCAAAATCTACAGTCAGCCTGATCCGCACAGGGAGAGCTTCCCATGTCACACCACCACTGGGGCCAAAGCCACTGAGCAAAACACTCAAATCTCCTGGTAATTTCCTACAGTCTGAACATTTAATCATCCCCAGCCATCACCATAAAAATCCCAAGTGAATGATTCACATGTTGAGAGAAATGCACAATAAGCAGAAGCAGCAGGGTCTTCTGCCCTGGGAAGCAGCCTCTGCCTGTTTTTGGCAGCGGGGAGAACAAACCCTCTGCAGAAATAAAGTCAAATACGTTGGGCCATATGAATTTTGCTTCTGGCATCTTTTGCTGACTGTGCTCCTCAGCCAGCTGCTCCCAGGATGGACTCCGGGATTTTTCTACCCACCCCCAAGGGGTGTTTGCACACCAGTGCCACATCTCTCACTAATTATTCCACCGGTTGCACAGACAAAACATCTGCTCAAGGAGAGAAGGAATCCTAAAGTACACAAATAATTTGCACTGCCTAAACAAAGGCAAATAGAGGATGCTGTTAAACCTCCACCCCCCTGCCTAGCAAACAGACCCAGGAGCTCTACCCACAGGCTGCGGCTTCCTCTGCCTTCTCCAGCAGGAATGAATCCTTGTTTCCAACCAAAACCGCAGTTTGTTACTAACACAGCCTCCTTCTGTTTAATTCCTAATTTATCCTAAAGCAACTGAATTCAGCAAGTTGATTAAGTACTTAAACCACTTTGTTTCCTTCTAAAGAAGCTTTTGTTTTGCCTCAAAGAAAATTGAAGTTTTTCTCCTGAATTCATATTAACAAAGGCATAAGAAATCCAACATCCCAAAGTTAAAATACCCCTTTATCCTGCATTAAACAGAGTTGCCAAAGACCCCCAAATCCGCATTCTGTCATTCCACACATATCCTTGCAACAGCTGAGAAGACACACAGCACGTCTGGAAACTCAGAGCTGAAGATAAGCTGCAGCCTCCCGCGGGGTTTTACTCTTCATGGGTTTTAAAGAGAGTGAAAACGCAGGAGCAGCTTAGGGACTAGCGACAGAAGTCACATCTGCATCAAGGAAAAGTTCTACTGTGTCCGGATATTAAGCCAAATATTAGCAGAGCATATGGCACAACCCTGCTCCTGTGCCTGGTCCCCACCAACCCCTGGACTCTGCCTGCAAAGGGAACCGATGCTCGCAAAGGCAGGCAGGAATCAGAGCTGAAAGAGAAAACCATTTCCTAATGCAAACATTTGTAGAGCATTGAAGCCACTTATACTTTCAGATGCTGTAAATGGGGCGCGATTACTTACCCCGGCTAAACAGGCATTCACAGGCTGGAAAAGCCCCATGGAACGGGGGAGGGCAGAGGGCAGGAGCGGCCGGACAGACCCTGGAGCATCCTCGGCGATGGCAGCAGCCGGAGCTGGGGCTGCCCGTGCCCTGCCGGTGGCTGTGGTCATCCGGGGAGGGCAGATCCCCGGCGGCTGCCCCGGCTGCCGGAGCGACGCCCACCGCAGCTTTAGCTTATTGGTGAAAATTCTACACGCTGATCCAATCCTGTCCCTTCACCCAAACGTAGCTCTCTGCAGATCCAGTTTTGACTAGCGGTATGAAAGCAAAGTTACCTCGCCAATGTAAAAATCACACAAGGAGAAGCCAAAAAAAAACCAAAAAAAAATAAAACCCTGCTCAATTTTATTTCACCTCTTTCTCACAAAACAAGTTTCTTATTTACTTACTTGGAGCAACAGCCACGTGAAAGCATTGAAGAAAGCTGGCAACTCTCAGCCTGTATCACCAGATCAAAAATCAGTATGGTAAATATCAGGATGCCAATAAAAGGCTATTTGTAAGAAAGCCTGCCAGTGGTCCTGTCACATCTGGGGCAGGACTGTAACACATACGGAGAAGGTTTGCAGAAACCGTCAGCACATGGGTCCTGAAGTTATACTGGATTTCACAAAGGTAACTACTGAATCATGAAGTGCTGCTGGCAAACAGCCTGGCCAGCCAAAATATACGGTTTGCCCTTACTTTTTTCAGCCTGGTGCAGACATTGACTGTAGAGAAACTACTTTCTCTGCTATACACACACCTAGATGCTTGACCCTGATTGACACTCTGGCTGCACTGGTTCTGTGTTTCTGGTCTCAGAAAGCACAGGGCTACACAGTGGGCAGCTGCCTGCTGCAGGCAGCGACCTGGAAACCTGCATTCATTTGCAAACAACCGACAGGCAGGGATAAAAGCCTCTCATGCAACTGCACATTGCTGCACTCACTTACAGATGTGCAACCCTGGAGCAGCTCCAGGGCGTGGGCTGGCATCTGGGTGACCTCTGAAAGTGCTCACACAGCTCCTCCAAGCGAGGGGGGAGCCTATGGTCTGCACTCCAGGTGTCCCGGCAGACAGGCAGCAGAATCCAGATGTGGGCAAGCTGCCCCAGCCCTAGCACAGCCTGGGGATTCAATGAGGTCTATTCATGGAGGAGCGAGCAGGGCTTCCAGGAACACAGAGGAAGCATTTTGGAGTATTCCCATTGCAAGTCCAATAAGCCTCTTTGCATTCTAACCCCACCACCATTGCAAGCTTTAAATATAGAAGTAATCAAAATGTACATTAAAAGAAGAACTTAGAACTTGGCAGTGTTAATCTAAGAAACATTCCACTGGGGAGCGGGGCTCGGAGAGCACTGGCAGCCTCGGGGCGGGCTGAGCCTGGCTCTCCAGGAACAAAAGCAGCTTACAAACCAGGTTTGCCACGTGAGAGCCTAATTAGAGACCGAAGCCCACACAGCAAACAGACAGACTACAGAGGAAATTGGAGCCTAATTTACATGGAGAACGATTACTTACTGCAACCAATTAGTGTCAAGCTGACTGACAGACTACCCAAAATATATTCTCCCCACCCTCCCCTGCAAGTCTGAGTTTTCCCCGCTGTGTTATTTAACCTGGGTTGTTCGCTAGGTGAGCAGTTATCACCTCACTATTAGACATGGGACAGCAAACTGGAACCCTCTGAGCTTCTCCATAACAAACACAGATAAAGCCATTCTTGTGCCACCCGGTGCGAGCCTCAGCTGAGCCAGAGACAGTACAGTCAGAGATCAGTGTAATGTATTTTTCCCCCAGTCTTAAATCCTTGAATGATATCCTGAAGATCCCAAAAGTCATTATTTTGGAAAGGTGCTCACCCTTTCCTGAGCATGTATTCTCCATGGGGACTTTCACACCCTCATTTGCAACCATACAGTAGAACTTCAGGTAAAGGCTGTGTCCACAAAGCCTTTGCAATGTGCTCAGGCTGTGGGTTTTGTGTTCCAAACCATGTTCCTGGTCTCTGTCACAGGAAAGCATCATCTTACTGTGTGGGTGCTACTACTCAGGACGCTCAGCTCCATGTACCTGCTCATGAAACAGCCCTTTATTTCCAAAGCCTTTCTGGTCATTGCTGTTCCCCATGCACTGGCAGGACCATTGCTGCTCTCTGGGGAAATAGGGAATCCCACTGCAGCTGGAGGGAGCCACGTGGACAGAGAAACTCCTCCTTGGCTGGCACAGCATAGGGGTGCCCATGCTCCCATCAGTGCCTGTGCTGGGCAAGGACATCAACTTCACTCAGGGCATCTCTCTTCAGCTGCCCTGAAAGAGGAATACTTCATCATGCTTCCCCAAGTACAAGCCTGCTGCTACTTCTGAATTAAACCTGCCCCTCCTTCCTATCAATTAGCACCCAAACTGATAAACAGACTTTAAAAACTCCTGAAGTGGACACATGGAACTGACCAAATGCCATTTACCTTCCTTTTACCGTTACAAAAGAAACAACTCATTCTATTGTCATTTTTCCCTTCCCAGCACCATACTCATTATTAACAGGACTGACTAATTGCTGTCCTCTCTTCCACGCCCTGGCACGTGCATTTGGAATGCACAATGACAACAACATTTCAATGCAACTTGCTGTGTTATTCTTCACAAATTCCTAAGTGTGGTCTGTCTGAGCAGCCTCTCTGACTACTCATCAGAGAGCTCTTGTGTACACACGCCCAGGCACACAATGACCACATTCTGGATATGTGAGACCAGATAATCAGCCCTTCCTTTGAGAAACACCAATATAAAGCATATTTAAAGACTTTATGAGTCTTCTGTATGGATGAGATAAACATTTTTTTAATCTCTGTAGGCTGCATGGATACATGGCATTTTAAATGCAGGCTATCCTAAAAAGAAAACTTGGAGAAAATGTGTGGTGAAGTTTATCCAGTAGCTGTTTGCTAATATCTGTAAATAGTCAGGACCTCAGATGAGGTAAAACATCAGCAGGAATCCTTTGAATTTCAGTTCACATCAATGGTGCTAAATCAACTTACACTGCAGAAGTCCCATCAAGAGAGGTAAAGCAGGATCATCCCACCTGGGTCTCTGGATACAGACACTAGAAAGGTTGCAAATCCTGGCAGCTCTGGTCTCCCTCGACTAAATTAAAAGTCTCTGTTAGTTACCAAGTGGATGCAATGAAAATGCATGTGTGCTCATGCTCCTGAGAATTGGGCTGTTAATCTGGTGTTTGTGCTCCTGGAGTTTATCTCCTCCACACCTCCCTTCTCCCCAGGGAAGGGCCTTGCTGCCACTTTATCTGCTCTAAGGACAACACATGCTGCTTGGTTTCTGAATTCCTCTCCAGTGCTACCCCTGAACCCAGCTCTTCAGAGAGGGGGGCTCCAGCAGCTGTAATTCCCCTTAATTCCCCTTATGATTAACAGGTCAGCTCACTCCACCCTGATGACAGTGGGCTTTGGAAGTCTAAGTCCATCAAAATTATCTATGCATAAAAGACAATCATTGCAGGAACAAACGTGTCGCTGACACTTTTATCAGCTGTGTGCTTGCTGCTCGCTGTTGTGCACTAATTTAGAGAGGCACAGGCTTTAGAGAGAGAGGGGAAGGCTTCAGCATCACTGCTCTGCAGTGGCTCCAGGCACAGGAACCTCTCTTCTGTGGTTTTGATGTTGATTATAAAGCTGTGGAGGCAATCACTCCTAGAGAGGGGCAAGGGCAGGTGGGAGTGCAGGGAAATTACAGAAATATTCTTCTGAGTGCATCCCATTAGGGCTGGTGGCAATTACACATGCTGATCAAGGAGGCGGGCTTCCCAGAACTGAAATTACCAGGCTCTGAAAATTACCGGTAGGGAAGGGAAGGTGAGAGAAAGAAGGAAAAAAGGAAAAAAGCCAGAAGCAGCAAAATAACCCTCAACAATGGCCACAGATATCCCCTGGCTGCCTGGGAGCAGGGACAGGAGAGCCACCTCCTCCCTGCAGGCAACCCCTGCTGGGAGTCACTCAGGGAAGACCCACAGAGATAAAAGGCACTAAAGCCAGCTGAAAAATGCTTGTAAAAACACTAATGGTCTCAGGTCCTTCTGAGCCACCTCAAGTACTGCTAAATCACTTTTACTTGCTTTCTGGTGGGTTTTGCTTAGGTTTGTGCTGATGCACTGCACATCCCCGTGTGCAGGTCAAAACCTGAGTGGATCCACCAGCCAGCCCACAATGCAGACATCACTGCCAGGCTCTGTAGTTTGTTCTTCCTCTCATCTTTCCACTTTTTTCACTACTTCCACAGGAATAAATGAAGAAACCAACTTAACAACATCTTCCTTTCAATACACACTACTGGGAGTTATTGTAGTAATAAAAAACAGAAGGAAAAGGCAAGAATTTTCATTGCAACCACTGTGCAGCCTTGCAGTCCTGACCCTGGAACTCCTGACAATGTGTCACCACACATTATTAAGAAATATTCATATTAATCCCAACTGTAAAGCTCTACTTTCAGCCAATTAAACTGCCTGAGCAGCTGAGCTCTCCTGGAGACCTTTGTACTCTCCTTTTTATTTTTTTTAAAAAATGCTGTCTTAGGGAAAGGAATGGTTTCTGCAGAGATGAGCCACCCAGCTCCTTCCAGCCCCGCCGTGTGTGTATAAAATGTTCTTGGCTGCTTTCAAACACTGCACATTAATCTGTGCTATGGAACCTGTCTCCTTCAGTGTTCCATCATTTCTCTTCGAGACGGGTGAGACAGAGCTGTTCCACTTGGCATCACATACCCTCCCTGCCCCCTTCCCAGGGTTTTTTTCCCTTTGTTTTGTTTGTTTGTTAGTTTTGTTTGGTTTGGGATTTTTGGGGTTTTTTTTGTATTGCCAGAATAGTTCCCAAGCCATCATCCCTGGCATGTCTGGACCTGAAGAAGAATATAATGCTGCAGCAGCCTGCAGATATATGAGACAGCCAGGGTGCTCAGAACTGGAAGATTATGGTTTTAGCACTTCAAATTGTGAAAAATACCAGTGCTCTCTTTCTCCAGCTTAGGACACATAATTTCTTTCTCCCCCTGCCAGTTCTTTGCCTATGTCTTACCCAGAAGGGACATAAACCGTTTCTTGAGTTGAGGGCTGCTGGAAACAAACCTCAGGCGGGTGTCTGAGTAGTGATGACCGGGATTTGTTTGTGAGCAATGTGAGCCACACTGTCCCACTTTGACAAGCTCTTGCACTAATAAATCAGAGCATCTCCCACACACAAAGGGTTACCTGATACAAAGCCAAGTATTTTTACTAACCCCGCTCCTGAGATGTGGATTTTCATGCCTGCCTGCCCAAAATTTGCCCACATGAGGATGGATGCCTGCTGCTCAGGCTATGCCAGCCAGACACCTCCCTTGCTGCTTGCATGTGTGACCACTACCACAGCCAAAGCACCTTCTCAACTACCCATGTGCCACCAAAGCCCAGACTGGCAAATCACGACATTTCTTCAAGTCTTTATTAAATACTAAAATGTTCTGTAGTTGTAGCCAATAGGATTTCCCCCAGACAAAGCTTCAGCTGGGAAGCATAACTTTAGCTGCTGGGAAGCATAACCTTGGCATAACACAGAAGATATGGATTTATTGCTGGCCTAAGTGGTTCCTTGCCACGAGTTATGAAGGACAATTCCCTTCTTCACCCTCCTCTCATCACCTTGGGTACTGCACTCCATGGAAACACCCAGAGGCTGAGGAATGGAGCACAAGTTGAGCAGAGAAAGACCACAGACCTCCTTCATGCCCAGTGCCAACTGCTTGACCACACCTGGGTTCACCACGAAAGGGATGAGTGCCTCTTCCATAGATGGGGCTTCCCAGGAGGGCAAATGGATGTGAAGGATAAAAGCTGCCTAAGGATGCATCAGCATCCTAAACCCTACCAGTTGCTGGTAATCCAGCAGCCACAGGCATCTGCAGCACATCTCGTGTTTTGGAAGCTGCAATGGGAACACCATGCACTTTCCCTTTTTTCCAAGCATCCCTAAATCCTTGGCTCCCGGCATTTCTACAGTGATTAAACACACAGTTCTCAACATTGAAACCCCATAAAAACAAAAATCCATATGGGGAGTGTTCCCATAAACCAGCCGATACCTGCCAGCAGCTCTAATCTTGGTGCCATCAGATCTGCACAATAAATGAGTTCATTTTACTGGGATAGGGTTTTTCTACAAAATAGAAATCAAAATTGGCTTGTGAAGATGAACGATGCCTGTGAAACTTTTTTGCTGCACTTGATTAAATACACACAACAAACCCATTTTTTTTCTACTTGAACGATAAACTCAATAGTCTAAAATTAAGCTCAGCAGGGTAAGATCCTGTATAGATTTCAACAGATACTATCATTTTTTTTTTAAAACCTGACTGTAATGTATACACATTGAAAAATCACTTGAGTACCTCTGGCACCAAACATAAACACAGGGAAAGCTAAAAATCATGTTGCATTTTTATCTTGATACATCCTGCACCACAAAGTACAGCCCTGGTTTGCCATTTCATGATAAACCCACCCTTTGCTTTTGATCAATTTAGTGTGTAACCATGGATGTGAATGTACATTCGTATCATAAAAAGAAAACGGGAAGAAAAAGTCCAATCACAGAAGCACACCAACCTGAACCACATACTTCCCAACCAAAGGGTATTTGTAGATACCAGAATTACCATTTCTCTTCAAGACAACTGATCCTTTTAATGAAAATATAAGAAGCCCTAGAGAAATGCTGGTTGATCATTATTAAATGCACAGACCTCCTGCATTTTTTTCCCCAGGAAAATGACTGAACCTTGGCTTTAGCATAATCCTGAAGATTATTTACATCTTCTGTATTTTTTTCCACTGCTGCTGAATAATCAAGGCTCCTTAGAAAACCACTGCCAGAGAAACATAAGTATTTTTTTCCTCTTCCTTTTTCTCTCTCTTTTACCTGCTTTTATATATTCTTTCTTGCACAGGAGCAGTGAGGAGGTGTTGAAGGTTAGGATTTTTCCTTTTTATCCCTTTCTCTCAGGGAATTTTGTCCCATTTGCTGCCTAAGAGATGATAACGACAGTAACTTAAGAGACAAAAGATGTGGCTGGGAGGGGGAAGGGTGCAGCTGGCTACTCTCTTTGCTGGGGGGGTTCTCTGTGGAAAGGCAGAGACACCTCGAGATTTTGGCAAGCAGACATGACAGAAATCCCTGGGGAGCAGCTAGGAAGGGGCAGTGTGCACACTGTCTCCCTCCTCAATCCCCAGCTTCCAGACATTTGACAAAGGGGAGCTCAGGTTGCTTTTCAAACATTTTTTTCTCAGTAGAAAAACCCAAGAGAGGAAAAAATTGTGGCTCCTCAGAAGGCAATGAAAGGAGCTGTATCTCCTTTTTGGAGGAAAGGGCTCCAAAACACTGCAGGCTCCCTGAATATTGGGATGCTTTGGAAGGGGAATCTTACAAGGATGCTTCAAGACAAGCACTTTGATTTCTGCCTCAGCATTCTTTATTATTTCCCATCATGCAACCTCCCTCTCTCTCCTACTTCTGCCCTATCCACTCAAACGGCTGTGTGCAGGGAATGAAAACAATTAAATACTCCTAAACAGGCAGGGCTGCAACTGGCACGGTAATGAGGTCATTATGCACCTAAACATGCCTTCTAAAAATAAATTACATCCAGGTATAGAGATCTCCTGGCTGCACTGTGCCCAGGGAATTATCTTAATGCAAAATCTCTAACAGCCTGGTTTGGTTATTTCAAAGCAGACCTGGCCTCATCAGGACAATAACAAGGGCTTGGCTGATGCACAGCATCACAAATTTGGGCTCCTCTTGGGTCAAAGGGAAGCGAAGAGAGCTGGAGCTCTGCAGGGCAGAGCCTGTGTTAGAGCCAGAGGTCACCTCTCAACCCACCAGGGCACAGCCAGGCTAAGGGAGCTCTGCTCCACAACCAGGTGCCATCACAGGTCAGGACCAACACCTCGTCCTGCTTGTGTGACATGCTTCCTGTCCCCAGTGTGGGACAGACACTGCCAAGGTCTTGCCTAGAAAGGATCCCATCTGGCAAGCAGACTTGGTTAGAATTACACAGCAGCTTGGGCTGCAGGAGGCTCATTTGTAGTAATTAGAAGCATGATATGGGCACATGGGAGGACATCAAAGGACACTGGTAGCTTCGATGGCACAAGTCTCTTTTTCTAGTGGTCAACAGGCAAAAACTCCTCTGTACCCATGAGCTTCTCTTAATAAACCAAAATTATACAGAATTCTTTTTTTGGCAGGGCAACCAGACAAGTACCTACAAAACCCACTCCAGAGGAAAATTTAAGGTCAACATTTTTATTTTAACATGTGCAATTCACAGAATCATTCAGGTTGGAAAAGACCTCTAAGATCATCGAGTCCACCCATTAACCAGTACTACCACATCCACCACTGAACTCTGTTTGAAGTGCCACAAGAGACCTGTGCATGTGTATGCACAGACACACACATTCCCTGCTCCAGTGCACAGCCATATGGGCTGCTTTGCTTCCCCAGTCTCCCAAACTGAATACAAACAAGGCTCCATGTATATTGGAATCTGTAGGAAGCTTAACATTTACTTGGCTTTTATGTAAACACTTACATGAATTACACAAGTTTCAGCCAAGAGTCTCAGCACCCTGCTGTGCTGAGCCAGATAATTCATTACAATTAAAAGCAGAGAGGGAGGCAATCAGGCTCAGGGTATGGATTTGCTCTCCCAAATGGTTTCCAATTTGTCTTCTGGAGGAAACCCCACTGGTATTTGCATGGGACTGCTATTCCTGCACCCCAGGGCCAGGCTGTGTGAGCAGGACCTGGACACGGAGCACCAAGGATGTTTTGTGCTGTGCCTGTGTGTGCACCACCAGTGAGGCAGCGCTGCTGAAACTCACCTTGCAGGCAGGTGAGCACTGCCCTGGCTACAAACACAGAGCATCAAACCCTGACAAAAGTACTTCAATAACAACAATACTGATAATAACAACAGCAATAATAATAATAAACAAAAAGGCACGTGGATCTTGTTGGAGATAAGGTTTAGTGCTGAGTTAATGGTTTGACTTGTGATCTTAGAGGTTTTTTCCAACCTTAAGGATTTTATAATAAAAGAACTCCCCTGCCATAAGCATATGCATCAACTCATACTTCAAGACAGCATCTATTCCCCAGATCTGCCTTTCTCATTCAGTATCCATAATATGCTAAGCTATTAAAACTATCCTATGGAAAGTGCTGTGCCTTACAGTGCTGAAGACAAGTGGTGTTATCATCTGGTATTTCTTCTCTTCTTATTACAGTGAATCTCCACTACAGCTCTGAAAATAATCCAATTATTGCTTACCACTGCTAAGGTCACTGTTGCTTTGAACAGAGATTTGGGTAATACTCTGATTACTTTTAAGCAAATATTGCTGAGACTTGGGCAGAAATTTCAGAGAGATTGAAAATCCATTTAACTGGAAACCACAGATGGGAAAATAGTCACACTCTATTGGATATAAACAACAAAAAGAAGGTATAGTTTCTGTGTCTTATTAAAAATATTGGTTTATCTGAAATCAACAGCACAGATATATTCAGCTGTTAAACAATATATAATTTCTCATGTCATATAACCTTCAAAACACAGCAATCATTGAGTCTTTATTAAATGTTCCCATATGGGCTTCCAAAGGTATTGAACTACTTAAGTGTAATATATGGAAAACAGCAAAGGGTTTGTATCACTTGTGGGAATAAAAGAGCTCCTGAAGAAAAGCAGATATCAAAGATCAATCTGTAATAAGGAAAGGAAGTTAACATTCCTTACAGCGGTCTTGGAGATAATTTTTCTGCATGGAGCCAACGAGATAACAGCAAAATCATACGAAATACAGATGGTGCCAAAAAAAGGTGTCTATTATAATTCCTTTAGTGCAATTAATCATAGGTTCTTTACTGTCAGACCATTTCCAGGTAATGGCAAAATAAGGATGGAAAAACACCCAACTCTTTTTGTTATTTTTCTTTAAGAAAGAATGAATCATATTGTCACTGGAAGATGCTTTTTCTGACATTGCTTTACTTGAACTGGCCAACTGATTAAAAACAAAACACAGCAAGGACTTGCTGTCCTTCTGCTGAAAGTGTGGAGAAATGCTGAGATTAACCCCCAAGTGTCCTGACAGGTAGGAATGACCCAGCTCAGCAATGCCACCAGAAAATCCAAACAAGTGTCCCTGGACAGGGGAAGGATGAAAAATTCCAACAGCTCTGGTGGTGGCCAGGGCTGCCTGACCCATGGATGGCTTCTCCTCCTCTCCTTCTGGAAACCACATTGTTTGCTGGAGAGTTTCCTTTCAACACCCCCACAACATGTCTGCATCCCACAGCAGGGATCTGTACCAGGGTCTGGGCTGAACTCCTGCTCAGCCCTGGTGGGTTTGGCACAGTGACACCCCTATAACACTTTTAGAGCTGCACCTTTTTTTTCTCTCCACACTCTTGCACCCTCACGAGGTTTCCAGCACCGCAGGCGGATAACGCCAGGGAGGGATGTCACAGTGCTGTGCCAGGAGTGAGACAGCCAGTGACATGACCCTGGGGACACAGACGGGTGAGCAGGCACAGTGCTGCACTGTCCCTCTCCTAGGAAACCTGCCCCGCCTGCCTCACACGCGCCAAAATCCCGAGGGGATAGTGAACAGTGGAAATCGCATCAAGAAAACCTATTTAAAGTGATACCCCACTGTCATGCAGCACAGGAAAAATGTGTGCCTCAGCTTTCCAGATGACTCTATTCCCTCCAGAGAGCTGCCTGTGAGCAAGCTGCCTGCCCAGCACCAATGAATGATATGGCAGCACTGTCACAAAGCCTAACCCTGCCTTTGTCCTGCCAGTCTTTGCTTCCTGCCTGCCTGTCTTGGACCAAGAAGGGGACAAAGAAGGCCTGGAGAGGAGAGAACCACTGCAGGGCGGCCATTGCCTAGTAAAGACACCAGGGGAACAAGGATGCTCAAGGAATGAGGATGCCCAGGGGATAAGTGAGATCCCAGACACGGCTAATTCCTCACTGATGGCTAATGAGTACAGTGGGGCTCCCACTCATCTCCCAGCACGGGCTTCTCCCCTCTCCCCCCAGAGCCAGGAGGCAGCGAGGGGCACACAGGGATTCAGGCATGTGCTGCAGCAGGAGGCAATGCTCACATCCACACACTTCACATCTTTTCTGTTTTGAACCTCAGTCCCGATGCCTTTCTCCCAGTTGCTTCTTAATGCTTTCCTCATCAATGCCCACACCCACTCTGCAGCACAGACACCTGCAGGCTTTTAATTGCTCCTGGATTGCCTTGATTAGATGATTTCGGGGACCTTTGACTTTTCTCTCAAGAGGTATCCAAGAGACAGGCATAAACTCACAGTGCCAACCCAGAGTGCTGGGCTCTGTTTTCTCTTGAACATACACAGCAGCGAGGGCTTGGGTCTGCTTACACCATCCCTGGGCATCTACAGTGCTACCAAATCAGCATGCAAAGGGTATAAAATCCTGTCTAGCAGCAGCTACATTTCCACTGGGCTAAGGACTCACACCTCATGGGCTCATTTCTACAAAAACCTAAGTATGTTGCCAACTAATCCCCTCTTTCCTACATAGTAACTATATCTGGTTTTTGTTTTGCAGCTCTTTCTCTGAAAACTTGTTTCTTCAGAGAAAAAGCAGCAGCCTGAAAAATTGAAAACTGACTATTTTAGAAATAAATTGTATTGGTGCCTTAGGAAGAACATGGGCTATTTTAAGCACATTAGACCGTTATGTTAAATATTAGCAATCAGAGGAAGAAAAAAACCACATAGTTTTGTGCTCCTTGTTAATGGCACTAATCCCCAGCAGACAGGAAAGCCCATGGGATAGGATTTTTAAAACCATTCTGTGAGCTGCAGAATAACATCCAGGTTAAAAGTGCATTAAGATAATGATAATCAAAACATCTCTGTCAAGGGTGGATCTCAAATCCCTGTTGAGGGACAGGTTTAACTTCTCAGCAAAAGAACACAACCAAACCACACCATTGTTTTGCTGCTAGTGGCTGGAGTAAATTATCCTGGCCACCTCGCTGGGGCTGGCACAGGCATAGGGACCAGGATCTGCTGCTGCAGGATGCAGGCACTGTGGGAGGGCCTGGCATGCCAAGGCTCCTCACAGCATCCCCCTTCCAAAAATAGTCTGGGTGAGACAGGCTGAGACCTGAGACATGATGGACAGCTCTGAGATAAATGAACAGATGCAGCATCTGAGGAGAGGCAGGGCAAAATGCAGTGCCAGGTAGCAAGCACTGCCTGTGACTATGCTGGCAGAGTCCAGCCTTGATGCTGCCAGGGTTTCCAAGGAAGAACTAAAAAAAAAAAAATTTATAAAACCCGCTAAACTCAGCCGGCAGACCGCTTTTACAGACATTTGCACAGACACTGGAGGAATATCCAAAGTATAGTTGTGTTTAATATTGTAAGTTTACAAACAGCACCTGATAATGCTGACTGAGTGGAGCACTTTCCAAATAAACTCTACAGTCAGGAGGACCAAGAGAGGACACCAACCTGCTTTTAGCCAGGGCTGTCTAAATGTGAGGAGCCTGGGGAGGCTGCAAGCAGGAAAACAAAAGAGTAGGGGTGGATTTAATGCAGAAACCCGAGCTGGCTCATTAGTGTGGAACAGCTGTCAAAGAGCTCAGGTGTGCACCAAAACACCTACCTGGCCAACTGAGCCCAGCTATTTAACCCAGAGTGAATGAGACTTCACTGGTGGTACCGTGCCACCACACAGACCAAGGCAGTGAAACAGCCAGCCAGCCATGTATGGTGGAATTTCATAAATGCAGTCCAATAACACAGCAAATGCACATTGAAATAATGTCACTCACAATATCAAGGTTCTCATCAGGGACAAGCATGTCATGAATCACTGCTGAAGCCAAATTTAAAAGGATATTGATGCCCAGGCATCCCATTTGTGCTCATATAACATATGGCACATGTGAATTTTATAGCTTTTGTATTAATCTGCCCAGAATGCCATCACTTTGTGAGATTTCATGAAATATTAAAATTAATGAGGATAATTTATTTTACAACTCTCAGAAAAGGCCCTGGGAATGATGAGAACCTCCCCATTAAATTCACTCAGGTTTGTGACTCGCAGCCCTAATATCTGGCATCTGTTTGCCAAGTGGGAGAAAGACATGATGTATTTCAAGCTGGTTATTTGATGGATTGGCCTGAATTTATTTATTAAGGTTTCTACAATCAATTATCACTGCAGGAAACAGAGAGGGAGGGATGATAGACTAAGCATGTTTATCAAGCCACATGAAATCTACAGAGGCATTCAAACAATTCTCTAGCCTCTGCAGGAAAGTGTCAAGCATGTTTATTGATAGCCCAACTGTGCACTGCACAGTTGGCTTTCAAAAACCCAACAGAAGACTATGATGTATAAGGACAATATAAAAAAAGGCTGAATTTTCATGTCTTGTGATGAACACAACAGTGCTAGGGTCATTTCTAAAAGAACTCTGTCCACCTGTGTGCAAAACAGTATTTGAGATATCAGCAGGTGGCAAAATGCACACCACAAACCAGGCAGTGACAGCACTGGAGAGCAGCTGGGGCCAAGATATTCCCTGCTACAATGATTACTGTGGAAAAGAGTGATTTCTGCAATGTGTATCTGGGAGATTCAAAGCCAACAGCTGCTGGGAACTTTGAACAACCACAGAATTCAATAGTAAATGTCTGATGAATGGTAACACCTTGCAAATCTTTTAAAGAGCAGGGAATGGTATCGAACTGGTAGCCTGCTGCAAAACTATGTGTGCACAAGATACAAAGTCAATGTTTCGACCAACTAATAATGAGAAAAGAAGGGTTCATGCAAGGTCCCTTAGTCCAACCACCTGCCCCAAGGGGTAGGGGAATTGATTGTGTGAGTAATTGTGTGTGTCTTGGACCTTGGCTACGCCTGTGCATGCAGGAAGAGGCAGCGGAAGAAATCAAGTGCAGCAGGATATTGTTGTGTGTAACAGCCTTGGCTGTGCTCATGTCTGAAAAAACAGTTTGCAATCCCTGTACCTGAAACAGATCACGCACCAACTTTTGCAAAGTTTATTATTCTCTTATTTCCTATTGCAAATTGGTTGACTGAAATTCTCCAAGCTTCCCAAGCAAACAAATCATCCTAATAAACACAAACTGAAGGGAATGGGTAGACACATCTGCTTAAATGAGCACACAACTGATAGTTACTGAACAGACAGCTATGAAAACTTGAGTCTCTGTCTACAGAGATGTTTCCCATTAAAAAACATCTTGTTAATACCAAATAGGATTGGACTACTTCTCCACAATGTAAAATATCATGTGCAAAATTACATTCTACTTCCAAGACGCCAGACACATGAACAGCAGAAAACAATATTATGAAAAAGGAATTTCCCAGTTCATGCTGTGGTGCCAAAATAGCTGCATTGTGACCAAACACACCAACCACACCATCCACAAAAGAGCCAATATCTGCCCAACAGCAGCCCACAGTCAGAATCACAATTGATAAGGACGATGATGATGATAAATTATATTGGACCAACAACAACTGGCCCTGAATTACACTTTGATTCTATTATTTCCATCTCCCAAGACACACATGCTCACTATATTGAGAACATATGGTGACATGGTGACATGTGGACTTGAATCTATTTCAAAGGTATGTGGAGTCATATAAGCAGAGCAGGAACGTGTGCTTGCTCCAGCCAAGATACTCATTTATTCTTCATATGCATTTATGTGTGGGAATAGGCTCATCAGCAACGCTGCTTAGCTCATCCATAATTAACATCTGGATGCCAAAGAGAATGAAAGCTGACACAAGATGCAAGTATTCCAAAACTCTGCAAACACTCTGGATAGTTGAAAGCTAAAGAAATATCGTGACCTGAAAAGGAGACTTTCCATTCCCAGTTTAAACATGTGCTAAATTGCATGTTGGTCCAGGGTGTTGACCCCATGTCTCAGCTGATGAGGGATGACCTTGTAAGATGGAGTGATCACATAGTAATGCAGAAACAATAAGAGATTTTGCTTTACGAACTCTTTTCTGGGAAGTGATCAAGTGGAATCACAGAATCACAAAATTAACAAGGTTGGAAAAGATCTTTGAGATGACCAAGTCCAACCTATGACCTCACCTAACACCTTCTCATCAACTAAACTATCCAGTCTTTTTTTAAACACGTCCAGGGACGGTGACTCCACCACCTCCCTAGGTAGACAATTCCATTGCCCAGTTATTCTTTCAGTGCTGACCTCTAACCTAAACTTCCCCTTCCAGCCTGTCCAGGTCCCTTTGCAGGGCCTTCCTACCCTCCAACAGATTGACATATGCTCCCAGTTTGGTGACATCTGCAAATTTACTGTTGGTAGACTCAATGTGCTCGTCCAGATCATCAATGAAGATATTAATCAGGAGTGGCCCCAACACAGATCCCTGGAAACAGTGCCATTAAATTAAGGGGTACTGGCGAGTAAAAAACAGGGAGGGAAGAAAAAACAATACAAAAGAGCTTTCATGCACACCAAAATATGGCAAGGATGCAGATGGCCATGCCTTGCTCCCAAAAAGGGGGTTTGCTGGGGAAACATCCCCTGAGAGAGACCTCAAGTCCCTCTTCATCACACCCCACACTGGGGGCCTGTTCTCTTCTCAGGGCAATCACAGTGCTCAACTGACTGGGATGCAAAATTTTGACTGGAACCAAAGAATCTTGAATTGGCTTGCAATTTTGTTTCTGGAAACCTCAGAGCAGCTCTGTCCTTTCCTGTCAGGCAGTCCCATGCTGCTTGTGTATGGTTTCACTGAGTCTCCTTGCTTTTAAAGGTCCATCAGACATAACTAGGATCAGGAAATGGACAAATACACTTGTAAAAAGTCCTTAAAATACTTGTAATATTCCTTTAAACGTTCACTGTTGTGCTTTACTGGAGGACACCACATGCCCTCCATGTGCTGTGACCTCTACCAAAGAAAGTAATCCTGGTTATTCTAGGCTCTAACCCACAGCAAATCAGTATGGATCACCACATTATACCTGTCCCTAGAAATAAGGAGGCATTTCTCTAGGCCACTACCTTCTCCTCCACTAAACCCCTCTGGGATACCCCTTGACAGACTGGCTGGCCCAGGTTTTTTTCACACTTTTTAAATTTTTTACAGCTTTTTTTCAGAGGACATGGGCAGAGTTTAGATGCTGACTGACCTAACATCAAATCCTCAGCCACCACCTCTGCAGAAGTAGGACTTGCAAATCCATGCAATGCACCAGCAAGGTGGGGCTATCTGTGGTATAACTGACTCAGGAGCAGATATGATTCCTGCTCACCCCTTGGCGAGGTGAGAGGCTGAGGCTGGAGGACAGTTTGCTTTCAAGTAGCTGCTGAAGAAATGAAGTCATCATGAAGCAGAAGCACTGTGGTAACTGTGAGGTGAGGGTGTACAATCCCCTATGAATCCTCAGCCACGTTTTTATGCCAAGCGATCAGGGATAGACTCCTTTCACCATAAACATGCTTCTTGTTTGCAAACAAAACTAATGCCACAGCAGAATCTGCTTCCAGAATGTCAACATGAGTCTGAGATATGTTTTCTCCCCCTACAAAGAGCAGATTAACCATAGTACTTTTGGCAACTCACATTTCAATTAATAAGAGCACTATCTTATGAATAAACCCAATTACTAACTATCAAAATGCAAAGTTTCCTACAAGAGGGGATTAATCAAATGAGGAAAACAAAGACGCACTTGTTGTTAGCAGAAGGATGGTCCATCTTTACTTTCCCAGATGCTCTGGGCATTTGGCATCACAACCACAACACAGTGAGTCAATAGACATATTATATATATTACATATGTTATGTATCAGTACTTTGGATCTCCAAAGGCATAGGACTAAAGAGCACTCATCGACAGCAAAGCTTATGTGTGCTATTATCCACGTAGTTCATGCTTCCAATCTGCCCAGTGTAACTGTCTTGGGTGATTTAAATAAGAACTGAAAATCTTCCCACAAAACTGAAGCAGCACCATCGAATTTGTAAATATCTTGGGCTCCACAGAAGGATGTTAATGCTAATACAGGGAATCAGATGCAAATGAACAATGAAAAAAAACCCTCATTACAGAGTTTCTTGTAATGACAGTGCTCAAATATAACCACAACAGTCTGTTTTTGATTAGAGCAAGCCATTTAGTGCCGCTGTTATTATTTGTTGTTTCTATGGTTCTTTGGGTGCATATCATTCCTCCCAGACAAACACAGAGGCTCAAAAGCCTCTTCACTGAGATAACAAATCCTGCTGGATTCAGTAAGGTCGAGCCCATGCACACCTTTGCCCTCCTCCCAGTTCCCATAGGGGTTTCCATATGGACTTGACTTCTCTTTCCTCCTTGTTGGAGTGGGCTCCCTTACACATTGAGCTGCACTGGGAACTTGCCATGTTCTCCTATCCATCAGCAGAAAAAGTTCTCATTTCTATTACATCTGGAAAAAAGTAATTCCCACCTTAAGGAGATTTGTTTGGGGTTCATTTAAATCTGCTTAGTGACATGGGTGCCAAAATAGGGCCCAGGTGAGCACCTGAAATTAAGCACATGATCCCCATCCCATTGCCTCCAAGGTACGTCTGCATGCTCAGCACACAGTGACCCTTCAGCCACCACAGAAGTACCCTTCCTTCAGACTTCTCATCTGAGGCTTGTTTTGCTTTTTGTTTTTTAAGAAAAAACCCAGCAAAACAAAAAACCTCCAGCAATCTGTTGGATCGGAGGTTAGAAAATGGGAGTCCAACTTTAATTAGGCTGTAGTGTTTAATGGCCCTGTAAGTCCTTATTTTTACACTGCATGCCCGGATTTGTGACCTGGGCTCCCTGGCACGTGCCTCAGTTTGCCTGCAGGAGGTGACACCAGGCACACAAAAGCAGCTCCTCAGCTACAGGGTCAGTTTGTGCAGCATTAATGAGGCAATATAGATGATAAGAAATATGTCCAGTGCCTGGATATATGGAATGCCCAGGGGAATTGGGCTCATATTAAACAACAAAATAGTGATCTGTTGCGTAGGGATGCAGGCCTGAAAGAATGATTTCCAGATGGGACCACACCACTGGTAAAGAGAGATTGAAAAAAACCTCTCTTTTTAAAATAAAACAGAATAAAAAGATTAGTATCTACGCATACAGTATATCTATAGCACACATATATCTTGCTTACATTTTTCCAAGGAGCCTTTATGACAGCTCTCCTATAATTTGTGCCACTTTTGTACCAAGACTTATCTTTTAAGCATAAGGCATTTTATTGATGCAAAATGGGGCCTTCTACTTTAGAAAATAATTTGAATGAGAATGGCCACACCTTGCTTTTGCCCTCCCCCCAAATTCCCCCAGCTCTGGATGGCTGGCATGGAATATGAGACTGGAGCTCAGACAGCAAGAAAAACAAAGGTTTTAATTTTCATAGTACTTCCATGTGCAGTACATAAACACCTATTCAGGGTAAAAAAACCTATCATGGAGCTGGAGGGAGTGATAACCAGAGCACGGAGATCTCAATAAATACATCAAACTATCATAGTGTCAGATTTGGCTCTTTTCTATTTCAAAAGCACCAAATACTTGGAATTAATAAAATATCATTTAGAAAGGCCATATAATAACGAGGCTGGTAACAAATCACATTAGGAAATCATCCCAATACAAACTTGTGTGTTAGAGCAACAAATCCTGGGAGTATGACACTGTTCTCCACTCCTCATTATTAAAAACTTGCTTTGTTGCCATCAACATGCTGTTCTCAAAGCTGTTGAAAAATTTCCTGCTTCTCAGTGATTTGAAAGAAATGTTCACTATGGGTTGGAATTCCCAGCCCAAGCTGCTTGGGTTGCTGTGGGGCAGGTCACCACGTGGCTGCTCCTCCTGTCTGCCTGGAGGCTGGACCAGAGGAGGAGGGGTACTAGGACACTGAATCCTGACAATATTTTACCTGTTGTTACACTGTTTGATTTCTACTCCACTTCTCACATCTGTTTGCCAAATCCAGCTATTTGCTTATTTAAACATTATTCTCCTCTTCGACATAAACAGTTTATCAGTGGAGAGCTACTCTACACCAGATGAGGGCTGTGAGCAATATTCCACCCTCTTACTTATGTAAATCATGTTTATTAATGACAGAGTGCAACACCTGAACCAAGGCCTGAGAAACTTTGCACCCACACTTTGGCAGAAAATCTGAGAAATGTGGGAAGGTTTGATGGAGTGTAAATCAGAGGGAACCCCTGCTTGCTACCAGGGAGCTGTTGGAGCTCCGAGCACCTTAAGCCAGCCCTAAATGCAAACCCATTTTCTGCAAGTCCTAAGAGGTTCTAAAAAGGCATATTTTTCTGAGGGGAAATGTCTGACTGTGGCAAGGTCAGGACAGATTTTTGCTTTGTTGTCACCATTTTACCCCACAGTTGGAGGGAATCCTGCCAGAGGAATCGAGTGAAATGGTAGTTACAATATTATGGCAAGAGATTTGCACCACATATCAGCAGCTGATGTGATGAAAACCAATATTCCTCAGTAAAATGGTATTCCCTGAATGACTGACCAGGCAACTCAAATTAATTTAGTACAAAAAAAGAAAAAAATCTACAGGTCAAATTAATTAAAATCCCATCTGACCCTTGTTTACTTCATGAATGACAACAAAATCTTTCACTTTGCATTACTTCAGCTGTTTGTCAGAATTTCAATAAAGATTCCTTTTCTTATTCTGTTTACTTCAATTTTCTATTCAGAGATTTCAGACTTCAGCTTTGAACATTGGCTCCACTCTGCTGCTTTTCATCTTGCACCAGCAGACTTGCAGGCAATTGAAATAAGGTAACCTCTCCTCTGCTTGTCCCTGAGCAGAGCCCAGGGCAAGGTGCAACTCCCTGGATAAACACCCTGTGAGCCACTTCATTACTGAGGCTGTGCGCAAGCTAATTAATTAACTTTATCTGTTCCTCTGTACTGTATTTATTCAAGGCAGCCCCCCCAGAAAGGCTGGCTGCCTCGCAATTACAGCATTCAGATGTTATAAGTTCATGAACCAGAATCAGTAAACATGATGCAATTATAAAAATAAGTTGGTGTGGAAAATCAATTTAAAGGGTCCTCGAGAGAAAAAGCACTTCTAGATAAAATGCCTCATAAAAATGCACATAACAGCACCCTGGCTGCAGCACAACCAACAGTCCAGGACTGCATTTTACTCCATAATGGGTGAGTTACACCCCAAGACAGATATCTGATTCTTGCCTTTCCCATCCAGTCACGTATCCAAGGTCCATAGCCCTGGATCTGCTCCCGTTTTCCAAGCAGCTTTGACTGGACCACACCAAGCACTCAGCCATTTGGCAGACTGACAGGATGGGTCTTCTCCTGTTGTACTTCTTACTGTTTCCCAGGGTTTCTTCTGATTTTACTGTCATTTAATTCTCCTGAAATCCTGTGATAATCACCCTAAATCCAGCTGTCAGCATCCCAGCATTTGTTACCTTGCATTTAGTCCAAGGAAGGTGTGAAGGTGTTTTATACAACCGAGTCACAGACAGATGAACTTCTAATTGCAGAACTGTTTCTACTTGCAAACCAATTTCCATAAGGGAGATGAGAAAGCCTTTGCACCACCCTGCACTTTCACAAGGTCAGCACATTCTATTGGCTCTCCTGGCAGCTCACAAAAACACTGTCCACCAGCTTCACTGCCTGCCTGCAGGACTGGACAAGAGAGGACAAGTCAGTTCACCAGCAGCTTCCTCCTTCTTCAGAGGTCTCAAGAAATTCAAGTGGTTAGATCTCTAATCTCATCAGAGGGCTCTGGTGAATCATGGCCTCTCACAGTCTGAGGTCATCAACATGTGTTCTCAGTTCAGTATGTTCTGCCCTACATCTCCAACAGCTGGTGCGTGGGCAGAAGGAAGGGCACCCACACACCTTGGGAAAAAAGCCCAGCTGCAAAGCAGGCACCATACAAACCTGTGCCCACGGTGCTTGTAATCATCTCAAGGAGAGAACAAGTTTACAGAATCGCAGAACTGTTTAGGTCAGAAAAGACTTTCAGGATAATCAAGTCCAACCATTAACACAGCACTGCCAAGCCCACCACTAAACCATGTCCCTGAGTGCCTCTTCTACTCTGATTTTAAATACCTTCAGAGATAATGGATGACTCAACCACTTTTCTGGGCAGCCTGTTCAATGCTTGACAATCCTTTCAGTGAACAATTACTTCCTAATATCCAATCCAAACCTCTCCTGGTGCAGCTTGAGGCCCATTTCCTCTTGTCCTCTATCTTGCTGCCTGGGAGAAGAGGCTGACTCTCACTTCACTACATCCTTTCAGGGAACTGTAGAAACTGAGCCTCTCTGAGCCACCTTTTCTCCAGGCTGAGCCCCCTCCCAGTTCACTCACCAATCCTCTTAAGTCCTTGGGAATGCTCCTCCCTTTTATTTCTACCAGCATCTTCTGAGAAAGCCCTGTGAGCAGCTTCACCTTGTTGAAGCCAGGACTACATCTTCCTCACCCTCAGCTCACCAGCAGCAGAAAGAGCTGTCAGAGTGTGCAGAGAGACACCGACACAGCGATTGCCTGAGCATCCCTACAGCCACATAGGTTGGGTTGGCGTGTGATGCCCTGAGGGGTCCTGGGGCAGGTGCTGTAGAAGAGCACAAGTTTTGGGATCTCCTGGTAGAGAATCATCCCTGTGCCCCTTCCTGGGCTCCAAGCAATGAGACAAACTGTCTGAGCATTTGGGCAGACTGCTATCCCAGCCCTTGTGCCAACATGTGCCAGATGCCATGGCAACTGGTGCACTGAGCTAATGCTGCCTGGCCACAGTTACATCATTACACAGTTACCTCATTAGAAAGCCTCTGCTGGCATTGCCCTCTCTCCCTGCAAAGGGAAGAGAGCACTTCAGCCTTTGCACTGCAGGGCCCTTCCAGCAAGCGACAGGCTCCCCATCGAGGTGATGGAGCTGCACGGGCAGACTCTCCACTGCTCTTCTATGACAAACTCCATTCCATGGGGAAAACAGAGGTGGCTGAGCTGGAGAGGCAATGCTACCCCTCGTATCCAGCATGCTCCCTTCCCTTTGCCTTTTCCCACATGCTGTTTAACGCGCCTCAGCAAAGCATCCCTGACTTGGGGCTGGCTCCCACCCACCAGTATCCACACAGGACCCTGCTTGGCTGGACCTGGCCAGCACCATTTCTGTGGGCTCTGTGTGTGGTCCCTGATCAAGCACCATCTGTCTTGAGTTTAGCACAACAACGCTGCAGCCCCACCAATTAAAACAGGCTGCAGAGTTAAATCCCAAATCAATGTGAAGTTAAGTAAATGATGAACAGTGAAGATAAATAGCACAGGGATGGGTCTGGCACTGAGGTGGGAGCCATAGGGCTGGGACACCACAGAAGGTGATGGCACAGTCTCCAAACTGACCCCAGGTAGAGCCAGTCCCCATCCTGACCCTTAGACTGGTGACAGTGACACCAGGACACCGCTCACTTTCTTTATTGAAGACGTAACTGTTCATTTTCTGCTGCATGGCACCTCACTACTACAGTGACAGGTGAAAATGCAATTATTATCCAGCCTGCCTGGCATCCTCCCCATTCCAACCATTCCATGTCATACTGGAAAACAGGGTGGGATGTTCCCAGTGCCTGCATCCAGCCTTGCATGTGACAGCCTCTGTGAGGCACTGAGCCCTGCAGGTCCTGCCTGCTGTCCCAGTACTGTATCTACCAAGGATTTTAGTAGATGCAGGAGCTCTAAGATGCTCTGAGAGAAGCAGCTCTGCACCATGCCCCTGGGGATGCCCAGCTCCATCTACCCCACAGGCACCCTTGCAATAGCACATTCTACCAATTCCACTGGAGAGGTCCTGCTGTGAGAAGGGGACTGTTTCTAGACCTAGAAGAGGCAGGTGGAAGCTGCTCAGTGGGGATAGTTTAGATAAGCATCATATAAAATAGCTGAATCCCAGTTCCTGTGCAGAAATGTTATCTGCTTGTATTTACCACCCACATACTATTTTATTAAGACATAATCTCAAACAAGAATTGTTGCCATTGCTGAAGTTTATTTTAACATATGGCCAACTGAGCCTAAGAAAAACATGTAAAATATATTTTAATACGCTATTCTTGCCTAATGGTTTTTATATATTTTTTAACGTGCAATATATATTTATACATTCCAAACATTTGGGGAGGTATACATTAAAAAATTGTATCAGTCACAAGTCGACTGTTAAATGAAAAAAAAAGTACTGTGGTTCCTTTGTGTTAGTCCAAAACTACTAGCATTGCATTAATTTTCAATAGGTAAAAGGTAATTTGTAGCTTCATAAATTCTCTTCAAGACATGGTAATTCTTACCTGGTCACAGCTGTCAGACATTGATAGGCTATACCATGGTGATGGGTTTTTAAAACCAGAGATGGATGTCTTGTGAAAATCCTGATGTATTTAAAACGCTGAAAAATTATTTCAGTCCAGAAAAAGCCCAGCTGAAGTCCTGGCTGGGGTTAGTTGCTTTCTCTACAATCCAACAAGGCACTGAAACACACACCTAATACTGAGTACAGGAGTCAGTTCTGCTGCCTTTGATAAACCATTCATGCATACAACTTTAAGCACACAATTTGTCACATAATCATGGATATCAGGACCCCATTAACTGAAAACCATTGGCAGAATGAGCATCCTTGAGGTTTCCATCTCCCTCATTCCATTTGCATACAGGTATGGTGCAGGCACCCATCCCACTCCTGCAAACAGAGAATGCTGCTTGCCTCCCCACTCCCAAATTATTCCCCCAGGCCTTAAAAGAGTGTCTGGTGGTGCTGAGCATCCCCACAAAAGTTAAGTGCAGTAACACATCAAGCCACCCTTGGGCTGCCCTGGATAGAAAGTATTCCCTCTACCCAGGTTGTTCAGTCGCTCGTTCCCATGGAGGAGCATCCTGATGAGAGAGCAGGATGTGCCAGAGGGATGCTGGTGCCTCAGAGGGTGCAGCCCATGGAGAGAGACCACAAGGCAGCCCAGGCTTCCCCAGCAAAGGCCCTGAACTGCTGTGACCCACCAACCCATTTCCACATTGGTTTCTCATCCATATGATGCAGACCCAACCAAGGGTGGCAGTCACAGAATCATTTAGGTTGGAGAAGACCCTTAAGATCATCAACTCCAAGCATAGATTTTGCATAATGAGCCTTGCTCCCTCCATGATGCCATATAACCAGAACATATAACAGAAGACAGGCTCCCATCCCATCAGTGACCACACCCAGGTCTGGAAAAAGTCCTTGTCAAAACCATGGATGAAGTTACAGCTAAACACCTCTTCATCAGTCCCTGCTTCTCATGCTTGAAGGGACATGGCTCTAAATGTATTTATCCTCACATGAAAGCCCACTCTGCAGAATTTAATTGGATACATTCTAAAATATCAGCTTTGTTTCTTCACCAATAAACCAGAAAGCTCCTCTCACACATGTTTATTTGAAACAGGGATTTAACAAGTATTAAATGCTCTCCTCTTAGCTACAGTTCCAGGCCAGGATTTAAATATCTGTGTTACAAGACAAATTCTAGCCTTAAACCACAGTAAGCACATTCTAAAAACGGAATAAAATAATAAATTCCATGTGCAAATCTCTGCCCTCCTGGTAACCTTCCTGACCCAAATACAGCCAATGCTCTGACCGGCATGGGATGGTCCCCTTGCTGTATGCATCAAGTAAAGGAAGCCAGAAAGCCAAGGCACAAAACGCTCCCTAATTTTTGCAGTTCTCAGCTATTACCCTCAAAGGACAGAGGGTTGGGGAGGATGAACTCTGACACCACTTGCAAAGGCCACTCCACACACGCAGCATTCTTTATTCAGCATTTACATATTGACTCGCATCCTGTTTTGCTGTAAACCATAATATTACTTCACTGCTGTCTGAAAAATGCAAATTCCAGCAGATCTGGCAAAACACTTTAGCCACTGCTTAGCTTCCAGTCCAGCAGTTGCTCAATGGGGCTATTCATAAGCCCTGCACAGACTTTAATCCTTTCTGCACCAAGCAGTGCTGAGCTCTTTGCCTGGCTGCAATCTGGAGTTCCCGGCAGGAGATATTTTCACTTCTGCCCTCTGGCTTTATCTCCTCTCTCTGTGCTGCACATGATGCAACAGCCAAAAGACTGAACAGCCCAAACCAACCAAACAAAGAAAAAATCCCCAAAAATCAAATCAAACCAAACCTTCCCCCTTTCCCCTCAAGAAAATCATAGAGAATGTGATGACTTTGATTTGTTTTCAGTGCTGGCCTGAAGACAGCCATAGTTCAGCACAAACAGTGGGCAGAAAAGGATAGTATTGATGATCCCAGCCTGGCTCACCACTACAGTTACAGCAGAACTGTCATTTTCTATATTTCTAGGACACCACTCATACAGAAAACATTCAAGATTAACCTTACATTAGGTACAGGGTTATCATTTTATGAAACACATTTTTAATTTCTATTTTTTAAAGAGAAAAGGGAGAATCATATAGCATTTTACATCCAGTGAATCAAACTCCTTGTAATTAGGACTGCTGGTTTCCTAGGTAACAAGGATCCAACTCTTTTATGTGAAGTAAAAATAAAGAACAGCTCCATCCAGCTACTGTAGTGGTGAGGGCAATTTATGCCAGTGACGGGATGGTGTTGCAGATGTGGGGAAGCTTGGAGCACTCAGGGTAGTTCTGCTCTGCTGCCAGAGCCACCACACTGGAGGAGGGACACACAGGAGAATACTGTCTCCAATCCAGCCAAAATCACGGACATGGACAAGGTGTAGACAGGGATTTCTCCAGTCTTCCCACTGGTGCCTGTGTCCCCTTGGCCCAGGACTCCACCATCCCTCTTTCTGCAAGAGCAGCATCGCCCACACCCCTCCCCAAGGGCTACAGCCTCCTCTGTGATGACTTCACCTCTAATAATAACTTCCAGAGCCCCATGAACTCCAGAGGAAAATAAACTCCAGTTACTTTTCCCTTTTACACTCCTCTTATTTTAGGAATTTGATGTGGGTGTAAAAGAAAAAAGACACACCTAACATAGCTGGAAAAATGCGCTGTGGGTATGATGTGACTCTGGCAAGCACAAAAGTGAATCACAGGAGGATCTGCACTGACTTTCTAAAGCAGTAATTTGCCTGGACCAGGCTTCCGTAACAGATGTTGCCATTTATAGATGTAATTTAGTATTGATTTTTCAAATATATAAGAGGAAAATGTGTGTGAGTGTGTCCGTGTGTTAGTGGGTGTGTAACTCTGTGTGTTTGTGAGTGCTTATTTGAGTGTGCAAGAGTGTGTGAGAGTGTGGCACAGTCATTACGCAAAGTCAGCACTTTTGCAACAAGGCCTGGGCACCTGGAGAGCTCAGATGTCCCAAAGCCCACCACTCACTTGTATAAAATGGTTATTTTCTGGATGGTTTCTCCCTCTTCCCCTGGTTTTGGCAACCCAAAGCCAGAGCCTGTCTCAAGAGCAGCTGAAGGGACACAGCCAAAGGGACAGCCCCTCTCACAGACAGCTGGACTCTTTGCACACCCCATGTACCGTGTAGGAAGTTCCTGGCCTCCCTCTGTCTCCAAAGTCTGGGAGACCATTTTCAATCAAAGCACCATGGACTTCTTCAGCCCTCAATATATTATATTCCACTGCAGATGTCAGGTCAGAGTCATTCATGCAATAAAAAAAACTGGCTACATCCAGATGCAAGCATCCGCAGTGCCAGGATGTCTTTTGAACAAAACAAACCCAATTATTTGAATAACATTGGACAGGGGGTTGTTCACTTCTGCAGAAGAATGCCTGTGATGTTTAAATGCTTTCCAAGAAAACCCTTTTCCTTTTTTTGCTTCACATCCAACCACAAAGCTTATCTATCAGGAATCTTTATTACAGATAAACTGATGAGAGAATGAGATAGGCTGAGTAAATTTGCAACTGCTGTTATGCTATGAGACAATAATGGAAGAAATACAGCTTACTTGAGCTTCCAAGTACTGCTTTGAGAAGAAACGTGGCCATCAGTGCAGCTCTGGTGCTGGCAAGGACCTGTGAGCAGTCTGGGAAGGTCTTTCCCTCCCCCTCTGTTTCCCCACCTGGATGGTGTGACCTTGCTGAAGGAAGCTGCCTGAAGGTAGTACCTGAGGAAGTATCTGAGGAAGGTAACTCAGCAAGGTGGTCCCCCATGCAGGGCCCCTAGCCATGGCAAGTGATGCTGCTGATGCCACAAGTCCATGTGGGCTCAAAGGAAGAAGATAACTTATGGGACAGAAAGGCACTCAGGGATGCCTAATACCTGGAAATCACCATGGCTTAGAAAGTCTCCAAACTGGAAATACTTTGGATGTGGAACACATGTGAGAGACCGTCACACTGTTCTCTCCCGAGCACTGCCACAGACAGTCTCCATTACCTGACTCACACCCCCCTCTCCACTCTCAGGTTGTGTTCACCTCTGCATTCCAAGAACCAGAGCATCCTGTAAACTGCCAAATTAAAGTTTGCTTGTCTGGCTTTTTGGTTGAAAACACAGAAATGCTACATTTGACGAGTCACTCCTTTTGCTTCCAGACTTTTCAGACCTGTTTCCCCACTTCTCCCCCACATGCTTTGGCCAGTTATAAGGACCAAGGAAGTTTTACCAAGGAGGTTTTCAACCCAAGTCTAATGTTAAATAAAGCTCAGATTCACGGGACAGTCTACATAAACCCAGCAGAGCCATAACGTGGCATGAGACGTTTGCAGAATTCACTTTGGAATTCCACAGAGGTGCTTAAAAAGACGTCTACCCTGATCAAAGTGATTTATATTTTTCATGAGTGAGCAATTTGCTTACCAGGAAAAAAACAAATTTAATTTTTAATTTGATCCCCATCAAAACAATATTTTCTTGTTGCTATGACAGCTGAAAGGAAAACCTCTTCCCTTGGCAAGGGCCAGCTAACAGCACTGCCGCACATCCCCCAGCAGCAGCTCAGGGAGGGAACACAGCCATGTGCATCATTTTTGGCTCTTGGTGGCTTTGATTTGATGGGATTTTTTAAAAGGATATTCTGAAGCCAGGAAGTAGAAAGTGTCTTTGAAGAGACTGAGGGGAAAGAGCTACAAAACATGGGAGCCTTGTAACGCCTGTGGGACTGTGGACCCTCCAAAGCCCTGCAGATCATTCCAGGGACCCTCTGGGTTTCACACCAGGCTCCTCAGACCAGCTGTCCTGCACCATAACCCAAACTGCACCTCTAATCCAAGATGCACAATGCTGGGAGGGGAGGAAAAAGACATCTGCTGACCATCAGCAGATATGGCAAGAGGCCAACAACAATAACAGAAAGGGCTCAATACATAACCGTTCTTTTCCTTCCACTCCTCCTCCATGGCTACCATCCTTGCAGTACTGAAGAAGTGCCCTGATGAATAAATATCTTCTTTGCCTTAGCAACAGTTAGCAACAGAGTCATGGTTTTTTTGCCTTGCTCAAAAGAAACACATCTCAAACTAACATAGATGATTTAAATGGCAATAAATACAGGACGTGGGTGTAATCAAAAATCGCTGAAATGCAGATCACACTTTTTAGCCTGGGTTATTTTAAAGCACAAGCAAAACTGCCAATGATCTGTAGAAAGAGCAAGGAGAGGGCTAAAAGGGAAAGGAAAATCACTGTAAGATTTGAGGAGGACAGAGATACACTGTCCATTCCTCCTGAGCAAAGCTGAGGCCAGGAACAGCGATGAAACCTGATGTTTGCCTTCAGCCTTGAAACAATTTGAATTTCTGCAGCAGATTTCACTTTTTACAAACTGCAAAGGTCGCATATAGTAAAAAATCTGTTAAATCCATAACCCCAGTGCACAGCAAACGTATTCTTTTCACGGCTCTACTCCTTTAACAGTTCATTTAAGATGTCTGCCTTGCATTTTTCCATTTGGTGTTGGGAAAATGTTTTCTTTCACCTGGCATAGAGCCCAATTCAACAGAAAAGGAAAGCCCTCCCCATTTCCACGGGGCCCTGCAGTATAAGACATGGGACTGATTTTTACCTTTAACCAGGCTACTTTTAGCTCTACCACCAGTATTTTGGCCCCTTCCCTTTAGCCCGGGCTCTTTTCCTGCCAGTCATTTAGAGGATGAGTTAATCCTTTGCTGGTTCCTTGCTGCTACCTACCATCAAGGGCAATTGCCTACCACCACCTCTGCTCCTCTGTTTGTCATCACCACCTCCACCACAATCCATGACAGCCAGCTCCCTGCAGCCCTTTCTTCCATCCCACATGCTCAAGCCTTGGTCCCAAAGAATGCAAAGCTCTACTGCCACCAGCAAAGTGTCACAAGACATGGGTGTAGCTGGGGTTTTGGTGACACCTCTGTGCTCTTTCTTCACCAAGAGAAATATTCTTGATTTCCATACAGATCACAACAGGAATCACAGCTGGACCACAGAACACAGCCTGGTTTCTACCCAAAACCGAACAATGCCAAATATTACTAACTGCAAACCAAAACCACAGCATGGTCCTGCTGATAGGGCACTGCTAAAGGGGAGCCTCAGGGTCCAGCAGTTCCATGGAAAAGAGCAGATATTTGGGATGCCTAGCTCCCATGGATATGGGGGCAATGGCAATTGGAGCCAGACAGTACCAATGTGTCCTGATTTTATTTCTCTAGAGAGAAATAAAATATGTCACAGGTAAAAAAATATCTCAGAGAGATAACAGCCTTTGGTTCCTGCTGAGTTTTTCAGGAAAAAAAAACTGGTTGGATTTTTTTTTTTTTTTTTTTTTTTTTTTTATTTAAGACTGAAGCTGGAGATGGCAGAAGGCATCTCTGCAGCCAAGGAAGCCCAGCTCCCCAGCTGGCACTGTGCAATATCACATCCCCTTCTTCATCCTGTTGTATCCCAACAAATGAAAACCTGTTAGGTGCTTTTATCTAATTACCTACTGATTTCAGAGAAGCAGCCCCCTACTCAGTGATGAACTGAGGAGCAATTCCCATGCCACACTCCGTCAGGACAGTGCGCTGTAACGCACGTCACAGGGCTGTGCCGTATGGATTTGGAGCTGAAATGACTCAGTAGAATGATGCCAGCTGTGCTGACTGAGAATTGGGCTGCTACGTGGCTTTCTATTGTACGTAGATGTCTAAATCCCTAAGCCTGAAGTAAAATAATTTATAAGCTTCAGGTAAAAAAGATCTATTCCCAAATCCACATCGCTTTTCAATCCTGGTCTCTAACATACTATACTCTTTCTGTATTTAATGTGCCCTTAAGGTGGGGATTAGGCAGACATTTGATTACATCTTTTATGTTTACGGCAATTCATTTCCAAACCTTTACAAACTTTAATTAAATGCCACATTTTTACCACCTCATCCTGAATTGAGAGAGAACAGCAGAGGAAAATGTGTTCTCAAACAGAATTTACATTTCTAAAGCACCTTTTTCTCTGCAAGCACCTTAGGGCTACTGCATAAAATCATCCTGAGCTGCCTTAAGATGTATCAGTGCAGACATCAAAGCAGCTCTAATATCCAGCCTCACGCAGACCTGCACACAGCTGAGATCACTGTGTTTCCAAGCACAAAATAAAACAGTTCCTGCCAAAACCAACCATCGATCCCCTCAAGAGGTGGCCGTGGGGAAAGTGAGAGCAACAGCCAAGCTCCAGCAGTAAAACCCAACCTCTGCCTTTGAGAAGGCTCACAGGAAGGGGCCTGGTAGGCAAAAGCATGGCAACTTCACATAGTCCTATAACCTCTTTTTTTTAGCATCTCTGTCCACAAGGGGAGACACTGTTGTGTTCCCATGAAGCAGAAGGGGAGCTCAGCATTCCCAGTGAGGAGATCTCAGCAAAACCAGTTCTCCAGAACTGGGAAAGACCAAAACATCTCCAAAGGTAATCCTCCCTTTACTGTAAAGAATTCCAGTGACTGGGAAGTGGAATGCCATTTCCTTAGAATCTGGACTCTTCTCTTAGGTTGCAGTTGGGGGTCACCCCATCCCTGGCTCAGTGAAAGGCCATGCATCTGCTTGCATCATCTCTGTGGTCATTTTGCAGATGGACACAACCCAAAATTTATCTCTGCTCAGCATTTAGAATCAAAGACATTGATTTTGAAGCAAAATTTTAATTGCAGGTTGGAAATTGGGAATTTGCAGGTTGGAAATTGGGGAATTTGTCCTATTTTAAAGTCTGGGTGCAGCAGAAACCATTCTCAGAAGCTGTCAGATCAAAAAGACAGGGAATTTTGTAAGATTGGCTGAGCTCTGAAGCTTTGCTCTTTGGGGTCAAGACAGAAGAAATGTTATCAAATTTTTATCAGTTAAGAAACTCAAGCCTGGCTTGAACACCACCACATCAGAAACTACACAAGGAGAATACTAAAAAAGGTTTAGCTGAAAATCTCACAGGTTGGCTAGCATCAAGATCGAAGCTGCAGACACTCCTGTGCAGACACAGAAAGCAATGAATCAATAGCAAGATCCTTGTTTTCTGCTTTCCTGCAGCTCTCTGCCCATCTTTTCAATGCCACATGCAGTGATGCTGTGCCTCACTTGCTGCCTCCCCATCCTACAGCATTCAGGGGGGCATGGCGAGATGAGATCTCTGCAGCTACAGATGGTGTCACCTGAGGTGGCAGGGTACCCCAGCTCCCTGTGCCACAGCCAGCTTCAAACCCTTTAAACAGCTTGGGAGAGGTGAGATTTACATCATTGATCACCTTTGTGTGTGCCCTCCATGCTGGGCTGAAATTTCACTCCTTGGGTTACCATCATTGGAAGCACTGAGCGTGCATGCAGCAATCCACTCTGCAAAGTCACTCATTGCTCACATCCAACAGCTTCACTTTTCCTGGATCACACAAAGGCATTTCCCAGCAATAACCATGGTCAGGCCAAATTTTGGCCTTCCAGCTGCTGTTGTTGCCATCAAAGAGCATTAAGATATAAAGCTGTGTTTCACATTGCCTAAAAAAATCCCACAAAGGCCAGATTTTATTCAAAGACTGTTATCACAGGTCTCACACTGACTACTACTTTTTAGGTCCCTGGGAAATTCATGACATGACTTCCCCAAGGTCAGGATTTCACTCCAAACTTGGAAGAGTTCAAGTCAAAAGGAAAGTTTTGGCAGTTGCTGTGTGCGCTCCAAGGAGTGGCTGGAGCAGGAAGCCAGTGTTTAACAGCACTTGCAGCCCTGCAAAATTTTACAAGACACAACCCTCACATTAGAGGATCCATTTCTTTCTTCATAAAATATATTGGGCCTTTCCACAAACTCCTTTTATTGGTCCATTTGGCTATTCACTCCGTTTATGAACTACTCAAGCTCCTGGATCATCTGGAAAAGCCAAGGGAGATGGTGGAGCTGAACCACTACGATGTGCTGGCCATGGCTAACAACCCTCTCTGCTACCAGGGCTCGGGCACACAGCTGGATTTCATCCCCTGAAAGGAAGAATGCAGCATCCTTTTAACCCATTTCTTCTCACTGCCTACAAGACTTTGGAGTCCCAGAGTGGAGATAAATCCCCCAAACCCAGGTGCTTTTATGCCTTTCACTTCAGACCAAAATGTATTTGGCAGCAAACAAGCAGTTAAGACTGGGATTTTTTTTTAACCAGCCTCCTACATCTCTTCCATGGGGTTCCTTTAATTGGTCTAGTTATAGAGCAAGCTTGCATGGAGGTCCACATGCTAACATAACAACATATTTTAATTGTGTATTTAAATAGTTTCATTTCTATTGACACTGGCTAAGGTGAGTCATAAGGCTTGCTGGTCACCAGCACAAGGCCAGACAATTCACGAGTGCAGCTTTTCAAGTTCTGCATTGCCACATCTCTGTTAACAACAACAAAACATTTCGCAACCACTGTTTCCCAAGGAGACAAGTACCTGAGGCCCTCTGTGTGCTAAGTCCAGTGCTTTGTGGCATGGTCAACACTGAAAAGACCAGCAAATCCTTACAAGAAAGGAAAAGCCAAGCAGCACGAGTAGATACGTGCCTGGCTCTACACATGTGCTCCTGTTCAAAAACGTGTAGCCAGAAGGGCAGAACCAGGATCCTGTGCTCCAGGCTGTGGTGCTACAACTTGCTTTTGGTCCCAGTCCCAGAACTGCAACACTTCATTCCCAGAGTGCTTTCCCAGTACTTCCCAGCCCACCAGCAGAAGCAGGAGCAACTGGTGGTGGCAGCACCATATTGTTCTCACAGTCCCAAAACAACCAGGAACCAATCCAGGAACCATCATAATGGGACAAAATACCACATCCCAGAGCCCATCTCCAGTGACACCTCCAGAAAAGTAATTATCCAGGCACAATGATATAACATCATCTTTATCCTAGTGAGAAGGTGCTTTGCAGCACGTGGGCCAGCTTGTATCCTTGGAATTACTCACATATGTCATGTCTGAGCTGCACCAAGCCCTTGTGAAATAACCAGCCAAGGGCGAACGCTGCTTGCGACAATCCCACGGAGAGGCTGTTTTAAGCCATGTAACAAGGAACTCTGCTGCCCTCCCAAATAGCAGGAGCTACTTTAAAAAAACCCTTACTATTGTAATCTTGGATTACTCCCTACCACCCAAATCCATTTCATCATAATTAGCACCCATTATTAAAAAGCCCCTCTGGCATTTCCATATTTCTCTGATCATTATACTCCACAGATACTCTGTAGCAAAATCCACCCAGCTGTGTATTTTGCATAAACTGGTTATCTTGAACGACATGCACCCTCATTCTTGTTACCAGGCCCATATTTTATACAACGTTGACACTTCCAGACTCTCTTGCAGGGGCCCTTGCTTTGAGAGATTTAAATTAAGCCCAATGCAAGCAGCTCAATGAGGGAGACAGGAGGAAATCTGAATTCTTCTTGAATTAATTACTAAAATCTGAAAATTCAGCATGGCATCATATGGTTTTACCACAAAACATGTCACCCAAAGCATGGCACAAAATTCAACTGCCCAGAATACTTCAACAGCATTACAATGCAGCCAAAAGCTGATCAAAGACTTGGCTTTGGAGTTCTTTATTCCCTCTTAAAAGAAAAATATAAGGTACGCCGAGAGTTAAACTAGAAACACACCTTGGCTGTACCTCGGCAGTGTCTGAGCAATTAGCTAAAGGGAACAAAATTTAAAAAGCCCATTTTTTCGGAAAAAAAATTATTATGGAAGATGAGATGACACTAATCTCTGTGATCATCTCTGAAAGCACACACATCTATACCTCCAGGATGGAGTCCCTCCCCTAGCAAGCAGGTGCTTCATCTTCCAACTAACAACACTCCAGCCAACATCCAGCCCTTCCACAGCATCCTTGGGGCTGGAGCTGCTTCTGCTCCAGTCACAAACATCAGTATTTTAAATCTCCTTACACAGATAAACTTCTACAGTAAGGATAAGAACAATCTCAGGGACTTTCATAAGAGCCTCACAACACCACAAGCTTTGGTGCTGCTGGGAACGAGACCTCAGCACTGCAAACTCCAGCACAGAAACACAGAACCCCCAAGCTCTCAGATCTGCTGCTTTTCTAGACAGAAGGACCCTTAATTCTGCACCCTCCAATATTATCCATCTTTCAAGATCTTTCCTTTGCTTGGGTAGTTGTGCCAGCATCCTAGGCTACCACCAGACTCTGTGCCTTCAAGAAGATGAAGATTGCAACCCTTCACTAGCCAGGGCCTCTTCATTTTCTCCTCTCAGCACACTTCAGTCCCCTCTGAAAATGAGCATAACAGCAGGCAGAGCATTAATCAACACAACATGTGCTTCACCTAACTTCAGCAACCACTATGAATATTTAAGTTTTACATTATGTGCTGGGATTATTTTTATATATACGCCACCCTGTGTCTTTTTATATACACAGTCACACCCCTCTATAAGCAAACACACACAGAGTATTTCATTTCTGCAAACTATAATTTAAGCACAGGGATTTTTTTCCCCCTTTGGGCAGCTGGAGCAGCAGCGAGTAGTACAGCAGCGATGCCGAGTGCCCTCTGCTGTACATGAGACAAATGCTTCTTTGTTTAAAAATATTCTTTAAATACTTATAACTTTTCTTAGGAAAATAGTTATTAACATTATATTTGACCATTTCAAGCGTGACATACAATAATGATACCACCTGATTTCTCCTGTCAGACTAAAAGATTAATGTCTCTTCCAAGTTATATCAGCAGAAAGTAAATAAGTCTGGGCTGGAACTGCACGGGGTCCAATGTGAAAATGTTTTATTTATACACTTGAAAATGACAAAGGGAGATCCGAACAAACAATACAGGTTTATTATTCAGGCATTTATCAGATAGCCTTCACACTTCAGCAAATCACACATCTATTAGAGATACAAGCTGAAACTGTCACGTGGCAATATGAAATCATTTTTCTATTGTAATGCAGCATTGCTCCTGCTACTGAAAGGAAAGATAATATTCAAATATATGTATTTCGAACTGCTACACCTTGTAATAAATTATGCACTTGATATTAAAAATCCAAGCTATGCTGCACAAACCTGACTTTACAATATTAACTTTTATTGTCTTCTCACATCTCAGTTCTTCTCACATCTGACATTTAAAGGGGCTGCACTTTAGATATGTGGCCTTTATGGCATCAAATGCAGGTAATAGGGCCCAGCCACAGCAATGTCATGAGTGCTCCCACTGTTTGACAGGCAAGAGGAGAAAGGGAGTCAGCCTTGTCCCCAACCTGCTCCTACTTCTTCAAATGTGTAATTTCAAGCAAAAATCTGACTTTGAAAGAGTTGGAATGTTGCAAAAACAGGGATTAAATAATTTGCTAGGAGTCGGGACAAGACAGGGGACACCAAGCCCAGCAGCATCCCTGCACAGGGCTCCACCTCCACCCAAGGCAGACGGGTCAAAGAGCAGCCAGGTCTTTCTCCACAGAGCAAACCCTGCCACAAGCACCCGGCAGCCTGGAGAGGTCAGAGCAGCACTGTCTGCTACACAAGCATCAAAATCCCAGTTCCTGGCACCACGATGTATTTTCTCCCTCTCTGTGTCATGCTCCCACAGAAGGAGACATCTTTTTTTAACCTGTCTCTGTGCAATACCTTGGCACTGCAAGCAGGGCCCATCTGCTCTGCAGAGCTCCGTGAGGACACCTCCACACTGCCCTTGGAGGGTGGGAGGGAGACTGGGGGATCCAAGCACCCTTGGGTGCTGGCTTGAGATGCCCAAGCCCCCAGGTGCTTTCACACAGTCACCTGTCCCCAGCAGGTCAAAGAGCTGGTTATCATCAGCACAGTCACACCAGAACAACTGGTTCCTCATCCCTTCCTGTGACTCACTGCAAAACCTCTCAATTTCCAGCATTTGTATTCACTTCACAGCTTGGATTTCCTAGAGGAGGCACTACCCAGGAAAACAAGCCTCCTCTTACACCCTCCTGTAAATGTGTCCACGTGAAGCTGATCAAAAATATTCCAGATTATTTTTTTTTTAAACAAAATCTTTTACCAGTATTTTTTTTCCGCCAACAAAATGATGTGGTTTTTTATAACTTCTAATCTTGCTCTTCTCAGAGCATTCAGGGATTCTTGTCCTAGATTCCCTGTCTTGGTTGAAGGCCAAGCATCACTAGCTGAGCCAGAGGGAATATAAAAGTATCTTTATAAGGCGCTATAGAAAAGAAGAAGAATTGGACCCTAGGAGACAATTCGCTTTTATGCCTTGGGTATTTAAGGATCAAATGCACATTTGTGAGCTGACACCAGGTAAAGAAGTGGTTTTGAGACTTTATTGCATCTAAAGAAGCCTCTCAAAGCATCTTTTTACCAACTAGAGCAAAAGAGAAATCAAGGAGCAGTGACACAACCCCTAGTGCGGCTGCCAAGCCCCTGGGGACAGCAGGGCTCATGGGCCACTCCTGGTGACACCAGGGGCACAACCACTGCTCCGCTTGCAAAGCAAACAGATGAAGGCAGGGAAACAGGAACCACCCAAGACATGCTGAGGAGGTTTCCTATGGTTACCGCTGCCATGGAAGTTTTTTTTCTTTTTGTTGTCTTGATCTAAATTTCTGGCTCCTTGGCTGCAGTATGCTTCCTGCAAGGTTGGGTTGGATCCTTAGACCTTCACCTTGCTGCTGGAATGTGAACACACTGAGCAGCGGCCACCTTCGAGCTGGACCAGGAGCATCTCAAATCTGAACTGCTTGAGCTCTCCTCTGGACTCCCTGGAGCCTGTGACTTGGTTTCAAAGAGAAGAGGAGGAAAGCAAGTGGAGGGAGGGGGAAAGACATCCTTTACTAATTGCTCACAGCTGTGTCCAAGCAGTTCCCACTTCAGCTGCCAGGAGCTGCAGGCTCATGCTCTCCCCAACAAGCTCCAGAGCAACAGAAACCCCTCACAGGGAGAGGGACTCTCCATCCATCCACGGAGCTCTGCATAGGGATTTCAGTAATTATACTTACACACTCCCCTTATCAGCAAAAGCAGCCATTATGTTTTTTATCACTGCAGAGGCAGCATCCACACAAGGGCAATGGATAGGGGATGAAATATTTGCTGCAATGACTGAGTACAAAGTGTCTCGCTCCGCAGTGAGAATAATTGTCACACGGAGCTCTCCAAGTGATAAGCTTTGGTATCAGGGTCCTGTGAAGAGCAGAGCTGCATGTGGGAAGCAACAGCCTCTCCAGCAGCTGACAGGAGCACCCTGAGTTTTCTGTACATCTCTTGACCTAAGCACTGGGGAACTGAGAAAGGTTCTGGCCATTGGGACTGCACTGATGCATGTCTGGGGTCTGCAAGCAGGAGAAAAATGTTCTTTACAGCCATGCTCATGAGGTTTACCCTGAAATTAGTTTTCCTCACATCAGACAATTCTGCTAATGTTACAAATTCCTTCAACATTAGATAGTGACCGCAGAGATGCTACAAGCACAGGAAGGGTCCGGCTTTCCACCATCACGGCTGGGAGATTATTCATTGGAGAAAAAAGCAAATAGCCAAACGAGAACCACAAATTGCAAAGCCAGCTGCCAAAGGTCTCAGCTGATACTATCGGCCATCCTTAAACTCGGTGATAGACTTACGAGCCAGACAATGAAAACGCAATTCATTATTTGAAGAGTGACTCACTGGTGTAATAAGGATGGATTACTGGGCGGGGGGGGGGGGGGGGGGGATGAGTGGGGGCGAATGTTTTTGAAAAAGTCTAAAAGACTGCAGATTGACTTCTTAAAGGCAAACAGAAAAAAGAACAAAACCAAAGAAAAACTCTCGAAAACACTGAGCAGAGTCTCTACAGCCGAGAGCAACAAAGAGGAGGGCAGCGCTCAGTGGGCGTCAGCCAAAGAGCTGCGCCCGGCCCCTCCAGCGGGGCCGCGGGTTCCAGCCTTTATCTCACCAAAGCGGTGGCTGCCAGCTTTTCTTTCACGCCACACCGCGCTGGGGGACAAGGGCGTGTTGCAAAGCCTCGAATAAAGCAGTAGGAGTTTTCCTGGCTGCCCAACACGGGCCACACGCAGCACAGCACCGCCGGGTGCAGCGCGGCTCTGTGCGGCCGGCCCAGGAACGGGATAAGGATGTGTCACAGCACCACTGCAACTCCGCATCTCCCACCTCCTCCCGCTCAGCAGAGGCTCCAACCAGCGATTTAACCCTTTTCCCTGGGCTTGGGAGGGTGCACATGGAGCTCAGGACCTTACATATCCCATAGCACTGCGCTGTTAAATCATTCACCACGTTCCATTAAATCGCAGCCAACACAGCTCCCAAATCCACGACTGCAGCCCCCAGCACCAACAGCTGTCTGCTTCTAGGAGATCCCAGTGCAAGCCAATCCATCCTGCTTCCAAGTTTTGTGGGTCTCTCCTGGGCAAATCCATCTTGAAAGGCTCCATCATGAGGGAACTGTGCTTGCCAGTGTCCGGCAGCACAGCCCCGTGGCTGAGGCACCAGCAAAGCACTCACCAGCCCAATTCTGCCTTTGGGATGCTAAACCCTACTGCGTTGTAGCAGGTAAGCTTCTACTCTTTGCAAACCAAGAAGCAGTTGTAGTCACTTTCCAAAAAAAAAAAAAAAAACCAAAAAAAAAAAAACACATTAAAAAACCCCCATATTTTTAAATTACTTGTTTAGAAGTAAAATATCACACAAACTCAGAATTCAGTGCATCTGCTCTGCAGACAGCTATCCATCATCAGTGCAATCCACAATCACACCAGATACAGAATAAACCCCACAAAATCAGCTCAAATCCTGCAACAGCTTATAAGTGTTTTTTCACACCATTCATAAAAATAGAACTGCACAAGGCCACTTCAAAACAGACAGAAAATCTACCCGCACTGCCTGTTCCCTAGGAGAAATTCTGCTTTCCTGGCTTTTGCTCAGTGGCAATGGAGCTAGGCAGAGCAGCTCCAGTTAGAGCAGCTGCAGAACAGGGCTCTGTGCTCAGCTGAAATTCAATCAACAAGTGTCCAAACTCCTTTGAATTCTTGCAATACAATCCTGAGTGGCTTGTAAAGGTCTTCAAACAGGCTCCCTGGGCTTGCCCGGAAACAAATACATACCTCACCTGCTCTTTTGTACATCACATACAAAAAATTAAAGAATTTATTTTAGGCTTTTTGCCAGGGACAACACTGCCTCTGACACTATAATGCTCTGGTAATGTGGATACTGTGTCTCCCAGCCAACACAAACAGGATACCTTATCAGTCTTGGCTGTCTTAAGTGCTGTTTCAAGTGCTGTTTCAGCAGCAGGGCACAAAGAAATGGAACCCACAAGTCAGAAAAAATAGTTGGGAGTTCTTTAAATGTAACTGTGCACTCAATATTTAGGAAAATAATTGTCCCAAGGCAGGGCAAAGCTGATACCTACACCACAATCCACCCAATCCCCCATCCCAGTGGCCCAGCTGCCCCTGGCAGAGCTGCTTTTGGAACAGTGGGAGCAGCACAAGCCATCATTCATTACCCCTGCTCTCCCTGCTGCCATGGGGGTGAAAAGCCCCCCACAAAAACTAGACCTGATTTTCCAAACACTTACACAAATGTTTAACCTTGCAGATGTAAGAAAATAGGACAGCTGAAGTCATTGATGCCAAGCCAGTGCAGCATCCCCCTGAGCTGAGCTCCAGTGCACACAGCCACCCACACCAAACCACCCTGGGCACAGGGGCTGAAGGACACTGACTGCCACTGAAGAGCCTGGCAGGGAGTGGCTTCTCCTTTCTGAACCTGTGACCAAATAAGCACACAGAAAATAAATAAAAAACAAGTTAATGATACCAACTGCTTTGTGAAAGGCTTTAAAATCAGCAAACAAAACCAGCCTTTGTTTTTGCATCCCCTCTGCCAGGGTGACAGATCTATGGGAAGCAGGTGACTCCTGCCCACCCCTAGGGACAGGAACAGGTCCCCTAGGGATAGCAGCCCTCACCTCAGGAGTGCTGTGATGGATCTGCACTGGGCTAGACCTGCACTGGCTGAATTCTGCCCATTTCAGCAGGTTCCCAACTGCAACATGATGAATTTTCTAAAAGCTTCCAGGCCAGCACAATTCACAATGGCAGTGATAGGAACATCAGACTATTCAAGATAAGGTATTGCTATTCTCACATCTCCAAATCCTTTCAAATAAACATGCAAGGAAATGCGGAATATCTGAATCCTAAAGAAGAGAGGCACAAAGCCTGTTATTCATGCCAGGGAAAAGCTGGGAGTGTGTGTGTGCAAGAGACATAACCTATGAGAAATACTGAAAACATATGGAAGCAATAATCTGTACTCTTTTTTTTTTTTTTTTGGAAGTAGAAACAAATGCTTCAGAATTCGGTATTATTCGTTCATGTGCTGCGTTACAAATATTATTGTTTCTGCTCTCTGGATGAGGAACTAGGCAGCAAACTGAAGAGCCAAAGGCACCCAGGGATGTACACAGGAGTCTGCTGGAGTGTACCTCCCATGGGCAGGATCAGAGCCCTGGGAATGCAGACAAAGGCTGCAGACACACAGAATTTCTCATTGCTTGTGCACAGCAATCTCCAGAGCACTGAACAAACTCACAAACAAATCAAAAATCCACTGCCATGAGCAACTCCCTGCCTACAGTCAACAAGGTAGAGAAGGGAGTTGCAAAACGACTTGTGCACCATCACCCAACATCAAATATCACAGAGATTCTGGCCCACCACCTCATTTTGGGTCACTGTTTCATGAGACACGGTCTCTTTTCCTTGTCCATAGGTTTCTGTGATCCAGTGGTCAATCACAACCCTTCGGGCTGATCACCTGGGATCTCCAGGCAACTCTCTCCTGAGAAGATGAGAAGTTTGTCTTTGCAGACACTCCCTGATCCAGCAAGGCCAGATGAAATCAGACTTCAGCAGGACCAACTGCAGTAGATTATAGCAAGATGCCAAGTTATGGAAATAAATAAATGCTTGAAACAACTGTATGCAGCAGAATTTGTTAATACTACTGAATACTACATCAGGTCACTTAAATTTGCCCTGAAAGGCAAGGGCCAGTACACAAGGGCTGTACAAACACACACCTCTGATATTAAGAGCACAGCGTGTGACAGCAACGTATGAAGAGAAGCTGATCTCTTTCCTAGCAAAATGTGATTCCAAGGGACAAAGATTGTGTGACGTATGCAAGGAAAAAGATGCTCCAAGAAAAGAGGTGAGACATTATTTCACATTGAAAATAAAACTCTGGCAAGCCAGTCTTTGTCTTCATGTCATGTTTATTACTGCTTTTCAAATGCTTCTGCAAACCAGAAGAATAACTATGGCAACAAAGACTTCTCCAAAGGGTTTCAGACTCTATTTTTAAAATTGTCTTCTCTGTCACAGTATCCAAATTCCTTCCCTCAGAAACCAGCCGTATGCCACTGCCTCTGCAGGCTTTGCAAACCAGGTGGCACATCCCCCCTACCTCGCACCAAAGCTCAAACACCATCCTGAGACCTGGGTGTCCTGCATCTATGTTTTTAGTTGGTGGGTTTGGAGAAGGTTGGGAGCAGGGAACAGCAAGGTCTGCTGAACTGCAAGAGTATTTTGGCTTTCTTCAGGAGCAAACAAACCACGGCTCTGTGTGCTAAACACATGCCAATCTCCCAACACGAAGGAGCCACTATTTTAACTGTGGCACTAAAGCTGTAATTTTACTTCACCCGGAGTAAATCTGAAATTAGTTCTTCACAGTAAGCTTAACAGCAGCAAAAGCGAACCATTTGTCACCTTTAAGGTTTGCATATTCACACTAATTGCACCGGGACTAAGTTATAAATTCCCTTCCCTGCTCCTGGACCACCTCCCTGGAAGGCTTTTCTCTGCAAGACATTATGCAAAAGACACTGCTAATGGCTATTCATTCACCAAACTCCAGTGACAGCTTTATTTAATGCCAAAGCTTGTTAACAAGCTGAATGGCACACAGTTTAATGTAATGCAGATCTGATTAGAAAACAGCAACGGGGCTCCTAAGGAGTTCAATTTTTATTGAATTTGATTTCCCTTTTTCTACACAAAGCCACCTTTTTTAATGAGGATTTGGTTACGTACATGCCATTTCCATCTTCTAGACTGGAGCCCACACAGATGAACTCAGTCCTTTGGCACTTTGCTGACAACCCACCACAGCAGAAAGCGATGAGACTAGACGAAGGAGTAGTTTTTCTGCTCAGCCCATGAGAAATTCAGGGTTTTACTGGTTACAGTTTGATAGATGTATCTTCATGGACTTTGCCCCCAGACTTTCTCAGAAAAACTGGTTACTTTTTCCTCTTTGGGACTAAATGTTTTAAATCTAAAAATTGAATTTCTGCCTCACAACGAGAGGCAGAGATCTGCGGCATGCGGAAGAGAGCTCTTTGAGGGAGGAAGATGTAGGCTCTAGTTGTGCTCTAGTTTAACTGAGGTGTTTTCAATTCCTTGCTTCCACCATATTAGCATTAAATATATTGACACTGCCACAGGATCATTCACCCACTACCTTAAATGTGGGATTATAATTTCAGAATAAAATTACAAAGATTCCACAAACTTCAAAAACCAGGGATGTTATTTAATTATTTAAGAATCCCCTGTCATCTTCTTTTTGCACATCACCTACAGTAGAGAGACCAGGCTTATTCTGAAAAGAGTTCTGCAGAATATAATTTATTTTCAAGAGGTCTCCCTTGTCTCAGGAAGCATGCCTGTGCTTCCAGGAATGATAAATTCAACAAATGCTCAGAGCCATCTCTAAGAAAAGTGGCTGTTAAGGAAACACAGGAACACAGGAATCTTCATCTGACAAAGCAATCTGCTTGCTTGAAGGAGTGCCTGCGCAGATCACACCTAAAATCACAGGTAAGTAGAAAGTACACAGTCCAGCATAATTAGGTATAGACCATGCCTGTCTCAGCAATGGCTTCAGTGTCTGCAAGTTTATAAATTCCCTTTAGCATTATCACCACTCTGCATCTTTGAAGCAAAAACCACCCCATTTATATTTATCTGCAAAACTCTGATGTCAAAGGATTATGAAAAGCCTTACAAATCTCTAGTGGTCAATTGATCTGAATTTATACCCCTAATCTGAGGATCTCCTTGCAAACCTTGTTTTCTTTCAGTCTCATTCAGGTGAGCAGCCCCACCAATCAGTGACTGTAACATCTCCTGCACAGAGGGCAAGGGCTCCTCAGCATGTTTTCAACCTACAAACTACTGGGAATAATTTGTCTGCTTACCTATTCCTGGCATTAATAGACCACTGGCTAGTAAAAAATGAACACATTTCCTCTCTATTGTGTTCTGGCAAATAGACTGCCTTTATTTGGTTTAATTGCGTAATTACTCCTACATCAAGGCAATTAAATGGGAATGTCTGCAGGAGGGCTTTCAGCTAATCGAGTCCTGGTGTAAGGAAACTTGGTGTAAGGTCTAACCGGCTCAGTGGGATGCAAAGCTGGAGCACAAAGGCTGTAATGCCTCTGGGGGCTGACCCCACCCATACCCAAAGGGAACCCATCCTTCTCCTGCCCCAGGGGACATAACCACTTCTTTCCTGAGAGAAAGCTGCTGGGAAAATCCACACTGTTTTGGCAAAAATCCTCTCTTATGTCTGGGGGTCTTCAGCAAAGGGGATGGTTATGGGTAGTCCTGGCAGGCTGGAGGCTCCTGCACATGGGGTTTGGCAGGATCTGGCCTAGAGGCACAGTGAGCCAATGCAGAGGGCACAATCTGAAAAGAGCTGCAGCATCTCTTTCATCTGACACTCCCCAGGCAGTGGTGTGCTCCTTCTGCTGGGCCATTTGGCCTCTGGTGGGATCCTATAAAAATTCACTTAATTCTTCAAAAGCTGCTGTACAGCTGTACTCTCTGACATAAGGAAACACGAAGCACAGCACATCACAAGTCCTTGGAGCAGGGAAGTAATGCTGTTGGTGACCACGGCTTTTTATCCTGCATTTGAAAGTTCTCCTTGGCACTTTTAAGGATTACAAAGCGGCTCTGCAGGGACACAAGGAAATCCGGGACAGCCGGAGGACCATGGCAAGCCCCACCTGCTGCTGTGCATCCTTCAGGGCAGACCTCAGCCTATGGAACCCGTCCCACCACACCCTGGGGCAAATGCTGAAGGAAACAATGATTTGCAAGGCTAAACATTAAGATCCAACTCAAGAGGAATATACCAACCCCTATCCTTGCTCTGAATCCAAGCTCTAATCTGGTGAGACACAGCTCTGAGAAGTAGGGCAGAGGCTGGGAGGAACGCCAAGCACAGCAGATGCTGGAGAAAAGGGTATACCCTGAAAAATAAGGTTAAAAGGTCGTCAAGGGCTCCCTGGCCTACTAAGATTGTGTGGAGCTCCCAGGGCCCACAGCCCAGATTTAAGATCACCAAGTCCCAGATCGCACATCAGCAGGAACTCATTTCGAGGCAGCAGAACATGGGGAGGGGAGAAAGGGCTGACCCAGGAGAAGGCCAGGGCTTGCTGCGCTTAGCAGGCACCGGCACTGCCAGGTTTGTTCAGAGACTCGACAGAAATAACCAGAAATACTATTTTTGCCGGAGTTTCACGCAGCGGTTTGGTGCAGACCGCAAAAACCCCTTCAGCCCCATTTTCCCCACCCCACCCAGGTTATCCCCGACAGGTGAGGGCGGCTTCAGCCCCCGGCACGACCCGGAGCAGCAGGACGAGCTCCTGACCGCACTGGAGAAGCTGCGAGTTGTTAATTGCCAAACCAGTTACCCCAGTCCCGCATCTGGATCCTGCTGCGCCCCGCACCACGGCGGCCACGGGCACACCCGTGTGGGGACAGCCCACCCGTGTCCGCAGAACCCACCGTGGGTGGGCAACGCGCTCCGGACTAGCACAAGCCCGCCCAGAGCAGCCACACCTGCACGCCGGCCGCGCACGGAGCCGGGAGGGCGCCGCGCAGGGAGAGCGGCGATGGGACCAGCGCGGGGGCCGGGGGAAGGCGGGGGTCTCCCCGGGCTTACCTCCACTTGTGCAGGGCGAAGCCCGGGCACTGGTCCCCGCAGGTGTTGCAGGGCTGGCCCCGCTCCGGCTCCCCCGACGCCGTCAGCTGCAAGGAACAGCAGAGTCAGCGCCGGCCGCGGGACGAGGGAACAGGCACAGGGGGAGAGGGAAGGGGCACGCCCGGGGGAAAGGCTGGGAGAGGGCAGGGGAAGCGCTGGAGCGGGGACGCACCCCAAGCGAGCGGCACATGGGGGCGGCGGGACAGAGCCACAGGTTGGAGCGGGGCGGGGGGCGGAGGGCGAGGGACGCCCCGGCACTCACCGAGCGGCTGGAGAGCCGCTTGCGGGAGCCGCGGCCGAACATGGCAGCGCTCCCGGCGCGGAGCCCGGCGCAGCCCAGCCCGAATGCGCGGCAGCAGCGGCCGCCCCGTCCGGGCCCGGCCCGCCCCTCGGCCGCGCTCCCGCCCCTCACCCGCCCCTCGGCCCCGCAGGCGCCGCCCCGGCGGGGACCGGCTCCCCCGCCCCTCGGCCCGGCGGGGACCGGCTCCCCGCCCCTCGGCCCGGCGGGGACCGGCTCCCCCGCCCCTCGGCCCGGCGGGGACCGGCTCCCCCGCCCCGCTGCCGGCGCTCCCCTCAGGGTTAGCTGGGCTCCCGAGCCCTGCGCGGCCCCGGCCCCGCTCCCCGAGCCCGGCCCGGCCGCGGCCCCGCCGCCCTCATTTCGCCGCGCTCGGCCGCGTGTGCAGTGGGCAGCGCCGCATCCTCGTTAGGCTCCGATCCGGGTGGCGATAGAGGAGCCGAGCTCCCCGAGGGCAGAGCTGGGCTCTGCAGGGCGCACGCTGAGGTTGCCTGCGCTGTGCACGGGGGTTTTGCTGGCCCAGGCAGGGAGCGATCATCCCGGGTTCCTGCCGGCCGTCTGAGCCCCTCCTCAAGGAGGACAGGTTTAGCCCGCAAACGAAAGCAGGGTGCAGGAAAAACACTGTCACAGGAAATAGATTTGCGGCCTGAGATGCTGGAGCGGGACACAAAGCACCTGTTGCAGCCCCGGAGCTCACGGTGCTCCCAGAGCTGCTTGTGGAGCAGCAGGGCTGTGATCCTTGGATCCATGGGGCTGGGAGCTGCGATCCATGGGGCTGGGAGCCTGGGATCCATGGGGATGGGAGCCTGGGATCCATGGGGCTGGGAGCCTGGGATCCATGGGGATGGGAGCTGGGATCCATGGGGCTGGGAGCTGGGATCCATGGGGCCAGGATCCATGGGGCTGGGAGCCTGGGATCCATGGGGCCGGGAGCTGGGATCCATGGGGCTGGGAGCTGGGATCCATGGGGCCAGGATCCATGGGGCTGGGAGCCTGGGATCCATGGGGCCAGGATTCATGGGGCTGGGAGCCTGGGATTCATGGGGCCGGGAGCTGGGATCCATGGGGCCGGGAGCCTCGGATCCATGGGACCGGGAGCCTGGGATTCATGGGGCTGGAAGCCTGGGATCCATGGGGATGGGAGCTGGGATCCATGGGGCCGGGAGCTGCGATCCATGGGGCCAGGAGCCTGGGATCCATGGGGATGGGAGCTGGGATCCATGGGGCTGGGAGCTGGGATCCATGGGGCTGGGAGCCTGGGATCCATGGGGATGGGAGCTGGGATCCATGGGGCTGGGAGCTGGGATCCATGGGGCTGGGAGCCTGGGATCCATGGGGATGGGAGCTGGGATCCATGGGGCTGGGAGCCTGGGATCCATGGGGCTTGGAGCTGGGATGCTGGGATCCATGGGGCTGGTAGCCTGGGATTCATGGGTCTGGGAGCCGTGGGGTTGCCCATACATCAACCCACTCCTATCATACAGTGCACTAAAAGCAATGCCCACCCCATGCCCCTGGGGTTTGCAATCAAACAGCTCATCTGGCGCAAGGCAGAGCAAAATGAACCGTGGGGAGAGGAGGAGCAGCAAACGCTTCACAGAGCACAGGGCTCCTCCGAAACTCTTCCCCAGTGGGGCTGGAGCGGCTTTGCCATTAGCATTTCACAGCTTCACCCAGGGTTGTGGTTGTTTGCAGATCCTGTCAGCTCCTTCCCCTCCTTCCCTGCCTCTTTGTTCCTTTGCCTTGCTGCCTCACAGCTGGTTAAAATGGTAACCCTTTGATAATTTCTTTTTTTCATTCAATCGTTCTCATTTTTGTCAATTCTTTTCTTGTATCTTCTTCCCTGGGAGGCTGAAATGAGGCTGGGAGCTGTGTAGCTGAGGTGGCCTTTTGAAGAGTCTCAGACAAAAGTTTCAGGGAGATTTTCACTCTTTCCTGCCATAAATACTGTGCTTCCTTAAAAGCAAAAACAAAAAACCTCCAACAAAACAAAAACAAAACAAAACAAAAACAAAGCAAAAAACAAAAAACCCAAATAAAACAAACAAACCCAACCTAAGGAAAAAAAAACCCTCCACACAGGGAATTTTATAATGGAGAAAATTTCCTTCTTCATGGCACTGAGAAAATATCGAATGCTCCCTGCTCTGTTTTTCTGTGGTTGCTATTTTTACCTTTCCAAAACCCTCCAAGCTTCCCTCTATTCCTCCCTTCTGCTAAAGTTCCTCATCATTTTCCTTCTTGGTTTCTCTCCCAGTTTCCAACTCATACAGTGGTGCATGAATATATTATAAACTCTCAAGGGAAGAGGCAATCTCTCCAAGTATACATTTCATCACACAGTGGGCAACTGGCTGCAGACTGGGGTTGGACCTCATGTTGAAACATCTCAACCTACAGCCTGTATCCCATGTCTAATACATTATCAGGGTGCTGAGTTACTGTTAGCTTTACAGAAGGACAATGGGATTTCAAGGAGTGGGTGTCATGCAAGAGAGGGCCTGAAAATCTCCAGCACTTTGGGTGTCTTGCATAAGAGTCAGAGTATTTAAAACTCCAATTAAAACTGCTGAAATAAAAGCAGTATTGGATACAGGATTTATAACAAGATTCAACGTGCTGTGGGAAAAGCTTTAAAGGTGACCTGCAAATCCTCTTTAATTGCTTTGCTGTTGCATGAGATGCTGTGCGCCCTCAATAACAGGGCTGGTGAGGACATCTGCTATGAGTTTAAAACAGAAAATGTAAGTCAAAGTTGGAGAATAAATTCCTTGGAGGTGTGGCTGTACTGAATCACAGCTCCAGTCTTCTGATGAAGATGCAAGTCCTAAATTGCTACTTAAAACAAGGCTGGCTGGTCCCCTCCCAAGCTGTCCATGAAGCTACCAAACTTCCCTGTCACCCTGCATGCTTGTGTCCTCCAGGCTCATGCCAGCAGATACTGCAGGCACAGGGGGTGGCACAAGCAAAAGGTAGGGGAGGCTCTGAGCATCAAAGTTTGCATCAGCATATTCAGAAGAGGGAAAATGAGGGCTCAGCCTGGGAGTGCAGAAAATGCAGATAAGAGGGGTGAGGGGTGCTCACTGCTTCTGCTCTGCTGTGCCTGCAGAGGGGTCTGGGGAAATCAGGTCCATGCAGAGCCATAAAAATGTTCAGGTAGTACAGACCCCAGTGAAGTCAGGTCCTTAGGCACTCCTGGTCACCTAAATATCTAAATATCTAAATGGGAACAACAATTTCTCTCTGGTCTGAGCCATCCAGGGTAAATGGGCTATTCGGGAGGACCCCATCCACTTTTAGGGATGCTCAGATGCTCCATCTCCGTAAGGAAACAGCCAGGCCAGAACATCATCTCTGGGATGCATTTGGGAAAGGGTGGGGATACATTATCTCATTGGCCTGAATGCTCCTCTTCTCTTTCCTCCCCCAGAAAAGCTGCCAAGAGTAAAGATCTCTCAGGAAATAAACTCCCACTCCCTTGTTCTCACCATGTGCAAAGGGGATGATGCACCATCCTGGCATGGCTGGGTAGGCAGGGGACAGCAACACAGCTCCAGCCCTACCTGTGCTACCATGAGAGCTACTTTCAAAAGTGGATTTTGCATTATTATTTTTATAGATATGGAGATCTTCCTCTTGAGTGGAGGCAGACTCAGCTTGGAGGTGGGGGGTGTCAAATACTGCTGTCAAATAGGCTCAGGAACAGACACACATGTATAATACATGCTAGACACTTTGGCTGACAAATTATTGTTTCTGCTGTCACTTAAATTGTTCCATGCGTGATCTTCCCCTCCCATTTCTGTTTCAATCAAACCTGCCTAGGAATGACTCTCCTTCCAGCCCTTCTCATGACTAAACCAGTTTAAAACCCAGTTTGCTCCATTCATGCACTGTGAGTTGGACCCATTTCCCTTTTGAAGTTGTGGATGGCCAAGAGGAGGGAAATGACAGGGATGCTCTTTGCTTCCTGCTTCTTGTTGTACCTGATAATACAGAAATAATTATGATGAAAATCAAAGAGCTCAGGGAGAGGTAAAATACAGCTCCTGCCTTAGCTTTTGGTCACAAGGTAGGTGGAACAGGGACTGGCATAGGATAGATCTGTGCAGAAGAACAGCCTGGGATGCAGGGCAGAGCTGTCATTAGGGCTCTGTTCTCCTGGTGACCTCCATCCTGTGTGTGACACCAGCACGATTGTGTCCAAGCCCAGTGGGCAGTCCTTACCACCTGGGAAGGGGAGCTGCAGGTCCACAGCAGTAGCTGCAACCAGGGGATAGGAAATATGGGGACAACTTATGCCACCAAAGACCATGGAAAGTCTGGCTCCAGCTGTGGTCCAACAATTCTGGATGGGAGTTAGCTGGCAGACAAAACAGTTTTGTGTGTGAAGCCAGGAAAATTTGCTAGTCTTTCCAGGAAAGTGCCCTTGGCTTTTCTATCCTGCAAACCATGCCTCATGTCAGGAAATCACCTCCAAAATACTCACATGCAGGAAGCTCTCAGCATCCCTCCATCAGCTCTGGCACCCCTGTGCCTCTTACAGCCCTGACCATCAGCACCAAGGCAGGGGTAACACCAACAGACAGCAGTGGGGAAAGGCAGAAAGCTGCTCTCATCTTTTTGCTGGACCCATCCATTTCTCCCCTCTGTGAAATCAAGGTGAATTTGGCTGTTACATACCAAGTGGTACCTTCTGCCAGCAGCCTGTGCAGGTGAATTACAGCTCAAGATGAATCCTGTCTCCATCTAGCACCCTGAAGGTAATAAATGTCTGACTGTTATTAGGAAGTTATTGTCTGAAACCTTTCAAACAGCAAAAGGAGGGCTTAAAAATATCTCTAAGTGCCACAGGTGCTGAAGGAGTGTGATGGGGACTACACATCTGATTTGCTGCATCATTCCTCCACCAAGCCTCCTTCTTCCTGGTTAAATGTGCCCCCATGAGGGTTTTTTAGGAGTTCTCAGTGTTTCCACTCATTCCAGCTCCAAGATTTTCGATTACTGCAGGCAGAAAAGGCTGTGCATAAACCCCAGTTTGAGGTGGGGATATGGAATTTCAATCTGTGCTGTGCATAACAGGAACCCAGGCCGGGATGAATCATGCTATGTTACTTTGGTTTTAAATTTTTTTTGCACTGCGTAGGATTTTCTGGGGCATATTCCATCAGGCACGTAATGGTCAGATTCACTTGGAAGGTTTATTACACGGATACTTTGCAGTACACACTTTTCAAATGTCACAAATGGTAACAAAGTGGGCTTAGCAACTTAACAAACCCTTCTACAAGTTCTGTAGATCACCATACATTTTCTCACTGTTCTTTATCACAGCCATTTGACTACTACTTTTTTTTTTGTTAGATTTATCTGTTCTGAGGTATTTTGATTAAAACAGTACTGAGTAATTGCACCTTTTTTCTTTCACCAATACACTCATTTGTAAATATCCCAGGAATTTTTTTTGTGTCCTCCCACCCAGGAATGCAAATGGCCATTATGTGCTCCCCAAGGTATCTCCAAATAACCCTTCTCCTTTTAACCTTAGGATTTTATTGTGTTAGTTGCTAGGTAACTGAGTAAGATTTATAGCCATCTATTGTTAATTTTGAAGGCGGTCTTCAATTTCCCTGTAAATAGCATTTGGGAGTTGGAGTCCACACCAATAAAAACTTGGAGCCCAGTCCCACTCTGTGGAGAGGAGCACCTGCTATGAAATGCAGAGCCAAGTGGAGACATAAAACTTACCCTCTCAAAAAGGGACCTGTCCCTCTCACACTGGGCAGGCTGGGCATTGCTGAGGTGCTGGAGGGACCCTGGCCTCTGATGCCAGCGTGGCACAGTCTCACAGGCCCCTTCCCCTCCCTCCTGCTCCTTTCCAACCCCTCTCCTCATCCGTCAGGCTGTTGATCTCCAGAATGCAGTGCCAGTGCTTCAGCTTTTCCCAGGTCTGCATTTCTCTGCTGTCAAACTCAGGAACCCCTCAGCACAGCTCCCCCAGGGTGGGAGATGGCCCCGGTACACGAGGCTGCTTAATGCCTTTCAATTTGAGGCTAAACAAAGCAGTCAGGTGGGACTCCGCCAATTTGCACACAACATCCTAGTGCTATAGCAACAAGTAACTTTCTACTATCCCCCTTGACTCCCTGGGACTCTCTTTGGTGCAGCAGAATTATTTGCTTTGTGCTGTAAATTCATACTTCTGCCATGCTTCTTTGACTTTTCAGGACCGTTTATGAAGATAAGGAAAAACAAACCAATTTAGGGTAACTGGCAGAGAGGCAGGTGTGAGCAGGCACGGCAGCAGGTGAGCTGGCAGGATTGAAGCCATCCTGCCCTTCCCTTGCCACAGCACTGGAAGTGTCACAGATGTCCTGCAATCCCTCACAGTAATCATTCATTTGCCACCCTGCAGGTGGAAAGGTCTTTTTACTCATGTTTTTAAAGCTGTTTCATGGTCTCTTTTAATTGAGATAAAAAGAAAAGAGTCTTTTACTTACCATTTTACAGGGTTGAAATCTGCTTATAAATAGGGGAGAGAAATGCCTAGCAAAACCAGGCTGCTGGTAGTAGTTCAGATCATGAGAAATTAGGTAGCTGGCCAAAGGGGAAAATCAGAAAACTGTCTGTGGCCCTGAGATGCCAGAAATTGTTTCTTTTCTAGACACCAGTATTATCAGGTTTTATATTGGTGCTATTTTTGCCTGCTGGAGCCACCAGTTCTTTAGCCAAAGCAAACAGCCCAGGACACACCTGCTCTCAAAAACTTCTGGTTCTCCCAAGTTAAATGCTGCCATACATTTGAGTTCTTGAAAGCCCCAAGCCATTGGGAACGATGAGATGGGAAAATGCCATTAGTGAAATCAGAATGCCAATCGTACCTGGAAAGCTTCACATATCACTTGCACAATGTGGAGGAAAGCTGAAGAGGAGGCTGCACTCAGGTTATCTTGGGCAACAGCCTCTCTGGGGCAGGCAGGCAGCTCTCAGGGGTTATTCCAGGTGAGCTCTGCTCCAGCACAAGGCACACCCACTGCATTTTTCCACACAGAGCAGGATGAAGCTGTCGGTGTTGACAAGAGCTGTTGAAATGTCTCGAGGACACCCCACTTCATGCAATTCAGTCAGCAGAATTTAGAAGTATCTCTAAAAAGTGGATCTAAAGGGTATCACCTCTCCATTTGACCTACCTGAATGGAGCAGCAGCTCGAGTGAGAGTCAGCAGAGTGATCTGCTGGGGTTTCCTTAGATCACCTGTACCACTGGCCTGGGTGGATTTGAGGAGACATGGCATGCTCAGGGACACCCTGGGAGGAGAACAGAGAAGGAGAGACAGACAGCAAAGTGTTGCAGCAGCTGAACCCCAGCACAGGTAAGAAGAAAGGCCATTGCCTCCTGCTCCTACAGACAAGGCTCAGACTCAGTGTGCTGCTCCTGTGCTGCCAGGAAACAAACTTCCATGGCCACTGCTGCCCTACATCTCCTTTTAGCAACTTTCAGTTTGAAATTCTAGGTCTCAATTGTTTGCCAGTTCAGCTCTGCTGTGTTTTCTGTTTGCCACCGATGTGTACCTGCTTGTTCTAAGCCCTGGCAAGGCGTCAGCCTCAGTGAGAAGTGCAGAGCTGCGTGCTCCCACCACTACGCACGTGCATCCTGCTCCAAAGGGCTACTCCAACCTGGGATCAAGCTGAGAAACTTCATCTGGGAAGTCCAAGCCATGCACGAGGCCACAGCTCCAGCCTCTGGCAGCATCTGGTACCTGCTTGCATCCTCTGCTGGAGGCGGCCTCGCCCCCACCCGCCGGGGGGGCTTGGAGGCACCACCTGTATTTACTGCTGCTTGAATTTGCCAGTAACAGCAGCTAACCTGGGCACGTCTGTTCTTGCCAGCGAGTTTGCAGGGAGCCATTCCCACTTCCCTGCTCCGGCAGCAGGAGCAATGAGAATGTTTCACAGTCAATGCTCCTTTCTGCGTGGGGCTGAGGAAGGCAGGCAGCGAGCCGTGAATAGCTTCAAAGAGGAAGGTCAGCAAGCCAGCGAGGATGGATTAGAAAAGGACAATGCAGAAAAGACTGGATTAATTTAATTGCTCATCTGAAATGTTGGCGCAGACTAAAGAAGGATGAAGAAATTATAAGCATATGAATGGAGCCAAGTAATGATTTTAAGAGAGAATATCAGAGCCCTGCCTCCCCCTGCACCCTTTGCCCCACATACAAAGGGTTTTGTATTCAGAGATTACTCCAGACTTCTGGCTCTTCTCCTCATAATGTCTCTTTGGAAATGGAGACACTGACTACCAACACATGTTTAATTAGCTGCAGCTTGATCTCGTTGCTGGCGGCTCAGGCTGATCATTAGAGCCAGGCATGTGCCAAAACCTGCGAGGAGATGTAATGTGGAAACCATTCTGCTCCCAGCAGAACTGAGGTTTTCCTGGTGGAAATGGATTGATGGGCATGGCCTCAGCCTCTGCATTTCATATCCTGCCTGGAAGGACCTGGATCAGTGTCACAAAGGAGAAATGTATTTCTACCTCCCCTTGCTTAAAATGGTACCTTACATCAGGTACCTTACTTGTTGTACTTATAGTCAACAGATCGCATCTCCAAACAATTCAGAATCAATATTTATAAGTAGAGAGAGGCAGAAGTAATTTTATGGAAAATTTCATTTTTTTTTTTTTTTAATTGGAATAAACAAACAAAAGAAACCTCCTCAGGTAATATAGTATAAAAGGCATTTCGGTTAGGTCAAAATACTATGTTTTTGTTTGTTTGTTTGTTTTTTTTTTCTGAAATCCATGCCTTATATTTGCTAATATTAAATAGCTGGAAAATTAAGCCAACTTTGAAGTGGAAACTCAGACTCTTCTGTGAAGGCTGAAAATAACTTGTTAGCATTCTTCATCTTGCTATTGCAAAGAGAGGTCAGAAACTTGTCAGCTAAATCTGCTTCTGGAAAGCTACAATTCCAATTGCCTGGATCACTTCACAGGCAAAAATACTTGGAAAATGTTGGAGTGAGACTGACAGGCACCGCTTTCGGTCATCAGCTTCCTCCTGCTCAATGCAAGCCGGAGCTGCCTCCAGGAATCTGTGCTGCAGAGGGACTCATCCCCTCCCACAGCCATCACCAACATCACAAAGGGCTGTGACTTCTGGATGAACTGAGACACGTCTCTAACAACGACCTGATTGAAAGAGTTCTCCATTTCAAGAGTTCAAGTGTTGGGAGAACTTAAGGCATGGGCTGAGCCACTTCAGCTGTTAATGAAGCCTGGGTTGGGTCGAATTCCTGTGCCTTTGCCTGGTAATGGGAGGTGTCTCACCTCAGTGCTCTTCCCCTGACAGAACGCTTTCTTCTGAGTCAGCCCTCAATCATCTGTTTGAGGAGTTGTGTTGGAAAGACTCAACAGAACAGGCTTCTCTGCACTCTTCAATTTTCAAAGTGTGGCTATGAGGAAAGGAAGGAAAGGAGTCAAATGTCCTGATTTAGGACTAATCCCTTGAGACATGCCTTTCCAACAGCCTTCAACAAAATGTATTTTATTTTTCTGTAGAAGAAAAATGCCCATCATTGGGGCAGAAGGCCAAAGTGATCAAGCAATCACCTGTCTCTGAAGCTGCACAAAGAGACTGAAGAGTGCTGCAAAACCTAAGCACTGAAAGTGTTAAAATGACCTTTCATTATACAGGGCTGGACGGTTAAATATGATTCAGGGTCAGTGTATTAATTCCACAGCAGCTCACATTTAAATCTTTGTAATAATTTATTAAGGATAAATGTTAGAAAAGACATTTTTATGAGATTGGTCATTTAAAATAAGAATTGAGCTTTTGAAACATGCATGTTCTGTTTTCTGCATCTGACAGTGTTCCAGACAGCACAAGGGAGGAATCCTCTCTCCTTTGAAAAAATAGAAGCTGGAAAAGGCTGGACCTGCCAGCACTAAGAGATCTGCAGCATTTTCTGAGACAAAGCATGAGAAACATATAAAGGAAGACAGAAATTGCAACTTCACTCTTACCCGCAGTATCTGGGGCAGTGGTGATGTAACAGTGCTTGCACTTCAACACTTGACTGCCATCCTGGGAGGCAGTCCCTACACTTCCTTCCTTTTAAACCAAATTTCTCCTGCCTGAATTTTCCTGTATATTTGATACTATCCAATTTAGGAAAGTTGATTTTTTTGTTTTGCATATTTCTTTCCATAACACTAGAAGTGGTGTGGACCAGGCCCAATATCCCAGCTCATCCTTCAGAAACATTTTAAAATTAACTGCTTCTCTTCCTTATATGTCATGTCAAAGAATATCCCTGGTCATTAAAGGCAGCACCAGCCAGTCACCATATATGTCTGAACAATGCACGGGACATCTCTGAGATGTGCTTGTGTATTTTATGCACCTTGGAGCAGTCCTCTCTAGACAGAAATTTGGGAGCATCAGCCTCAACCAGCAGGACATGAGTGGGTGGTCACAGCCATTCTCCAAGGGGATCCCTGGTCCACAGACTCTAACATAGGTTTGGGGCAGGGCTCCATATAAGCAACATTCTTCCCATCCCTCGTTCCTTTTGCATGGAATAATCAAACCCACCACACCTTGGAAAGAAACACCAGCACAGATAAGAATGTTTAACATTAAATGTATTATTCCCTTGTGTACAAAGTATTTTGCCTCTATTGTAGGACACAGGTATTGAAATACGATGGCAAATGCAGCAAGACCATACAGACATGTCATACAGGTATTCTCATTTCCTTTTGAGTGTAAGCAGAAAGAAAGGAAACATTGTACAGGAAAGTGCTTGCAAAAAAATACCCCAGTTTGTAGAAAAATAATGGCATTGATTTACAAAACCCAGAGTTCTTTCCTGAACAAGAAATGTCAAAATCTGCTCTATTTAATGATGACCATTAAGGAATGTCAGGATCAGTGCTGTCTTTTTTTCCCTTATAGTTTATTTTGTATTTTTTTAGGTTCTGCTAGCTCTGTTAATAGCTGCCCTGAAACGATATGGTAGAAATTAATTTGTATGGGTCAAAATAGTATTTCTTTTTATAAATAGCCATTCACTTCACTTCACTTACAGTGACAAAGCACCACTATTTCTTTCTGAAGTTCATAGTGCAATTTTCCCTTTTTCCCTACAGAATTTATACATAAGCAATTATCATTAGAAAATCACTATTCCATTATTACTCCTTTCCCCTTTCCCTTTTTTCTCTTTCTCTTTCCCTTTTTCCTCCTTCCTTCACCAGTTCTCCAGCTGCCGGGCTGCACCACAGCCCTGCTCGCCTGTGAGATGTCTCCCAGCTGACAGGAATGTGTCAATCCCTCATTGTCAGGCTGACAGTTTCACTCCAAAGGCTGAACGCAGCCTGGCACACACAGGTTATGAATCCAGGGATCAGATCGTTTATCACCATTGATCCAAGTGTTTTGTAACACACTGATTACACATCCTTTGGGGAGCTCTGTAAAAGACTCACAGAGGTTGTGTTTGGTAACTGCTTGCATCCAAAATGGAAAGAGTTATCTGGAGTAGCAGATAAGCCTCTTTGGTTTTCCAAACTGCTGGTAATTTTGTGCTGAAAAGCTTCCTTTCCTTGTACTTTGTGCTCCTGGCTGCCTCGACATATAAGGTGAAAGGGCAGCACCTTCTTATCACTAAGTAAAGTTGTGGAGAAAGAGATAAGGGACATAGTCACAGACTACAACAATAACCTGGTCACATCACCCCCGTTCAGTGTGCTAGGAAGCTCTGTGAAAGCGTGGCGTGCCACAGGCAGAGGGCTACGTACAGGCAGGAGCCACCACACCTAAGGGACATGGCTCCTCAGTTTGATTAAAAAAAAGCCAACAGCAAATGTCTGGCTGCACATGGGAACGAGGAGAGGCAAGGAGCACAGATGCCTTACCAGGAAGATCCGAAGCAACACAAGAGTGGGCGTACAGCAGCTTGCTTTTGAAGGGGGGGCAGAATCATCTGTAGGTACAGAGTGATCTTGCTGAAAGGAGGCAGCAAAGCCTCCCTTTGCAGATGGTCTGGGAGTGAGTAGGAAGCTGGGGAAATGCTGTAAGTGCCTGCAGGGGAGTACCCTGGCCAAGAGAAGGGGTGGCTTGGCTGGGCGTGCTGTCCCCATCTCTGGGCGTGCTGTCCCCAATCCCTGGGTGTGCTGTCCCCATCCCTGGGCGTGCTGTCCCCACGGTCCTCACCAGCCCCATGGGGAGGGAACACCAGAGGGATGCTTTCATCTTCATGCTAGGATTTTGTAACAAAGTCTGTAAGAAACTACGTCTCTTCTGAGAACACAGCCCAGGGAAACATATGGCCTGATCAGCCTGTCTGGGATGAGTTAATACCCCGCTTCCAGATGGAGTCAGGAAGCACAGTGGCACATGCAATTAGGAGACAAAGATACATGTTTTTAAAAAAGTGAGTTCACTTCAGAACCCTGAAAAAAATGGGGCTTGAGCTGAAGATCCATCTGCAGGAATTTTCCTAAACCTGGGATAGATCTTGATTGATTTGAATTGCCAGACAATTTTTCTCCTTTATCCACTTCTTCAATGATAAAGGCACTGGATTAACTAAAAGTACAGAGCATTAATAAATATCATGTTAGCACCAAACCAGTGCTTCCAGCACTGGCCACAGAGGTCATGTGAAATTCAAAATATACCTAAAAGATAAAGATTGCTAATGCAACTAGCACAGTATTCATTGTCATGTTTTCCTTGAGTGCTGTCAGTCTAATCCCTAAAAATAAAAATTTAAGCACATCTTGTCTAATTTCCTTGCATAAAGACAGATTGAAATGCCAAAAATACCCCTATGCAGATTGTGTAGCACCGTGGAGGGCCAAAGCAGCCCATAACTGAAGGAAAATTACTGACTGAAAGTAAACAACTGAATACAGTGACAATTAAGTATCACTTGTCATAATGCTACATATAATGTAGAGTATGCAAAATGCAGTGGCTTGACTGCAGGATTTATCAATAAAAAATAAAAATAGGAAAAGCAGCCTTAATATAATGATTTTACGTACAAAAATATTAAATCAAAATAAATAATCCCAAACATAAATATTATACTGTACATTAGGAATATGCAATCTATATACACATATACACAGATATAAAAGTGGAAGGCAGAGGTATTGCATCACTATCCTTCATCCATCCCTCATCTTTGTTGGCTGCTCGCAGAGAACCTGGAAAACACAGAAAAGGTGCACATTTAGAGTCATCCTGGCCTCTGGAACATGTCACCAGAGAAACTGGCACAAGAGCAGAGCAAAGGTGGGTGCCAGTAAGGTGGGGAGGTGTTTCCAGGTGACAGTGCTGTATCCACAAGGGTTACTGGGGAGAGGGGATCCCACAGGGATGCTGTGTGGGGTGGGTGGCTGTCACCAATGCACTCCATGTCTTTTTGCAATCATGGTCTGATCTGTTCCTTCAGGGCATTTTGGATTTTCCTTCATGCAGAAGCAGCTGAGAACTCACCACTGCTATAACACCTGAATGTCGAGGCCTGTTCCAGATGATGGAGTGCACTTCCCACAGTAACCACCACATCTTCCTACTACTTTGGTACCATCCTGCAGGCAAAATCAGAAATAACAGCTCATTAAGAGCTCATGAATTCCATGCTGCAGAAGGGCCAGATCTGGGTTACTCAAGCCATGATTTTTAGGGTGTTTAAGAAAACAAAGGATGCCAAAATCAATCTATGAAATCACTGCTGTATTCAAATGTACACAAATGTAATTCTCTTTAGTGCTAGCAGGTCAGATGATGGACACAAATAGGAAAGGGTTGTTTTGATTTATTAAATTGAAAGCTGGCCAAGGAGAAGGCCATTTGGAGGGTATCTCAAGGGTATCTGCTTTCTCCAGTTTGCCCCACAGTGAATAACAGTAATGAGTAGAAAACTTGGCTCATGCAAGAGCAAAACCACTCTGGGTCAGAAACAATTACTCAACTCTGCCTGAGCATGGAAAGGGTATTTGCAGGCAATACCAGGAAGCATCCACTTGGAAGGCAAAGTTCTGGAGTGGCTCCAGAGACAAGAGATGAGGGAAAGTGATAGGGTGAGGTGATGTCACTTGCTGAGGTGCCAACTCTTCTCCCCTTCCCACAGCCAGGAGGGGTAAGTGTGGAGTGGTCCTGAGCTTGACCTGGTCTCCAGGTGTGCCCAGCAAGCAGGGTGTAACTCTGGGCTTGAGTCAGGAGATTAATACCTCCATCAGGCCTTCCTTATCTCACCTCTGCAGAGTCTTTCTCCTCTTGGTCATTAGAATGGACAGACAGTACTTGAGGGGAATTCAACCCTCAATTACCAGAAAATTGGACTTAAGGACACAAGAAGTTTGCACAAAGCACTTATTTTTAAACGAGCTCCACCCTGCCCTTGACATTATTGATCTGTGAGTGCAGCAGGCTGCTATCATCTCTTCTCACTACACCGTTCTTTCTTCTGATCCTGTAGGAAATTACACCCTTGGAACAGCACTTGACAGATGCCATCAGGTGATGGAGGATTTTTGAGCACCTCTGTTCCTTAAAGTTTGTTTTAATTCTGCTAGCTGTGATGTTTTCTGCAACCCCAAAGGAGACTTCTCTCCTTTTAGAAGGGAAGATAGAAAAACACCTGCTGGAACTGACAATACAGGACCTGTGCTGGTCCTTTTCCACCTGTAGTGTGGTCAGATCTGTAGCATTAATTCTATAAGAGACCAGTACAGAGGCGACTTAGGCTCCCCAGAGCCAGGGGGAGCCTGAAAGCAGTACAGGAAAGGATGTTTTGCCAATTGCTGTTTGTTAAATTATGGTGAGCTCCTTTGGAGAGTTTTAACAGGGGCAATTGGGATGACTCACATGAAATAACAGCCAAAAAAGCAATCCTGGGTTTCTACCATTTCAGAATATGACACAGAAGCAACAGAGTGAAGGCACACCGTGACTGCAGGAGGTGTTAACAGGCAGGCAAATTAAGCAGTACAAGTACAAATTTGGCTGTAATTGTGAAGGGCTGCCTGGCTTAATCTGAGGCTCCAGCCAGCCAGCAGAGCCACAGGCAGTGACAGGGGATGGTGCCTCTGCAACACTACAGTGACTTGAGACTTTCCCAAGGAGATAAACCCAAACTGGACCAGCAGGAAGGTCCACACCCTCCATGCTTTATCAGCCATGTGTTGGGAACAATTCCTACTCAGGGCACTAGACCAAACCCTACCTGCAGCTCCAACTCTGCTCTGCAGCCCTGTCCCTTTCCTGCTGCCCTGCCTTGTGATGCACACTCCATGCTGGACATGTCAGGCAACTGATTAAGGATATGTCTGCCCCACAGCACTCAGCACTTTCAGCTTCACAGTTAATCAGGCTCACTAATTAATTGTAATAACTCTGATCAATCTAATCCCGCGAGGGTCTTGCCCCATTACAATTACATACAACACTTTAATATCAGATGTTCATTTTTTGTTAGTCTCTATTGGAAGATGTTGCCATGAATGACAATGTGGTGATTAAAAACTTCTGATGAGCAGGTACAGCCATAATTAAAGTTACAACTTACTGGGGATTTCTGAATTTCCGACACCGCGTAATTCCCTTGTGAGAGCCACTTGGCTGTTCCCATTAGGGACAGGCCTGTCCCGTACAGGTCTATGCTGAAGCGACCCTAAAAAACAACCAGAGCCTGGTTATCCCAAAATGCCATGTTCCACACCCCCAGCAAGCCACGGTGTCACTTCTCTTACAGGATTTTGACAGCAAAAACAAAGTTTTCCCTTGTTTTCCATTGCTCTGATCATGATCATTGTACAAAGCACAGCATGGCTCTCATTAGGAATTTGTTCTCCTTAGTGGCTGCAGAGAAGGAGGGGCTTTAGATCGTTTTTGAACTGCCTTTCCCGCCCAGGTTTCACTGCTTTACCCCGGTTTTGCATTGCTTCTTCTCTGCCGGCTGAGGGCATTGTTGGCTTTCCCATGGCAAACTGCAGAGCCTGACGTGCTCCAGCAGCTGATGGGAAGGAGCCTCAGGGATGTGCTGCAGCTGCTCTCACTGCTCCCTCCTCAACTGGAGAGGGCACACTTGTCCTTGTTTTCCTTATTTTCCAATTTTTTTTTTTTCTCAGACTAATGAAACTCTTCAATTTCTTTAAAACACTTAATTCCACCCTTTCTCGAAATGAGAAAGATGGATGGAAAATTAAGGACTATGCCAGCATCCAGTGCTCAGCCCCCAGCCCTCCTCTCACCCCCATGGCAGACTCCAGTCCTGCCAATTTCTGGACCCATGGAGGGATCCTTTGGACACATCCCCAGGCTGCCCCACAGCCCAGCACGGCCGTGCAGTACCAGATGGCTGTTAGCTTTGCTCCTTGCACTTGCTGCCTTGGGAATGCTGATTTTCTGTGAGGAGCAAACTGTCTGGGTCAGATGGATGGATATTAACATTTATGAGCACTCCTGAGGTAAGGAGTCAATCCCTAAGCTGCTGAGCTGTGCAGGAAGTGTCAGCTCTGCAGCAGGGAGGGAGGAGATGGAGAGGTTTGAGAGATTTGCCCTCTGCTGTCTGCTGCTGCAACTCCCTGTTAATGCCCTTTGCCAGTAATGCCCACCCCATACCTCGGACTATCCAAACAGATCACTCACCATCCCCAGCCCCACAAAAGGTAGGTGTGCTGGGGACATGCAGCAAGCCATCCCTAACACAGTGTTAATTGTCTCCTACAGACTTTCAAAAAGCATCTACTCCCTGCTGCTCTCTCTGCCCAGCATTTCCACCAAGTCCTGTCATGGACTGATCCCCTTGTCTTCAACTATGCAGGCAAAATCCAGTTCTCTCCCCACAGCCTCTTTCTTCTTCCTCTTTTCCTTTACTGGGGCCTTAGGGAACTAGGCAGCCACTGGCCTGATAACATGGAAAATGGAAACTACTTTCTTCCTGTTCACAAAAGGAACTTTCTTCATCACTTTCTCCCTCTTCACAAAGGGAAAAGTTTCAGATCGCTGAGATAAGAACGTGCCACTCACTGAAGCTGGGCTGCTGCATCAGCAGTAATTAATAGAGGGCTTGAACATAACAAATGGCACCAATTCCTGTTACATGCTCTTGTCAAATACCTGCGGGCATTTGGCAGCACTGTAGCAGTCCCCAGCAGTGGCATAAGGAACAGGTCGTCCATCATGTGTCTGTGCAAACTGTAAATCAGTTGCTGTGGAGATGAGTTGGTGAATAACATGGAAAGAAAGATGCAGGGAGAGAGACAAAATAAATGTAAACATGCTCTTTGCTAATGTTTAAATTCACCAAAGCTAGCTTCCCACATTAATGCAGGACGTCAAGACTACTACAATTTTATTATACCAAGATTACTATATTTAATATTAAATATCCTGATTCATTCCACATGTGATTCCCAGAACGTGAGCACTGAATTTAGCAGGACATTTACACTCAGTATTTACACTCAGTTCAAATCTGTTGGTGATTTAGGAACAAAGTATAAATAACAACAAAACTCGAACCCTTAACTTGGGGTTTATTTCGCTATCAAACAATTCCCCACTTTCAAAAAGGCTACAGCACCTTCTAAATCGCTCTTTTAAACAAAAGCAAACAACATCTCTGCTCTCCTGGCTGCCCCAGCCCAGGGGTCGGGTTTTCAAAGGGAATTGGAGTATTTTGCTCTGGAAGGATCTGAAGTAACTGAGACTCATTTAGATGGGGATGTGAGATAGCTCCTGCCTGACAGAGGTAGGTGCCCAGCTCCTTTTGAAATTCAAAGGGAGCTAGTATCAAATTCCCAGAGGGTGGTTCCTTTGAGATCTTTACCTAGAAGCTTTTACAGATTATTAGTTGCTTTTTACAGATTGATAGACTGGGAGGTCTTGAAAATTAAGTGATAAAACCCACTTATCAGATAAGGAGTCATTTTACAGGGAAGGGTTTCGATTTGCTAAAAAACCACTTAGCTATTTACTGAATGAACTCGCAACAATATGTTGTATTTTTAAAACACTTGCTGAAAACTGATAGCAGTGGAGTCAGGGGACTGAAACCATAACCCCATGGAATGCTACAGGGTCTCTGGTGATGGGATGGGCTCCCAGCTCACAGGAATGACAAAAGAGACAGTGTGTTACTCTTATTGCACAGCTATATTCTCTTTCTCCGTTGCAAATCCATGTCCCCAGCCCTCAACACAAGTTACTTCCCTGTGGTCTGGCTCTGCTGAGGGACTTCTCTGCCCTGGCCACTGGGAATAGCATCCCCATCCCAGTGGAGACCCCTGCACTGGGATCTCCTGACACCTCTCTGAGTAAAATGGAGAGGGTGGGGGAGTGGGGCAGCTCCTCCCTGGTCAGGCTTTGTGTCTGAGTCCATTCTGAAAAGAGGGGACCAAATAAAATAAAATCCTTCACAAAATGCACTGGGCTGCTGGGAGCACGCAAATACTCATTCTGCAGAGCAGATACACCAGCAATTGCCTTAGTATTTTCCTGTTTTACAGAGAAATAACACGAGCATCTCTGGTGTACTCAAGTTGCAGTCTCCAAGTGTAAAGCAGCAAACAGGAGACCAAGTCTAAAAGCAGCTTTTAACAGGAATTTTCAAGAATATTGCTCACTAGAGTACTACTGCTTGCTTGTTACAGTTATATTTGTGTAAAATAAACATTTTTTAATGGCAAGGCCCTGTTTTTACTCACTTATTATTTGCATAGTGTTCAGGTCCAGCCTTACTTTGCTGAAGGTGGAAAACCCAGCTGCTGTGTAATCTTTCCTACACTGGCAGTCTTCTCGTCTGCTCCCGTTATACGGACACTCGGTTGGGTTATGCAATCTAAATCAAAAGAAAACCCTTTCTACTCATGACCAGGAAATATTGCCATGGAAAACAAAAACACTGTAAAGTTCATGATTACAGGATTTCTTACCTGTATCCATACACTTCTGAAAAATTCTCTGCATCACCATTTACAAGGGTCACATACTCCTTTGGGCTGTCAGTCTGCATCCCAGAGCAATACACCTGAGAGAGACAAGCCAGAATTGTGTCATGTGCAAAGGCATCACTGAGACAACCAAAGGCAGAAAATCCAAGAGTGGAAGTGAACACCACAGGCAGGCTCCTCTTGAACCTTCAGAAAACCCATTAACTATCATTCTGTTGCTGAAATGCACCTTTAATGTCTTTCCTTTGACTTGCAGGAAATATTCACCATCTTCAGTGACACCTTCGAGATTTTTAACGTCTTTGCAACTCCTTGGTAAGTCACCTGAAACAAAACAGAAATACTTGCAGTAACTGAACAACAACACATCAAAATTTATTTTGGAACACTCTGAGGCTTCCAAACCATCAAAACATCTTTTTTATTTTTAACAGGTTTCCCTGAAGTGTCTTAGTGCTTACTTGGATGGCTCCCAATGCTTGGAAATACTGCAGATCTCTAGGAGTTTGAGGGGAAAAGATGCTGAAGCCGTGAGAAAGGCAAAAGAAGGTGTAAATCTGCAGACTTACAGTCATGGACATTGTGGCATGTCCTCCTCTCTTCAGGTTTTAGGTCCACATGGCACAAGCTGCTGACTTGGTCGTCGTTGGTCAAGCACTGCACTGAGCGATGCATGACCCCAACTCCACAGGTGACAGAGCACTGTGGGACAGAAGACAGAGATTCCTGGTTTATCTCAAGGGTTTATGGGCTCCAGAAGAAAGAACAGGGACAGATGGTTTCCCTTGTATCAAGAGACAGCAGCATAGACTTCAATCCTGTGAAGTGTTCAAACACAGGCTTAATTTTAATCAAATGAGTAGTCCCTTTGGTAATTAATCCCTTCCTTATTATCATTGATTACTTCAAGAATACCATACTTTGCTCAGTGTTTGCACACTTTGCTGGATGAGGCAGTTGGTTAAAGAGAACCATGTGCTCAAGTGAAATTGATTATTTTTCACATTAGGAAGATTGTTGTTTTCTATGCAAATTGCACCAAAAAAAAAAAAAAAAAAAAAAAAAGGAGCCCCAAAATCTTCTCTCCCCTCACCTGCTGGGAAAATGGCTTCATCTGTGCAAACACTGGGTCATCCTCAAACCACCCAGATGAAGGGCAAGCCTAAGGCTGAAATTGCACAAGTTACTGGAGCTACCAAGCAGCAGAGCATCCAGCTACTGAGTCTGGGCTGTGGGAGGACCTTGCTCCTGCATCCACAACTTGTTCTTTCAAGTACTTGAGAAATGAAAATCAGCTCTTTCTACAGCTACCAGGTTAGGCTATAAAGAAAATGAAGTTGCTCACCCATTTAGAAATTATTATTCTAAAGGAACACACCATGAAGAAATGGTCTTCAATGGCTCATGGTATTCACAGCTTGGCATTTACTCTTTATCAGGTCCAGTTCCATAAAATTTAGCTGAAGCACTGAGTAGGACTCTCTCTGTCCATCAGAGTGGATGGCATTTTACATTAAATCCCTTTCAAAATCACAGCTGACAAGGGTCATGGCACTTGGTGGTGACTGGGACATTCAGCAGCCCAAAGTGAGGAGAAAGGTCTTGTTCTCTGAAATGAATACTCTTTGCAGTGAAGTTGGATTAATGAGTTGGGTATTTTGCACTTAAATTCTGAGGGAAAATACCAATTAATTGAAGTTGAGCTCTTTGCTATAACTCCTCTGTGCTGACTCACAGGGAGGATCTGAAGCTTCCTATGGGGCAGGAGGAACTTAGGTTTCAAATGGCTTTGCCAGTTACTGTGACATCTACTACATTTTACTTGGCTTGACACTCATTGCCTTGTAAAGGTTTGACAAATTCCTACAAATGTATCAGCTAGGTTAATAAATCAAGTTTATGGGTGAAACATCACATTTCAAAGAATGTCAGAAGCCCTAAGAAGTGAAATGTTATCACCTTAACTAAAATTTGATCTTGTAGTTCAGGTCCCAGAAGACACTCAACACAAATAACTTTAGCAGAAAGGCCAGGTTCTTTCCCCTGACCTGTCCCAGCATTTGTGAGAAGGAGGGGGAGGAAAAAACAAGAAAAAAATTGTTTTAAGACTCAAATGACTCAAATGTTTCAGCCTAATGCTGGCTCCCAAGTCTTTCTCATACACATGGCCAAGTGGAATCAACTGCAGTTGGCAGTCACTCACCAATCCTTTTAGCACAAGGCTTTCAAACCCTTGTTTTCTGCAATGACCCTACTCTCTGACTAAGTATTCAGCATGGCCATCAACACGGCCACAAATATTGGCTACATCCCAATTTTCATGAATTACTCTACTTGTAGCCGCTGGGGCTCTCCCATACGAAAGGGTTCAGTCTGAAGTATGGAGCCCTACACACACCAGGCCTGCTGCTGCACCAGAGTATTCAATGCATTAATTTAAGCAGCTCTAACACATTCCACTGCCAAACCTTTGGTCTGTGTTTAAAAAAAGGTTGTTCCAGTCTCTTTGGCCAAAAAAAGAAGTTTGCCCAACTTACGCTTCCCCAGTTGCCGACGCGCCAGGAGGCCGAGATGGGGCACTCTCCGAGGTAGCAGGGCTGGATGTTGGGGGGCTGCGTGCCAGGACAGTTGACCATGTTCTGGTACCCGTACTCGTAGTGGTCCTTCCCAGTGTAAATCTCACTGCAGGACACGAGGCGCTGCCTGTATCCCTTCCCGCACGTGACGGAGCACTGCGGGCAGAGCAAATACCGGTGAGCACCACGAGCTTCAGGAAGGCTGCCCAAAATGGGAGGGGAGGAAACCAGGCCTGTCAGCTTTGAACAGAGGAAACTGATTCAAGGGATCACTGGTATCTATTCAAGCCAGTCATGAATACTGTAAGTGGCTACTACAAGGGGGCTGGTGCCTGACGCTGTCTTTGAGCACCCAATTCCTCTCTGGGCTGGATCTACAGCTGCTCCAAGACTCCCTGCTCCAGGCTGGCTCCTGGCCATGTGTTATTTCTTCCCAAGCACAAAGAAAGGAGCAGAAGATCCATGAGAATTTAGAAATCACTCTATTAGTTGTTTTGGTTTGTGGTGGTTTTTTTGCCATGGGATACAGAGAGATAGAAAATGGTCAAGGCTGACCCTGAATTGCAGGTACTTGTCAGCAACTAGAAGAATGAGAAATTATTCATTGTAATTAGAGGATAAACAGCACTTCTGCTTTCCTCATCAAAGGACTGAGTGGGACCTGGGAGAGCCAAACTCTGGCTCTGAAAGCTCTCTTCATCTCTCTGTCTTCATGGGCCTGAGTGCTCCCAGGTGGTCTCCCAGGCATTGAGGTGGGTAGAGAGTCCCTGGGCAAGGAGCACCAGAGCTCCAGCTGGACAGGCATCTCAATATTTCTCTTAAGAAACCACTCAGGAGACCAGGCTCTCTGAGATATTCTCATATCTCCACATTTCTCCCTCCTTGCACTATCTCAGGTGGCTTGGCTCTCCTTCCCCTCAGTCCTGCCGTGTTTTCTTTTTCCCCTTTTCTTGTTGTTTCTTTTTAATCAGTGCTGTGTCAGCAGCTGCCTTGTCATTTCCCTCTGCTGTTTCTCCAACTGGAAAGTAATCCTTCACTGGCTGCAGAAGGAAACAGGCTGAGATTAACCTGCATCCTCCCGCATGCGGCGCCCGCTGCAAGGAAAACTCATCTATTTTCCTTGCCTCCCAGCTGTGAGGGTGAATGTCCTGCCTTCCCTCACTCTGGGTCCTTGCCCCTGCAAAGACAGCACTGAGGAAGGATGTGCCCCCATGGTCACCTCCAGGCTTGCCTCTCCCCCGTGAAGCACATCTGGACCCTTACACAACTCACAGCTCTGGAGCCCCCAGGGAGTGGATGGGAATAAAACCAATTAATTAAATAAATGAAATAAACCAGCAGAAAACCAAAGAGGGTGCCTGCTGAATGCACTGTGCTTTGGAAGAAAATTGCCTCCAGATAATAATATTAGCTAGGACCCTGAGCAGGCTGCTTTTAGTCTTTAATATCCTGGTTGCCTTCCACAGCACCACTCCTTTCTATCCAACAGGGAGACTGCACAATGAAATAAACCAAGTAATAATCAAAACCCACAGCGCTGCCTTGCTACTGTTGATTGGGGTTGCACTACCTCAGCAAGGGCAGTGTTGAGAGGAGGAAAGCACGGCTTGGGGGAGGCAAGGGGGAGGGGGACTCACCTCTGACCACTCTCCCGTGATCCAGATGTACTCGCAGGGGGGCAGGCCGCAGCTCTCCACCTCGGGGGGGCGATTGCTGGCCTCGCAGTAGCCGCTGCTCTGCAGCTGCTTGTTCTCATCCACGCAGAACACCTCGCGGAACCGCGACGCCTCCCCGCACGTCTTGGTGCACTGTGTGCAAGAAACAACAGCTCAGGCAACCCTGAGGGACCCCCGGCAATGAACCCACATCCAGAGCGAGCTTTCCTCCCAGAAACCCCTGTCAGCTGTCACTCGTATCACCTGGGGGAAAATTTTCCACCAGGACCCTGCTGTGCCACGTGCTGCTGCCAGTGAGAAATTGCTCCTGACCTCTGGAGATACTAACACACATCCCCAGGAGAGAGGAGAAACCAAGGGAGCAGGTATTGGGATCGGGCAGATGTGGGGTCCAGCTGTGGTAGGATCAAAATATGCAGGATTGGGCATGCTGGGCCAGGAGATAGGGCAAAGGGAGAAGAGAGGGCCAACCCCCTTTATTTCAGCCCCTAGTGAATACAGCTGTTTGGAGACTGACAACTCAACCATCCCCCTTGCAAAAATCACACTGCTGTACCTTTGGCTGTGGCTGGTGGAGGGGGGAGCTCCTTCCCCAGCTCTCTGCTTTGGCATGGTGCACACAGAATCATAGAATCATCATAGAGCAGTTTGGGTGAAAAAGACCTTAGCAATCATCTCTTTCCAACCCCCTGCCATGGGCAGGGACACCTTTCACTAGAGCAGGTTGCTCAGAGCTTCACCCAGCCCAGCCTTGAACACAACTCTACAACCACTGCAGTGGAGGCAGCCCTGCAGGTTTATTCTCTTTTAAACACTGCCCTGCCTGATATTAAGAGCAACCCAAGCCAGACAAGTACAACTGCTCTCCAGGTCCTTCAGGAGATTTCAAGGACTCAGTTCTTTCTCTGCTTGTCAGGGAAAAATGAGCCTGACTGTGAGGCTGTGTTCCTGGGAGTGAGGCTGTCCTGGGAGAACATCTTAGAAAAACACATAAAACAAAATAAATCAGTGTAAGAGCAGCTGTCTAGATAAAACCCTATTTTCTTTTAGTTATTGCCTGTAATAGACTTCTAACACTTTCAACTAACTGGATTAACGAGGAGAAAAATGCATGAAAATAATCATTTTATAGAACATAGGAAATGTCTTCCCCTTAAGGAAAAGGATAAAACATCCAATCAGACCATTCCTATCTGTACAGAAACACCGCTTGAAGTTACCTAGGCATGGAACACTATGCCAGTTTAATCTAGTTAGAGTCTTACCCTCCAAACATCATTTCCAGCCTCCCTGAAGCAGCTCTTGCTCTCCTGGCTGGCCAACAATTAGGAAGATATTAGTGGGTTCAGCTAATTGCAAAATGCAGGCACTGTCATGGCCCTGTTACTGTAATTGGCTGTCAGAACCAGGATTGTAAATTATTTGAGACTATTGAAAAATCAGATCAGTCTGTGGCAGCAGGAGCAAACCAGGAGAGCAGCAGTGAGCACAACATCATGTTGGGTGTAAATATTTAAAACTGGGGCAAAGTGGAAGGGGATTGGGAAGGGGAGGCAGCTCCACAAAGCAGCATTTATTCCAAAGGAATAACTTAGGAGCTCTTAGGCAACAGTCAGCATTGCAAAATCTGCAGTCTGCCAGAAGACCCCAAGGGCTTTGTGTGCTTTCAACCTTATTTACTCTCTTGCTTTGAGTCCTTGGAGTGGAAGCTCCTTCTAGGTCTGTGCTGAAACATGGCAATCCTACAGGGGTTGGAGGAATTTGCTGGAGTGTGATTTCCCCAGAAAGCAAACAAAGTGAGCTATATTTGCCCATCTCTGATTATCTCCCTATTATTATTTTACTATTACATAAGTAAAAACTGAAAGGGGGTCATTGTGTGTGAATATGGCACCACTACAGCTCCATCACCAGGGAGCTTCCCTGACAGCTCTCCAGGCACCTTTTGGGGCAGCCTGAACCCCAACCTTCCTGCTCAGTGGGAGTGGGGTCACAGGATGCTCAAAGCTTTCCTCCTCTCTGCTTTGGCATTTTCCAGCCCAGCAAGGGGTCAGCAATAAAGGGTGAATTGTTCCATGGTCCCTCACAGCCAAAGGAGGCACCTTGAAAGGAGTGAGAAGAACCAAGCCTGATTTTGTCTCATCTCCTTAATGTATATTTCAGATTAATTTGCAAAGTACATTGGCTCATGCTTCACTTTAAGAGGGTGAACCATGTCTGTGCCATCAAGGCATCTTCTAACATTGGCAGTGAAGAGCTATCACATCAAAAGCCTATCCTTGTTTTAAAATCATTACTTGCTGATGAAAGACTGACACTCCCAAGCACAAGCCAGCCTGATTTGGGTTTGTCTGCAAATAACAGTTGTGTGGCCAAATAAACCTGAGCCAGTTCTGTGCATTTTGTCATCATCAGAAATTGAAAGTTTGGTTATTTGTATTTTTAAGGGTAACTGGCAATTGAAATAATCCCACTGAAATATAAATAAGGCTCAAAGACAGTGAGACCATCATAAACTAAGTCAAAAAGAAACACTACAGAGGTTCCAATCAGCCACCCCAAAGTTATAAAACATTATCCATGTACAAAGCAGATAGTTCAACTAGCATGGAAAGGCTATTTTTACTTTTAATGCAGTGACAGATTTTGCATGAAATCTCATGTTCAAGACTGATTTAAATCTCACACAAAACAGTGAGGTCAGGCTATAACAGCTATTGATAGTAAAATCTGAAAACAGGTCAGGCATTTGACAATATTTGTCTCTTTTGCCTCATTTCCCAAATTCTGAACTATTTTCCTGGCAGTTCAAATTAAGGAACATTTCAAGCACTTCTGAAACTGCTTTATAAGAGCAATAATAATAATTAAAATAACCCCAAAGGGATTGCTTTGCAAAAGCATGATTGTTTTCTTCTTTTTTTTTAAATAACAATCTGACACAGAGATGAAATCTACCCCCCATGCATGAATGCTTGAAACATGCCTTGGGTAACTCTGCAATTCAAATCAGGCAAGGATGGCACAATTTCCCCCCAAAAGGCAAATGTCAAAGATTCTGGAGTTGCATGGCAGCTTCCAGAGCTGTGCATTGTCCTTCCACAGAGGCTCATATTAAAGAAAAAAAACCTCCTTTCTCCTAGTTTTCCCTTTTTTCTTTGTGACTCTAGTCTGAGTTTTATTTTGACATTAGCAAGGCTCTTTCTATTGACTTTCTTCTCCCTGGTGAAGGCACTGAGAACAGGTGATTAATGGTGATACACCAACAGAGCAGTAAATGGTCTCCAGTAAGTTTCATATCCCTTCTCATTGTCAAGACCAACACTTTTTCTAAACAACAACAACAAAAAGGAACAATTAAAAAACCCCAAACCCTCTTGAGAGATTCCCTTTAAAGATAAGAAATCAAGAACAAGACAGCACTGAGATGTTATTTATATCCTGCCTTCCATGTCAATTAGGATTCATTGCTGCTCCCTGCTCAGAGAATACCAATGCAATCTGTGCCTCCTCATGGACACTGCCTTTGGCTGGGGGGGAGGTGCTATTCCTTTTTTTGACTGTGTACACCAGAACAAAATAAGAAGTGCTCGGAAGAAATGCTTGGAATCAGCCAAAGGGCCAAGCTCACATTGGGCAGCTCCTGCATTTTCCTGAGCATGGTTACTTATGAGTACTTATGAGGCTGAGGAAACCTTCAGTCCATCCTCTTAGTAAAGCTCCCTTGGAGAAAAACCAAATCTCCATAATCTGTTCAAAATTTTCCCAGTTCTGGAAAACTTCAGAAAACATCAGTACTTGTATCCCATCAAGGGCTCAGAAGGTTGGGGGCAGGTGCCTCTCCAAACTGTTTTGAGAAGTTGAAAAAATAAGGGAGAAAAGGCAAAACTTGGTTAAAAGTTGGACTTGATGATTTTGGAGGTCTTTTCCAACTTAATGATTCTAAGATTCTATGAAAGGATGGGGCAGGAGCTGTTTCTTTCCAGGGCTGATTACACCACTAGGTAAGGACTGGCACTACATGCTGTTTGGTGACCTCTTTGCTGCCTTTAAGTTTATTATCTGAAGCAGTTAATGGGCTCTGTAAAACTAAAACTGAAACTGCAAGGAAGCTGATGGAGCCCCCTCAGCTGTTTCTACATTTCTGGCTGGGATGTTTCCATCTGGTACCACTGTGTGACCAGCCTGGCTTTGCCTCCTGCTGCTTCCCATCACACTTCCCTGTGTACTGAGAAACAGCTGGGAAAGAGCACAGCTTCCTCTGGCCTCCTGCACTCGTGGCTGGGTTACACAGGATTATAAACCCAATTTCCCAGCACTGCTGAGATTGGGGAAATTAAGATAAACTTGTGTGTCCTGTTCCCGTCAGGCTGAGGTACCACATGCAGAGGATAAAAATGGAAAAAAACAGAATGAAAGGAATAATTTTGGTGTCTGGTCTGAACTGCCTCTGACAAAAACTTCTGTGCATTTGAAGGCTGACACAGGACACTCTTGGCAGTGCATGGGAGGGCTTCTCCTGCTCAGAATCCCCTCACCCTCCTACCGCCCACCAGCCTTGAGGCCTCTCATTGCCCACACTGCAGGAGAGTTGAAGTCACTCCCTAAACCACTGGAGCAGCAGCTTTATCTCCAGTTTCAGTCTCAGTAGCTGTTTTTGATGGGAACTGATCCTGGTCACACAGAAAAGCATCATCTCCCACAGAAGACTTGATCTCAGCACTGCTTGTGGCTTGATAAAAGAGCAAAGACCTGGAGCTCAGTGAAAGGACAGGGATGTGAGATGGAGCTGGGGTAATGGGGCAGGAAAGAGGGAATTACCACTGCCCCCGAACTCCTCCAGGCACCGGGCTCAGGCTGGAGCAGCGCAGCAGGGCTCCGTCTCTTGGAAGAGACCCAAATCCACCCTACCCAAGACCTGCTCAGTATTTGCATAGGTCCCAGCCAAACACAAGGCAGCACGAAGCAATAAATTAACTCTATAGAAGCATTTCTCCTTTCCCCCTTTCATCCAGCATGCACGAACCTTCCCTCTGCCTCTTTTTTTTTGTTTTTTGCTTTGCAACCCCAGGTTGCAACCCAAGCCCTGCGACCCTCCGGCAGCGCTCCCCGGCCTCGGCATCCAGCATCGCGCCACGCCTGAGAGCACAGGAGCTGAGCCTTGCTGGGGAAGGGTCCCCGCTTACCGCCTGCCACTCTCCGGCCGCCCAGCGGTGCGTGGGACACGCGGGGAGGTGACAGTCCCGCTGCGGGGGTGGCCGGCTGGCCGGGTCGCACTTGGCCTCCTCGGCTGCCTTCGGGGCGCCGCCGTGGCACTGCACGGAGCGGCGCTGGACACCCCGGCCGCAGGACACGGAGCACTGCAGGAAGGGACAGAAGGTGAGTGGAGCTCCCATCACAGCCAGCACGGTGAGTTCGGGGGGTTCGGGCTCTGCTCTGGGCTCCAGGGCATCGATAGCGATGCTCTATCAAACTTCCGAGCGAGGCTTTTCCTTGCGCAAGGGAACATTGGGAATCTGAAGCCAGTGCGAATATTTGCTGTTGGTTTGTTTCAGTGGGGTCAGGGCTTCCTGGACAGGATTTTTATTGAAAAATCTGGTTTTATTGCAAAATAGCAGTGCTGCTAAACCGCCCTGACATTCCAGAGGCGGCCAGGCTCTGAGTATTGCTCTGAGTATTGCTTCTCAGGCACTGGTTCAAAAAAGTAATAGTTCAGAATACATCAAATGCCACAAACAGAGTGGGCTTTAATGAAAAGCAAACTTGGATTCTATAGAAGAAAGTGTGTAGCTATAGAGAGGGAAAGGTGTGATACAGCTGGGATTTCTTTCAGCATGCATCTAAACGTGCACATGCACCAAGGCAGGGAATACAGTTAGTTTTTGAAAACAAATGTCTTTTTGAAATTAACTGCATTTCACATTTCCTTCATTACACTGTGGGCAAATTTCTCCCAACTTCAAGGCACAGTAACAAATGCCTGAATTTTTCTGTCTCTCAGACATCTTTAAAGTATTATCTACACTGCAATATTATTAACAGCTTATTTTTTCTTTCACGCAACATTTCTTAGTGTTGTGACTGCACACTAACATGTTTAGCAGTACTTAATATTCCCCTGGAACAGATTCCTCCTGGCTAGACCTTAAAGTATACTATACAGATTTGGAGTAAAGAGAATTTGCATTTGTACAAGAAAGTGCATAAAAAATAAAGGTATGTATTAGAACCACAGCTGAATTAACAACTAATATTGGTTATTTATAACAACTAACATTACTTATTAATATATCAGGAACTAAGAAAATAAGTTCGCAGCCTTATGAACTTACTTTCATATGAACTATGAAAATAAGTTCATAAATAAGTTATTGCAATGCCCACTAAAATGAGCCTTCTTAAGTCAGAGAATTAAGTGGTGCTTAATGGGGAAGCAATTCCCTTTTCTGTATTCCTTCATAATGCTCTTTGCTTTACTATCCAAATGCCCCATAAAGCCAAGAAAACCAGAGAAAAGCTGACTGTGACTATTTGTCTGGCTTCAGATATTTGTAGGAGGGTGGGAGCATTTTTGTGTAGCTTTTGAAAGCAGCAGTGGGATTTCTGTCACTAGTGATGCAAATGCTTCCCATATGCTGCTGCTTCCCTGGGATTAACAGTGGTCTTTGTCCTACACATTCCAGAGGGGGACTCTTAAACTGAATAAAGGCACAAACTTGGAGAAACATATATAGCAGGATGCCTCCATGCTCTAAGATGCCTTTTGAGTTGCATTTATCACCAACATAAGAAGCCCAGGTATGGATGAAAGAGCACAAGTGACACCGTGGCTTTTTCATGGGGGGCTGCAGTGTGTATGACACCTGGGTTTGGGAAGAGAATGGTCCCTGGACTGTGCCAGAAACTCCACCCGATGCCCTGCCTGTGTTTTTATATAGGGCTGGATTTCAGCCTTTAACTGAAGTATGCAAATAGCAGAGAGCAGAATAAAATATTGGTGTTTTTGTTAAATGAAAGGTAAATGGCCATAATTGACACTACTTAGGTGAAACAAAGGCATTAAATCGGATATTTCAGTGCAGACATAAACACACTTAAGACTTGGAGAAAAAGCCTTTTTAGAGATATATCAAAAATGCTTTGCTCCATGGAAGTGGGCTCTTAATGCAGAAAAGAAATAACCACCTTCTGAATACAAAACATCCAAAGAGAAAAAACCTAAGATTGGAGCATCAGCACAGCCAGTGTCCAACTGAGACTGATTTTTAACCATTCCTGTATTTTTTGATCTTTACTTTCTCAGTAATTCCTTTTCTAGAAGGCAAAAAACCCCAGCACCTAAAGGTATGTGCAATGGGTTCTGTGCATATATAAGGATCCACTTTTATGGGAAAATCTCACCTTATTTCTCATGCAGATTTTTACTGGTTTATTCAGCAGAAAAAGCACAGCAGCTCAGCTTTGGGATTAACTTTCTGAGACAATTAGACCTTCAGAAAGTTAGGGATTTTTATGGATAATATCTAAGTGGAAACTGATCATGGTTCCTATTTGCAACAGTGGCACTGGAGATAGGGAAGGTCACATGGAGTTTTCATGCCACATTTATACCCTGAACTACTGTGTACTCAGAGCACCAAACTCGTGTATGTTTCATGCTCTTAATGAGATATTCAGCATCTAAATCCAGCTTGGCTTCATGGAATTAGATCTCTGATCCCCCTTACAAGAGACCCAGAACCAGCACTCCCAACCTGTGACAGCCCCAACTCTTCATCTGTCACAGGCAAAAAAAAATGCTGCCAGCAGCAGTGAGCCTCAGAGATCCATGTCACAGCATCTGACAGGGCTTTAAAAAGCCCAGTTTGACATTGTAGCATAAGTGTTTCTACCCTTTTACTTTTTCCCCAAGCAAGATGCTGGTTGGTTGAGCACAGCCTGCATCAGGAACCTGGGCTGAGGAGCTACTCCTGGAAAAGCCTGTTCTTAGCCTTATCATTAGCACACAAATATTCCATAATTGCCTGGTCATGAGAGATCACCTTAGACCATAAATCACCTCATCCTCCTATTAACTTGGGTTTCTTTCTCTAGTTGCATAAAATTAATATCCATGATGCAGTGGAAAGCTGGGAATTTTAAACCACTTACTTTTACCAATTAGTATTAGTGTATTTTAATGCAATTGATAGACCATTACATTATTATGTTTACAATTAATAATAAAAACTGCTTTCAGGAGCAGTCATTAAATAAGGTGCAAATTGGATACCACAAGACTGTCTAGTGGCCTTGCATTTCATTTTAGTCTGGCTTCTGTATAAAACTGAGATTTCAGTCGTGAATATTGACTTAATTTCCAGTATGGGAGCAGTACTGTGGATTTCACAGGCTGGATGCTCCTGTCCTCAGGTAAGGAGCCCAGACCTCAGTAACTGAACCTCACTGGTCAACAAGCACTTAGTCCCTCACCCACATAATGGCAAATACTCCTATCCTGTCAATCCAAAGGTAAGGATTAAAAAAAAACCCTAATACAAGTCTGAAAACAATCATAGATCATTAATGGGTTTATTGCCTTTTTTATTAGTGGACATTAATCAACAGCATGCTGTCCTAGTCCTAACATTTGCCTGTAGCAATGTGAATAGTTTGTATTTCAGGGAGCTGGAATGCAGCAAGAATGGGTGTTTTGTACCTAAATTTGGAAGACAGAATGCAAGGGAACACGATGTTTTACAAGTTAACAGTTCGTTTAGTCTGGGATTTTCAATAATTCCTCTGATTAGCACACAAATGAGGTAGAGGGAAAAGCAAGGTTCAGAGTTAAAAATGTGATGCAGCAGATTCAAGGTGATGACAAAGACATTATTTTCAGGAAAACAAGGATTCAAGGTATGCTTTTAGCATAATAACTCAAAATAGTTTTCATTTCCAGCAGGCTCTGCTCTATGCATCACTGTCTGACTTTTTAACAAGGGAAAAACAAACAATGAGTTTATTTCTCAAAACTAAGGAAGATTTTATTTGAGTTATGATATTTAAACTATATTAAAAACATGAATAAACAATATATTCTCTTTAATATTATATACTAATTATGTTTCTAGCAAAATCCTAAAATATACAACAAGGAATTTGCTTGCAGATAGACACTAAAAACAAGCTGCCTAGTTTTCAGCTGGTACAAATCTGTACTGCTCCACTGCTGTCCATGAAGCTGCAGTGGACACCAGAAGCTGGCCCAAAACCTTTATCCCTGAATAATTCATGAGGACAGAAGTAATTGGAAAACCAGGTTCTAACCAATTTGATGGAGGAAGAATACCAAAAGGTGCAAAAGGGTACACAACATGTCTCACCTGGCCCCAATCTCCTGCTTTCCACTTCGGACATCTGCCCCCTCTGCATTTCTTTTGCACGTTGGGCTTAGCAAGGTGTTTACAATGCTCTTCTTCTACATGCCTCCCTTCCTTTGACAAACAGTACACACTGCGGTGCTTTTGGCCCCTTCCACAGGAGACAGAACACTGTAAATATAAAGTAATAACAGATCAGCTTTCACACTCATACAAGGGCCATGGCTATCCAGGGCATTTTTTTGTAGCTTGACCAAAAAGCACCTCCACAGGTCCCCAGCAGGCTACACAAAGCTTGAGGGGAGTGCAGACACTTAATATTGTATGATATTCTTGGTCAAAGCCCTAAAAAATGCCAGTATCAAAACAGAGAAAACAGCTGACATTCAGCAGGGATAACAGCCTGGATTCCTGGCGTTGCTCAAGTCTTTTCAAAGGAGCAGAGTCATCTTACAGGGATCAAGGCACGAGCCCTCAGTATCTACTTAGAAGAACTTGAAAGGAACCATTTCCATTTACCTTGATACAAAGGGATGTCAAATATTGGTAAATCAGGAGGGTAAAGTGTGCTCTGCACCTTCACAGAGGGAAATAACTGCACAAAGGACAAGGCAGAAAAGTGCAGCATTTCCTTGTCCTTGGTACAAAAGCTCGTGTTTGTTTTATCAGTGTAGTCTGACTTTTCTTTTTTACTTCACTAAACAGACTGAAACCAGGACATGTTCATCCTTAAGATTTATGCATTTTGAAAACAACTCAGAAGGTGGCAAGAAGGCAGAGCCTGGAGAATCAAAGCAAAAAGCAAACCAGCAGGTATGTTAGCTGCAAGCTTTGTAGTGAAGCAACTAATTTCAACCTCCCTCTGCAGGTTCACTGAACTTTTTCAAATGTGACCACTTCTGGCATGCAAACCCCAAGCAAATTCACTTTGATTTCAGATTAGTGTCCTCTAAAGATTTAGGAATCAAAGGGGTTTGGAATCACGACACGAATTTAATATGACAGTTTCATGTAGAACAAGCCTCTTACTCAGCATGATGCACCCAGAGACTCAGCTTCCATTTCTTCATTACATGCTACCCCATAAGCATACTGGTTTAATCCTTGAGGGCAAACACACTGTTTTAACCACCTCTCCATATAAAATGTTCTGCTTTCTTTTCAGAATGGAGAAAACATGCAGAAATGAGGCTTCGACCTTCATTTTGGAGTCTCTCCATCAGTATATTTCCCAATAAATATATTACAGATTAAGCTCTTCCCAGCCTATAAATAACCCCCCAAAAATTTATATATATAGCAGCTCTGGAAGATCCACTAGAATAGAAATTGGCATATACATTGACACCTGTGAATATTTTATATTACAGCCCTACTTACAGCTCATTCAGCTCACAAAGAACCAGCCAGAGAGCAGTTTCTAAATGGAAAAGTTCAAACCAATGTGGAGAGAAATGGATGTAGCCCCTAAAACCAGACATTGATGCTTAAAAGCTTGTATAAATGATTCCCTGAAAAAGGTTGTTTTCCTGCTGCAAGAGCGTTACAGCTCAACAAAAGATCTCTGAGGTCCAGTTAATCAGTTTTAAGAGCCATTAATGATGCTCCTCTGAGAGGCTGAGCAGGGATAACTGCCTCTGAGTTTTCCTGAGCTCAGATCAAATTCGAAGATAGGCCAAAAAGCCCAACAAGCAACACCCAGCCTTGCACTGAAAAACAGAAGAAATGCCGTCCCTTGCAATAAAATAAAACTTCTACAAGTTACCCAGTTCCATAAACTTAACTTCTTTTCTTTAGCGTCAACAGAAGAAAGATCAAGCTAATGTTACCCTATTTTTATATGCCTTCAAATGTAATCAGAAGTTAATTTTTTCATTCTCTCTACTTCTCTCCCCAGGCAACGAAAGTCAGCAGCTAGACAGAAATGTCACATCCTAAAAAACCCAGTTCTAAACTTCTAGTATTTTCATCCACTTACCGTCTTGGGACTAAACACCAACACTGATGCTTAAACAAAAATTAAAGTAAATCTTGGTAAACAGTCTTCCTGCAGGTTATGCCACTTTGACAGCTAAAGTCAAAGAGTAAATTTACAGCATTGATCAGGACTCTCTCATGTCCCATATCCTGAGCTGATACAGCCTAGAACATCCTTAATTTAAAAAATATATGGGATCCCACTACTTACCCTAGAGTAAGACTAACCACACTGTGCAACAATGCAAGCACCTTTCTGGGAACCTGAAGCTGGTTGATAAATACTTGATCTTACAAACAATTTGGTCCTAGTTATTTCCAGAATTATTACTCCCTGTCTACAAAATGCTTCGCTTTGGCATGGAGCCTGATTCTGACATTTATCTTGTGATCCCATGATCAAACGAGTCTGCGTGCAAACCTTGGTGCACTCAGAGGTTGAGGCATAATTTAGTTAATTTTTTTAATACTTAAATGTAATTCCCAAGATGCTGGAATGAATCATTTCTATGTCTGCCTTTAATATAAATCATATTTAGGCAGCTGTGCATTTTCAGATCTAAACCACCCGTTTGCTTTCATGCACATTTGAGTTATGATCTCATTTGTACTGACAGAAAAGAAAGGTTGAATAATCTAATTTAATCAAGTATCAGAGACTGAAAATTCCTTTGCAAAGAGTCTACTTAATAACTGCCATCTAAGTCATCTCAGGTATTCAGCTTTTATCTGGCACATAGATTTTAAGCATATGTGAGCCATATGCAAAGCAGAATTTGATAGTGAGCTGCATCTCAACTCCATGTGAGTCCGGGAAGTGCTACACCCAACTACCACCATCAGCCTCATAATTTATTTTGGACCCTGGATAAACTTTGCATTCCATTAACAGGATTCTTCATGGCTGCAAATGCTGCCTGCTTATGGTACCTACCAATAACATTACCACAATGAGGTAAGCTTGTACCTTGCCTTCCTCAAAACATTTGGCAAAATCACTGTCTTCACATTCCTCTTTTTCTTGAATTTCTCTCTCACATCCCCCATAGAGAATGCTTCCAAGTAATGGGGGCAGGTGGTGGCTCTCTGGAATAACAGCCTCACCTTATCCAAGGTTTTCTGAGTCAAGAGAAAAGCCTCTACCGGTTTTAATCACCTTTAGGCCAGTCCTGAAGGTGTAGCCAGGTACTGTATGGAATTTTTTCACTAATCAGCTTCCTAGAGTCAAGGATCACATGCACTTGGGCATGCCTATGGTCAACTTGCCTCTGTCTCCACTTAAGTGTGGGAAAACGCTGCCCTGAAAGGCTGTTTACAGCCTGTGATTGAGGCACAACAGCAAACAGCACCCCTGGATGAACCTGGGAGGACAGCCAGGCATGGAGGAGGGTGTGAAAACAATAAATTGTTATGTTTCTGTAAAAAAACCCCACCAAAGTTTGCGGTGCATAAAATAATAGAGAAACAGTATTTTGAAAAATCAGCTATAGCCACCACTCTAAAATTCTAGCAAACCTTCCCCTTGTTATTATCTTTATTATCTCCTAAACCCACCACAGTTGCACCTGGCACTTTACACGGAGAACAATAACGAAAGAATTTTCCTAAGAGCATTAGGATCAAAGCACTTAGCACAGATTTAAGGGCTTTATGTTTACTGCATGATTAGTGTTGTTAACATGCCAAGAACTGGAGATTGGCATGCTGCTGGTATTTTCAAATAAATATACTGCCTAGTTAAAATAAATGCAAGGAAAAAGGTTTAAATAAATATGGCAGAAATATTTCCATATCAGCTGTTTTCATGAAGGTCAGAACACGATGCTAAACATCTGCAATGCTCTGCTCTGCTTGTGTTTTTGTTTCCACAAAAAAATTTGTTTTCTATTTCAGAGTTTAGGAGATAATAATTCTGTTTTACAAGTGCAAATTGCTTTAAAATAAGCCTTTCTGTATTTTCTGATCTCATCGTTTGAGACATGAGGGTACATCTTGTTCATTAAGACTCCCTAAAACAGAAAGGCTGCTACTTGATGCATAGGGCTGGCAGCAGGGAAACAAAAAACCCAGAATATTTTCAAAATCTCTTTAAAAATTTGTACAAAATTTCTGATGAATTTCTGGGAGCGGGGTCAGTCCAGCACTGAGAGGACTCAAGAGCCCGGGGCACAAATGAAGAAATCTTAGCAAGAAAAAGGCACCACAGAGCAGTGAAGAAGAAGTGGAATGACTGCTCCTTGTAATCTTTGTGCATTGAAGGGGCAGTTCCACAAAGGGCAGAAGGGCACATCCCAGTCAAAAACCTGGGAACACTCTACCCCAGAAGTGAAAAGCTGAAGAAAATGCTGTCAGACCTCTTCTCAGACCCACCGTGCATCAGCCGACAACGATTTGGGAGGTATTTAAGACAATGAATGCAAGCTGTGGTGATCACCCAATGAATTCCCAAAGATAGAACGATAGCTCAGCAAGGGAAGGGCTGGGAAGGATTAGACTAAAAATGACTTTATCAGATTCTGCCAGCAGCAACTTTTTGGAGGAAATTAAAATCAATCCTTGTAGATTTAGACTGCCCCACATTAAGGATTTTATAGAAAGTCAGCAGCTGTAAGTAAGCTCTGGTTCATCCTTTGCAGCAATTTGAGACAAAATGTGTTGGATGGAATAAAGCAGCAAAGCAACAGAGACCTCCAATGCTTTATACCCATTTTCCAAAAGGGCTGTGTTCCTGGATGCCAGCAAACTTCTCCAGCTACCTTTCAACAGCCTATTAGTCTGTATCACCTTTTCCTACCACTAACACTGCTGCTGTCAGATACTGAAACCATATCCCTGTAACTTCTGTACCTCTGAAGTCTCTTGAGCACAAAGGACATCAACAGACACATCACTAAGGAAAGCCTGGATCCTTCCTCACCAGCTGAACCTTTACCAGGAATCTTAAAATGTTGGAACCTTTGTGAGCTGTTCAGCAACAGGGGCTCTGTGGCATCCAAACCAAATCAGCTTCACAACAGCAAGGTATTTCAGCAGGTAATTCCCTTAGCTTCAGTGAGACAGGCTGAAAGCAAGGCTGCAGCACTTTAGGACATATTTAGGAAATATTTATTGCTGCTCTGAAGCCCTGTTTCTCTCACCGATGTGTTTTAGCATGGTCTTGTACCCATCTGCATTGGCATGGTGAGAAATCCCTAAAATTGGGTGGGGATACATGCAGGGCAGGAGTCACCCAGCTTGGCCTTCCTTTCCTCACAAACTAAGGAGCCAAGGTGCTGAGTGTGTATGGTCATGGTGATTTTAGCTGGTGCGTGGCCAAAAAGTACAATGTGATTCTTAATTTAAAAGGGAAGAGGGGTCTCTACATTTAAGGGAGGGCAAATGAACCAGAGACCTGAACAAAACACATCAAAGCACTGCAATGCAGTTTTGAAAGAGGCTTTAGAAACGTTTAATACAAGTTGACTCCTCAGAGAAATGGGGCTATTGAAAAAAAGGCATGAACATTAGGGATTTTGGAATATATCATCTGAATGTGTTTGTGAGCATTGTCCAGAGCCCCTGTGGAAGTGTTCTGAAGAGCCCTCTTAGAGTTGGAGGACAGCTCCCAGTCTGAACAGGAGTAGGCTTTGCCCCAGCAAACCCAAGGAGCCCTCATTGCCCCAGGCATGGGCAAGAGGCAACTTCCATGCTGGTCTGCTCTGTCTCTGCAGTGGCCACAGGGTCTCCATCCTCCAGAGCCTCTGGTCTTGCCTTGGAGCAGAGGCACAGAGCTTCCCAAATCATTATTGCAAAAGGGAGAAATCTTCTAAAAAAAAAAAAATCACTAAATCTTCACCTTCTCACCACTAAACTCAGCTGCAGGGACTGGTGAGTGGCCTCAGATGATGTCTTATAGCACATTAAAAAAAAAAAAAAAAAAGAAAAAAAAAAAGAAAAAAAAAGAGGAAAATTTCTCAAAGAAAAGGGTCCAATTTGATGTGTTACTGCAGGGGAACAAAGAGCTGGTGTGTCTGGAGCCCACTGCTCCAGCACAAATTGCCCAGAGGAAAGGATGCTCCTGGGTTCTTTAACTCCTGCAAGATTTAAGGCCCCAATGGCAAAGTCTATACAATAATTTCCCCAAGTTGGGAAACCTCACAAGATATATGACAAGAAAGAGGTAACTGCAGCAGGAGAAGCCATGCATCTCCTCTTCTGCAGCATCCAGCCAGTAAGCAGCACCTTCTCCCCCTCTTTTCCCTGCCCTGTTGTTACACCACAAAAGGCTTCACCAGGCACAGAAATTAGCAGGGCTGTGAGCACACAGAACTCTCCTAAAAGCTGTGTCCCTACCCTGCTCCACACTATTTACCTTGAACAACAAAGAAAAGCCCCATAGAGCCACTGCAGGTTTCTCCAGGGAGGGAGGCAGGAGATGGCAATTCCTCAAATTAGGAGGAGATGTGTGAACTACCTAAGGGCACCAATACAGTGGGATGTGGAAGGGACTGATGATGCCTATTTTCCATGCTGTGGCACTTCTAGGAGAGTACCAATTGAAGCAGCAAGGTGCCTCAGCTAACTGACATTTCATATTTCTAGGGAACAGTGGTACTACAATGCCATTTAGATATTCTGCTCCAGAATAGGATTTCTCTGTGTTGGATGGAGTAAAACACAAAGTAAAGAGCTCTTCAAGAAATGTAAGCCCTGTTTCACAGGTGTGCATCACACTGGGGGCTTGTAGGAGCACTGGGCTGCTGCTTGCTCCCCCATTTTAAAAAGAAGAATCTTGGCTTAATGCACTAGGGACAAATATTCTCAACCTGTATATGGTCTTGGGAACAGACAGATTTTCATCCATGCTGCTGGCTCACTTATGTCCCCTGTGTGCTAGTAAAATTAAAATATTAATAGAGCTTTAAGTGCCTTTGGAAGAGGACTGACTGCACCATCTTTTTCTTGATAACTGCACGAATCAGTCACTGGGAAAGTCAGAAGCACAGTAAATCTCTTTGTGCTTAATGTCCCTCATTGTTATACATCCTTGTTTCTAAATCCCTAGGATCTGAGCAACAGCAATAATTGCATTGTGGAGTATAGAGTGTGACTCTGGAAAATGGGCAAAACCACAGGCAGACTCCCAAAACCCAGCTCAGGGATCTGCCTGAAGATGCTGCATTTCACAGCTCATCCCTGAAATTGTGTTACTGCTTCAATGTGTCCCTTGCAATCTAATGCATTCCTGTACTCAGAGCCAGTGCTCTGGGAGACAAATATTACCAGCAATTGCCTTTTTATTTATTGCTTTATTTCTCCTCTGTGGACATGGGCAAGAGATCTGCAGCCAGGCATGGGCCACCCATAACACAGGGCCTGAAGCCAGCCATTGCTGAACAGCAGCCTCACCACTTCTTGTTTGAGTTTAGGCCTAGAAAATGACTATTCCATTGAGAAAATGTGTAAGGGAGGAGGTGTAAAAAGGCAACCACAGAGGCATGCCAGATGCAGCCAAACAGCCACTGCACTATGGGAGGAAAGAGATTGCTCTGAGTGGGAAAGAGCACTGAGGAACCTGGGGGGAAGATGCAGTGTCTGGGGGCAAAGGGACGAGAAGATTTTAAAGATACCTGAAAATAACCTTTGTGAATCTAACCACTGGTCCAAGCTCCTGTCTGTCCTGGTAGTGGCAACAGAAGAGGTTGTTTAAGGACAGCAGATGAGATCCTCTGCAGCTCCCTTCCCTGGTCACTCCCCTGCATTTAATCACTGGATTAGGGAGGTCAGAAGGGACATTGTTGACCAGTCCTTTTACTTCTCCATCACACTAAAAGGTCATGAGGGGTGTAAAGACTAATGGGGGCCTGCAAGGGGGAGAGTGGATTGCAACAGCTGAGCTTTAAGTCGCAGGAAATCAGTCCTGTGAGGAGTTGATTCAGGTGCTGGCTCAGTGTTAAGCACACAGTGCCCCAGGGTGGTCCCTCACCTGCAGGGTGTAGCTGATGGGCATCCATGGTTGTTTTCCTGCTAATGGAGCATCAACACCAGCAAAGAGGAGACAGAGAACTGATTACAAAAGTACACTTATACAGTTCTCCTCATTTAAGTAGAATCAGAAGGAGCAATGAAAGATGGTGATAATAGGCAAAAAATAAAAATGGAAAGAAAAACAAAACCCAGAGATTTTAGGGTGAAAAGAGATGAAAAAAATGATGTGACTCCACTGGGCAGCTGGGTATCACTGCCTTTGCCCACCTGTGATTACCTTGGAGCCACCAGCTGAGAACACTGAGGTGAGGAGAGAGATGCAGGAGCATCCATCACCATGGCCTCAGAGGAGCAACAGGCTGAGGCTCTTCAAAGAAAACCCCAAGAGCAGTCCAGCAATGCTGCTGTCACAGCAAATTCATTTTCTGCAGAGGAGATGAAGGGAACATATATACTTATATACACTTGCAACCAAATCTGTCCCTGGCTATCACTTCTGCCTTAGCAAGATCTGACATCCTGCCTGCTATGAACATTATCAGAACAACGACACAGAGAATATTCCTGTTGAGCAGCCTATTTTCAGCCAGCTGCATGGGGAAGGCATTTTCCAAACAACATGTTGAGGCTTTGACATAATTAAATACAAATAATCCAAAGTTTCCACTGACACCAACTTTAGGATTAAAATGCCAGAGTGCCAGCTGCCTGACACAGATGTTGGCCAGGCAGTTCTTCCACTTCCCAGTTCAGAGCTCCTTTGCTGCTCTATCCCTGTGTGCAGCCAAAGAGCTCTGCAAAACCATCAATGCCAGCAGCTTCCTGCCAAGGGAAACCAGTGCTCTCCTAACCCAAACCTGAATGCGCATGCACAATAAGAGAGTTTGGAACTTAGCTGGTTATGTTCTAATTACCTGACAGTAAGCTTCTGATTCTTCATTAGAGCAAAAGGCCCTCAAAGACTGTGATACCAGCACCTCTGCCTACAGGATACAGAGCTGGGAAGCACTGAGAGCTACACAACCACTGCACCAGCAGCTTGAACTTCAGATATCCAGGACTGACAAGCACTTGACAAGGCAGACTACTTTTAAAATTATAATACTTTTTTGGAAAAAAACCCAAACAAACCCCAAATAAATCTAAACCTCACCCACCCATTTTCCAGAATTCAAAGTCAAATGATCACTGCCCTGTGCAGTGAAGCCCAAATGACTCACCCAGCTGAAGCAGGGTGCTGTGAGATGTAATTGTTTTTACCTTATCTGTTACTATTTCCTAACTCGGGAAGAATGAGAAGCCCACAACAAGTTAATTCAGCATTATTCATAAATTGTATCAGGATACAGTTGGATATTAATGCAAATTCAAAATATCACAGATTATTGCATGGAGCAAATCTTCTCCAAGATGGGTGCTTTAAGGGAGGTTATGCATATATTTTGTATATATAGTATATATATGGGTATATTTATTAAAACCAAACCTTGGGTTTTAAGTGGAGCAATGGGTAATTCTCGTTGTGAACATCTCCCTCATCCTGGAGAACATGGCAAGATTTCCTCTCGGGATTTGAGAGTGTGTATGGAGATCTGCATTGATACCATTAAGCATTCAGAGGAGAAAAAACACTGTATTCTGGCGACAGTGCACGTTTTCTAAAGCATGGTTTTAATAAGAAGGTCAGGTCTATCACATAGTGTACAATTCTGCAATGGGTAAATACATGTTCTTAAATAAGCAAGGGAATAAAAGTGTCACCTCCTCTTAGTCCTCTTTGAACATACATTATAATGACAAGACATCTCACCAGTCTCTTCTTGTAAAATTATCATTTACACATACAATCTGTTTATCCATTTAATTATCTCTTCCAACCCTGGATTTAACCAGCCAGATAAAGATCTCTTATTTACTGTATAAAATCCCAGAGGAATTTTGCCCAAGGACTGCAGACTGGGTGTTCAGACTCTCTCTGCTTGAATTTGTACGTATTTTATAGTACTAATTTCACTGAAACTTGAGTAATGCTAAGCCAGTCACATGATTGCAAAAAATTAGTTATCCAAACTTTATAATTCATACACATTTAACTGTGTTTGTTTAATCATTGAGAATGACAATTTCTTTTGGAGAAAAAAGCAAGTAAAAGAAAAGCCAGATAAAAGATGGAACATTGCAGAACCGTTTCAGAAAATTTAGCAAAAGTTACCAAAACTAAGTATATGATCTGAATTTAGCAAAAGACTCAAGAAATCATTATACAAATTCATTTATGATTACATTCTACTTGTCTTTAATTTTCACTGTTCAACATTAACATTAAACATTGTAAATGTATGCAATATTTATATAAAATTAAATAACAATATTGGAAAAATAAATACACTTTTACATAAATACATAAATCCATACTGCTGAAAAGTTTCAGCTAATACTATACTCTTGTTTCAAAAGTGACCAAAAAAATATGGTAGTGACACTCCATCCCAACAGATGAAGTATGTACAGCTACAGAATGATGTTTGCAACCGATGACAGAGCTAAAGCAAATCCAGGTGAGACCACACTAAAGGAGAAAAATTTGGCCGTTACTACCTACAGTAGTAGCACGAGGTAGACATACACGTGGAGTGTTCTGCTGGAGGACATGAAGCCCTGGGGACCCCATAGATACTTCTCAGTCTTCAAACAGCTCTGGGTCTCCTATGTCAGAGCCCAAGGACACCTTGGTAAATGAGACTGAAAAATCAAATCAGTTCATGGCAATGACGGGGGCTCAGCCCCTTCCCCAGGGCTGCGACCCTGCACCAGCTGGGAGGAGACACTGCAGGCAGGAGAGGGTGTCCCTGCTCTCCACCTGTCTGCCAGTTGTCCCACCTGCTCCCAGGAGAGCAAGGACAACCCACTGAGACTCATAAAACAGAGTGGAGCCAAGGGAACTTTTCCTGGGTGAAAAGAAAACCATCGCACTAGAAGACTGCACCCTGCGTTTCCAACACTGAGAAGCAAGTGCAGCCTGGAGCCTGCTCCTCAACAGCCACGAAGAAGCTGAGTGACACCAGAATGAAACACAACTCTGTCCAAACCTTTGGCTCTTGCAAATGGTCCAGCACAGGTAAAAGAAAGTTGGCAGCAACCCCCAGCTGGCAAATCCTGCAGGGCAGCCAGCACACACATCGCTACCTCTGCTTACCGCACCTTGCTCCTCTTTAGCACCAGCCAGGTTGATGGGCAAGGGGTACATTAGCACCTCAAATTAAATATTTCATAGCACTGTCTCTTGTACTGGTGCAGCACCGGATACACACCAGTTCAGCAGTTTTATGGCTACTGCAGAACTCACTGAGGTATGATAAAAATATTGAAGAGTGTTACTGAAGGTATCCATGTTACTGAAAGCACCCACAGAAGGAGAGCAGGTTTTGGCAAGATGACTTTACAAACTATGACAATTAAGGAATACCAATACATTAAAAAGCAGGCCTCTTTCTTCTTTTTCTATAAAGTGCTTTTGAATCAGATTTCAAAAAATTGTCTTCAAATTCTTTTATAACAAAATACACAATAAAGGTTTACATCTGTTTGAAGGCCACTCCAAAATGGACAGGTCTGTGATTTTCCAGGGCTCCAGAAGCACCTCAGGTGACACTTGCTTTGGTGTAGGTTCACAGAAAAGGTTGCTGCTCTGGTCAGGGAGAATTACAAAGGTGTGGCACCCAAAATAGCACCACAACCTTGTGGTTCAGGGCTGCTCTGCCCTCACGAGAGCATCTCTGTAGCAGACTCCTCCAGCAGCAAAGGAGCAAAGTAAGACACCTCTGCTCCAAATACTATTTTGCTATTGGGAAACTGCCAGGGTTTTAAGCCTTCCAACACCTGGCTGATCATTTTCTGGCTTAGTGATAGAGCAGCAGCTGGAGATCAAGCTAGACAATCGCTCTCCAGAAGCAGAGAGATGCATGAGAATAGCTTACAGGTGCCTTTGCACTGTACATTACAGTCTTATTATATACACAGGAACAGAAATAGAGCACAGTTGTGAATGCACACATGTTTCTATGTAGGTCTGTGTGTGGGCATGTGCCCACATGCACACACATCTATACACACTTATACATGCCTGGAAATTGATGCCATTTAACACATCTCCCCACTTCTCTTGCCTTTGGCAGAGCACACACCACTGCTAAACCAGTAGGTGCTCAGTGCAGTATTACCACTAAAGAGCAGAACAATTTAACTTCAATGGAAATGTACTGCTTAAATTACAGGTTTAAATCTGTATGCAAAAACTCAGTCAGAACCAAGATTCATAATGCACAGCACTTGCACAGTGTAATAAGATGGACAAAGGTGGCTACTTAGCAGAAAGTGCCTTTTAAATTAAAGGACCAAAGCTCCCCTAATGTAAGCCCTTCCTGAACAGGTGTTATTCTGAATATATTGTAAATAATCCTCTGTAAGTGCACTTTTAAGACATGAAGCATTAGTACCTTGGTTTGAAGCAAATTAAATGTTGTTAGGGGATATCTACAAAATAGTTCATAAAGAGAAAGAGTTTATGGTCGTACCGAGCTCCAAGGACCAGCACTCCAGGCAGCATCTCTAGGACAGTCCTGCACATTGCACTGCTCTCTGTCTGGTGGCTTGTCAAGGATTTCACAGCTCAGATCTGTAAACCTTTCTCCATTAGGGCGCTGGCACACCACCAGCCGTGTCCTTGTCCCTGCTCCGCATGGCTTCGTGCACTGCAAATCAGCAGAGGACAGAGCAATCACTGCTGGGACAGCAAAAATACTGCTCACTTGCTGCCTGAAGCACTAGCACCCCAAAAAACCAATGGTAGTTTCTGTTCCCAACTAACCCACTCCAGCTAAATCCCTCTCATGAACCTCAGATGGATCTTCAGCTGTCTCAGCTTCTCTCCCCCTAAAGTTGTTCATGCTGCCTCACCATGATACTGCCCGACTCAATGTGATAATGGAGGTTTACATTTCCAATTGCTCATCTCAGACTAATTTTCAAAAGGGAGCAACACTTTTATTTAAAAAAAAGGCCTTCAGTTAAACTAGGCTTCTCTTTAAAAAAAAAAAATCTTAATTTTTGTTAAACTTAATTTTGCTTGGGAAGAAAGTTTTCCCATGACAAATGGAAATGAAAACACCACCCAGCAATTGCTTGGGTTCACTCATTTATCAGAGGCTGCTCTTCAGGTTCCAATCCTTCTAATAAATGCCACCACAATACCCCTCTCTTCTCCCATTTTTCAGCCACCTGCTAATGAAAGTCTTGCCCTGGGCAGGGAGCCCAGATGGATGGTGCACTCACCTCTCCCCAGTTGCCATAGGCCCACTGAGGGCAGGGGCCAGATTCGCACGATCTCTGCTCCACGGGTTTGCTTTTCTCATCGCAGTTATTTGCAGTGTATCCGTTTTCATCCTGGCACACCACGACCCGCCGCTGGAACCCCCCCGCACACGTGCTAGAGCACTGCAAGACACAATTGCCCACGGTTTCATTGAGTCCAGGAATAAGTTTGCATTCCCAGCTCCTTCCCAGTGCCTTGCACCGTGGGAATGCACTGCTAGAAGTTTAATACAGCTAACAGGCATTATTAAACTTCAAACCCCAGCTATTACTAATAGCAATGCAATGACTTAGGTACTGACTAAGCAAAGAAAGTAAACGCCAGCCTAGTTTTAAGCAGGTGAGTAATCTCTGCTCAGTGTTTGACATCCCATTTGTGCTTAATTCCCTTTAGAGACTTCCATGATAAAGTGTGGCATACTGTTTGCAGTGAGAGGCTCTGCTTTGCTTTGGCAACAACTCTGTAGAGCTGTAAAAGTCCCAGGAGACAGCCAAGAAGCAGAGGCCAGTCTTTGCCTCATGGAAAATGATGCTGGCAGCTTTCTGCCTAGACTGGCTTGGAGATACAAGGTATGAGAGGCTGACAAGTGATGCCTGAGCCCTTCTGCAACACTTGCTTGTGTGAGCAGAGACCAGACAGTGGGGAGAAAGGTCCCTCTCTCTCTTCCTTTGTGCTGACTTTAAAATATGGATTTTGGGAAAGAAACAAAGCCCAAGAAAACCCAAGAATATGAGGATCAGAGCACTTACAGCACCCCAGGGGCCTATTCTCCACTGATTGCCTCCCGGTATATGTGCACGGTTTCGGTTCGGGCTGCCCCCAGGGTGTGGTTTGAGGCGATGATCCGGATAGAGGAAAGGGGGGATGGGCCTGCCGTAGTCATGGCTGTTCGGATGACAAGGAGACATGGAGCAGTCTTGCTCGGTGGCAGGGAGGTCGTCTGGGTCACACTCGCTCCTATCCACCAGCTGGTCACTGTAATTGATGCAGATCACTTGTCGCGTTGCCTTACCTTGACCACAAGTCACCGAGCACTGCGTTACAGTGGGAAAAGGAGACACGTCACATTTCCAGTTTTGAAAAACAGCTCTTGCTAATAATGAACAGCAGAAAACCCAAATAACCTCACTTATAAAAGGGCAAGCGCGACAGATTAATGAAGCACATTTCCAGCAATGAGGTCTCTTGCAAGAGACAGCGTGATGCTTACAGAGCTCCACTCCAAGGCCTTCCACTGCCCGCATGGTGTCACGGTGCACGTTTCTGTGGCTGAGGGCTTTGGAAGGTGTAAACAAGCTGACTCATTGGCCACGGAGCCCTGGTCATCCCGGCAGCTGACATATCTCATCCGGGTTCCCTTCCCGCATGTTGCGGAGCACTAGGGAAGAGCAAAGAACATTCCACTAGGAAGTTGCCTGATGTACATTGCAAGGACTTTGTAATGAAAAGTTGGGCATATGCACTTAAAAATATCACATTGCCTACTGTAAAGTAATCCTGAAAGTATTACGATGTGTGCTTACCGGTGTCCAGGATCCAAATCTCCACTGCGTCCTGTGAATGCCTGATATGGCTCTCTTGGCTTCAGGACTATTTGGATGGGAAGGACACACAGCTATTTCACAGTCCTGTACAGAAAATACATGGGGAAAGCAGGAAATAAAGAATTTGCAGATGTTTTGATTAAACCACCTCCTCTTCAATGTAATTATGAAGAACATGCAACATCTTGAAACTCTAGTGACCTGCACGTGTTGTGCAGGCAGGCTTCCTCCCTGCATCCCCTAGTGAATCAGCAAAACTCAGCATCAGTATCCTGGGGCCTTCATATGCAGTACTCTGTGAGGACTTTTGACTTATTAGGAACTCTACAATAGGGATCCCCATAACCATGTACCATCTCCATGCATTAAAACCAGATGTTTTTGAGGCAAAAGATGAAAGTTCATTAAACGTTCTGGCATGAACACACATCTGCAAAACAGCAACTTTATCTCCCTTCAAAGCTCCCTTTCTTCAGTGTGAGACCTGCAGCCCACACAATAAAGGTTATGCTGCTGATTGCAGCCCTTTGATTCCCTGCAGCCCACCAGACCACCTATATCCATGTGCTGATCTCCACCACACACCAAGCAATGTGAGGTTTTGGGGACAGACATGTCATTCTGCTCAGTCTTTGTACAGTGCCTCACAGGAGGGCTCTGGTTCTGCCTGGACCTCCCAGGAGGTCTGGTGTCAGAAACTATGAACATCCATGACTTTACTCCACTGAGTACTCCCTGCCAAAAAGGAAATAAATAGTGATTGTCCCCATGAGGGGGAGGGCAGCTTCTGACAAATGGAAAACCCAATTTCTGTTTTATTGTGATTTCACTTATGCTGGAGGCATATATGCCAAATGATGGCTGATGACAGGTGGGTTTGTTACCCCTTGACTGTAGTGCAACTGGTCTCCACACATGGGAAAAACAGCTCCTTCCCAAATGTTGTGGCCTTAGTTAAACTCTGTGAGTTCGTGCAAGACTGGCACAAGCACTACAATTCTTCTAAATGACAGATAGATGGTAATGTTCTGTTTTATTCAGCCCCTCCAGACACCTTGGATATATCTTCTGCTTGAAATGGGAATTTACATGTTTGCTTCCAAGTACACAACATGGAAAGCCTCTTCAGCAAATTTGCAAAGGGTGTACAACATTTCTCAATTTATCTGGCCAGAGAGTACATGTCTGGAACTACAGCTGTCACAAACATTATATTGTCACATGCAGCAGACAAGAAATTATGGCCTCTCACCATCATTTGTGGTTAGGGGCAACAGCAACAGAGTCCTGCACGCACAAGAGCCCAGACTGCAGCCAGGCATCCTCAACTCCATGCAAGACAAAGGAGGTGTCTGCTGTGTCAAAACCTGAACTTCTGAGGCCAGTAAATACTGTCTCAACCTTGTAGTCTCTTGTTGTTATCCCAGATTTATCCACTGCAGCTTCTTTATCTCATGAGCTCTTAAGAGTCCAGCTTTAGTGATGCATCTGAACACACCCTCACATCCCATTGCATGAGTAGAGCTCCATGGATATAAGCCATAAGCAAAGATAATTAATCTTCACCCACAAAGTCCTGATACCCTCTTAGGTTGTCTGCTGCCTTTCTGGCAGTCTGGTGCTTCAGCAGAGTGTAAGGTGAACCACATGGAGAAGATCTGGATGGGAACTCCCTGAACACAGTTTATCTATCCCATTTCTACCAAAGCAGGGTGCTGTGCTGCATCTTTCCAACAATCATGAGCAGCCCAAGGTACCACTCTGCCGGGCTGGCATTCAGGGCAAAGCTTTGCTGTAGCACGATGTTCCCTGAATCTGTAGCCTGGATACCTCTATACACACACTGGGAAGAGATGGAGACAAGAGAGTAGGATTTACCTGGGTATCTGTAGGCCTGGTTGCAGCATTACACTCATTATCATCCACCACTGACATGTAGGTGCCCACAACACACTTCACTGCTCTCATCTGGTAGCCTTGGCCACAAGTCACAGTGCACTGGGAGAAGATGGGAGAAAAGAGCACTGGGTCTGAGCAGGTGCTTTGGTTAGAGAGTGTTAATTAGTCCAGCCTCTGTTTAGGCATGTAGCAAGAACAGCAAAAATGAAAGACAGTTTCCCTTCTGGTTTCTCTGCATTTCATGCATTTCAGCTTTAAATTAGGTCAAGGTTTTAACTCGCTGCAGCCACCAGTGCCTTGCACGCTTCACTTGCTTCTTCGGGAATGAAGGTGGAGCACTGAAATTATTTACTTTGCTGCACACATTAGAATCAGAGTCTGGCAGAACCTGTATGATATCCTTCTTTAAAACTGGTTGTTCAGCCCCATGGTAGCATGAGCAGCTAATGAAAAATTTTACTGATGGGAAATATGTCTGACTGGGACAACTGGTCTGGGTTTGTTGCTGTTTTTTAAGTCAAGAGCTAACAGCTTTGTGAAAAAGCAGATGCCGGAACACTCTGGGAGGAATGAGTAACTTATATTTTAACAGAAAAAACCCTCACTAAACCACAAACTGGAAAACATTAAAAGCAACAAAAGTTATTCAATGTGAGCAGCTTTTCTGTGAAAATTAGGGCACGTATTTATGTGCCTAAATATGGATTTAGGAGGGTAACCTTGGAAACCTCTTTTTTTGAAAATCATGGCCAATTCAGTATGACAGAGATTAAATTTAGCACAAAGGGCAGGTAGTGTTATTGCTGCCTATCCGCTGAACCCAAGCAAACAGAGGGCTGCTTTGGTGTGCGAATCAATTAACACAGTTATGCTGCTGAATCTGGATGAAAGGGCAGTGCCCAGCCCCAGCCACCCTTATCCAGGTCCCCCCAGCTAGTGGGGCTGTGTGGTACCTGTCCCCAGGGCCCCACTTGCCACGAGGCACACTCCTGCTGCTGGCACATCTGCACTGACTCCGGCTTCGTCTTGGGGTCACAAAACCTGTCATTCAATCGATCTTCTCCAAACTGGCACCACGTCTGGCGGTGCTTGTGCCCTTTTCCACAGGTGACCAAGCACTGTGAGGAGAAAAGTGCAAGCTCAGATGGTGCTGGGGATGCACTGTCAGCTCAGCACCTGCCCTGGCACTGGAAAATAAACCTGGAGACCTACTGCAACCACTGCTTAAAAAAATCCTGGTGCTGAAGTGCAACTCTTTAGCTAACATCAGCATGTCCTGGAAGACAGGGGAGTGTCTTGTCAACAAGAAGATTGCTGTCAGGAGCTAGTCTAGAGCAGGGGCTGGATCATGGAGAGCACAGCTGGGCTAGAATCCTTCAGCATGGGCAAAGTGAGACCACAAAGGCTCTTGACTTCTAGCAGCTGTGAGATGCAGGGTAAAGGCACAGCACTGCCCTGTGGGGTTTTAGTTGTGCACAACAGTGTGTTTCTAAAAACCTTGCTCTTTATGAGTGTGCATTTTAAGGATCCTGGCTTCTGCAGGCTGTGAGCACTTCTTCCACTACCCTGGCACGGCTTGGACTGCCACCAGCTCAAATCAGAAGACACATTTAGTAGAAAACAATCCTGTTCCCATTTAATTGCTTTCATTATGCCTTAAAAAAACATGAGTTACAGAAACAAGAGAAATTTGGCCACAATGATGATGAGCACCCTTTGAAGACTGTACTCCAGGACCCCCAGTCCTGCTGCAGCGAGAAACCTATCATGATTGTTTTGTTGCATTGCAAAAAACACCAGCAGCAGTGGAAGAGGTAATAAACAGCAGAGAGAGGCTGAGCAAAACATCAGCAGGGTGCAATCCTGCCCTCCAGTGACAGCCAGAGCTGCCAGGGCTCTTGAGGACAATCTCAAGGGAAAATGAGGGCAGAAGGTATTTTTCTTCCCAAATACATAGCAGAACTACGGAAAAACTGGGGAGAAATTACTGCAGGATTGCAGAGACATTAACCCCCTGTGGCTTTGCAGGGAGGAAAGTGGCCACTTGACCACTGGTAACAAGGCCAATAACTTTGCTGCCTGTCTGAAGCCTCCCTGTGCACAGGCTTGCCACCTTCTGCAGGATGCACAAACAAATCATGACAGACGAGCAGGTATGGAGACACCTTTTGCAGACACCAGCCCCTCAGGGTGGAGGACCAGCAGGGTGAGCCCACCTTGGTGACCAGCACCTACCTCAGACCAGTCACCAGTTCTCCACTGTGGGCAAGAGAAGTCACTGCATCGCTGCACTGTCAGCTTCTCCTGCTGGCTGCACTTGCTGTCATCCAGCACGTCGTTGTAGGTGCTCACACACATGGCTCGCCGCCGCCGCGTGCCCCCGCCACAGCTCTTGGAGCACTGCAAGGGACACACACCCAGTCAATATTTCCTGCCACTCTACTGCTATTGCCTCCTCCCTCTTTGCAGTCACTGTGGAGTGACTGCAGGAAACCTCCGGAACAACAACCTATACTTTAAGTAACAGGCTTTTACTTTATGTATTCCTTTAAAAAGCTAATCTCGCTGTGTTCAATAAAATGTCGTGGCAATGTGTTTCACAAATTCATTTCAGACCTGTGAAATTCATTTATAACCCCATTATTACTTTTACAAGTGTTGCCTTTCACTTCTCCTAAATGGCTGCTGTTCGTTTTCATTTTAAGAGAGATTAACTCTCTGACCAGCCAGCCCCACTTCACTGCACCCTTTCTGGAAAACCCCAGACTTCTCAATCTTTTGGTGCCTGCATTCAGGAATTTTTTTGTTCATGCAAAAGCTAAGATGTGTAAAGGAAACAAATTTCCTAAGTCGTCTGATGATGGCAACATGTCCTCCCCAGCTCCTGGCAGTGGTGACAGCTTTGATGGCAGAAGACAGCTAGCAGAGCTTCATGTAATGAAGACAGATACTTAAAGTATAGAATAATTGCAGTGGAAGGTAAGGAATACCAGGCTGATTCAGATTAGAGTGTCCTCCAGAGGAAGCAATGAAAGCAGAACCACTGTGGCCATATTTTACATATATTCTGTTAGCAACCTAAACAGCCCAATGTACTCCTGTGCAAGGAGCAGCATTGGCCGTGCCACAGAGCATCCCTTACCTCAGTCCAGGCCGAGTACCGCCATCCTCCCACGTTACAGTCCCCAGTGCACTTCTCCCTCGTGCTGGGCTTGGCCTGGCTGTTGCAGAAGCGGTCGTCCACCTTCTCTATCTTGCCCTCCAGCCGGCTGTACTTGGAGCAGTAGATCTCCAGGGTGCGGTAGCCCAGCCCGCACTGCGCCGTGCACTCGCTCTTCCTCGCGATGTGCCACCTGCACCAAGGACAGCAAACATCAGCCCCGGGCTCTGCAGGGAACGTGCTCAAGGGTGTTTGACAGAAATAAGGAATATATGCTCTTGAACAAGAAGTTTTGGCTCTGTGTCACACTTCGCAGGGCTTTGGGACTTACAATTACCCTGGCATTGCTGCTTGAAGGGAAGGAACTGTCAGAAGGTCTTTCTTAAGCAAAAGAAAGACAGCAAAACCACACTGTAATCCTGTGGGACCAGCCAAGGTGGCAAGGGGAGTTCATGGCCAAGCAAGGAACAGTGCTCTGAAAGCTTCTGAAAGATTCTGAAAGCTTTCCACCCCATGTTCCCCTGCACCTGCCACGTCAGCACTAAAAACTGGAAAATACAGCATCAAAAAATGATCTGCACAGGCTGGAGAGGTGTTCCACAATAAAGGACACCCACAATGCAGTTTCAGCTCTACAAAGGATAAGCAAATTACTTGCTACAAGATACTCAAGCCCTAGCCGTGTCAGCAGGGATTAGAGGTGTTCTCTCTTGACAGATTTCCACCCTGCTGCCTCCTCTGTGAGATGGACAACAAAGATGGTGCTGGAGACCTCCAAAGACCCACCTGGAGATACAACTCTGCTTCACATCATCCCAGCTCTGGAAAGAGATGCTGGAATGAGGCCTGATCCAGGGAGGTGCTGGAGACCCTGAAGCCAACAGGAGCCCATTGCCCCTCACACCTGGCAAGGGTGGCTTCTGGGGGAGGAGGCAGTGACATCCTCTAGGGGGTCCTGGAGACCCTCGGGCTGATGCCTGTGCCTGTACAGGGAACACAGAGCCCTGCTCCCAAGCCAAGAGAGTAAACTCTATCACAGCCCAGAGAAGAATGAGATCAAGGGGATTTGGAATCAATAGCTCCTGACTGGTGGGAGCCTCACAGCCCTGCATGCTTTTCAGACTCCTGCTTTGCCCTTCTCAAGTTTCCAACCTGTTGCAATGGCAACAGCTGTTACCGCGACAACCCGGCCCTGCACAGCCCCGGTTTTACAGGGCTGGAGAAACCCCTCGGGAAACTCGGCCATCGGAATTGCTTCACCAGCAGACGCTTAATGCCAGCCCCAGGAAGGAAAACAGATTGTTATTTAAAAGAAAATGGGTTGTGATGATTTAGACTGTACTCCATCAATTCTGGCTTGCCAAGAATTGTCTGGGGACAGTCCTGAACCCATTCTACACTTAAGCCTATTCTTTGCTTTAAATAAACAGTGATAAATCCAAGTCTTAGCTATATTTTTTTCTTTAAGTATGTGTTTTCCCCTCTTTGCAGGCTCTATGTATAATGGCACTGATTTCTAATCCAGGCAGATGCAAATTTCAGGCCCTATTACACAGGGAGATTTTTTTAACATTAAGAGAATTTTTGTTATAGTTAGCTCTAATTGAATCTAGCAAGAGAAATGTAAAAACATTGAAAAGTGCCTTTCAAAACACCACTGGTGGATGACAATCCCTCTTGGCTGACAAAGAGGCAACTACCAATTCTTTTCTTTTTCAAAATCTAATACAGGCTGGTGAGAAAGGAAATTATGGTGAGAAGCAAAAGGAAAGAGGAGTCAATAATAAGTACACAATGTTATTTATACACATGGCTGGGCACAGTGCACCTTAATTCACATTCTGTGTTACAAGGCTCAGTGGTGGGGTCAGGCTGGGGAATTCGATCGCATCGCTGGTCTGACACCGTGAGCTGATCTGACTCTCTCTTACATACAGGCTTCCTTTTTCGTTCTCCTGCACAGACAAAATCAGCACTTGGTTTGAGTCATGTAGCAAAGTGATCAATTCAGTAATTTCTCTTATACCTTTCATAGTAGTATTTAAGAGATGTTTAGGTGTGCTTTTCTACCTCTGTCTGAAACAGGGAGGGGGTTTAAGACTAAGTGGAGCAGGAGTTTTTCACAGATGGGATGGACACAGGCAGAGAGCTGCAGTACCCCACAGGAATGGGCTCTGATTGAGTATTTAGCAGAGTGGGCTCTGGCAATGATTGGATGTCAGACCCAAAACCGGACACTGGTGCATTTTGCAGCCTTAGGAAATGCCTCATGACGTTTTCTGTGCTTCAGCTTCCTCACCTGCAAACCAGGTTGTGAGGCTCACTTGGCTGGGAGGCACTGTAAGGTACCCTGCTCTGAAACCCAGAAGCACCTTGTAGGATGTTACCCTCCACTGCAGACCAGGGAAACAATTGTATCCACAGGGTGAGAATCTCAAAGAAATCAAACAGAGAGATATCTGTTTGATGTACTGCCCAGACCCCAAATGAATCCAGGACAAAACTACCCTTCCCAAGCACCCACCTTGGCAGAGCTTACTGCAGGGTTGCCATGGGCCATGCTCGTTCCAGTAAAACTGCTGAGGTTTGTCCTCAATAGGGATATTGAATGTATAACGAACATCAGGATTGTACAAATTGCCCACTGACAAAACCTGAGAGGAAGAAAAATGAAGCAGAGTAAACCAACAGATATCACTGCCTACTGTTTTCAGTTCAACAATGCTGGGCAGACTTGTCCATACACACAACATATACTTCACCTGAAGTGTTATTTCTTGCTCAATCCGATCTGTAGAATTAATCCTTTCAACACCATTATCGGAGCCACTGTATTCAATCACAGCATTCCCAACTTTGATTTCCCTTTTAAACATACTGACGACAAAGTCTCCATTTAATATAAAGTCTCCTTGACTGTTAGATAAGGCTGCATAGGTGCAAAAAACAAGAACTAAAGAGGCAGAATTAACTCATACATACATAACAACGTGAGTCATGTGCTCTCAGTGCTCCTTTCTCTGGGGAGGTGGGGGGAAAAGCCCACTGGCACTCTCAAACAGAAAGGATGTAAAGTGAGCAGCAGAGCTCTTGCCTTCTCCTTTTTCCACTGGAAAGCCTCCTAAAAATGAAGGCTGAACTCCTGAAGTTGTTGCTAAACAGTTAATCCATAACCCAGTGCAAAGATATCCAAAAGACATTCTGGGCTGGCTGCTGCCAGGAGCACACATAGGCTCCCTATATATACCACAGAAATAATCCTGCCCAAACCTTTTCATGAGCTGTATGGATAGGGTGGCTTCCCTGGTGTTTCCAGGTGTGTTCTTAGGGTAAATGTACACACTCTAATTATCGAAATATAATTTTCTAGTATATAATTACAGAGAGTTTGGTCAGTATCTCCCCCTTTGTCTCCCTCTCCCTCATCCCCCCATGCTTTTTATTATTCCAAATTTTAAGGTATGTGAGAGCACTGGAGGCTTAAAGCCTAAATACTTTATAAAAGGAACAGTTTCCTGAAAACAGCAGTCTGCTGCACAACTTCACACTAATGCGATTATGTAGCTAATTTCCTAAGTTAGTTTCCCCACCATTTCACCCATCACAGCTATGTTACTAAAAAGCCCCTGTACTGAAAAATCTAAACACCAAAACACCAAAGGGAAGGTTTTTCCATCGAATGAGGAGAGATAACAAAGCAAAACACTGCTTAGTAGCAAAAAGACTAGATGGAGAAAACCTCACAAAGCAGAGGCTAAACTCAACCAAGTTTCACACTTTGGAGGTTTTAATGTTATTAGGCAGTAGTAAAACTCATTAAAGGATTACTTCTCTTTTACTGTATCTCCTATAACAGTAGGTACATCTTGGACTTGATGACAACATCAAATTCCTCCTAAATTGTTAAGCAACTACAATGTTCACAGTAAGTGAGGGCCCAAGATTTCACACTCAGTGAGCTGCAAAGTAAGTGGACACATGCACACTTCTCATTTGCTTCCAGTCAGGCCTAATGTGAAGAGATGCTTTCCCAGCAATATTAAAGCAACATTAAAGAAGATTTGCCTTCATTGTTTCCCAAGAAGATTAAAGGCCCTCCAAGAAGAGCTGAGAAGTTTGGGGCTCCTTCTGGGGTGAACCAGTTTGAATAGGCACAACATAAGGAGGATTGTTTTTTCCAGGAAAGAGGAAAAATAAAATTTGGCTCCCTCCTCCAAGACAGAAAACTCTGAGACCTCAGTAACACTTTCTTGGTGCTGATGTGCAATCCTGCTGCACCACCTCAACTTTTTGCCACAATGAAGGGTCCAGCCACATGGATGGCATTTCAGAGCAACAGCCAAGGCTGTCAGCACTGCCTCCCTTTGGTGCATGGTATTCTCTGGCACTTGCTTCTCAAATGAGTCCCTATACCTTTTATGGGCTGGGGGCCACCAGCCAACTCCCCTTTTTAAGGTACCTAGTTACAGGAATTTGGTGAGATAGAACAAGATGAAGTGCCCTGTTCAAAGATATCAGTACAGGACCCTGTGCTACTGGAACACAGCTGGTGGTGCAAGGCACAGGGTGTGCAAAAGAGGAGAACCAGAGACTCTGAAAGAACCCACACAGGACTTTATGGCAAAATCAGCCTTCAACTGAGAAGTGTAACATCAGTCATGATGTTCATTTGTATTAACTCTGCTATTGAAGTCAAACAGAACTATCTATGGGGTGAGTTAGGGATCATGATGGAAAAGACATCCATGGCCATGCTAACATGTATGTGCAGTGGTCCAACACAGCACCACAAGCATTGTCATCTGCCTCTAAAGACACATTAGAGAGAACAGTGATTATGAAATTCCAACAGACAAAGGCCAAGTTACTGTTAGGTTTAAATCAAACCAATATCTTTGGTGCAGGGTATTTCTTTACAGTTACATGTCCCTATCAGGCAGGGACAAGAAAGCCTCATTTTAAGTGAAATCAGAATTATTATTCTCAGAAGAATAGAAAATAATTTTTCTTTGTATGTGTTTACACAAACATCTTTCAGGACATGGTACCAGCCAAAGCATGGTGACAGCAGAGATAAAGTTGTAGTGAGGAGACTCCAGCAGAACTCTGAATCCTGTTTGGTTCCCAGCTTTGTCCCTCAGCTCCCACCCAGGCTCAACAGTCCTTCACAGCCCTAGACACACCCTAAGAGGAATATTTCTTATACTTGGTGAACCTCCCAAACTTTGCAACTAGGATGGCATGAACTAAAAAAAAAGAAAAAAAGGAAGAAGATAAGGCTGAATGTTTGGCAGACATAGAAAAATTCTCACCAAGAAAACATCTCCCTCAAATGAAATCTTCAACCTCCCTAGCAGAGAGCTGCCAGTAGATACATCACCACAACCAGACAACCAAGGAGATTTCTGGAGTGAAATAAGGAGTACAACTCACCCAGGTAGTTGTCATCCTCTGGTTTCCCTGAGTAACTGTGCTGACGCACATCAATATTAGTGGCACCAGCTGGGATGCGAACCACAATGTTATAACCTAGGAAAGATTTAACAGAAAGTCAAGGCTATCACACAGGCATTTGATTTGTTTTCTACAGGGGAAGGGAAATGAGCTAACTTACCTCACATTACACGAGCTGAGAGCATAAATAGTTATAAAATGGAATATACTATAGCTAGAAGGATTTTGTGTTTTACATCGGTGTTTTTGTAGATTAAGTGTCATAATGGCTTTTATAGACCCACATTTTTTCAGTATAAAGTTTTTAGCAACAGATTCTTACCATAATGCACCGTGTTAAATGTGCCTGCAACAGTTTTGCATGAAGAATTATCCCCACCACAAACACCACATTTATCTCTTCTTGCTTTTGAATTCAGCACATGATCACATCCAGCTTGCTTTAAGAGAAAAATTGAAAAAAACAGATTGAGCAAATACAGACTAGAACACCATTGACAAATCTCCTAATTAAGGCACACAAAAGCAGTGTATGCAAAAGGCTGCTGTGAGATAAACTGGTTTACTTCCCCCCGTTTTTCCACTGATTTATAGTGTGACCATCCCACAAGGTTTTACAACAAAAGGCTTTTTTACGAAGCAAGAATCAGAACAACTGTTTGCACCAGGTAATGCTTTCAACTAGAAAAAAATTCTTGCATCAATTGTTCCCATAGAAAAAAGTGTGTAGAACAATTGTGAATGGAAATGTAGGGCTCTGGGGCCTGATCAGGAAGAATTGGGGCAAAGCATAGAAGGAAGCAACACTGGGATTTAGGCTGAGATTCCACAGCCCTCAGTAACTTAGGGCAGATGTGCAAACATATTCTACTTGAGTGTGTCCCAAGAAGAACTGGTGAATGGTCTAGACTAAGATGAGGAGTGGCTGAGGGGGCTGAGGAGCTCAGCCTGGAGAAAAAGAGGCTCAGGAGAGACTTTCTCACCCTCTACAACCACCTGAAAGGAAGTTGTAGCCAGGCTGGGGGTCAGGCTCTTTTCACAGGTAACAAGCAACAGGACAAGAGAAAACAGCCTCATGTTCAACAGGGGAAGTTTAGATTTGATATTAGGAAATAATTCTTCACAAAAAATGTTGTCAAACACTGAAAAAGACTGCTCAGGGCAGTGGTGGGAGTCACCCTCCCTGGTGGTATTAGAAGACATGTAGGTATGGCACTTGGGAACATGGTTTAGTGGTGGACTTGGCAGTGCTGGGTTAATGGCTGGACTTGAGCTCAAAGATCTTTTCCAATGTAAATGATCCTAGGATTCCATGTGCAAATCTGGAGGCTGGCACAAGTTTCAGACCATTTGGGGCTGACAGAGTCTGCAGATGCTGCTGGCATCCTCTGAGTGAAGAGGACATACCAACAACCGCCTGGAGCATGGTGCAGAAGCGCCAGCCTGGCCGCCCTACAGAAGTGCCATGTCCCTTTGGTGAGAGGAGGGACAGTGCTTACCCGGCAGAGGCCCTGCACGCAGATGTCGTTGGTGTCGGGGCCGCAGGGCGTCCCGTCGATGACGCGGTCCCGCAGCTGGTAATAGGCCGTGTTCCCCGCCACCCGGCAGAACAGCTTGCACCGATCCTTCATCAGGACTGCAGGGGGAGGGAGGGAGACCAGGAGCACGTTATCTGAACACCCTCACCCCCAGGCAGCAATCCAGGAGGCAGGATCTGCATCCCCCCAGCCACTTACTGCCGCTGTATTTGGGAACCCAGCGCACATTCGTGGGCAGCCCGTTGATGTTGAAGTGCTTCCCATCAAAGTCGGCACACTGCTCATCCCGGAAATCCTTCTTCAGCTTCGAGCACGGCTCTGTGTTGCAGGATTTAAACTTCATGCGACGACCCACGCAGTACTTCCCACCGTTTTTGGGTCTGCAGAAACAACACCGGGCTGGAAATGAGGGGAATTGCAATTCTGCAACCGCTTTAGTACAGTCAGGGTTTGCAACAGCACTTGTGAGCTCTGTCTTTCTGCATATCTTTAATTAATATCTCAGGCTAACAAGCAGGAAATGTTATGCTGGTGTCTAACAAAAAAATCCCACATATGCAATAAAAAGGGATGACAAAGAGAATATTTGCTTTCTGATGGATGCCATGGTAGTGAGAGAAATCAGAAAGGAAGAGCAACACCTTCTTCCCGACCTGAGGATCTATTTTCACATTGAGGGATCCCACTCAGGCCCATGTCTCCTTACAACCCCACCAGTCATATGGATTTTGTGGCTGACAATTTGCCTTTGATCTACTGGGTTGCAAAAAACAAAACATTACAGGAGAAAAGACTTCCTTCCCTGCAGAAGCTGAAAGGTCAGACAACACTTAGTCCTTCAGAACTTCTAGCCCCAAATGTTAAAAATGGTAATGCTGAGCACTTTGAAACACCTCACCTCCATATATTCCAGAAAGCACTAAAGACAGCCAATAAAAAACTTACCCCCATTTTATAGCAGGATGACACTGGTATAAACTGGGAAGACAGATCCCATCCAAGCCACATAAAACCCATTGGATAAGCTTAGGAGAAGCTATAATTTTAAATTTCCTGACTCACAGATTCAGGGCATAAAACTCTTTTTCTCATATGTAGATGAAGCCTTTGCCAGAGAAGATCACTCTGGGGACTGAAAGAGCCTCTCCCATCTCATATGCTGCCAGCAGTGGTGCAAGAATGAGCTGCACATCAAAATAATGACCAAACCTGCATCTTCTACCTACCCTCTGAAACATGAGTGCCTACACTAGCAAGAAGTACAATCAGAAGAGCGACTTGCCAGGCTCCAACAACCGTGTACCCACAACTCCTGCCTTCCAGGGCTGCTCTTCAGGATCAGCTCTGCCTTGCTTGGGGACCAGGTGCCCATCAGTGCCCCAGGGATGCTGGCAGAATGCTCCTTCCCTTGGAGCTCCATTGGGAAGAAACACACACAAGGTTTGCGCACTTGGAGAACCCTTTAAGATGCAGATGAATGAGTAATAAATGGGAACCACCCCTGCCCTCAGAACAGAGGTGCTCACCATGAGATCTCCACATGAGATCTCTCACCATGAGATCTCTAGCACCTCCAACAAAAGTGACAGCACCTCCCTGCACCTGCATAGTGGTCTCTACACACAGTGAGCCAACAAGTTCCTGCAGCTGAACTGAATTTTTTAGCACCTCCACCACTCAGGAAGCCCAGCAGTGCCATTTCTCCCACAAATAACAATTCCTCACTCTTACACTTGAAGATTTGTTGTGACTCAAATAATGTTCCTGTGAAACAAATGAGAGACAGAAGCACAGAACAGCTTGCTCTTGCCAAAGGATTGCCTGCAAAACCAGGAAAGGCAGGCAGACTTCCCACTACCCCATCAGCACCACACTAGGGATGCTCACAGGTTTGGCAAAAGGAGTTGGGTCCTTGAGCAACTGCAGGTGAGATGCTGAGCACCATCAGTTACACATGCAGGATTTTTCCTGCCAGCATACTCCAGTCACTGAGATCCTCACTGCTCTGGTGCAGACCCCTTTAGTCCTACCCTAAATGCCACAGGGTATGATTTGTCCTCAGGCACAGCCCTGGGCAATAGCTAACAACACCATCTCTATCTGCTCTGAGGGCAGTTCTCACATGCCATCTGGAAAGTGAAGTGCCTGTCACTTAAAAAGGTTTGTGGTGTTTGCAATTAAGCAAGTACCAGTAATAAAAAGCCCAAGCAACTGCACAGTGGCCACTGCAGATTCCTGATTACAGACTGATTTTACATCTTTACAGTTCCTCGTGGAGGAGTAAGTCTAAACCCTGTTTTTACTGATTTAGTCTGTTGTCCACCTTGTTATGACAAACAACTTCAAAGAACTTACTTCATTACACCTGGGACAGCTCCAGGGCTATCCCAGCATAGCAGCTCCTGCAGACACAGCCCAAACTCCTTGCCTTGCAGGCACAATGGCAATTGCCGGGGGTTTCCCAATACCAGAGCCCATCCCATGGACTATTTGCATACAGGCACATGAGCTATCTCTAGCTACAAAGGGACACCTCAACCATATTACTACGCAGCACACGAGGAACCTTCTTAATCACAGCAGCAGTACACTCCAGACCTGGGTGAGTCCGAGTTATTCATAGGGGAATTAACAGGATTCATCATTTTCACTTCAAAAGCATTCTTATGGCAAACACATTGCTTCCAATATAAATCATTTTAACTAAAATGAAACTCTTAAGTATTTAGTTAAGGAGAACATGAAGAACATGCAGGAGCCCTTTTGTTTTCTTTAAAGGAATGTCTGATAAAATCCAAAAATCCAAGCTATTATTTAATTGTCTCTTCTCTAGACATGACCCCTGAGATTGAGATAACATTGACACATGGACACACCACAAACTGAAGGATGCTAAAGCTTGCCACTGTTGCAAACTGTCAGCTTTGTAACCCTGGCAGTAAATCTCCTTGCAGACAATGCTGGGGGGCTGAAGCACACTCACACTTCTGGCACTTAAAAACAGCTCCAAACTCCCCTGACAAGTTTCAGTGTTTTTAACCAGCACTGCTTCTCACAGAATGTGAGGGACAAAAAGAACTGACCCTGAAAAAGAAGTCACCATCATATAACATCAATTTTCAGTGTCATGAAGAAATACAGCATACTTTGTTCTGTGTAATATTTTTCTGTATCCTCAACAATGTACCCAGAGACAGAAGGGAAAGCAGCACATGCATAGAAACCTTTTTTTGCTTTCATTTCCCTTCTCTCCGAGTCAACTATTTGACCAATTAACAGCCAGTGTGGAGCCAATTTCAGTGCAGTATCACTCCCCTGACAAGCTCCTGCACACACCCCAGACCCACTGCACTCCTCCCAGCAGCCCAGAAACTCTCTAGCTCAGGGAATGATGGAATCTCATCCCCATTCCCACCCCAATAGGTCTGAAATACATGATGCTAAATCCATCACCTTCAGCATCTTCACTTGCAGATTTTGAGGCAGCACCCAGCTCCCAGCAGTCCAAGAGCACCAGGTACAGACATCCTGCCAAGAAATGCTGTTTTGGGGGTGCTTTGCACCTGCCCCATGGGATGGGCAGCAGCTCTGCCTGGGAGCACTGAGGTTGTCACAAGGAAAAGCCCCAGGAGAAATAACTGCAGGCACAAGTGTTCATCTGCATATTTGCCCAGGTACCTGTGCTCACATGTGACTGCAGAAAAATCTGTGAAGCTCCAGATCAGTTTGAGATATCCTTCCCTACATTCCAGGGAGCCCTAGGACTTGGTTGGTGGTTAGCACAGTTATCTATACATGTGTTTGCATGTCAGGCTCAGACAGTTTTCAACACAGGTGGCTACTTCTGTGATAGACTAAAATGCAAATGAGATCTAACTCACATCCAGAGATAACACTCCCCTATCCAAACAGCCATTCCTGAAAACAGGGCTTCTGGTATTGTTATCAAATATGCCCTTTCCCATAACTCTGCAACATGTCTTTCTTTGAAAACCAGGGCTTGCACCACAGAACCTCATCAGACCCTCTGATGAGGCACCACAGCCATGGGCTTTGTCCACCAGCCAGGCTCAAATTCCCATGTGGGCAATCTCAGTGGGAAAGGTCTGGACTAGTTAGCAAACACATTCCTTCAGGGCATGTCAAAACAGCCTGTTGCCATTCCAGAGGCTTACAGCTCTTCCTGCATCCCTGCAGGATACTCACCCATGTATGTGTCAGAGCACTCTACAAAGAGAGGCAAGAGCTGCAGCCTTACTTTCTGTAGCATGGAGGGAACTGATGTAATTTTCAATACCAGATTTAACACAATTTTTTACTGGATGCAAGATCCCACCCCAGATTCTCATGCACAGAAACAACTTTAAAAAGCTAAACCAGCTTTGAATATGAGAGATTTATTGAGAATTATTTCAGTCCTTACTCAAGGTATCTGGGTTGGGTTTGTTGCCTTCTACAACAGAGGAGAAACTGTCTGTTTTTGAAGTACTTTGAGAAGGGGAAAAGGCGAGAGAGTATCCAGTGGGGTCTCACCATTTGCATCATTTTAGCAGCCCCATGATAATGGGGACAAGGGAGGTGGAAGCTCACACTATGGTGTCAAATTACAGGCACAAATCAACAATCAGTGGAAAGCTCTGGAGCACTGGAGCTCCCCCAGCACAAAGCTCAGGAAAGGGGGCCTTGAAAATAACCACTATCAATCTTAAGGATTTCTCAGGCAGCTTGGTGCCAAGTGTGTTTAGATGCTTTTGCAAATCCCAGCCACAGCAATACGCCTACTGAAGCACCAGCATACAAACCACAAGCTATCAGGGAAGATGGAATTTCAAATCCCTTGGCTAGGCTACAGGATAAAGGAGATTTTCTATCACAAAAAGCTATCAGTCTGAATAGATGCCTCTCAGGAGACAGGAATACATCTTGCTGACAGCATCCAAAGTTTCAGCAGCAGAGATGCAAAGATGCTTTGTTTTTGTCTTTCCATGGCTATCAAAGACCATATGGAGCATGCTGACTCAGCACAGCCAGATGAGAGCCCTGCACACTTGTGTTTTTCTTAGCATTGTTTTAATTAACGTGCTGGTCTCCTACTCTCTCAGCCTCAACTTTTGACACTTGCCCAGCTGTGCTGAGCAGCCTCTCCTGTTAGCACACCACCAGTGCCAGAGGTATAAACACTCCCTTCTCCCATTAATAGTGATGAAACTATCACTAGCACATCCCTAGTGGCAATTTCCTTGGCAATAAACCATCCAACACCAATGATGAGAAATAGGAATCTTTTTAAGACCCCTCAGTGCAACCAGTCCCACAGACTCTCTCCTGGTCTGTATCTCAGTCTCAAATAAAAGCCCAGAAAGCCTCCCTTCTTCTGCAAGAAGGCAATTAAACAGAAACCAGCACAATTCACAATTTACGTAAATAGGCTGCTTTCATACCAGTTGCTCAAGCTCTTACTATTGCACCAACTACATATTTGTCTCCTTGAAGCCCACAGCAAAATTCCCTGCCATTTCAAACGGTGAAGGATTTTGCATTCCAGGCTGATAGCAAACATTTTGAGTGCCACTTTTTAATGGGTCACAGATTTCTGCTGAGGTTTGGCTAGTCTGCTCCAGCTGAAATGTAACTGTATAAAGGATCAGCTGCAAAAGCAGTCAAAAGCTGCAAAACCAGACAAAGCAGGAATAAAACAGTAGAAAACTTTATTAGAAAGCCCTCTAGGAACAGCTGCAAAAGCAACTGAATCCGGGGTAAAATGGTAAAAAAGGAAGGCTCCTTCCTTTCTCCCTCCTTTCTGAATCACAGCTTTGGAGAAAGAAAAACACTTCTGGAAGTGGGACCCCAGCTGTGCCTCTACAAGAAAACAGAAGGTAATAAACCCATGTAGGTATCAGCTTTTTATTCCTCATTGTTGAATGGATCCCTTTTTAGAGCACTTCACCCACATGCCAATGACCATATCCTGCCTCACCCATGCTGGGCAAAGCCACCCATCCCCAGGGCAGAGCCACATGTCCTTGGCACTCACAAGGACTGGGGACAGTCAAAGTTGATTTCAGCCCATTTGGGCAGGCCAATCTGCTTTTCCCCATCTCACCCTGTGGCACTTCCCCTCCGTGCACTCACTCGGGCCTGTTGCACTCTCGGATCGCCGTCTTTATGCCGCCGCCGCAGGTCCTCGAGCAGGTCCCGAAGGGGCTCCAGGTGCCCCAGGCTCCGTCTGTCACCGGCGCCTCCAGCTCCTTGGGCACACACATCCCAAACCTGCAGTGCTGCACATGAAGGAGAGACATGGCAAAGGTGGGATTGTGCTGCTTTGCATTACGAGCGACCGACTGTGACCAGCCTGGGCAACAAGACTCAGCCTCACTTATTTCTCAGCCACACACAATGATTTTGCAATCAAATAAAACTGAACTACTTTTACTTTCGTCTATCACCCCCATATTTTTCTTTCTCCATACCCTTAAATGGCAAATGAAGGCAAGGTGCTGAGTCCACGGAATGATTTATGGGATGAAGACTAAAGGCAACAGCAACCACTAAATATTCCCTGTTTACTGGTGCTAAGCAGCACAGCAAGCTCACAGCACTGGCTTTTCAAAAAGCTGCCCTATCTGATTTCCAGGAGAGCTGCAGAAACTCTGCACGGAGAGCTGTGTCAGAGGAGGAGACAGGCAACAAGGAGAAACACCAGGGAAAACTCAAACCTCCCCACAGTTACCCAAAGCAAAAAACTTTCAAATCTAAAAGGCAAATAAAGTGAAAAAAATAATTCCTCAAGCCCAAATTTTTTTTTTTTATTTTTTATTTTTTTTTAATTTTATTTTACACTCAGACATAACATGGGACTTGCCAAGACCTAGTCTACATTTCTGTTTTCCAGCTATGACTCTTGTTTTCTTTTGCTTGGAAAACTGGATTAAGTTACCTTGGCAAGCCCCCATCCCTATTTTCATGGTATAAATTGTGTCCTTTGGGGTATGTTTACTAGATGGACTACACAGACTTCTGCAGAAGTGAGGAAGGAGTCACCTTCTAGCCTCACCAGAATATATGGGAAAGTATCCCCTTTCAGTGAACAGTGCTTGCTACAGTTGTTTTAAACCCAGAGACATACAGATGCCTAAATCTTTGTAATTATGGGAAGCCCAAACATTGCTAATTGCTCACAGATTAGAAGAGGCTACAGACTACGAATACAGGTAGAGAGCATAACTAAAATATGCCCTTGCAGTGTTTCTGTGTACCAGGTGCTGTTCAGATCTGATGATCTTTATGGGAACAGGGTTAAATTTGCTGATGCACTGTGTTTTTCCAGCCCTTCCACTAATACCACAACAAGGCTGTGTCAAGACACACCACAAGCTCACCCCACTTTTTTAAGACACCCTTATGAACCACCTTTGATAAAGCTATCTAGGCAAACAGAGCAGAATCAAGCTGTCATGGGCTGTGCATCCCACAGAACACCAGCTCTGTAGCACATACGACATCTTTTGCCCCATGAAGGCTGACTTGTTACATAGTTTGCTGATGAAGAAAGCTGATCTCAGGTGCATTTGACCATGGATATGGTTTGCAGGACAGCTGAAGAAATAATTTAACTCCTGCATGTGGTGTTTGCTCAGAGACAAGCATGGTCTCTATGCTGCAAAATGCCCCAGATTTGCTTTCATCTGAAGATCTGATTCCCCAGATAAAAGTGACTGAAACCCATCTGCTACAATAAAGGACAGCAATAAAATCAGCTGAAATGCCTGTTTCTTTGCTGCAGGACAAATTACAATGCACAACTCTTCCTGGCATTTAGAGGTTGAAAACCTGAAGGTTGGGGTCCCTATACAGTGACAGCTATCATTAAACAACAGAAATACATGACAGCAATCCAACAGTGCTGTCCCAGTGGAGAACTTCTTGCAGCAATGTTGATGCTCACAGCTAAATATCTAACCAGAGTCATGCCAGGCACCACTGACCCACGGATGATGACTGAATAGCTAACTAGTGAATGAACATAGCTTACAGACCGTGACATGACCTATATGTCTCCCATCTCATGGTTGAGAATTAACCAGGAAGTCATCTACACCTATTGATTTTATTAAAAATTTGGGGGTTGGAGTTGATGGTAAAGCAAAGCAGGGGAAAAGAGCAGCTGTTTTAAATAAATGGCCAGATTATCTTATGAAAACACAATGGTGCTTCTTGGAACCACACTGTGAACAGTCTGGCTGTGCAACCTTTATGCCTTTCATATTTTAAAAATAATTTCTATGTTGAGATACAGCAGAAAGACTAAAAAGCCTGCCAGGGTCCTCTTTCCTATAAGCTTACAGCTCACAGAATGAAGAGAATAAAAGGCAGATTGTCTGGAGCAAATTCAAAATATCTTAGACACACAGTGGAGCTGGAGAGCATTGGCAGGGATGGAAGACATTACAGCAGACTTTCCTTTCCTTTGTATTGCCACTGGAGTTCCAGATAATTCCCCAAATCCAGCTGCCATCCTTGGGCTGGCTGGCTGAATGGAGTAGCAGGGGGCAGAAGGGGCTGTGCAGCTCCATGCATGCATAACAGACACACTACCTGCTGCCACAGGGCAGCAGACACAAATCATGACTGTTCATCTGCTCTACAGTTACCATACTTTAAACAGCCCTGAAAACCACAATGGAGAGTGGTCCAAATTTACAACCCCCTTTATCTTCTTTCAGAGATTTATCTCCACCCAACAATGAGCTGGTTCTGTGGAATATGGTAAAACCATCATGCAGCAAAGCCAGACTCTGGGCTGGGCTTATGGCTTGATTTGGCAATATCAGATTCAGTGTCCTCATGTGTAAAATATGCGTAAGTTAATACTCTCATGTTTTTTAATGCCCTTGATTTAAGAGTAAATTTAGAGCCTAGTTAAATCTACATCCCAGTAGCTTTAGCTAAATCTTTTTTTTTAGCTATTCAAGCTCTCTTATTTCCAAAGATATCTCCATAAAAAATGGTATGGTATTTTCTCCATCTGCCAACCCATACAGCATGGGCTTTAAACATGCAGACTTGAGGCATTAGTCAGCAAATAGCAGCTTGACAGGGCTCCTGGCCACAGCAAAGTACCAAAACAGCAATTTATTCCAAGGAAAAGCACTTCAGACTCGCACCTCAGCACTTTACAAGCCCAAGTAAATACCAAGCAGGACAGAGTTTATGTTGATCCAAACTTTAAGCTTGAATCAGATGAACACACAGGCAGCAAAATTACTCCATAAAGCCCTTTTGTGAGAATACATTTAAATGCCCAAACATGAGTGGGCTGCATTTGCTTTTCTTAAGAGCCTATCTTCTCTCAGCTGAGACGTTCAGATCACACTTATCTAGCTTGTCTAAACTTGTCAGATTGTCTAAATTTGTGGCCTGAAATGTTTTTGCTCAGATGGTCTTTATTAAGAGCCATGCAGCTGGACACTGCATGACACAGGGTGGCTCTGAGGGGGTGCTGATCTGCTCAGCTGTTGCTATTTGCACATCACTCTGGTCATATCCAAGGGTAAGTGCAGGTTTGCTGCAACCCAGATTTTTGGAATTTCAAGAAAATGTCAAAGTTATTGCTGATCTTTCAGCATGAGCAGATCCCAAGCTCACCAACAGAGAAGTTGAGGGCACAAGGTCTCAAGTCACAGGGACTCCGCAGACACCTATGCTCAAAATGGAGATTTTACAGAAAAACATTAGACATTCCAATTACATCTCTAATGCACTTTCTCAACCATAAAAACAAATCTGCAATTGCACTTTTCCCTAAGAAAGGAAGGCAAATTGATACGTGATGCTCATTGTCTTGAAGGAAATCAGTCAAGTGTCATTGAACAATCGAGTTTTCAGACACATACATCAAAAGATAAATTTCCAAACACTTCCACAGCCTGTACGGAAAACTATATTTCAAATAGCATCCAGAATTTTTATTGAAGTTACTTTGAGACTATGATTCAAAACTTTGACTCTTTCTAAAGAAAACATTATCATTATTAATGTTGATCTTAAGAGCCAGAAAAGCAAAATTTTAAGCTATACTGTGTAGAATAACATCACACTATTTTTACTAGACACAGATGGAGACTACTTTTATTCAGACACAAATAGTAAGAACCAGTTAGCATTTTTATTCAAAAGCTTCAGTATCTCAATAAAAGAAAAATGCTCTCAACTATTTTTCTACAGAGACGAATAACTAAAAATTAAACACTTACCCTAGAAACCACAATGCTAGCTGGAAATTAACATTGCACGTGGAAATGGGAAGTTTCTATGAATTACTGCCAAAAATGTTCCATACATAAAATGTCAACCAGTTCTATATTTTACTCTGAAGCTGTCAAGATGAAAAGCCAGCTGACAAGTTTATGTTACACAGAATTACTAATTGCTCACATCACATAGGCAATTTCTAACAAAAGCTTAGGGAAGCTTTGAAGAAGTTTTGCTCAAAAGTTCACTCAAGGGCATTAATTCAAAAAGATAAGCACTCTAGGAATACCTGCTTTAAACAATGTTATGCCAAGCAATTGACTTTAATCATGTTATCTGGGCTGGAGATGTATCAGGCACCATCAGGCTTAAAGCACATAGAGCTGCGTTGGGCTTCCAGCACTGCAGTCAGAACCGTGCCCCACACTACTGGCATTAAGGTAGGATGATTCTGATTGATATGCTCAGCCTCAGCCCAAGGAAATAAAGCCACGAGGCACAGACCACCAGGTATTACAGACCTTTCCAGGCTCACATTCTGTCCCATCAGCCCAAGGTGTGTGTTGGGTTCGACATCCCTTGTGAGGACCATCGACGTTGATACACCAAAGTCGCCGACACTGCATCTGCTTAAGTGATTGCAGAAATCAAAACATTAAATATGTACCATATCCCTTACCAGACAGATAATCCTTTATGAAATTATCCCCCCAGGATTTATCATTAACTCACAAGCTTGACAGTAAGTTGATGGATTGTGAGTCTGCCATTCATCCAACCCCAGGAGACCTTATTTTGCTCTGGCAAAACCAGGAAAAATAAGGTGTGAAATTTCACTTACCATATAGGGGCACACTTGGGATCCGGGTCCAAAAATTAACTCACATTGTTTGTTGACGTCATAAATCAGCCCTGGGAGCTGCTGAGGCAATGTGTAAGTTCTTGATGAAGGTTCATCAAGCAAACACTCCCCATAACCAGTGCTACAAAACAAATCAGAATACTGGTGTTAACAGGAGGTGGGAGATCAGAATCCACTTGTGTTTGCCTGAATTAGCCTTAGGGCAGTTGCACACCACGTTTGCCATATTTAACAAGCACTACAAGAGCTATTTCAAACTCAAGCACAGGAGGGTGTGTTACCCACACACCATCACCCTTGTGCTGTGACAGCAACCATCCACCACGCCCCAGTCAGCTACCATGGCAAAAGCATTTCTAAGTGTGCATTTAGTTGCTGAGCAAGCACTGGCGCATTTTTATAAAGAATTTAGAAAAAAAAAATCACTGATTAGCAAAACTGCCCAAGGGACTGAGCTCCTGGATTTGCCAGAACACCATCATGGCTCTCATTCTGTTCCACACCACAACACACGGGAAGGCATCACAGCAAAATGGGCAAATCACTATGCAGCAAACTGACCCGTGGGCTCCTGGAACGGTGTTCCCACACGGATTAGTGCCAGGGCTTTATCTTGACCTGTGGAGCAGAAAGGCAGATTCAATCTGCCTTCTAAAACACAGCTCCGTATCTGGGCCACAAAGCTTGGAAAAGTCATTCTTCAGGTTTGAGGAGAACACACATTCCTTAAAAGCAATATCCATGGGGGAAGACTTATTATTCCCCATTGAGAGGCTGGTCCTTGCCAGCTTATCATGAGGCTGAACTGGCAGGCATTGGATGCCAGGGCTGCATTCCTGCTCTATGTAAAGGATGTGTGCACACACAAATCTCTCTGATTTCCTCCAAACGCTGCACACTAGGACTCCTAATTAACTGAAGAACTCCATGGGACACATGGACATGTGAAAACAGCCCAACACATGCATATGCAAGGCCTTACTCCAGAAATTCAGTGATGTATTTCCTACTGCACTTTGACCACATCCAGGGATTGGTGTAGAAGTTCAGTGTTGGTGCCATGACATGCTGTTGGAGGTTTTTACCTCCATCTTCCTTGCACTTGTGATTGTCATCATGTGGCATGTTAAATCTAAGAGGAAAAGAGCAGCAAAAAGTAGAGTCAGTTAAGAGGCAAACATCAAGTTTTTAGCATAGCAAGGGCAACAGTGTAAACTAAATGCAAGCAAACCCAAGAATTTTCCCTACATATGCCACTGACAGATATTACAGAATAAAAGTATTAATACACACATATTCATAATAAATTTAGAAGTGTTAATGAAGAGGGTTTCTAGAACTCATGTGGGAAAAGCTGTGCAGCATCCTTCTAAGCTCTCCACTCCATGACTGCATATATTTAGCCAGAGATGCTCCTTCATAAAAATGGCAAATACTCTGGAACTGACCACAGATCCAAGAGTTGATCTCAGGGAATTCTGAAGGAGATGACTGACTTGAGCCCACTAACTGCAGACCCTCATGCACACAATACTCTTGGATGCAAAATATTTTCTATTGCAGTTGAATGCCCTGGGCCACGGGGCTGCTTAAGCAGGGTTGTACCAGGGATAGACTTGGCTCCTATACTTTATGTGGCAGGGTTACAAAATGCCAGCAAGCATTGGTATCAGCAGAAACCAACGTGAAGTTTGCAGCACATGACACCTTGAAGAATGTGGTAAATTCACTAATGGAGACAGAGCGGCTTAAAGTGCTGTGCTGTTTGAAGTGGGGAAGGGGAAGTGACCTGGTGTGATCCTGTATTCCAAGGCTGGGGAGTTTGTATTCCATTAAGATTACCTCCAACAAACCATCTTTTCTGCTCTCTGAAAAAAAGAGCACAGAGGAGTTTCCTGCTTGGGAGCACTGCTAACCCCCTCTAGCAGCTCTGAGGCAGCATTAGCAAAGGAATTAGCCATAGGTTAGGTATGGGGAACACCAAAATTTTGGGGACTTTCTGTCAGGAAGTCTTATTTAAACAAATACTACTGTGGTTAAAAATACACAGTCTCAGCCAGCTCTCCATGAAGAAAAGCAATAGTTTAGAATAATGCGAGATCTGTTCCCAAGTACTCATCCATCCCACACCTACAGAGCTCCACTGCAAAGCAGGCATGTGATGGTTTGGGACTGAGTCAGCTGCCTAAGGTTGTAGCCAGGGGTAAAGGACTATGTGATCTAAGGTGATTTTCTCATGACTGCTTAGTAGTGAGAAAAAGTCTCAGTAGTGAGAAAAAGCAAAAGTTGCTTGAAAGAAATTTCTGCTGGAGGAGGTGAATGGCAGCACTTCTTCAGGGGATATCCAGCAGCACAAGATTTTCCATGATGAAACAGTTCAAGGGTTGAGTTAAGCTCACTTATACACCTCATCACCTCCCAGATGCCCTGGGTAAGTTCCTCCTTCACACACAGCTGCTGCACTGCCTTCACCAGCACCACACAGAGCTGTGGGACAAGCTGTAGCAGGATGAGGACCTGCTCTCAGAGAAGACTTCAGTCTCAGAAGATAGTTCAGATGTGCCAGAATCCTTTGTCCTGGTCCCCCGCAAGGACCTCTGCCCAAAACCCTGGCTAGTTCAAATAACTTGGTCAAGATGTCATTTCTTAGGTGCTGCTTGTGCTACTCTGTCATTTATCCTCCTCAAAACATGGCCCTGCTGGTTTGGCTGCTCTCAGGTAGGCTCCAGAGCACCCCACAATTTCATCTACCTCAGTGGTGATCTTCTCCCCAAATATATTGATCTCCCCTCATATAATTAGTCTTAGCAGTATCAGTTCCCAGCCTGGCTGGCAAGCCCTAGTTAGCATAAATATTGGGCTATTTAAATGCAAATGTATTTACATAAAACATACACATGGCCAAGTTCATGTGCTATGGTGAAAGCAGTGCTCAGTCCGTTATCTTCACTAATTGAACAGCTCCTGTATGGGTCACAGACTGTGCCCAGCTCTGCCAGACCTAGGAGATAACAGAGATTTATGATGGAAAAAGAAATGTCACTTACAGTTCAGCATAGACATCTAACATTGTCTCTACAAAAAAAGTTATTAAAAGACAAAAAAAAAAGGTTTTCCTTACCCAGAGTATCACATTTGTCGTGCGCTCTACAAATATCCTGTCTGAAAGCAGAACAGACCTGACACATTAACTCTCAATGCAGCAGTGAATTAAGGTACAAGCACATGTAACAACAGCAGAAACAATTCTTGGTCCTCCAAAGGACCTTCTCATGCTGTTTTGCCACATCATCCACAGTCCAAACTAACTCCCCACCACAGTCAGAGTTTTTCATCTTGTGCTAAACCCATGGGCAGACCTTAGACAGTCTTAAGCCTCTCAAAATCATCTCGTTCTGGTGGACACATGCTCCCACAACTGCAAATATCATTACATCCACATCAAAATCTGACCATTTCCCATATATTACATGCTCATGGGCCCTGATGCACAACTGGCTACAGTTTTCATAAGAATATTCACCACACCTGGTAACAAGCACGGCTGTATCATGCCGAAGGTGACTTCCCTCTGGGTGGTTTTGGGACTGCTGCCATTGGCAGAAGTTTTTTAATGTTGTCTGGGCATTGTAAGATATTGCAGGACCATCCTGATAAGCAACAAACAGAAAGCAGGTATTTTAATTATTCATGACAATGCTCACTACAAATACCATTGTCAAGCAGAAAGTGAAGAAAATAATTTCCATTACCTGCTCATTATGTATCACGACCAATTTCACAATAACAATATTAATTAAGTTTCCAATGCTTGGGTCTTTGTAGATAGAAGCCACCTGTTTCAAAAAGCAATATTTGGAATTACTGTTGACATTCAAGGAAATAAACAGTTAAGACAACACACATATTCTTCATGTTGCAACTGTTTTTCTCCTGGGCTGCTCTTCTGCCCTACTCAGTGCTTTGATGCTACTTGGAGAGACCTTCTGGCAGAAGCACAATTTTAGAATGAAAAAAAACCTGCTGGTATCACAGAAACCTAATATTTCCTTTTGCTTTAGCACACCTTTCACCAAATTAAAGGATCATTCTGCTTTGAGACACAAAGACCACCAAACAAGACTGCCAAAAGAAACTTATTCTTCCAATTGCCTGATTTTGACATGGGCAATTTCAGACCACATATTGAGTGCACTTCTACCCTCAAACAGGATGAACATTGCTCCAGAGACACAAATATGTTGGATAATCCCTTCTACTCACTCTGCATATACAGAACTGCCTGTCTGGAAACTGCACTACTGCATCTTAGTACCTGCAACTACTCAGGTGCTTATTCTCAGCCTGGAAAGCCAACTTGAGAACTATGCTAAGGATCAAGGTGACAATAGACTCGTTCTCCTTGCAACAGCAGGTGAAATCAGGCAACTGCATAACCCACCAGCATCAGTCCCCTGGAAGGCACAGTGCCCAGAGTACTTTTTTAAATTCGGCTGTTAATTCACATGGGCTTAAATAAAAAGAAGAGTATAGCTGTGGACTATACAACCAGTGATATTGTTCATGGTGTCTGATGTTCAGAAAGCTGGAAGAGAGAGGTGTGAGAAGGATCAAGAAGCGTGATGGATCTGGGAAAGAAGACTCCAACCAGCATTTTCCAGCCATGTTTTACCAATTTTGATGTAACCCCAGCATTATCTCCATGCCTAGAGAAGGCAAACTGATGGCGTTGCATACAAACGCAGCAGAGAGGGGCTCTGTGACCACTAGAAAATGATTTGTAGGTGAATCTACTTGCCCTGGTTGAACACTCACTATTGACATCAGGGTTAAGACATAGTGCTGTAGGTTGGCTCCATGGTAGGCGACCATCCTGCTGTCAGCCACCACCATCACCTCCACAAAACGTGGGTAGGACAAGAACCGCTTTGTTCGCTTGTGGCTCTTCTTTTCACCAATGGTCCCCGTCTTGTTGCTGTCCCCAGAAAAAGAATTCACTTCCAGGCTGTGTTTCAACATCTCCATATCAGATAATATGCTGCTGCTCTCTGCCCATTGCCTTCTCCAGTGTTTCCGCTTGTTCTTTTTGTGACTGTGGTCATGATCTATGGTTAAAAGGCAGAAAAAAACATTCAGTACAATCTGGAGTGAATAAAGTACCACGTGTATGCTAAGTCAAAATACCTACTACCTCAACAAAGTTGCGTGGGCCTGCTCCAAACAAGCAGGGAACTGAAACAGAAGCACTCTGTGGAAGCCCACCATGTAATTCAACATCTAAGGATTCATTTTCAAAGCCACCTTGGGGAAGCCAGTAGCACTCAGAGGTGGACATTCCCTGCAGCAGAGCCAGCTCCTGGTCCGTGCAGGAGGGATGGAGCCCTGCAATGGTAATTAGCCACTGCAGCAGCAGTGTGAGGATTCTGGGCACGTCCAAGGTGGCCAGGAAACCACAGGAAACAAAGGTCCAAATCCTGTATTTCTAACTCAGGCATGAAGAACGGCAGGATTTGGCCTTCACAGCAAAGCAATTATATATGATTTATTTCTGTCTCTAACAATAACACGCCTGGGCTTCAGCTCCCCCCTTCCCTTTATTATTCTGTGCTACAGGAATGGTAAAGGTCATCTAATAGCACAGCTGCCACTGGACAAAGAATAGAATTCAGGAAGTTTCACATATACTGCTTTTGATATTCAATTAGGCCAAACATAAAAGCAGCCTGAAAATATACTCCATGCTGATACAAAGACGACAAAGTGAAGAGGGAGAACAGGCATATAAAACATATGGAACATGTACAATTAAGATTTACCGTCTGATTAGTATGTAATTATAGCATTATTTAAATGTAAGCGCAAAATCAGGCTTATTTGATGCCACTTAATTTTTAATCAGTTCATCATAGGAAGTAGCTAATTGAATGTGATTCATCCACGAAAGACTGTTCACTTCTGCATTTAATATAAAGCCAGATCTGAACTACTCATCTACGACTCCAGGCTACAACCCTCATGCTCTTTGTAGCTTTAGTTTAATTTTGTCATGCTGGTGAAAAATATCACATTTCCTTATCTGACCCATTGAGTAGGTTAGAGGAAGCATAATATTACAGAACAAAGGAATATTCAATGCTCAAACAAGATTGAAATGATAGGAAACGTCTTAGTTATTTTTCCTGTATAGTTTCCTTTTAGGAATATTTGTAATAATTTCCAAAAATTTATTCTGCAGTATCGCAGCAGGCAAAGGGGATCAGCCAGCTTCTACCTATCTGAAAAATACTATCCTTTAACCCTATGTGCAAATAGGCAATACAGTAGTTAAGAATTAAATCCTGCCTACTCTGTACTACCTAAGTCCTCTAAATTCCCCTTTCTTGATATAGTCCAGACCACCTTAATACAGCAGAGAGTCTGCAGTTATTTGAGTAAGAATTCGAGAAAGCCAATGGCATTTGTGGTTATAATTGGATTGCCCTAGTTCCTCTGCTCTAATCAATGCCCTTGTGTTGGCAAGGTTATGCTCTCATGCTGGCACTGCTTCGTGGGCAACCATGACATTATCCCGACTCATTCAGTGCCAACCAGCTTGGGGAGCCAACTATGCATACAAATAACTTAAAGGTGAGGAGGGGACCAGACTGAGGAGAAAGTGCTAACCCCAGCCCTTCAGCCAGCTCCTCTCTGCACCCTTAGACTGCCACTCAAATTTCCCTTTTAAATAGCTAACTTCCAAAAGGAGCAGGTGCCCAAGGAAAAGTGTGTTTAGGATGGGGAGATGCTCAACAGGGCTCGAGCAAGGCTGAAGACAAGGCTGCAGAGCAAAGGCAGAGCTCTGCAGGGCCCCAGGTGGGACCATGAGGCTCAGGTGCCTTCTCCCATCATCCAGTCAGAGTGAACTTAGATGGCAAAAAAAGAGGGAATTTCAAAGACATCTATCTTTGAAGACGCCTTTTATACACAGGTGTATAAAAGAAATTTATATTCACTGGGCTTTCACTGAAATCCTGCTGCTGGTATCACACACTAAAAAAAAAAACCCACAAACCCACCCAAAACCCAGAGAGTACCACATGAAATTCCACATCTTGTTCTGAGAGCCCTGATCTGCCCCTGATCTTGCAGGGGAATCAGAGCCCAACAAAGCCAGGTATGCCCAGCAGAGAGGAAAAATAACTTTCCTTTTTGCACAGAGATCTGGCACAGAGTTAACAGAATCATTTAGGTTGGAAAAGATACTTAAGATCATCAAGTTCAATCATTAACCTAATGCTGCTAAGTGTTGGTACAGTATCAGTGCTCTTTCCCCATTCAGCACACAAATGAAGTCAGACACATCATCACTTCCAAAACAACTGAATTATTGTGACTCACAAAGTCACTCTAACACTTGCAGTGTGCTATTTGGATAGGTCACATATTGGGTGTTTGTCAGCTGGTTACTGGAAAACCAGGCACCAGTGAAGGGGATGCACTGCATAAAAGCCATTCCTGGACTTTGGTAGTAGTGAACTGTTATCTTCACCCATCTTTCTTGCATGTAGATAGTGTGCACTCACCTGTAAAAAATTAAATGCTAATGGCTGTGCACTGCTCTCAATCCATCTGTAAAATCCTGACCACATTAATGGGGGCTGCACAAGGCACTGCCAGGAACTCTGTGTGCCTGATTCTGTTGATATCCTGCTCCATTATAACAGCCACAACAGCATTGCTTTCAGTGAGTGGTGCAACGTGCTGCCCTGCTCCATCAGGCAGAAGCGAAATATCTCACTTACACAAAACTGTGATTTTGCAGCACCAGCTTCCTACTGGCACACATAAAACCAGAAAAGGGTGTGATATTTCCCCACCTTATTTTCACTTTTTTTTCTATTGTGTTAACGTAGTAACAGAAATCAGGAAGAAAAATGGTTTTCTTGGCAAGCCCTCAATCTTTGCAATGACCTGAAACACATCTACTTACACATGGTAGTAACTAGATGGGTTTAAAAAACAAAACATTTTTCTTTTGCTTTGTAGAAAAACCAAACCCTAGTGAGTAGAAAAATCCTTTAAAAACACACAAAATACAATTCAATTATTCAAGTATCAGGTGAGCCCATACACTGACTCAACAGTTCATAATCATTTGAGAGGCAGGTAAAGGCAAAATAATGTCCATTTTACTGCATACTTTACTAAGACAATCTATGCTGTTTTCACTGTCTTTATACAGACCTGGTAGTTTATCTTAATTTTTTTTTCTGTTTGGTTTCTTCTTTGTAATGTGGGACTTAAAAGGAGACCCAATCCTGTAAAAGGATATAGCTTCCTGATGGCATCTTCTCACTAATGCCATTTATTTTTGCTTGGGCAAGAAGCCTCAGCCCAGAACCCATTCAGCTGATTTATGGATGTTTCCTGCTGGTTAATGTACTTTGGATCTATCACAAGAAAGAGAGCAGGGAGGACTCAGGCCCTGTGTGAATACTTTGCCTGCATGAAAGGGTGACAGGGCAGAGTCAGGATCTGCTTTTGACATAATAACTATTGTTATACTAAACCAAATATTAAAAGATGGAATGCTCACTTATCCCAACAGCCATAATCCTTTCCATTTCTACATTAACTAGTCCTTGAAATAGAAAGCAATTTGCACAATTAAGTAAGACATGTAACAACTCAAGCAATTCCAGCTCAGCTGCAAGTTCATAAGAGCTGCACATAGCAACAAAAAAAAGAAAAAAAGAAAAAAGTAAAACACAGAGAGAGAGCAAGAGAGCAAAAGAAGGGGTGAAGAAAAATGTCTTCCTTGAGATAACAACATCTCCCTGCTAGTAAAACTGTATGATCCTTTCAAACTGACTAATTATCTCAAGGTTTTTGAATGTGTGACCTAGGATTTTTAGCAAAATTTACCACTCAGCAGTTGGCCCACATCATTTCTACCCCGGCTCTGATCCAGTTACAAAGATAATAAATTATTGCATACCTCCATAAAACAGACCAAAATTCAGCTGAGTTCCCCTTATGCAGTCAGTCAGCATGTGACCAGTCTTCCTCAACTCTACAGGAGCAACCCTGGCCCCCTGGCCAAAAGCTTTAGTACAAGCCCCAGCTCCAGCTGCCTGGCTGGATTTGCTGCCTGTAGCTGGTACAACAGCAGCTGCCCCAGGGACTGCCATCACCTGGGAAACAAAGGAGAGAGGCAAAATAAATTTGCCTTCATGCAGAGATCAGACTGGCTGAAATTGAACCACATTTTTAGGCTCTTCTTGTCAAGAAATGGAATGGAAACTGGCCCCTCTTTAGGACACCAACAGGTATGAAGCCAGGTCAAAGAATTCTTCTAGCCCTGGGTCTGTCCTAATTCTATACCAAGATGTTTTTTATCTCTGTCTTTCTATATATTTACAAATGTATCTCAGATGGATTTACATGAGGCCAAATTCTCACCTCTGTTACTGTGGGTTGTTGTTGTGGTCAACATAATCCAAAGCTGAACACGCTTTCTCTGCCAGCAGCTTCACACCCTGCTCAGACAGTAGCCAGGGATTGAAACATAATGGGGGACCTGCCTTGCTGTAGCACACTGAGATGATCAGTCCTATGAGCAGGATTAATCCTGCCTTTCCTCTGGATAACTCCTTGACTGAACTAGAGCTGCTGCTATAGCCAGGTCCATGTCCAGGAGCTCCTCCTGCTGAAGTCAGTCCCACGTGTCAAGCCCAGAGCCTGGAATTTGTGTTTGCAATATGTGAAAATATAAAGGCCAGAAAGCAAAGCTATAAAGCCATGGGCAGTTCAGACCAGCATGAAGCATCACTGATGCAAAAACCAACAGTTTCACCCCAATTCACTCGCTGTATCCTGTGTCTGTGACTATAGAGACTTGGAAGTGCCAAAGCTCAAGGTAATGCTGAACCCTGATGTCTGGCAGGGTGACCCTGCCTTTCTTCTCACTGCTTGAACCAGAATGCTGAGAACCATGGACTTGAAGTGAGCAGCAGTAGCTTCCCTTAGTAATAAAACATTCTCTGGTTTATGCCATGCTAACACTAAAGACCACACATACTCTAGATGTTTTCTTTACAAGTGATGAATATCAGAAAGCATTCCAGCCTAAAAGATTATTTTTCTGCCTAAGGTAAAAAGTTGTAAGTGAAAGCCATCAGGTTTGCACAGTAGACAGAAAGCAGATTAATGAACAAAACAATAAATTCCCTCTTTAAGAAAGTAGATACTAACACATGAGCTGAACATGTGGCAGAAAATGATTCAAGATCATCTTACAGAACTCCCACACATGCTCTTCAGGCAACTTCCAATGCACAACAGTCACAAGTACACCAACCTGTGTCCCACACTAGTATCTAGTGACACCTATGAGGTACCATGCCAAAAAGAACAACACTGAGGCCACCACAACTTTGCACTGACAGTCAGTAAAAGATAAGACAAAATATCCCATTACGAAAAAAAATTGTCCAGCAATTGGCCACAGGGATGTTGATAATGACATTACAGTCATATGGGAAAAGCAGACACAGAATAGTCAGCCTATTTATTTTTCAGTAATATATGCCATAGGGAACAGACAGAAAGCACCCAAATGATTCCCCCTGCTTCTCCCACCTGTCCTCCTTCAGTGGATGTCCACACAGATGAGGTAAAAGTATGTCCATTTTGATTCCAGGAGAATAATTTAACTCTGTCCACTTACCATGTTTAAATTGCAGAACAATAACAAATCAACAACAATTTCTTTAGTCACAATCTTAAGTGTTACACCTTTAGGGTACCAAACGGATGCTTGATACATTTTCAATACTAAGAGTAACAACAAAATGTATGCACTTTATTTATAACTCACATTGAGGAATCTTAAGCCAAAACTAATTATGGGATCTGTATCATTGACTGTGATCAATGTTTTTTAAATAAATTCAGTCTATTATCTTGTTTCGCTTGCCAACGTCACAAGATACCTCAAACTTTACATACTGATCCCTTCCCCAGCTCAGCATGGCAAAAGCTTGTGCTTGACCTCCCAGGCCCATCTGACCAAATACCAGCTGGCTCCTACTGTGCTGTTACCTCAACAGGGAAGCAGAAATAGAATTAATTACATTAGCATATGGGAGTTGTGATGTAATTCTCGTCTTTATTCTGAGAGGGAAGGAAACCTGAATTAATTACTATCTGACTAAAAATTACAATCCATTTCTTTAAGATAAGAAACTTTTCTGAGGAAAATAACAAAGTCAGTGTTTTACCCTGAGGCCAAAAGCAAAGCTGACAGCTTAAACAGACTCTTGAAAGAGCTTAAGGATTGCTCAACCTGGAAGTAAAGGCTTAAGAAAACCTCCCTGCAGATCTCCTGCAAGCCTGAGTTTACGTGACACTCAGCAGTACAGAATTTGCCTGAAGACCTGCCTGGAAACCAGACACCTAGAATGCAAAATTTTGCTGGATGAATGAGTTGAAAAAAAAAAAAAAAAAAAAAAAAAAGGACACAGTTGGAAGCAAGACAGAGTCCAAAAGAAACAGCAAAAAATACTAAAGGGCTCTAGACCAACAATCCAAGTGCAAAGGATCTGGGATTTCACCACAGACCACTCATAAGAGTACAAACATTGAGTCCTTTGGAAGAGGAATTCAAAGTTTCTGCTTCGGAACTGCTATAAAGTAACAACATAAAACATACAAAGGGTCTGTAGAAGGAGCAGGAAATTTTCCATCACTGGCCCCATTCCAATTGTAACACTGAAGACACACCTTGAACCACAGCTGAAGCAGGAATAAAACCTCATCCCCTTCCTGCACCAATGAAAGACCACACTACAAAGTCAGACTTTAGCCACAGTATCAGATACCTAACACATCTTTCCCCAAGTCTTCTCCCTGGTCATGGCACTGCTAGCACACTAACAAATCCCCATCCCAATCTCAACCTGACCACCCCTTCCAAGCACATGGGAACATGGTGATAGGACCATCTCCTGCTTGTGCCATTGGTTCACCAGTGACTTCCCATGCAGCTGGCTGGCATTAGGAGAGCAAGCTGGTGCTAATTATCATGCAAAAAAACAAGATCACAATCATTGACCTGGCAGTAACAGGCATCCGTTTACTCAAGACACAGGGCAGCACTCTTCTGTTCTGGTGGTTCCCCAGTGTCACGTTCAGTGGGAAAGGTTGTTACAGTTACTATGAAAGGGTAATCTATTACAAATTACTCGTTAATGCAACTGAAAAATCAGTGACATATTACTGAGTATGTCTGTGTCATGCTAGCTCAGCAACAAGACTTGGTTCATGCTGGTTTCTCCTCTGCTTTTTATAGGACCCTTCTCAGCACAACTTGCAGGTAAAGCTTCTGTCCTCCTCACCTGGACCACATGGGGCTTCCCTTTGTGGAGCTGCTGTACCTGGCCACACATGCACTCTCCAGTAGTCAAACTGCTGCAACACCCAACAAAATACCAGCAAATCTGAGACCCTTTTGCATCCATTTCTGGCAGGTACTGGGATATGCTTAGCCTGCAGGGTGTGTCCCAAAGCCATCTGTGCTGATAATACTTGGTGGATTTTGGAAAGCAGCCTCAGCAGGTGAGTCACTGGGCTTTCCCACCTCTGCCAGCAGTGGGTGGGGGCACAGTCAGCAAGGCGCAGGTAAAACTTGCTCTGTCCTGCATTCATCTGAGGCTGTTTCCAAAACCTCATCACCTCAGCACAAATTGCTGGAAGGCCTCTTTGCTGGCTACAGCCCCTTGGCTCCCCTCCAAGCGGACAGGAACAGCTCTAATCATCTTCCTACTGGTTTGGCACCATCAGAGTGTTATTGCTGCTTCTGCATGACGGGTTTTGCCCGTGGTGGATATTCCTGCTTTAAATGCTCTCATTAAGGAGCAAGGACTTTGTGCAAGATCCTCACATGCAGCCCCAGAGCCCAGGTCCAACACCAGCCTCGGGATGGGCACAGCTGACCAGCAGCAAGGGAGGGAGCAGCTCACATTCACTATACATTCAGTCATTGGTTTATTCATCTCACCCAGGTCTGAGTATAAAAGAATTATGAGAAATGAGGCAGGAACAGAGAGTTATTTAACTAATGAAGCTGGGATGGAAATTTGAACCACAGATCAGCCAAATGAAGGCAGTGGGTGATGCCTAAAGAGACTGACCTGGAACATAGTCTAGACAATGTTAAAGGAATAAAGTAGGTATTTATTAAAAGGCCTTTAAAGGCTACACCTTGGGCAGTACAAGAGCCAGGCCGTGGCTACACTTGAGATGGACAACCAGTCACAAGTCTTCACACTTTTATAAGTTTTGGTCCATTTACATATTGGGGTTAATTGTCCAATTATAGCCTCAGGTTATGAAGTCCCATCCTCTCAGTTTGCTCTCTTCAATTTGCCATTGTTTATGTTTTTTGGGCCTGAGGCTGTCCTTAGATAAAACAATCCTTTTCCAGCTTGAGAACTAACTATCTTGTGATGAGAACTTACTAACACTTTATATGAAGTTCAGAATCACACACTAAGGCAGTATGGAATCTAAAAATTATGAAAGCTAAAACATAAGACATCATGGGTACAAAGAAGGAGCTGCCCCAAAAGGTTTAGTCAGGAGTTCTGCATCAGGGTCACAGTAAAAGCTGCACAGAATTTGCTAAGTTTGGAGCAAGAGCTGGGAAGGCAACAGAAGTGGGGTGACAAAAGGGCACAATACTTGAAATTATGCTCAGGGACACAGGGGAATTGTGGTCCAGTGCAACCAGGCAGGTGGAGGCCACATCTGTCTCAGAACAAGGGGTGGCCAACAAGCAGAATCATTGCTAAGGTTCAGTAGAAGGCTAAAACTATCACAGACAGACCCCAACAAAACTGGAAGAGAAGATCTCCAGAGAACTCAACAACCAACATATACATAGAAATACATGTATACATACATCAGTGACCAAAACATGGGAAATATGACAGAAAGGAGAAGCAGCAGAAATAAGACCCAGAGCAAGAGGTGGCCTGAAGTGGTTTATTTAAGTGATGACCAAAAGCAGTGTCCTATTGGCATCTGGAACTGGACATCTCTCTGCGAGACCAACCTTGATGGTTTCAGATGGAAAGGCCTCACACGTCTGCTCCTGGCAGAAGGTCCCACTGGGGCTTGAGGAGGTGCTGCCTGCCTCATGAAGGCAGCTGGCACAGAGATGCAGGATGCAGCTCTGCGCCTTTATCACTGGAGTCAGATTGTTCCTCTGTGGGGTGCAGGAAAGCAGTGCTCTCCAGCCTTGCAACGAGCCGCTTCCTTTTTTCTTTTTTTAGGATCGCAATTCCTTTTCTCTTCCTCCTCCCTCTAAAAAGCGGATATTTAATAATTGTGTCGGAAGAGCTTGCTATCCTGAAGCGATGGGTGGTAGTGGTGCTGCACCTATAGTGACATCATGCTGTCCGCCTGGCCAAGTCCTCATCCCGTCAGGCTATTCAGTAAAACACAACTAATTATTCTGCCAGATCCCCGGCCAGATGACAAACTGATTCACAGCATTAACTAAAAGAAAAGAAGGAGAGGGAAATGCACCATTTCTTATGACTGAAACTACATTAACCTGTTACCCCAAGGAAAACTGTGTCCAAAGTTTTTCTTGCGGCGGCTGAGCTGTATGCCAGACAGCTGAAATGCATTTCCAGAGACCCCAGTGCTGTGCTATGGAAGTTCATCCGCAGAGCACAGCTTCCATTTGATATCCATCAGCATTCAGAGGAAAAAAATCTTTTTCCAGAACACCTGCAGAGTATCTTTTATGTCAGAAGACCTAAAACTGCTATCAGAAACTGCTAATTAAAACTTAACAAAAGCAAATACCTGGTTTTCTAAGCTGACCTCAGGACGCTGAAAACTAAAAGTAAGACCAGGGAGACTGCTGCAAATGAAAGCTTTTACTCAATCTGTTAGTTAATTCACAAGGGAAACTTTCCTGAGTACCTCAAGAAGTCTAAAATTACATCATTATGGCAAGGGCACACCAGTATGTTGACTATTAATCATTTCCAGGAAGATGACTATCAGAAAGTCACTCTTAATAGCACCACTGCCTGGCAATAGAGGGTTCCTTGCTCTCCTCAGGGGAGGTACCTTAAATTTCCCTCCCATGAATTTCCTCTTCAAGCAAATTTCCACCCCTGCCAGAAGCCTGCAAAGCAAATGCACCATTTCACATGTTCTCCTGACAAAAGACTGGATTCACACAATACCCTACAACTATGATTAACTCCCAAACTCTCATGAAACCATTCTTCTCTGGCAGGAGTGAGAGATATTGCCCAAGCTTCTCTTAATGTGCTCCTTAAATGAAATAACCAAGACTTGTTCACCATACACATATGGCTATAGCATCATTCCCTTTCAAAAGCTTGGACGATGACAAAAAGAAGAGCCAGTAAAGAGGGAGAGATGAAGGGAAAGAGGACAGGAAGACAAGACTCTCATGCCTATCTTAAGCTTATGTTTGAGAGGTGAGAACTCCTCCCTCCACTACATGAAGCAACTGGGAAGAGCAAAAAAACAAAGACAAGCAAGAAGAAAAGCATACTGGAATAAAAGAGGAAGAGATATTCAGCACATAGATAAAATCACAGATGGAGTATTATTCTAGTGAGTTACAATACAGAAGAATAATAGTCTAAAGGGGAACTATGATACAGTGGGGTGAATACAGCAGTCTGTTACAGCAGCGCAGAGTCAAGTACACAAGCAAAATTCAGAGCCCTCCCAGCTACCTTTGATTCAATGAGTCTTGTGATCTGCTGCTCCATTCCTCCAAGGGTTACTGATGCAATGTGCCAGATTCCATGTTTCTTTCCAACTGTTCTGAGTCTCCTGCATCTGATCTCAAAGAAGGGAGCAGAAACAGCTGGAAGAGAGAAACCAGAATGGCATATTCCAGCAGCAACCCTTGGAAGAACAAACAATGACAGACTTGTGAGAGGTGCCACTGTACCCCTGGCACATATATTTGCATGTGGATGTGGATTCTAGAATAAACATGTCTTCTAGAATAAACACCTGTTGCTCTGGCTAGTCACAGAGTATCAGAGCATATTTGGACTCAGTATGATCAGTGCAAGCTGAACAGACTGACAGTTCAACAGCACAGCCACGATCCACTGTCATGGGTGCCAAACAAGTAACACGTGCTAATTTGAGCACAGTACTTCTCCTCCAGTGGTATCTTTACTTCCCGAGCAACTCCACCTACTTTACAACATATGAGCAGCTTGCAGCCCACAAGGGAACTCAGGCAAGGTCTACTCTGTTTAGGCTTTAAAGTTCCTGTAGATCTAGCTGCAGGCCAAAGGAGGAGGGCAAAACAGCAGGTGAAACAGGAGAATGAAGGAATAAGCTTCTTCAGAGAAAATTTAGGTATTTGCTGCCAAAAGGGAGGATTAGTTGTGAACATCAGGAAGTCAAGGAAGCAGAGAGCAGCAGGAGGCCACTGCAGATAATAGGGACAGTAGGAGCAAGGCTCATCAAGGCACATGAAGGGGGAGAGAAAAAGGCCTTTGCTCTTTCATATGTGCAAAGACTAGAAAGAGGGAATGAGGAGGTCAGGGAGATGGTGCTGGTGGAGGAAGGGCCACGAGGAAAAAAAAAAAGCCTTTGAAAATGAACCATGGAAAAGTGATTATTAAGGGAAGAACTGCCAGGGTCGGTGTTAGGACCTCCTCATTTCCTCTAGAAAGAGGTAAGACATGGCAACTCACAGCCACATTTGGGGAAAGAAGACCAGGAGCACAGCAAGACTAAGACAGACGTCATTTAGAGGACAGAGTGTCAGACAGAGAGTTAGGATGGTTGGGAATTTCATGTAGGATAGAACAGAAAGCAAGTTTAAGGGCTCACATAATACTTCAGGCAAGACAGATCAAAAGCTCTCTTGCCAGCTTTACATCAGGAATCAAAGCAAAACTTTTGTCTGACCACAACTTCCTTATAACCAATTCCTAGAAAGCATGAGTGCACCACATCTCTCTGGGACAACATTACCACCATGAGCCCAGTCCTAGCAGTCACAGCACCACTTCTAGAGGGGTACCTCAACTCCACATCCCTTTTTTCCCCACATAAAGCTACTACCTTTTAACTGCAAATAGCACTTCCAAGTCATCCAAGGCAGTAAGAAAATGCGTACCTGGAGTATTGCAAGTCTGCCAGTCCCCTGAAGAGTTGGTTGGAGGTGTCCGGTGTCGGTAGACAAGATGTGGTTTATTGTGCTCTTCTTCATACTCCTGTTCCTCAAGTGATAGGAGTGGCTCTACAAAATAGTCCCCATCATCAGACTTGAATGTGCCTAGCTGAGAGGGACCAGAGAGGAACAGGAGGTCAGCTTTGCACGATGACAAGCCACCTAGCAGCACTACCCCACAAAGCAAGCAGCTAATGAGGGAGGTGTGCCTAGTTCTGTGGTAACCCCTGTGAAGGCAGTGGCTGGCGCTCCAGCTTCAGTCACACTGCTTGCACCCACCCTGGGCTGCACAGCCATCCCTCTGGTGCTTATAGAGGGCTAATTACTAACCCACAGGCAGGGAGCATCAGAAAGGCATATCTGCCAGGCCCTGTCCTTATGCTAGTGATGTTTACCAAGCCAATCTTGCCCAAAGGGTGGCTGGTGCTGCTGTGTGCTGGAGGCCCCAGTGCAACCCAATCATGTGCTGTTTTCGCAGGGCATGCTTCCCTAAGACAGGCTTTTAACCCACACATAAGGACCAGAGGAAGGTATCCAGCTAGTGAAAACCCTACTTATGAGAAGACATCAATGCTCCTAGTTGCATATAACTATGAATGCAGGTATTTGGTGGATAAATAAAATATCCAAGACAAAACATTCTGTAGCCATCCCATACCGGTATCCATGGTCAGTACCTGCGAGGAAAGCCACACACACATGTGCCCCAGCCTAGCTGAACACGTGCACCCAGAGGAACCCGCGGACTGAATGAAGCCAGCAGAAACCTCCGGGGAGCCCCTGGGATTGGCACCCCGTGGGACTGAAAGGCACCAGGACAGACAGAAGAGTCAGCCCTTTGAGGAGCTTCTGCGCATCCCGATGCCAGCATCCCTACACTGAAGGGCTGTGTACCCAGCTAGGGTACCAGGGACCGGGACATGCCCCTGGTCCCGGGCGCTGGGTGGCTGCGGGGCCAGCGCTGGGGTAAGCCCGCAGCCACCCCTCAGCGGCACCCCGGCACCCCCGGGGGCAGGCGGGGTCCGTGCTCGCGAACCCTCCTGGTGTCGGTGGGTGGCATTTTTTTCCCCAAAACCCGCGGATCACGAGCGGCGCGGGAGTAACCCCCGGTCGGATGGGCGGGAGCCGCCCGCCGCCGTGAGGGGAAGGGGCGGGCGCCATCGCTCTGCCCGCCCACCCTCCGCTGTCCCGCTCCTCCTCCTCCGCGCTTCCGCCCCTGGCCCTCAGCGGGCGGGGGTCTCACCATCCCGGAGCAGAGGCTGATAACGGCGGTCAGCCGGGGCCGGGCGTTGACGTGCCCCCGGTAGAAGCAGTGCTTCACATCGGCGTCGGCCGCCTCGGCGTAGAGGCGCCGTTGGTCTGCGGCGGGCTCTCCCAGGAGGCTGACGGTGAAGAGCGGGGCGATGAAGGCCGAGCTGGCCGTCAGGTTGAAGAGGAACTGCTGCCCGAAGGCGGACAGCCTGTAGTGTGCCTTCGGGGAGTCGGGGGCCGCCGCCGTCCAGGCGTCGGGGGCAGCACTGGTGCTCCGCCGGCGCCGCCTGAAGTGGACATCGGTGGGGAAGGGCTCACCGAACTCATTCACTCGGGTAGGAGTCACGATCTCGTACTCGCTGAGCTTCTCCAGCAGCTGGGCTGCGGGGGGACAGATGCATATTCCGCTGAGTGAGGTGGCCGAGCCCCGCGGCCCCGAGGGGCGGCAGCGCAGCGCTCCCCGCGCCCCTCCCCGAGCACCCCTTACCTTGCCTGGGGTGCAGCTTCTGCCTCCTCGCTCCCGTCCTCAAGCCGTCGGTGAAGAGCGTGGTGAGTGCCAGCGCCAGCGGCGCCAGCTGCATGGTGCTGCGCGCTGTCCTCGGACGAGCAGCTTTCTTCTCCTTTTTCTTTTTCCCTCTTTTAATTTTTTTGTTTTTCCTTCCTCGCAGCCCCCCTCCCGGCCCCCGGAGCGCTGCCGCGGGAAGGCGCAGGAGCCGGGCGGCGTTAGGGGCGGGCGGGCCGGCGGCGCGCGGGGCGCCGGGGGCCGCGCATGGTGCGCGGGGGCGGACGGGCCGGGACCGGGGCCGGGGCCGGGACGGACGGGCCGGGACGGGGGAGCCGCCCGCCCGCCAGCCTGCCTGCCTGCTCTGCCTCGCTTTCCGCCTCTCCCCGCGTCGGGGTGGTGGACGCGAGCTGCCGGGACTCTCAGTTTAAAAGGGGCGTGCTCCATAGATCAAGCAGATCCCGCCCTCCTCCGCTCCCCCCCGGCTCCGCTCCTTCCAATATGTCACTTTCTTTTTTCATTACTGGTGAAAGCCAAAGTCGCAGGTTTTGGTTAAGAAAAGCTGTCGCTGGAGCTGGACGGAGCGGGCGGGGGGAGTCCGAGCCACGGCTCCGCACACATGGGTTCGGCACCCACTCCCCGGCGGCTCCTTCCAAAAGGCTTTAAAATCCCGGATAGCCCAGGCAGAGTGGCACCGGCAGCTGCCTGCTCTGCCAGGACCTGGTAGGGATCAGTCACTTTGGCACTCGCTGGCAGGAAAGCTGAGTTTTCTTACCTAATTAACGTTTTTCCTTTTTTTTTTTTTTTTCCCAAGGCAGCTTGAAGAAGTAGACCAGCAATTGAAGTAGAAGAATCCCCTGTGTGGCACTTACAGCAGTTGCTTTCTTCTGCATTTCTCAGATAAGAGGCAATTCAAGCAACTTTTGTTCAGGATTAGATTTGTTTTGTGTACTTTTCAGGCACCCTGAGGGAAAAGGAAGATAATATCCTTATCTGAGTTTATTTTGTTTTGTTGTACAGTTTTGAAAGGTCTCTGTAAAAATTTAAGACATCCTTTAGATCTAAATGTACTTAAGTGTTGTCTTCTACCCCTTCCTCAAATCAAACCCCCCAGCCTTGGTTTAAAAGGTTTTTAAACCTTTAAAACCCATAAGGAAGGCAAATGAGAAGTTTGGAAGTTCCATTTGCACTTCCATAGAAAATGTCAAAGTTCTTTACATTCTTCGCTCAACTTTGGGACAAGGCACAGAAATGTTGGTATTTGCTGCAGAAAGGGAAAGTTTTGAAATAAAAATCAATTCAGAATCCACTTCTGGGCAAAATGGCACCTCCTGACTCTTCAAAACAACTGGTGGAGTCCTACAAACCTCAAATATTTAGAGTCAATTATTAATTTTTGTATGATGAATGTAAAAGAGTAAATAAAGCATCATCTACAAAGTCACGCATCTTCAACCCTGCGACTGGCTGGCCAGGGTTGCAGGGCTGGGAGGCAGAGCCTCAGCAGTGCAGGAATCTCCAGAATTGTGGAGACCCAAGTCAGCACATCCTTAGGGCAAGGTGTAATGGCACCTCCCTGCATGGCATTGTGCCCACACTTATAAACCAGGTTTAATTAAAATCTCAGATACTAACCAAGAGATAACTCACCTGGTATCTCCCTGAGCTGAAGTTTTTGCAGAGCACCCTGAGCCCTGACCACCTTCCTACAATCTCCATATGTACCCCAAAGCTTTCAGTCTTCACAGAGAGAGATACACACGGCGTGCTTGAGCTTGGGATAATGCTCCAGAAACCATAGTGAGAGATGGAAGGGTAGGCTATATCCCAAACTCAGGAGTGCCAGGAGGAGCCTGTGCTGCCATTTGGGTGTGTGGAGCAATATTGAGCAGGTGATCAGCAAAGGGGAGTGAGGAAAAGTGAACCAAGTTGCCTGAGGAAGGATAGGTGGAAAGCTCAACATAGCATTAGGGCTGAGTCAGAGGGGAGGGGAGGGGAGGAGGCTTACGTGGAGCTAGTCCTGCTGGTGTCTGGGAAAGAGGGGTGCAGCCTTCAGTCCTCTGATCAGCACAGTGTTGGGAGACAGGTCTGGTTTATCTGGGCTGCAGAGTGCCCTGGGGTGTCCCCTACTTCACAAACATCTTGCATCCCAGTGCTCCGAGCCTCAGCATCCTCCGTACCCCGTCAGGTGCTGGTGAGAGCTGCCTTGCTTCTGTTCCGCTCACTGTCACAGGAACAGCTTTTTCCTCCTTAGTTTTCTACATGGTGACCAGTAGAAAACTAATGTGGCTCTGGGGTGGGGTTTGATGGAGCTCAGGAGCTGGTAGAGGCTGAGAAATGACAGCACATACCTGTGACTTAGTTGGGTAGGACCCTTTACTTTCTGGCACTGAGCTGAATGGAGCAAAATTGTTTTGTGATGCATCCTCACAGCCCCACCAACTGATCTAAAATCACCAACCTGAGGGAAGGCAAGAAACACAATTCCATTGCTGTCAGAAGAAGGATCCAACTCATGGGACTCCATTATGGAGAAGAGTTGGGAGTGGTCTGAAGCCTCCCAGGACCAAATCCTGGCTTTGCAGTATCACTAAACATACATTTATGCATTCCATGCAGTATTGCATGACTTACAGAGCCATTTCCATCAATATGCACAAGTTGTATGTTGTGTGGCATTTTGAATCTTTACAGCTGGAGATTGGTAAGTGCAGAATGAAAGCTGTACTGTAAGTAAATAGATTATGTGGAGCTTAGAGAAACTAAGCTGCAATCTTAAATTCAAATAACTTTCCTATTAGGAAGGATCTATTAATACTTACGGTATGGTAATTGTGCAGACTCCAAGTCCTCACCCAGTAAAAAGTAAGACTTGAGAGCTCATACCTACCCATGGAAAAATCCCCTTAAAACACTGGGAATTTTGCCTATGTAAATACTGCAGAACTTGAGCTGTAAATGCCTCTTCTATAAACTACCCAATCAGAACTTGATCACAACAGCAAAATTTCAGTAAGAAATTTAAGGCAGTGCATACTGCTGTAAGGATACACTTGAGGAACCCAGATTTCCTGAGATTTTTTCACTGCTTTTCCCCCTTGTAACCATTTCATTTTCACTATAGGTGAGGCCATCCCCAGTACTAATCTTTGTTCTTTGTGGCTCGGCCTCTCTGGGTAAGCGTCATCTTCCTTTATCTGCTGCATCCTCTTGCTTGCCCAACAATTATCCCACAAGACAGACAGTTTCCCTTTGATGGTTGCTCCTCAATGCTACAACATATCTGAAAACAGCCAACTCTTCTCCTCCTGTCTAATCTGTGTGGTCAGAAAGTGAAATATTTCATTCCCTTCAAACAGCTGACCACCCTTTCCTGCCTCTGATTCATCTTTTAATGCTGGTAACAAGGATACCACTCTGGGCTGCCTTTCTCTTTGATTTGGAAGTTCTCATAAAGGCTTTTCATTAAAAGACATTTTTAGCAGTTGTGTCAAAGCTGGATTTTTAAGTTTTGTAAGCCTTTCACATTTGTTTGGAGGGAATGAAACTTGCAAGTTCTTGGTGTATACTTAATTTTCAAACATCCATGCCAAGCCAACTCTTTTTGATCCTTGTTAAAAGGATTTAAATACATTCATCTAGTGTAGTCCTTTAAACTCCTGCTTCCTCCCTGGGGTTCTCTTCTTACCCTATGTAGTGTGCTGCTGCCATCAAGGTCTGAATTACTTGGGTTGTTTAGGAGTTTGCTCCTCTGACCCATAGGAGGCTGGGAAGTACTCCCTGCCATTCCCAGCAACACCAGCCCAGCACTGCTATCACTGCTGTCACAACTTGCCCTCTATGGGCCCATATCCTGGTCCCCATTTTAGGCCCAGTGACTAAGCCCTGTGCCAGGATGCTGAGGAGCCACTGATGCCATCCGCTTCCCTGAATACTGAGATATTGAGGTGACTAATTCAAGGTTACCCAGGGAAATAATACCCAAACATCCTTCATCTCCATCCTGGGTCAAACTGTGCAACTCGGACATCTTCCCAACCAGTGCATTGCAGCAGGAGCTGTGTTCTGTGGGAGCCATCTGCTCTGCACACAGGTACAAGGTGGGACACAGTGGAAATGCAGTGTAGCCCTGTCCTTGCAGATACCATCCCTGCTCTTCGTCTGGGTGGGGAATCACCATATGGGATCAGAAGGTGAAGGAGGGAATGCAAACAAGTCTGTTCCACTGCTGCACTCGCATGCAAGGAAACGCGTTCAGCTTGCCTCAGAAACTACTTTGACCCTGGAAAGCAGATACATGAGTAGGAACTAGGGACTGGGTGGGAGGAACAGCAAAGCCCACGTAGACACTGCAAATGTGTGGGATTTTCATCTTCAGGTCAGCACGGATGGACATAATGATCCCTTGAGGCTCTCTACTTGTAATTGCTGGTTCCAGCTTGCCCCTCCCCTACTCCCAGCATTGTTGCTGACTGTTCACACACTGCTCCTTTTCCTTACACCTCTTATCTGCCACGTGGAAAGTTCTCAGGGTAGCCCAGCTTCTGGGGCTCGCTGCAGCCTGGCAGATCCTTTGGCCTAATAAGCAGTTATAGATCCCATCTCCCTTTTTACTACGGGTCAACCTCCAAGAGGTCCTAAAGAAGCTAAGAAACACTTAATTCTTCCCATTTTTATGCAAATTAACTCACATCAAGCTAAACATTATATTAGTTTATCTTTTGTGTTTGCAATGCCACTTTGCAATTTCACATGCTATAAATCAAACAGGATCTGAATACACTCTTCATGACTTTTGATATTATGTATTTATGCATCTATGCAGTTTCAGGTGCCTGTGCCAAAACATTAACAGTAATACTAGGAGGACAAAATATAGCAGATGTTCTGCAATCCCACACCAAAAGGCAACCTGGGAATGTTGGAAATTATGCAGGTACAAAAAGCTTTATCCCTCGAGCCATGCACTTTTGTTATATAAACAAATTATCATAACAGCTCTGTGAGGTGTCACCATCACCTTATGAAAAGAAGACTGAGATGATTGATTTGGCAAAGAACATGGGGTCATGAAGCTCTGACCTCATTGTAGTTCCACCCTCCCTCTCCATCTTGTATGCAGCCTAAGTATATAATGTAATATTTCAGTGCAGGGATAATTAAACTGTAAAACTCTATTTTAGGAGGGTTGTTTTCATTATTTTCCCAAATAGCAGATTGTCTCCAGAGATAACAAAATACAAATATCCAATAGAGCAGAGAAAAAGCTAAGCAACTTTATGGGTATCAAATTCTTTTTCCCTACACAGTTTGATTTCCCTTGGGGTGTAATGAGGTACCCAGCTAAAAGCAAAGACGTCTCCCTGGGGAAGTCTTTACAATGTTGTCATATTTGCATTGTGGTAGGAAGTCTCTACCAGTTATAAAACTGTCAAAAAAATTGTCAATGGCCAAAAAGCTGGGAAAGTTTTAGGCCTAATCCAGTACCTGTCAAAACTCATCATCAAAACTTCCACTGACTTGGAGAAGTGCAGAATCTCTGTCATTTCCAGGAGCTATTTTACAGCATCACATCTTGCTCATTAATATCCACCTGACAAGCATATATAACATCCAGTATTTCTTTACCAAGATACAACAGCTTGAAAAAAACATTTATTTTCTAACTTAGAAAAATGTCTGTGCTCACTAAGTTGCAGTACCAAAACTAGGGTGTTTTAAAATTCTCAGGTAGCTGAGGGTTCCCAGAACAGATGGGCACAGGGAGGGAGAAGATAATCTAATGGCAGCCCATCACTTTGTAGCAGTGCTGGTACCACATCATTACCACAGCCAGAATGTGCAACAGACCACAGCCATTGCTCCCTCATGCTAAATGATTAAGAGATGCTGCTTAAATTCTGATGCTTCAGATTTGTCAGCAGTCTCCAACTTGCAGGATATGTTGAGGAACAGGTCTCTTCTTATAGGTGCTCCTATTCTCTTGCACCCAGCTTCCTCCTTTCTTCTGAAAGCAGCATTGATAAGGAACAGACTAGAAATGCTTAGTGTTGAAGATTCAGCATATAAACACAGGACAAAAGTCCGAAAAGGGATTTGGTCTCTCCCCAACTATGCTGTGTTTGCCCTGGATGAAGCAATGGTGAACAAATTCTACTTTCAGCCGCACACCCTGCACTGTTTCTCACGATGGCTGTTGCTGCCTGAGTGGCTGGGCACAACTAACACAAGCTCCTTCACTCTGGTTTGTGCCTGAACTACTGCTTTGCTATCAGGTACCTACAGCCTTGGCTTTGCTACTTCACTGTCAGGCTCTGCTTTTGCAATGAAAATAGGGGACTTAACAGTAAGAATTCTTAGAAGGTAGAGTTTAGATGAGATGTTAAAAAGTGGACACAAAAGTAGCAGGATGCAGGGAGAGCAAAGTCTGGGTGATCTGGAAAGCTGAAACAAAATTGTCTTTTTCTTACCAGCTGTTTCCAACAGCCACTTCTGCTCTATGCCTTCATGCCTTCTCACTCACTAAATACCTTTTTTTTGATGGCAAAGGCTTTCTAGGAGCAAACCTGGAATCCATCCATTCCCCTTGCAGGTGTGAGGAGAGCTACAAGAATGATGTGAATTGGCTGCAGCCTTCCTAACCACATTCATGTCATGCCACTCTGGCTGGGATGCTGGAGAGAGAATTAATGGAGTGTAAATCCCTGTTTGGAAATCTCTAGCTTCTCCCTGTAACTCCTTCATTCCCTTTACAAACCACAGGAAGAGGGGAACTCCTAAGAGAACCACAGCTGCACATTTTGGGTCTTGATTAAAAGCCGTGGAGAATTCATGCAACCAGAGCTGCCTGTCTAATGGGTTCAGAGTGAACTGAGATACTTCCAAGAGAATCTGTAGTCCTGAGACTAAACCCTGCGAGCAACAATCCTCTTTTAAAGTTATTGTATGGCTTGGCTACAAAGATAAGGCACCAGATGGCTTGGGAAGAATTTTTAGGAGACAGTCTGCTGGTATGCCTGGAAGGATCTTGAGAGTTTACGTTTACAATAGACCATTTCTTTGGAGGCAAATGTTTGTCAGGAACATCAGTTTTAATTACCTAAAATGTAGGCTGTTTCCAATTTCAGACAATGTTAAGAGGAGTTGGGTTTTTTTCCCTGAAGAGAGGACAGCTGACAGAAATCCCTTCCTTTATAGGTAGCAAATTGACTTCTGAGATTACTGTTATGCAATTTTTGTCCCAAATACTATCCTGAAGCACTTTCTTTCACTGATGAATTATTCATAGCACAAGTAGGTGTCTTCAGCCAATTAATTAAGCAGCTAATTTTGTCAAAAAAACAGCTCTCAAAATTCCCAAGACTTTTCAATGGAGCCTTACTTTGTCTTTTGCATGCAAGGAGAGATAAACTGGGAAGGAGCCATAAGGATGCCAGTAGGAATAAGCAGCCTGTCAGTAATCTCAGTGTTGCTTTCATACATGCAACTTGCTTCTAAATCCAGATGTGATCATTTGGCAGTAAGGATTATAGCACTATTACCCACAATATCAGGCTGAATTCAATGACACCAGGATTGAGCTCCCATATACCCAGTGTGAGGGCACGATGTTCCTTTCCTTTCCCAGCCAGAAATGTTACCCAAAATTATCTAAAGGATTTGGACCTTCCTAAGAATTATGGTCCCTCATCACCTGCAGGTGAACGGCACACCTGAGGAGATCTGCATGTGGGCAGTACACCTTGTATGTCTGGAGATGTGGCAGCTCTGCTAAGGGGGTAATTTCCTACCTCCCAACACATGGAAGCTGAGGTATACGTGTTGCGGTTTTCAGACCTTTCAACTTTTTCATAGGCATTACAACATAAAGAACACTAACAAATGCTGGTGATGGGAATCAGGCTCATGTTTCTAAGCCAGCTATTTCCACGTTGTCTCCCCATATTTTATCATCTTAATTCATAAATATCCCTAACCTTTCCATTCAAAAATTTTAAAGGGACAAAGCACGATTTGGAAATGACTGTAACACAAGGATATTTGTTGACTTAATTGACATAGTTTTGACATGTCAGGGCCTCCTAGGGGACCAAGACCCCATTGTCTAATGGCAGAGCAAACACAGGGCTGAAAATGGGGCCAGTATCGGCATTCCCCTGCCTTATCACACTCAGTTAATGCGTTACTCCACACCAGCCAGTCAGCTAAGAATAGCATTTGTTGAAGGGAGGAGAAATCTCATACACACCAGCAGCATTCTTTCTGCTGTTCTCATAGGAGGTTCCAGCACATGGTTCTTTGTAACACAAAGGCCATCATCAAAACAGAGAATTGTCCCAATCTGAGCCATTTAATCTACCAACAAATTGGATGTTTGTGTTCCTTCAACAGCAGGACAGGGAGATGCCCACCCCTGGATGAGAGTCCTAGACCTGTCATAGCTTGTAAAATACATGGAGAGCCAAAAGAGCAACTTCCCCCTAACACGAGTAGAACTGGGCACATTAAAACAAACACATTATCCTAGTTGATTCTGTGCATCAGTTAACTCCTCTGAACAGTGAGAATAGAAGTTTTAGCTCTGGTTATACATATACAAAACCACGTGGTTTAGGGCAGTGGTATCTAATTGTGTAAAATTTTTTTGGATACCATTATGTATAGAAAATAGGCCTCTGGGCCAGGAGCTGGCACTTTTCAGAAGCTGACATGCTTCTGCTGAAAGCATTGTGAGGGATCCAGTGTCACCACCTCTCTGCAGCATCAGTAAAAGCAGTGAGCAAGAACCATCCCTGTGGCTCTTCTCTCTTGCAGAGTCACTCTCCTGCATACCACTGCACAGCACAAGGAAGAAAAGAGGAGTTTCTGCATTGCTTAAACACACAAGAGCTACTGACCTGACCCTCTTAGAGCCATTTCACACACTCTCCAGGGCACACCAATGGTGAGCATTCAGTGGTGACAGGGCAGAAACAAGGAAAGCTTACAGGGCCTTGCCTGAGTGCCAGTCCATCTTCCAGGGACCTGTAGCTGGGTGACCCATGCTGGAGGTGATGTTCTTGTGCTCCTCTGCCGAGCTGCTCCAGGAGGAGAGGGACACAAATCCTGCCTGGGGACACACACAAATATCAGTGTAACTCTTGCCCTCGTGCAAAATCAGCGCTGGTGTTCAAAAGTCCAACCTTGCACTGCACTGATGTCAGTACCACAACATGATGGTTTAGTTTCCACTTCCACCACCCACAACAGCCATGGCTGTGGAAATCCCAGATTAACAATTCCTATTAGGAATACCCACCATAGTCTCAATGATGTGTGTATGTATGACTGCCAGTGGCTGTGACATCTCTCAGGGAGATATAGTTACAGCTGTCAGAAGTTCCCTTTTATTTTCTGCCCCACTCCCTAAGATTTTTCTCATGCCCCAGCTCTCTTTTTGTGTTGTTCCCTCAAGCCATGTGTCATCTGTCCTGGAGACCAAGGAATTTGGTTCCCATGCCTAGAACAGCTTTTGTGTTATTGGCAGCCCTTCTTTCTGCACCCATTGAAATGGGTGAATGCCTATAAAAATAAGACAATGAGCGAGTAGCTTTTAAATCTAATTATTCTTGTGTTTACTTGGCATAATCTTTGATATTTTGAAACCAATTTATTTGACCCAGCTTCCAGGAGAAGACTTGAGTGTGAGATACAGTGACACGGATCTTTCCTGTAGGTCTAAGATGTAGTAGAAGCGTGCCCTTCTATATCCAAGCCCTTCAGCAAAAGTACTTGTAGCTTGCTCCTTGACTTCAGGAAATGTGTGCGAATGCACCCAGGCTCACCCTGCAGCTGGAGGTGTCTGGGGCATCCTCCAAATATAGGTCCAGCTGCATTTGTCCCTCATGTCACAGGAATGAGCCCCTGGCCCTGAGCGGCATGTGACTAGCACAGCAGCCAGAAAAATTCACACAGAGGATTTTGTAAGCACGTTTGCTGGTTTAAACTTTGCCCTAGAGACTGGAGACTCCTTCAACTATGAGAAAGAGGGGTCCTTGTCGTTTATAGCTGAGGTCAGCGGAGGGCCAGAGCAAGGAAGTTTGTATTGCAGCAATTTGTACCTTATCTTGTTTATAGATGTAAACAGAAGGTTTACACTTCCGTTACTGAACTCTCCTACACCAAAAATGTTGAGTGCAAAGAGAAGGAGAGGGATAGGCAATGTGTGTGCACTCATTTCTTGAGCTAATTTCAAAAAGTACAGTTAAAGAGACTGGTGTTTCTGAAGTTTGGAAATTTGGACTCCCTTGCAGTGTTTAAAAAACCCATTTCTGCAGACTGCAGGGGTCATTCCAGGATCTTGATAAGGTCTGGATGTAACTTGTAAGTCTGATGGACTTGAGTCAACGTCATCAAAGCCAAGAATCCTTTATGAGCTTTAGGTCACTCCCAATTGCTTCTGAAGTCATTGCCCAGGCTTTTCTCATTTTAGTCACAGTACCAGGGTTTTGTATCATCTGAAAAGCTCCAAGGCAAGGGACATATGGAGCTTACAAAAGCACAGTTATTGTGCTAGTTAGCTCCAGTCCCATGCCAAGCAAATTATTCATGCACATTCTGTGGATAGGAGAAACAATTTTCATGTGGTTATATGGATAAAGGGAGAAGAATTTGGGCCACTGACTAAGCCTGCCAGCAATGCTTCCCCCTAAATTCAGCCATGGAGCTGCAAAGCAGATTTCTCACAGCACTGATGGTGGGGCAGTGCTCTCTTTGGAAAGTGTGACCCCTTATTTACATGCCACTTGGAAACCAATACCATACAAGGGAGCCAAATTATTCCTGAAATATGGCCTTTTGATTATAAGCTTTCAGGAAAGTAAGCAATTGAACAAAAGCAGCTTAGAGATAGCATTTCAAATGAGAATCAGTCAGCTTGGCTGGAACAGGAGCAGCAGCAAACTGCCCAGCCTATTGGAGACATGGCCACGCCATGCGATGCTGCTCTCCTGCATGCAAAAGGAAACCTGACATTTTACAGGTGTTCTGCTTTTTGAGTCTCATGGAAGGAGACAGAGCTTGAGGAGACTCTACAAAAGGTTCCTTTTAACAGTTGCTGCTTTTCCATTTCAGCTCTGTGACCAAAGTGCTTTTTTTTTTTTTCTTTTTTGTCTCAGCAGATTTTTCTCAATTGCCATTGCAGTGGGCACTGCAGAATGCAGGGTTCATTCCTGCTTGTTTTCTTTCTGTGCTCTTGGCAGCAATTCTGGATACCCAGAAATGCAGACCATCAATATTTTCTTTCATTTCCACTTTCCCTTTAGAAATATTTCATAAATGGCCTTCCCACACTGAAAAAAAATTGATTAAATAATTATTAAAAAAATTAAAGTAATTAAATATGCTCTATTATTCAAGTTAGTGGAAATAGAAAAGTGAATCAGCTGACTGTTATTGTACAATAAAGTCAAGAGTAGTTAATTTCAATCCTTGTTCTATAATACTTATACAATTCAGATGAGACAAAAGCACTAAGGTCATGGATTAGCAGTGGCTTAAAGTTGAAAATAGCCTGAGGAAGTAAGGATGACAAAATAAGTACGAGTGGGCAAATGTTATGTAATGGGTATGGGAACTACTTAGTGTATGATATTTTATCAATATAAATGGAAGAAATACAAAAGCAAATTCAATTTTTAAGGTCTCTGTTAATAAAAATTTTGTAAAAATATAAATATAAATATAAATAGTATCTATACTTTAAACAGAGCTACAAAAAAGTAAATTTGGAATCCAATATAATAAAACAACTGATTTCTAGATTAAAAAAAATGGTTTATAGGTAAATAATCATGGCACTTCACTTAGATATAGCATGTGAGGTAAATGACATCAAAGTCTTTACATGCATACCCAAACAAATTAGCAAAGTCTATAATAAAAGCTGTGGTGGGGCCCATAGTCACCAGTGTTGGCATTTCACAAGACGCCTACGAAGGTTTCCTTATGGTTACCTTTTGCAAGCATTGCAGCTGGTACAATAATAATTGCTGTGCCAAAGAGAATTGTGAAAGCGCAGGACACAGGAAAACCAGAAAAGGAATTTTGTGACAAGAATGCCATGCAATTTTTCACATACCAGCAGAGAAAATTAGATTTCTAAACAGTGAGTGAACCGTTGCTTGCCAGGGTACTGCAGCCACTGCCAGGACAGAAACAACCCCTCACAGCCCATGGGATGTTCACAACAAGCAGCAGCTGAGCATGCCCAAGGAGAATGGTGGTAATTAATTAATGATTTCGTGCTTCCGTGCTGAAAGAAATTATGCCTGTACATGTTACTAGTGGGTAAAAACCTCACATATCCATAAAAATGCATATAGAGTAGCTCCGTTATTGATCAGAAGAACTTCTAGCCATTTTGACTAGGACACCTTAAGAAGAACATCTTTACCCAGTGATTGGGTCTTACTGGGAGAAATTAATTGTGTTGATTTGGCACTGCCTGATTTTTTGGTAGTGGGAGAGAGCCATAGGGGTAGCTTCTGTGAGAAGCTGTTGGAAGCTTCAGCCATGTCCAACAGAGCCAATTTCTGATGGCTCTGAAGATAGACGTGCTGTTGGGCCAGTTAGAGAGGTTGGTGATGCCTCTGTGATGATATTTAAGATGAAAATCAAAACATCACATGGACAGTTTTTTCCCAGGAGTGGTGAAGGGCTGCTGTCGGGGCCATCCCTGGCACAGCACATGGCATTGCGCTGCCAAGGCTGCGCCATCTCCATGTGGCCCATGGAGAGCTCTGCCTGCCTGGCTGCCCCTGCAAGCCATGGTGAGGACCATGGTAAAGCAAACCCTGTCCCCTGGAATGCATGAAATGCACGGGAGTACAGAGATCCACTCACAGCCCATGGGAAAAGGGCTCATTGCCAGAGTGGGTGGATGCCAGAAAAAACTGTGATCCAGTGGGAGACCCGAATAGAGAGAGAGGGTCCCCACTTTGAGAGACAGAGAGAGAGGGCTCCTGCTTCCAAAGATATGGAGAAACGGCCCTTGCTTCCAAACTAGAGCAGCCTCCCCTTCGAGGACAGCACCCCATGGATGAGTGACCCATGCCAGAGCAGTTTTGGAAAAACTTTGCCTGTGGGAGGGACTTGCAGCATAGCAGAAAAAAGATTGCTCTCCCTGAGTGAACAGAAAAGGATCTCGAGTGATGAACTGACCAAAACTCCCATGCCCTGTCTTTCTGTGCTGTTGCTGGGAAGGAGGGAGGGGCTGGGGGGGGAAAAAAAGGTGTTTTAAGGACTTACTTTACTTGTCATTATCCTCCTCCAACTCTGTTAATAATAAATTTACTTTACACCTTTCAATTTAAACCTGTTTTTTTCCTATTTTTTCTCCCAGTCCTTATCTAAACTCATGAACCTTTCATTAATTCTTTTTTTCCCCCCTCTCCTCTGCCCAGCTGTAGCAGAAGAAGGTAAGCGAATGACTCTTGTGGGTGCCTGGCATTTGGCCAGTGTCAAACCATGACATTCACCTTGGCCTCAATTCACAGCTCAGTCAGAAAGTTTACAGAGGCCTCTTGGGTGTTTGTAACACTCAGTTAAGTAATAGAACAAATAAAACCACTGTCTTGAGATAATGCACCTTCTTTTATACAAACATTTAATTTCAAAGTCTTAAATAGGCAATAAAACAATATTTAGTCTTGTAAGTCTTCTTTGGTTAGGTTCACAATGTACCTGCCTACCAATTACATTCCCTGCAGTCAGAACACCTAGAAAACTCTATTTATTAGCAATCCATCCCAAAATAAATGTACCACTTGAGTCAAAGATAATCTGTTCTGAAGGAGACTGCTAAGACAGCTCCTGGGATAAAAGAGGGTAAAGTTCTCTTGAATATTAACATAAAAGAAATAAAAATAAATGCTTTGCATTTCAGAAGTAAATTCTTTCACACCCTTATTCTTGTTTTCATCATTCAGACATAGGCTGTGACCTCTGCTGAGGTCCTCACAGAAGTAAATACCCACTGACCCCCTTCTTACTGCAGCCTTTGGATAGCAAAGTCTGGAAGATGATGAGACCCCCACATCCTTTGCCCATACACACAACACAGCATCTCAGGCTGTTTCAATATTTTACCTGCCCTTTAAGGGCCCCATACAGAAGTGAAATGGTTGTTACATGTGTGCAGCTCCTGCCTTATGAGCCATGTAATCCTATTTAGTGTTGTAGCTGTGTCACACATGAATTGGTGGCTCTGTGCAGTGCCTTGTTCAGTGATGGCAGATAATAATGCCTTTGGTGTGCAACACTCAGCTGAGGCAAGCTTGGAAAGTGTTAACTCTGAGGCAGGATAATATTTTATTTGGTTGAAGTAAAAAGTAAACCAATAAAGGATTTACAGCAATTTAAGGCTTAAGATGAGATCAGATGCCTGTCATCTCCAAACACCTCTCAATCAGCAAAAAATAATCCTTCATGAAGTGGATTGTTGTGTTTTGGTGCAAATTTTTTTGGGTAAAATGGGCCAAATTGTTATTTTCCTGTAAAGTGGAGGGAGGTGAAGCATAAACGCAGCTGAAAACTTACCCAGGGCTTCTGGCAAGTGTGGGCCAGAAGCGTGTGATTTGTGCTGATTACCAGATCCCTGCATTTCATGAATCCCAGATGATGATTTGCAGGGGGATCTCTTTAAAAGGATGCAGGAAGTAAGAATTATCATCAGCTAATGAAGAGGGCAGAGAAATGAAAATGGAGCCAAAGGGAGAGGAAGATATACTCATTTTCCTGAGAATTAGTGCATTAGAGCCACCTGCTTACAGGGTTAACTTTCTTCCTCTCTATTTCAAATAAGGGGAGTCAACCTGACCTTTACTTTCAGATCTGAGAGAAGCCTTGAAAATGAGAACAGTGAGGCTCTCCAAATGCAAACACTGGCTGAAGCAGACCTATTTATAAATAGTTTAAGAGAACACCGTGAACTAGAGAAGGAGGGGAATTTCCCCCCGCAAGTTTGCTGCCTCACTGAACACAGCGACAAGCTTGAATTTGCTCTCTTACATACCAGGAGACCTGTAGCAGAAAATGAAGTTAAATCTACAAACACAGGACCCAATGCAGCCAAGTGGCACCAGCTCCAGTTTTGCTGCAGTGCATGAAGGGGCTATTCTGCAGAGAACGCCCCTGGTCCAACATGCTCAGCCTTTAGTTAATGGTCCTGCTTCATGGGAACAGACCCTGGACAGAGCTGCTAAGGGGAACAATCCCAAACTAGCTCAAGTGGCTCAGAGGACATCTACCTCTGAGAAGGGTACAGCCTCCCAGGCTGCATTCATCAATCTCTTCCATCTCTCTCCAACCTAAAAAGGTTTTGTTTTTGATTTTTTAAAAATAAACTACAAACCATTCAACTGCAATAGTAAGATTAAAAATTCATGAAGTGAGGAACTAACCCAAAATAGCAGCACCCCAGCCCTAATATATTCTCTTAAGAATTCAGATTTATCATAGCCCCCAGCTTGCTACACAATTTGTAGCCACATCTTCTGCTACCCACTTCTGCTGGGCTGCTACTTTCAGTTTTGAACCTTAGCCCTACAAGGAATTCTCTGAACAGAAGGTTAACCTTTGTTTTAAAGGATGTCATAAGTAAAAACAAACTCTGGCCTTGCAAAATTTCCCTGTTTGTATGTTTTTGCCCCAATTACTCAAAAAAAGTAATCCAATAGATTAAATTTCCATTTCTGAGAAGTGTTATCTAGCTGCAAACCAGTGGTAATGTCACTGGGTAGATGATATAGTCACTAAAGTGCAGTTACTTGGTCAGCACAAATGGCTTTGATGCTGGAAAATACATTACAAAAGAAGCATTTCATCCCTTTCCTGTCTGCCCTCCTACATAAACAAGGCAACTTTCTGGGGCCTGACAGAGTAGATGACAGAGAGAATTGGCTGGTGAAATTCTGTGTGACTTCAGAATAATACCTACCTACCTGTAATTACTGCCATGTTTTGGTTTCCCCTATCTGCAGACATCATAGCATCTCTCTCACCTCTCTATGAATCACAACAGAGGCCATTGGAGCATACCAGGACTGGGAACAGAAGTTATTTAAGGGTGAGATGCAGGGAAGAGGAATGCACGCCTTTGACACATCTCTATAAACAAAGGTTAACCCACTGTCCCCTCTTTTGCAGGTTATTCCAAAAGTGTGGTGAACTTTACCAACCTGGACATTTCCAGCTATCTGTATGTATCTTCTGTTTCCCATCTCATTTCTCCTGAAGCCTCTCTAACAAACTTCATGGGTGATCTCTGGGGTCAAGGTGATATCTTCTATTTGTATTTCATGGCTCTCAGTAGAATTGTTTTCCATGGACTCATCTGGTTACTCCTGAACTCAGGAGGTCTACTGAGACTCAGCTGTAGAAAAGACTGAAAATGAGAAAATCTTTTTTGCTATGAATAGTAGTCACAGACATGCTCCTCTCTCCAACCAGCTGCCTGAAACATCCCTCTCCATTTCATAGAAAATGATCTTGTATGTGGGTTAGCTTGAAGGGTCATTGAGCAAGTTGCTGGCTGCATCAATGGCAAACTCGCTCTTCCAGGATAACTGTAGCCAAGTTACTTTAATTTCTCACAGGTCCATTCTTGGACTCATTGAAAATAAGAAAAAAAATAAAGAGGTGAGCTCACTCTCTTGGTCAGGCATGTAAGTCCACATCTTAGACAATCTGCTGATGAAGAGTCAGGGTCTCAGAAGTTCAAGGACGTCTCAGGGCCTCTGAAATCAGCTCCAACAGGGCCCAGTAACACCTGGAGTGGTGAGGAAAGGAATCCTGACACTTTTTGTGCCTGCACCAAAGTCTCTGACAGAACTGGCAAAGCACTGAATTTATTTTCTTTAGATTGAGCTGGTTAGAGCAACAGCTGGAAAGGTGAGTGTCTTTAATTAAGTTGACAATAATTTATGAGTTACATTGGATGTTTCACAATAAAGAAATGTTTATTAATAATGGTTTTAAATCTCAGTTCCTGTTTTAAGCAAAATAAATTTAAGTAAGCAGTCTCAGCTGAACTTCTGGTAAGAAGGAGTTTTCTGGGAAAATTAAGTTAAAAAAGAAAAAAGCCACTCAGAATTTACTAGTGTACATTCATCATCCTTAAATTTTGTGAGGAATGTAGCACGATGTAGCACTCACACATTTCACAAAGGTTATCAAAAGCCACTGGCCACAGATGAAATTCCCTTGGGTGAGAATTTGGAATCTTGTAACCTCGCTCTCATTTTTATTTTCTTAGTACTGCAAATGTATTTTGTACATACACATATGCATACACACACTATGTATATTTACATATATACACTTCTATATATAAATTGTTCCTGATGCAAAGCAGTTTGAGAGTTTCCCTCCATAAATAAAGTGTCCAGTTCAAGCTGGCAAGCTCTACAGAATGCAGCATATGAGATGGAAAAGACAGTAGCTAAACACTGGTTTTGTTATTGGAAAAGGATTAGTTTCCTATATACATCAAATTCCTTCTGTAACCATGGGTAAATGAGTTAACACCAGACATTCAGAGGGCTTTAGGTTAGCAAAGATGTAAATAGAAAACTTACAGGAATTTCTTTAATACCTGATGCTCAGGGGAACTGGACATCTCAGGGGAATTTTGAGAATTGCTCTGTGCGCCTCTTTCTCACCTAATTTGCTTCAACAGATGAAGTTTTCTTTGTCTTGGCTCTTCCTATTTAGAAAATGTCAAAACAAGCGATTTCCTCCCTCACCAGGAAGGATCAGGAGAGTGAGGGACTCCAGCAAACACATCACTGAAAAAAGGAGATAGATGGAATGGGAAAAGTTTAATGTATTGCTGCTCACCTTTATCAGACATGAATGACCTGTGAAATATTTATCATCAGAACCACTGTCCTCACATGGGCAACACTACCAGAGCCTGGACAGCATTACACCTCTCCTTCTTTTCCACTGAGCAGGAAATGCTGCTGGAGATTTGGAGGAGAGGAAGGCTTCACACAGGAAAGCAGGGCTCGGGTCCAACACCTTTCCTCAGCAGTGACAGGGTGTGTAGCTGGTCATGAGGGTCTACTAAACACACAGAGCTGAAAACCTGCCCCCACCACACAACAGACCTGAGACCTGTCAGGAACTCACTGTTCTGTCAGCATTCATCACAGGACCACTACGGTCCAAATGTAAATATCCCAGGCAGAGTTCTGGGATCATGGAGTCATTGCACCAGATTATATGAATCTGGCACATTTATATTTTTATTTTCTACAAGCTGTGGTCCCACACAGAGATGTTCTCAGGTTGCCATTCTCTCTAATGCAATAAAGCTATCTGTGCTCTCTGCCCTCAGGTTCAGTTTCCCATCTATGCTCAAGAATTATTACTAAAGTAAGTACTGGAAATGCACCTCTCAGCACACTTGCACAATATTTAAAGGAAAAAAAAACACTTTGGTTATTTCAAACAAAAGCTGACACACATCTCTGACAGTGAAATTAGGAAGGACTTTCACAATAAACCAATCTGTGAGCAACAGAAGCTGCAAAGCCTTGTTGCCTTTGGCTCCCTGGTTCAGGGCTGGGCTAATCTCCGGGTAGTAGCACACAAACCCCAAATCAGAACATCTACAGCAGCAATACTTTTTCTATGAGCAGTCTGAGGGATTTGGAGATTTACTTGAGATTACAGGTCAACTTTTGTTCCTGATTGAGTGGCATGGATTTAATCTCTCCTCAGTGTCTTATTTTACTATTGCTGACATACCTAGCTGTCTGTCAAATTTGGAAGGAACTTAACAACATATTCAGGTGTAGAGACTTACAGTGTGATGCTGGAAATCTCTTTAGGAAACCAGGCTTCCAAATCCTCCAACAAAACAAAGTCATTGTAGTTTGACTTGTCTGCTTCAGCTGTGTTAACTCGTGGGAAGTTACTGAAGCAAGTTCACGAACCGTCACTGATGCACAGCATGGGAACCCTGCTGATTGTAATTGCTGGGAGCATTGGTTGGAGCATTAAGTGACGGCCATTTATTGGACTAATAAACACAGAGTTAGTGTTCCTATAGGAAACACCAGCAACTTTTGAATCAAGACAAACGAAGATGGAAGATCTTTCCTTATGGATGTAGTATCTGCAAAGGAGCAGCTGAATTTTGTTCATCAGAGGCATAACATCTTTCTGAGTAACATTTCCAAAATGAAGGACTACTGAGAAATCCAGACATTGCCCATTTTCTCTCTAGGATATATCCTGCTGGGGCTTTGTACAGGTCATTAATATATTATCTGCTGAGCCATAAGACAACAAGCAAAGCCAGAGAATTGCAGTCTAGTGAAATTTGACAAGAGTCGAGGATGCATGGGTTTGCTACTTAAATAAATACATGTTTAAATATTTAAACAAAAATTTTGGTTTGAAAGGAAAAGCTCCATGTGAGGGAGAGGTCAGATGAAAGCTGATGTTTTCTGGACCAATAACAGAAATAACTACTGATCCAAAAAAACTTGAATACAGGAAGCTCTGCCAGGTTCAATTTGAATGGATAATGAATGGCTGAACTAGTTAAGTGAAAAGACATGTTATGTGATGCTAATATGTAAAGCTCTAAAAGGAGGTAGTTGATTTGCTTTGATCAAGTAAAGAAAGAGATCCCCACCTTGGCTCTTCCCAGCAGAGATGGTTATCTTGGCAAAGCTGAGGAGGAGAAGTGGCCAGGCTTGCTGTGAGTCAGTGTCAGCAGTCTTCTGATGGCTCCCCGTGTGACCTTGCTGTGCAGGAAGACCATGAGACAGAAGAGAGCAGTAACCTGAGTAGGAGTAATTCCACGTTGTTGCCCAGACAGTGTTATTCCCCTGCACCCTGGGGGGCAAATCACAGCGTTTCACATGGCAATGGCAGCTCCTATTCACCAATACAGCATGGATTGTTTCACAGCAGCCCCAGGTATCCCCAATGAACATGACTGTCAAACACCACCATTCTGTTTCCTAGGCTTCAGTAGAAAAGCTTCATCTGCTAGCAAAACACTCGAAATTAGCTCTGAACATTAGCAACCAAATGACCAAAATATGCATTGTTTCTCAATCCTCTCACAGGGAGGGTGATGCCCAGAGCTCTGGGAATTCAGTGTTTCCCTTCCTTCATGTTCTCACCAGTAGAACCTCTCACCTACCTCAGTTGTGTTTGTACCCCCCACACCCCTTTGACTCCAGCTTTTTACCAAACTCCAGCCCCTATTGGGCAGAAATGGAAGAATAAGTGATTGTAAGAATATCTTGAGGGAGTGCAATCAGTGACTGAATCCAAATACAGTTACTCAGCTATTGTTCTTTCAGTCCCATGCCTGAGAGAAAATGCAATTCTGACCTTTGGCTATTTTGTAATATAAAAACTGCTGATAATATAAAGACAAACACTTTCTTGTGTACTTGTGGGAGACATCTGCTGAAATCACAGGAAAATTTCCCATTATTTGAGCAACTGAACTTTTCAGAACTCCTTGCAGGTGTCCAGCACATTAGCATTAAAAGTTGTTCTCCCATTTCATGCAGTTGCATGTACAGTGCTTGTCAAAAATCAGGCATCTTTGGTTACACAAATTCTAAAAGTTGCTTAAACCTGCAATGTTCCTGAACCAAACACTTCACAGGTCTTTGTTCCTTTGCAACACTATGTGCTTTATTAAATAGCATAGGGCTTAAAATCACAGTATATTTTAAAAAATTATATAAAATGTTTCACATGTCAAATTAGAAGTTACACAGAAAAACTTCATGTGGACCATCTGTGTTTGACTGCTGAGATAATATTAATTTCTGGAGTTCTGGGTCACAAAATTCTACTCATTTCAAAAGCTAGCTAAAAGATCACTTGGATTTTATCCTGTTGGCTTGAATCTTGTGTATCTTGTACAACTTCCTGGCTGTGTAGATGACATGTTGCAGCAGTAAGCTGCAGAACACTTAGAGGAATAAAACTGAGCAGTATTTGAACACTGGGGCAGTTTTCAAAGGGCATTGCAAATACACTCAATCCATCATTTGTTTTGCATTTCTCTAAACCACATATATTCCCTGGGAAATGTAAGTAAATTTTGATGGGGATAAGAATGGAAGAGGGCAAGGGAGGGAAAGCAAGAAAATGTAAATACTTGAAGTGGAATTAATATCGAAGAAATAGTTATTTGTGCTAAATAACTATTCCCAGGCTGAATATTAAACATTTTCTATTCAAGTATAAACCAAACTATCTGTGTAACATAAGCATAGATGAGAAACAGGAATTTGTTTCAAGTAAATATATATTTTTCAATTAAAATAATCACTCAACCAATTTTACAATTTAATCAAATCTCTGCATGACTGCTGGGATTTTTTGTATATATCAAGCCTTTGGGTACACACTGGAGCATCAGAGGGTGGGGACTGTCCCAGTGCTCAGGGCGGTTCCTAGAAATTCTTGAGTTGCCTTCTGAAGTCCTGCACATGCTTTCTCTGTTGTATACTGACAGTGACTCTTACTGATGTGGGGCCAGGAAACTGAAGCATTCATTTCACCTGTCTTGGCCTGAGAGAACTCCCTGCATCCTTTTTGCTTCCCATTCCCTGACTCACACACACTGTAGTTTATTTTGTGTAGCTGCTTTCTTCCTTCCCCTGTTGGGAAAACTTTTAAGGTTTTGTCTGGCCCTAAAATGTAATCTAATAGAAGTAGGAAGTATCCAGCTTTGGAAAATTACCTGGACAAGAGGGCAAGCATGGCTGTTCTTCCTGCTGTCCTCCCTACTGCTAGAAATCTTGGTGTCGAGGTTGTGTCTGAGACATCATTCAAAAGCCATTCATGAGCCACCAACCATGGGCTTGTGCAGCTCCTTTTGATCCCATTCATGCTTTGACTTCCTCAGCTTCCAGCAGCAAGAAGTTCCATGAACAAATTGTGCTTTATCTGGACAGGATCACAACAAACCAAACAATGCTCGCACAGGTGGCGTTTTGGCTTTCCTCCCTGGTCTGCTCAGTCCACTCCCCAGCTGCAGACAGCCATGGAAGGGAGGCAAACAACCTCTGCAGGCACCTCAAGCTGAGCACAGGCACAGGGGACATGCCAAGAGCCTTGATCCAACCAGCCACTCACAGCTCCTCCTCTTCTAGTGCAAACAGAAATCAGAGAATGGAGAAGGAAGGTTTCCATTCATGCTCGTGCTGTGCAGTGGAACCACTGCAGTTACAGAACTTACCCCAGTGCCAGTTCTGAGTCTCCCTCAACCCCAACCCTTCCAACAGTGTTTTCTGTAACAATTTCCATTCTCCTTCCCTTCTTCTGGGACAGAAAAGGGTAAAAGGAAAACATACAACATTCTTGGGCAGGGAAGAAACTTTCCCTGGTGTGCTTTCAGAGCAGGCTGGCTGTCCTTGGAACTGTGGTAGTGTTCAAGCCTCATTGTACCTCTCCATATCCACAAGCTCCTCACATCTCTATTAATCCTTCAAGGTGGATGGGGAGCAGAGATAAGCTCAGGCTTTTGAGATGGTCAAATGATCAGAGGCAGGAGGGTACTTCATAAAGCTATTGCTAGTGAAGATCCAAGGTTTCATTCCTTAGTCCTCCTCCAAAACGTAACACATTCAGCTCATTTGTCCTGCAAAGCATCCCCTGGACCTAATGATGTTATACAAACATGATGGTTTTTTTTGCAAGACAAAACAGCAATAGGGGATGAAAATCAAGTGCTGGCAAGAAAAGCCTTGCTAGAACAAAATAATTTCCAGATTGGAGAGCTGAGGGAACATTATCTTCAGAGAAGTAGGTTTTTGAGTTACTTTGATCAAATGAGCTTCAAAAGTGATTGCAGCCCCATAAGTATTTTCCTAAGCAGTATCCTGTGGGATGGGGAAGGACAGAATTCAGGCAGAAGCTTTTTCCTGTACAAAAGCCTTGCCACTGACATTGTCAAGGGATCTGTTGCACTCCATTGTGTCCATAATCTTCAAATTAAAGCTCCCTAAATCCACAATAGTCTAATAAACCACAAGCCTGTAACAGCCCCTTCAATTTTCCACGTTAATAATCCATGGATTAAGAGTCCCTCTGCTGCTACAATAGCCAGAACTGATCTTCTCTACTGTGTCAATGACCCATGAATTATAGGGCTGTGTCTCAGATGGTTAGATAATACTTCACTCAAGTCTCAGTGATAGATTTTTCTAACAGGGCAGATTCAGGACTCTGTTTTGAAGTAAAAGCACATCGTGGCATTCTCATTTTTGCAAGTGCTCTTCCTATTCCTCTTGACAGTATCCACACACAAAAGCACAGCCTCCTTTTTATCTTATCAATCCATTTGTTTTGCAATAAATGGCCTAGTCACCTTTCATTTACAACTGTACATTTAATATGTCATATGAAAGTTTAATGAGAGGCACAGTTTCCTAACTGGTTAATCAACTGATGCAAAATCCTTCTATTTTCTTGTAATAGGGCCTTACAATAGCCTGGAATATTTTATACTGATTTGTGGATAGCACCTCTTAACAGACTTGTATTGCTTAATAAACCTTTAATACCCATTTACTATGAAATACACACAGCATCTCCAGCAGTCAAAGCAAAAGGAGGCAGAGCAGAATCACTTCAGAACCGCTGCCCAAACCCATCATCTGTAAAACGTTTATCGACTTTTCCGATCAGGAAGGAGCACGCTTCAGTAACAGTTGCACCATTTCACCTTTGCAAATACCACTGCAGCCTGGGTTTTGTGCATGGATTAAAGTCAGGCACTGGCATGGAGAGTGATGGGTAGGAGCAGGCACATTGTCTCCATGGCATTTTCACTGGGGGCACGCTCCCAGTCACACCTTGTCTGCCAGAACAGAATCCCAACACAATTCCTTTTGTCCCCCTTTACTTTTTAAAGCAGAAACCTTCCTATTGAACTCAAAGCCACACAACTCATTGCACTTTGCTGCAGGGTTGTTAAACCAAGGAATGCCTGTTAGGTTATCCAGCCATGTCTTCATCAAAGCCTGGCTGTTCCATACCATATCTTTTACAACATTTAGCTCAGACTCCTATAACTTGGACCATTTAAAACTACACTGTCAGTTCTGCTAGACATGGGAAGAGGCTCTGCACTGTAAACAATCAGCTACTTTTACCCCTGCTACAACATCTTAATGTACATTGAACAAGAAGTTTGGGTTTATTCTGCAGGGCAATACATCATCTACTCAAAAGTTACAGCAGTAACACTTTGGGGCAGGTAAAGCTGTGGCCATGGCTCAGGTGCCATGGTGATTCCCAATAAGGAAGCATCCATTACTTTCTGAAGAAAAGCATTTACCGATTTTCTGGTTTTACAGACAGTCAGTGAAGGTCAGTTTCGTAAATCACCCCTAGAGGCTACGAGAGTTTATTAAATAAGGGTCCCAAGTAAAGACCTGTTAACATCGATTCTGGAGCTTTACTCTTAAATCTCTCAGTGTCAGAAAGATCAGTGCAGGATCTATAGACAATTAAAATTATAGTCAAAGTCACAGTGAGGCAATCACTGTGGTGGCTGATAGAGAATGAAGACAAATCTCTTCTGATGCAACAAAGGGATTGATAGGAACACAGAACAGTAACAGATAATGAATTTTTACTGTTTGTGTAGAAACTGTGACAAGCATCAAGCCAAAGTGAAGTAAGTTTTGTGCTGCTGGCTATCAGTTGTGATGTGATCCTGCAGTAAAACCCTGCAGTGCCACAAACAATTGGATTCCCCTTTGCTGGCTGCCTAGTTTACAGCTATCAGAATCTCACCTCTCATTTCACTCTGGTGGAGATTTTAATGACTTAATTGTCTTTTAGAAGATGATAAAACAAGGGGCTGAATTGCCTATATATATCTTGGGTCACAGCTTGGATTTGAAAGACTGGATGTACTGCACTAAATGGCAAAAATAAAGAAACCTGACCCATTTGCCTCATGGAGAGGCACTAAAAATTCTGTCATCAATTCATTTCCCTTTGCAAACAGGTGTAAGAACAGTAACTGCATTGTCATTAGCCAGCATACAGAATCAATGCTAGGAACAAGCCCACACTAGTTGACCCATATGCAACAGAAAATGCTGTTTTATCTCCTACAACTGCCAGGACCTGAGCAATGACTCTCCCCATGATGTTGACACAAAGTCAGTATTGTCTTCTGAACCTATCTCAGCCTTTAAGGTATCCTTGCAGTATTTTTCTTGGTTGTCATACTGAGCACAATGTTTATCTTGTTATACTGTTTATACAGAGAATCTATTTTTCTGTGAGGAAAATATCAAGTGTCAAGCATCTGGAAGTTCAGAGGACCATATACTCAGCCAGGGTCCCTGATCCGGACATGGGGCAACAGTGGGACATGGTGCCAGGGTGAGCTCCCAGTGCCCAGCGTGATGGTCTTCAGACCATCCCGTGACACAAAGAGCAAGCAACATCATAGTCATTCACTCATTCAGCCCTCATTAGAAGAGTAATTGCTACTCTGATAGCCATGGTAGCTTTTCAAGTTTGGCAATGCTGTGATTCCCATTTAATGATTAAACACTAAGCCTTGAGAAGCGAGGACAGGGCAGCACATACACTTGTCACAAAAACAGCAGAGCCTGTCACTCCTCTCATGCCAAGACAGCTTAGTCCTAAGGAGGATGGGGTCAGGAGAAGCCCCACTGCTGAGGTCCCCAGCCAGTCCTTTGGAGATGAGAGCAGGAGGGATATGGAAAGGGCAGCTCCGGATATCCCCAAGCCAACTGCACTGCCAGGCACTGTGCAGGCTTTGAATTATGAGAACCTGCCCACCCCTCTGTCCCTCCTGCCTCCAGCGTATCCCTACGTGCTCTCAATATACACACAGCTTGTTAGCAGCTCTGCAGGGTTCCCAGGAGCAGTGAATGAACAGAAACTGGGATTGTATGATCATAACAACCAGCTCCGTTTCTTCTGTCTCCTAAGCCCTCCTCCCCAAGCACTGGAGGAGTGGCCCCAGAGGAAAGGCCATGAATTTTTTATTTCCCTGACCAGAGGGTGATTTTGCCTGGTTGAACCTATATACATTGTTCTTCGTTACTAGGGCAACAGGTACCTTACAAATGCTGATAATACATAAACTAATACAACTCTGCAGTTTGCTCTTTCTTTTCAGCGCAGCTTAATAACCCGTGTGGATGCTGCGAGCCGCCTCTCTCCCGCTGGGATAAATGAGCACTTCAGGAAGTATTATCTCCCTCCAGCCTGGACTCCATGGTGCCTGCACAAAGAGGAGGCACTGAACTGGGGAGCAGGGCCACTATTAAAAGGCAGAGTGATTTCAGAAAGCTCCAGGGAGGGGTGGGAACGGCTGTGGAAGCACCACACAAACCTGCTGTGGCACTGCTGCCTTCCTGAAACCCAACAGATCCTTAGTGCTCAGCGTCCAGAGGAGGAAATCCTGGAGCAAACATCCCTTAGTCCCATGTTGTGGCCCCGTCAGCAGTATCAAGAGCTAACTGGATTAGGGGCTTTTTGTCCAACTCCACCTCACTCCCCTCTCAGGTCCGAGCCCTTTGATGCACATGCCCAGTTGACAAGAGAACACTCCATTTCCCCAGTGCTCTTGCGGAGAGAGCAGGGTTAAAATGCTTCACTGCTCTCCTTAATCCCTCTCACATGATTTAGTCAACACCAGTAGGGGAGAAGGACTGGCAGGTTTGGCTCCCTCCTCTCCAGAATTTGGGAGGAGGGCTGAACCCAGCACAGCACCCGGGCTGGATGCTGTGGGAGCTGCACAACACTGAGCGCACCCAAAGGCACTGCGGGCTCAAGAGCTGCTGCTGCTCTACCTTAAGGCTTGATTTTTCCCACTACTCAGCATCATTTAAAGCTGGAAACAGAAAAGGCAAAGAGAAATTTAAAATACACTTTCTGCTCCTGTCCAGAGCTGCTGTAGCACTTGTTCTGTGACAGGGAGTTGATCACTGTCCAGTAACAGAGGGAAAAGCCACCAGGAAACAGAGGCAAGTGCACAGTGCTGTGTTGGAAGCACTTCTCAGTGGACCACACACCAGTGGTCTAGCTGCAGAATTCCATTTTCAAAGGCAACTCTTCTGTTAGAAAAACTGGAAAAGTGGCCTTATTTCTGGGACCAGAGATAGCTTGAGATGCAGTAGGCTAACAGGAGCTCAAAAAGAAAAACTACAATGCATAAACGAAATCAACTCAAAACATAACTGATCCTCACTTCCCCCCACTTCTGCCTTTCCTGTTTTGGGAGTTTGTTTTGTTTTTTAGAAAAAGAACCATAGGGGCATAAATTTCAACTATTTTATGCTTGTTACCAGTCAGCCCCTTTGTCCCCATGATCTAACAATAACACAAATAACTTAAATAATGTATGTTTAACTTCCTTCCAAAAGCAAAACACAGGAATGGTAGTGTAGTCTCTCTCAAAGAGCTTTACAAGCACAAAACCAGGACAGTTTTACAGACCCCATTCTTGTCCTGGATGACTTGCTGCTGCTGCAGGACAAGGGGCTTTTATTGAAATCCCAGCAGAAAAGTAAACATTTGAAATAAAGCTAAACAAGAGTTTAGTTGTTGAGGAAAAGGCAGTCATCTGTCAGCATATGGCAAGCAAGCTCTTACGAGTGGGGTGCTGAATTGGGACTCAAGCATTTGAGTTTAACCTCTGAATCACTTCTACCTGATGAGAGGGCTCCCTGCTGGATCAACTTTGAAGTGCTGTTGGCTGCTGGAAGCACTATTCATTTGCCAAATAGATCTAAGGAAAACAAAGCTGGGTTCCAACACCAAAATATGCTACTGGAGAATTCCCCCCAGGAAAACACCGTGAGCTCACCACCTCCCACTGAAAGCTGCCAGCCACAGGTGCCTGTCTCAGCTGTGAATTTACTGCCTTCCTATTTTATCTCCCCAGACCTTGCCTGCACTCTTCTCTAACCCAATCCAACCTTTCAGGCTATGTGTGGAGACACCAGGTAAGGGGAAGAGATTGCCCTGTATTCCCATAGGAAGTATTTCATTCAATAAAGACATGAAAATGCTGCAAGTCAGGCAAGGTCTGGAGCACAGGACAGATCAAAAATGGCAATTTTTCAGCCAAGGAAAAAGCTGAGGATAGGTGCATCTCATTGCTTTCTCCAGCTACCTCATGGGTACCTATGATAAAGACAAAGGCAGATGTGTAGGGGTTGGTCTGGGTGACCTGCACATTTTTTTTCCAACCTCAGTTTTTCTGTGATTCTGGGAAACTGTTCCACTAAGAATTGTTTGCAGAACATGACATTTGAAGTAAATGACTCCTGGAGAATGTGTAAAGCTCAGTTTCACCATAAACTCAAAGAGAAAAAAAACCAAATCTATGAAGTCCTTTCTTCGCCCTGGATGACTTGCCAACCCAAACACCTGTTTCATATGGGTAGAATGCAACAAATAGCTGACCCATATCTGTAATTAATCTTGAGGACATTTTGATTTTTCAGAGGATTAATGCATCCAATATCTTTAATACAAAACAAAAAGCCAAAACAATCCAACCCTTCTTGAAATCAAGCAAAACCTAAAGCAGATGGCTGGACAACAGTTGCAAAGCAAACAAATATTCTATGGTTCAGCTCAACTTCAAAAAAGTTCAGCACTGAAAACCTGAATAAGCACAGAGAATGTGTTACCTTTGGCAATCAGCAGGGCTTCAGATTTTTACTATCATTTCTGATCTATGCAGACTGCTAATCAAAAATGACTATTCAGATTCTAATCAAAATAAACCTTTCAAATGACTTCAGAGGTAAACCATGGTTGAGACTAAAATGTCAAGTATTAAAAAAAAGTTATTTGACTGAACTAAAGATACACAGACAATCTTGTGCCAACAGTTTATGCTTCAGTTTTTGGTTACATAGAGCACGTGAAAATTAATAGAAGTGGCCTACCAGCCCCATTTCCCACTCTGCTTTATCAGAATGACCATCTGACCTTGGGAAAAGCAAGGCACAATCCAACATGCCTGGAAACAGCAAGACCAAGACGTTTTCTTAATCACATTTTTTTTCTTCATGACAAGGTTGGACCAGATGATCTTTCAAGATTCCTTTCAACCTTGGCTGTGCTATGAATCTATGCAGCATTTCTTATAAACAACAGCTGGAATTTCCAACATCCAGTGCCTTACTGAACCACCCTCCTCCTCAAGATACACTTTTGACTCACTTGTTCTAAAATTCTTCATTTAGAAATCACTTACAATGAAATATTCCTTTCCTTCCTCTTCAGATTTTCAGGTGTTACCCAGTTTCTCTGGCAGGCAAACAGGAGTAACACATTTATGGGACAGAAGTGCTCTGGGAAATCCATTGCTGGGATATATGGAAGGGGGAGGAAGTGAGAGGAAGAAAGCATGACCACTTTATTCCCTAGATGAGACTGGAATCACTGTACAGGCCCCTTTACACCACAACTCCTGCAAGTGCTGCCAGGCACAGATGATTTTGCCTAGAATGGAGGATGGGAGGGAAGGACTAGTTACAGTGCATGCGATCTGCTTCAGACTGAAAAACCTGCTCTGGGGCTGCCACTGAGGTGGCTCTGCTGGAAATCCCTGTCTCCAGATATTCCATTTATCCTTTCTCACGTGCTTCTCGATATCTACCGACAAAATAATATCTGGCCTGTGCAGAAGTACAAGAAGGCAAAGTTTCTCCTCCCTGTGCCCCTGACAACGTGAGGCATCTACAGCATTTCTCAAACATCTATCTTGTTAGAATTCTTTTTTTTTTTGGTACTTTAGTACCAGCCTCTGGCAGACACAGCTTAAGTTTCAGCATATTAATCAAACTCCTCCACACCCCATCAGCACTGATCTTGGCACATGGCTCCTTGAGTTGTGTGCCCTAAGTCTACAAAAATTCCCCCCATCCCTCAAACCTCAGGAGATAGACAAGGTTATGGTCCAGGAGGGGAATGCTGAGAGACTGTCCAAGGAAGAGAAAAGAGCACTGAAGGCTATCATCTTTTAATATTATTACACTAGAAATTATGTTAGGACTAGAACAAAGCCTAATCCATGAAACATGAATTCATAACACTGAAAAATGTAAGGATGAGACATGTAATAGTTAAGTGTGATTTTTTTTCCTCCTCATTCTTGGACATGTCTGATATGGAAAAGGAGAAGCGGGGGAGAAAGCACAGCTTTCCTTTGTCTCTAAAAGTCAGGATGTCTTTCCATGACAGAATACATCTGACAGTTTCACTGCTCCTCCAAGGTCTCTTCAGTTGACTGAAAACTCAGCTTGTAGGAGAAACTGGGAGTATGTGGCAGCAGTGATGTGTATTTTCTCCTAACAGTGGGTCAGAGCGTCCAAGACCAGAGAAGAGAACCCTAAAGCCCCATGTCTCCAGCAATCTATCCCCATCACTCCTGTTTGTGTCACTGATTGTATTTGCAGCTACAAGACACTGTAGGCCATTGCTTGTAATCAGATACACATAACAACAGTTCTTTTGATCTTCAAAAGGATTTCGCTTCTTTGATTATGAGTTTATCAGTAGCACATACACGGGCTGCAGACACACACAGTTTAGCCTTGCCCCATTTTAAATGCAGGTACACAGCCAGCAAGTGTCCTTTATGCTGTATCCAAGTATCTATTGAGATAAACTGCCTGAGCTGTTCCAGGAGACAGCCTTTCTTGGCAGGTGCAACAGGGTGAGCATCTCAAGATCTTAAGAAGCATCACGGCAAATAAATTTGCTGTACTGTGACTTTTCCCTCAAGATGAACTCTCAAATACACCATATTCCATATCAATCCCAATCACAGTGCATTAAACCTACAGCATCTTTATATATGGTTTGACTCTCCAGCATTGTCTAAACAAAAGGGTGTCAGGTGAAAAAAAAAAAAATAACACAATAGTAACATTTAGAATTAGGGATAGCAAATTATGTTCTTTTCACTACACCAAGTTGCAAACAAAATCAGACATTGCCTTGGGAACTGCCACCCAGCCTAAAATGAAAATAAATGCAGTATCAGCAAAGAGAGAGAAGTACTGCAGGAGTAATTAATTACTCTGCATCCATATTTGGTAGCTGATTTAGTTTCTGACCCATCTGGAAATGCTGACAGGGCAGCCCAGAACACCTGCTGCTGTTTAGGCAAAAAAGAATTAAAACAAGGGTAAAAAAAGAAATAGCAGTTTGCTATATCACGTTTGCCACCCTACAGTTAATTCTACGAAATCTGGTTGATTTTAATAGCAATCTGCTCAGCTCCTCACTCTTTACAAGGAGATCAAATTCTGTTTGAGGTGCATGTGATGAAACTGTGTTACCCAACTGTGTGTGGGAAGAGGGACTTGCCAAGGAAGCTCCTCTAGCCATGCCCTGCAGTCTGCTCCTTCTCCCTCTGTTTCATCACTGCTGTCTCCAGCCTTCTGCTGCTGGTCCAGTGCAGCTCTTTCCTGTGGGCATCATCAAGCCAAATACAAAGATCCTGCCAGAAAACTAGAGTATTTATATGGAAATCTAGAATTTTTCTAAAAATATTCATAGTCAGAAAAACCAGATTTTTTTCAAAAGGGTTAAAATCCCTTCCAAAAGGAGACCAGTTTTTCCAGGAAAGCTCAACATTCTGTTTAACTTATTCAAATATCTCAAAGAATCTTGGCCCCCATTACAGCATTGAGCACCTGGAACTGGACATGCTTGGGTTTGGATGTCTGCTCCTAAAAGCAACAATAGCTTGTGCTGTTGTGGGTAATTCAGTTTTGGAAGCAGAAGCCTTGATTTATATGAACTCCATGCTAATGGAGAATTACTTCCAGTTTGTTACAGATTTCAGCACTGAAATTAGGTAGTTTTCTTGCCAAATTTGGGTCCAGTGTGATTCCAATCGAATGAGTTTTGAAGAGCTCCAGTCCTTTTTACAATACTGCAGCATGGCTTGCAAACCAGCATTTAAATGTTTGGGGTTACCCAGCACTACAAAGTGTTCTTTTATCAGATGCAGCTGACTGAAAAATGAAAAAAAACACTCCCTCTTTCCTCCCACTCTAAAAGCATTTAAAATGCAGTGTTTCCGGCAACCTAGCTGGGTGGAGGCAGTTGGCAGTGGTGTGTAATGTATAAAATACAGAGGGACAGATGTTCAGCTGATGGCTTTAACAGATACAGCAGCAGCACAAGGATGACAGCTCTATTAGATTTCAGGAGGTGATGTGTCATTTGTGCAGTAGGCTACTCCACATCTTCATAAAAGCCACTTTTTATGGGGTGAGATGGGAGAGATCCAGATAAAAGTGACATAAGAAGGCTGGTCATGAGCTCGATTAAAGATTTGCTGGAAATCACATTAAATAGGAGCTCACATCTGCAGATGAGCTCTGTGGCATTCCCAGTTGGTAGCAGAGCCTCTCCTTGCAGCTCACTGCTCCCTGGTGCATCCTTCACCTCTCTTACACCCAGGTGTAGCTGATACTCTGTTCAGAGGAAGGGAGCTGCCCATTGCCCAGAGCATTGCCCCATGATGGACGTTTAGAGAAGATCCACTCTCAAACTAGTAATATCACAGCAGCATAGTGTTGCCAGTGACAAAACCAAGGCTGGAGATCCCTATGATGCATGAAGCAGGAACATCTCCAGCAATGTCCATACCATTAGTTTTAGCTACTCCAGTCTTTGCTCTTTGCCTCTCACCTTCTTCCACTTAATCTTGTATTTCCTTTTAAAATGTCTTTTTCAGCTCTTGAGTCCCAGGTGTTTCTCTTTCTTCAGCTGACACTCAGGCTGTGCATCAGGCAGCCATCATGACTTGGCAAAGGTTTGCTGGGTCAGTGAAGAAAGACCCTCAGATCCAGATTTTTGCTATTAAAGTTGTCAGTCATGTACGTCCTTAGAGACTGCAAGAGCATGAAAATTAAATCTATGGATTATTTCATGCTTTTATTTTTTTTTGCCTTAAGTGCACATGTGGTCTTGTCATTTTTATCACTGTTAGTGGTAGTCCTCAAAAAATAGTGGGCTAAAAAATTCAATTTCTTATTCTTGCTGCAAGCTGAATACCAAATATGAACTCTGCAAAGTGCACTCACTTATTCTACTTCATCTATCACATTCTTACATTCTATCATATGCAATGCTTGTGTAACATTTGCAATCCTGCACATGAGGAGAATTTGCCTCAGGCAATAAACTACAACCTGATGTCCTGATATCAACAAGCAGGAGAACCTGAAAACATCTGTGTCCTGCCTGGCAATCAGTCAGAGGAGAAGATAAAACTACTCTGGTGATTCTGACCTGTCCATCTCTGTCCGTGGTCAGTCACACTCAATGACTGGGAGCCAAAACACTGAAGATCCAGGGCAAAGAGAATACAGACAATAGCTACAGAAAAAGTGATACTCTTAATTTTAAAGGTAATTCCACTTCTACCAACTCTAGTTCACTTCAGCCAACTAAGATAAAACCCAAACTCATGAAAACTTTTGCTTCACGTCCACATTCTACAGCAACCTCCTTTCTGCTAACACTAAGATAAATCAGGCAGAGAAACTTGCACAGTTTTTACTTAGGAAAGAGAGAGCAGATGACAACCAAGAGCTGTGCAAACCCCACAGTGTGAGCACCCAGAAAAATGGCTATGCAGGACTATTAGCAGAGTTTCTGTCCCTCTGCTGTTGGCATGCACAGCTTCAAGAGAAACAAGAATCTGGTGAGAATTCATATAACTAAACGACAGCCCAGAGTTTCAGGTGTGATACATAAATTGCCTTACATGATTTTTGGTTGTCAAGTTTAAGGCTGCTTAAAAGACTCAAGCAGCTGGAGCCCTTCACCCTTGCTGGAAAATCTGCTTCAAGCTGGGCAATCTTAAATAGTATTAATAATAAAACTGGGTCTGTTGCAAAGCTGCATTTCCTGGGGAACTTAGTAGGAAAGTACAAGGTTTTGGAGGATGAAGTCAGAAAGATCAGGGACCTGAGGACTATTCTTCCTGGTCACCCATCTTCTGCTAAAAGCTGAAATTTTTGAGTTTGTCTGGTTAAAAAAAAAAGCCTAAAAATCAACATGTAGCAGGTCCACAATGCAAAGCAAGACTTTTGAGCACCCTGCTACCAGTTTTGACCCTCTGTGATTAGAAATTTGTTTTCAAGTTCCTAAAACACTGACTAGCACATGATATCAATGCTAATAAAGCAGGAAATATTTCTGCATATCAGCTAAGTGCTAATCTGTTCTGTTTCTGCCACATGTCCAATATTTACACTTATTTGTTTTAAATTTTGATTTTTATCCATGAGTGGTATAACTGTAAACTTGCATTTTATTTGCACTTTTTTATGATGCCCCAGTGGTTTCCTGAAAAACCCAAGAGAAGAAGCACATGAAGGATAGGAAGTGTCATGCAAAGTGTCAAGGCTGTTTCAGTGGTAATTTTCTTTTCCAGGTTGGATTGCAGGAGAAAGGTACTCTCAAGGAAGAAAAACAGAATGAACATATGTACTCAGTAAATTCTTGATGCTCCATGAAAAATCTTGGCCCAGATGCAGCTATGGCTAATAGTCCAAAATAAAACTAGTGGGAAAAAAATTTCTCATACACAAACTAAAATTTTAGAAGTTGAAGTTAGAGCCTTCTCCTGAATAGATGTCCAAACCACATTAATTATTTAATGCACAGAGTATCTAGACAAAGAGCTAAGAACCAGCAGCTGAAAATCCTGAAAAAAACCCCAAACCTCTGTACTAAAATGATGATATTATAAAGGTATCTAATGAATCTCATGTTGAGATCCACAGAGCATGGGACATCAGCAATGGGGTACATAAAGGGATGTGCACCTCCTCTGCCTGCATGCCCCTCTTTCCATAAAAACCTTCAACATGCAATAAATGACTCTGGAGAAGCTTTGGGGAGATGTTTTGGGAGATGATATATAAAACTCTCACAAGGGCAAAATGATTACTGAGCAAAAGAAAACCTTGCTGTGGAATTTGTTTAAAAACACATCAAAGCCAGAGATGTTAAAAATAAAATATTTTCACTTTAAAAAAAACCAACCAATGAACAAACCCACAAATCCAAGAACACAAAACTCCAAAACACCCTCAAAAGACCTCCCAAGCCCCAAATCTCTGTCACTGGACACCAGCCAGAGGAAGAGTTTATGTTCCTCTGGATAGATGTCAGTTCAGCCTTGGAACCTGGCCCACAGAGAAGGATGAAAGGATGAAGTTTCATACTCCTAACTAGGAGAAGTGGCACCATTTTGAATGAAAATATTTATGTTGTTAATGATATATTATTGTGCTCATAGGAAATAAAAACTTGAGCAAAACAAGAACTTTTACTAGAACAGTTGATTTTTTTTTCTTAAATTAAGGAAACTATTTAAATTAGGTTTTTTACCAGACACAAGAGAACAACATTTCTGCAAGTATTCTACTTGTAGTTTGACCCTATCTTCACAAGAAAAAAGACGCAAAACCCACCAAAAAATGAACCTATCCAAAGTCATCTCCTTACCAAAAACCAAATCAAAACAACTTTCCCACAGCTTGATATCTCAAGCAGAATTTTCCATAACAAAAGCAGGGAGAACAGCTTTACCCATTTAGAGCAACTGAGATTTTGCCCCCAGACGTTCAGAAATCAAAAACACACAGCAGATGCAATTATGTCTCACAGCAGAAATAAATATTCTGCTTACTGTAGGAATGTCCCAACGGACAACTTTTCTAGAAATAAATTTCAACTAGAATTAGTTTAGTTTTGCAACAGATGCTTTGAATTTGAGTCTGCTCCTTCTCAAAAGCCATGAGACAGCAGCTGACCTTAAGCCGTATCTTCCTATCATCCTCATTCTCATATCAACTTATAAACTGCTGGATGAAGTTAAGAGCAGAATCCATCTTGTATTTAGGATTTACAAACCATTAGGAAGATCTCAGCTCACTCTGACTTCATTTTGTTCTCACCACTAAAGCACATTCATTAACTACTGGTAAAGAATCCCTGAGCAGTTTCTAGGGATTGTAACACAGATATTAAATGCCTTTCGGGTCCAAACAGTAGTTATCCAGCACCAATCTGTCTCTCCAGCTCTTGACAAGTACCACATAGGCAGACATCAAAAAGGGCTGAGTATTTGATGAAAGTTTTACCAGATGATCTGGGAGCAGCAGAAAAGTTACAGACTTTGGTGCCTGCACAGGATTTAGCTTGCAGGGCACAGGCTGGAAGTGCCTCTGATGTATCTTCACAAGATTAATGCTCAATATCTTTAATCATTCCCTACAGTATTTAAAATAGGAATAAATCTAAAGCCTTTCAAATGAATATTGTTTATAATCCTGGACAGAAAACAATGTGGGAGTTAATGTGCATGTAGAATACAGTATTTAAACTCCCTTCCTTTTTTCCTGTTTCTTTGAAAGGGTCCAAGTGAAAATAGCACTGTTCTGTTCTCTGAGTTATCTGTAAAAAGGAAATGTTTCTGTGAAAGCCACCAGATGTTCTATATCATAATTAAAGGATTGGTTTGTTATTGGTACTTAGAGAAAAATATATTTTACTGATAACTACAGCATAAATATTTATGTCAATTAGTTACAGCAAAACAAAAATAGTTAAGACACAGCTTTTATCACTTATTACACTACCTGCTAGAAGTACAACTACTGAAAGTATCATTTATGGTAAATAGCAAAATAAATATTGAGAGTAAGGGAATCTTCATATTTGCTCTTATCTTGAAGACAAGGAGAGACCCCTGCCCAGCTCTTATTGTGCCCCTGTGATGGGTTTTTTTTAATTACAAATGTGTTGAAATGAAAATGCTCCCACTGAAAACTGAGTGGCTGCTGTCTGTAGTACCTTGTGTACTTTTATTTTTTATCCTGCAGACAAGTTGGCTTCAGTTTTGCTGTTCTCCAGCTATAATTTGTTAGCAAATCTCTCTGCTAGGAAATTCACACAAACAACATTGTAAGCAAATATTGGAGCATACTAATGAGAGACAATATTTACATTTACAAAATATATTCTTGAAACCCAAACCCAGATGCCACAACCACTTATCCAAGGTTAACTTTATGTGCACCAGGGACTTTACAGACCTCAGAACCACCTCAGTGTTGGAATAAAATGGCTCAGACAAGACCCTTCAGAAAACAACAGCAGCGTGCACTTCCAGTCGTTTACATCTGAGAGAAACCTTTGCTTACACCCTTAGTTTTAAGCACCTATTTAGGTCTCATTAAACTGTTTTTACATTCTTAACTGCACAGAGGTGAATCCTTATTCAGAGATGCCACTAGATAAGAAAAAACATAATGAGAAATAATTTATAATTGGAAAGTTGTTTAAAACTAGTGATAGACAAAATTGCTGAGTGCAAACATGCTCTGTTGATTTTACCCTATTTCTTATTTAAAAAGAGGAAGAAAAATTCAAACAAAATTTGGTTACAAGTATAGATTATTCAAAGCATGAATGAAAATATGCTTGGAGGATTTCTGAAAGTAGAAATCCTGTCTGGACAAAAATAAGTGATCTTTAAAGTGAATGAAGTTTTTTTTTTGTATGTTCCTACCCCCCAGAGATTTCTGCTCACTGAGGATGTTTGTTTTCCTCAGCTTTTGATTGACTAAAAATATAGATAAATAAAGAAAATGAATAGGACTGAGTTCTTTATAAGGGTGATAACATGTTTTTAGTGTTCCCCATCAATCAAAGTACAGGTCAGTCTGATGAACCTGCAAAGACAAGACCACTTCTGTACCCATGTTCTGGTAAAGCTTCTGCATTCATATTGTTCATTATGTATTGGTGCCCATGGAATGCGCACGTTTAAGTACTCTGAAGGATCAATACTTTTGGAAAACCAGCTTATACACTTCATATATGCATTTTTGAGCAGAAAAAGTTAATGTAAGGATGAACTATTCTGTGCTGGAGATATTTGAAATATAGAGAAATATGGAGACACATAAATTTGAAAATTAGACTTTTTTTAGATTTTTGAAGATATCCTTTCAGCATCCCCCCGAAGATGTATGCTACTTTGAGAGCTGTAGGCTTTGCCCTGGTTTTGACAAACACGTGGAGGAAGATTTCACATTTATGCCAACACTGGCAGTGAAAATTTGATTTGAGTAGGAAATAAAAAAACCAAGTAGGAAGCTGGTCTCAAAATTCCTATCCAGGAAAATCACCTTGGTTGCCAATTAACTTGCAATTGCACCATGTGCTTGAACCAGGAAGGTCAGATCAGAGACAGGGCTGAGCATGAGTAACTAACGAGAACAGATGTGATGTCCACAGCTGTAACCACAGGCCTGACTCAGACAACAAAGAGAAGACCTGCTTGCAAGATCCAAAACTTCAAAAAGAAATATTACTAGCCGAAACAATTGCATTTTCATTGAGACCTTCCTTGTGTGGAGCCTCTTGGTTGTGCTAACGTCACCTGGGACAAGGCTGAGTGGAACCTTGTCCCCTGAGCACTCTGATCCAGCTGTTTCACTCCAGTGCTGTTGTACCCACACCAAGTCAGCCTCTGTGGGATAGGAATATCTCACTCAGCTAGCCAAAAGCAGTGGATCTACATGCCCAGTGAGGGCAGCTGCTGGGAGCTTGTCCCAGGGACAGCAGGTTGGTAGCAGACAGCATGAAGGCTGTGCTGGCTCCAGGAGTTGCCAGCTGCTGGAGTGGTGAACACAAATCCTCTGATCAGGTTTTAATTTTCTTCCAGGTATTGCAGCAACACGAAATCCTACCATTTTTTTTGTCCATCCCAAATTCTTCATGTCTCTAAAGAGCATGACCCTGGTGACTAAAGAAGTGATTTCTTTGGACTGCTGCAAAAAACAAGAAGTTCTGAAGACACAAAAAACAAAAAATCCTGAAGGTGGGAAAAAAAAAAAAAAAAGAGGTGCAGCCTTTTGACTGGTGTTGAACAATAATCCCCACCCAGAAGTTTTTTCCAAGAACATTTCCATCCCTACAAGACAAAACCAGGGTTTTCAAATAACACCTCAGGACAAGCCTTTATTTTTCTTGGAAGATTCTATTCGGAAACCTAGACTAATAATTTGGGCTGTGAAGCTGTCCAAGCTTTTGGATTCTGAAAGGAAAGGATTTCCAACCAACTCTCATTGAGCTGATATCTACTACCTGTCATCACTTCCCTGCTCTGTGTAACTATTGGAGAGGGTTCCCTCTTTTATTCTCCCCGAGAACTTGGTTGTGTCTGGTATGAGAAAATATCCAACAAGGCTGTGCCAGGTATCTCCATGTGTTCAGGCTCTCAACCTTTCCTTACAGATAAGGAAAACGTGCTCTGGGTGAGTCCATGGCACAGTCACAACAATAACTCCCTCTCCTCCAGGCTCCTCTCCATGCCTTCCCACTGCTATTGCTGCATTTCCTTCCCTAGCACACCAAAGTGACAATGCTGAATCCTGACACTGACTCTTCAGCCTGTCCAGGGCTTCTGCAGAACCAAACCTCCAAATCAGGGTTTCACATTTGCTTCCACAGAGTATTTTGGGGATGCTGAACACAATCGATGAGAGGTGTATGCTCACATAATCCTGGTATTTTGTGCTGCCAGGGAGCTGTATTTCACAAGAAGAATGATCTGTTTATCTGTCTTATCCATAAGAAATGTCTGACCAAGATTTCCTATTCTAGATTATGTCAGTTTTCATTAAGGCTTTTGTTTCTACTATCTGAAGCAGCAAGCTTTGAATGGGGTATTGTAAATGAAGATCATTCACCCCTCATAGAATAGACTCCTGACTTAATTAAAAGAAAACTGAAAAAATGAAATCAGACAATGATGCTATTAGAGAGTTCCATATCATTGTAATTTGATGTCATTTTCTAAATGGATCAAGAAATCACAACAGACAAGTGGCTGAATAATGCTACAGATGACTGTCTTAACAAGAAATATTTTCCTATTTTCATCTGTGATGTATACACAAACAATAGTAACAATAGCATGGAAATAATTTCTTTCATTACTGTGTGATAGACAATAATGGAATAAAATGGCTATTGTTGGCTGGGATTAGGATAAAATGGATGCCTCAGAAGGAAATCCCCAAGATGTGGCTGGACAAACACCAGGCACAAACACATGCACAAATTCCATGAAGCACTTTATTAGTGAGTGCATTGACTGAATGGCAGCTGATAAGGTTTTCAATAACACAGAGACTGCTAGTTGTATAAAGCTCTGTAATCTAAATGCAATTCAAAGTGTTAACAATTTTGTAGCCTTTATCTGAACGCATTTTTCCCACATGCTTTAGGTGACCAGGTCATAATCCAAAGACAAGCAACTCTCTTGTTTTACACTGTTGATCTAGCAAGTGGCAATTTTTCTCCTGCACACAAAGGTCATTGTACTCCAGACAACATCTCATTTTGGTGTCCTCCACAAATCCAGGATGCCCCAAAACAAACACAGATGGATTACATGTTGCCTGTTAACTCTGCATTCCTCTTTCTTTCCTCGGATGCCAAAAAATAATTAAAGAGCATTTGTGTGCGAGTGGTGGCAGTGCATTCCTATAATTTGGCAATTATCTTGTCAGCTACCTTTATTAGATTCTCAGCACTGCAAATTGCTTCCAAGTATGTGCTGTGTGGCTCTACCACGCTTATAACATCAAATTCTGTAATTGAAAGCTTAGAGATAATTTTAAATGGCAAAAAAGTTTGAGTGAAGTTCAGGATGTATTTATATAAAGCTTTCATTTTTTCTGCTTAAAGTCAAGGAGCTAAATCTTTCCTAGGAGGTTAAGTGGGATTTTGTTCTGCCGTGCTTTTTTGAGAGGAACTTGGTTCCCTTCCAGTCACACATGAAAATAAACCAATTTTGGAAGATGCAATGTGTCCCAAAAGCTCTCTTTTAGGCATCATTAGGTACACTAGTGAATTTTCTAATCCAGCCACAGGAATATCACCCCAAGCCAGGGGAGTAGGAGATGAGGTACTCACGCCTGACTCTGTTGGAGCCCATCTTCAGAGAAACCTTCACCCCAAACCAGAAGGCCGAGGTAGCAGAGCTGGGCCATTAGCAGGAGGCGTACTGGGCACAAGAGCAAGGTTCCCCCCTTGGTAAAGTGACAAAATTGGAGACAGAAAAGAGGAAAAAAGAGGAAAAAAGAGTAAAAACAGTGTGATTCTGTGAAGAACATTACTTGATAGATCAGAATTAGTTGATGAGCTGTGGTTGCATCATAACAACGATCTTGATGTATCCCAACACACCTTTCCTTTGTTCTAGCCTCTAACTCAGTGAATATGAAAAGTTACAATAATAGCTTATGAATTTCTTGTCCAGTTCCATTTCTCTCATGCTTGCTATGTATTTTAAGGAAAGATTTATCTGTTTCCAGTATTTACTGACACATGGAGATGTACCACGACAACAAAGCCCAGCTGATGGAATCATGTGGGGAGGCACAAGGCTGTGTGTGAGCCAGCAAGGCCTGTTCCAGTGCTACTTGGAGCACTGAGGGATACTTGGAGGATAATTACCAGCTCACTTTAATTTGCAACAATTTCTGAAGAGCCAGGGTAGCTGGATATACAACAAAACTGACAGAATTGTTTGAACATTGCATTCTCACTGTAATATACACCTAACAGGTGCTTTTAGAGTGTATACTCCCCTGCTCTCTTCCTGACATCTAGAAAGATGCAAAAATTATCTGCACTATAACAGGTTTTTGTTGTTGTTGTTGTTTTTTTAGTATAGGTAAGGTTGAATGTACTACCTCTTCCTATGGAAATTTTTCCTTCCTGGTTTACACACAACTTGAAGAAAAATACAGACGTGCAAAGGTAAAGAAAATATGTAAAAATGCCCATATACAGCTGGTGTTTCAAATGCCCTGGATCCTTTGGAAGATTCTCACTAGGACCATACCAGATTTAGATAGATAAACATCTATTTAGATACATAAATGTACCAAAGCACATGGTTACCTTGATATCACAGCAGGATCTAACCTACAGCCTAAACTACATATTTATTCTGCATTTAAACCATACAATGTAATTCCTACTGGCCTGGATCCCAGTATCACCACTTTCAGGTAAGTATTCTAACCAATACACTCCAGAATTCCTTTCATCCTTTTTAAAATTATTCAGTGTAATGCAGAAGAATTTTAGCCAAAGAGACTTTCATAGCCAAATAGATTAGGAGCAAGGGATGGGAACATGAGCCTAATGGGCAGAGGTAAGAACTACTCAGTGGGAACCCACAGCCCTGTAGCTGGTGAGTTTAACAGCCTGGCACAAAGTTGCCTTCTCTGCAAATTTCACAGGGAGCAATACATTATTTTCCCAGCCAAAAATGTAGGTAGCATTGTTGTTGCACTAAGCTTTTTAGTTCCAAAGCCACTGCTTCCTCTGTTTGTAAAGGAAGGAAGTATTGCAAACAAAACTTCAGCTTTTCCCTTGGTCCTACCTCCTTTGTGTAAGCAAGCATCATTTAGCATTGCAGAGTCAACCCTTTTATTATACTCTTAACAGTTGCAGATACTTCACAACAAGAGCCAATCTCTGCCAGCTTGCTCCCAGATCTCAAGCTCAAACTTGAGGGATACTGTGTCTAATCCTTAAAATGTCATTAGTAATTATGGGTCTATTAATACAGCTCTTAAGCCACTGTATTTTGGCTACAACCTCATGACTGCCCTCACAATGTCACTGTCACTTAAACAAACCGACTGAAATATCCTTCCCCAGATTAAATTTCACTCCAGCACAGCTGTCCTCTGTCCTGTTGAGGTAGTTCAGGTAGTAAACTTTGCCTTAACAATACCACAGTTTGGGAATGGGATTAAGGAGTAAAAACCAACAATTGCAGGGCCTCTGTTAGAGGTTAGTTCCCACATACTTCCCTGGCAGCCTCAGAGAGGCAAATCCAGGATCAGAGCAATATGAAATCCAAATGCTACGTTCAGATACTGCTACACCATCATCAGTAAATAATCACTCATATGTAAAAGGCTGCATTAAGAGGGGACAGTCCTATACCTCCCCAATGATTTATAAGCCATGATTGCAATTACCCCTTTGAAACAACAAAGAGGATTGCCTCCCACCAAATGTGCATACAACACCCAGACAACTACTTTCTTTTTGGACGAGAGAATAAACCCAGACAAAGTTGATTATTTCATTCTAGCAACAAAGATCTTGCACAGAGAGAAAAATTATTCATTTTAAATAATTTACAAGTGGTGAGTAGCTCTGGAGGTAACATCCCTGCCTTTGAACCCAAGGGTGAAAACCTAGAATCCTGGCCAGTAGACAAAAATGTGTGCCTTGGTGCCAAAGGCATCTCAAGGTAAGCATGACTAGCAGCTCCTTGTCCAGACAGCTGAAGCCTTTGAAGATGAAGTGAAGGCATTAACTGAGCTCTGACCTGGAGTTGTACCACTTTTCCACTGTTTATTTCTGTTTGTACATGAAGAATAGATGAACAGTAGCCAGGAGACTGAAGAAGAGAAGGCGGCAGAATCAATTAAAATGTACTTGGGAAAATGTCAAAGAGAACAAAACAAGCTCATGAAGTAAAGCTGGGGCAGAGGAGAAGGTCAGGGTGGTGCAAAACTCAGGCAGAGGAAGCAAAGGTGATTCTTCACCACCTTTGTGTAACACAGGTTCCCAGAGCAGCAGAGGGATGGGATCTGTTCACTGCCAGCTGATTTTGCCCCATACATGGCATCCCCCTAAAAGTCCCTGTTCCCTTGAAGGGGAGGAGGGGACTGGAGCAGATCCAGCTGCATGGAGGCCAGCCCAGAACCTTCTGGTCGTTGTGCCCCAGGCAGCAGCTCCACCACTCTGCAGGGCAGCTCACCCTGAGGATGGTGACTGCCTCCTCAGAGCAGTTCTATTCACCAACTTATTCGAGGTATTCCAGTGGAGAACACTTTGCTGTATAATTCCCAAGAGAAACAATGAAACACCAACAGTTTTCAGGTATTGGATTCAATGGTTGAAAGCATGATGCAGGATATTACTTGGCTGTATGGTACATTTTTGTTGGACCTGCATGCACCAACAATTAAAAGAGTAGCAAGGACAGCAATTGTACCTAGGATCTCAGATTTACTACTACTGCTTCCTTACATCCCTGTCTGACTTGGGACCAGACAGGCATTGCTTTCTGAAGCCACTCACACTGAACTTTGCAGTAGTATAACAGGAGCTTTTCAGGCAAAAACAAACAAACAAACAAACAAAAAAAAAAACCCCAAAAAACCCAAAACAATGTGGGAGCTGGAACTAATGAACAAAAACTGAAAGAAAGAAGAAGCTCAGCTACAAGCAATTCCACATCATCATCCTGAGGGCTCACTAGACTTCTGCATGTTTAAAGTCAGACCCACCTTCAACAAAAGGATATCTCTCCTGCCTGAGGGACCAACCTCTTCTGCCATGCCACTTCCCAGACCAGCCACTTAACAGCTCAAATCCCATATAATCTACATGCTACAAGAGTCAACTGCATCATGAAATCTACAACGTTGTCTCCAGAATTAATATATTCTCAACCCATGAGAAAGGGACTGACATAAGGATTCTAGTGTAGAATTAAGACTTAGTATATCAATCATATTCCAAACAATGCATGGCAAGAAACATTTCTTTTTTTCTTCAAAAGACTTCTGGAAGTTATTTTATTTCAATGAAAAATATACTTTTGCTATAAACAAGTCTTGCAAACCAAAGTTTTAGCCTGGACAGAGATATCTGAAGCTCTTTCCAGACATGAATTCACAGCAGGAGAAAGAAAACTGTTGAAGGTAAAAGAGCAAGCTCAGTTTACCTGGGACCTCAGGCTTCTCAGATAACTAAGAAGTGAGTCAGAGGCAACACAACCAAGCTGGTCATTCATCAAAACCAATCTAGCCACAGACACCACAAGTCCTGTTATCTTGCTGCCAGACACTACATTTTCCCATATCAGTCTGCCTTGCAGCCTGGTCTCCTCATGGTCAAACAGTCTTCATCATTTTGGTCTCCTTATTGATTTCTTTCCTTCTTGCAAGAATTTTCACTGGAGCCACCAGGTAACAGGGAGAGGAGAATGTTCAGACAGATCAAGCCCACATTTTTAAAAATGAACTTGCTGGCGTTTGGAAAAACAAACAGTTTTTCCTCAGCTCTCATCAGGGGGTAAAGAAAGAAATAATCTGCATAAAAATATTGACAAATGTATTTTACTGACTTTCCTATTTATTCATTGAAAAGAAGTTCTCTTAGAGAAAATTAAGGCATTTTAACCAGGTCTCTTTTCTGTTAGAGACAGAAGAACAAATTTCAGGAGAAAAAAAACCCTCTCTAAAATCAAAACAGTAGAGATTTGCCCTTGGATAAGCACACAGGGTCTGTATTAGCCACGTCACTTAGTGCATGATTAGTGAGCTGTTAAATATTACAGCACGAGACAACTGCAACAGCATATGCAGGAGCAAACAAGAAGCAAGGTTTTTACCTAATAAAGACCTAAATTATATGAGTGACTTTACAAAGAGAGCTCTCACCACCATCACAGATGGCTCAACCTGCACATCACTGATGAGCTCGTTGATGGCTGAGATTTTCTTTGCAGGAGGCTCTGCATAAACAGCAGACAATGTGCTGTTCGTGTTCAGGTCCTCATGTGGAATGGTTTCCACCCAGAACAGCTCCCAGACATTGCTTTTGCTGACTGAAAGGGAAGTAAAATAACTCCTAAAATATTTGCACCAGTGGTCCTGTTCAGTTTGTCCTGAGCACACAAGCAACTGCAACACTAACACACCATCTTCAGCTGGGGAAAATGGATATGGCTCCAGTGACCTGCCCTGTGCTTAAACCCTCTTACACCCACTGAGCCTGGATCTTACATATTTTCCATTATGCTACAGCAACTGATAGAACTTCCATTCCACTTTATAGCATCTGTGCATATCTGATTAATTCTTCTTTCCTGCAGGAAGTCCAGCAGCCATAGACTACATTTTATTAGGTAGAGTATAGCCAGATGATTTCAATAAATCACTTAAAAAAAGGAGACTAGTTTCCTGGTATTACAATAAAAAACTACTTGAAGAGAATAATTTCAGATGATAAATCTGCTGCCATTCACCAACAGTTGCATTGCTGATTAGAAACAGTGCATTGTCCCGAGCACGTCCCTTCCAACTCCCCACTGGGAACATGCCCAGCAGTACATGTATAAAACATATTCTCTCACACAGGGATACTAATATTGGTGATAAACTGGTAAAATTTAACATCTATTGTGCTACATTTCATGACAGATTGCACAGATCTTTTTATACACATTTTCATAATATTTAAGTCAAAATACATTGGGCATTCTCCTACCATCTTGAATTTTCAATAAAATATCCAGAGAAATCAGAACAATCCACTATCAACACCAAGCCCATCAAAAGCTAAAGGAGCAGAATCAGGACAATGACAGGAGTGTTATGGATGCTCTCAATCGAACCCTGCATCAACCAGAACAACTTCTCCTTGCATGGCTCCAGCACTGGATTTTCTTTATGCATCTCATCACAGCAGTACACAGGGAAGCAAAGAGGCAATGGAGAGAAGAATAGGAGAAAACTAAAAATTACCTGTGAGCATTATTATTGCATTTGAAATGAATTAGCTCCAGCCAGGCTTTTCCACTGGTGCTTTCTGCATCAGTGAGTGCAATACAGAATTTTAAGCTGGTAAGCTCAAGCATTGCCCCCAGAAGCCACTCAGAGGATGGATCACTGCTGCTGATATGGTACAAATTGCTGCTCCCAAAGCCACTCAGAATTCAAAAGGGGAATTAAATGAACAACATGAAGGTGAAACATATTTTCATGTGATGTCTGTGCAAACACAGGCAGTCATTTTGTAGCAAGAGAAAATCCAAGCTCTACTAGCCTGTATAGGAATGGTTTTGGGTAATATTAGTTTGTTAGCTCTTTTTGGTGCATTTACTCCATACATACATTCACAGTTTCTTTTATTTCTCATGCAACACTGCCCTTTAAATTTCTATGTAGTACCCTACTTTGTCCCCTTTACAATGCAGTTTATTCTATAACACTGCACATTCAAATCTCAGACCTGAAATATGAATTTATAAGAACTAACTAAACTGAATTAAATTCTGTGTTAAGATTGAGCAAAAAATATGTGGAATCAGAAGTCTATAACGAAGTTTAAATATCCTTTAAGATAATTTTTGCAAGAGTTTATTTGTGTGACAAGAGGAAGACATCCTTCCTGCTCACTGATACTCCAAGAACGGAAACATAATAATTTATGAAATAGGAGTATCTGTCTAGCTGATAAAATATGGTTTAATCCATGGGCAAACAGCTGTCATATGTTAACTCTTTAACAAGCATCCAGATATCACAACTTACTGCATGCATACAGAGTGCAATAAATGCATCTCTATTTTGGCAGGTGCCTACACGTTGACTTCTGCTCCCAAATCTTTCTTTAGCATCAACAACCACAGCTGAAAATCAGAATCCCAAGTACAGCACCAACTTTCTGCTGTACCCTGGAAAGCACTGCTTTAATTAACAATGAAGTTAGACTGTTGTGTTTGTGTAGGTTGCTGCTCCAGGCCATCCCTGTAGCGTTGGATGTTTGTGGTCTCCTCAACTTCCTGCCGTTCTGTCACTTCTTGCTTGGTGCCTGCCATGAGATATGTCAGCTACAACATCTGTGCATGTAACATCAAAGATTCACTTTAGTTTACATTCTGGTGAGATGATGTAAAAGCAATTTGTTTGGGTCTTTTTAAAATTTATTTTTCCTCCTTTCTTTAGAAAAGGACGTGCCACTGATGAGTCTCAGTTCAGTGCTGGATTAGCACAGTAAAGTGTGATGGTTGTCTATGAAGGTTGTTGCATGTTCTCTCCATGGGGGGAAGGAAAACATATTTTAAAAGTTTCCCATCCTCAAGTGTAGAGGGTCTTCCCAGGAGGAGCTCAGTCTATTCAAATTCAGAAATTAAAATTAGCCTAGCAATTCCACTTTTTTCTTCCTTCCACTTTCATTACTTCAAATGACACAAGTTTATCAGGGGAAAACAAATTTATTTAGAAATTATTCTGCTTTGAGGAAAAAGAACCTAATTGCAACACTCATATGGTGAAACAATCACTTATAAATTGGTTTAGAGAAAGAAATCTGGTCTGGCAGTTAGGCAGCTAGTCTCATAATTAAACTGCTGCATTCACTGTCATACAGGTTGCCCCAGAAGCTGTGGATCCAATACCTGGATGTGACCAAGGCCAAACTGCACAGGATTTTGAGAGACCTGCTCCAGTGGAAGATGTCCCCGTCCACTTCAAGGGAGTTGAAACTGATAATCTTACCAGTTATAATCTTACATCCCTTTAATAGTCTTTAAGATAATTTTTAAGATCCCTTCCAGCCTAAAACATACTATTTTTCTGTCATTAATTAGGCATTTAAATATTTTGGTGAAACTGGATGCGACTCCCACGCTTGAATGCCACACTTCTGTATTGGGAGAATAACTCTATTAAACCATGCTCAGAACTCATGGGGACACAATGGCATCAGACAGCTTTGTGTGGTAGAGTACCAAGCCTTAAGAGAAGCTCATATTAAAGCTGCCTGATTTCAGTCTCTCTCCAGAAGTTATTACCAGTACAAGGACATTATTTTTATAGAAGTATCAGCAAGAGGAAATGTGAACAGAGCCACTTGAGGCTTTAAACACAACCTCCACACTGTGGTTCTGGGAAGCAGGAAAGCTCCTGCTGCACGCAGAGCTGCTGTGGGCAGTCCCAGGCATCCTGCAGAACAAGCAGTGAATTCTGCCAGCAGCACTTCACGGGTAGAGATGCTCCCAAATGCACCATTAATGTCTATCCTCTGGAAAACGAGCCTGGATTAGGAGAGTTCTGCACTTCTCCCTTCATCCATAGCTACATGCACATAGCAAAAATGCTGGTGTCAGGTCAAGGGGCATGAGGGCAACTTCTGGCTATTTTCATCTTACCATGTACTGTAAATAAGAATTGCAACTGCTCAGCTGTGCAAGGCCCATATCTATCTCAGCAAAGCCCTTGAGGCTTTTTTGGTGTGCTTTGAGAGTTTTTTGTTGTATTTTTTTTTTTTAATGAAACAATAACCCTCATGTCTAGTTTTCCTCTTCAAGGAAAAATTTTCAGTGTAAATAGTGTATTTTTTCCTTGTTGTTAGATATATATATATAAACAGACACACACATATACATCCATGAATTTATTTCTATTGCCAATTATAACCAATTTGTCTCTGAAATGCTCTTTTGAAACATAGCAGGAAAAGGCCACTGATTCAATAGAGAATATTGACTTTTTCCCTACTGCCCTGGATATCTGCCTGAACAAAGAGCTGGTTAGACAAAATACAAAGAACCCCTTGTATGGGGCTAAGTTCACCTGGGAGAAGTATTAATGAAGTCCCAAGGGGGAGGGGACTCAAACTCCCCTGCTTTCAATGCTAAAGGAAGACAGGCTCAGAACACCAAATACCCTGCCTTCCTCAACCCCTTTCTCTTTAAACCACAAGAAGGAGTGCCAAAGTAATTGAGAATTTGGGACCTTTCTGCTATTAGTCTGTAGGGTCTGTGAAGAAAGCAGGTAGAATTTCAGACGGCACACCAGCGGCTGCATGGCAGCTGAGAATCTAAACCAAAGATTTTAAGTAGGTCAGTACTAGAGGACTTATTAACTCTCACTAAAAGACCTTCCGAAAAGTGAATACCATAAGCAATAATTACATGTGATAACTGTACAAATGTCTGAACTTGGAACATGGTTGTTCAGTGTGTATTAAGCCATTTATTCCATTTCATTTCTACTGCAGAAGACAAGAGACAAAACCATTGTTCTGCTAGGAGATTGATTTCACTTTAGTGAAATACTGTCCCTGGTATTACTGTGGAAATTATAACACTCCTAACTGATAATTATTCACCAGCTATACTGAGGAATATTTTTCTCTCACCTCATGTATTAGTAAACTGTATGTAGTTTACAGCCTAACGTTGGAATATTGAAATATCATTATTTGGTTCTGTTCATTTTAATTTTCCTTTAACTCCTTGCCAAGCCTGTTGCCTTAACTGCTACACCATAATAAACTGCTGACTTGAATTGTGCATTACAGAGCCTACACCTGGTTTCAGCATTTCTCACACATTGAAAAATAAGACAGCAAATTGCACTCTCTCAAAAGAGCTTAAAAGGATGGAAGTGCACGAACAAGGGGAAGTTAATATGATCCAAGTGGCACTTCCAGGCCTTCTTCCTGGGCAGAGTAGAAGAACATCACCCAAGGGATGGCACCTGTCTGCCCACAGCCTTGGTGAGTGAGATGTTCAGCTGCTTCCCTACCCACAGGATGGAACAATCTCTTTAAAAGAGAAGGAAAGGGCTACCCCTCCACACACACCGTTGGCACCATGATTGCAGGAGAGGAGAGCCCAGGCAGGCAGGGTAATAACTTTTTCCTTACAACCAAGAAATCGTGCGACTTCTGAAATACCTTCACACATTTTTGGGACAACTGTGCTGCCTGTTGTGGTACAAACATAGCCCTGCAGTCCTGCTCCTGAAGGCCTTTTGTAGCACAAGTTCTGCTTCTTCTCTAGTTGAGCCATCAAAACATCTCCCTGCAGTACTTTTCCTGTGCAAAGCACAGAAACATCTACACAAGTTATCGGGATTTAGTTGCTTTTGCAACAGTCACGGTTCTAATGGGAAGGGCACAGTTCCAGACCACCTGATTTCTTTTGAAGACCACCTCTGGAAACTGCCCCATAAACCTCTTTATCTTTAGTGCACACGGAGCTTCTGGTACCCCAGTGCCTGAGCACAGGTTCCTCAGGTGGGCTGTCAAACAGCCCTGGGTTTGTGAATTGTGGCTACCACCAGGGTAATACCTGTGGCCACCTCTGCTGAGCACAGGCTGCTGACACAAGTGCACACCTCTCTCTTTTGAGGGCTAAAAATTGCAACTGAAGGTTATTAAGAGGACATACTTTGAATGAACAGCTCAGAGGTAGGAACAATTAAGACAGTCTGCCAAAGCAGAAAGATTTATGGCCTTCAGGAAACCACTGTTTTGAAGGAGTCATTCTTCAGACTTGTAATGTAAAATCGTTTTGATGAACCAATTTCCTTTTCCCCTTTCATACAGTCCCAACATACACATACTGCCTAGGTTTTCTATTACTTTATTTCTCAAAAAAAAATAGGAACGCTGAGAGCGCACCAACACTTGACATAGATGCACTGTCATTTCAAATAATGCTCATCATTCTAGAAAAATACTACAATAATCACCCTGTAATTTGCTTTTAAACATGGGTCTCACAGAACAAATGAGGCATTTTAGGCTAGACTTTAAAAACTAAAAATCTCATAGGTGGTCAAATGCTTTTACTCTGGGTAGATAAGTTCTTTCTGATAACAGAACTAAATCAAAATAAATCTGGTTAGTGTTCTTAGGTAAATCATTCTGCCATTTGAAAAACAAGTCTCTGTAGACCTAATTGAAGGTTACTACTTTAATAGAGGGTGTAATGACTCCATTCTAGCTGCACTTAACAGGCAGTCTGGTATAGTAAGTCAATATAACATTAAGCAGGATGTATTATACTGCCTTTGTTATAAAAGGCCAATAGCAAAAAGACAAACACAATTTTTCAGAAAGCATAGACCAAGACTTTCTGCAAATGTTCCTTAGAAAATCAAAATAAGGCTGAGTATTCCAATTCCACCAACATTTTACATTAAAATATACACAAAAATTCATTACCTTGGGTGAACACACACATGCTGAACCTTCTGTCTTCATGCAAAAACAGGTGTGAGGTAGCCTAGACTGAATTTTCTCCTGGGAAAGTAGGAGTACCTCTTTCACCCCTTTTCACAGAGGGCCTTCCAACCAAAAAGAGCCACCACACGCATGAGCTAGTCTCCTTAATCTCTCCTCTCAGAGGAAATAACAGCTCATCTTAATCACAGATTGAAATCACCTTTATCTGCCTTCAGTCTTGCTTAGAGATGGCTAGCAAAGGGCACTGAGGAGCTACAGGTGGGTGGCATTGTCTGCTGGCCCTGCTGCCCCTCCCCAGCACTTCTTTATGAGCAGGGGCAGTCCCAGTTTGAGTTGTAATTTTACTGGGTCAGTAAATAAATATAAATATAAATACACGAAAGGTCTGAATCTTGAGTGACTGTAGGCAGCAGCTTCAGCCTCTACAAGGTACAAAAGCACAGCAGTGAACTCAAGCACTACACGGTGTCACTTGGGCTGAAATGTTTAAGTGAATAATCATCACCTTACCTGCCAGACATAACACTACTTTATAATCCTTAGGAATCACACCTGTGTGAGTGTGCATACATAAATAAAACAAGCAAACTCATCTCCTTTCTGGCCAGATTGGAGACATGCTTTATACATCCCAAGTTAAATAGGAATCTTGCTTATATAATCTAGCATGATTTGTCTCCTGACCACTTTATTAAAATTTCAATGCCTAACTGTAAAAACAATAAAGCATCAGCACAAGCCTAGCATTTTTGGTTTAACTTGAAGACTGATGGATATTCTCCCAACACTTGCTGAAAGATTTTATTTTATTAGGTCACATTACAGAACAGTCTTCCTGAAGACTGGAGTCATCTCCTTGGTGATAGCATGCTTGACTGACACGATGCACTCACCAACATCTTGTAGACAGCTGTGAACATTTGCAGTGGTGCCAATTAATCTACGATAGCATCAATGGAGACAGAGAAACAAAGAGGCCGACACAAAAAGCTCTATTGAATAACATAATAAATGAGTGATGCAGGTGTTCTCTGGCTGGGTTTAATTCTTTCAGCCTTGCAGAAAGTTAACACTTGAGTCACCTTGGTCAAGGTGTCTCCCAGTTGTTGTCTCTTGGCTGCTCCTCTCCAATGGCAGCACATGGACCATGCTCTGAGTTCCACTCTAAATTATGAAGCTTGTACATACAAATACCATAAATAAATTTTGATGGTACAGCTAGAGGGGCTTTTGTTTCTAAAGTAGCCTTCAACACTGATGATATTTAAGTGATTTTTTTGTGGCATCAGAAAAGGTATAATTTCAGATAACCACCAGAAACAGTTGCAATGCTCAATGAACAGAATGGCAAAAGTCAAAAAGATGAGCCTAAAACTCACTGAATTTAATTGTAGGTGAGCACATGGTAGTTGTTTTGCAGAATGGTGGCCTTACAATCTTAGCTTAATGAGTTGCTTTGTAAGCTCTGAGCTAAATGGAGCTTGGAATCTTTAATGACCAATCTGTGTAAACAGCAGCTACTAAGTAACACTTTAATGCCTTGATGATCTTTTAATTTAATAGACAAATGATGAAGCAAATTTAACCAGCATCATAGCATTGATGCAGCAGGGAATGCATGCTGGAAAGAGCAAACAAAGTAATCAAGGATACAAAGGACTATCAGTGTCTGGTAGAACTCAGATGCTCAGATGTGCTTTCCAGAAGTGAGATCTCCAACATTTGACCCAGTTCAGAGTGAACCTATTTTAGAAGAATAGTGGTGAGGTGGCCCTTTAATCCTGAAGTATACTGGGCCAGGGTTTTAAAGCAATGGTTCCACTCATGCTAAAGGATGTAACTTGATTAAAGCACAGTATTGAAAACCATCTTGGCATGCTCAGAGTGAAAATTGAGACTGTGAAGTCCCAGCCTGGCAATATCACAGCTGTGACAGGAAGGGCTGTGCAAATGAGGGGTAATGGAGCAAGGTCATTATGGTCAGTACAGTCATTTACAACCTGCTCCCCTTCTGTCACAAGGATTGTGTTAGATGTCAGTCAAGTAATGAAATAAACTCTTTATGAAAAAGATGTGGTTGAAGGCATGATGAAAGCAAGGCTGTGTACTTACAACACATTGCAATGTCTTTAAAGTAATGCTGAGCATTTCCCTGGAAGTGCACGAGCCAAGAGTACACCTAAGGTCTGCATTTAATCTGCTGATGTGCTTGCAGGGGCAGTAATATAATGAATGTAATATAGCAGGCTGCAGGTGCAGGCACTCTGTGAACCCACGCCTCTGAAACTTGGCCACTGCTCCTTTCTTTTCAACCAGCATTACCATTGGGTCCTACCAAGGGTGCCAGCTGCCTTGCAGGGTCACTCAGTCTGTGACAACACTTCCAATATGTGCTGAGCTCTCCCCAGAGCTCTCCTGTTACCCACTATACACTGAAGCCTCTCAGTTCAATTTGCTCCTTTCCTTCCTACCAGACCTGTATATTCATTATTTGCCTACTTTCCCCCTTTGCCAAATTCTTTCTTCCCTGTCAGACTCCCTGGTGCCTGGCAGTGCTGTTCCATGGGGTTATGCCACACTTGGCTGTCTCCAAAGGTCTGGTCCTTTTCCTGCTGTGTTGTTTCCAAGGCTCACAATCTCTAGGGCTTCTCTGAATAAACTGTGTCTCAAATATATCACCCTTTCCCTGGCCTGAGAGAAACTGAAGAACTTGGGAAGTTCAAAGACAACAACAACATTCTGATTTAAATGGAGATCAGGAGAAAGGTGAAGTCTCTGCTGGGTTGCATAGACAGTTCTGGGTTTGGTCCTGTGTAAACCCTGGGAGTCACTTCCCTATTTCCTTTCTGATCAGGTTCTCCCTTTGCCAGGGAACATACATACAGTTTTCTTTAAAAATAAAAATAATATCTCTAATATTTATTCCTTTGAAAATGAGCTGCAACTTGAGCATGTTTTTGTAGGTCTCCACCATAAAGACATAATCTTTTGGACTAGCTAATATCTGAGATGTATTGTACCATCACACTGTAGATAAAAATTGTTCCTTGTGTGTTGGAGCGCAGAAGAATGACTTTTTATCTTCAGTTACATTTAGAGGCAGCATGAGAGAAAAAGGGTCTTGTCCAAAATGTAAATGTCATGTGCCATTGTTGAGGAGGCAGGAACAGAGAGGTCTGAAGAGACACATTTCATATTCCTCAGAGGGGCTTCTTGAGTGGCTGTTGAAGCCACTTGCTCGAGTAGAACATGTGAGATGTGCCAGGACCTTCAACAGACTTGCAGGAGAGACCTGGATGTCAGAGGGAAGCCAAGAGACACGGGGGTGGCCAGGGACAGGGCAAGTGTAGGGCTGAATCAGAGCAGAATTAGTCTTTGACTTGTCACTGCAGTCGTCTGTGTTGCACCCAGAATCTCCCTGCTTTGATACATTTTGATTTGTTACAGTCTTATTATTCTAAGATATTCTATATATCTTTCAATCTCTCTTCACCTGAAGCTGGTTCATACATCCATCCCAAAAACTAAAGCAGGAAGCTGATGGGGGGTTCTGAATCTGTGGGAAATGTGTCTTCAGGCTTTTGGGCACAGCTCTTCCCTGCTCATCTTTCAGAAAGCCCTGAAATGGTTGTGGTGTTGCTGCTGCCTGGCTGAGAGTGCCAGCAGCTGCTCTTGGTCTCCCAGCTGCAGAATGCTGTGCTGGGGCAGATGAGCTGGCCTGAAGCACTGATACTAGTGAAAAGCTTTGGCTCAGTGGTCCCTCCACTGAGATAAGCTGCTCTTTACTTTTCCTCAAGGTTTTCCTTTCCTTTATGTGGTTGCTGATCCAGACTATGTTGGCTTTTATGGGTGCATTAATGAGTCTGCTGTGAAAGTTTGCCAGTTCATTATTTAATGGCTCCATCAAGACTAAACAGAATTCTCTCTGAATCCATCCATCTCTGCAGAATAAGGCCTGACAAAGCCTTGTGCCCCAAATAAGCCACACAGGGCTATTGTCCTGTGCTTAAGCTGGGGATATCACAGCGTTGTGCTGCAGCCACGTCCACGCCTCCTCCTGCACTGCTGGAGGTGACACTGCTCTGTGCCAGCAACTCTCATGCACCCAGAAGGTAACATCCCTGCTCTGGAGGCTTCTTATCACTACCCTGCATTTCCCCACTGTGCTCAGAATGGTTTTATTATATTTCTCCAGCTGATTTTTTCTGCTTATCAGGTGACAGTCCAGTTGGCAGGGAAGAGGTTGTTGATTCAATAATGTACATGAGAACAGAGCCAAGTGGTTGGCAGTCCTCTCCTCTCTCATGGATTTATTGAGTCTGGATCTGAAAACTTCACACTGCAAGTCTCTTCCTTTTCACTTCTTTTCTTGTTCTTCTTTTAGTTCTTGCAGTCACTAAAGGTTTGGAATGAGGCAAAACTCCTCTCTCAACCTTTGCCTCATAGCTCAGGGATGGCCAGCACATACTGAGACCCAGGATGCTCATGACCCCAGACAGCTTCTGTTTGCCTTTTGGTTCCTCTGTTAACTCATGTTCTTCCTCTCTTGGAATCTGTCTCTGCTTATCTCCCAGGCTGCTGGCTCTCAGGAAGCATTTCTCTAGGATTAGAGCTGAGTGGCTCCTGCAAGATGCAGTCCCACACTTCATAAATAATCTGATCTGTAATTAGCAAGATTTTCTGTCTCCAAACTTGCAGTTCTAGTCCTGCACACTCCAGTGAATCCCTCCTCATTTCTTCTTTACTGAAGCTGAAAACATCATTCACTTTCTCTTTGAGACTAATGTGCTCGTGTGACCCCTGGGAAGCAGATCCAGAAACTGGGGCTCTCCTTCTGAAAATAGCAGCTCACCTTGTCCTTATCTCCTCACCATGAGATAAAAAAAATGATGTTTCATCTTTATCTCCCCAACCCTGTTGCCAGTTCTAAAACCAGACTTGCCTCTTACTACAAAAGTTTGTGTAAAGCTTTTTATCCAGTTGTCCTGGGTGGCTGAATCCCTGCAGGCTGCTTGTCTTTCCCTCCTGCTTTTTCCTCTTTCCAGCCCTCCAGATGCTGCTCTGTGTTTTCCACCTTAGCCCATGTACTGGGGGGAGAGGGGTGTGCCAGGTCTGTTAACCCAAACCAGCCCTTCACCCAGGAAACCACCCACAGATTTGCTTCAGCCACCCTCAGCACTCAGCTGAGCCATCCATGGGCTGAATCCTGCAGCCAGAGTCTCCTCAGCACCTTCCTTACAGCTTTGTTCACCCCTCACATTTTGGGAGCAAAACCTGAATGATGCCACAGTTGTGCAAATGCTTTGGAGAGCTGTGCTGTCCAAAGCAGAGGGCAGAGTGGCATGGAAGGAGCATCAGTTCACCCAAAGTCTCCCATTCTGATGACCAACATCAATAACTTTCTCTGAACTTTGTTTTTTTTACTCTCTGCCATGTTAACCCACATGTGTATGAATGTTTTATTACTTACATGCAAGTCTATGGAAAGATTTGCTTCCTAAATTTACCCAGTCTGCCAAAACTCCTTCCCAAATTTAAGTGTTGCAGCCTAAAGAGTTTTGTTATTCTTCAAAGGCTATTTATGAAATTGTATGATAGAATAAAATTGTGCTTGCTCTATGTTCAAAATTCTTTTATAAAACCCTCAGTGAAACATCATTTGGATGTTTTTTTAATTGCTGACAGATTTCAAAGGAACAGCTGTTTATAGAACAAATTCCCCACCAGAAAAGCAATGGCTGGGGTGTCCCACATCACATTTCCTTTGTGAGCCCTGGTACTATCAGGAAAAGTGACTTCAAACCTGAAATTTCAGAATAAAACAGCATAGGAAGATTAAAAATATTCAAAATCCAAACTAAACTTGGACGAGAATTTTTCAGGTGATTGTTCCAGCCTCCACAGACAATTGAGACATCTGTGGATTCAGACAAATAATTCCACATGACCTCACTGTTCTATCTGAGAAGTCAAAGACACTGGAATACCACCCCTATAAGTGTCCCTGGCTCCATGACTTGTGTCTGTAGAGAATCCAGCACAACAGGAGAGCTCAGCCCCTGTCAGAGTTATAAATACACCTATGAATAAATATTAAAAAAGAAAGCCATGCAAAGAGGACTTAAATTACTTTTACCTGGCCACAAGTACATATAACCAGTATGCACAGGCAGAACCAGCTCATGGCAGTGGTGATAGGCCAATGCCAGAGTTTTATTTTGTCAGAGGCTGTCTAGCCTGTTGATTGCAAGACAGAGAACTGGGTGCTTTCCAGGATTTTTCATGTAGCAGAATTCTCAAAAAGCAGACAAGCACTGCAAGTAAAATACTTGAGGAGACTGGCCAAACCAAAGGCAAAATTAGCAGTCATCTCTTTCACTGCCATCAGTAGCTGAAGATTTAATTGGGAGGTGTTTTAAATATTCTCAAACAAATTAGCAATACTTCTTTTTAACTATCTTCTTTTCACAGATGTATACAAGATTGTTAAAGTACAGTGATATTTTTATGACTTTTATGGTAAAACATCTTTAGTCAGAAACCTTAGGGTATAACCAGAAATGAGTATATGATTTCAAGCTACACTGATAAGGATGGTAGAGAAGGTCAGCTTCTTACAAAAAAACTTATATTTTTCCATGCAAACCCCAGAGATCTTTCAATTCCTACTGAAACCTGTGGCAGGTAGGGATGCAGGACCTGGCCTTACATGAATTCCATTGTGATAGTGAGCACAGAGTGTCTGCTGCTCCACTGCAGGCTCTCCTGAGGTCCAAATGTCTCCTGAGATCAGAAGCAGCAGTTTCTCCCACTCCTCATTCTACCCAGGTGGGATCATCTCTGGTGCTACAGTAGCTGGTTAGAGAGAAAGCACACTTTTATTTTTAATGGTGGTATATGGCCAGGGACTTTTCAGTTTGGAACTTGGTTCTCATTTTCCAGAAGGCCATGTGGGATTTTTTTTGCACTCTAAGCAGCTTTATTTAATATGGAAAGTAGAATATCTTTTAAAACAGAAACCAGCTGCGTAGTTTATGGGTATCATCATATGGCTCTGCTTTTTGTTTCCTTACTTAACTGGAGTTTGGGGTTTCCAAGTTGCCAAGCTGCTAACACTAGTAAATGGAGTTTATTAGAGACAGTGTTTGTTGAACAATAACATTTTATATAGTCTGTCACTGTCTAGTACCTTAGATGAGTTACACATTTCTGTTCTCTATTTTTGCCCTGATTTTCTTTTTTTTTTTTTTTTTTTTGGCACTTAAAATCCCATTTTCAGCTATGGACACCAGAGAACAAAATCAAAGATGTGCTCTTGTGCTTGCTTATGCCTAAAATCTTCAAAGCCATCCCTGACCAAAGTCACAGAACCAGACCTCCAAGGGTTAATCCCACGGTGCCTTTTGACAGAGTTAAGCCAGAAGGAAGGGACTGGATGGCAGATGAAATACCTCCCCAGGAGAGCCCTTCCAGGACAGGGGCCCCTGTGCTCAGTTGTGAAAGATAATGTGTCCATTCAAAGCAGGAGCACAGACTGGGGTGGCTGCGAGGTCTGGGAGAGGCTCAGACCCTCATCCATCCCCTCCCAAAGGCTCAGCCTCCTCCTGGAGCTCTGCAGCTCTGGGGCATTGGGGGCAAACAACTCCTGCAGTCTGAGATGTCTCTGGAGGTTGCTCTCAGGGGGCTGCTTTCTTCTGGCTCCTACAGGCACCAAATTCAGCCCAGCTGGATGCACAGAGGTGAGCACAGCTTCTGCCTGGCCCCTTTGGTGGCTAAACTGCACATGTAAAACAGAGGCATCAGCCAGCAGAAATGTTAGGGGGAAGATGAAATGAGGGTTTTTCACAACAGCATCCTTCCCCATTTTCCCCTCTGTGCTCTGCAAGTATTCAGAGCCAGCTCTGGTAGATATCTCTATCTTGTTATCAGCTGCTCTTCCTCTAATCAGAAAAGATGCATGCACTGTCAGCTTTAAACTTGCTTTTAATAGCAGTTAGAAACTTCAGATATCTTTAGAGTCCCTTTCACCAGGATTCTCCTGGGTTTGGAGGAACTGGGCTTTTAAACAAGCACTCTGTGGGTGCAGCACAAGGGAAACTGGGGTTACACCGAGTTCCTTCTCTGCTTGAGAATTATGGCTCTGAAAAAGGGATTTATCTTCATGGTTCATAAAAATACTTCTGGAGAAATTTCCCTTTTCCTGTCCCCCTTTGGAATAGCTACACTGCAACATGTCTTGGATTTAAAAACAAATATGGCCTGGAAAATAATATCTTTGGATTTCCTCACTTATACCTTCTGCTGTACACAATGGCCTCACTCCCAGCTTTAAATTAGATGAGTGCTATGCCAGCAATATACTTGCCATACGGACTGAGAGCAAGGCATAAAAAGTTCCAGCAAACGGGCTCAGTAGACATTTGTTTGCCAAGTATTAGCTGTTGCTAGAAGGTAATTTTGATTCCAAAAGTTAAGAAGCCATTGCCAATACAAAAGGTTTTGGTGCTTCTTTGAATTACTTTGAAAAATTAGAAATTGCTTGCACCCTAAAGAACTTGTAAAATTTATTAATGGTTATCAAATTTTGCAGTGTACTCATTTAGGTGTAAGTGATGCACAATTCTGTGCAGTGAGCAATGTCACCTGTCTAGAGGAGCTCTTAGTCTATATCTGTGTGCAGAGGGATAGATTGTGCCTCTGGTTGCTCCATTGCTTTGGCATATAGCTCTTTTGTAGATGTTCCTTAAATATTTACAGTACACAGGTACAGGATCTGTGACTGAGGAATCCACAACTAGGCACCAAAGGGACATAGACCAACAGAATTGTATCTGTCTCAAAGTTAACATCTTACTTGTTTCTTTAAAAAAAGGTTAGAATAAAATTCTGATCCTTCCAAAAAAAATGTATGTCTAATGCAATGTTGTGATTAGTTCAATGAAGTCAATAAAGACAGTAACCAAGCAAAAACTGGAACATATGAATGTATTTTGCAAGTCAGAGAAATGAGGAAAAGCAATGCATTCCCCTGGGTTTTAGCAATCAGAGAGCACATGTATTAATAATGTGCAATACCCAGTGCAGTGCATGGAAAGCCATAAAAACGTGAGCCATTGGAGAGGGGTTCCTGCATACAGAATTCCATTGCTCTTAGAGGTATAGCCATTGATATCTACACACAAATCAAATGTAACAATAAGAATTGGTTTGGCACAAGCTCCCAGACACTAATGGATAACACAGACCAAAAATGCTTGTCTTGCCTTTTGTTAGCAATTGAATGCTGTTCCTCACTGGAGACATCCACAGCAGAAATCTACCCTGGGGCTAAACTGGGAGGGTAGCTAGAGCTAACCCATCTTTGTCTACAGAAACCTTCTAGACACATAAATGTGTTTTACAGATGTCCAGTGGTAATTTACTCAGCCCAGAAGAATACACTTAATAGCAGAAAGAGGGGTGCTGGGTTTAATGCACAGCTGTTTCTCACCACCACCTGCAGCTAGAGCAGACACTGGAGAGCATTTTACAGCTGAGCAGCCTAATCCTCTCCTGCTGGCATCAGGGGCTGCAAGGCCCATCTCTCCTGTGGAGTCAGACATTGGCCAGCACAAAGGGTGATGCTGCCTTTGGTCCTGGGGTGCAAGCCCTGCTGCCAGAGCTTCAGCCCTTGTGTTCTACTTTTGGAGCAAATGGAGCCTGAGCCAGATGCTCTAGGCAGAGAAAAGAGCAAAACTTTAGATCGAGCTCCACCAGGAGCCAGGCACATAGAAATGTCCTGCCCCATGTCTCTCTCACAGTGCAGCTCTAGGTGACAGACAAATTTGAGCCTTGCACTCCTTCCAGCACAGGCATTTGTGTCCTGTCAGAATCTGGCACTAGGTTTGGAAAGGGAAATTACTACTCCTTTCCTGAAAGTGAATTACTGCTGTTTCAATCCCAGATAAACTGGAGAAAGGCTGCCAAGAAGCTCCAAAGACATTCAAGGCCAAATTTCTACAGGTGTCCACACAGTTACAGTCAGCTCTGAGCTCCCACACCATGTATAGAGTGGAGGAACACAGGCACCAGTGTAAGAGAGTAAAACAAAGCAGCATTAAGGAAGCTATTAAATCCATGCCCATTTCCTAAAAACATGGAATGCAATTTAAGAAAATGTCCTTGATACTGATTATGCAAAAGAAGCATTTCAGATACATGGTGAGCAGTTGGATGAGTGTCTTTGCTTCCTTCCCCTCTGCTTCTGGAGTGGTTTAAAACATCCTTCTAGTAAAGGAGCCAGTGTTAGGAGTGGGAAAAAGTACTTATTGGAAGATTAAAGGAATTTAAGCTTGCTAAAGCTAACAAATGGACTCAAAGCTCAGCTACTCCTTGTGGAAGGAGAAATCAGACTTTGGTTAGCAAAGTTGGTAGCAGTTTGTGCAGGACTTTATGACAGCAACAGCAAAGAGGTCCCAGGTTCTGCTTAGTAAAGGAATTGATGTACAAACCCACCCTTTGCCAGCTAAGCCAAAGTCCAGGGGCCTCTGCAGGAAGGAGATTAACAACTAATAATTTTGAAAGGAAAAGGAACAGTTCAATTGCCAAAACTTGTTTCTGCCAGAGTATGACCCTGCTCTCGCCCACAGAGACACCTGCCATTGTCCCCAGCGTGGCACAGCCCTTGCTCACAGTCCCAGGGTGATACACCAGTGATGTGTCCCCTTAATGGCTCCTAAGAATATCCCAGCATTGGCAATTTCTGTTTCCTCCACCCACATCTATTCAAAGCATCAATGGGTGAGGTTTTCCATTCTTAGGTTCTTTCACATTGTCTCAGAAGAATATGCTCGAAGCTATTAACTGCTTTCTAGCATGAAGAGGTTTTTTTTTTTTGCATCCCATCTAATGCTCTGCACTTTCTTTTATCTCTCTATTAATCATTTTATTATCAACCTGTGCAGCAATATGATGGGAGATTTCAAATGTTAAGGATTTCTCCTGGTGTATTGTATTTGCAATAATGCTTCCCTCTTTATTTTCCACAGTAACAATATTTTCATTTTAAACACTATGTTTTTTAATGTAGTGCATGCTTCATTTTGATAGAAAGGTGATACAAGCAATGCAACCTTGGTCACTATTAGTCTTTCATAACAGTCTGGCATTTAGGATCAACCAATTTTCTTCATAAAAAAAAAGTCAAGAGAATTAACAATGTATCAAGGATTTTTCCATTTAACTTTTTGGATTCAGAGACTTGAAGGTCATGTTTAAACCCAGGATTAAGCCAACCATGAAGATTAAAAATTACGTATTGAAAAAGAGATGCAGAGGTTTCTAAGCAAGCATGAACACTTTAAGAAGCTTGAAGTTATGAGCAGAACAGCAATAAAGTGGCTTGTTAGGAACACTGTTACAATAACACTTCAAGAATCATTAATTTATAATGGAGCTGATTTAATACTTACTTGAAAAGGTTCAGTGGCAGAACACCTATAGCTACGCATCTCTGAAAGGGCTGAAGAAGTTTCTCTAAGAAACTCTTCTACAGGAGTTTCTCCTGTATAGATGTTACCAGGCTAAATAAATCTGATGCACTTTGTGTGGAACAGGGATGTGAGGCTGAGGTGAATAAAGGCATTTGAGCAATTAGGGGTTTCTGTCTGAATGCACCTCTCAATTAGCTACAAAACTCAGTGCTCCAGGCAGTAGCTGTGGGTGCTGGAAAGCTTGAGCAGCCCAGCAGGAAACTGCTCTATTGCCTTACAAGATGATGCCATGAAAGTACCATTAAAATATGAGAGAGAAGATTAGAATATTTGTTTGAACATCTTTCACTGAAGCTGGTGTTTACCCTGCTGCTAATTCTGTTATTGTGCTGTATTTAGGGGAGGCTGGGAATCTGCCAGTGCATCCTCTACACTGCAAGATGTCAGCTCACCAAAAGATTTTGTGAGAATGTATTGATGCTGGTGAGACTTTCATCAGGAAAGGTCTCCTCAGCAAACTCCAGGAGACAGTCACTGCCTACCTACTGGGCACCTCCTCAGGAACAACCAAATTCAATAGGCTGGGTGGTGACACAGAGCAAGAGGCACCTCCCAAAGCCCAGGCAACTGGCCTTGCCCTCAGGCTCTCAGTTATTCCTGAATAAGCTCTTGAAATCTTTTTTCCTACAGAAACTTTTGGGAGGCCTTTGTGTTGATGCAGAACAGAAAAATTTCTGACATCTAAAAAATCTTCAGGCATCAGAAGCCTGTTTCTCCCACAGCTCTTTCTCCTGAAGCCATTGATTCAACAAGAATTGGTGATTTCTGAGGAAAAGACTGCAAAAGAACATCATTGCTAAATCCCCTTCTTCACAATTTATTTGTGAACATTGATCAATGCCAGTATCCCGAGAAGATCAAAGCACAGATTATTTTGTCTTCCAGTTTAGTCTGCCTAAAGGATTGACTCAAAATGTCTCAGAAAATGCTGCTTGCTGCCACCAGCCATCATTAACAAGGTGCAGTCAGTCTGCACCTCACAGGGGGCTCTCAGTAGCACAGGGAGCCTCCCCCTGTACCTTGGCAAGGACAGCTACGAGCACTCCTGACACCCCTGCCTTCTCCAAGGATCAGGGCATGACCAGACCTCATAGCCACAGAACAAGACAGGCATGGTCTTGTTCCACAACTTTGTAATTCACTAGAATCTCTGTGGAAGGCCGTGTTCACATTCGGGTGATTTTTCTTGGCACAAAACCAGCATCAGACCCTGTAATTTCTCACTGGTTGAAGAAATCTTGGATGGATAAGGCACCCCAGAAATGGATTTGGATATTTGCAGCTTTTTGCTATTTTTCACTTCATTTTCCACTTCAAATTCAATCATAAAATAGTATTCACAAGCAATGTGCCTTTCTAGCTGCAGTGACTGGAGGCATATGATTTCTGGACCTGTAAGGACATCTTGGGCCTCCAGGTTGCCATAGGAGCTGAAGGTACAGAATATCCACAGCTTTCCCTTGGTTTTAATGAAGGGCCATGGTTGTTTTGGAAAGCTCAACCCTGGTACAGAAGACATATACACTTTGTTGATTGATTTTCCCTGGGCAGCCTGCTCTCAAGTGGATTCTGAGCTCTAGAAGGGTTTTTCCATTTTCAGAGGGTGTTTCATCTCAAGTCCTTGGCTGCATTCATGCTTCATCAGCATGTGCAATTGCAGCGCTCGCAGATGTGATTGATGGAGCTTTCCACTGGCTGACTCCCACACAGACAGCACGTATCAGTCTCTGAGCAGGTATTAGCTCTGATACTCAAATCTTGTGCTTACCACCCAAATCTTGTGTTTTGGTACCATTTGAGAGCTATTTCTGGATGATATTTAACTTTATGCTATTGTACTTGCTCCAACTCAACTCCTACCCCCTGCTCTTGGATCTAACTGAGATTTTCTCCAGCCTGGCTCTCAGGCCAGAGGGTCAGCACATCAAACCAGCCCTGCTGGGACACAGCCTCCTTCCACTTCTCTCACCCTGTGCCTGCTTCCACATGGTGGGGAGGGAATCACATGTTTTGTGTCTTCTGCTCCAAATGATTTGTGCAGATTGATAAAACCCAGCCTCAGCTGAGACCAAGGCTGCCTGGTGTCTGACCACAGCCTGGGCAGAGCACCCATGGCTACCTCCATCCCCAGAGCATTACACAGCAAAGGCAAAGCCAAGCACCTTGTGGCCCCTGTGCTGCTGATGGATATGACCCTGCTTTGCCCGGCTCACCTTACACACAGTCATGAAATCTCCCTTAATAAGCAAGTTTTTATTTCTGGAAATGACACAAGAATTTTTTTTCCCCCACAATCAAAAGAGGCATCTCCTCTAGAAACCACAAAAACTTCCTTGGTAACTCCCTGTGTCCTACATCAATTTTATTGCATTCTTCCTGGCATGGGGAAAGAATGAAAATGGATGATGGCAAGATATCTGCATGTTTTCTCCTCACTGCTTTTGATGACTCAGAAATTTGAGGAGAACAACAAGAGGTAGCAGACAGCATAACCTAACGAATCATGCTGGAATCCAATTGCATGGCTTGCACAGAACATTTCCAAGGCAGGCTATCATTCTTACTGTTTATGTTGCATCACAGAACAGCTGGAAAAACTGTAAACTCCTCAGTTTTGCTAAGTGTATAGAAAGTTAGTTGTTCCACTAAAGAACATTACACAGTCACAGACTTTCTTTTTTTAAGGTTCCAAGAACAAAAAAAAAGAAAAAAAAAAGTGGGGGAGGAAACCCTTATTTTTTTTTTTGGTTGAGGCTGCTGCAAAGGTACAGACTTGCTTGAAGAAAAAAAATGCTGATGACTACTAAATCTAATTGCCAAAAATGTGCTTTCTGTTAATAAAGTCCTAATGAGATAAGTAGGGAAAAGGACAGGGTTTATTTCTTGCTCATGAAAAAAAAAGAGAGAGGAAGAAAAGCAATAAACAGAGTAGCTGATTCTGTGGGGTGCAGATAATGGAATGACCTACTGGTCAAAGCTTTAGAGCCATCAGTACTGCACTATCAGCCTTCCCATTTTTGCTAAGGAAATAAATTTACTTGCTAATAACAGTAGTGAGATATTACCCAGACTCCAGTGAGAGCACAACACATACACAAGTGCTTTCCCAAAACTGCTGAGTGCCTTCTGATGTGTTAGGAGAGACTGGAGCATGAAGGGAGGAAAGCAATGAAAATGCAGGTGAGGGACAGCCACGTTTTCTCATTTCCTGGCCAGTCTATTCCCAGCAGCTCCAGTGAAATATGTTACCTCCTCTCCTGTGAGACTAATGCAGCCACGACAGAAATCAAAAGGCATCTGGACTAGAGAACAAATCCTAAATCTTTACAGAGCCAAGGAATTCCCATGGGGAAGTAGGTTGGAACCTTCCACTGAGCATTTAGAGTATTTGTGTCATATGCCAGGACCAGAGTGGGACAAGTTCTGCTGAGGGTAGGTAAATTCCAGGTAGGTTTGTAAATAAATCCCATGGCTCTGAAGGCCCTGTTAGTTTTTAAAAGCCCACAAAGGGCAAGGTGTTTTGGAGAGATGGGAGCAGAGATCGCTTAAGGCAAGCGGAGATAAGAGAGCAGAAAGTAGTAAGCCTACTTTGGTGGCTGTTAGAAGCCATGGTAGATGGAAAATGCAGCAATAAAAATCACATTGTGCCTTAACTCCAACAGTCCAGAGACTGCCCTGGGCTCAATAGCCATTGCAGGTTTGTACATTGCAAAGATGACCTTCTGCTTGCCCCTGAATGGCCCAAAACACACCTGCAGAGCCAGGAGGCAAGGAGCATCCTCACTGCAGACCCACCCTGCTTTCACCAGCACTTGGGCACTTCAAGCAGCTTTTAAGTGGCATAGTGTTCTCTCTGGATATGGCTGGGCAGAGAAAGGCCAAGTTCTAGTCCCCCCTAGCCACACAGTCCAACCTTTCACATCCCTTCCCCACCAAGCTGCTCTCACTTCACCCATGCCTAGTAAACTGGAGCTTAGGATTTTGTTTCAAGGCCACTCACAGAATTAGGAACTGAAACTAGCCCAGGTCTTCAAAGATTTTTTACAATTACTCAACTCAATGCTTTTAAAACAGTTTACTAGGGTGGCTTCAGGTTTCATTACTTATTCCTATTTTTGTTTTGGCATTCACCAGCATTTGTGGGAGTATGTGTCTGAGCTCCTGCATGGGGGTCTGACCCCACAAAACAGGGAAGAAGGATGGATTTGCCATATGTTTTTGTAACAGGCAAGAAGAATTGCTAACAACAGAGCAGACAACCTCTGGAACCAGTGCAGGGTCTGAGCCTGGCAGATCCTGGAAGCAGAATGGGAGGAAGAGGAGATGGGAGGAAGGTTTCCCCCAGGACAGGCATTCATCCTCTTGTACTGCTGCCTGTAGGGAATACAGGGGACACAGGCAGAGGAAACGCTGACAAGAGAAAAAGCAGCAAGATATAAATGAATCCTGGAACCATCTCAAGTCCTATGCTGTTCATAATTACCTATCATTTTCCTGGGCCAAACATTCACTCCTCTAGAAGTCCCTAATCCATTACCTGCCTTGTAATGCCCTGCTATAATTTCCTCATCTGTGCTGCAACGTTCCACCACGCTTTGATGTTCTGGCAAGGCCAGGAAGGCGCTGAAATTTGGGATTAGCAAACATCCGCAGGCCTGATGTAGGCTCTCCAGCACCAGCACATGTTCCAGCATCTGAATCTAATAACAGCATTTCAAAATTTGGGGAAGGTAGTGAGGTGATTCCTTGCTCTTTCAGGCGTCAGGGCCTGGGTCAGGAGAGCTGTTTGAAGCCAGGGCAGGCTGGAAACATTTATGGTGTCAGCTACAGCTGCTCTGCCGAAGGGATGTCCCACACCCTGCTGTCCAGGCATCCCGACCCTAAGGACAGGCATGATCCTTGATACAGAAATCAAAGAGGCATCGTTCTGGGTGTGTGCCTGCATGCCTTCTGTGTTTTGGGGCATTTTCGTAAACACTGCACATGGAATAATGAAATATAAATAATTTCCAAACAGTGGTTTATGTTTACAGGGGGCTGAGGGGCAGTGCTTGCAGCACAATGAGCTTTAGGATCCTGCTGCTCCCCACTGACATGTTTGCAGTCAATGCCCAGGTATACATGCAATAATTATAGCAGGAGCAGAGTCCTGTTTGCCTAAATATAGTTTGAACAACAGTATCTTAGACATGCGAAAAGACAAATTACACAAATCCTTTAATCAGAGAGTTCAGCATGCCTTGCATTAAAAGAAAATCCTCAAGATCCACCATATTAATCATAAATGTGAGTTTTTTGTTTGAGCAGAGAAGGTGCCTTTGCTGAGCTCTGGCTGAAATGGGATATGTGTTGCCTCAGACCAGGGTAATGTCTGTTTATAAGGTTCAGATGGAGGAGAGGTAAGCAGCTCTCCAATTTTTGGATAAACAGCTGCAATGAAAACACAAGAAAAACCAGTTTTGTTTTGCTTTTGACTAATTTGTATTTGCTGAGAGCATGGGGTTTGTTCCTGTTGTTGCAGCTGGAAATTTCAAGGCGGCTGCAAGGTAAGAACTGAAATTGTACAAGCAATTAGCCCATGGTAATGTCTAATCACTGCTGGCATCTTAAAAAAATGTGAAACAGCAGGGATGTTTAACTTTGCAAACCAACTACTGCACAGATGCGAGAACTCTGTTTATTGAGGAAGTTTTCCTTGGCGTATTGATGTGAATTTTAAAAAAATTAGCTCTAAATATGCCAACATAAAGACCACAGAACTATGGAAAGAAGTGTTATTTTTTATCACATGAACATTTGAGTGTAATTCCTAGGAAATTCACTCACACAAATCAAATAATTTCTAAGGGCTAGTCTCCACCAGATCAGTTAAAAATTATTTATTTTCAGCTGTCCTTAGTATGCCTCAAATTCATGCTCTTCTGAAGCAGGATGAGCCCCTGCATCCTCTGCACAGGCTCTGTGTGTGAGCAGGGGCCAGCCCAGCAAGAGAGGTCACAATGCAGCAATCTGTGCTGGACCAAGCAGCACGCAGGAGCCTGAAGGAGCTGTGTGTGCCAAAACCTACACTGAGAAGCTGAAATGCATTAAAAATAGCCCTAAGAGTCATGTCTGCAGTTGGGGTTCAGCTTGCTGGGAGGCCCCCAGCCCGGGGGCTGGGGACTGTCTTGCCTTCCCAGCCCCTGATGAGCTGGGTATTAAAAAGCCCCCATTTCCTTTCACACATTTGATGCTTCATAAATGATGTGCCATCTCCTATTGAGCACTGGGGTTGGTGCCAGCCTCACCACATGAGAGAGCTCTCCCTGATGCATGAGTAGGTCCTACTGTTATTCCTTACAAAATTATGGTATGGTGCTCTTCCAAGAAGTGCATCCCAGAGATATGTTCTGGGATCCAGAGGTGCAGCAGCTGCCTCCACATTTCTCAAAACTTGCTGCTAGCTTGACTGCTGGAAAGAGTCAAAAGGAATTGTGATTTTGTAATTACACACCCAGAAGACCATGCATTAGTGTTCAGAGGGTACAAAATACACAAGCAGAGCACAAGGGACATAAGTGTCCCCACAGTGGTGGCACAAGAGCCAGCTTTAAGAAGAGGGGCCTGACAGTCCTTTCTTCTCCTGATCTAACACAATACCAGCACTGATGTGTGTCACAGCACGTTACTTTCCACAGCCTGCTAAGTCTATTCTGACTTTTTTTTTTTTTTTTTTTTTAAGCCCTACAATCCTGTATTGATTTAAATCAGTGCAGCCTAATGAAATTGGTGGGGGTATAACAACCTGTGTCTGCACCAACTGGCAGACCTGTATTTTCAGATGAAGCAGGAAAGAATGGCAAAGACAGCCAAGTAAAACTATGTTAGGAAATACAGGAACAGCTAAATACACTATAATAATAGTGCAATAATTAATATAGTGTAACAATAATTAATAATAGGCAACCCTCCTGCCTGCTTAATGCTTGCCATGAGCAGTGTTAGTAGGAGAGCACAGCATTGCATGTCCAGGAGCAGATAAAAGAGCCAGCTTTGCTCTGAGAGGATAGCAAACCATCCACTCCAAGGAGAGTCAGGACAAACCCACACTGACAGCAGGGAAACAATCAGTACAGCTCAGCCAAAAGTTTACTTCCCCTACCTCTCCATGAGTGACCACGCTGGTGCTCAGAGGGTGCTGGACTCCCTGTGGGACACCACAGCCAGGATGAGAGGATGGCATCTCTGCAGCCCACGCTGCCTCCAAGAAGACTGCTCAGCCAACAGCAGAGGCTGAACTCTGGCTGTTTTTAAGGAGCCAGATCATTCTCTTAATGCTCCATCCCACAGGTGAGCTGTGGGCAGTAATTTGTGCTCTTGGGCAGGTGAGATGGCTCAGTGATTGTGTTCAGCTCCGATGGGACTCTCTTGGGAGCAGCCTAGACCCAGCTGGTGTGTCCTAGAGAATGAGCCAGGCCCTGTCTCAGTGTCAATCTAGGATCCTGGGGAGGGGTTGTTTCCAAATTTCCTTTGGAGCCCTTCCAGCTCCCCTGGGTGCAAGAGATGCACAGGGGCAAGGAGCTGCCCCTCCTTTCTGTGCCCCAGGGGAGAAGGGTTGGTCACACTCACACTTCCCAGCCTCTGCAGCAGATGCAGGTGGATATTGGTTTGTACATCCCGTCATGCACCTCATGCACATCTCAGGGGAGAAATATGATTGTGCAAAATATTCCCAGGGAGGAACTGGCCAGGGACTGGGACATAACCTGCTCCCAGAGCAAGCAAGTGGTCAAGCAAATGGTCAAGCAACTGGATGGGTGAGATCCACCCACAGTCATTAGCAGTTAAAAAAAAGAGAAGTGCCTAGGTTGTCACAGATTGTATCCTCATAGTCAAAACAGGTCCTTTCTTGAGCTTATTACAAAATTTAATTAAAATAGTTTTAAACTTTTTTTTTTTTTTTTTTTTTTCATTTTACAGCTCCCATTTCTGCCTTCTGGGATTTTATTGCCTCAGCACTCTTTTTTTATTATTTTCATTACATATTTCTGTCCCTCTTCATCAACTATCACATTTTTTTTTATGACACAGTAAAGCTGAAAGTGGGCTTTGACCCATGTATGTCATGCCTTTGTTAGCAAAATAAAACTGGAAAAGCATCTTTCAAAGAGATTGTATAAAGGGCCACTATGTATATAGTACTAACTTTCTTTAATCCACAGCTGAGTACTTTTTCAAAGCCAAGAAAAAAAGATGCAGACTTCAGTACTTTTAGCATAATTCTCCAGCATCACAAAAATCACAGAAGAAAATGCCAGCCCCTACAAACATCAGCCTGAAAACATATGAAGGCGAATCTGGTGGTTCAACAAAGCTGATGGAGTTTTGCTGAGCAAGTCAAATGTGCAAGTTCAAGGTTGGCTGAGCATCAGTATTATGTTCCAGTCTACCTCTACTGTCATATATTTAATCTCCAGTAATTAAACTTCTAAATGAATTCATTTCACAAGAGCCACAGTGCATGGAGTGAATCGGTGAGTAACTTTTCATAACCTCGGAACCACCTCTGGATCGGGGTGGAGCTGCTCCCTGTGCAGCAGCCTATGGAGCAGACAGAGATGTTACTGTCAAAATAAGAGCAAAACTAAAAGAAAGAATACAAAGAACTCCCTTGGCTCAAGGTTTTCAAGTTCTTTCCTGTTACTAAAAAAATATTTTTAGAACACACATTCACAAGAGCATATTGTTTTGCTGCAGCACCTGGTTAAAATGTAAAAAATCTAAGGAAGCTGATCAGAAACTTCTGATAAGAGGTAAAACATATCACTGATAATATCTGGGTACAAAGTGAGAATTCACAGCATGGTAGGCATGGAACTCCTGACACATGGGTTGTTTGGTTTGGTGAGATTAAATGAGTTATTCCATGGTCAAACCCAATGCAGACAGGTAGGGGCAGGGGCTGCTTGTCATGCACATCCAGAAGGATGATGCAGAAAAGGGGGCCTTGCATGGCTTGGTCTTTTGAAGAGTCAGAACTGTAGGCAGGCTCTGGAGCAAAAAGGGTAATGCTTCTACCAGTGGTGCAGATTGGCAAACCCAAAAATTTCCCCTCAAATGTCCAGGAAATTAGCATCATGTGACAAGCAAGGCCACGTAATGCTAATGCCTTATGCTTCAATTTTTATCCATTCCATGTGTTCCTTTTTTTGAAACTTAGAAACCCAGTTATCATTTATCAGCATTTTCATATTTCATTTCTGGACACTGCTACCCAAGTGTTATCCATCCTTTTCATCTTGCTGAAGAGTTGAACCCTTTGAACTGTGTTCTGCAGCTCTGGTTCAGTTTTACCACTCATTCATCAGCGTGAAGCTAAACAATTACTGAACAACTTGGGTAGCTGGCAAGCTCTGAGGAAGCAGGATCCATTTCTGCCCGGGGGGAAGAAAGACTCCATACAATAGCATGGCCTTTGTCTTGCATCTCTTAGGTGATGCTATTGATGTGAAGGTTCTATCACATTGTGTGCCAAACCACTTGAGCTAGTTTCAGGTTGCAGTTCCCCCTGGGGTGCTTCCACTCAGTGTATAAAATAACCAGATCTGCTCTCTGTCCACTCCCAGCCTGGACACTGCTTAGTCAGCTCCCCAGTCTTGGCAAGCTGAAGCGAGAAAGTGGAGTTGCACTCCCTGCCTAGTTATTATCATTTTATCAATGATCACTCCTCTTAATGCTCTGGAGCACATGGCAAAAAAAATGAGCAGATTGCATGTTTTCCTGAGGTGAGCAGAAAGCAGTGAAGTGACTGTAAAACACAGCACACAGACGTGCCAGTACATTGTGCTTACATCTGCAGCAGTGCTTTAGTTCATGACCACAGAACTGCTGATTACCTTGCTGCAAGGAAAAGGGCTCTGGGGTGCATGGCAGAGATGTAGTTCTGCTTCCCACACATCAGGAACATCAGGATTCTGGAATCTGATCTAGGTTGTGTGCTACTATTTTTTTTAGAATTATCTCAACATTTCCCACTAGGAAACATGGTATAAATAACAGTGATCTTAACTTTGCTTTACATTAACCTCCCCTTTATTTTACATTGTTGTTTGCATTATAATTCATATTTCTGGCTTTTTTGTACTGTGCTGACATGAAATATCAAGGAGGGATGTTTTGGGAAGAATTTGATACCTAGTGGAAAGACTATAGCAAACTACAGCACAAAGAGTTATGATTGAACTCAACGATCTGTTCAAACTTTAATGATTCTATGATTCTATTCTGTGACTACTGCTGGATGACCTGGGCTGAGCCAGAACACCAGAAATTGAGTGTGAAAAGGGGCCAGTCTGCCAACAGCCCCTCCACAGGCACAGCTGAGGAGGCAGGGCTCAGAAAGCAGGATTTGAGGTCTGGCCTGGGGATGCTGTCCAGACCTTGTGCTTTTGAGGAGATGGGAACAGGGTGTAGAATTTTGTTGATTTAACCCTCTCAAGCAGTTTAAAAATAACATTTCCTGTGCTTAAAACATATCTCTGCTATTCCTGTGTCCCATGGTTTTTTATCACACTTTTTTTCTTTTCCTTTTTTTCCCCCTGGTTAATGAGCTCTCACAAAATGCCTGGAGGTATGTAAGTACTCTAGCATGATTTTGGGTATAAGGAACAGGACCTTGGGGCCCTTCTGCCCAGGAAAAATGCCAAATACAGGATTTTACCTTAAAGGGTACCTAGGGGATCCAGAGATGGTAACAGCATCAGTTACCAGACTGGGTCTCTCCAGCAAAAGCTGCTGGACAAGCTGGGCAATGCAGGAGAAACTCAGCTTGTCAGATGGGAAACTGTTCTTGGGGTATTCATGTCCAACAAGTGTCCCATAGAGTAGGGCAACAGATTCTGCAAAGATTTTATAATAGCATGCTCAGTCTGGAAATTTAAAAGGTCATTCATAAGGAAAATACCTTAATTTTTCAGGCCATTACTAAAGGACTTAATCAAAATTTTCTGTAAAGAGCCCAAAAGCACCAGGAAATCCATCACCTGAACTCTTCAAAATGGGTTTATTAATCACCAAAATCAAAACAGTCTTTTTAATTTAAAAAATACACATGTGAGTACTTATCTCAATGCCAGAGGCTCAGGTTCAAGTCCTTATTCTGCTCATTACAGGTTTGGGGTTATTTTTCTCCCTCCTGCTGGAATTGCTTAATTTGTATAAAAAGTGAAGCATTCATCAGATTAGAGCTCCTGTCAGTATAATCTGGTTGTTGGGGTGGCAGCTGTGAGGTGGAAATGCTCCTCCAGGTCTCCAAACCAGGCTCATTGCAGGGCTCTGAGTGCTCTGAGTGTCACCCCCCCTGTTCCCTGCCCCTCTGGGCCAAAAATCTGTCCCCAGGAATCCCTTCCCATCCCAGCCCGGCACCTTCCTGTCCCTCTGCACTGAGCAATGAGGAGCTGAGCCTTCTCACCAGCTCTAGGCCAAATCAGCACAAAAGGGATGGTAATTTCATCCCATTTTACATGCAAGCTCAAAGGCATCTTGGAGTGTCTGCTAAAAGTAGGTGTGTTCATTATTTATTAGCAGTTAAGACAGAATCATGCATCAGAAAATGCAACAAAATAGGTTTATTGTGTTTTTTTTTTTTTTCCCTATCCAATGCATTTTTATTGTTTATTTTGATTTTAGGAAAGAAACACTAGAGGAAAATTCATCAAATTAAATGTTTGCCAATGTTTTCACAGAAAGATTTGCCACTGGAGGTCAGCTCCCCATTTCCAAGAGTAATTTAATAACCTATATCTATTATATCAAAAATCCCTCTGAACTCCTTAGAGACTAAAGAGATATTCACAGGTCATTTTAAGAACATGAGCATATACTTTGAAGATGACTCCCTAATCCCCTCTGTGCTATAGATTATTGTTGGACAAATTGTCCCTGAATCTATTTATTCGTAGTGCAGTTTTTTGCAGTGCTATGAGAAAGCATTGGTTAATCTAGCTGGAAGTGTCTTGCTGTAATTACACAACTGCACTGATATTTGGCATAGCAGTACTGACTGAGAAAACAATGGAACAGATTAAAAGTTACCTAGGAAAGATTTATTTACTCAAAATTGTTTAGTAAAACTTTACAATTTAAAACCACTCAACTATCAAAACATATGCTATAAATGATTTCACTCAATCCCACTGCTCAGAATGCCTGAAATGATGATATGTGCATTTCTTGAATGCCTTTTGCATCTTTCAATGTGCACATTTTTCTTTTCTTTCAAAAGGAAAAAAAAGGAAATTTCACCCAGGTACTCTCAAAAACTTGTAGGCTGGATTCATCAACCTTCAGGTTACACTGGCTAGCAGGCAGGCAGAAGCTCAGTGGGTGCACAGAATGCTGGAAATGCTCAAAGCCAGGTAGTTTTTTGGCCAGTCCAGGTTCTCCTGGCTCGGTGGGGCGATGCTGGGGCTGGCACAGCACGGTGCCTTTGCTGCACCTGCACTGCAGCTCTGGAGTAGCAGCAGCACTGGGCTGGCACTCAGGGACACTTGGACCTCCAATCTGCTTCAGCAGAGCCACACTCCCAGCCCAGGCTGCCCTGGAGACCAGGGCTTTCAGGCCAGGCTGGAAGTGCAGCATCCATTCGGTGCCACACAGAAGTGAACGTGCTGCACATGGAGAAAACCTGGGCTTTGGGCAGCCAGAGGCACATCCCTCCTTCCAGGCATCCCCTCTGTCTGACACAATAGAGAGAGCAAATTTAAGCAAGCAAATAAATAATATCTTTTAAGCTTTTTGCTTCATGATGAGGTTTTCAGCAGGCACAGAAGGTTTCCTGTCCTGCTGCCCAGGCAGAGCATCCCCAGCTTGCTGAGCCTCAGAGAGCAGCAAAACCTCCACCTCCACCCTCGATGCTGCAGTGCAGAGAGCAGGGCACTGGGCCAGCTCTGCCTGAGTGACCCAACAGAGTGTGAGAGAGGAAAACCCTGACCTAACTCGTTTTGTTGCTCACTCAGAGTATCCAGGCAGGGGCCAGCTGCTGTCCATCCTTCCTCATACGTACAACATGAGGTAAGAGTCACTGTTCATTTTCTTGCCTGATCCTAGAGCAACACACATGCTAAAGCACATCTAATAAATATTACTCCTAGCTCAGAGGAGACTAACATTTATTCTTGCTTTAAGAAAAGATTTTACCCTCTAAATATACCCTTGCATTGCTCTGGCTGTATGCAGCTGGTTTGGGATGAGATGCCTGCAAATTCTGGCTGGAAAAACACGAATAAAACAAGAATCCAGAAATCCTTCAGTTGCACCAGGAAGAATATTCTGCAGCTAGAGGAAAACCCAGCACCTCATCTGCTCCCTGAGAGATGCACAGGGATCTGTCCCTCCCACACCAGCAGTGCTGGGTGATCTGGGCAGAGCTGTCTTTGCTGCTGAGGTTGAGCTTCTCAGCAGGGCAAGGACAAAGCAAGTTTTTCTGGGGAAAGGTTGGAAATTGTTTGTGTCCCTGGATAGTCTGTGGAAGTGTGTGGGTGCTGCTGCTTGCTTTGAGGGCCCGGTTCCACAGAATACTTAGGCACATGTGTAACCAGAAGGGACGTCCAGAAGGAATCCCGCAGAGACAGACACTTCCAGCCTCTCAGCTGCAGCAGGATCCAAACAGTTTTCCACGAAATCTCAATTGCTTTTCTTTTGTTCCAGCCACAAAAATAGCTTTCATTCTGGCAAATCACTGCCTATGTAGCAGCTGAACTAAACTCAGTTTGAAGTACAGCATGTCCTCCCCCCTACAACAAAAAAATACCCCAATACAGGTAAGAGATCTTGCACTACTAAATATTACCTGGATACTAATGTGAAAACCAGAATTAATTCAATGCCAAAAAGTTGCGAGAAAGTATCTGCAAAAGCAACATCAATTATAGGGACTGTGTCATACCAGAGCTAATTTACAGCAATTTCAGTTTACATTCCTTGGCCAGCACTGCTTATTGAATAATTAAGTGGCCAGATGACACACAATCAGATTCAGAAGCCTTGAATATGAATGAATATCACTTTCCTAATTTTGAAAGGAATTTAATCATGAAAAGGTCCACTTACTGTCTAGTTTACCATATTCTGGAGAAAGCTGAAAAGCTGTGACATCCATGAGATTATCAGAAGGAAACCTGAGCTATTGCCTCATAGGGGGAACAGGATTTGGGATGAAAACCCCTCTCTTCTCATCTTCACATAATGAAGCTTTCTGACTGGGATTCCTATGCCATTAAAACAGACACATGATTAAACCAGACACTTCATTAAATTTGGAAACATATTTAAAACAGAGTGTGGGATAACTTCCTAGAACTATAAAGAAAACAATTAGGATTGTAGCAAAGAAACATTTTTCACCAAACATTATTCAGTATGCATTGAATATCTAGTATTTAATATGCATTGAACACAGTGCCTTGTGCTGTATAAAGACACTGTTTCTCAGCATATAAACATTTAATTGCAATGATGTCTCACATTTCAGCTGCAAAGCTAGACACATGTGTTTTCTGAACGTGTCAAATAAGCAAGACACCAACTAGCCTTGGTGTATTCAGAAGAATGTGTTTAAACCACATGCCAAAGTAAACAGGAAAACTACACTGTTGGTTGGGATGTGTTTTTGTTTGTTGTGGGGTTTTGATGGTAATTTTTAAGCATTCCAATGTTTTATTGGAGCCCTAATATATATTAAAATAAATATATATGAAAAAATGTTGATTCATCTACAGAATGATTTTACACACTCACCTGAAAAGACATTTGAAATTTTGAAGTGTCAAAGTGCCACTTTGCTCACATATATTTTTCTTCTCCTGTTTATAAATGCAGAATGTACCTAAATAGGTGACAGATTTAGTTAGACTAAGTTTTAAAGTGAAACTGCAGCAGAGACCCTGTTTTGTATAGAAAGCCATCCTACAGAGAAGCAGGGCTGAGGCAGCTGCAGGAACTCAAACTTTGTGTCAAGGGCCTCCATGCAGATGAACAGTCAGGTCAAAATATGGAGGAATTCCTCACCCAAGGCAATAATCCCCATCTACAAAAGTGTTGAACAAGGTAAACTGAAAGTTTTGTTGTAAATTTGCATTTCATGAGTAGAGGACCATTCACTTTATTCACTCAGCTGTATCATGTCTGATAAAGATACTTTTCCATCATACCTGCTGGGACTTCTTTAAAGTATCTACAGAATTAAAGCCCAAACCCATGAATTGTAGAGCCAGCGTGAGGGAGAGGGTGAGAAAAGCATCATCCCCATACAGCAGCCCAGGCTTGTGCCAGATTAGTGTCTGCACCACCATGGCTTGATGTAAACAGAAATTTCCTGTCTTGGATCAGGGGATGGGGGATTTGACGTGTAAAGGAGGGGAGGATGAAAGGGTAAAGCCCCTGAGTACATGCAACAACAGACCCAAGTTAGAAATGCCCTGAAGTCTCACACTTCCAAGGAATTGCTTCCAAAACCTGGTTTGCACATTTGTTGTTAATACACCCTGGGACTGCCCTGTGAAGGAGAAGCACCTTGTCTTCCAGCTGTTCCAAGGAGCAAACAGGCTGAGATTTAGTTCATGCAGCTGTTGGCTGGTGATGGATCTGTGCTCACCTACCAGCTGTGTCTGTTTAAGGGCATCTGCTCTGCTCCAGCAAGGCAGGGTGGTGCTGCAGCTTGTGCTGTGGGCCAGCATAACTGATGGGAGGCTTTCCTGCCTGCCCACCATCCATCCCTGGAAGACCAGTCTGGTTTAGAAGATGAAATAGCACAGTTGGTGCCTGTTAAGCTACTGCCTCAGACACAGAGGCAGGGTAATGCTGGAGGGGGATCTTCACACACTTTGGGAAAGGCTGTTATGATGAGCACCATCCAGAACACCTGGCAGAGAGAACATCCAGACTTTTGGCTGAAAGCTGGACTCACAGGGAGGGAGAGAAGGGAGGTCAGGACCTGTCCATCAGCATTCCAGCACAAGGAGGCAGAAGTGCAAGACAACCTGTTTGAATTAGGATGTTAGCTGGACTGGGATAGATGGGAATTGTTGCTGCAGAGAAAACCAACATCCACTGGTCTGAATTGTGCAATACTGTGAGGATCTCCATTGCTGGGACTGTCTGAAGCCTGCTCTTAGGCTTCTTGCTGTCAGATTCTACTTGAAAACTGTTTCTTTCTCACTTTGTGGATGCAGCATCTGTCTGCTGGGAGAGGAGGGATACGCATAATTAAGTGCAATAGTGTTCTCATGATGCAATGCAGACTCATCTAATATTTCCCAGGTACCCCCATCTCAAACAACTTGGCAGGAATTTACCAGCTGTGAGGCTGGGATTTAAGAACAGCAGTAAACTTGTGTGGTCCTGCAGAAGTGCTCCTGATGCACAGTGCTCTGATCCTGCCCTTGGGAACAGCTGTGCAAGTCCACACTTATGGCTGGGCTGGTATTTTGAAGGGAAGCCTTGGTTTAGTTTATGTGTTTTTCCTCCTTTTCCCTTAAGACAGCCTTCACTTTAAACCCAAGATCTCTACATTTAGCACAGGGGGACAGTGCTGTCAAGCCACTGCAAAGTGGCTACTTTGTGTAGTATTCAAGAGACTCAGTGTAGGAGACTAAAAGACCCCCATAAGTAATCCCTATGGAAAGTGTGGAGGAGTGCAGTAAATTATGTCAAAATGCAGGAGGGCCATTTAAGAGCAGCTGGCTGGTTTGTTGGTTGTAGTTGTGCTGGAATGAAGAGAAATTGAACTGTCACCAGGGCTATGGGACAAGGGATGTGGCTCCTGAGTATGCTCAGGGACCAAGAAGAGTCAATTGCGTGATTTCCATCTCTCCCCGCTCTGACATTTCCCCTCTGCCACAAGCACATTGGGCAGGATAAGCTCACTTTTTTAGCAAATGCTTGGTAGATGAATGTCAGCTGTTTGTCACACTTATTTTTGCCTTTTAGCTGGACCTCCCCAAAGCATTTTTGACTTTTGGCAAAGGGACTTGAGATACGTATTTATTTATTTATATAAGTAAAAGTACAAGCCAGAAATTCCCTCATGATTGCTCATTCCAGACTAAGTTCTTGCTACCACTGCTCCTGGCTCAGCCTTGGCAGGTGGTTCAATAAATTGATAATATGCTGCACAACCCAATAAGGAACTTTATCAATCGAAACAAGCCCTCAACAGGAATGTTCAGTCACTCTTCTCTAGTGGAATCAGCCTAAATGTAACGCTTTCATCTCAAGATAATCTTAGTCTGCAGATTTGGATCTGTTCTCATTGCTCCAGGGCTATTTATATCTTCATACCTTGAGGGTTTACTAATTAGCAGTTTTCTTCCACACCCTTTGATATCACTGAAGTAATCTCAGTGTAAGGGACTGCTTTCTCATGCTATCTCTGAGGAGTAGAGAACAGCTGGAACCATTCAAAGCATGAGAGTTGGAGCAGTTCCCCAGGAGCAGTGATTGAAAGATGGCAACAGCGTTTGCTTACGCAAGTGCAGTGCCCTGACTGCTTCAGGATGGCTGTGGTGGCAGGATTTGAGAGAAATTCACTCTCAGCTCAGTCCAGGGTCAGTAGAGAGCAGAGTGATAGTCTGCTCTACCTCTTAATAATTTTTGTTCCCCCCTTGCCCACCTTCCCATTTGCCTTGTCTTGTTCAGCGTGTGGGGTCTTGCACGGGCAGAGGGCTCAGCACAAAGGGGGCAAAGTGACAACAAAACCAGGACCTGGGTATGAGAGTCTCATGAGGAGCCTGGAAAAGCAGCTGAGAGCCTGCATGGAATTACTCAGTGATTCCCACTGTACAAACCCTCTGATTCACAGTTTCTCACACAGGACAGCTGGGATTACATGCCTGAGAGATAGATTTTCAACTGCTGAAGTATCTTTTCAGGTAGTTTCTAATAAAATGGTCAGTGTTTATTTGAAACATAATTACTTGCATCTTTTTTCCACATTACTGCTCTGCAATATGAGCTACTTTAAAGGCTTGTCATTTACTTCACAAACTTATTCTGCAAAGTTCAACATTTGAGACGGGAAAAACTTTTTTGTCTGTTAAAAATGCACTTCAGACCAGAGTGACCCTGATGTGATCCAATGGCAGCTCCTACTCAAAAGATGAGTCCTCATAGGAAAATTGGTGATTTCCAGCAGCCCTTTTGATACTTGCCATTAATTTCCTGCTCTCACTTGCCTGGTCTCATGGCAGCCTCCTGCCATTTGCTCCTTTGTGATCCTGTTCCAGCTATTCCTTTTGTTGCTGGTCTTTTGCTCCCCTTCAGCACCATTTTAGAGAGGTAATAAAACTCTTGTGCTGAAAGAAAGAACCAGATACAAATGGCTGTGTGAGTCTATTTGTGTCTATAACATGAAACCAGGGAAAAGGCTGTCCTGGGTCTGGTTTCCAGCTGCAGCATAAATTCATCAGTGAATGTGTCACAAGCACAGGGAAGAAAGCAGAAAGGTACCAGCAGACACTGCAGGACATCCACCAGCATAGTCTCTTAATCCTCCAGAAGTATGAAAGATGGAGGCTTTCACCCCAGACTAGGTGAACTGTCATTTCCTGTGTTGGTGGGGAGTCCCTGCAGAAGGGAAGCAGGGAGACAGTGTCAGAGCAGGAGCATTAAACACCTGCTTATGTGCCTGAGCTCCTCCTCAGCTCAGGAGGCACTGGGGCACTTTGGAGCAGTGTCCTGGCTCACACGCTGGGCTTGCTGCCCCTCACCTGGCTCACAGCCAGCATCACTGGGACATCACCCTGCTGGGTATCACTTCCTTCAGGCAGCTATTAATTGAATAATATTATCCATAACAATAACACCAGGCCAGGCTAGATGGAGCTTTGACCTACTTGGTTTAGTGGAAGGTGTCCCTTCCCAAGGAAGGGGGGAGGTGGAACAAGATGATCTTTAGGTACCTTCCAACACAAGTTGTTCTATGATCCTCTTTCAGGCACTCAGGGAGAGGCATTAATTAATGAATATAGAACAAACTTTCTTTTTCCAAGCTTGATGCATCTAGCATCTACCTAACTCAGCCCTATCTCAGGATTTCCTTCACCAGACAGCAATTTTCAAAGGGAAAGCTGGCACAGGTGGCTTCTCAGAACAAATGAAAAGACATAGCAATAATCGTTTTTTCTTTTTTCCTTTGAATGTTTTGCATGCCAGGCTGTGTTAAGCACAAAGCAGATGACATGCTAAGATTGTTTTGGCTGACGCAGGAGTCCATCTCTGTTCTGGAGGAAAGAGATGACAGCAACATGTGTGAGACAGCCTGGCTGAACTGCAGCCTTAATGTGAGATGTTCACATCTCAGTAGGCTCCAAGATAAATGGCCTTTATCTTGTCTTCCATATGGGTTTGCTTTCCATGTAGTAAGTGAATAATAACATTGGCTGAAAGAGAGCAGCTATCAGACTGCACCAAGCTGAGAAATCAGGGAAGAGGAGAGAAAAATTTGGAAGGCAGGGAGAAACCCTCCATGGAGGATCCTGATGGAGTATGACAAGATGAAAATGGTACAGCAGCAATGAGCAGCTCAGGAGCCTGAAGAGAGCCTGCCCACAGCTGGGGTGAAAGAGAGTTAATCTGGATGAGAAGGGAACATCTCCCTGGCATTGTTCACTCTCTCAGCTGGGTTTGGACCAAACCACTCGCTGGTCAGTTTGCTTCAGGCCAAGCACATACTTAAGCATGTAGGTGGTTCAGAGTCTTGGAGGGAAGATTTCCTGTCAAAACTGACATCAGCAGGAGTTTTGCTGAGGATATCATTGAAACTGTGCACTCTGTGATGCTCTAGAGAAGAGGCAGGAGCAACACTGGCTGTACTTCAACATGGTGATTACATCACTAACTTTCACAGAGTAAGTTAGGAGCTGCAAACACAGTCCTTCATCCCAGCAATCATTTATACCATAAAGTATTAGTTGTCAAGGTTAAAGAGATATGAAATACGTATTAAAAGCCAAAGTAAATGTACTCAATGAGATGGCAGACCCACGCTTCTTTGGTTTTATAAGTCAATTTAGCCCAGGTCTATTAAGAACTCTTCCTGGTGAAAGAGTGAGGGTATTTTCTCTGCTACAATCATATCAGCCTGTACTCTGGGTTAATGGAGATAAGTACTCCTGCCAGATTTTGTTCTTCCCCTGCATGTGATCTAATGCCAGACGGTTCTGAATGGGCATTAAATCCCTCATGTGCATGACCTCCCCAAGGTTTTTATCATTAGAACTTTAAAATAATTCAAGGAAAGCTTTCCCTAAGCCTGATCATAAACCTCCTAATGAGGAGCTGTAGTCACAAAGAAAATCCTTTTTTTAATTCCCATTTGGTGTTTTTTTCCTCCTTTATGACAAACAAGCAAGAATTCAAAGATGCCTTAAAACTGTTTTAGTAGAAAACACATAAAAATGAGCATTCAGGTGAACAGTTCAGGCCCCCAACAGGGTTCAGAGATGTAGAAACTGAACAGCCATCTTCAGCCTCTAGTGCTTGGGCCAGTAACATCTCAAATGAGAAGTTCAAATGGGACCTTACCTCACAGAAGTACAAGGGCTTAATGAACACTCTGTTCACACTAATTGGAGTTATGCAAGTGCAGCTGAATTCCTAGAGATTTTCCTAGGAGTTTTCTGTCCTTCATTTGCACAGCATGGAGGATGTATTTTAATGATTTTACTTTTGGTTTTCTACTTGCTGTATACTGCACTGCACCAAGCCTATTTTGCTGCATGTTGCTTGAGCAAACAAGAGAAAATAGTTCATATCCTCATGGGTTTTCTGTACTTCTCATTAGTGAATCATCCAAAACTAACAAAAGTATTCCTGCAGCTAAATCACACGTTGTGAGAACAGGGAGGGGTGAGAAATAATACAAATAAAATAAAAAAGTTCCAGAAACTTTGGGGTGTCCAAACTGTCCAAAAATCTTTACAAGGGCCTTTATGCTGTACATGTAAGACTCAGCTCTCATTAATACCTATTTCAGCTGGGAATATGCAACATCAGCAAAAAACCCCAATCCCTGGCCAAAACCACAGAAGCAATCATCCTGAAAGAGTTTAGTTTGGGTAACTGAGGAAACTGAACCCAGTTCATTGGGAGGGCACTCAAATGCATGAGACCTTAATCATGGGATCATCTTGCCTTGCCCTGAAGTCCCACACTCAACTCCCATCATCTAGGAAGATGAATCTGAAAGACAACATGCTACTTCCAAGATCTGACACTAGAGCAGAGCCACCCAGCATGGCAGGAGACCATTTATTTAGAAATAAATAAACAAAATATGAATAAAAATACAAAGCCTGCCTCAACACCCGGAAGTACCCTGTCATGTCACCAAGGATGGCATCACTGTGCCATGGTTTCCCCAAACCAGAGCCACTCTTGCCCACTTCTCATGCAGCCACACAGCCAGTGCATGTGCAGGCACCTGCTCTATATTCTGTCAGAGATGCAGGTGGCTCTGGAATGGGAGAAGCAGGAATCCTTTGCCAGAGCTCAGAGCTGAGCCAGGAGCACTGAGCTCCAAAGAGACACTGGAGAAAACAACATCCTGATGGGTAGCAGCAGTTCATTAAATGTTTGAATGTAAGTCTGCCCCTTCTTCCCTGCAGCTCCAGATGTCCTGCCCTCATTGCAACCTCACCTCTTAGGTAAGTTTGTCCTCTTCACCCTAATTCCATTCTTGTTTTATATTCACTGTTTGTCCACATCCAGTCTCCAACCATCTCTCCTGTTTAATTCTCATTATATTTATCTCCACACCTTCTTTATCAGCCTTGTTAGCAGCTCATTACCTCCCAGCATCTCCCTGACTCCCATATTCTAACCAAAGCCCCTTTTACCTGGTTCTGGTCCACCCACCCACTCCTCACAACCCTTGTGCACACTGATCCCTTGGGCATCTCCACTGAGGCCAGCTTGATGTCAGTCATCCCCATCCCAAACTATCCTCTGACCTAGAAGAGGTGTTTGTCTGGACAACAAAATAGTTCATGTGGTGAAATTCTGGCAAAGACTTTGGGCCAAAGCCCTGCCTGAGTTTGGAAGGCATCAGAACTGGGAATGGAGTACAACCAAACTCAGAGATAGGTAGCTGCCCCCATCACCCCTTGGTGTAATTTTCCTCCCTGGCACCCTGGCCATGCCCCAGCAGCACCATTGTGGGCTGTGGAGGAGCAGCAAGGAAAAGGCAAAACTGAGTGTGGAAGGAATTAATGAAGCTGTGAGCCCTTCAGTGCAGCCAGTGAAACTCTGCCCAAGTGCAGTGTTTTACAGCTGCATGCAAGCTATTTATTATCCCAGGCCAAAAAGAAAAAAGAGTTGTTGGTTTCTGTCCATTCCTTAGATGCCATATCTTAAAAGAACAAAGGAGCAATGCTGCCACCAGGCCTCACCAGAGAGAGAAATGCTGGGGCTGGAGGACAGGGTACTTGTCCTGGGGAAGCCTAACACTGCCCTGGGGTGTGGGACACGGGCTGCAGCACCCCGGGATGGTCCATGTCCAGGGATGAGGAGCAGTTCTGGCACGGCATCCCGGCACTGCAGCAGCCCAAGAGCAAGGAGGGAGAGGGTTGGCTCTGCAGCACTTTCGAGACAAAGCAATTTTACTAAAAAAGGAACTTGGAGCACTTCAGTCCATCAAGCAGGAGGCTGTGCCAGCTCTGTCTCCATCCCACTCAGTGCCTGGCCAGGAGGAGGAGGAGGAGGAGGAGGAGGCAGGGGGAGGAAGATGGGACAGACACTGCTGTGTGCTGGGGCTCAGGGCCAGCCCAGCGAGCCCGAGGGTCTCAGCCAGGCCACAGAAGGGTGGGGAGGAGCAAACGGGGCTTTGGGGGCTGCTCTCACCAAGGAGCAGCAGGACACTGGTGGGGAATCTCACCCTCTGTTTTCCCCCTCCCAGTCCTGCTGCCCAGTGGCACTCGTATGTCCCCAGGCCATGAACCCACCCCTGCTGTGTCTGTGTCCCACCCATGCCCTGGGACACTCAGCAGGGACCCCTGCCCAGGGCTGCTGCACTCTCAAAAGCAGTTCTGGCTACATGGTGAATATCAACTTATTATAGCATTTCCCTTTATAGCTGTGCTGCAGACGGCCTTTTCAAATCACTGTAAAGCATTCTTGCTTTTTCTTTCCATCCCTCATGCAACTTGACAAGTTTTGTGGTTCTTTTCTTAATATGTGGGTTTATTTTATGTCACCAAGCACTAGCAAAGACAGAGAGGCTTTTAAGTCACAGTAATCTGAATTTTAGAAATAACAAGCTACAAAGATCTGTGATTAAATGTGGAGCACATAAGAGCAGGAAAAACAAGTACTCTGTGTTCTTTAAAAGATCATTTAGGTAACAGTGACATAACCTAAGCACCCAGTTGCAGTCCAATTTAATCAGCAAATATGTCTCTGGAGCACAACCATCTAACACAGGAAAAGAAACAGAAGTACAGTCACCACCAGTAGGAGAAATTAATGCATTCCACTTACACAAAGATTAATTATTATGAATCAATCAAAAAACACATTTGCCCTACGTGGGAGTACATGGACTTCTATTCATCAACATCTAAAGACAGAAGACAATTTTGTTCACCCAAAACAAGCACTACAAAATGACAACTACCTTTTTTAGTCTGCAGCATTTTGATCAAAAGTAGTTGCCCAAAAGTAGGACAGGCAGAATATCTGCTAGAAGCAATGTGTGTAGGTGCAGAGGACTCTGCTAATTCCAGTATGATTTTTCATGTAAGAGTTTCCTGTCAGTGCTGATTTTTTGATATAATTTGTATCATAAGTTTACCAAATTAAATTTATATTTGCTTCTAATTTTGTCCAGTTTAAGGGCCTCAACTATAACCTCAATGGCATCTCAAAGGGTCATAAATCAGATTAAAAGTTACCACAGTTGAACGTTTTCAAGAAAAATGAACATGGTGGTTTCAGGAAGGGCAGGAATAGGCATCATATTAAGGTCTCCCTTTGCATAGGAGTTCTATTAAAAATACTTCAGAAGGATGATGGTGGGACAAGTATGTCTGAAACTGGGTTATTAACAGCAGGCTTGACTCCCCTGCATCTCTTACATTTCATTTTCCCTTTGTCTCTGGGCAGTCCTGGCATGTCCTTGTGACAGAGCTCTAAGAGAGAATTGCTCTGGGTAAGACACTGTGCAAGAGCAAGAACACAGTGGAAATAAAATTAATTTGTCATTTATAAGAGAAAAGAAAAAGTGCAAAATTAAAGGACAGCAGGAAGCAACTATGTTACCAACTGGAGAATATTATTTTTTTTTATTAGATTTATGTGTATGGAAAGCTTATTCTATGAAACATTCCCCAAACCATCACTCCATATTCGTGTCTTAGCATTCTTGGTGGGATAGGGAATGAGAAACTTGTTTTCTTTTACTTTGCAGGGCCAGGGTGAGGCACAAAGCAAATATCAGATGATCCTGATGAGTCCCTTCCAACTCAGTATATTTCATGATTTCTGTGATAATTAATCAGCACAACCCCAAATGCTGAGGTTGACTTCGCAGCCAACTTTATCTGAGAGAGTAAGAGATGGACTTCCAGGTAAAGCATTCTTCTTTTTTAAATATTCTTTTTCTCCAGTGTTAGAGAAGGCTCAGACCTCACCCAGCCCAAGCAGTGCTGATGGGCAGTGCTTCCACTGACACTTTTTCAATTTCAAAGTGATGTTCTGCCCTAACATACTTTGTTTGACACCAATAAATCAGGGCAGCTCTTTTAACCATACCCGAGACTGAACCAGGCTGATTTTTTTAAAGGTTAAAAAATTTGGTGACTTTTCAAAAAACTTTTTTTCCTTTTTCGTGGCACAGTCCAGCACTCCCTGTTCCTGGCAGCAGCTCAGAAATGCTCTGAGACATGCATCTTTTTATGTCAGTTTTGACCCAAATGAAATCAAGAAACCTTGGAAATCTCACAGGAGATGGATTTTTGTGAGTTTTCCAATTTAAAGAGGTGGAGATAAACCAAGATAAGTGTGTGAGAAAAGATCTGCAGCATGTGGAAGGTTCATCTATAACTAGATATGTCTGCCTTTATTTTTATGGCCTTACACTTTTCTAGAGAGATGCCTACAGGCACTTGATTAACACTGGAGTAGTTATGTAAATGAATGAATGGGACAATAGATGTAGTAGAAGAAAGACTTCATTCTTAACTCTGACAAATGCTTGCTTTCCAAAGGAGAGATTGTTTTAATTGGCCAGCTAGCTGCTTAGAATGGGTTAGAAAGGACAGGGAGAGGACCTTCAAAAGCCAAGCAATTCTGAGACTTTTCCCAAGCAACAGCAATGATAAAAGAAAAAGCTTGTTTCTGTTACTAATAATTTAAAAATGCTGCACTTTGTCATCAATCTCAATTTGCCATAATGAGCCTTGCAGAAGTTCAAAAGTTGCAGTGGGACAAAAAATGGGCTTAAGGGATGTTGGGCAATTCAGAAACGTGATTCCAGTTGCACCAGATAATGTCTGTTCTACCCTAAATAATATTTTACTATTATGCCTGTTGTGAAGACTGTATGCATGTATAATCACGTATATATTTCTAGATACACATTAATATAGAGAGTCCATGTGTCTGTGTGAATGTTCATATTAACAAATGTCAAAGGGAAGACTCCTTCAATAGATACAAAGGTTTAATTTCTTATCTAGTGCGTTCCATGTTTTACTTGGCCTAGTATTTACATGTTTAATTATCTAAGATTTCCCCTCTCCCAAGAAACACACTGGTTTGCCATGTTCAATAAAGCAATGAAACGCAGAATAAATCTTTCTAGTGGAATAACTACATGATACTAAACCCATGTTTTATCTTATCCCCACTATGTACTTCAGTGTACATGGTTCTTTAAGTGTATCCTTGTAGCAACCAGACTTGCCATAAATTAGTGAGATGATATTACAGCTGAATTTAATTTCAAAGTCTCTCAGCAAGTTGTTAAGCATTTGTAGTCTAGGTCACTGCTGAGGAAATTTGAAAACTGATATGATTTATGAATATTACTATATTAGTACAGTATAAAAGGCTATGGGGAACACAAGCACATAAACTTTTGTTTAATTTCATTCCAATAAAAATTTCATTTCTTATAGCAAAACAAACAAGTAAATCAATGTTGAATGATTCTGTTGTTTTATTACGTAACTTATAATTTGCCTTTATACATCCAAGCCAAGTAAAATCTGAGACCCTGCTCATTTTTTTGGAAACATGATTAGTTAACACTTAGAATTATTCTGCAGAGGTTGCTTCCTTGAATGGCATCCATAATGTGATGTAAGAGAAGAAAGTCTAAGAACAAAAGGCTTGGCTTTTCCCCCCCTATGTATAATTATCTTATCCCTATTATTAGCCAATTTTTCAATGTAAACCTATTTCTTCTGAAGTTTAATCAACTTTTCATGGGATAATTAATTTCCTAAAATTCCTATAACATCAGTATTCAATTTAAGAAATGCTGTTACCTTGAGACTTGATGCTGTACAAGTTCCATGGACACAGAACTCCTGTTCCTCATCATGTAGCCCATCCCCATAACTGGGGAACAGCCCCATCTGTGAGTCCCTCTCAGCTCATGGAATGGGAAATGCTGAATAGTGAGAAGACAAGGTTAAAAGACTCAAACTTTTGGCCATTTTTGCCAAATCACAAGCTAATCACAGCTTATATTAATCATCAGCTGAAGATTCAGCTCTCCTTTAAGACACTGCAGTTTGTGGGACTTGCACATGGAGGATCATGGTGACATTTTGGAGGATCTGGCTGCTGCTGTCTAAAGCATCAAGTCTGTTGGATTTTGCAATACCATGCAATGAAAATGTCCCTTACACTAGTGAAGGACTAACGTAAGCCAGTATAATTTCTAATTTATTGTAGAGGTATATACATTAGCCTCTCAGAAATATTGCAGACATTTCTCCATCACTGGGAGGCAGTAATCCCCAAGTTTAACTAGGTTTTCTCTTGGACATACTGCTTGGCCTTAGGTGGGTCACTTAATCTTTCTTCCTCTCTGTTTTGCTGTCTATAAACATATGATAATATTGGCTCACATCACCTGCTGAATAAGCCAATATTCAACACAAATAGCTGATGTGAGATTAATATTTCTAAAGTACTTTGTTGCTGAGAATTGCTGTCAGTCCAAAGTGTATGCTACTGTAATTATGGTATGCAACAGAAATCAGGCAGCTTGTGGCTTTCTTGAGCCAGCCTCCGTGTCTGCAACCTGACTTCACATGTAGATGTCCAATGGAAAAGAGATTTTAAAATAGAAGTGTCCTTGAATCTAGATAAGAAACTTTCAGCCAATGGAGAATGTCCATCAACACCCACCTGAGGATACAGGTTTTTCCAGTGAGTTTTATCTGATTCAATATCTTTGTGCACTCAAATCCACCATTCTGGCTGGAGGAAGGGACAGCTGTAAGAGAAGAGCTGAGGTAAGTCAGGGTAGAGTTTGAAAAGACCCCTCAGGGTTTTGATTCACAATGTCTGCCAAAGCCACACGCCTGATGATGGCCGAGCACGAGGGGACAGCAGTCCTGCCATCTCCACGTGTCTCTCACTCCATGCCCAAAGAGAAGATCCAACAAGCCACGCTGCTGCCCACTCACCAATGAATTGAAGTACACAACTACTCCCTTTGGCTGGAAATTCCCAGAGAAAGGATGACTGACCCATCCTTTTTCCATCCTCAGAGAAAATATCAGTTATATTTTCAGAGGTGAGCATCACGCACCTTGCGTCAAAGCCTTGTACAAATCGTAATGCATCTTCTGCCACACAGAGGAGGAACAAAGAGCTTTTCAGCATGCATAGGAGAGCTCAAAAATATTATTTTCTTTAAAACTGTGAAGTCATCAGAAAGGGCTGAAATTTTAGAATGAATGAGATTCCACTTATACTAAACAACTGCTGAGTTGAATCTTTTCCTTCTTTCTTCTGTGTCTCTTTGGCTCTAACTTGCTTCCTCCTGGAAAATGCTCTGAACATTTTGGGAACTGTAAGGGGCAAGAAACAACTATTCAGACACAGCTGGCCCAAGGCATTTCTGGAAAAATAAGTCACTCTATTCTCACTGTTGGGCAGTGGATTTTCCAGCAAAGTGTAACAGTGGGTAGGGCAGGCTTCCCCCCCGCCCCCCCCCTCCCCCCCAACTCCACATTTCCCCAGGGAATTCCTATAGATTTCTCAGCATCCACCCAAGCAATGTCATGGTGCAGCTGCACTGTGTTATACCAACCCAACATGTGTCCCCATGCCTGCAGATTTGTACACTTTTGAGGGGAGGACAGCATTACACAGATGCTTTGGCCAAAGCGTGGGTTGGTTTGTTTGCATGCTAGCTTCCTATAAAATGAAGAAAAAACCCCAAAGAAAACAACAGCCTGGAGAGAAAAAGTCCCAAAATTCGAGAAATTGTCAACTCCAAGAAATGTGGTGGGTGTAAAAGCCACAAATCAAGCTTTACATCCATATGCAGCATCTCTGTTTGCTCTGAACAATGCTCAATGGTGAGAGTGGGGAGCCCCGTGAGCACTGCCTCCCACTGCGGACATGCCTCCCATTCCTGGGGATAGCAAGCTCCCCTTCCCACAGACAACCCCAAAAAGCCTCTGTCTGTTCTCCACAGCACTGGGCAGGATTTTGCTTCCTCTTTGTAAAGGCCTTTCCAGCAGGATGGAAGTGGGTTTTGCTCCAGGAGCTGAGGGTACATCCCCAGCAGTGTGTCAGCAGGCAGCAGGGCAGGGCACTGGGTACAGAACTGCCTTTTGCACTGCTGTAATTGCTGGGGAGATGAGAAGCCACTGCCTCACTCCAGGTCCAGTTGAAGACTGGGTTTGGCTCATTAGTTTTAGCCCAGATCACACAATGTTCACAAGGGGTGAGACAATAATTCATCCTTGTTAACCTACAATAAGTCAGGAGAGGACAGAAAATGTTAGCTATGTGGCTAATATTTGCATATTGCCATTTATTAAAAACCATCACTGAAATGTGACTCAAAAGGAACTTAATTAGAGATTTTACAACCAACCCTTCTCCAAAATTTGAATAACATGGATTTAAAAAAAATATTTTGGCAAATGTACAAAATGAAATGATCATGAAAAAAATACCAAATTTATTTATCATGAACATCCTCATCTCTGTGAGATCTCTATAGCAGCTGAAGGTATTACAGAGACTATAATGCACAGAGTGCTTTAGGGTGAGAATGTGCTTTTGAATAGGCTATAATTCATTTAAAACACAAAATGAGTTTTAATGCATGCAGTCAAAGCATTAGAAACTCTTTTAAAATAAAGGCTTTGTATATATTGGGTTATTCAATAGATGTAAGACCTCACTTATTCAGTGAGTGGAAATAAAAATTACTATATAAAACAACTTTTACTGTGTCCTTTGCTGCTTTGGAAGCTATTCTAGATGCTGTTACATCTTGCAGAGATTATAACTTTGTATTAGGACTTAAAATCTTCACTCCTTCCAAAAGATATTACACAACTCACTTGCACCATGATATTTGGGAAAACTAAATGCATGCCCACCTTCATGACTTCCTCAGAGAGGTGGCCTTGCAAGTCCACATAAATCTTTCAGCTGAGATTTGAGCACTGAGAAGGAGCTACTGAATTGCTGGCAATGTGAGATAGCATGAACTAATATGAACTGCATGCAAAATTTTGCTTTGTCCGGAATTGCCACTTGGGGTGAACTTGTAGTAACAGGCTCGTCAGAGACCTGCCAGGGGAGTCTCTCTGGCAGGCTGTGAGCTGCAGCTGGAGCTGCCTTTCCTGCAGTTTGCTCTGAGTTTAGGACATGCTTGTGCAGCTCTGCTATAATCTTTTAGCTGGAGAGGAGACAGAGAGGAACCCAACAGACCTGAAGCAGACGAATCTCAGGATAATCCCAGTGCAAACTCAAGCCTTGGGTGAAACTGCAAAAGTGAAAAGTTTATTGAGGCTCAGACTGGGTCTAAGGCCATCTCGTCTGGGCTGAGGAAGCTGTGGACCCAGGAGAGATGAAAGAATGCAGTTTGCTTGTTTTAATGACTGCCTGGGATGCCAGTAGCCAGAAAGGCATCCCCACCCCTAGATGAGAAGACCCACCCCCATCATGGAGCCACACACAGGGAGCTCAGTTCCCACCAGGCATAAGCTCAGCCCATCCCTCCATCATTGCCTACTTGACCACTAGCACAGCAGTGAGGCAAGTTTCACAGGGAGAAATAACACCTTAAACCTTTTAAAAAACCAAAGAAAATCCCAAGAAGACAAGCTTCATCAGCTGCACCACTGGGTCCAACAAAGCACATCACTGTCCTCATGAACTCTGTCTCAGCAAAGACAATACTTGGGCTTGACTTGTCTTCTGCTCTCCCAAGTAAAGAAACTGTTGTTGCTCCCTTAAAAAAGCACTTCCCATTCACAGGAAGATTTCCCTGATATTTTGCCAAGAGTTGTATAACAAATGGCTGATGAAACAAATAACAAGAACAGACCAGAGAGAAGAGAGGAAATATCTAAAAAGAGGAAAAGGACAAATGAGTCTTCAGAGAATATGAGCTATAGAGGATGGGCTGAGTTTATGTCTGGTAGATTTTGCTTCATTTCCAGTAATTCATGCTCTGTACGCTTCTAGAAACAGATAGATGAAATATTTGCAAAACCCACACCACTGGGTCCAAGACAAGTTGTGAGAAAAAGAAAAGTTTTCTAAGTTTTGACAGTCAAAATAGATTTGTCACTAGGCCAACACATAGAATTTTTCCCTTCTAACTTGGGCTGAAATAAGCAAATAGGATAATTTCTTCTGTGCCTGGTTTCTCTGTCCAGTGGATTCGCTCCACCACTGCTGTCCCCACACTGGATGGTCCATGGAGCTCAGCCAGCACCTTTTGTCACAGTCTTTGTTTTCTTTCAGGTGTTAAATAGTGGTCAGTGCATGGACAGGACTATCCAAACCTCCAAAGACAAAGGCACCCAGCAGATACTCTGAAGGCATTCTGGTCAGGGTGTCTGAAGAAGGTGCCATCACTGCTGTCAAACACTGGGACAGGGACAGCCCTGCTGGCACATCGGTCCAGCCTTGACACTGGGGAGGACTTCAGAGGAGTTCAGAAGCAGAAAATCCAGGAGGAGTAAGGGGAAAAAACACAAATAGGAGACAAAAAGAAAATGCGAGAATTAAAAAACCCCTATGCTGTGTAAAGTTTGCATATGAATAATATTTAAATAATGCTCATTTATAGGCACATTATGATCAAGCAGTTCTTTTTATTAACAGCATCATCCTAGGACCACTTTGCACATCTGTGTTTTCCATTAACACCAAGTAGCAGCCTCTGGAGCACATGTTGTTCTTTGTGCATCTACCCTGTGACTGTGAACACCAAAACTGTTACATAGATATTAGGGAATAATTCCCTAGATAAGCTGTGCATGTATTCACAAGTAAAATATGCAGCCACACCAGTGTGCACACAGAAAACACTCAATTTCTAAGAGCAAAACAAGAGCTCAAGGCAGGTTAGTACTACAGAGACCAAGCTCTGAACTGGCTACAGCAATCCATCAGGACCTGTAGCTGCCAAAAGACAGTGTAACAACTTTTCAACATGACCACATCTTAATTTTTGTTGGGGCTGGTTTCACCAGCCTTCCTCAAGACTCTTGTCTGTGAATCCAGAATATAATTGGACAAGAACATGCTTATTCTGACCATTTAATGCATGGTTTAGGGAAATTCAGGTGTAACTAAGCCCCATAAACTATCACTACCTCCTTCTGAAAAGTCACCTAGCAAGCTAAAAATTGTATGAGTAGCAGACTTAATTCCTAATAAAGTTTTTGTGTGTTTCATTTTTGCAATATTGGTACAAAGGAAACTCTTACACAAACAAACAAACGTTTCAGGTGACAAATGCCAGCTGGAAATTTCAGGTTAGAAATGCCAGCCGATTACCAGCAGTTAGGTTCTAAAGCACAACCTGGTTGCAAAAACTAGAAATTTTATCATTCATATAAAAAGACATTAAAGCTCATTAAACCAGTTCACCACTGTATCAGCAATTCTCTATTTCTGTGCAGTGATATTTTTTCCTGGGATAACAGTATCCATAGCAATTTCATGGGCGGGGTTCACATCAAGGACATGTGCTGCTAGCTGGAAAATTGCATTTGATATCTGCTTTTCCTTATCTCTTTTCAGGTTTTCTTTTCTCTTAAATTTAAATACACTTTCATTAAAGAAATTATTTCCTTTCTTTGGGAGGCTGAATCAGAAGGCACTGAAATCAGTGAGAGCCTTTCCATTAATTTGGGAGAGCTTTACATTAGACTTTCAATTAGAAACAGTTAAATGTAGAGGCATAAAGAAACCAAAGATAAAGGAGAGGGGAGCAGGAGGTGGAAATGTTTCATGAACATTTACAAACCTCTAAGGTTTCATCTGGCTTTATGTTAAATTTAGGTCAAAGGTTTGGGTCAGCTTTTGTTCTCCTCAGCCCCCATTTGCTCTGATCTTCTGTTCCAGAGTGGGATCTTGACAGGTGCACTGTGAAAAGGGAAAAATCAATTTAAAAAGCTGGACTCAAGGCCTGCTAGAGGCAGAATGATGAGACATCTGCTTTGCAGTTTGTTTCGTGTCAGAGAGAACACAACTGGCTGAGATAAAGCAGCGCAGCACTGGGCTGAACACTGCAGACATCTCCAGGAAATGGCACGAGAGGGACACGTTGGAATTAGCGCTCCTGCTCGGCCTCTCCTGCCATCACCTCGGCGCTGACAAACCCTGGAGCTCTGGGGCTCTGCCAGACCCTGAGGTGTGAGAACCCCGGGCTTGGTCTGGGGTCTCATGTGGTGGGAAAAGTCTCTCCTCCCACCTGTGCTTCCAAAGGAAAACTCCTCAGGCTCTTGATGTTCGGTCTCAAGGCAGTTTATTGTGAGTTATCTAAAAGATTTTCTTCTCAGGCTGTGGCTGTTTGGTCAGCAGCTCAGGCAGAGGCACACACACACACCCTGACATCCTCTCTGACTGCTGTCTTCTTCTTCTCTCTCCCCACCCAGGGCTGCTGCTATCTTTTATATGATATATTATGTATTACATGTTTATAGTTTTCCCCCCAATACCCACTACCTATATTACAAAGTGCTTTTCTACTCTAAACCAATCTGTGAGTGCCAACATCACCAAAAACATGGAGGCAAGGAAAAAGAAGGAGGAAGAACAGGATCAGCCCACTTTCCTCCATCTTAGAACTTCTGACCCCCACGTACAAAGTAAAACCCCCCCTGTACAGGTGCTAAAACCCCCCTGTACAATACTAAAAAAAATTCCCCTCTGTTTTGTAACTACTTTTACAGCAGCAGTGGCTGTGTTTGCCACTTGTGAAACTACTCACTTGAGGACAGCATTTTGTTGACGAGTGGCAAAACACCAAATCTCCCACAGGGAGATGGATCACTCATCCTCCAAAGGTCACAGGACACCAGGGTAAAAATCATTGTCCCCAGCAGTCTTTGCCTGCCATTGACAAGAGAGGGTGAGGAACAAGAAGATTTTGGCACTTATGACACAGATCTATAAATAAGGCAACTCTATAAGGAGGGACAGTATTTTCAGGTTAATTTCTGTTGATATCATGTTTTCTTCTGTGTTTATGTGAAACAATATCATTTTCCATGGTTTTGAAATCAGCTCAGGACACAGTTGTTGTCTCACAACATTTTGGAAGCAGAATTTAGGAAACATTTTCAGCCATTGTCATGGTTTGACACTGGCACAATGCCAGTGCCCCTATGAAAATGTGATTCCTACCTGGAATGCTGTGAAGTGGAATTTAGAATAGAGCAAAGCAGGCCTAAGCTTGATAACAGGAAAAAAAACTTTATTAAACTACTACTACAAAAGAAAAGAGAAAATTAAAGAAGGGAAAAGAAAACACACAAAGATCTAAATGAAAACTTTGCAAAACATTCCTCCCCCCCACCACCCAACTCTAACAAACTACAGTGAGACACAATCTGAACTCCAATCAGGTTTCTATCCTTTAAGCAATTGATACTCAGTCTATCGAGGGAACAGAGTCTTTTCTGTGCCACAGACCCCCCAAGAAACACAGCTCTACATCTTGTGTTTCTATGTTACACATGGCACTGTCCGGAGAAAAAGTTTGCTATGGTGACCCTTCTCCTTTCTATGCACAGTGTTCTCACCATCAATGCATGGATGGTCACTGCCTTTAGGATTTTTCTTTTTAAAGATGCCCTGCCAAGAGGGGAGAAAACAACAGTTCAGTTTTTCATTGTTTGGGACCACAGTCCCCCCCATTTTCCCCTGGGGCCGAGGGCTCAAGAACAGAGATTTTCTTCTCTTCTCATTCCTTTCCAGGGCAAGGGGGTGCCACCACAAACCCCCCAACCTTTTCTTTGTTCACTCCACTTTTGTCTTTTTCCCAGCTGAAGCAGGTCTTTTGACTCACTGGCATCCTCCCAAAACACAGTTTCTCTTGAAGGAGAAGATTGGTTCAGGTTGTGGCTAATACGGAAAAGTCCAGCTAAAAGCCACTCCTTGTCCCCCTCTCATCTAGAATTTCTCTTTCCAACATCCCATCCCAGGGTCCAAGGTGTCTTTCTTCCTCTCTTTTAAATTGAGGAGGGGAAAGGAAAATTCACAAAGCTTTCATTTTTCAAGGAAGGGTTAAAAGTCTGAACTCCCAGGATGGCTCGATGTCCAGACATCCAGCAACTCCCACACAGCTGGGCACTTTGGAGCTCCCCCCGCTCCTCCTTCCCTGCGGCTTTCTCTCTCCCTCTTGGGAGAGGAACTCTGGGGGGGGAAATGGAGACATCCCAGATTTCTTCCACCCTTCCATTTGCAGGGGCCAGCCCGGTTCTAGTCCTTTCACCACTCTTGGGGCTTTCGGCCTACCTTTCTCAGGCCATGGGCTTCCCCTCCCCCACCCAGCTCGTGGCTGGGCGGGGGAAGGTCTGCACTGCACGCTGACCAGAACCAAAGAGAGTGAGTTTTCCTGGGAATTCTGCTTTTAACCCCTCTGTGTTCTCAGAGGCGTGTCTACTTTTAATTGGTCAATATCTAAATTGACCTCTTCTTTCCGGGAAAAATTATTTTTCCGTGTCAAACCACGACATTTTACTTTTCGCTTCTGAGAATACAGACTACAAAAAAAATTATTATCAAAATTACATTCAATACATTTTACATAAAACAGCAACTTACATTAAATTTCTACCCTAATTTATCTTAAAACTCATCACATGCTTTGTTTTTATTTTTCTTGATTTCATTTCACAGCATTCACCTTATCACAATTTTATTTTATTTTATTTGATTTTATTTTATTGATTTCCCGGTCAGGGAACCAAATGTTATGGTTTGACACTGGCACAATGCCAGTGCCCCTATGAAAATGTGATTCCTACCTGGAATGCTGTGAAGTGGAATTTAGAATAGAGCAAAGCAGGCCTAAGCTTGATAACAGGAAAAAAAACTTTATTAAACTACTACTACAAAAGAAAAGAGAAAATTAAAGAAGGGAAAAGAAAACACACAAAGATCTAAATGAAAACTTTGCAAAACATTCCTCCCCCCCACCACCCAACTCTAACAAACTACAGTGAGACACAATCTGAACTCCAATCAGGTTTCTATCCTTTAAGCAATTGATACTCAGTCTATCGAGGGAACAGAGTCTTTTCTGTGCCACAGACCCCCCAAGAAACACAGCTCTACATCTTGTGTTTCTATGTTACACATGGCACTGTCCGGAGAAAAAGTTTGCTATGGTGACCCTTCTCCTTTCTATGCACAGTGTTCTCACCATCAATGCATGGATGGTCACTGCCTTTAGGATTTTTCTTTTTAAAGATGCCCTGCCAAGAGGGGAGAAAACAACAGTTCAGTTTTTCATTGTTTGGGACCACAGTCCCCCCCATTTTCCCCTGGGGCCGAGGGCTCAAGAACAGAGATTTTCTTCTCTTCTCATTCCTTTCCAGGGCAAGGGGGTGCCACCACAAACCCCCCAACCTTTTCTTTGTTCACTCCACTTTTGTCTTTTTCCCAGCTGAAGCAGGTCTTTTGACTCACTGGCATCCTCCCAAAACACAGTTTCTCTTGAAGGAGAAGATTGGTTCAGGTTGTGGCTAATACGGAAAAGTCCAGCTAAAAGCCACTCCTTGTCCCCCTCTCATCTAGAATTTCTCTTTCCAACATCCCATCCCAGGGTCCAAGGTGTCTTTCTTCCTCTCTTTTAAATTGAGGAGGGGAAAGGAAAATTCACAAAGCTTTCATTTTTCAAGGAAGGGTTAAAAGTCTGAACTCCCAGGATGGCTCGATGTCCAGACATCCAGCAACTCCCACACAGCTGGGCACTTTGGAGCTCCCCCCGCTCCTCCTTCCCTGCGGCTTTCTCTCTCCCTCTTGGGAGAGGAACTCTGGGGGGGGAAATGGAGACATCCCAGATTTCTTCCACCCTTCCATTTGCAGGGGCCAGCCCGGTTCTAGTCCTTTCACCACTCTTGGGGCTTTCGGCCTACCTTTCTCAGGCCATGGGCTTCCCCTCCCCCACCCAGCTCGTGGCTGGGCGGGGGAAGGTCTGCACTGCACGCTGACCAGAACCAAAGAGAGTGAGTTTTCCTGGGAATTCTGCTTTTAACCCCTCTGTGTTCTCAGAGGCGTGTCTACTTTTAATTGGTCAATATCTAAATTGACCTCTTCTTTCCGGGAAAAATTATTTTTCCGTGTCAAACCACGACAGCCATGAATATTTGAAGATAATTATATTGAAATCAGTTCCAAATATGAGATTATTTTTCTTCTTGAGGGAATTGTGCTGTAACACTTAAATCCTTTATATTAATTTTTTCCCTTTCTGAATTGAATTCAGACATACTGTGGATTTATGTTATTACTTTTCATCAATAGCAAGTACTTTCCATTCTAGCAGGCTCTCAGTGGTGTCTGCACTGAACAACAGAAAATACCTATTCCTTGGAGGAGTTTTCTCTTGATATTTTTTTAATTTCTATTCTATGTTTTTAATTATCAGTATTCTCTAGTGTTTCATCTTCCACAGAAACTTCCAATATTTTTAGGACATCTTTTCAGACACCCTAATTGTTTCCTTGTGGAGACTGAACTGGATCCATGGGATGGTCAGCCTTAAATACCTGACACCTTTTCCTCTTGTTTTCTCCCATGGGCTGATTTATATCAGGTTGGCTGAAGTATTGCTCTAACAGAGGGACTGGATGCTGTATGATACACACATCCAAGCAGTCCCACTGTAATCAATTAGTAAGATGAAATAATTTCAAAGGAAACATTTCATTTGTCCCATGTAAATAACATTTTCATTACTCATTTCAACTGGCCAAACAGCAAAACCAAAGTTTTTTTCTTAATAAAAAGAGAATGATCTTAAAGTAAACACCACAAATAGAAAAGTTGCTGGAAATTTCCTTTGTGGGAAGGGATGCAATAGAATGGGAGTTTTATCCTTGGGTCACCAATACCTAGGGTCAACCAGGGGACTATCTTTGAAAAAATTAACTCTCCCGAGAAAAATAACACATTATTCCTTCTGCCTGACTCTAAAGAAGAAAAAACTGTAATTTTACCCACCAAATCCCATCTGATCCCTGTTCATGCCTGGGAAGATGCATTTCTTTCGGAGTGAGCCATTGCTGTCACATCCTCCCATCAGCTGAACCCTGGGAGGTTTCTCTCTGTTGTGCTGCCAGGATGCTCCTTACATCCCTTCTGGAGACACACTGGACAGGTCTCAGCACACTCAGCAAGAGACTTTCAGTTTCATTTGCACAGAGCACTCCTTTTCCATTACAGGAAATCAGGGAATGAGAACTCAGCCCTCCCTTTGGCTGGGAATCACAATTCTTGGGCATTCTGTAGACACTGATGTTTAGGGTACACTCAAAAGACCCCAGCGCATCCTCAAAACAATTCCTGAGCTTGCTTAGATTTAAAAAACATAATGTCACTGCTGTTGATATCATTTGGGTTCAGATTTATGAAAAAAATTATATATTTTGATTAAATAAGCACACACCTGTACACATACTCACACTTCAGAGGATTGGGAGAATTAGATGTAAATGGCTGTTGATGAAACTCAAACACTGTGTGCTGGTGCTGGAATTCAGAGCCAGCTTTCTGGGATTAGGTGTCCCTGACTAACCTCAGCTGTTAGAAATTATTGTGGAGCTTGCCCCTGGCAGGTGAGGGGTCGCTGTGAGAAGGAGAACAAAAGCTTTTCTTCTTTCTTCTGCCTCTGCCTCACCCCTCTGCAGTATTGGGCAAATGTGGTTTTAATTCAGAAATACAAATATCATCTTCAAAGTCACTCTGAGAAGGGAGGGTGGGGGAAAGGGAGAGGAAAAAAAAACCCCAACCAAACAATTGGATTGCAATTTGTCAAGATTTTTTTACTCCAAAGTTGAACTAGAAAGTCTTAACAGCTGACTGATGAGCCAGTGGGGGAGGAAGAGAGACTAGGAGTGCTGGAGTTAACCTGCAGTGCACTTGAAATGCAATGAACTTTCTTGCTGTTCCAAACAGCATCTAATATTTTGCTTTCTTCAAGGCCAGCCCTTTTCTGATGTAAATAATCCTGTGATCCCATGTCACCAGGAGTCTAGGGAAAACAGCTCCACCTTATGTGCTGTTCTTGGAGTGTTTGGAGCAAGGCAAAACTGTCACCAAAAGCTGTTTGGGAGCATTAAGTAGCAAGGAAACATTTCTCCCCCACCTTAGGCTTTTGGAAGTCTCCAGGCTGGGAGGTATTTTTGTTTCAGGTTGTGACAGCAATGGCTGCAGCTCTGACAGCAGATGTGAATAATGGAAAAGGGTTCTGAACACGAGAAGTCACTCTGAGCGCTCGCTGAACTTCCTTGATGTGCGTGACATTGACAAAGCACACCCCAAGGGTTTCTGGAGCACACGGAGTTTGCCTGTTCCACGTGCTGGTTTTATGAACAGCAATCAAGCTGTAAACATGTAGGCAGCTGAAACACATGTAGGCAGCGTGTGTGGTGGGTGGCTTCCCATGCTGTCCATGGGTGGGAAGCACAGAACCGTGGCCAGGGCAGCAGAAACAACGTTTTGCCATCAGAGGAGAGGACTCCTGCTCCCTGGCAGGGCTCATGCTGGGTGGTCTGGATGGTGGTGGTTCTACATCATCATGTTGTCTGATTGTATAACACACACAGCACCTGGAAGCAGCTTTTGGGATGCACAGAAGCTCAACCAGATACATCTCACAGGAGCTGACGTGTGAGCTGGATACACTCCTCACCAGTGTAAGAAAGGAAAGCCTTCATTTCCAAGCACAGGCTGGAGAGCAGGGTCACAGCTCAGCAGACTGTCAGCCCAAGCCCCTCTTCCTTTGTCTGTGAGGCAGTGGCCCATCAATCAGATACACATTTCACAGAGCTGCATTAGTGAATCAGCAGCACTGAGAATCCTGTTTCCCCCTCCCACATCCCCATCCTTCAGAAGGCAAAGTCTGTTTCTACAGGGACTGAAAGCAGGATTAATCCCTCTCTGATTTCCTCCTCTAACTCCTTCTCCCTGACACCCCATTCCATCTTTCATCCTATCTGGGCTATTTAGTCTAGAGCAGGGAAGGCAGAGAGGAGACTTGATAACAGCCTTCAATTATACAAATGGCTGATGCAAAGAGGAAGGCAATAAATTTTTATCCATATCCACAGGAAAGCACAAAAAAAGTAATGGGTTTAAATGCAACAAGGGAGACCTGAGTTCAGAACTAGAATAACTTCCCTGCTGCAGGGGTCACTGGGCACTGGAGGGGATTGCCTGGGCAGGCTGGGGGATCTCCACGCCTGACAGGGTTAAAAAAACACTTCAGACAAACGAGTCAGGAGTGGTTTGTGTGGGGGTGGATGAGGTGACCTGTTCAGGTCCTTTCTAGCCCTGTTTTCTTCTATACCATGGTGGTAACTACTCCAGCCTCCCTCCTTGGCACACAACCACGGCAAAACTCCACTCCTCTGTTTTTTGGTACAAGTTGGCAATCTTGTGGCAGCAACACAATTGGGTCAAGGATCTGATGAAGTCAGAAGACAGGATGATCCCTCGGCACACAACAGGCATAACTGTAAGGTCCTGCAGCACCCAATTATTCTGCCTAATTCTAAATAATTTAATTTTCTCTTAAACAGTCAGCAAGAGAAACTCAAACTCCTAAGAGCTCATCAGCTGTGCAGAGGACAAGAGATCACACTCACAAACACACACTGATTCCAAAGCAGTGGCACCTCAGCAGCCTCCCCACAAGAAAGACAAAAAAATTTACTTTGCCCTGTACAAGATTACCAAATACCTTGGAGTGTGCTCATGTTGGCAACTGGTAGAGCCTCATCCTGCACAGCCCTTGCAAAAAGGAGCATTCCTGGAGATGCTCTGCTCAGAAATGCACTTCTCACCAAATTGCACTGAAAATGGGATGGATCCTGTGTTTACATAAGCATATCCTTAAGTGCATTGCTGGACTGGGGCCTTACCCAGCTATATTCCAGGCTCCTGGAGGTCAGTAGGGATTGATTAGCTTCTCTGCATGACCTGGGCATTGAGAGCCTACATGTGTCAGAATGAGGATATTTTCCAACATATAATTTTTCTCACTGAGTTTTAGATATCCTAGGCAGAAAAGATGGCCAATAACAACAAAGTCAGAAGGCAGTCTCTCCTCCTGAAAGAGAGGTGTGAGTGAACCCTAACAGATGTCATTTGTATCATTACTGCTGATGAAGTTAGCAGCCTTTAGCAAGGAGACATGATCAATAGCTACTTGAGAAGATACAGCTGCAGATATCCAAATGGATGTGAACAAGGAAGAGAGGTGTAAAAGGCAATAGCTGAATATTTAAACCAGATGAAAGTTGTAAGGTAGGTTATTGACCTTGAAAGAACCAGATAAGTAAAAAAAGTAGAGAAGGGCAACAATGATTTATGTATTGCCCTGCACAAATATTAGAATGGCTTATTCAAGAGTGTAGTAAATTATGAACAAAGTAGAACTGTATTAGATTAATGACAGAGGAGTTTATATAGAAAGGCTGGCATCTTTGGAAAGTGGATAAGAGAAATTAATTTTATTTTAACTCTTTTCTTTTAATGATTGAACACTCCATTTTTTTTTTTTTTTTGCCATGCAGCTGTCTTACACTTTGTGATTATATATCTGTTTCCAGATCCTTTGTGACAACAGTAGAACTCAATGTATGGAAAGCAGCAGGACACCAGGAAGGTGCACCCATGGAGACAGAGATGATAAGTACTAAAAGCTTTATCAAAGATGATAAAAGCTAAAACAAGGACCTGTTTCTAACACTGTGGCAAGAGGTGGGGGTTTTGGAATTGACCAAGAGGTTCTCAGACCTTTATCGTGATTACTGTAGCGATGTCCAGAATCCTGAGTCTTGCATCATGCATGCTGATGTCCCTAAAAAAGGCAAAATATGACAACCACCTCCCACAGGCTTTAAATCAAGCAAAGTAGGGTAAAGTTTGGTGGAGCAGCAAGGGGCCACAACATGAAGTGATTCACATGTGGTTGCAAAGAAAGCTGGGCCAGGACCTCCACATTCCATTTCCCATCCGAATGCCTAATCTAGACTAAAGAAAAGAACATTTCTCTCTGCAAGGACAAACTTTTTAAACTGGCTTAAAGGATTCTGTTTAGGAAACAGAGAGAAATGAAAGAGAAAACAATTTCTATTTCTACTCCTTGTTCTTCTCATATGAAATGTGTTTAAAAAATTGTTTACCTAGAGTGAGTGCTTAATTAGATTCTAGTGAAGATTGTTTGATCCTGATGACCAATCCAATCTACCTGTATCTAAATGTCCCAGAGAGGTCACAAGTTATGTTAAATATAAAGTTAGAAAAAGTAGTATGTAGTTTTAATATCTTCCTTTATATAATATATTAATATATTTTAACATAGTTATAATAAAGAAATCATTCAACCTTCTAAATTGAGTCAGACATAATTTCTTCCCATTGGGTTCACCTACATTTACAACAGCAGGAGAAGTGGGTGCTGTGCTCTGCTGCATCCCTGAGACTGCACTTGATGAGATCAGTGGCTGAATTCTTACTCCATCCTCAGGGTCAGGCCAAGGGGCTGGCACTGTGCTGCTCATTATTCACCACCTGCCATGTACAGGTGACCTGAAAACCTGACCCACAGCCCAGTGAGCCCCCTTTGGATTCCTCTGTGCTCCAAATCGAGCCTCAAGAGAACAATTAGAATGAGCGAGCTCAAATAAAAATGAATTTTTGGGAGTGTATTTATCATCAGTTTTGTGTTCTGCCCTTTGCTCCCTGCAAAACCCCCAGCTCAGGTGTAATGCAGCTTAAGAAATTTCAGGGTAGGAGAGGATTGCATGTTAATGGACATAGACAAAAGAGCTGCTTACAGGGGGAAAAATAAAGATGGCTAAGAAATAATAACTATTTAACAGCATCACCACCCACAGAGAATAAATTTCACAGGTAAGATAGCGCGGATACAGCTATTATGGAAACATGAATCTTCAACTCCTTTATATTATTATATTTTCCCTTCCTGCTAAGGTTTGTTGGAAAAGTAGAATATGCTAATAAACCTCTCTGATTTGTCTCCCTTGAAGTTTTGTGTGAGTAAAGTAACACATTCTATTTGAACTTCATAATTCATATGTAATTATTTTTAGTTATGTTCAACCCTCAATGGGAGCTAATTAATTTAAGAAAATCTATAGTCTATTTGAATTACCTACTCTAGTTTCTTACTAGCATTAGCTTGAGCTTAATTGGCAGCTACAGTCTAAAAAAATCATCATTAAAACTTATCTCAATGCAGGTATAATCTGGACAAAGAGGTTTCCCCTGATGATCTCCTGCTTCTGTGTTGCTGAACACCTCATCCTGTGGCATTCAAGGCTGTGGTATCTGAAGGCTGGAGTATTTGGGTTCCTCCACCTGCAGGAATCAAGGGATAAATATTTATTTATTGGTCCACAACAGCTGGCATCCTGTGATGAGATAATGAGGCAGATGCAGGGAGGGAGTTCCTATGGGACTTGGGGTGAACAGTCTGAATTAGGCTGGAAAGGAGGAGGCTGGGATGGGGTCTGCTGCTCCTGCCAGCAGTGCCACTGGGCACAAACACTCCTTTGCCCCAGGAAAATGCCAAAAGGAGGCACAGGGAAAAGGAGAGCAGCTCCCTTGGCTCTGTCCTGCCTCCACTGCACCTTCACCAGCAGTGGCTGCCCAGCTTCACCCTCACACCTGTGAGCCTTTCCATGGCCTCATTTCCTCCCTCCTCCACATCCTCCCACAGAAATGGGTTTATTTGTTAAACAGAAAGACTGACTTCTTTTGCTGAAGTATTTTAAGATGGTCTGTGTCTGTACATGAAAACGGGGACTTATTTTCCTAAATAATCTACATTTTCTAAAGGTTAAAGGAAACTATTTTTAAAGAAATTCATAAGTATTATTTGAATTTTTTTTGCACTTACAGCCTCTTCCTTGCAGGGAAGTCTCATCCACCTTTCTTCATGAGATATTCAACACATGCATTCATTTTCAGTTTCAAATAAGAAAAATATCCAAACCCCACAGATGTAAATATAAAATAAAACTTTTTGTCCTGATGCTGCAAAAAGCTTTCACAACAGTGAAATGCAGAGTTAAAACACACTAATGTAGAAAAAAAAGTCATTTGAATCCATCACAGTGGACATACCCTAGTCAATACCACCTTAACACAACACATTAAAAACACCAAAGTACCACCTGCCTGTGAAAGACTTGATTCTTATGAAATTGTTCCTTGAGAAAATGGTCCCATAGAACTTTTTAACTCTACTTAATCAGCACAAAACTAATCAAAGAAGATGACTCTAATTTCCTTTTCTAAATGAAAAATGTCCACTTCATGAGGGAAAGGTCAGCTCTTAGGCAGAGAGCTGGTGCACTTTAAAGAAACTAAAATCTGCACCTGGACTTCCTCACATCCAAAATATTTCCCTCCTTCAGTTTGGCTGAGAATTGCTATTTAAAACTGCTTTCTTCTTCCTGGTCCCCTCATTATTCTGACAGTTGTGTCTTTCCTAGAATTTACTCTTCCTGTAACATTTCCTTGATAAAATACAATAAATTCTGTTCTACATCCTAATTCTAGCTAGACAGCTATAGAAGTGTTAAATAGCTACTGTGACATGTCTAATAAATAGCCATCTAACCACATAATAAGTAACTTCAAATTCAGCCCAATAAATATTGCAATAAATTTGTGTTTGCCAGTAATCTGTATAAATATCAGTAAAAAGATAGACCAGAAAGGCTAACCATCCTAAAGAGGTTTGATTTTGGAAAAGGGCCATGTGTAATACTTTATTCTTCTTAGAGGGGGAAAAAAAACCAAAACAAACAAAACAAAACAAAACCCAAAAACTCAAAAAATTGTTTAGCAAACAATAGAGTGTTAGGAAAGGAAGAGATGGTTCAACAGCCTGCAATTTATTTAGATAACAAAAAATGAGATATGTGAAGTAGGGCATGTTTAGCTGAACGTCAATGGCAGTTGCACAACATTTGGATGCATTAAAAAGCAATAACTTTCCAGTTATTAATTAACTCCTATTGCCAATACCATTACCAGCAGCTGGAAACATCTACTGAACGAGACACACGGGTCTTTTTCTTCCAGGCTGCAATCCTATTCTGACTGCCAAAAGTTTTGAAAAAATATTCCAAGTATTTGGCAGCCTATTCAGTAGCCTTATCAATATCCCCTTCATCAGCATTTCTTCACCTACCACCCACATTTTACCATCCTCTGGATGACAGAAGGCAGGAGCATCTCAGCTGGAAGAGGCTGGAAGGAAAGAGAAGGCTCCCCCACCTCCCACAGCCCTGCCTAGAGCCTTGGACACACTGTTCCACTAGACCAGGGGTCAGGCTCCTCATCTGTGCTCTACCTCCTGGAAAAACTTTCTGCATTTCCACTGCTCAGACTTGGACATCTTTAAGGTTCCTTCCTGGCTTTGCTTTCTCATTAACCAAAAAAACATTCACTCGTATGAGCAGTGATGACAATACCTGCCACAGTGCTGTGTTTATTCCGGTCTATTTAGTTTAGGTTGTTTAGGTTTTATTTCTATTTATAAGCTTAGCAAAAAAAAAAAAAAAAAAAAAAAATCCATTCAGAGCAAGCTTTTAATACCACTGTTCATTCTTCATTCCCTATTTATATCTTTCTGGAGTTCTGTGATCAGAAGATTGTACTACCAGCTTCCCCTGGTGTAAGGTTGCTCATAGAAAAAAAAGGCAAGTTACACAATAGCCCTACCATTACACAAAGGATGTGCATTGACATCTGCATAAGCTAATATTTTCCACAGGGTCAGATTAATGGGTCATACACTCTGCAGCAGTTTCTAATGGCTCCTCTTTGGTAAGGACTGTGGAAGCATATAAATTATGAGAAAAAAAGGAATATTTCTTTGCATTCAATTTCAGTTATCATTGGTGGCACCCCAGGGAAGTGGTCACAGCCTCAAACCTGGCAGAGTTCAAGAAGCATTTGGACTACTCTGTCAGGCACTCTGGTGTGTCTCCAGGCAGGGCTAAGAGTGGGACTTGATGATCCTTGTGCATTCCTTCCAACTCAGCATATTCTGTGATGTGCATTGAAGGTATGAAACGTTGCTAATGGAAACTTAAATTTTGGGCAAAGCACTGCAGAGGTGAAAACAGCAATTTTCTGGGAGCCTATGAGCCATGTCAGAAACACATCATACATGCTTACACCCAAAGTGTGGTTAGCTTGTCTTCTGCTCCTTGGGACACCACCACACAGAAAGCTTGGAGCTCCTGCACAGCTGCATTGATAGGTAAGCGTTTCCCAGGAGCTGATGTACCTGCAGCAGGAGAGACCAAAGCTGTTTGCTCTCATAGGTGATCACTCCTTCCATTCCATCCATGGTCATCCTTATCCTGCTCCACTCTTCCCCCACACAACACCCACAGGGGTCTGCATGTCCCAGCTCTGCAGATGTCTCAGCATGGAAGGGACAGTCCTGGACCTCCTCAGATTCTGTATGGGGACATCAAAATCCACTCCATCTTCCCCAGCTATGACTGCTTTTCTGCCTGAGGAGAAACATTGCAAGTGAAGAGGTGCTGATTGCATAGGGTGTTTTTCTCCAGATAGAATGTAAGCTCTTAATTTTATAAATAAATAAATACAGCACAGACCATATTGACATAGTGCCCTGTTCTATTCATGAGATATCTCTAAGAGGGACAGAAAGGCTCTCAGCAGAACCCAGGACAGGCACACTGAAGCAGAAATGTGGGTACAGAAGGCCCATTTTCCCAACTGCTTTAAATCACAGTCCCATTACAGGTGGAGGGTAGATGGAGGGGAGTATGAACCTCAATTAATAGGTCAAGGGCTGGGACATATCTAATTATAAACCCATTTAGCACTAGCCTAAACATCCTAATCTTAGCCCAAAATACACAAGTCTGCCTGGAGCGACACAAAGCAGCGATAGCCCATGCAGGAACTTGCCAGCCTCAAAGAGCCCATGTTGTTCTTTCAGCTATCACAGTTTATTTTTTGGACATAGAGACTCCAGAGTTTGCAGAGCAGCGAGGCACCATGCAGAATACAGTGATTTGTGACTTCAAGGATGAGGGGAACTTTTTCAATGATACCATTGTCTGTCTGTCTCTACAAGATGTACTGCAAAGGTTAATTTGTTTTGAAATCTTCATTTTTAATTTGCATTACTGATCAACCTAGCAATTATAAATGTTAATCTATTCTTCAGTGGCCTTAAATTCAGAGATTGAGATTGCTGAACTAAATAAAAATTCCATCCCTTGTTCTGATTTATTAAAACTTGAGAGATATGAAGAACCCACTGAGTCAGAGCACGGATAGGACCATGCTTTCAAAGCACATCCTTAATTAATTTTAAAGCAGGAGGGACCAATTTATATCACTCTGATTCAAATCAGTTTTGTTAATTGTTATTTAAATCACAATTTAAATAATTCAATTTGCATTGCAGTTGTGCTTTCTAGCAGATATTCATGATAAAGGGTTAGTCTCAGAGACTGACACCTAATAAAAATGCTTGATTGCAAAGAAAGGTAGCTCTGAGCTGGTATTTAGTATTTGTTTTTGTTAACTCTTGGTTAAAAAGACAAATAGCACACGAATATCACACGTCACTATATATCTAAGCATTTATTTTGGGGTTTGATTTTTATGTTTGATTTATGAGAAAACAGGACATGGAGTTTTTAGCCACCTGATTCACTTTTTAAATGTGTGCTTTGTGTCATGCTGCTTCTGAACAAAAATATCCAGGAGAACATAATTGTTTAAGTGGAACTACATTGTGTCCTGCATATTTTAGGAAATATTATCAAAATATTCCTTGCATTTCAAGGCAGCTGAGGTACTGAACAGTGCAAATATCAACAGCAATAAATCAGCTGAGCTATTTTTTCCTTGCTTCCCTGTTGTCAAGATTAGAACAGGTTGATCTCAGATCTTCCCTCCCCCCACCCATCTTTTACTCATAAAATGGGAAAGGATAAGCAAATTTTTATGTTCTTTCAACTACCAGTTGTTTTCCCAACTTGGAATACTCTAGTCATTAAGTGATGTAAAGCAGATAAAACAAAAAGAAGAAAATGTTATTTCTGCACCTGCAAAAAAAGGGCTGCAGCTGTCAAAAGCTAGTTTATTACTGAAGGAATTTCAATTCTAGGTGTCTAGTTAGCAATTTATCCCCTTTAGTGATATGACATTCTTCAGAATTCTGGCAATGAGTACATACTCGGTTGTTATTTTTATGAAAGAGGTAATTAAGAAGAAAATAAAATTTTATTTTTGGCATTCATAACAAATTTAGGATGTCATCATTTTAGAATTCATACCTTCAAGTTTTATTTTCAGAAGACAAAAATATTAATTTAAAAATTCAAAGATGAATGAATATGTGTTGTAAAAACACACACGGGTTTCTTGGCACTAAGGAACCACAGACAAAAGGACAAGAATGTGAATGGAGTAATTGCCAGCTATTTTAAAAGGAAACACAACAAAAACACTGTAGATTTTTATTTTCTAGAGGATTTTTCTCCTGCCCTCAAGTGACAAAGTATGATATTTACCACTTGCACCTGGATAGAGATTCTTCCCTATCCCACAAGGAAAATGCTGGGCAATGAACTCTCCTCACACCATAATTCTCACACAACATGAGAGAAAAGGCACAGCTCTAATATCAAAATGTTGTTTCTTAATCCAAATGTTTATTCTTGATTTTATCTAAACCCCTACGTGTTTAGAAATTAATTAAGTTAGTTAATTATGCTAGTTAACTATGTGGCTGCTGGGTAAGAGAGCTTTCCCACTCAATTACTTGAAGCAAGTTTGCAGCACAGTTTCTTAGGGCAGCCTTATGCTAATTTTCAATCAGTTTTCTGAAATAAGACATTTGTTTTAATTTCTGCATGAGGTGCTGAAGATGCCACCTGGTACTTAGTTACTGGTGTTAACCAATAACCAGGAAGAATTCTGTGATGGTGCTTAGGTCCTAGAAAACAATGAATTCCCTAGTATGGTAAGAATTTGAAACTAAATTAAACAAGCCAGCAAGTGAGCTTGTCACCAGTTCTGCATGTGCAGCACAGGAATATACACACCAAAAGGTGTGGGAGTATTGGGAAAAGGCAGGCACCCACCTGGGAGGGAGCAGGACAAACACCCAGCAGACTTTTCCATAATGCCTTGCAGAAGTATTTCCCAATCAAATGAAAACCTGAGTGGAAAAAAATCAAATAAAATTTTGATTAGTAAAGAAAAATTTAACAAAAGGGTAAAAGTATTTCTGTCAAATAAGATTTTTTGCTTACTCTAAACTTCAGAGCAGGCACAGACTAAAAAGAGATGCCAAAAGCAGTAACTGAGGAGCTGTCACTGTGCTGCACTTCAGGACATATACCCATGAGTTCCCTTTAGCATCATCTACTTTTCTGCTGAAAACATCCATAGTTCAAAATTTCTCTGTGCAAGTGCCAGCCTACCTAGAATTGACAACTCAAACGTGCAGAACAGAAAAAAGGGATCAGAAAATACCTCACTCCTACATTTGGAGAGCTGCACTATGTGTTCAAGACCAATTAAACACTTTAAAACCTCAGTGAGTACCTGCAAGAGTTATGTCTGCTAAGCCCATCAAGTCTGCAAAACTTGCACAGGAGACTCACAGAGGAATTTTGCAAGGAAAAGTTCAACACACAGATGTAATTTTTATGCTTTAGAATACATAGAAAAATCCAGCAATCACTGAATGAAGTCTGAGTGTCTTAAGCAAATATAAACCATTAAGTAAATACATGGAAAAAGTAGTGCCTTGGAAGAAACAAACAAATTATATATGGCATCAGACTAAACAAGCTAGTGTAAGGCCAAGATGGAGCAGCTATCTCTGAAATCACTAGGAAGTAATCATAAAGAAACACCTGAAATAATAAATAAAAGAGAAGAAATAGTTCTTTTCCCCTACTACTCACGTCTGAAACAGTGCAGAGCAGCCTAGAACTGGACGTATAATTTTCCTTTATTCCCTTTATGCAGTGAAAGGATGCTATACCGTGTCCACTGTAACTGGTCATGAAGAAATTGCCTCTGTACAAGGATTCCTCACTTGCACAAAGCTGAGGAAATCAGGCTGCTCCTCCCAGACAGCACTGAGTAAGACAGGCAGGGGTGTCTGAGGAGCCACCACACTCCTGCTGCTGAGAGTGATGTGATCCCCAATTTTGGAACAAGCCTGGTGTTCTCCAAACAGCCAATGCTGAAATGACACTGCATATGGTACATTGCATCCCAACCAGATCCGAATTTCAGGTTGGCTTTCCTGACACCAGCAGCTCATCAAAATGTCTGTGCTAGCTAGATATTTCACCTCCTGTGTGACGAAGGAAAACTAAACAAGTAAAACTAGCTGACATTAGGAAAATTGAGAAGCTGTAACTCATACAGAATTGGCCCAGAAATAATCAGATTCCTCATTCCTTAATTTGCTCCTGGACCAGATCCATTCAATCCAGATAAACTCCTCAGTGCACTACACAGCTCTGGTGTAATGAAGTGATGGGTCATGCTGGAGCTGTTGCATCCAGGATTTATGGGGAGATATTATCACCTCAAATAGGGAATTGGAGGGGGCAGAGAGATTGTGGCTCTGCAAACAAGTCTTTAAGGCATGTTTAGATGGGTGGGATGCAATCAGTCAAATTAAGGTGCTGTGCATGGATGTATCTCCACTGACTCAGAAAGAATTCCAGCATACATTGGTACAGGATCTAGTGGTTAGGAATTCTTTAACCATCCACATCTGTTAGCAAAAGCAGGCACACCTCCTACAGGTAATTCAGCATATTTCTTCTCCTTTCCCAAGAGTAAAATGTCCAGTGCTGATACCAAAGCTGCCTTCCCTGCTGATCCCCTTTGGTCTCTGTTTGGCATGTTACTTGCATTCTCCATTCAGCAGCAGCTGTGAATAGCTGGTCAAACACTCCAAGTTGTTTGTCAAAGTTTTCCTAAGGCTTTTCATCTCCCTGTTTTCTCATGAGGTGCCCAAACACAAGTCATCTCTGTTGGCTTTTGGAGCACATTAATTCTGACCACAGCATCAGAACTGGCAGGTAATCAGTTAGCTGGAGGTTAAAGTGGAGCATTTTTCCCTAACAAGGGCAACAAAAAGGTGGGAAAGATATTTATGAATTAGAACTTTTGTTTCAGGTAATATATTTCTTAGAGGTGCACCTTTAATGCCAGCTCATGGGCAATTCTTTCACTAGATGCAACCTGAAAAGCCGCCGGAGGTGGAGAAAAACAAAGCAGAATGTCTGATTTATCATTCTGAAATGCAAGGTATGGGAATAACAAACTGCAGCCTCAGGGCTTTGGGTCCTGAAGCACTGCACCACCCTGGATCCATGAGGACAGAATCCAGCTAACATCACTCACCCCCATACTGTGGGAGATGTTACTGTGGGGGCACAGGGAGGAAAGAGAGACCCTGAGGAACAAGGGCAGGAAGGCAGGGGCTCTGAGCACTCAACTGGCTGCATGACCCAGGAAAAGGAGTCTGACCACACACAGCTTTTGTCACACAGTGAAGAGGGAAATAGATCCTATCTGCCACATCGTGTAGCCCTGATCTAGAGCCAGCTAATTGGTAACAGGAGTTTTATGTAAAATTGAACTCCATGGAATCTTTTAACATTAATATCTCTCAAATAATTTATTTGATTTTGAGCCATCTCCTAGGAAACAGTCCATTTGTGTCAGCATTAAGGAGTAGGATGCCATGCATAGTTAGGAATGCCTGTTAACCTCCACCCTTGAAATGCTCATCCCTACAAGACAGGAGGAGAGAGGGCAGAAGGAGACCTGATCTCAGGGCACCATCAGTGGTGCTTCAAGAGCTCTCACACCAAATTTATGCCCAAATTCTGTCATGTGGCATCAGGCCAAGTGGATGCACAGGTAGCTGAGTGAGGCCAGAAATTAATTTGAGAAACAAAATGATGTAAAGGCTGTTATTTATCCTGGCTATGCTATTTTCCTGAGATGGAAAAAAATTGAAATATTTGAATTATAGCTATTTGATGGGTATCATTGTAGTAGACAGGTTAGTCCTTGTAATCTGCTGGCACCATCAGCAGAGGACTAAGTCAAATATGTTTTTTTTCACCTTATGTATCTATTAATGCAATCCATTGCAATGGTTATTCAACATTTATGTTTGTGTGAATTATTGCATATTTCATTCTCCTTTGAAAACTAGGATAGTTGAAATGGTACCGGATTGCTTTTTATCCGACAGAGCTTTAATCTTTTGCTTATCATGGTTTCACCTGAACTGTTGTTCTAAAAACTAAATAAATGAGGTTTTGGTGAGATAAGAAGTTCCACCTGATACCAGGTGGTCATGGTGTCATGATATACCAACATTGCTTATATTTTTGACTGCCTGTATCAGTTTGAAGAAATAGCACTCACCACACTGAGTAACATTTAACACTACTCATACTGTAGTCAAATTCCACTCTTTAGGAAGCAAAGAAAACCACTTGCAGAAGTCAGGAAAGACTTTCTTCTCTACTTATAGGAATAAACATAGTCTGTTGCTCTTGTCAGCTAGTCATATCCATCATGGCACTCTCAGTTTGGTACAAAGTATTTCACAGAAAAATAAATCAGATTTCTCTACATCAGAATATGCCTGCTGCTGCACCCTAGCACTGAGATTGCAATTCAGCATCTTGTTTCACTCTGCAGTGAAGAACAATCTGAAAGTTAGACTGCAGGATAAAATCTGAAAAGAGACTTCAAGGGAAAATCACCTGCCCCCTTCTAGGTGCCCACTACATTTCTAGGCTGCAGGAGAAAGAAGATTTGTAACTTCTATGACTAAAAAGCCTTGCTCCTCAACCTTGCTCCCAAAGAAGACTTATCATATATATGTTAAGTCTGGTCCCAGGTCCAGGAAGACAAGAGAAACATCAAGAAGGTCCAGAAAGACATAGCATGATTCACAATTCAGTTTTCAGAATCAGTGGGTATTTTTCTTTGTTTATTCCATACAGGATCAGTCAAATAGAGAACTTAGAATGACCTTAAGGAACTGAAAACAGAAACAGGAGACGACTTAACGCTGCTGTGCCATAATCCATGCTACTCCAAACCATTCTCCAAGGCAAGAAACAAAAAAACCCCATCAAGAAAATAGTGCCATAAAACAGAAAAACTAAGTATAAACAGAAAAATAAAACCAGACGCCAATGTGTACCCAAAGGAACTATTACATGCAAAATGCTTGTCAGGATAGGATGCTCCACTGCACACATCTGGTGCTCTCAGCAATACAGAACATTTCTTTAATTGCTACACCTGAGACCAAGAGCAAGAAATAAATCTAGACACCGATCTCAACATATTTGGAGACAGGTAGAGATGAGTAGCAGCATGAGGATTTCATTGATGATAATCAAGCAGTTATGCATTACTGCACTGAACAGACACGCTCGGGGTAGATCTATGCCTCTATAATTTGATGTCTGTTTTTTAAATCCTTCTGGTGCCAGACATTGCAGAGATAACTGTGATAAGCCTCCCATTTGGTATAGATCATGCACCACTTTTTGCACCATTCAAGATGTCAGCTCAGCAATATCCAGTGGAAAAGGGAATGGACGGGATGTCAGAGCAGCTGGACTGACTCCAGGCTCTTGTTTCCTCTCACGGGTTGTTGCGAGTCACTGAACCTTTCTGTTCCTATTTTATTTACTCAGACTCCAAGTACTGGCTACGTGCTTAGACAGCACCATGCATGATGGATCCTCATTCTCTCTCAGGCCCTTAGAAATGTGTAAGTCAGTATTATTCACATTTTGTGGCTTAGACTTTTCCTGACAGCAAACAGTGGAGCGTATGTGTTTATTGAGAGGAAAGGATTCAAAGACAGGCACAACCCAAGAAATGACATAACTAACACTTGTTCTGAGAAGCTGTTTGGTGTTTCTAAACTGGAAAATGAACCTGCTCAGCAAGTCCTCTTGCTCAGGATCTCTATGTCCTTCACCTCTCAATAGGATGGTGAGACCTTCCTCACCATTTCTGTAAGTCATGAGTCCATGCAAAAGGTGGGTTAAATACTGATGTTAAAATGTTCACATCCTTGTTAGAAGGATATGTTATCAAATCCTTAGAAGAAGAATATGTTTTGCTCTGAATCCAAGCTAATTATTTTAAAATTGCTTTTGATAATTTCTTTCTGAATAACATCAAGGATTTCCTTTTCTTAACTCAATTTGCTATAGCTATTCCTTTGTGAACAGTGGCATGTCATTGCCAGCTGTCATTATTACCTACATATTTCTCAGCTGTATTTTATGTAGACCTGGTGACCCAGAACTCCATTTACCCAAAATATTCAGTTCTCAGCCCTGCCATTTCCCAAATTAGGAATGACATATCTTGAACTACATTAACTACCTCAGAGTGTTCTCATCCTTTGCAAAATGAAATTTTAGCCATTTGTTGCCTTGCAGCACATTTGAGGTCAGGAAAAAATATTAGGTTCTCATCCTTCAGGTGCAAACTCAAGTATAATCATGTTCTTAGGATTGACCAATACTAAATACAGGATACAGAGGTGGCTTTTAAAAAAGACATTTGCATTTTAGCAAATCTGAGTCTGTTCAAATAGTGTCTTTTCCACACAATTTGCCCTGCCTTGACACAATTCATTTAAAAGAAGAAATAATTGAATTAAAAAGTTAAATGGAAATATTTTTTTACACAACAAAATATTGCCCAATTATGATGGCCCATTGCTCCAGTGAATAGTTGTACAGCTGAGGAGAGGACTGTGAGAAGAATTCAGCAATCAAAGCCATTAGTCCTGCCTGTCGTGATCAGACTGCAATTTCTGGTGAGTGTGGGGATCAGTTCCCTGATTTCATCCTTCACAGAGCACAAGCAGAATAGGATATCAACAACTCATTTACTGAAGACCACTGGCTCATTTTATCTGCATCTGCTATGGACAATGTCAAAAGATGTTACCTCTTGTAACATCTTTTGTCAAATTAAGATGAAGCCTAAGACTTGCTGATTCCTCCTCCTTTTGATACTCAGGGGAGCTGGACATATTTTGAATGTCTGATTTGGTTTGTAGGCAATGTAATGCCTTTTTAACCAAGCTGGAATATTGTCTTAGAAAAGAAAACCAAAACACATTAATTATCTTGAAATGTGCTCTAATGCTGAATCAGAAGAGAAGAAATTAAGTCAGTATTCAAATTGTGAAAAAAAAAAACCCCAAATCAAAACATGTTGTGGGCAAGAATAAGGGTTAATAAGGAGTGCATATACACTGATGTATTTCCTTTTCCCCCCATCTTTAAGAAACTCCTGAGTCACTGGACTTCCAGACCACATTTATCTTCCTCTTTCATGAAAGATTCCCCTATGCAAAGATTTGTGACTAGCTCAACGACAGGAAATTTTTTTTCCTGAAGCTGAATTTCAGACTGCAAATACCTCTTCATTGTGCAACTGCCTTTTCCTCACAATTACGTTAAACTTGTTTAAGGCTTTTATTTCAATTTAATTCAAAATAGATTTCCTGAAGATGAAAAACCTTTGGGTTTTCTTTTGGCCTTCCCCTTGTTCCTACTTCCCATGTAATAATGCCATAATGATTCATTATTTGATGTTCTCTGGCTTCAGACTTGTACTATAATTGCCTAATTTCTTATGAGAAAGACAGATAAGGAAATACTTCAAGAGGCTTGTAAATAACTGACAAGGACCACAAGACTGTAGTTATTTTTAATTTATATCTGAAGTGCTTTGCTGTGCTAGCTGAAATAATATGTTTGTATCATTTTTCTGTGCAGCCTGTATCATTTATCACTCAGTAACCAGCATGAACTGCACATCCTGCTTTAAAACCTCAAAGTATTTTCCTAGTTACCATTACAGCAAGGTATTATATTCTTTTGGAGAATCTGTAGTGGAGTAATAAATTGCATGACTTTGAGTAAAAGACTCTCCTCTTTGATTTAACTCTAACAAGTCTTACCAACTAGAAGTTTCCAGTCCTGCATGGTTGCTTGGCTTTCCTGTGCCAAATGAGCCAGAGTTTGATCTCCTCCAGATTTCAGCCTCTTGAAAGTAGTTTTCTTAATTATTTTTATTGCACTACTGCAAAATAATTGAAGACAAAGACCCCTTAAACCCTATTGTCAAAGCTAAACTTGCAATATCTTTCCACCCTGGCATTTAACTCTAAGAGAGAATATATCCAATATATCCAGCTCACATGCTGCTGCTCACATGAGGAATGTTACAAGTGGTGGTGCTGATGCTAATAAGGAAGTCAATGAGAAAAGCCAGGCTGGTTCATGTTTTGTAAGAAAGAGAATTAAACCCTATATTCATCAACTGGGAAAAAGCCCAAACATTAGAAAGGAAAGAATGGGTACAGTCCAAACAAAATAAAATTCAAGAAAGGATAAGGAAACTATCATAGCTAGAAATATCAATGAATAGTGTCAGACATTGCTGTTGTGTAATGCTGCCTTGTTTACATGGCTTATGTTAATATTGTTGGTTACTTCCTGAACAATGCCTGAGATAAGGATTTATAAGGATATTTAAAAATAGGGTGGAAAGGAGGAGAGAGGAAAGATCAGAAATCCAGAAAAAACTTGAATTTAGATTGGTGTCTAGAGATCTCTGCCTTGTTCATCGGTGAAAACTTCAGGCCTTGTAAAAGGATTTAAATGTAAAAAAACCCACCAAGATTTTAGTTACAGCAGATAGGTAATTCTTTACTGGGAGGGTGGTGAGGCATTGGCACAGATTGCCCAGAAAACACAAAAACCTGTGGATTTCCCATCCCTGGAAGTGTTCAAAGCCACCTTGGATGGGGCTTTGATCAACCTGGTCTAGTGGAAGATGTCCCTGCCCATGGCAGGGGTTGGAATGAGATGATCTTCAGAGCCCTTCCAACCCAAGCCCTTCTATGCTTCTGAGATCACAGTAGTGAGAACATTTGGTTTTTTAGGTTCAGTCCAGTCTGTCTTTACTTCTACAGGCAGAGCTTTGCTTTGCAAACAGTGATAACCAGGTAAAAGTGAAGGACATGAAGGTAAGAACAATTTCTCCAGTTACCTACACTCACACCTGTGTAGAGGTGAAATGAAATTGTGTGCATCTCCAGCTTTGGGAGAGTCCCCCTTTCTTCCCCTTCCCCACAGAAAGGGGTATAATCCTTTAAGTGGAGCTATGGTTAAAACCTACCCAATCACACAGACAGGTTTTGTTCTGACACATGTGGTGGTGCGCTATTTATTCTCTTTCTGACAAAAATTAATTGTAGTTAAGCACTTGACATTCCTCTCTGAGAACACTTCTGGTTTGGAAAAAGTTCAGTGAGAGTTAAAGAACCACCTCCCAGAGCTATTCTAAACTAAAGGAAAAAAAAGAGGATGGGCAGGCAGGTTGAAACACATGGATTAATTGGTGCTAAAGTAAATTAGTATATCTAGAGAGAAGAGTAGAATAAAAGGAGGGGGGGTTAAGCATGGATAGACCTTGAACTGCTCTAAGATGCATTCCTTTGTTTCCTACTTAATCCTTAGTTATTGCTGGTGTTTTGCAAACATAGGCATGCCTGCACCAGGCAATGCAGAGGTGTGCTGGAGATCCCCAAGGCAGCTAGATGAGGAAACCTGCACGTCTGCACAGAGCACTGCTGGGCCACAGACAAACCACTTCAGGTCCCCAAAAGGGCATCACCTCACAGAGACATCTCACCTGGGTACAGCACCAGACCCAGAACTGCAGCACTGCAGCACCCACCCAGCCCACAGAGAAACAAAGTGAGAGATAGAGACAGAGAAGCCACTGAATAGAAGAGCACAAAAAACATATTTCTTCAAAATATGGAAAGTAAACATAGATCACATTACATTGCCTTGATGTTTCTGGGCCTGTTTTACAAAGGAATACTCCTGAAAATCACATTTACAGTGTGATTTTATGATAGAAAACAGTCAGTGAGCATCTCAAATACTGCCCATGAGAGGAATAACCCTATGGAGGAAGACCCACTGCTCCACAGATGAATCTCAGTTTCAGTCTCCTCACACAAAATGTCCAGTAGAAGTGGTGCCATGGTCACAAATGGGCAGTGAGGCAGGCTTACCATCTAGAATTCTGTAGATCTCAGCAAAAGCCCAGACCAAACTATCTGCAATGGTGTTGCCTCCCAGCCTGAGAGCCTCACTGCTCACCAGGACCACAGTGACAGTCACCAGATGCAGATGTGGAAAACACAGGCTCAGCAGAGCCAGGACCTGGGTTTTTTTTATTCAGCAACAGTTTCCACTTTGGGGTCATGGTGGAAGGAAGCTCAGATAGCATCAGGAGATTCTGCCATGCTCTCAGTAGATTGGTTCATGTATATCCCATGAACAGCCTCAGCCTTGGTGCGGGGTGCTGAGTGAAGATACCAGGACGTGGTTCCCAAAGGAAGGTCCCTGAGGTTGCTCATACCTCACCCCATCCTTCAGGGATCTCCAGAGGACGTGAAGTCCCTGAGAAAAAGGAACAAATCTCATAGCCTTTTCCACTTAAAAATAAACCCTTTAAATGAGAGGAAGTGGGGCAGGTGCCTCATTTCCTGAGCTCTGCGGCGCTGATTGCAGGGCGAGTCCAGGCTCTGATTCACTGGCCAGGTCGGGGCCATTGTCCATGCACAGGAAGGAGAGCCTGGTCCCAGCACCCTGGGGCCACCACCCTGGCACAGCAATCCACCCTGGCACCCCAAACCTCAGTGGGACTCACAGATCCCTGTGCACAGCCAAGCAACTTTCCCCTTCTTTGCCTTCCTCTCCTGAAGTTTGACTACCTGCTGCACTAGCAGAGCACTGAGCTGCTGCTTCCAATGGATCCCAGACACTCACAGGAAAAAAAAAACAACAAAACATAAATAATCACAACCCACGTGTTTAGTACACATATGAGAAATCATTGACATTTTCCTCTTCTGTGGCTCTGGTTAAAAGAGCAAGCATCAAACCAGGGAGATACATCATTTCCCATCCCAGATACTGTATTTAGTGACGTGCTTATCTAGAAAGCCATGCCAGGAACACTGTGAGCAGGAAAGCATTGATTGACAACTAAGCCCTTCCTCCCAATTTAAGACATTTTATGACCCCCTGGGTCTTTCTTTGAAGAAGCCTTTCCCTTCCATCCGTTTGGCTCCCTGTTCTCTGTGACAATAGCTGATAAATTAAGATGACAATGTGGATTGATGAGGCTGAATCTGCCCCCAGCCTGGCTCATCTCTCTCCTTGATGCTGAAATGAAGCCACTGTCCCACGTCTGGCACCCCAGCATGCATCCAGGGAACAGCCTGAGCTGACATAAATCCAGGCTTTCCCAGCAAGATCAAGAAGGAGGAGGGCTCTCAGAGGCCTCCACTGAGACACGGGAAGCTGTAACAAGTGTGTGAAAATTAACTGGATTCATGTTTACATTTGATATAGCTGCACATATGGGCAGAGGCAGCCATGCACTCGCTTGGGTCCCATCAGATGTGAAGGGTTTGCAGCTGGGAGTCCCTTTTTGTTTGCGTCACCCAGCCCCAGCCCCACTCCTCAGCACACAAAGCACAGCTCCCAGCCCGGGCTGCCCGCTTCCAGATGGGGATCATAAACCAAAGGCTTGCACCTGTGTTGTGCAGACATGTACATCCAGAGATTTTGCTGACCACTGTGAAAATAAAGCCTCCAACACACGGATTCAATGAAAATAGGATGGGCAAAGCTCTGCTTGTCGAGCTCAGTAGGAATGTGTTCATGCTGGTTCAGGATGTCACGCATCACTTTTTAGTAGCTGCTCCAGACATGGGATGAGCATTTCTTGCTCCTAACTGATGGCATTACCCTGTCTGCCTCCTGGGAGGGGCTTATCCCTTGTGTGCTGAGCAGCAGGGAAAGGCTGGCTGCAGATGAACCACTGCTCTTTCTTCAGAGGGAAAGCAGCAGCAGTTTAACTCCTTTCTCCCCACTGTCAGAAAACACATTTGCATCTGAATGAGCCCTTCACTGAAAAAGTTACATTTGTCAAAATGGCATTACATTTGTCAAATTGGTAAGTAGCTCATAAACTGAGGCCAAGGACTGTGATGCCTCTGAGCTTTCTGGTACTCACTCTGTCAATTGAATACCCCAGCAGCACATGGCTTCTCTCCCCTGTTTGTGTCTGAGGATTGAGACTAGATTAATTAAAGTGACTACTTTAATCTTGGAGTTTATGAGTGAAAACTGAGCATAAAAAATGGAGAAATATGTTTTTCCCCCTTAAACATTTTCTTAGTATTTCCCAGGAAACTGTCTAAACTGATGACAGCACAATGTCTCTTTTTAGTTCTGGCCTCATCTTCAGTGTTTTCTGTAAATGAAAAAGGGGAGGAAAAGGTTCATATTTGAGAGACTTCAAAACTAAATATGTTACCACATAGCCATGTACAGAAACAGTCACAAGCTTTCATCAGTTTCCCTCTTCTGGAGTATTAATAATCTATCATGGAAGTGTTACTGTCTTTTTACCATCTTATTAGGGAAAAAACCTTGAGCATTTAACTTCTGCACTACATGCTAATTCTTTGACAGTTTGGATTTTTTGTCTGTTTTAAATAGAGAGTATTTGCCCCTCACTCAGGGGAAAAAAATCTTTACCTGGAAATCACCTTCTGTGCAATTACCTGTTAAGACTTCAAATGAAGCAAGGCTTCATTACTTTGAAGAAGATTTTCATGCGAAAATTGCTCTCCTCACAGGGGGCTGCCAACTTTGTTATTAATGGCTATTCCCTCACATTCTTTTCTCTGGACTGTTGCACTATTGCTACTACTGTGGAGCAGTTCCTGCCCAAGGGAGAAGAGCTGGTGGATTTGAGGGGGTGGCTGGGTAGTGGCAGTGAGGAGTCAGGTCATACATTACCCACCAGGTCTACCCAAAAACAATAATTCACAACTTCCACAATGCAATCAAGTGCATTCCTCTCCAGGGTGATTAAAGAAATATTCAATTTGGTGCAACTGAGGTACAAAAGCTCTCTGTATCCTTCCTCTGCCAAGCATAGAAGAATGCCTTGCTTAAAATGATTTGCAAAAACTCCCATATGCCAAAGACATATCATTTACATGGAATCCAGGCAGTAATCACTGATTACACATAATTGTCCCAAAAATGAGGGGCCGGGGGAGTAAATCAGCTTATCAGTGCTCAAGGTTTATTTTACTTCTCCCAAAGGAGGAGAAGCACAGGTTTGCTAGGAATCTTCTTTTGCTCTACTAAAAACTTTTCTGAAATTAAGAATAAAATACAAAATAAAAATTCTTAGTTTTGAATATGTAACTGTATCCAGTTTAGAATCTACAAATAATATAACGTTGATTTAAAGCCCAAATCTCTAGCAATGGTATAAATCACAAACAGGTTTCTTCAAAACACTTCTATCCAACAGGAGAAAATGACATTGTATATACCTTAACAGCAGTTGTGCCCTACCATATTAAAAATCAATTATACTTCACATCATGCAGTCTCAACTTATAGCAGATATTTGTGGTGCTAATTTGAGTTGTCCTGGATAATTAGAGGATCTGTATCTCCATCATCATAAAAAAATTACTTTTGCTAGGATTTGCACAAAGGTGCTACCAGCATTACAGTCATGATGATTTTAATAAAAGCCAGATTGTGTCTAGCTCTAATACTCCAAATCTTTAATGAATTTATCCCACAATACCCACAGAAGAAAATTGAGCACCTTTATGCCCATTTTCAATCAGTGGGGAACTGAAGCTCAGCAGTAACAGGGTTTAGACACTCAGAGACATAAGCACCCTGCTTTTAACACACACATTGCAAAAAACCCTAACACAACCACATGGATGGTGACAGGAAAAAGAGATCAGATCTTTCCTGGAGATTACCTGAGCTTCCATCACCCACAAGCTGGTGTCTGTCTTAAGGCACTGCAATATTTCTAGTGTCAGCCTGGCTTATCAGGGAGGATGCAGAAACACAAGCCTTAAATAAGCTACAGAATGTAGTACTGAGGAAAAATAAGAAAAGTACTAGAGATTTTCCTGCAGCAGGGAAAGGGTTATTTGCTTCAGAAGGGTTATTGTTTCAGAATTGTTTGATGAAATAATAAACAAAATACTGCACTGCTAATAGTTTCTGTAGGCTCATGCTGCCTTGCAATGCAGAGGAGGATGTGTACTCCCTGCCCAGATTGGGCTTCCTGCATGGTTTCAATGTGAAGGAACACACACTCATTTGTCAATGACAAAAAACTAGAAGGCAAATTCTTAGCCTTAGTGCTTTCTCTTAGCAGAAATAGTCCCATCAATGTTTAAGGAGAATCAAATGGTTTTAATGCTTAGACTTCTTTTCTAAATTGAATTAAGAACCTGCACTGAACCAATATTGCAAAGGACAAAGGTCAAGGCTTTCTTTATATAATACAAGGATGTAATGCAATAACCGGCTGCTGGAGGCACGTAAGAGATCAGGGACAAAGCTGCAGACAGGATGTCAGCAGTGCACAGGGAATTAGCCATGCAACTCCCTCTCATTAATTACAGATACACACGTCCCAGCCACCATACATCACCACGAAGGTGTACCCAGCAGTAACTGTGATTCATGCCTTACCATTAACCGTGCAAGGAAAGGTGAAAGAGGATTGTGCTCTTCTGGCACCATCAGGTAACCACAGCTGTGGGTTCTTCCTATGTCCAATCTCAAATGAAACAGCAGCCATGGAAAAACATAGTAAGGTGGAGCTTTCGTAATTTCCTGAAGTGCCATTTTTAGTCACGTTACTATATAAGGAATAAATATTTCCAGACCAATTGTCAGGCAGCAATATAATATTTTGCTACAAAACCCTAACGAATATTAATATTGTTACACCTTGCAAGATCTCTACAAGCATATTCAGTGTCAACACACCTGTCAGAGACAAAAAGATGTAAAAGCTCAGATGGGCCTTGAAAGTTCCATTTCCAAATATTGCTTGTCTTTGTCTGCAAAGTATGTTGCTTGCTTAACGTGAGACACATCCTGCAACTTTACTCCCAGTCAAATACATCTGCAACTTATTGGAGCTCTTCATATATGTTTGAGGTACAAGACTACTTTGTTTTGTGCCAAATATTTTCTTACTATTGCCAAAGGAAAAAAAAAACAACAAAACAACAAAAATCCCCACAGTTTTGGCTACAAAAATGCAGAAAAGGAAAAATATTCAACTTGTTATATCTGCTGTAGATACTGATTACTTCTTAATTTTTTTTCATATGAGCATCACATCCTATTCAAAATCTGACTTTACGGTTTGTGCAGGAGTACCACAAAACCCAAAATCCATCTTAAGGTAACAGAAAGTATGTAAGGCTTTAGTGCCTTATCCTAAGAACCTATTGACATTGGGTTTTGTCCTCATGACATCTGTAACTAATGCAACATTGGAGCCCTTACCAAAGGCTTTAAAATAAAGTTTACCAGCACTAACTGCCAGGCAGCCTTTTCCAAATGTTTTTCATACAGGAGATTTAGAAAAATTCAGGTCTTCATGTAGTCTTTAACTGATGGAAAAGATCTAGCAAAGATTTCTGGCAACCAGGTGTACCCTATTTCTGCTGGCAGAGAGCAATGACTGATGTCCTTCACCTCAAGTGAACTGTACCCTGTAGGCTGGGAAAAAGCCAAGCCAAGAATCTGCTCTTCAGCTGAGCTATTTTACAGGTAAAACCACCAATTATGGCTCATGTTCACCCACAAAGCCTTGAACAAGGCTGTGCTTGAAATGGGAACTCTGAGTACCCCTTGTCATCATCAGTCTCCAGAAAGATAAAGGGCAAATACACATTATTAGCAGGCTTTGCCCAGTTCTCAGGGCAAGAGGGCCCTTGTCTCAGCACATGATCCAATAGCTGCATTACACTGCAGTGCCTTCAGCCACCTACTTCAATTGCAAGGTTTCTTTATTTTTTTTAAAGCAAACCTGGTCTTTTCAGAAAAGACAATATTTTAGCCTTTTTGCTTTATCACTAAGCTGACAACACAACTTCAACTTACCAAATGAACTATAAAGTGTCATTACACTTCAATTATTTCATTGTAGTCACTCCAATAGAGCTGAGAGATGCAAAGGCCTCATAATATAATACAGAAAACAATCAGTGTAAGAGTTCTGAATTTCTCTGTTAAGGATGATAACTTTTTTGCCCTACAATTCAGTTCCTCAAGATGGAACACTGTCAGCTTCCTGAGCTTTTGGCAGCTGAAAATTGAGAATGTGCAGGGGAGGCTGACTAACACCCCATTAGAGCCATCCTTTAATTTCTGTGATCTCCTGGCTTTGCCTCCTTACAACAGTCTCTCTAAGACTAAAGCAACCCTTAATCTTTCACTCTTTGCTCATGTGGCCTAAGTTCTGCAGTATAAAAATACGTCTTATTTGAATCTGTTGAGCATTAAGCAGTTTTTTGTAGAGGTAAAATTCATGAGGCCATGGTTGACTTTTCCAGACCCCTTGAGCTCTGGGCTGTCCCAAGTCCTGCAGTGCATTAACCTATCCTCAAGAAAAGCACACCTCAGCTTAGATAATATAAAAGGCAAAACCTTTCCCAAGGAAGAGAACACACTCTTTTGAGTATGGTTTCCCGAAACAAAACAGAAGGTAAAGCACAGGTTTCCAAAGGTGTTTTGAAAGGTGTTCCAGCCAATTTTACATCTGGTTATGTAAATGTGAGCAATCACACAGATTTTTAAACAAGCAGTCTTTAGTGAGCTTGGTGACCTTGCTGCACACATAAATGCATCCCTCAAGAGGAAAAAAAGTATAATGGCTGGTTTGTGATTGATAGATTTGCTGTGAGTCTGTGCTTAAATAAAAGAGAGGGGGGTGAGGAGAAAGTGAATGTATGGAAACAGTCTCAGAGAAAAGGGGACATAAAAAGTAAAATGAAATGTTGTTTATGGTTGCTCAACACAAGAATAGACAAACTTTTAACATATAACAAAGATTTAAACACAACATGGACAGAGGAAATTATTATTCCAGCTCTACAGAGAATTCCAGTCTCAAAATGCAGCAGCTTAATAAGTGACTGGACATTCCCCAGCTCAATGCCTGTCTTGTGCATTTTGCTGTTTCATGGTGTAGGACTTCTATTTGCAGGATGGGAAGCACAGAGGCTCTTGTGTTTGCTTTGGGCCTCTGGCTGCTATTGTAATACACAATGCCATAAATACTGCTCACATTCTTTCAGCACTACACAGCAATTCTAGAAAGTGAAGAGCAACAATCCAGGCTGAGGGTCCTGTGTATTGTAAGCACCAATGGCCCCTTCCCCCTTCAGCAGCCATTGCAAAGGAAGGAGAAACAGAAGAGGGAGCAGAAGGCAAAGACAGAAGGGAGAAGGGAACAGACAGAATGTCACAATGACCCATCTCCAGAGGAAACTTTCTGCTGCCCCCAGGAACTTAGCTGCTGGAATAGAAGGAAGGTCATGAAAACCAACCAGCAAGCAACCCAAATCCAATTGCATTGAGAAGCACATTCCTGGAGACTAAGGATGGATGCAGCACCACAGAGTAGAAAAGACTGACACTAGCATCTTGCTTAAATGAGCACATCAACTGAACTTTCTTTTTGGTATAATAAAAGAATTAAATGCAATGTGCAAATAATTCAAGAGTTTATTGGCAGGGTGGAGAAAGAACTTCTGCATTCCAGGAGTGTTTTATTACTGCCTGCTTTTGAATTGCAAAGCAGTGAGATCAAGGGTTTTTAGAGTAAGACCATTGTAAGAGGCATTTTTGTTATCCAATGCCTCAGAAGAACAGGGGAGACTCCTGAAACATTTTAGGAACCTGCTGCAAGCAGGCACACAGTTGCTTAGAGGCCATCAGAAATACTATTAACATCTCCCTGTATGTCCAGAAACACAGAGCTCATAGCTGGCTACCCCAAAGCTGTGTTTTCATTCTGCAACTTTTAATTGATGAAGACATGCAACTAAAACTTCTGCAAGTATGAGGTGTGCAATCATACTTCCCCTGAGTCACCATTTCTGAATGAATGTTCGATCTTAGGGAGTGCAAAATCTGTTTCTGAAATCAGATGCATAAATCCCACTCACATTTGGACATCTCAATCTTCAGCATGCGACTCAAAATCATACAAAAATCATTCCTGTGTAGTTATGCTGCACAAAGGGAAGACAGCTGTTCTCAGTGCTGCCATTCTCGGTAGGACATGCTATTCTTTCTAGAACTGTAGATTTTTGAAGCTGTGATAATTTACACTTCTTTAACTCCTTCTCCTAGTTCCTCTGAGATTATTCAGCCATGAATTTAAGTGCAGTAATTGTAGGGACTAGAGAACTGTTCTTTCTCCTGGAGCCCAACTCTCCTTCACATGATTTTACTTCTTCTCTTCCAGCTTCCCACAGTCCTTGTTTGCTTGTGTATATATCCATCCCTCAGACAACTCACCAGTCTCCAAATTTCTTCTAACATGAACAAACTCAATCTATACTCTATTATTCACAAGATTTTTTTGCTGGTACAACATGAAAGTGAAAAGGGGAGTGCTTCTTCACCATGTAAGAGGCTACAACTTAATTTGGCTTGGAGTGGATCTGTCCTTGGACCACTCAATTTTATACAACACTGCTCCCTGTAAAGCAAAGAAACCTCAGGGCTGAGGAGCACATAGGTGAAACGGGGCCACCCAAAGGTCTCTGCCCAGCTTGGGGTGATGGTCCTAACTACTGAGAGACATTCAAATAAACCCCAACAAAAGTACTGCTGACACCCCAGGTTATGTAAAGGGCCAGCTCAGACAGCAGCCTTGCCTCTGTGCTGTCACAGACTCCCTTCCACCCTTCTTACTCCATTTCTCACCAGTGACAGTGGCTCAGGTCTCATAATCAAAGTCCCAAGCTTGTCCTGGTCTCCTCAACACACACTGAGCAGGAATTTGGAGCAGTGTTATTGTTTGGGGTACTTCAGGACGCAATGTTCTCCTCAAGGGGCTTTTGTTTCTCTTAAAAGCATTATATTTAAACAGTGTGATTGAAAATAATACTGCAGTGTAAGAAGGGGCACTCATGACACACCAACATGACTTACTAATTTAAATTCCCAAAAGATCTATCATAGACCCCCTGAAATGGAGGGCATTTAATAACTGAATTTCTTAATGTGGAGGGGCATTCTTGGATCAAACCCCTTCTGATTTTGATACAGCAGAGACTCTCCAGAACATCCTCTCATGACTAAGGTGCTGCATGTCTAAAGTGCAAACCATCAGCTCCCAAAAGCCACAGATTAAGATTGCTGTGAGTGATTGCAGAGACCAGACTGGCATTTCCAGGACAAGGCACGTCACCCAGGGCACAGATGAGATTCTTGAACAAGTTACCACTTCCCCTGGTAGCAAGTAAAGGCAGAGAGACCTGAGTGAGGACACCCACACCAACAAGAGGACAACTTAAGATTTTGGACAGGGTTATTTTCTGCACAGGAATGATGGAACTACTATTCCAGGGTCAAGATGCTCAGCAATCTTCAAGATCCATGCACTTGCTCTGAGCACACAGCATATTTTCCTCCTGCAGGTATCTAGCATTTCACAACATTAAAACAAACCAAGAAAGTCCTTCCTGACTGTCTTGTAACTGAAGATTTTTTAATAACTAATACACTGCAAAACACTGCTGCACAGCCACTCTCTTAAATATTAATGTATTCCAACATTTAGTTGGGGACAGTATAATATCATCATTGAGATTCTGGCCCAGAAATCATCACAATGAGAGAGGAAGCCACAATCTCCCATACTGAGCCTTCCTCCTTTAATAATTATTAACACAACTGATGCTCTCAGACACTCAACTTTTCTGTGTCAATTTGCTCCTCAACTTGGATTTTTTTTCTTAACCATAAGGTCTTACTGTATTTTGGGGTTGTTCTAGGCCAGAGGGATCAGTTGGACAAGCACAGAAAAACAGAGACTGTGGTCTGGATAACAGACATGCAAGAGAAAATCTGATTAATCTGGAGGCTAGAATGACTGAAATTTAGCCCATGAGAAATTTGGAATAAAATTATCATCATTCTGTTTTGGAGAGAAGACCAGAAATTAGAGCATTCTTTACAGACAGGAAATGAGAAAGAAAACCCATCAAAACAATATGAAGTTTTTCCAAATTAGACAGCAGCTGAGATTCCCATTTTTCGGTCCCTTGAGCTGCCAGGCACTCACTTTTTCTTTCCAGTAACCCGAGAGGGAGCCAGGTGTCCCCAAGCCTGTTCCCAGGCTGTCAGAAGGGCGCAGCAGAGGTTGCCAAACTGCTGGCTTCTCCAAATGGAAACCATGGAGCTGGGCACCCTCAGCCCAGGCAGCTGCTGGGACACATCTATCCCAAACCTGCAGGTAGCAGAGCCAGGAACAGCCTGAATGGCTGAGCCAGCAGGCCCTGGAAACCCAGACTGCCTGAGAGCTTGCCAAGCAGCTTGCCAGCAAGCAGGCAAAGGGCCAGTGCTTCAGCACAAGTCAGTAGGAACCTCCTCTCTGCTTTGCTATCAGCTAGTCACTTCTCCTGAAGGGAATGCTTGTCATTCCTGCTGGGAAGCTGCATGTGTGGTCCTCCACCCCACTTCCTACCAGCCCTCGCATGTGGACACAGCAGCGCAAATTGTGTCACACTTGACACTTATTTCCTCTCCCCTTCCAAACACAATCCACTCTTCCTGCCCTTCCTGAAGCTGCTTTGCCTCCATCCTGAGACAGCACATAATTTTACTAAGGACATTTTATAATAGATAGCTTTCCAGTTCCTCTATGACCATTTACTGCTGTGGGATGCTTTATGCCCACGCATCCTCAGCCAAAACGCTTTGGTAAAAGCTAAACACTCTAGAAGAGTTTTATAAGATCTGTGATCCCAAGTGAGTCTTTAAATAGATTTTATTGATTAGTTTTGGCTACGTGTGAACAAAAAATTGAGGATCTATCCTGCAGCTTTAACTTAGGCCGTTCACATATTACAGAGTGACTTTTGTCCCAGTCAGAATTAGGCCTTCAGTCCTAAAGCAAACAACAACAAACTCCAATGACACATTGAGTGGACTCAATGTCCACTTTGCATGACAGACTTGCATGAAGAATGAGCTAGGCTAAACCCCAACCTTACATCTTCTCTTAGAAGGCCTGTGCACATTCCCACTCACTTTTGGAGCTCTGTTCCTACCTGCTTCCTAGAAACCCAGAAGAGACAAGAAAACATGACAGCTTTCACTGTTTTTTTTTAATGAGATATCCTGCTTGTCTTTTTTTTTTTTTTCCCTTTCCCTACTTTTAAAGTCACAATCAGTTTTCTTTCTTTTAGATTTCTCTAATCTTTTCCTTCTGGTGTGTCCATTTTAGCCAGCCTCCCCTCTTCCCTCTAGTACCCAAGCCTGCTCTCTTTGTCAGGGAAGTCGCAGGGAGTTCAGGTTTTCCCCTCTCCATTTCTCTTTGGACCTGACACTGCTCCTGACCCCTGGCTCAGCCTTTGCTTTGAAGTGCTTTTTCTGCTCTCTGCTTTCCCACTGGATTGTGTTAACCCTCCTCCTTTCCCCGCTCCATCAGTTGGCTTCAATAAGCGAGAGCAGCTCACTGGAACCTCCTCTTTTGTGTTATCAGCACGCTTTCACTTCTCATAAAACCCTACCCACCTTCCACATAAAACAGTTTGGCAAAAAATGATGGCTTCCAAGGCCTGGGAAGACTGCTAAATTCCACGTGGGAGCACCGCTGGCTGTCCCAGACAGCCTGTCAAATAGATCTTGTGTTTGACCTAGGCAACTTCACAGCAGTGTCTAAAAACCAGCAGCCACCTTCTTCCCCCTCCCCAGGACCACAGCATTCAAGTGTCTTTTTTGCCATGTGCTGCAAACAACATTATCCTTGTGGAGCTCTGCAACTTTGCTCCTGCTCTACTGCAATTTTAATGGAAAACAAGCCCACAAATTTGGTTTAAGTACAAATGACTGATTTGATTCTCTTTGGTGCTACAGCTCCTAACTGATGGATGTTCAGGTCAAAGCAAGAAATGGCATCAGCACAAAGAACGGCTCAGCCCTTACTCATTACAGACTCCTGTAAGTTTCCAGATCTATAAATATTCACGTTATTCCCCACAGAGGAGAAGAAAGAGGATGATTTGTATCCTTCTAGCTTGTTCTGTTAACACATTCCCATTTTTCAGTGTTTTCCAGTTGGATAAATACCATGACGAACAGGAAACCCTTGTGAGACGAAATACATTTTAACATAAATTGCATTGGTGTGTAGTTTATAAATATTTGCAATGGAATGTGGAAAATATCTCTATTGATCACATTAATGTATTCTGAATATAGAGGACCAGTCTTCTTTTTAAGACATGAATAGAATTTCCACTATAGAAAAAAAACCTGCAGAGTTTGTATGTGCTATATAAACACATAGACAAAAATGCTTTAAAGTAGAAAATGCTATTTTAATTCTAATGGTAAAGCTTGATTTATTTTCTATACCTCTTTTGCCAGAAAGTTAAGCATCTCATAAAAATATGAGTCATATTGCCTAAGGATCAAAACCAGAGAAAACTCAAAGCTTGCTAAAATGTTATAACCTCTTAACCACTCCATTAGTGAGAGCTGGTGATAACATTTAAATAAGAAAGTAAAACCATTATTTTGCTCAAAAATTGCATTACAAAGATAAACAAGATATTATAAGAGCTTGGGAATACCATGGTTAACACAGCAGGCTGAAGGACTTCTACAAATCTCTCTTCCACTCTCCTAAGTATTTTTCATTATTTCTTACTAGATTATTAATTATTTTTTGAAAGGATTATTGTAGTTGCAAATTCCCAGTCGGGCTTCTTCACTCACCACTTGGGAATTCTCAAAGGAACACCTTTCCACACATGAATGTGATCCACATGTGCATGTGGCTTTGTGCAGGTGGGAGCAGCACGAGGACACTGAGCCACAGAGTTCCAGCACAACTCCGGGCTGATCCCCTCCCTGACATCTCAGCACAGCTAATTCCTCTGTGCCACACTGGCACAGCTGTACCAGCAGTAATAACCTTTCCCTCCTCCCCCCTTTTTTTACCCTGAGCATTTTAAGGTAAGCACTACCTGCGAGCCTTCAAACCCCTTTCATCCAACACAAAGCTTCTTACAGCTGCTCATTTTCCAGTTTCCATCAGCATCATGCAATTAAAGGATCTCTGCCATGAATCATTAAAACCCCTCCCCGTGATGCTGTTCAAAACATAAACCAGCCAAGAAAAGACATTGGGACTGATGCATGTGGAGTTCATAGCCCCTCACTTCACAGCTACCAGCCTTCTTGGATGCAGTGACTTCTCATCTTTAAAATAATAATAGTAATAAATAATAATAATAATAGAAGTAGTACTAATTATATACATTGAGTGCCCATTTAGCTGGCAAGTAGCTTAATCAAATGGAAATAGGGTGGTAATAACCTACTGGGATGTCCCCAGAGTCCCTGTGAAAATCAGGGTGACCAAGGTCACTGGTGTGTCTTTCCACACATTGCCAGAGCTGATCATCTGCTCGAGGGCAGCAGGAGCCCTGGGCAGCCCACAGCAAAGCCTCCTCCTCCTTCCAGGTATCTCAAGGATTTAGGAAGGTGAGTGCTCATGGTTATGGAGCTGGCTAACAGCCATCACTCATTTGACACTGGCCATTAAGCAACCTGGAGGCAACCAGCATGGATCTTGAGCTGCTGCACATGTTTATCTTGCCTGGGGGAAAACAAGGTAGGGGAAGTGCTGGCAGAACCCATGTCTTGACTCTGTACATAAATATCCTCCCTCCTCCCACTTCCCATTCCAGATTCTTGCATTCATTTCATTACACCCTTGGTGTCTCAGCTGTGTAGAAAACATCAGCATCTTTCCCCCACAGCCCACGAGGCAGGGAGGAGCAGCTGTGTCCTCACTGGTGAGTTCAGGGCAGCAGATGAAGGCAGAAAACCTGCAGCCCCACCAAACCCAAAGGGATCTGTGACAGGTCTGTACTCTGAGCCCTTCCACCACAGCATGAGAGAAATGGCTTTCAAGAACAATGATTGTGTACATTCCGTACCATGTTAAAAAGGGAAAATAGCAACAGGGACAAGGAAAGCTTGGGTTGTGAAGGATGTTCCAGCAGAGGTGATTAATGGTGTTGAAAGAAACCCCCCTTGTTTCAAATTTCTTTCCAATTAGCCACGAACCTACTCCCTCCTTTTCCCTCTTGTTCTATTTCCACCCCTTTTTTTCCTATACCTGTGTTTGATTTAGAATCAAGGTTCATGATTTTTGTTATGACAGCAGAAATAAAGGATCTGTGTACTGTATGCATGGGATTTAAAGCATTGCCTTTGATGGCTCATTAGCTGCATGTGGCTACATGCAACACTGCTCGACTGAGATATATTGCCCAGAATTATTTCAAAGGCATTAAATTGAATGCTTGCCCTTTTCACCATGGTATTTAAATGGTACTTTGTATGCCAAGCTTCAAAAAAGAGTACAGGAAACACAGATGCACTGCTGCTGGAGCGTGTATTGACTTTGTTAATGTGTTAAACATTTATTAGAATTTTTTAAACAAGATAGTGCAAACCCAGTTGTTACTACAACTAACTTTCTCTGCTACAAGAGAAAAAGGAGATCTTTTTTCTTAACTAACAAACAGCTCTCAGAAATAGTGAACAATATCTCATTTGTTCAGCAAGACTCAAAGATGAGAAGAGTCTCAGGCTGGAAAGAAGAGATATGCATGTTTCTGTGCTGACTGAGTAAGACAAACCAGACAAAGTTTCTTCTACAGTAAAGAGGGGAACAAACCCCAGAGCTGAGCCAAAGGTCAGGAGGCACAGAGCTCTCCAGGCACAGCCCCAACCAGCTACTCCTGGTGGAAGGCTGCTTGAGGACCCTCTGGAGAAGCAGCTCTGAGCTCTCAGCTTACAGCCTGGCAGGGACAGCCAGGGATGAGAACTTGCCTCTGGTGCACAAAACCAAACCCCCCAAAACAGTCTGCACTTATTTACTGCTGCTCTACAACTTCTGTTAAAAAAGAGTTCTCTGTATTCTCATTTCCCCCCCATTTGCCTTGTCCCTGCAGATTCAGGGATGCTACTGGTAAAATACAAAGTGGACTTTATCCAGTTTACAACCAAACTTTAAGTCTGAAATAAAGCAAACCTAAATCAGTTTCCTTGAACTCACAGTGGGGATATCCCTCTGCCCATCTCCCCTTGCCTACAAGGGTCACACCAGTGCAGTCATGCAGGGCAGCTGCCCAACACTCTGCCCATGCACTTCTCCCCTTCTCTTTCCTGGCAGCATCCCTGTGCCACAAACACATCCAAATGTCAACATTTCACACAAGAGGAGATACATGACTCAGCTCCTTGCACGATTCTATGTGTGGCCACAATTGCCTGGAGCTGGTGGTTCTGTTGGAGCCTGGAGGACAGCAGGCATTACCAGAATTTGCATCGGGATTTGAAATTTAACACCTTTTGGGAAACACAGGCAATTACCTAGAACTGTGTTCCCATGCAGCAATGGCCAGGAGCCTGCAGCAGGATTACACCAGAGTTCAGCTTCAGCTGGGAGCCACGTTTTACTGCCTTAATCACAGGACTTCTGAGTATCCACTGTCACAAAGAGATGCAAGAGGCAGAAGAATTTGCATTTTTGAGCCCATCTGAGAGCTTGTCATTGTGTTTTAATTCCTCAAATAAAACAGCATTAACAAAGACACTGAATTCCTTCATGTGCTTGAAAATATATGTGCACACAGAGATCCTCTCCACTTCTGCCTTGCCTACCAAAGGAAGTGCAAAGGAGCAAATCTGTTCAAACACATGGGCTGCATCTGGCCTGAGGTCTCTGGGGGGCTGTGCAGTGGGGACAGCACAGGGAGGCAGAGGAAACATTGCCCAAAGTGCTCTTTCTGGCCCAATTCCAGCACATAAATAATTTAATTGAGAATGCTGCATTACCCTTAGTCACTGTTTAGCAACAGTTATCTTGGTTATTGAGTAACTAGAAAGAGTTTTTTACAATAAAATTATTTCTTTCACATATGAGGGCCTGGAAAGGGACCTTACATTGATCAGGAAGCCACTGACCAGCTTGCCACAAATGTACAGACCTGAGGCTGGCCCCACGTGGATGAAGCTTGGTTTGGATTTTCTGTGGAGATTCAAGATAACATACCCAAATTTCCAGGTACCCAAATATCATAGCATAGGTATTTCCATAACCACTTCCACCTTAACCATGGGATGTTTTGACTCCAACACCACTTTCAGGTACATCCTGTGGTATGGAATGGCCATGCAGAATTTTCCCAAGATCCACTGTTTTCTGCATTTAAGCAAAACTTCAGCTTCAAACACACAGGATGTGAAGCCCTGCTTTTACACGATTTCATGGCATGTTGAGGAATGAAGTACTGGTGTTTGAGGCAAGTGATTTACTGACATGGGGTTATCCAGAGGTTTAATTTGTCATGCATCTCACTCACATGCTTTGTTTCCCTCTTCACTCTGTATTTCTCAGAGGCAGCATGCTGCACACTGCTGGCAGTGAAAGGGCCTCCCTTCACACAGCAGCAATTAATTTTTCTCAGCTTCTCTCCAGTCAGATATCAATGATTCCTCAGGATCTGCAAAGCCTCTTTAAGACCCTGTCAGAAACATGGAAGCCTTCTTTTTCCTACTGCTCACTTAAACACAGCCTCTGCATTCAGATTACCTAGGCTGATAAATCTCATTCCTTCCCTCTTGATAAAATATTGGGCATCAAAGCCTCTTAATCCAACAACTGGCCAGCCACAGTTCCATTCATCTGCTGGCAAGGATACAGAGTAGGCTTAAAGTGATGTCTGATCATCAGTGCCTTTACTTTTGGACATTAGATTATTGCAGTGCTTACAGACTGAGTCTGGTCCTGCATCTTGCACTAGGCACCGCAGCTGGGAGTGGAAGAAGGGACACCCAACAGATTTTCAGCTGAAGCAAGACCTCCAAAGGGTTTTGTTTTCAAAGCAAATTAACTTTAAAGCACTTTGTCCAACCCTGGATTCTTCTAGGGCTGTGCAAACACTTGACTGCATGGAGATGGATTTTATCATAGCAACATCCAAGAGAAGAGTCAGTTCTGGCATTTCCATGTTCAGTCTCACTTGCATCATGGAGTCTCCATCCATGGTGACAGCCATCACACATCCTCTGCCCTGGTCATCTTACACTGACTCTGTCACAAATACTAGTCATCAGAGAGGGGCGATTTTAAAAAGAGTTAAAATTCCCAAAAGCAAGTCTTTTGTTCAGGGATGTTATTGAATCACATCCTTCAAATAGACAGAAGCTCCAGTTATTGCCCTTAAAAGTTATTTCTGATTATGCAGAGCCTCCTATCTCCCACCACAGCTATAGGAGAGGCACTGGCAGGTTGGAAATCCACAGAGAACAACTGCAGGCAGAAAGGACTGCTTATTTATTTTACAAGGATATGGTAGCAGTTAGGACAAGCTATCACGTTGGAAATATGCAGTTGCATGCAGTAATGTGGACCATAAAAAGAGATTAATTAGTGATGCAAACCTAAAGAGGATTAATTAAAGTACACTAAACCAGGCATCATTTCCTCCACAACCTGCTTGATTTTAATCTGATTTGCTCTATAAAGGTGTTTTTCTTTGGGTTTATTGTTTGCCCTTTTGTGTCCTCCTCCAAAAGATAGCTTCACACAACTGCCCAAGAAGCACTGCTTACACCTGCAAGGACAGGGCTCTTTGTGGCAATATTTATTTAAAAGGGGAAAATAACTGTGTACTTATTGATTTTGGGAGAAGCTTTCAGAACACACCGGGGGATTAGCACTCAGCTCATCCTAACTCATGTTCATTGCCTGAACTCATGTAGCTCCTTCAATTAACCTGCAAAAGTAATGTAATGATGTGTTTGATGAATCTCAAAAATAAACTCTGGGCACTTGTGACGTGCTCAGGCAAGATTATGGCAGCAGAACACACACAGGGGATGGCAGTGGCCAAACTGAAGAGGAAACCTCTACAGAGCCAAGCATCCTTTGCCCATTTACCTGTGATGATTATGGTAATATCACAGTTACACTTTGAATTTCCAGCCGAGATGCAGAGTTGGCATGTTAAATATCATAAAGATAGGGATAACCCAAGCCTGCCTGGCTTCCAGAGTGCCTGCTGCATTCTAGAGAAGAGGACACTAATGGGAAAAAGCCACCCCTTCCTTTCAACCCCAGAGGCCCATGGCTGGGGAAGAGAAGGATGAAACCTGCCCTGTGGCCTTCAGACAGGACTTTGCTCTCAACCAACACAAGCTGAAACAGAGCCCAAGGTGAACAAGGGAATCTGAAGATGAGGGGAAAAATAAGAATTACTCTGGAGCTGCAGCCTGCAAATCTGGGTATGCACCATGTCTCTCAGATGTAGGGCATGTCTTCCATGCCATTGTCACTCCCGGTGCTCTTCTCACCTGTATCAATTATCTCAGGATGCCTTTTGTCTTGTATGGCCACTGGCCATTCTCTGGACAGAAAGGTGGTGAAATTGGTTCCACACTTTTTATTAGAGAGAAACTTTCTCAGTATTCATCTGTACTTCATAACCCGTGGCTCTCTGCCACGGATTTGTGACAAGCATAGAAGCAGCTCTTCCCTACAGTTTAGCTTCTTTAATGTGAAATAGGGATACAACAGTCCACCTCAGTTCCAAATCCAGCCAGAACACTTTTCTTTCAAAAGCAGTAAAGCAATGTTAAGCCATTCCCTTGGGGCAGTGGAAATATGAAATACAGCAGAGTCTCCTGCTTTAAAGTAGACTTTGTTTTTTGGTTGGTCTTTTTATGTTTGGTTTGTTGTTGTTTTTTTTTTTTTTTTACTGTGAGTGGTATGACATATACCAGCCACCATTATAAACCAATAAAAGGAAAACTCAATTTTCTGTCACAATGAAGATGACTAATAAAATTTTAAACCTGGACAACACCCATACAGTTCTATAAAATCTGAGCAGAATGATAAAGCTCCCTTTAAAAGCACACAGACCCTCATAGAGGGAGTTCTATAGGCATATAAATTATCCAGCTTTACTGTAGAAGGAGTATGCTGCACATCATGACACACTCTTCAACATTGCCTGAACTGCTCCTCTTAACAGGTATGGGGCTGCTCTTCAGTGGCACTGTTTTTTTGGCAATAGCAACACAAAAATTTCAGTATAGACTGCATCACATCAAGAGAATACTAACAGTTAACTAAATTAGAGCAAATATTACTCTGTATTGTGCAGAAGCCTGCAGGGCTCAGCCAAAACCACAATCATCTTTGAAAAGAGAGAAGGGATCTCTGCCCTGCAGTCTCAGCAGAGAAGACAGAGATGAAGATGGGAGAAATGTTGCTTGTGCAGAAACAAAACAAGAACTGTTTGCAAGTGCCAGGAGTCCTGTGCATCCCCTCTGGGATTCTTGTGTGTGGATGGGTGCAAGTCCTAGGAGCAAATTAGCTGGAGAAGGAAACCAGAGATAGAGATGAGGAGGAAGGGCAGGGGTGTGGAAGGGTCATACCTGGGCAGAACAGCTAAGTGTGCTTGACATTTGCCTGCAGAGAGAAGCAACTGTACCACACAAAGTCTGTCAGAACCCAGCCTGGCACCAAACATATCTGGAGGTGCTGCAGAGCAGGAGAGGGGCTGCCTCTTGCTGGCACAGGCACAGGAGGATGGTGGGAACAAACTTTGGGTGGTAAAACAGCAAATCAACTTCCTGCAGTAGACTTGAAGTGGCGTGAAAAAAACCCTAAAAGCCAGATTTCAAGTCCTTTGCCTTGGGAGAGGAAGAAAGGGAGGTGGTTGCATATGCAAGGTGCTGCCAGTTCATGGGCAGCAGAAGGTGGAGAGCCCTGGGGAGCCCCCCAGCACTGAGGGTGGGCAGGGGGACACAGCTGCTCACCCTGGAGCACACTCAGCAGTGTGAGCAGCAGCTCCTGAGCCCTATGGAAAGCTCTGTCCTGACTGTGCCTACATATCAGACATATTTTATTGCCACTACTCAGAGAAAAAGAGCCCAAATGCTTTCAAACACTGATAAGAGGTTTCTGTGAGTCATGCCAAGGAGGCAAAAATTTTACCATGTTTTGCTTCATCTGTCTGGAAATGTGGAAACACAAACCAGAAAAGGAAGGCCTCTGGGAGTATTTGAATTAGAGCCCAAGGATTTGATTAAGGAAAACTATTTAACATGCTTAAAAAGCTTTGCTGCATTAAGACTGAAATCAAGCAAGGTACAGATGTAAAGTAATTAGGGAAAGGATTAAAGGGTCAGATTCTTTTGTCATTTAGAAAAAAGGATGCACAGAGTTTACCATTTTGTAAAGCATGCAGAAGGTAGAAGCCATTAGCATGGGCAATCCAAGGATTTCTCTTCCCAGTTTTCCTCTTCCCTGCTCCATGAAGTTTTTGGGTCTTTCCTCTACTGGATACTCAAAGGTTCACTCCAGAGTATGAGACACACAAATTAGTATAAGGCACACACATTTGCCTTACAGCAACAGCAACATTTACTCCAGGGGATATTTTACAGTATTATGCAATGGTTATACTGAAATAATCTGAGCCTTTTTTTTTTTTTAACCCACTTTTAATTCCACTGCAGTTGGAAATAAAGGAAATAAAACTACAAGAAACTAGAAAATTACTTCACATAGCAAAGGCAAGACCATAAATAAGGGTAGGCCATTCTTTAACTTGTAATCTTTCCATTGCTAACTAAACAGTTCTTTTTCTGGTGATGACAAAATCTTGACAGAAGTCAGTACTTTGGTCGTTTTTGGACATTGGCAGCATGACAAGAACCTGTGAAAAGGGTCAGTCTGGCTTTCAGGACAGCAAGAGGCTGGAAGCAGCACTGAGCAGGTCTTCAGCCAAGCCTTGGACTGGCACAAGCAGCATTTTCTGCCTGCTGACATTACTCAAGTGCTGTTTATCTGCTTGAACTCATATTGGCTCATGCTGCTCCTGCAATAAGAAAGCAAAACTGCATCATTGACAGGATGCTGATCCATTTGGAATGACAATAGACCAGAGAATAATGAAATCTGGGAAGTTCTGAAATTCTTATCTTCCATGTATCAAGTAAGCCAGAACCATAACTCCTTAATACTAACTCCTACCTAATGTCATCTTTTCTTGCCAGGGAAGATTAAAAAAAAAAAAAAAAAAAAAGGTAAATTCAAGGATTTATGATATAAGTTACTACTGAAATATTCACATTCACTTATTTTACATCTCTAGGCATTGAATTTTCAGAAATAGGCCTGGTATTGGATAAAACTAAAATTAATGATGGAAAAATATTCAAGAACAAAGGCAAGAGGGTATCACTTGCATCATAAATAGATTTTCAAGGGGGAGACTTAATCAGAGAAGCAAAGTAGGACAGAAGAACACACAGAAACCACTTCTACAAATACACAAGGATGAAGAAAAGCATGTGGTTTGCTGAACTTAACTCCCCTTGGCACAGCTGCAAGCCACAAATGTGAGGTGATAGGATGATGCAAAAATTGCCTAATTTAAAGATTCTCCTGAAAGTGATCCATGCCACTACTGAGACAGATTGTGGTTGTACACCCAGCTCTGTCAGTACCAGAGGGATGTCAACAGCCAGGTCATTCAAGCCAATACTCTCACAGAGAACTCTCACATGTAGGGATGAAGCAAGCAGTCAAAAGTAGCAGCAACCACTGGTGAAAGATTGTAAGTGAAGAATCAATAAAAGCCCCTTTTATAGATTTGTACATAATTAGGGAGAAAAGGAAAATAAGATACCAAGACTGCTGGTAACTTAAAAACTGAAGAGTCAGTGTTTATTTTATCTGCGGCTGTGACTCTAGAGTATCATAAAGAAAAATCCTGCTGAGAATTCAAAATATGCCTTCACAACAGAACAAAAAAACACAAAAATGCATGACTGATGTAAAGTATTTGCAAGCAAAAAGACAAAATGCAAACCTCCCAGATCGGGAAGAACATTGCCCCCCCCCGGAACCTCCTCCTGAGAAGAGCTATTAGTTATAGCTCTCATGAAGTCCTTACAATTTCCCAGTGTATGTATGAATGAAAATAGGTCCAGAGGGTGCAGGAACAAGCATGCCAGCCCCAGTGATGCCACTGGCTGCCAGGGTGCAGATGACATGTGTGTGCCATTCTCACTGCCTGCCTCGGGAAGGCTGGTATTGTATGGGAACAAGAATTCCCAGCGTGGGCTCCAAGGGCAGCATCCAGGAGCTGTGTCTTTCCTTTACTGCCCAGGACAAAGTATTCTTGGTAAGGCATGACTGGAACAGGAGGAAATTTCAATCAAAGCATGGGAAAGAAGAACTGTGCTGTGCTGGGAGGCTGGGATGCATCGAATGGAAAAGGCAGGGGAATAACGAGCAGCTAAAACAGCAGAAACAAGAGGATGAATTCAGCTCCTGCAGACAGAGTTTCACCAGGGAGATAGGACAAAATAACTGGGGTTTGTTTTAACTTTTTTGCAACCAGAGAACTGTAACTCTAAATCCCTCACTAACATGGAGCAAGTTTGAGTTTATTGAGCCTCTCACTAAAAAAAAAAAAAAAAGAATCCAGACCAAAACAAAGGAAAACCAGGAGAGACCAAGGCACTCAAGCAGAATGTCTCATGATAATGAAGTGTTCAGCACAGAGGGTAAGTTGCCAAAGGAGGTTATCAAAACCAATGGATACAGACATCTTTAAATACACATCTGGACACTGTTACAGCAGGAGCAGTTTGCAGCACACAGGGATAAAGTTTTAATGAAATATTCTTAACAAGAGAAACTTGCTATGCCTAATGTAAAGGCCACAATTCCTTATTTTTGCAAGTAATACATCACTGAAGGCAAAAGTTCCCCTCTAGGAAACCCTGGGTTAAGGAGGTGCTGGCAGAGAATCAGGCAGGGACTGTCTGTTGCTGTTGCAAGCAAAGCCCTTTGGCACCAGGGAGAGTAAAGTATTTTTTCCCTTTATTAAAAAGGTATTTATTCACCCCAAGGGGTCTGTTCCTCTCAGACGAGGCATTGGCACCAACTGAGCTTACAGGAAGGAGACAGAGTAAAGGGCACCTATACATTTCATTTCTGACACCAGCTCACACACCAAGGGAAGGGGATTAAGTGAAGAGAGAGATTTTATCAGAAATGCAAGATGAAGGGATTACTGATCAACACCAAGGTATGCAACAGCTGTGCAACAGCTCTTCCTACACCCAAGCAGTGTCCAGAGGCCCCAACCATTTATTTATGTGGCAGTCAGATGCAGAGCTATCCCAAAAGACTATCACGGACCCAAAAGATACCTGGTTTTATCCCAGTGCAGGAGGAGACACTCTGAACTCACAGTGCATGATGCATTCAGAGTGCTCAGGAGTTATGGGCCAGCTCCTCCACTGGTTTTGACTGACCTGAGCAAGAGCTGCAGCTTCCACAAGCAAAAGCCAGCCCAAAGCCACTGCCAGAGCACAGATGCTGTGCTTCAGGTCTGAATTTCACAGGCACTCCCTCCCCACAGTCAGGGAGGGCAAGGTAGGGGGAAGCCCAACAGCCTGTCCAGCCCTTTCAGGAGGGTGCAGCTTTAGGTTTGCACATTTTCCCAAGGACTCTTGTACTGCTTATAGGATGTCTTGGTCAAAATTTGCAGTGAAAAGTCACATGTCTCTTCCAGATCTTCCCACAAGTACTCACAGAGTATTTTGGGCATGATGGAGACTGTCTTGAACCTATCAGGCAGCATAAGCATCCCCCTGCAGTTCTAGTTTTTTGGCTTTTTTTTTCTTAAATGAGCACTTGGGAAATAATTGTTGTGTGCTGAATACCATTATAAATCACACATTACCATTTCTCCCAGAGAACCACTATGAATCACAACCCCCTCTTCCAGAGGGCAAAGAACAGAGCAGCCCTCCAAACCACAGAAAATGACCACAGATCCCAATATACCTAAAAACTTCAGAAGAAAATTTACATTTCCAGGAATATTTTTCACCCAAGGCATTGAAAAATCCATATGCCCTGTCTGTGGGTCTCCCAGAGAACAGGACATATCAACAGCCAGACTATTCTTTGAGGGAAATTCTAGAGGGCATTTCTCATTACAGACACATTCCTGTAAATAAAACAGACTACTGTACAGCATCTCCATCCAAGGCCCGAGAGCCAGGACAGCTCAGGCTCAGAATGTGATTTAAGCCCTGGGAAGGGATCTGGAAAATGCCACTGCTGACAGCAGACAGGAGGGAGGGGAGGTGGAGTATGCTGATTTTTAAATCACAGAAGGAGCAGACTATAGAAGTGTAGACTTCATCATGCTGTGACAGAAGAAAGTGAGGGGCACTGGTGTTCAATCTTCATCATTGTTAAATCCTGGTTTACCTCTCAAACCTGTGCCTGCCCTGAGCAAACCTTGGCTCAGCTTCCTCTGTCTGCTGCACACATGAAAGTCTGGAGTCAGCTGTGGGGCACTTCTAATCCTATTATTCAAGGTAGCAATCTTTTCCCTCCACTTCAGGGCACCATTTCCCTTCCACAGATATCTTCTAGCTGGAAGGTGACCTCCTTAGGCTCAGCTAAGGAGAACATTACTTAGTAAAATCACCAGAATTTGATCCCTGTGGCTTTCAATAATCGGTCCAGAATGTACTCTAGGCCCTAATGTTACCCTTCTTCATCCTGTTGAGCATCAGTCTTCCTTTGCAATAGAAATCCTCCTTCCACCCAGGAACAGCAGAGGCAGAGAGGAATCCCCCCACCCTCAGCCATCTAAATCTGTTAGTGTGAAATGGCAATCTGTGCCCCTGCTCCAGTCAGGCACTGCAGAGAGAAATTTTCAGCACATGGGTTTATAAAAGACAATGAATCTCACTATTTAAAAACCTCTTTCTTTCATTTCTTACAGAAGCTGTGAGTAGCTTCCCCCTGCAGTATTGTAACACATAGTAAAGCATTCAAAAAACTATTTCCACATCCACTAAAGCTCAGCATGTCCTCTAATCTGAAGCCCTACAAACAAAATTGTAAATCATTTCGCCAGCATAAACCCCCAAAGGCCAAGTGACTCCAGTTTATTCTAGAACAGTTTGTAAATTATCCAATTAGATCTGTACAAAAATTACAGCAAAGCCCTGAGTCATCTGTAAAGAAATTTCAAACCAGTGTCATCAAGAAAGTTGCAAAAGTTTTTGAACAAGAACACAATCACAGTACCAGGAAACAAATTCTTTGTTTGACTTACAACAGACTCTTTTTCATGGATTCCCATAAAGTGACCAATAGAATAGGTTTGACCTCAAAAATAGAGTTTTGGCATTCAGATGCTAGTTAATTGAAAGAAAAAAAAAAGTCAAAAGAAGCACTGAGAACAGACATGCACAAAGCATTCACAGCAGTATAAAAACCACATGGTGCTAAGCAAAAATATTATATAGGAGAGACACAAAAGCAGTGCACACACAAAAAAAGAAAGCCTGGAAAATTCTAACACTACATTTCAAGCTGATATTACTCCACACATGTCAGGAGGTCTATGCAGTGAAATGACCATTATAAAGCAAGTGAGGCTCTCCAGCTTCCCAATACTTCCTCTAGGAATTCCTCAGACAGGGAGTTTAATGCAACTCTTTGCATTATTTGCTTCACTGACAGGAGCTTAGAAAAAATGATCTTCCAGTAAGGATTGGCTTTTTGTCTGCAGCTGGGACAGATCAGAAGAAACTTCAATCTTAGATGCTCCTGTTGTGCAAAGATTTAATAGCTTCCATTTGCAACATGATGATTGCCTAAATTAAAATGAAATTTTTAAAATAGAGTGGTGTTGGAGGTTTCAGATTGGGAATTTAAATACATGGTTGCTGTGGGTGTTTGCTCTCCTGAGAGGAGATTTACATAGCTAAGTTTGGCACGTTTGCTCCTCTCAGAAAGCAAGATTAGCAGAACAGCCTGCAGGATGCCCTACAGCAGCTCAGCATCCCTCCAGAGCAGGGAATTAGGCTCAGCCCAGCTTCTGCCTGGACAACCTTTTCCAAAAAAAAAAAAAAAAAAAGGTTTAAAGACATGCCCTACAAGCTCTGTTTTGGCAAGCTGTTGGGCTTTGCCTCCCTGCTCAGCCCCGGTGTCTCACCTACTCTGCCTTCAACATCTGAACCAGCAACCTCTTTTCCTCTACTGCTTTCTAGTTATTTTGTCATATTTTCGTGGTTCCTCTAAAATTAAACATGCACTATTTATTTCTGCAGTACCTACAACATTACTTAGGAGTTATTACACGCAGCAAAGGAAAAAAAGATATGTCTAAAATAACCTATGTAGAAATCTTGGATATGGCCTTCTATTTATTTATTCTCACTAGGAACTAACTAAAAATAAAACTGCAGCAAAGCTGCAATAAAGCAAATTTAAAATGCTCAACACAAGAGTAAATTTAGGTAATGCACTGCTATCAAGTAATTTTTTTTTTTTGGGGAGGGGTGTTTTTAAGTTTAAAACAACTTCAAGCATGATTTAGCATTACAATACTTCCAAAATAACAGTATAACAGTATGAGATAAAGTCTAACTGAAATGTGTTAGGAATAAACACCGAGTTTTTATTTAATTACTTATCATAACATCTTCTTACATAAATGCCTGCAGGTGCTCCCTACCAGCACCAGTGCATAGCCCCAAGTACTGAGATATCAAAACTCATTCAGACTCAGTTCTTTCCCCAGTTTGGATCCCATTTCTGGGTTCCAGATGTCTGCACTGCTGGGAACCCCTTTCCTCACATGAGCATCCACATTTCTCTGCAGGACAAATTCTGAAATTTGCTTCTGCTTAATACCCTGCTTTTGCCAATATTCCTTTTCTGTGTCTATTGACTGACAGCTGGGTTTGGTCCCTTTACAGTCAGGAATCAGAATTTTTAGATACAGCCTCATTTATTAGTATTCCTATGGATGGATTTGCAGACAACCTGTAGACTTGTAGATATTCAACTGTACTGGAGTAGCCCCAACCTGTTCATGATTCAGCCACTCCTTCACAATTAGAAGTAAGATTTTAATGAATGAAAAGCAAGAAAATACTATGTTCCTACTCTTTAAAAGTACTAAGAACGCACAGGCTTTAAAACAACTATATAACAGAACAATTTCTGGCAGATGTAGTTCTCTTTCAAAACTACCAGGTGAATACCTGAGAGCAAACAACTCAGATTCTCAAAACTGCCAAATAATTGCATCCCCACCTCCCCTGTTGGTTTCATTGCCAACTTTTACACATTTTACAGCCCTCACCCAGTTACACTAAAGCACAGACACACATCACTGCAACAGGACAAAAAGCAGCACGGGCTGGGTACAATTGCAGGGCGTTTCCTGAGAGCACAGTTCACCTCAGGATAAAGTGTTCTTCAACCCAGCCTGCTCTGTGCTTAAGCCTTTTGAGACAGCCAAGGGAAAATTTCATCTCAGAAGAGCAGAGACTCCACAGTCTTAATAAAAGGTGGCACAGAGATAATCACACACTGCAGACATCCCACAGTGATTTGGTGCAGTATCACAGCAAGGGCCCCCAGCAATATTTTTAGAATTGTGTACTCTCAGACTGATCACAAATACCTGAAGATTTTTTTCAGATCAGTGGAAAAGGCTGGGCTTGTTCTCAGCTGCTTTACCTACCCTGCCACAGCATTCTGCCTGCGTTTCTCGTCCTTGGGGTATTTAGCAGTAACAAAGTCATTGAGACACCCTTCTGTTCAGCAGATGAAACAAGCTTTCTGCCTGACTTCACTGATTATTACCTTGCCTTCCAAGGAGGACATGTCATCTGCATTCCCCAAGGAACAGAGCACGTATGAGGTACCTAATCCACATATCCAGAAAGTGGAGTTGCAAACACCTTTCACTCAGTGCAAAAAATGAGGATGTGGCAGCTAATTTAACACACAGCATCGGAACTGTTTAGGAACAGTTCTCCACTCCTGCCTCTGCCATGGCCAGGAGCACCCCAAAGAAATGGAGGCCCTGCTCCTGACAGGGCTGGAACAGGAGTCAAGGATCAATAAACCTCAGTCAGGGATTTCATGGAAGATAACAGGCAGAGAAGAGCACACCTTTGCCTGATAAGACCTTGCTATAAAGGCATACAGCAGAAAAAGTGTGAGAGATTCTAGTTACAGTACAAGATACAGATTTCTTTGTGAGACCATGTGTAGTCATGAACAAAGCATATCAACTTAACCATGTTGTTAGAATGAGGATCCATAACAAAGTAATCAAGATTTTGCTTCAAAACCACTGCTTTGAAGCAAATATAGCAAAAAGTCTCTGCTTTGAGTGAGAAATGAATGAGAAGTAAAATATTTGTGTTGAAAACTTTGGGTAGAATATTGCAACAGAAATAAAAATATTTGAATTTTAGATTGCAAATATCCTGATTCTGGGGACAAAAAGAGAGACAAACTAATTTTCAAAGAACACCACAACTGATGAATGAAGTCTCATTGCAGAGTCATAAAAATTCAAAATGCACTCGGCCACAAGTGCCCTGCCATGCTTATTTCTATTTGTCATATATAGCCTGGATTTCACTGTGGTTCTCAAGTTTTTGCCAAGGTTTATACAAAACCTGAACCTCAAGTGTAATGAAAGAAGGCTGAAACAAGAGTCTGGCAACAACCTTTCAGGTTTTATTCAAGTAGGGCTTTCATTCTGGAGGAAAGTGGACCTGGACATCTGTCAGCACTTTAATATAGTGTCTTCAAGTGTGACCACATTGTTTAACTCCTTCAAATCAAATTGAAATGTTTATTTTCTAATATCACTCAGAAGATTTAAACAGATTTTTTTTTTTTTCTGGACATAGATATTAAGGAATAGAATAATTAGAAACAATATCTAATCCAAAACAATTTGAGAGCAATTCCCTCTTGAAATTTTGGCTTCTTCTAAATAGAGAAATTGAGGTCATACTTTAACAGTTATTTCCTTAAATGCCTTTCTCCTTTCTGTCCCTGTGGGTCTTTCCCAGGTCCAACTATTTATAAACTTTCAATTTTTAAGCACTTTGAAGTTAGCCTCTTGCAATGTTTGGAACCAACACAGTGGGACATTTTTGCTTGAGCTGGAGCCATTGGCTGAATGTTGCAAAGGCTGATGTGCCTTGCACAAGACAAGTTCCTAAAGCTCCAAAGATTCTGTGCACATTAGGAGAAAGCCTTCCAAAGCCTTCACTTACTGAAGGCAGAGGAAATGTTTGCATGGAAGACTGGCAAGGGAGAAAATAGAGCATGTAACCAACACTATTCTTTTTCCCAAACTCAAACACAAAATTTTACCTGGAAACCAAGCAAGTATAACTAGATTTCACTAAATTAGTTGCTTAGAAAATAGCTGGGGTCAGCAGCAGAACCCTTCCTCGTGGTGGACACTTCATGCCACATCTTTATATTGGTGGCATCTTAAGCTACCTCACCAGTACCTGTTCTTGGTGTCTTGCCTGAAACTGGAGTGGTTCCCTAACCTATCCCATCTAGGCTCTTCTCCTGAATTATATACCTTCCTGAAGCCACCTCCCTGCACCTTTGGTGTCCACCCTCTAAAGTATCCTATTCTTCAGCTCTCCTGATGGCTTCATGACTGGCACACCTTCACTCCTGTGTGTGTTCTTCCTGGTGAATTGGTCGCTGTCCTATATCTGAGGAGAGCTGTACCTTAACTCTTTAATTCGTAGTTGTTTCTTTTCTATAAGGTTATTACCCTACTCTTTGATACATTCTCCTTCTGGGCAAAGAAGAAAATTTGGAGGTCAACTCCCAGTGAAATTAATTTTCAACATCCATGGCACTTCTGTATTTGATTGCAGCTTTAATGAGAGCTCTTTTGCCAGTGAATAGGTTAGGAGATGCTCAGGTTTCCTGATAATACACTTCATTAACATGACCAGGCAAATGAGGAATGGAGTCCTTTTTACTCATCTAATAATGCCCAGGACATTAAAATTGGTTTCTTTCCCCCCTAGAACTTGCTCCCATACATAGGTTTTGGATAAGCCATCCTTGCAAGCCTGGATAGTAGAGAATATCCCTGAGGGAAGCAATCACCCCCCATCTTTGCTGCTGCTGGAAAAATGGCCTTGATCCCTTCCTTTGAACCCTTTCTTTGCTTCACAGAACTGAGCTGCTTCACACCCTGCAGCTGTCCTGGGGCCTGGTCTCCTGCTTCCCCCCCACCTCTCAGGGGCTGTGATAATGCAAGATGGGGTAAGGCCCTATTAGCACCACCTGGCAGGCTCAAATGTTCCCATGGTTATTTGTCACCATAGCTTTTTGTATGAAATATCTCATGTTTTCTCTCATTGACACCTCAGGGGGACACTCCAGACAGTAATGCTCCCTCCAATATTCAATTATCCAAGTCAGTTACACAAAGCCTCGCCTGCATTTTCTTTGTAGAGCAAACCTCATGCTGGATTAGATCAAGAAATCCAAGGGGTGACACAACTCCTCAGCTGTGATTCAGCTAAGATTCAGCACATTATTATGAACCAATAAGAGCCTGCTATCATCAGGCTCTGAATTAGGCCTTCAGATGAGACAAACCTTTCACGATTCTCAAAACAAGTAGACCCACCATTTATTTTGTCATCCTGTGCTAAATTTTCCAAACTATCAGCATTTTGTCCATGACAAATGCCCCAATACAGGCAACCAGTGCATGAAGAGTTTGTTCAGCTTTTGAAGAACCAGCCTAGGACATGGGTGACTTCAGAGGAGTCAGTCAGGAGTGTAGTACTTTGAATTTAATGGGAAGATACAATGGTCCTAAGGGTTTCCTCATCCCACACTCCAGAAAATAATGACTAGTCACATCCTCCAACTAGAGTACATCAACACAGGACAGCTGCTACTTTGAAGAAGAGCAGGAGAGCACACTGGCAAGCATCTACAGCTGATTCCTCTCAAAGATGAAATGAGAACAATTGAGTACAAACTTTCTTTTTTGTGCTGTCATTTCTAGCTCTGGTCATGCTTCTTGTCACATGGCTCAGTTTGAGCAGATTGTATTTGTAACCTGGACAGGTCAGTGCTGACCTCCAAGTGCCACTCTGGGAGATGTGCAAAGTTGTGTGACTGATGACACTTCAGCACATTTTACTGTCTGAAGGGCCCTACTTGGTGCATGGGCTTCAAATATACAACATATAAACTCTTGTCTGACTCCTGTCTTCTGTAGTAGCTCTGTTCTTTAATTAACTCTACAGACTGACACTGAGTGGTCATTACAAGAGTAGCATCAGGGAAGAAAGTCACCCCTAGAGCCAATAACAAAATGGAAAATTTGAAATATTTGTTCCAAGCAAAAAGAAGATTACTGCCCAGCCAGGGAATGAAAGTCCTGAGCTCCTGCCCTCTAATGGATGTTACACATCTGTATTTAGCTTATTGGAAATACTTAATAAATTATTATAGAATGTCATGTTACTCTCAGATGTATGCATTTCATTATTCTTCATTCAGTCTGACAAACAGCTTTAGTTTCCACTGCATAAAGTCTATAAATATAGGAGTTTTTATAACCAGAAAAATATACTATTTTCCACATGCTTGCTTCTTTACAGAAAAAAAGTAGGTCTGTGTCCAGCACTATCCCCAGCCTGATCGACACTGCAACTATCAAACCTGCAAACTGACAGTGGCATTACTTGGCACGACTCAGTACTTTCTTTTTAGTGTACCAATATGTCACACTTGGAACATTTTTTTGAGCAGTTCAAGAGAGTACTTTTAATGGAGATGTTAATCACAGGCAGCATTTTACACTGATTGATGAAATAGCAAGACAATTTTGTGTTCTTCACTTAATTATCTGAAAGTCTCCAAAAGCAATTCTTGCATCATGAGGCACACTTGGAATCACTGCCTTATCTGTACAAATCATCAGGAAAAATGCTACTGCATCCACTCTGAGGAAGAAAAAAGCCAGACTCAAGTGTGCTTTCTGCTCTAAATAATGAAGTGGAACCAGCAGAACTGAGAGACTGGCAGGGCAGATGTTTCTCAGCATTGTTAGTGCAGCCAAAGGCTGCAGATTTCCCAGCTATCCTGGTCCTTCAGCTGCTTTCAGCAGCTTCACACTCACATTCCATTAAAGGGGACAGTTAATTCTGTGAACTGTGTTGCTCTGAATGCCACGGAAAACATAAAACCAACAGAAACACAATCAGCTTCTAACTGAAGCCTTTTCCTTCATGAAAACTTTTACCAGTGACAGAAATCTTGCACTGAGTAATGGCAGATTCTTGCTCTGCTGAAACCTCCTGCAAAGCTATACAGCAAAGCCAATGCTGATGTTAGTCCTATCTTTGCAGGAATCACTAGAGCTGAACAGCAGTATAAAACAAGGTGGAATTTGATTAGATACAAGCACATTTTCTTCTTACAAAGACAAATCCTGCTTAAATTTATATCAGCACAACCCAGCAAATGTAACCACAGAAGCATGTGGCTCTGGTGGCACACATAATGAGATTTATTCAGAAAGCTGCCCATAACTGAACAGGCTTGTCACGAGAGGCACAGACTCTACATACTCAAGACCTACAGTATGTGTAACATTACACCCCGATTTGTTTTCTGAGCAGAGATGTATTCTCCATGGGATAATCCAGTCCTGCAATTTAATTCTCTTAAAAACATATGCAAGGCACATTTAGGAGGATTTCAACTCCCTGTGCAATAATAAGGATCGTATCCCTTTTTCAACCAGAGTATACCATGCACACACGCTACTAAAATTCTACCATTAAATTACTTGCACCACATCTAATGACTCCATCTAAAAAGCCATTCTTAGAGGGTCCAAAAAAAATCTCTGTAGTACTCACAGGCCAGGAAGCACCACAGATGAAGGGTTATTCTGCTGCAGCAGTGTTAGAGCTGTTGACTACTTTGCACCACACTCTCCTGGGATGAATCCTGCTAGGAAAAGCAAGCCCTTATCACCAATCCAGTTGGCTTTACTTCATTACTTGGAAAAACAGGTTCCCTAGTAGCAAACAATCCTTATCTGTGCAGACTGTTAAGGGTGAAGAACCATTCACTTCTTGCAACATAGCTGGATATGCCTGTCTAGAAGTATAAACCAACTTCAGGGACCCAGTAAGAGCTCGTAGGAGGACCCAGAGTCTCTCAGAGTTTGTTGGAGTGACAGCAGATTTTCCTCTCCCCCAGTGGCTGGCTGTTCTGTCTCTACTTCTAATGCAACACACTGAAAATGAGAGAACTAGAGCAAGAACCCAGCTTCAGACACCTCAGAGCAGCCAAGAATACCACAACTTCTTTTAAACCTGAGAACTTCTCTAACTCTTTTATCTCAGTAACACAAAGAGCCACAGATACTTATTTTAAGAATTGTCTTCTGAAGTTCCTGCTTAAATAAAAAAGCGACCAAAGAAGCCAACATATTATGGTGTCTAAAAATTGAATTCCTAGATTGTATCCTATCAAGTATAGCCCTGGGTATAGTTACATACATTGTGTTTACCAAATCAACATGGCACTATTTAAAGGAGGCATTACAATTTCACTGCCATTTATCATCCCAAAGGCAGAGTGGTAAATACAACTGCAACAGCAAATCTGGGGCAGCAAGAAACTTATCCCAAAGAAAGGTTTTTCAGCCAGAGCCAAAAACCATCAGTCTTTCCAACCAGGCTATCTGCCTTGAAAAACAACTCCTTATCAATCTAAAACCAATGGCAGAAAGATAGAGGGGATAAGATGTTGGGGACAGACACAGTGAGTTTCACTTCTCTCACAGCTTATCCAGGGCTCTTTTAGGCAGCAAGGAGACTACCAGAATGAGTGTCTGGAATGGTTTTGCCCTCAAATTCCCCAAGCCCTCTTCCCCAACAGGTCTAGGTGAATAGAAAAGCAGCAGCATTTAGAGTCAGGTTTATACATTTCATTATATACATTTATATGTTTCCTGCTTCCATGAAACTTTAGCTGATACCTTGTGGAGAGAGGACACAGGACCCTGGCAAGAGTCTGACTTGCAGAGTCACTTCCTGACAGCATCTGCCCTTTCTTAGTCTTTCAGCCAATGTAATTATGACCCCCAGTGCAAGCCTCAGGAGGAAAGACACAGAGCAGAGGGGGAATGAACATTTTATAGCCAAGGTCATACCAAAAAAATGCCCACAAAGATTAAAAGTGGTAACAAAAAACAATGTTTGGGTCAATGTGCCCTTGTTGCAAATTATCTGTGCTCCAGCTTGTCCTGTAATATTGTTTGGATTCCTGGACATGACTGCAACCAGAAACAGCCATGAACTGTCCTCCCTGCAGTCATGACATAACTCCTGATGCTCCAGAGATATTGGATAGAACCAAAGACAGGAAAATGGATGGAATTAACACCAAAACCCACGCCCTAGGATCATTTGTTTTTCCACAAGTATGTTAAGAACATGAAATAGAAAACTCTTCAACAAAATTAATCTTTGTCTTTCTATGCTGAAAGCAAAAAATCCCAAAACACTGAAACAAGAGACATCCTGTCACTTGTCCATAACTTCATCTGATTTAAACTATAAGCATAAAAGTAGCATGGCTATTTAGTTCCAAGAATCATATTTCAGTCTTGGGATATTTTCTTCTGTGGACTAACATACCTTCTTACATCTCGAGAAGTAAATATACCATTAGCATGAAGTTGGGAAACACATTTAGAAAATAATTCTCAGAAGGCCTCAGTAACAATACAGGAGCTGAAATGTCAACAATTTACAACAGCTCAGAAAATAACCTTTGGTCAGTAGAAACCACAAGAGACAAATGGCACTGGAGAAGCATTGTTAATTACTAAAAATAACAGAGTCCAACATCAATAAAGACTGACTAGTCTTCTAATGGAAATCGTTGAAGATAACCAACTCTAGGGAAAAAAGCATCCACTGAACTGAAAGAGAACTGACAACTCCCTACTTGACTCAATCACTGCTCCTTTTCACTAAGGATTGCCTTGACAGAAGACAGTAAATTCTGGCATCAGCTATGAATGAACTAACTCATTTTCAGCAATTTTATGACTTCCTGTGCTTAGGAACAGTCTCAAAAAAAGAATTGCTGTACCTGTTCTCCCTCCTCAAAACTGCCACCAGGGCTTGGCCAGCACAATGAAAGCTGATGCTGGCAGCTTCATTTGGAAGACAAACAGCACAGGAAAAGAAACAGGCAGTACGGGTGAGAAGAACAGCAGAGGTGAAAACAGACCCCAGACCAAGAAGGGGGATGAAGGACTCTTCCCACCTCCTGAGTCCATCATCAGCTGAGACAGAGGGGCCTGATGATGACCGAGTCCCACAGCAACCAAAGGCTTGGGTTCCTTAGAATTTTTAAAGTTGGAAAAGACCCTTAAAATCAGCAAGTCCAACCATCAAACACAAGTGCTGCTTCAACACAAGTAGGAAAACAAGTCAGTAGTGGGTCTCATATTAATTCTCAGTTTAGGCAGCATCATTGTTACCTGGGAGCCACTACATTAATTATGTGTAAAGCAAAGCATCCAAGGAGAACCTCAGCCTGGTTTTGGAAGCAGGACATGGGATAGGAAGCAACAGGAGATAGACACTGCTTGGCGCTGAAGCTCATCTCAGCATGACTCAATCTGCACTGCCCAGATTTTGCTCTAAGCAGCAGAAACATCCAGCTATTCAGTGCCTCTGAATATTACCAGGGGAAAAGCCTTAAACACCTGCTTTGCTGGAGCTGCAATGGGCTTCCCACCCAAGACAGGCATATCACTCTTGAAAACAATGAACCCACCTCACCCATATCCTAAAACAGTGGTGTGTTTCCCTTGGTAGTTCTCCCATGAAGTTCACACACAGAAGATTCCCTGAGCTGCAATCAATGAAAAGATACAACTAATAAACTGCTTTTTACAGTCCTCACTATTGGTTCAAAGTGTAAGTTACCTTTGTAACATGTCCATCTTAATACCAGGAGGAGCCCACAAAAACAGGAGGAGAGAGTTCTCCAAGGGCATGGTGCTGCAGGAGCCCTGCATTAAAGTGCACTTTAAAGTCAGGTTGATTCCTACCAGCAGAACTATCTCCCATGGCTCACAGCTCATTGATTTTACCAAGGCACTCTCCCAGCCACAGGGCCTGAGGAACAGATGGCTCACGTGCAGTGCTGCAGACCTGCAGCTGAGCAATGCACAGGAGCTTTCAGTTCTGGTGTGATCCCTGCACATGGATAAAATCACCCTTTGTTCCAGGCTGCTTGTTTCAGCTCACTTTCACAGTGAGATGAAGCTGATCTCAAAGCAAATCAGCCATTTCTGTCTAAAGCCAGGAATCCTTTAGAAACCCAAATCCATGTTTTCTTCATAAAACAGGTCTCTCTCACATTCAGCAACAGCACATACAAAGAACTCACGGAAGTCAGCCCAAAAAACAGAGGGAAGGGAGCAGAAATTACATTTACAAAGCAGGAAGCAGACATTTCTGCAAGGGTTCTGCTCAGCCACCGGAGCGCCTCAGGGAGGATTACACAAGAAATAAACTCTTTGCTCAAAGTATGTAAACTGATAAAACAGCCTTGCTTTCAGCTGAATCAGTAACACTGCCTGTTCTTCACTGCAGTGACACTGCAGCAGCTGCAGAAATATATTCACATTTTAACTGTGGTGTCTGTTCCAGGAAGTGCAAAGTTTGTGGTGCTTGATCTCAGAGGGAACATTGCTGCAACTACTCCAGCTTTGTCATGGGACTGCTGATAAAAGATTCAGCCTTCTGTAGAAAATGTTATGCTGGATTTATGTGCGTATTGCATTTCTCCTGTAAGAATGCCTGAGTTTTATGGAAACCACAGAGATCCATGTGGAGAAGTAGTCAGGATATGACAGCAACTTATTGCAGATTAGATCAGAAAGGGAAGCAGCAACTGAGCTTAATATATGGAGAAAGAGTCAGGTTTAGTTTATGGTCTTTTCAGAGAAGCTGAAAATAATGATTCGTTTTGGAGTCCTAGTCCATCACTGGCAGTCTTGTAATGCCAAAGCTTTTAAATTTGGCAAAATAAAACCAGTAGGGAATATAGAGCTGTGGATGAATATCAAAACAGAGAGGATAGGCAAGCAGAGGACATGCTGCATTTTTGAGTGCTCTGGGTTTTAAGCAAACCTGGGTTCTGTTATGCTCATCTCCCATCTAGCAGTTTTTAAATGAAATGCCAGTCCTTTTTCTTTGTCCCAGGTTTAGTATATCAGCAGTTATCCCAGAGGCAGGGCAAGCAAAATCTGTTTTTATAAATAGAGGGTTTCATTTAAAAAAAAAAAAATCAACATTTTTATATTAGGGCAAGAGAGATCTCAAGACCTCTATCATGCTCAGTATTTGGATTTGTTCAATCTCAAAAGGGCTGTTGCCAATTACCACAGTGTATATGCAGACAGAAAATACCTCACTTACTTTTCCCGTGGACCTTCTGTGTTGTCCCTTTTCAGCCTCGCTACTCCATCCCTCTCCTGTCCTCAAGCTCCTTTTGCTGGAGGCTGCAAGATCCCTTTTGGCACTTGGCACTTGTACACTGAGGTGACCCGAGGCCTGAGGACTCCCCATTCACACAGTCTCCATGGCACCGTGGAAAAGACACTTATTTTTTAAATCCCTATGATGTGTAAATATTTGGGTGGCTCCTAAAACTAAGCCAGCCTTCTCAGGTGCTCAGCCTACCACATTATCCATTTCCCTCTCCTTATCTGAAATACTTCTGCAAATGTTTCTCTGCCAGTGGACCTAATGTGATTCATCAAGCAGCATCAAGAGAAGTCAGCTGAAAGGAAACCTGCTTCAAGGACTGAGGGCAGTAGCAAAGCTCCCAGTGTAAGCTCCTATTTCCTTGTGGGTAAACAAAACCACGACAGGGTGCACAGCATTCACATTTTGACTTTTGTAGAGGTGTTTCACACTACATATGCTTACAAAATCATTAGAAAAAAGAGACATGGCCCTGTGACATTGTGCAATGCTCTATTTGGGGAGCAGTACATGAATGAAGTTTTAGTTACACCATATTTCAGTTGCTATAATTTGAAGTTCTCCATAACTTTCATCTGGAAAAAAGTATGAGGAAAATTTTTTAAGTTTCTGATTGCTGTGCTAATATGCAGAGTCATATTTTTTCCCTTCTCCTTACTCCATTATCATCAGTGTTGCAAACAGATTGAGATAGCAACAAGTCTCTCGCTCTCTCTCCCCATAGTTTTGACGTTTACATTTTGAAAGACAACAGCTATAAACCCCACTTTCACCAACCAATCCCTTACTAGTGATGACACAGGCTTCAAGAACACGTTCTCTTCCTTCACACTGGTAGGAAAGAACTGCTGTCAGTGATGACTCCACTTATTGCAGTGTGACCTTTCTAGTCCCATACAAATTGTTTAGGATGGCTTTTTCATGGCAAGGGGTAGCAGCTTCTCCCTCTTCCATTTGGGCCTCTCTGTCTTAGATCTCTCTTTGCTCCAGCATGTGGGAATAAGTCCCAGCATCATGTCAAAAGAAGAGGCACTGCTCAGCAGTCTGATGCTGCTCAGTAAGTGCACAGTCATGGGCTCTCTCCAGAGAGGTTTGCCAATTTTCATTACGCAGGAATTGGGTAAGTAAACATGTAAGAGCTCAGCAAGCCACTAAAAGGACGTGGTCAAACTGGAACTGCGCTGTTGGATCTGGAAGGGACTTTTTTTTCCCTTCTCAGTGAAGCAAGGGTCACCTCCCTTGGGGTAGGATGTAGCAAATACTGCCAAGACTTCCATGGGAATTGCATCAGTTGGACGGGTGTAAGACACAGGGAACAGACTCTGAACATCAGTTCTGCATTTCCCTTTTGTGTTTAAGTAATACGGTTACTGCTTACGTTTTAGGGTTTTTCCCCAAAGGTTTGTCTGTGCATTTGTCACTGCTGTTAAGTAATATTATTTAAAGGTCAGTTAGATAACACATTTTCTGATGTCACTTATGCCCAATTTGTCTCTCTAATTCAAGAAGGGATAAGGGTCCACTCCACTGGCCACTGCATTCAAACCAGCCAAAAGCCCATCCCAGCTGCAAAGGATTTGTAGCCTGCACAGAGGTAATGGGGTGATTATGTCCCATTCATACACAAAATACTCTTCCCTGTTTTGATGCACTGCCTCCCTACAGGACACACCAGCTCCTCTGCTCCAAGGATCCACAGCAGTTAGATTCCCAAAAAGCAGGTCACTGTAGTACATATACAGGGTCCCACATCAGCTGTACTAGTTGCTTACAGCTCATCTTTGTACTGCATTGCAGATCAGTTCCTAAACTCACATTTAAGATAAAAAATAGGGAACCTAAACCACTGCCATTCTTCCCAAATACCCACACCCCCTTCTACACCAGGAAAGCAACAGGCAGCTGCTGGCAATGAAGTGTTTCCAAGGAAATGGGTTTTGAGCTGCACTGCTGTTACACAGGAGGTGCAGCTACTTAAAAAGCAGCGTTACAGGCACTAGATATTTCGTACATTAAAATCACTCCCTCTGCAACTCTGACCAGATTTTCATGCCATCACTCCTTCATGCACAGCTCAAATGCAGCAGCCTTGCAGGAGAGAGGAACTCCTCTTCAAGGAGCTCTTGGAGGTTGTACTCATCTCCACACAGCTAGTTCGGGACAGAGGACAAAGTGACATCCCACCTTATACAGCTGCCTCCTGATGTTCACAGCAGTTTCCTCTGCTGTTAGCACAGTTTGCAAGGAGCAGAAGAAATACATTTCCCTTTGCTGAAAGAGTTCTCCAGCAGACTCCTGCTATTTTGAATGGCACAGGCCTCAGAAGGATTGCGGGAATTTTGGAAGCTTGAGAGAATTTGCTTTCTACACATTGCTGGCACAGCCTATGCAGCCTTCCAAGTCCCGTAACAACCCATCCTCCTCAGATAATCTGTTTTCCCAAACATTTAGCCATCTCAAGGCCCTGCTTGGATCTCTGTGAATGTTTATGACACTGCTATGTCACTCCTCCATGATGCTGCCCGAGTGCTTGCCTAATGTCTGACTCCTGAAAAAAAATGGCTGTTTATAAAAGCTGTAAATGATGCACACAGTGACGGGACACAGCAGATTCAGCACACTGTGTCCAAAGCTCTCTCTTAAAAATAGCCTGGACTGCATCACTGCATTTGTTCCAATCTAGAGAATTCATGTGCTCTCCCTAGTACTACTAGTAAATAATTAACTGTTTAATATAATGACTGTCAGAATAATTTAATGTTTAATCTGTCTAGAGTATTTGTTGTAGTTTTTAGCTCTTTGCTGCCTTGTACCAGCCACTTCTTTATAACAGACTACTAACAGAAGAGTTAAAGGAAAATACTGACTTGCAGTCACCCTTCTGGGTCTTTGCATGTTTAGCAGTGATTTCTTCCTACTACCATTTAACCATGTAACAGCTTCAGTGAACATTCAGACCATCATATCCATATGTTCTCTGACCCCAAGCATCTTTAGGGAACCCCAGTTTGGGATAATCCACCAATTACTGCTGCTCTCACCAGGTACTGCTCTATCTTTATACTGCAAGAAAAAAAGCAAACACACTCCTTCTGCCTCTTGAGAAACATCATGTGGCAATTGTTTGTTTTTTCTGGACCATATGGAATTCCTTTCCTTATTTATGCATTTCAGAATGACCTCTTAGCAATAGCTGTTCAATGGTTATCCTCTTAAGACAGCAGCCATGTAATTTCATTTCTACTTTTATAGGAAACCAGTACTCACATAGAAAGAGAACACTTACTAAACTACTGCCATTTATAAAGTGCTGCCTTTCCATAAAGGGTGAGAACCTGGCTATCATCAGAACTGTTCATTGAATCCAGAACACAGCTACAGGTGAACAATAATTAATCCAGAACAGTGTGGTATTTAAAAACTGACATCTGTGGGGCCAGACCTATGTCCTAGCACACTAATCTTCAGCACACCAGAGTCTCTGGAAGTGCTGGAGGATTCCAGAAATTTTGGATCACACCTGAGCACTGCAGTGAGTGCAGGTCCTAGGGAGCTGCTGGAAATAGAGGTCATTAATAACATGCAGTGCATTATCACAATGAACCCTCAATCTGCAAGTTGCCACTGCATGTGTCACAAGAAAACTCAGTTCTGTATCCCTCAAAGAGGTTCAGAAGACTGGTGCAAAACAGAGTTGTCACAACTCCTTTGTTATTAGCCCTAATAATCCTTCATGAAGAAGAGAACATTTATCCCCTTGATAGTTCTGTATGAAAACATACATTCAAACCAAGTTGCAACAGAGTTCAATTCATTGTCAATATTTTGGACAGATGAGAGAAAGATTTGTGTTGTGGACTAGCTACTGGCAAACACACATAATGGGTTATTTCCTAACTTTCTGAGACACCTTCCATCTTTTTCTGATAACCTTCATCTTTACCTCTGGTATTGATATCCCACATTCAAACCAGCTGAATCTTGGACTGATGTGGTAGATCCACTGCTTATCCTTATTCCCTTTCTAAATCTAGCAGGTCTCCTACAGCCTTTCCATGAAAAAGTCTTCAGAAAAGGCAAACTGAAATCTTTTGACCTTCAGCTCCTGCCAGGGCTGCCTGTGGTGTAGGAGGTGGGGTGACCTGTGAGAGATACCCTTAAAAACAACATTAGGCTCCCTGAGACTGGCAGAACTGCTCTTCTAATGTTCAAACCTACAACAGCAGGAGATGCCTGCAAAGCATCAGTCCTTCTTTCTGGCTCAGGAACCTGATGTAGTGGAGATGAAGAGTTTAGTGAAAAGCTGTGATTTAGAGGAATATTAACCTTGGGTGCTAAATATCAAAGCACAACCAGCAATGAGCATTACAGATCATAAGGTCTCCCTCACATCTCATGGCAAGGAAGGAAAATGCACAGTGAATGAGACACGTCTGCTAGTCCAGCACAGCAACCAGATATCCTGCTCCTAATCTAATCTATAGAGTCTGTCTTAAGATTTGGGACTCCTTGAACAATTTTATGATGCACTATCCCATCCCCCACATGCCATCTACTTTGTTTCTTTACTGAACAAGGACCACGAGTGCAAACAAAACTCCAATATTTTCACCTTCTGCTCCTTCACCCACTTCCTCTATGGATTTGCCACAAGGATCAGTTTTATATGTCCAGAAAGCCCCATAAACCTGCCCTGCCTAAATGGCCAAAGAGCACTCACACACCTTTGTGCATTCTGGTAGGTAAAGAATTCTGGTACAGGAGTAGGAGGGAAAAGGGATGCAGATGGGTTCATTAGCAGGACTGCAAGGCTCCATCCAGCACACTCAGGATTTCTAGTCCAGGCTTTGCTGATATTTTTGGGAGTCTGACCCACCTTCACGAGACAAAGGGACCATAAAGTTCCTCCAAAAAAGCAGCCTCTTTCAGCAGAAAGAAGGAAGGTGTGGAAGCAGCACAGCACCAGAGCTGAGCCCAGTCCCTAATGTGAGACACGTACTCTAGGCCAGCTGATGGACTCTGCAGTTTGTGTCTACATGTGTGCAGACACAGAGACAAAAGCCATATTTACAGACATTTTAATTTTCTTAAAAGGCTGCTTTGCAGCCAGCTCCTTCAGTAAAGCAATTAGCTGGAGATTTTCAGAAAAGGCTAGATCCCATGAGTGTTTATCTAGTGACTACTTCATTCTCTCCTCAGTGCCTGCAAAACACCATTCTGTATTAGAGTCCCAAACAGGAGCAATTACCCTTGCTTTGGCAGTAATACAGCTTTTACAGAAACCTTTGTCTCCTCAATCCAGTTTCCTCCCATGGAGCTATTTCTTTAATGCCAGTCTCTGCACAATGCTTCCAGAACTTGTGCTGCTATAAAAACTGTACTTCAAACCAGCTGACTCTTACTTTCCTCCCCCTAAAAAAATTACTTTCTGATATCTGGGGCGTATAATAGATGGGATACGTGCCAGGGTGAACAATAGGAGGAAATGAAAGATGAAATTATTAGGCATGAGTTAAACAGGAGATGAAATAACTCTGAAGTGTTTTGGATAGAAGAGAGCCTTTATTTTTGAAAAAAGCAGGATTCTGATTCTGGGTGGGGAAAACTCTTGCAGATAAAGAGACAATTGCTATCCTCTTCCAATCCTCACTTCACCCCAACCTATTTTAAGGATCATTTCTATTCTTGCTCACCCACAACATTGTTTTTCTATTGCCTAAGATCCAGCAGGGTCCATTATAACAACACTAGTTAGCAGGAGAGACAAACCATACTTGATAAGGGAAGGCATGGTTTTTGGAACACAACCCAAAGCTGGGAACAACAAACTTCCCTGGTTTAATCCCAGACTAAGCTCCACACAATTCAAGCTGATCAGGTGCTGGGTACAAAGGAAGGGCTGCACAAGCAGCAGCCTCCACTCACCATTCTGCTGAGAAGATGATGCTGACAGTGTCACAAATGTCCTCATCTCATCTCCACCTTCCTCAGAGTGAGGGAATTACAACCACATCCCTTCTTTCTTGTTCTATTTAAAACCTATTGATTAGGCTGGGGAAAACAGGTGGTCACTGGGCACTCAGGAGAATTTCCTGTGGCTCCTTTTCTTACCAGCACCTGGCTTTGGGAGAGGACTTAAGCAGCTTGTCTTCAGCTGAGGAGCCAGGTTGACTCAGGCTGCAAAACCACACATTTTCAGAGCAAACTAAGACAAAAAACACAGTAGTCTGCCCAGGGAAGTGATAGAATCACCATGCCCAGAGGGATTTAAAAAATATATAGATGTGACACTTGGGGACATGGTTTAATGGTGGCTTGGCAGCGCTGGGTTCATGGTTGGACTTGATGATCTTAGGGGTCTTGTCCCACCTAAATGATTTTATGCACAGGGGGAAGGAAAACCACACCAAAAACTTTCACAGACATTTAGTGTGAGCAATTGCCTCAAAATGAGGGCCCAGAAATGGACCCTTTTTGGTCAGGTTGGATTTCATTTAAAATATGAACACAACCCTAACCCTATATATATTACATACTAGGTGTGTAATTTTTTTTAGCTGAAATTTGTAACTTTCTTAGCTGAAACTTCAGGTCAGAATGAATCATTTCTCAAACAGCCAGCACACCAGCTATTTTACTTCCTATGCTATTTTTCATACTGTGCTATTGATTTTGTTTGGGCACTGCAGTTCTGGGTTTTTTTGTGCACTGAATTTTTAGGGTTGTTTTTTTCACCTTCTTCAGTAATGATGTTTTCTAAACTTGGACTGTAGAACCAGTTGCACAAAAGTTGCCCTAGAACAAGTGGTGGTCAGTGACCTTCACTTGACATGGAAACAAAAAAACCTTTCCTCTACAATAATAAAATATGGCTGTTACTATTAATCTTCTTGGCATGATTGCTGAATGATGAAGGCTATTAAATAATTTGAAGTTATTGTTCTTTCCTGAAAGGTGGAGTTCCAAGAAAATGTGTATTATTCAATGTTTAAAAGTTAAAAATTATCCCGAACAGAAACTTTTATCTATGCTGAGAGATGGGAATTGTGGATAACTGTGTTACTGAGTAGTAGGTGTACAGCTACTACATTAAAAGTGACTCAGCCATGTTGGGATATTTAGCACCAGCCCTGGTCATTCTGTGAGCTCATAAATCATAATTACTTTTCAGGAACACCTTATCATTTTTCTGGGGAGATTTTATATTGCCCTGGCACTGTCTGCTTTATGTACCACAGTGATGGGTCTATTAACTATTCAGTGCCTTCACATTTCCTGCCAGGCACTGTTGGTATCAAGCAGAACCTCTGGGTATTGTCTGGCTTTTGGTGCCTTTGTAAAGCTGCTCTGAGCCTGTCTCCCCTTCACAGACAGGGGAACAAAATTTCCGAGTAGTATATCCTTAACTGGCTTTTGACCTAATGTTATGTAAATCTTTGCACCCCTGGAGAAGAGTTGGAGAAATAAGAAAGAAAATATTCCAGACAGGAATGTTACGTCTTAAAAATATATTAGACTGGCTTAAGAGAGGCTATTAAAGATAAATTTGAAAGAGGGCATTATTATGCATTAAGTACTTAGACCATCTCTGATGCCTATTTAATTTTCCTGTTGATATTTGTGTATTTCTGAGTGTTACTCCTGGTTTTACCAGAGATGCAGCTTTAGCTCAGTCTCTCTGAGAAATAAATTCTGATTCATTAATGGCCAATAAATACAAGAGAAAAACTGCTTAAGGCCTGAATAATTGGGCCAGTTGTCAGCACTGTAGCTATCAGAGCACTGTCACTTCCAATCTGCTTGAGAATATACACAAGACCAAGCTCAGACACCACAAGTGAGAGCACCAGATAATGATGTAAAATTATCCCAGCAAGGCTTATTTTTCTAGATGTTGCATGTCCTTCATGTGCTCAGTAAAACCACCAGTAGTGTCTGATCCCATGAGGTGTTTTCTGTTTGTGGCCGTATTTCTGCTGCTATCAGTCAGACACTGCTGCAGGCCAGGAGCTGGGCTCAAGGATCCTGATGGGTCCCTTCCAGCTCAGCACATTCTGTGTTTCTGTGATTCTAGGAGGGGTATGAGAGTGGTTCTCTAGCCCACCATGGTCACCTATTGCCTTTGGTAAAGGTACAAGGTAGACATGAAATCTGAAATCTGATGCTGTTGCAGCAGCAGAAAAGTTTAATCATATGCAATATCTATGCAACATAAAACCTGAAAATCCATACCAGTCACATTTCCTCATATTCAGCTCAGCCGTGCTCCAGATTTATAGGGCATTTCTGGGTGATTTTATTCCTAGGAATGCATCCTGGCTAAGACTGCCTTTGCATGCATCCTGCTGCTTTTGGTTTAATCTTGATTAATTATTTTTGTCCAGCCATTCAGAGCCCACTCATCGGGGGTACTGATTTATGATGCAAGGCATGAAATAGCCAGATTCTATTAGAAAGATTTGCAGTTACAAAACTGAAGAATTATTTATTTGGGCTTCACTGGTAATTGGTAATTTTTCCTCCAGCACCTGTGAGTGGGCAAGGGGATTTTGTTAGGCATTTTCTGGGATGATTACTTGTTTTATTTACTTGTCTATTTTCAACAGCCATGTGAGAATAACAGTTGTTGTGAGTATTGAACTACATATATTTAAATAAGACCGAAACACTCTCAGCAGTAAATGGAGGGGAGGTAAGACAGGTGTTTCCAGCACTGAGCACATCTAATACCTGCATCTCTAGGCAAAAAGACACAGGCCTTATTGACTTTTAATGTAATCAGTTAAATGTTCAGAAATACAAGTGTTGAATGCTGACTTGTACCTCACAAATCAGCTGAAAGCATTCCAGATACACTCTAGCTTTCGTGCCAATATTAAAAGTGCTGCTCCTGGAGTTTCACAACTGGTATTTTTGTGGGAGTTAAAAATACATATATACATAGTTGAACAAATATTTCCACCCCTCCTCCCATGCAGACCTGATGCTGCCTGTTTGCCTGTGGTGAGAGGGGAGGCAGGGACAGCCCTGGGGCTCTGTGGAGCAGCCACATCTCTGCCTCTCAACCCCTGCCTAGGCCAGGCTTTACTGCTCTGCTCCTCCCTGCTCCTCTATTCTTTATAAACCAGCTTGTGGCAGCTGTTTTTATTCTGGGGTGTAAATGCTCCAAGAGAAAGGTGTCTGGTTATTTTTCAAGGGATTGTGTGTTTACAATGGAGAGGTGGCAGAGCTGGGCTCAGCAGGTCAGGCAACTCTCCAAAACCAAAACAGTTCAGGAAAGCTCTTAGCAGGCACCACACAGATGAAGTTTAAATCTTTCTTCTGTGCAGTGGTGCTGCTCTGTGCTCCTCACCAGGATGTAGAGATACTGCCCTTGTTTTATTGCCCCCATGGAAATATGGGTTTTCCAATCCCAATTAAGAAGTACTTATATACTTAAATGAATTCAGCCTAACTTATACAAACTTGGTCAGGAAATGGTCCATTTCTGTCTTAAGGTACTGATGACCAAATTAGGGCCACTCTGGCCTTTCAGCAGCCCTTGGCTCTCACCACAGACCAATAGCTGCCTGGTTAGGTCGCTCTGGACAGCGACTCAAAAGCTTTTCATTTCTCTCTCCAGTACAAAGCCCTTTGCATTATGTGCAAAGAGAAAGCTCTGGTCAGTAAGAAATACTAGTTTTCCCTCTGCACCTTGCCCTGAGGTCCCATCATTTTTCACAATCCAAACAGGACTGGTCTCTCTCAGTGTGTACTTAGAAGCCCAGTGAGTAACACATAGGAAATGAGGGGAAGGATGCTGGAAGTTCTGTGGCATCTTTTGTAATAGATAGGGTCTTAACCCCAGTGTCCTGGATAAACTCCAGTTCTGGTAATTGCATTCTGCATAGTTAAAATCCCCCTGCAGTTTCAAATGAATCCATTATTGCTCACTTCCTTCCCCAAATTGCTGTGCAGCTTTGCTTTGTGCTGCTGAAGAGTTGCTTTGTTTCACCTGAGGGATGATGGCATTTCATGACTGTATGAAATGGGCCTGAGTGCACAGTTTGTACAACACTCAGTGAAACACTCTGGGATTATTCATAATTAAATATCCGCTCCCTGCAAATGAATGGGTTTATAATGTTGGGTGAAGTAGGGCAGCACAAAGCATGACTTCTCTCCCACTTGAAAGTTGGTAATATAAAACTTAAAAGAGCAGTAAAAGACAGAAGTTTTCTAAAATTCCCCTTATGCAGCTAAGCATGCAAGCTCTAAGTGACTGTCTCAGTTTTTACTTTCCCATATTGTTATTGATTAATTGCTCTACTTCAATTTCCTTGTCCTAAGTGGAAACATTACAATCGTAACTTCAATCTCTGGCCACGATACAAACTGATTCTAAATCTTTAAATTGTGTCAGTGGGAGGAGGTGACGGGGGGTGGAAGGAAAGCTTTTATTTTTATTACTAATTTTCATGTGTTCCAGGACTTACTAATTTCATGCAGATGTAGAGAAACCACAAGGTATTTCTGCTGCAGTCAAACCCAAGAGATGCCTCAGCATCATAAACTTGCTCTGGCATGATCTTGTCCCAGCAGTGTGTCCTGCTAAGGAACCTGAGGATATTCCACAAACATCAAAACATATGAGTCTTTCTAGAGCTGAGCCAGTGACCTCTTTCAGCTCCAGCTGGTTGAGTTATAGCTTTGTTCCCATTTGAGATTTGGGCTTGTCCTTTTTGTGCTCATTGCTTGTGGTCTTGCAAGAATGTCACAGGCATCTTGTGAATTTCCAGCTTGTCCTGGAAGGAAATGGTACCACTAGAAGCTCTGTGTCCCATAGGTGAGATACACTTTCTAGGAGCCTTAACAGGGGAGAAAACAGCCAGGACTCCCACCTTTGGCAGAAGCATTCCTCAGTAATACTATTCCTCTGACCCAGGGCTATTACTCACAAAGCAGAAGGTCAATATAATGCTGTAAGTAGATTCCTCATCCCATTTTCTCTCCAAGGTAGGTCCCAATCTGCTCCTCGATTGCTCCAGCACTGTTTTGATGAAGGCTAAGAATGAAATCAATAGAAAAAATTATAGAAAATTATGTATGATGTGGCATCCTTGAGGAAAAAAAATATGCTTAATTTGAAACAGAAAAATACTGGCTTGGGAGCCACATATGTATCTCATTTGGAAAAAAAATCTGTACTGTTATTGAAGTAGCCACAATGAGAGTATTAGCTACAAATTAGGTATGTGTACTGGGAAGGCAGCTTTGTGTGGATGGGAGAGGGGCAGCAGCATCCCTTACACTGTGAGACACGTAAATGAGAAGCCAAAGGATCTGCAGCCTGGGCAGAGGTCAGCTCAGGACCCAGCTGAGCCTCAGTACTATTTTATGCATAAACAGTATTTTGAACATAAACCACAATATCTTAAGAACAATCCTCTGGTAAATAAATTGTCAGAGAGTAAATACCAAACCTTTCCTTGAAGATTTGGAGGGGCAGGGAAGCCAGCATGAGTAACAAACCACAGCTGACAGCGTGCCACGCTTCAAATGCCACGGAGCACGTTCATGGTGCTGCTCCCCCGAGGACTTTGGTCTCTCCACATGGCAGCCTCGTGCCATCAGAGCACCCCAAAGCCCAGCTATGGCTTTCTCCCTTCCCAAACCATTGCTTTTTCTGCAGCATCTAGGACAAGGATCCCTTCTCCTTCCTCCATCCCCAAACCCACATTGCAGAGTGGGTCTTCTGGAAGAGAAAATAAGCAGTGATTTGCTTCCCACGTGCTCCTCTGCCATGCCACCCAAGCTTGCTCTCCTTCATCTTTCAGGATGGAGGAGCTGTTCCACCCTCAGCTTGAATATTAACTGTCCTTTAAAATTATGTTAGAACTGGCTGGGTTGGGCTGGAGGGCTTCTCTCCCAGGCCCCAGTAATGCCCTGATTTTGAAATAAGAAATTTTCATAAGCACTGCTTCAGAGATTTTGAAACTTTTAAAAATAAAACTGGGAAACGATTAGTGCATTTTTTCCATGTTCCTGACTGCCTTTCTTCTTTTTTCTTCAGTCAGATAAATAAAAAAAGAAATAAAAAAGAAAGAGAGAGAGAAGAAACATGAAGCATAGATAAGACATTATTCTAAAATGGATTATTTTGAATAAAAGTCTTGTCAGAGATTTGATAAAAGAAGGTCTTTTTCCCAACATTGCGGTGGGGAGAGGACCGTGGAGGACAAATTAGAGGAGCATTGCTTGTGCCTCCCAGCCGAGTTAATTCTGTGAGAGCACTGTTGTGAGAGCGGTATTTACATAACCACCCTCGGTGGGAATCGCACACGCGGTGCTGCTCCAGCTCCCCGGCCAAGGAGCCGGGCAGCGGCGGCTCCCGGGCCCCGGAATTCCAGCGGTCACTGAATTCCCAGCCCTAAGAGCCGGGGCTCGCCGGGAGCCGGGCTGCCCCGCACGGCGGCATCACAGCACCCTCTGCTGTAGCTCTGCCGGACACACGGACACGGGCACGGACACATGGACACGGAATGGACACACGGACACGGAATGGACACACGGACACACGGACATGGGCACGGACACACGGACATGGGCACAGACACGGGCATGGACACACGGACATGGGCACGGACACACGGACACGGAATGGACACACGGACACGGAATGGACACACGGACACACGGACATGGGCACGGACACACGGACACGGGCACGGACACATGGACATGGGCACAGACATGGGCATGGACACACGGACATGGGCACGGACACACGGACACGGAATGGACACACGGACATGGGCACAGACATGGGCATGGACACACGGACATGGGCACAGACACACGGACACGGAATGGACACACGGACACGGAATGGACACGGGAACAGACACACAGACACGGGCACGGACACACGGACACGGACACAGGCATGGACACACGGACACGGAATGGACACGGGAACAGACACATGGGCACGGGCACGGGCATGGACATGGGCACGGACACACGGACATGGGCACAGACACATGGACATGGGCACAGACACGGGCACGGACATACGGACATGGAATGGACATGGGCACAGACACCTGGACATTGGGACGGACACTTGGACATGGGAATGGACACCTGGACATAGGAACAGACAAGGGAACAGACACCTGGACATGGGCATGGACACGGGAACCGACACATAGACACGGGCACGGACACCGGCATGGACATGGGAATGGACACCTGGACATGGGAATGGACACCTGGACATGGACACTCGGACATGGGCACTGACACCTGGACATAGGCACAGACACTTAGGCACTGACACCTGAACATGGGCACAGACACTCAGGCATGGGCATCTGGACATGGGCATGGACACCTGGACATGGGAACGGACACCTGGACATGGGAATGGACACCCAGACACAGACACTCGGACATGGGCATTGACACTTGGACATGGGCAAAGACACTTAGGCACAGACACCTGAACATGGCCACAGACACTCAGGCATGGACACCTGGACACAGGCACAGACACCTGAACATGGGCACGGACACCTGGACACAGGAACGGACACCCACCCAGGCATGGACACCTGGACATGGGCATGGACACCCGGGCACGGACACTGGGCACGGATACCTGGACATGGATGACAGGCATGGACACACGCAGCTCAGCTGAATGCTCAGAGCTGCATCGTGCAGGGACACCCATGTCTGGCTTCTCCACTGGCTGCAAAAATCCCTTTTAATTCTTTCTAGACACACATTATTATGGTTTTTGGCATCAAAAAAAAATTACTGGTACCTCTTTTGACTTTCCTCCTCTTTTCTTGATGGATAACCATGCCATCAGTGAAACTGTGTGTGCTATTTAAAACATAAGTAGTTCTTAATTTAACTCTCAGACATTGGATCTTGCTACACCTATAGGCATAGATGGAATACTATTAGAATATTTATTCCTCATAAACATATGTAAGCCCTGTAATCAAATGAAAGCCACAATCTTTCTGATTAGTCAAACAGATTGAGCTCTGTAAATCTCACACCATAAGACCCACTTTCCTGCCCTTAGGTCTTTACTATGCTCATTGCAGTGTCCTTTCCAAGTTTTGCAGCCTCTTTTCTGAGATGTGGGAGGCAGAATTGCACTTGCCATTCCAGTCTCACCATTACAACAGAGTAGGAGAAGGTGAAACCATTCATTCCCTGTTCTCCCATGTCCCTGGTCTCAGCAGATGTACAGGTCATGATGCTTTATTTCATTTGATTTCCTCTAAGAAGAGAATACAATTTCCATTCAGAACAGCAGTTAAAAAAAAAAAAAATCATCTTCTGCTCTTAAGACCTGAACCTTTTATTGTATGTCCATTAAATATGAATTCCTGATTCAGTAAGTGAAGTTGTTTTGAGCCCAGAAGAACTAACATGACCTTGGTTAGCAAGTATGTTCAAGGAGGCATCTGGCACATGATGTTCACCTCTCTTTGTTTTTTTTGTTTTTGTTTTTTTTTTGGTTTTTTTTGGTTTTTTTTTGTTTTTTTTTTTTTTAAGAGAAAATCCTATGTAGGCATAAGCCTCAGGAAAAAGTGCAGTAGTATTTCATACTACATGAGACACTTGTGCATTCAAAGTTTTCCCTGGTGACAAGTAAGAATTTTCTCCCCCTTAAATAAGGAAACTTGCCTTGCAGTCACAGCAGCTAAAAAGAGGTCACCTTTGCCTTCAGAAAGAGGCTCTTCAGGAATTTGTGTTCTGCCATTATCTCATTCTTGGAAAAAAAAGTGAAGACACAGCCATGTAAAGAGATGTATTTATAACCACCATTGGTTTAATTTCAAACTGTTAGTTCCTCAAAACACTAGCCATAAAATAGCTGTAAAAGCAACTGCTTGCAAGAAGCTCTTACACTGTCCCATGAGCATTCATAGCTTCTTATTTATGATGGAGATCATGGAAGAAGAGCAGAGAAAATCACACTTAGATTACTTGAAGCAATTTTTTTTCCTGCAAGAACTGAGCATGAATTTATTGTGTAAATACAATTTAGGGTTGCTCTTTAAAGCAGAGGTTATTATTCAAGGATGGAAGTATAAGCTGTTATATGCATTGACAAAATGATGTGTTCACAGAACCAGGTACCATCCATGCTTTAACACCCAAGTCAGGCACAGGCATCTCAGCAAGTACAATTTAAAAGGTAATTGAAATATCAATATTTATCTTCACATTATTTTACTTGCAGCCAGACCATTATTGTAATACATGTCAACTGAGCTGGCCAAGAGATCTTACAAAAGTGCATTGAACAATCCATGCTGGAAAACAGGTTCAGACTGCACATGCACAGCTCACACCATGGCCAGAATCACTCCCTAGGAGTGCCCCCAGCAGTGCCTGGAATTACTACAGAAAATGCATGACCCAAACCTTAAGTGGAGTTGCAGAAACAACATAAGGCAGTGACTGAGGGTGCATTATTTAGGATGGTTCCAGTTTCCCAAATTCTCCCCAAAACCATAATGCTGTCATGGGGGCACCCTGTGGGCAGCAGGCTGGGGAGGTGGTGCCTGGAGCCCAGAACCCTCCATGGTCTTCTGGGCACCACTGCAGTACAAACACTAAACAGGAGTAAATTAGCTGCATTTCTAACGTGAGCATTTTTTTTCTTTTTTCTTTCTTTCTTTCTTTTTTTTTTTATGTAGTTTGTTGATGAAAACTTCATGACAGGAGAAAGATAAGAGTCACTTATAAATATTTATCATCAGTTATTTTTTCTATTCTCAAGAAAGAGAATAGTCTCTTTACTGAGAAAATAGAGTCTCATTAGGCTCTGCAGAAAGCAATTATATGATGCTCATCATCTTTCAACTTTCATAGGTTCTTAATTGCTGTGGGAGAAACAGTTGTTGCTAAATAGCTATTTTTATATGATCCAGATATTATGACTGTTGAACCAGTAAAATGCACAGTATATTTATCCCATTGCTCTTAAACTTTTTATCTTCCTGGATTATTGATGTGGTCCTCAGAAACTATCCAGTTAGCAAGATAGATACAATTAAAGTTAAATGGATGGGTTAAGTTTATATGCACTGTACAAAACCCCACAGGCATGCACAGATCCCTTGTGCATCATCATCCCTCTCAGCTAAACCAGGGAAGATTCCAAAGGTGTGCTGCAGCTTTAAAATGTAATTCCTCCCAGCTGAATTGCTCCAGGCTCTAAAAATTCAGTTCATTAAAAACATCATGACATCTAAAAATAATTACTAAATGAGAGTTTTGAAGGTGGCAGACTCTTAAATTGCCTTCTAAATTTTGGCCCTACAGCTTTGCATGTTCAGCTTTCTTTTTGGAGTCTGTTAGTGCACTAAATATTTACTCCTGTCTTGTCCCTTAATAAAAGCTGAGATTCTCATGGAACATCACAGCTGAATAACCTCATATCACCTCACCAACACCAAGAGCAAAAAGTCCTTTAGATCTTAAATTAGTGACTAAAAAACATGGAGGGGACATTGGCAACTTTCAAATAGGATACACCAGAAGGGAGGTTATTCATCCAAACCCTTTGAGATGTCTGTTATTGTTTCTTAAGAAGGAGCTGAGGAATTCAGGCTGTTCTGAGCCACAAAAGCCCTTGGAATGTCCTGCTGATGGAGCTGCATGAATATGGCTGGTTCTCCAGCCCCACTGGAATAACACACAACTTTCTTCCTAAAGAGTTCAAGGTAAAAAAGGATCTTGAGCTTCCCCAAACAGATCCACAATTGACTCAGTTTGGCTAATCAGAAAAACTGAGTTCATGGCATGGATGTGCAAAAATAGGAGGAAAAGAAGCCTAAAGAAGCCAAAAAGAGCCAAAGACTTCGCTCAGCTGAGACCATTTTCCAGGTCCTTAAGGAAAAATCACTTTTCCCAGCAGGCAAACTTCACCTTGTCCTACCTGAACAAGTGACATTTGCCATCATGGTATATTAGAGAGGATGAGCTGGGAGGGAATGTGATAAATTGCTGTAATTAAAGAAAGAAAAAGGCACCAAATTAGCTGTCAAAGAGGAGGACTGCAAAAGTGTAGCTAGGATGAGATGCTGCACAGGGTTAGAGCTTGGGATATTGCAGGCAGTAAAAGCACAGGAGATGCCCAAACATCCTCTGGGTGCTTCTGTCACACCTGGAGTATAAATCAAGCCTGCAGCACTCCCCATCCTCCTTTCACAGCCTCTGCAGGGCAGAACTTCCCTCTGCTTTTCAGACTGTTGCATAACCCTGTGTGTAAATGATGCTTACAGCAAGGGGAGTGAGTTGACACTACGAGGGCTTTGTAAGGCTCTGCAGGGTGCCCTGGGATGCCAGTTGTGGCACTCAGCTGAGAGCTTACTATTGCTACACCCCTGCCTGTGGATGGTGGTTGCTAGGAGGCAAATATCATATTGAGAAACCTGAAAGGAAGTAACAATTTCAGGTCCAGTTTGGGGCTCTTTGAAATCTTTCTGTTGATTTTAAATAGGATGTGATGCAGCCTTTAGCAAAGATAGTGAAATTTTTTTTGAAGAAGTGAAAATGGATGTCATCCAAATGACTCCAGGTAATAAGGATGGACAACAACGGGCCATTGGTAAGGAAGAATTACTGGGGGAAATGAAAGGCAGCATCAAAGAGCTTCAGTGAACAAAACCCCACCAGATAAAGAATCTTTCTGGGAAAAGCTAACAATGGAAGCTTGTATAAAACATGTATTATTCCGAGGCCACTCTCATGCCAGGGTTAAATTTGGCAGAACCTCTGGGGGTTTTCCACATGACCATTCTCACCTAATGAATTCTCTCTACCTGTAAAGCTGTACCAAACAGTTTCTGCACTTTGTCCTTCCTGCTCTCCTACTGTGGAATCTTGCAGTGATTTTAGGTGTTGATCTGGGCTATAGGAGGTTTAAAGTTCACTGGATGGGGGAAGTGTTCTGGCATGTGGTGTGAACCCATTGCAGCACCGGTCTGGACCCCTCACCACTGTGTGCACAAAAACACTCCAGGAGCCCTGAAACGCTGCAGCTGTTCTGTGGAAACACAAAAGGGAATAAAGGAATTTTCAAAGTGGAAAAAACCCCATCAGACCTGGATGAAACACAGTCAAATAAACAAAAGCTCTCCCTGCCTACTGTACTGTTGCAGGACAAGTCCTTTTGTTCAGCAGTCCCTAACAGCTCCCTATTAGCAGAGCCCCAGGTGGGCTCTCTCTCCTCATCCCAGCTGAGCTCTGGCAGGTTTTCAGCTCCTTCCTGGCAGCTCCAGCACTGCTCGTGCTCAGGGACTTCCTGGGAGCACTGTCCAGCAAGGCCAATCCCTTGTTTTGGGAAGGACAGAGCTCTGTCCATCTGGTGGGGTGTCCCTGAGCAAGAGTCCCTGGCCAGGACACCACAGCCACACAGAGCTCTGCAGCCAAACACCTGTAATCAGCAGAGCAATGTCCCCCAGGTCTCCTACATCCCAGCTAAGCCACATCTCAGCTGGGGGTGACCTAGCAGCCATATCCATGTGGATACCCCCATTCTTCTTTCCTTTACCTGCCTGTCTGGCTGTGAGTGCTCAGGGCTGGGGACAGTGTGACAGACACCCCACACGATGTGCAACACACTCTGACCACACCAAGCACTGCAGGGCTTAAGAATCTCCATTGGCATCATAGACTCAGGGTTTTTTTTTGGTTTTTTTACTGTCATTATCTTGTCTATTCTCATTAAGAAGACAACACAGAGAAATAAGATCAGTCTGCAGTAACACGTGGGGGTTTGTGTGATTATTTCCATAGGAGCTGCATGGGGATAAAAGCATACTGCAAAACAGTAGAAAACAATATTTTCATCACCTTCAGGAGCTCCCTGGTGGGGTGTAAGAGTCTGCTCACTGCTCAGGTATTCACACCTCCTCTGGTCCCCTAGGCAGGGATAATTTCCTCAGGGTTTGACTGTGCTCAGTAAAAAAGAAGACACCTCTTTTTTGCTAGAGAAAGCAAACGACACCCCAAAAGAAAAAATGCACCACTGTGATCCTCACTCCCTGAGTGCTAATGTGGCTTAAGCAAAGCAACAGGGAGTGTCCACCAGCTGAGGAATGATCCTGTCATCTTAAAAACAATACAGTCTTAAATACCCTCACCAATGAGCAAGGAACAATTAATGCTGACTGACCAAAAAGGCATAAAAATTCAATTCCATCTCTCAATAAAATCTGATAAGTGATTTTTAGCAGGCATTATATGTGGTTCCTTGCTCAGCCATATTCAAACATTTGCACCAAACAGGTAAATTAGATGAGTCAGGGTCCAGAAATTTAAAACCTTCGTATCATGGGTGGAAGATTGAATCACAAAACTCACCTGTCTGGGATTGGCAGGATCCAAATTTTGCAGTGCTAACTCATCTTGAAGTTCCCAGATGTATGCCATCATCTCATCTGCACATCATTGGTGACTGCTGTGGCCACCCTCAGATGCCTACTGCCTGGAATTTGTTCAGGTGTAGCAATAAGCCAGAGTCTTTACCTTATCAAATCTATAAAGTGACCAACAAACTTGAATCAAGCTGTTTTAAATAAACAATTAAAAAAATGTTTAAAAATTTTGTGGCTGCTAAAATGGTCGTTAATTTTTAGTGATCCCAGATCCTAAGAAACCTACTGCTTGTGCTGGTTTCATCAGGGGTAGAGTTAATTTTCTTCACAGTGGCTGGTGCAGGGCTCTGTTTTGGCCAATACAGGGTTGACAATACAGAGATATTTTTGTTGTTGCTGAGCAGGACTTACACAGAGCCAAGCCACTGGTGAGGAAGTTGGGGGTGCCTGGGAGGAGACACAGCCAGGACAGGTGACCCAAAGTGACCAAAGGGACTTTCCATGCTCATATGTAAAGCTGGGGGAAGAAGGAGGAAGGGAGGGGACATGTCTGGACTGATGGCATTTTTCTTCCCAAGTCACTGTCACATGTGCTGGGGATGTGCTCTCCTGGAGATGGTGGAACACCTGCTTGCCCAGGGGAAGCAGTGAATTAATTCTTTGATTTAATTTGCCTCTGTGCTTGGGTTTTGCTCTCCCTATTAAACTGTATTTATCTCAACCCACAAGTTTCCTGGCTTTTAGCCTTCCAATTCTCTCCCTTCTCCTGCTGGTGGGGGAGTGAGTGAGCAGCTGCCTGGGGCTCAGCTGCTGGCTGGGGTGAAACCATGACACTGCTGGATACATCCAGTAATGCACACAAGTGATGGAATATCAAACCCCTGTCCCACCAGCGCTACCCTTCCACTATCATGAGCTGAATTTGCCTGTACCTGATGGACTGGGAAGCTGCAGGGGAGCAGGCCATTGCCTGTTCATTCTCCAGCTCAGCCCTCCTGTAGCTCCAAATCTCACCAAACCCAGCTGGTGCTATCTTAAGAAAAAAATATAAGTGGCAAAGCAGAGGCTCCTAAATAGCAATTATATTTAGATTGATTAAGATAGCTATTGTGTGTCAATTTATTTAAATATAAATGGATTATTTGGAATGTGCTCATTGAAGACTAATAGCTCCTGAATGCAATACAGATACGTGGCTAATTATAAAGTCAAGCAGCCATTATTAATGTTTCTAATGATCAATTTGTATTCCAACAACACACAATCATCAACTTTAAAGCTCCAACTGTTGCAGTAATTGGGAGAAGAGACTGCTCTATGCAGAAAGCAATCAACCGACTAGTGCCTGCCTGGAATAAGAGGTAAAAAGCTGGGTTTTCAGGGGCCTACATTAAGGCCTGAGAGCTGATATCTGGATGGAGGCTGGAGGGTTTTTTATTTTTTTCTTGGTAGGCATAGCCTGGAGGAGCTTGGCTGAAAAGAAGACAGAAATGTTGCTGGAAGTGGGACACACACAGGGGTCTATAAGGCTACAGACCCTGGGCACAATGGGAGACCTTAATACAACTCCAGAGTGATAGAGAGGCAATAGGACAAGCAGTCCCTGTGTACAAACAAAATCTACTCAATTAGATACACTTAAATGCAATAAATTTTTCATGGAAAACCAGATCAGTTGTAACTTCCATTCTGCATGTCAGTCGAAGGAGCAGCAATAATTTAATACACTGCACTTGCAATTCTGGCAACCAGAACATCATGTGGCTGGGTCACTGCCAGGAGGAAGGTAAACAGGCTTTTCTCAAGAGAGCATCTCTGGAAGTAAATTTGGGCCAAATTAGATTTATCAAGCACTGGCACACTTCAAGGCCTGTAGAGAGAACAGCTTCTCCCACCAGGCCAAGGGGCTCGTCCCAAAGGCATCTTGCTGAGGTCCCAGGGCCAAGGCTCACATGTGGGTGTTGGGATCTTGGTGGAAATCAAGCACCAGGGCCCCTCATCATGGACCTAGACCTGCCCTCTCACTGGAAGTGTGAAGTGTGGTGGTAGGGAGTGTGGCATTCACAGTCTCTGCACAGAGAGACATCATTCTGTCTCTCAGGAGAAGCACAGAGAGAAGAAGAGAAAACAATCTTTATCTCTGCTCCTTTGTTTTGCCCATGTGGAATGTGGTGTGGAGATTGTTCACCTGCAGTGATGGCTGGGTTGGATTCTGGTGAAGTTGTTTGGGGTCAGTGACCAATGGGATCCAGCTGTGGCTTAGACTCTCAGCACAGAGTCATGAGTTTATTAAGTTAGTTGATAGGAAGTAAGAAGTAAGTATGTAGAATAGTATAGTATCTCTTTAAATAGTATATTAATATAGTACAGTATAGTTTTAATAAAGCTATCCTTCAGGCTTCTGATCTGAAGCCAGACACCATCATTTCTTCCCTGAGCCAGGGTCGTCTTTCTTCAGATAAGGGAGAGCAGGAGGCAGGAGCTTGTGGGTGGGCTCAGCTTCTGTCCATCCCACTGCCAAAAAACCCAGAGGGACCACTCACAGCAAACCCTCTGCACAGCCTTGGAGGGAGCTGCACCTCAGTGCTCAGAGCTGGGCTGGCAGTGGGGCTGGGGCACCCCTAATGGCTCCCATTTGCCATTCCTCTCTTGCAGAAGGATGCACAGCTTTCCCTGCAGCCCAGAGGGGATGGGATTCTTTGCAGCAGGTTTCTGGTGCAGGCTGGAAAAGTCTTGGGGCAGATGTTCATTCTGATTTAACCTTAGAGGTAACTGTTCTCCCTTTGGAGTATAAAACAAGTGCTTCTCCTCCCAGATTCTATAATTCACTGCAAAAGCAAAGGTGAGATGCAGTACAGGATGGTGCCAGGCAATCAGTGAAAGAAAAGGGAACATGGAAAGGAACTGCCCTGTCCCTGTCCCTCCTGGCCCATTCTTCCCACCACTCCAAAGGTCCTGGTCTCATGAGCCAGGCTACCACAGGGACATCAGCCCTGAAGTGCATCCCAGCAGAGAAATTCCTGGCCAGGAAAGGCCTTGGAGTGAAGTTTTGGGCTGCCTACCTTCTGAAGTGCATGGAGATGTGGCTCCTGGGATAAACTCACATCTCCCAAAATCCACAGCATCCCTCTGCCTGGGGGTGCCCTTCCCTGGGACCGATGAGCTCAGAGCAAAGGCTCAGTAAAGCAGTGCTGTCACTGGGAGATGAAAATGTGGAAGGTCTTGAGCCTGGTAACATCTCTGTAAAACAGAATTTGAGGCCTTGAAGAACACAGCTTCTTTGTGGGCTTAGAACCAGTTCCATCAAGAGGAAGGAGATCATGGATCATGGGGCAAGAAGTCTGGGAAACACTTCAGCTGAGCACTTTTGGACTGTGGCACACCCTAATACCAGGAATCAGCTCCACCTCAACTCTCTCAATGCATGTTAGCCCAACATGTCCTAAAAGCTTTCCAAAGGCTGTATGGTCTTTCCCAGGAAATTCTTGGGGAAAGAATTTCCAGCCTTTCCACCAGGATCCCTGTGGCACCCAGTGTGACACAGCTCAGTTCCTACTGTGCTCTCCTTCACTCTGCACTGTGGCCAGGGAGGATGAACCCAGCATGGCCCCATCAGCCAGGGCAGCACAGCCCAGCACCCCCAGGCCTCCTGCCTCGAGCCCCCAAACCACCCCCAGACCCAGCTCACAGAGCAGGATGTCACATTTGCCTTGGCTTTGTTTTGCCAGAGGGTGGAAGGAAACTGCAGCCAGAGATACAAACTCCCTCTACCCTTTGATCTTCAGCCAACAGAGTGTGTCAGATAGTCACCCAACTCTAGAAGGACAAGAATATTACTCAGAGAAAAGCTTTATGGCAATTGCTTGATGCTTCACCAATTCAGCAAACTAAATCTCAACAAAAATATATATCTGCCTTCTATTCTGAGACAGCCACCCATCCTTCGGCATCCTTCACTGCAGCGACAGCACAGCACTCAAAGTGTGTTTTAGCCTTCAAGAAAATACACTCAGAGCTCAGGAAAACACTTCAAAGCTCCATGGCTGGTTAAAACAGTGTTAATACCTGGCCAGTTGCTGTCTGATCTCTGCATCACTAAGAGGTGCAATTGCCATTGTCACCCCCTGCCTAAACGTCTCCTGCTTTGTTGTTTGGGATTGCAGGCAGTCCCCAGCAGCCCCCCCACTGCCTGTGGACAGTCTAGCACTGCATGTGTTAGTAATGAGCTGCCATGGCCCATTCTCTGAATATGAGCTCACTGCAGAAAACGAATCTCCCTCCCTTTTTTATTCCTTGGCAAGGCAGGAGGTTGCTCCTGCAGCTATACTGGAGCACCAGTCACTAGCTCAGGGGCTGGCTCCCAGCTCAGGGACCTTTGGACAGAGGTGGAAAGGGCAGAGAGTCTCAAGAGGCAGTGCTGAGGAGCCACTGTAGTGATTCCCTCATTTAGGAAACATCAGAACAAATTGTCAAAAACGCAGCCCTGGCAGGGACAGCCTCACTCTGCCTTGGGCAGCAGGCACAGCATCTGACATCTGCAGTGTGTGACAGCTGCCCTGAGCCCCCTGCACAGCACAATCCACATGCACAGCTCCTGGTGCAAGCAGAGAGCTTTGGAACAGATGTGTTATGAATTGATAAGGTGTCAAATAGTTCTGACACTGTCTCCAGAGATAATATCAAGACTTAGACTTACGCTTCAACCCATTGTGCAACTGCAGATTTCCAGCCAGCTGACACAGCAGCTGGGGGTCTGAGGAAGGTGCTGCACACCTTTTCCCACACACACAGAGCTTAGATCAGCCACAGCAAATACCAAAACCTCTGGGTGGTTATGGTAATTTGCCTTAATGCACCTTCTTCCTGCCATGGCCACCTCTCCTCTTTGCAGGGCTTTGGTTGGGCTTTGGTTACATGAGAAATGTTCCAGCTGATTCCCTTTTACTCTCCATATGATTGCTTCATCTGTCACTCCAGTGTACCTGCATCTGCACTAGGGCAAATATTTTCCAGGCTCAGCAGTGCAATTGTGAAGTACAAATTCATATCAGTTTTCTTTAAATTTCTTTCAGCATTCCAAATAAAAGAATGGATGATTTCACTACCCATATTGATTTAAAGAAAATTAATTAACCTGATGGCAGGACTGTGAATCTCAGATGAGCCAGCATCTCATTTAAATGATAGGCACAGCTTTTCTTACCTGGTTATCCAGCAGAGTGATGGCAGCCACTGCATGGTGATATTCATGCAGCGTGTGCCGAGGCTCTGGGGGAAGGAAGGCAGCAGTCACCTGGAGCTGCACCAGGGCTTGGTTCTCACCACCAACGCCTTTCAGCACTGCTTATGAATGCTGACGATGACAGCAAAGTGGGAGCTGAGGCTCAGCTCTCATAATCATGCAGCTCAGAGCTGTTTGAATGCCTACAGAAAAAACACACTTTACAAAATCAGACACATTCATACTGGTGTCACTTTGCAAAGGATAAGCAGATACAGAACACTTTTAGAGCATAACAACAGTGGCTCATTAGGTGTCAGAACAGCTTCCCAGCATCTGCCTGATTTGCACAAGCTCTGAACAGCATTTCTTTGGATCCCTGTGTTAAACTGCACCAAAGGCTGCTCTGCCTGGCAGCACCAAAAGCACACCAAGCTCCTGTGTCTGAGGCAGGCTGAGCCTCAGCCAGTTCTCTCCATTCTCAGCTTCCCCAAAGACTGCCCAGGCAGCCAGACAAGCACTCTCTGTCATTCAGGTGGCTGGGAAGCTGGTCACCTTCCAGATCCAGAGTAATTTGGGTTGGGAGGCATCACTGGAAGTCACTGAGCCAACCCCTGCTCCAAGCAGGACTCACTTCAAAGGGGGAACAGGTTGCTCAGGGCCTCCTGCACAGATCTGAATATCTCCAGGATCCCAGGCTCTCTTCCTAGTGCTTGCTGACATCCATTGTGAAAATGTTTTCCATTTATCTACTTGCAATTTCTTTTGCTGCTACTCATGCCCATTGTCTTTCTGGATAGATTCTTAACCTCCACAATATATCCTCCTACTGAAAGATGAAATGGTCTATCAGGAAAGCTTTTTAAATGATAGGCACTAGTAACATTTTTCAAACACGGTGAAATGTAGGACAGTGACAGAGGACTCATAGGATTTCTTGGTTATTGTCCTCTCCTGCCATGTGTGGCAAAGCAGCTTCCAGCAAAGCATTGCACACTGCAGCAAATGTGGCACAGAAGAGTCCCACACCCCACAGAGCACATGAGGCCAGCACTGGTTCCTGCTGATGGGGTAACTCAGCACTATTTAACTATTTGCCTGCTTCTACTACGTGGCCATCTCAAGTCTCTGGTGAGTGCCACTAGAGAAGGAAAACAGTGGGATCTTTGTCCCATTTAGTCACCCTACTTGTGGGAGTCTCCAAAAGTGCCAGGGCTGACATATCTGTGCTAAAGCCATGCCAGGGTTCAGCCAGGATTCATGGCTGATCATCACATGGGAAGAGGAGTCACCCCTATGAAATATGCCTCCAAAATGTAAACATCTCCTAAAGAAAATGTGGTGTTGTGGAACCACTCTGGAGAAATCTATCCACTCTCCTCACCCCTGGAATGCAGACTGCTTCCCTCAGAGCACAGCCTGGGCAGAGAGGACTGATGGCAGCACACTTACATCTGCCTGTTTATTCAAGATACAAAATTCCTAGAAATAGGTTAATTACTTTCCTTTAATTACACATTCTCCTATTAAATGCCAATAATAAAAGGGAATGTCTGCCCTAGAGATAAGATTATGCCACCTTCATAATTTGGCTTTTTGGAACAGCAGATAAATTTCTCAGTCATTTTTAAATACAAATTTGTCATTCATGAGAGCAATAAATAATGCAAACAAGATGTGTGGTTACAATGACATTATCACATCATCGTTGCACCCTGGGCATGAATATGTGACACTACATCCTCAGGCTCTTTGATAAATTATTGCCCATCACCATCCTGTCTAACACAGGGGAACAGATGAGCACTGGAAGGAATTTATGGTTGCAGTTTCAGTACTTTGGGGTTGTTGTACAATTACTGGAGTTACTGCTGAAGCAGAGAGTGATGCAGGAAACGAAGGGAAAGTCTGCATCCTCCTGGGAGGTAATGTGTAAAGAAACCTTAACGAGTGTACCCTGTGGGGGATTTCCTACCCTACAAGTACCTAAACTGCTAATTAATTCCTATTAAAACAAGGTCTTTTGTGTACATCAAAAAATGGTGCCTGAGGCTTTGAGCCTGCAGTGGGATTTCCCAGGACTTTGCACCAGCTGAGCCTGACAGCCTTGGCTGAGAGGACGAAGCACTGAAGAATCCTTCAGAGGCCTCCATTTTGGGGTTGGAGCACTGTGCTCATGTCTGTGGCTCAAGATCATTCCCAAGCATGACACAACGACCAGAAAAACAGAGAGCACAAAAGCAAGCAGCCTTCAGGCACAAAAAATGATGCATGACTATGCTCAACCCCTATTTTGCATGTGCAGCAACACGTTCTGAGATGAGCCACCACATAAACCTTTGCTTTTAACACCATGCTCCCTTGAAAACAGGGGAAAAGTTAGAGATAACCCACACTCCCAGATCATTCATGAAAAACCAGAGGTTGACAAAGGAGCCTCAGAGGCCAGAGTGCTCTGAGTAAAGCAGGATCATGCTGTTAAAGATCAGGTACCAGTATTCTGCAGGGGATGTGATGCTTGTTCTGTGGAGAGGAAGAGAGGACATCATTAGTTTCTCACAGGAAACATTCTATGCATAATACTTCTTTTTTAGCTTTTTCTCATTTATTGCCCCATTAAAGGCACTGACTGACAATGAGCTTGTTTTTTGTTGTCAAGGCTGGCCAGACTCTGAGCTGGACTGGTGGGTCTGTTCCTGCAGGTGCTGGGTGATGTTACAAGGCACAAAGACTCCTGCAGTTCCATCAGGGACATGGGAGCTGGGACATCTCAGCCCAGCCATGTCAGGGAAGGGATTTGCTAAAGGACTGGCATTCCTGCCCTGCTGAGCAAGGTAAGAAGCAGCAGCTCTGCTGAGCACTGCAGCAAGGGCCATCAGTGGGACCCTGTGGCCAAGATAGGATGGAAAATCCCAGTGGGCAGAGACAAACACACGGATGCTGCAAGTCCCAGCAAAGCCCCGTGGGGGTCAGGGTGGCTCTTGGCACCCTGGAGTAAGACTGTGCCCCCAAATGCCTTGCTCAGAGGTGTTGCATGGCAGCTGATGCTGATCCAGGCAAAAAAAAAAGGTGACTCAGGAGCTTGGCCACCTCTTCCACTGCCCAGCCCAAAGGGAGCTGCCCTCAACCCACACTGCCTTCACCGATAGGCAAAATTAATGAGCCATGAATTGTTCCCGTGTTAATCACACCCTTGTGCGACTCAATCCAACCTAACACTGCCCTCTTGTGCTGCAACACATAAGGGGCTGGGAGGTGACTGGTTTGTACTTTAATTAAAGGGAGGGGCAATCTACTTGTTTGTAAAGCAGTGCCAATTTTATCCCAAGAGGTCAGATTATCTCCATCTCTTGTGATTCTAAAAGCATGGGTGTCCTGCACAGCTTAGGCTACCCATTCACTCACTCAAGGGAGATTAAAATGATGGGTGAAACTAATAAAATCAAAGGGAAAATAACAATTTAACCACAACCCAAAGCATCTGAACAATGGAAAAGAGAAAAATTAGAAAACTGCACAGTTATGAAAGCATTCTGCCTCATACAGGCTGTGTAAAAATCCTTAAAGCATTGGTTAATGGCAGAAATCAGCATTTAATTAATACTCTGTTAAAATTTAGCTCTGTAGAGTCACATAACCCAAGCAAAAAAAAAAAAAAAAAAAAAAAAAATAAAAAAAAATCCATCATGATTAATGTTTTACCTAGAAAGAGCTACAACCAGCTCAATAATCATTGACAATAACATGTCTGGAGCTCTCCCTCCACAGAGTCTCCAGCAGATTTCAGGGAGGGAGTTCTCAAGACACACATTTAGAGGCCTGATGGGTAGCACAGTATTTTGCTTATATTCAGCTGGGGATAAAGATCTCAGTAGTATTGTCACACCTTTGAGATGAAGTGCTATCCCTGAAGTCATCCACTGCTTCACCCTCTGGAAGGATGGTGGTACCCCACACCACCCTCTGTTCTTCCTCCTGGTCTCTGGGAGCAGGGCTGGAGTTGATGGAACAACCCTTGGAGAGAGGCTGCAGAAATGTAAAAGCACAGGACTGTGCACTGTCTCTCTGTCTACAATGCAGGATCTCTCCCTGTGCTTTTGCAGCTCCTTTCAAGTGGCTGCAAATATCACCTGTGTCTTCTGCAGAAGGGGCATAGACCAGGTATGATTTTATTTCAGTATTTATCAGGGCTGCCTTGGACAGAACTTATACTTGACAGAAATTGTCACTTAAACAACTTATTTTCAGAAATCCATGCATGCTGTGCAGTAGCCAGCACTGGAGCAGAAAGACATTAGAAACTCACTGGAGGAGGAAGGAGTGATGCTCACAGAGGAGAAAGAAAACCTGATAATGTTTCCTCGTTCTAAGGAAGAAGAACCTTTTCTGACACAACACTGATTCATTCCTGGGTATTGCTATTTAATGGATTACTTACATAAGCAGAAGGGAAAAAAACAGAGAGAAAATAAAATAGGTGCCAAGATACAGGCATGGAGATCCTACATCATTTCCTAATTGATTTTCGAGCAGCCTCTCCCTCTCCAGCTGCACACTCAGGCATGGGCTTGACTGGGTTGTCAGGACATGAGCTCTAATGTGCTCACCATGCAGGTGTGCAGGCTGCCCATGTGGACCTACAAATGTTTCCTTAAGCTGAGACCTTTGTCCCTGGGTCCTTTGTAGAAGGAGGATAAACATTCATTCACAAGGAGAAAGGACTGTAAGAGCTCTTCAATCAATGACCTATGAAATATGTAATCACTGAAGCTTAGGCTGGCTGAAACAGGATGAAGATCATTTGCTGCAGTACAAAGCTGTAGGGGAAAAAAAGAACCTAAATTGGATTTAAAATCCAGCTCTTTGCTCCCCTCTTGCTGTGACAGCAGAGCTGGCAGTGAATGATCAAACCATCCAGGCAGGTCAATTTTTCTGTTTGCCCCCAGTTTGTGAGACCTGCTCCCAGTTTTTTTGGCTGGCAGGAAGTGGAGAGCAGCCTTCTCTGGCATCTCCCAAATTAAATATTGAAAATGTTTCTGTTAGGGAGAGATGTGGCTGAGGATTTGGGAAGCTCTTCAGGCATTATTAAAATGCACTAAGTGGTTTGCTGGCAATTATCTACTATTGTCATAGACTCAGGCAGGATCTGGTAAGTCAAAATCCTGCATTCATTTTTCTAAATAAAACCTAGAGAAGAAAAGATTACACAACTTTTTTGACCAGGAAACTTGACATTTCAGGGTTGGCATCTCCTACTAAGTATTAATAATAAAACTTCCAAGTAAAGACTGAAAAACTATTTTGTGAAGCTTTTACTGGGCAGAGTTTAAGGCGTCCTAGTGTGAACTGATTTAGAACTTCTGCATTCTTGTTTTTCTGACAGACAGGAGCAGCAATTTCTTCCAGAGTTACCAGAACCCTTATTATACCAGCAAGATTGATTCTTCTGATAAACCAGTTAAAGAAAAGCACAGCATTGGATGAGAACAGAGCAGAGTGACCCGCCTGCCTGAGATTTAGTCCCAATAAAGCTGATGACATATTGAAGGGCTGTTTAAGCCCTGACTAATAGTGTGTTTTCTTTTCCAGTGGAGGATGATTTGATGTCACAAGCTACGCTGTGGGGGTTTGTGGATCCTCAGCTGATAGAAAAGTTTTTTCAACAGCAATGGCCTGCAGTGCTTCCCATTACTTGCTGCTGACTACAGCGTGTGAGAACTGTAAAGAATTTCTTCACAAGAGTAGTATCCAGTATTATTCAGCATATTCCAGTATTCATCTGGTCAGGATTGGAGACTGTAATGCATCTTTCCTGAGGCTACACCTTAAGGCATTCCAGAAATTGTAGGGTCTGAGGATACCTACTTATTAAGTATGGTAGGACTTTTTTATTCAAGGAAGTTGAAAAAAAAATCTGTCCCAAAACTAATATGTGCTTCACTGCCTACATCAAGTGCTTGATTTTTTCCCAAATGCACTCTTGGCCAACAGTGGGGAAACATTGAGAAGGCAGGACAAAGGGCAAAAATTGTTATTATTGCCCTGAATGGATTTACTCTGGAAATGATAAATAGGTTTATAAGCATCCTGGGCTTGAACCTCTTTCTGCTTTGCAAGGAAGTCTCTATATTAAACACTGTTTCATTTAAAAATGTGTTTATAGTGTGCTTGCCATTGGAGCAGGGGATGGGACTTGCTGAGCCCTGAGGCTGCCTGTGGCTGCAAAATGATTCTGCCTCCTAATATTGCAAATGTCAGAGGATTTCTCCCAGACAAAAGCTGCCAGGAACTAGGGCTGTGGCTGGCCTTGGACTGCTGGATGCTACCTGCCCACTGCTCCCAAGACATTAGGGTGGAAAGATTTCTTCCTGTGGAAAAGAACCATGGTTGGTAGGCAGGTGCTGGGCTGGAAATGGGCTAGGGTAAGGATTAGGGTTAGGTTAAGGGTTAGGGTTAGGGTTAGGGTTAGGGTTAGGGTGAGGGTTAGGGTTAGGGTAAGTGTAGAGAGAGTTATAGAACCTACAGGTTCAAAGACAGGGTGCTGTAAAAGGAATGCTCAGGTGATCCATGTAGTGCTCCAACATTGCTGCTCCTCCTTCTTTCAGTGTCTGTACTGCCCATAGTGTTTGGGTCAGGGTTAATGCTAGCTGCATATGTAGTGGCAGGTGTAGTTCAGGCAGAAAGAAAAAGAGAAAGATTTCTGCCAGGCTAAGCCTGTGAAAAATTCTGGGAGGAATGTAAACAATTATTATCTCTCTTTTTGTTCATATTGTTTATAGATATGTTCTACCACCGTGTGCTATTCACAGTGCACCAAGGGTGTGAAAGGTTTTCACTTTGAGAGCAATCATATTTCACCTTAGCAATCATGGTTATAGAAGATGAACGCTCCTTGTTAATAAAGCTCATTCTTTGTCTTCTGAAGATGGAGTAGTTTCATTCCCGTCCCTGCCTCAACACAGACAGTAGTGTTTAGGGTCCTGTTTATGGGAAGGGTCATGGACAGCTTTCCTTCCTGTGGAAAAGAGCTGTCGTTTGCTGCCAGGTGCCCAGGGCCTAAAATGGACCCTTGGTGCAGTAGTCCAACATAAAAACTATTACAGTTTTTATGTTCACTTGCTGGAGAAGAACCCCACATGAATCACCTATCACCAGTCCTTGCAGTTATCCTTCAGCTTTACCTTCTCAGGTCATGGACCTGCTGTCAGAACTGGATTTGTTGTGTGCTTGGGTGTCTGGGGAGCTTTCCTTACCAAATGTGCTGACAGAGAGTTTGAGTTTGGGCCTCCTGTGGTTAAGCAGGGACTGGGGAAGCTGAGGTGAGGCTGCAGCTGCTGTGGGGATCAGCCCCTCGCTGCACTGCAGGGTGGTGTCCATCCACCACGTCACTTTGGGAACCACAGGATCCAATGTGGATCATGGAACAGCCCAGAGAGAACACATCACTCCTTTCCTTTGGCACATATAAACAAACAACAACTAAGCTGGACAAGTAATACGGTACAAAGATCTTTTTCTAAATTGAATTGTTCTCCAAAAAAATAAGATGAAAGTAAAAAAAAAGGGGTCTATTCCTCTGTTCAGCCTTCACAAAGCATTGTGAGGAATAACTAGCAAGAGTAATCTATCTGTAAAGCCTTGATGGCCAAGAAGAAGGATTTTCACACATGCCAACTTCATAGTGGACACATTTATAGGAACTTAAAGTGTTACTATGTGACAACAAAAATAGCTATTTGTTGACAGACCTTTTTTAATGTCTTAAAGGGTCATTCATCATTTCTTAGTCATCTTCAACAGTCAGATGTACTTACTTCATATCTTCATTTACTTGTAACATTCATACCAGCTCTTCAGCTATCTTCATTTTCTTGGGAACAGCTGTTTTGCCTGTTAAGGAAAAAAAAGTTACATTTAAAAAAAGAGAGAAAGTGGAAGTATGATAAAGATGAACACAAAGACTTCAAGGTTCTCAGTAAATACAGACCCCTATTACATATGTGCAGTCAATAAGGTCACTTGTGTAGTAACTCATAACAAAGAACAGTTGACAATGTGTTATTTTTCTGCTGGAAAATATAATGTGAGGCTGAGCATGCTAATGACTTTTGGAAATGGGCAATGACAAAGATTGATTAATATCAGTTGACAGCCTGCTCCACAGCTCTGAAGCAGGAATAGGAATGATTGATCTGCCAAAATGCGGGGCACAGGCTATAGATAATAGAAACATCTGAACTCAATCTGGTTTCAGAAACAGAATTTAAGGGCCAAATGTATATCAGTAATTAAAAGCTTGAAGAAAAAGACTGAAGTGTCACAGTATTTTCAAAAGGCACAAATTTCAACCAATTTTATTCAATGTCTAATTATCTTTACAAATGTGAACCTGTAGACAGTTGAGTTCAGAACCAGAAACCTACATAAAATGCAGAAACAAAAAATTGCAAGGGGGAGGAGAGAAAGTACAGTAGCATAATTGTTTTCTAAAAGTCAGAGAGAGGCATCATTGACATCTTAAAGCAGGAGGTTTTGATGCAAAACCTCATGCAACTCTTTAGTAATTCACATGAGGTCTCACCTCATGTGAATTACTAAAGAGTCACTTTCTGTCATGAAGGACAAATTGAACACCCATGGCAATTTGTAGGGCTGCAAGCTCACTGCCCAAGCTGCTAGGGCAATACCAGAGGAATACTGCACCCCAGGCCAACAGGGATCCCCTCATTTTTAGCCATATTTGAGTGAATATGCTCCAAAACTGGAAAAAATGGGAGGAGAAGTAATCCCATCCTCACTGCATGTGGAATCCTGTTCAAAGCTCGACCCATCCTTCCCATTTCTCCTCACATTACCGAATTCAGCTCAAGAGCCCTGAGCCTTGGAAAAGCCAGACCAGTAAGCAAATATCTGTTGTCATGCTTTTTTTCCATCACAGCATGTAGAGAGAGCAGGAGGGAAGGGTGGAACATTCCATGGCAGAATTCTACCAGAGCGTTGATCTTCCTTAGGGATGGGGTCATGAATGAAGAGCTGGGTTAGCTGACACCATGCTGCCTGCTCTGCTTAGAATGGGTCAAATTGCAGCAGGTACTATGTCAGCTAATTGCAATTAAAATCTCCCTGCTAATGAAGGCAGAGTCTCTAAAGCAATTCCATCACCTGTCTCAGCCTGTCTGCAGCCACTGCCTGTGCAGTGCAAGGCACCATCTCTGTTGTGTCTCACAACGTGACAGACTGAAAGTTGCACAGTGCAGCCCTAATTAGGAAAAGAAGGTGTTAAGATAAACAAAATTGCAGGTGTTTTCACAGAGCACAGGATCTGTGAAAAAGTGGACAAGCATTTGACTAGGGAAGCATGGGGATTTCCCAGGCTTAATTCCAAAATGCATATTTTAAATAGAAATGGTGTTATATTATTATGTTGTTTTCATAGGGTAGCTCATGAAGAATTCAGCAGGCTCCTGAGAAACTGAGGATGTGAGCATCCCTTTCCAATCAGGCCTTTCAGGCAGGGTCTGAGTTTGGGGATTTGCAACCTTTTGAATTACACTACATTTATCAAGATGCTTCTAAAAAGAGAAAGAAATCCCTCCTCCTCTAAGGTCAGTACATTTATAAATCATTAATATCTACAATTGAGGGTTTTTTCTTAATAAATCAAAGTGTTCCTGTGCACAATGATAAGCCAACCTCTTAAAGCCACCAGCCAACCTTAACTAGTTAAGTCTGCAAAGTGACCTCCATCCTGGGAAAGTTGTCCCTTGGACTGAGCTGTGTTGATCATGAAGCAAAGAATTGATGTGCCTGTTCCTGGGGACAGATTACTCAGCTGAAGAACTCTTTTGCAGCTGCAGCTGTTCCAGAGTGAGGAAGGGGATTAAACCTTCCTTTGGGCACCTTAAAGTCAGGCATGGAAGGTCTTAATGTAGGTTATCAAAAGGCTTCTTCTGCCACCTGCAGATAAAGGCAGCTGTTCTCAAAGAGACTTTGTTTCTACCACCCTGGGAACCTCCTTCAGTTGTGCTAGTGGACATGACATTTATGAAAGGAATAATTTGACAAAAGCTGTACAGTGAGTTATAGTTGTAAAACTCATGGTAACAAGGATTTTTTTTTTAATACGGCATAATCCATAACACCAAATGTGATTAACAGCTCAAAACACTCAAAACAGTTCATGAGGGGTGTGAATCACAAAGGATTCTGTGGGGGGTGGGTTTTTTCTCCCAGGGCCCATCCTGAGCTCTCCTTGACTCCAGTGCATGCTCTTTGCAGGTGCATGTGGATACAGAGCCTTCCCTTGTGTGCCTCAGCAGCCAGAGCTGCTATTCCCCACCTGCACGAGAAAATGAGTGATGACATTTGCTGTCTTCCTTGGGTTTTTATGTCTTTCCACAGTGTCAGAGGCCTTGGTGATTGAACAAGCAGTGTGATGAACAGATACCAGCACGGAAGGCACTGATAATGCTGACCTGAGTAATTACTGACAACTCAGACCCTGGGAAGTTCTGCCCTTTAGGGGAAGTTGATGGGTTTGGTGGTTCCACTGCAGTGGCCACTGCATGACGTGCTTATTTTGTAGATCAAAACAAGGAGACCAAACCACTGAAAATGGCCCCTTCCTCATGACTCTGAAGCTCTTTCTAAGCTCTCCTTCACATACATAATTTCCAGGTTCAGTGCCTCTTTCACTCTTCTGCAAATTCATGCATACAATACTTTGGAAAAGCTCATCCATCCAAACCTGGGGCTATCAAAAGCCCTAACAAGACTAATTCGTGGGGTTGTTCTTAGTTTTGTTTTTGTGTGTGTGTCTGTGGGGGGAGGGATAGGGAGGGCACAGGGCAGGAGCAGGTGTTCACTGTCTCTCAGAGCTGCCATATGAAGGGTGGTGGTTAAACTCATTAGTCTTGAAAGGATTCAGCTCATATGAGAGTAACAACATACAGTGCATTGATGAAAAAAGAGCCCTGACTGTAGAAATGTTTAGCACTGAAATCATGCTTTTTAGGGCTTTGTGAGACGTCCCTCAAGTGACTTACCCTTAGAAATCAATAGAATTGATTTTGTTTATGCTACACATTTTTCATGTGGCTGCATCGTGGTGCCTAATTGACAGCTCAAAATCTGTACATGGAGTTGGTAGAGAATACCTTTAAAGTTTATATTTAAGGGACAAATTTAAGTGATTATAGATAGTCACTTTGACATTTAATACCAGTTTTTACTATTGGAGTTCAAAATGAATAGCTAAAGCACAAAGAATTTCTGCTCCCCACTACCATAAAGCTCAGTTTCCCTGCTCTGAAATGAAAAGATGAGAAAGGTCAGGGACAACATCAATTATGGGTTTTTTCCAGATCAGCTACAAATTTTAAAACTTTAAGAGAACTTTCCTTTTATTCCCACTTCCCATTGAAAGAAGTATTAGTAAGTCTTTGTTCATAGTAGGGACTAAATCCAAATGTTTATATTTGCCAGTAGTATCTAATCAAAGTCTACAAACAGAAACAAAAAACGATGAGATTTTTATGTGTAATCAAAAAATTGCTTGTTTCTACAAAATATAAGATAATATTTTGTAGGGTAGAAGCCAGTTAAGATCTCATATGACAGTTACACTATTATTTACTTTCATGTAAAAAAGGGCATACAGTTCCTGTTAATAGAGAAATAACGAATATTATATTTGGAGGGAGTCGAGTTTGAAGTACATCTGAAATATACAAAAAAATATGTTTTAGCATCTTGTCTCCTTGTAAGACATTAGTGAACTCAAACTCTGGTTTTCAAGATAGCAGGAAAGAGCTGACCTCTGACAACCTCTGGTGATAGAGTCCTGTATGAATGATTTAACAGCAATATTAAGTGGTGTAGTGAAGTGGTTTAACTATCATGTTAGGAATAGTTTTTGTGATCTACTGTGTGCTTTGCAAATGCTTATGTGGATAACGTCAGTCTGCTCCTCATGTGACTGCAGCTGTTGTCTTGCCCTATTGACCTGGAGCAAAAACCCAGGGAGTTCTTGAGGACAAGAAAACTGTGGTTTACCCCTGAGAGGATGAGGGAGATACAGGAGCCACTGCACACAAATGAAAGCAGGAGACCTGCAGGGAGCTCCAGAGTGAATGAACAGACTTGATTGTTAATTCATTTTGTGGTGATGATACTCTACGTGATTCTTTAAACCAACACATCTGGTTTCATGGTAAAGAAATGCTACAAACAGTGCAAATTTAAAAAGGGTATAATACTGCAGGAGGCATCAGCCATTACAGTGATCACCAGCACACATTTATGGTTCTGTACCACACAAATGTGCTGGTGATCACTGTCATGGGGTGACATCACCCACAGATCAGACTTTTACCAAGGCAGAATTCCTCTGTAGCCCTTCATACACCTCCTGGACCAGCACTCATAGGAGGGGTGACACATCATGGAAAAACAACTTAGATAGTTCCTAATATACATTAAATATATGGGATGGGGTATACATTATATATATATATAATAATATATATAACATAATATACATTATTAACATTATATATTATAACATAATATAAATTATCATATATATTATATATAATGGGGATATACATTAAATGGCATGCACTGAGGTTTGGTAGGTGCTCCAGTGCTCCTATTGAAGAGCTCTTGGAGGGACTCCTCCAGGAGAAAGCTTGGGGGTGAAGAGCTTGGATGGGGAGAAAATCTTGGCACAGACTCACATTTATGTGTGGAAATAGCCACTGCCTAAGCTTGTTTTGGGCTCTGCTATCTCATGTGAATTTTTATGAAGCAATTCCCAAGCTGGGAAGATGTGAAAGGTGAGGAAAAGGGGAGGGCATTTCCTGGGAACTGATGGAAGCACAGTCAAGGGTGTGCCTGAAGAAAGTCCAGGAGATGAAGCGGGGCTGACCAGTGTAGTGCCAGGGTTGGAAACATCTGGTCAAGAGGAGGAGAAAGGATGGGATGGACTGAGCAGAAGCCATGGCTCCTGGAGCCTCTCAGCCCTGATGCCTGCTGCTCAGGACCCTGCTGAGCAGTGACTTGCCCTCTCTTACTGCTTTCTTCCTACTCCACATCCTCTTATTACACTACTCTTCCTTTCTGGCTCTTTGCCTAGTCCCCAGGGACTCTCCCATGGTTCATGGGCTTCCCAGGAACATCCCACTGGGATGCACAGAGCAGGCACAGGAATGTGAGCAGAGGGAAGCTCAAGGCAAAGACCTCACCAGGTGCATTTACATGAAGCCCAGGGCCCCCAAAACAGGGGCTGCTGCAGTGAGACACAGCAGCCAAAGCAGTGAGGGTGGCACTGAACAGACCTGGGACACTTGTGGTGACAGGTGCTCACAAACATTTTATTATGAGCCATGAGTTATTTGGGGTTCTTGCACTTTTCAGTTCAGGTGATCACGAGAAAAACACTTAACTTTAAGACAAAACAAAATTCCTGCTTCTTAGCGTGTCAGCTTTAAATTCAGATCTAGGAGTCCAAAATCTTTATAGCATGCATTCAAAAGAAAACCAAAGCTATATAAAAGTCTCAGCTTTTCATGATTTCCTGCTATTGTGTCATCATTTTTGCAGCCAAGGGCTGGAGGTTTATTTTCTCTCATTTCTTTGCCTCAGGGAATTGCTTAAGGAAACTCTGTGATAGCATTTCTACAACAGGGAACAATCTGGAGCTGGTCAGGCTAAGCAGTTGTGCCTCCCTGGTTCACTGTTATCTGAATAATTACCATCCTGCATCGCCTCTCGCTCAAAGGATGATGTTATTCCCTCACTGGATAACAAGGTAAAATCAACTTTCCTCACAAATCCCATTATCTTCTGAAAGATCCTCTCAGAATGCAAATCAACAAGTCCAGCACTGACAGGAGCCCGACAGCAACCCACAGCTCAATTCAAATTACCTCCACGCTGCAGGATGAGACAATCTGGATAACTGAGATTTACCTGGGCAGAGCAGTGACTCTGCATTTTATGAGCTCTTGTTCCTCAGATCAAAGAGGTTTGATGGGCATTTAATTAAAAGATAAAATAGCCAGCCATAAACTACCAGACTAACCTTTTGAGAATACAGCTCGAATTACAATTAGAGAATGATTATAATTGTCAGATTTTTGGCCCTCACCAACAATACCCTCCATCAGGAAGGGATAAATTGACTGCTGGGAGCAGTGCCCACTGTGCTTTTTGGTGCTGTCACAGGACAAGCAGGTTCAGGTGGTGAGACCTCACATGCAACATTGGGTGTCTCCTGTTCATCCAAATCCAGGGAGATTCACAGGCAAAATTATAGCTGCTCTTTTGTTCCAGAGATGCAGCAGAGGTGTGCTGGCCCCAAAACAAGCCATCCTCGCTCTTGCCCTATGGATAATTTCTTTATAAGGTGTTTCACTCCTCCTGTACCCTGGGGAGAAGCAGCAAAGGAGCCAAAGCCCCTTGAAAGTATGAATGATGGTGAATGTATGAACCCTGGGGAGAGCGTGCTGTGAAATAGAACTGTAATATCTGCACTGGGTTTTCTCCTTTCTGGCACAGTGATGTAACTATTCCCTCACTACCTGAGACAAGGTGTTAGTAGTTTTTAGAGACAGTGAGTATGGTCAGTCTATGTCTCCTCCATCACACACACAGACTGCTGATATTCACTGCTTTATCTCGTGAAAACTGCACTGCTTTGTCACAGCTACACAACAGGACAGCAAATTCTTCCAAGTTAACACCCAACAGAAATGTGCTTTTTTAAAAAAAGGGACACAAGTTCCACAGGGAGAGGAAGCAGCTCTTGCTAGAAGAGCTGAACCAGCAGGAAGATTGACTCTCAGGTGCAGAAAACCCTGAGATCTGCTTCAGCCATGAGATCTTATCTGAAACAGCCCAGTTAGAGAAGTGTTTCAACCCAACAAAGAAACCAAAGTCAGACATGTCCCACATATGCACACCCACCACCTTGGAGTCCACGGAGCTGAGGTACCAAACTCATCTAACACAGCACAAAGCTAAAAAATCCCTCAGGCAGTGCCAGTGGAGGACACCAGTGGTCCTGTGCCCCCAGCCCTAAGTCCTCACTTCAGCATTTTTCTTATTACCTCAAGTGCATTTTCACATATTTGGTGCTTAATTGCATTTTTCTCCAATGCATCCTCTTATGCCATTCCTGTGTATAATTACAGTCTGTTCTGAGGATGACTTACATTTAAACCCCAGCATTAACATAGTGAAACCTTTTGCATTGGAAATCCAGAGACATAAAGCATAACAACAACTCTTTCCTAAATCTCTGGATTACTTCAAGGTGCAGAAGAGGCTATTATTTTCACTTTGCTTCTGGATCTGATTTCTGCTCCTTTTGTCTGGCTGAGTAGCATTGCAATCTTAGAGGAATTAGTTTTATCCAGCCTTGATAGGAAGGGCAGAACTGTTCCCTGAGCTTGTACAACTGAAGTCCCGTTTGATAGAGGAGTTGTGATACTCTTTGCACATTTGTTTCACTAATGATATGTTTCAAAAATATTAAAGGATCTAAAGATGTTAAAATGTCTGGATGCTGGCCAGTTCTCTCATAAGTTAATTTTACATTCAAAACCAATAAAGCATTGGTCAAAGTGACAGGGTTTGGCTTTACCCTGCATAATTCCTTTGCTTTAAGACATTTCAATGGAATCAGTTAAACTCTGACTGTGCTTAGTTATTGAGACATTAGTGCTAACACACCTTGGTGTATTTTGATTTAACTTAGCAAAAGATACATCAGCTTAGCTGTAACCAACAGGCAGCACATTCACACTGCAAAAGTGAATTTAAGAGTCACTCTGAAAAATGATGCTAGCTACAAAGAGGCCACAAGTCAAAACAGCCATGAGGGGGAAAAGGAACCAGGAATTTGTGGGGAGGGGAGAGAAAGGGTGTCAGGGAGAGGAGTCTTTAGGGCTCTAGCAATTCACAGAAGTATCTTGCTGGTCTCAAAGCTGAAGTTCTCCAACCCCACTGGGGTTTTCCAATATGAGCCCTCTGGAGGTGGGATTTCCCAGGGTGAGTAGCCATCCTGCAGGACAGTACCTGAGTTACAGAGGGAAATATTTTACATTTAGAGGAGGAAGAGATTAGATACATTTTCCAGACTACTGTGCAGTGAAGATATATCTACTTTAGGCAGCCACTTGATTCAGAATGAAACTTAATAGAAGTGGAGAGATACATTTCATGTTTGTCTCCAATCCAGTTGTGTCATTTTATGTACTGGAAACTATTTAAAAAGCAAGTAATCTTATTGTTCAGGGGGTATATGCTGCTCTGTAAAGTGCTTTATCTCCATATTGCTATTGCATATTGCCACTTAGAGCTACATTAGAAGTGTTTGAAAAACTACCAACAAATTGACAAATAGAACAAAATTAATGTGTTTTGTCACCTTGAAAGCTTCATTCTTCTCACTGAGAGGAATTGAGCATATTCCCTTCTCTTGCAGCTCAGTATGTCGCCATTCCACAGGATGGGCATGCAAGAAGGAAATTTGGAATATTGCATTTTCAGACCTTCAACAAAAACTTCCAGCAGTGTTCTTTCCCCCTGATCTTTTCCCTTGAACTTTCTAAAGTGCTTCCAGTGTAATCATGCTATGCATAAACCTGGCACAAACCACCCAAGAACACAGGCTGTGGTTTCATGGTGCCATTAGCATCTCCTTCCCCAGTCAAACCTGACAGCAATAACACAGGCATAAATCTGCTCTCCCCCCCCTTGGTAGCACTTACTGCTGGCCAGATTTGGCACAGATGCAGGAGGCAGCAGCAGAGCAGTTGCAGAGGAACATGAAAACGGCATCAGAAGCTCTCCTCCCCACTCAGCAAGTTATTCACCAGAGAGAGCTTAGGGATTGCTCTAAAGCAGGTTGATTTTATAAGCACACTAGTACCAAAAAACTAATTTACTTTTAACTTTCTGAATCGGATGAAGGGTGATCGGATCCAAATAGCAACTATGAATTTCCAGCCCATTGAAAGCCCTGGGGCCCGTTGGTGCAGCAATCGTTGGCAGAGCTGCAAGCAATCAATGGCTGGCTCTGTGTTTTACACAAGGGAGCTGATTGATTACTGACTGCCAACATGATTGCCCATGCTGCAAACATTCTCCTCTGGACAGCTCTCCAAGGCAGCTGGGTTGTGAGGCTAACAAGCACCAAGAGAAGGGTATAGCAGCAGATCAGCTGTTTTTAGGATGTTCAGGTTTACATCCTGACTGCAATGTTCAAGTGGTCTGAGGCTCTGGAAGGCCCCCAATGTTTTGTGTTCTGTGAGGTTCAACCAAGGTCTCGTGGCCAAGGCACCACACATTCAGTGGAGAAAACCAACCATCCCTTCTTTCCACACAACATTTTCAGGGACATCTTGCTCATGTATTTTGTGAGGAGGGAGACATGGTTTGCTGTCTTATTCTCACCCTAGCTGAGGGCACAGGAGGCAGTTTCCTTCTTTCTTGGTTTAAACCTTTCCATCAAAAGCACCCCATAGAACTTTGTTTATAGTGCAAATTTTACTGGTTCTACAGAAACCCAGGACCTCTGTATTCTCCATCATCTATTACTGAGTAATAGAATGGTTTGAGTTGGAAGAGACCTTAAAGATCATCTCATTCCACACCCCTGCTATGGGCAGGGACTCTTTCCACTAGACCACGTTGCTCAGGGACCTGTCCAGCCTGTCCTTGAGCACTTTCAGGAATGGAGCAGCCACAGCTTCTCAGTTCCACTGCCTCACCACTCTCACAGTAACGAATTTCTTCCTAAATTATTTCTGTTAGTTTATTTGCTAATAGGAGAAAATATACCTTTCTTTAATCTCTCATGTAAAATCTGCACTTAATTGTGAGAGAGACAAGTTCTCCAGCCAGGAGCTGTGATGGTTGGTATGAACTGACATCCTTCATGACTATTTCAAGCCTCAAACTGAATGATGCAGAGGGATATGCCACATCTCCCTCCCCAGTCAGAGTTGCTTTCAGGCAGAGGTGAAACCAGGGGCTAAAGCATGCTTGGTATTAAATCAATAAACTGAGCATTTTCTCCCAAAATGCTGCTTTTGGGAACAAAGGGATCATTTTTCCCTAATCAAATAAATAACAAAACTATTTTATGCTATTTTTGTGTTTCATGCCTGCAATCCAAAACCCTGGCAAACAGCATAGACAAGACAGTAAAAATAGTCTCTGGTGCCCCAAGCTTTCCACATGGGCCTTTTACAGAACACTATTAATTAAGAATGCAGAAAAAGGTGTTGGCAGCTACCAATGACCAGAAAACAAAACCAGATTGATTTTCATGGATTCTTCCATGACAGTCTGCTCCTCAAGACAAGGTCCCGTTTTAAAATTAAATCTCTATTTGCCTCTACTGCCCTTTCCAGCACCTGACACAGCAATAACAATGCTGAGAGCCAAAGCAGTGAGGAATTGAGTGTTAATTAAGTGTGCAGGAACAGACAGTGCACAAGTAACAACACCAACTTTTACTCCAGCCAGTTTGCTGTGTCAGATATGGGCACAGCAGCTTCAATGGCTGTTGCCCAAATCGATTCAAAAAGGAAACTGCATTATTGCAATCCAACTGTATTTTTCAAGGAATGAACCCAAACACCTTGCAAGAGCCAAGTGGATCCAGAAGGCTGGGGTTGAGCTCCCACCACTTCACAGCTGGGATGTGTGATGCTGTTGTACCCAAACTATCTAACAGTGAAAAGATAAGAAAGATAAGCCCTTTTTGCTACCTTTTGACTTTTTCCTTTTATATTGAGAAGAAGGTTTTTCAAACAATAGCCATCTCTTATTATAAGCATGCAAAAAAATAATTGTACTCTCTGTACATCAGAATGTTTGGAACAGTAAGGTAAAAGTTGCTACTGACTTTGAGCTGCAAAAGATGGCAATGCATCAGGAAAGATGATGGAAGGGTGTGGATGTTCCCAACAACTACTCATAGGCACTTCCAGCTTTTCCCAAACAGTTGGGCATTGCCAGCCTTTCATTTTTTTCAATCTTTCTTTTTTTCAAATTTGACCTTTCTTGCTCCTGCTCTCCCAAGAAGAGGCCACGTTGTCTAAGTGACATTTCAATCACAGAGATAGGTCTCAAGCACAATAAATTATTAAAAACCCCACTAAATCAGAGAATGCCATAAAACTTCAAATGCTGCAGTTCTGATGCCATTGATCAGTAAAATAAAGTCCCTGGTACAGACAAATGCATTGGCTGGGGGTATCTTGCTGAAGAATGCAGAGGAGAGTAAAGAGGCTGAAGGTTTTTCAAAGGTGAAAAGAATAAGATAGAAAATTCAGCAAGCTGGGGGTTCAGCTGAAATACATTTAATTCCATCAAAAAGAAAAAAAAAAGGTTTATTTTGGAACTGACACCTTCATGGGGTATTTCAAACCCTCCTATTTTCACACATAATTTTAGAGTCAATGGAAAGGTGCCCATGTAACAGCAAGGCATCACAAGTGTGACCTTGTTTACCCCTTGTTGACACACTGATGGGGCAGATTTCTTGCAGCTCTTCCTCTTCTGCTGGTACAACTGAAATCTTCCATGTGAGTGGGAATGCACTGCAGTTCATGTCAAGGACAATGGCAATTTTCACCATTGCTTTTGCTATTCTGGATATTCATGCAAAGGCTTTGCTCCATCATCAGCTTGACTGTTTAGCAACAACATTCTCAATAACAATTTAAATTAATGATCAAAAAAATTTTTAATGAATACTTTCATAACACTTAGTTGCTGGAGGCCCCATCAACATTCTGTTGGTCTAAGTTTTAATAAAGCACATGAAAGAGTACTGGGTACAAGAGGAGCCTTGGCAACTAAATGGAGTTACTAAAATCACTGGGGTAGTCAGAGAGGCACTAAAGTCCCTACATCAGACTGCAGCAAATCTCTCAGCACAGCAGAGAAAGGCTCTCTTCTGCAAACTTTGGAAGTTAAAAGTTACATCAAGTAAGATGTAAACCTCTGAAAGAAAATATTAGCACTGGTGCCCTTATTCTGTATGACATCAGCTTCTTCAATAGTGCCTGTGCCACCTCACAAATACCCTCCTTGAATTTGAGCAGTGTGGCCATGGGGTTTCCCAACAGGGTGGGGGATGCTGGGGGAGATCCTGGCACACAGTGACAGGGGCAGCAGGTGGATTAGCCTCAGAGCATCTCCTTGGCAGGTGAGAAGAAAGCAGCACCCTCCTCCACCCTGGCCAGCTCTCCTGGGGCTGAAACAAGTGGGTTCATGCCAAACATGCAGCTGGGACAGAACTACCCCAGGAAACCAACTCTGCAGCAACATCTCTGCTGTGGCAGAGCAGCCTGAACTACCTGCAGGTGTGCAGCCAAAGCCCCCGAGCAGTGCTGAGGCAGCAGCAGTGCCCAAGGACAGCACCCCCTGCCCTCCCCTCCATCCTGGCATCACTGAGATGGGCCAGGCACAATTTCAAACCTCCAAGAATTCAGGGGCACCAGTCCTAGTGCCCTCCATAGGACTGGCTTCCTTTAGGAAGTCCCATCTACATTTCAGTCAAATACTCCTGATTTCAACAGAGACCATTCCGATAAATGCCAGCTCATACAGACACAGAAGAAAATCTTTCCTGCAATCACCCAGGGCATCTGCCACCAAGAGGCATCTTGGCAGGATGCATGAATGGCCTGATTGTGTCCATTTTCAAGAGGGAATACATATGTATAGCTCTGCATCCAGCTCAGCCTGTGCAGGCTCTGCTCCCTTGATGAGCAATCAGTCTGCTGCAGGAACAAACGCGTAATGACTGCTCTCAGCTGCTAATGCCACTGCTTTTTCTGGGACAATACCCAGGCCTGAACTGCAAATTCACATCTGGCTTTGTTGGAAATTAGCTGTGAATCAAAAGGGGTTAGCAATTAGCCTTTGGAAAAATCTTGACGAACTCACAAGCAGGGAACAGGACACCAGAGCCCTCAGAGACATTCAGGGGGATTTGGTGGTGTGCGTGTAGTACGGGGGGGTGTGGATTTATTTTAGGGAAAGGCTCTCCTCGTTTTTGGCTTTGGTCTACGAAAGAATTCAGGAACAGTGATTTACCAAGTATATTTTCACAGCAAAATGCAATTTGACTATGCTTTCCCACTGTGCATTCAATTTCTATGAATGTTACTGGGCTTAAGATTTCTCATGGCTCTTTTATTTTGCCATCTTGAATGAAAACGGGTATTGGTATTTGTATACTTGCTGTTTTCTTGAAGTTTGACAATATTCTATTCTGCTAAAACCCCTAAGCCTCCTCAAGACTTACAAAGTTCATGCCAAAGGATTGCTTTCCAACATTTAACTTGCTTAAAGTGTATCTTTATTTTTATCTGTTAAAATCACCACTAAAATTAATTATTTTTCACTCAGTTTAATTACACTTTACTCCAGCCCTCACACACCTAGGAGGAATAGCCAAATCAGCTCTGCTCAAGCAAGAATAAAATACGGCATCTCCCTTTTTCATCAAGCAAATAAGTTAACTGGAGGAAAGGAAGAAAACAGCCAAACTTTCTAGTATTGTCGGGGAAGTACTACTATAATTTGTTGTTTGCAAATATAAGATGAAAATCACTATTTTTTGATGGGAACCCCCCCCTCCCAAAATTATGCTTCCTGTTCTTCCAGGGTGTCAGCATGGACCATCCACTGCTCCTGAGCTCTGACACAGCACAGCTCCCATGGCTCCCAAGAACAATTTGAAATTATCTCCCTGGTTCACCCAACATTCCAAACCCTCTGTGGCTGCTCCTGACTGTGTCACTCGAGGGGCTCAGGGGAAGAGGAATGCAAAGAAAACCCCTCTCATTCATATTTCTCCTAAGTATTTAGGGTGGTTTGCTGATTCACTTCGCAGTTTAGCTTTCGGCAAACTCAAAATTAAGTTACTAGAGAATAATGACCACTAAGTGACTGAGATTGCTTTATTTCTCTGAGCCTTAGCAACAGTCATTTCACTTGCCTGTTGCCATAACAACTCCAGCGTGCACATCAAGGTCACTAAGCCCACTTTGCTTCTTGCCTGTAGCTATGTCTCTGATGGCTTATACGCCTCATTTTTATTGTAGATTCGTACACGGTGACTAGGAAGAAAAGGTACTTTTTCATCTTAGGAGTAAACAAGCACACAAAGAGGAGTATTTCTCAAGGTAAGAGGAAATGGACAAAAGACAAAGCATTTGTTGGAAAATGTTCATTCTTAATGGGGAAAAAAATAGTGTAGAAATATATATATCAGGTTCAAAATATCCAACATGCAAGGAATCAAATTGGCAGTAAATTCTAGCCTAGAAAGATTAAGAAAAATTTCCTGAAGAGTGGATATGAGTTCCTTGATTTCCAAGAGGACCTTCCAGCCTGCCTGAGGATGTGAGCACGGGCACATTGAAGTCCCTCAAGTGGCATCTCAGCTATTGAAGAATTCTGACCTTGGTGCTTAAACACCCATTTAGTGTTAGTCTAAGAATCCACAGTGCACAGCTGTGCACTGAGGCATGCTGGCCTGAAATAAGCTGGGGCTGGAAAGCAGGAGGGAACCACTGAGCTGATGAACTGCAAAGCCCCAGGTCAGGCGAGAAATCGCTCGCAGCATCATTTTCCTTTGTTATTCCTTTCACAAATGTTAATGCATGCAAGTTTTACTACATATTATTTACATGTCACACATCATTTTCATTGTATAGAAAGGTTATGAAACATTTTTTAATGCAAGTGAACCACATTCATTTGTCTTGTAAGCCAACAAGAGGCACTTTCAAAGGAAAATCTAAGCTTTGACATTACCAAAGCATTTTTTTTGTCATGTGGAAGGAGAGAAAAGAATTACTCTCTCTGAACAAAATATAAATAACTTTGCCACCTCGTCTTACAGCTGGTTGATTACAGCAGCCCGTAAATGAAAGACTTTTCTGTTTATTTGTCAGATTTATGCCAAAAATATCAGGGAAAAAGATGAAATGTCCAGAATTGCAGAGAGATTTATGAGGCACTAAATACTTCTGTGAATCAGGACTGAAATATAATTTTATATATGTATGTAGTAGCTGGCTACAGGACAAGATAGAGAGACAGAAAAATACACATGTGTGCATCAATGGATAGACAGGCAGCCATCTATACTGGACTTGGACCACAAAATGCCAAATTTCAGTTTTGCTTGATCATTTCTAGTAGGCCCAGCTGACTCTAGCAGAGATTCTGGCCCAGCTCACCCTGAATTTTTCTAGAAAAGGCAGAACAGTAATTTAATTTTCCAGGCAGGACACAGAAGAAAAGGAATAACTACAGACCTTACTGGGGCCAGACAAAAGTTCCTGTGTTCAGGGACTCCCAGATTTGCAGCCATGACACAGAACCTCCACTGTGTTTCTGAGCTCCTGGCTGAACAGCAAGGGGTTGTTTTAGTTGACACCAAAGAATGGCTGAGAAAGAATTGGTTGGCTTTTTGGTTGCTATTTTGCCCTGGTGATACATGCAGAGAATAAAGGCAGAGACGTTCTTGGCAATGACTACTGCCATGAGCAAGTTGAACACACATCGAGAAATACAGATTGTTGGCGAGTTAAGTAAGAATTGCCAAATTTAGGACATTCAGCAGAAGTCCCAGTACTTATGATGGGATCCATGCCCTCTTAAGAAGAGTTTTGACAGCTGTTATACTCCAGGTGATGGGTGGGGGAAAGTGTGTGCTGCCTGCCAGGCACCAGCACAAACAGCCTCAGTAGAGGCTGGATGTGGCAGGCAGGATTGGGGCAGCTCTGGAAGCAGTGGGGAGATGAGGCCAGACCCTTCCATGGGTCATGGGGAAGGATGGTACATCAGGGACCCAGAAGGATCTGTCTGGAGTCCACAGGAAGGTGGTAGCCAAAGTCCAACATGAGGTCACAGTCTGTCCTGCTGAGGGTATATAAGGTTGAGGAGAAATTGGTTTCTGAACCCTTTTATTTATTCATCAGATCTAAATTTATCCTTTTCAAAAGTTGTCTTATTTAGTGCATGTTCTAGACACCCAATGTTAGGCCACTTTAATAATTCAAAGTCCCTTTGATGTCCTTAGTGTAGTCAGTTCACAGGAAAGTCCCAGCACGTCCACCCCAGAGCCCTGGCTGTCTCTAGGTCCCACAAGAGACAAAACACTAAAGAGCTAAAACAGAGCCAAAGCCTCAGTGTTGGTCTGCCTTGAAATCAAGAGAGCTCACCCTGCTCACTTCTGGTGAGCTGCAGCCCCTAAAGCTCTGCCTACCTGCAGGTATTAGAAGTGTGGTGCTTAATGCCTTTAGCCAGCAAATACGTGGAGATGTATCTCAGGGAAACAGCACATTCAATTGTCACAGATTCTGCTGCTTCCCACAGAGCATCTCTTGTTATTACTTTAATAACTGAAGAGGAAATCCTGTTAATCATAAGTCTCAAGGTTGTAGGAGCTGACAGCTGTGATATCACAGCTGTTGATAGCTCAACACAGGCACGATGAGATGGCTGATAAGGCACGTCGTGACTGTCAATAGGGAATTGAAGTAGTTGCCTAATTTTTTACCATGCATGCACCTTCCCTCCCAAAAATGTCACACATCTTTCTTCTCCTGGTTATTACAATGAATGCACTTCTCCTACAATCAGATGCCAGCCTACAATTAAAGACATGCAGGTGTCAAACAGTGATTATCACTGCTTGAGTCAGCAAAAGGTTGAATGGGGAGAAGGTGAAGTCAGCCCAGAAAGAAAGTAAAACAAATAATAATTGAATTAAATCCATCTCTGCTGGTGTAGCCTGTGTTTTGCCATTAAAAAAAAAAACCCTGAAACATCCAACAGCCTGAATTTGCTTGAAACATCAATAAACTTTCTTTAAATCATTGTTTAAAGCTAATGGTTTATATGCCAGTAGAGATGCCAGTGTGGCAAAATTAGTCTGGTTTTGAGACTCCTTTGTGGAATGAGTTCCTAAAATGGTGGCTATTAGGAAGCTTTTACATCCAAGCACATGCCCATTACCACACATAAAAGTAAAAAGTCATCCTGTGCAAACTGACTGAAGCCTGGCAAATATTTTAAACCTTTTGTGATTGTAAATGACACACAGTGATCTTCTGTTTTCACATCACTTATTGCCTCTGACACACACAATTTGTTAGCATGCCTGGGGTCACAAGCCAACAGAGCAATGCTGAATTACAGCAGCCAGGAGGGTTTTTCTCCTCCTTGCTCCACATCCTCTGCAGCCTTTACACACTGCATGGTCTGTAGCTCCTATAGGTGCTACAGAAATAGAGGTGACTGCTGACACAGGAGGATGCTAGATAATGCACATGGATGTGGCCTCATCTTTCTTTCTCTGAGCCCTGAAGGAGGCTGCCAAAGGCTCCCACTGAGAATTCAAGGTCTTTGTGGAAGGAAATCCCCACGAGTAAAGGAAAACCAAAAATATTAGTGAGAAACCCAATCCTGACCAGTGTGACCAACATGGGATTTTTCTTGGGAAGAAAGGAAAAAAACAACCCACAAAAATATGTCTGAAAAGGGCAATGAAATACCTTTTTCTTGGTGAGATTGTGGGGTCAGGAGTCCAAGCCAGGACATGGTGGAAATGAGAAAAGGTTCCACTGCTGTGATGCCAAACAACTCAGTAAAAAATGTGGCCACTCCTGCAGCTGCTGGTCAATTCAGACTTGATTCTCTGGGCACCCTGGGCACTCACCTTGAACAGCAACTTTAAATTTCACTGTAAAGGGCTGGTGTCAGTACAAAATCATGCAGCTGCTTTAAAGTAGTGCTGTTTTCCTTCTATTTCAGCAGAGCCTGCTGGGGCTTTGTGGAGATTTTAGAGGAGGGTCATTTTATTCTCCCCCAAAGAGAGACCCAAAGCCCTGCACACATGGCAGGGGTGTGTGAGATGTCTCCTTGGGAAGATCCCATGGGATGGCCCTGTGCTGCCCAGCTTGACACAGAGCCTCCAGAGAGGAAAGGATTCCTTTTAATTAACTCAGACCTGACTTTGCAGTTTTTCACAGCCCCAAACTTTATGTAATACTTCAAGATTAACAGTTAAATAAGAAGAGACTTGACCTGGAAAAAGCTCCAGCTTAGGCAAAATTTATCTTTTTTTCCTGCTCATTTTTAGCAAATATAAAGATGTTTGGCTATTGTAGGTACAGCTGTGCCCAGAAGCATTAGCTATTAGTCAGCTCACGATAATTAGTCATCTAAGATACCATTTTTTAAAGACCTCACATAGCTCCATCTGCATGTCACACTGAGGTCTTGAAGATCAGTGCAAGAGAACAGAATCCTGGGCTGGAAACCCAGGAGGAAAGAGCAGGACAGAGTTGGCAGCTGCACAGCCCTTTTGCCTCAGTCCCCCCATGATGAGGAAGAAGAGACACTGACACTTTTTGCTGGTGCTTCAAGCCCTGGGCACAGTGCTGGAATATTGTTTTCAGCACTCCTGATGTGCTGCTGCAGGCTCACTCCCCTGTGCTGAGTGGGGACCACGGAGCCCTGGCAGCATCACTAGAGGCTGTGCTGGTCCCTCACCTCAGGTCTGCTTTAGGAGGGAGGTTTTCTGCACAGGGCATGGGCTGAGGAGCCCCACAGGGCTGGCAGTGGCAGCATTGTTCCCCTATCCATGAGTTGTGTGGATCCAGACTTCCCTGATACACTCTCCTCTACAATGAGGAAAGAAGGAAAGCAGAGATTTTTTTCCCACTCCTCCTCAAATCAACCTTTTATAATTAATTCAAAGAGGAAAATGAGTCTCTTGGGAAGGAAAGACAGGAATCTTATCAATTATTTGAATAGGGTGGAATGCAGTGACATCAGCAGCTAATGAAGTAAATCTAAATTAAGCCGCTTTTTATTTTTTTTACAAAAGCCAGAACATCTGGTGTTTGACAGTGAGACCAATTGAGTCACCAATTAATCTCACAAAGTGCCATTGCTCCTCATTTTTCTGTGTGAAACCATTTCTTCAGTCCTTACCACCAGTAGAGAAGATAAAAAATAGCTTGTTGAATGAGCCACTGCAGAAATCTTCTTGTCATGAAGAGCTCGTTAGGTCAGCATTGAAGTGATTTATCAGGGACTTGGATTTGAGATCAGCTTTGCTTGTACAACTGACTTGGTGTCAGTGCTTCAAGCAAAGGCTTACAAATTACCATCAAAGCAAGCATGGCTCAAATAGCTCCTGACCAGTGGAGTGGAGACAGAGAAATACAATCCTTCCTGTCCTCTATTATATCCTGCCAGCCATCCAGATGTGATGCAAGGAGTGGAGCAGGTATTAATACTATTAATACTGGTGCTGAGAGGGAGCTCATATGTTGGAAGAGATGCTGAAAGCAATATGAGATTAATTTATGTCATCTTAACTTCTCCTAAGCCCCCTCTGCTGATCTCCCCAGCCCTTTGGGGGAGTGGATGGTCCCTCAGCACGTGGCAGTGATCAGTGCAGTCTTACACAGCACCTGACCTTATATAATCCAACATGTGTCTGATGATATTTTTCAGTTCCCTTGAGGTGAAAACTGCCTTTTCCATGTCAGTCAGAATTGTGTGTCTGTGCTAATCCTGTTCTTCCATATGCCTGAGCTGAGAGATCAGAGTGGGAAAGGTGGGGAGGGAGGACATGATTTCTTTAAAAAGTCAAACCCCTAAGTTTCCATGGTCTGAAACATAAGAGCAAGTTCATAATCTTTTTCAGCCCATCACATGTACAACAGATATTTTTCCTTGCAAGACAGATTTAACTTTCTTTACTAAGTTAATTTGCAGACAAGAAGAAAATCCACTGCTAAGTACAGCTTCAGGAATAAGCCAAACACGTGCCTCACTCCCATCCCCATCTGTACCACATTTTCCATTCCCTGCTCTGCCTCTGATTCTTTCCCACCAGCTGGGTCTTGATGTCTCTCCTCACCACCTTTCTCTCCCTTCCAACTGTTTTTCCCACTGGAATTCCTTCCCCTTTTGCCAGCATCCTCCTCTCCCTCAGCACATGAACTCAGGCACATCAGCACTGAACTCTCAAACACGCAATGCTCAAGTGGACCCAAAACTAGTCAAAACAAGCTCATCCATCAATAGCTTTTAATGTCAAGAGCTCTGAGGGCAGGGGTGGAGGTGGAAGGCAGGGCCACAATGCATATTCAGGCAACAATGGAACTGTTGTTACACAGCAATTAAGAGTGCTCCTCTAACAGGTTGGCACTGCACTTTTGTGAAGGTGAGAGAAGCCACAAAACATTTACATTACCCAGAACAAGCAGCTTCAAGTGCCTTTTATGTCCAGCCTGCATCTCCTCAGCAGTCATAGGAGATCCAAACCTGCCTTGGGCCAAATAGTGATGCATTTTTAAATAATATTAATCACTTTTTACCATGACTTTTTGGTTTGCTGAGTCAAAAGTCATATTCCTTATTGCTGGGTATGCCTAGGTGCTGCACTGTGAGCATTAATTAAATGGACATATGGAATTGGTTATGCTGTACTTGAGCCACAAAGCATAAACATAAATAAAGGAACTTCTTTCTTTACAAATATTAGTCTAAAATAATTTATCCAAAAATTAATTACCAAAGTATAGTAACAGTATCTTTAGGAGCTTAATCAGAGTCAAAACTCCATCCCATACAGAAGAATCTGTACTTCCTTCATATTCAAGTCTATTAAATTATTTCCACGTACATGGGACACAGAATTTTAACGTGTGAATCTGGCAGGATTTGGCTGCTGCAATCCTACCTGGTATGAAAGTCAGGGGCTGAATTCTAAGCAGAGATGAATTGAAAGAAAGCAGCAGGAGAGGCTGCTTGACAAACAGCATGTACCTCCACTAAGACCTGAACACACCGGGTAGGATTTCCATAAGGTGAAAAATATGGCTCTAAGCCAGATATAAAAATGAAAAGCAAAAACAGCGTAAAGAACTGAGTGTCTGAAGACTTACAAGAGAGCTGATGCTCCCTGCATGGCTGAAGGGCTGAGCATGCTATTGACTGAGATGACAGAGTTTTTGGACAATATGGGAAATCAAAGCATGCCAGAGAGCTGGAGATCCAGCATTGTTCTGCATCCCCTCCTTTCCAAATGAGGGGACTGAAGCAGAAAAATTATTTTCTATTGAATAATAGAAAAAAAAAAAAAAAAGCTTGTGCCTTCAGTGCTGGAAAAAATCCTTGTGCAGAAAGAAAGGGCCATGGACAAAACATACCCAGTGAAGGACTAAGAGCCCATTTCTTAGTGCAGTGCCTTACCTGCATGGAGACAGCTCCTGTAATTGCCCTGATGAGTTGTCCCACAGAGGAGAGACCAGGTACTGCTCCTTACCAGCATTCATGCCTGGAGGCACAGGGCAGGAACACAGCAGCTCAGCTTTTATGTCAAACAGTGCAAGGCAGACCAAGCAATAAGTATTTTTCTACATTAGTGGAAGAGGATATCAAACTCCAAGCTTGCTGAGCACTTGATTTAGTCCTCAGTCAGCCCAGGAGATATCAACAGGGAGTTTGGCAGCATCCAACACTCACAGGTGCTCAAGGAACATTTCTTATCAATGACTTTCCAAAGCAGGAGGAAAGGGTATGATTTTGGCCTCACTTGTAGTGACACAAGAGTCACTTGGCTTCAGAAACAACCATCTCTGGCAGAGTGGGGACTGGAAGCCACAATTCCTGGGTAATGTATCAGCAGCATATCAGAAGTACTGGCCCCAGGCTGAGCCCAAGCCCTGAGCTTTTGTCAAAGCACCAAACTGAAGGACAAGCCATCCCATTTTAGCTCCCCTCTTCATCTCTCTCTAGCAATTCTGCAAATATTGATTAAGACTGTACTGTTCACTCGTGGTTGATAAATCCTTCTAACAGCTCATTGTGGGAGATTTCAAATTCCTTTTTTAGACCATCTCCTATATATTTACCTACCAGCAACCAAATAATAGTATGAAATTAAAAACACATTAACTGCAAGTATCTATTTATAGAAGCAGGTGAATGCTGCAGGGACAATCATCACATTTTTACAGCATAGCTACTTTGGATAAAAGTTAGAGGGAGGCAGGATTATTACCTGTGAGGAGATGAAGTGGATCATTTCAGAGCCTTGCTTGGTTTGTGACAGGAGGTCAAATGAAGATATTCTAAGGTTAAAGTCAGGGTTTCCAGGTGACCTGCATTTTGCCTCAAGAAAGCTTCTTTTTTCCTTTATCACTGCAACCTTTCTCACCTGTAGAATATTATTCAATAGGTTTTCCTTGTCTCCCAGCCAAGATCCATTTTCTCCAGAACCAGCAGACAACCACAGAAAATGAAATAGCACCTGCTGGTCTCACCTTTTTATGGTGTTTTATCCATCTTTATCTTCCTCTCCTCTCTAAATGGCAGAATTAAAAAGCAGGTTTTATCCTGTAATACAGATGAGAAATTTATCCACACCATATATCTTGTGTCAAGCTGACAGAGCAAATTGGGAATGGGGGAGACACGTGTGGGGGATGTGGACTGAATAGAGGAGGATTAGCAGGACAGACAAGTACATGGGATACAGAATTTTAACATGTGAGGAACACACGTACAGGAAGAATTTAAGTCAGAACTATCCAGTCCACTCCCAAGAGTCCTGGGCAAACATGAAACCATCCAGTCCACAAATCACTTTTAAATGTTTTTTGTGTGCAAGCTGTCCATCCACACAATAAAGGGTGCTTCTAGGCACAAAGCTGGGAAAAGAGACTTGAAAATTTGCCTTTTCTTAGGACTTTTGGGCTTCCTTACTCTTTTGCAGATCTGGGAGTGCCATTTTCAAATGCTCCAGTGTTTTTACTAATTTTCACCAAGTGAGACTGGATCCCAGGTCCTTTGGAGGATCCAGAGTGATTTTCTTCTTTCTTGGTTCATTTTTGTTTCAGCTATTCAGAACATTTGGGTTGTTCATACTGAACATTGCAAAGTTACTGCCTCTTCCCACCCTTATAAATGGGAATTTTATTTTACAAAAACAGAACAAAATGTTTATTCTGATCTGTATCAAGAAACCAAGTCCCACTTCCCATCATCTCTTCCAACAGAGCCTCTATACAAAGGGAAGACGTCCTTAAATACCCTCTTTGCCTTGATGAGTACAGAGCTTTCCCCATCTGCTCTCTGAGCATAGACACGAGCCCAAGCCTTGTGTCAACATGTTCCCAGCCTCCTTCCATAATGTGGAAACGACACCGGCCGCTGCTTGCGAAGATGAAATCAAATGAATAAATGAATGTCAACAGACTGTGGGTAGAGGCCCAGAGGTTGCATAACAGACACACTACAAGTGCACAGATGCTGTGAAGCCAAAGTGGGTGCTGAGTGGGTTGTCAGGGCTTGTTTTGGAGGGATGCACCTACCCATGTCACCAGCACAGCTGTCAGCCACTGAATTATTCCCAGTGAATTAAGAAACAAAAAATAACGCTCTCTACCCATCCAGTACTCATGCAGTCCATTTAGAGGGAATATTATGTGACATCTCTAGGTAAATCAGATGTGGAATTATTATAGCATGGTTCCTCTTCCCTGCAGGAACAAAAGCTGGAGATATTCTGCAAAATTCTATGTCAATGTCAAACTCAATAATGCTCCCCCAAAAAATTATTACCAGCTGCACATGTGGCAATAATGTCACACTAAGGGCATGGCTGCATGGATGAGGACTGACAGACTTATGCTCCATGCTCCAGCTCTGAGCTGGCCAGATGCAAAGAAATTCTACTCTAGAAGCAGAGAGCCACATTAGCAGGGTGACAGCTTATGCAAGAAGAAAGGACAAAATTTTTGCCACTATGGTTTTCTGAATGCCACTGTTTGTACCTATTTGTCTCCTTTTCAGATGCCTGTCTTGCCCTTTAGTCCTTTAACCTGAACTGGAATACTTTCTTTTTATTCTCCTCTCTTGCAGTAGAAGAACTATACAAACCAAGGCTGATTTCATAAGCCTTGGCAACAGCTTCTTAAATAAACAGCACACTTTTGGGTTTTGTTCCTCTGAAACAGAAATGCTGCTTCATCTTCTTTGTGCCACTTCCCCTCCAAAACTGCAGCAGCAGCAAAGCAATTAAGGGAGCATGAGGTAATATTCCATACAGAAAACCTACTTCATTCCACACAAACAGACAAATAACCTCCAGCTTGAGAAGGAGGAATGCACAAACACTTAAAAGTTAATTCCCAAACCCAGCAAGACAAAGGCAGAGTTAAAAGACTCAAAACACCTGAGAAAGCAAAACAGTCTCTTATCCCTCACTAAAGCAAACACAAAGAATAATTGCATTCACTTTCCAAGCTGGCAAGCCAGCCATAATATATTGCCTGCCACAGCAATCATTGTTCTTGTGTTCTCCACCCCAGCCTGATACACACTCAGCAGATTCATAACTCTTTCAAGTTCTCCAAGATAAACAAGTGGGCACTTGATAAAGAATTTCAGTTATAATATTCCTTGGAGCATCCAGCATGCCACCCCCACCCCCAATACAATGGGAGATTTGTCCCTCACCTCCCCAGGGACGCAGTCTGCAGGTCAGCTGCAGAAGGACCAGAAGTTTCTTGTGCTTCTGGAAGTCTGTCTTCTGTGCAGATGGGTCTCTGACTTCCACAGCTGCCCCTGGCATCCTCCAGTGCCCCCATTCCCAGTGGGATCACAGAGGGGTTGTACTGTGCTGGCCACCAGTGCCTGTGATGAACACCCAAAGGCCTCGCTGCGCACTGAACTCACCGTGGCTTTTGGCAGCACGTTTGTTTTCTCCTCTTCTGTGCCCAGTGACTAAAAAGCTCCTGCTCAACTTGACTTCTACTTCCCATGGCCAAATCCCAGCCTGAAAATCCCTCCTCAAATGCTGGACTGCCACAAATGGTGTGGGAAAACCACCCTCAGCCAAAGGTGCCCAGAGTTTGGAAAAGCCATCTCCCCCTTCACGCCAAGGCCACAGTGGATTTATCTGACAAGCAGCCTTTGTCAGAAGGGACTGCTGGGGTGAGAAGGGCACCCCAGGGTTGAGCTGCTGCCAAGAGCCAGGAGAACTCAACAGACTGCATTTAGATAAAGGCAGGTTTTCTGATGCATTCAAACCTTGCTTCAAGGAATCCATTAGATTCACATGTTTGGTGGTGGAAAAAATCCTGACAGTCTTTGGCCACGTTTAGCACGCAGGAAATCCTGGAGGGAAACTGGGGACCACCTACACGTGTGCATGCACACAAAACAAACTGCAGGTGTCTGCTTCCTGAGACAGCAACCAGCACATTCAAAGTGAGAATCTGCCCAGGACTGTCACATTACTGCTGCCAGATACATCTGCTCTGGTAGAAAATCCTCTCCTCCAAATCTCCTTAGTCCTGAGCTGCACCACACACTGCAGCTGGCTGGGAGGGCACTGAAATTTGCATCCTCAGTTTTTGGAAGCTGTTGCTCAGCTCCCAGCTGGAAGGTCTCTGAAAGCTCCTGCTCAGCTTGATCCTGGCCCCAGCTTCACCACCAGTTCTCCCAGTGGGTGCCTGCCCTGACTGCCCCGGGGCACAGAGGTGCTGCAGGGCTGGGGCCAGTGAATTGTCCCCAGCACAGGGTGTGTCACCCAGGGGGACTCTGCAGAGCCAGCCCCTGCTGTACCTGGGGCAGACTGGATACCAAGCCTAAGAGCCCATTTCTACAACAAAACCAGAATGGTTCCAATATTCCCAGTGAAATATTCTGCCTCTCCTTGGATAATAGCTCCTGCAGCCTGTGGAGCATGACAGATGCATTTTGCATCCTGTACACAACTGTACTGGCTGATATACTGCCTTCATTTCACTGCTCAACTTGGCCAAAACCAAGGGAGACACATGGATTGCTCCCTTTTCATGTTTTCTGCCCTCTCCTCCTCCTTCTTCCTACATCCTACTATTGTCACGATATTCTAGAATTCCACCATTTTGCCTGACCACCTTAAGGAAAAGGTAAAAAATGTTAGCTTGCCAATCAGAGTGCCTTTGTAAACTATGCAGAAGTGTATCTAAACTGCCATCTTCTCACTAATAAACGAAGAACGTAGCATTAACCATATTGGTTTGAAATATGTTCTGTCCTGTGCAGCTTTCCTGTTTGATGAGGACCCTGGTTTCAGAGGTGCTCGACAGGCAGAGCTGCATTTAACCCAGCCCAAGCGTCTCTGCCCACACATCTTGTCCCCCACCCTGTCCATGCCCATGGCAAAGGCTTTGGCTGCATGAAACCTCCCTTCTCCACAGCCTTGAGCCCTGCTGCCATCCCTGCCTCCCTTCTCCACAGCCACCAGCCCTGCTGCCATCTCTGCCTCATGCCCTGAGGGTGACATTGTTCCTCCATCAGACCACTCTGCTCCTTCCTGCTAAGGCTTCACCATCAGCGTTCTGCTGGTTCTGAAGCATCTGCAAGCACTTGGCCCAGGTTTCTCCATCCCTCCCCAGGTCTTCCTGCTGCCTCTGCAGACTCCCTGTGGCTTGTGCCATGGTCTGTAAGAGGAAGATGAGGCTCGCTGCCTCCACCAGCCCTGCAAACCCACAGCAGGCAGAGGCAGCTCCGGGCTAATGTCACAGCCACAGCTTCAGCACGCGGCAGGGTGACTCTGACCTAGTTTTAACCCTGCTAAATATTCAAAGAAAGAACACGACAGCGTGTGGAGAAAGCAGTCCAAGGCTTTCCCTGTTTCCTCAGTATTCTCTGCTACTTTAATACCCACACTACATTGGAGCACATCCAATGCCAAATCTTCTTATGGGTGTACCACGAGAGGAAAAACATGGTAATGCTTGAAAGGTGGGATGCTTAGGGTGGGTTTTTTTGGTTTTTTTATATGATTATAGGAAGATGTGAATTTTCAAAGATTAGCATTTTGACAAAATTTAAAAAATAAACTGAAAATATTTTTAAGTGGAAATGTCCTTTAAGTTGCTTACCTTTTCTTTTTGCTTGTTTTTTTTCAGTCTTTTTGTTCTTAGTCATCAGGAGCTAAATACTAGGTTGACTATCATTCTGACAGGCCTTTCTTGTTGTGCTGGTTTTAAGAAAATGGATTTTTGTGCACTTGGCTTTATCTTTGTTTCAACATCTGCCTTTCCCTTACCATTGCTGTTTCACTTCCACAATAGAAAATACTCAAAATACTTCAGCTTCTCTTGATTCTTTATTAACTCTAGACCATTATGTAGTATATAACTACTTCTTTGCTATGGAAACACTATTTTATTTGAATCACCCACACAGTTCTGGGTATTTCTGTTTTTCAGCATTTTAATTTCAATATAAAACTGTGTTCACTGACAGTGCAGAGGGCTTTACTGAGGGTAAGGGCAGCACAGCATCCTGGTCTCTGTTCTTCAGATGGTACTGAAGCCCCTCAGCCAGGATCTGGTGATACCCAAGATGTCAATGTGTCCCCTGAGTCTGAGAAGACACACCTAAGGCTGAGCTATGAAACTCCACCATGGCAGGAATGGGAGCATTGCCTGGCATAGGAACCATAAGAACCTGTGGCTAAACAGAAATCCTCCAAATACTTCCTACCAGTGATCATGAAAAAGAAGAGATGCTCTTCTCATCCAACACAGCTAGATGCTCAGTGTAGTGACATTTTCTGCTCTGGAGAACTTGAGCACCACAAAGCAGAGCAAGCAAAGAAATCTGAGGAAAGAAGTGAGGAAAGCTTCCTGGAGAGGAATTTCCTGTGGAGCAAGAGGACAGCAATGGGACACAAAGACACAACCATGTTTTGAATGTGCTCCTGAGGGGCTCTGCCATTTGATAGCACATGTGAAACAAACCCCAGACATGGAGATCCTTGTCAGAGTGCTCAAGAAAAAAGGCAAGGACAGGAAGCCAGGAAAACCATTAATCAGTAGACTGCAAGTGGTGTTGTTTCTGGCATAGGTTGAGAGAACGCTGATCATTAACTCCTATGAACATTCCTGACCTTGCTCAGGAAGGCTCTTAATTAAATGATTATGTCCCTTGACTTCTGCAAGTCTCAGGCATCTGCCTCTCTGCCTTCCTCAGCAAGGCATTTTTGGGAATCAGGATCTCCATGATTACACTCAACTAATTAGTTGAAAAGCATTTTCATCTGGACTCCAAGCAATCAAATTAAATACAGTTAATGTGGATTTGGCAGGACTACACACAAACAAAAGTTGCTCTGTTTTTGTGCAAAATTGGAAAATCAGTTTTTGCTAATAGCCTGGTGTATGAAATCTGCTGCTTCAGCTTTTCACTGTTTACCCATCTTCTCCATTTTGCTGCAAAACTGTTGATGCAATTCTGCTGTGATAAATGAAGCCCAAAACCTCACAACATCCTGCCTTTAGCAAAAGACCTTGTAGGAACCAGAGACTGAGAAAGAATGAATTGTTCTGCTTTGCAGTAGAAGTTGATAAAGACAAAGAGCATGCTGGAAATAAAGGAACATGCCGAAAGTAAAGGAATCAACTTTATGCTACTTTATCAAAAGAGATACAAGACAGTGATATAAATCATCAGGTTTTAGCAGCTATAGGAAATTTTTTGCATTGTTATTGCACAATCACGCTGAAGGCTTCTGACCAATCTGTCCGAAGAGCACAAGGAAATCCAGTGGCAGTCAACTTTCAGTCCAGGTCAGAGGTTTAAAAAACAAACTGGGCCCTTGTGAGTCAGGCATGCTAGGAAGACACAGTCAGTAGTTTCTTTTATAAAGAATTAAACCTGTTTTAGGTTAGCAATGTATATTAAGTGGCATGAAGTACCACTTTTATAAGCCAATACTTTTTAAGGACCAGTGAAGAACTGGTTTAGACTATTTCTCTGAGGTTCCAGCAAAATGATTTCATGTTGACATCCCCAGCATTTTGTCTAAAAACACCTGTCTCATCAGGTTATCATTTCAACTAGAGAAGGGACTGGAGAAGGAAACAGATGGCTGATGAATCCTCAACAAGAAACAAGAAAACATATGCCATGAATGTATTTACAGTCTTTTCCTCTTACTGTTGTTACCATGCAAATAGGAATCTTTAAACATCTTCTAACCATTCAGTAAATCATTTCACAGAATAATGAATTCAAGTACTGTGAATCAGCCCCCAAAATTTAATGGTTTCTTTTAGTTTTTATGTTTTAGTTTTTATGTCACATCTGGAAACCAGTAGGACATGGTACTTGGGTGTACCTTCAGAGGGTGATACTTGGCTTTTCCTCAGCTCTCCATGCCTGTGGTCAGGACCTCTGTTTCCACAGAAGAGTAGAAGCAGGACGTGCTGACCATGTCTGCTGTAGTGTACAGCAGAGAAACTGCCTCGTGTTCTTGGAAGTCAGCCCTGTGTTACACAACTGCAGTTCAGAGGTTACAAAGGCAAAGGCTTTGCCAGCAGACTCCACACTTCAAAGCCGTGGCAACAATTGCTGGATCAAACAGAGAGGAAAGAAGTTGCCTCTGGGTCCCTGAAGCAAACTGGAGTCTCAGAAGAAAAAACAGGATCCAGAAGAATTTGCTGAGAAACAATGAGGAAAAAACCCTGCTCATTTATATGGAACAAAAGCCTGAGTCCTCAAGAAGCTCTCCAAGTTGCTTCCACATCCAATCAATATTTTCTTTAGCACATATGGAATGAGCCTCAGCCAACTTCCTCCTCCAGACATTCCTATTTCTGACTATCCTTAGAAAGAAGCAAGGCAGCTAATTCAAAATCTCATTCATATGAACAGGAGCCACCAGGCTTGCAGGGACAGTCTCACCATCCTGTTTTCCTGACTCAACAAATTGATGCAGATAAGCTCAGCCATACATCCAAATATATGCACACATGTGCCCTTAGCTCACAGCAGATGTGAGGTGATGTCACATGAGCCTAAACAGCCAGTGACAGACAGAAAACCTGAAGACTGAAATTTCTTACAAATGCAAATGAAAGAAAGGAAATTTAAGACTGGTCATAGATGACACTGGGGCAGAGATGAAGCCTGGTCTACAAAATCTACACAAGCAAAGTGGAATTGCCATTCCATACAAGCCTGACTCTTTCTTATAGTCAGCACCAAAGTCACATCAGCTTAGGGATGAACCAAAAGAACCTTGGCTGAGGCACAATGCCAGCAATTTGGATTTGCTTGAGTATGACCTCTCCCTCCTGCTGCAGCAAAACCTCCTCAGAAGTTCTCTTTTAAGAAACTCTTTGCTGCAAAAATTAAAGCTAATGAGACTTCTCAAGGAGATGAAACCGCCCCCGTTCCAACTTCAGCATCTTGAGGCTCAGACTGTTCCTTGAAAGGAGGATTTGCAATACACATGCTGCCAAAGAAGATTTGCTGAGGGATGGAGCCTCCTCATCTGTCCAGTCAGCACCATGGATGGTGGGTGCTCATCTCTGCTGCCTCAGTGAAGAGCACATCACTGCAGCTCACATTATCACCAAAATGGGGCTGTGCAGAGAAGTTTGGCATGGATGCAGAAGGGTCAAGGCACACATTATTTTCTGCTGACTTGCCAGAGCTCATCTCCTGGTGCCTCTAGACCCAGATATGAAAGCCTAAACTCTGCCAAAATACAGGGGAAACACTGCCTGAGCCTGAATTAATGTATAAACCTCACTGGATTTTAATGGCATTTGCACCCGATTTTGTAGGATGTGCTTGGGGTATTTACAGAGAATTTGTACCCAGGAATTCAGGACCAGTAAGCCTTAAATTCTGGGGGAAAAAAAAAACCTCCGAATCAAAGCTCATGTTTTCATGGTCAGTCCCAACCACTGAATTCCTACATTCATTGAGCAGCAGTCCTTGTGGCACCACATATTTTATACTCCTCTCAGTCCTGAAACCCCAACATTTCCATTTAGGTGACATTTTACTGCCTCTTCATTATATACCAGGAAAGAATGCTGATGGATTAGCATTACAGAAACTGGCATCATCTCAGACTCACGAGATTTACAGCAACTACCAAGTAAATTTGGATACTTTTTTTAGCTCCCACTCTTCCTTTTTTAGAAATAAATCTTAAGAAAATACAATCCCAAAGGCCTAACAGGCACACATTTACAGATGGCAGCAGTGAATCATAAATGACATCTTTTCCTGGTACTATTTATGAGAGCCAAAAAACCTGAACATATTATGAGCCATTTATAATGTTCTTCAGCAGAACAGTCAGCCAAGAGACAGAGCTGAAAGCCTGTTGTAACAAAAGGTAGCAAAGTGAGGAGGAGAACAGTATCTATAATTACTACTCCAGTGATAAAACAAGCATATTACAGCAGATGGTTTAACACAAGATCACTATTAAATAAAACACTTTGCTCCAATGCCAAGAGATGAATATTCAAGGAATGAACTGAGTAAAAGTGTACAAAGGCAGCAAATGCAGCTCAGTAAACCCAGAAGTTACAAGAAGTGCAAGGCTAACCAGAGATCAAACCCCACACAATTCTCCACGTTGGCTGAATAATCCTTCTGCAGTCCAAACTTTCACAATTAGGAATTCATCAAGGCAAATGGCAGGACTGAGCATATTGATGGCACAGGAACCTGATCACATCTGACTGATAAAAAAAGGTGTGACTGTCAACCCCAAAAGAAACTCAAACCCTCACAAACTCAATTTGCTGAGCTTTTTCACGTACCACTTTAGAAACTTCCCAGTTCTTCATAAGAAACAGACTCTAATTCATCTTCTTGGCAGCTTCACAGTTGTAGGATGTTGTTTGACAAAACAGGAGCCAAGTTATAATCTAAAAAGAGGTTCTTTTCAATTTTAGAAGTTTTGAAAAATATTTTATGGTCAAAAGTAAGGCTGGAATTAATTAAAGTAAGGCTGCACCACAGAGTATGGAGCTGCAATGCTCATGCTGCACAGCAGGGCTCCAGCTCTCAGGGGGTTTGGAAGCACTAGAAAGGATCCCACCACTAAAAAAGCATTTTTAATTTTTTTTTTTTTGCAACTTGCAGGTTTTTTTAAATGAAATATTCCTGTAATTTTGGTATTATCTGTGTAATATCTTTAGCTGAGACTCAACACTTCCAAAGCTTGAGACTCACCTACTCAGCTCTGTAAGATAATTTAAATTATAACATGAACAAGGAGAAGAAAAACAGCAACAGCAGATGGTACAAATGCATAACTCATGTAAACCTCTACAAAATGGTTTCAGAGTAAAAAGGCATTGGTCATCATATTAAAATTTAAAATATCCAAACACTTTTTCAGTGACCCTTCCATACCCCTAAGGACTTTGGGTGCATCAGACAAATCCCTGTGATTGGAAATACAAATCCTTCACCATCAGCTCTCTCTAGCTGCCACGACTCCCAGCAGGTTGCTTGAAGTTGCAGGAAAACAGATGAGTGGAGCCTCTTAAACTATGCAAGATTTAAAAGTTGTTTTAAAAAGCTATGTAACAGAAACATTTTTCAGACTTAAAAGTCTTTCTACATATTAAGAACTAGGAGAAGGGAGACATACAGCCATACAGCATTGGTGACATATATATATATATATATATATATATATATATATATATATATATATATATATGTATATGTTTGTGCATATATGTATATACACACATCATACACACAAATATATATATGGCACCAACAGCCTCCACAACAGCAACTGAGCAGTTGCTGCCTTGATTTTCTCTGGTTACACGTGCTTATGTGTTATGAAGAATCAATGATACAAATCTCAGACACAACTACAGACCCTGCTTCACCTAAACCTTCAGTTTCTGACTATTTTAAGGGAAGAAATTTTATCCTGGAAGACTGGGAAACTTTACTTTAAGGCTTGTCAAATGATATTATATATTTAATGGATGATTAATACATATTTAATATATGGCTCTTGGCGACCATAACCTACGGTTTTATTTTTTTAGTCAGGGATGAATAGGCAACATTAAGGTATGGTTCTTCCTTTATCTTATCACTACACTCGCATGCATGCTTTGTATGGAAAACTTTATTTGATAATAAAAATAGCATTCACAGACTTTCTCCTTCTTTGTTGCTACATCATATACATAGTGTCTGTTCCAAGGAAAGAAGCTCTTACTGGGTAAGTCCACATCTACTCATCCTAGTGTTATGTATAAACCCAATTAAGTCAAATAAAGCTATGAACAATGTAGTATTTATATATGCATAGTGTTTTATAAAAAAGATTGGCCCACATACTGCTTTTCATCAACACAGAAAAGAGCATTTTGCCTATAGCATGTTGCAAGAAATGATGATTGGAGAATATAGACTGCATACAAGTGCTTAATAATATATAAGCAGGCCCACCATGAAGAAAGAAATGATATTTTCAAACCAACAAAAGCTTTAGAATTACTGATACAGTCTCCCATTTTAAAACAGCTTTACATACCTGATTCAGTTTACATTAAAATATATCCCCTGAATCAAATTTTTTCCATTTTTAGAAATATAAACACTTAATCACATTCCTCACACCTAAATTTTGTCATAAATCCTCTTTTATACAAGAAAAAGGCAACAGTTTTGTTTTTTTTTTCCAACAGGCTCTATTAATTACAATTTCAACTGTACACACAATGATTGGCCATCTTCTTTCTTGGTTTTGTTTTTACAGTACCATGGCAACAACAGTGATAGACTTGCAATGGTTTTGTGTTCATATGGAGGATGTGGGTCAGTATACATGTACACACCAATGCACTGAAAAAGCAGCAGTTTCCTTTAGTGGTCCAACAGTAACGGCAAACATATTGGCTCAGCTAGGCAGTAATCCATTAAATCTTAGACCAATGCTACAGCAGACTTACCACACAGCTTGCAAATTTAAAAATACAACTTAGAAACTTGCAGGTTTCTCTTTTGCTGCTGTTCTTAGACTCAAATTTACAGCATATAATCAGGTATGGATAGGCTTCCACAACCAGGTTGTCCCACTGATTACCTCTTTTAGCCTGTGATTTTCTTTTGATACTTTTTTTTTCCTTTTTTTTTTTCGTTTACCCTCCCCAGCAAGTGCACTCCTTTTGTCTCAGTAAGGATGAACCAGTAAAACAACGAGAAACCAACCCTTTAAATACAGAGCAAGAAGAATTGAGAGCTTTTGGAATCTGGCAAAATAAAAGCTCACTGGTTTTGCCTGAGCAGAAGGAACACACCTACTCCGAGCAGGGGGACCGTGCTCCCACCGCATTGTGCCTTGTCCCAGAATCCCAATCCCTCCCCTTGCTTCCAAGCAGATACACAATACCATGCATGCTGGGCTTGCTGTCCATATACAGCTGGGAGATGAGCAGGGCTGCTGCCTTAATGACATAGCATCGTTACATGTTGCTGAGGCTAATGAGAGCTCAACAGTCCACGTTAGCGTGTGACACAGGCATGGTGGTGACCAGTCCTTCTGCCTCTGCGCATCCTGTCCAGGGGGCCTGAAAGTATAAACTGTTCATGGAACAAACTACAAATTACATATTGTAAATCGTCTTGTGCTGTGTGGGTTTGGTTGCTTTTTTTTTTTAATTATTTTTAATTATTTTTTATTATTATAAATATCCTTCATTGAAACAGTAGTCTCTTCAAACAGTTCTTGCAATTTTAGGAACATTTGTCTCTTTCCTTTTTAATTCCTTCAGCAGGAGCGCTCCATTCCTACTGAGATGAACAATTTTCTTCCTTCCCCACCCTCAACCCTTAAAAAATTTTCTACATACAGTGTAGCAGTGAGTCACTAGAGAACAGTCTGGATCAAATTATTCAAACTTGGTCATAAAATCCTTTGCCTATATTATATTACTGGCTACCCCCACTTACTATATTGGGGAGGGGGGGAAAGTAGCCCAATAAAGGGATTATTTTTAAGAAATCTACAAAGAATGTAGAAACAAAATTTTATAATCCTTAAGGACCAACATTTGGCAAGTAATTAAAAAAAAAAAAAAAGAATACACTGAAAAATACTTTCTTTAATATTATACATCAGGCACAACGCTTTTTTAGTTTTAAGATTTCATCTGCATAAACGGTTTGTAGGATCAGCAGGCGGCGGACGTCTCGTCGCCTGCGAAAGCCAGGTTGGTTTCGCTCGCTCCTCTGCTCCCTTGGTTTTGGGAAGGCGCCGGGGACCCCGGGGAGCCGCTCAGATGCTGAGGTCGGTGCTGCACTCCTTGTAGGGCCGCCTGCGCTGCTCGGGCGGGTGCCTGCGGCTCGGCTCGTGCTTCCAGCCGGGCTCTTCCCTCTCCCGGTGGCCAACTCTCTCCTCCCTGAGCCGTCTGTCAGGCGACCTGTCCCTCCGCCGGTCGGAGGACTTGGCCCGTCGGTCAAGGGAGCTCTCTCTTCTCCGCTCCGGGGACCTCCTGGGCTCCGTCAGCCTCTCCAGCGACCGCCGCCGGCGGCCGGGCGACCGCTCTTTGCGCCTCTCAGGAGAGAGGTCTCTCCTCCTCTCAAGTCGCTCCCGCCTCTCCAAAGTGTTGTCAGCGCTCCTTGTCCCTTCCCTGCGCTTTTCGGGAGACCTCCTCTTCTGCCCGTTCACCACCGCCCTCTCTGGCTGCCTTTCGTGCCTCCTCTCCGGCGACCTCTCTGTCTTCCTGCCTGGCACGTGGTCGTTGGTTTTAGAAGTCCCATTCCAAGTGTGGTGTTCATTGGGATGTCTGCTAAACTCTCTGCTGCCTTTTAGGTCTCTAACGTAAGTCCGCCTGTCCCCATGTTGTGATGATTTGTGAAGGTCTGGTGGATAACTGGACTCCGATGATGGGTGCTGCCGTCGGTCGGATGGCGCGGGTTTCATTTCCGATACATTTTGTGAACCTGTGGCGGGACTGTTCCTGTCACTGCTGGGGTCTGAAAGAAAATAACAGCACAGGGTTTGGTATTGATGCCTTCCGTGGTGCTGTGACACCACTTAGCACTCTTCAGACTTCATTAGTGACAAAAACAAACAACTGTTCAAGCAGTCAGCGAAGGCTAACCGAAGCTTTTGTTAATTTAACTGTGAACAACGAGAGTTACAGGTTAGTACTGGTGCTGCTCTGATCGTTAGCCATGTTTTGGTCCAAGCTGATCTCATCTTTATGCTCTTCTGGGCATGGGGCACTTTACATTTCTCCCCAGGCCCAATTCATAAAGTTTCAGTTATACTACATTCTTTCCAGTGGAAAAAAAACCCATTGTAGTTCAGGTTGTTGGCTGCTTTTTTTTAATAGCTTCCAATAAAGAGGGTCTTTAGGAAACAATTTGTGTGTTTTAAGACATTATAAAGAACTGCCTTCCAGGTGTGGGAGGCCTCGGTTCAAATAGCAGAAAACGTACAGAAAATAGAATTGATTATTAAGTTTTCACCTTGTAAAATAACATTTTGAAAATGTGAGAATTAGACTGTAATCATGCCATTTCCATTTCATTTAAGGCATAGCTTAATCTCACTTAGTGCTACCATGTTATGTAAAGTCCTAGGGTAGATTTTGGTTTTGCCACAATGATTCAAACAATGATGACAGTAGTTATGATTTTTTCATATCAAAGCAATGGAAAGATATTGTAATATGTAGGATGGCTTTGAATCAAATCTAATCTCCAGTTCATTATTTTTCATGTACTATTTGAGGTAAAATACAGCTGAGCTGCCTCTGCAAGACAAACTGCAAAGCAGAAGTAGAAAAAGAACATCCAAACTAAACCCCAGCCCTGCGCTGCAGCTAAGCTACAATCACTCCCGTCATTTGTAACTGATGTTTATGAATGATTCATTACAAACATAAAAAACATAAAAGTAGCTGCGCTGCCTTAATGCAAGTGCTGCTTTTATTTACTTATTGTTTTCTTTCTTAAAGTAACTCCTTCGTGGCAGCTTGGCTGGCATTAGCCACTTCCTTACGCTTGCACCCCAATATCCACCTTGAGGTGGAATGCCCTGGTGGCAATGACTGGAAACCCTTACAAACACTTGTGAGGACAGATTTTTTTTTTTCCCCTCTTTTTCTCCTTTTTGCCTTCCCTCCCACCAAGCCAAACATTCTACATTCCTCCTGCCATCATGTCAAGTGTCTCCCATTTGATGGCATTTCCACTCCTGAGCTTGGGAGGCTCGGTGTGTGCATGGGCTGTGATTTTTGTCAATTCCAAGTAGTGAAACCCATGTTGCAGCTCATTATGAGCACTTTGAGGCCACAGCTGGTGATGGGACCACGCTGCTTTTCTGTGGCTGTAAGCACGTGGCTTGTGGCAACCTGCCTCTCACACAAGGTACCAGCGAGGTTCACACATGTCCTGTGGTGTGTGTACTTACAATCTGGGGGACGCAGGGTGTTCGGGATGAATTGCTGTACATACAGAATATAGCGAAGCAGAAAAGCAATGTGAGGGAATTAGGCCACAGCACAAAAACACCTAATATTGATTTTAGCTACAAACCGTAGTTTGATTATGGCCCATAAGGTAGAAGCAAGACTCCCCGAGCTTGTCATTTCTCATACATGCAGCGATATTAGGAGGTATCATCGCTGAGGAAGGAAGAGCCCAGCACCAAGAAAAGTAAGAGAAAGAGAAAGAGAAAAGTAGAAAATTTAGATTCCCTATAATAAAGATGAAAGAAAGAAAAATCTTCATATTTTATCTTAGAATAAAGAAAGTTTATTTTTCCAGTCAGATTGTCTAGGCTTCACCCAAATATAAGGCTGCAAAGACAGCAGTTGTTATTATTGTGACATAAAGAGACATCTAAGAGGTGATTCAATAACCCAGACAACGAGAGCATCCATTCTAAAAGACAGCTGGAACAGCGACACAGAATGTCATAGAAAAAACAGTAACAATCAAACAACAACGAAAAATAAAGTCCACCAGAGACCACAACATTAAAAATAAGTACAAAACTCATTACAAAAATATACAGCCTCATAGAGAAGCACGTTCCAATCAAGTCAGAAAAATATTGGAACTTAACATTATTAGAGGAACCATTTGCGACTGCAGCGAACAGAACAAAGAGAGAAAGGAGTCCCAAATGTTACAAGGATATTCTTTACAGTAGTGCAACCCCTGTATATTAAATCCTTGCTTGGAGAACGAACGTTCAGTGGTTAGCATTAGCCAAAAGAAAATTGGTGATGGATTTCCATCCTCAGTGCAACAGACATATGCTTTGAGAAGTGAAGCACTTAATTTACAGGGTATTTATGCAGTCTAGCATATGATACAGTACTGTACATCCAAAGGAGTATAGGAAAAGACAAAAGTAGAAAGAACATTACAGAATTTCAGTGCCATCATTGAACCTTCTGGTGTGCTATTTATATTACAGAAGTGTAAACCCACAGCTTCCCTTCCATGTCGTTAAACACTTCAATTGTTTGTTGGTTATAGTCTGAATTGGTCATTTTAAGTTAAATAATGAGGAGACTGAGCAGAAACTCTCAAACATAGTACTGTAAATGAAACTAAAATCTAGTTCATAAATTGTGCAGAAGGGTTTTGTTTCTGGTGTTAGGGCATGGAGAGAATGATAAACACAGAACTTACTGACACAGAAATAACCCAAATACGGGGAGGAAAGTATAAAGGACATCCCTTCAATCATCAGTTTCTATAGAAACCTCAAAGACCTTTGGTTGGGAGTAGCCCTCCATCGAGGGCACAATATTTGACAATTATCTCAAATAAATAAGACATAATTATAATATTAAATAGGGTGCTAAGTTAAGCCACCCAGCAATCCAACCTCCAGGGGAAGAAAAGGAAATCTAATGTAATTCTTAGTAAGAAACGTGGACTGACTGTTTCCCCCAAGACAGACACGAGAGCACCTTTTCATAACCTCCTCACCTTTTCAGACCTTACAAAGGAACTAGTTGAAACCAGCAGACTGTTTAAGGGGAGAGAAAAGGGCTCAGGAGGCCAAATCAATATATTTTTGCAGTAAAGCTTTCTTTTTTCCCCTTCTTTTTCTCAAATAACTTTATAAATATTTACATAAATATTAAGGAAAGGCAAAAATCTCATAAGCCATCTCGGCATTCATGTCTATGGATACAGCCAGGAACTAAGAGAAAAACCTAACCAAAAAAAAAAAAAAATCACTGCTTCAGAATAGCAACTTGGGATCCCAGTTTTTGCATTGATTAGAAGAAGAGACCTATGTGAAACAACAATTCAGCCGCTGAGAAACAGTTTGGCACAGTTCAATGACATTCCTTTTTTGGCTGGACAAGACAATAAGGTTTGTTTTGTTTTGCTTTCCTCTCTGATCACCAAAAAATACTGCTATGATGATCTTGCCTTACACTGCGCCCCAAGTCCATGGAAGCAAGCAAAGGATGAAATGTGTAGAAAATTCAGCACAAGCGAGGCAATTATATGTTGCAAAGGTTGGTAAGACACTGGTGAGAAAGGAAAATAAAAAAGAATTCCCGCTTCAGATCTTGAGACAAATATTCATGGAGTGATGCCAGGGAAGAAAGGAATGTTTTCATAGTTTGACCCACCATATTCTGGGACAGAGCCATCTCCACGTTTCAGAAACAGGCGGACCTTGCGGCCACCATTTTTAATCAGTTCAATGGCCCGAGCGTGCTTCATGTTCTTGGTAGTTTCTCCATTGATCTCTAAGATTTCATCACCAATCTGCCAATGTAATAAAGAGACTGTGATTAGAAACAAGGCCCCATGAGGGTCCCTACCAGCACACCACAAGACAGTGGCCATAGCAAAGCTGGACCAAGTATGCATCAGGTGAAGCTAAAGATGCCCAACTCCTTCCAGTGACCATCCACAGTGCCCACTGTGTAGGAGTCTGGGAGACATAAAGGCGATGGAGAAAGCTTGAGGTATCAAAATATTTCACTGCTGTTCTGAAAAATCACATTGTAATTACTGTATTGCTCAACAGTAAGTGCAGTTAGAATGGGTACTATTTTATTTAATTTTGATTATTATTAAAATCTTCAGTCAAAATGGCTGCTTGTTTCAGAGTCTGCTCCAACCAGGATGTTCACAGAGCTTTTCCTGGTCTGTTTCTAACTTGGCTATAGATATCTACTATGAATCAGCAAAGCTGATTCTGTAAATATAACAATTTATCAGGAGAAGAAAACAAGGTGTGGAAGAGCTCATCAGAGCATGGACTTTCACAGAGCAGCACTGATTTTGCATCATATTTTCATCAGCAAAAATTTTGGACCCATAGATCTACCCCTAGCACAAGAATTTTAAAAATGCCCTTCACATGACATATCTGGAGACAATGACATATTGGGAAAGTTATAATGCATTCTCTAACAGAGGTCCAAGGACTACATAAAACCTGTCAAATTATTTTTTCAGTAGGCATTTTATAACATTGCCCTTGTTATAATGTTTGCCATTTAGCTGATACGTGAAGTTAACAATTAATGTTAATCAGAACCTACATTATAATTTTGTAACCCATGGGCCATAGACATGTTCTATCCCCTCTCTGCCGACTAGCAGGCAAAGACTGTGGCTGTTCCATTTTCACTGCTACATGTGCACTTAGGCTTAAAACAACTTAGATCATGTACTAGAGCTTGGAAAGTAGTGTTGGAAGAAGGGCGTGAAGTCTTCCACTGAACACACACTGCTATGAACAGTGTACCAAGAGTGACAGATGCCATCAGCAGAAGTAAATAGAAACCACTTTCAGTTCACATTTAATTTCCCCTCTTAGCTGGAACAGCAGAAGGGAGAGGGAGGGAAGTCAGCTTATTCCAGAGCAAGGTGGTTTTAAAGGCAGTTTGTGCATACCCTCATTTTCCCACATCTCTCAGCGGGCCCATCCTCAGCGAGCCGCAGCACGTACAGGTCCATGTTGTACTCCCGGCCACCTCGCAGGCTGAAGCCAAACCCTTTGGCTCCTCTTTCTAGCTCAACAGTGTAAAAGTCTTGGTCCTGCTGGAGAGAAGACAGCAAACACCCAATTGAACAGGAAGTCAAATACTGCTCTGCTCTCATGTTGGAAGTATTCAAGCAATGCTTTGCTGGTAATACTTAAAAATGGAAAGTCAGTTGCATTTTCACATGCAGACCAGGATTTGCTGCTTCCTCACACCCTACTCTGCAATTTGGAGTTCTGGTGGTTGGTGAAGAGCTGTTGGAATGAGTGGGCTTGGCCATGTCCTGTGGTGCATTTTTGGGCACCCCTCTTACTCAGCACCTCCCGTGCCCATGGCAGGAGGGGACATTTTGGGAAGCTGATTAAAGGTTCTATCAACCAGGAAAGTCAAGGACAAGCTCCCTTCCAGTGCCAGATTTAGTGCAGTGTCTGATGGCACCCGGGGTGAGCCTGTGCCATGGTGCTGGCTTTTCATGCTGTTACCACATAATTTATTGCATTGAAAGAAGCTCAGAAGCCTTTGCATTGTTTTCCTCAAATGCTATTATGAGGATGCTTTGAAGTCCCTAATGGAAGATGTTGCTTCTGGGATGGCCAGTGGCAAGGAAAGTTAACAGTGAAATAGATAATCTCTCTAATAAGCTGCCGTCTGTGCAAGCTGGAACACTCCAGCTATTGCCCCTTATTAAGTTTTCCTCTTTTTTATTCTCTGAATTTATCATTTGCACACCACAATAGTTTCTGGTGAGGCCCCTCAAAACAGACAATTCAATAAACAAACACAAAAATTATTACTGCCCTAAAAACGTCAGCTCTTTTTTTCTTTATTTTTACTCCCTCAAAGTCTTGATGAGAATGTGTTAGAAATGCTTCTCAGCTGAAACAACAGCAACACATATTAAGACACTAATCAGCAAATTCCTCTTTCTTTTCAGCAGACTGAGGGAGAGCAGCTTCTCATCAGGAATTTTCAAGGGAACTATTTAAACACAGCCCTCAAGAAGATTGGAAACAACAGTCTGTGGTAAGCAAAACAATTAGAGAGAGGTACTCCTTACCTGTGCTGCTTGGGGTGGTTTGAAATCAAACTGGGATTCCTGCTTTGGTTTGGTGTTGTTCCTGCTGTAATGAATGAAAGGGAGAGAGGAAAAATACAGCTCATGGGACATGAAAGGGATGAAGAAGTAACTGAAGAGAGAGCATGTCGAGATGCCCTCCTCAAGGAAAACAATCTGACCTGGTCTCCTGTGGTATTTGCTGAGGAGTATGTGTGGTTGTGATTGTAGCAATTTTTTCTGCATTGGTCAATAAAGTAGCATTGGAGGATTCTGCAAAATAGATTTTGTTTTTATTATGAAGGAAGACCATGGGCTATTCACTGAAAGAAAAAAAAGAGTTTTGTAAAAGCATTTCACTGAAAAGCAACATTACATTGTTTTTATAAAACTGGAGATGGGATAAGATTTCTTAATTCCCGAAATTAATATAGTAAGTATGTATATGAAACTGTACACTCAACTGGAAAATGAAAAAAAAATTAAATTAGGACATCTGGATTGGAATCCCCCCCTGACCATTAGACACATTCATGATGACTCACTTGTAGATGAAGGATTGAACAAAGTTTTGTCTATTGTCTAAAGATGTGAATTCAAATCAATTAAGTCTCTAAATATTGTAGGCTGTGTGGATTAATTTTATTGTAGCTATAACTATTCCAGGGATTATAAATTTATCAGTCTTACTTCCATCAGAAACTGCAATCTCCAGTAGAATTGAGATGCGGCTCTTGTCCAATACCTCACAAGATGATACTGAATGTGGCTAAAACCCAAGTTTACTGAAATCCTTCCTTGAAATACAACCCACTGCTGCCTCAGCACTGGAAGCAGGAACATGGAGCCACTGGTACCAAATGCATCAATAACTCTGGGTAACACTTACAAAAGGGGGCACTGAGAGAATACAGGGAGCAGGAGTAGCTTCTGTGCTTAATTTCTGCTATGAAAAGGGCTCTCAGCTCAGCATCAGCCTGTGCAAATTGCAGATTTCTTTAGGCATGGAAGGAGGGGCTCCAAGGAGAGGTCCTGTCTCTTGCTTCCTACAACTGAGACAGGAGGAACTGAAAAGTGACTATGTAGATGTCCCTCACAGTATGACAGGGCAGAATATTCCCCTTGTCATTCTGCAGCTGCACCACAGACTTCAGTAGGACCAGAATCAACCCCAAACTCACTTAAAATTCTGCCTGAAATTAAGGTCATGTCAATGCCATTAGCTGAATATTAGCAACACAGACCCAGAACTCTTCTGTATTGAACTCAACAGATTTTCCAGAACTATATATTGTACCAATTCTGAACTGATATTAGTACTGAAGAGTTTCAAATGCTGAATTGTTCCAGAAGCCAGAAGTTTCTGAAAACACTCTTCCTCTACTGTGGGAGTGTACCTCGATGGTGTTTAACCACACAAAATGTTCAACAGTTACGTTGGTTGCACTTGGAGAATAATGGGCAGAGCAGCAGAAACACCCACTCATCAGACATGGCATTCCCAGCTAAAGCCACTGCAGTGGCAGGCAGCTGCTCCTTTGCAGAACAGCTCTGTAGACAGGAGACCCCCTTTTTGTGTCTATACCCACTGTACCCAGGTGAGACCCACAGATTGCAAGTAGCTACAAATACCGATAGTGATCCACCTTTCAAGACCAAAATCTAAACTGAATACACAGCCACTAAGACTACAGTGACAAAAACTGGATGAAAACATCTGGATCTCCAACATAAAATTACAAGGCCTTTGACCCTGCCCTTATTTGCCTCTTGAGCTACAGGCATCCACTAATTCATTTTACTGGCTATGGAGAAATCTGCCATTATTAAACAGAGTCCAGCTGTAATATAAAATTGTGGCAATGGAAGGGTTTCTACTGGAATGAGGATGTGGTGGATCCTGGGAGTTTAATTTACCTCATGGACTGATATGAATTCTGGAGAAGTCTAGATAAGGGGAAGCCTTTTCCTTTCTGTAGCTATTTGCATGTCAAGGGAAATTCAGGAAAAGAGACAGAGAAAAAGAAGAACCACTTAAACAGATGGGTGCAAGAAGAACACAGCTCCTTTGCCTGCAGTGCTGTGCCCAAGTTAACATGCCCAAACCCTCAGCATATGGAGCTGAAACATCTTCCAGACCAGAGCTGGATTGTGTCCAGCAGCTCAGAGAGCAAGAGAGGCTCCTGGGTCTGCCTGCACCTCTCAGTGCTGGCATGACCAAACCACACCCTTGTGATGATGTGCCCCTGACAGCTGGCTTGTGTCAGAAGATGTCCCTACATGTAGCTACACTGTTGGGGTTTAAGTAATAATTCTGTTTATTTTGTGAAGATGCCTTGATGTTAAAATCTGTCTCCTACATAAGAAAGACCCAAAACATGGTTAAGTGCTCTGTATTCATCCAGAACAAAAGCCTCTGAAATCCTCCACTTATATTTGGAGATCAGATGAAGATGGGCTTCAAAGAGAATGCAAGATTCCTACCCTTTAGTAGGTCACACTAATAACACTAAACAGAGCAACAACACTTCTTTGGTACAGATGTATCTTCACACCACTGTACTGCATCTATCTTTAGCCCACCTTCTCCCATGAGTCAGGAGTTGTGCATAATTTTGCCAGTGTTTTAGACACTGCTTCAGGACACATGCCAGCCACCATGCAAAACCAGAACAGAATATAGCAAAAATTATCTTTAGTACAATTATAATCGTGTGTTCTAAACCCTACATATTCCATTGATTCCTTGCCTTGTTCTGCCCTAAAACTCTCAGTCACCAATTACATGCCAAATCAAAACTTGTCCTGTCCCAGCATTCTGTATCCTTGAATCTGCTGGAAGTGTGGTAAAGCAGCATCATTTCATTGCAAATACAATCCTGCAGTCATCTGTGGCAATTAACTTGTGCAAGACTTATTACAAAGCAAAAAGTCTTGGTGTTTTTAATAATGTTAGAAGAGATTAGCAGTGTGAGTTTATTGTGAGTCTTGTGATGCACCTCAGTTTCATGTTTATCTGATGAGTGGCTTCTGATTTATGCTCTCCCCTCCCTGAAGCACACAAATCATTTATATTTGCCAAAAAAGCACTCAAAAAGAAACAAAAGAAAACAACAAATCAAGTAAAGCATACAAAGACATCAAAAAGAAAACAACACTGAGATTGATTTCTTGTATCTCATGGGGTTTTAAAGCAAACCCCTCAGAGATTTTGAGAGTGTTGGGTCTTAATGTCTTTTGGAAAAGAAATGCAGGTAATACTATGCAAAGTTGGCAATCTGACTTGGAATTTCAAAGTGACAGTAAATAAAGAGACTTAAAGCCTGAATTGCTATGAAAGTTGATTCCTTCCCTAAAGAACAGCTTTCCATCTCCTCCAGGAATATGTGATGTCAATCACAGGTACAGGTTTCCCTAACCTAAGCAATTTACATGATATTTGGGACACATAATTGCATGAGCAAGACTGGCTCAGCATTTATGTCAGGAGGTATATTAAAAAATTCTTAAATCATTCAGAGGTTGCTTAGTTCTCAGATGGGTTTGCTTTTTTTAGGAAACAAGCCCTTTATTTACTTAAAGATTCACCCTCCTTTTTATCAGAGACTAAAATACAGGTAATGAGCAATTGTTCTCTCACTTTATTTTCCAAAGCAGGCATGCACAGGCCAGCTCAGATGTTAGTTTGATTCACAGCCATTTTATTATTCATGAACACCCTATTTGCTACAAGAAGCAGAGGATTTTATACCATTTGACCTGATACTCACTAGACAGTAGGAAAATAAAGCTTTTGTGCAAAACAGATCACCCTAAACAGAAATAATTTATAACTAGATCATTTCTCATCCTGGTCTGTGGGGAGCAATGTGGAAAGGTTTCTGCCCAACAAACTCACACTTTGAACCCATCCATGGCAGAGAAGCACAATAAGGAAAGAAAATATTCAGAATTTAAAACCACAACAATTTTGGTTCTGCTGCAGATACTTTAACAGGTTTCTGATCAATTCCTATCTGGAGCTCAAGCCAGGGATTAATTTAATGGAACTGATATATAACACAGATCCTTATTTTTATTAAATACTTCAGTGACCTGAAATCAGCACCAAGAGATTATTAGAGAACCTACACACTCCCTCTCATCTGAAACAGTGAGATCCTGTCTAGGGTAACTCTTAAAAAGCAACTTCAGAACCATCACAATTTAAGCATTCATTCAAAAATGTACTGAGCTCACTCCCAAAGCAACTTACCCAGAATAAAAGCAAATCCGCTTTTGAAACAGCTTAAAACATGTCAAAGTGTTTATCTCTTTCTGTGATCTCTTTACTCTATAGCCTGCTTGTGTCTATATAAAGCTTCAGGAATCCCACATACTAACAAGTGATTCCCAAATATTCTAAAACTGCATTATTAAGCTAAGAATCAAGCCAAAGTGCATTGAGCTATCCATCAAATTTATGGAAGATTGTTTTAAACAGATGCATGGAATGCGATATTCTTTTTTTTTTTTTTTTGTAATGTTCAATCAGCACCTCCCTGTTAAAAACCAACCATCTCTACAAAAAGAAACCAAAAAACAAAGCTACAGGAGACTCACAACCTCCTTCACTGCAAACTCCCAAAGCGGGAGCGGCAACTGACTCCTGCATGGCTTTGCAGCTGTGAGTGACAGAAAAAGCCCGGGGAACAGAACCAAGAAGAGGGTGAGGCAAGAGAGCAGGAAACAGATACTTTACCATCTCCTGGGATGATGCGCAGGGTGACGGTGTTCCCAGCTTCCTTAATGAGGTTGACGATGTCTGAATGCGACTTGTTGGTGATGGAGCACCCATTGACGGCCAAGATCCGGTCGCCGACTTTCAGCTTTCCACAGCGGTCGGCGGGGCTCCCTTCAATTATCCGACCTATTTTGTGAGGCATGGCCACACATGCATTTCCCGCTTTTGTATTGGTTTGGGGGTTGTTTTGTTTTTTGGTTTGGTTTTGGTTTTTTTTTTTTTGTTGTTGTTTTTTTTTTTATTGTTTACGTATGTGGGAATATGGTGAAGGGGAAAAGGAAAAAAAGGGTTGAAAAGGGAAAGAGAAGGTTAAGGGTTAATTAATTAATGCATCAAGCAAAAGTTATTATAGGATAGCTTTGCTGCCAGTGTTCAAAACATTGGCAATCAACTAGTTGAGTGCACAACACTTCTTCCACAAAAAGGTGTTTTGTTAATCCCCCAAAACTCCCCCAAGTGGATTTCTGTTAATAAATGGTGCAATTTTTATTGACTACAACTGCTCTTAGCAGCTCCATCATAACCCAAATCTGATTTTGTTTTTGAAGAAAAAAATTGAAACTGTTTGTAGAAACCTCAACTTTCCTCCTCCGAGATTACATCAGTGTCAGCCTCTCTAGTCCTTCTCTAAGCCAACTGCTGTTCAAGCTTCTGCCAATGTTTTGTTCTTTCTCAATTTAGAAAGATAAAATCATTCTAGGCCTAGGAGGGAGTGTGACTCCCTATCTACCACACAGACCCACTCTACCAGCACTGCATGGGGAAGCAACATGAAACATTTTTCTTCCATTGTGAATAAAGGTACTACCAGGGAAGGCACAGGACCACTACAGATGGGCCAAGACTGACAAAGGTAACCTGTTTGGTGCTGGCACCCACCTCAGCCTCTACTAACCCTTCCTCTTTTATGATCTTAGATGGCACCAGGTGGGAACAAAGAAGGAATAAGGTTCTCCTCATTAAAATACCTCTAAAACCACACACAAAACCATTGAGATGTCTGACACACAGAGCAAGAGCACTTTAGGATGAATGTGTTCTGGAGACAAAATTCTCCTCCTGTTCCATGCAGTTGTTTTGTTTCAAAACCATGGGGTTGTCCATAGCATGCAGAATTGGGACACAGGGGATACACAACATCACTCAGATAAATCCAGTGAGCTTCTTTACAGCTCCTTTATGTGGGCAGGAGGCCTTGGGGCACACAGCACATGGACATCTCACACTTTGCATCCACAATACATTCACCCTCAAGATGCACTTTCCCATCTGTGCTGTAGTCTTTATTTGATTAGTAGTTTTAGAGATACACACATATGACAACACTAAAAAGACCATAAAGAAGAAAAGGCTAAGACAAGGATATGTGAGGTTGGAAAGATGCGATGAAAACTGGTAGAAAGTGTTAATATTAGTTAAAAACATTAGCTAGATTCTTTTTTTTTTTTCTTCCTTAATTTGACCATGGTGTTAGAAAGTTTCTCTTTCTAGTAATATAAAGCCCCATCCAGTTTGCAGTTTATCCTGTTTTGAGGATGTGAGTTTCAACTCCATCCAATCCACTAAACACAGATGACAGAGCCCACACCAAAGTGACCAAGGTGGATTTTAGAACCAGTTTGGCCCATCTCTAAACACTACCCATGAAAGAAGAAAACTACAAAGCAGGTCCAGAGCAAGCACCAGACAGCAGAGGGAACACATCTCATGCGGAGTGTTAGGAAAAAACTGAATATACTTGAAAAAATTAAAGGAAAAACTGTCACAGATCAACAGATCTCCTTGGGAGCCTCTGCACAGAAAACTTCCAGTTAGCAAGAATTTTGGGCTAAAGCAAACACAACCTTTTACAACTTCAGGTCAAGGTTTCTCTGCAGAGAAGAGTTACAGCATAATCTTCATACAATAGAAGTTATTTACATATGTTTGCAAATCCATTCAGAAGATAAAACCACGCCCTCTGTTCTAGACTGTGTTCAGTTTAATCTGTTTTACATTACACCATTGTGTTCTGGCACCAGAACACCTATCTTGGAAGAGCAGTTTCCAGCAGCAAGGACAATGTGAGAGAGCCTAGAATCTGAGAACCAACAGATCTCAATGCACTAGTTTTGTACTACATAATTCCCCCTTGCAATCTCTGCTGCCAGACGTCCTAGAACAATGCTAGAAATGGCCTGTTCTACATCAATACCAGGAAAGGTGGTGGAGCTTCCTTGGGTGTCACTGATGGGCAGTGGCAAGAAAATGTCAGAAAATAAAGCCTAGGAGAATGAGGGAAATGCCACTTCTTGCACCTGCATGCCCCAGGAGCACTCAAGCTGCACAGGAAGCCTGCAATGCATTTTCTCTGCAATCCACAGCACTGCTGTGGGAGGAGCTGTGAAGATGGCCATGGTGTTGCTCTGTCCTTCTTTTCCCCTCACCCCTATCATGTGCCACAGACCAAGGGAACACCTTCCTTTACAAAGTACAAGTGGATGCTGCCTCTGGTCTCCTTTTGGAGGAGCTGGAAAGGGAAGAAAATAGTATCTCTGACTGATTTCCTCCTTGCAATGACACTTCTGCTTGAGAACAGTCTGTTCTGGGCATATTTGCAAAACCAGCTTATGTACGTCTCCTCTACAGCAACCCCTGGAAATGGGTGTCTGCGTAGCAGAAAGACTGTCTTGAGACAGAAACCATGACCACCTATATTAGGTCAGGATATAATGTGTGACAAACTTAAATTTAATTTCTTCCTACTCTGAAGAAATGCATTTGGGAAGAGGTCAAATGGGTAAAAGAAACATCCTGTTCTTTTAACAGTATTCCCCATTTTATGTCTCACCAGCAAGCAATATTAATTAAAACTTTCCTGCTACCAGCATGCTCACAAAACATCATGATGATCAGAATAACCCTGATTGCCAAAGAGAAGTTAATCAATTTAAGCATTACTGCTTTTAAATCAACTGGCTTGATTCCACCATCACGAGACATATTTCATTCCACCTGCTACATTTCTGCACTGGCAAACAGCATCACTGGGAGGATCCCCAGCTGCTCCTCTGAGAGCAAACCCCAGAGAGGTTCTCCCAGAAAGTGAGCATCAGGAATTGCAATTGGTGGCATCTTAGTTCTTCAGGTTGGGATGTTTTATTTCACTTAACTCGGTGCCGAACAAACCCTAGGAGGCAAACACCTACCGAGTCTTTGCCTCTGGTTTTGCTATGAATTACATAAATCGGGGCACGCTCACCACTTTAAATTAAACAGCTCCCCACCCGCCTCCTTGGGCCGCAAACCTGGCAGTCAAAAACCCGCAGGACTCACCGAACGTCGTCCCCGCCTCGGGCCTGCTCACCGACGAGACGATGACGAAGCCGAAGCCCTCGTTCTCGCCGCGGCGGATCTCCACGTCGTAGGGCTGCACCACGGCGCTCACCACCCCGCTGCCGCCGCCGCCGCCGCTGCCGATGCCGCTGGTGCTGCCGCTGCCCGAGCTGACCGTGTTGAGGGAGTTCTGGCTGCCCTGCGGCGTCCGCTTCTCCTCCGTCAGCGAGGCCGGCTGGTTGCTGCTGTGGTGGGAGGAGGCCGGTGATGGGACTTCATTCTCTGCCTTGGGAACTGGGGAGAGGAGAGCAAAGAGTGTTGGAGCAGGCTGCACCGTTTGGTGCTTGGAGACGGCTGTCTGCTGAGAAAGGGGTACAAGAAAATCAGCTGCTTTAGTCTACCCATCATATCGTGGTCATGCTTTCAGATGTCACCACCAACAGCTCTGCTCGGTGCTGGCACTGCCCACACTGCTCACCCTCTCCTGCCTGTGGTCATTCAGCCAAAGCCAAACTGCAGCCTGGTTAAACCAGTGCAGTGCTGTGTGCTTGGATGCTCTGTGGCATTTTAAACCTGGATTACATTAGTTCAAAGGTGCCTCCTCTACTTATTGCATCCCCACTTCAGTTATATATGTATAACCATATGTACCTTGTACATATATATGCACAAGCCATAAGGAAGGCAGGAATATCTCACAACAACAAGTTCTGTGTGGTTTTAAACTGAAAGCTATGAATTAGTGCATTGATTGCCTTTGATTAATGGGATCTTTAGTAATAACAATCTCTAAACATGAGCAAAACAACTTGTGCACAAAACATTTCTGGGTAGAAGAACCAGCAGCTATCATCTGTACAGTCTGGTACAAACATTAAACATTGTTAACGTTTATATTAAACAAGTGTTTAACAGCAACCAAAGTGGGAAGAGGAATTAGTTTAAAATCTAATCAGCTACCACAAGGCTTGAAGAAATCTCAAAAAAATGACTTAGTCCAGACTCTCCTCGAGTGAGGGCCAACTCTACCTAATATCAGCCCTGACAGATGTTTGTCTAATCAGCTGTTAAATATCTCCCCGGGCAATCTATTGGTTGCAATATCTAACTTAAATCTTCCCTGCTGCTACATAAGGCTATTATTTCTAGTGCTATCTAACAGGCATATGGAGAACATATTATTCCCTTCCTCTTTGCAGCAGCCTCATATAGTCATGGGAAGTTTAATACCTCCTCCCCCTCCTCTGCTTTAAGCTAAAGAATCCAAATTTGTTCAATATTTCCTTTCAGACCATGTTTTCTAGAGCTCTCCTTATTTTCCCTGGTCTTCTGGATTCCCTCCAGCTGGGCTTCCTCCAACTTAAATATGTCTTTCTTGAAGTGCTGGACCATATTGCACTAAGCCATCATCTGCTGGGAAATCAGGAGAATTTCCCCTTGCCTACATCTCTGCATAGTCTTTTTCTTCACCTGAGCCAACCTCGGCATAAAACTCGTGGTCCACAATAGCTTCCACTTCTTGTTACCCAGACTGTTCTCTGCAGCCCATTTGTGCAGCTGAGAGCAGCATATTGCACTTGTCCTTGCTGAATGGCTGCCTCTGCTAATCAGGTCACTTCTCCAATTTGGTGAATCAAAATTAAGCTGAAGATCTTAAAAGCATCAGCACGAAAATGAATGGCAAACAAAATTAAACCTGTAAAATAATGATGCAAAAAAAAAAAAAAGGCTTTAAAATATCCTTGGATAGAAGTTATGTCTGCACTTACATACTCACAAGTATGTACTAAATAAATAGTATTCTTCATACTAAGATTACAGGAGCATAAAATTTCCCCTACATGAATCTCAGGACAGAGAGTACTCATTTAGTTGAGCAATCTTTTTCTACTGGCATACAGATGACAGGAGGAACAAGGGACCAAAATTCAGGAACAGCCTTCTCCACAAAGTTCTGCTGAAATTTAAAAGCCTGCAAATATAAGGTGAAAGAAGGGATTCTGAATAATTTATCCTAGAGTAAGTGTCCACATTTGCAATGATTCAGAAATAGCTCGATCTGCAGTAACATGCCTCTGAATGAAATATCAAGAGAGATCTCATGCATCTAAATCTTTCATGGTAATTTCCAGCCTGGAGGCTGTAAAACTGCATAGAAAATCTACACACAAAAACAATACCAAAATAAAGCTGCCCTTCCCCTTCCTCCCAATGCTCTTCTAAAGCTTCTCTCACACCAGACCTTGGTCAGGAATTAAAGAGATGCTGTCAGGGGAGAGAAAAAACCTGGTGTTTAATCCACATTGGGAAGAAAGAAAGAAATTAAAAGTGAACATTTATTTATTATTGTGCAGAAGAAACTCAGGCCTGGATAAGAACACAGAGCTATTTTAGAAGTACTCTTCCAGCCCTAGCTTCCACTGAGGACCTAATTTCAAGCCTGAAATTCTCTAAGATCAAAGTATGTCACTGCCTATTTATCTGATGATACCTAAACTTGAAAAGTGATATAATATCCTTTTCTTTGAGTGAGTAAAAGCAACTTCCACACCTGAGTCCCTAAAGGGACTGAAGGGGACAGGCAGCACTCAAAAATTACTCTCCAGTATTAAACATATGGCCACATGTTATTTAGAAAGCTCATGCTCATGTCTTCATTTTCTCTGCTATTATGACATTTTTCAATCACTTACCTGGGTGCCAAAATGGCACCAGACAGTGTCACTTCTTTTTGCATCTTTGTCTTTCTGCCAGCTTCTTTTCTGTTCATTTAAATCCTACACTTGTGCAGTGTGTGCACAATGCCCAGCATAAATCAGTATACAGATAACTCTTTAGACCTGTGCAACCTAGTCTACTGGAAGGTGTCTCTGCCCATGGCAGAAGGGCTGGAAATGGAGGATCTCTAAAGTTCCTTTCAGCCCAAACCATTCTATGATTCTGTGACAACAAACATGCCCACCAGAACCAACAATGTTTGCAGTTTCCCATCAACTTCTTGAAGCTTCCCCTGAGCTTGGGACAGCAGCCACCACACGCCAGAGCCCTCACTTGCACTCTGCCTCTGCCTTCTGTGGACTCTCCATCATCTTTTCCCTCATTCCCAGTTTAAGGGTGACTATCAGGCTGTACATTTATTTTGGGAAGAATACAGAAAACACGAGCAGTTGGCCACAGTGTCTGCTACATAACTCAAACTAAGAATTGTATGTTGCAACCAAACAGTTCCCCATTTTATCAGAAAGCTTATGAAGACTGGAAAAGCCAACTTAGAGAGTCTTGACTGGAAAAAAATACTTGAAACTTATTGGATAAGGAACAAAAAAGACTACAAACTGTCGCTATAGGACACGAGAAAGCACAACATGAGCCACTGCGATGGCAAGGTAAAAAAGAAGAAGGTTTATTTTCTGACTCCAACTTTTATACTTTTCCAAAGGTGACAGTGGATTGGAGAGTGAATGGGCCACCTCTCCAAAGACATTGGACAAACCACCAGTACATCAACTTCCTCCATCCCCACGAAGGAACGCCAAACAATATGTTGTTTATAGAAAACGTGCGGGACAGTTTTCTAACAGAATGTAAACTCAGAAGGCTTTCGAAAATCTTAAGAATCAGGGCGACAACAAACAGGCAAAAGAGGAAGTTTTCCCAGCACTAGAATAAGTTTTTTTTTTTCCCTAGACCGTTTGTTGAATAGATGGGATCCTGACAAGAAAATCCACCCCTTCAGGGTGATACTGCAGCCTACCTGTGTAAACCACTTTGCGCCTGACGGTCAGATTGACGTGACCTTGCTTGGCTGCCTGCTGCATAAGCTGGACCACGAGCTGGTGTGACTTCCCCACCACAGGCGTCCCGTCCACACAGATCAGCTCATCGCCCGAGCGCAGGCGGCCGTCGGCGTCAGCAGCACCCAGCGGTACAATGTGACCGATGTAAATCTGAGGGGTTGGCACAGGAGGGGAGAGAGCAATGAGAACCAGCTCAACAGCCAGCTGGAAGCACGGGGCACTCCTAGTTAGATCTGGTATAGGAGGGGCATGAAATTGTTGACAAATGTCTGCTGGTCAGGAAAGCTGCTCCTGTGAAAGCAGTTCTCTGTGAATACAGCACAACGTGAAATTGTAATAAGTTTGACATCTTGTTTCTTTAGGCAGTCCGTTCACTCTAAGGACAGACAGCCTTGGGGAACTTCTTCAACCAGACAGTGACCAGACAAGAAGATGGTTAATAGCACTGAGGGTCTTGTCAGGGAAGCTGAGATTGAGTTACTCTTTCAGTTGCCTGCAGGGCTTACAAGCTTTGCACCACACACTTGGCCTCCAACTCTGTCTTGGTTTATCTTCAGTGAGTTTTTGGAGTTACTCTAACACAAGATGAATTTGTGGTCTCTCTTCCCATAAATGAGCAAAATAATTTTGGCAGGGAAAAACATGGAAAATCATGCTGCCACTATCTAGCTAGGACCCGTGCAGCACAGGAAAGGATGACACCTCCCACAGGCACTGGATTTATGGTAAATAAATTAACTGAATTCCAAGGAGAGAACTGATCATTCTAAGATCTGAAAACCTGGCAGTCGAAGATCAAAACACTTGCAAACATGACTTGGACATCCTGTCCTCAGTGTACAATGTGTTTTTATTTGGTTTATCATTAAAGTAGAAGAAGAAGCCAAACCCATTTCAGTTATGGAGTTGTGGGATTATTTTGGAGGGAGGGTGGGGAGATGCAGGATATATAAATATAGTCCACTAACTATTTAGCAGTGATGCTACACCACAGTTCTGCACATCTGTACATTCTACTGCTGTGTTTGTGAAAGATGTCACAAACTAAAACATGATACTCACAGGTTCTCCAGGCTCATTTCCACCTAGAATCCTAAATCCAAACCCAGTTTCCTTTCTCCATAGAAAGATATCCTGCTCTTGATAATCTGGAACTGAAGGGAAAGAAGAAAAACTATCATTTTAAATCAAAATACCACATATTTTTACCCAAATCAGGACTACTCAGATGTACATAAAAGGATGTGCCATGCAATTTTAACCTTCAAATGAGGTGGGTTTGGAGACCACCTCATTTTTACTTAAAAAAAAGAGACATAACTATCAACATTTATAGTTTTAAATACTAAAGGATTATTACTTATATTACCATTAAAAGTTATGCAGTGGTTTCTGCTTTCTAGGTATCCAATTGTGACTTATCCTTTATTTATCACTATAATATTTTCTTCTGTCAATATTAGCATCCTTACCCATTGCAAGAGTCTCTTCTAAACCATCAATAAATAACTGTGTACAACAGAGAATTACTCTGCCAGAAACAATACAGCTGCCTCTTCTTGCATGGGAGACAGAAGAGCTACTTGTTATGACTTCTAATGCTTAATTAACTTTCCCAAGCATAGGTTGCTATCTGTCTACCAACTCTGCTTTAAACAACTGTGGGACAGATCCCCAGCTGGTGTAAATCAGAAGGGCTCCACTCAAAACAATGCAGCTCTCCTGACTCTCACTTGCTTGTGTGCAGGCTCTGCAAAAGCACTGAAGTTATAGATAAAACCAGCTGGAAACATTAAAAAGTCCAACCTCACCTACTCATTAGTATGGAGCACCAGCAAGGTTTTTACAATGAATATTACATACAGTGAAGTACTAACCTTGAAGCGCTGTTGAACAGCAATGTTTTATATTAACTTACTCATGCTTGCTTTCATCCCTTTTTTAAAAATGCAGAACTAATTGCTAACATTATATCATATCAGAAGACAACTTCAGGTTCATTTAATATTTATTGGATAGTATCTGTAACATTGACTAATTTTGTAATGATCCTCTCCCAAAATTTATAATTAATGATAATAAAAAGCTGTTGCTTTACCAGGCAGCTGCCTGTAACTTCAGCAAAGAAACCAAAGTATATCTTTCAGGAATCCAATTTAAATATATGCCTCCTCAGAAACAGGATGCAGCATGTTTGGTGACACATCATCTAGCTTTCTGTATCTATGAACAGGTTGTTTTCCATTGGCATCAGTGAATGTCAGATTGGGCCCTAATTGGATTTTACACTGTCTGTGCTTATTCTGCAAAAAATTGGGTCTGCTTGGGTGCTTGTCAGATTTTTGGTTACCTCTGAAAGTCTCTCTTCAATGAGTTAAAACATAACATAAATTGAAGAACTGGGAATACTAAAAATTAAACAAATAGTTGAATGGTAAGGTACAGATGTCTGCTCTGACATTTTCATTTAAGCTGGCTTTACAGATAATATTTTTACATTTTAATTACCTGCAATTATAAGCTAAGCTTAACACCCGTGCCCTCACTGAATTAGAGGCTGATTTTTGCCCAGACACAATTACAGAGCGCTCGGGTGATGAACACGCCGGTGTGTGGCTCATCTCCTCTGGCTGAAGGCAGCTCGCCACGCTCAGATGTGCAGCACAACAGAATCCAGACAATGAATTAATTGCTGTTTGTCACTCCTTCAGCAAAGGGAGCGTGACAAGCAGACACAGCCAGGAGCTTCTCTCAGCCCTTTGCAGGCTGTTTTGGCAAAGGCTGGCCCCAAACAATTAATAGTGTGTGTTGGATCTGTCAGAGGTAAAGTGGCTGCTGCAGAGAGCTCCGGCGTGGGCCTGTGTCCTCAGCATCTCTCAACACCTTCCCATTTGTCACCCCTCCAGTCTTGCTGAGCGATGCCGTATGGCTCTGGTTTGGGTCCCAGCTACACAATTAGTGCTGCTGGAGGGAACAGCAGGCCAGGCTGGACCAGCTATGCTACATCAAAGCAACAAAAAAAGACAAGTCTGCCCCCAAAGAAGCCGGTTCTTTCACAGCGCGCTCCTCCCACTGGAAGGGTTTCAGCAGGGTGGAACACAGATACAACAGACATACAGACAACACACCTTTACACAGAATGAGTACAAAGCTCCTTTTACCACTTATTGCAGCAGCTCTGCAGGGCAGTGATTCACTGGCACAGCCCAGAACACCCTTCCACCCCCGAGCTTCAGAGGTGAGACCCTCTGAGGTTCCATACCAGAGAATTATTTTAAGTTGTCCCATTATTCAGTTGCTCTTCTGAGGAGCCACTTTCCTTACTCAATGGGAACACGGTGTTTCTGAAAATTTGGTGAAAATGAATGAAAAATGGCTACTAGGAGTCATTCACTGCAACCCTGCATCTTGACTGATTCTCAAGCATTGTCTGACTCTGATAAAATGTGTATGCAGCCCAAATGGGTAGAACTTAACAGCAGTCTGCTTGTCCCAAATTAAACCAGACCATTTGGAGAGCAGTGCAAAAGTGGTAAAAAGAGTTCTGTGAATGTCAGGAAAGATGGGTGATGCAGCCCCGTTGATGAGCCATGTGGGCAAACACATGAAGGAAACAGGAACATGATACACCCACCCCTGGCCACCAACACCATCCAACCAGGACAGCAAAGCCAGGCTTTGCCCCTGGGTGGCTAAACCTGGCACATGGCCTTGCCAGACCCCCTTGGTGACGCAGAGCCCCCCGCCACAGAGCAGCAATGTCACCAGAACAAGACATCACAAGACACAGATACATTCTCGGCACAGTCTTACATTCTCCAAAACTCGTGGAATTGATTTCTCTCTCTCTCTCACCCTTGCTCAGTCCAGTTGCAGGTGAAGGTGACATAGCTGTAATATTAATTTTACAGTTTTGCAAAGCTTAATGTATCTTCTTTCTTGTTAGTTCATTTAATTAATTGTGACTTTATGGGTCATGTTAGGTTTGCATGCACAATTTGTTAAGATTATAGCTACTATGGATTATGACATCCTAGGTTTCACATCTCTCTGCCTGTGCACATGTAGATATAAAATACACACACATATGGATTTACACATTTATGCATATGCATGCAGGTATATTAATAAAACCTTTTTTCTCCTTAGAGGAAAAATTTCTGTGAGAACACCTTAAATATACTTTTCTACAAAAAACCTTTCAACTTCATGACATGAGTTAGTTTTCCAGATGGAAATATCTTCACCTAATGTTAAAAGAAATTCTAAATATGTGGTGATGAACAATGACCACAGTGCTTAATTATAGATAATTTTAATCAAACTTTACTATGCAAACTTTTAACATGTTATATAAAATAAAAATCTGCCTAGTGTGACATCAGTTTCAACATAAGATGGATTCAAGAATGATCAGTGTGAGTTTGCTTTAGTCGCTGGCTCATTTGAGGCAGTAGCACTTTCAGTGACTCATAGCTTGGCAAAGCACAAAATGTTTAAGGCTCAGATTCAGCAAAATATATGAGGACAAGTCTGAAATTAGGAGTGGACAGTCTCACTGAAGCTGATGGAGAGTTTCAGAGCTGAAAAGTCCTGCAATTTACCCATAGGTCTCATAGGGCTCCATAGTTGCAAGAAATCAATTTTCTAAATTATCCCACTGCAGGAGAATTCAAATTTTTTTTTTTTTTTTCTCTTTGTGGTGCCATGGAAAGCTTTTCAAGGATGGATTCAGCAGGAGCTCTTGACAAGATGAACAAGCTCATGCAACATGCTGGGAGTATCATGATCCCTTTTAGCAACACGTTCTCCAAGAGCACAGATACATCTGTGTGCCCAAGAGCATCACTGCAATTGTTTGTCTACTGTTAATATAATAAAAGGACATAACCCTACCAAAGGGCTTTTACTAATCATCCTTCAAGTCAGTCTGATCAGAATTTGGCTGTGATTTCAGGAGAGTATTCTTCTTTTCTATTTTAAGGGAAAGTTAGCTCGTGTTTGTGTTATTGTGCAAATATTTTTAGTTCTGTGTAACTGTCGATGAATGAACACGCTAGGGTCAAGACTTGTTTGTATTATTTTAATTAGATTTGGGGAGAGAAAAGTCCTCCCAAACAAATTATGTGCCTGAAAATAAAATTCAAATATTAATGATAACTTCGAATATTTTAAAAGCTTTAAAAATTCTCTATCGTATTCTGCTTTACTTTTAATTAAATGCTTAAGCCCTTCAAAGGGATTCATTAACACATCTGCAATTCAGATTAATTCATTTTGTCACTGCTGTTTTGACAGATGGCCATATGTAGGATACGGTATTTTGCAAAGCAATCAGGACACATGAGAAAAATTTGACAACAGATTGTGTTAATCTTTAAGGAAGTTTAGTAATACATTGAAAAGTAAAAAGCATATTATAAAAATATATTTCAATAAAACAGTGTGAGGTTTCTGAATTGTGGTTCTCTGCTAAGCCATTCAATTGCTGTTGCTCTCTCTGAGCGCTCTTCAAGTGTGTCATTCCTGGATCTTGGAACTGCTTCAGCTTTCAAACCTTAAGGGTTTGTCCTTCTCTCTGATTCATGTACACAACTCCCACGAGCAGCAATGAGTTACCCATAACGAGGAGCTCAGGCAGCTAAAGCTCAGCACCAGCAAAGAGTGCATTTGTTACCACCACCAAATGCTCTGTTTTCACATCCCCACAAAGCTGGCTATTCTCAAATGTCTTAATCCAGCAAAGGCTGGTCACTCTGGGCCAGCCTGCAGCACAGCATCTGAGCTCAGCTTTAGCCTCAAAGCACACCTTTGGGTTTACAGCTTCAAAATAAGCTTCCTTGGACCCAAGCCCAAGCACTCAGCACCTTGCAGGGCTGATCCCCTCACCCCAGGGAGCGCCACATGAAGGAATTTTAACCTGTATTTGTGGAATAAAGTTGCAGTTCTAATCTGCTTCCCCTCAGCCAGAGTCCAGAAACAGTGATGGGGCCTTTCCTTAGCTTTGCATTATTAATTCTAGTTTAATTTTTGTTGTTTTTTTCCTCTTCCCCTAAACAAGCAATGTCTGTGGCTCTCCCCCGCAGAATTGGAGCACTTTCTGATATTAAGATGCTTTGGGTAAATCATAAAAACACATGCTTTTACACTATTATGGGTTAACTGGTGCTATTCAACCTAATTTTACTCTACCCAATGACTTCAGTGAGACAGGTCACTTAAAGCAAATACAGTCTTTTTGAATGAAATACTGATACAAAGACAACTCAAGTAGAGGAGGAACAAATTTTAGATATTTGGAAATATTAAAATTTTGCCTTTGGTTTCTGCGTCTACATTCTTATTATTAATGTAAGCAACAGTGGGATGCATTCCCAGAGAAAAAGGCAGTAGGTATTCATTACAGATTCAGCACTTCTTAGAAATATCTTGGAAAAGAGGAATTCATATACTGAATAAAACCTCTTTACAATATTATTTTTAGATGAAAAAAAAATCTGTCTGGGCTGGAGCTAATGAATTCATCTTCTTGTGTCAAATGCACTTGAAAAATTGCACTATGCCCTTTTTAAGCTCAACAATTTCAAAAATGGGACAAAATAAACCACTTAAGATGATCTAACGCTCTAAATTCTGTCCTTAAATTCATTATATACTTCAACACAAAGGTTTGTTCCTATTTTTCAATCCACTTGTTGAGGATTCAAAACCCTGAAGAACATTCTACAGAAGGACATCCTATAACCCTTTTCAGGCTTTTTAAAATGTACGGCCAGCAACTAACAGAGGGCAAACCCTGGCCTGAGTGGCAGAAGAGCTGTGCTGGGGCTCCTCAAGTGGTGGAGCCTTCTAGAACCCACCAGATTCCCTGGTTACTGGATGTGTCACCCACCCTCAGCCCTGGCACTAGGGTGCCATCCTCCTGCTGTGCATAAGATATTCACTTAGCTCTGCTCACACCTCCATCAGAAGGCTGCAGAGACAGTCACACCCAGCACCCAAAGCTGTCATTGGAGATGGCAGTCCCAAAGCCTGAGGGAATGGGTGGGTGCCCAAGTAAAGCAGAAAGAGAAGATGTGACTGTTTCCCTACTAGCCAAAGGTGGCACTGGAGTTAAACCCAACTGCAGCTGGGTAAAAACAAGAAGAACAGCACAGGTGGAGCTGACTGACAGGGAACTGGAGTCCCCAGGGAATGATTCCTCCCATCACACACTCTGATGCTCAGTGTCAGCAGAGCTCCCTACAAATAGCCTGAGAGACACGCTTGGGAAACACTGGGAATGAGTTTCAAAGGGATGATTCAGCTTCATAACAAAGGCAAAGAAACACAGGGCTTCACCCCAAGCCCCCCAGGCAGCAGAGCCTGGTTTCAGCTGTGAACCACAGGCTCTGCTTATGAGTCTGGTGATAAATAAGGGCTTGGTGAGGGAAGAAGGAGCTGACCACTGACCTCGTAGTAAAACCACCAGTCGTGCTTTGGGATCAGACCACAAAAGTAGATAGAGCACATCCAACTTAATTTTCCACTTATCTTTCTTGCTTTTCTTCACATTTCATTACCCACAGCAAAGCCATGTCACTAGATAAGAGTGCAGGTTAATCCCCAGGGAATGTGTTTCAGTCCAGCTTAGGGTTGGAAATTCACAGGGTCTTGGACACCTCTAATGGTTTAAAAGGAGATATGACCATATCACACTTCCACCATTCTCCAAAAAAGCCCTATCTATGAAACCAAGAACTCTCAGAAAAACACCTTCCTGGAAGAGAACAGCAATGGGATGAAAAGGTCACAGAAAAGCACCAATGTTCAAACAGATTTTATCTGGTAGAAGAGGCAAGAGACAAGGATGGAAGCAGGAGAAGAGGATCAGCCCCACTGCAGAGATGCTGGACTATGGAAAGGTGAGACCAGGAAGCTGAAGGGTGTAGCAGATCCCAGTCTAGCAACAGGCCCAAGCACTGAGGATTGTGGCACAGGAAAAATATGGGTTGTGGGAAGCCAGCAGGTCAAGAGACTGTGAAAAGGCCTCTGGAAGGGCTCTAGTCCCAGTCAAGGACAAAACCTCTACAGGATAACTGCAGCCATCGAGGAAAGAGGGAGGATTTAGCACATAGTGTTGGAGGTGACACAGAAGGGCAACTGCCTGCCTGTGCACTTCAGGCTTTCTCCAGCTCAGTCTTGGGTTTTATCAAGAAAGACAGGCAGGAGTTAAGGCTGCTAAGCTGATACTAATGACTAATTAGTGTGAGTTAAACAGTTAATTAGAAATTAGCTAAGCAGCTGCAGGGGGTCAGAGGGCATGGCAGCACAGTGCAGCAGGAACCATGCGGGCTGGGCAGCAGGAAGGCCAGTGCCATGGGACACTTGTCCAGCCAGGCAGGAGAAGGAGGAGCTCTGCCCACAGCCCTGCAGGGCTCAGCAGCTGCTGTCCCTCAGCTCTCACCCCCTTTTCCTATTTCAGTGAGCTTCACATACAAGTTCTACCACTGCAGTCTGCAGATCAGCACGACCTGGCCTGACAGCCTGCAGGGTCAGTACATCCAATCCCTAGGAAAGGATGGGAAGGGAAGCAGTGCACAAAAGCAGAGACACCTACAAACTGCATTGCTGAGACATTCAATCCAAAGAGATGCATCTTCAGCCAAGAAACTGTGACTCATGATTTAATTTTCCCAGGATGTAAGACTTCAAAGTGATTCATTTTTCAGTAAAAAAAAGTCCTACCATTTTTCTTTCTGAGGTAAAGGTTAATTTCTTACTGGTTTTACCAATTTCCAGTTAGACAATAAAATCAAACTGTGCGTGATACTTTCAAAGTACTCAGACTTTGAAACTCCCTTTTCTCTAACTAAAGTAACTACTACCTTTCAAAATGAACCTAACACTCTAACTCTTTAAGAAGCTTTTACAGATTTGATCATCTTCAGCAGTGCAATTAAAGCAAAGCCAATATGTTTATTTTGTTTCCTGAGAAGAAACTGATTGAAACCACATTTATAGTCTTGGAACAGAGTCAAAACCCTGCTGAATTATTAGCTAAGTGTGCAGATTATTAATTGCCATAAAAGCCACTTAAAATATGCATTTAATATCTGTATTGTTAAAGTGTCCACTCTGGTCAAAGTAAAATGGCTCAGCTGGATTTTCTCCTCCCCAGAGTGAGGCTGAAAAGCATCTGATATGAATTTCAGCAAACTAAATACTTCCCCTCCTTACTGAAATTCCTATGCATATCAGATCATCAATCTTAACCTCAAAAAAGAGGTTAGGATCTGGATAACAAACTTGAAAATTCTCCTCCAACCTAATTTAAAAGCACAATAAAAACTTGGGAGAAAAGACAGTCTTTAATTTTAAAGGGATTTTTCATACTAAGCTTTGGTCCATGTGCCCTTACCTAGAGATGATCTAAACCCAGTCCTCATGAGACAGCAAACTGCAGCTCTACCAAGTGGATCTCACTGACAGGCACCAAATTAACCAGCGGAAACCCTACATTTCCAGCAGAAACCTAAAAGCTTCATTTCTTTGCAAAGAAAATACACAGGGAGCAGCTGCCGGAGCCGTAGCCTTAGCAACTACACCTGCTTCATACTCACGTCGGCTTTCATACATGCTCCTGGACTGGGCCCAGATTTTGAATGGATCTGGCTTTTTCTGCCCAGAAGTGTCCGGCTGGTCGGCGGCCGGCGCCTCCGGGGCGGCGAAGTCCGGCAGCACCTGGGTGCTGTGCGCGGGGGACGCGGTGTGCCCGCTGCGGTGGCTCGAGACGCTCTGCTGGGAACTGTTTTGGCTGTCTTTCCTTTCAAGTGGTTGCTGTAAGGAAGAGAGTGAGTGGAAAGGGAGAGAACAGACGGTTATTGGTCGCCGAGTGGGTGTTTTCCATCAATTTTTCTCCCTTCTTTGATCAGGCTTTTCTGCATGCACGTAAGTAAATATATGTCATGGTTTTGCTGCTACCCGGTTAATGCTGGGTACAGTTGAATTCCCGCGTGACAGATTCTGATGGGCAGACTGACAGAAAGAGATATACAAAACAAAGTAATTCATCATTTAAAAAAAAAAAAGAGCATTTTCCCATCTCACACATAAGACAGATCTAAATCTCATTATAGGTTACTAGTTTCAGCGCATGTATTTTTTTCCTGAATTAAGGCAGAAAATCTCAACAACGTTGTATACAGATAACATCTGAGTCTAACTTGAGCCTGAAAGAAAATGGATGAACTACCAGATTTCACTGTGAAAACTCAAAACAGATTCAAGCACAGCCCTTACTGGTCAAGATCACTTTGCAGCTCTTGCAACTCCCCACGTTAAAAGTCTGTGAACAACAGACTACCCCTTTAATGGCTCTGCTCCCTAGAGCATCCAAGGGACTTCTGCAGACCTTATCAAATGTGAAAATGTCTATTTTAAGTTTAATTTGTTTTAATCAAGTATAACAGGAAAAAATGTACCCATCTAAACTCAGGGCTTATTCCAAAGTAGCATGTCAAGAGTTCTGACTGCTTACTATTTAGCTAAGCAAGGCATATAGTTCTTAACTCAAATTCACAACTGTGTGCCCAAACGAAGCACAAGTCACATTTGCATGGCCAGGATTTGTACTGCTCAATATGCAACAAAATCCTCAACAAGAGCTCCCCACACTGTGCAGCAAATGCTTTTTAATGCTCTTTTGAGATGAACCTTGGATTGCCACCAAGGCTGAGTGCAATCTCCCACCTGCTCTGGAACAGGCAACTGTGTTCCCAGGGCTGCTGTGACACAGAGGGTGGCCAGAAAAACAGCATCCCACAGGTTGTTTATCCAACATCCACTATTTCCCAGCAAAAAGGGGTCAGCTACAAACACCAATGAACCTCAGGCGGAAATTTAAGCCTCCTGCTGGCAGAGGATATCTGAAAACACTGCAACAAAAATCTGTGTTTTCAGGTACTTCTCTCTAGGAACCCAGGCTGGGGTAGGGAGAGAAGCCAGCAGCACAGACTGGATCAGCATGGGGGGCTCACTGGCCACAGTCTGAGCAGCCCTGGGCTCACTCTGAACACGAGACCCCAGGCAGCCAACGCTCCATCACAGAACAGCTGAATTAAGTACAGAGGAGAAAGTAACTATACAAAGTGCCCTCTTTTAAAGTCTTAAAAACCCCCCAAAACCCAGGTAAAATTATTGTGAGGTTGCAAATTCTTTAGGTGTTTGCAGGGAAAAAAATCCCAGTTTCAACAGCCCAAATAATGTTGACCTTTCAGCCCTGAATTCAAGTTGTTGATCCACCACCAGCATATTTTTAAAGGGTATTTCGATTGACTAGAATGTGAAATTGCCTTTGTCCTTTAAAGCAATTTTGAACAAAGCTTACCTGCTGTGATTACTCATCTGCAGACTTTCAAATACAAATATCTAAACCAATTTCCAACATTTTTAGCTTTTTAAGTGGTAAATGAAGCTAATTCACTTGCAGCCTTTCAATTTTTAATGAAGCCCTTTAAAAACAGCTATGCTGGGGATAATCAACTTAAAAAAAAAATACATCTCTCAGTCCAGCCATCTGGATAGGTTTGTTTGGCCAAACTTCTAAAATAACTACAAGAATCCTGTAAAACTTCAGGCCAATCTCACTGGAAATAACTGGTTACAGAATGTGGAGGACAGGGACTAAAATGCTTTATTCAGCCCTTAGGGAAATAATGAGAACTCTCAGAAAGCTTTCTGATTTAAAAAGAAATAAAGAAATAAATCCTCCTGGGTCTGAATCTGACTGTCCAGCTTGCTGGGTTCACACACATGGGCAGGAAAGCAGCAGATGAGCACAGGATCTGGCTGGTGACAGAGCAGGAGGCTCTGAGCTCACCCTGAGGTGCTGATTGTGGTTTTCAGAGTCAAGTAAAGCAGATCAGCATTTCTGCCAGGAGCTATGAAGAGCATGGAGTACTGAACTACCCAAGCCAGGAACAGCTCCCCTGATTCTTGAGAGATCTTCTCCAGAGCTGCTGATAAGCATCAGTGGCTTGCCAGAAGGACCTTTACCAAGTGGTTAGAAATCAAGGCCATGGTGACTACCTTGAGTCCATTTAGGCAGACTGCACACTTAAATACAGGTGATGGGATAAAATACTGATTCTGTTTTACAGCCATGATAAAATAAATACATGAGAAGCTGGAACTTCTCATGCCCTACCCAAGTCCCTGGGCTCTAAGTGAAGAGGGATGTCTTGTACAGACTCGCTGTGGAACCAATTTCTCTTCCAAAATCAGGACATTGGCAGAGTCCCTGGTGCTGCTTATCCACCCAAAAAAATGAGGTAAATCTCTTGTCTGGAACTAGCTGTGCATAGGAATCGCATTTTTGGTCACAAGTCAGCTATGCTAGCAGTGCACTTATTTAAATGCAAAAGAAAAGCATCAGATTTTTAGAAGAACTTAGCATTTTATCCCCCCTGCAGTGATCCTATCTTCCCATTGTCTAGTGATCTAGCTGCAGATTTTGTGCTGTAGAGCTTTTTGGAGAAGCTGGTCCCGGCAGTGACAGCAAACTGAGCTGGAAGTGGAATCTTTGCCCCCTTGTGGAGTATTTTGATGTAAGCAACAAGGAAAAAAAAAAAAGAAAAAAAAAAAAGTTTGTTTTCATCCATGTTATACCAGGATAATTGCAGGGGAAAATGCTATACTAGAGACTTTTCACACTTATAATGTATATTGCAGATGTTCAATACAAAATATTATCCATTTTCATCTAAAAAATCATCAATGGGAAATTAAAAAAAAAAAATGAAGCAGCACAGTGAGCTGCTAGGAGCATGTCCTTGGTGAAGGGAAAGGGAATAAAGAACTCGGACATGTCCAGTCCCATGTATGGCTGGAAAGGGGTTTTTTATTAATTTAGCTCTTTCACCAAGGTTGAAAAACTCTCCTTAAAATCCAAGAAGAGCAAAGTTTGTCAGAAGATACACACAGACTGACAAATACAGCCCAGCAAAACTGAGCTGAAGGCAAGAAAACTTCCCAGGCTGTGTCACAGCCCCAGCACCAACAAACCTCTCACAGCTTTAACACCTTACCACAGCCAGGAGGTGCCAACAGCTTGAAGCTGGCCTTTGGGGAATGCAGGAATAAAGCTGAGAACAGAAAATAGGACTTGCTTAAGGAATGAATACCAGCCACTGGCAGTAAGTGGGGAATGTGTCTGGGCTTTGGGAAAGGATATAAGGGAATGAGAGAAGGTTCATCTCCTGAGCAAAGCAGAAGAATATGGACACCTGAGTCGTGACTTCCCTGATGCAGCAGAAGAAACAAAAAACAAGCACAAGCTAAGATCAAAGCCAAGTGCTCCCAGCTCGATGTGTGCTGTCCTCTAACTGCAGCTTGTTTATTGTACAAGGAGTGCTGGAAAAGGGAAATGTTGAGCAAAGGGCACGGGGACAATGGGCAGCACGTCCCCCCAAGCCCCACAGCTGTGCTGTGCTGGGGACAGCCCCTGGCACTGATGGCAGCTCCGTGTTCGCCCCATCGCTGCCAGCACAGCGGCAAAGCGGGAGTCCCTGGGATTGAGAGCAGCTCCGGAAACACGCGGGCACAGCTCAGAGATGGGACCCCAGACAGGGACCATGCCAGCGGGGTAGGACTGGCTCTTGCCTGTCTTGAGTGGGAATCCTCATGGCCAGGAAGGTCAGGCTGGACTCCCTGCAGCGGAGCAGCAGCCCTTCAACAAACCAAGGATGGGTTAGACACCACGTCTTCCCTGCCTCTGACTGTCGCCTTGGCCACATGAGCTCTGGGGTTGGTATAAATCCAACCCAAGGAGATTCCTCCTCTGCAAACAGATGCCCTGAGGCACTTTGGTCCTTGTTTCCACACTCACTCCCCACATGTCAGCTATGCCCGGGAAGGAAGGAGCGGCTGTGCCCTGCTGGCTCTGCCCTCCGAGGAGCGGCCGCAGGATGCTGCAGACAGTACAACATCACTGCTAACAGCGCTGCCGACCACCCCGTGTGCATCCAGGGGAGCAGGAGGCTCTGCTTTTTGGGAATCCTGTGCTTTAGAGGCAACAGCACCACCTAGGACCCTAGGAAAAATCACTGAAGGAACCCTGAAAAGGCTTGGGAGAGGCACGCAAATGAATGCCAGCTTTCCCCAGGCTGACAGGCTCCTCAGAGCAAACAGCAGAGAGAAATCTGCTGTTGCACAGCTACACCTGTTTGTAAGCAGCCCCTTTGTTCACCAAGGCTGGATTATCCTGCCATGGATTTACATGCTGCTCAGATTTTCACTGTGCACAGCTCACAGAGCGGTGCCTGACACGGCAGGATCCCGCTGTGCGTGTGGCAAAGTGGGAGCATCCACGCTTCGGGAAGACCGAGGCTGATGGATTAGGGCTGGTTCAATGACAGAAGTCATAGCCCAGATCGCGTGCAGCCAATCCTGCTCTGACCGGGGGAGAAAGTGGAGGCAGAGAACAGAAACGTGCCAGACACGTCTGTGTTTGACACACTCACTCCGGGCTCACCGAGGGCTGAAACAGCCCCCGCGTGTGACAGCGGCGAGCGCAGGGCTGACAGCGCTGCGATTTGCGAGGAGCACCCCGCACTTCTGCCTCCCAACAGTAATGCGAGCTGACAATGGTAGAGGCCTGGGCTCACATGACTTTAATCAGCGCTGCCCTAAGCCATCAGAATCACATTAATTATTTCAGGGCTTTCTTTTTGGATGAGCAGAGAGCTCGTATCAAAAACTAGAGCCTTCTGCTCAGCCGCTTCCTAAACCTCTTGCCCAGGTTTGCGGCGAGGTGGGCTGTGCCCAGCTGCAGGTTTTGGCACCACCAGGGACTGTTGGTGAAGTTTCACACCATCTTATAGCACAGCAAATACATCACTTGCTTTGCTTCCCCAGAGCTCCTGGCAGAGAATTTTGTCTCACCCCCACACTCAACAGATAACTGCAAACTTTCAGGCTTTAGATATTTCATTCCTTTTAAAAATAAAACATTGCTTTTCGTTGCATACAAATGGCACATTAATTTCTTCCATAATGCCATTCAAGGAGCTTTAACGATACTTGAGATCACAGCTTCTGTGCTGCTAGCTAAGATGCTAAGATGTTTCCAGGTAACAGCTTTACATGGAAGTACATTCGGGGGGGGGAGGACAAGAAAACATTATTCTGTTGTTGCTTTTTAAAAAATGAGGAATCTTACACCTGCAGGACAATCCTGCTCAGTATGGAAATGCCTCCAGAGCAGGCACTCGGACAGCTGGCTGTATTCCCTGGGAACTGTAACCATGCTCTGCTCATGCTTTGTCTCTCCCAACAAGGTGCATGCTTTACCATTCTGTTAATAATTCAGCCAAAGGTTCTCAAGAAAACTCACTGAGTTAATGGAAAAGGTTGGTGCCTATGAGCACCCGACAGGAATTGGAATCTGGCAAGAAGGTGGAGCCTCCCATCTTTCCAAAAGGAAACAATAGCTTTTTTTTTTTTTTTTTGGTAAGTTAAACGACAGAGAAGCTCATCTGTCAGGGAAGCGGATTTGTAAACCTGAGGCTTTATTTGCAAACAAGCAAATACCGTACTGCATCCCCCTCTCATCTCCCCATGCAGCAGGAGCCGTGCAAGGTAATCATGGTTGAAAGAAAAAGACAACTTAAAACAATCGAGACCCAGAAAAGCAAACAAGCCAAACTCATGCCTTTTTCCTTCAAAGCAGACAAACAGACAGAAATAGTAGCTGAAAAGTGCTTACCGACTTTGGGCTCTTCTTTGGGACTGGCAGTCCTGAAAAATGGCAACAAGGGAAAAAGAAACATTAGCATTAAGCGTTACCTTCCCTTAAAGAAAAAATCCCTAGGTGTATCATCCGGAGGTAGCCATCTGCAGAGTTATGTCAGCTCTCGCATCGGAGTTCGCAGTCTGTTCATATCGAATCAGAGCCCGGCGAGAGGCAGAGCGAGCGAGAGCCGGGGAAGAGGCAGCGGGGGGAGAGCTGTGTCTGCATTAGCGATGCTGCCTTGTGCTGCAGAGCCGGGAGGCTGCGAGAGAAACCCACAGCCCTCAGCGGCTGCCCGAGCCCGGCGCCTGCCTGGGCAGAATCTCAAGTGCTCCCCCGGATTAGAGGAGGCTTTAGCTCGCAATTAAGCCGGGGCTCTTTCCTTTTGACGCGATCGGCTCGGCGATTCTGATCGGACCAATCGCAGCGGCGCAGGGGAAACAGGTTGATTTTTTAAAAAGTATTTCTCTAGAAATTGATTTTTTTTTTGGAACGGAAAATGCGTGTTGGGTTTGAGCCTAGAGGTGTGGGCTGGGCAAAGGAAAACAAAAGCATGAGGAATAATAAGCTTCTCTCCCTAAAATTATGACTGTTACTGAAAAAAAACCCCACAGGTTTTCCTTCCTGTCCATCCTAAGTGTAAGTCTGAGATTTTTATCTGTTAGGTACAATTTCAGAGAGCTGTGGCTTGAGAACAGCACTACCAGTGCCCTGACCCCTGGGGATGCTAGGGAGCTTGGAGAAGCAGGGCTTACACAGATTGCAGGTGAGGTAAAGGAACAAACACCGGGAGGGCACCAGGGAAGGTTTTCTTCAAGGAGATAATTTTGCATTTTGAAGCAGCCTCTTACTAGTCTGTGATGAGCAAGAGAACTCAAGTGATAATTCAATCAGCTACTTGTGCATAGAGTCTAGTTGCCAGCAGCAGCAAAGGAGACATTTCTCTGGGGATTTACCTACAATGCAGGAAAAGCTCTTTCTTGGGGTCAAGACCTCCCTTATCCCCCCACTGTTGGAAGAGAGAGGAAACCTCCCATATTTTTTTTACTCTGTGTGACACTCCATAAACCAAAACACAGATTAGACTCCACATTAAGTGCTCAGTAATTCAGATGCTTGAAATCTGCTTTTGTCTTTAGGATGTGATTTATGTGGCATTTATGCCGCATTACGCTTTCTACTTTATGCATTTTGTTTATTCTAAACCCCATACCCTCATATAACTTTTACACAGAGAATAAAATAAGCAATGCAAGTGAATTAAAAATCTGTCTAGGAAGATGCTTATTTTAAGGTAATTTGGGAGAATTTAGCACTGAATAGGGAAGATCACAATTAAAAATGATAATCAGAGCTCAGTTTGCTGCTACTCTCAGACTGAGATGCATACTGTAATGAGTATTTTAAATTAAATATTTTCAAGCTTTTGAGGAATATCTGTGCTCTGCATGTCACTCTGATGCATTCCCAGCCAATAGCTGATACCCCTCCGGGCACTGATTGATTGAGGGACAACGAAACATCAAACTGTTTGAACTGAACAATCGAGAATGCAGCTTCATTTCTGCTGATGTGTTTTTATAATACCCTTAAAGAGGAAAACACTTCATAACGTTCATGGAAAGTCACATTTTTAGCAGGCATCATTTATCACAGAGATAAACACACAGATAGAGATTCTCCTCTCTCTCTCCCTCATTCCACATGCATGCACACACGTTAATTCTTCCTTTCCAAGAGACAATCTTTCCTATTAAATCAATACATAGAACACATCTCCATGCACACACACACCCTTAACAGACCAGCATGAGACACAAAAGATTTAACAACATTTTAAATGTTCCCTCCAAAAAACAAAGTGGAAATGCAGGTGAGCTGCTGGGTCAAATTGTATCAGAATTCAGTTTATGGAATCACAAGCATTAAATGTTAAAATTTAGTAAGTATGAACTACTGAACAAACCTTCCCTTCAAAGTTTGTCGTTAATGTTGCCTGCTCCAACCCCAAAGAGATGGAAAACAGTTGAAAAACAAAGGGAAACACATCAAGGCTTTTGTTTGGTGAGTCCTTCAGAGACCAATGGATCTTACAGTGTCGCTGCTCTGTGCCAGACTTTGCTGCAGAACAAGCAATAATTTACTTCTTACCAAAATAAGTGACTGCAGAACACGTTGGTAGTTTTTCATGGGACAAGCTTATAGTCAGGGGAATAACCTGCCTGTACATTTTCCTGTGAAAATATTATTTATTCATCTAATTAGGGTCTCATTTTAGAACTCCAGTTCCTGGCACAGCAGGCCAAATGAGCAAATGATAGGTGTAATGGGGAGTTTTCATGCTCAGATGATGGAATGGATACAGCATTTAACAGCGATGAACATGAAGTGCTTGAATAACTCCCAAATCCTGGGAGCTCCACTAGCAAGGAAGCTTTTCCAAAAAGCTTCTGGTGAAACCATTTCCCAAGCCCATGAATTTGGGATAGTGACAGCTGCGAATTACAGCACCGGCCCAAGGATTCCATTAACGTGGAATCCATCACTGCTCACGCCATGCCTTGCCTGGAAGCTCAATCTCCTGGCTGCCCCATCTCCTGAAGACTCACTGAAACTTTTTCAGAGGTAAATGGGCCAAGCATAGACTGAACATCCAGTCTGCATCTTTTTGGCATTATCCAGCTTTTTGGTGGGTGGCTTCACATCCCTGGTTAGGAGAAGCCAGAATAGTAATAGTTTATACTGACATTGCAATATAATTTCCCTGTGATTTGATACCTATAGGCATCTCTCACTAGTACCTGAAATGCATCTTCTAATTTTGGGGGGGGGTTAGAGATACAGATTAGAGAAGATGGAAGAGTCAAGCAATCACACAGGGCTGTTGTCACCACAGAGTTAACAATGTTTTAAAACAAACTGAGCACATCTGGTAAACAATGTCAATATGACCTAAAACCCCTTGAATGGGCTCGTAGCTACTTACTAAATGTGCCTAGAATTAAATTAATTAGAAAACACAAATTACTTCTTCTCTAAATAACAATGTAATAAAGCAACTGCTTAATGAAAAATATCAGTGATCAGTGAGCAAGCCACAAGAACAAAAAAAGGGATTGTAATCAAACTAAAATTCACAGACCCATGAGCAAAGCAAGAAAGACTTCATACAAGGTTAGTCAAAAATGAGTCAGATGCAGGGATCTAAATTAAACTAATTATCACAGAGATTATTACATTTATCTTAACAAAACCCTCTCTCTTTTCTCCCCAGTACTCCCTAAAGCTCTGTGTACAGCTGGCTGCATCCATCTGCTCAACTACATTTTGTAACATAGGGGAAAAAATGCAAACCATTAAGCAAGTTTTGTAGCATGACTTCAGCACTCCTAATGCCATTACCCACGAGGAGCTGTGCTTCTGTTGCATGACACTGTGTTATGTTGTGAGTGATGTGACCCATGAATTAAATCCGTAATTCAGCTTATTTCATATTATTTGTGTGAACTGTGCAGTCTTAAGTGATAAAGCTTTTGGGAAGCTGTAAGGTTGCTAACCCTATTTATGATGAGTTCATGGAAGAACATGTGGGATAAAACTTGACCTCAAGTGTTGCTGCTTCTAACATGCAATTTTTAAAGGAACATTTTTTTCCTCAACTCCTTTGTCTTTATGCAACCTAAGTAACATGGGAAGACCACAAAAGATGGCAAACTGTGCTTTGCTGAGCTTATACAGAATGCAATGTGTGACCACAAACCCACACCACAGCCTGGGCCTGCTTCTGGTGAGAGCTCAGAAGGCCACAAATGCCCCAAAATTACCTAAATGGACACCAGACACAACATGCCCTGTTCCACAGCCCCACATTTTAGAGACAGTAGGTCAAAATTCTCTAAAGTTGAATCCTAAGGAAGACTTATCTCTAGGCACTACAGCAGTCATGGAGTCAGCACATCCCAACAGCTCAGACATGTGGAGGCCAGCTGCTGTGAACACTTTTCACCACACACACATGCACGCAAATTATATATTTCAATGGGATTTGAGTTGAAATTGAAACAATTCAGTAGTCTGCACAACCCACTCACAGGACAAAGGCTCCTGGAATTGCTAAGAGCCAGTCTGGAGGCCTGACTATCATCTTATGTATGGCTTACAATTATCTGTGTACTACTCAACATTTTTCAGTTTTGGGGTGGTTTTGCACATGAGAGAGAAGAACAGCTGTTTCTAGATTTATACTTCTCATTAACTCATCCAATATGTGGACAGCTTGTGGATCATCTATATCCAAGAGCAAAACAAGCCATAGGTGAGTCTAAGAGGAAAGGTCACCCGTTAGGTTTTGCCCTATGTCACCTATAGCCCAGAATGCACCAGCACTGAAAATTAATTGGAAACGAAGGAAAACACAAGAAAATAAAGATTTCGGACTGTGTCCCAAGGTTAACATTTACAGAGGAAATGTTCCTGCCTGGAAGAAAAATAAAACCTTCAAGCTTTCTAAATAGCACTTACACCGTGCTGAATAAAAACCAAAGCCTGTATCAAAGAAAACAGACACTTTGAAAGATGAGGTTTAGGTAAAGTACTGGAGTCAGGGGGTGCACAACCACATACCTGGTACTGAACATTGATCTGTGTGCAAAACAAGGAACTTTAAATAATTAATGCTAATGGCCATTAGTGCTGCTCTGGGGGGCAGGGCACAGGAGACTGGTGGTGACAAAGCAAACCCCTTGATTCTGTATTACCCATTGCCAAAGAATTTCTAATAAAGGACAAATAGTGTTTAAAAGGGTAGATGGAAGTTCATCTTTTTCAGACCAGAAAAATCAGCAGCAAGAGAATGCAAGTCTGTGTAAGCATAAGGAGAAGAAAGAAAAAATTAAGAAGAAATCCCCTACCTGTCCCTGCCAAACTTTTCTGCTTGTCATTGTGATTTACATAACAAGAGTGACACTGCACTAGCAAAAAAAAAAAAAAAATTAGCTATGCAATATAAGCTTTAAGCAAGAGAATAATTTACACTGCAGTAATATAGCCCTGCCATAAATCAAGTTTGGTAACTACCAAATGCAGTGAAATATGCTACATTTCTAATGCTAATGTTCAATGCTAATGCCAAGAAAGCAATGTTTTGAGAGATCATCTTGGGCATTATTAACCCACTGTCACTGATGAAAAGCATAATGAGGCATAGAACATTATTGCCATTAAGAAGAATTTCAGTTCTAGATGCTCTAAAGATGCTCAATTTTATTAGCCTCAAATACTCACTTTTGGTTGGGATGTTAAACAATTCCTTGCCATTAAACTCTCTGTCACATTTTCAGCATCTCAAATGAGAATTGATTTTAGAAGCAATAAAAAAAGATACAGGCTAATAAAATGGTATTTAATTACTATGAAAATATAAATTTATCTATGCAGTAATATATATATATATATATATATATATATATATATAAGGTAATTCCAAGACAATAAGGTAATAAAGAGATTGACAATTAGTGTGACAATTACCCATCTAGCCTATGGTTGAAAGCATGTCAGCAGTTCTTGTATTTTTATTTTGAAGCTCATTAAATGAAGTGCTTATCATAAAGCTCAAGCTGTCGGAGTCATATGCTTAGATAAAAACCTTTGTTGATATTTAAACAAATATGTACATAGACATTAAGTTTCTGAAATCTCACAAATTTGAGATAGAATTGGAAAGTAATTACAGAGCCCCACATTCTTCTTACACAGATCAGGGGCTGTGTACATACAGTATTATGCATCCATTTTTCATATACATAATCATCCATGTGTGGCTATCCATGAGGGTAACTTTCCTTTTCCAGAAGCCCACAAAATCCATCACTTACAAGCTTTATTTATGGAAACCCTTGCACAACTTTTGGGGCATGCTGCAGTTTTGAAGATGCCCAGTGCCATGACCATGGAGGTGCCAAAGGGCAGCAGCACCTCCAGGACAACCCCACTGCCACTCCAAGCTCAGGACAGAGGACACTGAGAAGGAGAAAGCACATTTTGTTACAGTCACATCTGTATTTATCCTGGTCAGTGAGAAATGTTTGTCTTCAGACTAACCACAGCACTGTTACAAGGTGCAAATCCATGTGCTCAAGCTGGGTGGTTTATGGCAGATTCTTGTATTTCATAACTGGAGAGCAGCCCGTACAGAAGCTCTTGGCATTAGCTGGATGCTGCTATTAATATATAACATCCCTTAATAAAAAGCTAGCATTTACAGAGTGCTCAGGCAGATTTAGACCTGGGGAGTGCACATACCCATGGCACACTAAAAAAGCTCTACTAGAGGACAATGGTTTTGTGGATGCTTTCACAAAACATAACTTTACTAGTTTGAAAATAGTTTTCTATTAAAATAGATCAGTGACTTGATATACTTTCAAGGATGTAACCTGTACATCTCAGAAACTAATCCTGAAGGATGGAAAGAAAACTTCTGAGGACTGATATTTACCTGCACATCCCTACCAACATCACCTTCATGTGCTCCCTGCCACAGGGTCCTGACCTGTCCCAGCATCCTCAGCCAGCTGTGTCACCTCCCTGAAGCTCAGCCTCCTCCACCAAACCTCTCTGACCTACAAGCCCTGCCAAATTCTAAAGCCCAATTTATGATGCACTGCAGATCTTCTGGCACAAAAGGCACAGGTTAACTGACTCTTAAAGCTGGTATAACCTAATTACTATCACCATCAGAAAAATAAATCTATCTGACTTGAGACAAAAATAAACATTAAAATTAATAAACATAAAATCCCAATGTAGAATGGCAAAAACATTTCAATTCAGAATGGAGAGACTTAGAGACATGCAAACAGATATTTAAAAGCAATCCATTTCAGAACAAAATCATTGACTAGTCCATTACAAAGTCATCCTTCTTCCTCAGTTTTGCCCACCTGCTATTGCTTTAAATGACTCTCCAAATGTATTTAATTACAGTGATAAACAAAGACCCTTCTTGGATTTCTGACACCTCATTACTTCTGTTATGGCTGGTTATTATAATGCCAAATCAAGGCAGCAGCTACTGCACCTACCTGCAGTGTAGCTGATAAAAACTCATTATTTACTTGCACACCAAAATGTCACCCAGGCAGTACGTAAGGGCAGGAGGAAAAGCTGAGTGGATTGGAACTCTCCTTGCTGCACACCTCCAAGTCTGCTCCACTTCCTGCCGTGCAAATCCTGATGAAGATGTGGGAGGCACATCTCCAGCTAAATCTGCCTTATTTAATGCACAGTATTAGGTTCTGCTGTGCCACCTGGTGTTACATCACATCACATTTGATATAAAACAACACCGTGTGGGTTTGAGTTGCTCCACTTACACCAGCATTTAGTACCAAAACCCAATCAACATAAGGTGAAAACAAAAAAAACAACACGAACTTTCAAAAACGCAAGATAAGGAGGGGGAAAAAAAAACCCTACAGAAAGAGTTTCAGAGCTCTCATCTTTCATTTGATAAGCAACCTCCTGTTTTATTCTCATCTCAGATCCTACTGCTTTCTGCAAGATAGGATGGTCCTGGCAATAAAACATCCTGATGAGGAGATTTCAGCCATGTTTTTTTCTTCCAGCATTCAGCAAATGCTTTGGTTTTCTTACTGATGCTAAAGCAGACCCAGATTCCCTGCCACAGAAAGGCAGCCATGCATGAACATGCACACCACCACTATTGTGCTGTCAGCACACAGGACTACACAAAACTGACATTATTTCCCTATTCTAAACATGTTCATTGTTCATCTCCTTAGTAATTAAAACACATGTTTCATTCTGGCCTTAAAACATACTTCATGAAATAGCAGAAAATCTTAGACGATTGTATCAGCCCTTGAAATAAATGCAAAATGTGTAACAAAATGCCAAATAATGAATCAGCAACTGTTCTATCTTATTTTACACTTCCAAGCAACTCTGGAGCTCTGATGACACATATATCTGGGGGACACAAGCTATAGCACAGATAGGCCATGCTGCCACAAAAATACAGGGTAGCTCATGTAAAGAGGATGCTGACCCAAAAATCAGATTTCACAGGCATCTCTTAATTTGCTTACTCATTTCTAGGAGAGAATCAGTGAAAATGGAGTTAATGAAGGGTAGCTGAGGGGAAAACATTTGGGCCTCGAATGCCTAACAGATTAGTGTCAGCAATTCACATGTATCACACCAGCAATAGCTGGAAATTCTGCAGGCAATTAAAATGTTCATGCCCCAGCAATGCTGAGTCTCCTTCATTGTCAGAACTGTAATATTATAAAGCTGCTTCCTTTGGAATCAAGTGTTCATATGTCAATGTGATTTGTTTGGACTTTCTTAACCTCCCATGGTTTAGGAAAGGCAGTTGAATATGAATACTAAAGCTTGGGGGAAAAAAAAACCAAAACAACAAACCAAGAACTGAAAAAAAACACTTTAATGGGGTATTTTTATATCTAGACTTTTAGGAGCTTAAGGTAGGACTTTTGCACATGTGGGCTTTTTGATATTAGGCGTTGTCAATTACTATTTCAACTGGATGCCTTGTACTGAAAAACTCCAGCAGGACCTGGCAATGTTAATTCATTAGTTCCTGCAAATGCATTATTTAGATGAATGTTAGGAACATACATTAAACTATTTTGTGTCTGAGAAAGCTACCAACAATTACCCTTAGTGGCTGTAGCATCCATAGGTGTGAAAAACCTAGGTGAAACCCTGCTGCCTCCTGGAGTCTAATGGGAGCTCTGCCATGGACTCCAGCATCACCAAAAACCCCCCACTTTGTGTTTTTGGTAAGCAAAGTCATCCCAAACCTCACAAATTCAGATCATCAAAAACAAACTACTAATGTCACTAAGATTAACACCTGTAAAGCACTTTGAAGGAGAAAAAACACCACGTAATCCCAACATATTACATTATTTATCAGACGACCTGATTTTAAATGTTAAGTTCGGCTTATTTTTATCACAAAGAGAAAACAAGTTTCTGCTTGCTTGCTTTACAAAACCAATTACAGTGATCAGTGTATGGTGCTGCATAACAATACACAGCATTGTCCCAAAAAAGGCATATCTAACACTCCCGAGCTGCTGCTGGAAAATTAACTCACACACTGGATTGAAACACATGCACATAAGCAATTCTAATGAGGGGTATGGCCTTCAAACTTCCTATTATAAATACCTAAACTTATAAAATTTCCTTTATTTCATCTTTTCCTGACTTCAACTGATTTTCCTATCTGCTCCTTGATAAAACTACTGCCTAATCAGAATAAGGCTGTGAGAGAATAGTGAATGTTACATCAAACTTGCTTTAAACTTTCTTTAAAATCTCAACAGCTTCTTTTGGCCTTAGAATATGATTCCAGTCAACAGAGAGAAGAGAATAACAAAGAGTGACTTTGTGGTTTGGAAAAAAAACCTCAGCTACTCCCAGCTAAACGTTCCCCCAGTCCTGCTCCTTCCCTACACCTAAATTTTAACAATGCCTTTTTACTAGGATTGTCTGTTTTCAGAAAATGGCAAAAAGGCACAATGTAAAACTTTTTAAATCATCTCATTTCTAACACAGTTTGTAAACCAGCTTCACTAATCTGATTGCCTTCTTGCCAGGCAAAACTCTTTAAAAGAAACAGTACAAAAATAAACAAGAGGAAACAGTTGAAAGATCTTTAAATGCCAAATGGTATTCCAAGTTTAACCAGGAAATCTGTAACTCTGGAATTACAAATTGATGACCCTGAAACATAAAGTAATGAACATGAAAAATAAATCTTGGCCTTACACATGGACATGTATTTCTTTAAGCACACTGCAACTCTGATTTCCTAAATAAAACCTAAATAAACTCCAGTGAAGGGGTGCCTATGAGTCTGGATGGTATTATTTGTACTACAATATCAGGTATTTTTCAGCATATGGCTCAAAACAACCTCTACTGAGTGACAAATTGAAAGATTCAACAAACAGGTTTGGTGGAAGATACCTGAGTAGAAGGTACCAGGAACTGGTGGTGATGGACAGAAGGTAGGACAAGGAAAAAAAGGGGCGATTTGAAAAGGGATTTTTAAAAAGTTTAGAAGTCAAAGTTTAGAAGTCAACTGAGCACACCAGAGGGCAGAAAGGAATTAGATCTGCCTCTGTTCTGGGGGTCCAGGGAAGGAACTGCCACAAGAAAACCAACCATGAGGGTGGCAATGAACGATGCCTGGCAGCAGCAGCTCTGTGCTTGGCCAGATGGGGTCCAGGGAGCTCCGAGATAAAAACACAGCACAAAGACCTCAGCACAAAGCTCTGCTCCCTCTGTACTGGAGCTGAAAACACTGCTGGAAATGGTGAACTTTTCTTCCCATTCCACAAGCCTTGGCACTGGCAAACTTGCTCTGTGGTAACCATCAGATGACTCCCAGGTTGTGATTTTTGTCCCAAATGAAGTTTGGACTCGCTTTCCCTCTAATTCAGCAGCTGCTAAGACAGTTTGAAACTTTCTGGCAGCTCGATGCTTAAGTGGCATGACTTTCAGCTCACTCTTCACTGCAAGCCTAAAGGGCAAACAGAAGTGAGTGGCTTGTTCAAAAGAGTTCAAGTCTGCACTGAATAGCTGATTGCAGCTCTAATTATACCACGGTTTTACATCATTAGGGATAGCAAATCAAAAGGAGCTGTAATTCCACCACTTTTTTTTTTTTTTTTTCCTCTTACCACTCAATGATCCAGTTCCAGCTAAAGAAAGGAAGAGAAATCTTCATTTCCAGGTGGGAATTCCAGCAAGGGAAGGTTCATGGAGCTAAGGAAACTCAATAAATTTGTAATTTTCTTCCATTGTTGCAAATTTTTGTTGTAGTTACATGTGTCACAAGGAACTTCTTAAACCTACTGACTTGAAGACCACGTGAACAGGGCAATTGGAACAGACTTCTCCCTATTTCCACCAACCTCACTGCTTCCCACAAGCACCTTTCATTCCATTGAACCATAAACAGGGAATTTACCATGGACTTTTACATGGAGGTAAGACTCAGGTACTCACTGATGAGCATTTAGACAAAGAGATGTTTAATTGATTCTTCTTCCCATAGAACACATTTAGTGTGTATATATATTAAACTTTAGCATATATATTTTTTATATTTAATATCTGTTTTTTTTTTTTTTTTTTTTAGAAGATCTATTTCCATTCCCCAGTTTGACATGAGTTTGGCACTAGGGAAAGCAATTAGAAATGGCACTGATTTGCACATGACATATGAGTGACATTTCACCTGTGTGCCTTTACTTTGATGTGGAGCAAAGTGGGAACACATCTTCCAGAGGATTACGTAGATCAGGTTCAAGGTTTATGCTATTTTTGACCTTCCAGTGAATAAAAATGCAACTAAGCACTAACTGTGAGTGCTCTGAAGGTAAATTATCCGTTCAAACCTCTACAAACACTGCTCAGTGTAATTCTTGGAACTGAACACAAACTAAACACATATATTCTGGTTAACCTCAAGACTGACCTCAAAAAAGAGGGAAAAAAACATCCTCTTTAATCAGAGGCAATTCACAAAATATAAAATATATTAAAGTTTTCAATGAAACAAATATTAGATCTTAGTGATTCCAAAAAATACAATGCAGTAGTTTTGCAGAATAACTTGTTCTGACACAGCCCCCCCACCTGTCCCAGCAAAGGCACAACTTCCAGAATAAAAGTCCCTTGGGAAGCAGGGAAATTATTGTGACAAAATGTTTCTTCTATTATGAATAGAGACTGTGCAGAATGGAGAGGTATTTGAGAATTGCTTTTTTCAGTTGATTACAGTGCATAGGCAAAGCTTCAATGACTAATGGATTTCAAGTGGCAAATAATATTACTTTGTTTCTTCGCTTTTAATTTTTTTTTTGCAGAAAGTACTTAATGTACTTGGTAGGTACAAGGTTAAAAGAACCTTTTCAGGTACAAACATTCAAAATAAAGTTGTACCTTTTGCGTCCGTCTTAACAACAATTCTTTAAAATAACTGAAGTATGTAATCACAATCTCAAATGCAGGGATAAAAACATAAGCTTAATTCTGCATTTTGTAGCAGCAGCACTGGTTTACTTTCAGGTGCAGAGCTCTCAAATGGTCCTGCTGGGTTATCAAGCATCTCCTCTGCTGCTGCAGGCATTATGTCCTGTCCCCTTCAAATCTGCTCAGCTTCACCTTCAGGCCAGTAAAGCCCTCCTGCCTCCTCCAGTTTGACTTACAGGCTCTAATGGCTTGGCACCCCCTTCTCATTTCCAGTTTAAATTACTTGCAGCCAAACAAAACACAGTTGTTCAGCCAACTCCTTCATTTAAGTACCTTCTACCTCTCCTGCCTAATAGAGACAATAATTATTTTGTCCCCTCTGTCCCTTTATTTTGCTAAGCAAAAGCAGCTTTGCCAGTCAGCCCAACCAATCCTCTGCACCCTGGGGGGCTGAACTCTTTCTGAACCCTCCATATCAGTGAGTTTTATCCACATATAGGTGAAACAGGAAAACAACAGCAATATGATTGATCCTGCAGAGAAGAGGAAGGAGAAGAAAATACAAAAAAAGAAACCAGAACACAGACAAGGTAAATTTTATACAAGGCCTCTGGAAAGCAAATTCTCAGTGATCTGACTTTGTATTGAAGTATTTATCCCAATCCTGCAAACGATTTCAGATGACACATGAGCACACAGAAGGGGCATTTCAGCTTCATCCGTCCTGAAATCATCAGGATTCATCACCCTTGTGTTCCTCACTCTGAGGCAGCAGCAGGATTCGCCCTCTCCCATACAGCAGTGCATCAGCTGAACACACTTCACAGGAAATATTTTACAGGCTGTTCTCAGCAACTCTGCATTTGCATTTTAACAATTAGACCTCCTTGATGGGAGCGCACCAGTGGCTTGGAGCAGGCAGAGCCTTTCCTGTATATTGCACATCTCCTTCTGATAGTTTTCTGCTTGATTAGTAATCATTCTGAGAATCCTTTCGACAGCTCTTGAATGCAAGCCTTAGCGTTGCAGGGATGCTTCCCACACAGCGGGACTGAATGCAAGTGTTGGGCTGAAGGAAAAATGCTGACAGCATCTGAGCACTTTCCTCACTGGACACCAGAGGGAGGAGGAGGAAAGGACAAGTGACAGAGAAGCTGGAGAACAGCTTCAAAAGCCCTGAAGGAGCTTATCAGACACCCGAGCCAAATACATTTCTGCAATCGCACCAAAATAAACAGCGGTGCCTTGTCTGGGGACGGTGCTGCTGAGGGACTTGGCAGGGGTAACACGAGGAGAAGTGATGGGAAAGGACCCGAGAGCAGCAGCACTGAGGGCCAGGTGGACTAAAGCCAGTTCCACCTTTTGTTTTTTTAAATAGTTTAGGTTGTAAAGGACCTTAAAGATCGCCTGGTTCCAACTGCCCTGCTGGGCACAGGACACCTTCCACTATCCCAGGGTGCTCCAAGCCCCATCCAGCCTGTCCTTGGACACTTCAGGGATGGGACAGCCACAGCTGCTCTGGGCACCCTGTGCCAGGGCTTCACCACTCTCACAGGGAACAACTTTTTTCCCAATATCCAATTTAAACCTAGCTACTTCCAGTTTAAAGCCATTCCCTCTGTCCTGTCTCTACATGCTCTTGTGAAAAGTCATTCTCCAGCAACCTTGTAGGCCCCTTTATGTCCTGGGAGGTTTCTCCTTCCACACTGAGCAAGCCCAACCTCAGCCTGTACTCACAGCAGAGCTACTCACATCCTCATCCCTCTGATCATCTTGGTGGCCTCCTCTGGACTCGCTCCCACAGGTCCAGGTGGTTCCAATGCTGGTTCCCCAAGCTGGATGCAGTGCTCCAGGTTCTCACCAGGGTGGAGCAGAGGGGCAGAGTTCCCCTCCCACCTGCAGCCCAGGTGATGGATTTCTGGGCTGTGAGTGCACATGGATGGGGCATGTCCAACCTCTCATCCCCCAACATCAGAAGCTTTAAACAAACCAGACAGGTTTTGGTTCTGAGGCTGCTACTGTGCATAATCTGCTTGGCTTCTGTGCCACAGCTTGAGCAGCTTTTGGTCCAGCTTTCCTCTGGATGTGAGGAGAACCTTGTTTCAATAAATAACTGTGGACCAAGGCCACCAGGATCTCCAAGTTCTGCACCACAAGAGTGTGAAATTCAAAACTGCAAGTGCTCTGTGCTGAGATGGAAATGTGAGGACCTTGAAGGAGGGAGGGAGGCAGTTCAAGGAGACTGACATGGTACCTTATCTAGGAAGGTGATAGCAAATGTGGTTAGTATCTTGATTAAATTAAAAAAAAAAAAAGATTCAACATGATTATCAGGGAACTATTTACTATTTTATTAAAACTAGGCTTTTATTTCCTCATCAAAACTTTTCATTATGCCTTCAAGGCTTTAGGAGAATTATTAAATGTCAGGCACAATTCAAATAATTAATATATGGTGTTACCAGATATATAAAACTCTCCAGGAGGATTAATAATAGCTGCTATTTTTCTTCCAACCATATTTTCTCCATAATACATATATTAATCATGAGAATGAAGTGCATTTAAAAAATTTCTCTAGTACTGAAAATCTTTAAGGAACTCACACTTTGAAAATTGAAGAATTCTTAATTATTCTGTTCTCTGCTTTCTAATTTACTATCAAAATACAAAAACACAGTAAGCACTTGGAAAGAAAGGAGTATAGAAAAGGCAGTGCTTTCTCCAGAGCTGCTATTAATTGCAGAATCAATGTATTCAATGGCTTGAAATAAGTCTTGGAAAACAACAAAACAGAGTTGTGAATTCAAGAAACAACTTGTCCCTTGTTAAAATGGATTGGCTTTTGGTGTTTACACAATCAAAACACTTCAGAAAAGTCAGCAGGAAAGTACTTTTACAGCACACACTCCCCTCAGGGCTGGCTGGGGGCTGTGCCCAGCACCTACTTGTCCCCTCAACTCTGCCTCTGCAGCGAGGTCATCCCCATCATCCACGGGGCACCCGTGTGTGTACTGTCCATAAAAACTCCATAAAAACCTGCATGGGACAGGGAGCACAGTGGGGACAGGCCTTTGTCCCTCTGAGAGCCCCAGTGCCAGGCAGGGAGGGAGAGCTGACCCTTCTGCTCTTGGTTTTACACTCAACAGCCAACCTGGACTTTCCTGTGAGCTTGACCCTATCCAATAATCTCAGTCCACAGGTTAAAGGGGTGCTACCTCAGATTGCTTTACACTTACTATGTGCAGGGAAAGAGTTCCTGTGGATGGATAGACCACTGACAGGTTACTTGCCAGCCATGCTCCATGTGGGATGGCCTCAGCAGTGCTACCAAAAAATGAGCTCAGCTCCCAATGGCACAGCAAACAAATGTGCAGAAGTCACATTGCAATTGCTTGCAACTTGGAGAAATTTAAATTCTCTTCTATGCTCCCAAATGTATCCCAGGTATAATCCTTCCCCAGTGAAGAGTCATTAAGTATCTGATTTTGAACACTGCAAATTGCAGAACATATTACCAGCCTTTTCCATTTCTCAGAATAGCTCAAGGAATGTCTATGTTCTATTTAAAACACTCATGCTTTCCAAGCATGAGACCAGGGTTTGTTATGTAAGCAAAGGTGTAACCACACCACCCTCCTGCCCCTTACCAGCTTTGTGTGCACGTGGGAACCTGAGCATCCCCCACAGTGCAACAACCCACAATAAATAATTTTAACCATCTATGGGACCTGACAACTGCCAACTTGGGGCAGTGACATTCCCCCCTCACACAGCCCCCTGAATATCAGGCTAGCCCAGAGATCCAAGGCTGTGAGGGGAGGAATATCAGGAGATGGCAAAGATTTCCAAAAGAGGCTCTTACCCCAATATACATTGGTTCAGCTCTTTTTATTCTGTGGTGTCCAAGGGGAGAGTGGGGCAAAAGAGGATGAACAGGGAATGTCAGGGGTCTATATAGACTTTGGACAGGGTGGGCTTCCCTGGCTCTCTGCCAACCCCATTGGGGCAGGAAGGAGGGGTCCAGGGTTATCTTGATCAGAGTCACAGGGCCCCAGGGAAGGGGGCACAGAGTGCCCATGAGCTCACTGTAACAGGGCAGTTCCCACACCTCAGGGAAAGAAAACATTTCTACAGAGAAGCTTAGAAGAGCACATCTTTAGTGGCATGCATTTTTCCCTTTTTTAATTTCAAGAAGAGGTGTTTGAAAGCAGTTTTGAAGACTTACCTCCTCGCTGCACCAGCAACGTGACTTCACTTCCCTTAGGACATTCAATCAGCATATCCACCACCTGGTTGTGAGTGAGGCTCTGCACATTCTTCTTGTTGACTTCGACGATGAGGTCGCCCTCCTTGAGGCCGCGGCACCGTGGGCTGTCCACGATCTGTTTCACTCTTTGGCCTCCCCCTCCGGGACTGTCTGCTATAGTAAACCCAAAGCCCATGGGCCCTTTGACTATGTGCACAGTTATGAGCTCAGGCTGCGTGGCTATGGAGGATGCCAAAGACACCGTGTCGTTGGGGTAGCCGTGGGGTCCATTGGAGGAGACCTCAGCCGGGCTGCTGGGCCTCGCCTCCTTTGTGCCATTCACCTTCCCCGTTTTGCTGCTGTGGCTCGCCGGGGAGTCGTAGTTCTCCTGCCCGTTCACAATGATGGGTTCTTTGTCCAAAATCGCCACGGACGTCACCAGGCTCGTGTTGGGGTCGTCGGGGTCGAAGGGCAGGGGGTAGCCCCGGCACAGTTCGAGGTCCACGCTGGCACCGATGGGGATGGACTGGAAGATTTTCACCACCTGGGCGTGAGTGTGCCCCAGCACACAGGTGTCGTTCACGCTGACTATGACGTCCCCTGCAGCAGACAAGGACAGACAGACCAAGGAAATACATTTTGTGCACTGCAGGAAGGTGAGGGCTAGAGCCTGAGAGCAGATCTGCAGCTTCCACAGGTACCACTCACAGGCAATAGCAGCATTTCAGCAGAAGAAAAAGGAGCGGTGACACTTGGGCAAGCAAAAACTCTGTGGACTCATGGCATAAAGGCTTTATGTACATAAATGTTTTTGGAAGTGAAAATGGAATTGGCTCATGCAAAAAATTAATGAATTTAAATGATGGTATATGGCCCGTTTCACAGCTATTTTGAAGTCCAGCTCTCACTGTTACACGTTGACATATGATAGAAACAAAAGTGCGAGCACATGGGAGCTGTAACAGAAGGCTCTCAAATACCAACTGCTCAAACACAGTGAGTGCCACATGTCATGCCTCCTACTTCAGCCTGAAATCCAGATATCGATTAAGTCATGAGTCATTTTATTAACACTGGGGCTGCAAAACAGGGATGTTAAGTGCTGTGATGCTCCAACTGAAAGTGAGGAGTTGTGACCTCAGGCAAAGCCTAAGTGGATTTCATAGAATCAAGGTAGAAAAATACCCCCAAGATCATTGAGTCAAACCATTAACCCAGCACCACCGTGTTCACCACTGAACTATATTTCGTATTTTGCAACTAAATTGGGTGGACCCAATCTCTGGCAAAATGAATTTGCCCTTGGTGCCTCCACACAAGGAAATGCAGATTAGCCCACTGCTCTGCCCATTCCTTGGGAGTAGCTTTGGAAAGGGGCAAGAAGCATGGCAGAGACACAAACACACGGTGGTGCAGCCCTACAAAAACCCATCATCCACATCAGGGAGCAGGAACCCATAGCCTGATGTGGAACCCCACAACTGCTGGCTCCTCTCCTCAGATAGTGTGGGGACAGCAGAAGCTGGCAGTGTCCCAGCTGGTATTTTGACACTGAAATGGAATTCCAACACATGAAGTGTCCTTTTCCAATATTTTGCATATATTCTCAATGTATCTCACTTCCTTTCTTGCTGATAGGAAAGCTGAATGCCTTTCCCCAAGAAGGGGGTGAAGACTACAGTCCTTTATGAATGGCACTTCAAACCAGCTGCAAAAAAACAAAGCAAAGTGGTAGTAATTTTGATATAGAACATGAGTACCTGTTTCCATTTTGCCATCCAACGCTGCAGGACCGTCAAGCACCAAACTTTTGATTTGGAGGAATTCATCTGGCTCATCTCCTCCAACGACAGTGAAGCCAAACCCCCTGCTGCTTTTCCTTAGCTTGGTGTGGATGAACTTCCCTTTCAACTCAGAAGGGTTTCGTGTAAAAAAAGGTTTCCCTGTGTAGGAAGTTTGGGAAAAAAAATCTCTAAGCAGGCAGGCAAGAATGTTTGATCTCTTTTTCCACTGCCCCTCCCCACTGTAACAAGTCCATGGACAAACACAGCAGTGTGCAGGGACAGGACTGCACTTCACTCTTGCAGCCTCTCATCTCATCACACTCAGCCTGATTCCCTGGATCCAGGCATGCAGTAAAAGGCACGAACAAATCCCCAGTACCTGGCACTTTGTTAGCTGTGGTCGTACTCACCAAAGCCCCAAGGCTACAAAAGGGAAAACATGCTGCTTTAAAGAATGGAATATATTAAAGCTAGGAATGCTGGGCTGGATGTGTGTCTCATCTCTGTCCTGAGGTGTTGTATCCATCCCAGAAAGGATGGGGCAGGGTAAGGGAGCCTCCTACAGGAGTCTGCAGTGAGAGTTTCTGCAGAAAGAAGCATCATTATGTTTTTCACCACTTGACTTTCTCCCAACCCACTGAGCAAAAAGCAAGTTCTGAGGTCTGATAAGACACTGATACCCTCTAGCAAAACCCCCAGCCCCACCATTGCTACTGCCCTGTGACCTCCGCTGGAGAAAAAGGCGAGGACGCTGATGTTGTTCTTCAGACACTGTTTTAAGTCTTTTCCCTTTCTGCTCCTTGTTGTGGATGAAACACTTCTGGTGTGAAGTACGAATCAAAGAGCAGCCCAGGACCAGAGCAGTTGTGCTGGAGGGCTGGGAATGCTCTCTGGGAGCACACTTAAGAGGGAAAGATGTGCTCCACGGACAAAAGCACATCCTTGCAAAGCATGTTGCACAGGCTCAGAAAAGGGAACGTGGTTGCTGCTCTCCACAGTGCCAACACTAAACACCTTTGCACTTTTAATTGTTTTTAACGCTTAGCCTGTGCCACTAAGCCCTCTGGTGACAGCTCCAGGATCAGCAGTGGGTATCACAGCCAGCAGAGCTGGCACACTTTCAAACACCTCAGCAGCACTGCTGTGGGCCTCTGCTCAGAAAGGAGACTTCAGGGGAGAGCTCGGGGATTTGAGACTCATAAGCCTTTGACTGGGAGGAAAAAAATGTATATTTGAAGATTATTCATGAGGAGGCAGTGTGAGGACTTGTAGTTTTCTGCCTTTGAAGGGTGGCAGAGGAACACAGTAATCCTGCACATCGTGGGCAGATGCTCTGCTCAGACCCCAGCCTGCAAAAACCCCTGACTATCAAAGTGCAACCCAGCGTCTCAGGTAACACACTCAGCTGAGAGGCAGAGTGCAGCAGGGCTCATTTCTGGTTCAAAGGACAAGCAGAACAAGCAGAGCCTGCTGGTGTCTGCCCACAGACACAGGCTGAGCTTGCCCTGCAGCAGCAGGACAGCAGCACCACAGGCTACATCCCACCTACAGCATTCAAGAGGGTATCACATTTGAAATTGGTTTATCTACAAAATCCAGGCTATGAGAGTGTTGCCAGGGGCACAGGGAGGGCTCCTTGTGCCCATGTCCCTGCCAGCAATGCCATCAGGGGGACAGATGGAAACCTCCAGGCATGGAAGCTGGAAAAAAGCTGCTGCAAATGGGGAGTGAGAGGAGAGGGAGCAGCACTGAGAAAGGAAGAGGAAGGAATGAAAGAGGGGAGGAGTCAGCAGCAGATACCAGGATATGTCACTCAGAGTGGTGCTGAGACAGGTGAATGCTCTGCTCTAACACTGCTGCACAGTTTTGGTGGCTGAGTTGTGATGTTGGATGATGTTGAGCTCCCACCATCAGCCCTGTGTCACAGCTCCTTTGCATCCCATGTGTGGATGCTTGGGCAGCCCTTGCTTCAGCCTGACTGTGGGAAAGGCAAAGGTGGCATTCACAGATGCCTCCAGAAGGAAGATCAGCATTTTTGGGGCACTCTGGTGCCATCCTCAGACCTCCCATGTTTTTTCCTTGCTGCCGGGTTGGATTACTCTAATGTGCTGGGGGCTTTGGGTCCTGTGAAATTCCTCATCTGTTTTGGAAGGGCTGATCTCTTCCTCCTGCTGCAGAGAGCACTTCCTGGCTTTTCCTGGTAGGAAAGGCTGCCAGGGACAGCAGCACTCCAGTCAGGTTTGCCTTCACAGACCACAGGAGTACTTCCCAGCTCCCAGCTGCTCCCAGCTCTGTCAGGAAGAGGCATCCAGCCAGATTCCCCCTCTCACCTTCCCCAGGTTCTGGCTCCTGCAGACCAGAGCAATGCCACTCACTTGCTATGCAATTCAGATGTAGTCAAAAATAAGCCCACTTACTTGTAACCAGAGAGCACTTTACTGCACAGGTACAAGTGGAACACCCTTCCCTTGCTGACAACCTGACCCAGCAATATTTCAGCTCATGGCTGCAAATTCAGGAAATGATTCATGTCCTGTTGAGTTATTTAAGGCAAACAACTGGTCTGTGAGTAGCTGGCTACACAGACCACTGACACAATAAATAAGGCCATAATAGCCCCAAGCACCTGTACAAAAGAACAACTTCTAAGTAAGTCCACTGTGTTTGAAAACTTGGAATGCTACACAGAGAATAGCCACAATCCTCTTTTTGATGTGTGCATCAAATCTCATTCACCTCTTGCATTCAGCAACAAATGTAGTCTTGAAACAACTAGTCTTAAAATCTGGGAATTCAGATAAGCAGGCACAGGGCCTGGTGTGTCACCAGTCATGGAAATACTGCATTATGGTGGCTGAGGGAATTTCATTCTCAGGAAAAAAACCTTGTTGCTCTTTTACATCTGGTTTAACAAGGCTGTTACCTTGTACTGGTGCTTCCCGAACTGCCTCTTGGTTGTTTGAAACATGGTTTGGAGCAGCAGGTGGAGGGAGAGATGGACACTCCTCTGTCCATTCTAGAGAGGGCAGAGAGGGAAATGTTACTGGTTTCACAACAGCACCAAGAGCTGCTGCATGTGCACACGCTGGGAGTGTGGGGGTCAAGCAGAGGAGAGATGAGAATTATGGCAAGAGAGGAAACAGAGTCACAGACAGAGGGAATACAATGAATGGGAAGTCCAAAAACCACTTCTGAAGAATCTCTATATCCAGGTCAACTGATCCATCTGCTGGGACATCCTGTCTCACAATGAAACTTGGGATGTGAATTTTGCATCTAAGTAGAGTTGACATTTAAATGAAATCTAATCTCTGTGCCACTCATGGCATCTAAGTAGAAGAACAAACCCAAATGCCACAGGGCCCTCACTGTAGTTGGGCTGCATTTGAGGAAAAAGAAAATGTAAAAAGTAAGAAAGAAAAGGGGGGGCAGGAGGGAGGAAAATAATTTTTGAAAAGTGTTTCAAAATAAGGAAATTACTTCAGATTTTAGAGCCTGGCAACATACAAAGGTCTTGTTTTAAGAAATCTCTCATGCAGGGTTTATCTAGTGGCATGAAAGTGCCCACTTCTCATCCCCTCTGACAGTCTGAGTCCCAGTGCAGACTAGAACAACACCAGCTACAGTGACTAACTTCATGGAGCACACTAAAGAGGAAAATGTGTTTTAGCTGTCTCTGGGAAGTCTAGAAACTTTCCAGAAACAAAGGACATACAAAGAAAAATCTCTCCTGTTTAACAAGATTGAAACCTTCTACATTTTTACACAGTTTAGATTTCCTCCTTTGCTGCACCTTGTGTGCAGGACGAGCAGAGCCTTTCCCCTGCACATCCCTGTGCCTTTACACCCTGAGGCCATGGAGGGAAGGACAAACACTGGCATGGTGCTTCCATGGCCAGGGAGGACATTCCCCCATGGATAACCCAACCCACCCTCCATGCCCTCAAGGGTGCCAACCTTCTGGAGGCTGTTGCTGCTGTTCGAGCTGCTTCTTCCTCTTGGCCTCAAGGACTGGGTTTTCATATTGAGTCTTCCGGTTGATGTGGCTGGAGATGGAAGAGAGCAATGAATTAGGAAAACCCTTTGTGCAACAAGCAGGAATGCAAGCCAGGCACTGAAACTCCTCTTTCTGAGGAAAGGAGTAAAACACCAAACAAACCAAACAGCAGTGGGGGTGGAGCAAGGCTCATCCAGTTGTCCCAAAAAGAGTATTTAGAAAAACAAGCAGGTTCTGGTATTGATATAATGTCTCGAGTAGGGATGGCTAATTCTTTCAAATATATTAAAGTAGTGATCTATCTGTGAAAAATGAGATTAAAGCAGGAAAGGCATACTGTCTGATTGCATTTTAAAAGACAGGTCTGTATCATCCCTGCTTTAATCAGATTCCCAGAGGTGCAGTCATTTCCTGGCTCACCCAAGTTAAAAACAAAACAAAACAAATCCCAACATCTGTCAGTGATCTGATCAATGCACACAGGGTGTCTTAAAAATATCTGCAGGGATGCAGGCTACGAGCTGGCCTCCAAATGGATCAAAATCTATCCAGAATCAACCACCAGCAAATACTCCCAGTGGAAACCAGCATTTAGTGAAACTTCAGCTGCTTTCCTCAGGCAGCTTTGGAGCACTATGAGATGTTGAGAGCCAATATTTTGTACCAGTTCCAGGAAAAGATTAAAAAATCAGCCCAGTCCCATCATGGCAGACAAGGCATGCACTCAACAGAGGATTCAACATCTTATTAAACCAATGATGAAGAGAAGCCACAGATGCTGGGGTGGCAGGGCTGGGAGTCCCTGAATGGCTCATCAACTGCTCTAGAGCCATTTTCAGTAGAGATTTTGCTACAGCAGAGGAATAGATAGACCTTAAAGCCTATCTTTTTATGCAAAGCAAAGTTTACCATTAAGAGTAATTGCTATCATATTGTCTCCTATCCAGTATGCCTTTATTAAAAAACCCAGATCAAAACCAACCACATTTTCAAGTAATTGTGACAGAAGCATGCCAGGGATTTATATTCAGAAATTTTTCTGTTAAAGATCAATATTAAATCACTAGAAAAATATTTAACTTACTAAATAAAAAACAAGTTAGTGAGTTCTAACTCACTGAAAGTGAGTTCTGACTCACTGACTGAAAAAGATTTCCCATTTCAAGATATCTTTGGAGAGTCAAGAAAAAATGATAACTACTTTAAAAATGATATAAACATTTTCCTGATACAATTGTCTCTCAATAAAAACCATCCTGTAATAACAAATTGCCTGATTTGAAGGGACAGAGACAAATGCTAAAATTACAACCATCATGCTAGCTTAGAGACAGCAAGTAAAACAAAATTATTGTCTTATTGAAGTTATTTTTTTATTTAATTCCATCAGTAAGGAGTGCCATAAAAGTAACAGGCATGTGTATATAAAGTGACAGGACAATATCCTGCAAAGATCTCTTGGAATGGCATTTAATAGCTGAAAAATATTCTCGATGTCTTTGGTAAATAAATGTCAAGCCTTAGTTACACAGTTTGCTAACCTTGTTTCCCTAGGCACAGATGGTAGGGTCAGAAATGAGCCAAAGCAGACAGAAACTGTATTCCATATCTATTCTGAGGGCTATCATAAGCCATCTTACTAGACAGGAGTATACACATAATTAAAAATTCATTTTATGGGGTCAGTGATGAAACAGAACTCCGATCTCTGGTTTCCCAAAGGAGCAATCTGACATGTCGATAAAGGAGAAGCTGCTCTAATTCCACAGAGAGTCCCATTAAACCTGTAATTCTATTCACAACCACACAGCCTGATGGAAGAGCCTCTGCCACAGCTGCGTGGTGCCACCACCCTCTCCAATCCTCCTCTGCTGGCACAGGTGGCTGGTGGATTGCTTTGCACACTCATTCTGTGGCCACAGCACTGCACAAAGCCCATCAGGCTCAGTTAAATGCACACTCGTTAGTGTTCTCTGGATATTCTGTGAGGTGCTGGGGCTCCTGCACATCCCAGCCTGAACTGCTGCTGCCTTCCTTGAGCTCAAACACCTCCCAGGACTCTCCTGTCTCCCCTGAGCCTCCTCCCACTCTGGGGAGGATGGGGAATGGCCAGGCAGGGCTGTGCTCTCCCAGACCCTGTGACATCCCCCAGCCGTAGTGGCAAAGGTCCTCTCCTCCTCCTTGGTGTGAGATGTTACCAACAAAGCACGGGGTGGGCACAGGGACAGCTCCTCCACCCAACAGCCACACCAGAACAGGGAGCAGCACTTACTCTACATAGTAGACACCATATACAGGATCTTCAATTTTCTCCCAACCAGCAGGCAACTCTGGAAACAGAAAAAGCATTACTGAAACCTCCAAGGCAGGTTTTTTTCTGACAGGCAGCTGCTCCTGCCCAACGTGCAAAACTCATCAGTAGATCAGACCTTGCTTTGGGTACTTTTCAGAATGATCACAGCCCCCTTTGAAGGGCTGGCACAGCACAACACCAACACCTCAGCCTGTGCCCCTGAGCTGGGTCAGCACATCACTGGGAAAATGCCCACACTGGTCAATTTTTTATTTGCTTTTTCCATTAAGTGAGCAAATGCTCAATAAATTTCCTGTCTGGGACTGCCTCAAGCACCCCCCTGGTTTCTCCACCATGGCCAGTGAGCCTGGATGGAGCACTGCAGGAGAAATCAATGCAGAAAAGGCCAGAGCATTTTAACACCAACCCATGAAGGTGGGTGAGATTATGGCAAAAAACTGTGGCCCACTGACAGAGATCACTTCCACCTCCTGTACCAGGGCTGAGCCATTTATGCTCACCAGTGCAGAAAAGAGCAGTTTTTTACTCCATTCATTGGGATTTGCATTGCTTAGCCATGAGCTCAACACAAAACCAGGACAAGGTGGATTTAACATGTATGCCAGCATATGGAGCCCACCCAGGAGGGGCTGGCACTAGGGTGCATTTCATTGCACAGCACTTCATGTAAGAACACACACTGCCACAGTCACATGGAACAGAGATTTCCTTCCTTTCATTACCATAATTGACAAAAAAACTGTTCTGAAGATGAAATTAACATTTTTAAATGGATCCGCTTTTGTTCCTGTTGATTTTCTAGACTGCAGATAGCACTTTAACTGTAATTAGTGAATGTAATGCAATCACTTCAGCATCCAACTGAGGGTTATTAAAGCTGTATGTGTTACTAAAGGGCCTGATCCTTGTGCCACTCATTTAAACACAGTATTCCCATTGGCTGGAGATAACAAAATAATCATCCCATCCATCCCACAATACAGAGTGGTGTGTTTGTGTAATTCTGTGAAACAACTCAGAAATAGGCTCCACCACATTATGGACTATGCACATATGGTCCCACCAACTCTGCATATTCACTCAAATACAGAAAAAAAACAATATTGTTGGATAACACAAGTTCAAATAGCCCATGCAAAATAATTTGTCAAAATTTAACCTGGAATTTGTCAACACTGAGAGCAATCTATGTTCATTCATTATCAAATGCAGAGATTTATTTCCATTAATGGCATAAATTGCTGAGCCAATACAATCAACAATGGCCCATTAATTAGAATAATGTTGCTATAAGGATAGAAATATCTCAAGACTGGAGAGGAACAGAATCTATACAAACAAACATGGACTAATTACTCAAAGTTTATGTTTGCGTTCAAAATTGGCTGGAGATCAAATGAAATCGACTTTCACAAGTTTTGCTCCACATGTCCCTTATTTGGAGATAAAAGGTAGGTTTCCCATTCTTATCATTATTTTATCCTCATTGTGTTTAACATCTTTGGATTCCTTGAGACATAAGCCATTAAATGCAAGCCAATGCTAACTTCTGGGCATGAAAAAACTCCATGTTTTTATCAGCAGATTGAACACTTCAGAATTAGCTATTCCTTTGCATCCTGCAAGTTTATCTGAGAAAAGGTCAGAAAGCTAGAGGCCAATCTTGAAAATCTTTTCCCAAAGGGAACTCTCAGGTTTGCAGAGGAGTCCCGGAGGGTGGGAGCACCATGGGACTGGCTCCAAGAGTTTCAGTGTGATTCAATTACAACCTAGCATGCAGTTGGGAAAATCACAAGCTGTTGCACCCATTTAGTTTGTTGCACTGTGGTGAGGGTAGAACGGTAAAGAGATCAAGCTGGGGTGAAAGAAAAATAAAAAGTCATTGAGGAAAAGGAGAAGTGATGCACAAATACTTTCAAATGAGTTCCAACAATTTTCATGTTAAATATCTTTTGTCTATTTTGGACTATTAATTGCCTTTTTTTTTATTTTTAAAGTTTAAGCAAAAATTTTGTTTTCCCTCTTCTGTTCACAAAATATTTTGATATTAAATGTATTTTTTTTCCTTCCCTTTTAAAGTATTTTCACAAAAGATTAGAATACCAGCACTTTACTAACCCCAAAAATGGCACTATGCCAAAATTTTTCCAGTTTACTATTTCTGCAGCTTTTTTAAGGAACAAATATCCATATTTTCAGCTATAACAATATACAAAACTGCAGCTTTTAACACATTTCTTGATGATTATGTAGATGCACTTTTTGACTCCTACAAGCTTCCAGAAGTTCTCTAAAGTAAAATATTCTCCACAGCCATGTTGCAGTCTAGCATCTTAGCTGCTTTAAGTTATTCATCTCCTTTCTTTATCTCTCCTGCCAAACTGAAGATGACCCAGAGCATTAGATTTTATCACAAAGATGAGATTTCAAAAACCATTTTGCATCATTAGGAGCCCGAGTGAGCCATAAGGTTTTTATTCTGGTACATCCATGCAGCACCAATGCAGCCTCAGAGCATGTATCAGCAGATGGGCAAATTCAATGGACAGATATCTAATATAACAATTTTAAGCCTTGGGTAAGTACATGGATTCCTGTTGAGATGCTCTAATATCCTGCCCTACATACAGAGGGGCTGGATGGATTCCAAAAAATTACTTCTCTAGCCACCAGGTATTTCAGCTGCAGCCATGCACAGCTGTGAAGGAGCTGGAACTCAGCACACTCAGCTCTTACTGCTCCCTGTGAAGCCAGGAGGGCTGGTCCAAGCCATGCCAAATTCTGCTTTATAGGTTAAATTTTTGTGTCTGAAGAACAACTTCTGTTAAAATGAAGTGACCTATTACTCCACAGCTCTTTGGAAAACATGAAGTTGTGAAAATGCCTTGAGTCTTAATCTTCTTATATTTAGAACAGAAACTGTTGCTAAGTTTATGTGCTGTTGCCAGCCAGTTTGTACTAACCTGAGTTCCTATACCTCTACTAAGTTTTCATGCCCCCTCCCTAATGTTGCTGTAACCAATTGAGTAATTTGAAAATGGCTTTCTTTACTGCAACATTTGCACATCTCAACAGTGTATTGGTGGGCTGTGAGCTCAGTAAAACTTATCTGCACTGAAACAAAGGGATCATCTTGTGATGTTCCAGCAGAACACTTGTGTACATAAGTGCCTGCAGATCTGGTCTCAAGCTTATCAATTAATGAGTTTTCCTGCATCTATTTTTTCACCTCTGCTCTTGCACTAGTTCCTGATAGCAGACTGAAAGAAGGGTAATTTCTGTTTAATATTGCCTCTAAATTTGCTTTTTAAAGACCTCCCTGTCTCATTTTAAGCCACTGGTTGTGAAGACCTTAGTGAGAAACTTTGGCAGATTGTTGATGTGCATCCACCTACTTCTGATGCTACTTGGTCTGCTGATGATCATTTTTGCAAGCTGCACACAACACTCATGGACCACTAAAGAGACTACATTCTTCTTTAAATTGTAATTTCTTTCAAATTCTCACTCTGTAAGAAGTTGGGCATTTTACTCCAGGCATATTATTCAGAAGAACCATTTGTGGAGCACTGTTCCAAGTCCACTGCTGGCTGCTGATGTTGTATCCATCACACAGAAGCAGGGAACAGAATACACTTATTTACAAGTCATTACAGAAACCAGAGCTTAATTCTCTGGTAATACAATTCCTCCAGTATGCAGAACTATGAACTGTAACTACAGTCCTTTTTAAAAGTAATAATAGCCCTGGTGGAAATAAAATCCTATGCAACCTCTTATCCTTTCAGCTCTGCGAGTGCACTAGAGCATAGCTGAACAGAAATAACAACTACCTCTGCCATCAGTATAAACACAATGAGCACTGCTGAGATTAGATATCTAGACAGCATCCTTCATAAAGAGATGCAGCAAATAAAAGTGTACCACATCACTGAAAATCATCTGTTTATAAAATCACTGACTGAGGGAAAATTTTAAGCTGTTTCATTCACAAGCTCAGCTGAAGCATTTGATGTAATATTTAAACTTTCTGAATCACACTTAGCTTCTATTGTCTGGGAAATGTCTTGGGCCCCAGTGAAAAAGCATCATGAGCTACTTCATTTCATCTTTGGCATCTATAAGCTTTTTTCTGGAGCCAGAGTTGCTAAAGGAAAAAATCCCAACTTCTGCAGAGTCCAGGAGGAAGCAGCTTTGAAACAACTTTGCAAGACTTGAGGCTCTCTAGCTTTCTTCAAACTCTGAATCAGTAAGAAAACACTGCCGATCTGAAGCTAAGGAAAGATAAATGCTTTATGTGCTGAGGAAATTTTTCTGATAAATTACTATTATTGAAATAAAAAAAAAACAAACAAAAAAAACCAAAAACTGAAAGATGATACAAAGGAGAAAGTAATTAAAGGCTCAAAACAGTGCAGTTGAAGTAAAATATCAAAATGAGAGATGGATGATTTACCTAGTTCACTGTCCAGTTCCTCCGTGTGCACCCCTTCTTCTCCAAGGGAAGAGCAGTAAATGAGACAGAAAAAATTAAAAGAAAATTTCAGATACCAGCCCCAAGCAAGAAATTCCCTACACCAAACAGCAGAACCAGCACTAATTTTCTACATACCAAGCCCAAGCTTCCCATTTATCACACTGCAGTGATCAGAATATTGATGGATCTGATGCAGATAATGAAAGAATTGTTCCTTGAACTCAAAACATCTGCATCAATAGACTAATTTCATGTCATGGTTTGATATGGCAAAGTCATGAAATCGTGATGATCTCACTGTGGTGAGGCTTTTTCCTCAGATCTGTGCAGTCCAACCTTTGCAATCTGTTCTACAGACACATGGATCTAGCAGAAGGCCAGACCTGAACACTAATGAAGGAATCTGAGAGGAAAACCTTGCACCTAAATAAGGACCAATGTAGCAAGGTTTTCAAGAAAGCATCTAAATTTATGTGCACACTGTCCTACTCAGATGATTTAGACAGGCATGAAGCTTGTTTAACTGGAGGCACAGACCCACAGTCCAGATGCACTGGTGATGCACAGACAGGAATGCATCAGTTTTAGCAGGGCACCTGGGACAAAGATCACATAATTTTTCAAAGACACAGAGCCATCAATATTCGCCGTTGCTCCATTTATCATTATCTGCTCCATATTCATAAGTTAACAGTGACACAGATGATTAAAGTATTGCTTGGCCTATAAATAATAATAATGCAGTCTGAAAATGAAAGATGGTGACAAAACCAGAACAAAGATGGTAAAAACAATCTTGGACCCGATTCAGCAAAGTTTAAGGCACATAAATGAATGACAGAAGCAACCAGAAGATGCAGGGTTGCAACACCTGGACACCCAAAAAACCACTTCCATGACCTCTTTGCAAAATATTCTATCAAAGCAGTTGTTTGGGACCATTAGTGTGAAATACAAATTGCAATTTCCTTTGATAGCCTAAACAACGGGAAACAAGTAAAAAATTTCTTAGGGACACACATCCTGATGCAACAAAAGCACAAGGCAACTGCGCCCAAACAAATCTGAAATAATATCTAACATTTATAAAATCTATAAAGAGGGTGGGATGAGCCTGGCAACTCACATGCACACACATACCCCAAACAAAACAGAGGAGTCATCCCACTGACTTTTATGGAATGACACAAAACAGTGACCCTTGCCAAAAAACATCAAGCTTCTATGGCAAAGCAAAACTAACCTCTCCTCTCTGTGTTTTGAAACATAATTATTCTTATGTGCTAAGCAAGATTAGAGCAGCCAAGCAAAGCAACTATATATGAAGCAACTGGTTTAACTACTGAATGTTAAAAATATCTATTAATGAGCAACTTGGTGAATGAAGTGAAGGAGTGTGTGGGAAGATGAAATTAGCTGATTTTAAAGGAGCTGATAAACAAAGATGCCACTGCTCTCCAAAATTATGAACTCAATGAAATACAATAATACCAGCTGTATGTTTCTATTCCAAATTAAACTAATTATCCCAATGTTTGCTTTATAATTGCTAAGAGGACAAGAGAAAGACTTTCCCTTCTGTGAGGAGACTTCAAACTGTGTAACAGAGGAGCTCAGTCACCCTCTGTAGCCTTGTGGTGCTGGCTGCTCCTCACCTGGCACACCCCTGTGGTTTTAGGGTATCCTGCACTGTGCTCTAGGAAGGTGGTGACCTGCTTCATCACAGCAGCCTAGTGTGCAGAGGTAAATTCTCACACCCTGCAAAATCTCACAAGTGAAAATAGGAGAGGTTGACTACTACACTAGTACATGTTCTGGAGGCCAGAGTTGAACCTAACAGTGAAAAGGGATTGAGCTGACTCTTTTCTGAAATAAAATTGTGATTTTTACTAAGATGACTGGCACCAGTAGGAGGTTCATCATATTTTGAAAACTGATTTTACAAGGACAGCACCAACACTGATGAAGGAAACCCTTCCATTTTTAAGAAGTGTCTACTATGACAGCACTGTATTAGCCAAGATTATGTATTTCAATACCATCACCTTTCCTGATCAATAGACCAAAATTCCCTTACAGGTTTTCCCAAACATTTATTTTCATAATTTGCTTTTTCTTCCAACATCTTGTAAAGGAGGCTGGGAAGAGACCTCCTTTAACAGTCCTGCATTTGGCTGCTCTAAATTGGACAGTGGCTTGCATTTCCAACATCTCAAGGAATACCAAATCTCAGTGCAAATTTTCAGTGTCAGAAATCTACACTTCCAAATGGAACTTGTTCCAGCAATCACAACACTGCACAGACTGTCAGCATTTAACAATACAAGTGAAGCAATTGAGTTATTTCTGCTCAAACAAGGAAATAACAACAAGACTCTCTCAATCCATGTGAAGCAGGCGGCTGGAGCGGAACACAGCGGAGCACGCAGAGACTCAGTCACTCCCTCCCACACAGAGATCCAAGAAGCCAACATGTCAGACAGCTTTGAGCCTTGTTCAGCATCAGTGACTTTTCAAATGCCTTTGCAAAAACAGAGGCCTCTTACTTGTAGCACCTCCTTGATTTTTATTAAATGATCTGGCACCTCAATGGCTGTTTTACGTTCACAGCAATTTTACAACATAATGGATATTGTCTCTTTGTACTTACTAATAAATATTTTTTAAATTTTTAGAAGTCTTTCTGATTACTAGCTATTAGAAAAAGAAAAACAAAAGGAAAAAAGTCACCTAGGAATGGACCAAACACAGTATTATGTCACTATTTTTAGTCTCTTACCATCATCTTCACATTCTTCTAGAGGCTTCTGCTGTTTGTTCAGGCACCGTGGATCTAGCCAAGATGTTGTTTTTGTGTTATGGCTGGAAGCCAAAAATGGAAATATGACCTTTGTTAATAAAGCAGAGTTGAAGTATCCATGACATAAAAGTATATATCCTCTTTATTATTCAATAGACCTGAAGGCATACTTTTGATTCAAAGAAACCACTCTACAATTTGATGTTGTGCAAACTAGTCGACCAAATCACAAGAACTTTGGCATTGAAAACACAAAGGTAACAAGTGAAAATATGCAAATCAGCACTCCTGACTGGAAAGAGGCATGTGAATGCTGCAATATTGTAATATTAATTTCCAAATTTTTGTCTTTGGTGGCTTGTTTTTAATTCCAAGAGCTGTCTCTGAGCGAAAGGCAGAATTTTCCCTTCCTCACTAAATTATGCAGCAAGCTTTGTACCTACAAAGGACCTTTGACATGTCTAGAGTTGACCCAAGCATTAGTTGAAAATGGTTCTGACTGAAAACTTTATAATTACACAAATAAAAATGTTCTGTCTAAGCCTTTGATGGAAGTTGAATAACTTTACTTTCAACTCTTCCTTTCCACAAGTCCCCTGACGGCCTCATGATGCCAATCCCAGTGGTGAAGGTTGCATAGTAAACAGGCTTAAAATACATTTTTCTAGAAGTTATTTTCTCCCATAATTTCATTTGCTTAAGCAGAGAATCTGGTAATATAATGCCTCTTCTACAACCTGGTGTCATCTTAGACACAACCTGCTAAGATATCCCTCCAGTCCCTGAGGTATCACTTATCTAGCTTAGCCTCTAAACTTTTAAGTTTCAATACTGTAGTAATGCTATTTACTTTGCCTTCAAGGTCTCAAAGAGGTTTACAAACTGAATTTTAGCCTCCCAACAGTCTCATGAGGGCTCTGTAATGAGGGCCACGATCCCTGAGGAGCTAACAACCAACCAGCAAACTCGTATTGTACTGGAAGAAAAGCGGCCAACCCTGCTCCCAGGATCTGAGTGAGTAAATAAAAGGTCCTTGTTTTACACATCCTACTACCCAGCTCTCCCAAGGCAGGATGAGCAAATGTGTTTAATCCTTATGTGTGCTTCAGAGCAATTAATTGGCACCTAAAAACTGAATGGCAGAAATTCAGCAAGTCAGGCAAATTAACAAAAATAAAGCAGAGGGGGTATGCCACCTTATTTATAAGCAAGTCTGCAGTCTAGCTGAGAAGGAGGGTGGTGGGAGGAGAGCAACAGAATATTTGCATGTTTTTTGCAATTTTGTACTCACTAAGCAAAGACTCACAACAGTGTAGTTTGCTGAGGCAAACAGAAAATTTAGCTAAACACCTTTCAGATCACAGTCTCAGGTGGAAAGGATTGTGTTAGACCTGTAACATGCACAGATAACAGGGGTCTGGGATATGCTGTGTAACGAAAATCCCGATTAAAGCACCAGAGAAATACCTCAAAACCAAATTGTTCCAGATACATCAGGATTGGTTATCTGACATACAGCCTTGGTCTCACTGGACCTGCACTGGTTCTGTGCAAGAAGCTCATGCTGCTCCCTTCAGCACCCTGACTTGATACCCGAAGCACCACAGATGCTGGAACAGACATCTGAGCCAGCTTGGGTCCACACTGCTCATTAGTTCACTTTCTTAATCTGATACAAATCAAACTAAATGGTTTCTAGGCTCAGGGTGTTGTTAGAATTAACAGAACTGCAGTCATGCAGTGCTGCACCCACAGCAACAGGCTCATGCACAAAACCAGCCCCATGTGAAAGTATCCTCAAACCTCCCTGCAGGGAGGGAGCGGGTGCTGCCATCAGAGCTTGCCATCACACAGGCCCATGTTACAGGCTGTGCTTTCCCAACACATACATGATTCTCTTGACAAGTTATTTAGAGGTGCTACAGCCCTGCATTGTTCAGAGAACACAGACACAGCAGCCAGGGGGGTGGGTTTGGGGAAATCAGTGGCGGCAGCAGAAGCCTCGATGGAAGCACCTGTAAGGAAGGACAACAGGGGCTCCTGTGGGGTCAAAAAGAGAACTGACTGCTTGGGCAGCATTTATTACTCATCATCTGTCCTCCTCCAAGGAGGAAAATGGCAGGCTGAATGGGCTATTAGGCAGTTCTATATACTAAGGGCAGAGTAAATAACGAGGCACCCTGAGGACACAGTGAGGGGAGAAAGCCGTGCTCAGGGTAATGTACTCATCTTGGTTTCATCTGATGAGAATTTGCATTCTGCCTTTTTGACCTTGTCTTACACTCAGGGACTGTTGGAGCCTCTTCAGGTAATTGGGAATGCCCTGGAAAATGGCCTTTTTTAGATCAGCCCTCTCCCAGCTGAAAAAGGGCTGCCACGGTGCCCTCAGTCATCCCAGCTCCTCAGATCTTCTGGCAATCTTCTCTCGTGTGTTCCCTTGCCACTGCAGCCAAGAGAAAAGCTGGTCTTGAACCTTCCCCTGGCCCTGTCCAAAAGTCTCCTCTCCTGACGATGAGGCAGAACTGCTGCCCTCACAGCCCTGACCCAGCGTAACTCTGCAGGAGACAGGGCTAATTAACAGAGGAAGTTCTTCTGCAGTAGCTGGGCATTGGCTTCTGGTAGGGTTTCCACAAGTGCATTAAACAGACCATCAAATCCAAAATCAATTCCTCAACCCCTCTTCTACTTGGCAGCTAAGGGTTTGAGTTTCAAAGGCTAATTGAGTGCTAATGTCTAGTTAAACTCTGTGCAAGACATCTCTTACACTAACAGCTCTTATTTTATAAGTTACTCCTACCTCAATAAATTTAGACAAGTATAATTTGAGACTATTATTTATGGCATGAAAAAAATCAATATCATCATAAAACTACTGACAGCAATCAGCTCTTATGCAAAGATTGCAGAGCTTGAGGTACTGGTGCTCCAAACTTGCTGTGCCTACCCTGCACTGAGCTGTACCTTTTGCAAGCCACTGGAGAACATTAACACATTTGGCCCCTTTTCTGTGACAAGGGGACAACACAAAAAGTCCATCTCTGTCTCTGCTGCACAGGACTGCAGGAATCCCCTCTGCTGCATTATGCACAGACACAGGCACAGAAATGAAGTCTCAGCCCTTCCTATTAGGAGCTTTCATTCCACCCATGAAAACAACTGGCCTGTATTTTATAAGTGTCTGCTGCTTTTGTAACTACCCTCATAAAACAAGCGATTCCTGCTGCCTTGGAACTCAGGAGTAATTTGGATGTTGATCCAATCAGGAAATGCAAACCCTCTTCAGAAGCAGTAAAGAAATAACAGCTCTGCAACCTAACTGTATACACTAAATATTTAATACACACAAAACACATCCATGGAGGTTTACTTTATGCCCAAAGAGAGGGAGAGAGATGGAATTAGAACAACAAAAATGTGCTTTACTCTATAAAATAGACTTCTCCGTTCTCCGTGTAGGCCATCTCCCAGTTTTCCGGCAGAGGACCTAGGTTATCCTCGGCAGAAGGAGGTAGGTATTGGGGGAGGTTCTGAGATGGTTCCGTGGTGGGGACGTGGGTGTGCCTCTCAATCGTGGACGGTGGGGCTGCCTCTCTCACGATATGCGCGTTGTGCTCGTCCTGGTCACCAGACTCTGCTGCAGAACAGACACACAAAGACACAGGTGAGGATCAGTCCTTTCCTTCCCTGCCTTGCTCCTCCAGGTTTATCCTGCCAGCTTTCCTCTCCCTGCCTTTTCATTGGCGAGACACGGCAGCAGGTGAAGCGAGGGCAGAGCCCCAGCAGACGGAGGCAGCAGGGGCAAGCTCTCCTTGCCCACACATGTGGGACTCAGATTCAGTCAAAGAAAGAAACTGAGAGTTTCTAGCCAGGCAAAAGCCTGGGAAAGAGCTGGGAAAGAATGTAAATAATTCTTTATCTCTCTTGTTTTTCACATTGTTTATAGTCAAGTTCTATCACTGTGTGTCAAGCACTCTGCACCAATGGTGTGGGTTGTTTTCACTTCAGAACCAATGGGTTTGGTCCTTGCGGAGCTCTGTATAAAAGAGCAGTGTATTTTGAATAAATCAGAGTTTTACCCTCAGCAGCCTTCTGAGTCAGAGTCTTCTCATTCCTGTCCTGCCTCGACAGCGACACACACACTCTGCTAGCCAGGCCCTTGCCAAACAAGCCAGGAGCTGTGATCAGCTCCAACAGGCCCTGCTGAGGTACCAAACTCCTCCAAGCTGTCTGAGGCCAGGGCTCACTGGTGTAAAGGAGTTTTTTTTCAAGCAGGCTTACAGGTTCACCCCTGCAGTGCCAACTGTGGGACAGGATTAGAAGGATATAATATCTTGTTTGAAGAATGATCAAAAGAGATTTTACAACTGCAAAATGTTGCCAGAAGCTCAAAGTCAACAAGCTAATGGTGAATGTCTTCAGTGCAGTGTGTTATTTTAAATTAAAAATTAAAATGAATGTCAGGACTGTACCATGTGTCCACATGTTGCTGCTCACTAGTGCCCATTCTTGCTGTTTGAGGAGGTTTATTCCAAGGCTCATCACAGTATCTTTCCAGTCAAAGTCAGGAGTATTTTTTGCTGCATCTGGCCCTTCTCCCTCTAAAGAAATATTTCTGATGCTTGTACCCATGCAGTATTGAGCTGTATCCACGAAACAATGCTGCACATCTCCTCCCATCACTAATCACAGTAAATACTCCCCAATAAACAGGTCTGTGCCCTCACTCCTCCACAGAGAGGTTTTGGCAACAATGGACAAATTCTAAAATAAACCCTGTGTCCACCAAAGGGACTTTCTCTGCTTGGCTCTTGAAGGTGTTGAAAATTTATGGCACCACTTCTACATCCCCTGAGAACATCAGTACAAGCACAGACAATGCACTGAGCAAAAAACCAGAGAGATCAGTGTCACCTTCTGCCAAGTCCACATGGAGTGGGGCTGAAAGGGCTTCACAGACAGAACCCTCCCTGCTCTCCACACCAGAAACCATGGACATCCTCATTTCACAGCCCACAGCCCTGGAAATAACTCCTTCATTATTCTAATCTGTGTGCTGCCATTACCAAAAGAGAAGAACACTGGAAGGAATAGGAAGAAAAACATCTAGACTGTATCAGTACCCTCAGTGCTTGCTTTTCAGCCCTCCTGGAGTTTGATATTTTTAGGTAGAAGATAACAACATAAAGAAGCGTGAAAAAATCATCACCAGCTAAAAACTGAGAGTACAAACATGCCAAAATCTGGAAAACACAAGTTACCAAGAGGTCTCCTAGGGAAGTAGGAGCATTTTAATATGGCTAGCACACTTTCATGTGAAATAAGCATAAGGAATCAGTTTGCTATATGAGAAATAACTCTTTTCTTGATTCTGTGCTCATTTAATGAAGGCAAGGGGCCAGGGTGTGATAGCATTGTGACAAATGATCTGCATCTTCCATCTTTCATCTTGCAAAGGAAAACAGGGAAGAGAAATGATGCTCAAGCTACTTCAGGGGCAACAAACTGAGATGGGCAGCAAGAAAATCAAATAACAGATCTCCCACCAGCTTCTTCCAAAAATCAGATCTCATGACAATGAGGCTGCTGCCATGTCACAACATGTGAGAAACCACCCTCAGTTTGTCAATGAGCTGCTAAGCAGAGACAAAAATTCCAACCTGGGAGAAATTAGGCTGGCTAGAAGCAATCTGAGTTGGAAATAGAGTAGGTAACAGCCAAAGAGAGTACAACCCTCAAAAGCCATTTAATAGTTTGGCCCGCACAGGACCAAAACTAAATCTCAGCCTAAATCCTTTTAAAGCTCTAAACAGATGTTAGAGCCAGGACATTGGCAGGTGGGAACTGGCAGGACAGATCTTCTGACTCCTCAGAGGCTGGGAAGGAAAATTTTTATGGTGATAGAAAGTGATCAGGGAACAAAGACTGGGTGCCAGTTATGGTGAGCTCCCAGGGCAAGCAGCTGGGAAAGGCTTGAAGGTGTGGATAGCACTTGCTCATTACCTGCCTCAAAAGGAGCCCAGAAGATGAATTCAGTGCTTGAAACTGAGCTGAGGTAACAATGCTCTAAACATTAACAAATTCTGGGCCTGGGGACATGGGGAAGAGCTCTTCCCCTAAGAGCTTCACAAACTTCCAGTTGATTTCTGTGGAAACTCAATGGACCTCCAATAGTGTTTCACTCTGAATCTACCTGCACAGCTCTTGACTTGAGATTGCAAAGGTTTCCAGTGATCTTTCAGCCAAGGCTTGATGGTAGCTATGGTGAGAACAAGATCTGTGTTCAGCAGGACACAAGATCTTAATGAAACACAGAACTTGCATCTATCTCTGGATCTCATTCCTGCAGCAAGCAGCACTGCATGTGCTGGGAGGTACCCTGGAGAAGAGGACCCAGGACAGTAACTCTATGTGATGGGCAGCTCTAGATCCAAGGAAGGATAAAGGGCAGCAAAATATTTAGGAAGGAGCAATAATTAATCTCTAATGTAAACCTGGTTGAGTCATTTCATACTGTTTGAAACTGTCAACCATAGCTCAACTCTTCCCTGACCTTTCTGCAACTAATGGATTTGAACTTTACTGCATTTTTATCTCAATCAATTTAATCCCACAGGCCTTTTTGGAAAGACACAGCTGTGCATGTGGTTGTTCACACCTGGACATCTGCCATTCGGGTGTCATCCAGTTCAATTTGACACTGACAGCTCTGCAGAAAACACACTAAAAACAACACCCACTCTTCAAAATACCCTCCAAAAGCCTTCCCCACATATTCTAACTGAAGGACAGCAGTATTTTTGCTTTACCTGTGAAGCTACTGCTCATTTCAGGTACATCATCCTCTTCCTCATTCTCTGTATGCACTATGCCAGCATTTTGCATATCATTGTAAGACTTGGTTCGCTTTGGAGTCGACTGCTTGGAGCCAGGCTGCAGATTTTGCAAAGCATTGGTGGAAGTCACTTTCCCACTGAGGGGCTGGCTTGGAGGCTTCGGCGTTCCATAATAGTTACCTAGGCAATAGAGACACATTTGCATCTTCAAAAGAGAACAGTTTATAGCAGTAAGTTTTCTATTTCACTTTCTTTACAGTTCCACTAAAATTTCGGTCCCTCCCCACAGATAAGTATATAAAGAAGCTAACACGTGCCGTTCCCAGTTTTGGGGGTGCATACTTAATGTCTACAGCAGACACAGAAATATTTCTTGCCTTTTTAGTTATTCTTGTCAAATCTAAAAGGAGAAGCAATGGTTGTATTGTTTAGGTGCACTGAGCGTACATGGGCTAAAACAGAAGGCAGTCATGGTGAATAGCAAAACTTCATCTCCTTACATCTGAATTTCAATGAGTAGCCTTTTTACATGTGTGCACCCACACAATGCTGTGGCAGATCTGGAGTGAGCCCTGCAGAAAATAAAAAATTCATGACTGCTATCACCAAGAGAAGTGATGAAAGGCTCGATGGCCTGCTTTAGTACACAGGTTCTTTTAGGGAGGATGTTGCATTGGAAAGCAAACACTATTTTCTCACTGAAAGAAAACTTAGTTAAAGGAGAGAAAAGGAAAGATACCACATGGCACTGCTTTGTTCAAAGAGGAAATTCAGCAGTTGGGTCGACTTGGGTAGAAGTGATGAACCAGACCTTCAAGATAAACTTGAAGGGGCACAGCTGCACCATATCACACCAATACATGTTTGGAATCCATCACCAGCTGTGATGGAAATTGCAAAGTGCTTGGGCTGCCTCCCTGCCATTTTAAGTGTCCATGGAAGAGACACAGAATTAAGTGCATGTTCATTCATGCCAGAACAGCACAGAGGTATTTCACTGGCCCTGTTTCACTTCACCTCTACACCACAGCAGTGCTTGATTTGCCCAGAAATTCTCCACAGCAACTTGTGAGACCCACAACTTTCCACCATATTTGAGGAGTTGTGGCAGTCTGGTGAAACTCCCACTGACTGTAAAAGGAAAAACACAATCCCTTTCTTAACAAGGGAGGAACCAGGAAGAGGCCAGCCTGTGGGACTCAGATTCAGTCCAAGAAAGAAACTGAGAGTTTCTAGCCAGGCAAAAGCCTGGGAAAGAGCTGGAGAATAATGTAAATAATTCTTTATCTCTCTTGTTTTTCACATTGTTTATAGTCAAATTCTATCACTGTGGGTCAAGCACTTTGCACCAATGGTGTGACTTGTTTTCACTTCAGAACCAATGGAGTTGGTCCTCACGAAGCTCTGTATAAAATAGCAGTGTATTTTGAATAAATCAGAGTCTTACTCTCACAGACTTTTGGTCAGAGTCTCTTCATTCCTGTCCTACCTCGACAGCGACACCAGCCAGCCTCACCTGTGAGCCCGGCAGGATGATGGAGCAGCTCCTCCTGCAAGGAGGATCACCAGGAGCTGGAATCACCCTGACTTGCACTGGCAGAGTCCAAATGGGAAGATGTTCAGGAAACACCAGCAATCATTCCCCCCACTGCCTCCTGGGAGGTGAAAACCTCTTCCTCACAGAGCTGAGGCCAAGCAGGCAGAGCAGCTCCCACCTCGGTGCTGGCGCAGCAGGACAGCGACACGTGCAGCTTTGTCTGAGCAAGGTGTGCTCCAGCCTGCACACACCAACAGGGCTCCAGCTCCGTGGGAGCAGCAAGGCTTTCATCTTCTGTTCATCATTTCAGAATCTTAAATGTACATTGATGCATAATTTATGGGCAGAAGGAAATTACTTCTTCTGGAAAGAGCCTCTAATGGGTACGGAGGCTCCGCAAGCAGGTTGCAGTTTCTGCTAGAGAAATAATTCTCATGCTCTACATACTGCAGAACTGTTTTCTACAAAAAGAGGAGGGATGGGGGAGAGGGAGTGCAAAGGGAAAATACAAACGTAGGCAGGCAAAAAAAAAAAAGGATCATTAACCCTGTTTCCATCTATCCTCTTTGGCACTTCCCGTGAAGAATGACACTACTCTGGAATTTTGTGGGTTGTGTTTTGGTTGTTTTTTTCGGTTTTTTGGGGGTTTTATTTGTTGCTTTGTTTGGTTTTCCAGGGGAAAAAGTTTTCTAAGGATATTAACTGCTAAGCAGAGAGAGCCATGTGTGTGCCATGCACATGAAAATGACTTTTATTTATAGCACTGCACATCACTATTTTATGCAAAAGTTATTTCAGGTCTGTTTGAACTGGTTAAATTCCTTAGGATGGATGCAACAAAGAGGATGAAGAGGATATATAGATGTTGATAGTGTGGGTTTTATTTCCCCTGGACAGGAGGAAAGCACAGATGGCACCATCCCTCCTCCAATTATGGAGAAATGTATCTTTGAATTTTGTTCCTCTTCAGTTCCTCTAGCAACAGCAAAGCTGGAGTCCCTACCAGTCCACAGAGAGCTGTTCCTCAACAGAAAAACAGGCTTCTCTAAAGTATTTCAGGTTTTCTTGCACCAAAATCATTAGTTCTTTTTCAAACCAGCCATGATTGCTGGCACTAACATTAGTGATTAATTGCTCTCTACCAAGACAGTGTGCTGTCTTAGAGGATCCCTGTAAATATAAATGAGCATATAAAAAGAGCAAATATGAATTTGAAACTGAGCATGGCTCTTCATGCATGGGGTTTATAGGAAATGTAGCCACTGGGGCTGAACTTTTCTTTTTTCACCACAGGAGGCAGATTAAACCTGAATCAATATTCGAAAAAATCAGAGCTCTGCCTTCAGATTCATACAAGGACAAACAGGTTGGGGAAATAACCCAGCTTGTTAAATCATTAAAAGAATGCTCCAACCCAGCTTCCAGGTGACATGGAAAATGAGAGAAAATGGAAATGCTATCTTTCCCTCATGTTTGCTGGATGCAGTCAGCCCTATTTATCTTCTCTAAGCAGATATTTTTGAAGACATGATATGTGGGCCTGGGTGTGGGAACACACACATTATTAGGGGGGACTGGTAAAAATAATCATCAAACCTCATGTTTCATCCTCAGAATTGGAAACAGAAAATATTTATGCTGTGACTCAGAAATCCAAACATGCTCCATTAACAACTGATAGTGAACAGCCCAGCAAGAGTTTTACAACACTCAGACTTGACATTATTCCTTCAAATTAAATCTATCAATGTTTATGAAAAAACATACATTTAAAAATAGGCTTTAACAGTGTTTTGTGAGCCACTTGTAAGCCCAAAGAAGGGGCTAACTTCATAGCCAGTGTAATTTGTACTGAATATCCAATCAGCTCTAATTATTAACAGCATGTTACATGTGCATACACAAGCATCTGTCATCCCAGAGGATCCCAAAACGTTTTCTGAAGTCAGCACAGCAGTTAGGGCAGGACTCCCTGGGGTGCTGAGCTCAGGTGAAGCTCTGCAAAACTTCTAAGGGTTCTGACCTCAACAGGATGTCTCTGTCCCCCAGACACTGGAGATTTCCAGGACAAGACTGCAGGAAATTCTACTTTTCTGTGGAAACGCCGTCTCTGAAGCAGCCAGCGTGGCAGGAATGGCACCTTCCCATGTCCAATTCCTATGGGAACTGGGAACTACCCCTTACCCTCTTCTCAATCACACTTGGATCATGCCTACAGCACCTGAATTAATAGCTAATAACAGCCCATTCACCCCACAGATGCACACACCATTAACTGAATCCCTCGTCAGCACTTTTCACTAACTGTTATTTTATTCAGTTCCTTGGTGCTTAAAACTTACTTAACCACAGCTGAAGTCTGATGGCAGCATCTGCAGCCAAATCCATGACTTAATCCATGCACTGTAAAGCACCACTCAGGAGAGTGCACAAAAATAACAATAATAATGAAAAAAACCAAACAGAAGAGCTATTTGGAATGAGTTCGTTTCTTTTCATCTCCTTATCTTTAAGTGTCGGCAGCTTACACATTTTAGCATCACACCCAGTAATTAGACTTTGGTAACAGCTTATCACAACAATAAGACGAGTTCTCATCATCATAACACTTCCTGCTCTGCCAATTCAAGCAGTGATCACAATCAATGAAAGCAATCTACAGCAGCTTCCACCCTGTCCTGAATTAAACCAAATTTTCTAAAACTCAAAAAGAAAGTTCTCTTGACTTGAGAGCATTGCTTTTGGAAAATTTGTCTTGTATTTCAAATAACAAAGCATTCTTGTTAAGTATTTCCCTGGTGGGCAGTAAATTGTTTATGTGACCTGGAATTTAAAATACAATTCATAAAAATACACCAACTAGTTAAGTAAAATATCAAAATATTGAATTCAGTTCCATTTGGGCTGAAAGGACTCCATGCAGCCAAGATGCTGCTCCTGGAATGGGCTGAATGCACAAGAAATGGTTGAAATGCAGAAGAAGAGAGGGACAATCAAACAGGTTCAAAAGTGGAATGGACACTAAAGCAGAGAGGGAAGAGGAAACCATGGAGGCTGCTGGGGTGGGGACAGGGAGCTGACATGGAGAGGTGCAAGAAGGCAGAGTAGCTAACTGCAAAGTCCAACATGAGTTTGAGCATTAATTCTAATGGTGCAATTACAGCAATTGAAGATGTGCTCCCAAACCACATATTTGAGTTACTTTAACCTGTAGGTGTTTGCTCTGCAGCAGCTATTCTCCTTTCTGGTGGAAAGATGTTTATACCTGGGACTGAGAGTGCAATTGTGTCTCAGCGAAGAACCAAGAAGAATTTACCAATTTTTCCTGAATTTACTGATGCCTATGTGTGAAGTCCAATTTTGCAATTATAAAAATCCCAAGCACTCAAAAGCCTCAGTGCAGCACAGAGGGCCCTGTGTCCATGAGAAGTGCATCTCATCTTCAAAGAGACCACTCTGTGCTAACAAGGACTCCATTAATAGCTCATGTTTCAAAAAGCACTTCATGGCTTTCTGTCGTGGTGAAAATGGGTATTTTGGGAAAGACACGTGGAGATAAGCAGCAAAATTATGCAAGGCCTTGACACAAAGACTTGAAATGCAATTATTAATGTAATTGTTTTATTTTCTGAGACTCAGCTCCTCTTCTCTGCACGGCAAAAGAACCAAAACAATTGACCCTTAATTTTAGCAGAAGAGGTTCTGCTCATCTAATCCAGCAGGAGTGCTTGTGTCTGATTAGCACAGGATGAATTGGTTCCTGGGAGCAGAGCTCCTGCCATGGTGTTTTGTCTGCTCTCCTCCCAGATCACATTCTGCTACAGATTTCCACATCTAGATGACAGATCTGGCTGCTGTCTGCAGGATTCACCTAGCTGCAACTGCACATTGATTAGCAATTGCCTTGAGGAAATTCAGAGTATCCAGGCAACCAGGAGGAGGCTGCGGATACAGCATCTGGATCGGAAGGAAAACAGGAATGAAGGAGAGCTCAGAGAAATTAACCTACAATAGATCCATTTGCTTGAAATAGGAGATTCTCTGTCAATGTTTGTAGTTCTCAATGATGAGGTTACCTGAAAGATTGGTTTGGGTTTCTTGTTGAATAAGTCAAACTGTTACAAACTGCACATTTCAAATAGGTCTGAAATTTAATATATACCCCAATTAGTGTCCTAAAGGCAGTGGCAGCATGGGAGAAAGTCGCACACAGAACAAATCCCTCTAAATTATTCTGATTTTTGCTGTGTTATCACTAGGTCTTGCCACATGCTATTCTTAGCACTCACGTACAAGTGCATCCAAGCACATTTAAGGCATGGAAAAATCCTAAGCCAAAGCAATGATACTAAAAGTAATAAACAAACAGTACAACCTTGTTAGCATGGACCAGGAGGGGGCTGGGGAGGCTCAGGGTGTTCCATGAGACCAGCTGTGTTATATCAACTGCTATATCCACATTCAAATAGATTAAAAAAAATCATAGGGAACATAAATAAACATGTACTTGTGTATGGTGTATGCAGAAAGCAGGAGAAGCAGCTGGAAACACCCTACCTAGCATAGGACTGCAGGAATAAAGAAAAAACCCTGTCAAGCCATTGCAATATGAAACTCTTCCTGCAAATAGTTAAATATTTATATACATAGTCCCACCATGAGGATGTGTCCCATTAGCACCTCCCCTCTCTGGAAGGCAGAGGCAGTGAGCTCTGTAGGCAGGGAAATGCTGCAGTCTGGGAGGCCAGGCTGCCTCTGCAGAGGAGCTGGGTGACACCAGCAAGAAGCAGCCACTGCTGGAGAGCCCCAGGAACATCCTGTACCAAAAAAAAACAATGCCAAAATGTGCCTGGACTGCTAGGAACAGCCTCCAACACAACAAAATATGGCTACACAGTAAATGATGCCTGAAATAACCTGAACTCTAACTTAGGAAGAAAGCAACTAATTCACCATCTCTCCTTTTTTGCTAGAGGTGTTTGGGAATCTTTTCCCTGAGGTCTGTGTTTTAAAACTCATCACTGGTAATGAACCATTTCTGATAGAGCTCACATTGAGAAACTTGTTACTGAAAGTGCATAGAGAGGCAGAATCCAGCCAGAAATGATGCAGGAAATTCAAAGCCACTCTAAACTCCTATCAGATATTTGAATATTTGCTTTTAGAGAACAAGAGTTACTCAGGTACCACTTCAGCTGTTTGCAGAATGAAGCATTGTTATCAGATGACACTTCAGTACAGCAGCACTCATGCTTATTTAGCACTGATAATTGTGCATATACACAACAAGGTGTTGCCTTTTTTTCTCTACCAGTGGTTTATAAAACAAGAAAAAAAAAAGCATGCAAAGTATTAAGAGCCAAAATTAGAAGAGGAATCATTCTGCAGTGCACAGATATTAGTATGTGGATATTCAGTGTGACACATTACAATGGTGCTAAAGAAGCCATTATGATTTATTGAGACAATCTCTAGTCTGGAGACAAAAATCAGCAGGTCTGATCTGATTAAACAGAACGTGTTGTTCACCTGCACGGGCATCCCCAGCATCTGCCAGCCTTCCTCCCCCATCTTCCCCTTGTGCTCTGCCTGTCACAGCTCCCATTTCCAGATGGGACTGAGTTGGTGACACCCATGGGCTGTGAAGGCACCAGCAAAAAAAAATCCACCTATTTTGCTATAGCAGCTGAGGTAGTGTGGCTGCTGCAGAGAAGCCCAAGGAGAGGCAGCACATCAGATAAATTAGGCTAAGGCATCTTGATTTGAAGCATGTTGCTGAATACACCTCTCTACTTCGGCTGAAATTCAAACTGCACTATTAATGTAATTTATTACAATCATTAAGTACCACAATTGGAGACCCTGTCTACAGTATCTAGTTTTATATACTTTGAAAATGTTAGCAAGTCACCCCATTACATCTAAGTCATGAGAGTAATGCAGATTACTTATTACTTCTCTTGGCAATCACATAACACTTGTCCTGGGAATGAAAGATGATGCCTTGACAATAATACTCTATAATGTAATAACCCTTCACATGTTATAAAGTGCAGCACTTTTTCTTTTGAGGATCACTAAGTGCTGGGCAGGCATCCATTCACACAGCCTCACCAAACCCTGGTGATACAGCCATCCCCATTCAAAATCCAGCCACCATGCCCATGCCCCTGTGTGCCTCTGCCCAGCTCCCATCTGCAGAACAATCCCCCCTCCTATTTCAAACAGCAGATAGCTGCAGGCACAGGCTATCTGCTGAAATATTAATGAGGAGAGAACTAAGTGTTGTTTAAATATTCTTCAGGCCAGTAACCTGAAGTACAGAGCAGCCACCTGATCTGCCCAGGGCCACTCAGCAGCCGAGGGAAAAAGGGGAATAAAATCTGGAAGTGGTGGCTGTGCTCAAAACAGCCCTCCCTTGGGGTGCCTGTGAGAGCCTGCAATTCAAATGCAGAAGTAATTGCTAAATAATTAGTAACCTACACAATTACTTCCATGCATCCATCAGTATTTTCTGCCCTGAAGGAGCAGTCAATAAGTGCCTGAGACTACAATTACAATGATTTCCTATCCACCAGAAGGCCTAGACGATGTGCAGCCTAAAAAGAATTTTCCTTCCTAATGAGTATTGTCAATGGGAATTTCTAACTGGCTTGAAAGGGTTGTGTGCAGCAACACATGTGGGGCAAAATCACCAATAGTGAGGCAGCATCACAGCTTTGGGCAGGTCCTCCAGCTCCAGTTGCTGTATTCATGTGGCCAACATGTAGCTTTCATCAGGGGAGGAAAGAAGTTGTTTCTGGCATTTATGGTGAAAAATCAGGATGTTAAAACCCAAACTGAAAACCCCAGGAATTAAGGCTTGCCAATGCTCCCTCCCACCTGATAACTTTTTTTGAAGTCTTTTGGGTGCAGAGCACACCAGGGAGATGAGAGGTGACCAGAGCAGCAGCTGCCATGCCTGCTCTGCCTTCCCTGGGATTGAATCAAAAGCTGCCCAGAAGAACCTATTTGTAGTGCACCAGAAGAAATAATAATGGCATTACGAAGCCCTGTAGGTCGGCAACACCTCTTTTCTCCTGTTCAGCTTACACTTTCTCTTTTTGCAATTAGAGCACTTTCAAAACCCAGGGTGTTCTTTGAAAACCTGATCCACTCCTACTTTTTTTATGGTTTCCAACTGTTCCCTTCTGCTTGTTCTTTATTCCTGCCAAATCAATAGGATCTGTACCAGCATCAAAGTCCTGTGTGATACCCCTCTTCTGATGCCTCCCTGTTTTCTAATCTTTCTCCCCAGAACTTCTCTTCAGTAACTGTTATTAAATGTTTTTGTTACCTCTTCTTCTGTGAGATTTTTCCCAGTGACAGTATCCAGGTGACTTTATGTCCCTCTTCTCCATCACCACCTGCTGATGCTTACAAGGCCAGAAGGGTCCTTGGGACCACATGATCCCAAAACACCAGCCTGCTTGAGCCACATGAGCTTGTGGCTGGCACACAAAAACTTCCCCATTCCTCATCCCTACTGTCCTTTTCATAGCATTCCTCTTCCTTCACCTCTAAATCACTCGAGAGCATTTAATCACAAGCAACCCCATCTCTTCAATTGTTCTGATTTTTCTACTCAGCACAGCAGGTAAAAGACTATTTCCTTGTGTTGGGTTTTATTTCTCTGGTTTAGAATAAGCCATCACTGATCAAAACTACAGTCAAATTTATCATGGTGGAACACTTATTTAAAAAAATGGCAGCAAAATGCAGCAAAAAACAAGTGATAATTAAAATATATTAAAGACTGCAAAGCTGGACAATAACAGAGATTGGCCATTAAAAGTCTAACTTGCTTTGTGGTTTGGGTTTTTGGCAGATTTTTTTGTAGACAAAATTGCTTGCGATTGCAGCATCAAGTCTGAATCACCCCATCTTCCAAGATCTAATCAAGATCAACACTGTCTTGATCGATACAGTTGTAAAATAAGATTTCCAAAAAAAAAGTACAACAAAGCCATTAAAGAAATCTCAGAAGGCAGCAAAATAATTTCTTTAAGCCGTAAGTGAAAAATGAACTCTATTTATTTCACATTAAAATCATATAGTAACATGTCTTGATGCATATGTGCACACGTGCATCATCATTATTTGCTTTATTCTTATTGATTTTTCCTTCCATGGGCCAGCACTCCAGAACCACAATGCACCAGCATCACTGATGTCAATGGGGAAAGAAGCTTCTCAGCACTTCTGACAAATTATTCCTTTAAAGTTCAGGCACTTCTATCACCCACAGAAATGAAATACAGATTAGACTTACGAGAAATCAACCTCATCTCCAGCAACTGAAAAGAGCAAGCCACTAAAGCTAAACAGTTCAGCTGCTGCTGCATATAATCACATAAGCAATGAAATGACCGTGTTATAACTGTCCCAGATGGATTCAGCATTTCCTGAGAACTAATTCCCAGCATGTCCCAGGAGCCAGCTTACAGACACTTGCCCATTTTGCCTTTCCAAGTGGAAAGGTCACTAGAACAAATAGATCAGGAAGCAATGGCGAGGCCTTTCAGCTGATCTATTTCAAGCACCACGACAAAGAAAACTAATTTGGTGTTATAATTAGAAACACAGAGAGGAAAAAGCTCATTTTGGAGAAGAGCTGCTGCTGGAACGTTAGCATTGGTGCTGATGGAGCTAATCAGCTCAGAGAAGTGGAAGAGTGAAACCAAATTATACATTTAGCATCTTCATGCAAACCAGGTCTGCAGCTGGGAATAAGCATAAGGTTTAAAGGTGCCCTTAAAAAGGAGTTTTTAAAGAAGTAGACAAACAGTATTTCAGGACTCTTTCTTCAGACCCTGAACACCAAAACCACATGTCACATTTTTTTCTGCTCATGCTTGATGACTACTTTTCAAAGACTTTTGGCTAGTTGTGTGTAGATTGTGTTTTTAAATGTATTCCATATTTCTTATTATAAAGAATAATTCGAATAAGGCTGCAAGGATGGGGCTTTTTCAATCTCTCAGATTTACAGAAAGAACCATTAAACTTCTTTCAAATGGAAATATGAAATGACTGAGCTGAAGTACACTGGAAGGACTTTCAAACCTGCAAAGTATTTCTTTTCATTGTCTCGTCAAGAGGTACATTTGAATGTTCTCCTGAGGGGAAAACACCCAACCCACTCCAAAAGAACTTTTCAATTTAAAGGAACTACAGACTACAGATTCTACAGATTCAGTTACATAAATCCTATTGTGTACCTAAAAATGGCCAATTTGCCTTGCATTTCTCTGGAGCTTTTTTTGCTCTCACCCTGGTGACATTTCAGTCCCTTTTGGCTGTCTCAGTACTGTTGTTTGCAAAGTTGTGCTGTAAAGAGGATCAACACAACGACCCAAGTCAGAAGCAATTATCCAAGAATAAGGAAAAAGAAACCAAAAGCAGTGCATCATGTAGCTGCACAGTAGCACACAATTGGGTGATGGAGAAGTTTATTTAGGGAAGATGGAAGGAAAGAAAAAGAGCAGGAGGAAAGAAAAGCTGAACAAGGAGACGAGTCCTAGTGGATACAAAGGATAAATGCATACTGCCCCAGTATGTTACAGGATTATATATTGGATTTTCCTGGCCTACTGATGTTGATCTTTTCAGCCAGTTAACTTGAAGGCAGAAGGTAAAAGCACAGCAAAACTGGAATTCCCTCGTTCAGGTTACAGAGAAAAGGGAAGCAGAGCACTGGGGTGGAAGTCAAGGTCCTAACTCGAGGGAGGGTGATGCACATCTGCTGTCCCACCACGGGTATCTGAAGTGCTTTTTCACTGCTGCATACCTTCATAAGTTCCTACTTCCAGAAGGGTCCCACTTCGCTCCAACTCCAGGAATTCCTCCACAGTCAGAAAGTTATAGTCCACACCAGGCACTTCTCCTTCTCTTGGAGGGCGGGTTGTGCCTGAAAGGGAAAATCAGAATGTTAGTAGAGTTGTTTTCTTACCAAAAGTTAAAAGGAACAGCAACACATTTTCACAAAGATACAAGAGTATCTGGAAAACACAGTTCTGTGAGCTACAAGGGTCAAAAGGAATTTTAAACTAGAAGTCCATGTGAAAACAAGACATAGATTTCAGGTTGAACTGGTGGCACCAATTACAGCAAAACAACTGAGGGACATTTCTTGTGTTCTCAGAAAGACTCTGGCAAAGAAATCTCTCATCTCTGTGTCCAGAAACACATCTGGAACAGTTTGGTACTGGGAATATGCCAGCAATTACTTTCCTGCTGTTAGCATTGTCTCTCATAAAAGAGAGACACTTTCATGTCACTAAAATTGCAATCTGTATTACCAGATAAGGCAATTATTTTCCAGGTTCCATTACTTCTGTATCACTAGCTCATCAAATGTTCTCTCACATCATAAACATAATTTCTCCCTTGTTTCTTCTTACTGTTTTATCTCTATTTATGCTATTATTTTTTATTCAGCATTAAAAGGTACCATGAGATGGTTTTGATGCACCATCCACACATGCTCACTGAAGAGACAGCCTGACAACTCTCCTCCCAGAAGTTCACCTACAAGCTGGTTCCAGTTCAGGAATGCTTTTAAACAATAAGTCACACTTAGTCTCTCTCTTCAGCACTTGACAATTTCTGTAGTGCCCATGGAGAACTGGCTCTGATCACTGCCACTCTGCCAGCTCTGAAACTCTTGTCCCTTCTGGCCAATTTACAGCACTCTGAAGCACAGTGTAAGATGAGTCATTTCATGAGTTTTTTCCTAAGGTGACTTGGGATGCTGCATTTTAGGTCACTGAGCACAGCTTCATTGATAGGGATCCATTTCTGTTCAATAGCCTGTATTTTCCATGACTGGATTCTGTACATCTGAGAGTAAATATAAATGACAGATTTGCAGATGGTACAGGAAACTGAAATTTGGAAGAAAGACCAGAGTTACAGAGTTGGAGGTGTCTGAATGCTGTGGCTGAAACCAATCTGTTGGCTTGGGAATAACTCCAGGGATGTGGAAACTATACCTAACATTTAACAAAGCATCATTTCTCACTTCTGAGGGACTCTTCTGGCCCCTGGGCATTGTCTTCTCAGCGCATACAATTTCTTAAACCCTCTAAAAAGGACAGAAGAAAGAATAAAGCTGAGCTTCTGAAAACTAATTGGGAAGATTCCAGTTTTCAGAAGTTGAAAGAGAATAAATTTACCACGCCTGCATCTGGCAAATGTTTTCCTCAAGTGCCAGGAAAGCGGAAAGTCTGCTTATCTCCTATTCATCTGAGAGACTGTTCAAGAGGTCAGTCTTGACAGAGTGACACCCTTGAAAGACTATCACTAGATTAATTTCCTTGATTGACATCCACTTTCTCTAACATCCTTCTATAACATCCTCCATTTCTTGTTTCAAAATAGAAACTTTCTTTTTTATTATTTACTGTCAGCCTTCAGAGTGTCTATAAATTCCTGTGCTTTTTTCCATCATTCCTCCTCTTGGAGCTTTATGAATGGGTGAAGGAAGGAGAAAAAGTAAGGAAGGGGATGGAAATAGTGATGGATATCTCTACCCTGCTACCAGAATTACTCTTTCCCAGTTGGAAAGGACTCGAGCTTGCATTTTTTGTATTTCTGAATCCTTATAGTAAGGCCACAACAGGTTACACTGGGTATATTGTAACAGAAGACAATTTTCTTTCACAGATCAAGTCCAGAGAAATGCTGGAGCTGCACCATGTGTCCCTCTCCACCCTAGTCCCAGTGCTTCCATCCCAAGGCAGGCAGAGAGGCTTCCCCAGGTCCCTCCCTGGCACACCAGGAGCATGGAGGACACAGCCAGCAGCCAGCATGGTCACAGCCCAGCTGCCACATCTCCTCCCTGAGCACTGACATCCCACTGAGGCTGCCAGGACCCTCCCAGGGGCATCGTGCCTGGTGGCCACTGCCACATTCCCTTAAACCTGTCTGGGAGTGGGAAGCAAGAAGGATGAAAAGCCACACCAATAACTCTGACCAGTGGTATGCTGGAGCTGTCCCATGCCCAGAACACAATGGAAGTGAGAGTTAGACTCTGCAGCACTGCTCATCAATCAGTCACACGTCACCCCCAGCCATGTGAGCCGAATGACAAAGATTGGGACTGTGTTTTCCCAATAACTACTAACACATTGATGAGATGCAAAGATCAGGGAACTTCAGGATTGCTTTCACCTTATCTTTTAAAGCCTCTTCTTCTCTTTATCTCTATCTTCCCACAGAGCATATTTATTAATCATTTTCTCCTTCCTTCTGAATTTTTATAGCGGTGAAATTGCAGGCAGCAGTTTACTAGCGTTGGCTGCCTATTTGACATGACAATTATATCTCTGCCATAATTCCTCTGAGCCATTTTAATGGATCTATTTGTTTCATCTGAGTGTTCTTAATTTCCTGAATATGTTCAAGTCAAAAAAAACCGCAGCTGTGCCTGCTATCAGCGCGGCTGCCTGCAACACAGGCAGAAAGCATTAGGAAAGTCACCGCGGAAAAGGGAAACATTGCATCACAGAGATAACATTTGTCACCTCAGCTGGTCCTCAGCAGCAAACCCAGGGAAAACAAAAGCTGCACTGGCTGGGATATCTTATCCGGGAGAAGGCGAAAAACCCAACAAGTTTCCACGTTGCTGTCTGGAGCAGAGATTGCTTGCAGATGCTCCGGCTGTTCTCCTGCTCCACATCTGAGCAAGTGCTACCGACTGCAATTCAGGGAGGCAGGGGGAAGGGAAAAGCCGCCTCCGTTCTTCTTGTAGCAGAATGACAGGCTGCCGGCTGGACACACGCCTGGCAGATGGCATCTCAAAGAGTTTTCATGAACCATCTGGGATGTGTACAATGATTACAAACCACACTTACAACAAAGCCAGAAGGGCTGCTTCACGGGGAGGGTGGGGGGAGAGGGCGGGCGGCAAGAAAGGGGGGAAGAAAAGAAAGCCAAGAGGCACAAACTCCATGAGTTTTCCCAGGCACAGGACACCGGGAATAATCAGCACCTTCCTTCCCCCCAGAGCCCTCTCACAGCCTGAACAACTGCTGAGGGCTGGGCAGCCTGTGTGTGCTCAGGCCAGCAGCATCACAGCCTGCTAGCCACCACTGCAGCCCTCTGCTGATCAACTCCAACTGTAATTAAGTCTCCCATGGCTTAATTATGTACAAAAGCAAAGTGTGCGTATCCTCCTTCCCCCTTTAAATTGCATTTCAACATCCTTACCACAGGACGGTCTTCAGTGAAGGGGATGACTGTACTTTTTATCAGAGCTAATAGCAGGTCAGGCCACTACTAATGGCAGAATAAATTGAGCACAATGAGAGCTGTATTTAGCCCAAACAAAAGATAAGATACTCCACTCGAGAAGATGAGCCAATCATATTTAAATACGTTTAGCTGCCTGTCTTGTTTGCATTGAAATATTAAGTGGCATGAAATCTTATTGCCTTTAGGTACCAATTTAGCTAATTAATTTGAGCTATGTCCATTGTGTGATTACCTCAGAATTGCTAATGCTTCAACAAGAAGCATCAGGGGAAACTGAGTGGCTACCAACTCCTCTTGCACATTTAATGGTTCATAAGCTTTCAGTCTTATTTGGCTAGCATATCCCACAGCATACACAACTAGTCAGATACATTACATTCACAGGGGAATTCCTCATATTTCCTGTAACCACAGGAGCCTAAAGAAAACAAAAAAATAAGGCTACTGATTAGCATTGCAGTTTTTATATTCTCTTGTGGACTGGGGAAGTAAAACTACATCTAACATGAGTGGCTCAGATGAGATGTTTGCCCAGCTGTTGGTTTGGTTGTGACTCCCAAGCTATTTGCATCCCAGTTTATTCATGCATCCCTAATGCTTGAGCCACAGGAGAGGGGTCTCATCACGGGCTGGAGACCCTCCCCGAGAAACTGCTTCTAGACACAGGTGAGTTTGCCCAAGGAGAGCTCAGTGCTGTAATGAACTAATTAGAGCTTGTGCACACAAGTCTAGAATAACTGGGCTGTGGCTCAGATGTACTGATGACTATCAGCTACTATGCTGAATAATTTAAGTGCCCATTTAAAAGACAAATAGCTTCTGCTGTTGTGCTGCCTATCAACCATGCTGACACTTACCCAACACGAGCCTCAATTATACTATGGCCAGACTGCTAATATACGACTCAGGGGCTGTTTAGCTCTTTATCAATCTACCAGGGCTTCAAGTTAAGCTGTTAATATTCACTGATGCCCTGCTGCTAAATTAATCAGAGTCTAGCTTATTGTAATCTAAAAATAAGACTTAATGGGGCTGCAGCCACTTCAATTGCTTCCACGTTAAAAGAAAAAATGTTCTTGGGCAGTAATACTGTTATTGTGCACCAAAACCAGCCCCTAGCAAGTCATTTGGAAGTCATCATTTCAAGTTCAGAATACCTACAACTCCCATTTGAAAAGCAGTAATTTCTGCAACTGGCTTGGCAGTGACAATCTGGTGAGCCACCAAAATACATCTCATCAAACCACAAGCCATTTGCTCCTCATCTCCAATAGCCAGCATCTCTTAAAATGACAGATAATGTGGGAGCTGTACACTCAGAGTAATGATAATAGTTGCTACAACTATATTTTATACAGACTCAAGCCACTGGTGGTCACCACAGTGGGAGGAACTGCAGTAAATAAGGTTTTAGGGATGCTCCTGACTCAGGAGGCTGCAAGGCCAAGCGCTGCTGTGGGAGGTTTGGGAAGGCTGGGGTGGGAGGAAGGCAGGGTGCTGCTCTTCCCATTGAGCTAAAAAAGTGGTATTTTCGTTCATTCAGCAAGAAGAGGCTGCTCTCATCACCTACATGGAAAAAGCCTTCCTCTGCCAAAGAAGAAACAAATTAGGAAAAACAGCCCCTTTTCCCTCCCACTGTGTTTGGAGGTCACCTTCTTCCCTCCCATCACGGAGTAATTTGGAGAGCCTGCTTTGGCTCTCCTGCATCTGTCACCTATGGTGCCAGATAACTGGAAGGCAGAACAAACTTCACAGATCTGCTAACAGCAAATGGAGAAGGGAAAAGACAGAGACAGCCTGGTCTAACTCCAGAAGAGGGAACCTGATCAGCAGCCAAGCTCAAGGCAGAACTTATCAGCAGCACAGTACTAAAAACAGCCTTATCCACATTCACAAAAATAAAGTGTAGCCTGTGTGCAAGAAGACACTGTACACTGAAATTCCTTATCTTATTGACTTCTGGGGTCACTCAAACTAAAAATACCTTATTTTTTCTCCAACAGAAGTAAAATAAATTGTATTTGGACATTGTAGTGCAATCCATTATGCACTGTAAACCCACGTACCTGTGGTAAGGGGTAATTCATAGTTGCAACAACATAAAATATGGACATTTCAGACAGGCCCAATCTGTTATAAACCAAACACACTCAGGTTATAAATACAATTTTCTCCTGAAACTTGAAACTCAGGAAGCCTATTCTGGGATTTTAAATTCTGTCCATCCCTTCTCCAGCAAGTGACTTGACACCTATAAACCCCAAGAACATGACAAGCATTCGAAGTGTCTTGGTGGAGGAGTAGAAATTCAACCCAAAGAAGAACGTATCTGCCAGTAGAAATGAACTCCCAGCCTTGTTAATGATGCACATGCAGGAACAGATGCTGATTGACTCTTCCTGGCCACACACACAACTGCAGGAATAAAAGCAAATTTCTGTCACTGTGGTCAGCAGGAACAACTGATTAAACCCAGAAAAGAACTGACCAAGACAGAACTGCCTTTCTACAGACACGTTTTGGAGAGAAATGCATTTAATGGCTGCAATTTTTCTTCCATGGGGGAGATGGAAGGGATTTATACAGAAGAGCTTAGCATCTCCTTCTCCCACCTGCCTTTCCAGCAAGTGGCCAATAAAGGATCCCAGAGCAGCAGCTTGTGAGGAGCCCCTTGTTTAAAAGTGCTAAACTTGTGAGGAACTACCCACAGGTGCTGGCAGGCTGACCCTCAGCACAAGCAGAAGCTGCTCTCCCCTCTCTCCTGTGCCCAGTTCATCTCCCTGCCCTTCCCCTCAAAGAGGCACCGACTGCCCCGAGCCTCCCTGGAGAAGTGATTCAGCCAAGCCACACAGCACAGCTCAGATTGTGCAAACCCTCCAGGCTGAAAGTTATTTTTGTCCTTTATAAATCTATTTTTGGTATTTCAGTGGCCTTCCCTGCCACCAAATAAGAACACAGATAATCTTCAACACATTTATCCTTAGAGTGCTCTGAGGTAGAGAAAGTGGGTTTGTTTCTGGTTAATAACACAAGACCGGCCAAACCCAGGCTCTCAAAGGACTCCAGGAACCTAATTCTAGAGAAATCAATGGGCTTTAGGAAACCCTACAGATCAGGATCAGGGCCTAACAGATTAAAAGGGACAAAAATAACTTCTCACTGCGTTGGGGCTTTGCAAGCTCATCTGTACGTGTTGTGAAACACCATGCCAAGGCTAGGCAAAGCCAATTCTGCATGATGGCTTCACTCCCCACTGGAATATCAATTTGAAAAAGACTGATAATTACCTCATGACAAGAGCTAAGGATATAAAACCTGCCACACTCCACAAGAAAGCCACTGTAAAAAGACCTGGTTAAGGATCTACGCCAAATATTCCAACAGAGCATCACTCCCCTGACCTACGTACCACCAGTGGTTCTACTGCCATGTGGCACTTGCTAATGCAGTTACAGCCTCTTCATGTGTTCTTCAGAGCATTCATTTGCTGTCTCCTAAGCAAAGGAAAGAGTATTCTGGCATCAAATAAAGCATAAATAATAAAATATCCTCAGGTTCACAACAGCAGCAGCTCTAGATCCCTTCCTTTGAGTGATTGCTGTTACCTCACCAGACACCTGCAGCCAAATCCCTCTTATTTCCCACGAGGCAGGACACCCACCAAGAAGATTAAACTTCATGAACTAATGAGTTTGCCATTAATCTCATGTTCCTGGAGTCCAACAGCATGACATCCACTAATTTAAATTGTGAACTACTGATGAAAAAGCAAACTATGCACCTCCTTGGCAAGGATACCTTAGATGTAACTATGCACAGTTCTATTCATTCTAATATATGGATTAGTGTAATAAAGTGTAATTTTATAAATCAATAAAGCTGTAGTAATGAGATTGCACTGTAACATTCTCCTTCTAAATACTGGCACAGAAATGAATGAAAATTGCCATTTGTCTAAGCGTGGATGCAACTTACAGAAAGTGAAATTAGCTGGAAGTAAATTAACAAGGCAATTATGTACATGTACTTATATTCTGTTTCGTTCATATATACATTTTTAGAAGCTTAGATAATTCTGCAGCCGTAGCACACACCCTTATTTCAAAAGATCCACCTTTCATCTTTGTAAAAATTATCATAGTTACTTTCAGTAGAAATGTCTCTCTTGGGAGAGGTTGGCTGAGGGTGGTAAATTAAATACATACACTGGATAATTACAGAGCATCCTGAGTAGCTGGTTATTTTTAATCCTGCAGATCATTCACTCTGGCCTATTTCCACCCAAGCCCAGCCTGACCCCTGAAGTGCTTCCACATCAGTCACCTGCAGCCTCCCCGTGCTGAGGCAAAAGCACAACGTGGATTCAGGTGATTATTCCATACCAATGTGCACATCTCTATTAAATACAACAGGAGAAAGGTGTGTGTGGGGAAGTGCTTAAAATACCCTTAACTCACAGGAGACCTGGGATGGAGGGCTGTTCCCATGCATTCAGCACTTCTAAACAAATACTTCACTGTCTTATTTATACTTTCACATTTTAGGAAGTTGTTTATCAGGAGGTATAACCTATCATACTTTATATCTGCTCTTTTCATGGCTGCTTGCAGAGCTATCTGATTTCTCCAACCTGCCAAAGAGAAGGTGTAGCCCAGTCTGAGAGCTCAAGGCCAGCATTAAACCAAGCTGTGAACTGGTCCAGTAGCAGCATCCAGCTGCTGAAAAAGAAAACAGCCAATGACTCCCTGTGATGTTTGGCTGAGTGACTGGATTAAGACAGTGTAGTATTAAAAACTGTTCAGTTTTTAATTAGCTATCAGATCTTCACAGCAGATCTTCACAAGTTTTGAACAGGAGTGTATATTATACAGGAGTAGAACCATGGAACAGGTAAGAAATAAATGGCTCTCAAATCTTTTGCCTGTTGTTCCAGACCAAAGGCTGGGAGAAAAGGAATTTGGAAAATATGAAGGCACAAGACAGCATTTGGGACTGGGCACGCTGTAAACTGTTACAAGGTGAATTGCCAAGTCACAGAGCAAAGACAGACACAAAACCAGGGAAGTCTGATCAGCCAAGCTCACTGTTTTCCTGAGAAAACTTAAGGGTTTTATAAACATTATACCTTTCCAATCCCTTACCAATGCTATTTACCTGCCATGAAGCAGTGGAGGAATTTTCCCATTTGGGGAAAGACATGCAGTGGAGTTTTGAAGCAGAAATACAGTGAACAAGAACACAACGACCAGTTCTATCAAAAAATAATGAAAAATTGTTTGGGCAGTATGTGTCACTATTTCAGCCAAGGGAAGAATACCCTGACAGTCACACTCCCAAGGACAGAGACTCTAATTTCTGGGACTGGAAGGATCCTGCAGTGTCCATTCACCTGGCTGGCATCCCCCATCTTCATGTCCTTTGTTATCCCAGAGCTTGGCAGCTCACAGCCTCTTGTCTGGGACTCCCACCCAAAACTCAATGTGCATTTCAATCTCCATCTCAATCTGTAGCAACCTGGACCAGGTGTATTCCTCAAAAGCACCACTACACAAGCTGACACCACTACTGGAAGAAAAAAAATGCAACTCTTTTCTTAAACACCAGATACCAAAACACTTTAAATTCCACAAGACAAGATATCTTATTTTCTATTCTACTTCAAGGCTTCACCTGTGCCCTATGATCAGATACCATCATTAAGCTCATAATAAATAGCACTTCCAACACAGACTGAACACCTGCAGTATTTCAATTCAGCTTTTATTCAAGAACAATGTTTGCTTTTCACATCTTCATACATATGTGCACATATATCCATGAAGAGATATTCTGCACTTAAAAGCCATAGTACTACATTTCAGATTATTTGATGTCCAACAGCTCAGCTGCCTCAATAGAGATTTTTTATCTCCTTTTGCTGTTTGAATGGCTAAGCTACAACACAATGTGGGTCATTCCCTGTTTGGGTGTGATATAAAACTCCTTCTTTTGACTTTAATTGCCCTTGCAGCAGACCTCTAATTTGCAGTTAAAAGTAAATAAAACACCACACCTACCAGCAGGAAGATCAGTTCATTAGTCTAATATCTGTAAAATTCCACTACAGAAAGAGTCATAGAAAACATACTGATTTATGTCTGAGGCACTGCCTCAAATTTGTTTCGGTGACAACATCCAATCTACTGAAAAGAAAGAGTCAGAGATGATTTTTCCCATTTAAAAAAACAAACACACACCACTACCACTATCCCCATTCAACCACACTTCCACAGGACATCAATATAGTTATTAAAAGCAGTCTTTTCCCCTGAACAACACACACTGAAAACACTGCCTCCATGGAATACCTTCTCCCCTAGCCCAGAGCCATGAAATGCTGTAAAACTAATGGACTTTGAACTGTGATAACCTCATCACACTCTAGGAAAATCAGAGTCTCCTGTGGCTCCTCAAGTTTTGGCTCTGCCCACTCATCAGCCCTTGGTTCAGGGGGTTCTTTTTCCTTCACAAATCCTCCTTAGCCTTTGCTTAGCAGTTTTCCAGCTCCATATTCAATACTGACCAAAAATTGCAAATGCTTCTGCTATAGCAAGGAGGATGCAGGCTACAGAAACGTGCACTCATGTAACCATATGGATGCACTTGCTGTAAAACTCAGGGGAAGGACTAGAACAGACAGCAAATCCACCCTGCATTGTGCACATTTAGGCACGATTCCCTACAGATCCTGTACCTTAATTTTACCTGTTCTTAACTGCTACAAATTCCTGCATTTTTCTTTTCAGTAGCTCTGTATGCAAGGCAGGTTTTAGTCCTTCATGATTGCTATCACTTCAGCTGGTTGAAAATATTCTCCTGGTTCACCTTCTGTGATGCTGATTAGATAACAGCTCAATATACTGAAAAAATGCCAAACATTGAGAAGCTGATTGGTGCTTGAGTTTCTGATTCATCCCTATTGATAACTAGAATGTTAAAATGCAAAAGAAATCAAATACATTTAAAATCTTTTTTACCTCACTGAAATAAAAATTATTGCAATATTTTATTATTTACAGTTCCTTTACTGCAAATTCCTCATCCACCAGCTCTAATACAGAAAGAACTGTCATTTTCTAAGGGCAATAGAATACTAAAGAAAATTCAAGTTACAATACATTCTCCTCACTTTTATTTAAAGCATTTCCTGGACAGTAAAAGCCTGCTGGTTAGGTAGTGCATAACTCTGCATCTGTGCAGTCCAAAATTAACTGTCATGTTATTGATAATGTATACAAGCTTCTCCATTGATTTTATTGCTTTGCCAGTTGTACACAAACAATAAAAACCTCGCCTACAAATCCTGTCATCACCTACACAGGGTGGTTTACTCTGCCTTTCTGAAGCCAAGTAACACCCCTATAAAATACTCCAGTGCTTAGCTTAAATGATCTTTGCTTTATTTCATCTGATTACTTCTAGCTCTACCTTCTCTTCTCTCTGTTAAATGTCCCTGTAGTCATTTACAGCTCTGCGTTCACACAAAACAATCATTCCGTCACATTACACACTCCATCATTTTATTAGCTTCTTGCAAATAATTTTCTGCAAGTGCCCCAATTTTAAAATGCCATTTTAAATTCCTTTGCTGGTTTATCAATGCCCTGCTGGTGCTGACTGGGCACCAGACAACACCAGATGCCCCAGGGAGCTGTAACACCAGCAGCTCCGACTTGCACTGCGGTGAGTAATTCCAGAGCATCTCCAGGTCCCCACCACCACTGGTTTCAGTCCAACATAAATAAACAGCACACAATAATTATCCTCATGCAACTGTCTGGCAGCCCAAACAAATGAGCTGTTCTTTGTCTTGCCTCCAATTCCCAGCAAAGAAAAACACCACCAGGTTTTAGCTCAGTTGTGCTGGCATCACACAGAGGATAAGGAAGAAATCCTCAATACCCCAATCACCTCCTCGGCTTAGACACGGTTGGTGGAGGGTGTTTGATCTGAGGTGTTGAGAAGACAGTTTCCCCAGAAATCTGGTTTCTCATGCTGCTAGATCACTACATGCCTGGAAAATGAATATCTGGAAGCACACAATCAGATCCAGGCTTTAGAAAAACCCTGAGATGATATTTTCCCAGAAGTATCTGTGCGTTATTTGACTTAGAGGACAGTCGAGTGATTACCAGAGATAGACTGCTCTTTTCTTCAGCACAAGAATATCATATGACAGATAAGACCTTACTAAAAAAAAAAGTTTAAATCTAAACTCCAGCACTTATTTTCAAAGTGTGAAGCATTTATCCTTTGACAGCTGTGTGGAGTCCTTCAGAGGAGTGATGCAGGTGAAACCACTTTGCCAGACAGATGCTGGTACAGAACTGATAATGGGACTTGCTGCAAATCACCTGCTCAGTTTAAAGCACACAAGTATCCCAATTGCTTCAAGACCAATTTCCCTGATTGGTGTTAAACACATGCTCGAGCTTTTGCAGGGTAACAGCCTTGGGGCAATAAATGTTTTGTGGGGAAAAAAAAAAAGTAAAACAAACAAAAAAAAATTTGTCTTTTTGGTTCTGACTCAGGACACTGCTGATTTAAGGTGGTCCCTGCTGCCCATGGCACTGGTGGAGATGACAGGGCTGGGGACAGCCAGCAGTTCCATCTCCCAGCACCATTTTTTAAAGAAATATTCTCTCATCCTGTCAAGGACAAATGGCAGAAAGGCAAAAGAAAATAAGAAAGAAATCCCTGCTACCTCTGCCACTGCAGGATTAGGGTGAGCAAAGCCCAATGAATGAGACATCATTTCATTGAAAGCATTTTAAAAATTAAAAAAAAAAAAATAAAACACCCCAATCCTCTACCATCCATCGAAAAACCTGAGCAGGTCTCATTTGTCAGTACATTTGCCTTCAAAATGCCTCCAGCAAGGTGGGAAGATGAAACTGTGCCCGTTTTTCAGATGGGTCATGGAGGCACAGAACAGCCAAGCTGGCAGCCCAAGCCCAGAGCCGATTAGGAAGGAAAAAGCAGAAGGTCATTGGTGCCCCACAATTCTGTGGCTAGCAGACAATGTTTGGGAGTTAATAGCATTATGTGCTCTGTGATGCTGATCTGTGCAGATAAACGTGACAGGCCTTGGTGATGGCTTCATCAGAGGGAACTGCTGACTCAATGTTCAGGCATAATGGCAAGAGCTGTTTATGTGCATACATTGAAAAACAACAGATGACTTCTGGAGCAAAACACATGGGGAAAATTCTTTCTCGAGGCAATACAAAAGAGCCAAAGTAGTTAAAGCACTTTCCCACAGTGACTGTGCAGTGAAGTAAATTAGGGCTCTGAACAGCAACCATCCATTATCCCATGTATTTTAGCAATTCTGAGATTAATAACTGGAAAGGGCCAATAAAACAGTGTTAGAAAAAAACACACATCCTTTTGATGAACTGCCACTCACTCCTTTCAGATCACTTCATACCTCAACAGAAAATGTGAAGTTTGAAACATTCACTATAGCATTTTTTTCTACCACTATTGCCATTTAAGTTATGCTTTACACTTTCTAGATGAATGAATCACATTAATTATTTCTTTTTTCCCCTCTGACTGTTCAGCCAAATTAGGCTACTTCCAGAGTTGAAGGGGAAAACGCAATCATTAACGCTTCCAAACATCCATTTGGCAGAAAAACATGCAGAAGGGAAGACATTCCTCTGAGCTGTGAGAAATCATTGTCTATTACACAAATACCATCTTCTCTTTTATTGTTGTAGCTGTCTTTCACCTATACAAATTTTACTTGAAATAGGATAAGACTGTAAACAAATGTATTTGAAAATCACAACTCTGAGACAACCTTCAAAACAAATAAAAAGTTATTAACACTTGTGTTGGGAGCCAATTCTACTAGGTTAGAACTGTAAAACCTGCAGCTTGGAGAGATTCATTCATCTCTCTTCAAACCCTTATCAGTTCTTCCCAGCCCTTCATCAGAGACCACAAAACTGTTATTCCGAGAGCTGAAGCTGATTTCCTGGATCATTTTACTCAATGGGAATCTCATTTATTATTGAAAATAACAGAAACTTGACCTTCCCTGGAGACTTTTACAGAAGTTCAGACTGGAGGTGCATTTGTCCAACCTGCATAATGCAAGTCAATTCCTCCCAGGGTAAAGCAGCATTCAAAGGGAACAAGGATGGTAGAATTGACCCTTTTGTGCATAATTAATGCAACCATTGATCAGCCACAGCTTGGATTAGGAATTTTTTCTGAAAGCTAAATGCACAGCAATGAACTTAACACACTTTTAAAAAGTCAAACTCCGAGAAACCTGCTTTGATCACTGAGAGGCTTTTGCTACCACAGACCTAAGCAGGTATTTTCTGTGGCACACAAGTCAGGGTCATTCAGACAGTGGCAGCTGTGACTCTTGCTCATCACAAATCTACACAGAGCCTCTCTAATGGACAAGTGAGTGATTTCCTGGTTTATTCCCCACTTGGTGTGTGCAAACAATTCCCTTTAGGATCAGTGTGTGGCCATGAGAAGACACAATGAAAGCTCAGGTGCTGACAGTATCCACAGGCTGTGGTACTCTTTTATGACCTCTAGCTTACACTCCTCATCTGTTTGGAAACCATCACTACAAGTTACCACAATGTGTGAAATTACAAATAATAATGAATTAAACTAGAGGGTATACCTGCTAGTCAGGTAGCAATTGTCACAATATTTATAGATCTGGATTTATAAAGCTGTGCTTGCATTTCTTCCTCCCAGGCCTAACAGTAGTGCAAAGTGAGTAGGTTCTTTTTTGTATACTCTGTTACACAGGCCAGTAACTTTGTGGTCTGGTGATGGCATCTGTTTACTTAGTAACATCCTATTTTCCCATACACCATTCCCATGGAAAGGACTTAAAGATTCCCAGGGTGATGTTTAAATGTCTAGGTAAAAACTACAGCACCTACAGGTAGATATTGAGAGAATTCAACATCAAAAATTCAAGTTTGCAGGAGGACTGTCTCTGCACAAACAGTCACAAGTGGTCCCAAAGGTCAGTGGCTTTGAAACCATGAAGAGCAGAAAAATAACACCCCTATCATGTCTTTCACAGGTGATGCTTAGGCAAAGCTGCTCTTGCCTTCAGGTAGAGGAATGGATTAAACGACCTTCTTCAAGGTCTCCTCTAAAGTTTGCAAATCACAAGAGCTGGCAACACTGTAATCATGTAGCAGAATTTTCAAGAGGACAATGCTGTTGTAAATTATGTCATTTGTAACATGTGCTGGTAGAAGAGGATTTTTATTTTCAAAGGTATCCAAGCCAATTCATTAATCTGTTTAGAGCAGGCCTCTTTCAAACGAGTTTTTACAAAGTGCACATCTACCCTGCAGTCACTGGAGGACAGAGCTCAGCAGCCAAGTATTTATGGATTTGTTAGGGCAGGTGCTGCATCTTACCAAGGGCAAGAGATCATGTGTCTGGATTATGAGCAACACCCAACTTCAAATCCAGCCAAGGACCTTTACACAGCTGTGATCAACACTTTGCAGCACAGACAGAGCCACACACTCAATCAATATCCTGAGTGGAGAGGGACCCACAAGGATCAAGTCCAACTCCCGGCCCTGCAGAGGAGACCCCAACAATCCCACTGTGTGCCTGAGAGCATTGTCCAGATCCAAACTCTTCCCCCAAGCTCCTGGAAGGCCAGCAGGGCTGGGAGAGGAGTGATGATGGAGGAGGGGTGGAGGAGGGTGTTGGATGGGACTCATGCTAGGACAGCACTGCTCCATCCAGCCCAGCTCTGCATGCTCCATGATTGAATTTAATCACTGGAATATACAAATTTTATATCTATAGATATCATTATACAATTGTTCTATGTAGAACTGTTATATATTGTCATATATAACTCCATAATCAATATGTTTGTTATAGATAATTACAGATTATCTACAACAATGAGCCCTTCAAGACAGCAGCTCCAGTGATGGATGGGGACCCCACTGACCCTCCCCAGTCCCCCAGTCAGACCAGCTCTCCTTCCCACTTCACCCCAGTATTCCAGGGCACAGTCCTGGCTGGCTCATTCAGAAGTTCACATGGAGACACCCCTCCCATGCTGGACCATAAGGCCACTTCTATCTCCTTTTTCCACTAAGTAGTAATGGCTACAGAGGACACCAGTTGCTGCATCCTCATCATCTGCTTCAAGATAAACTTCTTGTCACCAGCAAAGGAAGTGGAAGGCCAAATCTGTCACACACACTGCACTGATTCATCTGCAGGTAAGAAGCAGGACTCATTTGTCAGGTCATCCAGACATGAAGGTGTTCCTAGTGGTTAAAGCCTAGAAGGTTATTTTTTTTTTCTGCTTGGAGAACGTGAAGCAAGGGCAAAGATGGTTACCTCCCTCTCTGAGAGCTAGCTTGGTTCATATGCTAAGATCAAAGAGAAGAATATGTAAAGGTTTGCATGACAGGTTCACACCTCAATTAGGAAAGCATAAGAGAGCAGAAAAGTTACGCTCATCACTTCTGGAAAAAAAGGAAAAAAAAAATCTATCACTCACCAAGAGCTTCCTAGGGCAAGTTTCTAACTCACCTTCAGTGCAGTCCCTCCCTTGCTCTGTGCAGATCCTGATTTCATGAATGCTGAATTTGTGCTATAGAAGCGAGCCTGGTTTGCAGGAGTCAGTCATTTCCTGCACCCCATGCTCAGAAGTGGAAAGAGTTTGTCATCAGACAGCAAAGTGCTGAAGACCTCTCAACACTTTTTAGGCAACAAGTTTATACAAAGTCGTCTATGAAAAGCTTCCTGCCCTTGCCCCTCTCCTTGTGCATCTCTCAAAGGACACGCAAATAGTTAATACTCAATTACCTTGATAAAATTACACATCTCCACTGCTCTGCATGTTTCACCTCTTGGCTCAGTGAAAACAAGCAAGACATCATTGCTGGAGTCTAGGTGCCTGCAAACATACAAATAAGGACCAGCAGAGCAGAACAGGAATGCATTACCCTTTCAGAGCTCTGCTGACACATGGGCCTGGGCTTCATTATCACCTCTGGAGTTTACAGCAGTGTATGCTATAATTAGAAGTGTGTCAGAACTCAGAGAGAGCACTGCAATCATCACTGGTCTCTGCTGGCATGAATATGATAAGCAGCAGAGCATGAGGCAGAACTTCTGAGTTTTTGAACAGGGATGAACTCTCACCCTCTTCTCCTGTTTGAAAAATATCATATTGAATGTTTTAAATAAATCGGGTGGGTTCATTCTGCAGAAGCCCTTGGTTAATGCCAACCTCCTGCCTTTAATTCATGATATTGCAAACAGGGTAGGGGATGACAGGAGGGACAGCAGTCTGAAGTGAGTAAAAGGGTTCAAAATACCACTAAAAACTTAAAGAAAAACAACTGCAAAAAGCTGACCTCTCACATGTCAAGTACCATTTTCATAAAGGATTAAAAAGATATAAAAGGTTTTTATACAACTGTACTAATAGATTGTTAAATATGTATACTCAAATGTTTCCTGGAGTAGAACAGCTTTGCAGGAGTCATTCCTCACCCTTTAATATTCACAACATTTTGGCAGACTTGCTAAAACTGGAGCCCACATATTTTTTTTCTTTGGTTGCAGCAACCTGCAAATCATTCTGTGCTTGTGCATTATTTATATTTTCATGGCTGCTTGCTAGTTTCAGGTGCTTAATAGTTTTGCAAAAGTGCATTAAACCCCAGTTTTTAACAAGCTTTTACACAACTGACATCCCAAAGAGGAATTTTTTTAATGGGTTTCTTTAACTGCTTAAAGGCTGATTGAACACACTTATCTCTCACCACTGGAAGGACTATAAAGCTAAAGTGAGATTTTATATCCCCATTTCAGGACACTAAAAGTATGGTGCTGTAATAGAAATGCTGACAGTATTCAGTTATGGCAGTGCAACCTCTCTACCATAATTATGTACAGTTGGAGATAATAAGCACTGCTGATTCAGGAGAAATCTCTGATTGGGCTGAAAGATGGAGAAGTGCTGGATAATCTGTTTCCTGAGTGGCACCAGCAGGCCTAAAGAGCATAAACAGAGGAGCAGAGTTGGTAAGAAAACAACAACAAAGTCCAATCATGACTCCTCAGAGATGCTCATGCTCTTTTCCTTGTTCATATGATTGCAAGAGACCTAAAGGACTCATTCAGGACTTGTCCTAAAAGGACATTGTGACATTAATCTGGAGGAATGAGCAACACCCATGGCTGGGAAAGGTTTGATTCTGTGACTGAGACCAGGTCAAGAGAGCCCAGAGCCCTGATTTTCAAAAGAACTGTGTTCGTTTCTGGCCTTTGAAAAACCAAACTCCTTTGAAATAACTCAAGTTCACCACCAAAAATGAAGGAAAAAGAAAAATACCTCAACATGCATGTGCATATTAAAACTGAATAACCTTCAAAAATTTCCCTTGAAATCTCTGACACATGGAGAAAAGCCCAATTAGAACTGTTTCAATGAGTATTTTTTTTTTAAAGGAGGTATAAGGTCTTTCCCTTCCACCTTTATTAACTTTGCTTTGGGACATGGTGGGGAGAGGAGGATCAAACAAGACAAGAATTTTGGTGAAAACTATTAACTCAGTCCAGTGTTTTCCTGTACTGTTTCTCCTACCATATTTAATTTTTTACATATTTACATTAGATTTCCTATTAAATGATCATCCTCTCAAAAAATGCTTGATTAAAAAAAAATCCAAATGCATCACTATGACTGGCTCTAATTACTATTAATAAATACATAATGAACATTGATAAGATTAACAAACCATTCCAAAAATTTGTTACTATATTCACTCCACAGCTGGAACTCCAAATTAGCAGTAATGCCAGCAGGCTATTAATATTCTCAGATTAACAAAATGCAAGTAGATCATACAAGGATGAGCTTGAATTTTGCAAAACAAAATACCTGGGCAAATATTCAGCACCAAAGAAAAAATGTGTAAGTTAATATTAGTTTAGCATGGGGTATTTATGGAGACAGATAAGGTGGGAATTGCAATATTTATTTGGAGGGAGGGAATGTGTGAAGGCAATGGAGCACAATGTCATGGGACAGAGCTGCTGAGTGTCCCAGTGGGCCCTTGATGCTGATGATTTTTAGGAGCATGGCTCCACATCCAGCTCCATCCTGGGGCTGGCAGCAGGTAAGGATATGGGAGAAAGGCTCTCCTGGCAGGAGAGCCAGGCTCTGATGGGTTCAGGGCTAAAACCTCCTGGGAGCTGATGGAAGCAGGATGTGACAGCACCTGTCCGAGCATCACCCGGACCCACGCCCTGGGTGCTTCCCTCTGCTGATGCCAGCAAGATCCCAGTGAGAACCTGCAGTGCCCCACACACACCAACAGCCTCTCCCCTCCCTGAGGGCAGAGAGCCTGGTCCTGGCTATAAAAAACAGCCCCTGACTCCTTCCCATCCTCCCCAAAACCATCCCACTCCTCCAGCACAACCTGCAGCTCCATCCGCCCAGCTACCTGGCACCACCCACTGCTCTCAGGAGAGGTCAGGGAGGAATGCACACTTTCTGCTTGGTTTCCCATTTGTCTGACGCCCTAAGGCACTCACAATTTAATATGTATTTCTTTTTAAAGTGAGTGGAATTGAAATAAATCCATACCGTTCGCCAGTTTCCAGCTTACATAATCAAAGTCAACTGTGCATTCACAAATTCCTCCCTTCTCTGCAAGCTAATCTGACAGTAGCAGGGGGGGAAATAATCTCCTGTGCCACTGTCTCGATTTCCCCGGGAAAATAAAATGCCTTCAGTTTATAATGACTTAGTAATGAATTAAACATTTGGAAATCCATAAAGGAACCTCAATAATAAGATCTTTAAAAACTGCAGACACAGTCAAAGCAAAGACAAAAAAAAAAAGGAAGCAGAAATGTGTTTGAAATTAAGCAGAGACAAATCACAGACACGGCTGTGATGAAACAAGGCAATAGGTGCACCCTGGAGAGGGGAATCCATTCACCAGCCCGAGTTCACCCATTCAGCACCCACTCCCATCAGATACTGAGCAAAACAAAGTCACTGCAGGTGTAGTTTTCTTCACTTATCCAAAAAACCTAGCTAGAGTTTTAATATACAGAAATATCAGAGTTTTAAAACCTTCTGTTTGAAAGTTGATAAGGGCACCCTGGTTAAATTCGAGTCGACTCCACCACACTGGGAAGTGCTGAGATCCAAACATTTGCATGGCTTAAAATGGCTGCAGCAGTTCAAGGCTTCTGTAACTTACTGTGCACAACACCATGGAGCACAGGAGAAGGGTCTCTTTCCTAGCTATACACTATTTTAAATTTAACAAAGCCAATGTAATTAGTCCCATGAGCACCCCTCCAGTAACAGCTTCAGCTCCCAGCACTTGTGAGCTGTATGCTATGCAGTAATTATGCTACCAAGCTGTCAGAGCCTCCTTATCTGCATGCAAATTAGTTCATATGCTATACATCTGCTGTAATGACAGTATTAAACCAAGAATTTTATAATGAAGCTATCCTCTTTATAGCAACATAGCACAATTACTTTATTAACATATTGCACATCTATGTCTGTAACTGCTCCCAGTCAAACAGATGAATTTGCCATTCCTCCATACAGCAAGATCTTCACTTCTTCCCTGTATCTGTAAATAAACAAAAAGAACAGGAACTACCTCTGTACAACACCACTCCTCCATTGTTCCTGGCGAAGTACCGCACCAAATGCCATTAAAGCGTGACAAGGTGAACAAGTATTCCCATAATGCTCCGAAAGGTTAGGAGATGAAACAGGAATAATCAAATCAGCAGCTGCTTGCTCCCAGCCTTGACATCAATCACCAGCTCCTGCCCACCGGGGGCTGCCAGCACCGAGAGAGCCCCGGCGCACCGAGCGGGGTCCGGCAGAGCGGGGAAGGGAGGTGAGAAAAACCTGCAGGGGCGAGGAGGAGTGGGCAGTGCAGCCCTGCTGCTCGGGAGGATTTCTGCCTGGAAAAGGCGTGCTGGGGACAGCCCCACCGCCGAGAGGGCGCGGGGGATGCGGAGGTGGGAACGCAAAGCGCGGCTGCCCATCGCGGGGAGAGCATCCTCATCCTGCCCCTCGGGTATCCCCATCCTGCCCCCCGAGCATCCTCATCCTGCCCCTCGGGTATCCCCATCCTGCCCCCCGAGCATCCTCATCCTGCCCCTCGGGTATCCCCATCCTGCCCCCTGAGCATCCCCATCCTGCCCCCTGAGCATCCTCATCCTGCCCCCCGAGCATCCCCATCCTGCCCCTCAGGTATCCCCATCCTGCCCCCCGATCATCCTCATCCTGCCCCCCGAGCATCCTCATCCTGCCCCCCGAGCATCCTCATCCTGCCCCTCAGGTATCCTCATCCTGCCCCCCGAGCATCCTCATCCTGCCCCTCAGGTATCCCCATCCTGCCCCCTGAGCATCCTCATCCTGCCCCCCGAGCATCCTCATCCTGCCCCCCGAGCATCCCCATCCTGCCCCTCGGGTATCCCCATCCTGCCCCCTGAGCATCCCCATCCTGCCCCTCGAGCATCCTCATCCTGCCCATTGAGCATCCTCATCCTGCCCCTCGGGTATCCCCATCCTGCCCATCGAGCATCCTCATCCTGCCCCCCGAGCATCCTCATCCTGCCCCTCGGGCATCCCCATCCTGCCCCCCGAGCATCCTCATCCTGCCCCCCGAGCATCCTCATCCTGCCCCTCGGGCATCCTCATCCTGCACCTCTGGGACACCCAGCAATTCTCAATGCACCAGCTCTCCTGCCATTGCTGCTGTTGGGAAAGTTTAGTGGGTTCCCAGTCCAAGAGCTTTTTCCCAGTTTGGTGGTTTTTTTGTTGGTTTTTTTTTTTTACTTTTTCCTTTTTTTTCTTTTCTTTTCTTTTTTTTTTTTTTTTTTTTGGTAGAGGTTTGGAATGCTTTACAAACCTCATTTACATTAACTAACCTAAAATAAATAAAATTTATAGAGGACTTCATTAAATTTCCTTGTGTGCAGTCAATGAGTTCTTCTCTTCGTTATTTTGTGCTTGATTCTTCTACAGTTATAAAAAAAAAAAATTCCACCAACCAGCCAACCCAAAAACCCACACAGAAAGCCATGTGATCATCTCTAAACCTTCAGTAGATCTTTACACTTATTTCTCAGTTTAGGTTTGCTTTTATCATCCCAGCTCTATTGCCCATGGATCTGCACCCCAGCCTTCCTGCAAGGCCATACCCTTGAAGACAGCTAGCTGCCTCTCCAGGGTGATAAGGAAAGGTCATTTATAATGATGGGGAATATCAATTCTGGGACCTAATTCCACTTACTGAAGCTGATGCAGGTTATTAATCCTTTTGACCAACTGATTACTTCTTTAAAATCATCTTGGGAATAGAGCAGTTCTGCTTCATGGGCATCCTCCATGGGCAGGAACAAAGGCAAGTGGAAATAAAGGTAAAAAAACCCAACAAAAAACCTTTTCCCCTTTTCATGTTACATTTCCCCATGCACCAAAAGGTGTGGATAGGTCTCTGCAGAAGTTTCAGCACTACTTTGTTCTCCATGCAAATCACCCCTTTCATCAATTATCTTAAAGCCATTTATAAACAAAACTGCCATTTCAAAGCCACAAGGAAATAGGTGAGAATTACCACGGACAGCACAAAGATGTTCAAATACTAAACAAATCCAAATCTTCTCTTAAAAATCTATATTTACAGCCTTAGTTAAGCCCTGAGTACTGACACCACAGTGCATAAAACAAGAAACAAAAGAGCTAAGGAAAGGCACAGAGCAATGCCTCTTTCTCCCCTATAAAAGCTTGTTTTATTTTTGTCAGCATAACCTGTAGTTTGCTGGGTTTCTGCGAGATCAAATATTTGATCAGTTTATGAAAGGGATGATATTATGTGCTTGCCTGAGGGAACAGGGTCACTGGATTTCATGACCCTAGAGTTTATTCCAGTATTTGGTTCCCATGAGAAAAGTACTAAATTACTGTTTTCCTCTGGGAGAAGGGAACACACAATCAGAATATATCATAGTCCTCCTGCAGCTACTAACAAGATCTTCTGTAGCCTTTGACCCACCTCACGAAATAATGCAACACAAGCCACCTTATTAGCACTGAGTGGGCACCCGACCAGAGGACTGTGCTTTCAGAGCAGCCACTCAGCCATATCTGCTGGAAAACTCTTCTACTGCTGTGCTGCCATTTAAATCTCTCCTCTGCTGCTGCTGACAAAGGTGAAGTCCCCTAATGTCCACCCATCATTAGCTGCAGTGGAGCTTGGGTCATGTCCTGGGTGGCATTGATCTCACCCAGCTTTTCTGCTGGCAGGGCAGAGGCTCAGACCGAGCCAGCGCTTCAGACTCGCCGTGCTCTCAGTGACCACACACACCCCCAAAGCAGGGCACTGCTCAGGCCAACAGCCACCCCATGATGAGCCCCAGGAGCACCAACCTATCTGCATTGGCCTTAAAGGCCTTCTGGAGCATCAGCTCAGATGTTTGCAGTGTGAGATGAATGCTAGGGCAGTGGTCCAGCCCCCAACAGTGCAGCCACTTCACAGCTTATCATCTTTGTATACATCCCAGAACATCACTGTGTAAAAGGAGGCACAGATTTTGCAGTTAAAATAATGTTTTCTACAAGGTACATCCAGATAAGTAAGATAAAAATGCAGTAAAAAGAAAGGCTTTATATCCAACATGGAAAAGGCTCATAACTGAAGGGATAACATATGGGGAAACTAATTTATGGAAAGAGTCCTCTTCATGTTTGCTGCTTACTGCACAAGATCTTTTCAGAAATTGCCCATGCTGGAGGCTTATATGAGATTTCAGTATTGTTTCCTGAAGTCTGAACACAGCTTCCTGATGAAGCATTTTGGTACAGCTCAGGGAAGTGGTATCCTGTTATTTTCAAAGCAAGCCCATAGCTAAACCAAAACAAACCAACCTAACAAATAAAACCAAACAAAACCCAAAGCAAACCAAACGAAACCAGCCAAACAAACAAAACTCCAAAAAACAAACAGAAACAAAAAAAAATCACCACCATAACAACACAACAGAGAGGTACTTCATGGAAGGCAAATATAGTGTTCATGCTTTGTTTTCTGCACAAAATAAAGGTGAGATTAATGCTACCTCAGAAAATAACCAACTCAGCATCATCACCCCAGTGTCACCAGCCTGGCTGTCTCAGTGGCCCTGAATTTTGGTGCCAACCCCTCCTTATCACTGTAAATCCTTCTGTATTTCACCTGACAGACTCAGCTTCTTCATCCTGGACTGAGATTGTGCATCCACCCTCCTCTCCCTCATCCATCACTGCTCCTGTGTCTCTGGACACTCTTTCAAATTTGGAAAGGTTTTTGGTTTTTTTTCTCAGATTCACTGTTACATTCTCCCATCACATATCCATGATCTGCCACAGGACAGTTCTCTCTCCACCTAAGACAGAAGCAACACCTTCTGCCATCTCTTCCAATATCCAGGTTTCTTTCAACAACTGAATCAACCACGAGTCTCTGGCTCTGCCTTGGCAGCTGAGTTAAAATTGCTTCCTTACACTTCTGTTGCATTATTAAAGAAGAAATTCTGCCATCAGCACACTAATGTGCTAGGAAATGAAACCACATGAAAATCACCTGCAAGGTGTGCTATTTTAGGTGGGACTGTTAATGTAGGTCAAGTTTTGTTTTAAAAATTCCTACTGATACAATTTGGATGGAAAATCTTGTCCTCTGGGTTGCATCTGTGTTTATTAAGATGTCTCTTATGAATTTTGAATTTTGAATCTTCCCACCATTGTTTTTAATGAAAAAATCACATAAGCATATATAATTCTCACTGTGTAGGAAGCCAACTCTATGCTCACAGCTCATGCATTTTGAGTGATATTCAAGAAAATGAAAATCATGGTTTGACATTGAAAAAAAGAGCAAATTTTGACAGTGAAGAAACACCCAAAGCACTTGAGAATCAGCTCAGGATCACTTCTTGATCCTGTTACAATTCTGTCTGCCCAATTCACTGAGATAAGTATCAGGCAGGCTTTTGTTATAAGCAAATCTCCCCAAAGCCCATTCTACTCTGGGCAGCCAGTCCTTGAAGAATTCAACAGTTTCCCATGAATCTCTGGCATTTTCCCTCCCTCATATTAGCAATATTGGTGCATCTGGGAACTTGCAGTTGCACACTAGGCCACACAAATTCTGCAGAAATACCTTGAAATATTGACGTGACCTTGTTTTTAACATATTGCAATAGACTTCATGTGTACATGACCCACATTTAAACTTAAGAGTACAGGCTTTTTGATTTTTTTTGGTTAAGCATTTGAGATTGCTATTGCTCCTGAGCAGTTTAATCATTAGAATATTTTAATTTTGTAATTAAAAAAATATGTAAGCCAATCCCAAACTGGGAGTAGAATGACTGCACTTCATAAAGAAGAGCTCTGACAAGAGATAAAGCAATTTATTCACTCTTTCTTCCTTCACCTAGAAATGAAATACTTCACAAAAGATCATCAGCAAGCCACTCAATCTGTAGACACTAATAACCTTGGCAGTGTCCTTGCAGAGCAGAACAGCTGTTGAGTTGATGGGCACCATGTCCCAGCAGGGAAAAGCTACAGCTTTCTCCACTGTAAATGCTGTGGTTTTCTGCTTTCCAGGCACTCCTGCTTTGTGTCTGGCTTTCAAGACAGCCCTGAACAGAAACATTGCCACTAACATTGCTAACTGTTAACCTGAAATATTGCTCATTCCTGGCATTTGTTTTAAGCGTATTTAAATCCCAGCAAGCTACCCTTGTTTCTTTCAAAAATTAAAGTAAACAACCAAATGTGAGTTTTTCTGAGATTTTCAAGTGCTTAAATCCAGCTACCACCATTTAGCACTGACCAAAGCCCAGCTGTGCTGCAGCACCTCACTGCAAAGTCCCCCTTAGACCAACTGTGCAATTAAATATGGTGAAATAAAAAACTCACTTCTCCTTGCCTATGCATTGGGCTAAATGCATTCACATGCTCACTTTCTGCAGCTCACCTTCTAATTGTAACATCTTCTTGACAAAGGCTTTACATGGGTCTCCCATCCCTCAGCAGAGAAAGAAGAAAAGACTGCAGCATCTTCCTCGGGCACACCGGGGAAGCCACAGCCTGAAGCTTTATGTGCTGCCTCTGAAATCCTTGCTCCTGCTGTGCTTTCCCAGAATGGTGTTTACAAGAGTGGGTAGGGACAGTAAAACAGTGTCAACCTCAAAAGATCAAAACTCTGAAAAACTGGTCTGGGCCTGTGGTTTCCAAATTCCCTTTATCTGCTGTGGTGTGTTGTCAATGCTTTGTACTGTTAGCAGAACAAGCAATGTTGAGAAGAGGAATTTTGAAGGGCTTCTCACATCCTATCAATAACCATCTCCAAAGGGCAATCCCAGTTTGTTTTTCCCTTTAATCTTGCCAGAGAAGAAAGGCAGCTTGCACCTAGCAACATCTCACAGAAAGCCATATGGCTCAGGATGCCAGGGACTGTTCTTTTCCCCACAGCTGAAGGAGACTTTACCAGGTACATGACACAAAGTTTGTCTACAATCCTGCTTCCAAATAAGAACACATTTTAGTAATTACACTGCCAATTAGATTTTTGGTATCCCACATGGTGCAAGGTCAGGCAGAAGACACTAGGAAAGACAGAGACTTAAATTCAGTTTTATATTCCCACTTCTAAAGCCTTCAGGAAGCTGGATTATTTTAGTAAAAACCTGAGATGGAAAAGCAACAGTTCTGCTATTGTTTATTACCTTGTGTGAAGTGATTAATACAGCAGTTTATTGTCTCAGTTGCACAAAAGAACAATGTGCCAACTCTTCCAGCTGAGAAAAAAGCACCATGTTGCTTTGAAATTAAAAACAACATGGAAGAGTGCCAAGGGCGAAAGGTGGAGAAAATTCAAAATTTCCTGAAGCAGAAGGAATGAAAAAGTAGAGCTATGGCACAAAATCTCTTTCTACCTTTGCTTCCGCTGCTTTTGAGTTTACAAGAGAGCTGTAGTAAGCTCATTGAGAGCCCAACTGACAATCATTTAGAATAATAAAATCTTAAGGGGTTGGAATAGACCTTAAAGATCACCTAGTCCAGCTGTGCCTGCCATAGGCAGGGACACTTCCCACTAGACCAGGATGATCAAGGCCTTATCAATCTGCCAGGGATGGGGAATCCACAGTCTCCCTGGGTGACCTGTTCCCAGTACCTCACCACCCTCACAGTAAAAATCAACCCAGGTGTGGATACAGCAACTGAGAAATTCAAAGAGAATCCACTGAGAAAAGCAAAGTGGAACCTCTTTCTAAAAAGAGAGATCTTTAAACACTAGTTAATATGAGATCTTACTAAGTCAACACATGCCTTGTCTCTTACACATTGCTATTTAATGTTGTAGAATATCCAGTGACATCTCACTCCATCCCTCTGCCACCAGCAGTGTTTGCTCCATCCATCCCACCCCAGTGCTCACAGTAACACAGGTAGGCAGAGGTGCTGAGCAGCCATCCATGCTGTGGTTTCTCAGCCTTCTTTGTCCATAATGGTCTAAAAGCCAAGGCCCCTCCTGGCAGCTAGTGGCTTGTCAAGGTGCCAGGACCACCAGCTACTGCCCAACAGGTTGTTTCACAGAGTCCCTTCCTGTCTACACCAGTTTGCATCATATCTTGTTGGCAATCTCCCATATTTGATTTCATGCTGAGTGTCTCACACCCAGCACAGCTCCAACCTGTGACTGATGGGCCCTTCTCAGGCTACCCCACACTAAACTAAGAATAAAAAACAGTGTGAGGGCTTCAAATATGCTGGCCAATGTACACGCGCTGTCTTCTTTAGCTTTAAGTTTAAGCCGTGCTCAAACCATCACCAGTGGGACTCCTCAGCTGTTACAAACCACACAACCTTTATTCTCACAGCCCATCTGGAGACACAGAGGCCATCCCCAGCAGCAGACTGCTGAAGCCCTCTGCAGCTTTTCCTTCTTCTGCACTGGTGCACAGAAAAATTAGAAAGACTCTGGTTTAATAAAAATACATGCATTGTAACAGGACATGTTTTTACATCAATGTAGGAGCTCAGCAGGAAATAATAAAACACTAAAAAAAAGAGCTTTTAAATGTTACAGCTTTCAAGTCTGATTGCACAGCTCTCTCTTAAGTCTAGAGGTGAGCATCTCATAGAGTAGGTAAAATTTTCCATGCTTCTGTACCATAAAGTTCTTGTTTCCTGAACTCTCTAGGTAACCTTTTTAAACACCCAGCATCTTGGCATCTAGAAGAGTTGTGCTCAGTGCAGCATAAATCCACGCCCATCCTGTCCTCAGCTCTGACACATGGAATTTTGTAAGAAAAAAGGAGGATTTCACAGCTACCTGGGTGATATTAGAAATATATAATGTGGAAGATTAATTTCTGGATAGAAAGCAGAAGAGAAGAACTTTCTTATGCTGAACATATAATTTTTTTTTTTCTTTTTAAGCAGAAGATGTCACAAGCTCAAAGTTTAGCTGAGATGGTGAATTCAAGTAGTAATGATAAGTGTATCTCAGTTATCACGACCATATACTTTCTATACAAATCACATACTTTACTGTTCAAAGAAAAGTTACAGAAAGGCCAATCTTCTCTGAAATCTAGGATTGATTTACATAATGAACCTTTAAAGTCCCTTTTTAATGTGTCAATACCTGTTACTAAAGAAAGATGTTGCAGGTACAAGTTTGAGCTTGGTACATTCTGCTGTGCTCCCCCTAAAAGACTGCAGCAGAACTCCCATAAAATAGCAGAACTCTCATTAAATTGTTGTTTAGGAGCTACATAGTGCCTTTTTCTGATCAGGAGTCATTGTGGAGAGATAACCTATGGATCATGCAAAATTCACTGCTCATTTGCCCCTGTAAAGGCCGAGAGGAAAACAAAAGGAGCTGGTGACAATCCTGCAGCAAAGGCAGGGCTTTGGAAGGCACCTCAAAGCTTGCCCAAAGGTGCTCACCCCCCCTGCACCCAGCTGCTCCAGGAATTCAGTGGTGCTCGGGCATCACACAGAAACCTTGGCACCTTGTCCTCTGCTCTTACTTCCTCCACATATGTTGCCTTCAAAAGGCATTTTAAGACCAAAGGATGAGCCAAAAACCTGGGGGAGGCTTTTGATCATTCCCAGCATGGAAGGTCTTATGTGGCATTCCCAGTTTCTGCAATAGCAGGAAATACAGCAGTGCTGTTGCCATTGTATGTCTTTATATCTAAAGAAACATATGCTCAGAATTCAAATGAGAGAATTCACACTTTACATAGTCTGGGTTTTCTTTAATGTTTCACTTCCTCCTGTCCTCTCTTCTTCAGGTTTAAAGGAATCCCTCCTTTAAAGCAATCTTCTATAGGACACAATTCTATTCTGAACTTTATTATGTACCATAACTTGGTATATTAAAATGGCTAAAATTCTGGAAAAGTTATAAAAGAAACTGGTGCTGAAGTTGATCAAGACTATAATCTACACTCACTAGCCAGTAATTTATGGACTACAAAAGCTACTCACTCCTCCATGTTTCTCAATTATTCCCAACACACAGTCCACACAACAAGATTAACATAAAATCCGGGCAACATCAGAAAGCTATAACTGTTTACAATAAATCAGCCACTTCCCCTTCATTAGGCTTTGCACAGTTCATAGCATTTCCTTTCTTAAAAAAAACATGACTAGTAACTGTTTGCCCTCAGAAACAAAACTTATCAGTAACATTTCCATGGGGATCATCTGAAATGGATTTCTAATAACGTGCAGGTTAAAAGGTTTTCTTGTTCCCCCCTTTCTGCATCCAGCATTCAAACTTTATGGTCCCAGTGACACTATAAAAGGCACATGTGCTTAATAACAAGACTGGTAAAGAAGTATGTCTTAAAACATGTAAGTGCATGTTTAAATATAGACCAGACATGAACTTGGGCACTTCTGTAACACAGAGGAGCAGGTTCTGTTTATTCCCCTAGCAGCCTGCCTTAGAATAGGAATAACTGACACAGCAGATAAAGGCTCTTACCCTGGCCTGGCTGTATGTAGCACTTCATCAGGTCCCTTAAAGGCACTTTGCTAAAGCAGAGATGTATTGTTATCCCTATTTTACAGAAAAGGAAAAGCTTCCCAAGGTTACAGAAGGTCAGATTCTGTGACCACCACCTACATACCTGGGCTGCTGTACTTTGCCCATTAAGCCACACCCCAAGAGTTTCACAGATTGAATATTTATGTAAAGATTTAACTTGGTTTCTCAACAAACCTAAGAAAACTCATAGTATTTTATCTCATAAATTGCATTGAATTAGGCCAACCTCTAATGTGCCCAAGTGCACAGCACTGATGGCCCTGATTTCTCTCTCTAGAAATGCAAGGACTTGCAGCATTACTTCTGCATAAATTTGGAGGAAATACAGATGGCCCTGATGCATCTCACTTAAACAGGAAGACCAAGTAATATTTCAAGTCCTGCAATCCACTAAATCTCAAGGTGGAAGACAAAAGAGAGACATTCCAGAGTTAATACACTGACATCAGCTCAGAGCCTTCTCGTGGAGGAATAGCACAAAAACCCATAACACAAGTTAGGGTGATGCACACAGCAAGCCAGTCCTCACAGATGAAATGTCCTGTATTTCCTTGTGAAGGAGGTGACACCCAGAAGATCTCATGCTATCTGGACCATATCTGCCCCCCATACCTCCATCACAACAAAACCTGGTTTTCAGGTAACACTGCCCTCCATCACATGAATTTTGGCCAAATTTTGGGAGCTCCTTCTGACCTCCAAAGGCAGAGAGAAGCCTCAAAGCATGTCTGATTAGAAGAGTCCAGATTAAATGTTCTTTTCAGTGACTGTTTTGGTTACTTTTACTGTCCCTCCTGCTTCTCTAGCAGGGCACCAGCCTGGCAGAGCAATCTCGGTCCAAACATTAGAAGGTTTCAGGGTTTTGCAGCCGCCTCCTGTGCCTCAGTTTGGTGTCTTGTTTTAAATGGGAAAGCCCAAAGACTCCTATTGTATAAGGTGCCTGAACAGTCTATTTGATATAAACCTCATTTTTCAGAGGTGTCAAATACCTTGGCTCCCACTGAACTCAAACACATCGCAGCTCTGCGTGCGGGGCAGGCACGGCCAGGGAGCCTGGCTGTCCCACGGACAGGGCTGGTGGCAGCCAGGGCACACTGCCTGTCCCATGAAGGCTCCCTGCATTCCTGGGAGCCATGGAAAAAATAGCAATATAGTTTTTATTTTACATGAGGCAACTCAGACCGATACAATCAGCGCGTGGCTGGAAGTGACAGACGGAGAGAAATCGCTGGAACGTTCACTCCAGACTGCTGTCCAAGGGGAAGCGCAGCCCTTATTTACAACTCTCTGTTTCACAGCTCAGCCACTGAAGTTAGCCTCAAAACTTCACACAATTATCACTTGGAGGCCTGTATTTTCTAGGGGGTTTTATTCCAAACTACAGCAGAGAAACAAATGAAATGAATAAGCAACAGCTTTCACGGAGGAAGCAACTGAGAACCACTTGTGCCAGACGCTCCTGCCCAGGCTGCCCTGCCTGGTTTGGTGGTGACAGCGTGGAAACAGAAAATGTAACTGCATTCCCCACAAACTCGCATCTCCCCCTGTGAAAACTCACACTGACAGCACCAGGGCACTCGAAGGAAGTGGCTGCAATGTTAGCATTCACCAGGAATGATTCCACAAATAATGGAGCTACTGTTCCCATTTCCAGGCGGGAGAAGCACAGGAGCACCTACGCCGAGAGGGGCTGCACTAACAAAGGCACATCCAGCACACGCTGATTATTAAGAGTGCTGGACTGGGAAGCAGTGGGGAAATAGGACACTCTGGACTCTCCAGAGATCAGATGCTATTTTCATGGCTGATTTTATGACTACAGTAAGGTATTTAAGCTCCCACACCCAGCGGTAACTAAGGTTTACACGGTTTACCGAGGTCAGAGAGGATTTGTCAGGAATTTTTACATCCTGCAAACAATCCCACTATTCTGAAAACACCTGCATAACTGTCATGGCAGCCAACCAAACAACAAGGTTTTTTCTCCTATACTAAACAATTTCTGACATACTCCATTTTACCCAGGAGCCAGAACACTTTTTCAAAAACAAAATCACTACATCTTGACAAAACATGAGAATGAGAGGAAACACCTTGGGCAGTCACACTCAGCACACAGGGACTGGGAGAAGTGAACAACCCCCTCCCATCACACACAAGGAATTTCAAGTTGAAACCCATTCTTTGGAGAAGGCTGAGTGAGAGCAGACTGTCAGAACCTGCTTGCAGCAGAAAAACAGTTTGCAATCTTTACAAAGTTGCTGTTATGATACCATAATACACTTTTTAAGCAGCTCATTACCAATTTATTAAACATTAGGGTTTCTTTGAGACTGCTGGAGATTATTGTTTAAACTGCTATTTAAAAGCATTCAGACTCACAGCACGGATAATTCTTTCTTATGCCAGTACAGATACACATACAGGGGGTATAGAGCTGTATTACAGCTCTTTTTGAAAAAATGGGTTTGCATGCAAAGTAAGTGTGCTTTCTCACATCTGGACCATGAACTAGGTAAAATAACTTCCAAATAACAAACCATAATTTACTGGAGCACTAAGTGGTACTTCTAAATAAACATAAATATTATTCTGACATTTGGATACATTATACAACAATTAATAAAGCCATTAATACAGACAAGTAGGCATGTCTCCATCTTCCAGGAGATGCCAGGCCATCACCTTTTGAAAGGGTTGTGTGGCTTTAGAGAGAGGTAACAACCTCATTAAAGCTTTTAGTCTGTCTGGAGATTTTCTCGTTTGGGCTGAGACTACTTGTTTTTGGGGTTTTTTTGGGGTTTTTTTGTCCAAAAGGATTAACAAACAGAAGAGGAGCAGTGCTTCCTTGTTCAAGTTCTTATTTTTAATGAAAAATAAATATTAATTAGAATACAAACCAAGAGCTGTCCTGCTGAAGTGGAATTTTTTTTTTCAGAGACTGGGTAACCATGGAGTAGAAGGTTGCAATTAATTGACTTATACACCAGGAACCTTCAATAAAGAGTGGTCAGTTTGAACTTTGGGCTCAGCAATGAGCTCTCCAGTTGCCTTTTTGACAGAATGAACCACACCAGTGCTGCATGACTCCAGTTAGCTTCATTTTATAATTACAAGTCTGTTCTTTACTATTTTTCCCCAGCTTAAATACCACTTTTTCAAAGCAATGCTAAGGGAAAAAAGAAATGGAACCAATTTTAATGAACTCATGCAAATATAAGCCTGGTGAAATGAAATCACAGACCTAAGCAGAATACTGCATTGAACACATTTGTATGTTTTATGCTAAGCTCATCTAAATTTGAGTAATTGGACCTAATTTGGCAATCTGCACAATCCGTTTGCAAACTTCCACCACTGAATTTTAAGTATGAGCCTGGAAAATCATTAACATTTTTATTTATCATGGTGGCCTCAATCCAGCACAGTACTAAAATCTATGTTTGAATGTTTTGAATGAGGTCTTAGCACATGCACAGCATCCAAGAGTTCTCAGGGACTCTAATTTCAGAGAAAAGTCACCGATATGTTCAGATCACATAATTTTAATCTTAAATCAAACTCAAATCTCTAAAGCTTGAGACTGAGAGCCTTCTTCCAAAAAATCAACTATCTCTATTCCTCCTCCATGCCACACTGAGAAACATTCCCCAGATCAGAAGAGTTGCTCTACTGCTTTTCATCTCCACCCTTCCCTCTTCTCCAAGAAATCCTCTTCCCTGTTTCTCCCTCATGCAGACTTTCACCCAGTCCTTTCCCTTTTGCTTTGCACCTGTCTCCACTGAGCAGTGCACAAACTGGATGTGCTTTCCATGCTCCAGGAGCAGGGTGGTACCACCAACCCAGTTTATTAAAGGCCAGTTCTCCCATTCTCTCCCTGGCATGTGTTTTGTCTGCAGTGAGGGTTGTTTTTAATTTGTGTCTCGTTTTTGTTCAACAAAAATAGGTCTTGAACTTATAAAAATGTTCTTGCTCCTTAAAACAGAAGGAAGGAAAATTGTTTCCCATTCAACTGTACTCATTACCTGTGTTTTTTTCTGAAGGCATCACCATAAAGAGAAGCCAAACCACCCTTTTCCAGGTGAAAACTGTCAGTCTGAATTGGAGTCAAAGTCTGTATCCATTGCAATGGGGAGAGTCACAGCATCCCAGCAAATTACTCAAATCAGGGATGTAAGCAGCCTGCACTGGCACCATGAACCCTCTCCCCACAGCCAGAGCAGCACCACTTGACTATTGCTGTGTGTCAGTAAATCCATTTTAAATCACAGGTAAAGCCAAGATCTATTAAGGCAGAACCGTGGAAGATCACATGCAAGTTTAGTTTCTCTCCATGTGTCCCCAGGAAATGTGTTAATTGCTCACAGCTCTAACACAGATTTTCAATACATCTGCAAGATGCAGCAACACACACTGAGGGGAAGATTTTATTCTTTTCAGAGCATAACTGGGGGATATTCAGTACATTTCAGCATTATGGCTCTACCCCTCCTCAAACCTCCTTCTAATAACACCATTTTTCTCCCCTGGCTGGACTGGATCTCGGGTACCCACCCATCACTGGCGTGGCAGGATGCAGCTCACTCACACTTGGCCAGAAAGCTCAACTGTCCTTGGGACCCCACAGGGGCAATTCTGTGCCAGGACAGGCTGGAAGGATGGTGCTAACTCCATGTCATGATGAGCAAAACCTGCAGCCCAGCATTTGGAATCCCAACACATCCTCCCTCCTCAGTCTCTATCTCAAATCAGTTCCTTACACACTGGATCATAAATTGCTGCCACAAATTAGATTCCATATTTTTGTAGGCCATCTTAAGAACTGTGACTTGAAGCAATGTGATTCAGGCAAGAATTCAGAGGAGCCATTCCTGGGGATTTCCCCAAATCAGAATCGCTTTGCAGAGGATTAATTTTGCTCCCAGGACTTTCACAGCCTAGTCAGTTACAAAGACCTGCCTTTCTTTTACCGTTGTCATGATACTGCTGTAGTCAAATTCCCCCTAATTAATCTGAGTAGTAAAAATCCAACCTTTTATTTTGCAACAGGAGAAAAATTTAAAACTTATTCAGCTCTGACACATTTAATGCAAATTGCTGCTTAGGTGGAGAGAAGGCCCTGGTGGAGAAGAGCTCATGCCAACCCCATCTGTAAGAAAACAAGTCATGCACAACAGCATACTACAGACCTAAGTCTCTTTATAAGGCATAAACTCACCAACCAAACCATGCTTTATGTTGAGGACATGCTGTTCTTTTGACCAAGAACTAGCAGGCCCTCACTAGATGGATGAAGAAGAAATTACCAGCTGCTCAGACAACACCAAATCCAAGAGTCTATCTTCTTTTAGGAGCCTTTCCCTGTGACTGCATGACAAGCAAAGTTCCTACACCTTGATAATTCATTCACCTCAGCCTGCCAGCTTGCAGAGAAAGAGCTGTGGTGGTATTAAATTGGTTTGGAATGGAACATGCCACCAGAACTGAAGTTTCAAAATGCACCTGAGCAACAATGCTCTTTTCACCACTGAAAAAGAGAAATGAGAACTAATGGGGCTTAAAGGACATAAGAATCACTAAAAGGTAATTGGGCAAAACCATTTTTTAAGTCATGACAAACATGACTTAAAAATTACAAAAGTCATTACAAAAATCTGAGGGAACTGGATTTCACCAGTTGGCATAAGCTTAAACCAAGTAGGTTGCACTCCCTCCAGCTGAGGCTTGTGCTTATCAAGCTCTGAAGTCTGACCCTTAAAACTGACCCAAAATGCTGAGAGACTCTTCCCAGAGAAGGGCTCAGTCAGGTGTCTTTATTAAGCACAGCTAACAAATATTTTACTTCTGGGACCTTTGGGAGGAAGGGGCAGAGTGGGGCTCTGTGCCTTGTTCCACACAAGGAGATGACAACTGAGATCTGCAGTGCCTGGTTAATATTTTATGCTGAGATCCACTGGGTATGCAGTGCAACTCTGGTGGCTTGCCTTGCTCTATGTTCGCTGCATCTCCAATGTTATTTGCAGCAGCCTATTGAAACAACAACAAAAAGAGGTTTCATTCCCACAGGACAGCATTGGCTGACCTCTCTCACTGCTTCATGTAATTCAGAGGGAACAACCACTAAACGGGAGCTGAAAGTGCTTTGCAACTTTTAAAGGGGAATAAATGGCACCACAGATTTACATATAGATAGTATTTCAGAGAACAATGATGTTGATTTTTTCTGCCTAGCATTTATCTACCAGGTTATCCTGGTAGCCAGAGGATGAGCCTGCAACAGGGCAGCGCTGAATTCACATCTCTGTGATGTGTCCAACAGGTCACTGCACTGACATTAAAATAACATTAAAACACAGTGTGGCCAATGAAAAGAGATAATGAAAGCAAAATGCATAACGTTCAGCACATTTCTACATCTGAGGACCTTACAAAGATTTTGCAGAGGTCTCTGATCTGATTTTTTAGTGAAAAGAGGACTCCTGTAAGATAAAATGTCACATTCTGAGGATGGCCACAGTGGGGTTTGACCCACACTGAGAAAATCACTGCATCCCAAAGGTCCCAGAGCAGTCCAGATACCACCAACACCGGCAGACAGCAGCCCTACTGCCTTCAGGGGATGCAATAGTAAAGACAGCTGTTGTGAATCAACATCATCTTAACACATCTCAGAAAGCTTTCTGGTTTCATTGCAATATATGGATGGGGTGATTTTTTATTTTATTTCCCTGCTATTCAAAGATCTTTAATAAAATATAACTAAAACTCTCCCATTCTCTTAGGCATAGGAGTGATGTTTGCAATGAACTCTGTCATAAGAAGGTATGTGTCAGGGAAAGACTGGGATATTTCTAGATCTCCAGTCTCTTTATGCAGCTTAATGCTAATGAAAGGAAACCATTTTTTGCACACAGTGAAAGGGAACAGATGGTGTCACAGTTCTGCTGTGGAATTTAAGCAGAGTGACAACCTATACAGCAGATCATCATCATGGGTGAAACTCTTTTAGGTAGTCGCATGGAGCGTTTGTTTGTTTTTTTATCTACTTATTACTATCCAAAATCTTGAAAAGCTTTTTCTTTCCTTTTTTTTTCTTTTAAATTGAAACCTAAAAAAATGGTATGACAACCTCACCATCCTACAAAATGCCAGAAGACACATGAAGACCAGTATTTCAAATACACTGTGAAGGGACAGCTGAAACACAGCACCTCATATTGCAAACTGGCTTTCCAATCATGCATCCGTCCAGATGCCAGTCACTGGCAAAGAAACAAGTGAGGGCTTAAAAATGACACCATCAAGCTGAAAATCATTGCTCTGCCTGAAAACTAGTCCTAGCTTTAATTATGCCTTCAAGGCAGATGACAGCAAAAAAGAGGGTTTTATTTTTCATTTTAAAAAATTTTATACTTTACACTTTTCATTTGCAATATTCTATGTGCAGTTCATCGCATTGTTTCATTTCTATGTTCACCTGCTTTCATCTGGGAGAAAAACAAAGGCAAACAAAAAGCAGATAAAAGTCATAGTTGGAAATTTACCCAGAAACTGGAAAATTAAAACTGCCTTTCTATGCAATGATATGTTGTTGCTGTTGTTTTTAAAAGGACAGCTGAATTTTTTTTTACCCTACTGATAATTGAGTCAGACTTATGTTTTCATGTGGTTAACCTAGCAGAGGCATCTGAATCCCCATAAAGCATCCCCCTCTGGTGAGACAGTTCATAGGCAACCTGAGGTTCCACAATTTTTGCTGTTTTCCTTCCCTCAGATGTCTTTCAGCTTGTTTCAACTGCCTGCATGAGTATTTTAGAGTGCATACCACTAAAAGCAACAGATGACATGCTCATCCACTCCATAATTCACATTGACAATAGCCAATCTCTGCTCAGCCCATATCCCACAAGAAAAGGGATTAATCAAGCAGCGACATCCTGAACAACAAAGCTGAGGCTGCTGGGTTAGGGTTTAGGTCCCTCCAGGAATGGCCTGGACCCACTCCACTCCCTCTGAAACCCTGGAAAATGTTTGTACAATGATACCCCCATATTCCTGCAAGGATGAGCGATGTGTATCCAAAGCTACTCCTAGTTTTTACAATGAGATAGAGAAAGTCAGGTTTTAGATACAAGCCCATATTGGCACATTGCAATTTACAACATGCTCAGCTCTGGCTGTGAAGGCAAATTTCTGTATTCAGGTGTGAGTTTGCAGAGATGAAGGAAGGCAGAGCAATACAAGCACCCCTGAACTGAGTGTCCAGAGGGAGACAGTGCCCAAGGTATTGTGCTTCCCCACATCTTTAAAACAGCAGAGCCTGAAACTAAGATTAATATCAAAGAGATGCTCCACCCTCCAGTGCAGGCAACGAACAGCTTCACATCACCCCCATTTCACCAGGATCTCGACCTATATGTGTTTGTGGGGATAAAACAGCACTTCCTCAAGCAAAAGGGAATGCCAGGGCTCTCCCGGAGACCTAGCACCTCCCACAACATATAACCATGAATGCCACCGCAGCAAACCAGCTGTGACCCCAAAAGTGGCAATCCTTACAAGCAGGACTGCACATAGATACATTTGGGGCAGAAGCACTTTGAAGTGGGGAAAAGTGGGGAAATATTCACAATGAGTGAATTCTATACTCATTCATAAAAGTTCATAAGGTGTAATAACCTGCTGATCAACACGTCTTGCAGGGAGGGACAACACCTTCTAACACTTCCTTCGAGGAGAAATGGAACACTCGGGTTTTAAGGCATTTACAGGGCATTTCTCAAACGTGTCAGGTAAAATCACTCCGGTGCTCCAAAGCACCCAGGCTCCTGCTGCAGAAACGCAACAGCGAGTGTGAAGTGCAGAAGAAGAAAGAGGAGACTGTCAGTAAATAGGGTTAATCCCTGCAGGTAATACCCTTTCCGTTAAATTGTGCGGCATTTTCCAGTCTGCAGATTCTCAATCCCATTTAACATCTCTCTCACGCTGCAAGCAGACACAGCGCAGCTCCCCCTACCCCCGCGCCCCTTCCCCAAAATTCTGCAAAGCTGTTTTTGCAGGCAGCAGCCAGTTAAACTGAAGGCTGCTGGTACTACCCCGGGAAGCTGTAGGGGGGCGGGTGAGCCGCACAAAAGATCTCCACACAAAAGGCCATCCTTTTCATCCTTTTTCCTTCTTAGTTTTCTCCAGCTGAGCCATAGCTTAATTTAATCAACACTTTAAAATAGATGCGAATATGGGAGGGGGTAAGGATTGGGGAGGGTGATATGGGACAACACCTATTTTTATACAAAGACTCAAATTTGGTGGGTGAGGGGATTTGGGGAGCCTTCAGCTCTCATCTTCCCCCTGCTTCCAAACGAGCCCTGCAACCCGCGTCCCCAGCGCTCACAGAAATCCATGCACCATGCTACAGATATTTCCTTTTTTTTTTTTTTTTTTTTTCCTAGGAGGAGAGGTAAAGGGCTTGACTCCAAAAGGACAGCGAACATCTCTGCATTCCCAGCAAGACCCGCACAGCACATAATCATAGGAAAAACATGGCTGGCTGGTGCATCGGCAGATGCAAACGAGAAACACCAGACTTAGCCTTATTCACAGCAAAATTAAACGGGGAGGAGAGGGGGAGAGAGGGGAATAATTGTGGCTGTGTAACATGGCTGCACGATTTGCAAAGCCTCCCCGAGCGCCAGCTCGCAGGGAGCAGTGAGAATGCGTGTCTGCTCCGAAGGGAGCTGTTCTGCCACCCCGCAGCACACCGCTGATCCCGCTCTCCATCCCCAAAGCCAGCCAGCAGCTCGCATAGTTTACCTGATCAATGCAACTTCACGGGAGCCGGAGGTAGGGATCCTCGCAGAAATGCAGCAAGGAAGGGGAAAAAAAAAAAAAAATCTGCTTGGATCCTTCTGGCAGTCCACAGCCTCATCTACATGCATCTGAGCGAGCCCTTTCCAGCAGCTGCTTCTTTTATCAAGCCCACAGGCACAGCAAATTAGTCCGGGTAGACAGTTCAGTCAATGTGGGCTATTCACAGCGTGGCTGCTGCAGGAGCCCGGCTTCTCCTGTCCCCTGTCCCCGGGTAGGCACCCGCCCACCTCCACATGGCCCTGGATAAACACGGCTCTCCAGCACCCACTGCTCGCACCACATGATCCTGACAATCATCTCCCGGACCTCTGCTTCGCCCCAGTCGGGGGGAAAACGCTAAGCCTCAGAAACGCTTTACTTTAAAGCGGTTTTTTTTTCCCTCCCCTCTCCCCCTTCTTTCCCCCCAACCACCTTTCCTTTTTTTGCCCCCCTCCCAACTAAGGAGGGAAATAAAAACTGAAGGCGAAGATTTGAAGATGGGGGATATCTTCCTAATCGACTCAGTTGGGAAAATGAAGTGTCACTCCAAAATGAAGTGCCATTCAGACTTCTAATAAGCACAAAGCATCAGACAGAGATCCTGGATAACAGCTGATACATTCCTGGAGAGTAAGGCTGACCACACTTAGTGCATCCTTGATCCCTACAAAGCCACTGATTTTCATTTTGTTGTTTTAAAGAAGAAAATGTGATAAACTCTTTGTTTCTCCTCCTTTCCCCACCATAAACCATTTTAAAATATTCATATAGGAATAGCCACACATACACACTGAAATAAAGCACGCACTGTGCCATCCTTGGGAATGGAGAGCAAAGCTGGTGGACAAAGCACGCTGGAGGCATCTTCCCCTTAAATACACTCATGAGTGGGACCCATAGGGTCAAACATGAAGAAGAAACATTTAGGAAAGTCATTCAATTTTCCAAAGTAGAGAAGAACTAAGCCCTTTTCTCTCCCCCTGCACTCCAATGTATCCTTAGGACTAACAGTGTCCTTCTTTGTCCCCTCCAACACAGGGAGCAATATGCATATGGAGCTATAAATAAACACACACACACATATATATATCCTATAAAATGCAGCTTCTCTTGGTTATCTAAACTCTCTCTCTGCAAAGTAACACAGTTAATTGGAAGAGTTATCCAAACAATCTGGCTGATCCCTGATGGCTGCCTACTTCGTGTCAGCGTTTGCACTTAACTAGAAGTTAGTCTAAGCCATCCACCTAAAACAAAGGTAAACACTGATAAGGTACTTGATGCTTGAATAGAAGCAGGTTTATCCAAAAATGGGTTAATAGAAGCACTGTGGCATCACATCACCCAGCTCCTGGAGCCATCACACACAAACTACAAACACAAAACTCCATAAAACCTTCTTCCTTTTCTGAAACGGGAAAGGAACTTTATGGCTCTGAAAGAGAAGTTTGAACTTACTCCCGAAATTCCTCAGAGGCTTAAGAAAAGAGGAAAGATAATAAAAGGCAGAGGAAGGAAAAAGAATAATAAAGAAACAAACCTCATGCTTCCTATGCTATTGCCACCTTCCGAATGTTGTGAGGCTGGCAATACCCAAAAGCAAATTATACTTTAATCAGGGCCACATCCAAATTTAACTGTAGAAAGTAAGAAACATCTCAACAAAGGTAAGCTCTTGGAACAGGTTATAAATTAATTTCAAAGTCAGTGGAAGAAATGAATCAAAAAATCCATGAGCTGGATGAGCAGGGAGTGAGCAGTGTCTTTGACAATTGGGAAAGGCAACGCTGTTCTTCTGCCTGCCTGCAATTTCCAGCCTCAGCAATGCATTGTTATCTTTAATTTGCCCCTGTCTGAACTGAAGGTTTGGTACTGCCCCTCTGCTCACTCATTACCTCTGTTGCCTGGAAGGTGAGAGGAAGCAGGAGGAGGGATTGAAGTCATTTCAGGACTGCAGTACAGAGCATTTAATAATCTCGGCACGTCACTGTCCCTCATCCCACAGGGAAGCATGATCCATGATCCAGGGAAGGGCAGTCCATGCTGCCACCAAAACCACACCTGCTTTACACGTGTGTGTAAGCAGCCAGGGCAGCACAGTGAGGGCAGCACATGGTCTGGGAAAGGAGAGGAACATCCACCCAAGGGGATGGAGGAGTGGATGTTCCCAAGTCCTAGTCCCAAGGAGTGGAAAGGAAGGACTTCCCACATATGAGCAGAATCAATGTCTGAGAGAGGTGAGGATGCTGCAGCCCCCTGGGGATCAACTGGCACCTCTCCAGAGTGTGAACATCATCACCTTTCCACACCTTTTCAGCAAGATCCACTGCTCAGCATCTCAGAACAACTCCAGGTGCCCGTAGCATGGGGCAAAACCCATGAAAATTCCAGCAGCAACAGGAGATTGAAGATGCACAATGTAAAGATATGCGGGCCAGATGTGATACTGGCGTGGCGAAGTACAGTTGGCTGAAGACCTATTTTTTCAGGCTTAATTAGAATTTGGTCCTGATAAAAAGCCAAACAGTTCCCCATTATAGTCAAGAGGGGTTTGTCATTGTCCTTAATGGCAGCAGGATGTGGAACATTAGTGAAAAAAAAAGTCCCAATTCATCACCTTGAATAGGTGAAAATGAAAGTCCATTCTTTACTGTCACATTTGACTGTTGAAAGACATCTTAGTGTATTGCTAGGATTTAACTTAGTATTTCTTAAAAAATCATTTGAAGCAGGATAAAGTGAATTAAAAGGCATTTTTCTTCCTGCATATTTGATCACTTGTTAAGGGAATGCAATTTAGTTCTAAAGACAATCCCCAGATCTTTCTCTCCAGGAATCTCAGCCCCCTGATGCTCAGCATCCCTGAAGCACCCCCGCAGAGCAGCGGTGGCTGCAGTGTCACCGTGGAACAGGTGACATTTGTGCTTCTCCATTCACTGTCTCCTGCTGAAATGCTAATGATCACCAGGTAGTCCTGGAGTTGGCCAAGACTCTGTAGAAAGAAACAAAGAGGGGAGAAAAGCATAGAGGCAATCTTAAAGCAGCCTAAAAACTCAACTTCAGAGAAACAGTTGGAGCCCATATCCACAAGATTCTGTGTTGCAGAAGGAAGAAAAAAAACAACCTCACTCTTTGAAGTTGGCTGGAAGCACAACTGGTTGGTTTCCAACTTCGCTCAGACTCTAATTTGACACTTACTTTGCTATATTCATTTATTTCAGGCAGACAGGAGAGGAAGGAATAACGTAAAAGCCTGATCAGTGTAGTAGAAAGGTCAAAAGATCTCAGGTCATTGCTTCACCTGTAATCTGCTCCTGCTAAGCAAGGAACACGTGGGTGTGTGTGTCCTTGGAGAGCAAATCTGGCTTTTTTCAGAGTACTACACAAAGGCACATGATAAGGGCAAAATTCTGAACAGCAATATTCACTGTTGGCTGCAAACTGTAATCAACTATCTGCATTATTATGCACTGATTTTTCTTCATGGTCATTGATTTTAGGAACATATATTTAATCTGCACTGTATAAAATTAGGCCTAAAATTTCAATTAGTTCCTCTGGTACTGAGCGCAGGCAGATAAAATTGCAGAACTATTATCAGCTTAAAGAAAACCAAACAACAAACAAAACTAAACCCAACCTGCACTGTTCTGATACTCCTTGCTCTTACATAGAATGTCTGGAAGCACATATTGTAGTTTATCTGACCAACATTTTTTAATAGATAAATGGAAGCACTCTGAATGTATATATTGAAAATATCTTGTTTTGAAAAATATCAATATGAAATTTGACTTGGACTCTGATACACTTGTACATTCCACTATGAATTTTTGTTTGTTTTGCAAGAGCAGAAACATGAAAATTCTTTCAGTGTTACAATAATAACCTTCTCATTTTTAAACTTCTCAGTGGATTTGTATAATAAAAATTATGTTTAAAAAGCATCCCCCATGCCATAAAAGTATCACTGTTAAGAGATTCCGGTTAATATATAGGAAATGACACTTTTAATATTCACAGAACAGAAAGAAAATAACCCTCCTAATGAATTTAGCTTTCTATTAAAGGAAACAGTGCTTTTTGTATTGAATCACAGAAGTGTTTCCCCAAGTAAGTGGTCAATGATTTATATTTTACCAATATAAAACCCACAAGCAAATGATGACATGCTGTATTTATCTATACCTGACAATCCCTTTCTTGCCCTTACGAGACAGAGCCCCCTGAAGAGGTTGAGGACTCCCCAGAGAACCCATAGACACATTTAGCTTTGATGCTTATAGATGTAAGTAGAATCACTGATGTTAAAAGGATCTTTTACAGATTTGTCACGGTGTTTATCGCTGTGTCCCAGCCTCACTCAGACCAAGAGATGCTCTGCAAAGTATCATTTCAGGCTGTCTCCCTGCCATGGAGTGTCTCCTTTTCTCACATTGGGAATGAGCAAAAAAAAAACGGGCTGATCATTTTCCCTGTGCTTAATAGATTCTGGCACAACCTGGCCTCGACTATAAACAAATAGCCTCAGCACATGAAACCCCTGAAGACTGATTAAAAGTAAGCCTGATTTCATCTGCACTGGTTCCATTAATATTGTTAACACACAACCTTTTGTTCTGCGTAGCTGGAGGGCAGCTCACATTGCACTCACCGAGGCACCTCTGAAGGTATGTTCACTGCCAGTGACATGTATGATTATGTTAATGGTGCTTAACATTTCTTAAACATGAGGAAAGCTGACACCAGCCATGCAGAAATTGATACTTGTGTGTAAAGTGATGCCATTGAGGTTCAGGGAGGGAAGAGGCCTCGCTGCCAGTGCAGCCACACAGATTTGTACAAGTGTGAGGGGGAAAAAGGCATCTGGGCTGAGAGGGACCAAAAGGTGATGGGACATGAGCAACTGGGTTGTTACTTTGAAAAAGCTGAGTGCTAAGCACAGCAATGCTGATTTTGGACAGAAGAAGGTGGAAACACTGGAAATGTTCAGCATGAGAGCAAAGAAGCACAAAGCCAAGAGACCATTCCCCAGAGCCCTCGAGACCCCAGGGGAACTCCTACAAATGTCTGCACTGGAGGGAGGTTCGTATTTTCCTCTGCCTTACATCACTTCCCAGCATTGATTCAGTGTTCTAGGACTGGAAAATTATGTCTGGCTTCATAGCCTGGCAGGATACGGATGCATGTGCACCAAGCCCAGCAACAGCCCTGCTCCCCACTGAGGGAGCTGTACAGATTTACCACAGCTGCAGTTCTGCTCCTTGATATTTCTTTTCTGGCCTAAGTAAAGGACAATTTGAAACAAAAATTGGGTGATGCAAACTCTAGGGGAAACAGGGGAGACAAAATGATCAGGGATAATTTTTTTTTCCTGCAATACTGAATCAGTAAAATTTAAGTCTGACATTTTTAGAAAGACAGGAGGAATACAAAGCTGTCCTCAATCCTCTCCCATCTTCCTGTCAACTTTAAAAACAAATAAACAGAAGAATAAAACAAGCATTTTAAAAGAGACAGCCACAACTCACTTTGTCACACACTAGAAGCTCTTCCATCCACTGACCCATGGGAATGACATCTTCCTCCTGATAGACTGCTAATGTGAGCCAGGCTCAGAGGTGCAGCTGATTGACATCAAAGGACCCACTTGATGCAATTTGTTCCATTTTCAACTATTTAATTTTAACTGCAAAGCTGCCCTGTAGGAGACTAGACTTAAACCTAAACCAGCACAATTCAGATCACAGCCCCCAGTCTGCCCATGTGAGCTGCCCAGTCAGACCAGCTCCACAATCCCATTCATTTTAGACTGGCATCATGCTTCTTGTAAGTCAAGGACACCTGGTAGCAAAGTAGTCATCTGCACAGTCCCCAATGAACAACAACAAAAATTATTATTATTATTATATTAGTATTATTAATAGCAATAATAAAGCAACTTGCAATCCTCGTGATCCAGTTGCAGCATATTCTGCCCTTTCAGACCTCCATGATTAAAAGCAGTGGGAGTTTAGCTCACTCTTGCCAGGTGAGAGTCAGCCCTCTTCCCACAAACACTGCAGCCTCCAAGATGCAGCACTGCTGAAAGCCCCATGGTTTTCCTCAGCCAGGGAGAATCTCTCCTCCTCAGCAGCATTTTGAGACCCTTTGGACATGAGCGAGGATATTCCCCTGAGCTCAGACCCTTTACTGCCCACCTCCTCAATTCCTTGTTTCCAGGTGATGGCTCATGAAGTCCATTCAAAGGCCAGGGTGTCCAGTGCAGGTCCAGGGTACAGTGCCACTTTCTGCCCACCTCTGCCAAGGACTGAACTTTGCAAACCTGTGATGTGTGTACCAAATGACAAGTGCCCCAAGACACATCCTGTCAGCAGCTCTGAAGTTCTGCTGCTCCTTTGTGCCATGTGGCCCAACCCAAACCTGCCCACCTCAGCAGCCAGCCCCTCTGCTGTGTCCCCTCTCTTTGCCACAGATTTGGGGACTCCCGTGCCTCCCCCAGCCCAACTGGCCATTGCCCACTGCAGTTCAGCAGACCTGAACTGCTCAGAAGGCACTGGGGTACCACCCACCCCATGTTACTGCAGACCTGCCTGAAACTCTGTCTTAAATTAATATTCTGTGACAGAAACTATTCTTATTAATTGGAATGCAAGAGAGATCAGGCTGAGGATTAGAAACCACAGATCTAATTTTGATTAGTTAGAAAAATGCAATATATGTTTATTCTTTCTTTTATTGTTTCAACCTAAAGGTAATTTCCCCCAGTTCTCCTACCAAACATCAAGGACTAAATAGAGCTCATTCTTTTTGTTTGCACTTTGGTGAAATAACAAGTAATAGTCAGCCCTTAAATAGAGCACAGGGTTGGGAATTCAATATACAAGAACCAAACAACAGCATTCCTACTTGTTTAAAAAAGACAGGCACAAAGGGACACAGAGGGAGGGAGGTAATTTTTTGAAAATCAAGCAGCCAGACAAGGCTGAGATTTGGACCTGTGGCTCCCATAGCTGGGACTGTGTCTGTGCTGGGGAGCCCTGGCCACGTTCTCCAGCCCAGGAGAATGCAGGAATGGGATGGGGATGGAGGCATCCACACATGGCCCACTGCTTATAATGCATCTGGAATCAGCCTCAAATCTCCTCCTGCACCTAGAAATCCTCTGCCTGAATACAAATGCATCCCAGCCTCACTGCAGAAGTCTGCAACGATTAATGCCACACACCAGCCTCCCATTAGGCTGCACCCAACAACAGAAATGGATTGCTTTTGAATTTTGCTTAAAAGTTAACCAAATAGCTGTGCACTTTGCAGGTTGAGCCACTAGACACTCCACACCCCCTGTGCAAAAAAAAACAGGAAACAAGAGTGCTTTGTATCAGCAGCTACACCCAGGAAGCAAGAACAAGGGAAGGCTGGTAGCTGCTATGCATGTCCAGGCAGATTAGATCACCAGCAAGCATCCCAAGAAAGGCAGGGGACAATACTGTCACCCCTTTGGGAGGTGGAACATGGGACCAGTTCAAACACATGTGAAGTTTCAAGAGATGCAAAAGGAACAGTTTGTGGCACCAAAGCCAGAATTTGCATCTCTGGATTGCAAAAGGCCAGCCTGGCTGTGCCTCTGTCCCTCCCCTGGTGAGCTGCAGCCCTGGAGCCCCTTGCATTTCCCAGCCAAGGAAGTGAGTGGAGAGCAGGGAGAGCCTGCAGCAGGATTTGTTTTAAAGCCAAGCTACAGACCAGGGCCACTCTCAGGAAGATGCTGTAGTAACAAAGAATAATGAGACTGATTCCTGCTCCAAGGCACCTAGAGCTAAGCAGCAGCAATCCTTCAGCCGTGACCCATCCTGATCTGCTGCTGTCAGTCACCGGGGCTGGGAAAACATGTGTTTGATGTGTGCCATTACTCACCAGCCCTTGGGAATTACAAGGCAAGGCTTCTCTCACTGAGAATGGACCAGCAAAGTGCCAAGGGCTTCTCAGCAGGGGGAAGAGAGCTGACACTTCTGCAGAGGGGGCAAAATAAACCTCCTGCCACTTTTCCTGTGTGATTAAATTAGGGCAGATCTATGCCCATTGTATAGGCGTTTGTCAGATTTATAAACACTTACATACCATTTGCATTTAAAAATTGAAACTCTTAACAGGCCAATGCTAGAGATCCAGCAGTGAACCCAGAGCAGTTCACACAATGTTTTAAAGGCAAATGATGGGATCTTTCAATGCGTAATAACTGGGAAGTAAAATATATATCAAAGCACAAAACTAAGAAGTCGTGCATGTGAACTGAGAAAAGGCAACACAGCAACATAAATTACAGCCATGAATCCCCCTTGAAACACAGGTAAAAATAGTATTTGGAATTTTAAGTGTTATCAGTGCCAATAAAGGTAAGTTATTTATCTCAGCATGATTTTTAAGCTGACTCAACATCCTTTTGTAACTATGTGCCTGCTTAAATTGAAATGTCTTCATGCTTGAGAGGAAAGGCACATGAAACGCAGCATAAGCACCACCTGTCTGGGGTGGCTCTGGTGTGGCAGCTCTGTCCATGGCCTTGGGAGACTAGATATCACATTTCTGTGTCCCAGTTCCCTTTTCAGACAACCACCTTAAGGACTTTATTTGGTATTGAGATCATTTGGAAAGCCACAATCTACCAGTACCTAGTACCAGCCCAACTTATTACTCATTTTTTCCTTCCTCCTGCAAGTACCCAATTGCTCATTTCCAGGCAAAAAGAGATGTTTCACACCTGCAGAAGCAGCTACCTCACCAGAGTGAAGATGAAACCACACACAAACACCCTGCAGTGAGGATGGGTGGGGAGATAGTTGCCCCATTTCCATCCCAGAGGCCACCCAAGGGACAGGCAACCCAATCTGACCTCCCTCCACAGCTAATCCTGACATTTTCAAAGGCCTCAGGGATGTTGGTACCCAGCTATTAGTACATGAACCCTCATTCCCATGGGCTTTGCTGACAGTCTCAGACTTAGTTAACTGCATCTTCTTGAAATATGAAAATGTGTGGGAAGGAACAGTGAGAACTTTTAAAAATTGCAGTACTTTGATCCTAATTAACAGAGTTGACTGAAAGTAAAATATGTAGAGCTAATTTTCACAATATTTTTCCACAATCCCTAGACAGAGCCTTTTTCCTGGCACTGTTTAAAATTAATGAAGTAAATATGTTTGCATATTTATCTTTTCATTACATGGAAACAACAACAAGGAAAACAGATTGAACTGATAGCAGAATTCTTCCACTCCAAGGCAGTCTGGATGCAGTTTTTGTTTCAGTTCATACAATGCAACCTAAGTCAAACAAGGAATGCAAGTTCACTGGCCATGTAAGTAATTGGTTTTATCCAACAGAGCTACTGCAAAATAACTGCTGTAGGAATTTACCCCTTCATTTTATTTTTTGTCTCTGTGAAGAGATCCTGAAATGGCTTTGAAGGAAAACAATATCCTTGCTGAAGTCTAAAAAACAAATTGTCACAGGTTGTCCCATACAAGTAACAACAAATACACCATGCAACCATAGGGCTAATTGACTCAGGCAGTGGAAAAATGGGAAAGGGCACACAGATATAGATTCATTAGAACTCTTGCATTAACTCCCAAAGAGATATTTCATTTTTTTGCAACCTGAAGCCCAGAATCTGCTAACAGAAGTTTAGCACCACCAGGTTAGTGGTCCCTGCACCACATTGAAAACCACAGTCTGGTCTGGATTTTACACAAGTAGGATTGGCAGGAACAGAAGAACCAACCTTCAGGACTGAGCTGCAGCTATGGAGAGGAGACAACCAGCTGCCACAAGTCCTGCTCAAAGGTACAGGCAGATCTCAGAGTTGGTGGGAGTGGGATGTAGATGATTAATACGAGTACAGATTAGGGAAGAGCAGAAGCCCAGCCTTGCAAGGATGACAAGCACAGGCAGAAGGCAAGAAAGCTTCCTTTGGGTTTGAAAATTGTCAGCTTGCCCCCAAATCTGAGCAGGCTCAGCAGCCCAAGTGTATTCCCATGGCACACAGAGGGTGGAAACTTTCATGAAGTCCCTTCAATTCACACATACCCCATAAAATACCCATTACCCATTGCTCTGTCCTGGCAGAGAGGGTGAGACAAGACTGCATCTCATGTCATGTTCTCTTATCCAGCTTTACCTTAAATCTCATGGATACAATAATTCATTAAAAAACAGATTTTTTTTTTCCCCAGGGGTCACAAAGGCTAAATAAATGTGATGAATTTCACGCTACTCAATGATTCCTCGTTATGCCTTGATGACTGTATCAATTGCCATTACAAATGCTGAGCACCCATGATTGAAGCGATAATTAAAAAGGCAAATCATAGCAGGCGGTTGTTCCTCTGTTGCCACAGAGCATGGCCTGGGCTGTTTGCAGCATTGATTACCTGTACTCATACACAACACCCTGTAGAAACCCAGATTTCATAAATTACAGGAGAAAAAAACATAAAGAGTAAAGAACTATTATTATGCCCTCTCCATCAGTGCATATTACAGTAGTAATGAGCATGCAGACTTACTAGCTTTTTGCCTACCTGAAGAAAAAGTACACATGACACTTTCAACCCTGATGACTGCATCTCAACCATGAAATTTGCCTCTGTTTTCAAGACTGGGATGCAAGAGAGAGATTTTGCTTTTGTGAAGCTCTTGCTTCCTCTGCTGTACAGCTTTCATTTTGCTTTTTTTCATTCTTCGGTATTTTGGAGATGGAACTACTGACAAACTATTTCTTTCTTCCCTCCTACATGGCACTATGCAGATGTCAGCTTTACCACCATGCACAGAAGACAAAAAAAACCCAAACCCCTCCATGCTTCTCAGTTTGTTTCTGGTTTATCAGTTCCCAACATTTCGAGGTGTTTTTACAATGTGTCTTTCTTTTCTTTTTCAGGATGTGAATGAACAAGATCATTTAAGTGACGCTGTGGTAAATGGCGTGGTAACTACAAAATCCCTTGTTAATTTTTTTGCCACACAAGTCTAGGAAATAGCAACGGATCTCCAAAGTAAACCTTGTCTATGTGCATAAAAGGGTTTGCTCTTTGAACTGCATTGAGATGACACAGTCATTACTATATGAAAGCCTGAACATTTTCTTCTATTTTGCAACAATTGTCAAGCAAGTGAAAGCTTTATTTGATTTCCATTCACACTGAAGACAAGATTTAGTACTCCAGTGGAACAGGCAATGTCACAAGGATTTTAAATTGTAATGCTACCACTTTAACATCTTAAAGGCACTTTTCAGAAGATAAACTCATCTGCCTATGATGACTAAATGACACAGTAATGGAGAAGAGGTAAAGGTTTTCTTATGGTAATAAAAGGGAATACTTTACCCAGAGAAAGAAAAGCAGAGAGCTGTGCACTTCCTAGAAACACTTTCAGGAATCTTTCAAAATAATGGAAAAATAAATATACACATGATATTTGTCTATATATACTCAACCAGGACTGATACAGGACTAGATTTCTGACAGCAACTCATCACTTCAGAGAGGCAACATTAAAAAATAAAAACACTCAGCAGAGTACCTGATGGAGGAACACAACTCTAGGAAGGAGTCAGCAGGTGATGACCCTGGGATTGTTGAGAGCTCTTAGCCAGTGCTAGCACTCCATCAATTTCCAAAAATGCTTAAGTAATATAGCATAACTATGACATATATGATGCAGAGAAAAAGCTGTCTCAGGTGAAAGCCCTCCAAGATTAACATGAAAAAAAAAAACTCAATAAAGATTCGCTTTTCTTTTATATTACATGAAGGGCAATTCCTTCAATATTGTCATGTCAGCTCATGTTTAGCAACAGTTCCAACCACCTTAAACCACAGAAGAATTTTGGGGGAAAAAAACATGTCCATATAGCCTGCAAACCATCTGCAGCTTTGGGGCACTGGAAGATGTGCTTTTAAATCCCTGCCTGTTTTACAAAGCCAGTCACTGATATTGTTCCCTTGCACTGAAAGTAAGGTTCTTGCCTCTGCCTTGGGATAGCAACCATGTAGCAATGACAATTTTTCTGGCTTTTGCATCCTTCACTGGGGACATTTCAGAAGGTCCTGCCAAGGCAGAGCTGGGGCACAGCCTCTTGGTGTTACTCACAGTGAGCTGCACTGAGTCACTGGTTGTCATACTGGTATCTTTATTTGCACATGGAGCTAAAAAAAGATGATGAGATGACAAAATCTGTGTATTTTTCATTCCTGGCTCTGAGGCAGCATCTTGGTTTGGAAGTAAGAAAACCCTGTAGGTGTCTGAGTTTTTTGGGGGAGAGGCAAGAAGATAATAGTGTTGCTTTTTTTTTCCTGTATTTATGCTGTCAATCTTACCAGTACATCAACAATAGTGAGTGGCTACATTTTATAAAATAAAGCAAATGTTTTGAATTAATGACAAGAATGGACAAGATGAACTTACCCTGCTAAGACAGCTGATAAAACCTACAAATATTAGGTTTGGGGAGGTGGAAGGGCTTTGCTGATACAAGACTTCAATAACAGACACCAAGATTGTCCTTGGATTCACCACAAATTGGGATTGCCAGACCCAGCAGAAGTTGGTCTCTCCTCCTCCTGAAACTAAAGCCAAAATTCTCTTTCCATTGACTCGGTGAGAAGCAGCCCAAGGATTATAGCTCAACATTATAACTCCTGTGTTCATGTTAAATAATAATCCAATGTTCTTTACTGAAAACTAAATTAACTCCCACTGTGTTAAGTTGCAGCAAGTGCAGCTGCAATAAAGTTCTCAATCTTGACCTTTCCGGAGGTCACAGACACCGCAAAAATGCCAATTCCACAATTTTTCTTCAAGAAAAAAGAGGTCAAAATTAAATTAAGGTGCAGTGAAGAGCATGTCTCAATGTATGTGACCCCTCTCCTGTGCTTGCACGCTCCCCAAACCTGATCCTGAAAAGATCTTGTTCCATACAAATCCATTATATCAGTGCAATTAAACTTAATAGTGTCATAAAGGCAGGGAGCATCTGGAGGTATTGATAAGGTTTCCATTTATGGACACATTGGTGGGGAAATTGCTGTTTTCTTTTACATAATGATGCAGCTATTATGGATTAGGGGAGGCTGGGCCTGGGGGCTTTTTTCCTCTGCTTTCAGTTTAATGGTTTTCTATACCTTTAGTCAAACATAGATGTGAGATCACTGGTACTGAATTTCTCCCAGTTTTAATCTTGAAATATGGTGTCTAAGGAAGGTTTCTCATCAGTTCAACAGCTTGTCTTATCCTGATGCATTGGAATAAAGAGAAAGCTCACTTGGGCCATATGTTTCAGTTGTTCCTCTCACTCCCCCGCTGTCTTTCCACACATACCATGACCGTGGACAACCTCTCCTTAAGTGGGCAAACAAATGGTTTAACTCAGATTTGCACAGTGTTTGCTGACTTGTGTGGGCTCCAGGATCCAAGTCAGCTTTATCATTTCAGGCAAACATATTTCTGACTGACATGGTGGTAATTAGAGCAGCTCGATTTTATTAGATTGATGACAGATTAAAGGCCAGGATCTCAACCAGCAGAGATTGGTGCTGCTACCCTGAAATCCATGGTGCTACACTGATCTATGCCAGCTGTGAGTGTGGTCTCAAGTCTTTTACATTGTTTTGTACCCCCTTACATAACAAGGTTTTAAAAATTAAACCTTTTCAAGCCTGCATGTGTGGTCTCTAATCTACTTGCCCAATGTAGGACTCAACATTCTTGAATTCAGTTTCCACTTCAAACTGTCTACCCCACTAAATCCTTCATATCATTAAAACAACATAAATGAACTTCAGAGGAACCTTTTCATCTCTTTACAATGAATAGGAAAATAAAAAGTAACATCTTCATTTTCTGGGGCAGCTATAGGCCGGTGGACCTGGACTGTCTGACCCTTATCTTCAACTGAAATTTTCAGAACGTGTCTCCTTTCTATCTTGCACCCCAATCATGTGAATTAACTATAGACCGAGCTGGTGCTGGTTTCTAGTAAGGCAAAATACAGAACCAAAGAGCTCAGATCTAAGATCCATTCCCACAAGCCTTATTTAAGCAGCATCCCAAGATAAGCACCACAATCTCATTGACTGAAAGCCCCTCCACAAGGATCTTCAAACCAACATTATCTCAGGAGAGAACTGACATTCTTAATCCTGAGGAATTTCCCGAATTAAAGAGAAGCCTCACCTAAAAAGCTGCTCCAGACTGGATCTTGTGGCCCATCACTTTGTTTTTATTAGAAGCTTTTCAACACACAACAGTTACCCACACACCAAACCTCGCTCTTTATACAGTTCAGAGTCAGATGCCCAGTTTCGTGCCAGAGACTCCCCCAGCCTGTCCCCACTGGGGCAGGTGACCTGGATGTGCAGGGATAAGTGCAGAGGGGGCCTTTTAAGTCAGGTGGGCCCATGGCTGTTATTATAACCAGGGACATTAGCAAATCTCATCAGGCACTCATCCGACCTCATGCCAGAGGTGAGCTGCATTTGGTTTCATCAGGGAAAGAAAAGAGGATAAAAATCCATTAAAATTAACCAGCTGTAAGAGGCCATTGAGACCATCCCATTTATTTGAAGTAGACTTTATATCACAAAACATTTCAAGAGCTTTCCGATGTTTGGTCTATTTTTAAAGACTTTCAGTTAGTCATAGATGAACCTCAAAATATTCAGTGGCTTGATATGAATAAATATGCTTATCCAAGCCTGTGACCTGACATTACAAAAAGCTGCAGTGATTTATGCCAGCTGAGAAGGTTAAGCTAGGAGATGGCCTCTCTTGTGATACAGGAGGAAATTTTCCTATTACGACTCAAGTTTAGAACAATCCAAAAGAAAGACTTTTGCCACATGAAAACACCACTCTTATAATTCAGTCTGATCTCTCTAGACAAGCAAAGAATGTTTGACCCAGTAATACCTCCACCATGGCTGTAACTTCAACAATGCAGTAAGATGATATTTAAAACATTTGCATGTCTCAAAGACTGGAAGAATCCAACCCCATTCTTTCAGGAGTTTGTCAGGACCTAGTTTGTATGCAGCAATCCTATAAAACAAAGCCAAGATACTTAATAGTTTCAAGAGAGGCAAAAAGAATCTGTCTTTGCTCCTTTAAACCTCTAGGTCGTGTCTTGCAAATTCCTGATGTATTTTCAGAGTGAGGAGTGCTGTCCTGAGGGGTCAGTGCAGCAGTTCTTTACACAACACAAATAACCACATGTGTACCTCAAAGAAGCATTTCCCATTAGTAACACAACAAATAAACAAATTAAAGCCCAAGTGAGGAGCACACTTTAAAAATTAAGCGACTGATTAATCCCCAAGTCAGAGGATGTTCATCTCCTGGAACAACTCAGGAAATTTGGTAGCAAATGGCTTAAACTGAACTGTAAGGCTGGTGAATTTTCACTAGGCAAGACTTCATCCACAGCCACCATAAAGCAACAAAGCCACACCTGTGCTCACCAATGGACCAGGTCACAGGCAGGTGCTCCCTGTCACACAGAGAGAACTTAACTGCTCCCTCCCAAACACCAAAATTCAGACAATTTACAGCTGGAAAACTCATACCTGGAATGATCAGGATTGCAAAGCCAACATTTTCCCCTTGGTTCTCTACATAAAAGCCATTTGTAAGGCCACTGGAAAAATACTAAGGGCTGAATTTGCAGCTCTATTCATTCCAAAACAAGTTTCCACAAGCTCTCCACAGCTATTCCATTTTCAGTGTCTCCTGCCCAATAAAAGACATGTTTGAAACACCAAAAAGACACCTGTCTCCATTAAAAATTAACTGCTTGTAGACCTACATACAAATTAACTATTTTTTTTGGCAAAAGCAGGACTTTTGGCCTCGGTTCTATAACTTGCAAATGTTTTAACTGCTTGGGGTCATATTTAGTTGAACATTTTTATTTGGGCTTACAAATAAATAACACAAATTTTACAGGAACTTCTAAAGATTTGCTCAGCAGAAGAATTCTGAAAAGCTTGGCAACTAGTAAGCCTACCAAATAATTTCTCTGGGTCTTTTTAAAGTTCTGTATTATAAAAATAACAGCTTTATGATAATTTAAATCATTATCATGTGGCTGACCATAGGAATACTGAGCTGTGTATTGCAGTGCATTAGTTTCTTCCAGCTGGGTGATGGGCAGAGCTGTTTGATTTTTGATGTTGCCACATCTGATATTGTAAAGAAAAAAATCAAATGGTGAGCATGAACAACTTGGCCTAATGCATTGGAAAGCAGACTTTCCCCCCAAAATGCTCTGCTTTTATTGATTTTGAGAATGAAAGCATTGACTTCCACAGCTTTTTATTTCCCTGGTTTTGATGATCCCCTCATGGTGACAATGCCATGAGTTTGTCCTTCTCATTATGTGCACACAGGTGGGCTTTTACTAGAATTAAAGTCTGAGTATTGAGAACACCCTGTGGTGTTTTCAGCAAGATATCACCCTGCACTTTGGATGTTGCTACAAAAAAATTACATATTTGCTAGTTTTCATTCCTTTTTTTTTTGAAATTTTCAATTTATTAGTCATATTCTTCAAACATTTCAGTATTCTGGTGCTCAGGAAATACATCAGCAAGGCTGAGTGCCCATGGGCAGACAAATGGGGCATTATTTTCTCTCTTCTTTTTAACTTCAACATTACAGTCTTGACTCACTGTGGTATCATTTTTGCTTCCCAATTTCCAAGTAAGCCATTAGACTATCTAATATGGCTTGTTATTTAGAAAAGCCAATTTAGGTGATGATTAGCTACTGAATCTATTGTAAAATACATAAAAAGCACATAGGCATGATTTAAATGTGAAGTCCCATTTTGGTATTAAACCACTCAGCTTCCATTTGACAGCACAAAAATCAACTACAAAAATTAGCCTTTATCTATAATTATACAGATGTATTTACAAAAAAAAAATATTTTGAAAGATGTTTTCTGGGAAAACAATCTTGAGACAAAACAATGAGGCATTCATATCAGCCTCTGCCTTGTTCAAAGTAGGTAAAGAAGGTATTTTGAGGTAAAATTCCTAGGCAAATTGCATACAGCACAGTTGCTTTAAAATTTGCAGCCTTCTTTTTTTGGGAGAGCTCTCACTCCTTTCATCTCAGGAAACAGACAAATATTTGAACTTAATGGCCATGAAAATGATGTGGCCAGAAGCATTTACACTGCTGAGAACTTGATGTTGCATTGCCCAGGCAACTCCGAGTCCCAAAGACACAAGTGGCACTCACAGCCATCCCTGGCTTTACTTAATTCTATTTTTGACCAGCCCTTCTTTTGTTTCAATTTGTTCTTCTTTCTTTTTATACATTTCCAGTGGCACACAAAGCTTCCATGCAGCCTCAACACAGGCCTGGTTTTAGTATGACACTCCACAGTGGAACAGTCCTTTTTAATTTTAGCTTTAACAATGAAAGTCAGATTTCCAAAGCTGCATCTACAACACAATATTTTGCCAAGTGAATATATTTTTTCCCTTCCTTCTAAAGGCAGCACCATAAAAGCTGCATTTTAATAATTACATGGTGCTTTTCATCCAAAATCCTAAAGAGCTTTAAAAAAGGAGCATATCATTAGCCTCAGCTTACAATGGGAGAAAATAAGGCAGAGAGGGATAAATCCACGCCACTATTTGCATTTTTGGGGGAGTATGAGGAACTGTAATTAGGTTTTAGGAACAAGTTCTTCCCTGAAAGGGTGGTCAGACATTGGAACAGGCAGCCTGGGGAAGTGATGGAATCACCACACCTGGAACTGACCACTGCAAGGGGGACACGACTGCCCTGGGGGCCCAGCACAGCCTGATGCTCTGGAAAATCAAAAATCTCCCAGGGAATGGACTGATGGCAGCTGGACAAAAAAAAAAAAAAATCTACTGTAAGTGTAGTGCTGCCTTTCTTCTCCTGCACTCCCACCTTTTTGAGGCAGATTAGAAATCAGCAATTAAAGCAGCCCAGCAGCGAGGGTGCAGCAGGCACCATCTACAAATAACTTGCCATGGTCATTGCTACTGGGGGTCAGCTGCAGAATGTTGAAAAGTTAGACTGATAGATTTAATATCAGGTGGCATTTAAGCTGCTGACAGCCTTTTAAACCCACTGTGTTGTAGGATGCTGGCACTTAATTACTGAGATGGTATCAGACCTCACAGCCAGTGCAGTGTGGGATGTATGGGCTTGCAAGCAGAGCCCAACAGACCTTTTTAAATAAAACTTTAAACTGGAGGAGCTTTGAATACAGGAACCATTCAGTTCTACTGCTGCTGCACATAGTTTGGGCAGTCTGTAACTGTGTCAAAGAGCAGCACAGACCAAAGGAGCATCCACACCACCTCCTGCAGCATTTTTCCAGAAACCAGGATTATTCCTTGCTGTTGTTTCATGTAGTATTTTGAAATTGCTTTTTTTAAACCCTCTTTTTCTCGAAATGCAGACAACCCCTAGCAACATAGCTCCTCAGAGGACAAAAGCAATTGTGTGTATTGAGACAAACTGTGGAAGGATATGTAGGAGGGTCAATCATTGCACCCAGGCCATAACAAGCTCCTGTTAACAGAACTTATGGTAACTTAGGACAGTTTCTCAACTTAGGATAGATTTTCTCAATCCCCACTTTATTTTTTTTTTTCCTTTCAGATAGATGAGCTTGTAGCATGCAGAGATGAAGGTGGCCAAAGTCAAAGGCAGAAGGCTCCCAGAGAACACACAGAGATCCAACAGCTTAGACCAACTGCTGCTGGCCCATGGAGCAGATCAGCTCCCACCACTCCCTGCCAGCCCCCGCTGCACAGAGATGGGGTTTGGCAGAGCTGACTGCCACAAATCACAGAACCAAACCTGGCAGGCTCTGAGCACCTCTGCTCCTTAATGCCTGGATGCATCCAAATAAAATCAGACCGAGTCAAACTGGGTGTATGAATCAAAGGAGAAAAAGCAGAAGGTTTTAACCCAACCATGCTTCCTATTTCAGTGAGGAGAGGACACAAGTTCTTGAAGTACAGTGAACAGTGTCTGTAGGAAGAAGTTCAAGCACCAAGGGGATAGTCAGCAACACAAAATAACTAGACTACAAAAATTAATAGTGTCAGCCTTATCTGGATGTGTATTTGTAAAATGCATTTAAAATAAGGAACTCCTCGGGGAAAACTATCAAAAAATATGTAATTAGATATGAGGCCAGGAAAGACATCATAGGTGCTTAAGATTTCTCCCAGTCCACCCAAGAATATCCAAGGAATATAGTTCCAAAGCACAAGGCACAAGAGCAATTGTTGGTTCAGGTGCTGGTCACAGCCCTGTTAGTTTGGTTGCTGTAACCAACCTACAATGACTACAAAGCTCAGGTAGCACCAGCAAGGGCAGCTGCTGACCACCAAATGGCAAATAGAAATATTTAAAAATGTGTTGTAGAGAGGTGACCAGAAGAAATCAAGTTACTATGTGCCATGCAACAGTACTCAAGCACAAGTTAAGCTTCTAAACAGCAAAAGTTTTAGGATTTTAAACTAACCCCTTTCATTTTGCCACCACTCAGGGCAAGGAGTACAGACATGGCTCCAGAGGCTCATTAAGCCATCCCAGCCCAAGCACTTTGCTTTGCAAAGATACCCTTATTTTCTGCCACTGCTTGTTTTGATAAACCCATTCTGTGTCAGAAGTGCTGATGTTTGGATTGTTGGAGGAGTTTGAAGAGCAAAATTGTTAAGCTCTATGAATATGGAGAGGAATTGAGTAGATTTGATACACTGGGAAAAGGAGAAGAGGGATCAAAGAACAGCCACCATAAAACCTCATTATGAAAGCACCCACGAGAGTCATTGGTTTGCACTACTACTATATAAAGATTTTTTGTTATAGTGGGGATATCTGAAATAGTGCTTAGTGCAGTGGGACATGCTTTAACTTTACAAAGAATGTTACAACAGACAACTATTTAATAAGGCTGCTAGAGGATGAGGCCAGCAGGTAATTCACCAGGAGTGAGCCACTTTTAAATATTTCACTAAAAGAACACACTGAGATGATAATATCTCATTTATCAGCTTGTCTGCAAGATGCTATAGCCCTAGTATCTCTTTTACAGTAAAGCAGACCTTTTATTAAAGAAAGGTCCTTCAATTTAAAGACCTCCCCATGGTGCCAGTGGGCCATTTGCAGCTAGAGATGCAAAGGGTTCTACGTATGAAAGAACTTTTGGGCAGCATTCAAATCTCCCCTGACTTGAAAGTGCAAGCTTTGTATTGAACAGATACAGCAACACCTGAAAAGCCATTTCACACACTCCATTATCAGCTGCTACCTTCAGAGACTCCCATTTCCATTTCCCAAACTTTAAATATTGTGAGTAAATCTCCCACAGTTGTTTTCTGACCCTCCTTAAGAGTTCCAAGGCAGGGCTTTGGGAGCAAGGCAAAACTTTTGAAATTTTGGGGTGTTCCTTTGCTCCTCCCTGCCTTTTAAAAAGCACTACAACACTAAACAAGAAAGAAAAAAAGCCTGCTAAAATATAGTCTCCCAAATACACCACTTGTGAGCTACCAAAGCCTGCAGTTCAGATTGCTCAGATAGTTTTTGTTTCTCTTTGTTCCTGTAGGTATTTCTCAAAAACTCTTTCACATCCTGAAGTCAGACCTTCTTATTTTCCTTATAAAACCCATTTCTCACTTCACTTAGGGAGCAGCAGAGAGTAACAAATGAGGCAGAGGATTATCAGAAAGAGAAAGCAAGACCAAGCAAGAGGAAAGCTCCTATATTACACATTATTGGACAAGACTTGCCCAGATAATGGCAAATATGATGTGTAAAATGTTCAAATTATGGCATCATCCATTCCTAACCTTGGAACCTCAAATTCTCCACAGGGACATGTCTATTCATCCCTCAGGCAGAGTCTGAGCTAGGGAAATGCCTCATAGATGGTGCCCTAGAAGGAATACTTCAAAACACAAGCCTACCAACACTAAGCAGAATTTCCCAAAAAGGCTTCTGTTGGTGTAACAAGGTCCCTAGTGCAGCTAATGGTAACTCTTCCATTTCCTCTTATATAATTTGGAAATTCAATTCAATTGTGGTCAGCTTGTTAGACTTTCCTAGAACTGCTGTGAATCCAGCAATGTTTCTTCAATTGTGTAACGGTACATTATTTTAGTTAGGCTGGCAAAGCTCCATGGGCTAGTTTCTCTCCATCTCTTTTCTCTATTATCCAAACAGTGGAACAGAAACTCTGCAGCTCAATGTACTGAATGGACACCTTCATCTGGGGAGAAGAAATGGGGTTTGATTCCCCATGTGATGAACTCAGTGATACTGTAACCCAGAGCAGCTCAAAATCAAACTGCTCTGCCTTGGAGAAGCAAAAGGAAGATGAATAGAGGGCACTAATATTTAGTCACCAAGACCTTTATAAAAGTCAGAATACTTAGACTGCAATGACCCAGAAAGGCCAGTGAACTAATAAAACAATAGAATCCATGAAGTATGAGAAAGAGGAAAATGGAAAAAAATTGAAAAGGGTCCATCCAATCAAACGATAACTGAAGGAGCTGATAAGGGGAATTAAATACTCTGTGTTGTACCCTAATAACCCAAAGAAAATCTGAAACTTGAAATACTGAGAACAGCAGGGCTCAACCTTCATGTCCCCCAAATGACATGCAACTAAAGAGTTCTTTCTAAGGGGTAAGCAGCTGCTTAACAGAGTGATGATAAAACTAGCTCAAGTATTAGTATGCTTTCTAAACCCTTTCCAGCTTCCCAATGGTTTGTCACTGTGAGAATACTTTCTGGGACATTCATCTCCTTCACAAAACATCACCTCATCAGCAGGTAATGTGTGACATCCTCTCTGACAGTCCCAGGAGTGAAGGGAAGGATTTAATGAGCACAGACTCTGAAACACTTCCTGATTAGGACTCAAAATGAGTTGACTTCATCTTCACTAGGAAAAAAAAAATAATTCAAGTCTTGAAGAAGAAAAGGCAAAGTTTTAACTCGTGTGAGTAAAATGTAGTAAACACTTGGTTCCCCTTAAGAGTTTAGGGTGACAGATTATCACGTTTAACTATTGCCTTGTCAACACCAGGACTTGTACACTAAACTACATTCAATACACATCTTTAACCAGCACTGCATAGTCTGCTACAGCCCATTCTCAACTTCTGCTGCTGAGAAGAACTTGGATCCCTCAGTTTCAGCCTCAGGGAATGCCTCAAGCCTCAGGCTCTTGCTGTGGTCCATGCAAGAAACAGAGGAAGAGGAGAAAGAGGAGAATTTTGTTCCCCCAGTCACGTCCCCACTCTTACCAAGGGCTTGCATCGTGGTGCTGAATTGTCAGCGTGCCACCACAGCAGTGACACCCTGCTCATCACCAGGCAGTGCTGACAGAACTGCATTTCCAACTGCACCTTCTACATGACTATTATTCGGCTGCTCCCCATTCATTTAAATTAGCATCAAAAAATCAACACCAGAGAGCTCTCAATGTGAGCAACAAACCTACCAAAGATTTCTAGAAAGCCTGTGCTCAAAGAGGATGCAAACACGGGGGTTAAAATGATGCAAATCTACTTTTTTTCCCCATTATATCACAAGCTCAGTTACAGAGTTCTTTCAGAGCTTTTACTTTTTGTGTGCCTGCCTTACATCTTCATGTGCATTAACAGGCAGTGTTGTACCCTAATGAAAACAAAACACATTAAAAAAATCCCGCACAAACTAAAATTTCCAATCTGCAATGGGTTGAGTGTTTCCTCAGGTAAAGAAAGAAGGTGGTAATACTGCAAATTCCATGTGGGACACTACCTCTGTTTAGGTAGGCAATGCAACAATCTATTTTCTATATGGTGGGTGACATCCACAGCCATATTCCAATTGCTGACAGAATGACATTATTCATCTAGCAGAGTTTTTTTCCCTATTTCAATATGGAACATTTTCAGAAAATATATATAACAAAGTAATTTAGGCACAGCTCACTTAGGGCTGACTTGACACAAATTTATTGGGTAATTGCCTCATTGGCCTCAAACTGCTGGGTCAACTATTTTTCTTCTTGGGTTTCATTTTCGTAATGAATCCTTTGAAAATCTATTTAGAAGGAAAAAAAAAAATCAATCTCTTCCAAGGAAAAGAGTGGGTGTTCATGGTATTTTACATCAACTAAATATTACACAGTTTTTAAGAAAGTTTGACTTTAGTTATCATGGACTCTCATGTTCATGACATTTGGATGTTTGTAATTAAAATCAAGTGTAAGCATCTGTATTACACACACACCAGGTACATATATCCCATGCAACCATGTCAATATAGGCCATGTGGATATTAACATATTTATGCAAATATGCTAATCTGACTAGAAGGAGATACAATGTCTGTCTATGGGTAAAATCAATGGGGGTGGGGAGAATCAACCCAAGGTTAAATTATCACCCTTCCTTCCATGAGCTTTTCTACTAAACCTGAAACATGCTCAAGTAATAATTTTTAAGTGACACTAACTGTTCCAAAGGAAAAGGTTTTTTTTTCCCCATGAGAAAGAGATAGATTTTGCCAAACCATCTTCCACAGGTAGGTCCAGCAATAAAAAATAAAAAGTCACTAGGATAAAAATATGAATCCAGTAACTTTATTTTAGGGGAAAAATATTTACTTTTAGCCATCACTGTCAGCTTCATCTCTACTTAATGTGAAATTGCAATAGAAATTCTGTCCAATCTATGTGAATTTGGAAACTTGCTTTAAGCAAATCTTTTATTCCACACTTGTGTACAGCTGAAATTCCTGAAGACATCCTGCACAGGCTGAGCCAGTACATGCCTCCAGATAGAGCTCAACAGACCAAGAATATTTCTCCTACTTCTCCAGGATTTGTTTTTCAAGTAGAAGAAACTCAATTCTCCTACTAAAGGATGAGGAAAAAGGAAGAGCATCATATTTGATCTGTTATTTTCAAGCAGTTAGCTGGAGTTCTACTGTATGTGGTCAAGAGGAGGGGGGACAGACTCTTACTCATGTGTGCAGAACAGCAACAACAGCTCAGGATTAGCTGCAGACAGAAAGACCATATAGGATTAACACAGTGAACCAGTCATCATGCTTACCAGAATATTCAAGAGCAAAACATTCAGAGGATTTCAGGACAGGATTTAGCAGAATTTGACTGAAAATAGCACCACATTTTGAATAAGCTTTACTGAATACCACAGCACCCAGCACCTTTTGGCTGAAATGACTTGATGTGCATTGATTTTAGAAGCATTTCTTGTGCAACCGTGCAAAGACTTGGTGCACTGGAAAGGATGGAAAGCTGGCAGAAAGGTGTCTGTGCTCTGCTCCAAAGTGTAGGCAAGAGCCTTCCCTGCACCAAAGGAACTTTTAAACAACTGCAACTCAAGATAAATGTTGTTACTGTCAGAGGCAGAGTCAGGAACCCAACACCATTCAATCAGCTTCTGCTGCTGAATTAATGCCTTCATTGTTGCTTTTTTCCCTTATGCAACACTGACTGCTATGACAGCCTTACCTGTGCTAGGGGTTCTCAATAATGACAAAAGGCATACTCTAAGTTTGGTATTTGACATTGGATTACCTGCATTAGAAGAGTGTATTAAAAAAAAAAAAAAAAGGTTATTGTTATTATGGCGAAACCTGGCTCTGCATCACTACAGCAGCAGGGAGCTGAAGTGCTCCTGAACAGCTGCCTCTGCTCCTTCTCACAAACATTACAGCAGCTTCCCTGGAGGAAGCACAGCATCATTCCTGGATCCACACGGATCCATCATTGCTCCCATCTGACAGGACTCGGCAGAAGACGAGGATGAGTGGAAACAAGCTGGCAAAGGAGGAAACAGCCCCGGTGCTTCTGCACCACCGAGCACTCCCTGGCTCTCTCCAGACCAAAGTTCCTCCTTGATTTCCCACGTTGCAGAAGGAGCCACACAACAACAAGCAACAAGTTCACAGCCCAGCCCTTTGCTGAGCCAGCCCCTCCATCAGAGGAGCCCTTTGCACACTGCAGCCTCCCAGGCTGAGCCAGCCTTTGCATTTTTTGCTCATTTTTCCTTGGGCACTGCAGAGTAGAAAATAAGCATAATTAACAACATAAAGCTCAAGCTGCTGAACTTGGTAGCTCAATTTAAAAACAAGCTCCATACATTCATGCCATGTGGGTGTGCTAGAAGGAGTCTTACAAATTGTCAGCGCAAGCACTGTCCTAAATCTTTTTTGGCTGCCAATTCCAGCTGCCACCCTATAAACCATTCCCACTAACAGGCACACAGACTGATAGCCAAGTAGCCAGAGCACAGAAAGGATAGCAAATACATCACAAGTGATAAAGCTGTTGATGTTACACAATACATAACCTAAGCCAGCACACTCTACCAGTGCATGGACAGTGCTCTCCAAGTGCCACTGGCACCCCCAAATAGCCACCCCCACAGCTGGCCAGTCACTAACAGCCCTTATTCATCTGCAGCCTTGGCCAATCTTTGAGCTTGAACACATTAGCTTGCCCATATTGCACACTCTTAGTTTATTTTTCAACACCTTTTTAGGTAATTTACACAGCAGCAAACGATCAGAGGTGCCCAAGGATCCCAGTTCATGGTCAGCTTGGCCATTCATCCACAGAAAAGGGATACACAGAAAGGCAGCTGCAATATGTGAAGTTGTGGCAGCCGCTGGTCATGCTCTACCTGAACTGCGGGCAAAATAGTCTGATCACTCTTCATCACTATTAACCCATTGATATGTAAAAATTAGTAAGTAAAATAATTCCAGCCTTGCTTGCAAATTCCTCTGAAACTCCAAGCAAAAAAAAAAAAAAAGCAAACCCTTCCCAGTGTAACAGCAGGCACAGATCACCAGCTAAGTTAGCTCTAAAGGCAAATATTCCATTTTCATTGAGAGATGCAGTGGGCCATAATATGAATAAGGAACAAAGACCCCTTTCATTCTGCTGACAAATACAGTATAGCATGTCACAAATCACAAGGGGAGCAGACAACACAATGACAGCAATTAAATGGGTGTATTTTTATTAAGAAATACATACAATAATGACTGACTGTGTACACTCTCCCCCTCCCCAAGCCTTCAAGAATTAGACTGGCAAACATGGCTGTAAGTGTTTAGGGATGTTACTTCTGTTAGGCAGAAAACTCTCTTAAAGGAAGGGTCCATCCAGCCAGTGCAGCAGGATGCACACAGAAGCAGACAGAGATGTTTTGTTTGGTTGTACACCTTGTTTATTGCCACTCACACAGCTTCCCCAACTCATTCCCAATCGATGGAGAAGCTGAAGAAAAAATATACCCCCTCTCTAACTCTTTCGCTGCTGAATCCCAACAGAGACACCATTCCTGCCTCCCAATTCCTTGCCCTCCGCCCTGGTGGCCCAGAATCTCGGGAGATTCTGCCCTCACACCTGGTTAATTTGGGGGAATACTCGCAGAAGAAAGGACCCCTTGGCCCTGCCATGCCTTTTGGCCGTGAGCATCCTCTGTGAGCCCGCCAGGGCCGGCAGGGCAGGGCTCCCGCAGGGACCCCGGGCCGCTCTCGCCGCCCCTGCGGCGCTTCCAGCCGGGATGAGCGCATCCCCGCCGGGGCTCTCCTTCCTGCCCCCTCCCCGCCTCAGAACAATGCGGGGACAGACACTGAGCAACACCTGCTCTACCGCATTAATATGCACGGGGATGTATGGATGGTTTTTCCCATCCAGCACTAAGCCCGCATTGTTCGGGGCGATCCATCAGTGGATAGCTCCCCCCACCCCCAGCGCCGGCCCCACAAGCCCCCTTCTGACATGTCCCCTTGTCTCCCAGCCCGGGCTGACGAGCGCCTTTAGGAATGCACTTCATTAAATCCGAGCTGCCCCACTCCAACCTGCAATGCGGAGGCAGTACAAAGCCAGCGCCACGCTTCCTCCCGCATTTCTTTCAAAAGCCCCATTGTTCGGCAGGCATCTGGTCCTGATCCCAGCCTATTCGTGCCCACTGACCCCGCTCCTCGCAGCACACCCGCTCGCCAACGGGCCTCACGGAAAGCCTGCTTGATGAATTCAAAAGCAGCACCAGCCATCTGTCCTCCCAGGCTGGGCTCGGGCTGCCAGCCCCGCATCCCGACCTGCAAACACGCACCCGGCCCCGCACAATCGCTGCTGCTCATCCCTCGCTTCGCAGCCAGGAAAGAGGGGAGGGAAGGAAAAGGGACAGAGAATACAACAGAACGCTCTCACTTGCCTGAGTCCTTCGAAATTCAAGCACAAATACAAGATTAATCCTTCCTTTGTGAGGTCTTGTCTTTAAGTCGTGGTATGTAATGATCCTCAGCACTGCAGCAGAGGGGAATAAAAAATGCAGGGATCATAAGCAGGGGGAGGACAGGGCTTACTTACATCAGGGTTTCTGCCACATGACAATAGGTTTGAGAGGGAAGAATAAGCTGGCAGCAGCAGCTGACAGTGCAAAAGAGAGAATGCAGAAGCCTGCCTTTTATATTATTGGTGACATTTCTAACACATGACAACAATTTCCATCTGTATTTAAGCTGCGAGTGTGAGGAAAAGAGCATTACATCACGACTCCTCTATTCCTAGGGGCTGTGGAATATGTAGGCCAGAGGGATTAAAAAGCACCTGTGTATACTGGAGATCTGAAATACCACAAGGCAGATTTCCCCCCTCACTTCTTTCTCCCTCACCTTTTTTTTCCCCCTCTATCACCTGCACTGAGCTGCTGTTTGAAAATATGCCCAGGGAAGTGCAAAATGGTATTGTCCTAGTTAGCAAGGCTCAAGCACGGGGGAACGATGCAAATATGTGTTTCTGGCTCTGTCTCTCTCTCTGTAGGAGATACAGCACTCATGTTTGCAAGCAATTGGACAGAACACAGAGCATCTTCCTGATTTCTGCTGTGCTTGTCCCAAGGGCTTCGAGTTTCTCTTAAAGTACCAACTTTCATCTTCCTTTTAAGTCTGCAGGGAATTTCAGTGACAGCAGCAACAATGGTTTCCCCACTTCCCTTTCTTTTACAGCCAACACATGCCTATATCTTTTTAAAAGTAAACATCCAGAATAGGGCAAAGGTATTTTGGAAATAGCACTTGACTGCTTCAGAGCCAGCAGGTGTCCGTCTTGGATGCTTTCCACATATCTCACAGGACACGATTGCTTAGATGCAGCTTGGAAATCCTGAGGGATTCCAGCCTTGCAAGGAAATCTGCTCCCCTGCAGCTCCAGGGCTGCTTTGCTGGGGCTGCTGCAGCTGCACCGAGACGGGCAGGGACATGGGAATCCTGAGGATGGCATGGGAAGCACTGCTGGGGTGGCACAGGGCCCTGTAGGGCCATTCCTGCCATGTTCCCATGGCCCAGGGGTTCAGCACCAGTTCTGCTCTTGGAGCAAGCAGAATTTTGAGCCTTGCCAGCCGAGAGCCACCGCTGGCAAAGCAGCTGTGTCCAGCTGTGGGCACAGGACACAGCTCACAGGTTCACAGCACCTGTGTGAAAGGGACAGGCAAGTGAAATCATCCTCCTCTCCCACCCCCAAACCCAGCAAGCAGCAAAGACAGGCACTGCTCTTGCTGATGTACCCAGTCGTCAAAAGTGCCTGAACTAGGTAGGGGCAAAACATCACAGAGCCAGCAACCCTTGCATTGCCTTGATAGGAGATATGGCCACACACAAACAGGAGACTGGACTGCTTATAAACAGTCTTAAATTTATCTCACATCAGTATTTTCATCTGGGTCAAGGTGCTAGCCCATTATATGTCTCAAAGACAAAAATTCTTTGCTCAAGATCACCCTCCTGATCTTTCAACATTGGCCTCTTGGAGCCATAGACTGTTTTTTGGGTATATGTCGGGTCAACTCAAAGCTGCTGTAGGAACTCCAAAGCCTTTGGTAATGTTGGGTTTAGAATATTGCACTCAGTAAATTTGGAAGACTGCAATATGAAAATAAATTACTCTGAATTCCTCACCCCTCCTCTTCATGTCCACAAAATAAAAAAATCTGCATGAGCCACACTGAAACTCTCTCAACCAGATGAAACTTCAATGAGGCAGTACCTACATGGAACTTTCCAGAAAAAAAGCCTCTTTATTAAAAAAAGAAATGGAGCATTTTACTTTAGATTCATTCAGAGATGCAGCTCCCCAGTCATTTATGGAAACTCTTTCATAAGATTTAGAAGAGGGGAAAACGGAAACAATGAAATGACTTATTTTTAATCTGGGGTTTAAAGGCTTTTTTTTCTTTCAAAAAAAAAAAAGTCCCACACACAAAGAAAGAAATTCAATGCAAACCTCTGTTTCTGTATCATGAAAGCCCATTCCAGTACCAGAGTAATCAATTTCTCAAAGCTTGTGTGGTCTGCAGCAAAAGCCAAAGAAGGTATTTAAGTTTATACAGCCTTCAGCAGTTTGATGGCTTGCTTTTGAAATACGACATGTTTAAATTTTATATCTTTTTTTACAGTTAGTTATGTCTTAAGAAAATGGTCGCTCCTGGTAGAAAAAATGGAAGGGAGAATAAATGAAATTCATCCTGGTTTTGAGCTGTTTGCCCATTCTAAAATCAGAGTAGTTCAGAGTTGCACCATGAAAAACTATTACAGTTGTAATTACAGCTCTCATCATTATATTATACCCAGTCTTAATTTAGCATCAAACACTTTGGCTCACGTGATCAGAAAAGAAATACTAAATAAGAGTGGCGCTCCAATACCAAGGGCTTATTACCAGATAAGCATCTGCAGAAATTTACAGGAACAGCAAAGCAAATACTTTGTCAGATGTAAGAACTCTCTACCTTTTCTAGAGCTGAATGTCATAAGCAAATCATAAATCACTTCAGGATGGGGAAAGGAGTCTTTGTCCTTACGGTAACCCCAGCTTCCCACCATGAAAGAAGGCCATCTTGAGACAAGATTTTACAGCTGGGATTTAACTCACAGGGTGGAAAAAGTGTGAGATAGAGCACTCTTGTAGGTAGGAACAAACTTCTGCAACAGAGTTCTCATTCTTTCATCAGCACGTTTTGGATCCAATTCACTTACCATGTGGGAACAGCAAATGGGGAACAAACTGTGAATTCAAATAACTGTAAACTCAGCAAGATGTGGAAATAAAACACAGATGGTGCACTTCAGATTAAGGGTCAGCATTTCAGCGTCGCTTTCCACTTTTACATTGTGATAGGTGATGTGTAACAACCACCTTCTCCCTGAGACAGCACTCTGATCAAACCATGACTCACTTAGGAAAACAAGAGGCTCCTTGGAAGCCTCCTGCCAGTGGAGAGGAGCTAAGGTTACTTGGTTAAGCTGCAGGTTTGCTGCCGGAGGATTAATGTTTAGGAGATGTCTCCACTAGACAGACAAAGGTTCCTTCAGCATTTCCACCTTCCTGCACGCTGCTCTGCCCGGCAGGGCTCTGCCCACACGGTCCCCTCTTCACCACCCACATTTCCAGCAAGAATTTGCAGAGGTTGCTCTGATACCTGTTTGCAAAAGCCAAGAACACAACCCACTGCTGCCAACATTCCCCAGTACCAACCCCTACTAAGTGCTCAGTCCTAAAGCATCCCTGAAGGTCTGCATCTTGCTTGCCTGAACACTGGGTTAACTTTATTCTCTCTCAGACCCATTTTGTCCAAAATCTGAGGAATGGAATTTAGGATGACTTTATTCTAGCTATGAAGTGTTAGCTGCATGCCCAGGGCCCCCCAGAAAAGGGCTGTCTGCCTGTAAGCACAAGTTCAAAGGAGAAATAAAGGAGTAAGTACAGATTAGATGACAGAAGAGCTGTAAATCTATAGGAGCTTGAAATGCCAGATAGAGAGGAGCAGGAGTGATTGTAAGGTGATTATTACCTTCAAAATATGCCGGAGGTTGTTTATCAGATCAGAGTTAATGAGGGAGAAATCTAATAGAACTATAATATTAAATTTACCACTTTAATGGTATCATCAATGTTCTATAATGTGGGCAATTTACTGAATGTCTGTCAGTGTGATTCTCCAGTGTGGTTAGTTACGCAGGAGCAGCACTCCTGCACCTCATCAGCTTCTCCCTTCCAGAAAACAATGGGCATTTTGCAGAGAATTCCTAAGTGAGATAGCAATCTGTATCTTTAAAGTGATGGAAATAGAAAAAATGGGAAAGATATTTATGAACATTCCTGGAAGAACTAGGTCCAGCTCTGCCCCACTGTTGAGTCCAGCCTTCCTCCTTCTGCACATACAGTGTCCTCCTGGGTTTTCCATGACTCTCTTTCACATCCAGCAACACTTGCTGCTCTCCTGAAAACCTTCCATATCTGCGTTTAGGAAAATTGCTAATAACCTCATTATTCAAGCACATTTTCAGCTCTCCTGTGTGACCTCCCTTCAAACTAAAGAAAACACTAAAAAACTCACACCCTAGAAAAATCTGAACAAAGATGGGCTCATAAATCAACACTTATATGAAAAAAGTCAAAATACCTAGTGACAAGGTTTTGATTACTAATTCAAAAGCCCTGTGAACAGTGGGAAATGGTAATGCTGTGTTTATTAATAGCCATCTCCTCATGTATTCAAGGAAGAGTTCGCTAAAAGCAGCAGCAGTTTCTTGATGTGGATCTCCTCTTTCCCTAAGCATCTGCTCCAGCCTCTCTGTTCTGGGGTTTGCAGCTCAAATCCCTAATACAGCAAAGATCACCTGCACATTTTCAACATACAACAAATGTCCCATTAAGTAGCTTAAATTTTGGTACTTGAGTTGCTACGATGGCCTAAGATAAAAAACAAAATATCATCAATATCTCTAATAAGCCTTTTTATAGGCTTTTCACCAACATCAACTCCTGTTTACTGTATTTTTCCCCAGGTAAATGAAATGTTAAACCTGAAGTTCAATGAAAAAGTGTAGGTAGGGAATGAATGACGAAATATGAAATACAATTCAAGAGTAGATGATACTTCCAAAGGCCTTTGATGAGGTTTTCCTCCATATTCAACTGAAAAAGACCATGCAAGAACTGCCAGATCACTATTCACATGTGATACACATCACATTCTGAAGATATATTAGCCTTTTAAAGAGACATTTATTAAGAATTTCCATTTAAATAAAAATTTTCACAATCCACAGTGAAACAGATGTATTCCCTCTTAAATCACTAATTAAGAGCAGTCTGGGACATTAACAAAACCCTTTAAAAGGAGTTCAGAGAACTAGTGTCCCCCTTAAATAAATCTGTTCTGGCAATGACCCAGGGATCTTGACTTCATAACTCAAAGCTCTAATTATTTGAGAGAACATCATAAAGAAAGGATACATCTAGACTGTTAAGACTAATAAGAAAGATTTATTTTTCCTTCAATAGAGGCAGAGATACAAATATTTGTTCTATTTTTTCTACCCTCTTATTCACTTGGGGTGGGGGGAAGGAAATCAATGAAGATGAATTTACAGAGTTATTCCCAGTAAAGGTACTGGATATGACTCTCCCCAAAGAAAACCAGCTAGCAGAATCTAAACAGCTTTATAAATTATTCCATGGCTAATCGCCTCTCTGCTGAAATAAAGACAAAAAGGATTTGGAGGACAAATACAGCATGCTTTATGTGAGGAAGCATGTAATGTTAAAAAAAGGATAAGTGTTTGAAGATGAAATGTGACAACTCTGCATGCCCATCAAGCCATCAGGAGCTGGCATCTGCCACTGCCCCCCTGGGCTCAGGGACTGCCAGAGCAGCAGGACCAGGAGGTGTGACTGGGAATCACACAGGAAATTCCTCTACAATCCCACTGGCTTTGCCCATGCTGTACTGCAGGGATCACTCTGGGCCAGAAGAATCTCGATTAAATGTGATTTTACAGGTGTTCCTTTTTAAATACTGACATATTCGATGGAAAGAGCAGGAGTTTTGTAATGGTGAAACCACCAGCACAGCCAAGCATAAACATACCTACACAGTGCTGGGTGCTTTCTGCAGGGAGTTAATCATGAAATACCAAATGTGAAGCCCAAACACAAATGTGAGTGGGAAAGCAGGTTAAAGAGCAGCTACACATTTAATTTTACCTCGTTTTAAAACAATCCTTTTGCTCGGAGCACTCATTCTCTTGCTTTGCAGCATAATCAATACACTGAAACCCTTGAGCAGATGCACGGTGATAGCCAAAAAGAACAAACTGCCTAGAAATCTAAAGCTGTGGCACTGCAGCCATCACCAAAGATCTAATAAGGACCCTGGGACATCATATGAAACACTGAGGCAGTTTTGAAGTGAATAATATGGGGTAATTCATCTCCACCCCTCCAACCCCCAAATTGCAGTACCTGCTCTCGGGTCTGATTCACTCTCTGCTCTCCCAGAGACTCTCACCTTGGAAGCCTTTATTTCAAAGCATTTGTTTTAAAAATGCACAGGCACTGTTTGCCCTGCACCTAAATATCCACTGCAGCTGCTCTGCCACAGCACAAAGCAACAGCAATGAAAAACCTGGGAAATTAAATACACTGGGGAGTAACAAAGAAAACAAAGAAAACTGGCCGTGTAATCTCTTCCCACACTCCTTACCCAAATCTCCTTTGGCAAGTGCCATGGGAGAGCATGGCAGGCTGAGCTCCTCTGCTTTGTACTGTTCCCTGGTGCCTCATGCAATTCCAACTGGGTGTACAGTGGAACACAAAAAAGCTATTCCTCACAAATGGGGAAGCAGATGGAGCAATATTTGCCATCATAAGTGCTTTTATTTCCAAAATTAAAAAACAAAACAAACAAACCCGCCCCCAAACAATAGTTTCGCTGGCACAAAACGTGCTATTGATGTGAAAGGACAGACCAGATGGGAGAAAGGTCCTGAAGTCTTCCAGATTAAGCAAAAATAATTGTCTATAGAAAGGAAGTAAACTACAGAAATATTGGTCCTGTTGCTCAGAATAGGGTATTTTTCTCTCTTTTAAAAGTGAAAACACATCTGGTTCACTAATTAGTGAATTAATTATATCCTTGAAAACTGCAGGGGACACTGCTGTAATTTGGCACTCCCTGAAACACAGGTATAAGTATTTAATAAAGCCAGTGGTTGTACTCAGGATACAGTCCCTGCTGAAAACAGCACAAATCAAATGTGTGTACACTGGCTGGCATAGAAAATATACCTCATATTTTACAGATTTAGATTTACTCACAAGCAAATATTCTTAAGAAAAATTATTTTTACATACTGCTGGTATCCATATGCTGCAACTCAGTGATAATGGCACTATTTTAAAAGTACTTAAAACTTTTTTCCTAACATAAATCTTGTAAAACAATTAATTATTTTTATGTGTTAGAAAAAAGTCTTCTGCTTCTCACCTTATCAGTGAGGGCCTTCAAATGAATATTTCATGGACCCTGCAACTATTTCTCATTACAAAAGCAGAATTAGACCTCTAGGAAGGGAACTGCAACAAAAGGCACTTGGATAATAAATACAGCTGCAGGTCTGGAAAGCTTTTGAGAATTCAAAACCATTTATGTACATAAACTGATGATTTATTACCTGGGAAGAAAACTAATGTGCACTGTCTGTGATTCTGTTTATCCTTAATAAAAATTAGTAACTAAAAATAACTTCAAAATTGTAACTCAAATATCCACACATGTGAAAACGCATTCATTTGTAACATAAAGGTCTTTATGCTTCACTTCAGCAATTTTTCCCAGTATACTGATACACTTTTATGCTCTCTATTCTAATGAAAAGAACCTTCTGTAAACTGGTTTGCATATCCCTTTTATCAATTCATTCTGAAGTTCAGAAATACTAATGGGGGATCCCAGAGCTATAGGACTTTAAAAACTATCCTGGGAAATCACCTGAGTCTTCACATTTGACAGGAGTTCCATCACACCCCAGCCCATTTAGTCCCTCTAGTCCTCCACTACCTGCAGAAGATGGTTGTTATCACAGAACAGCTTATCCAGCTCCTGGAGAAACTAAATTGCCCTTTAAAAGTTCAATTATCCATGAAAATCTTGAATCCAGAGAACAAGCTTCAATGTGCAGTCCACAATCACTTACTAAAGTTTGTCCTATAAAAACTGTGAACTTCTGTTGTTCAATATTACTGGTTTTGCTTAGAAATGAGACTTCTCCCTTGCCCCAGGAGATCACTTGGAATAAAGAAACTTACTCTCAAACTTCCCACTGAACTGTGAGAACTCAGGCCAACCAGGTGCCTGAGTGTTGTTGGCTTTTTCTGAGCCTCCTCACAGGTTACTCAACACAACTATTGATTTTTATCCATTTCTTTTCATTTTGCTCCATGTTCCTCTGTAAGACCAAGCACAACAGCTGGAGTTACTGTGCTGTAATTGAGGACAGAGGAACAGATCAAACTCTGGGCAGGTGAGAGAACAGACAGCAGCAATGAAAGTGGTAAATCTCTACATTCAGATCTCCAGTCCATTAATCCCAGGACATGTACTTGTTTTGGGGAAGTCAATCAACTGTTGAATGATGACCTCCTGACATTTTAAAAGAATTTTGTGACAAAAAGGGGAAAAATAAAAAGAAGAATGCCATATAGTGTCTAGTCTGACTTAACTCTAGGCTAGCCACAGTTACCTTTTCATCTACCATCAAAAAGACCTTGCACCTTCCAGAGCTTTGCTTCTGAAGACTGCAGCCTGGCAAGGAGAGGAACTGCACAGGACTGAAACAGGATTAGCTGTTATTTCAGTCATGTCTGCACCAGGTGTACTGCATTGGCAAGTAAAGGTACAGACACCAGACCCACCACAGCTCCTCTGCATGTCACACAGGACTGAAACAAGTGGAGAATCAAGTAAATGGGAAAAAACCCCAAAATCAAACAACATACTGAGATAAGCTTTTATGGAAGTCATCATGTAAATCATCTTTCTGACTCCTCTTGATGCACTTTGAAAAGAAAACAGCTGCCAGGTTGTTGAGTATAAGAAACTAGGACAAATGGCCAGTAGTGCATGTTTATGTTAGTCAGATACCCTCTGCCACCATTCCAAAAAGAGGAAGACAATTCTGTGTGTTCAGCCTTCTGTGAGCAGTGGTTTGGACAGGCTGCTGCATTAGTACCTTAAAGTAAGTTGCTATCACAAATCTTTCTCAATAAACACTATTGCACAGACATCCCCAGAAGGGCAGTTTGGAAACACCTATTTAATGGATATTCTCTTACACAAACTTCCAACTAATCACAAATTCCACCAGGTGAATTTTCACATACACCAATCCTGTTTGGAAAAGTCCTGCTCCTAGAAACGCAGAATGTCAACACACTGCATCACTGACCCTCAGCCTCCCCAAATCACACCAACTTCTGTGAGCACAGATGGACTCAAATGTGGCACAGGATTCCTCAGCAAGATGCTTCACACAGTTGATAAACCTTCTCTCTTGTTCCCAAGTGTTTGGGCTGGAAAAATTGAGCTGGAGTAAGTGAAATTCACTCTAGAAGTAAGTATGGACCAGGTCTTTGCATCAGCCAAAGCACTTCTGGTGGAGGCATGGCCAAGGGGCAATTGTGGAATTGTTGCCATCTCACAAAATAGTCCAAGCTCAATGAAGCCATTAACTACCCCAAAACAGGGCTTTATTTCTGATCATCTTCACTAGGCACATCAAAACACAGGAAAAATGTGGTACTTCAACACAAAAGAAGGAAAAAGGATAGAGACTGGACCAACACAATACTAATCTGGATGATGTATTGATGGATTTTTGTCTAGTTTTGACAATGGAAACTACATGCTAGTGTCAGCATTCAGGAACACACATTATCATGGGATATGATTCTATGCAGGTGCTTTTATTAAGAGCTCTGAGGGTCAAGGTACAAACCCAAATCTGACTCCGACATGGCTTTCGAGCTGAACATATTTTATATTCTATCATTATATAACTTACACATTAATTATTAAACTTATATTGTTCTATTGTATACATTGACATGAGTTTCTCGTGACGTTTCTTAGGGCCCTGACCACAGTTTCTCATGATTATTCTTATGATTAAACAGTAATTATATTTAATTACTAAACAATCATCACATCTAACAATTGTATCATTTATCATGTATTAGATACACAGTGCAGTTCTAACAAGCACTAGTTCTTCATGTGCTTAAGGTATTTATTTTTCCAGGGCCTACTAAGCTTATTTTCCTGTTAACCCTAAATCCCCATGATTTTAAAAGCCTTTTACTATCACTAGGAATGAAAACAGTAATTCATCTGAACATCTATGACAACAACTTTGCTCAAGTTTTAAAATCTTGATTTTTCTTAAGCAAAGGACAAAAATATTCCAAAGTGAAGGCTTGGGTGAAGTTTACAATTAAATGAAAGCCTCAGGAAGAAAGTCAAGGAAGTGACAACCAAGTGGTGGTTCATGTGAAGTAAAAGCTGAACTACACTAACTCTTCCATGGCTTTATAACCACTTATACACCATCCGAATATATGAATAGGTGCCCTGCCTCTCTTCCTTACTCTTTCTTGGTCCTAGCTCATGCTGCTGCAGAAGTTGTAAACTCAGAGGAAAATGTAAATAAACCCGTGGGTTTGGTGTGACAGGAACAGCAGAGCACTCGCGACTCACAACAACCAAACTTGGAGGCCACCTGGAATCTTGTCACAGCTGTTGTTTACTACAGAGCATTGCAGGCAAAAATCAGCTCAGTGGGGAGCTGGGAGTGAGGGGATGAGGACTTGGAGAAAGCATGCTGGAGGGGCAGATGGCACTGAGGAGCAGGGGAAGAATTCAGTTTGCAGAAATGTGTGTGTGGTTTGACAACTTATTTCAACAATACTTTACCTTTGGGTCTATTTCAAGGTCTCATTAGTTTATGATGGTTCACACATTTAGGGATCAAATCCTCTGATCTCTCAGAAAATCATCATGTGTCACCTATACAGGCAAATGCTCCTATGGTCCCTGGGAGCTGACACTCATTCTCAAGAGTTCACCAGGAAATAAATCAAACTTTTAACCAACTCTCCTAAAGAAAAAAATCTAAATTATGCTTAAGCAGTGTGTCATTAACAAAATAATGAGGTTGAGCCAAACATCCTGCATTTTTCCTCCCTTCTGCTTGACCTCTGCCTTCTAGAAAAGCTGCCACAACTTCACTCAGTTCAGAGCCAGCACAGGCTGGGCACAGGGCTGTGTGGGAAGCAGAAACCTTCTGGGCTTTCTCACCACCTGCATCAACCAATCAGGGCTGAAACATGTGCTATTCTCACCAGAATTTCTGGGCAAGAATGGGTTAACAGCACCTTTTTGCATTTTAAATTTACTAATTATCACTTCATTTAGCCCTTTTATTAGTGCAATAAAAAGCAGCTGTCAGGCCAAGCATGCTCAGTCCAAGTGACCTTGTGTTCTTGTTTGTGTTTACTACACAAGCATCAGGGAATTCCATTTTCAAAATACAAGGCTACATAATCCATTAGCACTAGAGATTGGTCCAGGGCTCTGGATTTACTGGTCACGTGCACCAAGGAATAAAAATATGAGCATACAGCCAGATTAATCTCTAGACCTGTAAAGCATCCCAGCCCACCAGGCAGCAGTCTCATTCCAAGCCACACACAAAATTAGCATCATTCTTAAAAGCTACCATTAATGCCATCCCCACAGTAAATGAAGCAAAAATTAAATGCTACCTGCCTAGCAATCTAGAAAGTGTGGAGATACACAATATTTAACATCACTTCTCAGGATTTCCACTTGTTTCATAAGTGAAACATAGGTACTGATGTTCTTATTAATATACCAACAACCCACATCTCCCCCAGCTATTTTGAAAAGGCAGGAATCATTTCTACTGCTCTTAATTTTAAATCAAAAGCAAGTCCAAGCATCTTAGCTTGCCATCAAGTTCAATAAATCAGATAAAAGAATCAATGGAAAGCATTTCAAAATGTAACCTTGGTAACGTGTAAAATGTTTCCCCAGAAATTACACTCATTTGCTTTATTTGCTGTTTTAGGAAATGAAATATCACACATAGGCAGAAGGGCATTAGTATCACAACACTGCATCTCCCAAGCCAACACTGCACGTGCTCTCCTGGAAGGCAATTTTTGCAGTATGCTCTAAAAATCTGCAGTCTGCCAAGTTAGGTGATTGAAAAATAATCACATTTCACGTTGACAGAATGGCAAATGGAAGTGTTCAATAGTCAACAATAATCCATATTTATTCTTTATGTCCTTTTATGTTCTTTAAACATAATTTGTTTCATGCTTTTCACTGATAAAATGAGCATAAACTCGATGGTGTTATAACAGCATCTGCCATTTGAAGAATCAACATTTGTCAGTGTTACCACTCTATTTTAACTGGTCTTACACAGCCCTCCTGCATGCAACACTTAGACTGAAAATGACTACTACTGCGTGTACCACTATGTGATATTTGTTGGCAAATACTGATTTTTGAGTTGCAACATAATTATTCAATATTTATATAAGTCTACAAGGATAAACAATCTCTGATTCACAACGAGGCAGAAAACTTCAAATTATTTTGCTGCTTATCTGAGTATCCTATAACTAAGATGTTTACTTATTCCATCCTGATCTAAAGGGCATATAATTATTTCCACTGCTCAGCCAAATTAAGCAAATAAAGCTTTTTCTTAGAAGAGTGTTCCCTGCCACATGGAGAATGTCAAACAGAGGTGCAACAAAGTAGGATCACTCTCTACTCTTTATATGTCTTCTCAAAATGCCAAGGACAGTCTCATTTTGAGTAATGATTCTGACCTTCTAAGGATTACCATGCTCCAGAGTTCTTAGTTTTCCTTTTGGGTTTTTTGGGGGGTTTTTTTGGTCTTTTTTTTTTTCTTTTTGTCTCTTTTTTTTTTTTCTGATTGGTTTGTTGGGGTTTTTTGGTTTTGTTTTGTGTGTTTGGGTTTTCTGGTCTGTTTTTTTAGGGTTTTTTTAATTGTTGGTTTGGTTTTGATTTTTGTTTTGGGTTGGTTTTGTTTGGTTTTTTTGAGTGAAAGTAAGCATTTCGTTTCCAGCTTTGCTAACTCTTTGCTTATCCCCTGCATGAATCAAGGACGACCTTCCAACAGTGGCAGATGCCTTCAATAATGGCACCCAGCCATAAAATGCTGTTTAAGTCTATAAGTTAAACAAGCATCAGAAATAAAGTTCTGCTCAGAAAATAAAAATAGAATCCTCTTTTATATTCATAGGTTTTAAACCAATAAGCAACATTCACCATTGTGCTATTAAGACTATTTCTAAGCCAAGCAATCACTTCATGGCAGTTTTTTTTAGGGTTTTTCTCCAAAGCAGGCATCACAAGGCTTGCATCACACCATCAACTGCTCCAAAAAGGTAATCAAAAAAAGCCTCATTCAGAGATGAATCATTTTCCTTTTCAACCCTATCTGCTGTCACACATGGAAGTCTGCCCAAACTGCAAACAGTCTCCCCCACAGGAAGGCTGCCCCAAAAACAAAGATGGAATTCTGCCCCACGGCGCGCAGCAGGTCGAGGTTTGTCACTTACAAGGCACAGCGTGGCGATAGAGGTTATCGCGGATAGTCTGCTGCAAATCGTGGTCTGGTGACCCCTTCTGAAACCTCTGGTTGAGATAATGCCGCAGATCCTTGTTCAGCCTGTTTCCTGCAAGGGAAAAAAAAAAAGCCATTTATGTATTTCTAAATGCACGCCATTGCCTTTTCCAATTGAGGCAAATGGTAGGTTTCCATTCAGAGCCCCCTAAATTATGGCATGCTGACTTTATGAGCAGAGGCTCATCTTCCTCTACAAATGGCTAATTACCAAAAATAACTTGCTGTAAACAAGAGGTCTCTCTTGTCTCATAATGCATCGTTCTTCCTGTGGTGTTAAACAGATCATCATTCCTGTTTATCACTTATTTGTCTGAGCAAATGGAGACAGACAGATGACAGCAAAAAGAAGAAAAATAATAAAGGTAATGCTTTTGCAAGTCTCTGCAGGGTGAGCTGGGTGGAGAGACAGAAGGTAAAAGCTGCTCTCATTGAAGCTACTAATAAAGCTGAACATGGCAAAAAAATCAAACAGTTGCTATACTTTCCACTGGTATCCATCCCAACACACAGCAGGAGTTACAAAACTATTGACTGAAGAGCACCCAAAGTCCTTAAAAAAATAATATCTAATACTCTTCACCTAAATCTGTTTATTTGCCTGTTCAGGTTTAAACACCTTCCTAAGTGTGAAAGAAGATAAATTCGTTGAAAACAAAACAAAACAAAACAAAAAAAAAAAAAAAAAAAAAAAAAAAAAACCCAAACATACGAAAAAAAGAAAAGAAAAATAAATGTAGCCATTAATGAACATTGCCAGTTGCTGAATACCAAACCCTTTTTTGTAGCAAAACATATGAACTGGAGAAACTTAATGAAGTCTTTTTCCAAAAATATTTCCAAGTTTGGCATTAATTTGACTGAAGAGCAAAAACAGGGATCGAAACTCTTCTGTTCTAAAATGAAAAGAAAAAAAAAAAAGCCACTGGAAAATCTTCTGAGGAATGCAAGCAGGATGATCAAAGCCTGGAGCAGTTGCCACACAAGGACCAAGAGAGGGATGCTGCAGCTTGTTCTGGACATCAGCCTCCAACACGTCCTGGGGCCACCTGGGGACTGGCACAGCTTGCCTCTCCCAGCACCAGGACTGGGAATCACCCAGGAAAGCTAAAGGCTGGCTCAGAATCATCAGGAACAAGAGTCCCCAGGCTGTGCCCTCTCCCTGGAGAGCACTGTGGGGTCAAGCAGCTGATGCAGGAGATTCAAGGGGAGATTCACCTGTAGGACAGACCCTTTGGGGGCTGCAGAATCACAGAATGGTTTGGCTTGGAAGGGACCTTAAAGATCAGCTTGTGGCCACATCCCTGCCATGGGCAGGGACACCTTCTAGTGGACCAGGCTGCTCAATGCCCCATCCAACCTGGCCTTGAAAAGAAGAGGGTAAAGGAAATCCCTTGGGCTTAACATTAACGGCTGCTGGCTGGGAGACCTGGGAAAGAAGTGGAGGAATATCAAGTATCTTGCTCTTTTCCTTCCCTTTGCCAGGATCTCATTTATGGCCCCAGCTGGAGCCAAAATGCTGGACTGCATGGACCTTGGGCTGAACCACTGCAGCTGCTTTCAGTCTTTTATAATTTGCATTACGATTTTTTGATTGCGAATATGTAATGCAGAGATTGTCTCCATACATCTGGACACTGAATGCAGATTCCTGGCTGGAGCCTTGAGGAATCACTGCAGAGCAAATCAAAAATAATAATAGTGCAATGGAGTGCAGCTGGATGTTGGGTCTGGGAGGCAGAAGCAGCACCAGGCAAATGGTGAAATAAGAAAGAGTGCAGACTGTTACATGACTGTGGGCAGGATAAAAACACTGCAGCCCTGCAGTGTTTTACCAGAAATGTTGGTTTAAGAACAAAACTAAACACAAAAAAACCTTGCAGTCTAAAGTAATATGTCAATGTTTTAAAATAATTTTGTGATTTGTATTTACATCCTCCTGACAGCTTTTTCTTTTAATTAAATCTTTTATTGAAGAAAGGAAGGCTCAGGCAGCAGGCCCAGCTATTAACAAAAGGAAATTTTTAAAGACCAAGATGCTCATTGGAAAAGTGAAACAAAACTGAAATTAAGGGAGATATAATTGGTTCAAAACACTTTCCTGAGCAACACCAGCAACACCCTTTACTTCCAGAGTGAATTATCAACCATTTTCCAGCAAATGGTCTCCAGTTATTGCACCATAAAATTAGTTTCCCACATAGGAGGCACTTTGAAGATTTGGTAGACTTGTGGGCTACAGTTTTTCAATATCAGACCTGACTTTCCAAACTCCAGATGTTTGATTTCTTACCACGTTATTTTACTCCAGAGGGTGACTGGGCACCAAAAAGAGCTTCTGCTGAAATAATAAAGTAGTTCTTTATCTTTTAACTAAGCATTCCATGTATTTCTTTGCACAAGAGAGAGTAAGGGCAAGGTAGGTTTTCATTGCAAAACAGGACAAATATGACAAACTGCTTGGGCATAAAGCAAAGGCTTATTCCAGGGTAGAAATTAATGCACAGAACTGCATGTATCACGTAAGTAAACTTTCTTCCAAAATACTGTGTGATCTCTGATTCAATGATTTATGTAACAATAATGTCTTGAGGTGAAAAAGCTCTGCTGAGCTAGGGCTTGTTTGACCACAGAATATATGCAATTTAATGATGACATCCTGCTTTTAGCTCCCCTCTGCGCCCATTCCATCCACCATCTCAGTCTATTATGGCCCCGCTAGAAAGTTTGGTTATTTGGTTTATGCAGGAGCTGGGATTTCCCAGCTGAGTCACTGAAGCACTAGTTAAAAAGGCACTTGCAAAAACAGGGGCTGTAGCAACACTTACACTCACATAAGTGTCCCCTCTGGGGGCTCAGAGTGATGCTTATTTCTATTACATTTTTATTTTAGAAGAGAAGGAAGAAGAAGGGAAAAAAAAAAGAGGCACAAAGAAACCCAGCCCCACAAAAACCTTGCTGAGCTACATTTCTGTTGCTAAATTCCAGGAAAGTCTTGACAGAAATGAAGGCTTCTTGCAGCTCTGATGATCTCAGCTCAGCAGTCGCTGAGGCCACAAGCTGTGGGCACAGGCAGGTTCAGGAACTCCCTCCACTGCATGGCAGAGGAAAATGAGCTAACACAGAAACTAACTCCATGTGGGAAGCTGCCAAAGGGATTCAGCCTGGAACACGTTGGATTTTTTACCACTTGAAATGCTTCTCTCCACTCTGATCTCTTACAAAAATCTCCCCTGAGCTGAGACGGCACAGGCTTGACACTGGCTTCATTTAGTAGAGCTGCACACAAGTTTAAAAACTCTGCTATACCCTGAGTCCAAAATGTATGCACCCATAATCTCTGAGAACCTGAAAAATATGCCAGTGACATTTCAGCAACCTCCTCTGTGCAAATCTTAGCAGCAAAATTCATTCTGCTCCTCGGGGGCATCGCTGGCTTGTGCAAACTCCCTCTGAGACCAAGCCTCACCTTTGATGGCTTCTGTCCATGCACCAGCCACTGCCAGACCAAAAGATGGGCAGGTGCCCAGAACCACCTCATTTTATGCAAAATTCCTCCCCTTTCTAAAATTTAAATCCATATCACTGTGCTCAAGAAAATACTTCCTTTAGAGAAGAGCTGTGTCAACCAGAATTAAACATTGGCTTTCAAGATACTCCCCTGCTCTCATGGACACTGGATTTTACATTTAGTCTTTTGAGATTCTTTCTTTTCTTCTCTGCTAAAAGATAATAGTGATAATAGTGGAGGGACAGGAGATGCAAACCAGGAACAGCAGTTTCCAAAGCAGAGGATATAGGTCTAAAGACCCTGTGCGCTATTCTTCCTTTGTACTGGACAGGATATGTTGGAAATTGTTCATTTGCACACAGAAAAATCACTTTTTTATTTCTGTAATGAAAATTAGGCTAATACATGTAGCATAGATCATGAGACACGTAGAATAATTGAAGAACTCACCAAAATTTATAGTTCACAAATAAGATGTTAAAATATTTTTTGGTGCTGTTGCAACAGTTTCCCTTTGTTCTCTGCTGAAAAAAATCAATGCCCTTTTTTAATGTGAAGGTACAGTCAGAGAACCAACTTTTCACTTCTTCACTCCTCAACAGTACTACTCCAAATCCGAGGTGCTTCCATCTTATTATCTCAATCCTTTGAATGCAACACAGAGCAAAATGGCTGGTTTAATAGAAAAATTAAAAAATTACAGTATCATTTTTCTTAATTATTATACTGTAGAGAACATCTATCACTCTCCCCAACCATTACATGATTACATCATTTCAGCAACAAATAGAAACCCAAGGAGGAAACCATCTCTCATAACAAAAAAAAAACAACAAAAAAACAACAACAACAACAACAACAAAAAAAAAAAAAACTGATATATGGTTTTCTGGGAAACAATGAACTGTCAGGTTTTGGTAGCTCAATGTGTAACTTAGACGGGTTTGTGATTAATGAAAAATATTGACCATTTCAAAACACATTGCTTCCAAACCCACAGTTCTGTCACACATTTGCCCTCCAACAGGTACCTGATATAAAGCCACTAGGGAAGCTGTGCTTTGAACTGTGCTCTGACTCTTGGTGCTAAAATTCCCAGTTTCTGCAGGAAGAAAGCTGTATGTGGGATCATCTAACAGCGACTTTGCTGTGTGAGAACATCCCCTCCTGGACAGCTCTCCCAGCAGCAGCACAGACCTGGGGCTGAGAGCCTCCTGCCCCATTGCCATGCTGCCTTCCAGCAGGGAAAGCAGGCTGCATCCATGACCAAGCAGAATCTGATTTTTTTTTTCCCAAGGAAAAGCTGAGTGTGAACATCGCAGGGCTGCCAGCACCTTCCTGCCAGCTGGTGGATGGTCCATGCCAGGACTGTGCAATATGTGTATGCTGAAGATGTATTTTAAACGTGTGCTGTATGCCTTTGGAAACTATCATTTGATAGTTTGTTCTATTAATTACTGCAGCTGTTTGATCCCATTTCTGCTCGAGATGGTCCCAGATAATCCTGATCAACAGCCACACTCTGACAGAGCCTAGAGATGCTTGTGCAAAGATGGGTCAGGGTCAGGCCTGGGACACACTGGTCCCTGACCTATATTACATTCCTCTAAGCAGATTACACCAGTATATATTTTTTTTTTTTGCTTTACCCTTCTTTAGGAAGGCAACCAATTGCTACACTCACAGGGACTGATAGCATCAGAACTAGAAAAAATCTGTTTTCCATTCCTGAATGGCAGCAGAATCCCCCTTCTCCTGTTGGGATCTCTGTTTAAAGGTGTCTTTAGCAGAGGGATTCTCTGTGGTCAGACAAAGACCATTTCAAAACAACAGGGCCATGAAGCAATGAAAGGTTAAAGGCCTCACTAAAGGGATAAAAGTGCAATAGAGTCATCTGGATTAAGACTCTCACCATCCTGATGTCTACATTGAGAGGGAAGAATTCAATTTTTTAAAGACACAAAGATTGCACATGTTGGATTTGCAGTATAAACCCCTGACTGTAATGTACTGTCTATCATCTGAAGATCTCTATCTGAAGGTATTTAACAAATTATTGTGGTTAGCAGGGTTTTATTTCTGTGCTACAAAACATAGAACTACGGAGAAGTGAGGGGGGAAACCCTACAAAACCCAAGCCAAACAAAAAAAAATCCAAACCCTGCTCATTTAGAGGCATGAGCAGAGAGCTTGCAGCTCATATTTTCTAGAGCAGCACGTGGACTTGCAGTCTCAGATGACTGGGATTGCAGGCTGGGGGATTTCACTTGTGCTCCTCTCTCCAGAGCTCCTGCTCTGCCCCACTCAACACAAACCCATCTATAATTAGAGCCAAAATAGCTCCCCTTAACTATGAAGTGAGTTAACAAAGCTGGTTATAAAACTATTAATCTCTTGAAAATGGCATTTTTTAAAAGAAATGTTAAAATATTAATAATGTAACTCAAAACAACTTCTGAATCTGTTGTTAAATCCTTACCATAAAGTGGGGTGTAGATAGGGCTCCTGGGAAAGAGTAGACAGTTCTTAAAACTGTTCCAACAGCAATGCCGGGGCATCACCTACTGTCTCCTACTAATACTTGCCATAAATTTTCCTTAAGTCCTGTTGCAAAGGTGGCCCTGATACTCACACATATATTCTGTTAATGCTTGAAGATATTAATATTCCATTTCTGGGAAAATTAATAGAATAATTTTCATGGTAAGGTCCAGGAGGGCAGCAGCCCATCTTAGAAGGCTGAGTAGATTTTTATCATTTAACAAGACTGCACTGGTAGCCACATCATCATCAAATATTCCTAATCCCAGCAGTTGTTATGGAAATGATAATAGTTTGTGCTATATAGTTTCATCCTGTCCCATCCTTGTCTTCCAGCTGCTGTCCAAAAGTGATTATAAATAATGGGGCTATAAAAGCCATTCAATAATTAGAAGATTCATTGGCCATATGCCAGCAGTGACAAAAGAGAGTGATTTATGTAAGATGAGTCTGTCACATCTGCCAGATCGCAGTTTCATTACGCCTGTGGCTTTAAGGTCACAGTTTAGCACTGTTTCAACAGCCATTTGTCAAGGGGGTGCTGGGGAGAGGTGAAATACATCATGGTTTTGTTTGCTTTCTTGTTTTAACTACTAAGTAAATAAGTAAATAAAGTGAAGTACCTACATTTGTTATTTCATGTCTCTTGCGAGGTCAAAGACACAAGAAAACATTCATCATGGCTGGCCAGAGTTCAAATAAGATCATGAAGAGAAAACCCATTTTTTAAAAGCCTTAAGAATTAATGTGGCTTCTTAAATTCAATACAATCTAAGCATGTTCTGTCTTCCAGCCACCCATGAAATGAAGGTACCTTGTAAACACATAACATGTTGGTAAATTAATTGCTACTACATTCTCCTAACACAAGTAAACTTAAAAACCTTTTATGGTTCAGTGTTCTAAAGTTATATTTAAATACTGCCATGGGAGTTGAGAGTAACAATTAACATGGCTCAGCAAGCACCTAATTTGATCCCAATTCCATCTTCTCATCTCTTTTCCTCTACAAAACAAACAAAAACCACCAATGAACTTTTATTGCTGGGTACCAATTCTAATACCATAAAATCCAGATGTTTAAATGTTCCCCATAAATGCTTCAATAACCTCATCTGTTATTGTCAGTGATTGCTCCCATTCCAATGTGGACAGTCTCTGCTGACAAAAACTACTGGTCTGAGGGTGCAGACTTGGTCTTTGCTGGAAATGCTACATCCAGGACCAACCAATATAATACTTTAATTTGTACCAGCCTCCTAAAACCAGACTACAGTCAGATGAACTGCTCAGATCAGAGCCCAGATGCTGCCATTATTCTAACACGTCCACACCACAACAAAAGCAAAACAACTGCTCACCCTTTGCCTACCTCCAGAAGTAAATCATAAAATCCTTCCCAATTCTTATACTTTAGAACCTTCTCCGAACAACAAAGCCTCATCCACGGCAAAAGAGTTCCAGTGGAAGGCAATGATGATAAGCTGGAGGGTTATGGCATAAAGAATTGCACCAAGTCAGAGGATGAGCTACCTGCACAGAAATAAAACCCCACTTTGATGGGGCAGCCTGGCTGCTGAATCAGCACTGAGCACTTCAGTGCAGCCAGTAATTCCTGTCTGGAGAATGAAAAACACTTGCTACTTTACAACTGAGACAACTTCTTAAAATGTTATTTTAAGTGTAAGCTGTGAAACTGAAGGAGATGCATTCACACTCAAAACTTTCAGGTCATGTCCAGAATCAGGAGCAGGCAAGAGCCTCCTTGGCATGGTACCTTTGGTATTGCTCTCAGTCTGCATGGGTGAGTGAACCAGCACTGAGGTGGTAATTCAGCATTTGCTGCTGCAGAAATACACTTAACAGATCATAAATCCCTGGTAAAACTCTTCTAAGAGCATGTCACCTCATCTACTGTATTCACAGGGTGCTCCACCTTATTTTCTGTGCATTAATATAGATTCATGTTTCTACACTAAATTTAAACAAATGGCCTTTCAGCTGAAAAGGGCCAGAAAAACCCACAGAGCTCAGGCACAGAGGTTGAAAAGAAAAAAAAATATCATTATTTATACACCAGACCTGAAAATTTTGAACATTTGTGACAAATACACTTCTGTTGCTCTCAAATGAATTCAGATCAGCAACGACTGAAAATGCAACAGCAAGTCCAGCCCTCTCCCTTTTTGGGCCCTTCAAGCTTCTGGTGCTCTCAAAGTTTCAGCCCTGAATTTCTTGAGGTTCCTGGAGAAGAAAAGTTCCTTCACCCTCTGACATCTTTGCAGCCCAGGACAATCCTGACTGGGAGACAGGGAAGCCACACAGACACGACTGCATCCCAGGAAGGGGAGCCTGCTCTGCCACGGAGAGACAAATCAGATCTTTCTACCTCAAGAAGGATCTGCTTTATTATTTTCTTCCACAAAATACTGAGGTTTAAGTTCTGCTCCTCTTCTTAAATCATGTGGCATCATTTGTGTCCATATAGAGCCTACAACACCATGATAAATAATGATAAATATTGATAAATATTAATATAAATATATATTGATAGATATGATAAATAATGGTAGATAAATGATGCCACATGATTTAAGAAGAGGAAATCACATTTCAAAACATGAAATGTGATTTGCCTCATCCAGATGGGTGCTGGCAGATGTGGAGCCCACCCTGGTGCTTTGTAGCCACAGTTAATCATGAGCCCAACTAACTAAAAACTGGAGATTACCACTTCTACTCTGTTACTGACTCATAGGAGACCTCTTTTCCTCCTCTATGCTATTTTCAATAAATGCTACAAAAGCTCCCTGCTCTTGCCTCAGCTTTTTGTTTTCCTTGTTCACTTTTAGGAACCCACAGACACATGATGAGGAAATTGAGACTGCCAGGTGGTCTCTGGGAATGACAGCAGAGAAGCAAGGTGAGAGAAGGGACCCACTGGGGGACAAATGCAGAATGTTTTCCTACTGAAATGAAAAATCTCCAGGATAAAACTATAGAACTGATTAACAGCCACACACACAAACTTTGCTGTGTTTCCACAACAAAGCTCAGGAGGTGCGTGGATAAAGAACAAAGCAATTCAACATCCCCTGCTCTTGTTTTCTATGAAGCTTGGATTAGTATCATGCTAAATACTTTATCCAGTTCTGTGGCCAGATCAGTGTTGACCCCGAGTTAAGTGGCTGACAATCAAGCTGTAACATTAAAGCTACGTCCATAAATGCCTCTGCTTGGCAGTGACCTTAAACCAAGTGCCCAGAGCAAAGCCTCAGCTCTGCAAAGCTTCACAGCAAGGCAGACCCAGAGGTGAATGCAGAGACATTGCTCTGAGCAAGGCATTCTGCCTTGCACACAAAGGCACTGCTGTGCTGGGGCACTTTGCACTGTGTGTTCCAGCAGGAGCAGTGTGAAGCCATCAGCAGTGGCAAGAAACGCTGATGTTGCCACGTAGGCTTTTAAAAAAAAACCATGACAACAAAAAAAAAAAAAGGCTAAAAAAAAAAGAAAGAAAGAAAAGAAAACTCTCCTACAGAACTGCAGTGAATGCAGAATGAAGTCACTGTATGAGTGCAGCGGGATGCAGCCTCTGAAGGATTCCATGGAGTCTGCTCTGAGCATTTCCATCAATGAGCACAGACTGAGCTACGTGAGCAGCCCAGGAAAGGCTTCCCAGGAAAGCACAGCCTGCCTGGGAGCCAACAGCCTTTGTCACCCTTTGTCACCACGCTCCTCTGTGTGAGCCACCTGGGTAAGGGAGCATTGTTCCTTTCCCTTCACTCACTCTGAAGATGCCAGCAAGCTCTGCCTTTTTTTGGGATGCAGGGAGGGCTGATGGGAGCAGCAGAAGTAGGGCAGGGGGTGAAGAAGACAGTCTAGCTAAAATAATAAGAATGGGAAAATCAAGATGAAAAGCACTTGCAGTCTCTCACTCCAAGGAAAAGACCCATTTCTGGAAATGAGATGCACAACTCTCTATGTCTCCTAAAAGGAGCTGCCATATGTTCTAAAAGTAGGATATAATATTTGAGCTGTAAAAGCCAAATCAGCTTGAGAAACAGACGGCATTACAATGCTTTAGCAGAACAAGCCCCCCGTAACAATATGCCAACAAACTCATTTTCTAGAATGGCACTAGGAAAATATTTGCAAAATCTGAAACCCATTCCCTAAATACAACATTTGGTTCTTCCAGAATGGGAAAAAAGTGCCACACACATGCCAGAATTGGGGAGTTCTAAATAGTTCTTCATATTCTTTGATTTTTTTTGGCTTGCTTTTCTCTGTAATTTTTGGACAGTGGGGTTTTTTTTGGAGCTTTTTTAAAACTTGATCTCAAATTTCTCAAGCAGTCATTCTTGTTCTTGGTTGCTGGAGGGACAAATCCCCACAGCCCAGCCAGGTCACCTCTGAATTTTGATCACAGGGTTATAGTTTCTAACTCTGACATCCCAGGTTCCAGGACACACATCAATATTAACAGCCTAATTTCCAGAGGTACTGAATACATAAAATTTAATGCTGACAACCTGTGATTGTCAGGCTATAAACACACACTAAATGAAGACGTTGTCAGAACACTAGAATTTTGATGCTGTTTTTCAAATTCTTTTTTTCTCCTCACAAGTATCTCTATCACATACAAAATGTTTGCCTTCTTGGAAGAAACCAGCTGAAAATTGTGTGTCCACAGGAAGAAGATCTGTCCAAAGCATGTTCCATCTGCTTTTGCCCCTTCTCCAGTGTGGTTGGCTGATACACACTCAGGTGCAGCAGTGTCTGACCAAAGAAAAATTTATTTATTTTTTTTTTAATCTACAATATCCATTTACAGAGTGCTACAGGTTAATTTTCCAACTTGCCCAAGCAATTTCCCAGAACCAGAATTTGCCAAGAAACAAATAAAACCAGAAACAAGATTTGCTGCAGTCTCACCTAAACAAGTAAAGCTCCTGCTCTTTCTATGTTATTTTCAAAGAGCACAACTCAGCTTAACCTCAGATGGACCTGTTTTTTTCTTTTTAAATTATAATCACACATTTATGTGCATATAGAATAGATGCCAAACCACTAGCATTACAGTACAGAGAGGAAGCACGCAGGCAACAATGCTGTGTGATTTAGAAAATCAGGTTCTCAAAGCTGAATATAATTATGAGCTAAATCTGTTGGGAAAAAACATTTAAATGGAAAAACGTGTATAACAGTTGGGAGCTGTTGAAGCACATTTTACAAGAGGCCTAAAAAGCCACAAAAATTGAGTAAGGAGGTCACACTGGTTTAAAAACAAACCTGACTTATAGGGAAAGTACAGCTTTTTTCAGTTTCATGTTGTAGACAAAAGGAAAATAAGATCTAAGCAACTGGATTAGCTCTGCTTAATTATTTTAACTGCAAACATTTTTATTTTTATTGTACCATTGGAAATGTTTTCTCAGGGTTGGAGGATAGTCTCCATCCATGGAAAATTGACATCATCAACATTGAATGTTTTTCTTGAAAAATCAAGATTAAAGAGAAATTGATTCCAACTAGTTCTCTAATGTCCTGAGCTATTACTTGGAAATGTGATTTTGGAAGACTGTGTTGAATAGGCAGGTAAAGGATCTGGAAGAATGGGGGAGCCAACTGCAATTTAAAAGAGTTCAGAGCAAAATGAGGCAATGAGCTGAATCTTTTGAATTGCTATGGTGACCAAGAGCCTGGGCAAGTTGGAGAAAACCTTCCTGGTAAAAAGGAGGTGTTAACATGGCTATTCTGCTGTAAAAGCAATTCAATACACTGCTTTGTGGGCCTCCCTTTTGTGCAGGAAATGGAACTGCAATTCGAAAATCAGATTTTACAGCACTGACAGAATTGAATGAGTTGGATGAAGCAAGCAAGAACCATGGCAGTCAGTGATGGGTTTTAATAAAGTACCACTACATCTTATTGGCAAAACTCAAAGGTAAAAGTGAGAGGTGAATGAGGGGAATGTTGCTATTAACTATTGCACATGAAGTTGTGTGAAGCAAAAACGTTCTGATTCTTGGGACTGTCTCTAACACAGAGCAACTCTTCTCTTCTGTAACCTTCACATTAAAGTCTGGTCAAAGGCAACAGCTAAAATATTGAAAAACTCACATTTAAAACAAAATGCCAAATAGCCTGTATAGTGTTGGTCTCTAACATAAATATAATCCTTCATATAAAGCAAGTTTGGCAATAAAAAAATAAAAAGGCACATGAAAAAGCTTGCTAGGGTCTGTAACAAACATCTTTGCCCTGGTCACAAGGTTTTGTTTTCTTAATGAGTTTAGGAGTGCCTGTATCATGTTTCTGTCACCCCAACTTTTCCCTATGAGAAACAAATATGAATATTACAGATGGTAAAACCTACATTTTCTCGAGCAGGAAATAAATGTTTATATGCAGCATATAGCAAAATGTATATTTCCAGAGACAATAGTTACAAGATTTAGACTTATTAGAGCAGGAATTTTAATGGAAAACATGTTTTTGGGGATAAGAATTTTAATTACAAAGAAACCACATACAACTTGCTTCTTTAGATATAAAGCAGAGCAGTTCTGCAGCAGAATAAAAAGGTCTCTTTTGATGAAAATAGAATATTGGAATAAAGAGAGAAAGACTCATGTGTGTGTATGGTTAGATATTTTCCTGGTAATGCTCTTGCTCCCAAAATGGCATTTGTGAGAATGGAGACACTCCTCAGGAACGTGACATTTCTGCAGGGATCAGGCACGGCTCTGATCATGCCTGACCCCAGCCACAGCTCCAAAGGCTCCAGGCTCAGTCAGTCCAGCTCTTCTGCCCACATGCTCCTTTTCTTTCTCCTTCTTACACTCTTCAGACAATGCACACTGCAGGAATAAGGATTTTCTCACTCATCCAAAAGGGGGATTATGAAAGCTACCCTCACCCAGGCTTGATCTTCCCACTGCAAACAAAAAAAGTTAACCAAAGTGCCAGTAAAGATACAAAAAGTGGAACCTCCAGAATGAAGTTTCACATTCTGGTTCGGTAGAAATGGAACCACAGACTTTTTTTGGCAAGACGAGATGCTGCAGGCATCTTGCAACTAAAAACAACTAACTGGAAAATACAAGACCAGAAGTGGGCAAAATAAGAGTTGTTCAGAATTCCAAGCGGAAAGAAACACTGGCTTCATTCCCATTACATTACTCCACAACGAACACCTTTGGTGAAAGACTAACAGGAAAAGCAGAAATTAAATGTTTAATCAGGCTTTGCTGCTGGCTTTGGCATCATGGGATTTTTTCCCATTTTACAAGACAAGTAGACCTGACCGTGCTTTATGCTCATTTTTACCAGTAACTTCTGGCTCTCCAGACTCACATGGTTTAACCAATTTGCAATTCTGCCAGGAAATCTGCATACTCAAGCAGCAGCTTTACTGTCATGGCCATTAAAACCAACAGCCACTTTATTTTTTATTATTTCGATACACGTTCTCATGATCCAGCTAAAGACTAGAAGAGAGGCAATAGAAAACAATAAAAATCAGCATTAATTGCCTAATACTAATTCTGCCTTCTTAAGTTTTTATTCTTTAATTTTGGAGAGCTCTTCTTGCACCTTCTTGTTGGTTTGCTAACAAGCATTTTTCGTTCTCATTTAATCAAATGTATTTGGATGGAGATCCCTAACACTGACTCTGAAATGGAAAGCTCTTATCAGCTTAACCTCAATTAATTTTATGCTTCTCTCACTTTTGGGAATGCACAGCCAGAGCTCTGGAAGTTCTGCAAAGCTGAGAGAGTTTTTAAGCAACACAGGTGCACTGAAGCCTCCTATACTCCCTCTACTACAGGAGGGGAAAAACAAGTTATAGAGGTCTAAAGGGGTCCAGCAAAAGATGCAAGAGAGCACAGAATGGGCTTTGCATTTCTGCTGAGTGAATGTCACTGTGGTTTCTGCTTTTATGCTACTCTGGGATTTCAGAAACCCCTACCTCTAGTCATTACATCATCAGGACATTTTTCTGCTGGCTTAAAAGCACTTTGGGTCAGAACCTTCAAGCTTGGCAAGAAAAGGTGTCAGACAAGCAGCATGCAAAAGGAATAGCTATATATCAAAGGAGCAATCCAGAATAATGCACTGTTCCTGCTTGAACACAGTCCCACTGCCCCACTTTTAGAGTCTGAACCAGGACAGGTGAACAAAGGAGCAGCTTTGGAAGGCAGGTTGTTTTTTAAATAGAATACAGCAACCACACACAAAGGCATCCAGGAGCCACAGATAAACAGCTCACAGAGGGGACTCAGAATCCCAGGTCTCCTCCAGACAGGAGCTGCACCACTGTCCCCAGCTTTGGGCTACTCACACCCTCTGCTAATAAGCCCCATGGGGAAACCTTCAGATTCCTGGAGATAAATTCTGCTGCTGTTTCTGAGTGAGGCTGGTCAGATAAACCCACCACCTTTGACAGGTGTTTTTTTTTCCACACTTCTGTCCTTGTTTTTTTAAAATTGCTTGCCTAAATATTAATTCATTGGTCTAATTTTACATTTCTTTCAGTTTGGTCTTCCTTTTACATCACAGTCCCTTTGACAGTTAAGCTTTTAAAAGAAATTTAAGGAGCGTGACCCTTTCATTATTTGATTCTCTCCTGGTCTTGCCTTTGCACCTCTGCTCAGACCCAGAAATTCCAAACAAGGTGCATCCACAGCTGCTGTAGAAACACCATGTATACATCACCCTGCACTGCCAGCACAGAAATGGCAGATGCATCTACACAGGCTGACAATTGATTTACTCATAATTTGCAACCCTTTGCAAAGGAACTAGACTTCCTAGCAATCAATGAGAAAATAACCTTGTTAGCAAAAAAGCCAATGTTCTTTTAAATTAATCAGTTCTTTTTCATCCAAACAGTACAGATAATGAGAGAGATGATGACATTTTACATGACCTATAAAAAGCAGAGTTTCTATTTTAGGCTCTCCTTCGCAAGGGTGCCAGGATGATTATGTTTTGTTTACTGGACAAAATAATCTCTTATTTGTTCAGGCTTGGATGCAATTTTATATAGTACAAAATTTTATCTTCTATTGTCTTAATTATCATCTGGAGGGTTGAAGCATGAAATGATGGCAAGAAAAAATTAATATTAATGTGTTCTAACTGCAATTTAAAGAGAAAGGACTTGGAGCTTTCTTTTGCTCATGTGCTTAACATGCTGCATCAGACTAGTGAATTATATCCCATTTAGCTGCTATTGTTTCTCCAAGTAGCATGAAGAAAACAAGACACCAAGCTTTTGTAGACTCCCTACATTCCCAGTGTTCAAACACACAACCTTTTCCTCTAATTTCTTTTTACACCACTTGTTAAAAAGTGTGAAAATGTTTCCTGCTTAGGATGGTGTGCAAGACTACCCGACTGTTTTTCAAGTTTTTTGTATGACACCTTTGTCACCTACAGCAGGTTCTCACACCAGTGAGGAAGCAGGGGCAGCAGGAGCCTTTTCTCTCATTTATCTCACTTGCATCCTAATAGCCAGAGAATTCAGAGTCTGGGGGAAAGGTGCATGAATCCCAGGGGGAGAAGGCTAAAAACCAGAAAGTCTTGAATGATGAGCAGTGCACAGTGACACCAGTTGGTTTTCTACCTTCCTAGCTAGAAACTAAAATGGAGCTTAGCACGCTGATTTTAAATTAAAACAAACAAAACGCATGGTCTGACCACTTGGGATTCCAAAAGTACCAGTAGGGATTGAAAAAGACAACATTTATATGCAATGAGACATGGTTTAATTCTTTTGCAGTTTCATCCTCCTGTTTCAGCCCTGACCTTCCCAGGTCTGAAAGAGAAAGGGAGGCACTTAAAGGTTTTGTTTCTCTTTTTTTGGACAAGAAAGGCAACTGGATTGAACATTGTTTCAGGGGCTGCATACACACTGCTAGAATTTTTTTTTTTAAATACCCAAAAACCAAGCAAGAAAAGTATCAGTTAAAAAGAAGACTGGTTCCCAAATTTGAACTGATATGGTAGACTGGCAAAAAAAAAAAAAAAAAAAAAAAAAAAAAAAAAAAAAAAAAAAAATCTGTATTTTAGGCAGATAAATTTAAGTTACCTGAAAACATAGAAACAAAGAGTTTGCATGGCTTATCAGTACAATTCATTCTAAATTAAGTTTTAAAGCAAAACAAAATGCACTAAGGCATGTGTGTCACTGTGGCATCCTGCACCACTGAGAAAGTGAAGCAAATGTCTCAGGTCTGACTTGGCTCATGGGCTCCATACAGCAACGATGATACAAAAGATCCTTTTCCCCTTGTGCTGTTTTATGCCACGACTATTTTAAGGCCAAGGTTAGGTACATCTAAACATCTCTGCCATATTTTTTTCCACCTGTGGAGTTCTTTTTGTTTGTTTCTTTGGAACGACTTTGCAAAATCCAGAAATGCATAATTCTGCTTTAGCAGCTCCAAGTTCAATCAAGTGGATTATCTTCATGCCCACGTAAACTGTGCTCAGAATACAGAAACATTGATCATCCACTGTGTAGAATTACAGAGATTAAAAAGGTAAGAAGTGGGGTTTAAAGGTATTACAAGTTTGAGGAAACTGCTCCAATAAAGCACAGAAGAGTGTGAATTAGGTGCTAATCACCACCACCACTGCACTCAAAGCAGTGGGAGGCAGTGGATGGATCTGAGGTCCCCCACAGCTCCAGCTGATGGGTTTGGGAGGGCAGAGGATGCTGGGGGTTAGCATCAGTCTGTCCCAGGTGTGGTGACCCCATGGCACCACACTTCTCTCAGGGCAGCAAAGCCCTGAGCCTTTCCTGCCATGGCCAGCAATTGTGGGAAGGAAACTCCACCCTGTCCTTCTGCCCATCCCACCCAAGCTTAAAACACTCCAGGTCACCATCACCTGTGCAAGAGCTCCTGCACAAAAGCTCCTACTACATTTCCAAACTAAAGCTACAACAGCATATGCAGAAACACAAATATCTTCTGTTTATTGGATGATATAGAGCACCCAAACCTGAGCATCTACAAATAATGATCAATACCTGTACACACAATATTTCCCACACACACACACTGCTTAACCAAAGAATAAGGCCACTCAAAAATACCTAAAAACAAATTAAGAAAGGAAAGAAAAAAGAAAAATACAAAAGAGAATGGAATTAACAGCCAAACAAAATGCAACTGGGAATGCAGTTAAGCTGAGGCAAACCAAGAGCAAAACATATCTGATAGTTGATCAAATCATAGTGTCTGGCAGATTAGTGCCTACTGAACAGAAGGGCTGAAGAACACAGACACTCCAGAGTGACAACTATAAAGCAGAGTTTAATGAAATTATAAGCTATTTATGCAAAGCATTCACGGCTATGACAATTCATTGGTACAGAGCTAAAATAGAGTAGAAATTTGTCAAAATGTAAATACCACAGTGACCTATTGATACAAGGTCAAAATGTGAGGGAAGAAGCAAGTTCAGGACACCAGGGCTACAATTACTGCAGTGTTTTTATAACAACATTTCTCTCTTTACATTGAGATTTTCCATCAAAAGGTAGATCTAAAGAACTTATTAACATGAAGAAAAACTGAAAAGGAAGCCAGAAATACGCATCTTATAATTTGAATTATGATTTTCTGCTGGAGAATGTCTTTATCTTTCCAGGCAGAATAGCAAAGCAATTTTGTAGAATTTAATTGAGAAATAAGGCACACAAAAGGGCAGCTTATATGCATACCTCAGTAGAAGATACAGAGTAGAAATAAGTCCTCTGAACAAAACTGAGCACTGCACATCAATGTTACCAAGTGCCACTGCTTGCCTATGAAATTCCGTATTTAAAACCATATTTAAGGAAAGCCACATTGCTTCCTCAACAAAAAAGCAGTTACTTTTAAGTTACTCTTGGTATGATACACTAGACATAAATATATCCAAGCCAAAGCAAATGGAAGTACTTGTATTTTTATTTGAAATTCAGTGATCTGGTTAAGACATTGCTATTTTGACCACCAGGTTTAATTTTGAAAGGATTTGAGCAGCTTTACTGTCCAGCAGCCATGAATAATTCTGTGCTTGAACACTTTTTATAGAAGTACAGGAAGCACCACTGCAACCTGCAATGCACCTGTCTCTCACCAGCTCTATTACATGGGCAAGTTAATGCAAGCTAAACAAACTACACTTCTCAACCATTCTGACTTTTTGCTCTCTATCTGCACACACATATAATTCTTTTTCTCAAACATTTCAGTTTTCATAAGCAGCACAACAAATTGTTGTTGTCCTTTTTGAGGAGAAAACAATTGGATTAGGGATTCTTCCTGTGTCCAACAGGATACATGCAACAGAAGATTTTGAACACTCATGCACCCCTTCAACAGCCTGTTCCAATAAGAATCCACCTTTTGTTTCAGCCAGGTTGCTTTTAGAATTTTTTTTTCAATACTGCAAGCATTACAGCTCATACAATAAAAAGAATTGCAATTATCAGGGAAGGTTGACTCGGCTGATAACAGAACTGACCTGGGAATGTTAAATGCACACATGGAAACAAACACAAAATTATTAACTCATTTATTTGTGATCATGCTGTGGTCCCTTGGTATAGAGCATAAAATGTGAGCGAGCACTACAGGTGCTCAAGAAGAAGATGCCTGACAGGTTTCAGTTCTTCTCTCAGCTATTCCAGGAATTTATTAATGTCACAGGAGTTGTCTGCATAAGCCAGAGGAGAGTCAGAGCACCAGTGTAAGCTGCCTGCATTAAAGACAGCAGCCTGCTGTGGTTGTCAGCACTAGGAAATCAAATGTCTCTGGATGGTTTCTTCCACAACTTTTTCCTCGTAATTCCTCACAATGGATTTTCTCCTCTTTTGCATTTTACAGCTTAAACCTCTATAAAGCTTGCCAGCTCCACCTTGGCTTTTCCTTGCTGGCAAATCATTAGAAATGACTGAAATAGTTCTGTGCAAATAAACTCACCCTTCAGCTCACATCAAAAGCCGTTTTGAGGATTGTGTGCTCTGAAAATGAAAATTGTACCCAATGCTTCCCTCTTCCAAGTCCTTCACCTAACCAAAGCTGCAGAGTTGATGCTAAGAAAATTCCTGACTTCACAATGGAGTCTCAATTAAATGGCAGGAAACTTTTTTTTTTTTTTTGCAATTTGACTTCCAATATGCTACATGTCACAGTGTTAAGGGAGAACTGAAAATAGAAAACTGAATGGATGTGGTTTTAGGAAGACAAGGTACTTTTTATTCAGTTTAAACAGAGTGGCAAGAAACACTGATGGATAAACTCTTTAACTACACTGAGTTTTGTAAGGGGTTCACAGCCTGATGCTTTTTACAAAGGTCCAGACTGCCAAGTGAATGATTGCTGTTCTTAGGTGTCTCCTTTCATTGGATGTTCCAAATGCCCATTTCTCCTTCATAATACAGGACATAATGGTCTACAACTCAAAAAAAAAAAAAAAAAAAAATTTGTGCTGTTTAAGCACCCAGTGACAAGAGAAGGAAATGACAGAAGGTATGAGAAAGATACAAGCACATGATTATGAGGACAAACTTTAAATGGAAATGATGCTTTTTCCCTAACCACTTCCCCCCGCCCATTCTTTTCTTCCCATTTTTTTGTCTAAAAGAGACAAGATATTTTTCCAATGCCCCTAATTATGCTACCCTTGTAAATTATTATGCCATTCCTTTCTTTACCCAACCCTTGTTTGCTCACATGAGAAGTTCAATGAACTATCATCCATCTTCCAACGTTATTCCTGCAGCACCAAGCGCCCTGAGCCACAGAAGATGCCAGCAAAAATATCAACAATACAAATATACAGATTATTCATGCTATACATACACAGTTACACCATTTTCTTCTTTAGGATAGAAACTTATTTTGGGCACAGATTTGTATCTGTTCTAATTTCTCCAAAATATATGAGAAATAACAGGGATCTTGGGAAACCCAAATAAGCCCAGCTGTGCATCCTCATGTGACTGTGCACAAGCAGTTTAATGGTTCCATTAGAGTCCAGCACCAGCCCCCCAAAAGCCTCTTTGCTGTACAGAACCTAAAATAATCACAAAGAGCAAATGTCAAGAGTTACTGTTATTACCATATGTAAAGTGCAGAACAAAGTTATTTCCCATCAGTTTTGCTATGGAGAGAGCATGATTCATGGATTACAGCTTTTGTGCTGAACAGCATGCCTGAAATCAAAGGCAATTTAAAGTAGAACCATCTAATAAAACAAAATAAAGAGAAAGCAAAAACGTCTGCTGTAGAAAATAAACACAAACCAGCAGACCATGTAAACTGTCTGAGGCAAAATGCAGAGTGCATTCCAGTCTTAATGCTGGAGTAGGTGGTTAAAATGGCTGAAAAGTTTGTATCTTCTTCACTGTAACTTACTCAAGAGCTGAGAGCATCTTGAGTTCCTTATTAGCTGCAGTAAAAATACCCCTAATGAAAGGACACAGAAAATTACTAACACAAGTTTGAAACTTTTTTCCATATTGCAGGATTCAAGTCACATCTGTTACTTCAACGATCAAAAAAAAAAAAAATCCCCTTATAACATCACTGTATTAAGCACCCATTTTTTAAATTTATATGCTGTGTACAACTGAACACATGCTGTGGTTAGAACCTGTTAGGCAGTCATATCTGCAATACGCACTGTGGGCATTAATGCAATGTATTCTTACACGTAGGGCAGGGGAGTACTCCTTGTTTTACATATGAAAAATTTTGATTTAGAAGGACACATGGAATGCATGCAGAGGGGAGGAGGAGAAAAAAACCCACTGGGATTGCCTGACCCAAGTCCTCCTACACTCTGGGCCATTGCAGAGAGCACCAGGGCCAGCAGTGGTCACAGAGAACACTCAGTGATGGCACAGAGCAGTCCTAAAAAAGTTTGTGAACACATTCTTTCATTCAGATTCCATCCTCTCAGTGTGGTTTTATCATACAGCACTATAGTGATTCATTATGCTATAAATTATTTCAAGACCAAAGACAAGAACTGTGCATTGAAACACGCAGGGCAACAAAGAAAAATCTCAAAATCTGTCAACAAATGAAGCTCATTTGGAAGAAAATTATTACAAAGGGCAGCTATAAAACCTCTCAGTGTGGAGCAGCAAGGAATTGGTGCTATGGCACAAAGTTGAAAGTGTTAATTTAGGATTTCCCATGTGTGCACCATCTCCTGGGGGCATCGGGCACAGAATCACCAGCTGGGCCAGGGAGGGGATTGACCTGCCACTTCAAGTCTTGGGGGCAGTTTTGGGCACCACAATATAAAAAAGTCATTCAGCTATCAGAGAGCACCCAAGGGAGGGCATGAGGAGGGTGAGGGGTCTGGAGGGGCTGTATGAGGAGCAGCTGAGGGCACTGGCTTTGTTCAGCTTGGGGGAGACTGAGGGGTGACCTCACTGTGGTCTGCAACATCCTCAAAGAGGCAGCAGAGGATCTGTTCACTCTTGTGACCACTGACAGGACTCAGGAAATGGCATGAAGCTGAGTAAAAAGTTTAGGCTGGGTATCAGGAAAAGGATTTTCACCCAGAAGGTGTTTGGGCACTGGAAGATGCTCCCCAGGGAAATGGTCACAGCACCAATCCTGCCTGAGTTCAACAAGAGTTTGACAGCACGTGGTTTGACTCTTGGGATGCCCTGTACCTGGCCAGAAACTGGACTCAATGATCCTGCTAGGTCCCTTCCAACTCAGGATATTTTATGATTATGACAACTGAAAGCCATTGGAAAGTCAGTATTTCTGCCCTTTTATCTTTCTTAGCACACAGATGAGATGTTCTAGGTGGCTCAGCTGCCTGCTTTGCTCACCCAAAACCTTTTAAAAGTTATCAGGAAGGCTTTAATACCCTGGCATTGCTCCACTACTGCTAACCCAGCTGATTGTGTAACCCATGTTACCTGAACACAAGCTAGCAGAAATGCATGGCATTTTGAAGGAAAAGCCATCCATCCCCTCTCCTTTGCTAGAACAAATTCGGGCAGTTCTCAAAGTAACAACACGCCAAGACAGATTCAAACTCTTAGAAGATATTGATTCACAGTTCAACCACCTCAAGGACTTTTTTTACTCGTAACAACCTTCAATAAAACGTGCACCAATTTTTTCCTGTAACACAAACTGTCAGTTTCTGGAGGGCAAATGCTCAGTTTCCCACATTTCTTTCACTTCATTGTAGGCAAGGGGATTTGTCCTACTGAAGCACGGCTGAGAATTGATTTGGTTGTCATTCCAATTCACTACCAGTTGCAAGAGAAGAATCACTGTTTTCACAAAACCTTTTTTGCCTTTTCCAAAAGGCAACATATGTATTTTTATTTTCTGGGTAAGCAGGTTGAAATTAGAGTATAAAGGTTTTTGACAGTGGCATCCATTTACAATAGCAAAAGCACCACAGTTCTAGGCTGCCATTGCACATGCACTGCTGTTCTATTTAATATTCTTTTCATGGCACCCCTAAGTACATTTGATCTCTTTGATAGCTTCTTGGCAATACTTTTTCATTAGAATCATTATTATCAAAAAATCTTTTAATTTTCATTTTAATACACATAAACTCGCTGTGAAGCCAACTTAAATACTGTTAAAGCCACTTGGAATAGGGAACTCAAATGTATTAATGCAACAAATTCTACCTGCTGAATGCAATGCTTTGAACTGCAGGTTGGGTGAAATAAAGATGCTGAGGAGCACATTGGTATTCTTAGCCAGTAATGGAAAGTTTCTTTCCCCTTCCCCAGTAAAGATTTCACCTTAAACAAGTCATCAGGGATCTTCAGTCTGCTTTTCATAATTAGTTTTTTTCAGATTTTCATTTCACAAAAGAGTCACAGGCTGTGAATAAATAGAATAATCTTTCAAGCTGAATTTATTGTCTGTATTTTGTTCAGCAGTGACTTTTCTTGATCTCAAATCCAAAATTTTAATCACAATAACCTTATCACGTGATGAAAATCTGTAAAAGAAGTGTATCACAGTATACCCTAGAAAATGCAAATACCTTAATGTGGCATATGCATTATCCAGAAGATCTGCTTCTGAAAGATGTGCTCTTTTGCACCCTGAAATAAGGCAAAAAAAAAAAGATTTCTTGGGAAACCAAGATTAGAGGGACATGTAAGTCATTGGACCAACTACAATATGACTTGGTTTAAATTGTTCACACTTAGCTTCACTCCTAGGTTTTGCTATGATACACACACTTTCTGATATTTCGTACCAATTGTCAAGTCAAATTAAATTAAACCCTCATGGCAAAGTCTGTAACTCTGGCTAGAAAGACTGAGAAAAAACTATTACTTGATATACTTGCAAAATAAATAATATTCTGCTGCTTTGGAGAAGGTTGGGACAGAAAGAGCAGAGCTGTCATCTGCTAGAACAGAGATAAATTAGCATGGCTGTGTCAGAGAGCCCGATATAGGACATTGTATAATGTGCAGTCTCAGGATGTCTTAATAGCTTCTTGCTCTCCTAGAAGCTTAAAGCTCAGCCCAAATTCCACACACATAATTCTTCATCCTACATAATGAGGTGATTGTTGCATCGTTGACAAACGCAAAATAAAAAATTCAGGCTTCGGCTATGAAATATGCTAACCAAGAATCAAAAATTATTAAACCCAAGCAACATGAGAGAACTGATTTACTTTGCATTCATGAAATGTTAAGTCATTTACATAGCAAGTGCAGAAACTTCTCTAACAACTACGCTAACGACTTGCCTTAAATTTCCAAACCTCTCTGTGGTCTCCCTACCCAGAGGCTCTCAAGTGAAAGGAATCAAGGCTGGAGTCAAGCACTGGTCGAGTGAAAGAGGTGAAGTGCATGAAGGAGAAAATAAGACCAGACATCACACAACACTTATTGTAGCTTAACTGGCAGAGAACATTGTTGTTGCCCAGTGATCTATGGGTAATATCTGTTTACTAAACAAACTCAAGACTCACAGAAATATCCCTTTGTCAATGTAATGATTTGCACCGTTGTGAAGAGCTAAAGGCTTTATGTTAGAGAATACTTGTATCTAATTCTGCTGCTGGTAGGTTTTAAAGTTACATAGAAAAAAAAAATAACACTCATATTATTCAAAGTGAGACACAAAATCTTCCTTTCCGCAAAACCAGCTTTGTCATTCGGGGACACCCTCTGCAACAAAGCAACCCTATTATATGCTGCCTGAAAAGCACAAAAAGTTGATTTAGCAGCTGTACCTGCGACTGCAGCTGTGCCAAACTTAGGGCACAGCAGTGCCCAGGGATGCTCCTGTGCCCTGGGCCATGCCTGCCCATCTATTAAGCTGTCAGAAGCATCCCTGTCACAATTTTGGCCTGTGCCAACTATAATTTTCTCATGCACTCACAGGCACAGTTTGAGAGCTGGCACAGTTTCCAGTCCTATGGGAATGTTTTGCAGGTTAAGAGATTTTTAATGGTATGGATGTGGGTCATTCTGTACCAGCTGGCCTCAGCACCCAGAACCTTCACAGGCACAGTTACAAGCTCTGAGATAAACTCCAATATAACAGGAATTGCAAACTAAACGTTCTTGTGGTTTCCCTTTTCTTGCCTACAACAGTTCTTGAGACACTTCACAGCACTTTAAGTTAGTACTAAATTCAGAGTGTGTTTAATGACAGCCATTTCCAGTATTTATCTCTTGGAATGTCCTAGAAATTCAAGCTAAATAAACAAAAGCTTGGATCATTCCAAGTGCTCTGATAAATAGCTGCTGAAAACTTCAATGCTTCTGATTTGGAGAGCTTACAGAAGCTAAGGCATTTATATTCTGAAGCTACATTTGTAAATTGTTGAAGCATCATACCATGACAACAATCTTATAGGATAAAATAATCTTTAATAACAGGGAGAGTAAGTCTATATGCATGCTCCTTGCTTCTAACAGGCATCAAAGCTGACTGTCCCTGTGACTCAATAGCAGTCTCTAAGTGCTGGATTTGGAGCTGTAATGCTTCAAACCCTCACATATGTGAGCAACTTGGCACAGACAAGCTGCTTACACTACTGCTTCTTATTCTCCTCCTGTACCCAGTCCTTCATGATACGCCCATAAAGTGTATCCTACATCAATAAACCTTATTGCAGCCAGTAGCACTCCCTGCAGAAACCTGCCCAGGAGCAATGCTTGCAGGACCACAGCACATTTGGCCCCATTAACATGAGTAAAACTACTCTAAGATGGAAAGAAACTCCAGATCTTGCATTCTCCACATGGACTGCACTACAGCTCAGGGGGATAATGAAGGAATACCTCTGAGCATGCAGACAAACTCCTCCAGGATGATAAAAGTCATCAGGTTTTGCTTCAGAGGGGTAGGAGGTAGTAGAGGAGTGATGGGATATGCCCTGACTGCCTTGGTGGCTTTGGAAGAACTCAAATCCTGCTTCCCAGGGCATCACGCCTCTGCCTCAGCATCTCCTTCAAGACACATCCTCTCCTCCAGATCACTGCCCAAACACAAAACTGGGCTTAACCTTATCTGAAACAGGACCTACATTTCTTCTCCTTAGCTAAATTTCTGAACCTGGAAACGAAGCTGCTGCAGAGCTTTCAGCAGCACTGTTGCTGCTGCAGAGCAGAAACATCTCCTTACAACAGAGGCAGCCACAGAAAAATCAAATGGCTTTTTTGCAGCCTACCCATGAAACGAATTGAACCACAGCAACAAAGAAAGGAACTTATTACCATGGTTATTGCTGCTATTTCTAGGCAACGTGAATGGGCTTTTTAGGCTTTCATGAGAGAATTTACAGACTCTGGGGCAAGCACACTGTTAGTAATTGCAGTTGCATTCTGCCACTTGAGTATTTTTGGCAATTGAACTGTCAGAAACCATTTGATAGAAAAATGTCTCCGCATCATTAGTGCCAGCAAGGAGGATATTATGTGCCAAAGTATGAAGTGAAAAGTACTTCTGCTTTTACAAGTGAATCTTCTGCAGCTCACTGGTTTCAAACTTTCACCCCCTTCCTGGCCCTATTCAGGTCTGAATTTTGAGGTTGTCACATGTGTGACCAGTGCCTTCATAGGGCTTTTTGGTTTTACACAGCAAAATGTGAGTGTTCTTTATCCAAATCCAATTGCCTGCCTCTCACCAAAAAAAAAAGTACAATACTTATACAGCACAGCATTTCTCACCAGATCACTGCAGTCTCTGTTCTCTCCTGTTTAGATCTCATCTTTCTTTAGAAAACATTATAGCTTTTTCAGAGATTTGGTCTCAGAGAAGCCAATAGGAGCTGCAGGAACACATTTGAAAATTTGATTTGTGGAAAAAAAAGAGGCTCTGGAAACAGACTGGAAAATTCTGAGCTGCAAAATTAGAAACTAAGTAAAATCAGATGAATTTTATAGTCTTCCAGGCTTCAGATGTCAGTGTCTGTCCTTTTTCTTATGATCCTTATTAAAACCAATCACTATTTCTTTTTTAACCTAAGACACAGTAACTCCAGCTGTCTGAAGTTTTCTCAGCTTGAACATTCAAGATGCTCCTCAGCACTGAGGTACCAGCTCTTTTCAATTTAGAAGCTTCTAATTACATTGGAACCATGAGCACATTTGTCAAGATTTATGAATCAACAGATCCCCACTCTAAGTAATGGGTTCCAATCACAAAGAAACTGCCCATCTTCATTTGAAGTACTGTTTGTTCAGTTCTTTCACCTCAGTCTTGCTTTAGCTTCTCATCTGCTGCAGAGTTTCTCGAGTAACAATTTTCTTTTAATGAGTGTGTGCACTCAGCAGTGAATTGCAGGAGTTGTAATCAACCAGAAAAACATCCACTTCCACTTTTACTCCTGTAAACAGGTTGCAGATGGGGAAAGTAGGTGTTTCAGTGGGTCGCTTCTGCTACCCACAATTCCTATTTTGTCTAGTGAAAATCAATAAAATTAAATGAATTATGCATTAAATAAAATAAATAAAATCTTTGAATAAGGCAGACAAAACAATGGCTGATTTTGCATCTCTACTCCCTTGGAATTTGGAAAAGCAAATTATATTAATGGAAAATCAAAAGATATGCAAGACTTAAATGCTTTCAAAAAGGGAGATTTTGGCACTGGTGATTACACCTGCCACTGAATTGCACATTACAATATCAATGCATTTTCTACTGACAGTGAACACAAGGACTTCTGGCAGTAACTTTCTAAGCCAAAGAACTTTAGCAGTTCTTTTAAGCTTATTTTAAACCTGAAAATTTTTAAACTGTCTTTACTGATCACTGAGGGTAATATACAGCTCTTCCAAAGGAAAGATGGCATCTTGCTGCCAGTGGGATGAACTCCTCTACTGTTTTGCCTTATGTGGTGGTTTGACACTGCCAACACCAGGCACCCATGAAACCATGAAAGCCACAGCTGGGCAGAGGAGAGAAAAAAATTAATGAAGGGTTTATGAGTTGAGGTAAGGAGCAGGAGAAAAAACTCCAAGGGCAAAACAGGCTCAACTTAGAGGCGCAAGGTAAATTTATTACTAACAGAGTCAGAAGAGGATAATGAGAAGTAAAATAAGCCCTTAAAACACCTTTTCTTCCCCCAGCCATTCCCTCAACAGCACAGGGGGACAGAGCATGGGGGTTTTGGTCAGTTCATCACTGAGGTTTTCTTCTGCTGCTCTGGGTGAGGAGTCCTTCCCCTGTGAGGCCGTGGGGTCCCTGCCATGGAGACAGTTCTCTGTGAACTTCTCCAGCATGGGCCCACTCCCACGAGCAGCAGCCCTGCTGCGCCTTCTGCAACGTGAATTCCCCCCAGGGGCACACAGGCCTCCCAAAACTGCTGCAGTGTGGGTCAGTCTTCCACGGGCTGCAGTCCTCCAAGGACAGGCTGCTCCAGCCTGGGAGCAGGGCCCTCTCTCCATGGAGTCTCCCACTGGATCTCAGCCTCCTCCAGGCATCCTCCCTTGTTTCCCTCACGTGTTCTCACCTCCTCCTCTTCTCTGGCTAGGAAAAAATTGCATCCCACTTTGTTTTGATTTTCTTCTTAAATCTGTAACCAACCTCTGAAACTGGTCCAGTTTTGGCCAGCAGCATGTCCATCTTCAGAGCCATCAGGGACTGGCTCTACTGGACATGGTGGAAGCTGCCAGCAGCTTCTCACACAAGTCACCTCTGTGGCTGCCCCAGTACCAAAAACCAGTCCATGCCAAACCAACACACCTTACCAGAGGATAATTGTTGCAAGAAGAACTGGATAAATGAACCAGGACATCTAGATTCGATAGTCAGCTCTGCCTCAGACTTCTCATGCAGAGTTAATCTCCTTCAGCTTTAGTAAAATGAAGATAATACTATTTCCTGCAGATCCTGCCTGTCTGAGCTGAGGCAGATTTACTCACTAAAGTGAAGGTCTGTTTGCTTCTGCCCCACCAGCTCCTGCAGATGCTTTCAACTAAAGAACTTCACCTGCAAACTCCAAGATCAGGAGTGCTGCTGATTTTGCCTGGCTGACATTGAGGTGGCATTGAGGTGGTGGTTGTGTGGTTGGAGGGGAGGGTGGCACCTCACTGAAAATCTAAAGCAGCCCCAGAAATCTAATTGACACTAAATAGATAAATAAGCTACAAAGATGGTTAAACATTTAAGGGTCTATACCAAAACATGCAACACTGGGACAGCATTTACATGTACATGGATGCAATTAAGTTTGGGTTCTGGAAACCCAAAAAGGCAAAATTCAAATGCACAGTGCTAATTGCAAACTGTACCAAGATTATATTTTAAGCAGCAGTGGATTGAATCAAAACACATAATCCACAGTTTCTTCCTAATCCATTTCAAAGTGAAATATTAATCAACAGAAGTATTTCATTGCACCATTTATTTCTGTTTCTCAGGAAAAAAAGAAAAAAAAAAAAAAAAGCTTTATCCCTTTCTCCTTTACAGAGCTGTAGGGCTGAGCAGTGCTCATTGCCAGCTTGCAGATTTTGCTTAGGCCTGTGTTAAGCACCTTCAAAACCAGACTGTAAATCACCCTGAGTCTAAATCTGGAAGGGAAATGAATTTGCCTATAAAAGCAGGGTATCTGCTGTGCATTTCAGACCTCAAACTCAAAAGTTAGGACGTTGCACTGTAACTTTTCAAACTCAGATTAGTTATGTCTTTGCTAATGAAATTTAATCTTTTCCCAACTTGAATTTATTAACTCAAAGGCCAGCATATGCAAAGTAGTTCAGGCTAAATTTTAAGCTTCTTCCTCATCCTTAAAAAACTCTTTTGATTCATTTACAAACAGCAGAGTCCAACGTCATCCCTAGGATTTTGAGTTAATTGCCTTCAAAAATGTACAGCCAAAGATTGCTGGACATTCAGAGGGCAACATTTGACCTAAAATTGGGTTTGTCATGCTAGGAAGCTGCCACTGAAATTCTGTTCTCTGAGGACTTTTGTTTGTATCTGAACTATTTCTAAACATTTTTAAAAGAGTCACACCTCTTTTTACAGATTTTCAGAAATTCCCACTAAACCAAATGACAATTAAGCCTCATTAAAGTCCCCCCAGCTCTCTTTCATTGTATGCTCATCAGAAAATGCAGAACAATCATCAGGTTATTTCATATAGTCCTGAGAGAAGACAAGATTGCCATATATTTTCAGTTACTTCATTATGAGCTTTATTAGGATAAATGATGTTATTAAGGGTTCTGATACACAGACAGGTTCCTTCCTTTGTCAGAATAAGACAGGCTATTTGCAGTTACTGAGCATGATGGGTGAGACAGAATTGCTGCTGTTCTCTGCTTGTGGATTGCATGTAGAGCTAATGTGCAAGCCTAGGCATGATTAAAAGATAAACAGCAATTTTTAAATGTACTGCCATCAGGTTTTCACTGAGTATTTTCCTCAGACTCTGGAAACAAATGATGCCTTGGGAGCCCCATGATCAATGGGATTGGCTGCTCTGTGGCTATTTCAGCCACATGGGCTGTGCTCTGCTGAGTACGTGGCTTGGAAGGAAAGACATCTCCAGCTATGGAAAAATAGCTGATTAAGAGTCCTCTCCCATTATTTATCTTGATAAACAGCCTCTCCACGGAGGGAAAAACAAGCCAGCTGCAGTTCCAGTGCCCAGCTCCTGCCAGGCTGGGCTCAGCACACTGCTGGCACCTCTGGACCCTGCTCCTGGCTGCCCTCTCTGCTCCACTCACAAGAAGCCAAGACTCAACACAGCCCCTCATGTCCTGACACAGAGCTCAGTGTGAGGAGAGAGGATTCAAATTGCCCAAACTGCACTGTTCATTTACAGGTCAAACACAAGACAGAGCCCAACATCTCATGAAGAATGCATACAGCTTGTGTGAAAATGTAATTTCTGCATCTCAGCCTTGTCTTTCTGGCCAGACACCTGGAAACTCTTCTCTAAGGTACATGCAGCTGCCACCAGTGGGGCTGGCTAACATTTCTGGCAGCACTGGTGGGACAGAAAAAACATGGGCAGTGGTCAAAAAACCCTCTGCCAGCATTGCCCTCTCTTTCCCAACCCTGGTGCAGGACACCATCAAGCTCAAGTGAAGAGGAGCAGACCAGCAGTGCTGCCTGAGGCTCACAGCAGCTCTTCTGCCCCACTCTCAGAAATGCTGCTAAAACAGAAGAGACCCCACTTAGACGGCTCAAGAGACTGGCAAGGATCTGCCTTGCCCTTTTCAGGGCTCTGTTTCTGCCTCTTTGTGGCTCAGAGATCTTAGGAGCAATCACTTGTGCCCTGCTGCCCAGAGGCATTACAGAGACCATGCAGACAGATGATGTCCCCCAGGTGTGGCACGAGGGACAGCAGTCACCAGGAATGTTCACCCCATTCCACCCTGAACCAGCCAGCCCGAGGTGCAGACCCCTGGCTGTCCATCCCCTGTATAGAAGGATATACAGGGAATATCCTGTATGTGTGTATGTGTGTGTATATATATATATATAATTATATATATGTACACACACCATATATATCTTTTATATATATATATATATATATATATATATATATATATATATATATATATATCCTATGTAGTATCCTATGCCATTTCCAGCCATCAGTGAGGTTGTGCTACACCCCGTGTTCAGCTCAGGGATGGAGGCCAACACAGCAGAAGACTGTGAGCAATCCTTACTTAATGACATCTTCTTCTTCCTCCAAGTAATTTATCTTGTCAGACTTGGGGCCAATTACTAACAAAATCTTTGACATAACAAATGTGCCATAGGCTCTGTCACTGCTTCAAGTGGAGCTAAAAGTGGGAAGCCAGCATGCAAGGATAGGACACTGGGCAGGAAAAGCAGCCCTTGCTCTCAGCTCTGTGCTGTCAGGAACACCAACCACTCGCTTTGCAAAAATCACATTACAACAGTCAGTTTCCAGACAACACACTAAAGCTAACTTGAACTTATAAAGGAACTAACTCTTTTAATGACTAATTAACTTCTCAGCTAAGCAGTTCAGCAAAGAGATCTGATTTGGTGCATGTGAAACTACCAGGAAAAAAAAACCCAAAAAACAGTTGGCACAACATATTTCAGTATCTCAAGTATAAATGGTGGTGTTATGCCTTTAAGTCACAGAATAAGGTGTGGAAAAACAACTGTTAACAGAAGTAACTGGATTTAACTTCCCACCCTGTGCACCTCAAATGACAGTAAATGAAATTACCAAAAGCTGTCTCCCCAGACAGCTCAGCTGCTGAGCCACAGTCACAAATGTAAGACCAGTATCAAGTCAGCAAGGTGACACCCACCATTAAATGCTGAGCTTCTGCTGGAGGAGAAAGCAACTAAAAAGCTATTTTTCCAAACTGAGAGAGCCCTATGCCCCACAGAAGGAGCACGGGGACAGGGGTGAGTTCTATAGAGAAATCCTACATTTCTGGAAAATTATTTGTACAACAAGTTAAGGTTTTCCCTGTTTGCATACAGCACAAGCCAGCATTAAGTCAAAGTTTTTAGTCCCTATTCCATGTAGTGCCACAGCATGGCACAAAACCAGCTCACTGCTCACATCAGCTCCTCTGCTGTGAGGGATTTATAATTCCACTCAAAAACTTTTAGATATCCATAAATCAAGAGAGGCTAGAAGAAAAAAAAGATCCCTGAATAGACCAATACTCCAGTGTTTGTTAATTTAACTTCCAATTTCTCAGCCAGTAGCCTAATTCAGAGACTGCCATCAAAAACACTATTACATTTATCTGTGTCTTGCTTCAGCTTTTCTTAATGTACTTAACTACAATCTCTAACACACAGAGTGTGGTTTGGATAAATCCTGTAATCTAATCAATCAGCTAATTCCAGTGTGAGCCAAAAAGGGGGGTGAGGGAAAGCAAATCCTAAAACTTTTCATTACATATTTCTCTCAAAAATAAATCGCCACCTAATGGATTGCTAAACTCAAGCACAAGTAAATTACCAGCAGATAATTAAGAATTAATAGCCTTCTGTGATCAGAGGTTGCTATTCACAATGAGCTGACAGAGATTATGAAAAAAGGCTTTTTCTAGAAAATAAATTGAAATACAAATGTTTCTACACCACACTGCATATGAAAAACTAATAAAGAATAACAGAAATGAAATGACATTTACTCATTCTCTCCGTGGCATAAGAGAATTTTAAGTAAACTAAAGCCTTATTTCCGTATTTATTTGGACTGCCACGTTACAACCTTGTTGTTGTTACCCAGCCACGAGCCCTGAGTGAATCTCTAATGCCAAAGAATGGCTCCAGTGGCTCCTCATGGTAAACCTCTTACCTTGGATATCCAAGATGAGTATGTACATGGAAAAAAGTGTGAGGCTTGCCCAGACACACCATGCAGAATCCTGTCTGACAGGTTTAAAGTTAAACACAGAGATGCACACAGAACACGGAGCATAGCTGGTGCCACATGAGAGAGATGATGAAGGAGCTCAGAGCTGCATGTTGAAAGTTAGTGGTGTCAGGGCCAGGATCCCACCCCAAACCTTCACACCACCCAGCAACACCGGGCAAGGCTTCTGCCACCCAGGCAGCTGCTCTGCATCAGCAAATCCTGCCAGCTCTGCCAACACCTCCAGGAACTGCTTTTGCTCATACTGGGTGAAGTGTGTTCAGCAAGGGATTGCAGCCCAAGAAGTTACAGCTTCTTGAAAATTCAAAATAATCAGCTCAGCCCAAGCAACACCTCCTTTGCTGCAGTCTGGCACTGCCCCACAGCCAGCTACAGGGACACACCTGGAGGTCAGCAGCTCCTTAAGAAGCACCAGTTCCATCCTCAGTGCTCATGTACACACAGCTTCAGGGTGGGCACCTCAACCAGCCTGAAGTGACCTGGACAGCACAGCTGCAAAAAGCCTCAGTCCCCATCCCTGCTCCTTTCAGCTTCCTGGGGTCCTTCCCTGCCCTGGCACCTGCAGCTGCGTGGGGATGCCAAAGAGACAACAGCAACAGACCAAAGAGATTAATTCTCTTAGGTCAGCTCAGGAGACCAAACCACTGTGGCCAAATGAGAAGCAGGACTGCTGCTTTCAAAATCACATTCAAACACAGCAGCACAGTCATGTTTTTGGGTGCCAATATTCTGACCTGCAAGACTGATCTAGAACAGCCCGAAATACACCTTCAGGCACTGCAGTGTTATATTGAGCTACAATACAGAGCAATGCTCTCAGAAACAGGCTCATTCTGCTCACCATAAGGCTCCAAGTTTAAGAAAACATTAAGGAAAAAGAACAGTTCTTTAATATTGGTTTATCCTGCTACAGCTTCACCCTTGTGACCTTTCAGACCAAGATCAGGCAACAAGAAGTTACATATGAGCTTTAAGAAAGAGGAGTTTTTTTCCCCTTCCTGATTTTACTGGAAGACCATCAATATTGGATGAACTCCTTTAGATGTACTGTGCCCAGAGCCACTGAATACCAAATGCTAGAGTAGCTAAGCTTCAAAGAGAATATTCTGTCATAAACTGAGTTTTAGGAAGGCCAGTTCCCTATCAGACTGCTGCCAAGAATCTTGCAAAAAAAAAAAAAAAACCCTTGTCCATAAAGGCTCTGCTTCATTATTTTGTGACAAATAGTGCTACTTCACAAGCCAGTATTAATAAGGCAAAAGTACATGATAGCATTAAACACCACAGGACTGCAAGCATCAGATAAAAATAGTAATTTGGTGCTACAAGCAATAAGGGACATTTTTCTCCACAATTCCTCATAGAATTTGCATGCATGTGGCTGTGGACAATCCAGAAGCATATCTTAGAGAAAAAAAAAAAATTACTTATTATTATTGTTTCAGTTCTGTGCAGGCATCCATTGGCCCATAAGCTTGTGGAGAAGTAGGAGACTGCACACAGCACAGACAACAATGCTGCCTCAATTCAGTAATTAGATCCAGAACCACAATTAGAAAGGCAATTCTTATTAGGAGACCATTAGAAAGCTTCCTAGTGTGCAAGACTGGGGAGGGGAGAGAAGCAGAAGGATTTCAAAATTTCCCCCTTTTCCATGTAGTCTGAGATTTCGAGTTTCTACTCTTATCAAACAAGCTTATGTGTGCATCCATGCACTGCTGCTCTGGCAAATCAGCCTTAAAGGAATCTGTCTCCAAACAAAGAGCATGAAAGAGAGAACACAGCCCAGTCTGAGCAAGCACAAAGCATGTTCAGTCTGCCCAGGCCCACCACAATGATCAGGACCCTGAGAGATGCACTTCCCTTGATGCTTTTGTTCACCTCTACCTGAAACAGATTACTTTATTGATCCACTTTTAGAATGTGGTCTTTAAACCACTATTTAAGCCACAGAAATGAAGATTTCCTTTGTCTCCACAATTTATCTCCAGTCCAGAGAGCAGCTGAGTTACTGCAGCCCTCCACACTGACCATCCACCAGGCAGGCACCCTGTGGTGTTGTCAGCCCTCTGAAGCAACAGCCAGACATGATCTCCACATGAAAATTCTGAGGTTGTTTTCTAAAAACTTTAGTTGGCCCAAACAGCTTCACTATTCTGCCTATAAATTCCTGTATTGCTCTTGCCTAGTTAGATACATAATCAATTGTTTGCACCCTCCTTCCCATCCATCTCCCACTTCAATACAACACAGCTGTCAAATAAGATTTATTGCCATCAAAGGGTAGGGGCAATTCTAATCAATGCTTACTATGAAAATTTTAGAAGTGAAATTCCACTTTTTTCTTTTGCAGGGTGGTCCAGTGAACAGCATGCAAGAGCAGACCTCTGCAGAGCAGATCTTTGCTGCCAGCTCTGCCCAGGCCACCTGGGGGATCCCCAAAGTGACTGTTTCTACACCATTAAAAACCTGAAATAATGACACTATCCTGAACATGCTCAGATTTACTGAGTATTTGTTGGATTTATTTCCCTTTTTCTATCACTGAAGCCCATGATGAGCCAAACACAAGGCATGCAGAATGAATCAGAGGAATCCTTCTTCTTCCTCACCTCCCTTCATGCCTCCAAATCTGTAAACAGATGCCAGCAAAGATTTCTGTGCTATTTCCAGCAGGTGGTTGTTGGGAAGCTTTTGTGCAAATGGAAGCTTAACACATCTGCAAAAAAAAGTTTATAACTCATGAACTAGCATTTTAGAGGTGTTACAGTTACTTTAGCTGGCCTTGCTGCTATGGAACTGAATGACCTAGAAGACGGCTGAGAATTAATTGCATATCAGACATCCTCTATGAGACATCATCCAACTTGGAACAGCTTCCTAATGTGCCAGAAATCTAAACACCAGGTTTTTTCTAGCACTGTTTCTACCAGTAGATAAGCATACCCTTAAGTAATCTTTTGAATAAAGATGAAAAACTAGCAATAACTACACTAAGAGAAATTTATTGTAACACTTCCACAAAGTTTTCCTAAGAACCTGTCTCATGCTGGGTTTGCCCAGAGCCTTAAACACACAATTCCCTCAGTGGGACCACACACATCACACTGGTGAGATGGAACACCATGCCCCACGAGGGTGCAGCCAAATGCACAGCTGAGGAAGTGTGGAGATTTCAGCATCAGTGAAGACCAGTCTCGAGACCTTTAGAAAAATCTGCTGTGTGAATTTAAGTTCTTCAATTTTCCAGAGTCTCAAGTAAATGACCAGTTGTATTTCCCAGCTATGCCAAAATGCTTCCCATGAGGTCCCCATGCGAGATAACCAGTAAAGGTAAAACACTTCCATGTTCTGGAGTCCCTTGTAAGCAGTTTCTATGAATTCATGTCCAGAACAAAAAGTCAATATGCAGTTGGTTTTCTGCCCACTGCACCCCTCATCACTCGTTTGATATTTACTTTATTTTTAATTAAAAAGATGTATAGTCCCTTCGAGGGCACTAAAACAGAGCAACTGTTCAGAAAAATCAATACAGGCAGGGTTGTGGCTCCCCATAGGAAGTTTAATTCTTGACAGCAGACCTGCAGCAAAACAGACAAGAGCATAAAGCAATCCCCAGAGCTTCAGCATGGCCCACTCCAAGCACCCCAGAAAAACTGGGATGCACCATTTCCAGCAGCCTATGCTCCAGTCCTACAAGCTCTGCCTTTGAAATGCCCACACTGAGCAAGAGAAAAAAATTGGTGGTCATTATATACTGACAAAAAAGACTAAAACACCACTGTAAGAAGCTGAAAATGCAGAGGGCAGTGTTGATTATCAAGCTGCCTGGCCAGAACTTCCAGCTGGTGATGGAGAAAGTAAGATAGAGGAAAGAGAGAAGCAAACATCTCTGAGAGCTGGCACTTTCCAGCCCTTTTATGTGGGATTGAAAATTTGGCTGCTTCAGGGGTATAGGAACATAGCACCCTTACTCCTCCAAAATCAAGACATGTTTTGCACCTGTAGAACAAATTCAGAAATTTAAAAAATAACCTGATCACTAGCAATTAGATGCCCCAAAATTTATCTTCTAGAACTCATATCCTCAGCTAGCCAGAATAATTTTGATAGTTCCTGAGATTAACACAGGAAAAATGTATCCAGAAAGTATAACACACTTGTAAAAATAAGGCGAGTTAAAATCTGACTCCATCAGCAATTTGTTCTCATGAGTGTAAGATGTTAGAAAACCCTGATTTTTGTCTATCTACACACATTAAAAGGAGTAACACTGCATTTATTTTCATGTGTTCCTCATTCACCTATACATTGATAAAAGCAAGTCTGACATAACTTCTAGGATAACACTGAATTTTAAATTCAGACACTTGGCATTGGCTCAAGAAATCAGTGAGGCCTGGAGAAAAACATTTCATTTGAATCCAAATGTCTCCCTTCTGGAATCAAAGTGATTCTAGCCTATACTTCCCTGGCTTATTAATAACACAGTGGCCTATACAATTATTCTCCCACATATCTCTTGTGTCTGAGCAGGTCTTTAGACACCTAGATACAAATTAAAGTTAATCTTTATTTTAATGACAATTGAAAAGCAGGAAAGGGTGTTCTGATTTCATATGCCTGCCCTGGATGGAAGTAAGCTATTTATGCCTTGAAAAAGGACCAGTTAACAATAAAAAAGAAAAGATGTTACATGCCACAAATACAGTAGATGCAGCCTTCCAGGAACTGTCTACAGCCAAAAACCAGCTTCTCAGCACTAAAGATGAGTCTCTGAGATAATGCATCTACCCAGAAGCACAAAAAATATGCACAACAGGGCTGCATCATAATAGGTATTCTAACTCTACTGAACTATTTTAAATGACATAGCAAAATTAAATTTCATTGCAACTCACTTGATCAATCAAGTGGAAACAGCAATACTTTAATGTTTGCAAAAGACATCAGCAGACTGCAAACGAAATGTCTTAGCATTTGTCTTGCCTACACAAAGCAATTTTTTTTTAAACTGCAAATATAGGAAGCCTTTATATGAAATATCCAAAATGTTTAGGAATGAGACAGTACAAAACTTGTCTATAGCAACTGCTGACCCCAAAAGGTAAGGCCTTCAAAAAAGGCTAAATCCTCTGACAGACTACAGGAATATTAAGAAAACTGAGGCATTTTTTCTAGATATATAAAATGAAATAAACTGCCTCACTGAGAAATGTTCCCAGGAACACAGTAATGAGATGTAGCAGTACATCCTGCTGCAGCCTTAATTACATGGGTCACAAGTGAAAAAGGATGACTGCCAGCACACAGCAAGTGCAGTAGTCTTGGAATCATAGAATCATAAAATCCTAAAACACTTTAGGTTGAAAAGGTCTCTTAAGATCATTGAGTCCCATCATTAAGTCTATTGCCATGTTCACCACTAAACCATGCCCCTTAAATGCCACATCCACTTTGTTCTGAACATTTCCAGAGTTGGCAATTTCACTACTTCCCCTGGCAGCCTGTTCCAATGCCTGACCACTATTTGGGGTGAAGAAATTTTTCCTACAATCCAATCTAAATCTTTCCCTGTGAAACTTGAGGCAGTTTCATCTTGTTTTATTGCCTGCTATTTGGAGAAGAGATGGAGTCCCACCTTGCCACCCCCAGTTCATCCTCTTCACAAGACATAAGTCATTAATGAGCGGTGAGAGCACAGGCTGGGTAATTGCATTGAATTTAAGTATTCAGGAGAGTTAAGTTGTGGGTTTGCTCTGTTAATTCTGCACCCTGCATGGTGAGTATGGAGCCCTCTGTGCTGGGTACCACCACCAGCCTGCCAGGGCAGGGCCAGGAAAACCACCAGGACATCACTTTTCTGATACCATTGGCTGCACGAGTGAAATTAGGGCTCAAGGAGCTAAGCCACACTTGCACAGTGCCACATCCATATGCTTTATATATTAATGCATGATGAAAGTAATAAAAATAAGGTATAATTAAACCAGAGGAGAGTCCAGTAAAAGTTTTTAAGGCAAAATGAACTTGCACTGTTTCTTGCCAAACCAAACTCTTGAGGTTCATCTGTTTTTTTTTTTCCCCTTCAAGTTGCCCTTCCTTTCACCTTGCCTTTTATGAGGCCCCATTTAGAAAGGTGATCCCCTGAAGTCACAGACTTGGTCTTTCACAAAGCCCAGAGACAGAGCAGTTCACTCGAGTACAGCCCATCAATTCTGGAAAGAGACCTCTGTGCCTGGATTCCAAAGGGAAGTCACTGAACATCTTTCCAAAAACAACACACTTTAAAATGTGTGCTTAATGTGTGGATTAAAGGGAGATGGCCAGAGCTGCTCGAGGGGAAAATAAGAGCTCTGACTTAGCAGTTTAGAGCACATTAATGTTAAAGCCACGAGGAAATCTTGCGCTTGCATTTGTAGCCAGGACACAAGCAAAGGCAGGGTTTCTGCTTTTTCACTTGTGGTTAGCAGGCCTGAGGAACTAAAATAGCCAGCTAAGATGTTACTTTACACAGCTGGTCTCCAGAAGTGCTGCTGGTCCATTGTTTGGGTGGCTTCAGGCTGATACCACAAAAAAAAAACAAAAAACAAAAAAACAAAAAAAAAAAAAAAAAAACCCAAAAAAAACCAAAAAAAAAAAAACCAATGCTCGGTAAATAATTTAAACATGCAGCCATCAAAGTGGTCGTATGCCTCCCCAGAGGGAAACTCAGACTACAAGTGGAGAAAATCCTTACTAGCCAAGAGCTATTTGAAATTTCTTGAAGACTTTAATCTGATGTGCAATTCGTTTACATCTGCGCCTGCTTTTATTGCAGAAAATCAAGTAGATTCAATGTTGACATTTAGAGATAACACAGAAGATCTGCCCTTTTGAATTTTTTAAAAGTCATGGATAGGTCACTTTGGCTTAGCAGTCTGTGCCTAGGAGTTCTGCTTAAATTGCAAGAGACTAGGAGGTGTTGTACCCAAAACCTGCAGTGGCATTCAGAGATCTGAACCTGAGACTATGCAAATTATCTGAACCCCTTAAATGGCATATCCTGAAATATTGGATCACATATTTCTACCATTTACATTCCTCCTGAAGCCCTGACTTGAGTGGCACTACACCTAATTTATTCATGTTTGAGTGAGAGGCAAACAGTAGTTTTGTAGGGAATTCATCACTTTCAAGTTTCAGCCATTCACTCCTAGGATACAGCATGGGCATGATTTCCTTAAAGCCATTCTGTGACAATCACTGCACTGGCACAGCCCACAAAAGAGCCTGAACCACGAGTCACAAAGAAAAAAGCTACTCCAAATGTGTTTGAAATTTAATTTTTTTTTTTTTTTAATATGTGATTTCAGACTGCAGACACAGAATGTGCCCAGGTAACTACAGAACTCTGTGAAAGTAACACTTGTGCTCTCAGCCCATTAGACTGCAAGTCAAGACAGTCACATCTCCACCCAACCACCTGAGGAACATCAGGCTGAAGGCCACCATCAATGTCAAATCCAGTCTCCTGAAATTGCAGGTACCCATGAATTAAGGCATTTAATCTGCAAAGGTCCACAAAATATATTCTCCCTCCACTATTACTCACCACAGCAAAAGCTCTAACAAATGTCATGCATTTAGTAGCACAGGGCTGGCCACAAACTGTTTAATGTCCCAGATGAAAAACATGGAAAGGTCAAAGGCAGAGTCAGGGTTCCTACAATTTTGGGAAGTTGAGTTGGTTAAACAACAAAATTGATTTTAAAGCTCCTAGAAAAAAACAGGCTTTCACCACCTGCTACAGCAACATGCAATTCAGAAAGAAAAATCAAGAACTAAGACAAGTTCTCCTTGAACCTTAAAATATGCAAACTTAAACTTGTGCGTAATTCATCACAGCCTTTTGAAAATCAAGTATTTTCTATCATTTAATACACATTCATTTTCATGCATCTGACTTAGCAAAGAGACTTGCAGAGATCTTTTCCCCAGTCCTCTGGCACAACATGGTTGTACAGCAGGTACAAAGCCCTGGTTTAGCTACAGCAGGTGAACTCTACCTCAGAGTATCAGAAGCTGCACCAGTTGCTGGGGTATCTTCTGTTACATAGACATATCACAAAGAAAGGCCAAAAAACCAAAATATAACCAGAACTTCTAGCTTCTAGTCCCCAGTTTGGATTCCTGATCGTAACACTAGACACGAGTTCTCTTCTTTTTACTACCAAATGCCTGAACTTGTTGGACTCCTTCGGTATTCTTAATTTTAAATTTTTATTGACTTCAGTGCTCCTTGCCAAGACTGAAAAAGCAGACTTTTTGCTGAAGATTAGGATTTGAAATTGGCATGGATTTCTTGGGCTTATTTGACAGGCTAAAGCCAAACTGATATCAGTCTTCTGGGAAACATGGACCTCTGGGGAGGATGAATGCTGTAAATCTGAAAGACTTTGTCCAACTATACGTACTATATTTTGAGAGTCAAGACCACCGTTAACTTGGCAAAACTCCAGATGCACATTGTAGCACCTGAAAAATGGTATCATATTACTAAGAGAAGAGTGAGAATGAGTTTTGATCTGCAAACACACATAAGGTAACAATTCTGAAAAGAAAGCCACGTTAAAGTTTCTAAGTGATTATCCCTTTAAAGTAAAAAGCAGTCATTTAAAATTAAGGCTCACATATAGTTCAGTAACCAGAGTGTCAGGATTTTGATTCTGCAGGGACAACACTGATGATGTTTTAATTAAGCCCTCTACTAATCCTCACGTCTCGAGTTTCAGACTGCCTAATTCATTTGCAGAAGGGCGGTGAATTTCAACAAGGGAAGTCATACACTGATTTTCAATACTGCTAGGGTTACATAGCTCCAATTTTTGTCGAAAGCAGGTTATATTTTTGCTGACTTATATTCAGTTATTTTAGTGAGGTTTGTTACCACACCCCAAGAAACAGAAAACGCATTTTGCCAAGTTAACAGTATTTTTCTCTTTTGTTGTTGCTGAAAAAGCAATGAAGTTACAAAGTTGCTATTAGAAATTTGGCAGCTACAATCCTTGTCAGCTTTTCTTGGCTGCAATATATTTAGCATTGCTTAAACAGCTTGCAAGAACCTGTCTAAGTCCAGAAAACAACTCCTCTGAGTAAGCTGATTTTCCACAATGACAGTGAAGGTTTCATGCTCATCAAGCCAATTTAACCAAGTCACCTCCCTGAAATGTAACTTAACTCTGTAGAGGAAAAATAGCCTTAGATATTCTGTATTGAACACGGTGGGAAATTCTATTTAATCTTGTCTGGTCATCCTTTGTTATAAAGATCACTTGTTGAAGACTCATAGTAGGCAACGCCCAGATCTCCCCCCATACAGAAGAGCTGCTTTGAGGACCAGGAATCATCTGACTAATGCAGCTGATCATCTTTCATTAAAAAAATGTTCACACTGAGAATGAGGAAAAGAAGGTACATCCACAGAGAAAAGCAACTACAGAAAAGAAAAAGAAGGCCCAGCAATCTCTTTGTCTACTTTCTTCTCTTGTCCAGCCCTGAGACTCACAGGGCTGTGCACACCTCCTGTGCACACTCAGGTACCCAGAGCTGACAAAAGGCTGATTTTCCTCCTGTTTGATCCTTCAGAAAACTGAGAAGCATTAACACACACTGCAATTTCTGTGAACAAGGTTTGCCATCCCAATTTCCCTTCTAGCAGTCAAAGAAGAAACAATCTGTCTTTCCAACAACAGTTTTTCAGATCCTACTACATGTACCTTTACCTCGGAACCAAAGAATCAGCATCAGACACGAAGCTTTAAATTCAGCTCCTCCAGAGGTGATGCAGGCTCAAGCCTTCCCCCTGTACCACCTGTGGCTGCACATGAAGCACATTTTGGGATAAAAACACAAGATCTGCTGTAGAAGGGGAGTCTGAGAGCGAGTTTAGCCATATGAGGGAAGAACAACTTCAGGAGCTGGTGAGATCCTCAGCAAGGCAGTCTCTCAAACAGGGAGACTCTTGTTGGGGTCTGGCTGCTGATCAGGGAGCAACAAGAGACGTAGGAAAGAGAGACAAAAACTGGGAAAAGTTAGAATATCCCTAATGATGAATTTGGGCTGCAGTTTTACTAGAAGTCTAGGGAAGTTTGGAGAAACATCCACATCTCTGTCCCACAAGCTGCACCAGTAAAGTATCCCTCTGGACATCCCTTTCTTTTCCTCTTGGAAACAAAACCTCAAACAAACCAAAAAGAACTTTGATATACAGCTAAATTTCAAGCAAATAGCGTGGTTTTGGAGTTCCAGATGGTGAAGTGCACGTTTGGATTTTGCCCTCTCACAAGGGTTGGCAGATCCCCCTCCATGTGACAAAATAAGGGAGACAAGTTGATCGAATTGAAGCAGCAGGGAAGAAGCAGGTCTGAGAAACAAACCTGCAGCAGTCCTTGATCAGCAGCTTTTACACAAAACACGCCTGGATCAATCCATGCTGATAAGCTGTAGATTGTGGGCATTAAATTCAGCCACGTCTCATAGCAGCCACAAAAGATTATGGTGCAAAGTCAACAGTATTGACAATTACTGCAGTGCCTGATTCCAAGGCCTCCACTGTGTAATTTGGAGGTTACACTGCTGCAGAGGAGGCTCAACGGGTTCAAAAGAGAATTTTAGAGTTTTAACAAATCCAAATTTCAAGCCTGACAACTATTTCTTTTACCAGAAAATTAAATTCAATCAGAGCAAAAACTTGAATGAGTTCATTAAAAAAGGTGCTTTTATGACCTGGCATTTAAATCCACAATGTTAATTGGATGTATCACTTTAAACTACTGTCATGAGAATCCATGTTCGGTTTTACTGTGCATTATAATTTTTATCACAGCTTTACCCATATAATGCAAAAATCCCCTAAAAACTCCAGAAGTGAGTCTAGTTCACTTAATGTAAATACATCACATTTGCCTTGGTTTGTCCCCTCTCAATCTTTCAGGTTTATTTCCACCTTTAGACCACCCCATCAGAACAGCTTGGTGGGAGCTGCTCTTCAGGAATCCACAATTTCTGTGCCCACTACTGCCTTATTGGCAGCACTTGCACTTGGCTGTGACCACTGTGACTTCCATGGGTTACCCAAGTCCTAGTTTAATGCAATATCGCCCTCTTATTTCTCTTTCCCTCTCCACTTCTGCACAGGCATCAAAGCTGCAGTCATCACCATGGAAACTAGCTGGAGAATTAAAAAAATAATAAAAGCCTACAGAGTCATGCAAAGCTTGTGCAGTGCCACCCACTGGGTACTGGCGTTAAGGAGCCTCCAAGTACAAAGCAACCCTGCTCAGTGTAGGCAAAGATCCTGCATTCAGACCCAAATATGTGCATTTTTGGCACCAATCAGTCTCTGCTCACAGGGCAGGATTTGCTCTTAGTGCCTGGATTGCCCTGGTGAAACCCAAGGTTAGTAAACTCAGACTCCCTGTCCGATGTCAACATAGGAATCTCTTGTTTTCATGCAAGTTTATTCAGCAATGTGCTCACACAGGACACACTGCTCCATCCTCTGCAGTGGCTGATTCCCAGAGTGCAGGCATGGGGATCCTGGGAAAACACACCCTTGCAATTCCAGAGGCAGCTGCAGGGCTGGGGTTTGTCAGGGATCAGGCCATGAATTTGCAGCTCCTTTTTACGAGGTATGAAATGCCCAAAAAGATCTAGGGTTTTGGGGTGCTTGCTTTTGTTGATCCATAATGTTTTTTGTTACTGGCCAATAGTAACTAATAGCAGGTTTTACTTTAGGAAGATCTCCATGGTGATCTGAGCCTGCTGACATCAGCTGGGGTTTTTTTGGTGTGGATTTAAGAACAATAAACATAGTCTAATTAAAGGGGAAAAGACCTAAAAAAAATTGGACAAAGGAGCATGAACTCCTGTATATGTTGCAGTTCTGTTCAGTCTTCCAGAAAGAAGCAAAATACTCTAAAGAAATCTCTCTGATATAAATGATGTCATTAGAATAATTTAGAAAAGCCTTGGCTACTTTTGCAGTAAATAATAGAGCATGCCATAAAGAAAATTAGTTGATGGGGAGAAAAGAAAAAACAAAATGAGGAAAAAAAGAGAAAAAAAAAATCCAAAAGGATCATAGTAATTTTTACAGGCATTTAAGACAGATTTTTCAGACCTGCTGCAGTATTACTTAGGAGCTCTCTCACACAAGCATTTAAAATAAGAAAGGGGAAAAAAGGGAAATTTATTCAGACCTGATTTGTTCTTTTTCTGTATGTTCCTACAATCTGCATTTCAAAATACTTTTTTAATCAAGTGACTTTCACAAATTTGGAATGGTATTTTTTGATTTCATCTCACATTGTTGAAAGCAATTGGATGTTTTTCCCCTGTATGACTCTTTTTTCTCCTCTTTCCTCTAATAGGTTTTACAAATACATCAACACATTTATTTCAAACTGACACTACAGAAATGAGTTAGATTTTGTATTTTAATCAGGCACAAGCCATGCAAGGAAATAAGTTTAAGTAGCAGGTAATCACACCAATGAAATATTTATGGAAACTGATTAGACCAAACCACTTATTCTTACCTCAAGATATTTGTACTTTACACAAACACACAGAAAAGAAAGCAAGATTAGGAGTTATACAAAGTTATAATTCATTCCTTTTACAAATCAGAGCACAGGAATGATTTCCAGAAGGCTGAGCAAGTGCAAGCCAGTGTTTGCAGTTCAGAGCCCAGCATGCTTTGGCTCCCTTGGCCAGCTTGTGAGCTACCTTACTAAAGAGGAGACAGGAAAAAGGGACTGGCACAGATCTCCCAGAACAGCAGTGGAAAACCCTCCCCCAACACAAGGTTTGTCCTCAACTACTGAATGAAATTAAGCCAGGATTTTGTGAGCATTAAGCTCAGAGCGAGCAAGACAGACAAATGGTTCTCTATTGACCATTCTGTAATGGTGCCTTCACATTACTTCTAGTCATGAGTTACCTAGATTGCCAGGTCACTGACCTCAAAAGGGTATTGGCAGAGTAGCAAATTGGCCTGTGTGAGAATGAGTGCACTTTGTGTCAGAAGACAGATCTGGATGCCAAACATTGGATTTTGTTTTGGTTGTTGTGACCCTCCCACTTCTCTGAAAGTGTCAGCATTGCAGGAAGAAGTTTCAGGTCTTTATAAGGCTACTTATTTATATATAGTGTGGCTTTTTATATGGATGCTAAAAATGGAAAGCAATTCCTATATGGATGAACAAATTGTTATCTATACACAATATACATAGGCTGCAGTGGAGTCCCATTTAATCCATTCTAGACCTAAGGCACCATTTATGTGACAAGCTGCAGTAGAGAAAAGCAGTTTTCATGCCAAATACAGTCCCTGTGTTGCTGCCAAGGCCAAAAGAGCAAGAGCAAATGTAGAACTTGCAATTCTTCCCTTGGGGGTCTTCCACAACAGCAGATGGGGAAACACCACTGAGTCCAGGCACAGTTCTGTGCCCTCCAGCAACCCCAGCAACAGCTCAGGTGCTGCTGGTTGCACTACCAGGCTAATCCCATCCTCCCTGTACACAACCTCTGGGAGGATGCCAGTTTGGCTTTGTCCCCTGCTGTCCTCCTGCCCTGCCCCACAACAAGAGTTACCTTGGACCACAGAGAAATTTGCCCAGACACCACCTCAGGATTCCTGAACTAAATGACCACATACTTGACAGCATCTTCAGGGTTTCTTCTGAAAGCAAGACAAATAACATCTCATTGGAGTGGACAGGCACAAAATACACATTTGGAGGGCAGGACAGATTATTAACAAGAAGGGGGGGAGCTCAAATATACCAAATGGCACTACATGGAATCAGCAAAGCAAAGAGTCTGATTTCTGCCACATTGATACAGAGAAAAGAAATTCCCTTCTAAAGATCCCTTGGGAGAAAACTTCAGGCAAAAGGAAAGATGATTAGTTTGCACATTTTGCAAGCTTTCCACTAAACAACAGTTGATGACAGCATTAGAGATGGGAAGGAGCAAGGAATTAAGGGATAAGCACAGCAAAAGTCACAGGATAAACTCTGCACAGAAAACTTGAAATCAAAATCTATAAAGCAGTTTATCTTAGAGGCAGAGGCAAGAATGCCAGCTTTTCCATCTCCCGTTGTAATGGCTAACTCTCCAAGGAAGCATTGTATGTGTGTGTGAGTATTTCTGAGTATTTCCTTAGCTGACAGGGGGAACAAAGTTAAGTGCCCTTCTGAGCATCCTCTTCACTGCTGAGAGTCATTACATCTTCCCTCTAAGTATTGAGCAAATGTATTAGGATAAAAATAATTGTAAAAGATACAGTAATTCTAGAAAAGTACATGCAGTTAAAATTACTGTCTTGGTTTGAAAGACAGGTGTCTGCTAAGGAAAGTGAATTATGAAAGAAATCTGGATATTGATCTAGTACCAATATCCAACTGTGACAGACAAAAACTCTCTAACAGTTTAAAGTTAGAAAGTGTGTGTTTATTGTGTGTGGGATAGCTCCCAAATCCACACCGTGTCTTCCAAGTGATTACAGAGCCCTTTTACCCATACAAGTATTGAATACCCAAAATACAAATACATATTCATCATTTTGGTACATCCCATTCCTCACTTCGTATGCTGATGACTCCAAAAGCTATTCAGTGTGTTTGGTTTGTTCCTTGAAATGGGTCAGTGTCCCTTTCATAGGGAGGGGTCCCAAAATGAGAAAGTAAATGAAGTCTTCCTCATTCTGACCTTTCTACCTTTTCAATGCAAATATGACAAATGAACTCTTGGTAGAACTCCCATTCCTTGTCTTCAATTGATTTCAGAACAGAGGAGGCCCACAACTGTCTTATTTCTTAAAAGCTATTTGTCAGTTTGTGTATTCTTCATTATAAACCCAGCTAACTCAACACTGAGTTGAGAAGCAATCAATTATTAGTTAACTACTAACTCTTTATCAAGGCCTACTCATTTCTTTTAATTAACTCTAGTAAGGCTTATCTCTAACTAAAATCTTAGCTCCTCTAAAATCTCTAAATTCCTTAAAGTTTATGTTTCAAAAGCAGGAGCCTCACTTGGAATGGAAAATATGATCCCCTTCCCTCAGAATTTTTATAATTCCCACAGTGACTGCAGCCTCCTTCTCCTTGGAATGCGGGAGGCAGCAAGAAGGAGCTTGAAGGTTCTCCAGCCCCTTTTCACAACCCAATTCTCCAGGTACCTCTGCTTATCCCAGAGACTCCCTCAGGTAAGAGGAGTGCAGCCAGTGCTCCCTTGCCCTGAGCTTGGCAACTTATTTTGTCTCTCTTAAGTACCCAGTTGTTATTTTCCCCTAGCAATGCATAGGGGAGGAAAGTCCCTGAGAGAAAGAAACAAAAAGAAGCACCCTAATCCCCAACAGGAATTAGAGTACTTCCTCAATTCTATAGACTGCAGTGATTCTGGTAGTATTTCTCAGAAATATTACTAAAACTAATAACATGTCCAAAAGCTGAAATTAACTTTACATGTTACTGCCGTAGAGAAGCTATATTTCTAATTCAAATCAAATGAAAAACGCATTCCAAAATAGGGCAAAATTAGTAATGAAGACATGGAAATCAAAGGATCTGGAACAGGATTTATCTGTCACAAGTTTCTGGGAAGGACAGACACCAGTACACATGTTAAACACAATGACACTTCCCTGGAGACTTATGATAATACTTCATCCTTAACCAACACACTCAAAACACTTCACAGACATTAACTAATTAATCCTCAATCCTCATGTGGCTGTAAAAATTACACAGTAGGGAAATAAGGTCAGATCTTATGAGGAGATCAAGCTGAGATTAAACAGTCTGCCCCAAGGCTATACACTGACTTGCCAGCAGAGACAGTTCCCAGGTCCAGGAGCCACCCCGCCACCAGAACACCTTAGGAGGGGCACTGACAGCCCCAAACATCTCCAGCAGCTGCTCAAACAAAGCAAAAGGCTTAGGCAGGGGCAGATGCCTCCCTGTGCCCAAAGACAAACCCCCAAACACGTCTTAAGGCAGTAAGCTGTGCACCCACAGACCTCCCTCTCCTGCTGCAGCTCAGCAAACCAGCATGTGCTGGGGGGCAGTGGGAGGGGAGGTTTTCTCAGCAGGACAAAGCCCTGTTCTTCATCTCCCCAGGACAGTTTCCCTCCAGATCCACATTCTCTGCATGCCAGGTAGCCATCATCACTTCAGCTTATGAGAGACTTCATTCAAACACCTGGGCACATTTGACAAATTCCACGCAGAACATGGTGCAAAGTGCACCTGATCAAGTCTCACCTAGCAGAGCCTAGAGAGCCCAGGAGTGTGAGGAGGAATGAGAAAAGGTGACTCTCAGCAGTGTTGGAATCACCCAGGCAGGCCACAGAAGAGGATGCACTGGCACACTCGGTCTCCTGGGAATCAAACAATTCCCAGGACACAAGAAATGTGCAGGAGGAGATCAACGCCACATCCTGCAGTTAAGTATTCCCTAGGCACAGGGGAAAACAAATGGCAACAGCTCAGCACTGCTGCCCATGTGAAACTAAAGAGAATGGCAACAGCCAAGGAGAGGGTGCTGGCCCAAGAACCCTTCATCCAAAAACACCCCAAGTTCTGCCATTTATTGTGGCTTTTGAACAGCTGTGAGTTTTGCCTGCAGCCACGATGCCAACCCTTATGAACTCAGCTTTTTCATAAACTACTTCAGAGTACTTTGACAATAGTAAAGCACCATTTAAAAGGTTCAGTTCTTATTGCAGCCCTGTCAGAAGATAAATAAATTAAAAGTTTGGCTACCACAAGCAGCAATATTTCTACCAGTCCTCGGCTTCCTTTTTGTAAAAATCTGGATTTGGGTTTGTGAAATACTTTGTGTCTAAACTTCTAATTATATTAAGAAAAGGTAAGTGCTAGAAAGCAGCTGGACCTCACAGTTCTAGCAGAAAGTTATTTAAAAAGCCAAGAGTTTAAATGACAGGTCCTTTTTATAAACTGTACCTGATGGGAAAAGAAAATGGTGCCTGGGGTCTAAGGTCTGTGTTGGCAAGAAAGGCTGTGCAAATTGGGAATGAGAAAGGACAGAGGAAAGGGTCCCACTAACGTCAGCAGTGGAAAATCTGGTATTAACTGAGAAAGGTGACTTGGATGAAGATAAATATAGTTCACAAGTGAAGACAAGTGACTTGCTAGACAAAGACAGCACTGAGCTGTGAGGAAGGGCATAGAGGCAGTTTGTTCTGTGAAAAAGGAAAAAGCACGCACACAAAGACGTAAACAAGATTTCAGCTTGAAGGAACTGGCAGTTCCTCTCTGTCACTACCATTTACATTGCATTTCCTCCAGCCTTTATAAAACCTGGCTCCTCTAATTCATTCTAATTCACTCTAATGCCTCCACATGGCTCTTTCATTGCATGTGTGGGCAGTCTAGAAAGCAGTAGTTGGACAGCTTTTGACTGAAAGGAAATGTTTTAGGCACAGCTCAAAGCCTGTGGGAGTCAAGAGAAAGCATTGAATTTGGCCTTTAAAAGACACAGGATGCCAGGAGAGTCACATGAATGGTTAAAATAGAAGATGCATAGGCCTGAATTGGGTTTTAGCCATTAGCTGTAGTAGGCTGCTTTTAATTAATAGCAGGTGGCTCACTCTTTTGGCAAGGGCAAATGCGAGTTAAAGTTTTAAGATGTCAATGCAGTGTTTTCCTTGCTTAGTAAAAAACAGGGTTCTGCAAACTTTTGTCTAGGACCACATCTGTACAAACACTGCCCAGGGACCTGGAATCCAGGTGGCATTTGGCAGCACGAGAGCCCTGAGAGCTCAGGATTCAAAGGCTGCAACAAGTGTGTGAGGCACTGGATCAAGGAAAGTCATTATTCCCCTTCCTCAGCTCTTTCAACCACAGCTGGAATTGTGCCTCCAATCTTGAGGCTCTCCTAGTATAAGAAAGATGTTGAGCAGCTTGGGCAAGTCCTCCTGAGGCCACCAGGATGGAGCACACAAGCTGTGAGGAGAGGCTGAGGAAAGGAGAAGCCTTTGGGGGGCTGACAGAAGCCATCAAGTGCCAAGGTGGGGCTTCCAGAGAACACAGCCATGCCCTTCATTGAGGAAAGACTGTCTGGACTGGAAATACTAAACACACTCCCCTGGGTATAATTGGGGATTGGTACAGGAGGCCAGAGGAGCTGAGGAATCTCTGTCCTTGAAGGTGTAGACAAAACCCTGAGTAAGCTGTTACAAAGTCAGTGCTGTCCCAGCTTTGAGCAAGAGGCTGAACTATACAATCCCCCAGGAATCTTTCCAATGCAAATAATTTGATGGTATTTGTCACAAGCACAAGTAGTACACAGGACATACAGTTATAAAGACAATATGTTCTGAAAACACTAAATTACAACCCCAAAAAACCCACAGTAACCCACAACATACAGACCACTGCACATACAAAAGCTCACATATTTTCTCACAAGCCTTTGCAGAACAGTAATCACCTTGGCAAAGACAACAGGCAAGAACTGTGTAAACCACTGCCATCTATTGAGTTTAAGAGATTCATGGCCAGCTGTTTATTGAGTAGATTTACAGTTGTACAAAAGTGCAATAAATTAACAAAATCAGGCACCTTGTGTAAGCCACCTCAGATGCCACAACTTGCTCTGCAGAGGAACACAAAGCAATGAAAGAAAAGCCACTTTTAAAATAAGACTGGTCTGAAAACAAATGAGATTAAATTATTGACTGCAAAGTGTCTCATTTTAAGCAGAGATTACTGGCTCTGCACTAGTCTTTCACTTGATTTAGATTTCCACTTCCATCTGATTTAGGTTTTATCACTGCAAGAGCACAAAGCACTTTGCCTTTCACATTAAGTAAGTTCTTTTTCACATATAATGTTTCCCAACAAGACATCCCACAGTTTAATTAAACTAAAATTGAAATTTAATTGTAAGAATACAGACCATTTAGTACCTGAAACACTTATGCATTCATTCTGTTTCATGAAGAAATTAATTATATGACAGTCATTAACAACAACTGCAATTCCTTATGGATTTAAGTTATGTTTTGAATTGGAAGATTGAAGTTCCCAGCTGATTCAAATTCTGCATGATGGCAAAAATGAATTAATGATGATAATATTCCATATGAAACTTAGCATAGGAATGAAATTCTGGGTTAAATCTAAAGGCAGCAGCATGGACAATGAAAGAAGAGGAACCTATTTCCATTGTACTAATTTTGTCCTACAGAATTCTGGAGTATTTCTGGATGAGCTACACTCTATAGGTTCAGCCTTAGAACTGGTAAAAATACTAGGACTAGGCTCTGGCTTCCCTAGATCTTCTCTCTTTTCTGCAAGAAAACCTCAGAGAATTTTTTTTTCCTCAGCCATGGTCTAAGAGAACTCTTTTCCAGCCTGATGAAAAGTGAGAATGATAAAAAAAGACCTATAAAGAAGGATAAATACAGGATTTCAAAATTGGCCACCCTGCTGTTAATTATCATCATTTCCTCCACAGTTTATGCATATTCAAATGATGCTGGCACTTCTCCTTCTGAGGAAACAGTTTGAAAGGGGCAAGAGGAATCTCTACAGCAGAGCCTGCAGTTTGAAAATTCACACACTGCATCAGTTGGATAGCAGAGCCAATTTTCCAGCTATATAAATCTGGGTTTAACTTCTTCAACAAAAACATTCACATCCATCCCTTTTATGATGCTATAGGGCCATCTCTGTTGGCTGAAAGCTTCATGCAGGGAATCAAAATGAAGATGCAGGGCAAATTCTAAACCAGCATAACCCCCATATAACCTTCTTTGCCCAGGTCCAGGGCTCTATTTTGAAACTAAGGAGTAAATTGTGGGCTCTGCTGTGGAATTGCTCTCCACTGTCAAAGCCAACCAAGTGCACAGGGCTCAATTTGTTTCCAGGAAAAATCGCAAAAAAACCACCGATTAATTAAAATGCAAAGGCATCTTCCTGCCAAATATTTTCCAGCCTTATGTTCTGCTAAGAATAATAAGTCTTGCCCATACCATCCAAAAAGACTGGTAGCCGTTCTCAACACGCCATCATCTATCACCCAACAAAAGTCCCTGCTTGCAGAGGAACAGATTGCAACCAAGTAGATGGGCAGCTGAGGGTTTCACTTGTGCCCAACCCACAGCTCAGTGTAAAAGCCAGTGCAGCTGCTCCCTTTACCATGGACACACCACCACGGACAGCTTGGAAGAGGGAATGCCATGTGGCAGTGGGATGGAGCCCCAAGTGCTGCCCAAGGCCATGGGAGCTTGTACCACACAGCTGAAATCCACTTTGACTCCCATGAGACGAGTCATGCTCTAGATAAGGCCTGATGAAAATAACCACCATTAAAAAGCAGTATTTAAACAGCTCCTTTTTGGAGCCCAATCAGAACTAAGGGCCCACACTGCAATTTTAAGGCACATTTCTTCATCTACTTCCAGAGATAAAATGGTGACCCCCTTCAAACAACCCTTTTGGTGCTGAAAGGCAAGGAAATGTAGTCATATGAGGATTAATGACTTGAATTAACTCTCTTGCACCTGTGCCTCGCTGTATCCATGGCAAAGATGGACAGTAGCTTTGCCTTCTTAAAGTAACACTTGAGAGTTTTTTTGTCTACATAAAATCTTTTCTCTCCTTGTCTTACCAAAGAAACTATTTCAGAAGAAAAAATGCCTCCCACTGTAAAAGTTTCTTGATATGAAAAATGCAAATTTCAAGCAGCTATAATGAAGAAAATCAATTTTAGACTCCTGGTGGCTATCTTGCTGCAAAGCTGTATTATTTTTCATCAAGTATCTACAAGAACCAGATCACGTTTCCAGCTTTCTGTTCCTCTCCTGTGTAATGAGGGAGAATCATGTATATTGCTTTCATTTAATTTACCCTAGAAATTCAGAGTTATTGATTGTAGTTGGTAGACTTCCTAGCTGTAAGAGACTGGAAGCAATACTTTTATGCCTTTTATATTGCTTACTGCAGAGAGGAACCCAAAAAGAAGAAAAAAAAAATGGGGAGGCAAAATTAAGCCTTGATCCTGGGGGAGAATATATCAATGTGGAGATAAAATACTGTCTGGGAATACTTAAATATTTAACTCAAGATGCAGACTGCCTCTTATGACATTTATTAAAAAAAAAATATCCATGCAACTGATTATCTGAGAGATATCAGAAAGACCTAGAGTAATCAGGCAAAATTTGCATATTATTCACTGAAAAACATGCAGGTCTATGGAAGGACCAGAAACTATTCCTTAGATTAGATAAGTATTTAGAAAACAGTTTTGCAAAGGGAAGGAATATAACAACAGAATTTTGAGGAAATATTTTGTTTGGATATTTTAAAAGCAATAATTTAATTCAGAAAGCTGCCAAAATATCAAACAGGATTAATGCTAGAATACTTTGCATGATTTGGTAGCTTACAAATGAATGCACAGAGCCAGCATCTGTCAACTCCCTCAGGCAGCCTTGCTTAACGGAATGCAATTTCTTACCTGAAAAACATAAATAAGAAACACACATTTACATTTTGCTCTGCATAACTTAATATGTTATTTAGTACCCTAAATCACACACGAAACCAGTTCCTCCTATTAGGCATGCAAAGACGCTACATCACTTGTGTAGAATGTTTTTAAAATCAACAGTAGTTTCCAATTAAAACAGTTGAGATGTAAATATTTATACCAAATACAGCAACGTGATTAACATTCTTACCAGATACAAGCTCACTGGAGTACAACACTTCCCATAATTACCCCCTGCTCAAGGACTGAAGTTGTTTGATCCCCCAGGCACCAGGAGAAGGGAGCTAACACCCAAAACACCACACAGCCCCTAAGGGTCCTCCTTTGGCCAGGGAAAGCTCTCTGGGACAGGAGCATGGCTGGGACAAGTTCCTGGATCAGCTTCTCCTGCCCTGGGGTCTCACGCAGAGCTCACAGATCCAAACCCAGCCCTGGCAGAGGCACAGGTGGGAGATGTGCACAGGCAAGGCTCAAGCAGTGTGAGAACCCCGGGCTTGGTCTGGGGTCTCATGTGGTGGAAAAGTCTCTCCTCCCACCCGTGCTTCCAAAGAAAACCTCCACAGCCTCTTGTTGTTTGGTCTCAAGGCAGTTTATTGTGAGTTATCTAAAAGATTTTCTTCTCAGGCTGCGGCTGTTTGGTCAGCAGCCCAGGCAGAGGCACACACACACCCTGGCATCCTCTCTGACTGCTGTCTTCTTCTTCTCTCTCCCCACCCAGGGCTGCTGCTAGCTTTTATATGATATATTACGTATTATATATTTACAGTTTTTCCCCAATACCTACTACCTATATTACAAAGTGCTTTTCTACTCTAAACCAATCCATAAGTGCCAGCATCACCAAGAACATGGAGGCAAGGAAAAAGAAGGAGGAAGAACAGGATCAGCCCACTTTCCTCCATCTTAGAACTTCTGACCCCCATGTACAAAGTAAAAAACCCCCTGTACAGGTGCTAAAACCCCCCTGTACAATACTAAAAAATTTTCCCCTCTACTTTGTAACTATTTCTACTATAATGTCTAACCCTTTGTGACTGCTTGCTCCACCTTCAAAGTCGGTAACTCATTCCATGGCTCAAACTCAAAATCACAGCTGTTTGCAGCTGCCTGCCAGGGTCTAAAATGCTTCTGACCAAGGTCTGGAACCTCTAAAAATGTCTGAGGGACATGCTGAGTTCCAACAAAGCAGTGAGTGTCACTTGGCTCTGCTCTGAATCCCAGTCTGGCGTTCAGGGGAAACTTCAGGGACCATTTTCATTTTTCCCTGTGTTGCACTCACATCAGATCTGCAGTTCCTTTCCATCTGGATCAATTTGTATTAGATGTGAACAGACCCCTGGGGCTCTGCTCAGGTATTAAATGTTTTTGGTGTGAGTCTCTGCAGTAAAGAGGAATGAATCCATAAGCCTGAATCATCTGAAATCCACAGGGATCTAGGCAGAATCCATACAGCTGCCATGAAGTCCTCAGCTGCAGTCATAGATGGATTATACTCATTTAAAAAAGGTATTAATGTATAAAGCTTCCACAAGGGACAAAACCCACAACACTCAAAAGAAAGCACCAGTAAAACACTGCAGCTCTTTACTGACATCTTCAAGCAGCAATGGGAAACCATCCAAATCAAACAGACAAAGTGCAAAAGCCCAGGAAACTATGAGAACTTTTAATGGCCACATTTCATTCCACAAAAACTGTGCCCTCCTTTTCCTCCCCTCTTCCTCCTCAAAATGCATTCCAATCCTGCTACTAGAGGCAAGGGAAGAAAAGTTTAGTAAGTCTAGGGTTGAACTCTTAATGCACATAAATAAAAAAATATGGAGATTCAAGGAAAAATATCTAATATATCCGAAGGACCTATTCTGGCTCCCTGGGTTTCTCAGGTAAAGATCTACGAAATTTCTTCTCCTGGAAGTTTTTAATTGTATTTTAATTATGCCATGGGCTTTTAGGGTAGAGCACTGGTTTAAGTTGAAAGGAATAGGCATCCATCAATCTAATCAAAGTATCTTCAACACACTCAGTTCTGCAGTATTTATGCTTCCCTTTCTGTAAGGAAGCCATCTCACATTTAATAATTAAATTGAAGGAAGTTCAGCTTCACTGCACAGGAAATTTGGGAGAGCTCCCTGCACCCCATATCTTTTAATGTGATTTTCTTAAAAGTACCTTTATCTGCAAGCAAGGCACTTCAGAGACAAATTTCTCTCCTGTGTTTAAGAATGCAAGAGATAACCAGATCATGGTATTTTAACAGGTTTTCTGACAAAGCTGCTTTGGCAGGTCTTTCCAGAGTGTCTCCAAGTTCAAGGGACATTCTTCAACTTACTTGATCAGAGCTGATGCATTTTATTTCCCCTACAGGTTTGCAGCATGAGATAATACCAGAGCAGAATTGTCTATACCCAGATGACTGTCCACTCTCTCCCAAAGAGCAGACATCAGACAACCCCACAACAATGAGCAAAGGTTTATCAGATGTGGATTCAGCAGTACCCTGAAGCACAAGGAGAACAAAGTGTCTCCTTTATCCATTTCAGTATAATGTCAGATCACGCTGCTTGCCTGGCTCACTTCAGCTCAAACACCCCTTCCCGTTACAGATGTGTGATGCACAAGGGCTCAAACTAACAGGTTTTAACCATATTTGATAGAAATTTGACACAGATGTTGTTGGCTCGGCTCAACATTACAGAGAAAGAAAAGCAAAATTGATTCCAACGTTACAGGCTCTGATGTTAGGAAACAGCACAAGCATAGTTGTTCATTTTCAGCAGCACCTCTTGGTTCCCCTGCAGAGGGGAGATTTTGCCTCATCCCCCCCTTAAGTACAGGGGCTCACTGCTTCCTGCAGAGCTCTGCTAAGCCACACGCTGAGCTGCTGTGCCTGAAGTCACCCTACACACTGAGAGGTGTCATTAACACACGATGGTGACACACAACTCTGCACAGCAACACTTCAGTGTCACGGGAAACCTGAGACAGTCTGGGGACATGGATCTGAAGTGTGACATTCCCATTTAAAATGCATACATGTGGGACAAGGAGCAGAGTGACTTATCTGCTTGGTGCTGGGCTGGCAGAATTGCTCATGGCCATATAGGAATTATTTAAATGTTTTCCAGGGAAACCTTGCACTGGCATTTCCTTCATATTTGCCACCACTTCTGAAAAGTTTTTCATGGAGATTTTTAAAGGTTGTATTCTTTCCCCATCTTGCTACTTGACCATTCCTGAGAGGTCCCCATGCAATTTGGGGCAGAATGCCATTCCTGGTGACATCAGGGCTCCCTGGGCACTGCACCTGACACACAACACTCAGCACATCAGCTGAGACAAAGTGATGGCAATCCTGACCCTGCTGCCAATGTGCCAGGTAGCCCTGGACAAATCCACACCTCAGCCCTCCCTCTGCACCCTGTCTGTCCCAGAGACACTGATTTTGGGAGGTCAGGACCCGCAGGGCACAGCAGGGACATCTTAATCCCACTTCCAGCATATAGAGAAGGAATAACAAAGCCATCTTTGACTGTTAAATGGGGGAATCTTAAAAAAATACTTCCCTCTCCTCATTTCAGAGTAAAACAAACATTTAGACATTGAATACATGTGACTCTGGCCTTGGTTACACTGGAAAATATATTGTAAAGTAATTGAAAGGGACAGGTCAGAGCATTTAGCTGATCTTTCCCAGATGCTTTTAATTTCTTGAGTTGGCATATGAGACTATCCTGGTGATGAATGCACTGTTTATACCAGAAATATAGTAATAAAAACAATGTTCTTAAAAGAAAATGGAAAATATTCTGATATGGCTTCATGAACACGACACACAGACTTGCAGAAACAAACAGCAGCAATTGAAATGGGATAGAAAATTAAAATATCAAACAATTAAACTTTCTTGCAGAACTGCTGCAGGTTCTACATTGCAGCTATGTTATCTTAGCAATTAGCTTGAAGATTATGGCACAGCCATACAAGCTTATACATCTCTATGGTTTCACGGTATGCCAGTAATAAAAGCTGAAAAAGAATCTTTATTTCATAACTTTAAAAGAACACCATATTGTGTATAACAGGATGAAGCACTTGTTTAAAAATTCAGTGTTATTTTAGCATCAATAGCTTTCACTAGCAGCTTTCTGAACACAGCTGCGTGGGGAGAAAAATAGTTTCCTAACATTTGCTTCCTCCAAAGGCTAAAAAATATCATGGCTAAAAAAGTCATGACTGCAACCTTAGGTGTAGACTAACACTCATCTACGTACTAAGCCCTGGCTAAGGGTGGGAAGTTAGGGGTTCACTGGTAGCAAATAAAGAAACGCCAAAGGGAAACAGCAAAACTGAACATTATCTGCAGTCAAATTAATATTCCAGCAGCTCAGAGAGCAAGTAGTTTCTCAGCTGTTTGAGTAAATATTGACAGCAAATGAGGTCAGTTACCTGAATTTCTGATGAAATCTGGAAACGTTTGGTATTGAAACGTTCCCATACTAAATACTGCCATATGTTTTGTGAAACCAGATCTTTGTGGGTTTCTTTTCCCCCAACTATGGGTTGCCAAGCTCCTGCCCTGGGGGACGAGTGTCCAGCCCTACATGATGCAGAGGACCAGGTAGATGGACAGGGCACAACAGGTAGCACTAACACATTCCTCAGCATTAAAAATAATGAGATGATTCAGATTCAGACCAAAGACTCAGCTCTGCGTTGCTGCATTGAAACTTGAGAGAGGACCCAGAGGAAGGTCATTTGGGAACTAATTATTACCAACTCAGAACAGTGCAATTCATTACTTGTAGGTGGGTGATAACAGAGCGACTGCTCTGCTGCCAAGGCCTTCTGGCCCTGACCTTCCTGCAGCCAAATGGAGCCTCAGAGAAAGGTCAGCTAAAGCCAAATAACTAAAAATAATACACATTTCCTTGGCAGGGAAAGAAATGAGCTGGCCAGATACCTTTCTGCACAGGAGAGGAGGGAACAGAAACCTGCCCTGGCAGATGAATGGTTAAGTCATGCAGAGCTGCAGGGGAAGGGAGCTGCAGCTACACTGTGGTGCAGAACCACTAAAAACTATTGGGAAAACATGACCAATGAGTCAGAAACTACTGACCACCAAAAATCACAGCCCCAAAACTTCAGGCTGCTTTGTTATATCCATCACAGCTCTAACAGCTACGGAATTGCCAACTGGTGCCACTCACATCAACAAATTCCCAAACACCAAATCCTTTTGTGCATGAGAAGCTTCAGTCCCTTCTAAACTGATCTGAATTTTCACTGCTGACATCCTAAACCCCCAGGACTGCCTTACCCACATCTCAATACTGTCAATAAATTACCTAAATTCCAGGCCAACAGAATGAAACACAGACAAGCCGATGCCCAGAGATCCATTGCTAAGGAAATAAATTTTCCTCTCTGCATAAAAATTCTATGAATGTACTGTTAAAGTGATCAAAAGCTTAGCACTGGGGCTACTAAATCTCAGAGGGTTGCCATTTTGGGTGCCTATTAAGGGTTTATATTTATGTTATAAATCATCTTATTGCATTCCATGGAGAGCAATTTTAACACTAGGATCATACCCCTTAACTAGCTTTTTATAGGAAATTTAAAGGCTGAAGAGCAGTAATGGCACTATAAAAGACACCTATTTTTTGCTTCCTGAAAATAATAGCATCCTACAGAGCCATGAAAAGAGAAAATGATAGCAGTGCTAACCTGCAATAATTATACTAATAAAAAGAAAATGCTACTGAAGAAATTATGGGGAGAAAGACACTAAAATTTCTATGTCTAGCTAAAGCACTAGCATAACCTTTCAAAGAATAGATTTGCAAAGTACATAAAAAGTTCCAGTTATTTCAAAGGTTATGATTATGTCCTTCCTTTATTTAAATTGACACCAGTTATTACTACACTTTCTTGGTCCAGAGTCTAAAAAATATAAGAAGCGTAAATTGTCGATATAAAATTATAGTGTTATTTGTTATTACAGTGTTATTAAAGTGATATTTACCGTGTTCAGGCAGCTTTTTTTTGCCTCCCTAGTGTAAGATTCACAAAGAACAGGAAAAGCCTGGGTTTATGGCAGAATCAGCTAATGGATTTTTAACTTCCCATATTCTCAGCGAGATGGAGCCAACAGAGATAGCAGAAAAAGAGCATCCAGGCACCAAGATGTGGTGTTGAGGCTCTGGATGTGGCTGTTCCTGACACCCCAGGAAAGCTGAGGGTCCTCGTGCCCCAGCAGCTCCTCCACCTCTCAGCTTCCATCTCCCCCCACCTCCCTTGCAGACCCTGGGCTGCTCCCTCAACACGAGCCCCTCTCTGCAAAGTGGATCTGCATGGGATCCCCACCTTTAGGTGGACACAGATTTTATTAAATTTGCTCTGAGCCAGCAGTTGCCCCTGGGGTTATTACAGGAAGGGCTGGAGAGGCATCACCAACACTGTGGGAACAGAGAACTGCAGCCAGGAAGGAACAAAATGTGGCAATGGGCAGGAAAAGGGCTGAGTCTTCTTGCCAGACATCCCTCTGATGCACACATGACCCATAGGAAATTCCATGGCAGCAACACAGAGGAAAATCAGCCAAACTCTTTCTTCCCAATCTCAGACAGCTGTAGGCACACAAAAGGGACCCTGGGGTGGATCCCAGCACACTGCCACACTTTCAGCATGCCCACACTTCAACATCAGACATATTTTTGTGTTTATATTCATGGGTAACACCCATGAAATTATGCCAAGGCTATTACTTCTAATCATTGCATCTTGTAATGTAATACCAGAAAAGATTTTTCATTCACATTGTCAAAATTAAGTAAAATTGTTGATAGTTCATAGTTGCAGTCCACTAGTTCAGGTCAATAACAGCCCAAGACAGTTTATACAAAGTCTTTCCCATTTAGATAATTTGGCAGAGTCTCAAAATAAAAGAGGAACAACATTATTTGTTCATAAACAACACTGCCTTTCATTCTATATAATTCTAAAGATATGCAGTGTTTGCACCTTCACTTCCTACTGACATCATCTTTATCAAGAGCTGTCAGCAAAATGCAAAAAAAAATAGAGGGAGAATAACACACAGTTTTATGAGTGCAACCAAATATAAAGAGTTGATGCTGTTGCCTTCAGTTATACACCACTCATCATTCATCCTGAAAGGCAGGAGTGGACACATCAGCAGAACCCAGTTCCTCAAGACACAGCTGCTCATGTAGCTGATGAAAAGGCAAAGTTTTTCTGCACTTGCTTCAACTTCAGCTTATTTTAAAAGAAATTCACAGAAAAAGAATCTGAGCCTAACCATCCATATGACTTAATCCCACCCCCTCAAACATCAGCAAGCAAGATCCAGAAGAAACCCAGCAGAAAACCATGTCACTAAATGCAAAAGGAAGGATCCATGGGTAAAAGGGTGCATCAATTCAAACCAAAAATCTGAACAGTACATAAACAGGCACAACAAAAAGAATACACAGTGTGCATCTGGAACTATATGGAAGAGCCAGACCTCGTGTTAGTGTAAATAAAAAAAGGTTTGGAGAGGTCAGTGCACAGGTATCTGAAACACCTTTGCTGTCTGGCAAGCACCACCTCATCCCTCTCGTAATGCACTGGGAAATGTCCTGCCCATTTAAAGTGTCAGTAAAATGAATTTTGATCACCAGAGGAAAAGCTGCAGTCCCAAGCTGCCAGCCAAGGCAGTGCCCAGTGCCTGTCTCTGCAGCTGAATCTCTGTTGTCAGGAGCAACTGGCAGTGTCTGAGGGAAGAGACAAAAAACAAATGGGAAATGCTTCTTTGCAGCAGTGGAAGAATCCCCAGGATCCACCACAGAGAAGATGCTATTTCGAGAGGACTGCTGTGGCTCTGATGCCCCCAAAACTTACCTCAGCCAGCCAGTACAGGCTCATGACTGACGTGAGACTCTTTGTGGAGACACTGACTTCTCCTCATCTCTCAGGTGCAAACTGAATTTGCACCATATTAAACAGAGGAAATGTTCCTTCAGCAAAGAGGGGAAATATCACCACCTCAACGGTCAGGGACTCTTCCTTGGTAGGTCATCCTCCAGCAGCTGAAATTACTACAGAGCTATACTTTCTTCTGACTGAAATATTCACAAACCAATTTACAACCTTATGCTGCAAGTTAAATTCAGCTAAAAGGCAGTACTGTAGGCTGAGGTTATTAAGCATTTCCAGATCTCCAAGGTCTTGTGCCACAGAGAATCTTCTGGAGAAAAAAGAAGGTACCTCCACACTAGTTAGCTGGGAATAAAAAAATACCTAAGTCACTGGGAAACAGATAAATATACAATTCCTTTTTACTGTGTTGCTTAATTGGAGAGGGTATAGCCTATATTTTTATGAAGGGATATTAGTCCAGAACAGTTCAGGCATGAACAGCAATCTCTTGGTTAAGCTGGGCTAACAGCACATGGGCAGATCCAGCTCAGGGATCAGGCAGCTCTTCTGTTCCTGTAGCCTATTTTTTTTTTTTTAAATTCTTCCTCTTCTTTGAATTTGTAATTGAAAATAGTTGCTTAAAGAAATCTGAAGTCAAAACTATTCAGCCACTCATGAATGACCCCTGTAACACTTACTTCTTTCCCTGCTAACCAGGCTCACTTTTAAATCTCATTAAGGCTTTGATGAGTAGAAAGGTTGCACAAAAGACAGGTGAAAATGAGAATAAAGGAGATAAAAGAAAAGTGCTGAAACCCTGGGAAGAAACTGTTATTTAAAAAAATACCAAGGCATTTTAATATCTGCATGTAGGGTAAATTTAAACTATTTCAAACACATGACTTCCAGCTTATTTTGTTTGCACTTAATGCCACAGGGATGTAGATAATGAGGACTGCAGTGGCCCAAGAGCAAGGCCAAGCTCACCAGCAAATCTAGCAGGTGGCTTCAGCCTCCAGAATGAGAAGCCACTTGACCTAGAGGGAGACATTCATTAGGTACAGGGTGCACAGTGACCCCAAAAATGAGCTCACTGCAATGGCTCTGGAGGGACTGCAGCCTATGAGGAGCCTCCAGAGGGGAGGAAGGAAGAGCAGGGAAGAGCTGTGATGGACTGGGCATCCCCTGGGGAGAGCAGGGCTTAGAGGGGTCGGGAATGATGGACTGAAGCTGAGCCTGGGAAAAGCTGTTTGAATTTGGCTTAGCTTCTCACTATCCAAACCTGGCTTGACTGGCTCTGAATGAACTTTTCACCAAGGTGAATCTGTTTTGCCTGTGTCGGTAACTGGAGAGCAATCTCCCTGCCTTCACCTTGACCAAAAAGCTTTCTGGTCCTATTCTCTCTCCTTGTCCTGCTCAGGAGGCAAAGGGTGGGCAGGTGGCAGAGGGACAAGGTCACCACACCACAAGGGGAAACGCCAGCTCCTGCTGTAATTCTGCCATCCTGAGTTTTTCTCTGCTGTGAAAGCAATGGTGTTCACTCATCTTTTCTCAGCCTTTGTGGCCTAAAAAGCAACAGCAGACTAAGTCCATTAACAGAGTCAGAAACCAGGACATGGATATCCAGTGAAGGGTTAAAGCACAGCTAAAAAAAAAAAAAAAAAAAAAAAACAACAAAAAACCTGAAATTTTGATTCAGATTTCCCACAGCTGCTTTCAGGCTCCACCCCACTCCCCTGTCTAAGAGTTTATTTCACTATTTTTTAACCATAATGAAAGATCAAGCCCAACACTCTTTTAGTTTTAAGATTTACCTTGATTTAAAGGCCTCCATAAAGTGATGCGTAATTATACCAAAGGGAGGGGTGATTTTAATGTGGTGCATTTTAAATCAATACAATTACACTGGTTATAACTAATGCAAACACAGGGATAGTGGGAGGAAGACTCCTTATACTGCTAATAGTCCATTCTTTATCTCCCCTGGCACCAGCTGTATGACCACGATGTTACCCTGAAGGGGTATATTTATAATATGTGTACCATTATTTTGGATGGAGTCAAATTGGTCTAAGTCAGGCTTTTGCTCCTCACCAAGGCAGCAGTGTGACTGCCAGCCCCAAGTTAAGGAAACCTTGGGTGTCACAGGGTGGTGCCAGCTGAAGCCTTTGCTGGTCTGGCTCCACTCCTGTTGCAGGATTGTGTTTCACCAAGGCCAAGACACAAGGGATAAAGGGCCAGGAAAAAACCCCAAAACCAAACCACAACCCCTCCTCCTCCTCCCCAAATAAACAGCTGTTTTGGCAGGACTGGGAACACCCCAAGAGTAGAGAGCACAGCAGGAGGATGCTGGCAAGGGGCTGCTTTTACACCTGGCTTCTCACATCACACTTGCCTGCCCAAAATGGAAAACACAGATGGGCCTTGCCCCTCCACCCAGCAGAGCATTTCAACACGTTTAACTTGAGGCTTGTACTGAAATTCCACTGATTTAACCAGGACCTAATTACACGCTTGGATGCCTTTCTCAGCTGGGAGAAGTGTAAATACCTACTTAATATAGTTTGATGAACTGGCCCCCAAGGCAAACAAGACCTGTTTTGCTGAGCTAATGCTGGGACTCAATCATGTAAAGAAACACACCTTAGGGAAAGTTCCCTAGCATCCCATGCAGGAATCTTTTTCATTCAGCAAATATCTGCCCCTTTCTCACTGGACTTTCAATTGAATTCATCTTGTACTTTGTGCCGTGAGTAGAATAATCACAGAAAAGTGAAAAAACTTCCCCAGTGTCCCCAAGAGATGAGGGAGGGTGGGCAAGAACACTGCACAGGGCACTGGCCAGTGCCTGCAACACAGAGATCATCAACACTAGATCATCACTTGTTCCCCTGATGCAAGAAACAACCAAAGATTTTAACATCTAATCTGACTGAGTAGTCCATAGGATTATCTTGTCCATTAAAATCAGGTGGTCCCTTCATTTGGTTGCAAACAGTATGGCCAAAGCATGAAGTCTGAGAGCAGAAGTCCAGGAAAACCTATTACAGATGACTAGGACCAGTAAAGGAAATCAAAATATTATTTAGGTTTGTCATTTGAGTCATGGGAGAGCACGATGAAAAGACAAAAAGTCCCAATAGCATATGACAGAAATACACATTATTGCATTGTTCACATGATAGTAATAAAAGTAATAAAGACCCTAAAGATGAGAGATCTGCAGAATAGCTTTAAATACCACTGAGAAAATCCATTTTATTGGCCAGTATCTTCATTTAGAACAAATAAATATACCACTCAAGAAACTGCAAATAAAGCATTTCCACGGAGTTAAATTTCACTTTCTTTTAAAAAAGGTATAGAAATAAGCTATTTTAAAAAATAACCAATATATAAACCCTCACATATGTTAAAATTATATCAGATTGAAAGGAGATTTAATTTTGTTGGCAGGGACATAGGAACTTTGGGCATGCATACCACTAAAATAATGAAATCCAGTTTCACCCATTAGAATGGGGAAAAAAAACTTAAAAAAAATAAAAAAAAAAAGGATGATAACAATGAAAGCTGGTGCCCCTCAGTGGAACCACAGATTTAATAGGAAGCATGTTTCTGTGTTGCCTACAGCCAGGAGCAGATGAAAGCCACTTGTGCGATTAGTTAACAAGTGGTCATTTAATCCCCTGACAAACCCTCCTTTCAATTGCAGGTTCTCCTGTTACCACTGTGTCTGGATGCCTTCTTCAGCTGTGCACAGATCACAGGTCTGCATTCCTACAAAGAGCACAGATTCCCCCCTCTTCTGCCAGTAAAACTAGCAAGTATTTTCTTCTGCTCCTCATGAATTTAATACAAATATAATCTCAGATTTACGCTTCAGGAAAAAGTCCTTAATACATGAGGTTTCCAGTACATGGGAAGTATTCATGATTCACCTCTCCCAAATCCCTAACCTGAGTAGCTCCAGGATACAGATGCTGGAAAACGTTCCTCTAAGACAGAAATTCAGCACAAATCTCCATATTACATGTTCCATGTCCTTACACAGTAAACATCAGACAGCTCATCTTGTTTTCAAAGATCAAGAAGTTACTTTGATTTACCTCCTTTTTTCCCTGAAGTAGGAGTTTAAATATGGGTAACTCCTCTAGAGAGAACAGCATGCAGGATGTAAGCACATGTTTAAAACACGTATGGGCCAAGAGAGGCACAACCATGTTCAAGTTCTGTGCTGTGCAGCATTCTCTTCAGTGTTTATGGGTGGTATTAACCCTGAGTTTGCAACAGGGTTTGTGCCTTGCCAAGCACCCTTTATTATTATAGCCTTGTCACAATTACAGCAAGCAGCATGTGATCACTAATTTGTGCCTCCAGAAGGGTTTGGCTCCTGCCTTTCACACTGTTCTTGACTTCTGAGAGAAGCCTTCATTATAACAATGGATAATTTGTAATACTCGCATTTAAATACTTCCTCTTCAAAGGGAACTTCTGGTTGTATTACACCTTGCAAGTACAATTCATGAGATAAATCAGAAAAAATAGTCATCATCTCTTGCTCACCCCCTTCCCTTATCTAATCACTTCATGAAAAATTACTCAAAGGTGCCTTTAAGGCCAAGGAGTAATTTGGTTTCCAGTCATTGACTTTTAAATAGATAGCTGGAAGCAGTGCAAATTTCTTAAATTCCACAACAGTAGCAAGTTACTGAGCCTTCCTTTCATCTCAACCACTCAATTTATGCTCCAGCACACATTACTGCAGATATGACCTCTTCCATCACCAGCCAGTCACACTGCCACTATTAATGCAAACAGCCTTGCTCTACGTGTGAGCAAATTAATTCAACTCATCTCCAACTGACTTCGCAGCTAGGCTCCAGAAAAGTTTAGAGAAAGCTCTAATTTTTAGCTGTCCTAGACTGAAATAATTAGTATTTGTCCCATCTAGCATTTGTGCTTCAAGTTTGATAGCTCAGATACTGGTGATTCACTGTTCAGCCTGTGCAAACAGAGTCTTATCCTAGGTTAGCATCTTCTCTGGTGAGTCAGTCAAATTACACGTTTTGGGCACAAATTAACGAGACATGGGAGAAGTTTGAGAAGTTCAAACCTCTTTAGCATAATTCTGAAGAAATTGTCTGCACTGAATGGGTTGCATGTTTCATTTAAAAAGATTTTTTAAGAACAATAATTACTTTATCATTTAGGATAGTTTTGGGGGTTTTGTTGTTTGTTTTTTTTTTTTTTAACTTGAGTATTACTCAAAAATTACAAATTTTAGTCACACTGATGCTCCTTTGCTCCCAAAATCCTATTTGGATTCATATATTTAACTGAATTACTGTCTGGTAAGCATAACAAAAAAGACTTGGGAAGATGCAACTTGTCTTTCATAAGGAAAAGTGCTCCCATTTCCTAAAAGCTGGGGTCCAAGCCATATGGAACAGTACCAGTCACAGGTTCAGAGGTGTAGGGTCACAGTCTGCACATAATTTCACATTCCAGGTTTCCCTTTCGTCTTTCCAAAGTAAATTAACACTTCTTTGCAATCCAGTTAATAGACTAAATAGACAGATGGTACCCGATGTGAACCATCAAAACAAGTCTTTGCAGAACCTACACTTAAATATAATATATCCCACAAAATCAAGGTGAAAGACCACAGGCACGACTTTTAAAGCTGCTGAAACTCACTTTTACCCCAAATTCCCAAGGATTTCACACCATCACCTGGACACTAAGGGGCACATCCTCCAGCCTCAGCAAAACCATCATTGCAATGACACAAGAGTCAAAGAGGAATATTAATCTGTATGAACTCAAGACATTTACCCAGAGGACTAAAAGACAACCATGACATCTGTGTTCTGTAACAGATTTTCACAAATTAATAAATAAATTCAGTGTGCACAAACTGCTGCTCACCACGAGAGGGCACGTTGTAAAAACCTAAAGCAGAAAACTCCAACTTAGGAGCAGATGTTATTCCGGTGAGGGAATAAAGGCTTGGGGCATGAGGTGGGAAACAAGGATTGAAAATGTGAAACGTCAATAAGCTGGCTCAGGCTTGATCCAGGACAAACATTATGTGACAGGCTGAGCATTTCTTTGCTGACACTGGTGCTGTGTGGACACCAAAGGTACTTTGCACTTCTGCTGTCACCTCGAAATGTCAGCTGTGATTTCAGAATGCTCACAAAGTCAATGCTGCACTTCTAGTAAGCAAATTATTTATGTGGCTAAACTGCACTCAGAAGTACTGATATTAAAGTTTTCTATGAAAGGAAGCACTCATCTCTCCTTCAAGCTGCAGAATAACACACACTGCCTTGCCAGCTTTATTTCTGGGCTGCATTTGTCAGAGCACACTGGAAACCTCTGCAGACAGAGCGGCACTGCTCTGTTCCAAATGGTGCCTGGGAGCTGGGAATGCAGATCTGCAGGAAGGTCATTATTTCATATTACAGGTTTGTATTCAGACCTCTTTTGCTGCAATTCTTTTAATCAGAGAAGATAGCCCATTAACCTGCTTTAGTTAATAGCAGATTAGACTGCAGTTGCTATAAGGATATATATTTTCCTTTATTCACCATTGTATTTATCTATATTTTTTAATATATTTATCTATATAAATATCTATAGATAAATATACAGGTAAATAAATATTTATCCATATATTTATCCAATATAAACATTAGCATTTCCCCAAAACTTTATGAAAAGCATTACAAATAAAACATCCCTCTACAATAGAAAATAAAAATACACATTAGTTTAACAAATTGCTGGGAAATACAGCAAGTATATTCAACCTAAAAGAAAAAAATACATTTTAATTCAACTATTTGAACAACACACAATTCATTCACATGTCCAGTTATTATTCCTTTCTGATTGGAGGCAAAACTGTGATACTTTTCCTTGGCAAGTACTCGTTGAAAAAGGGAGCAGCCAACACTGGGTCCAATACCTTATTCTGTGCCATCCCATTCAGGCCTTTCCACATCAATTTCCCTGCTAATAAACCTTTTCAAAACATTTCAAAGGAAACTTGCTCTCCTCATTTGCTCTCAGATTTCTACAAGCCTGAGATCAGGGCTCTGTATAATGAAACAATTAACGATTACTCTTTTCTACTCCTTGATACCACAAAGCCTGTTGATAATAAAAACTCAGCATTTGTGTCAAAACTTTCTTTATATTGAAATATAGCCATGTACAATGCTAAGGAAACCACTATAATCTAGCTTGCAAGAAAATCTGATGAATTCAGTGGGACTTCCTACACCAGAGCAGTCATTCAAACACATACTGGCAGAAAATCAACGAAAGCCAAAATACTTAACAGTCCAATTTATCCTAAAATTTTCTAGCAGCAAGTGGGCATGAGAATCAACATCTGGCTGGCAAAGACAGAGGATTGATGCCCAGTTGTTTCTTAAATTAAGGACATTTGATTTCACACCAGCTCCAGAGGCACAACAAAAAACTGTCACAAGGGAGCCCAGGGAAATCAACTACTGTGCCACAGCCTGAACATCTCAGTGGGTCATTCTTATACCAACAGACACCTCTGGAAAGCACTCAGCGGCTAAGGAAGGCTCTTCAGAAGCTGGTATGCAACAAAATTAGTAGATGCTGTGTCTCAAAAGGAGGGATGAAGGTTTTCCTTAGTTTTGTGAGGTCAGAAACTCTACAACTAGAAATACTAAATAGTTTTGATGCAAAGAGAATATAAACGGACCAATGAAGCAAAGTCCCCCCCCATCATGACTAGAGAGCTTATCCACCCTCTCCAGAAGATGGTACTCTAGGAGTTGCCATCTTGCTAGCACATAGCACAGGTGACATCTGAGGTGACACTTCAGAGATTGGCACATGAGAAGGAAAATGATGGCTGGGTACAGGACTGTCCATAGCAGACCCAGAGCACTGCTGCCCCATCTGCTCCAGGAACCTCTCAGGCAGACAAACATTAACCAGGATGACCACACCTCCTTCCCAGCACAGGTTACAAGCCCCAGACCTTGCTAGAATCCAGCAAGTTAGAGATGAGTCCTAACCTACACATTCCAGACATCCCTCCCCTTCCCCAGCCTTCTCCCCAATTCCTTTCCAGCATCCTGTCAGGCCTAACTGACCCAAACAATGTCAGCACCAATCCTGCAGAGCCCAGCTCTGCAGCACACCAGGCACAAGCACTGCTTCCCTGCACCCACACCAGCCACAGCTTCCCATCCAGCCTTGGTTCAGCCCTAAACAGGCAGAGATGATGTCAGGACAGGGCTGACAAGGGAGCCTGACACATCTGGCACTCTTTGCTGCAGGAGCAGCCATGCAGGAAGCCCAGATCCAAGAAACTTCCATTGGGTCCACCCCAGTCAGCCAAAATGCCAGTCTTCTCTTTCAGTGGGCATCCTCTAACTGAGCCAGCTTTTGCTCACAGGCTGAGCTGTGTGCCACAAATGTTTATGCTGTCCAAGGCAGGAATGTCATCTACTCTCTGTCTGTAAAACAACCCTGATGCTAGAAGCCCAATTAAGGACAGTACAGTGCAGCAACCCCCAGCTATGCTGAATTTAAGGTGTACAACTCTGTTCAACTGCCCACTCTCCTGAAAATAATCAAAGCAATACTTTGCAAAAACTGCTACTTTATCTAAAGAATTGATTAAAAAAAAAACAATAATGCAAATGGTATTCACTATTTAGGACCATCACTTCACCCAGGAGCATGCACAGTAACCACAGCACTGCTCTCAATGCATGCTGGCTGCTGTACTGGTCTATTCTGACAAGGGATAATTCCACTTACAGCCAGGTAAATTCAGTCAAATTTATCCATAGAAATATTGCACAGGTATTATTTCAAAGACATGAATCGCTACAGAAACTTCTGGGATGGAAAGTGATAGCTAAATGGAGGTATAAAATAATAATTACAGAGCATCAAGCCCATGTCCCTCTTTGTACAGCTTTTGCTTGAACTTTTGAGCTAATTACTGTTTTCTAAGAATACCACTGGGCAGGAAATAGGCCTCCTTAATGGTAACACTAAAGACTGCATGGGTTGAAGTATTTAGCTGAAAATCATGACAGCTTCAGCAAGAAGCTGTCCCTGGAGCCACAGTGGTGCTGGCTCCAGAGGGAGCCCCTGTCTCGCTTTTGCAGTGGCAGCCAGAGGCCAGCACACAGAAAATCAGCAGCTGAACACCACAGAGGCTCTCCAGGGCAGAAGCAGAGAGGGTACAAGGGAAATCTCTCCTGCATTGGATGATGAGCATGTAAGGAAGCTGCTTTTCCCCACAATGAGTGACAGCCATCGTGTGCATTGTGCCATTGTACTGAAACAAAGCAGATTGTTTTATAAAGAACACAAACACTTGAGTGCTGCCAGACGAGAGCGAGTGGGTGCACCCATACGTGTGTGTGGTGGAGGAAAAGAGCAGTTTGCACTCAAAAAAAAACATGTTCTGGTTTTGAAACACCCTTGAGAAAAAGGCCCACAGAAGAACAAACCAATAGGTAATTGAGAAGAAAAGCAAAAAGCAGCCTGTTGAAAAGATGCAAGAGCATATTCTATGCAACTCCTCCCAAACACCTGTAGTGATGTTTTTGCCTTGTTAAACAACAGAACAAGGCCTCCTTTTGTAATTGCTTGAACTGTGCTAACCTTGGACTGTGCTCAGCTGGACAGCTTCTGATCATTGTGGCCATACAAAGCAGATGAGAGATGAGCAGATTGGGAGGGTCAGAAAGGCCAGTCAGCACACCTTGACATGGCCAGAACACACAGCCAAGAGCAAAGACAGAGCTTCATTGCTTCCCAGGGGAGCAAGTCCTGGAGAGGCAAGAACATCCCCACTGCAGGGAAGAATTGCATTGATTCTTTTAAGATCTACCCAAGGCAGCTTGCTGAAGGGGCCACCAATATCCTCAGAAGGTGATAAATTCTAAAAGCAGGTGCTGATCAGGACCCAAAACAGTTGCACTTTCAGGTCCATCAATTTTATCTCCATAACTTGCAGTAGCTTGGCTGCATTAGAGACACATTCAGGGTCCTATACCTTCCCAAAGCTTCCCCAGATTCATTACCCTTTCTCTAAGGTGGGAATAGTCTATCTCAAAGCTCTATCAACTCTAATCCAGAGCAGAGCATTTGCCTTGATCTCTTCTTAGTGGTCAAAGTGTGGAGGGGTGGGCAGACATAGCCCAGATACATTTTCTCTTTTACAGTGGTCCAAGTATGACTGCCAACTAAAATCAAAGTTTTGTGGTTTTCTGTCTGCATAGCAGCAGTCAGCCTTTGTGAGTGGAAACTAAATCCCAGAGACACACAAGAGCCAGGCTGGCAAGCACTCTGGCTTCCAGCAAAGCAGGAGAGAGCATTTTGCAGATAAATAAAGCAACAAGACACAGAGAGGCTGGTTTAGCTCTACCTGCAGCATGCCTTTAAAAAACACAAGATAAGCATCTGTGCTACAGCTCATTCACTGGAAGACAAATGGACTTAAACTTAACATCTCACTAACAAGGACTCAGCCAAGGAGCACTCCCATTCCATGCTGTGCAACAGACCAAGGCTGCCCAGAGCAGCAGGAGAGGCTCCCAGGTGTTCACTTCCAGCAAATGTGGTGCATGTCCCAATTCAGCCTCCTCTGCCCTGCTTACATCAGCCCCTCCCAGCAGGAGAACATCCCTCAGGAGCTGCTTCTAGTCTGGCCATCCAGGTGAGAGCCACAGCAGGAATCCAATAAACCACAGAGACATCAGGAGGTGGGAGGTGGTGGCTCACAGCTCTGCTCTGCCTTTGAGCAGGTTCAGAGCTTTACTCTCCACCTTTTAAACCCAAAGCAGAACAGGACAGGAGCACGTGCCAGCCTGCCAGCCAAGGGATGCTCACCCCTTCCCCTGGACATCCCATCCCAGGAGATGTGCTCTGTACAGGGAGCCTGGCTGACCACTGGCAGCCCTCAAGTGCAGCAGCCCAGCTTTGTGCTGTGCCATGGAAAAGCTTCCACTGGGTACTTAATGGCTGTTTCAGTATTGCATATGTTTTGCTCACAGGTAAAGATATACCCTCTAAGGAGAAAGCAGAAAAAAAAGCACCTGGTGAGCTATGGCTCCTTTCACTGCAGAATTCCTAGGTCCCCTCTGCAGGATTATGAGGGGGGGCACCTCAGCCCCAAACATTCTTTTGCTATGGATCAGATCAATTCCTTTATCTTTCCTCATATCAGAATGCTGTTGTGATATAACACCATTTATACCGAGGTTCTACTAACATTCATTACACTATAATGAGCATTTTGGGCAGAAATCCCATAGAAGAAGATTTATAACACTGTCTGGATGCATTTATTATATCAAGCAGAATAAAATCAAAGAAATGCAAGTACATGTGTTTAAATGAAAAGCTTTGCATTGCTCAAGCAAAGAAGATAAAGACAGTAAAAAATGCAAGCAGAAAAAACTAATTATGAAAATCAAAATCCTTTTGAACAGTCTAGATGGTCATTTGGAAATAAATCTCTATTCTTAATGCCTCAAAACTCCTGCTATGCCAAGCTTATTGCCAGAAGAAAGGCTGCTAACAAAGATAATTTTCTTTCATTAACATACAACAACGTATTTATATGAAGAAATTCCAGATGGAGAGCAAGACTTTTTACCTCCCTCTGCCACCAACATGCTGTAGAGTCAACCTTCCTTAAAATACATGATCTGCTGAATTAAGGGAAAATTGAGTAGCTCACAGAAAAAGAACAAATAAAGGAGGACAAATTAAAAGCTTGGCATGACATGTTAATCTCTTTTGCTTTAATTCTTGTGTTTAATGTCAGTTGGAGAGAAAAAGAAGTAAAAGACTACAACAAAGCCGTGTGTCCTGCATGCAGCATGCTCAGCAGGACTTCTGCCAAAAGCACGATGTTTTTATCAAAACAGCTTCTGATTAATCTTTCCCTCTCCCCCTGACAGTCCTGTGTGTTTTCATCTCTTGATTTAGAGCCAAATTAGCTCCCCATTCCAAGGTTTAATACTCTTGAAAGCCTCATTATGGCAGCTATCTGCCCAGAGGCACTGCATGTAAACTAAAACACAACCCCCAGTACATGATGCCAATGCTACATGAAGGAGATAAGACAGTATTTCTTTGACTGTGCAGAACCACTGTAGCTGACTGTTATGTGGCAGATTTAGGACTTGCTCATACCCTGATGAGCCCAGCTTGGAGCTAAGCAGGATCAGTCCTCACCGCCAGGACTGAGTCTCAAGTCTGGCTACTGGCACTTGCAAAATGACAGGCTGCTACAGGGAATCCTCAATTTGAACCTTCCCATCAATAATGTCAGAGGCAGAAATGCTGGCTACAGCTGAACACTCTTTTTGGTTGGTTGAAAAGCCATAGGCTAAACAAAATTTTAAAAAATTAAAAGGAGGGATGGGAAAAAAGAACCCACTTGAAACACCTCTCCCGTTTGTATTCCTTGTCAATGACCCCACTACAGCAGCAGGTTTCTGACCAGAACTCCATGCCAGAGGGAATTACATTGCTCACTGCCTCATCTGGGTCCATCTCAGAGGCACCAAGGATCACAGCAGCCCTGGCCATTAATCCCTTTACAAATAAAATCCTGGCACCAACGCTTTTGCTTAAACAAAGGAGACACCAGTAAGCACAAAAGGAAGAGTCAGAAGAACAGGACTGTTCTTAACCAGAATGACTGCATGCTTTGGCACTGGGACCAACAGGATGGCTCCAAGGTTTCCACCCTCTCCTTTGCCCATAGCTGCCCATGCTGGGGGGCAACTGGAGCCTGGCACTGCATTTCTAAGGAAGTTCTGAATTGCAATTCAGGCCAGCCAGGGCCTCCCAACCAGCATTTTTTTTTTTTTTTTGCTCATGAGGTTTCCACACACATCCAACCTTGGAGAAGAAAGGAGCATGACAGGACTGTGTGCTTGCAGCAGACAGGAGGCAACTTCATGGAAGAAGCCACAGAAAACCACTCAGCCCTTAGCAGCTACATTTCCAGGGAAAGATCTTGCAATGCTTCAATCCCATCTCTTGGTGGAAGGCAGCAAAGCATTTAATGAAAGAGCACGAAGCACTCTTGGCAGCATCTTTTTTATTTACTAACAGGGCTGTCCTGATCTGGTTCTACAGTCACAGAAAGGAGGCAGAGGGGTCATGTTTCACTTGGGTGAGTTCAGGGGTTTTGTGGACTGTTGTCCCCAAAGTGTTCCCTGCCCCAGAGCCTGCTCCCATCAGCTCACACCACCTCTCAGTCAAGCTGCACAGATTCATTAGTTCTGTAACAGCTTTCTTTATCTAACTGTTTTTCTTTTCTGCAGCACATCTCTGAGGCATAAACCACGTCTGGAAAAAAAAAAAACTAATTAGTGTAGACAGCACTGCAATGCAATTCTCAATCTGAACAGCCACTAAGTTTTCAGGAGAGAATGCAAAGCGATAAATGCTGGTACACTGAGAACTAATGAAACCTCTGAAAATCATTGCAGTAGAGAGATCCAATTGTATAAGGATTTAGATTTGAAAAACCATAAGGAAATGCCTTTTAATTACCATTATATATGTAAAGACAACAGTTACTTTGCTACAGTGCTTGTTTAAGGCTTTATTGTTAATTAGTTTACACAATGAAGCGGAAGAATGTTGAGGGGGAAAAAAAGAAAGGTTATTTGCTCTAAATATTAACATTTGTCTGTTAATTTTGCTAGAAGTTCATTCATAAGCTGTACCACAGTTCAAAACTAAGGATGAGAAAACCTTTTCTTTGCTACACTGTGGAATTTGCAAAATGCAGTTTATGCCATGGAGAGCAGACACAAATATTGCAACTATTTCCTTAATATTTCCTTAAATGTTTTTCATTAAAGCTTTGGCACAGGATGGGAAAGCAGCAACACATCACTGAGCTTCTACCAGAGCTCAGCCAGCCCCACAGAACAACAAATCAATTCCCACTCTGTTCCACCAGCTCAACTTCTCAGGAGCTGGGAGGTACCCAGGCTCCTGCATCCTCACATTCCTTCCCAGCCAGCCTCACTGATGGAGATGCTTGGCTACATCCTTTGGGAACAGGGACTGGGGTTTCCAAGAGGGTTCAAGGGGCAAACTGGATTTCTACTTGGGCCCTGACTGTGTGTGAAACATTCTGGTGTCTGTTCTTAACAGGGAAGACATTCTGTGCTTTTAAAATATGGCAAACAGGCTTTGAGGGCAGAGCTTCCATCACCTCAGTGCCTGATTTGCAGGGGGTAAGAAATTCACCCTAATGAGAGGCTTCACAATAGGAAATGGAAGGATAAAGTAACTCCTATTTTGAAAGGCTTCACTGTCTGCTCATTCCAGTATTCTCAAAACAGCTACAACTGGCAGCACAGTCTGGGCAAGACAAGAAACCATGTCAAGACCTGAAGTTCAAACACGCAGATACAGCTTACAGAAACTCTTACACCAATCACCACCTGTTTCCCATTGACTGCTTCTTTCCTCTAAAAGGCAAGATGTTGCAGACAGGAAAGAAAACCACATCCATTTCCTAATGCCATCTAATAAACCAGCCCAGTCTTTCCTTTCCTAAAGCCTGGTTTTGCAGATAGGAGAGAAAAAAAAAAACAAGAAAAGAAAAAAAAAATCTCATAAGCTTAATAACTTGCACATTTATATGTAATCCTTCCTCATATAAATAAAAATCCTCCTAATCTTCTATTCAACTATACAAAACAAGGTCAAATGTGAGCCCAATTACTCACATGTAATGCATCTTCTCCTTGTACTGTCAGAAGCACAAAAGGTGGCAGCAGGTAGTGTCACTACCCGCTCCCAGCTCAGTGTCTAGGTGTACATCACCCCTCATCTGGGAGCAGCTTGAGTGCAAAAGCCCAAAAGGACATCTAGCCCAAAGAAAAAGGGGGTCAGAAGAGATGAAACAAGTCTGCCAATGATCAGCTCTGCAGCTCTGGGCACCTCACTCTCCATCACCACATCTTTGCCTTCCCCCCTCCTAAGCCCCCCAGAACTCTCCCTTTTTCAATCCAGACTCTGGCAGGAGTACAGGCTTCTGCTGTCCTGAGAGTTCTGTGCCTGAGTGCCTCAACCTCTCCCTGCTCAAAGGAGCTGCAAGAGAAAACAATTTACACAGTTTAAAAGCAGCTGCTAAGGATTTTCCCACTCGGCTGTCTTACAAACTGAAATGGGAAAGGCACCTAGTTATTTTTCAAGATACTGAGCTTCTACTGAAGCACAGCAAGAAATTGCTCTCTCTGCCTACCAGTTTAGTCTGTGTACAATTGAGACACGGTAACAGACAATACTGGCATAAACCAAGTACACATAATAGTTTTTGCCTTAATACCATCAAGCTCTTTAAAATAAGTTAATATTAACACAGAGGATTTCGACAGATGCTGTATCTCTTTTCAGCAATGAAAACTGTAAAGCTGAGACCCCATTTGAAAAAAAAAAAAACAAAAAAAAAAACCAAAAAAAAAAAAACCCCAAACATATCCAAGAGTTAAAATAGACAAGCCTTCATTTTGTGGTCTTCTTTCTAGCTATAGGCCAGTGACAAGCACCTTTACAAGTGTCCCCTCTTCCCAATACAGTTTTTGAGGCAGGAACAGGCAAAATACATGAAGTTCAGGAAGATCACTAAAATGATGTTTGTACTTAGTCCCTGAAGATATTTTATTATGTGGGAAAAATACCATCTTAAAATCCTAATAAAGATTTTTTTTTATCAACACTTCCACAATACCCAGTGGTCTAATGAAAGAACTTTCAGCTTTTTTTTTTTTTTAATGTTCATTAAATCCCTACAACAGTATCCCTGAAATGAGAGTTCAGTAGCACACCAAACTCACTCAGGATTAGCTTCTCACCGGAGTTGTAAGAGTGTAGTAGGAAAAAGAAAAAAAGCTCTGAAGACTAAAATCAGTAACTTTTGATGCACCTCTAGTGTCAAATCAACAAAGAGGCACATCCTGAACATCTGGCAAACACACACACAATAAGCTACATGCAAGATGAGCCTCATTAGATAAATCCATTAGTGAACTGTCCAGACAAGAAGCCTGTCCTCCTGAAGGCACTTTCTTCATTTGTAGGACAAATTTACTTCTTCATAGCACATCAGAATTCAGGCTGCTGCTCCACCCAGCATCACCTTGACCTTCACACAGTGCACGACTTCACTGAGCCCATTACAGAGTCCTGGGTAACTCCAGGAGAAAGAGGCAAGGGCACAGAGCCCAGCCAGGCAATGCTGATGAGCAGCACACCTTCAGACAGGGTACAGGACTAAACCCCGTGCCAGGGACCTCACCAGCTCTGAGCCATCTCCAAAAATCTTTATAAAGTTAGAGGATGCCTTGGGGGACTATTGAAACTTATAATCAAATGGGTTTGGGCAGCAAGAGGAGCCTTGGGATGTTTCCTTTTAACCATTTCCTATTGCTCCTCCAGATCTTTCATTGACACTTGATGCAACTCTTACATAACACCTTGCCTTCCCTGGGATCCTCAGGGCTCCAGCACTGGCTGCAATATCCTCCAGACAGACACACACTGCAGGAGAGGGCAGAAACACTGCTGGGGACATGCTGAGCACAGCAGGAATGTCTTCACTTCATTTGAGTACTGAAGAATCCAAAAAAGTCCATGATGGGAGACCGGCTGACAAAAAGCACCATCTTTAGGAAACTGCTCACCATCAGTCAACTGGAGAACATCCACAGGAGGAAATTCACATTTGTGTCCCACTGCAGGGCCCGTGAAAGCCTGAGTCCTGTGATTCAAGCATAGAAGGCTCTGACTGATGGTAAAATGTAGATGTTTCCAATTCAAAGAAATAGGGTTGGCATCTGCTAGAGGGCAATATCAAATCCAAAGAGCTGCCTTGACAGATCTCCAACGGCATTTTAGTTCTCTGGCCTGTATTACTGATGTGCAAATCAAACATAACAGGATTTTTTATTCATTTAAACTCACCTTCATTAGCTATTACTTTAGTTTTAAATGGTGTCTAAGGACCACTATCATCAATTCCACAGCAATAAATTGCCTAAATAAAATATAAGCATAAATTACTTATGTAAGAGATACTTTTGCCTTATTAACACAGGTCAATCTAAATACCTATGTCTGCATTCATAAATTTTTTCAAGCTTTCTAACTACATCATGTACTGCTGCTAGAGAAACCAGTAGCCTACCTACACATTACTTGTCCAGCAAAAGCATTTTGGGTTAAAGTTCTTTATTATATTTGCTTTTTTATTAAATGTCTGTTTAAACAGTCTCTGAATTTAGCATACATCATCTCCTACAAAGACATCTTTGTTAACTGTGTCCTTTCTTCCCTTTCTTTGCACAGTTGACAACCCAAAGACAAAACCCCAAAACCAAATTTGTACCTCTTGCACTGCATAACCATGAGATGTCTGAAACCTGGGGTTTGGGTTTTACAAAGCAGAAAGAAGAACCAGTGTCAGAAACAAACATTTTGATACAGTATGGTTATAATGAATAAACACTACGTAGAAGAAACAGCAGGAACCTGAATTCTCTCCCTGTGACCATCCAGTCCATCCTTGTGAAGTGCCCTGCTGTGAGACCAGTGGGCAGAACTTGGCTTCTGAATGACTCTGAGATGCCCCTGAAGCTGGTGGGGGCAGGCACTGGCTCATGAACATCTCCAGGATGGAGGAAGTGCTGGAAAAAGACATGAATTCTGTTCCCTTTAGAACAGCCTTCTGCATGGAGCTCCATAAGAAAAGAGATAGGGAAGAACCCAAAATCCCCACACCAAAAAAATCACCCAACTGCAAGCCAGGGAGCAAAGAAGAAACCCAGAGAAGCTCATTTCCACCATTAAAAATACAATGTTAGAGGATAAAAAATACAAAGTGCTGGCCTAGCTTATCCCGGGATGAGCTTCAGTTCATTAAATATTTGTTCTGTCACAGAAGCAAAGCAAGGAAACTTGAAAATACTTGCAGAATCCTTCATCCATATGCTTGGATTTGTTAATCCAACAATGAGAGTACAGGCATGAACAAAGCTAACACCCCTGGTGCTTCACCCTGCCCAAAGAGGAAACAGGTCTTAGGACTGTAAATCACACCTCTTTCCTGACTTTTATGATGTTTAATGCTGCTCAAATCCTGCCTCTGCAGCAGAGAATTAATTCCTCATTAATTACTGCATTTCTCAGATGATGAAAATCAGACTGAAGGCCACCTGAGCACCTCCAGCACCATGTAACATCCTGCCTTTGCCTTCCACCCTCCTGCTGCCATCAGTGACACCCCTTCCCCTTCCTCACCACTGCTGCTGTTGGACCTCCTGCAGAACTGACAGATAGGGACCTGACCTGAATTGCTTTGGAAAAAAGGCAGAAATGAGATTTGGCCAAGCATCTCCTGCACAGGTGGAGACAAGCACCTTCACATGAAAGAAGGGATGTGTTTTCATCCTTCTTCCTCCCAGTCTCTTTTCTCTTCAAGAAAAAACAGCACTAGAAAAATATTGTGCAAGAAACAGATGGAGGAGACAAGGAGGTAAAATAAAAAAAACCAGCTTATTATTTGGTATAAATCTACTCTGGTTCCTAAAGGAATAAATAAAGTAAAAAGAAAAGACATTCAATACACGTAGCTTTCTCCTTTCACAATATTGGGCTGGTGCCCAGAATTGAAGGAGTGATGAGAGTTTGTTCATGTGAGCCAAAAGAAATGGCTCTCACTTGTTGATAGTATCCTTTACAAGATAACAATTCCAGTGTTTGCCACAGATTACATCTAATTCTTGCAACATCTCAGACTGGAAAGAGTTTCTGCTTTTATTAGTTTTGAATAAGCTCAACTTCCCTTTTACTCATTTTCCTTGAATGCTCCTCTTCTACCTGACATTAAATCTCACTTTGGACATTTACTCAATTAATTTGCCTTAATTAAATTGAGATTACTCCAGTTAGGAAGTGGAGTGAACTGAAATCAAATTAAAGCAACTTTAATTTTGAAAAGTGTGCAAACACAGAGGTTTAATGAGGTTTAAATAATCCTTTTTAAATTCACACCTCTAGTTAATTTAATTCAGCTTTCCTGAAGATCCCTGTATGGACATGTTCTATGTCAAGCTGTATTTGAGAAAAGACAGTGAAGGGAAGAACAACATGCACATACAGAAAGAGAGAAAAAAAGATGATAAAGGCAGTTCTGTCTACAAATATTTGCAACAGAATGAGATCACTTATTTTTCTGCTTTTAAAAACCCTGCTATCAACAGAAGTACAAGGGATGAGTGAGGCTGACATCCTCAGCACATCTTTTTCATCACTTACACAAGAGGGCAAAGCAATGAAAGCACAGACCTGAGATCCATTTTTCAAGTGGAGCAGTCAAAAATTATAGAGCAAAGCAACTAACAGCAACTAAAGCAACAGACACACATTAAACCTTATTCTAAGGTGGGACAGACTGGGACCACAGGCATTTAAAGGACTGCTCAAAGATACCCATGACCCACAGAAAGGAGTGTGACTGTGTGACACGGCAGTGATGGCCATGTCATCGTGCACGGTCTGCTCAGGGTCACTGGGAACCCCTCTGTCCTCCCCCAAGGGGCAGCATGAAACCAAGGAGCAGGCTGGATGTTTTATTTGACACTCCCCCAGACGACCACACCAGGCTGAGCAAGGCAAGACAAATGTGGCTCCACATCACCAGCCTTTTGGTTTTGACCTCCAGCTCCAGGATCAAACCATCTGTTATCAATAGTTGGTTGTGGCTGCAAAGCTTTGGTTCACTGACTTGAGCACTGCCCCAAACCCCCACCCACATTCTGCCTTTTTGCTTGTCAGGAGCAGCCTCTTGGCAGTGCAGCTGCTCTCGGTGCTCAGGGCACCTTCTTGGACATCCTTCCTGGCTGATTTCTGACATCCTCCAGCCATCATTTCTCATTCTGCTGTGCACTCTCAGACTGGAAGATGTGTTTTCCCCTCTGCAGTGATATCTGCTCATTCTGGATGTAGCTGAAGACTCATCCAGAGCACACCAGGCACTCTCAGCACACGCTCACAGGCTGGGGTGTGCCTGAGCACCATTTCCCCACCACTGAGGTCAGTCTGATCCACCCTGCACAGGAACAATGACCCACAGCCTCCAGCAGCCATCCCACGTCTGCACAAAGCACACAGGGCTTGCCAGGAGTAGCTAATGTCACTATTTTCCCACACCTCTCCACTTTAAAAAAATAAAACTTCAGACACCAGCAGCATGTGCACAGACAGCTGTGTGTCCATGCTGGCACACTCACAAACAGACCCATTGCTCTCCTTTGGGATTTTACTGTTCTTACCACTACCAGAGACACAAAGGAATTGGTGAGATGCTTACACACATGCTGCTCAAATCAAGGTTTTAAAAGAAATGTGTGCCAGAGTCTATTTATGGCCCTGGAAACTGTGCAAACTACACGCATTTGCTACCTCTTCACCAACTCAAGCTGCCATAATGCACTGATTAGGCACTGACAGCAAAATAAAACTCTTGGAGTTTTCATATAAAGACTGTCACAGACTAATTCAAAGACAATTTCAAATTAGGCAAGCAAATCCCTGTCCAAACTTTCCTTCAAATATGAATTGCTGGTTTAGTTCTGGCATTCACATTTTCAGCTCAAAATGACAGGATTTTTCTCTGTCCTCCTGCAAATTTAACAAACCACTGAAACACAAGGTTTATCACTGAGTCACTCACACCTGCGTAGTCCTGCTCATCGGTAATACCAGCTGTAATTTAAATTCTAGGAAAAATAAAGACTGGAGGGGTGGTGGAAGGAAGTGAAATAGCATTCAGGACAATACAAAGATGCTCAGCCCTTAAATAATCCCAGAACACCATTTAGGTTCAGAGACCCTGGCAGGAAAAGATTTCCAGTGAGCCAAGGGCACTGGGAATTAATTTCCCCTCTCCTCCCAATACAAAAGGAAGAGGCAAAATCAATTTCTACCAACAGAACTTACACTGGGAAGCCACAGGGAGTAGGTTAATTGTGAGATTGTGAAGAAAAATAACACTTGCTACAAAGCAATTAAAAGCTGGTCTCATGAGTGTTCAGAGTCCTTTTCAATTTACTTAAAACAAACATGTTTCCCTAAAAAGAAAAAAAAAAAAAAATCAAAACTCCTCAACCTTCAACACAAGCTCATTACTCCCTCTAGATTTGTCCAAAACAAGTGCTCACACTGTGCTTTTACAGAGACTAGGGAAATACAACCAAAGTATTCTGCTGTAATTTCCATACAGGATCTCAAATGCTTCACAAATGTTCAGTACAGCAGGGAAGGGTCAGCCTTGTGCTGACACAGAGTCAGGCACCTGGAGATGCTCCAGGTCACTGCTGCCTCCCAGGGAACAAACACTGGGGTGGAGCAGCAGCACACATGGTTTCAGTGAGGATAAAAGACAGATTTGCTCAGACTTTTGCAGAGACAGAAGAGGGGCACGGAGCAACACTGGCTTTTCTCACAACTCATCCAAGATGCTTTCCTGAGCCAAAATCTCCACTGTGGCAGCAAAATCAACCTTCACACTGGCACCAGTGTCAGGCTGGGTTTCACTTGCTGCACTGGGACCTGCACAGCCACAGAGGCTCCTGATCCCACCCAGCCTTGCTGCCCACACCAGCCAGTGCTGACCTGCAGGAAGGCAAATCCCAGCCTTTTGGGATGGGAAAGGGCTGGTTTGGTCACAAAACAAAGCAATGCTCAGTGCCTTCTCCTGGCTAACAGCCCCATCTCTCCATTTCCCTGCAGAAGTGAAGGAATGGGGCTGTATCACACTAAAGACACAGCAGCAAGGGCTGCATCACCAAAAAACCAACTCTTTGCATGAGAAAGAGAGCAAGTCAAAGAGGAGATAATAAAATGAGTTTTAAGCAATTAATAAACAGTAAACAAAAGTCAGCATTCTGCAAATTGCAGAGGAAGCTGATAGCAGCTCTGGGGCAGTGACCAGCCCTGCCAGCAAACACCTCTCTGCCTTTCAGACAGCCCTGAAGAGCTCTCAGGCTCACAGGGGAGAAAACCATACCAGGGCCTTTCCAATTAGGAGGAGGCTTTTGGAAAGGATATTAAACCTCATGTTTTGGGGATTAAGTCAGTCTTTATGTGTTAGAGATCAGGATGTGGCTAACAGTAGGAGATAGATTATCTGCATCTGCCACTGGGGAGGATTTACACCTTGTGAAGCATCTGTGCCTGCTATTGTCAAAACCATTCTTCAGCCTGAGCCAGCAGCTTCCACAGGCAAGGAATGCAAAGATTTCTGGGTTGTGTGCAAAGGTCCTCAGTGCCAGCATGTAAGACTTTTCAGTAATTCAGAAGAACTGAAATGAAATCTTGATTGCATCAGGCCATGTAGAACTTAATTTTTATTTGTAAAAACATGGACTTGGCTGTGACTTGGTAAATTTACCAAAGGAAACATCCATCCTTCAAGCCTGGTGTTTAATAAAACCCAGAAAATCTACATGACGGGCAGAGTCTCCTGAAAACATCCTGGATTTCTACAGCTTTCTTTTTGAGCAAAAAAAGGTGCATAAATGGCCCACGAATAGCAAAGAATCCAGATCTTCACTCAATCCATCCCTCCATAAAATCACTGCTGTAAATATGGGAAATAGCTGCTGTTCAAGACAGGGCCATGGCGTGGCCATCCCTGGGGCACCCACATGTGCACACTCTCAAAGAATTTTCTAGGTTTTCTCACTCTGCTTTCCACTATCTCCAAGTTCTTTAACACCAGCAGAATGACTGATATCCATTTAGCATTACAGCACCAAAAACAAACAGCTCATTAAACCTCCAGAAAGCTATTTCAGAGAAATAGATCAGTTGAAATATTCCCAAAATTTATCTTCCATAAAAGCTGATAATCACATGCTCATAAGAAACAAATGTTCAACCAGAGTCAGTTTTGTAATATATTAATTAACATAATTTTCATCGGCAGTGACAACAGGCCATCTGCTACTCTGGCATCACAAGAGACTGAGTTTCAAGCCACTTTAAGCTGTTTCTTGTTGTGCATGGCTGATTTTCATCTAAAAACTAAGCATGAGTTTCTCGCCTTTTTTTGGATATGCACTTCCCAACAGGCAGCAAACAAACTTTTTAGCCTGGTAACCCAATCCCCTGTATCAGCTGCTCGTGTGGCACCCAGCAGCTGGTACAAGGGCTGTTCCTCCAGTAGCCATGCCAGCATCCCTGGCTCCAAGTCAGAGCCTATCCCAATAGGAAAATCCATCTACAGGGGCAGTCAGCACGGCTTTCTCTGCAATAAATTAAGTGCAAACTTCAATGGCAGAAGCTGTTATCTGGTTTATCAATAACATTGGCCAAGGGGCAGAACTGCTTCCAACACAAACTCGCTGACTTGTAGCCAACTGGTGACCTCAGTCATCTCGTTTTTATTTCAGAGGTAGCGAAAATGCCAACAGGAAACCATGTCTGTTTGTCCTGTCTCTCTCTACCTTCCAGTTTCATAGTTTATACAGAAGAATACAAAAATGGGAGAGGTTTTCCTAACTGCCATTGTCACTCACAGGCTCCTATAACTCAAAGTCATTGTTTAATTACTCCCAAATAGCACCTGACTCTGTAGAACCCCAGGATGAATAACCATCATTTTAGGAAAGACAAAGATTTAGGAAAATCACTCACCTACTGGGTAATAAGTCTCCTGAGCTTCAAGAGGAAAAAAGAACCTCATTGTAAAGTTGAAAAGCAAGTTTATTTACTCTGCTATTTATAGCCTAATTATGTAGATGAGCAAGCTATTTCCAAGTCAGCCCTGATAAACTGCAATAATTTTAAAAAGAGAAAATCCCTTGGTAGGAGAGGTTTAGTCAGTCCCCAGATTTGAATCCAAGCTGGGAAATGAGGACCAGCATCCAGCTCTGCAGGCCAGAATGGTTTCTTAAACATCTGTGCCACACTCAAATCCACACTGGGGCTTCAAATTCACACAAAGTTGATGCTCCTGGAAGTGGTCATCCTATAGCTTTGAGATCTGCTGATCTCTCTTCATCCCTCAATCACTCGGTGATTGCCAATCAATTGCCAATTGAGTCCCAATTGGCCCCCAAATCATCAGAGCCCCAAAATTTTTGAGAGAGGATGCTCTATCCTTCACAGGTCTGTAAGACATCAGGCAAATGGATGCTGATGGCTACTAACAAATGTAACTAGGTCACCAGTGAACATTCCCAGGCTTTGACACAAAACATTTTCCAAACAAAGTCTTGCGACACTGATAAAGGTCATTTACCAGAAATCAATATTTGGAAACAGACTCCTGAGTGCAGCAGATTAACACTGGTGACAATGATATTTACTTTCACTACAGGTAATATTTGCAATAACAGAGCACTGTTTTATCCTATGTGTGACACACACAAGGAAACCTAAACTATTTAAATGTAAATGAGAACGTTCATATTTGACACCAAGATTTTGCTATTTGCCAGAAGCATTAAAGGATTTCTATTTACCAATTTCAGCAGGCAGTGAACCATGTGTTCCTTTTACCAGGCATTGGATGGGCCCTGTGTAGCTCTTGCCTGACCCTTTCCAGTCTCCTGTCCCCATCCCATAGATTACATTAATCCTCTTGTTTGTTCTTTCTTTAATTAAATGATTCAATCTTTCAGGCAGACTGTGCACAGATATCAGCAGATAAAACTTTTTAAAAAACCCTGACTGTACTCACAGGAATAATCTTTACCATGTTAATTAGCAACCAGAATCACAAGGAAACACACCCAAGATAATTAAGGGAGAAGCACGCGGAGAGAAATTTTAAGTATAGCAAGCCCAAATTTCATCAAGATCCAGATTCTGGCTGTTGCTTCTCATCTCTGATAAACAAGGAGATAAGTGACCTGACAGAACTGAGAGTATATCTTTGTTAGAAGGTTTTTTAATGGGCATATTAAATAAATATCTGCTCAGGCAGGTTGAAGAAAAGTTGATCCTCTCTGGTAACAAAATACTTCAATTTCCAAGATCCCTTCAGAAGATGTTTTATAATACTTTATGGTGACATTTAACACAGGGACCAATGTCCTGTCTCAGGCACCAACCAACAGGAGAACAACTCAGCTGGAAACAGCTGAGACTGCTGGGGAGAGACAGACTCATAACCTGGAAAGGAGTTGATAAGCTCTGGGAAGGCCTTGATGGATTTTGATGGATGATGCAAAGAAGTTAGTTATGATTTAACTTCCACTTAATTTTCTCTCCTTAAATAAAATGATTAATTACACAATAATCCAAGAAACTGGCCACTGCAACAACGTAACCACCAGCTTTAAGCAGTTATCCCAAGGAAATGATAAAGGCTTCTTTGATCCACTAATGATATTTCAAGTGAGAACAATTTTGTATTTAAGGGGGAAAAAAAATTTACAGAAACTCTTTGAAGTGCTGCCTCTATAGCAATTAAAAAGTGACAGTCTGTAGAGAACAGGAGGATATGTTCTATTTTTGTATAGTGCTAAATAGGTAATGCCATGCCAAGACAACTCAGGGCTGAGGCCAGCCTGGCAGATATTCCCAAGAAATGCATGAGCACACATTTGCCAGCAGAGCCTCCCTGCATCCCACACCAACCCTCTCCAACGCAGGGCAGGGAAGCTTTGGGCTGGGTATAGATAAAAACACATCTGCTGGAAAACATCTTTATAAAAAGAGAAGATGTAAAGCATGAGGCAACCTCTAGAACTTTGAGCACTCTCACTAATGCCACTCTCTGTGAACCACCAGGGGCTTTGGACACTGCTGTGCCCACCTGCCCACTATGGCACAGGAGAAGGCTCCTTATGAAGGCTTTTAACCACCAAGCCAGTGAGGTTTGGAACATTGAGACAAGAACAGGAAAATTATGTAATTAAATTCTCTGAAATATTGTGTAAGGTATATATATATATATATATAGTATAAGGTGTGTATATATATATAGGGTTCTTATACAATATATATATATATTGTATAAAACCCCCTCCTGGCACTTAGGGGTCTGAAGAAATGACCCAGTTTTGTACCTCAAACATGCAAAAAAGAAATCTTCCACACAGCAGCTAATGAAACACCAAGATCTATCTTTATCCTTCAGCAGGGGTAACACCTCAGTAGCTCAAGCAGATAACATTTCTTTTGCAGTACAGACAGCTTTTAAATAAATAGCAGATTTGAAAATATTATGGTTTTGATTGACAAAGTTATTAACTTCAAGTGCTTTGTATAAAAGAACAACAGTTTGTCTTTAGTTACCTAATGCCGATGGTGTGATGTGTTTCACCTTGTTCATAATTCAGGACAGGACATGTTTTTGCTGTTAAGGACATTGTTAATTTGACATCTAATCATTTGGAGAGAAGTCATAAGTGCTTTCACAGCCACATTTCCATAGTCTTACAAAATATTCAGAAGCCTCTCCTCCAGAAGACTTGCACAAACCACAGGAGAACGCTACGAATAGATGAGACCAGAAGGTACCACACCATGGTGGCACTTCTGTACACAAATGAACCTGGTAAGAGACAAAAAAAGGACACTTTGTCTAACAGACAATAATTTAGTACCTGTAAGAATGCCACATGCCACTCTTAATAAGTGATCTGAATACTTGAGTGCACTGCATGACCCCAACAGCAGCCACACACCACCAGGGTCTCTGACAAAGGATCAGAGCTTCCCTGTGCCCAGCTGCTCCTCTCCTCACAGACAAACATGGCTAATAGTCACTTACTGATTGCTCACCCAGGGGAGCCCAGCAGCATGGGCTCCCTGCCCCAAACACTCCAGCTCACAGCCAAAGTGGTGGTGCCACACTCCTGCCATTCTGTCACTGTGCCACACAGCTCAGTGGCTGCAAAAGAAGAAACCCCTTCGTGCTGTGTGATATTTATGCTGATAACAAGCTTTTAAAAATTTAAAGCATGTGAATAAAAGCTTTTGTGGTCAGACAAATGGCCCATATGCTGGCAATTAAATTTTATACTGGCAATATGGATGATTGTCTGCTACCAGAACATGAAAGCTCCTTCTGACTTTCAGAAACTTGGCTGGGACTCCACATACTTCTGCAGAATCAGGATGCACAGCACCCAAACGGGTCTCCAGGATTCCTTGATGGGCCACTGGGCAGGAGCAGGGCTGGAAGTGCACTTTTCCTACAGGGAAAGCTCTGTTTTTGCCACTTGTCCCAAGCTGTGTCTCAGGGCTTCCCCATCCTGCACACCCTCTCACTGAGTAAGCCCTCACATCCTTGGGCTAGAGTTTCAAAGCACAGAGCCAGCCCAGAGCCTGGCTTTAGCTCCTGTCCAGCTGGCTCCATGCTCCCCTCCCTAGTGCAGGGAGTCAGGAATGAGCCAACTGCAAACACAAACCAAATCCCTTCCAAGCTCCTGCTGCCTTTAATCTCTTGCTTATTGCAGTAACACTGAACTTACAGATATTACGGGTAGAGAAAAAGGAATTGGGATTTTTTTTTTGGTTTTACATGTATTTCACACAGTCAGTGCCTCCAAGTTTGCTACACATAACTAAGTGCCAGTTCTGTCCCCCCTTCAGACCATGCTGCTTCAGTAAAGCACATGATTAACAAAAGCATCAGTTGACTGAATTGAGATGATCCAAAAGCCACTTAATCCTCAGGGAAAAAAAAAAAAATCTGTTAATAAAACTGCATCTACTAACAGGTCACTAAATCCTAGGCTAAATTCAAGGGCAAGCCTTACCCTGCATGCACACACTATCATTTTGCACACGGACACATTGGTGTCACCCAGATGTTGCACTGTTTGTGGCACTTGGTAAGGCAATAGTGATCTCTGAAATACATATGCTAAATCTTTAAATCTTAAATACTGACCCTTCATAAACACAGACAGAAAATCCCAGGCACTGGCTCATGTTTGGATTCCAGCAAAGAGCTTGTAATACACAAGCTCTTTGTTTTTAACTTAAGTTTTAACTTAACTTTGTGCTTCATGTTGCAATTGATAAATAAGGCAGGGCAAAGCATGAGTAAAAGCTTAATTCCTCCCCCCACAGCACAAACCTTATGAGTAAGACAGGTTCCATACAATGAAGAACTTCAGATTCATGGCCAAGAGGGATCTACCAGGCAGGCACCATTTTTCACACCAAAGCCTTGAGCCAAAAATACTAAATCCCATCTGAAGTCTTTCCCATTACATCAGAAAATTGACATTTACATTCCTGTATACAAAAGTGAAATAATTTCCTTTTCATTTCCTGAAGGCAGAAAAATAGTCCCTCCAAAGGAAGAAAGCGTTCTTCTTATAATTAAAGTTTAGATTCAGAGTTCTGCAGCAATGTACTGCCCTGGGTTTGCAGATATGTCATTAGGCGTGATTACTTGCAAGATCCCATGAAAATGAAAAATGAGATGGTCAAACTCCTGGGTACAGAAATAATTGCTTTTATGTTGGATTGCTCGCTTAATTCCAGGGAAAGGTAAGTCTCTGATAAACTGTAGTCCTTATCATATTTCCAAATGTGTGATGTTACAGTTCATTTAGGTTTCCCTTCCTTATCGCTGCTTTTCCTCAATACCACTCAAACTTCAAAACTCATTTCACTTCCCTTCTTATACCAAATAGTCATTGCTATTGTTGCTGCTCTAAAAAACTGAAGTCTGTATATATAGAAGAAAACCATGCAAAAATGTAGGAAGCCTTGGCCTTGAACTCCCCCAGTGCCACCACACTTTGCATCTGCAGTTAAATCATCCCTCCCTGGCTGAGCAAAGAGCAGCTGTAACACTGCAGCTGTAAACAGAAGACATTTTACTATCTACAGGCAAAATAGTCTGGCAAAAGCTTCATTATTTTAAAGAACAGAGTAATCACTGTAAATTTCCCATGGTAGCAGGGAGACAGAGCAATTAGACACAGCCCAGAGGGCTGACCAACACACTTCAGAGTTCCCAGTCATTTGCAAAAGCTTTCTGACCAAACTTTGGTGGTTTTTATTTCTCCCTAGAAATCAGAGCAATCTGTCTCCTGAAAACACAAAGCAAACATAACGCCAGAAAAAATAATAAAGACATAAGAGAGAGATGAAATTGCTGATGGATGTTGCTGGCAGAACTTCTGTACAAGCCTACCTTCTGCTCTCTTCAAATGGGCTTTGCCACACTGGGACCATTTGTTAGACCACAGCCACTGCCAAACTGCAAGATGATACCCCTGACAGTAACACAACTCATTACTCCCTGATTTATGGAACAAGAGCTCGGGAGGGGCCAGCACACAATCTGGGAAAAAAACACCAAACACCAAATCCATCCACAGAGGTGACATTTATTAGGTTTACACATTTTATAGTAGCACTAAGTGTGCTCCTAGAAGAGGCAGAGAAAATGTGCTTATTCAGAAGGAAAATTCACTGCTTGTACCTTCCAATCTGCTTTATTATACAGCAGCCCATGGCAAGTGCTCTGTTTAAGGACTGGCAGCACTTTGGGCACAGATGCCTCCAGGGAGAGACACTAACACATTTGGAGAACACCTTGCAGATGGAGCCAAAACACTCAGCTTCGAGCTGTGAAGGTTTTACACTTGACAAATGTTTGGGTCACAGTAGAAAACACTCCCTGTATCTTCTTCCATTTTTCCCTGAAGGCACCAAGACCAGGCCACCAACTCTTCCTTCTTTACATCTGGAGCTGTGCCTCCACATGAGCTCACCTTGCCTTTGAGTCCAAATGTTTTGGGACATGCAGGAGACCAACAAGAAGCAAAGAATTAGTGCTGTCTCCTGACTTCTCTTCCTTTCCTGCTGCCTCCTTGCCTCAGGTTGAGTTCTGCAAGGTGTTTTAACCCAACAGCCTGCAGAAGTGCACACACAGTCCCAGCCAGGCCTGGCATGCACTGCAGCAGAGCTCTGCAGCATCTCTGCATGTCCTGGCACCAGTGGCCCTTGGACCACTTCGCCCATGGGAGATCTGCTATCTTGGCTCAAAAGTTTCCCAAGCTACTGTCACAAGAAATAGCAAGTGACTTCTGACACCCTCAGCATTATCCACAGACAAAAATCTTATTTAAATTTCCAGAAAAGCCACATGGAGCCAAGATGAGAGGGGCTGAAACACCCCCAGAGGTGGACAGCAGCACCCAAACTCCCTTCCCTGCCCAAATGGACAGTGCTTTCCCTGTGAAGTCTCCAAAGACAGGCTCCAAGAGCCCATAAAGGGTCTGGTGTCCCACTCCCCACTCAAACTCCCTTCTGGGGCTCACAGGGTCCCGAGGGAGGGGAATTTCACAGCGCTTCATTGAAACAAGCTGCTATAGATCAGACAAGAGTGCTAAAGGAGTGAACACCCAGCACACCAATCCATCCTGCTAAAACACCCACATGCATGTTCCAGGTAAGTTACTGATGTGGAGCACTGGTTTTATCTAACACCTTGACCAGGAATTTAAATTGAACTGCAATCCATGAGAATTGCCAAGCTGGAGGTGTTGGTGAGGTAACAAAGTGAGAGGACAACTTCATGTTTTAAAAAGTATGCTGTTAGTCTGGGAGGAGAAAATTCATGCTTCATTTTGTGTCCAAACCAGCTGAGTAAGTAGCAGAAAACACAATTTATTTTCATATGTCACACACCTAGTGCATCCAACTCTGCCCAAGATCCCTTCCCCCTCCCCTCCTCCAATTGCCTGAGAACAAGTTAAAAAAATGAGAATGAAATCTTTAAACAGCTTGTGTTTGCAGGAATGAATGGTGTCAGTACAAACAAGTGCAATTAGTCAATCATAACAAATTGATAATAAAAAACAACATATGAAAGCTCTATTTTAATGCTATTTAAAATGACAATATTTAAACATTTTATTGTAGAACTAATAAAATTCTGTCATGTTATTATCACAGATTACTACAACCAGTGACAATCTGGTTGTAAATTAATGAATTAATACACACTAATTACAACACTCAACTACAGCTCTTTGATTAGGAAGAGAGGAAAAACACAATGATCAAATCCCTGGAGAAGAAGTGGGAAGGATTTACAGCTCTCTAACAGCAGTGTTACGAACAGCACATTAAATCTCAGACAGATGTTTCCCTATGCAAACAAAGAGCTCAGTGACAAGACCTCTAAGACTTTTTTTTTTTTTAACACCATGAAGCAGCACTGTTATAGTTTGCAACACCAGGCAGGCAGCCAGGCACGTACAAAACCACACGCACACACTTGAAAAACATGAAACACTTTCTCCTGAGCGATGCCATGGTCATCAATGCTTGATTCAAAGTGATGCTTTACAAAAAACCCAAAACCTTCAGACTTTTAAACTACAAAAAGTTAACTTCCGTATGCACAGAGTAAAAAATTACTAAGCAAGCTTCCTGCAGGCAGATCTTTTATACCTTTCTGTGCAGTCACCATGGTTAAAAAGGATTAAAATCCAGAGATTTTGAAACTGACCTTTACAGTAGCTCCAAACTTAGTACCTGAAATGGGATGAGGGTAGACAAGGTACAGGACATGGTGAAAACGAGATGTGCAAAGCCTCTAGAATACTTGGCACTATTCTAGAGTACTGTCACTGCAACAACTGGGTGGTATTAAAATGTTTCAGCTAAATAGAGATTGCAAAACTCATTTAGCACCAAAAGGTATTTGGTGTGCTGCTTATGATAACAGAAAACTTGAGAAAGGCTGACAGACACCCTTTAATTAAAGGGCATTGCAAAAGTACTTAAGGAGCATAGTTGGCCACAGGGGGGGGGGGGGAAATCAGTGCTTTCCTTCTTAAATTGGAGTGCCTCTGCATAAAGGATATGGATAATCTCTTCCCCTGCTCTAACTGAACTTCAGCTCATTTACTTGGGTTTGCCAGGAGCTGCTCAGAACTCAGTCCTATCATGCTGCAACCCTCCCCAGACCAGCTCCTAAGCCCGATTAAAAAAAAAAAAAAATTATAATATCAACCTTCTTCCCTTTAGACACTGCCAACGGTCATCTCTTTTGACACACTTTGCCTTTTTGGCACAACACTTAGAAATTGCATCATCCTTTCAACTCCACAGTTAAAAGGCATCACCACACAGGCACTGATGCTTTGAAAACCTGATCTCATCACTGCTGAGAAGTAAATATTGCTTTGGACTGCCTTTCCCTCCCTTCCCCAAGGTGATGATGATGAAGTCTTGTGCCTGCCACTTCATGAGATTCGCTGCAAGGCTGAAGTTCAAATTGATGACAGAGGTATCACAGTTACCATTTCCCATAGGGGTGAATCAGTGAGCTGAGCTGATGTACTGGGATGTGCAATCTCATATCAGATGGAAATTCCCACTCCTGACACTGCTCTTGTAACAGTGAGACCTGTTCTAACACTCCCTGTGTGCTGCAAGTCCTACAGGGTCACCCAGAGAGGCTGATCAATGCAAGGTGGCAGCCCAGGCTGTGTCCCCCTCCTTCTCACGCTGCTGTTTTAACAGGAGCAGCGATGCTCTGCCTAACGGAGCACTCCTGTCATCTTCCAGAGCAGGCTCAGAAAACACAAGCTTTGCAGCCAGATCTCAAAATAAATAAAACAAAACTCCTCTTAGGATAAAAAACAAGCTGGGTGAGAAGGACAGCCACATTCCCAGTGGAATGTGCAAGTCTGCTGAGACCCTGGGGGCCAGCGCTGCAGCTGAATGCCAGAACTGCTGAGTGGGGTCCAATGGTTTGACACAGGTCAGGCTGGATGATCCAATAGTCCCCCTGACCTAGAGCTGATAAACCACCTTAACTAAGGAAGATTTTATAAATTAAACGTATGCATAAAGCAGTAACAGGATCTTCTGAACCTTGAGTTGAAAGTTCTTTCCTAGAGGGAATAATAAATATTTTTAGAACCGCAATTGTGAAAGACAGATGTGAACCAGAATTGTTATTAAGCCTTGAGACCTTAAGTACCTCACTGTAGGAGGGATGAGGTACAGAAGAGGAGGAAAAGAGACATTTCTGACACAGATGGTGTCGTCCTATGTCACAAAATAACTCACGTACTCATACTAAAAGAGCAAAAGGAAGTAACTTCTATTTCTGGCTTCGCAATATATAGAATTCTAAAGTGGCAGTGGATTGGAGGATGGAATTGCCACCTCTCCAACCACACTGGTCAAACCAACAGTCCATCAATTCTCTCTTCCCACAAAGAAGAATGAAAAACAATCATTATTTACATAAACAGTGCATGAGAACTCCAGTAGAAATATGTAAACATCAGAAGGCATAGAAATCTTTTAAAAAAACTTAAAAAGAATAGGGTGACAGATGGTGTAACTGTACCTCTGGACACCTTTGCATTAAGGTCTCAAGGTTATTCCAGTTGAGTTTTGACTTGTAGCTAATAGGCATGAATTAACAAAGTAACCATGATGTCTGGTACTTTCACAGACATAATTTTTCTAGGTGTTTACTAGAGCTACTTTAGCTATAAATACTATATATCTATAGTTACATTTAAAATAGATATACTAGATACATAAACACACTATAGACAATACTGTATATAACATATATATTACTATTTAGTGTGTTTACTTCTAAGCACTGAAGACAAAGTCTATTTCAGTAATGTTCTGGGTATAAGTGGAATATTCATTATAGGGAAAACACAATGAAAAATAGATGTTTTTGAACCATTTGAAAAATCATCCCTGAATCTTGCTGATACAGTGATAGGTGACACTGTCATTCATAAAAGTCAGTCTGATTTGTGGAAGGTGCCATACTTCAGTTTTGCAACATGAGCTATTTGTTAGGGAGAGAATACATCAACTTTTCTTCAGGAAACGAACACTACATTAAGTTAATTTTAAATCCAACAGCTTTGTTACTTCAGTTGAATCTTTAGTCACACCATCTTGCAAACAAATGAACTCAGGGTTTCATTTCTCCTCTCTCCTGGTATTTTGAGAATGCAACTTTTTCTAAATTGTGCTACAGCAGTCCTGGATGTCCCACTCTAGTGCTTCTCAGCAATATGGATATGGAGCCAGAAAAGATTCACCACATATTGTCCTTCCTTCTCCATCCAGCAGATGAAAATACCTTCTGGATCTCAACTGATGCCATTGCTTTTATACCACCTTTACCTGCCACATACTATTAGGGGAAAAAAAAAATCACACATGTTCCTCTGTGAATAAGAAGGATATTTGCACAAGGGAAGACAAATCCCCTCACACACACAGAGCACAACAGTCCTGGAACTAAGTGACAGTCACTTCCCACATGACAGTTCATGCACAGGGCTAATGAAAAGAGAAAAAAAGTTGGTATAAACCCCATATATCAAAGCCTCACCACCTATAGTAGGATGGAGATGTGTTGCTAATGAAGACCACAATCCAAATTTCTATAGTACAGACTACTGTGGTTCTCCAGCAGCTGACAGCAATTTCAAAGTCAGGTTTCCCCAGGTCCCAGGCAGGGACATGCTTCTCCCTCCTCCTTCCTCCCTTATGCTTTCAGGCCTTTTTTTTTTTTTTTGCACACCACCATCTGGCAAGCTGAACACACATCAAAACTGCCCTTTTGAAATAAAGGGAGCAGAAACCAAAAGTCAAGCTGTGCAGTCCCAGCCGGAGGGAGGGAGGGAAGAGCAGCCTTGGCAGCTCCCTCCTCCTTTCCAAAGCCATTGCTGAACAGCCATCCCCTCACTGTGAGGAGCCCACCCCATTATCCCTGATCCAGTGCAGGTGGGAGGTGGAATTCTGGCTCAGCATCTCTCCCAGGAAGCTCCCCCAGGGCCACCAACACAAACCAGGCTGGCTCCTGACTCCCAGCCCCGCAGGCAGTGCCAGCAACCAGTGGCTTGCCTTAATTTTCTTAATTTCAATGCCTCATTTTCTTAATTTCAATGCCTCATTTTCTTAATTTCAACGCATCCTCTCCAGAGTGGGGGTGGCCAACCCAGCTCACTCCAAGGCACCCTTGGGGACATCACTCCTGTGCCACCTTGCTTTGTGCCATTTTGTAAAAATCACTGATCTTGCTCCTTTTACAGCTTTGTGCTGTTCATTCTTCATTAAATACACCTCTCCTTGGAAAAGCCATTTGCTCCAGCAGGAACACCATGCATTTATTACTGCCAGATTGCAGCCCATAATGTTGACAAATGCTAAAATGATTGGTAAAACACTTACTGGTATAGCTGGCTCTGAGCTTAATTTCTAACACGCTGACAGCACACGGTGATAAATATTATATTTATTTGCACTTGAGCAACAACAGCACACACAAGTGGCCTCTCCATGCCCAGGTAATATCAGCTGTAGCTTGAGGATACTGCAGATCACACACCACTTACCAATTTCTTACATCTTTTGGCTGGGCCAAACTTCAGAGGTGATGGTGGAAATTCAGAGCATGGCTTTCCCACACACTTCATGCCCGAGGAGCACAGACAGTGGGGAATGCAAGCAAGTTACAACACATTTCTTCTGTGAACACAATGATTCACCCAAGCCAGGACTGCTTGGGGCAGAATGCTGCTTTTGAGGAGGAAAGCTCCCTATTTTCAGGGAAAAAATTCTGACCAAACCAGCAGGATAGAGGCATGCTTGCTCCTCTGGCATGCAAGGGGAAAGGATCCAGCTCTGCAGCACTCAGCTGGAATAGAGAACTCAATCCCAGGTGTCTGGCAGTGCTGGTGAACCCTCAGCAGGGATCACCCACTGCTGTGCAAGGAGCAACTGTTGTGTCCTTCATCCTCTTGGTCCAAATATTTCAAGCTTGGCATAATCCTGACATGGAACAGGACCTTTCCTGAGGTCTGAAAAAAAGACTTACTTAAATTAAACAACAACAAAAAAGTAAATATCTTATTTTGTTGTTGCCTGTAATCTAATCACCACAGCAGTCCATTCAAACTCATCTTCCTGGCTTTTCAAGTCCACAGCCTACAGTGCCCAGTGAAATTATCACTTCTCAGAGGCAAATAAGACACAAGGCAAGGCATGGGAAGGGGAGGATTGCCATGCTGAGAGAGGTCCACCCCTGCAAACAGCTCAGCTCCTCCTTCTTCTGATGGGACAGGAGAGTTACTGCTCAGCAGGGCCTGGGGAAAATCCACCTGGATTTGTATTTTATTAATGTGCACATAGGTAGTTACACAAAAAGCTATTTCAGATGAAGGTCCACAACAGGGTAAACCCATAATGCTGCTGTACAGTAAAGAAAAGCAGATTTCTCCCAGCAATGCTGGCTCACAACAGAGAGCTCTCTTTGCATGGGTAATTCACACCAGGCCTGCATTTCAACAGCAAGCAGCAAACAAATGGTTCTGCCATTTTTCCCACAACATTTTAGTAGTATGATAAATAAGTTCAAAGTATTTTCTAGGCTCTCTCAAGCTGCTCTGCACTATCTCTGAGTGCACACCACAGGAAGCCACCATGCATTTATGGTTAGCACTTGTGAATGTCTGTCTTCATATTTACAGCTCGCTTGGGTGGAACAGCATCTATTGCAAGCCATGGCAAGACTGAGAACCCTGGCCCTGGGAGCCCAGGAATTTGGCTGCAATCTGGAGCATCTCTGCCAAAAAGGACTGGGATATTGTTAAGGATGATAAGAACAGGGTGCAAAGGGTAGAGGGAGGCAGACAGCCTCTTCTTCATCTCCTCACTGCTTTTTCCTAGGTCAGTCTTGGAGCTGAGAAAGGCAGAAAATAAAAGCACTAACCAAACACTTTGAAAAGCCAGAGCCCAAGAGAAACAGAGCTATGTTTCCCTGAAACAAGTGAATATTAGTTTTCTGACAGTTTAAATATTGTATTCTGCTTACTAACTGTCAGTAAATTTACAAATAGTTGGCAGCTTGGCTTATGACCAGGACCCAAAGGAATGTTGACTGTAGCAATTTAAGGGCCTGTTTCTATCAGCAACAGCAGAAACGTTTAAAATACTTCTCATTGTTAGTGAATTTATCTTAAAAAAGCCCCAACAGCAAAAGAGATGCTAGTTTTACATTTTTCACCCTGCTGAGGCCTCATATTGGATCATTAGTCATTCCACACACCCCCAGCCACTTCTCCAAAGCTTTGAATTTTGCTTCATTCCAACTGCTAGGATTGCAAACTCAGTGATGAAAACAGACAGCTCCTGGCTCTTTAACAAAAAGCAAAAATTCCTCACTCCCTAACAAAGGCTTAAGTGATGATGAGTCAGCCGTGCTGCTACATCAAAGACTAAGAGTGGACATTCTTCCTGAAGTTTCCAAATTTCTTGGTGCCAGAACAGGAGATAGACAGATAAAAGCCTTAAGAGATGGGGACTGAAGACTTACAGGGCTTGCAATGCTCCAGCCTCTGGCTCGCCTTGTACTGCATAGCAAGTTTCTCTTGGAGAAACAACGCTGCAGCTCTCATGCCAGAGGTGGCTGCTTTGTGCTTTGTGTGTTCACACCATCCCCTCTTCCCACCTCACAAGTGGAGCAGCCCAAGGATGAGTCTGAGCTCTCAGAGCTGTGCTTGAGCCCTCTCCCCCACCCACAGCCAGAGATGTGCTGGCACAGCCAGGATGCTCAGGACCACTCCTGCCTCAGCAGCCACACGGGTAGGATGGAAGGTCAGCCCTGGATGAGCTCCATCCTGATAATTTGCATCAATAACACTGATGAAGTGGGTAATTCTTAAATGACACCTCCACACTGTCCAAGCACGGTCAGTTAGCCAACACCAAGGAGCTTCTGCCAGCACTTGCTTTGCTCCAAGTGAGGCACTTAAAAGCAAAGCCCTCCAAGCACCAGCTGCACCTGGGCAAGGAGAGCATCCCAGTGACTCCTCAACTCCAGCTACACGAAGCACAACCTGGTGAAATACTTCCTTCACCAGTTTCCTCCACCTCAACCTGTTTACTGCAAATTTCCCAAAGCCCTACAGGCCACATGAGACAGGCTAAAATATGCAGTTCACTGCAAAGATATAAATCTATGGCAAGGGGAACAGTTAGTTGAACTAATCAAGAGACTCTACAGAGTGAACTGAGCGTGGGAAAGGCATTAGAATGATATAAAAATAAATTCAGGGTGCCCGTCTAGGAATGTGAACTGTTGCTTTTCATGCAATTATATAGGAGACAAATCATAGCTCTGGCTAAAAATGTAAACATCTCTATAAGCAAGAGGGAAGGAAAAGTAGTGTATCCAACTAAAAGGCTCTCACACCATTAAATGTAATCACTAAGCAACTATTAGCCAGTCTGAAAAGAAGATGAAAGGATAATGGAGGGAGATATGGGTCGGCAATTACAGGGCAAGTAAAATGAAATAGCCCACATTTATTTTGTTTTTTATTAAACTTCCACAAATACTAATAACCAAATTGCACTGTGGGGAAAGAAAGGGAAAAAATAATAGCAGAAGGGCTGAAATTAGTCTTGGGTTCCCCAGAGTCCTTCCCTACAGCCCCAAAGACCATCTCACAACCACCCTAGCTCCTGACCTTGGAATGGCACCTCTGGGTGTACAAATCACACAGCCAAGCTGGAAACTTCTGCTTTTGGATGGTCCTGTTCTGTGAGCCCACAAATGGAGCAACAGCATCAAACAACTTTCACAGCAATGGCAACAATGAAAACGAAACTTGCTTTTTGTAGGCCTAGGTTTTATGGAAATAGCCATTACCCAAGCAAACTCAAAGAAATCGGCTGCTACCACTATCATCCTTTCACAGGGATAACCTGCTAAGACCACCTTGGAGGACAATGCCTGGAGTTTCCTTCCCACCAGACCACCCTGTTTTCCCAGCAGGGTGGGAAGGATTCCTGAAGATTTTATAAAACTTCTTCCCAGACTCAAACACCTTCAAATGCCATACCAACAGTCCACTGACTTCCAGAAAAATACACAAGATCCTCTATATATTCCAGTGCCTGCCAGAAAACTGATATAATGCTGATCTCAAAATAACCACCTCAGTGTGTTCAAGAATTGGCATTACACATCTGCATCCATGCTAAGATGTGCAGTTACATGCTACAAATCATTACTACACAACTCCTCACAGCAGAACATGGAGCATCAATTGATACCTCAGTGCTCCTTTTCAATCTGCCTACTAGAAAACCCAGCAGTATATCTGGGAATACATCAGCAGAATCAACACCAGTGCTCTTTCCAACAGCAAGAACACATCCAAAATTCACAGATAAGGTTCCAGATGACATCATTCCAGCACTGAAGCACAGCAGGGCTCATTTTCAAGAGCGTCTTCTCAGGGAGCAAGATGACTACATGAGAAATACGCATTTCAGAACAACTACCTTTCCTTACAAAGATAATATAGATTATTTTTCAAGAAGCCCCGTCTGAAACATTTGGCAGAAGATCCAGAAGAGAGATTTCCAGGAATGCTGCCTTAAGGCCACACTGGAGAACTGCTTGGACTGGTGCCTCAGAATATCAGAGCAGGTTGTGACTGTGCCTCCAGACCAGCTGGAGCTGGCTGGACAGAGGCTCCCCTCCCTCCCTGCCACACTGGAAATCCTTGTACAAAGGAGGATCAATACTAGGGTAAAAATACACATCGATATACAAAAATGGAGCTCTGCAGGACAAGATTTGTCATCTTTGCTACCTGCTAGGGATGCCTAGGATGAAAAATCCAGAAATCCTTGACTGCCCTCCCAGAATCGTTCCACTGTTCCATACTTCCCCTTTCCAATAGTTACGTGGAGGAGCCATCAAACAAATGCACCACCAAAAATGCTGGTGCTGTTTGTAATTCTTTTCTGTCATTTGCTATTCTGAGCTGAACTGCAAGTGACAGCAATAAAAATAACAAAGTAATATTTGGATAAGCAAATGTATACGAGATGAAATACGGGGAAGATGGATTACACTGCCAGTGTGGCACACACTCCAACAGTACTGCCAGCCCAGGACTCAGGAGTTATATCCATCTTTTCTGCAGAGGCATTAGCAAAAGCTGAAAGAGTCATTCAGATATATTACCTTCTATAGGATATTCCTTTCCCACACAAATTCCTCTGTTGCCTGTCCAAGGCACAACAAGCAGATACAGATAATGACAACACCTCCAGATGACATTTGAAAGACATGGCTAAAACTTGGGGGAGGAATAAAAGTGGGGTTTTATCACTCAGTGATCTGAAGTCTGTTACAGACCTCTTAGTGGCACAGAAATGTGCTTTATTTGGATGCATCATATCCTTCAACAGAAGGTACTAAAGCTTTAAGCAGAAATAAAGGGTCAGGATTGGTCATGCCATGACTGCGTTGCTTCATCCCACAGTAACCCAGCACCCACCACATAACCCCCTCAGACACCAGACCAGTACCTAGAAAATTTCTCTTTTCCCCCAGTGGAGTACATATCATGTCAGTCAGAAAAACCTTTTTTTCTGTTTTTTTTAAAGGAAAGAAAAAAAGAAAATAAATACCAGAAAGTAAAAAGTTAATACCTCTAGAAAAGCACTTTAAAAACTAAACCTAGTTATTCTATTAGATTTGGCAGCTGTTCAAATCACTGCATTAATAAACACATTTACTTTGAAAACAGACAGAAATGGGCTTAAACAGTAAGCCCTGACTCAGAATTCCTAAGTCATTTGCAAGGACCAGAAGGAGGAAGGACCAAATCTTGCACTCTGCAACCTTTGGATTCCATCAAAAGTCAAAATTTTCAAAGTAATCTTGGAAGGGAATTTGCTACTGTTTTGGCCAGGCAGGAAACAGAGTAGGAGTTTAATAAATGATTGTTTGCCACAATTTGAAACTAAATTAAGCCTTTCAGGGATCCCACTGCAGCCCTGGCAGCACACCCCAGGTTCCATTGCCAGCTAAACTGTAGACAGCAAGCCAGATTTACCAGAATAAAACCAGATCAGACACAGAATCAGGAGTATACTCCAAATAACCAAGAGCTTTTTTCAGCCTTCATACGAACAGTAGAGTCATATGTATTTTGTAGCCATCAGTTTTGGCACAACTAATTCAATTTTCTTTTAATGACTTATGTGGGGGGAGCCTTTTCCTCGGAGCAGCAGTCAGTGGAAATAATGAATGACCTCCTTTCACAAGATCAGAGATGTATTTGCAGATAAACAGCTGAAGAAAACGGGACTCAACAGTCTGCAGATGCCCATGATATAATAAGAACAAATAAAAAGCTTATGACACTGTAACTCTGCACCAGCAGAAACATAAATCCTGCTGGAAGCTTTGGAGTCAGATGGCCTTTGAAATCACTCACAGGTTCTAAATTTCCTGGCAATGGGCAGGAGGGCTGGTATTAAACACAAAAAACCTTCTGCCAAACAAACACTGAGGCAATAAATAGCAATAATAAAGCAGAGACAGATAAACCTCTGAATCCATTGGTCAAGAAAATTGCTGTCTCAAAGACAGGGTGCAGATCTGTTTGTGGGACCTGGCCAAGAGCCTGCAGCAGATCCCCAGTGCTGGAGCACCCTGCTCCCCCATCCTGCCAGACAGCAGCACCCTGCCTGGAAACCCAGGAAGGCTCCAACTCAATGCTCAGGGAGGGACATGACCATAAAAATTCCTTAAAAAAACAGAGGGGAAGGTTTTTCATCACAGGGCAACTCTGCTGCCCTGGCTTTCTGAAAGCAGAGCTGGGCTCCCCAAGGCTCCAGCAGCATTTCCCACCTGCAGAGTACAGGGACAGAACCCAAATCCCAGCATCTCCATTCACCAGGGAGGACTGGGACATGCAGAGTCCCATCAACACCGAGCTGCAGGAAGAGGGGAGACAAAAACATAGTCACTGCTAGAAAACAAACCACTCACAATAAACTCTCATGTAAACAACCAACTCTGGGCTTTTTTTAATCTGTTTTTACATCTAAGCACCTTGATTCTAAAATCCATGACTAAGTTCTCACCCCCTCATTCAACTATACGTGTCCTCTCAACACTTAATAACAAAGTGATTGGATCAAAGACAGCTTTTTCATTAAACCCCAGCGCAGAAAGTGCCACTCCACGAGCATTTAGTATTCATGGGCAGGATCCTCCAGCACCAGACACAGCCACACCATCACTCAGCCAGCAATTGCTTTCAAAACAGGCTGCAGCTCAAATAAATCTGTGATTATATAAATGCTAATACAAAGTAAAGACAACCATTAGTATGAATCCAATGACTGGCAGAGAAGCACAAATAGAAAAACATTTTCTTAAGCACACTCCCAGTAATCCTACAAAACATGTGGAGTATCCTGAAAGGCAAATCAGGTTGCAGGTTTCTAACACTTCCCAAAGTTACTCAGCTGTTAAATGGGGGGATTCATTTTACAAACAGAACTGGATGGAATTCAAAGCCAGGAGTTTATTAAAACCTGAAAGCCTCCAAGGTTTTCTCCTGTTAAGGAAAGTGAGCAAGTAAATGCATTAAAAAAAAAACCAAAACAAAAACAAAAAAACAACAAATGAAAACAAAAACAAAAAAAACCCAAACAAAAACAAACAAAAAATACACCAAAAAAACACAAAAAAAAACCAAAAGAAAAAAAAAAAAACAGAAAAAAATCCATTTAGTGTTTTAGATATATATAGACATATAGATACATATGTATATACATATATGTATATAGACATATATACACACACACATATAGCTATAAATAAATATAAAATTCCTCAACACTGACGATTTTCCTTAGGGAAAAAAGCATAAAACAAACAGGTCTTCATTAGCTCAGTTTGGAGGGTTTTTTAGCCAACAGTGGAGGAGGATAGTTCTCACTGTGGAACCTTTTCTGCCACAGCATCCTGGTCCCTGAGCACCTGATCTCCCCTCTCTCCAGCTAAGCCAGGCTCACTTTGGTGAGCACACACAGAGTGCTCATTAAATCACCCCACTAATTCACAAGGTGACACTGTGCTGGGACCAGGACAGTGCCTCAATATGGCATTTCTGTCACTCAGAGAAATTAGAGGCATTTTACACATCCAGATGTAATCTCCTATGAGTATTTATAGGTAACAGATTCATATGGATTTATAGCCTCAAGGGATCACAAGATGATCTATTCGCATCTCCCCACGTAACACAGGCCACATCATATCAATCAATTCCTCCCTGGCTTCTGCTCTAACTAGAGCATTTCCCTATACATCAATCCTTGACTTAACACCTTCCATGACAGGGAACCCACTGGGTAACATTTGATAAATTGCTTCAGTGGTTAATTATCCACTCGGGTAAAAAAAAAAAAAAAAGAAAAAAAAAAAAGAGTATTTGATTTCCTGACAATGCATTACTTGCAAAATTACAACAGAGCTTTAATAAAAAAGCCTTTTTTAATCTGTAGCTGTTTAAGAGTGGACTAATAAGAACACAATCTCCCAATTGCTTGGACAAAAAGAACACAAAACAAGGTACTTCTGTATAGAAAAGATGAGTAAGATGTTTAAAGAGACTCTCTGTAATAACAGACAGCAACAAGTCCCAGATCACTCTCCCAGCTGGCACTGGAAGCCTATCTTAATATACAGCATTAAAATCACTTTTGTTCAGCAAAGAGTTAACAAAGAAGCTAAATCCCTGGACACTGAACTCTGGGCATGAGAAGGAAGACCCCTGTGATGCTCTTGGCCTTTAAACAAACAGCCTCCTGGTCAGGATAACAAGATATTTCATGGTAAAAACCTCCTCCTTTGCAGAAGGCTTTCTCCAAAGACCATTGAAACAGCTCCACTTTGCCATTAATTGCCCAGGTCTATCCTGCCTGGGTGAAGAGGGGATGAACTTTGCCAACTGCACTGTCTAATGATGAATATCAAGTTGAATTAATAAGGTAACATTTAGCACAGTGAAAGCAACTGAAGAATCTTTTTTAGCTTATTTTAGAAGCATCTCAGTGAGCAGAGTTACAGCTTTTTTTTTTTTTTTTGCATATGTCAAATATTTGAAGACATAAAGCAAGCTATGCATGCATAAGCTTCTTCTGACACATTTAAGACCTACATCATACTTAACCTTGGCATATAAAGGCAATTGGGCCTGAACCAGCATTTTTAATGCTTTCAGAATCAAACTCTTTAGTGCACTGGCCAGGTCATTAAAAACAGAAAAAAAAAAAAAAGGAGATGGAGTTTAAAGAGAGGGAAAAGTCTTTACTACATTGACCAGTTCCCTGCTGATGCCTCTGCACTCTGGATGTGCCACAGCCCCACAAAATAAGAGAAGTTAAGGGGAGGAATGTGTTTCAGGGATCATAAAATTAAAGAGTAGCAGTAGCTGAAATTAAGGGAGGACTCCCCTTTAGTTCACCATCTTTTCCCATTTACAGTCCAAAATACTGACAATTAATACATTTAAGTGTATTTAGTAACACCGGCTTTGTGAGACAGTCTTACAAAGCCTGCCCCACCTGACTGCAGAGCACCCTGGCTTTCAGCATCATTCCCCACCAGTGCCACACTCACAATTACATTACATTTGGGCACAGATAGGCTGTGTTCCCCAAAATGGACAGACAAACTTTTCCTCTGTTGTGGGAATCCAGGGCTCCCCTCTCTCAGCCCTGGAAGGTCTGGGACCCTGGCAGGGGTCAGGAACCCCCCTGGACAGAGCCCCCAGAGACACTGGCTGTGATCTCTGCCCATGGAAAAGAGTTTTCAATCTTACAGGATGAATTACAAGCTCTGTTTCATAGAAGTAATAATTAAGTGTGGCAAGGGTGCAAAAGTAAAATTTTAGGATTCTAGATGAGGGGTCCAAAGGGGACAAGATGGAGGAAATTGGGTGTGCCTTGTCCTTTTTCTCCTTCTCCATGCCCTCCATGTTTCACTGTGGTGTTGGCATTTTTCTGTTGGTTCAGGCTGGGGACACACTGTCCAACGTAGGTGACAGATATTGGCACGTTCTTGTAAATCCAGCCCAGGGAGTTTCTGGTATTTAATGTTTGTCACATCCCACTGAGGGCAGAGCCCCACACGCTGCCCTGCAGGACAGAGCTGGGCAGGGCAGCAGAACATGTTAGAGATAAACAGAATAAACAACCTGGAAACCAGCACAGACCAATTATGGCTTCTGCTTTGGCAGGGGGCTGACAGACAGAGACTTTCTACAATCTTGGAATCATCAATACCACAAATTCCAACACTCTGGCACTCTGGACAGCCAGCAGAACCACTGGTAAGAGCAGAGAGTTCTACTCACAGCCACCTTTGCTACCCACTTTGACAGCATTTGGCAAAATGGACAACAACCTCTTCTTGGGAGGAGAGAAAGTAAAAAGTAGTGATTTTTTTTTTTTTAAGTATGACTTGTACATAGCAAAAATCATAATGAAGAATGAGAATTTACTGTAAAGAGAGGCTCAGAGTTTCCGCACATGTGCAAAAAAGATATGAGTATTCTGTTAGCTATTAGAAGTCCCTCTAAAAACCAAGCTGCTCTTCGAAAAAACCTTTTGTCTTCAAAACTTGGTATTAATTTTTAAACCCTAAGAAAGAACCCAGACATTATTAATCTCTTAATTCATCAGAAGCCCTCTGATTATTATCAAAATAATTGCTTAACACAAAGCCATTGCAACTGTAAAGTGCCAAGTGTGCAGTTAATATGCTGATACCAAAACCTGAGTAACATGGTTGGTGAGCATCCCAGACCTTCTGCCAGTTTACTCAGGGTGAGAACATGGAAATTTAAAAAAATTAAAAAGCACTACACATCTTTAAGCTGTCAACAGATTTTATCCTGAACAGTTTTTAAATCAAACCAAACCCACAGGCAGCTGTGCCTGACTCAGGTTTACTGGCAGCCAATTAACATTTTACTAATTCCAGAAAGAATGATCATCTTCTCTATTGCTGTTGGGTTTACCAGGCTGAAAGCCATTCCCCAGTGCTTTAGAGCAGGCATCCCTCCCTGGCTCTGGGCAGGGATGCTGCAGCAGGTGAGGAGGAGGATGCTGAGGGGATCAGCCAGCACTTGCAAGCACCCACTGGAAGGTGGAGTGCACTGATGGTGTGTGCAGGGCAGGGTGGAGGAGACCAGAAATCCCAAGCCCACTGGGGTGCTTGTCAGAAATTAGTTTGCAGTGAGCAAGCAAGCTAAAGGTTAATGCAATACAGTCTGAGGAAATAAAAAAAGGACACTGATGACTTGCCACAAGGCCCTGGGGCTGGCTGTGCTGGCTGGAGCTCTTTCCCCACAGAAAGGGGATGTTACTGGAGTTTGGAGAGCGGGGTGGCTCAAGGCTGATTCTGTTTGTCTTGGTGGGGATGAACATGTCCTTGCAGGCACCATCACCTCATTCCCAGCTGGGAACAGAGTCCCCACTGTGCTCCACCCAGCACGGAGCTGGAGGGCTTTCAAGGAAGGAAACACATATTGAAATTGGGCAATAAAGGCTTACAAAACATAAGGTCACCCACTGGGTACTGATTTGGGTTTTTTGGAGGGAGCAGTGAAGTCACCGGGGCAGTGACAGCAGGGACCTTGGTGAGAGGGGATCAGCAGCACTGCAGCACCTCACTGGGGCTGCATCCACCCACACACTTCAAACACACTCCTGGAAACCTCAATCCAATGTCTCAATTCAGAACAGACCTCTCACAACAAGGAAACAATTCTAAACCAATGGGATAACCCAGATGAGCACCTGTGCTGTCCCAGGCACAGAATTTCTGCAGTCAGACCTAGCACTGTGCTTTACTTTGTGGCAGGCAATACATTGTGTAGGCTTGAAGTCAAAATTAATAGTGTAAGGACAGGGTACATGTTCTTGGTTTGGAGTTTTAGTTTTTCCTTTAGAGGGAAAATTTTTATCTGATTTTCAACTGATTTTTCTCATGTATAAACTTCCCATGCCACATTTATGCCATCACTACAGATCCTTGTAAGGGAACAGTATTTACAAAAAAGGGACCACCATCCTCTGGGCTTCAGATACAACAATTACAACTGTGAAATTATTTTTTCTGATCCAGGGGTTCAAGTGAACTCCTACTGTAATTTCATTAAATGCAGATTTCAGATCTAAACACAATTTTTTTCTACTAGCACCTAATCAGGCTATCCTAAAAATATATAAAAGAAGTAATAGAAATTGAAAAGAAGTTGAAAAGGGGGAAAAAAGAACCAACAACCAATGACACACAAACCAACAAAACAGACAAAAAATGCACTGGAGAATTCTACTGTTTCATTAATTTACTCACGAAGTGTGAGAAACACAAATAATCAAGGAATTTCCCACTGTAGTTTGAGAGCCATTTAAGAACATAAATTCAAGAATATCTGTACACAAGCTGCTGTCAGACCAGTCACATGTGGTGGGCAGAAAAACGATCTGATATTTAGAATCACTTTAACAGCCAGTGTGTTAAGGCAACAGCCTTAGGAAAATATGAATGCAATGCAAGACTAAACCAAACAACATGGCTCACATAATTCACAGCTAAGACTCTGCCAGCACTTTACCAGGTGAATGAAATTAGCAACCTGACAATTAGCAAGAGGAATAAATCCCCATAAAAAGCAAGCAAAAAGGAATTACCAAGTGCATGATTGCAAGTTTTTGGCTTCATACCCTTGCTGTTGTTACCAATGTAATATGTTTACCCATTTCTCTATGGGATATAAAACTCAACTTGGTATGAAAACAAATCACAAAGTCTTGGCAGAATAGTAAATGTCAGATCAAATTAAACCTTCTCCTGGACTTTGCAGGGGCTGTACAAATTTATCAGAGTCTCACAGATTCTTTGCTCTTTTGACATGAATAGGTCAGAACAGCCCAGAGACAAAAGGCAGCAAGATCAGAAGACTGAAAATGCACAATTTTGGAAGGCCACTTATTGCCAAGGCTTTGTTTTACCATTACACTCATTCACAGGGAAACAGTTTTGGAGATGGAGATAGGAAGCAGCAGCTTTCTCCTCTCAAAGGTCTCTCTGGCAGACAGGAGCAGGGCAGCCCACCTTCCAGGCTTGAAGTTTTCAAGCTGTGGCATGCAGAACATAGCAGGCATTGTAATCTATCTTTTCTGCAAGTGATCCCAGAGTGTTTTCCAGTAGGGCCATATCCATCCCTCAAGCTTTGCTGTCAGAAGATTCTGCAGAGGGAACATAAAGCCTCTGGGCTGCAGCAGTGCTACTTCAAGATAGAAAAGGAGAAGAAACAAAAAAAAATAAATAAACATATTCTGCCTTAAAAAGCACCTAATTAGCATGGATGATGAGATAACCTAAAGTTTGCCCTGCCATCAGAGAAGCACAGGAACTCGGGAGAGCTGCCAGCAGTGCTGGAAACAACAGAGGACCCAGGGATCCTCACAGGGAAACCAGCCCATGCCCTCCTCAGGTGCTTTTGTCACCAACACACTGTGACAAAGCTGCTGCTGGAAAGAGCACTGAGCACACCAGCAAGAGAGAGCAGTCAGCATCTCTAGGCTGGGGCAATGCTTACCAAACTGAGTAAGATTTGGACGTGAAAATACATCAATCCCTTCTGCCTGATGAAGAAAAACAACTTGCCTGCTGCATTCCTGCCCAGGCAAGGGGCAGGCAGGGCAGCAGCAGCACTAACACAGCTCAGCAGTACCAACACAGCTCAGCCCCCAGCTCCCCCAGACCCTTGCATCCCACCTGTCCTGCCTACAGCACCTTCCAGCATCTGCAAGTGCTCCAGGAGGATTTACAGCCCTCCCTTAGCTGTGGCACCTCTCGGCCATGTCTCTCCTCTCCCCAGAGCTGGGTCCTTTGCTGGCACTGCCCTGGTCCCCCAGTCCCAGGGATGCTGCCCCACAAGCTCACCCCAGAAACATTTCTGCACTTTTAGGAGCACTCCCCTGCACTGCATTCAGGGCTTTAATCGCTGACCTTTCCCCTCCCCATCAGTCACCTGGGAATCATTTCCATTGCCCACCAGGATGGCTGGGGACTGACCAGCCATTTACCACCAGCCCTTCACAGCAAAGAACAAACTCTCCCCAGCTGCATCCCCAGGACACGCAGGTGGCAAGGCAGCAACACAGAAAAGTCAAGGCTGGGTTCTGAGCCCCTGCTCAGCTCTGGGAAACACAAGTTTCCCCAATCTCATGAGCCTTACCCAATTCCCATGGACAGGCTGGTCCCCACCTCTGCCCCTGCACCAAGCAACAGGAGGCTGTGGATTTGGGAATTCACTGAACACACACCCAGAGCAATCCTGGCTGGGATATCTGTGCCATGAGAGCCCTTCAGATAAGGACTTCCTCCATTTACATCACATTTAGAAGTTAATGACTCCCAGTTATATTAAGTGCTTTTTTAAAATCATGGAACAGTTAGTTCCAAAAAGCAAGGAAGTATCAGCAACTTGATTTCTCATTAAGGAGATAAAATAATAAACAAGCAACTAGTTACTTGCTACAGATAGCAGAGCACACACTGTTTACAGAAACAATTGTTGTGTTTCTGTCCAGCAGGATCATCTTGTGCTTTTTATTTAGGGAACACAATGGTAAAGAGCACAGAATCATTAGAGCACGGAAAGCAACCATGCTTGGAGGGTTGGTTTGCCTTTTCAAAGGGAAATCAGGAGCACAATGATGTTTTATTGTTATTCCTTTGGAATACACAAACGAACAATATATTGCATAAAAACAATTCCTTGTAAACAACTTGAACCATAAAAGCAAACAATACCTCAAGTAATAAAAGGACTTCATATCCTGAAAGATCAATTATTATTTTGGCTGGTTGATATGAAACAGAATAAACTATTTATTAGAGCTCAAATCATTTAGGAACTATAACCACAATGATATGTATAAGTAAAGATCATGGCAAGGAACCAGAACTGTAACATAAATATTTAGGCTTTCAATGCAGGAAAGAACACACACAAGTTCTTAGCTACACCAGGACAGGATCAGAGCACCACCCTTTCTGGCAGCCACCTAACAGCCAGGGCAATAATTTCACTATTTTCAGAGAAGCAAGAAAGCAAGTAATTTTTTTATTAAAAGACAAAAAAAAAAAAAATCCAACAGATTTTTTTTTTTTTATAAAACTTGCAGCTTGTAAATCTAATTTCAAAAAATATAAGCTGGAGCCAAAGCTGACAATGGCACCAAGCATGCAGATATGGGCCAAGCTCTGCCCTGACAGCCCACAGAGCAGGAATTTCATCAGAAACAAACCCAATCACCCCAGCTCTCAATATGGCTCTGCAAAGGATGGGGAGAAGGAGCAAACAAAGAGCTGCAGCAGCTGCCTGGGGGATGCACCTCCAGAAACTCTTTCCAGACTCACTCACTCACTCTTACTCAAGCCTCTTCCTTGCTCTCAGGGAGAAGACAAAGCCTGCCCAGGTTGAGTGCAAGCCGTGCTCAGCATTCCTTACCTGCTGCCTCCTGTTTTGGGATCCCCAGGCAGAGAATGATGAGCTGCTGGCAGAGGGTGCGGCCCCTGCTTCATACCTGGGACACTGAGCATGCTCCCACCTCCTCCCTGGCCAGGTTTCAGGGGGAAAAAATCTTCCCTGAAAGTAGATTAGGGATGTCCCAGCAGTGGATGAGCCCTACCCAGGATCCCTTTCAAAGCATTTAAACTCAGAGGGGGATAAAGCAATGAGCAAAGCACACACAGCCTTAGCTTGTTTTAGTAACTAACTGAATCAACCCAAATGAATCAAAAGTCATTTAGAGCAAAACTCAGGAAAGCTGAGTTCCATTTCAGGTGCTGACAACACACCTGCATGTTTGCTTGTGCCTCAAATTCACATCTATACAGAGCAGCTGTGAGGGCCTGGTTTATTCCTTCTTTTGCTTGCCTTCCCTGTGGCCCATTTGGATAATGTACAGCCTTTTACAAGGCATTTTTACAATACCTAAGACAACAGCACCTTGACCTCTATTAGAGCTGCTAAATAGTATCACGTTGCTTGCATCACTGCAAACCCAGAACTTGGGCAAATAAGGAACAGCTCTCAAGTGACTGCCAAAAAAAGTCTCCTCTAGTATCCAAACAGTGCCAGCAATAGAACCAAAGCTGCTGGAGTCAAGATGTGAAACCTTACAGATCAGAAAGGAAAATGGGCAGAAGGATGAAAAAGGCAGACTGCTTCCCCACAGCTGGAAGTGCACATTTGATTCAGGGACTACTGCTTCCCTGGAGCTGAAGCTTGCCAGAAATCCTGCATCAGAATCTGATCCAGTTTCCATCCAGCCTCCTTATGTCAGCCTCACTCCAGCACACAAACCCACAGCTGGCTGAACAGCCTCAGCTCTCCCAGCTGGAGGCATCTCTGTGCCCACTGCACAGCAAGATCCCCACAACACATCCATGCTGCACCTCAGGTGAAAATCCCAAACCAGCCAGCTTTTCATAAGTGTGCTCTCCATGAAGGACAAGGATGCCAAACTGGCCAGACAGGTGGGATGGGGACCAGGGCTGTGCAGTGCCTGACATCCTCCCAGCCAGCTGGGGCTGAGCTGGCATGCTGATGTGCATGTCCAGCCACAGATGTGCCCATTTTTGGCATATCTGCCTTGTAAATTATGCCATTTCCCCAGGTCTTCCAAAGCTGTAAATATGCCCTTTTAGCTGAGCTGGGTCTCAGAGGGAGCAGAAGCAGCTCAGTCCCCCTGAAAGCAGAACACCCAAGTGCCTGGGTACTGGTAACACACGAGTACAGACAGAGCTGTCAGCCTGAGCACAGCTAACACAGGTGTGATCCTGCCCTCTTCTTTCTCCAGGCCTCTCCTGGTGCCCACAGGAGCTGTGGCGTGAGACTGGTTCACTTTACTGTGAAATTTAGCACAGGTTAAACTACCTGAAAAGGCAGGAGGAGGATGGAGTGGTGCAGGTGTGGGTTAACCCTGAACAGGAGCTACACACCTTCCCCGGGGGTCACCACAGAGCAGGGCTGGGAAGTGATGTTGAGCATGGGGGATCTGGTGATACCAGAAAAAGGCCTGGCAGCCTCATGCTTTACCATGAAGCAGGGAGATGTCAATGTCCAGCTCACAAAATCATGAATTCAAAGATGTTCAGCTGGAACTGGGTCTTGCTGTACAAACACCCAGCAAAGCAGGGTGAGAGGCCACGCCAGTCACCATCAGAATGGCTGTGGCCTCCTCCTGCACAAGGAGCTGTTTTTGGGACCACAGTACAGCTCAAGACACCCAACTGGATGGTCCCTTGTCACCAGAGACAGGAAAATGAGGAACCTCCAAGCACCCTGAACAGCAAAGGTGCACAGCACACCTCCACTTGCAACTTTGGCATCAACAGCTTGCCAAGAGCAAAATCCATGTTTCCCTGAAGAAGCTACTTGCACTTCTCCAGGATTTTCCCTTTTAAAGTCAAACAGTGCAATGAACGAAGTTTTATCAAGTGCAGCACAAAATAAACTTCAAAATATGATTGTAGGCACTTGCAGCTTTCAAACAGCCAGGCTGTTCAGCACGCCACACTGCTGCAACCTCCCTGGTCCCAATACACTCAGTTCTGAGCAAATACAGCACTGAACTTGTCCTTAACGACTTCAGTGCTGCCAACACTGATGATTTTCACACATATCTGATGGTTTTCCTAAAAAAACTCAGCTCCTGGAGTCATGCGATAAAGAACAAACATGCACTTTTATTAAGGAAAAGGCATTCAGATCATCTTTTTGCCTAGGAAACAAGAAAAATGAACCTTTACATTACAAAACTGGAAAAATCCCAGAGCAAAGAACCCTTCAACAGTTACTGTTGCTTTAAATCTCAGGGGGAGTGGGCACTAAAGTAAGCTAAATGCTTTTTTTGTTGTTGTTTGGAGCTTATCTCACAAATTTAATGAACATCTAAGTTGTTGCTTGGTTTTTTTTTCCCCAGAAATTTATGCTGTGAGTAATTCTGAGCAATGAATAAATTCAAGGAAATTATGTGCTTTCTACTGCTCCTTCAGCAATATGAAGCAAGGTGACATGAACAGAACAAACTCCCAATTATACCATTAGTTGCTCCTGTCACTACAGAGTGCTCTATCTTTCAAATAATAAAATTAAAAATTAAATACAACCTGGAGAACTCTAAAGGCACAGACAAAAGACTCCATGTTCCACTTTAAGATCTTCCCCAAACCCTACAAATCCCCCAATTTTTGAGATGAGACTGCCACTGAAAGCCAACACAGCATAGCCCGGTGGCACCTGCCAACTCTGAGCCACTCCAGGAAGAGAAGCTCTACTACAATTAAGGAATATTAATAAAAAACAAACCCCTGTGTCCCTCTCCACCAGATTCTTCTACCACACCTCTAGCAGACCCCTCAAGCCAGAAACCTGACATGTGCTCTGATGGGCATGGGTCATTCCCATGGCACCAGGGAGGGTCACAGAGGGTCTCTTGTCCCCATCCAGGATGGCTTTGGTGTGGGGAAAGGGAGATGTGGCATGGCAGCACTGCCAGGAAGGAGTCCCAGCAGAGGGGAGGCCCAGGCCAGCCCACACCAGAGCTGGTGCTGAGCCTGTGACTTTGTTAAAGGTTTTCTGGAAGCCAGAGGGGCCAGTTCTTCCCATGCTCCAAGCAGCCTCAGTGAAGCCCGTGCACTCCCACGGGGCTCTGCTGGGCTCACACCCATTTGCTGTTCTCCCACCCATTTCCTGGGCTATCACAGGCGAGCAGAATCCTTTCCCCAGCTCAGGCTGCACTTGCCACCCTCCTACCCTGCTTGACCTGCGACCCCTGAGCCGCAGGGAAATGGGGTCAGCACAGCTCTTCCCTCCTCTGTGGCTGCGGGTAGTGAAGAACCAAAGCTCCTCCACCATCTCCTGCTCCGCATTTGAACTACCTCCAACACTGCAGGACACTCTGGGAGAGGCACTTTGGAGACCTCCTCCTCTTCCTCCCATGGGCAACAGCAGCGCCATGCTGCCCGCTTCCCAAATTTGCTGTTCCTGCAGCCACAGCCACATCCTCCCCGCAGCAGGAGGCTCCGAGAGCTCCGTGTGCCCCGAGCCCTCCGTGTCCTCACATCACCTCCTCACCCTGCCTCATTAGGATGCTCCTTCCCGCTGCCCCCTCCTCGCTCTCGGCCTCCGCAAGCACTAATGGGCTCCTTGGCAAATCCGCCGTGCAGCGGGCTTGAAACGCTCCCATTTTCATACGTACAGAGAAATGCAAGCTTTATCCTAAGCAGAAGTGGCAGCTTCTAAATTAAGACTATGCTGTTTGACCGCTAGGCACAACAAAAAATACCTATTGCCCACGTAGCTGGTCAGTCAGCTCTAATGCCATCTCAACGGGCAATGGCAAATAAAGGTGACCAATTCTGAACCCACTGACCCTTTCTGACTGTGGGGCTCCTTCCCCAGCAGCCCAGATGTGGTTTTTTTAAGGGTGAAATTCCACTCACTCCATTAATGTCATCAACCAGTTGCTGGGAGCAAGAATTGCGTTCAATTATTTGCAGCCAGACTGCCAAGGGAGCAGGCAGAAGGGAGGCAGCCAGAATCCCACATGATCCCAAACAGGACTTCTTCTCAGCTGCTTTTTAAAAGTGCCTGCAGTCTTCCTTAGATATGTGCACATGTATTTACATATGCATCTACATGTGCAGGTTGAAATCATGCACATTGTCTGAAGTGAGTAGCAAGTGTCTTGTATGCATGACACCAGCCCCACGCACAATGATCACAACTGGTGGGGTCCCACAAGGACCTCTGCTCCCCAGGCAGGATCAGGACCTGCTGCACCCCACATTGCCTTGTTTCCTTGCTGAAATCCATGAGGTCAAAGCCTCACACTTCCAGGCACTGGAACCTAAGCTGAACCAGCACAGTGTCACTCCATCAGGAAACATCCCCACCACACAGCTCCAGAGCATGATGAACACAGCTTGATCTGCCTTATTTTTCAACCTGCTGAATTACTAGAATGTGTTTAGCTGTTATACACACGCCCAGATCCATAATCCCACCCTCAGCAGCTGTTACATTTGCTGTGGTACTTACAACAGATGTTACAGCTCCATAAAAAGGTAAAACAGTTGAGACTTCCAAAATTGGGGCTGGGAGGGAGTGAAGCAGAGCCCAACCAACCCTGCATCCAGCTGCATCCAGGCTCAGAGAATCAGCCATGGATGCACCAACACACGTGGTACAGAGCCACATCACAGCCTAGAGCAGTTTAAGGAACTTTCAAGTGTTGCCATAGTGGCATTAAAAAGCTGTCAGCTTCCTGGGAGACAAGAAGCAGAGGCTGGGATTCAGTGTTTAAAGGATGATTAAATGTAAGTGACTTAAATTATACATTCCCGTTGCTGGAACTGACACCATTTAAAACACACCATCTATTCCCCATTTCCTCTGACACTGATTGCTACCCACTAAAAGATGAGCATTCTCTTACAAGCAGTGAAGTAACAAACTAGGGATTTATGAATTGGAGATAATTAAAAGGTTTTGCATTACAAATAGAGTAAAACATTTACATTACATGGGCCACTTGAGAACACTTAAAGAGTCAAAATGGACATTTTTTTACCTGAAAATCTGCCTGCTCTCTAGCAAGGCTGCTAATTGAGGCACAGGAATCTTGCAGCTATTTTACAGTAGATTCACAATCAAACATTTGCTGAGCTTCTGGACAACCTGAGAGAGACTCCCACTGTTAATTCTCCCACATGGAGCACCGTGAGCTGAAGTTCCATTAAGGTGACATAAAGAAATTGTCTGTTTCTCCTTGATAAATCCACAGAGAGACTTGTAAGCCATTACCATTCAGATTTCCCAGGCACAGAGCTGTAGGATTTCTTGGCTAACAGTGATAGTACTTTACCAGGAGCATGAAGAAGCAGCACAAGGGATCACCCAAGGCCATGAGGGTTTGAGAGGTTCTTCCCTATCCACCCAGAGCACCCACAGCCCTTCTCAGAGGCCAGTGTGTTCAGCCCCAATTGGTCCAAACTTACGACCTTGAGCAGGATGCTGAAGTCTGCACCCCAGTGCAGCGAAGGGATTAACACCTCCACTGTGATGGCAGGTGCTGGAATTGCACATAAGCACCTCAGTAACTTCAAAAAAGGTCTTTTTAGCATGATTTCCACCCCCATTCCTGAAATTTGCAATCCAGAAAACACAGTATTGATCTCGCTGTCTGGTAGAAATACGAGAAGAGACTAACTGAGCACAGGGATCTCAGGGAAGGAATCTCCAAGGAATCTTGATTTGAACAAGGACCATTACAAAATGCCAGAAGAAAGCTAAAACAAAGGAAAAAAAAAAGGCTAATCCCGGATCTTCCCTGACAGCTTGCTTTTCCCTGCACTCACAGGAGTGCTGAAGACTCAGAGGAGGAGAGGCTCCAGGATATTGGGAGGGGAACTGTGGCTGCGAGCGTGAGACAGGAGAGGATCGGCAACGCGAACGGCAGCAAACACAAACAGTGACTCACGACACACAGCACACAAACAACACTGCAAGAGGCTTTGCAATTATAATTCAAACCAAAATAAACAAGAATGACAGTCCAGTATGAGGAAAGGGAGGATGACAGCGATGGGAGGGAGGCGTGGGGACTCCATCACGTTCACATCTGTTGCTCTCATAGCATCCCGAATGAGCAGCTCCAGAAACAAACAGAGAAAGGAAGATATATGGGACAGCAGCAGCTTCTTGGGATCTACATCCGTGCTTGAAGTTTTCATGACTGCACTGAGAGCAGAATTTATATCCCAAAGCCATGCAATAGCCTACTACACTGCTACTGGTTTTGACCCCTGGCCCCTGAAACCAACTCTAGCAACAGAAATAAAAAGTCCAGCTTGGAAGGGCAATGAGTGAAATGGACCCTGTGCAGTGGGTGGATGGACAGAGGGCAACAGAGGGGGAGAAATCACACCATCAGCAAGAGGCACTGCTTTAACTGCTCTGCAAATCCTCCAGTCAAGCAGATTCACAATTTCTTTTGCTCTTGCTTCATTACCTCCTAGTGAGAAACTCTTCTCCAATCTGCACCTTGAATATTTTTTTCCGGGCAAATCAAGGTATTTTTCTCCAGTAGCAACTAAGAGCTAATGATGCCTTTTTACAGAAATCTTTTACGCATCAGAAAATGTGTTGCTTGCACTCAGGCTTATATTTCCAAATACATCTCCTCCAGTATTCCCTCTCCAGCCTCATTTGCTGTGGTTCATCCCCAGACTTGTCACCATGACCATTCTCCCCCTGCCCTGCACTGCCCAGCTCCACTTGGTGCAGCAGGAAGGGATTTCCAGCCCTGCCTTATGCACAGAGCTTCTGTAAGAATGACTCAGAGAGAGATTTGAGTCTTTTCCTCAAACCTCAGGAGGGTGTTGGTTTGTTTGGGCTGGCCATGCACAACAGCCAGTACCACCCTGGTACCATCCAGCTCCTGCTGCCTCAGAGCTGCTTCTGCACCTTCCTCTTCCCTACTCCTCATCACCATGGTGCCCTGCTGGTTTTCCTGCTCACCAAGATGATCCAAATCCTGCTCCTAAGCCTCAGTCACATCAGCAGCCCTTCTCACACATTAATGAGTTACCCCATTAAAGAGGGAAGTTGGACAGATTCACCTATTTGTTTTTAAGCTAGATTTTGTTTTTTATCCCATCCTCCTCTCCGCTACGAACAAAGTGCTCTTGAACTTTTTTGAGAAACCAGTGTTATATTCCTTGATCTTTCATTTTCTGGGTCTTTCCTTCCTCCCTTTGAAGGCTCAGCATGGGCTTTGCTTTGCTCTTCCCTGTCCATGACATCCCTGGGGAACATTGATGGCAATCACTAATGATTGACCAGTGTTCAGAGCTTGCTGAAACTGGATTTTCCTCATAATTATACCTAGAATAATTTCACCAAGCCCAGCTGATGTGAATATTGGATAATATCTTCTCTGTTTGATGAAGTCTGTGCATGTCATCACCACTACAGTTTTGGGAGGACTGAAGCAGAGGAAGCACAGAGCACTTCATCTCTCCAGCCTTGTTCTGCTCCTCTGTCTTTTCTCACACATTTCACCTTTCTTTGCAAAAACTTCACCCAATTTACAAGCTTTCAAGTAAATAGTTTTTCCACTAGAGGGCACAAAGACAATTTCTCCTAAATGGAAACTAATGTTAGAAGGATTAATAAAATAATTACTAACATATCTTCAAAGACATCTCAAACTTCAATAAATGAATGCTCAATAAATTAAGATGTAGTTCCAGCTCCCCAGGTACTACACCACCATAAAATGTCTCATAGAGACTGAAAACCTAAAATCCCAAAGTGATGCTACTCTAACAATATTTCCCATATCACACTGAGCACTTTATCCTGTGATTTCTATGCCTCCTCACTATTTCTCACTAGGCACAGAGCACAACATTAAAACAGCAATGGAAACAAAAAACCCATCCTAGTATTTTCCAAGTTGAATTTTGCCAAATTTAGCTCCAAAACATTAAAAAGTTTTGGTTTCCTAGCTCAAAAGAAGTTTTATACCAGTACTTCTGTTTGCAGATACTTTTGGGTCATGGTAAGTCACACGGTAATTTACCCAACCATCTTGTGTAAATTAAAGAGATTTTAGCCTTTAGTGCTCTTCTATTCAAACCAGCTTTTTCACCTTTAAACTTTTGTCTTGTAAACTTGCTACAGGTTGTATCTATGCCCATAACACATTTCACCAGCTCCTCAATAAGGAATGATGTAAAAACACAAACTCCATGGGAAAAGCAATCAAGTCAAGCACTCGGTGACACAAACGAGTGGGACGACAGCGATAATTCCAGAGCATTCTCAAGGTCCATCCCCAGAGCAGTCCCAGGCAGAGCATGCCTTGCCCAGACCCACCTTGCTGGCTCCTGTGATCCCTGTGATCCCTGCATCCCACGCTGCCGAGGCAATGGGCGAGCGGCCGGTGCCCCACGCGTGTGCGGGTGTCCACACGCAGCCCCACGCTCCCCTCCATGGCCAGCTGTCCCCCGAGGTGCTCCCACAGCTCCAGCCCGGGGCAGGGAGCTTTGCTCTCTCTGCCTGTGGATTCCCACTGCCCAGAAGGTTTGGCTGGAGCAGAGTCAGCCCTGAGACTTTTGCTAATAGGAGCAGAGAGACAATAGCGATGCGCAGGTGCTTCCTCCCATTTAAAGTGTTTACTTGCGCAGCCCAACCAGTGACGCTGGTGTGGATTAGATCTGCATGCTGCTTTGCAGAGTTCAAAAGGTAGCACGTAACAAAAGGAACCCTGGAATACTGCTTATTAAATTAAAGTGGTTTTTTTTTTTTTTCTTTTCTTTTTAAACTCTGCTTCCTTTGCCAGTGCCAAGTAAGAGGGTTTTTCCAAGCATACAATAACGGCGGTTTCAAATGGGAAATGATACACACCGTATCAAAACAAAACACCAATTCTAACACAAAAGCAAAGGGTTTATCAGGGTATCTCCACTGCCTAGGCAGCAGGCTCCTATGGCATGGCAAAGACAATTTCATCAGCCAGCAGACAAGGCCAAACTCAAGATCCGTGCATGGTGTGAGAAAAATTAAAAAGTCCAAGAGGGAAGGAAGGGTATAGCTAAGCCACAACTGCAAGCTAAGGAAAACATCAGTCCAAAAGAGCAACAAAGGCGTATTTGTTTTATGAGATAAAACAAGCAATTCAACTATATTCCACAGTAAATCATTTGGCTTAGGACTGCAACAGGGACAAAAAAAAAGTAAAAGAAGAAAAAGAAAGGAGCATCTGAATTTAATTTTGTTGTTCTAAGTTTACATTACATGAATCAAGATCCTTACTAGAGAAGGCAGGCACTCAAATCCATGCTTGGATCTTGTACATAGGAAGTATCAGATGTACTGAATGTCTTACAGTTCCCTCTAGTCAGTGAAGGCCCAAAGATACTCAGCACTTAATAGTAATATAATAAGAAAAGCAGTAACAATAATAAAAAATGTCAAGGCGCTTTTTGTAGTATCAAAATGAAATCCAGCTTCATAGACAACCATTTGTGAACATTTCAGTCCTCCCAAAAGTACTGCCTCTAGTCTTTGAGAAGTTTCAAATAAATTATCATCATATTTAATATTCTGCAACCAGAGACTGCACTTCATTTTCACACAAAACTACACTTCAAAATGCCAGACATGCTGAAAACAATGCCACACACGTTCTCATTCAACCCCATTCTCTTAATGTCAAAATAAACACAACTGAATCCTTTTGTCTGAGGGCTGTGTTATTTAATCCTCTCCTTGTGGTTGCAGCTATTTCAGATGTGCTTCTATTGACTTTCCTTCTTGGTTCACACAGACTGAGTGGGATTTGCACTTCCATCTTCTGAGATCTGGTGGGATGCTTGCTCAGAGAGTGTCAGATCATCAGTGAAGCTGGAAATGACAATTTAAATCCCTCTCTCTGCTGCTCAATCATAGACATATGCCAGGAGATAAGTGGCAAGTGATGCTTTCATTGATGCCAGTGACAAAGTAATGCAACGGCTTAAAATTAGCAGGTTAACAATTTTAGAGCTGCTTTTGTGCAGCTCAGCAATCCTGTGTCCAGCTTACCAGACTTTTCTCCTTGAAGCAACATGAGGACATGGGCAGAGGTGTGCTAAGAACAGCTGCAGCAACACATGAGCTCAGCTATTGACTAACAAGTTTGGATCAAACCCATTTTACCTGTGCTGGAACAGTCTGTCAGCACGCTCAGCCCCCACACACCCTCCCTCATCTCAAACAGCAGGTGGGCTTCATAAACTCAAACCACCTTGTCTGTCCTGCACACAAACCTCTGCCAAGCAAAGGCCAAAACAGCCTCTACAGTCAGCTCCAAGCTATCAACAAAAATGTGGGCAAGGCACTGTGTGCAGTGAGTTTTTAGGGATGAACTCAAATAATCAGGGTAACTGTGGGAATCCAGGGCTTCCCTCTGGCTGCCCTGGCAGGTCTGGGACCCTGGCAGGGGTCAGGAACCCCCCTGGACAGAGCCCCCAGAGACACTGGCTGTGATCTCTGTCCATGGAAAAGAGTTTGCAATCTTACAGGATGAATTACAAGCTCTGAGTGCTTGATATAAGTAATAATTAAGTGTGGCACAGGTGCAAAAGTAAAATTTTAGGATTCTAGATGAGGGGTCCAAAGGAGACAAGATGGAGGAAATTGGGTGTGCCTTGTTCTTTTTCTCCTTCTTCATGCCCTCCATGTCTCACTGTGGTGTTGGCATTTTTCTGTTGGTTCAGGCTGGGGACACACTGTCCAACGTAGGTGACAGATATTGGCACGTTCTTGTAAATCCAGCCCAGGGAGTTTCTGGTATTTAATGTTTGTCACATCCCACTGAGGGCAGAGCCCCACACGCTGCCCTGCAGGACAGAGCTGGGCAGGGCAGCAGAACATGTGAGAGATAAACAGAATAAACAACCTGGAAACCAGCACAGACCAATTATGGCTTCTGCTTTGGCAGCGGGGCAGAAAGACAGAGACCTTTTACAATCTGGGAATCATCAATACCAGATTCCAACAGGTAACTGCTGGGAAATCCCTGCCCCAGATCACTCAGCATCACTGTGAGCCACCCAGCCTGCTCCAGCACACCTTCCATCAGGCCTGCAGAGACCACAGACCTTGCCAGGTGCCAGGCAGGAAGACAGCACTCCTGTGTCCCTTTTATTGTCAGCTTTAGTCTTTAGTCTTGCTGGACACCAGCAATGCATAAATTTTATTTTTATGGCTTTCATTCTACTGCTCCTTGCAGTTCCTGAAGTGACACAAGATGCCATTTATTCAGAGGAGATCCACCTGTAAAACAATTTAATGCACATTCCCTGAAAGAATGTCAGAACATAAACAGGCAAAAGTAACTTTGTTTACCAGCAGAGGCTTATGGATGCTCAGAGACAGAGATTTATCACACACTGCCTTGGGCAAGTGGAAGGACAGCAAGAGGAGAGATGAATTTCTGGCTGTAGAGCACCATAAATGCCAAACCCCAAATGAGTCTTTACAAGATCTATTGCTTACACTTGCTCTGAAGCTGCATGAAGGGGGTGGCCAGGGGCTCAAGCCACTGCTGAAGGAGCCACAACATCCTCCAGGACAAGGATGCAAGTGAAGGGCTTGGTCTCACCAGGGCAGAAGGCTGCAGGAAAGCTGCCCTCCACCAGAGCTGCTGCTGGACACCGTGTGCTGGTGCATCAAGTCCTGCATGGTTCAATGGGATTAGGTGGGATAAACTGGGGAGAACATTAGGAAAGCATTTCCAAAGTTCTTAGAATGACAGAAGAGTACAAATAATACAAATTACAAATAATAACTAAAAGAAAACACATCTGTGGGGAAACACTTCCGCCAAATCCTGAGGTTTTTTGTTTGTTTGTTTTTAAATGGCTGAGAATAGAAGAAACAATTCACCCCCAGAGGACTGCAGCCTGAAAGAGCTGAATCCTGCAAGCAGCAACTCACAGAAGCTGGAAGCCAGCACAGCTGGAATTAGCAAAAAGAACAAATGAAAGGTTTTCATTGTGGCAAATGGGGCTTTGGAGCAGACTGGCAATAACACGATGTTCAAAAATTTGCTGCATGACTTTTATGATTCCTCCCAGCAGCATGCAACAAAACATACCTGAGCTGTAATCAATTTCTTAGAGTCTTATATAAACATTACAAGAATTTTGTCCTCTGTAATTTTTCTTGCTCTCAAGGCTGCAATAAATAAGTCACTTACAACTCTGCTGCCACTGTCTTCTATCTCACTGTCTCAAGTCACTGCCTTTATTTATTTTAAGCTACCAGCCTAACCACTTGCAGCTTCAACAAATATTTTAAATGTAACCTGTAGCTAAACTCCAGGCAGAATGAAACATTCTACATTCAAAGGGAAGGAGTGGAGAAACCATTTTCCACTGTTACCACTACATTCCTTTCATCTCTGATCCCTCTCCAGCCATCAGGGAAGGGACTTCCAGTAGCAAATCTCTCAAGGAATGGCTCAGAGAGATCTGGGACTGGAAAGCTGTGGACACACTGACTGTGAACACTGGCCCTTGCATGCAGTTGGCAAGTCCCTTCTCCAGCATCACCCCACTGCTTGAGGACAGTTCTGGTCACTTCTTGTGGAGGCAGGAGAGGACCAGAAAGGGCATGAGGGGCACATGCCAATAATTATCCACCTTTTGAAGGACAGACCTTCGGAGGTGAGTTCCTTCCTTCAGCTTGTCCTCAGGCCCTGCCCAAAGCAGCTCATGCAGCAGATCAGGTGTAACCCACACACAGTTTTAGGGATATCTGAGAAGGGAATTGCCTGGGCTCACCACAGGGTCAGGACTTGGGGCAAAACCTGAGCTGGCCCACAGCCATTCAGAGAGCTCTGTATCACTTAGGCACTGAACTGCCTTGCTTCAGGGCTTCATTTTATCCATGAAGAAAGGCCAGAGGTTGTCAGAACATGTGTCCTCCCATTCCACAGCTCTATCTCAAGGAACAGCACCAGTAAATGCTTCAGAAAGAATCCCAGAGGAGGACAAGTGCATGGCAGTACTTCCCCAAAGAGTACTTCACCTGGCAGAGGCTGTGCCTCAAGGACCAGCACAGCCACAAATGTTATCTTGGTATAGCCCTGGTTGGGTTTCTCCAGATCATTCTCTCCCTCTGTTTCACCCAGTGAATGGCAAATCCACCCCACCACTATGATAAAGCACCAGGGAGGGTGGAGAATGAGGGAAGAAGAGACACCTGAGCCAACTTCAAGGGGTTTGCATCCTTTGAGCACTTCACTCATACATAATTGAAAGGGCTGTATGTTTGGACTACAAGAAAGTAAGATTTTTTTTCCCTGCTACCAGACCCATCACGTGAGGGATGCTGTCATACGATAGCCTTGGGGGAGGTTGGCAAACTTGGACAATTTACTGAGAAGCAAAGTAAACTACTACTGACAGCAAGTGGACCAGAGCCCAGATCCCTGAGAGGTTCTGACAATGGGAGGACTCAGAAAAAATAAGCCAGCCTTGACCTCACACTGGGGGAGGCCAAGAGAAGCACATGCATGTATTTTATTTCACACTAACCTCTGTTTGACCAGTTATGCAAATAAATCTCTTCTTGTCCTAAGTACACTGCTAGATACTGAGAGAGAATTTGGAAGAATTCACAATAAAGCCAGGCCTGCTGATCACTGCATTGCGACTGAATTTCTCAAGAAATGAAGTATTAAGCAGGCAAGAATGGCACATACAGCCCATAAAACAAGGGAAACTGCAGCCAAAAAAAGAAATCCAAGCTCAGAAGAGAAAAAAGAAAAAAGTACTTAAGAATTTGATACATGATGACAATCACTTCAGCTCCCTGAAAGCAGAGCAGCAGTAGCTGGTCCCTGGAGAACACATCCCAAGGCAGTGAAAGCCAGGGGAGCAATGTGCCAGTGCAGCCCCACGTGCATGCCCTGCACAAACACAGGGCCTCTGCTAATAAAAAGAACAAACCAAGATGTGTCTAACGTGGTTAGTGCACCCAGACTGCCTTCAGTGCAGGAGGGATCTGGCACCTCATTTTCCAGCAGCACACATGCTGCAGTGCTGGCTGCAGCTCATGTTCCCGTGCTGCTCCCCTTGGAGCAGAGGATCCCCAGCATCTCCGAGAGATTTACACCACTGACCACAGCCCAGCCTGCAGGGCTCTGTTACAGAGACTGCTGCCATGAAGATGGCACAGCTAAACCTGACTTCAGCTTCCCCTGGCTTCAACCAGTGCTGCTCAGCCACTTCTCAGCACCAGCTCAGTTTAGGCCTGGCAAATATTCAAGTGAGTTTGGTGCGAACCCTCTCTTTTTCTAATAATTCTGGTTATTGCACAGAAGCTTTCTTCTGACGTGGCAACACTTCAGGACACGGGCAGGAAGCTCCCTGAGATTGCCACAGTGAATGCTGAGAGGCTCGTGAAGGGCAGCAGTGGAAGCTGAACCCCAAAACCTCACACACAGCTTCAGCAAACCAGGCTGTGCAGCTGGGAACAGCAACAGCCCTGCATCCTCTCCTCACCCAGGCAGAGGAACCGTGCTCAGCTCAGGAGCAGAGCAGCTGATCCAGCCCAGGGCATGCTGCTCCTCAGGGTGGTCAGGGAAACACAGCACAAGGCAAGTGAAAAATAAAGAAAACTCTCAGACTGCCTAAGACATTCCCACTCCGAGTCTCACCTGCCCCTACCAGCTCTCCTGGCCGTGGCAGAAGATGCTGAGATGGCCAAGCTTTGACCCCAGTTTGCCATGGGGAAGGTTCAGCTCAGGCCTCTGTGGCACGAGAAGCTGCAAACCAGCAATGCAGAGGAGAGGGAGTCACCGCTTCAGCGCACTGATCCATACAGACAGCAAGAGGCTGGGGAAGGGAAAAAAAATGCACTAAAAATTCTTCTGACAGGGTGAAAAATGAAAGCAAAGTGAAACACAGCTCAATCTGTCAAAACAAAATCACAGCAAGCCCACTGAAAAAAAAAAAAAAAACACACAGCTCAGCTCGTAGGCAATAACTGGTACATTTGTTTTCCCGAAGATAAGCGGGTGAGTTAAGTTTGCTAGACAACACTGAACAGATTTGAAAGGTAATCATGGTAGAAGCACAAATGATCAGATTTACCAGGGACATTTAGGACTTGCTGTCTTCCACCTTGCCACTCAACAGACTCTCACAGAAGCACTTAGAGCTGCACTGCTGAACTGCACTGCAGTTTGCTGAACTGAGGGATGGACTCCAGAACAGATCTGCCCTGTCCCTCTCAGATCATCATTCAAGGAGGAGGAAAAATGATGCTTTTAGCAGAAAACAAGTCCCAGATTGGCATGGCAAAAGGTGCCATACAGAGCATTTTTGATCAGGGTAGTAAAGGCCCAGGTAATATTCAGGCTACAGAGAAGCCATTAACGTGGTAAAAGAGTCCTAACAATGTTCCCCAGAGGGTATTTTGAATAGTGAGACATCTGTAATTAGCTTAGGTGGGCCAACCTAATTATTCATGGCCTGAGGAAGCATCTCCCCACACAAGAGAAGTACAAGATACATATTTATAGTTCTTTCCTGATAAGCTCATTAAAGGTTCCAGAGATGAATGGCCACAGCATTTGACTGTTTTGTTATAACCTGGAGATGCAAACAGTAATGAGTAAGCAAGCCAGGAGGACAAAGGCAGGGGTTGCACAGGGCTCTAAGCAGAAGGGAAAAAAAAATCCTAAAAACCACAGAAAAGCCTTCAAACATAGATTCTGTTACACTCCAGTGTGGAACTGCCATTTCATGCTTCATTTTGAAACAGATGATTATACACATGCCCTTTTTCTATAAATGTGTGAACAAGCATTGCAATAAACCCCATTTTAACAAGGCCTTCAGCATTACCAAAAGGAAATAATATAGTGGAAACAGTCAATATAGATGTACAACACCTCATATATATTCAGAACTGCATTTGCACATTAAAAAACTTAAAACCAAATAATAATTCTGTATAATATACACAACTCTAATTTCCTAATGTTTCCATTCCAATTCTAAAATTATAGGAAGTGTATTTAGGAAGAGCAGGTTAGCAAAGCAGGAGCAGCAGGAGAGATGAAAGCAGGTTTGTGCTGCCAGCAGCCTGCAGCAGTGGCCAAGTGTCCAGAGGCGAAGCAGGGAGGGCAGCCTGGCCTCACCAAGAGCTGTCTGGTTTTTGTTGGATGGTTGAAACCACCCACCACAAACTGCATTTTGGATGCAGAACTCTTCCCCTGCACGTGGCACACCCAGCCCCTCCACCAGCTCAAAGCAACTGAGGCAGCTGTAATCCAGCAGAACCCTCAAACCCAGCTCCAGCATCCAATTTTCCTGTCCCTTGAACGGCCTGAGCAAGTGGCCATCTCTGCTCCTGAGAGGCTGCACTGGTCACTGCTGGGAGGCTGGGCACAGATCTTTGTCCAAAGGGATCCAACCTGACCCAGCCCCAGGTCTGGGTGGCAGCAGATGTGAAATTGGCACCTCAGCAGCAGTTTGAGACAGCAGAAACTGTCCCAAATGCCCAGAGGGATTCAGCCCACCCAAGCCCAGCAGCCTGGATGAAATCTGGGTATAAGGCACATAGGCTAAATATGGAGCATTTCAACTTCCAAGGCTGCAGCTCCTCACACAGAATTAAAGCACTTACTAGCATGTGTACATTGACAGATAGCAAATTGCAGCAAGAATAATGGGACAGCAAGGAAAAAAAAAAGGCAAATTAACAAAATAAAGCTGATTCTGATGGCATTAAATTCTTGTAACTCCTAGATTAGCCTGTACTCCATTTATCACCCACTCTGGGTTTTAGTTTGGTTTCTCTTAATTCCAGGGAGGTCTTTTGAGAAACATGGCATTTCTTCTCTCTCTAGAAAAGAAAAACTTCATCTGCACTGCATATTTTTGAGATTAACAAGCCAAGGTCAAGCTCTTGAAAGGCATTGTAGTGGTGAAATATTTTTCTAAACCATATTTCAGTGAAGGAGGAATTCCATCCTGACTTAGGATATTTGTTTTTAACTTAGGTAGGTTCTAGGGCTTTCTTTGGCTTCTTAAACAATATCAACCAATTAGAACTCCAAGGCTTGATAAAATCAGCACCCTTCAGGTTAATGCTAATTACCAAAATGACAAAGATCAAGTGCTACAAAAAAAAACCAAACAAAAAAACAAACACCACAAAAACCACAACACACCTCAGGATGGACCCAAATGATGCATAAATATTGTTCTATTTTTGTTCTGTCAAAAAGAAAAAAGAAAGTCAAAGCCAGCAGTGCCTAAAAATAGTACACAGTACCTGAGCAAAGTGAGGACAGAATTAGTGAGACTTTGCTTGGCCAAAATATCCCTTCAGAAATCAGTAGAGAATCCTCACAGACCTCCTGGTCACGGGAGGCAATTAATGCTGGCTGGAATAATCTCTTCTGGCTCCACAGCGTGTGCAGATGAGGACATTTACACAGATGGTTTTGCCAATCAGAGGATTAAAGGAGCACCCAATGTGCTCCAGTCCAGGTGACTGGAAAGGAGGAGATGATGGCCCAGCTACAACAGGAAGGCAGAGGAAGAAAAGGAAGAAGGGAGGGAAAAAAAAAATAAAAAAAGAAACCCCAGGATCTTTCAACTGATAAAAATTCTCTAGGAGATGCAGAGAAACCCATTATCTCAGAACTAGACCCTCAAGACTCAAAATCCAGAAATCCATGCCAACCTCGTGCCTTGCATTTACACTTTGCAAAAGAAACCTGGCTGAACAAATTCCTCCAGAAACTGCTGATCTCTGCAAGTTCCAAGGACATGTAAAGAAAGTTTAAAGTGGAAGAGCCACAGAAGAGGGGTGTTTGTTTTTAAAACCGGTTCCCAGGCTGAGACCCTGGATTCAAGACCAATGTACACAGAGGTGTTTATAAACCTCCCCAATGAGGATTTTATAAACGGAAGAGCTGAACTGTAGCCTTGAGAGTTCTGAGCATGTTACCACACTCTTCCTGTCTCCAGAGGTGACCCATCTCTTGCATGTCATTTCAGCTTCACACACAAATGTTAATTTAAGGCCAATGACTCATGATTCCTGTTTTCCAGAACATTCAAACCAATATTGCAAGGAAACCTGTCGTGTTTTTTTTCTCCCCCATAGCCTGAGTGGCTGGGTAAGAACAGGAAAGGCAGGAAGAAGTAAAAAATTGAGCAAAAAATGGATAAACAGTTCTGTTAACCTTTCCTGAGCCTTCACAAGGGATGAGCTGCAGAAGGTGCCCCCTGCACAGGTCACGGGGTGTGCAAAGGCTTTGCATCAAAAGGCCAAGGGCTCATTGAAAATGCAAATGAAGCCTGGTGGATGTGGAGCAAATTGAGGACTAACAGACCCAAACACCCAAACTCCAACATCCCAGATGCACCATCACACACTCAGCCCCTTCCAGGAGCTGCACCATGCTGCCTGGCTGCTGTGAGCTCAGGAGACTATTGAAGTTTTTGTTAGTTCCAAAAAACAAGAACATAAAACTGCCGTGCTCCACTATCACTGAACCTTCCCATACAGGGGAAGAAAAAGGAGAAAATAACAATAACAAAAGGCAGCTGATCACTTAAATAGGCTGGGGGCACAGCAGTATGGTTATCTCCAGAAGAGTAAAAGCTCTCCCCAGTGAGTCCCAGCCTCCAGAACATTCCCAAGGAGCACATTGCTCCAGCAGAAGCAAGGACCTGCTGCAGATACCAAAAACTCCTGGCAGCTCCCAAAGCTGCCATTTGCAGGAGGCCAGTCTTGGCTTCAGCACTGTTTGCACATCACTGCTGAGGCTGAAAGGTTTGTAAACACTCTCGTGACTTAAAACAGTGCAGAATCAACAGGGCCCTGCAGGTGGAAACCCATCCAGGTGCCTGGGTGTGCAGCCTGAGTCCCTCTCTGCCAGGACCAGGATCCTCACTAAGAATAATATGAAAATGCAGATTTTGCAAGATAAGGTGAAGTGGGACCACATCACACCCCACAGTTTGTAGGGACACTAAGGGCCACCTTTCCCATGCCCTGGGGATTTCACAGCTGTGTTCTGCTCTTGCAGGTGTAACCTTGGTGAATTAATCCCAGGAGATGTGTTTGCCATCCATCAGAAAACAAGCAGATAAAGTGATAAAATTACCAGCTCACATAAAGCTGCAGCCAGCCTGCACTGCTGGCAGAGACAAAAGCATGCAAACATTCAAGGCACCTTCAAGGACCTCCCATCAGCTGTTTTTCCTTTCTGAGGAGCGTCACCTTTTCTGAAGACATTGCAGAGGCTGTAATTCCAACCAAGAGTGACATGACTTCATTTCCTTTGGAAAACAACAGCTCTGCCAGCCCCTCCTTCCCTTGTCCTGCACTCTCATGAGCGAAGTGCTCGGATCTCCAGGAAGGGGGTAAGGTCAGAAGCAAACGCCTGAATTGCTCCCAGATTAGCAGCCCAGAGGGAGTAATTCCAACAGAAAGCATTTATAGTATTCTTGGTATTAAATGCTTTTGGCCAAGATGAAATTTGTTAAAGTTGCACTTTTTGTTTCTTCGAAGTTCTGAAGTAATTTCTTTCCCCAAAGCTGCCTCCACAAGCTGAATCTGTGGGAAAATAATGATTTCACACACAGAAACCAGCACAGCTAAATAATAAACTTAGGCAATTGCTCACATGTTTAAGCCTGATCTATTATTCTCCAGAGGAGCAAAGCACCCATATAGAAAATCAAATTGTTGCCCCAAAACTGATGTGTCACCCTAATTTCCTGAGATCAATCCCATATCAGTCAAGCCCTTTTCTAAAAACAAATAGAAAAACTGAATGTACAATCAAGCAAACGTCTAAAAAACCCTTGACTACAATTTGGCTGGACAAGAGCAGTTGGTTTCTACCCAACATTTCTAAATTCTTTTATTAGGATCCAAGAGTTCTTAGACAAGGTTGACAGGACCTCATTAAATCACTGAATATTAACTATCCCATTTATTACATTTTGCCCTTCCCCTTCTTTTCAGCTCAAATCAGTATTTTCTTGTTTCTTTTCTGTGCTTTTTATTTCCCGATTTCCCTGATCCTCCAGACAATTAATTTCTGTCACAATATTGGATGGGGAGCACCTAATCTATTAAAATGCCATTGGCTCTGTAGATGATTACTTCAGAGAGGAAATAACATTCCTGCTCGTTTTCTTCCTTCCCCTCCCTCTACAGCTTCACATTTTCTCTCAAGGAAAAGGGCACTGTGCTCTCAGACTGGAACTGATAAAAACCACTATGGAGCAAAGAAAGGCCTAAAGGCTGAATGAACCAATTCTAACCCCTGCAGAAAAATACTGTTTTCTAAAACCAAGAACAGTACCTGGGGGAAGATCCTGGATGAAAGAAAATAAATCACAGTTCTTGGTTTGCCTTTTTGTTTTTTTGGTGACAGCTGGAATTCAACCCACTTTGATCCACCAAGTTTTTATAATCCAATGCAACAAAAAACTCCAAAGAAAACACAGTCAAAAAGCATGTTTAAACCTCAGGAAAGCCTGGCTCCACAATGCTTCCAATCTTTATAAACGAAAGAAGAGCCATCAAGTCTTGGACAACTGCTGATAGGAAAGTGTGGGAGAATTCAGGACATCCATGGGCTGCCTGATAGTCCTTGGCAGAAAAACACTGAGAAATATTCCCAGTGCAGTGATTTCATGCAGAAGCACAGCAGTATGATGACTGATGGCCACATAAAACCCATAAAGACAAAGATATTTTAAATGTTTCAGATTATTATTTTTTAAACAGTTCAGCAGAGCTTCCCACCCAGGAACAGACATCCCCCAGCATTCCTGCAGTCCCTAATTATGTTTTTTGGCTAGGTGGAAACCATGGCCTGAACACAGATGGATAACCATTATAGAATCACAGAAAGGCCTGGGCTGGAACAGACCTGAAAGATTATTTGGTTCCAAGAATTGACCAAACAGGTCTTGGTATGACAGCAGCACCCAGAACGGAGCTGCAAACAGCTCCAGAAACAGCGGGGAAATGAAGGAGGAATCCCTTTTCTATCTATCCCTTCTCTTTTACAAACCATTGATGCTCTGATATTTCATGCTGAACATCTCTGCTGGCAGGGAGAGCATCCTGGCTGGAGCAGGGGAGGCCGAGAACACAGGGTGGAGCAGTAAAAACCTTCTTCTTCCCAAATCCAAACTTAATACTGATCTATATCCTGAAGCATGAAGACATATTCCATCCAATATTCTTACTTTCAGAGGGCTGGGTTTTGTTTTGGGTAGATTTTTGCCTTAAATCTCTGTTACTCCAACAGTTCATGTATATTTAATTACTGGCATTGTCTCAGACATTGAATTTTGGCCTTCAGTAACACCCCATGGCAAGCAGCTCTGTGAATTAACAAGGGGGAAACCATTCCCTGTTTGCTTTGGAGTGCAATGTTAAAGCTGCATAACTAAATTCCCAGAGGCCAGGAAATGAAAACATTAAATATTCTAATAACATCAATAAAGAAGTCATGTTTTACATATATGTCATTCCAATGAAATATTTTTCCTGTTTAATCATTTAGTGTTAATGCAACTCATGTTGATGTTAAAGGTTCACACACAGAAAAAAAAGAGAAAGGAAGGATCTCACATGGGAATCCCATTCAGGATATAACATAACCAGGCAATCACTACTGCAGACACTGAAAATTCACATTTTCTAATTTTGTTGATTCTAACTAGAAACATTTAATGGCACAGTAATTATATAAATTACCTGGAATACATAACATTGCATTTATACATAATAAATGAACTGTTGCAGAAGAAATGCCAAGGAAATATAACTAAATTTTATTCAGTCTCATTCCTTAATAGAAAAGAATCAAAGGCCATGTAACTGCAGCAAAATGATAAACAAAATCATTTTCTGTAAGAAACTTCTTCCCACAGATCTTTCCTTAAACCTTGGCAATTAAGACATTTCCAAGAGGTTGGGGACTGCAAACCAACGAGTGCATCTCTCCTGAAACTGACTCACCAAAAATTCAACTTCCCCACTCTGAGATGCAGCAAAGTCCTGGGCAGCCTTAGCTAACGTGGAGATGAGCAGGATCATACCTATGTACTGTTAAAAAAAGTGAAGGTGAAAAGGAAATTCCCCATTTAAGAGCTGTCACACAAAATGAAACAACCCCCTTCAATTCCATTTAATTCAAAAAGAGCTCTCCCAGCACAAGGCAAGGACAGATTCAGCGTGGCTGAGGTTGTCTGGCAGGAGCAGACAGTTGGTCCAAAGCTGTGAGAGTTTATACAAACATGTTCAACTCAGAATAAGATTTCTCAAGGGTGACACAGATGCCCAGACAATAATCAAGCAGATGCTGGTGTGATGGTCTTGAATTTTTGTGTCTTTTTAGAAGAGAGATGGTGCAAAGGGCAATGAACATGAAAAAGAATTGAAGCACCACAGAAAAAGGTGAGAACAAGACTCACCTCCCAGCATTTCTGCCCAGACCACAAGACACACACAGACATCTCATCCCCTGCACCCCCTTGCTGCAGACACCTCACATTTTTAATAATTGTGCATTAGTCTATAGGAGAACTGCTCCAATTTTCCAACAAGCACTTTGCAGCTGCTCCCCAAGCACCCACAGTAGAGCCCTGCCTTGACAGAAGGTGGGCTCCATCTGTTTGGTAAAGTCTTCTTGCCTGGGCTAAGCATTCTCCAAAAAAGTGAGGTTTGGAGTGACTGGCATTACTGGGGCCCCCTTGCACAAAAACTGTTTGTATTTTACATTGCCTTGACAGTAAAATACCCAGTATTGCTGGGTTTCTGTCAGACCACTGGAACAGATCACTTTCCTGGAGCTAAAGCTGCCCTGAACATACAACTGAGATGAGATTCCCATGTTATGCAGCACCACAGCTCTTCTTCAACCCATTCCTCACAGTGAGATTTCAAAAGCAATTGCAGTCTAAAAGATGGGTCCAACTCTTTTGGGTTTTTTTGGTTTGTTTGTTTGTTTGTTTTTTGTTTGTTTGTTTTTTAAGAAACGAAACCTGTAAAAGGGCAGCAAACCACTTATGGGAAGGCACAGACTTGAAATACATACACATATTCAAAAAAACTTAAACCAGAAAAATTAAATAGGCTTCCACTTCAGCCAGAAGAACAAAGTATCTAACCTCAGTCTTCAAAGACAAGGAAATTCAGAAATAACATTGTCTCTCCTCTTACTCATCCCTGCTGTGCTGGGTTGCTACAATCCATGCAGGCCATTCAAAATTAAAGAGACCTCCAGAAAAAATTTCATCTCAAAAGGAATATGTTAAAAACCAGCCCAAGGCAGATTATGTGGTTGAAATGAAATGCACAGCATCCATCCAGAGTGTTGTATATGCCATTCCTGAATTGCAACAGCCACACTCATGTGGTTACAATTTACAAATTAGCACTAGGTAAAGTAAGAATTTCCTCACACCTTGAAATCTGAAATAGCAGGAATTTTTCCCACAGTCAGCTTCATCAGTACATTTCCTCATGGTGATAGTGTATCTTTGGCCAATATTTAGCTCTGTTCCCCTTCACTTTGGTGGCAGTCTGATGTGCACTGAAACCAAAATTGTCACTGGGGGGGTGGAAGCAGCAATCCTGGCCCTGTCTGACCCATTCCTGTTGCTGTTTATGCTATGTCAAATGTTGGTGCAGCCACACACAAAGTCAGGGTGCAGAGCAGGCAGGGAAAGCAGCTCAGCAAACAGGGCTGTGCAACACCAGCTCTGGCCAGGGCAGCAAACACAAGGGACAGCATGTGAGAGACCACACCTGAAAGGAAGCACATAAAGCACATAAACCCCTCTTTCTCATGGCAAGCCCCAAACTCATTGCCTGGAGGCAATGCCCTCTCAGTCCCCTGCTTGGAGCAGGAGGGAACAGGGAATGACTCAGGACTGCTCAGAGCAGGGCATTTATTATTTATTATTTATTTAATTACAGCTCTCACAGTCATGTCTGTAGGGCCTTTCCCAAGGCTCACTCAGGTACATTAATGTGAGAGAGACTTCAGTGTGGACAGAGCAGGAAGGTGTTTCCAGCCACATCATCTGGGAAATGCAGAAACACAAACAAAGCCCTTTGATTGAAGCCTCTCTCCACCACAACCTAGGTCAGGAACCGTCGTCTCTTGCTGTCTGTGCAGAATGCTCAAACACCCCTCAGAATTTATACAGGGCTGGTTGGGCACAAAACCAGACCCACACAGCTTCCCCCAGGCCTCAAGATGATATAAACCCCATCAGCTCGCTGGGACAACAATAAAACAAAACATCCCCTAAACTCAACCTGCACCAATCCCCACCCCACAGTCTGGCCTGATATGGACAAATTGTCATCCCAGGACACACTCCCTTCATCTTCCCATGTACCTGGTGGCCTGCAAAGGGACATCTCTAGCCACCACAGACCTGTGACCTGTGACACATGGGCCCAGTCCCCAAAAGATGGTTTTACACATTGTGAAATACCATCTGTGCCAGGAGACCCTACAGCTTTATCGTCCTCATTTACTTCCCACCACACAAGGTCCTCACCTGCATGGTAATATTTTCTTATTTAAGCACTTTTGTAGCTTGATTCCAAGGGTTTGTGTGCATCACTCAGGCTGTCTGCTGACATTTGCAAGCAAAATGCCAAAGTGCTGCAGGAACTTGTACTGATTTGTAATGAAATGGCTTTGAACCAACATTTTCATCAAAGGTGATTCTGCCTCACCCTTTTGCTAAACACGAAGTGGTTTCTCTGTTGGGAAAGATAATGAATACTAGAAATAAGAACAGTTTTGAACAGAAGCTCCCATCAAAACAGAAAACCTGGAAATCACCTGAGGAAATCAACTTTTCATCCCTATCAGGTTTGAACTGTTGGATAAGCAATCTTTATCCAACAAATCAGTGCTAATTTTACATGCCCATCTCAAGGATGACCACACTCTTCTCAGTTATTTTATGCCCAGAGCTGAGCTAAACATTGCCCTGAGGAGATGCAGGTAACCCCTCAGCAGCTCTTGGCACCAGAAGCATCTCTGCTTGGCAGAGATGGAGACCTAAAATACAAATATATACATACTTACACACGTTTAACTCCATCAACAGTCCTTCCTGCATGTAACAGTGCCCCACAGCAGAAACAACCCTGCTTCACAAACACTACAAGAACATGACTTTTCCTTGGGAGGGAGGCAAAGAAACACCTGCAAACATTAAAAAAAAAATATATATTTCACACAAAATTTATACTGAGCTTGCCAGCTACTACAAATGATTTTTCAGAGACGTGGTGGTTACAAGGCTAGCCAACAACTTCTCAGTAAACCCTGTAAGTCAATTAAATACTGCTCTGACACAGAGTCATGGATCATCCACTGCTCAAAGAGTAGAACTGTTGATTTAGTCAAAGGCAGCAATCTGGTAGTAAATACATCACTGTGTCCTGGCAGACAGCTGACTGGTATCATTAGAAAGTATGTGTTCCACCAATTACAAAAATTAATTATAAAGCCATGTCAGGTCACTGGGTGGGAAAATAATCATTTCACTTCACAACATGAAATGAGAGACAGTGCCACACCTTCATCAGTATGCAAATTGCAATGGATTGCTTGGGACTAACCCAGCTATCTCCAGTGCTGGCAGGTGCCCAACCTAACCCAATATAGCCCTCGGGTGAGATGGATGAACACCACCTCGTGAGAATCCAGTCTGGCAACAAGCAAAATGCAGCAGGGAAAGAAGAATGGCAAAGAAAAGAAAAAATGCAGACCTAGAGAAAAGTTCGGTAGTAAAATTTCTAATTCACAAGGAGTCAAATAAAATTTCAAATGTAACAAACAGTTCCTGAGCAGGGATGGACTGATAATATAAACACTTGCTCTGAGCCAGGACCATGTGTGCTGATGGGATACAAAAAAAAAAAATCTCTGAAAACTGCTGCAAATGGAAGCTCTGCTGGCAGACCATCCCTTATGTATTTGGGAATAGGCTGGTTGACTGCTTTTCTTCACTAATGAGTTCTGGTAACAGAAAAACTTTGGCAAAATTTTGTCATGATGTTATGACTTCAGCAAATCAGCACTACGCATTTCTGGGGTAAGATTCCCAAATGTTTCAGTCCAGGAAGGATTTTGCACCTCCTCTGACCAAACAGCTGAGATACCAGACTGCTCCCAGGTCAACAAGCATTTTGCCTAAGGTCCAGCTGTGCTTACATACCAGAAAAATTAGGAAGACTACAGAGATTTCAGTGGATAAAGTTACATACATACATATATATATATATCCTATCTTCCAAATGGCAATTAACCTTCTCCAAACCAAAGCCTGCTGCCATTTACAAGTAGGTCACCTCTCCTCTCCCCCAGATTTACCAGGAATGCAGTAGATGAGGTGCCCAATTCCCATATGATAATCTAGTTTACCGCAGGTGATGGGTGCTGTCCTTGGGGCAGCCCTCCAGACTTTTTAAATTGCTTCTGCAACATGAAAGGACAAACCTGGGTTCTGGAAGACACCTTCATCTTCCCTCTAGAGCATGTACTTACAAAAAGCATAGCGCATTGACAAGCATGAGCATTCATTTTAAAGGTCTAGTGAAGAAACTGGATAAAACGAAAAATACCAAACCCAAACCCCAGATACTGCTACACACCTGCAGCCCTGAGACACAATTTATTACATTCAGAGCAGCTGTGCACATTGAACCTTCTTTTATTGCTTTGGGGACTTGCATCACAGCTACCTTCAGTTTGACAAACATTTCCTCATAAAGCTGGCTCCTGAGGAACAGGATAGAGATTTCATACATATCTCTCTCTCTGTGTGTGTGTGTGTGTGTGTATAAAAACAATAATACATTTCCATATGATAGAAGCTGACATTTCCTTATCAATGCAAATAGCCCTGCCCTGCCACTCCCTGAGGCTACATGCTGATGGGAGTGCTGGGAGCTGTGGATGTGAGGAGTCTCACACCCAGACCACCCTGACACCCAGGTAAATTCACTTCACTGCTGCAAACCCAGGCTTTTTCTATGTTAATTCTTGAGCCCCTGCTTTGATGTGGCTTTGGTGTGCCAGGACAATTGGTAATTGCCCACTCCACATTCTGCTGCTGTGCCCAAAAGGCCCCTTTCATGTTGCAGATATGGGGGATCAATTTGCACCTCAAAGCACAGCAGGTTAAAAATCTTCTGCCTCAAAAACCATAGAAATAAAATGATGTTATGCACATCCCCCGGGTTAAAAGCTGCAAGAGATGATAAAACATTCCCCCTTTAGGACAAGGGGAAATGGGCTCAAGGTATGCCAGGGGAAGTTCAGGTCCTATATCAGAAAAATTTTCTTCACTAAAAGAATGTTCAGGCATTGGAACAGGCTCCCCAGGGAAGTTGTGGAGTCACCATCTCTGAAAGTGTTAAAAAAGGAGGAGACATGGCACTACATGACATGGCACTTCATGACATGACTTGGTGGCCATGGTGTGATTTGTTTGAAGGTTGGTCTTGACCATCTTGGAGGATTTTTCACACTTTAATGATTCTATGATTTTAAATCAACTTTGCTTCCTTTGCAATGGTTAATGCACCCCACACAAGCACTCTTACATAATTATACAAGTTAAATCAAATAAATCGGAGGTGCTTCCAAGCCCTGGCACAGCTCAGGAGCCTCTGGGCCCCAAGCAGCCTTAGGGGCAGGGTTCTCAATTTTGCACAGTTGCAGGGAGCTCTGTTAAATACCATCACTGTTCTGCAGCTGCATGGATGGGAGCTAGCTCTGCTACCTGGCTCTGTCCTTGGGACAAACTTGCCCAAACTCATGTCACAGCACAGCTTCCCCACTCCAGGCAAGACTGGGGAGGGCTGAGCTTCTCCAGAGGCCCTTGGGAGCAGTGTTTTACAGCCCTGCTCGATTTTTTCCTCCTGCTTTGGAATTGCTGACACAGCAGGGAAAAGGCAGAAATCAAACTGGCCCTGTGTGCAGCACAGCTGGACTGTGCTCCAGGGGGGCTGCTCCTCATTTTGGGCATCTCTGCACCCAACAAATCCACACCAAAGGGCCAGGCAGGGCCTAAACTGGCTGTATAGGTACTTTTCCATCAAACTGTACATTTGGGGTTTTTTGTAGTCCTGAATTTTCACCCCAACCCCCCTCTAGGAAATCATGCAGTGCAGGAGACAGAGGCTTAGGGATGACAGCTGCTCTCAAATCACCTGGGGTCATGCACATCCCCATGCTCCAGATGACAGCAGTGACCAGAAGCACAGCAGACTTAATTTCCAAAACCTCACATGACCACAGGCCACTGCACCAACAGTCACAAGCCATCTCAGATGGTCTAAAAGCAATTTCCCTTTTCTTCATTGCTTTTAATAGGTTTGAGGGGTTTGCTTGTTTTTAAATTAGTAACTTGCTATCTGTTTTCCATTCTGATTTCTTTCACAGGTTTGTCTTTGCTTATGGAAACGTTTCATTTGTCCTTTTTATGAAGTTTAAAATTCAAAGTTCTGTCATATTTTTAATCAACTGTCAGTATTAATTTCCTCTGCAATTCAGACAGTTTACTTTTATCAGTTTCTCAAGCTGTACTGCCATTCACTGAATGAGCCTCAAACATACTCATTTCCTCATGATGAATTATTTTCATTAGAAAAACTCCTTTTGAAGTACATGTCTTCTCTGGATGTTTTCCACCTCTTTTGGAGTTTCACCTTCTGCACTGGCTTGTCAGGGCTCAGTGCTTGCTCCTCTCCAGCCCAGCTCTCTGCAAGAGCACACAGGAGTGCTTGGAGTATCTTCCTATCAACAAATGTTCAGGGGAGCAAAACATACTGGTTTATCTGGTTTTGCTGCTGAATCTCTAGCTGCAATCTGAACTGGTTTAGATGGTTAATAAAACATTAAAGACCAAATAAATGGGAGCATTTAAATCCAGAGTTATGCAAAGACATTCTTTACTTTCCAGAGTGCCTACTGCATGCTTTCCAAAGCTCTGATGAGAGCCTGCCTAAAAAGAGGCTCTAAACATGGGCAGGCTCCCAGAGCAGTTTTCAAGCCCAACAGTTTTCAGTCATTTTAACAGCCACCCAGCAATGGCCATGGCAACACTCATGAGGTGCTCAGCAGCTTTTGAACAAGACCAACAAAATAATTTTACTCCCTCATTTGTTATTAATTCCCAAGGGAATTATGAACAAACACATACACAGCACAACTTTCTCTGGAAAACTTTCTAGCAAAGATCAGATGCTAGAAAGGCCTTTAAGAGTGAAGTCCAAGAGTTTCCTCACAAAATTCCTAGAGGAAAAAAAAAACAAGCAAACCACAGCTACCACTCCAAGGGACTGCCTTTGGGAAGAGAGATGGAAATAAAGTAGGGCAAGGGGAAAAAGTTCCTTGCATTGTCTGATGTTTGGTGGTCATGGTGTAACCAGCCAGACAATTCCCATGAGAAAAGTCTACAAAGAAACAGAAGCTGGCCAACCCTCTATTCAAAAATTTCCTAAAGGATGGTTGCTACATTTAGCCTAGACAGTACATGAACACAACAGAGATTTGTAAAATTAAAACTGATGGAGATTTCCCAATGTGATGCTGTTTAAATCATCAAGCTTCCAGTGGGTAGACATTCAAACGCTTTTTGGAAACTGTTGTCTTTTCTTCACACTAACAACCACAGATCCAAGATTCCCCATTCTCTGATCACATTTTTAAATTCCTAACTGTCTGCACCTCCTAAACCCTGAAGTAAATGTTGCCTTTTGATGTGCTGATCTGGATGAAACAGCAACACCTTTGTTGGTGAGTGATGTACTTTCTCAGTACAAGGCGTGGAAAAGAATGGACCATAGCAATTTCTAGGCCTTCAGCTAAGACATGGAAGAAATTTCAGATGACAAGCATTAATATGGTAAACTTCACCATCTTCTGTTTAATTAAATTTATTAAAATCACCATCATTTTGCATATCTTTGAGAACTAGGTACAGCTCTGGGTGTTTCTGGTATGAAAGGTCAAGGTACAAGAAATCAAAAATTGCTTATATTAAATTACATCTGTGGGTCCAAACTCTGCTTGTATTGTTTTTCTATACTTCATTGTCCCCACTTACAATTCAGCTTGATTTTTAGCCATTATTGTATTGGTACAATGAAAGTATTAACTTTTCCATTAACCACAAATAAATACATTTTACCAGTTCAAAACATTGAATCCAAGACAGAAATCACCTCAGCCACGGCAGCCTCATAGAGTCAGTCAGTCTCAGCAACAAAAGGTTTCAATCAGATAGCCAAAACTTTTGTCCATCAGATTTAGATTTGTCCTGAAATGCAAGACAGACTTTCCTCCTTCCCCCCTTTGCAGAGCCAAAAGGCACAAAACCCAAGAAAATTAAAACCTTCTGCATTAGTCTGCAACATGCTACAAAATGTAATAAAAAGCCAAATGTCTCTCTGCCCTCCCCCCTCATCTAGTTGAATTATTATTTCAACCAGTCATGTAGTTGCAACTCTGCCTACATCTCCACAAACTAAACAATTATGCCACAATAGGGGTATTTTGTTCACTCAGAAAAAAAATCATCTAATGAAAAACTATGTTGGTGGTTGAACCCGTTTCCTTTAGGAGGAGCTGGCTGTAATCTCAGTGGGACTTGTGGTTTCAGCTATTCATACTGTTCATAGCAGTTTCTGTTTTTTCTCAAAGCAACGTAACCCAGCAACACAGAGAAAAGCTGTGATTAACTTCTGAGATACAAGATGTCACGGCAGTGCCAGTCGCCTCTTCACCAGGAGAACCATAAATCTCTGTTGCTCTGGATTTGCACAGACACCTCACATCTCAGGCAGAGTGGAAAGCAAAGTTAGAAATTGCTGAAATTTTCTCCTGTACCCAAGAACAAGTTGACTGTGGACTCGTGACTCTCAGACAGATCATCCTTCAGAGCTGCAAGAAACTGCATCTCTCAGGGCCTGATCGATTCCTTCCGCTCCTTGCCAACCACAGGAGAGCTTTAAAATTAACAAGCATTATATTAGCTGACTTTACCTAAGGAATAGCTATCAATTATCCACACACACAGAAGACATTTCCTTTTATCTGTATGCAAATGTCCATATGTGGTGGAATGAAACTGGAAGGGAACATGTAGGCATCAAAATCTTATGTAAATTATATACTTTTTAAAAAATGCATTAAAATGCTTGAGTCAATCTCAATAAATAAATTCATAGAAATCCAAAACACCACATCCAACCAAACAAACAATTAAAAAAGCTAAGAGGAATAATCAGAATGATGCTAAGGAAAAAAAATAAAACTCTTTCCTTTATCTCTTGTATGAAGCACTTAGGCTTGCCCTGATCTCTGAAGTACAACAGCTACACAGGAAGATGTCCAGGCTCTGTTACTCAAGATACAGAATAATTCATAATTAATTTGCTTTAAAAATAAGACCCATCTGGCTGTCCCACCAACACAGAGATCTTGGGAGAAACTCAGCTCACAGTGGCCAGCACAGCACTGCTGTCCAAACCTTTGGGACAAGCACCAGCCCTCCCCTGTCCAAGCACTTTCCTAAAGAACACACTGATGCAGCCCCTTCTGTGTGCTCTGGGAGATGTTATTTCTTTTTTTAAATGACAGGTTCTGTTATCTCCTGTATATATTAAAACTGGCCTTTCAGCTCTTCCATTAATACCAGACACTGGAGTCAGAGGTGAACTCTAAGTGACTCTGACACTTTCAGATTAGGGCATCTCTCTGACAGGCTTCTGACACAGCCTCTTTTCATGTCTCGGGACTGCAGCAAGAGAGGAAAAAACTGCCCAGAACTCAGGGTTTCCAAACTGCTCTGCAGCAGCAGTTATTTATTACTGCTCTGCCCTACAGTGTCACCCAGGTGCTGCAGAGGAAAGAAGGAGGCCATTCCCTGCTATCAAGAGTTACAAAATATTTTCAGAATAAACTGGTGAAGGATAAGCAGATGGGCACAAGATGAAAGCAAAGCAATCCTCGGGCTGAAAACATGACTTTTATGTTTTGTAAAGCTTTTTTTGCTTTGCAAAGCTGACCAGGTGGTTTAAACAAAGAAGGAAAGAAGGAAAGAAGGAAAGAAGGAAAGAAGGAAAGATGGAAAGATGGAAAGATGGAAAGATGGAAAGATGAAAAGAAGGAAAGATGGAAAGATGGAAAGATGGAAAGAAGGAAAGAAGGAAAGAGAAAATTCAGATCAGAAAACAAGAATGAACTGAATAAATTTACCAGAGCCAGAGTAGCATTGAAGAAAATTCACTCCTGACAAGAATTAAGTGCACTGCTTGCCTGTTGCACATGAACAAAAAAATCCAAACTCCAAACAGGCATGTCCAAAGCCACACAGGAACGGGGTGCCTTTATTCCCCTGTGCTGCTCTGTGGGAAGAAATCATTCAGGAGCCAGATATCAGCTCTTAATGAGTAGTTTTGTTACTCACAGCCCCACAATGTGAAACAGGGGGTGGCTGAGGTTACCACGCTGTGGTAATAATCAAATTTAAGGGGATTATAATCGTTATAAACTAATCAGGGTAGAATTATATATTTTTAATTAGCAGCTGCTGTGTGGTTAAGGCACTAGAATCCCCAGCTGTCTGCTGCTAAGTGCAACCAACAGAATCTCACTTGAAGCGAAAAATACATGCTTGTACATGGAAAATATATTAAGGAAATTTAAAATTGCCCTTAAAAATTCTATATACTGTAAAGCCTCATTACAGATCGTGCTTTTTGCTTTCAGCATTGGAAAGATTTGTTTATTTTTTTTAAAGCCCGTGCATTTAATCTTATATTGAACATAGGCCAAATACAAAAATATACAATACATTGTGTATATTGTTACTTCAACCCACATAGTAGTTACTTGTAAATCCTCCAGCATTTGGTATAAACACATAGTGTTTGTCTACTCATTGTAAGTCTAGAAAAGGACATATTTATGGGGAGCCCTAAGAGGTGTTCACTGCATGAATAATGGAGACTGAATAAAACTTGTCATTTGGATTTTCATGTAACAGCAGACTTTAATCCAAGATTCCTAAGTAAAGAAACAGATCTCTTCAGTTTCTGTAAACACCCCTGCACACACTCTTGTATTTTTAAATTCTTTTTCAGCTGCATTTTAACTGAGAACCTTTCTATGTTATCACAGAGAGACTTCCACTGGCACCTGCCCCCAGAGATCTTGCTTTGTTTAAAAATAAAGCAAACCCAACAGCCAGTTCAACTGAAAACAAAAAGGTTTTGTTAAAGCTGCTCAGGTATAAAGAGGCTGATCAGAGCCTACAGATGCTTGGCAAAAGTCAACAACAAAAACCCCAAACAGCAAAGCAGCAGGTCTTGTCTTCAAACACGTTCTTCAGGTTCCCTGTGACAGACCAGCCTCCTTCTCCCCAGTGCAGCAGATTTGTGACATTTTGGCCAAACCCAAGCAGCAGCAGAACTGCAGCTGAGCACAGCCAGGCTCCTCAGTGCTGTTTGAGGCTATTCCTTAAGGTACATCCACAAGGTGCTGCAAAGGGCTAAGCAGCTGTGTTCCCATTCCCAGCCCTCCCAGAGGGCAGGGCTCTGGCCAGGGCAGCAGCCAGCCAGGCTGCCTGGTGATGAGAGCTCTCCAAGCCCAAAGCCCAAAGCCCAAAGCCCAGCTTTGGATGCTGTTCCTGGGTCCTGCACTGCCAGTGTTGCTCTGTGTGCTCCCCAAACCTTGTCCTGCCAAAATAACAGTGACACTTCCCCACCTGCACAGTGAAATTTGTGTCTGTTCCGTCAGCTCTCTCATCACAGACCAGGTACGGATTCCACTGCTGGAGAAGATAAATGACCTTAGATTCATACTTTGGGTAAAACTGTTTCCTATGAAATGGATGCAATGCAATCAAGACTGCACACCAGCTCCTCACAGAAACTGCTATTTCCAAGAGTTTTCAAAATCTAGGCAGTCCTGAATAATCCTCTGCCATGTCTGGGGGCTTTGGCTAACAGGTCTGCAAACGAAGACTCAGAAAACCCAACAACCATTACTTGACTTAAATACCTTTTTGTTGACTCAGACTAACACAGTCAGCCATGGCAGAAAAAAAAGGGGCCTCCTTGAAATGACAAGAGCTCTTGGGTAAATCATCTGGTTTTGCAGATGATGCTGCTGCTAAGACTGGCTCCTCCAAAACCCCCAAACCCTCTGGGGATTGCTGACAGCTTCACACCAAGGTTATGGGTGATGGGAGCTGTATAGGACTTAAACCCTTGTCTTTCCACTCTAAAACACAACACACCCTCAGAGCAAGAGCCAAATATATTTGAGGGAGAAAGAGGCCTAAAAAGACAACTATTACACCCAAAATATTAGCATCACAAACGTGGCACTCTCAAGTCACAGGGACAGAGTCACTGAAGGCATGGCTTCTGACAAGAGGTGCACAAAGATATCAAAGACTTTCACAGAACTGTGGCACTGAGCTGTGCCCAGGCAGGCAAATAATGGGCTAAATTAATTGCCTGTAGCATGACACTGCTGGAAAATCCTGGAGGTTTTGACTGTTCTGCAGCATTGGTTCTTTCAACTCCACCCCATGCTGGGGCTTTAATCTGCAGGGCACTATCAGCAATGTTAGAGGCAAGACTAAAAATAAACGAGGGACAAGAAAAATGCAAAGCTCCTCCTCCCCACAAGGTCTGGAGGGAATTTCCTGACTCAGTCAGACTGCTGGATCACTTGTTTACTTGTTACTAAGTATGAATTTTCACAGCAGTGTGTGTGGTTTTCACTGAAGTCTCCAAGTTAAAATCAACAGGGCAGTAATGTCCTAAGGAAACTAAACACCACTGACCCTCCTGAGGGACAGGATCCCTGCTGCTTCCCTGCCCATGCTGGAAGGAAAATACTGCATTTCTAGGTCAAATATGGAAGTATTTCATTGTCTTTGGGGGCAAAGACAGATGTATGGGTGAAGGACACCAGCTCCCACAGTAACCTGCATCCTACTCCATCCCTTAGGTCTGTTTACCCCCAGATAAAGAAGCTGTCATGCAACATTCAGAAGAGCTGAGGGGTTCATCCCTCTTCAAATTCAAATCCCTCTTGAATGCCATGATGCATTTGGGGAAGGTCAGGTCAGCTCTCCTCCCTGTGGCACCCACGGAGGACACAGTGATTTCAGAGCTACACAAGAGGCTGGCACGGAGATTTGTTTATGGAGAGCTAAAAATTAGGTTTGACTTTAAAATAGCACAGTCACCAGTCACAGCTCAGAGGGTCACATTCTTCTTCCATCCCTGCCTCCTCCCATCTCTGCTCAGCAGCTTTCCTGCCCTGCAAGCATGGCAGGATTTCCCCACGAGGGTGGCAGGCAAAAATCTGTGGCTGGGGAGCTGAAGGAACATGGTTAGGAAGGGATGCTCAGCACTTCCCACAGCACTGGACACTTTTTTTGCAGGACCAACACTGCAGCCAAGACCATTCCTGTCAGCAGCAGCCTGGCACATCAGATACCATGGTACTTCATGAAAATTTTAAGAGGTGCCTGCAGGTTCATAGCCTAAAACACGGCTCACCTTCCCACTTCACTCTCTGTGGAGCTCTCCTTCTTCACCTCCCCTACCCCTGGAGCACACAGCAGAGGAAAATATAAGATTTCAAGCTTTGCAAACCTCCAGCCTAAACCAACATCCTGTAAAACTACGAGTTAAAGGCAGGAGCACTTCACTTCCAAACCACAAAGGCTGTAATGAGTGTGGTTTAATTGGCTGGTACAAGAGCTGCACAGCCAGAATCAGCAGCTGGCAATGAAATCAGCCCTTCTGCACGGCAGATTGCTAAACTTTTGCCCTTGTCTGCAACGTGGTGTGTCACAGAAGTAATTCAGTACCCATAAAAAGAATTACAAAAGTATCTAAGAAAAATAAAGTGTTAGCCCATAACTGGCAGTAGACAAAGTTTTTTCCCCAAAAAGTTTCTAGTTGTAGACTATAGGGATGAATTTCTACTATGTGCATATATATAGCATTCTCCATAAGAAACCTGTATACTTTAGGTAACACTTAAAATCTGGCCCTTTAGAGATACTGATTTTAAGAAGCTTGGTACATATTTAAAAATCTCACTATTAGAATTAGAAATTAGATGCTTTGAAAAAATCAGTCCCAAGTGACAGAAGTCGCTATCAAGTGATGATGGCACATTTCCTTGCTTCATTTATTTAATACAACACTCAGCTATTCACACATGTCCAACTTCTCCCTTGGAGATTTACAAAGCACAGAGCAAGTTAGTTTGCATCTAACTTCAGAACAGCCAGATTAGTAAGGAACAGGGTTTTACAGCAAAGCCTTCCTTTCATCTGGGGCAAAAAGCTTTCAATCTTATAAAGCCAGAGTAGTAAACTTTCAAGCCAAGGTGTTTCACAGAGGTAGCTGGGGGTCATTGCTATCCTATCCCCTTGATGGAGTTAATGGAAGTTTTATAGTTTACACTTTACTTAAAACTACCTTTTTGTCAAACAGAGAAATGCACATTAGGCAGGGTAAAAAAATATATAAAAAATAATAAAACAACCTAAAACCCACATTAACAAGAACTTGAAGCGATTTCTGCATACATATTTTAATTCAACAAGCAAGGCTAACCTAAATAAAATGAATACATATGAGAAGAGCAACATGGATTCATTCTGCAAGCAGCTGAGGAATTGCTGTTCTCAGCCTCTTCCTGCTGTGAGATCCTGGGTGCTCACACCCAGCAGCTTCTCTCTTGGCCAAGGCAAGGCTGAGCCCAGAAGCTGGCACTGCCTTTTGGAGTGCAGCACTCGAGATGAAATGCAGAGCAGGATTTAAACTCCTCAGCTAGTTCAGCTGCAGACCACAGGCGTACAGTCCATGCCTTTCTGCTTTTACCTGCACAACTTTATTTTAAATTGGGTCTTGTCCCCAGGGCTCCATATTAAAGGAGTTGCTCATGCAATGAATCAAGAGTCAGAAGCTTTGGACGTGTCAGAACAAATCCCACCAAATGTAAATTGGTGTAATGTACAGATTTATGCTGGCTTACATGGTACTAGAAAGGGAAAGGCAGTAATTCAAACTGCTGCACAGGCTCCCAACAACAGTGATGATAAGCATTACTTTTCTAAGGCTAAAAGAAGGTTCTGGGAAAGGAAGATAAAACATCTCATCTTTGAAAGGGGAGCAATGCAGGAGCTAAGCCCCAGTGCCTTCACAAACACCCATCTCTTCCCAGTAAAACAGGCTTTGGTGTTATCCAGTACATAAGTTTTGCAACAGTTTTCATTCTAGTTAAAATTGGATGAGGGTTCATTAATTTTAATGCTGTGTGATTTGCCATGCCCACACCTAGGAATGCACCAAGCCCTGGAAGCATTTGCCTGCTGGCAGAGGGATGAGTCCTGCTCACTCAGCCCTGCTCCACAAGTGGGCTGCAGATGCACACTGCCCTTGTGTGCTCCTTTAGACCTGACCTTGCCACCCTCCACAGCTGCCCAGGACCACGTCCCCAGCCAGGCACCCTCTGAAAGCCACCAACCCAAAGCCAGACACTGAGGCTGAGCCTGCTCCCACTCCCAGCTTGTGCAAGTTCACACAGAATGTGGCTCTGTATTCTCTAAAAATCAAACACCCCCCTCAAAGAGAAAAACTTGCTGGTATGTCAATTATGACAAACACTGCTGATCAGGAAACTGAACCTGTGAGCTCACCTTGCATTTTAAAGGCACTTACATCAATATTCTGGTGCATTCTTTTGACCTGAGATATTAAATCATGCACACTGTGCTAACTTTTTTTCCAGGTAACAAAAGGGTTTATCAGCACACCTCTGGTGGAATATTAACTCCAGTGTTTTGCTGGAAAGAGGCTGAGTTTAATCTGGATTGCAATTGGAGAGCGGGAAAGAAAAAAGGTCAGAGCAAACATGGCACCATTATTAAAGAAGTGGGTTAATTATCAACCACGGGTTGATAATTGAAACTGTGGAAGCACAGCAGCAGCCCAGTCCTGCTGGTGATGATGCTGGCTGCTGGACAAGCAGAAAGGGATCTAGATTGGTTGCAAGAGGAAAGGGATTAAAGCTCTCATGCTGTTACATAACTAAAGAAGCTGGTTCTGAAACAGATATCTGTATCTGCAGGGTATTTGGGCTGCAATGGCTTTATTAGCCAGTCACCACGAGCAGCAAGGCAGGCTTAATGCCCATTAAAAAAATATTTTATGCCTGGTATCAGGGAGCTCTGCAGGGCTCAGAAATGGATCAGACATTTCTTCACATAACAAGAAGAGCCGAAGGCAGCATCTGATACTCCACAAAAGGCAACAAACACTATAAACAAGGTACATAAAGCCTCCAGCTTGCAGGCATAAACTGCCCTCTGCCTACAAGAGAGCAGGACCAGGAACGTGTTATTCTTCCCAGCAGGCACCTGTTTCTAAAGCTATCTTCTAAAACAGATTATATCAGCCAGTGTTTGCATCAGGAAAGCAACGGAGAGGACAGCTCACCTGAGCCTGCTGTGACACATCCTACACCAAACTAAACAGCATCAGGAGACAGCGTAATATCCAAAACCACTCACACAAAGAGCAACAGAAACAGAACCCATAAACTTTGTAACTGTTACTTTTTTAACTTCCACTACGAGAAAAAAACAACACTGTAGCAAAATATTAAATGGTAAAATCTACAAAAAGAAAGTTACAATATTACATCAGCCCAAACCCGCCAAAACGGAAAGAATCATAACAGATAAAAGTTTTGGAGGAAAAGTGGGTAAAAATAGAAATGCCAGAGTATGACATGCCTGGGAGTTATAGAAAAAGCATCTGGATTGTCCTCAGATCCCCTCCTGACTGCTGTCTAACTCAGTAATCATCCCTCTTGAGCAACGGGGCTGTCTCAAGCACAGCAATGGGGCAATGCTGACTTCTTTTCATCCGATGCCATTTGGGGCAAAGCACCTTCCCAGCCAGGGAACAGCTTGTGCCCTCGGCTGCACAGACCTGGGTGCAGCCTGAGCCTGCCCTTCAGCCCAGGGGACACCAGGGACACACACACGACCTTCTGCTTGTGGCCCTGGGGAAGGACCAACCTCCATCCACACATCAGAGCCACCAAAAAACAGCTCTGAACATTTACACACCGCTGCAACTCACTCCAGGCAGAAGGAAGAGCACAGAAAGCCCCATCTCAGCCTGTCAAGGTTCCAGAAATATCATTTCCACTTTATTTCTGGAGCCTGCCATTTATTGAGCACTGCTAAGGGGTCCCACTTCTCTTCTGCACCCTCTCTCCTTTCACAATGCAAGGCCTGGCAATGCATCCTCACCACACTACACCACAGAGTGCTGCTCTCTGCAGGGCCACCTGAGCACAATGACAACTTGAAATACTTCTTGAAAAAAAAAAAAAAAAAAAGAAACCAAGAGAGAGAGAAAAAAACCTTTTCAACTGAGCACTTTTTATTTTTACAGCAGCTGCAGCCAACTGCCTGGCTCAGTATCTGGTACCTGCCACATATGTGCTTTGCTACAGTGACAGCTACAGAGAAGTATTTGAAAACGTTTAAGCAAAAATGCTTTGTCATTTTGTGAAGCATTAACACTGCTCAACGCTTTTAAAGGACATTGCAACAACTTGGCTGTGGATATAGACTCTCCTGCTTAAATTATGGATTTTATAATGCTCTGTACATCACTTCTGAAATGCACAGACTTTGGAGTGTCTCTCCTCTGCTCACTTCATGGTCCCCAGAGTCTAAACCAGACAGAGTTTTCACAGCTAAGCTGAGGCAGGAGAAAATCCCATTCCATAGAAAGCTGAGGAAAACAAACCCAAGAAGCTGCATGTGAAAATTACATGAAGTCCAAAGCCATCGAGTGTGAGCCTTAGGACAGAGGAACAGTCAGGCAAGTGCACAAATGCTTTCCACGTGTTCTGAGTGGAAAGAAACTGAATTTTTTAAAGTCTAACATGGAAACCGCTTTAAGCAATTTGTCATTTTCAATAGAGGTTCTGCAGTAAATGAGAGATTTCGACAAGTTAAACAACTTCCTACCGGAATGCCTGCATGCAGTGTTTAAACTACTTCTCACAGACCCCTTAGAAAAGGAGTATTTCTAATTTTGCCATTCAGGAAGACTTTGAAATGTCACTGCTGTTTGATTTGACCAGTGCAGAGGAAATGCAGAGTTGAGAGAAGGAGAAAACAATGCATTTACCATTCTGTCATTTTTTTTTAAACTTGATTCCAAGGCAGCTGCTATATGAGCCAGTGCTTAGAAATGCAAATATTGCATCTTTACGTCTAAGAGGGGGAAGTTTCAGCCATGTTTCCTGTAAATGTTATACCTTAAAGCATACCTAGGTATAACAAGGCATCAATATGCAATACAAACTGAGGGAGAACTGAGGCTGACAGTACCTTTTAGCTACACCTGAGCTCAAACAATGTTTTTATGGCAAAAAACATTTGAACATGATCCACTACAATGGACCATAATGCTGAAGTCTCTTCTACATCAGGGATTCTGAAGAGAAATAAGCAATAAATATTCACTGCTGCCTCTGCCACCAGTTCAGACAGCTATCAGCATTCAGCAGTGCTGCTGCTGTGTCCCAGTACTTGAAAGCTCTGTCCTTTGGAGGCCTTGATGAAGTTTTGTTTATCAGTTATTGCTGCTAATGAAAAGCCTTTCCTCAGCCAGAGCTCAGGGAGGAGCAGGCTCTGCTTGACAAAGCCCACAGGTTGCTGGAACATACTTGAGGTTTACAAAAATGGAGTAGCTGGCACAGAACAGCATCAAAAGTCACCTATTATTTGTAAAATCTACCTCCATCTGCAACTAATACTGGAAAAGGGGAAGACCAGCTTTAATTAAGTCAGTAAGACTTGTAAAAAAGTCCCTAGCTTTCTGAAGGAAAGTTTTGAACCTTCCTGTTGAGCACACACCCAGGGCCTGGAGGGCAGGAGGTGCTGCAGGCAGCAGAAACACTCTTTTGTCAGAAATCCACCAAGGAATTATTGTATCCAGCACATCCTGAGCCAGGCAGCTGATGGAACCTTCCCTGCCAACTCAACTGCACCGTGGAAAAATGCTTGTACTCCCTGCCAGGGGCAAGATCCCATCCGGGCAGCCGAGTGGGAGAAGAATACAGCAAATAAAAGCTCACTGAAGAGCCACTTGGGAGCCAGGGCTCCCTTGCTTGCTCAGCATCCTCAGGGGGACAGCAGCAGAGCCACCACTGCAGGATGCAGTGCCAACTCACCCACTTGGTCCCGGCACTCAGAGCAGCTCAAAGCACCCCAGTCCCCAGCAGGACACAGCTGAGCTGCACATCAGCTGCACTAAATCAATTGGAAATAGGTTTTGGTTAATCCTCTGCAGCCTTTTAATGTTGGGATTGTGACAACTTGCCCGGGTTTTTAGGCAAACATCAATTTCCACACTGGTTTAGGCAAGCCTCAGTGCTGATTATAGCATCTTTTACAGACAAGATACAAAAAGCCCTCTGCAATGTGTTACGTTAGCACATGCTTAAATTTAAGTACTCTCATTTTTACTGGGGCTTTTCTCATGTGCAACAATTTCAGCACATCCAAATTTGCCAGTCTGCAATATGACCAAGGTATCCTATCCCAGCTCAGAACTATGTAAAAAAAAACCTCTTTGTATTTAGCTCCTGGAAAAACTGATACGTGGGTATTTCTAGCATCAACGAACACAACTGGAAAATTGGCAGCAGAAAACAAAAAGAAATGGAAAGGTTGCCTTGGCTAGTCCCTGGTCCATCTCTTTTGCAGATAAAAATTTCAGCTTTTGACATGTTTCATAAGCACAAATTAAAAAAGATAACAAACTATAGGGCATTTTATGGAAACACTGTTGTGGCAAAGCTCCACCTGAGCAGGACAACCTGGCAATGCAACAAGGGAGCTGTTCCAGCTGAGGCAATTCACTGTTTTAATGAGGATCTGAGAAGCAGCAGAGCCCCGCAGCACAGCAAGAGGGAGCCAAGATTTGTGGGTCCGTGCCCTTGTCACAAACATCCCAACTGAGCCACACAGCCTTTGTGCTTGGCTTTCTCTCCCCACTCATCCCCTGAGCTGTCCATAACCCTCATTCTTCTGCAAACACCAAGGCAGGGACAAATCTCTCAGGTCCATGCACTGCCTGGCACCAGAGGACCCCAAAGTTATCACTCCTGACAGGCTGACATCACACATCCAGGTATTCACCACATTTCCCATCCTCACAAAGGAATGACCTCGTGTTAAAGTGCAACTGCCACCTGCCCCTGGAATGAGGGAGCTAAATGCCATTTTCTGGCCTTTAACATGCCAGAGGCCTCTGTGCCCGATGAAACTGGGCACCTTTCTGAGACACAGCTCGTAGCTGCACTCTGCATCTCCCTCCTGCACGCTCAGAATGACTCACAGGGGCCAGACCAAGGTCTAGATAGCAGCTGCCCCGTGTTTGTCAGGAAAAGGGAACCTGGATCTTTTTCAGCAGCTGCATCACGGAACCTGAAAGCCACTGAGGTCTCATGAGCAAGCCATCTCTCAAAGCTAACATGTTCCTGCAGATGATTTACAGGACAAGTATCATCGAAACAGTTTCACCACAGCAACACCACAATAGTGATTTTCAAAGTTTTTACAGGAACAGAGGCTGCTGGTGCATCTCGTGATGAGATAATGGGCATGGGAACTGTTCTCAGCCAGAATGGTGGTGGTTTCATACTCTTCAGCTTCCAAATAGCTGTGCCAACAATGAATTTTAGCACTTGTGGTGAAACCCATGGCACTGCCTGTTTAGCAACCTGAGCTGCTGAAATCATGGGATTAGTTTCCATTGTAAAGGAAAAATTAAAGAGTGAAGATAAGGATATTCTGGAACTTTTCACTGAAGCACCATTTGACAATAGGGTTGCTAAAGTGAAAAACTCATATATATATTCATATATACACACCTTCACATATTCTCAGAGTCTCACCCAAGAATTCAAGCTGTTTTGATGGGTCACACAGTATTTTCACAAGCTCTTCCTCTTGGACTGGGTGCAGGCTGCGTGTAGATATAAAATTTTCTCCTATACCCCACGGAGCAGCCAACCCTTGGACCAGCACAGCCCTGATATCCTCAGTGCCCATCTGGATTTTGCCCAGAGCAGCTCCACGCCTCCCACAGACAGCCAGAGACAGACAGTGGGGGTTTAATTGCCTCACTCCACCTGGAGCAAACAAAGCTGCCTGCAACATGAGGGATTTATAGACTGTAGCTGAGCCCAGACAAAAATAGCTCCACATGAAATTGGGCGAAAAATCTCAGCATGCCCATATCTCTTCATTAAAAATAAAAATAAAAAAAAAATAGAAGGAAAGCTGTGGTACAATGTATAAACACATTTGGCAGCTCAGATCTCCACTTGGAAACAGTTTGATTAATAAAAGCAGACTGTAGGTGACAGGGAGGACTCCACAGTGCACACAGACTATACACAAGTTATCAAAACACTATATACCACTGCTAAGCAAGTTTGGTATTTGCACATCAAACAAATACACAGCGTTTGCTGGGGTACCAACCTAACAACAACAAAGCAAGCCATCCCCTCCCAATAAGTAAATAACTTACTGATTTTATTCAGAAACAGCAGATTCTGTGATCCTCAGAGTCCCTGCTGAGCAGTGAAGAGAGCCTCTGGACTTGCTCCTGCAGTCAGGCTGTTTCTGCTCCTCTAAACCATCACCAGAGCACATTGAGAAGATATTCTATATTAGTCACTTCATTGCTTAAGGAAAAATGCATACCAGGGGAAAGAGAAGAGCATGATTCTTTGTTTTGCACCAGACTAATCCCTCTTTTGCCCACAGGACAGGGAGAGAACAAAGCCTGGGCTGGACCAGTGGCTGCCAAAGCTCCATCAGGTGTCTTGTCTTTGGTGCTTTCCCCCAGGCAGCAGCACTGCAAAGAGGAGACTCAGCTTGGAGACAGCACTTTCCCCAAATTCAGCCAAACTGCAGATTTCTCACCCTCCAGCTCCCAGGATCAGCTCCCCCAGGGCTCTGCCACACATCCCTCCCTGTCCCTGTGCCATGCAGGGGAGCCATGTGCTGTCCTGGGGCAGCACAAGATATTTTAGGCACTACATCCTAAGAGAATATTCACAGCAAAGCTGCATCACAGAGTCACAGAATGGTTTCAGTTGGAAGGGACCTTAAAGATCATTCAGTTCTGACACCCCCTGCCACTGCAGGGACACCTTCCACTGTCCCAGGCTGCTCCAGAGCTCATCCACCCTTGGCCTTGGGCACTTCCAGGGACCCAGGGACAGCCACAGCTTCTCTGGACATCCTGTGCCAGGGTGGGCAACCTCTCCACCCTCACCAATTCAGCAAAGAACTTCTTTGTATCTTACTAACTCTGCCCTTTTTCAGCTTGAAGTCATTGCCCCTTAGCACACCTTTGTAAAAAGTCCCTCTCCAGCTCTCTTGTGAGGGCTAGAACAAGATGATGGAGTGCTGTGGGACTGGGGACTGTCACAGCTAGAAAGAGCCACGCTCCTGGCTGGTCCTGCAGGAAACACTCAGCCTATTTTTAGAGCCAGCCTCAGCATGAACAACTCCACTAGGGAACAGGGAAACTCTTCCCCAACCCAAAGCTTTTGGTATCATTTATGCATTTCCTGCTGCTCTCTCCACTTTGCTCCAGCTATCCCTGGCTTCCCACAGGGCTCCAGAATTGCTCCAAACCTCGGGAACCTCCACCTGTACCCCTGCTGGTAAAATTGCTAATTGGGAGCTCCAGATAAGCCTTTGGGAAAGGAGGAGGATGGGCATGTTCCTTGCTATTTTTAAGAGAAGTCATTTTGCAGTTATTCTGCAGCCCACCTGTCCAGTTCAGCCTGTTTGGGAAGTGACTCTCCTCTCTCATACATCCAAAAACCTCTGAGACATCTGTGTCTGTCATCAGTGTGGTCTAACACCCGCTTGGTGCAGGATCTGAACCACTGGAATAAGACAAGTTGAACATCAAAGTTGGGTTTTTTTTTAAAGTACACAATATCTGCCCAGCTTTGTTTGTGTTGAGGGAGTGGCTGGATTTTAGGCAGCTTCTTTTTCAAAGGCTTTTTGTTAATAACTAAATGAAAAACCCAGAGTTGAGGTTTTCCTCTTAAAAAACAAGCCAGAGATGAAGGATATGAAGAAAGAAGTCAGTCCCTTCCCACTCTAATTGTACTGAGACACTGACTTGAGGGCTCCAAAATTACAGATGTGTAATCCAAGACAATGAACTCTTTACTGAAGGATTAGCAAACCATGCAAAACTGATTCCTTATTCAAATGCCTTGCAATTGTGAGGGCATCGGTTCCACTTTGCAAGTCATCCCAAAGGCTTTGTTTGTTTTGATTTCCTGTCCCATTATGAAGACAGGACACTTTGCATTATTTTCACACAGTGTAGTAAGCATTAATGTTTAGTCTAATAAGGGACAGTTAATGAAATTCAAGACATATTTTTAAACCTTATTTTTTCTTTTAAGTTATTATACAAACCCTCATAACCATAAAAACCAGAACTGTCTTATAGCCAAAAGCCAAGTGTGTAAAAATGTACCCCAAAACATCAGGACCTGAACAAAAAACTGGTTTGCTTCTCCAAGGTCTACTAGAGGCAGTTAAAAAAAAAATCTCCAGGTTTAAATAATATTATTAACACAAAACAGAAATGATGCCAGGGTCAGGGTTGTGGACTAACAGAGAGCATGATGCCATCATCACTGCTTGCAGCAGAGGAATAGTTCTGGAAACCATTTAAAACGTCACAAGAGGAAGTGTGGATGGAGTGTGTGACATTTGGAAACTGAAGGGTGGATCTCAACAAAAATATCCCACGTACCCCATATACCCATGTATCTCAGGAGCCATACTGCTCCTGCAGGGCCAAAGGAGATGCTGGCCCACCTATTTGGTTCAGAAGGAAAAGCAAAAAATTAAAATTAAGAGGAAAAAAAAAATAAATGTCCCAGTCTGCCAACGTATAAGTGCAATGCAAAAGCTGCCAAACTGCTCTGGAAGCAGGCAGCCTCTTCCACAGCTCTCTCTCAGATCAGCAGATAAAGTCTGGATGATAGCCTAGGCTTATGTGTGTTTCCCAACACCAGATCCCTGCAGGAAGCCCCAAATTTAGTCCCCAAAGGCACTGATGCTGTGGGTCTCTCTGTGCTGCCAGCTCCCAGCCCCTGCCTGTCAAACCAACACCGAGGCAAACTGCACGGGACCAGAACACAAACTGAGAAACAAAACACCAAGTTTTGTCCAGAGAGACAGGGAAAACGATGACAGCAGTGAAAACGATGCTTCTGCAGGAGCTGGTGCTGCAGGCTCAGCAGAGCTGTCACTCAGCACTGAGGAGCTGCTGCTGCTCCATCCTGCAGGAGATGCAGGGGAGCCGAGAGCATCTTCAGGGATCACAGGGGGGATGACCCAGCCCTGAGCCCTTGGTGCAAAAAGTCACTTCATACCCGTTTTCTAAAAGGCAAAAATAACTCTTTTCCACAGCTGAGCTGGAGAAAAACTCTGGAGAAATATGGACCAGGAGGATCTGCATTTTGCTGCTGCAGGAAGGAGCTCAGACAGGATGCAGAAGTTTGAGTACCACCCCTCCAAGTACCATTGAGTGCCCACAGCAAGGATCCCTACACCTTCAACTAACATTTTGCCTCAAATTCTTCATAGTCCTTCTATAAATTCACGGCACTTGCTCTTACAGAACCACTACTCTGAGCTTTTCAGCAAGAAATTTAAGTCACTTACAGCACACAAAGATCAAAACCAAATGCCTTGATTTACAAGTTTCAGTCAAAGTCAGAGGAAGTGTGAAAAAAGAAAAAACCAAACACCTGAAATAACTAGCAGGCATAGTTCGTGTCTGGAGCTAAGTAAAGGAATGCAAATAAAAAACTTGGCCAATTATTTTTAAAACCTCCGGAGAGGTCCCAAAGATCCTGTCCTTGCCCACAGCCCAGACCCTGCTAATGCAAGAGAAAAAAGCCCTTGAGGCAGCAGCATCTTCTCAGCTTCCACATTACTTCAAACTGAGCCATGCTGAAACCTAATGAGCGAGGACTCAAATCATCAGTTCTGCACAGCCACAAAAGTGCTGCTCTGAATATCTTTATACCTTAATGCAGCTGCCCTGGGGCAAATGTTTCCCTGTGCACTACACTGCCAAAGGAGCAAGTGCTGCTTCTCAGGCATCAGATCAAGAGATACAGAAACAGCCAGAAGAGATGCATGAATGATCACAGCCTGAGCTGAACCAGAAGAAAATGACAATCCCAAACCCAGGAATGCAAGGAGCTACTGCTGGTTTGGCTTTCACACCTGTTAAAAAGAAGTTCTTACATTTCTAACATGGAAGATGAATCCTAAATTTCATGATAGCAGGTCAATAATTCACTCATGCAGGAGTTGTAACTCAGTCTTAAAAACATGGAACAACATGCAGGATGGTGTTAACATCTTAATTTTGCAGCGGTGTTGAATGACTGCTCATAATTAGACCATAATTGTGATTTAATTGCTCTGTGATCTGACTGGCCATAAACAGGGAGCCAGGAGTCCCATCTCAATAGGTGGAAAGATTAACTTTATTGTGGAAAGCATAACCCCCTTTCATGCCATGAAAAGTATCACATCAACTCCTGGAAATTTTTATAACAGGCTCGATGTGACTCTTGGGCTCTCTTGTCCATCTCTGGGGTGCTAGTCCATGGCTGGAGAGGATGGATGACTGCTTTGCCTCAAGCAGGATCAACTTCTGAATGCTGGCAAGTTCTACACTGTAAATTCAGGCACAGCAAAGATAAGGTCTTCCTCAAGGCAGTATTTTAATACAAGATATACAAATTTCATGACTACTAAGTGCAGCACTTCTTTAAAGAAAAAAGACTACTGATTTATAGCAAAATATGCTCCAAGTGAGAGAAAAAGTGACTCTGCCTTTTTTTATTTTATATTTCATTCACGACTACTCCAATTGTCAGAGTTGAAAACAGGCCTTATGAATCTAGAATACAAGAACACCTCTGAGATTTTCGGATGGCAACATTTCTTTCTCTCCACTTGAAACCCACCTGAGTCCGAAAAGAATTTGGGTCAGATGGAAAAATGACTGAGACAATTCACTGTGCAAGTGACTGGCACTGAGCTGCAGAGACTGAAGGAAAACACTTTTTGGAGCTGCAGCAAGACCCTGCAGAGATAAACTGGGACCAGCAAGAGCTCACTCTCTAAACAGCCTCTCCCTTTGCTGGCCCAGCACATCAGCACCAAGCTCTGCTCCACACTCACTGCTGGGCTTCTGCAGAGCCAGGCATGGGCAGGTGGTGTGGGATACTCAGCATCACCACTCACAAAGTGACTCTCTGCTTCCTTGTGTGTGCCAAACCACCAAACATGCAGCAATTTAAAGATTTTCCTTACTTCTTTTTCTTTTTTTTTTTTTTTGTTTCACCAAAAAATCCCAAAATAACAAACAGAAATTATCTCACAAGCTCACTCAGGAAAATAATAGGAATATACTCAAATACCAGCTCACACAAACTTTTTGAAAGGAGCTGGTTTTGTCCACACTAATATATGTAACTGAGTTTAACATCTCATGTACAGCAGATGCCAGCCTGACATTGAAGCATTGAGTCACTGCACTGTATTGCAGAATTTATCTTAGGGTCAAGTTAATGTTTGAAAAGAAACAAATGCAGCTGATAGCACTGGGTAAACAGTGACTGTTTCTGCTTGGGATCACGCCTGCTCCTGTCTGCCTTGTACAGGGCAAAAAAAAACCCACAAGCACACTCGATCCCTCCCTACCGTGGGACCATCCCAGCTGCAAAGTCCTATCAAAATTATTAATTGCATAAACTGCTCTCTGCACCTCCTGGCATCAAAGCAATAGGTCATTAGGAGCTTGGGATTCTGAGACTTTTTTAGGGAAGCAAAGCATTGAAATGAGAACTGAAAAACCAATTTAATTTACAAGCATATTAACTCTGACAGTTTCCCATACCAAGCATCTGGCTTGGTGTGGTTTGGCACAAGTCATCGAAACAAGGAGCCTTAAAAAAGCCTGGAAATCTCTCTGAATGTGCCCATCTCTCACTGAGGGAGAATGAAAACCCAGATCCCCTGCCTCAAATAAAACATGGTCCTTTTTTTACAAGTACAGTCTTAATTCTTCCCTTTTGGAGGATGGCACAACAAACTTCTATTGTGCTGGACCCTGTTAATCAAGATCCATGAGAAGAAATGGTGTGCCTGATTTTACAACTGATCTATCCAATGCAATCAATTATCAGTTTATCAAAGTGAGATATTTTGACAAATGTGAAATGTATTCAAGGAAGCTACAAATTCACAGTACAGCTGGGAAATCACTACATTAAGGCAATGCCAGCTTTACACTAGAATATGTGACCACTGCTCCTATAATTCAATCTATTAATTCCATACTCTCTGACCAAGTAATAATAAAAATGCATTTATTAACTCCACAGAAGTTAATCACCAATTTCATCAGAACTTAGACACATATGTAAGATGGAAACAGTCAGTCATAAAAGCACTACATGTTAACTGAAGTTTTTTCACACATTTGACAGTTCTGAAAGTTACTAAGATACATGGCAGCAAGATTCAAGATTCTTCCTCTCTCTGCCCCAAAACAGGCAACTATAATGGCACAGCTTTATTCTCAAATGTCAAAGCAAAAAAGGGAGCATAAGGGGAAAAGGAAGGGAAAGCTCCATTCAAGTTCTTTAACCTTCTTCACTCTTCCTCCCAGGGTAAGCAAAGGACCAAGAAATCCCATATGTCCAGTATTAAACACCAGTATTTCCATTAAGAGATTTCATAGAGGTTCCTCCTTTTTGCACTTATTTTTTAAACTTACCACTCACAAAAGCAAGAAGAAAATGTTGCACGTGAACCTGTAATTTTACATACTCTGGTTTAATGATAAAGTCCATGCACAGCCTATTCAACCTACATTTCCATCCTAGTCTCTTTCACCAACAGCAAGGTCAGAACAGTTATTTTCCTGCTCATGCTTGCAAAGGAGTGACTTATAGTAAATTTCCTGTTTTTCCAGCCTTGTAAATGTCATACAAAACAGACAGGCAATAAAATGTATACATTTCCAGGCTAATATTGCCCCAGCACTTCAGCACCAATCAGTTAGAAACTACAAACTCGGAGGAGGAAAATCATAGTTAAAAACTTGTTTACAATCTTATCTGCACACTCCTTGGCTGTCTGCTCTAGTGCCACACTTTTCCTGTTGATTGACAGTTGCCATTGCCATAATCAGATTTTTAATCAACACAGAAGTAATGAATTTTAATTAAAATACTCTCCTTTTCTATGCTTATAATTCTGATACATGAGGGAGATCCCTGCTTTGCACAGAGCAGCGTGCAGATGCCAGGCTACCATTGACAGGTTTTCCAGACCACAAAAATGTTTAGAGATTTAAAAACCAAATATTTATTTATATTCCACATTCTTGGCTAATAAACTATTTCTTAAAAATATGGAGAAAGAAAAAAAAAAAAAAAGAAACTACAATCCCACAGTAACTAAGGGCTTGGTTCTCAGCTCTAGATGGGAATAGTCCAAGGTTTAAGTGCCTGCCCTGACTTACAACCCTTTTGAACCCTTTTCTCCCACTTTCCAGGTAAACCCAACCAACACACTAAAACTCAGCTCTCTGCCCGTTCTTTTGACCATATCCTGGAGCAGAGACACATTTACCACCAAGTTCTGCCATGTGCAGTTTATTCCCAGGACATGTTTTATTTATACTAACTCATGTTTCCAAAACAGCAAAAAGTTTGATCACAAATTGTTTGGTTGGGAAGGGTTTTACACACACCTTCCTTCCACAAACACAGATCACATTGCAACACCACAAGCTGTACTTTAATACTTCTGCTAAAACAATCAGTATGTAAAAAAACCTCTGCCTAATTTCCTCATACTTTTCTTCATGCTTTTCTCCCCCTCCTGCTTGGGCAGGGAAACCAGCAGGCTGAGTTTCCCTCACCACTTCCCAGTGGAGTGAAGGCAGCAGGGAAAACAGGCATTTTTTTAAGAAAAACTGGGTATTTTGGAAGTTTGACAGCGTTTGCTGGAATGTTGCTGCTGAGTCCTGCAAGGGACTAACAAATCGCTGTGCTTTGGTGGCTCAGCTCCGGGCAGGTGGTGGAGGGCAGTGCTCAGCCTCAGCTCCTCTCCGACTCCATCGCTGTCATCTGCTCGCTCCGGAGGTTCCAGGGATGAAACAAGTGCCTGCAGCCCTTCATCTCAGCTCACCCGTGAGCCCAGGGACAAGACTTCAGGTGACAGTCCTGCCAGCTGGCCAGAAATTCTGTCTGCAGCTACCAGCTGGGTTGAACGAAGTACAGGGAAAAAAACCCCTCGCACCACAAGCCAGAGCGAAACCCCCACCTTTAGGATGCACACGTCTGGATGACAAACTTTCCCCTAAGGAATCTCTCGGGCAACACGAAGAAAACTTCCCTTCCTTCCTGCACTTGGAGCTGACCTCGGGGAGCTCCTGCAGCTCTCACAGCTCCGGCTGTCCAGCTGCAGTCCTGCTCCTCCTGGTCCAACCAGCCTCGGTGGCTGCCGCAGCACCAACAGCTTTTTGGCACTACATTGAAGTCCTGTCCTGGAAATCACAAACCCATTAGCCAGGCCTGTTAGCTAACCTGTTGAGCGACTGTGGAGTGTACACGGATGTGGAGTGGCATCTTTTAAATCCAGCATGGGAGCACTCTTCCTATCCTCTTCCTCAGCCAAACAGGAGAGCTACCTATCTGTTCCTTCCCCTGTGCGCTGCAGGGCTGGCAGCACGGATGTGCCCTCACCTAGGGTAAACCAGGGGGAAGAAAGGTAAATCCGAGTAGCCTTTCAGCCAGAGAGGGAAGATGCAGGAGGGTCCAAGCTTTTTCTTCCCACGCTGGCAGCCGGCAAACACACGCTGCACTTTCAGAACAAGCTCAGCAGCTCCAAAGGATGCTCAGCTGCTGGAGGAGGAGATCCCTCCCCATTCCCCCAGCAGTGAAGCTCCCTCAGCCTCTCCAAGGGTCAGCCGGACACCGAGCTCCCCCGGACAAGCGCGGGGTTCCCGCAGGGAGCGCCGGCAGCTCCGCGGCGCCTTTGGGAAAGTCTCACGCAATTGCTCGCTGCGCTTAGCGCAGGGCAGGGACTGCGGGGCGGCTGCAGCCGGCTCCGGACGAGGAGGTGCCTGTGCATCAGTGCCCTCGCAGAAGCTGCGCACACGCGTGGGTGCACCGGCACCCGCGGCTCCGTCCGCCCCGAGGGGCTGATGCTCGCCACCCCCGGCCACCCAGCGCCGCGGGTCCCCCCTCGTCCCCCTCGCACCTTGTCGGACGGCTTTCACCACGACGGGGTCCTTGCAGCTCCGGATCACTTCCAGCACGTCGTAGCGCGGCAGCCCCGACACGCGGACCCCCTGCACCTCCAGCAGCAGCTCGCCCTCGCTCAGCGCCGCCTCGCCGTCCCCCGCCGCCGCGCCCGCGTACGGGAACTCGCCGTGCTCCGCGCCGCCGAGCAGGGCGAAGCCCAGCTGCCCGCCGGGCCCGCGGGTCAGCGCGCACTGCCGCACCCGGCTGGACCAGTGGTTCTTCTTCTGCACGACCCGCGACATGGCGCTGCGCGTCCCTCCGCGCCCGCGGAGCGCGCTCGGCAGGTGCGCAGGGGGCGCGGACCCGCCGCCCGCTCAGGCCATCACCGCCCGCACGGCTCCGCGCCCGCGGAGGGCGCGCACCGCCCCCCGCCCGCCCCTCCGCGCCGTCCCTTCTCCCCTCTTATTAAGAAAAAAAAAAAATTAAAATTAAAAATTATTCAAAAGCGCCGAAAAAGCAAATCCGGCAGCCGCGCGGTGTTGCCGCCCCCTCTCCGCGGGCGCTGCGCGGGGCGCGGAGCCTTTGGGGCGATACAAAGCGGCGTTTGTTTTGTTCCAGTTCGGTCCGTCCCGCTCCGCCGCGCTCCGCGCCGCCGGCGCAGGCGCCCTGGCACGGCCCGCCCCGGCACGGCCCGGCCCCCGCCCGCTCCCCGCCCCCGGCACGGCCCGGCCGGCGGCCCCGGCTCCGCCCGCTCCCGCGCACAACTTCCCCGCGGGGGGAAGCGGCCGCCGGGCCCCTCGGGCCGCGCCGAGGGGGAGCCCCCCGCCTGGAATCCTCGTTCTCCGAGCCGGGCCGGAGCGCGGGTGCTCTGCCCCGCGCCCCCGGGGATGCTCATATTGCAGGGGACGGCAGATCTTTGCTTTCCCGAGAGGATTTCTAGGATTTTCCCAGTTGCAAACCACTTCTTACCTGCACTTTCCAGGTGGTTGTTACAGGAGGGGACGCAAATACAAATCCCGAGGAAAAACTTGCACAAGCCCATCATTAAAATGGTATCAAAGCGCTTGCGCGAGGCTGAGTGAAAGTGTCTCTCCTACTCTTAGTTCTGCACTCCGGTTTTTGATTGAGTGCTCGAATTTGAGACATTAATCATGTTTTCACATTGTCCTGTCCTCGTTGTTTAGAAGCTGGACAGACTAATAGCGAGGTCTGGCTGCTGGAGAAAGGGATGGGCATCCATTTGTTTGTCCTTCGCCAAAACTCTTCAAAGTTACCCAGAACTGGTGCAAAACTCAAAACGGGAAAGTAAGAGTGCACGTACCAGCTGTCCCTTCCAGGTCATGCTCCATGCTTCCAAACCTGAAAGCCAGGCCTCATTTCCAGCAGTCTTATGCATGACCGAACCCCTTCCAGCGCGGAATTCACTTGTCAGATGTGTGCGTGCCCTATTTTGCCGCTAATCGGGACTGAGGAGTGACACAGGGAAACAAAGAGTCTGGTCTGGCTGCCTGTGCTGCACTGATGTGTGCTCAGACAGCACAGCCCGCAGACTTTCACTGCTGCCCGCCTCGCTCTTTCATCGCTCATGCCCCCAGCCGAGCGTGTCCCGCGGAGATCCGGGATGCGGGAGGGGCGGCAGGCTCGGGGAGCATCGCTGCGCGGGGAAACAGCTCAGCCTAACATCGTCTGATGCTGGCCCAGCTGATCAGCCGGCTCAGCGCACAGAGCTCAGAGGCGACCGGGATTCTTTCCCTGCCCTCGCACCTGTCCCGGATGGAGCTGCGACGCCTGTGCTTCCCTCACCTCCTGCATTCCATGCTCCTTTCCCCAGCTGCAATCCCTCATCTGGCTGTCCTGTAGAACTCCATCGCTGCGGACGCTGCTCTGCCGCCGCGGGAGCGCAGTCCCCGGCCCGAGTGGCAGCCACATCCCGGCACGGGAATGGAAGGCTCGGCCAGTGTCACACAGCACAGCAGTGACCCCGCTCCATCCCCTGTGCCTCAGGCACCTCTGCCCACGGGAAGCAGATGGGATTACAGAGCTCAGGAAAGTCCTTCCAACCGAGAGGCAGAGCCTGCCTTCCCGGGTAGAAGTGGACTCGTGAAGTTCAATGTACCTGCTCTGTCTAGCCCTCACTTGCTTCCAAGAGGTTTCTTTCCATTTGGAACTTTCATATGTGTTTTCATCCTTAAAGCTGTGCTGATCCCTTATGTTTGAGCAGCAGTAACTGCCTCACATCTGCTTTTGCTGGCTCAGTAACCAGCTGCCCCATTTGTCACTTTTAGGATGACAGCACGCTTTTTACTGTGCCTTCACCAGCAAAGAGTGGATAGGTCATCAGGCTGGATCCCCTGGGCAAGAAATGCTCCAGAGGTCTGTAGACCCTACAGAACAGCAGCATAGCTTGTGGGGAAGGCTTTCTCTGGGTGATAGTTGTGTCACACACGTGAGCTCATGGTGCAGGGAGCCCCTTGTTCACAGCCCAGAGCTGGGTGTGACGTATTTTCATCATCATTTTGCAGGATGTCTTATGTGACAGCCCTGCTAAGCTAAAAATCATCTGGGTTCCATGTGAACATCACATGAGCTGTGGTTGCCCTGAATAGATCTTACGGAACTACTCATGCCTCATGGAAAAATTTTTGGAAAAGACTGTTTGGAAAAACAAGTTTTGATAGTAAAATTTATGAGATGACAGACTTCCAAGGGCCCTTTTCAGTTTGCTTACAAACACTGCAACTGTAATGAAAGTGAGCTGTCCCCATTGTAATCCTAACACTGTACCCATGTCTGGGCCACTGTGTTCCCAAAATTGTTCTTGCTGACAATTAACAAAACTGGCAACTCTCAGCCAGAACTTCATCTTGATTTTCAGATTTTCACTTCAATTTTTATCCTGGACAATTTTCTACCATTTTATCACCTTGTTGCAACCAGGTGGTCAATCTGGAAGCTGGCACTGCTTATATCAGCTCAAATACAGCCAAGGTTTTTTGTTGTCCTGATTGCTGTGTGACTGTACTGCACCTTACTGCTGCAAGGAGATTATTTCAGGGCACAGCTGCTCCAACTACCTCTATTAAAGGAAGCTCTTGGTCAGCCTTTAACAGAACTGAGCCTGGCTGCTCCTGCCCAGAAGGGTCCCTGACACCAGCTGATGGATAATTGGGTGATTACTGCATACAAACCTGGCACTGCCTCTCATTGCAGAGCTTGGCCTCTCTCCCAGGGACAGTGGTCCTGCTTTGCAGGGGATGGATTTAATGATTAACAGACTGTCTTCATCTCTGACAACTGCAGTTCTCATAATGACACTCTCCTTTTTGTGAGGGTCTCTAAGCACTTCACAAAGAGTAATTAAGGAATCTTCAGACGCACTCACCTGTGGAACAGCTGAACATGAACATGGGGCAGGGAGAAGCTCAGGGCACACTCCTCATCTGAGAATGGCTCACTGCAGCCATCCTACTTCACCTGCAGCAGCTGGTCCAGCCTCATCTCATGCAGGTCTGCATGCTCTTCACCAGCCCACAGCCCAGGACAGCGCTGTGAAAACTGACTTGGGTGGGCTCAGGCCTTTAACCAGAGCCTGATTCCCTTACTCTTTTTTCTACAGCCACTCCAACCCATGCATTGGCAGCTGCTAATTTGTCAGGATGAGAAGGCTGCTGCTTTCTTCCTCCTTCAGCAGGTGCTCTGCATGCTTTGGGCCCTGCTACAAACATACAACAGCTCAAATGGTTCTTTCAAATAGGATACTGACCCATGGTCTTGGTCTCAAACGTCTCTGAAATTTCGTGCTGTGTCCTGGATTCTAAAATGGGTCAAAGCTCTCCCATGCATCAACTCATTCTCTCAGCTTTCCTACTGAAACTTGAGGAAACCACAGTTTGACTTTTTTTGGAATGGAAAACCATGTCTAGTCACTGAGAATGTTGTGGGTTTATGGCAGTTCACAGCCATGTACTCCCACCAGAGAGCATAAAGATGACAATGATTAAGAGTACAAATGAAAGTACAGCTCATTTAATACAGCAGAATTACTGTTAATTTCCAGATAAACCCCAAACCCCCAAACCTTTGATATCATGGGCCTCAAGGCTTTGAAAGCCTCAGCACATAGATCCTGGGGAAAAAAAAAAAAAAAGAGAGAAGAAAGATTTTAAACAAGATCCAGTTTCTCAGACATTGAAGTTTCCTGTGGGCACACTCACACTACCAGAATCTGTTAGTAGAAAAGCCATGTATTGTGGTTATTTCCCAAACAAGAATTGTTTTTATAGTAATCCCACTTAACTCTTACTGGAGGAGAATTTTCTGTGCAGCATCCAGGCTTTCTCAACAGGCTGGTGCTGCTCTCTGGTAGCAAGGAGGAGATGGACTGGTGCTGCTTTGAGTCCTGGCCCTGGCAAACATTTCAGCAGATAACCCAGCTCCAGGTACTGAACAAACCCTGTATTTACAGCAAACCTTCCAAGTGTCAGGACATGAGAAGCTCTGGTGAAAGCTACTGACCAGCCAGCACAGACAGGTCCTGCTCAGGGACAGAGCTGGGCCAGCAAAGTCCATCCCAAAATGCAGCCCCTGTGTAGGGCATTTCCAGCCTCTTGCAGCAGGGTGGCTGGAGCTCCATCCAGGGCTGCTGGCTCAGAGTGAATGTGACCACAGGATGCTGGGAAGAAAAAGGAAATTCACCCCTTAGTGGGACTTCATGTCACCTTCCTCTACAATTTATTTCAATAATATCACATAGTGGAATATAAAGCTGAAGATCAATCTCATAACCATATTAAGACACTCTGGGGTATATTTTATAGGACTATTAATATACTTCTTGGGTGGTTAATGTCACCCACAGCATAAATTAATGGCTCCATAAAACATGCTCTGTCATATCCTATGGCTTAAATAACACAGAATAGGCTGAGTATGTTGGGATGTGGTTGAACTTATTGGGTGGAAGCAAAGGGTCAGAGTGACCACCTGGGAGTGAGGATACCAGACTCAGGGGGCCCAGTCATTTTACAAAAGCAAGATTCTAGAAAATCAATCACAAATTGTAGATTTCATTAACTTTAATTAGCACTAGCACTCCCAGGTTTATTTGTTTCATTCAGGCACATCTTCCCTGCAGAAGCTGTTCTGTTCCAGGGTAGGATTGTTGTGTGTGGAGCTTTTTGGCATAGAGGGAGCCAGGCATGAAAAGATCTGAAGAAGTCAGGCACAGAGCAGGCAAAGCCTCTTGGTTAGAGAAGGGATCAGATTGGCTTTTCAGGGGAAGCTAAGCCTGCCATATGTTTCAACTTTCTGAAAGAAACTTGAAGGAAATGTCAATACAGTGTTCATTTGGGACAGATTTTATTGGAGTGGTTGTCTCTGATACCCACAGGAATATTTCCAAAAAGAAAAGAAAAAAAAAAAAAGATTTTTCTTTCTAGTCTTTCCTGACTATGATCAAGCTACAGAAGAAACAAATTCCTCCTCCTTGTCTGGTAGATATTGGGTCTTAAGTCACATTCTTCCCCAGGAATTTTTTTTTTTTGCTATTTTAATGTTTCCACATTAAATAAGACTCTTCAGTAGACACTATCACCAAAGACTTCTCAGTAGACACTAGCTGTGTTCTGCTAAGATAAACTATCCCAATTCACCTGTCTCAGCTGATAAACCTCCACTTTTCCACTTCTGCTGCTTGAAAAAGAAAAAGGGCTCACCTCTGATTTGTAATGCAAGAGCTCAGTGCAACTGCCCAAGGCACCAACACTCACCCAAACTCGCTTCAGCTCAATAGTCTCATTCTGCCCCTTTCTTACTGCCCTTGTTCTCTCTGCAGATACAGAAGAGCCTCACTGCATCCTAAAACTGCACCCCTGCTCTGCTGACGCTTATGGAGATGCTGTTCCCTGTCCTTCCCCTTTTGCCTCACCTCTCCAGTCCTTACCTTTCTATTTTCTCTATGTATTTTGAACACAACCCTTGCTATTCATTCCCCCTAAAAATCCTGAAAACTAAAGCTGTATCAGGAAAGATTTCTGCTTTAAGTCTCTCCAGTGCCATAAACAGGCAAAGTCTGCACTTTTCAAATGTGCTGCATGCTGAATAAGTTCATAGTCCCTTGTGGTGGATGTGTATTAAAGTCTAATGGCTTAAAAGTGGGAAAAGATCAGGAAGAAAAAGCTGGGAATAACCCATCTCTAGCCATAGCAAAGTCTGGTTCAAACAATTGAGTTGTAAATCTTGTGATTTGGTTTGAAAATAAAACTAGCCACAAAGGCTCAGCTTCCCGAAACTAACTGGCACATCAGTGCAGTATCTTGTCCACCAGCTCCACTTTGAAGGGGTTTGTTTTTCTCAAAAGTAAAAAATCAATACACAGAATATCAACAGAAATTCTGTATAAACAGCAAAAATACCTTTTCCCTCATAAAAACACCGAGTTGAGGAAAGATTTCTGTAATAGAGAATTGATTTCATCCTCACAAAAAGTTTTTCCAAGTACCCTCAGCAAGATTAAAAGAAATAAAAAGGTAGCAGTAAGGCACAATGATGGGACAAGCTGAAAGTTTGGAAAAGAAATTCCTTTGGAGCAGTATTGATATGCTGTTCCTTCATGGTGAAGACTAGCTGGGAAATCCCTCTCTGGGTCAGAATTACAATCCTGGCAAAAGGCAGAAGAGAAGGCAGCAACAGACAGCACAGCCTGATCCTGCAGCCATCTGGGGCCTGGCTGTACTTTGCTCGTGAGAGTAATTTACAGGCATCAGACAGGCCACATGTGTAAGGCTGAGCACACACAAATATTCTCAGGAGCAGAGCCAATTAACACACCAGGAGATATCACTCTGTGATTTGGAAGGTATACAAACCCCATCTTGCTTTTTGAAGCAGCGAAGCAGAAGAATTCATGGCGGTGTCTGATGTTGTATCTTCGCAGAAACATCCCCAATCAACTTCTTGCTTGCTGGTCCCACAAGAGCATCGTGATGTTAAAGCAGCATCTACTGCACATCTGAGCTGGGTCCAACAAAAGCAGCAGCTTTGATACGAGGCACTACCCCAGCATGCCTTACCCCCTATGGAAAGATTATCATCATCATTACTATTTATACACAATAACAGCCAGCAGCCTTGGCGGGGACAAACGGCTCCCAGGGCTAACCCGGCCGAACAAAAAGGGAGATGCTCCTTTTCTCCAGACAGCTCCAAAGAGGGATTTGGGGCCTGGGAGCAGATCAGCTGGGATTGGGATTCCTGACTCCCTGCCTGGCGTCCTAATATTAGCTCTCATTGTCTCCCAGCCCAGCCCGTCTCGCCGTTCTTTCACATGGACTGCAGGCCCGAATTAGCACGTCTCACTGAGTGATTCGCCAGCCCCTCCTGTGTGCTAAATCAGGCAGGGGCTGAGCAAACATCATGGGAACGGCTCTCCCTGAGTGTCTGTGGGCTCAGTTATTCCTACAGCATTGTTTGTTCCATGTTTTCCAAGCATCATCCCCGAAGTATGGCGGGCAGTATCCTGGAGCTGGCGTCGCTCCCCGGCATGGGCAGGGATGAAAGCCAGCTCCGCGGTGGCTCTGCTGGGTGCCAGCGTGGGGAAGAAGTGTTAACAAATGAACTCTGGTGAAAGATGAGCAGGCCGAGGGGAAAGCAGCAGCAGCAGCACATGCTGGTCTCCTTAGAGTGGCATTTACAAGTTCCCTGAATTTCCTTCCTCACTGCATTCACTGTGGGATGGGCTGATGGGTTTTTGTTTCCCGTTTTTGAGCTTCTTATCTTGTCTCCTCCAGCCACAGGTTCAGCGCTGTCTACAAAAACACCCAGCCCTCAGCACAAGGGTTCTGGGGCTAATGGGACTTCAAACCCTTCAAACCCTTCAAACCCAGTGCCCCCAGCAGTTTTGGTTGGCTTGGAGTCCATCTCCTCCTGCTAGCAGGGGCTGATGACATTAGTTTCCACTAATGGAAAGGCTCATTAGCCTCTGTGGAGCAAGGCTTTAAACAGAAAGATACAGAGGAATCGCATCAAATCCTGTCTTTGAGTCACACAGCACATAGCCTAGGTGAGGCACTGCTTGCAGGGCTCAGAGAAGCAGGGAAAAGAGAAAGAGGGGGTCGTGGGAGAGTCTGTGCCCCTGAGCAACCAGTCAGCCAAGTCACAGGACTGGTTTTATAAGGTGCACACAGAGTTTCGGACAGCAGCTATTGAAAGACAAGCGACTCATTGAACATTATCCTTTTCTGGCAGCAAGATCAGTGCAGTCAATTAGCTGTAAAATCTGAATCACGTCCCTGGCAGGCAGGCTCCGAGAGGAAGCAGCTCCACCTTCCTGCTCTGCCCACAGAGGTCATGGCATCCACTGCACAGCTCTGCCAGGCCTGCGCAGGCAGCCACCGCAGCAGGGATAAATCAGGATATTGCTCCCATCCCACAGCAGGAGCAGCTCAACTCCCAGTTCTCAGCATGACGTCATGGAGCCTTTCCACAGCCCCAGGAGCACTGCACAAAAGCCTGGGCAATAAATCCATCCATGCAGCACCACGTATGGATGGACACCATATCTCCATCCATCCCTCAACACCCTTTTACTGCCAGGCTCATTTCTTTTTTTTATTGCTGTAGAATAAAGTCTTAAAACTCCTGACTTGAATCAAACAAGTTTTTAGGTGAAGATCCAGATCCACAGAAAGAGAATTGTGTTGTACAACGACAGACACAGTCCACTGCCCAGCAGAGATCCAGAACTGGGATAAACAAGCCCATCAGAGCTCCTGCAGTGAATTACTTGCTCCTGGGAGCTGTTGCTCCCCAGTGAGTCTTTGGAGACAACATCTGAACCAACAGAGTTGTGTTTGCAGCTCTGTGTTGGCTACAAATCCGCTCCTGGCATATCTGTTCCCAGTTTCCACCTCCCATATGTGTCACTAGGTCCTGGATCCAGCCTTTCCGGCTGGAGATGAGTCATCTTCATCCTCCTCACTGTGATGGGGATTAGACCCAAGGCACATTAGCAAAGTAGAAGGCTTGCCTTGGACCAGGGCCAATTTCAGCATGTCGATAATTTATAAAAACACGTTGCTCTCCAGCCAAGCAAGTTTCAGTTCCTAGATGATTCAGCAGCAGAGCTACAAGGAAATATGGATGTGAAAAGTCCCCGAAGGAATTTCTGTATAATTCTGCATTGAAATAAAAAGCCCTGAGACCAGCAGCAGAATGGAAATTGGGAATTAAGGATCATTCTTTCTGTGCCTGCAGGGATTGCTAAAATCTGGGAAATGTTTAGGGGAGTTTCAGGGCAGAGGGAAGAAAGAGCAAAGGCAGAAATCAGGGAGGTGGAAGACCCTGAGGTGAAGGAAGGGAAATATAATTCCTAGTTTTGTTTTGGCCACTTTGCACCAGCTGCAATTCTGCTGTCACTAAAAACATTATAGTCCTGTGGGCAGGTAACGGGAAAATTGGAGTGAGAAACCTCTAAAAAATACATTTTCAGAAGGCAGCCTGGAAAATGGGAAGTATAAAGAGCCAGGGACAGCTCCAAAGCCCATCTGAGCACTTTGAGTTTTGGATGTGATCCATGTCTATTTTAAAAAAGAATGAGAAAAGAAAATATAAAAGGAAAAGTACCACATAACTGCCCAATGTAAATTAATTCCTGAAAGGGCATGGAAGGCCAAAAATGAATATTTCATCTCTTCTGACCTCTTTCAGTTCATTATCCTAATTGCAAGCTTCAAGACCACAGTAGCATTTCTCTGCATGCAAAATCAGGAGGGATGGAATGGCACGAGGAGTAACAACCCTCCTGAACAGATTCCAGTGGGAGATGGAGTGAAGGGGACTAAGAGCTATAAAATCACTGCAATAGCATGGAGTAACTTCAAATGGAGTTACTGGACAAACACTTTTTTGCTCAGAAACATTTCCCACAAGAGAGTACATCCCCCACTCCCTCCTTTTATGCATTGACTCTAACACCACTTGCCCTGAGATGCCCAGAAGTGCTTTGCAAGGTCAAATGGCCATTTCCGAGCAGCCTGAGCCAATGCTGGGCTCACACCACGTCATGCAGAGCAGTCCCTTCCCCTCAAGTGATGTTTTCCAGCCTGCTCCTGGCAGAAACCTCACACTCACCTGTGTGCAGCTTGGCAGCCTCCCCACAGTTCAGAGAGAAGCTCAGCATCCTGCAGGATGCAGCCCTGGCATGAACCCAGCCCTGTCTCCCTCTCCAACCTGCAGCACACCTGCCTGCCTCCAGCACTGCTGGTTCTCCACATAGGCAGCAATTTAATTCCTCTTTTCATAAAGAAAACCCATTCATGATTTACTGTGCACCTATCCTTACATCCATGGGAATCCCACCGTAGGTTCCCTGACATTCAGGACTGGCTGCTGTACTCAGACTATTGGAATTCCCTGTATTTTAACTTTTGCTGGTTTTAATTGCTGCTCAGCACTGACATTTCCAAAGGATGCTTCTTTGCTCCTTTTGTGTAGAGCCTGTTTGTGTTCTTCGTGTGCTGCCATCTCTTCCCTGGAGCCCTGGCTAATGAATGCAGCATGCTGATGACCCCTCCATTATAAATAGTTTAATATTTTAAAATAAATATGGGATGGTGCCATGATTGTGTGGATATTTCATCCAGCCTGCAGCAAAAGAAGCTGGCACCGACAATGGCAACCATGGCTTTATTTGTCATTCTGTTTCTTGCTTGCCATGGAAAGCAAGGGAAGGGCTGGGATGTAACACAGAATAGAATAACACAGCAGCAGATGTGTTATTCCAAGTGTATCACAAGGAGCTGCTCCTCATCCCAGCACAACAGATGAATGCAATAAAGAGAAAACTTTTAGATTGTTATTTGCTTTCTTGAAGCTACAGGGCTGCAAGAATATTAGCTGAGCCCCAGAGTAAACCAGAGGAAGGTACATGGGGGGAATTCTGTTATAGTGTGTTTCCACTGTGTTGCAACAGAATTAACACATTATCTTGACATGTTGCTGATATAATTTATTTGTATTTTCAGAGCAAAATTTATCCTAAGTAGCAATATTGAAAACCAAACCAATAGCAACAAAGGAAAAGAAAAAGGAAAAAAGCCTGAGATCAGGTCAACATTTTCAACATGTTAATTAAGTTTTCAGCCCATCAACTTCTGTTGTCCTAATTTCCCTTCTGGGTGTATCTGGATTTTTGCTATATGTAGATCATGTGGGTTAGATCTAAATTTGCTTGTCCCTCACAACCACTTCTCAGGCAGTAAAAACCTCCCAGATAGTTCACCCAATGGTACCCAAGGATTGCCTTCACTCCCAGGTGGCATAAAGCCAGGATTGATTCTCCACAACTTCCACTCCCAGCCTACGATTTTACCAAGGCTTGGGGTGTGAACAGGGACTGCTGCCAAGGCAGTGATTTACAGCAGTGCAATCCATCCCCATGGACAAGGAGGAGCTGTGATAGCTGATACCAGCTGTTCCCCAAATGTTTCCACTGAGGAGCCAGCTTCTGCACTTAAAAACCCAGATCCCAGATTGGAGAAACCTACTTTGGTTGCAAGCTTCCTCCTGCAGCCAGCATCCTTCAGGCTCGTTGTGCTGCTGCCTTCTTGCTAGACACCTCTCCCTTACACCTGCTTCTCTCAAGGGCGAAAAGAGTGCACAACCAGACACAAAAATGTGTCCTCCTGCAATCCACCCAGCTCAGATGAGCACCTTTTCCCTGCCAAATACTCATCAGGGCTCCAAAGTGCCAAGTCCAATCCCCATCAGCCTTTCTTTTATGAGCCCAGCTCACTGGAGAGCCAGGCAGCCCACGGTCCTTTGCCATGGAACAGGAACAATTAGACAGCCTCTTGTAAATGGATGGGGAAGGCCAGGTCAGGATTATTTTAAGTGATTTTGCTCTGAGATTAATGAGGAGGCAGTCTGAAGCTATACCCAGCCTCTTGGTTGCTATTTCTGATTCTTTCCTCCCTGTGCAGCTTCTTTCAGTGGTGCTGTCTGCCACAGCACTGTAAGGGAGGTGTCTCACCATGCCCCAAGCCTCACCCCATATGTGCATTTACCCCTGAAATGGGGAGTGCTGTGCATTAAAATGATCCCCTGGCATGGCATGGGCTGTGGATATTTGGAAGGGCAGAGTGGCTGGGTGCCCTCAGGAGGAGCAGCAAACAGCCAGCAGCTCTCCTGCCACAGTTTCTGGACTTAAAGAGAAGGAAAAAAACATGTAATAAAAAGACCCTTCCAAAAACTCAGCTTTACAGAGATCAAGGTAACACCTGCCTAAGCCTGAGAGCTTGGAGTGTGTGCTGAGCTCAGGAGTACAGCAGAGAGGTACAATTACCTAATTGCCTCTAAGTTGTGTCATTTATTAAGTGTTTTGCATGGTGCCATGGCCTCTGGAAGAGACAGTCCTTGCCCTGAGAATGTCCCCCCACGCCACCCTGCCTGTCAGACTGGCTCCCATGAGCCAGGAGGGTGACAGTCCTTGGGGGGCCCATGGACCCCACACTGCCTGCCTTTCCTTCACTCTCTTCTCTGCTCCCAAACAGCCAAACACTTGCATCAGTTATGGTTCACTGTCTGCCTGAATTTATACATATGTATGTAAAACAATTAGAAGTGCCCTATAGATTTAAAATTCCTCTTTGAGACAGAGTGGGCATAAGTGCTGTGCTATTAACCACTGGAAAATAAACCTGAGAGGATTCATTAAGCAAGAGGGCAGCTGAGAAATAAACCATTTCCCCCATAGTTTTTGAACAGCTGCAGTTCACAAAACATTACATTTCTAATTATAAGTCCAGGAAGTTTTAATGTTAAAAAAGTGACTTGTGAAACAAAGTATGGGTTTTTCTGCTCATTAAAATATCCCCTGAGTAATAATTTCTTTGCCCTTAATCCTGAACCTTAAGGTTTTTCACAGGTAAGTAGGTAATTAACACAATTCTGGTTCAACTACATTGCTCTGGCAGTAATGGAGCTGGGTTCTGCTGGATGCTGGGCTCCCCTCTGGGTAACAGCAGCAGGGGCTGGTTTTCCTGTGGTGCTCCTGGAGCACAGACACTGGCAAGATGCATCCTTGGAAAAGGATTTCACACCAAAATACATGGGAAACAGAGGGCCAGATCTCTGAGGGCATCACTTTCCCAGTGAGAAGCAGCAGCATTTACAGTCCTGCAGATCTGCCCAAACACATAATTCTTCTCTCCAAGCAGCACTGACTGCTCTGCACCAGCACACGGCAAAAAGCCTTCCTGGCAGGAGGGCTGGTGGCAACACACAGCTCAGGGCTGGCTCAGAGCATGTCAGAGAGGGGTTTTGGGAAGTCAGCCTGTGGTGGAGAGGAATGAGGTTGTCAGGCAGGTTTGGATCCACGGGGAGAACAAATCTCATCGTTGTCAGGCCCCCTGAGTGAAATGACTTTTGCAGTGCAGGGGTTAGACTGAGCCCTCTTAAACCAGATTGGGAATGTCAATCCTGGGAACAAGTCAGGCAGCCTCAAACAGCCTCAGAAGAGACATAATTCCATTACATCAAACCAGTCCCCTTTGTGGGACCTTGCACCCAGAGGTGAAGCCCAAGACATGTTTCATTTCAAAGGCAAGAGCTTTCTGCAACTTGCCCAGCTTTATGTACCTCACTAAGGCCAAGCAAGACTCAACACCATCATCACCCTTCCAGCCTTCTGTGCTGACTGACAGCCACCCTTCCCTTTGTATTTAGTTTCCTGCATTTATCACAACAAGTGCAGTCATATCTGCAACCACAAGGCAGGCGAAGCTGAAAGCAGCTTCCTTTTCATGTGGGAAGCCAATCTCCACTGATGCACTGCAGCCTTCTGACCCTCCAGCCTGGAAACCAGAACACCAAGAGCAGGAAGCACAGCAGGCAGAACCTTCCTTCAGCCCCTGGACTGAATCCAAAGCCACCTCTGCACGTGGTCCATGGCACAGCTCCAGCTGCAGCACCTTCTGTGCTGAGAGGCCACAGCCCCACGCCAGCACTGCCCAGCCCCAGGGGACTCTGGCTCAGCTCTCCTGCCCCAGAGACTTCTCATGTGCAGGGTCCCAGCCAGAGCTGGGCACTTTGCTCAGGGGACTTTGTGATGTTTGTTCCAGAGCACTTTGAGTGGAGGTGTCAGGTCCCCCAGGGCAGCTCCATCACCCCAAGCTCTGTGGGAGCAATCCCCAAATGCTACAGTAGGAAAAATTTCCCACTTCCAGTAACCAAGTCATTTCTCCCTGAAGTTTTGGATGAAAAATAAGATGTAAAACCAAATGATCCACTGTTTATGTACATAATTCCCTGTGCATCTGGATAAGAGCATGCCCATGGCCTCTTTATGCTGCATCTGATTCTCATTAGGTGTGTGTGATTCCTTCTTGATAAGGTTTTATTGCTCCCCTTTGCACTCTGAGCTATGGTTGGGCTCTTTATTCTCTGCAGCTGCCCTGGTGTGGCCAAGGACTGCCCAACCCAGTCTGAGCTGATCCACAACAAACTCTGTTAAATGACAGCCCTGGTGCTTAAAGAACTAGAAATGAAGCCAGATCTCTCCAAAGTTAATTTGGTGAATTGGCTGCTGGGGCTTTGCTTACAGTAACTGAGACCAGAGCAGGGGACAGACCAGAGGCAGAGCCTGTTCATGGCCTGGGGCAGCACAACCTTCCTTTGCACCAGGCCAGCCTCTGAAGGGGTTTTTTTAGCAGTTAAACTGCAGACTCTGTAGGCAACACTGCAAGAAAAGGTATTTTGCAAATATATTTTTTTTTTCTGTGAATTACCCCGCTCCTCACTTTTCTTATCCATGTACAAAAGCAGATTATAATCTGTTTCTGGGTGAGCAGGTAAGAGACACAAAAGGAATTTGGCTGATTGACTGTTAAGCCTCATCTTAAACAATTTTAGTATTTTGTTCTTCAGAATCTTGGTTTGACCAGAGAAATTAATATATGCACAGAAGTAGACCCATTTCTTTTCTATAATTATTGTCACCTTCAGTTGAGGAGAACATTATCAGATATAGCCTTTGATGCATTTCCGAAATATCCACCTGGACAGCATTCCTGTTTGTAAAGTGCAGATTTATCTTGCAGTAAAAATCCCTGCAGTAATCAGCAGCAGAAAGGTTTAACATACTTAAAGATTTCTTCCACTGACAGAGGAACAGAAAAATTACAGATTTACCCTAAACTGCAATTTATAGCAACCCTACAAAAGCAAGTAAACAAGAAACACAAAGACAAAAATCTCACAAAACAACCAAACACAACAGTTCTTCATGAACCACTGAGATATCTTGGCAGCCCTGATTTTCTTGCAGTTTCCAGTAATCAGCTCTTGTGAGCAAAGGAGCAGACCAAAACAACAACAACAAAAACCCGGTTCCTTACCACCTTAGTGGCTTATGGGAGTTGAAATTCAAAAATTTTCAGGAACATCACCTTGGCTTCCAACTTCTTGCAGAGGAGCCTGAAATCTCACTTGCATGAGGGCTCTTCCCTGCTCATTTTCCTCCTCAGCACATTCCCTGTGCCAAGAGATGAGGTTTTGTAACTCTGTGCTGCTTTTATACCCCACACCCAGTGGCCAGAATTAACTCCATTAAATTTATAAAGTAATTAGGACTGGGTGAGCAATTCCAAAAAAACCTCAGTGAAAGTCCTCCCAGCTTTTTAAACAAATTCATCCCAGCTGGGTTTGTGCTCCTCGTGCATCAGTTTCCCACATGGATTCATCCCACATGGGAGGTCAGAGGCAGAAAAGGGTGGAAGGGTGAATTTAAGGGAGAATTAGAAGCTGTATGCAAATCCTGAGTTTAAGTGAGGGCCTGTGCAAACAGGAAAACCTCCCAGGCCACGTGAACTAAATTAAATCAGCACAAGCATGAGCTCCATGAATGAGCTATGGGTCAGGGACTGGGGAAAAACAGCCTTCATGGAACTGATTCATTGAAGGGAGTTGTGATCTGTCTGCAAATAATTCAATTGAGCAATTAGAGCTGGGCAAGGAAATGGTTTTGCATGTGGCAGATTCTGAAATATTTCTCTGTTTTAGCTTAGGACAAAAGGAATAAAAACTGAAAACTGAAAGAAAATTCAGACAAGGTCCATCCTGAATCTGCTTACATTAGTTTGAGATGTTTCTTGTTTCCTCTCTGGCCAAATTATAATTCAGTTTTATAATTATTTTACTTTTTAACATCAAGAATGTGGTTCTGCTTGCATATCTGGAAAGCAATTCCATTTTAAACATCAAAAACATTTCAGGGTGTTAAAAAAGCTTTATCAAAACATCTCTTTTCAAGGTGAAAAAATAATTTTCAATAAGTCATCGTTACTTTGGGGGAAAAAATATCTCCCAGTTAAAAATCCATGACCCTCCCAGTCCTTCATCTGTTGCATTTTACTGATTTCTAAAGGCAAGAGTCTTGGAGGGGATCAAGTTTTCTCAGTTACCATAAATGATACAACCAATCAAACAGCATTTTTAAATTGTCCAGGTATTTATTATTATTATTATTATTATTATTGTTATTAATTGACCAAGTGGAGCAGAACAGGAGCATCACAGTTCTGTATCTTACATCTGAATCCACACCTCTTCTTCTCATTATCTTAGTGATCTCAAATGAGGTATCAGTCACACCCTCAGCATTTCTCCAAAGACAAGACTGGGGAGATAATGTTTCAGTGGACCCTCAAAATGACAAAGGGGTGGCTCAGTTCCCATCACAAAAAGCTGTAACAAAAAGCAGGGCACAAAGGTAATGAGGTTCCCTGCTCTCTAGGACTAAAAGTGAACAAATGTGCAGTTGGCCCTGGAGGAAACAGCATGTAAGGACCTGGTCTGACCTCAAACACCCTTTAAAGTCCCCCAAGGGAGGCCCTTGAAGGGTTGTTTTGTGTGTGAGTATAAAGTAGGCATTGATTAGGGTTTATTAAGATTTAAGATAACTTTGACATACAAAAGCAAGGAGAGTGCGTTGGTCAATTTTCATAATTTTGAAAGTTTCTCTGCCACATCTTAATGACATTTAATCAAATCTTCCACAGGAAATATTTGATTTGGTTGATTGAGTCTCAAGAAATGAAGTTATAAAGTTTATCTGACTGAGGATGATGTGCACACAGCCTGCTCAAAGTGACTGACTCAGGAGTGGGATATGAGACACCCTCTCAAACATCTCCTATTAATTATCTGGGTGTTGGGATTAAAAACCACCACAGGAAGAGGGACAAAACAGTTGAGTCTGGGTCTCACACACCTCCTCAGTCCAGCAACCTTATTCTTTTTGATCCTGGCTGTGTATGGTTGCCAAATATTACACCCTGGCATATGTACCTTTGTCAAGGTGATTAGCAAATTTTTATTGTTTCTCTGATAAAAGTGAATGAGAAGAAGCTTCAGCTAACATTGCCAAAGCCTGAGAAAGGATTACTCATCCTTCATGTCTAGATGTTAAAATTAGTCTTACACAAAAATGTTGTTGGAGCAAAAAGCTTAAATTTTTAATATATGATTTCTCTGAAAGGGCCTTCCACCCCAGGATCTCAAATCAATTTAATTAGAGACTGTAAACTTAATTATAAGTCAGAACAACCCTGCCACTGAGGCAAATCTCTGATTAATGGAGAAGTTTCTATCAGGGGCCAAAGTCAGCCCTGGCCAGACTGGCAAAGGCATCAGAAAGACTAAACAGCTGAAGAAAGGCTGAAATAGAAACTGTCCTTATAAAACACTGGATAGATGCACCCACCACAGACCAAAGTGTTTTGGAAAGAATTCCTTGGAGGAAGAAGCCCAAGATGGCACCATGGCCACACTGTGCTGCTGCCAGGCGTCCTGGGAGCTCAGGGTGAGCTGGAGCCTGAGGAGAAGAGGAGGGAGCAGAGCAAGGTGTCCTCAGCCCCAGGGCCTCTCGTGTCCCTGCAGAGCAGTGTCACATGCAGGTGTCACATGCAGGCTGTCCTCGAGGTGACACATCACCTGGGCAAAGCAAACAGCCCTGCAGATAACACTGAAATAGCAGCACCTCTCGAGAGCTGGCAAACCCTTGGGAAGGTGACTTTGGTTTGCACTATGCCCAGGGACAAAGGGCTGGCAACTGAATGTCAGGGAACTGTTTGATTCCTGACTGGCAATCGAGAAACTGGCAAAAGCACCACCTGGCTTCGTGCAGCAAAGAAACGGGGTCAAGGACTTGGCTCATCCCATCTGTGAGGTTTTCACATGGCAGTTTGTATTGCAGTGGGAAGAAGGGGTCTTGTCAGAAATCAAGACCCCCGTCGTCCCCAGAAAAGCCCCAGATGAGAGGCAGTGTGTGCCTCAGAGCCATGTGCTCCAGCTCAGCTTCCCAGAGCCTCTTCAGGGCAGCACACTCTGGGTCTGAGAGGGATCTGCTGCTGCAAAGACCTTGTAGCTCTGCTGAGGAACTGCTGGCCTGGCTGGGGCTCACCAGGGGGATAAGGGGATGCAGAGGCAGTGAGGCTCCAGTCCACAGGGCAGGAAATGGGATCCAGCTCTGCCACAGCTCCCTGTGGTTGTGTTTTACAGGAATGTACTCCCCTCTCCCCAGACACCTCTGTACTTCGCTGTCAGTACTGTAACACTAGCTTAAAGCCTTTTGGATGCTATAAGCATCCTCCTGCATGAATTATGCCCTCAGTAAAAAAACAATTTCTACTCCCAGTTACATCAATTTAAATCTTCAAACGAAGATTTTGGCTTTGTATCAGTGCCTTTGATAGACACAGGCCCCCTGGGCCTGGGTTGGCAGCACTTACACATTTTCAGAGGAGCTGCACTGGGAACATGGATTTTCTCCCATCTTTCAGTTTCCTAAAACCTCAGGTGGTTTGGGGAAAGTTGGTGCTGAAGATTCAAAGTGAGAGCTTGGCAGCAGAAGTGAGGAGCCATTCCCTGTGCAAAGGCTGTGCTGGCTGTGCTCAGGGAGGGGAGATGTGGGGCTGGGATCTCCTCCAGGAAGGCATGGGCTCAGAGGGGGAACAGCATTTTCTCCTGGAATTTCATCCCACTCCTCCATAGATGTCAGTCTCTTCACTTCCTCCACTGTCCTGCTTAGCAGCTCTTCTCTGCCTCTCTTCCAACACAAACCATCCTATGATCCTAAGGAAGCTTTTTCCATAGAGGGGATCCAGGTATTTTCCTTGGATATAGAAATCAGGCTCCTTAATGGAAATTCAGCTGCATCCTGTGCAGAAAAAAGTTGGCTGGGTAAAGGCAAAGATGTAAACTACAAACAGAATAAAGGAAGATTTTGCCTCGTGGTTTTATGAGGTTGGTTTATGAGATGTGTGTTACTAATGAGATATTTGATGTAGCCAGTTTATTAATGCCAAACTCTCTCAGAAATGAGAAGTTTTACCTGGGCAACAAGGGTATTAAAATGGGCCCCAGAAAGTCAGAATATTTGGGATGGATAGTTAAAAATAAAAGAAAGGAAAGAGGGAAAAAAAAAAGAAAAAGGAAAACCCCCTCTGGATTTAGTGTATAGTCGTTAACAAGGTATCCCACAGGTAGAACATGATTTATTGAAAACTGGAGAAACTGTCCTGGTTTTACTAGAATGGAAGTTTTTGTTCTGCTCTGGGCACTTTATATGAAACAGATGCACAGTCGATAAATCAGGCTGTCCAGCAGGAAGCACAGGCTGCATTTGCTGTATAAATTATCATGTTCTTTGTAGGTAAATGCTATGGATGAAAACAGGACTATTCTTGCTTCTTGAAAAACATCGATTATTATTACTGGAGAAAAGAATTCCTTTGGCCTGTAGGATGTAGCAGTGGAAAGAACAGTCAAGGCAAAACTCCCTACAGAAATCACTTTCAGAGTAAAAATTTGACTAAAAGAGGAGACAATGGGAATATTTGGAATTTAAGACCAGCAGGATGTTCTACTTTCTCAAGTTTCCCTCAGATTTTTTTTCCAAATGGCTGCCCCAAAAAAGCAAACACATTCAGGTACTTTGAGTTGATAGGAGACACGAATCCTTTTTCAAACCCCTTCTTTCTTTTCCTGGCAAGGACATTAATCAGCACTTGGGCAGTCTGCAACACGCCACGAGATCTCCAGTGATGCTGTGAGGAGCCGCAGTGGGGAAAGCAGCAGGACGCAGCAGTCCAAGGAGGAATTGTCTTTGTTTGAGAACTGCTAAAAATATGTATACAAAAAGCTGTAACGTGGGTGGCTTCTAGTCAGAATTTAGAATGCAAAAGGATATTATGGTTTTTCAATAAAAACTGGTGAGGAGTGATGCCATGGGAGGGGATTTCCTGGGGTGAGGTTCTTATGGATGATAGATCCGTGAGACACAAAGCAGAAGTTCACCAACTGCCATTTCTATGTGGCTGCATTTTCACACGCAATGTTTCTGTGCCTCACTCCCCACAGCTTTAAAAGTCTGCTGAAAATGGGTGTTGTTTTATTGAAAATGTCAACCACCTAAGCCGAGGCTTAGGTGAAGGCAGCACTTTCCTGGGGAGGCCCTGAGGAATTCTCTGAACAGAGCACAGCCAAAAGCGCATCCCCCCTTGCTCCATCCTGGCTCTTTCCTCTCCCCCCCTTTTTTTTTTTTTTTTTTTTTTCCATTTAAACTGCATAAGCTGCAGATGAAAAAATATATAAATAGTAATTCTATATATAGTCCTGGGATAAAACTGCAGTTCATTTATGACAGCTGACAAATCTAAAACGGGCAATGTAAGTGCATTACAAAATGATTAAACCTTAAGTTCTCTCGCCCCCAGCTATGGGGCTGCATTAACATTACATTAACCACTGAATAATGCAATCTGCTGCAGTTTTATGCCAACACAAAAATACAGCCAAAATAGCCCTTTGCCTTCTATTCACAGCTGGTGTCTCCAAAGCCATCTTCCTTGTGGCAGATACAGCTTCCGCTTGCTTGCGTTTGCTCAGAGTCAATAAAACAGGAATCCTACAGAGCTGAAGCTGGTTGGAAGCATTTTCTTGGGCTTAAGCCACACAAATGGCATGTGCAATGGGCTTAGGCCTCTGCTAGCAGGATTACAGAGGTATCAGACTACATATCCCTGGGGCTGGGGCTGAAATCAATACTGGGTACTTGGGAGAGATGTAATGGATTCAATCTGACCATAACTTTAATTACAGTCTTTGTTATGACACTGACTTTTCTATCTCTGGATCTCGTTGAGTTTAGGCAGAACATGTCAGAGCATTGTGTAACAGAGTGTTGAGTATTCCCATTATCTGCCCCTCACAAGGGAAGCAGCTCCCTGCTGCAGGCAGAAGAGGTGGGTGGAAATTGAGTGTCCACTGACACCCCCCACCCTTTCCAAGTTGCAGAGGTGACACAGCCACACTGCCTTTGTGATTTGACATCATACTGTGATTTTAGGACTCATTGATAGCTGCTCATTCCTTGCTGCTGAATGACAAGATGTGAAAAAAATTATATGATGAAGGAAAAAGGAGCCTAGCAGAGAAATTAATGGTTGTCAGATTTTTTTTTCCCAGCATAAACAGTTTTCTCTGTCTGGGGGACAGCAGGCTGGGATTTAGGATGCAGATTTTGAGAACCCAGGAAGTGGGAATGTGAAGGGTCCCCTTCAACTAAAGAGAATAATTAAGGTGAGCCCCATTAAAATGCAATGATTTTTGTCCTTTCTCGCCAAGGACCCTTGGGATTTAGCCAGGAGTTGCCCAGGGCACGTGTTCCATGGAGCTTCTCAGAGCAGGCACCTGAACAGTAACTCCAAGGGGAACCTCCCTAAAATAGCATGGCCTCAGATCCTATAGCTAATACCTATTTTCCCAGAAAACTCAAAGCCATGACTGTAATGAAAACCAGCTCCCAGACTTTCATTTTAAGCAGCCTTAGTTCAGAAGGAAAAGAAACAGTGTCATCCCATTACACATGGAGTGTGTTTTCTCTAAGGAAAAAAAGAAATCACTCACCTTTCAAAAAGTACCATTCTGTCAATATTGCTTCTGTTCACAAAGAGGAGCTGTCAGACAATTCAAGATAAAATTGGCATCGTACTAAAACCTCTGTATCAGGACTTGAATGAAACCTAGCTGGAAGCACCCACAGTATTCCACTCTCACCCAAAGTTTCCCAGCTGCTGAATTGATCCGTGTGGCATTGATCCCTGCTCCCTCTGAAAGGCTTGATGGTTTTTCCCTCTGCAGCAGCATGCACAGAAACAAAGCAAATGAAGAGCAGGGAGGTTTCTGGGCTTCCCAAATCTCCCTCCCCAGGCAGGCAGTCACAGTCAGGGCGCACAGGGGAGCTGGCACAGGTGGGACTCAGCATGTGCTGGGACTCAGCCCCTCTGCAAAGCATCTCCAGCCATTAGCATCCCACAGAGCAGGAATGGAGGTGTCTGAATTACCTAAATGAAGCAGCTGCTCTAGGAGACAAAGAGGAATTTTCATGTTTGGAGTTATCTGACTTCATGAAGGAATTGAGGGATTTTTTTTTTCTATATTCAATCTCAATTATGAAGCTCCATTGAAAACTGCATATTTGTGCTGCCTTTCATGGGGTGCTGCCAGCAGCAAACTACACTCAGGTATGTACCCCAAATTCCTTTCAAACCAGTGTCTCCCCTTTTGCTCCTTGCTGCCTGTGGAGGGGTTGGTACCACGGGTTGGTACCTTTGCCCATACAGATGCTGGTGCCAAAGCAATCCTTCCTGTCTGATCAAACCAGGAGTGAAATGTAACCCACTCCTACTCCTGCCACATCCAGACTTCTCCAGGATACTCCTCTTCCCTCTGCTGCCTCCAAGATCTCTCTGAGGATCACAGTTTTCCTTCCACTCCTGCTCACTCCGTGGTCCCTTCCCTCATCCCACTGTGCTCCCAGGTGGGTGATGGTGCCCAGGGTGTGAAGCCACACAAATTGTCCCATCACTATTAGCATCCTGTGGCCCCCTCGGGAACATGCATTTCTTCCTCTGCTCTGTCTTGGACTGACAAAACTCAGCTGCTGAAGAGTGGCAGAGTTAATTAAGCTCCTCCTCAGTTCCCCCATTACCCACCGTTTGAAATACACAGTTTGTTTGCCAGCACCTTGGGATGTTACTGCTATCTTTTACACCATTCACTGGTATATAAAAACAACTGTTTATTTATCAAATACAAGTAACAGCTTTTAGGATTAAAAAAGAAAATCCTGGGGTTTTCTCTAATCCTGGCCAGGCTGTGTGCTGAGGGGAGACCTTGCTTTGCATGGAGCAAGGCTGGGTTTTGAATGCTTTGTCTCATGTCAATGCTATTCCTTTTCTATTTGGTTTGAGAGTTTCTTGTTGCTGCTCTTTTGCACTTGCAAATGGAAAGGAAGCAATGCAGACAAGGAGAGAGCTTTTAAAGACAGAGGGAGCAGGATTTGATAGCCTCATTCAAATAATTCTCTCATCAAAATCCTGGTTTCTGACTCAGAGATGGTCGATGTTCAGTCAATCAGATGCAAGCAAATAGCCCATGGGGTGAAGGGCAGTTCTGTAACAGACTGTGTGTTGGAAAGAGGAGAAAATTGCTCCCAGAACTGCGCCAACACTGGTTACACCCAGAGCACCTCGTGTTTCCATACCAGCTGCAGCTCTAGACATGTGCAAAGACACCCCACCAGGCTCCTTCTAAATGTGACTTTTAGATAAAGAATCACAGTAAATCTATCAGGCCAGAATAAGCAGTGATAGTTATGTCAGTTCTTTAATCCAGCTACAGTAACTGGCTCAAGAAAAACCTCCTTTAAATCCCACTGCCTTGCTGCAGGCAGGCAGCCTGAGTGGGGCACAGCCAGACCAGGAGCTGCACACTGGTGCAGTGTTGGTGCTAATGCAATTTAAAGTGGATAAATATGAAAAATAGGTGCATGGATGGCTGACAAAGAGCAAATCACCAGGAGCCAAAGCATGTTTAAAGAATTGGATTTGTAGACATCTCCTGTCTGAAGGATTACGTTTAAGTGTGTGAGAAGCCACCTAATAAAGCTCACAATAGCACAGAGCACTTACTTCACCACCACAGCAAAGGAGACTGGGAGAAAGGAGTCAAGTCTAAATTTCTCTTTACCTTCCCTCAAAGAATAATATTTTTAAAAAGCCAGTTTGCTCAGTTATTCCCAATAACCCTGTCCCTTCTATATCCTATGACTGTATGAACGTGCACTCCAAGCCAGCACAGATTCACCACTGTTGTTGCTGTGATCACCCAGTTCTGCACCACTGAGCCTTGGCCCCTGTGGGGCTGCACAACACAGGGGGGGAAGCACCTGAGAGCATCTTCTGACTTGTGGAGGAACTTACATATCTGAGCCAGCTCAGTGGATTAGTGCAGTTGTACTACAGTATCTGGAAAATTAATATGCCAGCTTGTGTGCCCAGCTAGGAGTCTCTTAATAGAGACTTCTTGCCATCACCACGATAATGGTGTTAAGTATAATCTGACATACAGCTGTGGAAAAAGTCTCTGAGGAAGACAAGATGCACAAGTCACAAGTGCTGGGAAAATAAATAAACAAAATACCTTCAATGTGATACTGATGACTGCCTGGTGATTTTTGTATCCGAGGGCAGTTGTGTATTTGCTGCTTATTCTAAGAAATCACATCTCTCCTGGGCTTTCATTCAGTGCAAGGAGCCTGCTAGCTCTCCTGCTGGCCTTTATTATATTTGTATTGAGTAGAATAATGCTGCCTTGTGGGCAACTTCAGTGTGCTGAACTTTGAGAGAGGTTCTCTGAGGATAAGAGTGGCTGGTAATAGATACAGGGCTCGCTCAAGCCCAGAGAGGCAGCAGAGCAGCGCTGCAGTGCTAATCAATTCTGAAATCCATCCATGCAAGTGCTCCCAGACAGCCCAGTGTGGATTAAGGGCTCAGTTCCCCATCCTCTCACACCGAGGGGGCTGGCAGTGTTTTGTAGCTCGCTGCCTTTGAACTTTACTCTCACACAAATAACTACACGAGGTCTGGTGTGAAGCATTCATCCTTGTATTGACTGTGGATTTTGGCTTTCAGGCTGCAGTCTGTTCTCTTCCCCTGCAAAGGCAGGCACGCAGCCTTGGTGTCTGAAGGGTGGGAGTGGAGAGGCAAAGAAAAAGAAGCTGAAAAAGGAATAGAGTTTGTGTTTGACAGCGATGGATGCTGCGTGTGCCCTGCACACACCGGTGCCAGCGGCCAGGGCAGCACTGCCTCTTTATCTGCAGGGCTGTGCAGCTCAGCAAAATATATTACCTGTAATAATGTGTCTCATATATACAACTGCCTTTCTGGATATGCTTTGAAATGTTTAATGATGTGTAGCTGAAGTGGAATGATACCTTCCTAATGAAATGCAATGGAAGGAGAGCTTGTGCACATTAAGACATCTTATCTGTATTGGCAATTAACAACCTGGGAATTAAAACAAAGTATAAAACCTAAGAGTTTTAGCTAAAGCCATGGGATATGAGCAAATGAAACCCAGTCAGGTTTCCACAATGGTTTGCTGTAGTAAAATCCAGATGTCAGGGAACTCCACCTATCAGCTACTCATTTCTTTTAGACTGTGGGCTTCTCAGTGACTTTATGTCCCTCAGCTGTCTTGAAGTTCATATATTCATATAATTATATTGCTATAGATTTTTCTTTCAAGTCTGTGGACATGTTTTAAATTAAAATAGTCAAGGGCCAATTGCTTGAGTTACCAAATGTTATGGTGAAGATTAGACTGGACACATCACAAATATTTATTCCAGGACCCAACCTCAGTGGTTCACCAACATTGTGACTCAAATCTTCATGGATCATCTAAATCAAGATCAGTAATTCTTACAATCACTTTGATAGCAAATTAAGGTGTTAAACTCAATGCCAAGTCACAGAAGACTATACATTCTCTGAGGAGTATGCAAGTTGGATTAAAAAGTCTAAACCTAATGCTTGGTTATGATAAATATTCTTTGAGCAAAAAAAATCAGTTGAAAATCTGGATTGGGTTGGATTGGATTATCTAAAGTATTAGACGAGGAATATTGAAATTCTGCTCTTTGATTTTGCAAGACTACTTTAGTAGAATCTCCTCATTGTGGAGAAAAATAAAACAGAGGCAAAAAAATAAAACAGAGTCCAAAAGTTATTTAATCCCATAGTCTCCCTTTTAAACATAGAGATCTGCTGATAACCCTTGGCATATTGCTCTTGCACAGCTGCAGTAAGTGAAAAGAAAGCCTTCAAGCTTGCAGCAAAGTTCCATTGCACTTCAATATAATGATAAATTGTTTTGCAGTAAGAAGTTCATGGCGTGCCTTGACTAGGCAGAAATATTATTTGCATTTTTCCATAAAGAACTTTAAGTTAGAATCATTAGCCACCTTCTATAATTTAAGATGCAAAGAAACCAATATATGATTAAAAGTAGATCACAGGGAAGTGACTGTAAAATTGAATTTTAAATGAATGATTTCAGAAGACTATCTTCATCTCACCATGCCTTGTGGTATGTATTTCACCTTCCCTAAAGATTTAATAAAAGCATTACTCTGTCAGCACTTGGTAAATATTAAAATAATAATACATGCTGTAATTACTTTCCAGACATTACTAACATGTTCCGATCTGCATAAAGCTTGACTCTCAAGTTACACCAAAACTTTAAAGAGGAGGAAAATGTTTTCCTGTTCCTACACCATTTACAGGAGGGGCCAGGTTAGCAAAAAGGCTTTGTACTGAGCTGGGTCCTTGTCCTCATCCCAGGAGGAGATCAAGCCATGACCTTGAGGGTTCGTTCACACTTGACTTCATTGGGTTTCTGCCTCCCAGGGCTGGAGGGGACCCCAACCCAGCTAGTAACAGGCAGATGCACATACAGATGTAGTGAGGGTCTGTTTAGGGACAAAAATGCACATTATAGTAAGAGAATGGCCCATCTTGTTTGTTTAGGGACAAAAATGCACATTATAATAAGAGAATGACCCATTGCCTTGGCAGAGGGACCTCTGGAGAGACACTCCAGGCTGTGTCCTTGAGCTGGCTGCTGCTGGAGTGTGGTGCTGTGCTGGGAAGGAGAGGGTGAGCTCGTGGAGAGGGGATTTTGGGAGATGTAAGCAGTTGGAAGTGAAGAGTTAGTGGCACTGCAGTTTATCGGGGCCTGTCACCACAGGCACAAGGACCAGTGATTAATTGGTCAGCTAGGGTGTAGCAGGCAGTTTCCTGATTTCACATTTGTGTCCTGTTATCGTGCAGAAGCTTTAGGAGATGGAAACTAAAGGTGGGAGAAGAGATGATGGTGCCCTTGGTGAACAGGAAAAGGTTTCAGTGTCGTGGCTGCTGCAGACTCTGGGGTCAGCAACCCCTGGAGAGCACAGGCTGTGCTGCTGCCCACACCTGGACCCACAGCCACTCCTCCTCTGATACATCCCAAGCACCTTTGGATGTGTGTGCACCCTTGGGACACACTTTGGGAACGATCCCAAAAAGCTCAGCCCACTTCTGCAGGAAGGTGTCAGTGCAATAATGTTCTGTAATACACAAGAGGCTGAGAATAGTATTTCTTCTGATTTCTTTTTTAAGCTACATATTATTTCCACACCATTGCCTTGGACATTTGGAATAGAAATTGAAGCACAATTAGATTTAGTATTTTGGTCTAAAACCAGAGACAAGTGAAAATGTTTCTTATGCTGCTCTGTTGCATTGCAGACCTGCAAATGGGGCTGCCACATCCACTGGGGCCAGATGGGTATGGGAAGGCAAGTGAGGAGTTGAGTGGAGAGAGGCAGGAACTGGGCTGGAACACAAATGCAAAATGACCCAGAGATGAGAAGGCACCAAAAATGTCTTTTCCCCTGTGGAGACACATAAAACCTTGAGCCATCTGTTTTCATCCAGGAACCTTAACTGGGGACAGAGCTCTCACCATGATGAGCTTGTGGGACTGGCCTGAAATCCCACATCAGACATCTCTGTGCTCATGGATTTGCATCCTGGTGACATGGGGATGGGATGAAGAGAGGGGTCAGTGCAAGGGACTGTTTGAGCTGTCTCTCCTAGGAAGAATTACCTCTCTGGTGTCCCAGAGGAATGGAGGAATTATTCCTCAGTGCCCCGCTCTTGCTTTTGTCTGGGACATGCACTTAGACTGCCAAAAAAAAAGAATTGCTCACTCTGCCAATCTATCTGAGCAATCTGCTTTTTAATTTGGTCTTTAATTGGTAACATTATCTTACGTTCAGTACCTAATGCAGGATGATTTCATATTCTGAAAGATTTTATAAAAAAGTGTGCGCATATGACGATTGTAATAAAACAAAAGTTCTAATGGGAAGAAGAGCCAACACATTTTCAATTCCCTTTCCCGTAATATGCAGTAATTCAGCAATCCTGTCATGAGATAAGAATTACTTTGACAAGAATTTTCTTTTAATAGCTCTGTCTGTAGCAGAGTAAATTTCTTTCCTTGTCATTACAGCTTCTGGCCTGCAGTAAATGCCTGGAGACTGAGTAAAACCGTAAAGGCAGTGACCTGCCACCCCCCACATAAACAATGCACACACCACCATCTCTTCAGAGGGTTTGAAAAGCATTTCACATCCTTGACTGTTTAAACACAGTCATTGAAAGACTTGGAAGTGTCAGAGCTCTCAAAGAATCCTTAATTAATTTTGCTGATTTATGCCTTTCACTAAGAGTGGGAGGAAGCAAAAGGTGCACACTGAGAGCAAGATCAAAATCATTTACTTGTAGGAGACACATGGACAAAAAAAAATAACATATACAGGCAATAAAACTGAGGAACTGTGGCTGTTGGGCCTGAAGGGTTAGACTGAGAACCTGGTGTGATATCTGATGCTTTTCTTAATATGAATTAATTCTTAATATGAATTAATGCAAGAAAAGCAGTACGGACAGCTCTACCCAAAGCCATCCCATGTCAATATTGGGGTCTGCAGTAACAAACCCCTGCTGATGGCAGGAATGGCTGAAGCACCCACCAGGGCTCTAAGTAACAGGCAGTGGTGTGACATGTGGCTCCTGAATAAGATGTAGGATCTCAGTGGCTTTGTTTGACCTTGGAGCTTTGTTGTTGCTGTACCTGTCACAGCCAATGTAAACTTCCATTCTCCAAGTGCCTACAGCTCCTTTTCAGTCCAAGAGATTGCTCTGGGAATGTCTACCAAGCTGCTGGGTGGAAGTTTGATGCAGCAGGTTTTCCAAAATCCAGGAGTTGTTCAGTTCTTGTCTCACACTGTGGCTCCACATGCTGCTGTGGCCACCCAACCATCCCTCATGAGTCTCTGATAGCATCCTTGGCACTGGGTATCCAACAGAACACAGCTCCCTGTTCCTTACCCCTCTCTCAGGAATGTAACTCACATGGAAAGCATGACAACAATTGTAAATCTCTAAAGGTCACTGGCAGCGAAAGCACGTTCAGCCAGAAGTCTCTAGAAGTGTTTTAGCTCCATCAAGCATAATGTGTGACCAGAAATATCTGCAATAAGGCACAGAATATGTCCACAGTCAGCTTGGATTTTGTAGTCCTTGTTCTGAACAGACAAGACTGCAAAACTGAGCAGAAAGCAAGAATTCCCTGTGATACCCAGGTCTGAGCAGCTCTGTGATCATGCACAGGCCCCTGGTGCACACCTGGGTATGGGGCTGGTTAAAATGGCATTTTTCACCAGCAACTAATTGTGCTTAATGTTTAGCAGAAACAGCACAGCAGTCTCAGCAGATGTCTTATCCAATTGATTCTTAGCAAATTCCTCTTTTTTCTGCTCCTGAGTGAAAATTGGTTTCATTGCAGCATCTAAATGTGATGGGTATTTTTAGATCTATAATTTATCATATGGAGCTAATGAGGCTGCTTTTATTCTATCCAGTACAACACATGAATAAGAATACCAAACTTTTCCAGACCCTGCTGGGAAGGCAAGCAAGACCACAGGACTCCTTTCCTATGGAACTGCCTAATTTTAGATCAGTTCTTTTCACTTACTACAAAGATTAACAGCTTTTACTTTGGCATTCAGCAGACATGCACAGTCCAGTTTTCAGCCCTGATCTCCAAATAAAGCAGATTAAAGCCTGAAACTGTTGCTCCTGTTGGAAGACAGGAGAGCCGTCCTCCTGCAGTAAATGCTCTTGATCATTATCTTTGAAACATTGAGCAAGAAATACAATTTTATATCCTAGCCAACAGACAATAAACATTTGTAACTGAAAAAAAAAAATGCAATCAACATAGTTTTATCTGAGTCCACCTAATTTCCTTAGTGCTTGTGATAAAAAGAAAAAAAATTGAGAGCACATGAAATTCCCTGAAATGTAGAAGTCTGTGTTAGCTACAGCTCTGCAGGACATTGGGCTGCAGAAGGCACTGGTGTAGCCAGCCTAAAAAAGGCAATGGGTTTAGAAAAAATGGAAGTGGTGGTTTCTTTACTCCAGGTGCTAATGCAGAATATCATGTCTTCTGTTGTCTCATGAGGAAGAATAAAATGGGCATTTTTGAAATAAAGTTGATGTCCAAGCTGGCATAAGCCAGTTCATTGCCCAGCCTTTAGAAGCAAAAATCCTTACAGGAGAACAAAACACCTGCAATATCCAAGGTTGGCTGTGACCCAGGAAATGAAGGGAGCTCTCAAGAAAATATTTTTTGGAGGGAGCATAATACCTAAGACTTCACTCCCCACCAGTCCAAAACCCAACTGAGACCACGGTGTGTCAAACCAAGGAGCTGCATTTCATCCAACATGGGTACAAGCTCTGCAGCTCTCCTGAACTGGACTAAAAGTCTACAAAAGGAGCAAAGTGTCTCTGAGCTGGATGGGAGGCTGGGAACAACCTGCAGGGAGAAATGGTCACCTTGGGCTCCTGTGGCTGCCTGGAATGCCCACGGCTCGTCCAGTCTCCCCTGGGGACTGTGACCATCACCCCACAGCCCTGCTGAGGCTGCTGGTAGCCCCCAAGAGCTCCTCACCTGTGCCAGAGCTCAGCCTAAGGCTGAGCCAGGAGAAGTGCTGAGAGAGGGTGACCTGGAACCAGTCTAACCACTCTGCTCCCAGAGCTGGGCTGAGAGCAGCTGGGTCACACCAGGGAACTTGACCCATCATGTTTTACCAAATCCAGCACGGGGTGAGAAAGCAGCTGCCTCTGCTGCCTGACACGGAGAGAAAAGGCACATCCTAACCTTTGCAAAACATAACTCTTTATCACACAGCTGCTGTGAAAAGCCAGCCTGGCAAACACAGAGCTGCTTGAAATGGCAAAGGAAGGCAAGCACATGGCAAGGACATGCTATGGGAGAGGGAAATAAGAAAATCCCAAAGGTCAGGTGGAGGAGCAGACAGCATATGCTGAGCTGCAAGGTGGCTGAACTTGTGGTGCAAGTGGCCAAGGGTATTTCTTTGTCTCCGGCACATTGTTCCATGCCCACTGGAAAATGTTCCTTGTTTACAGCCAAAGCAAAGATATTAACTAACAAACAAAACCAGCCCAAACATTGTACAAGATATAATAAAAAAAATTAATAATCATAGAAGCCCCCAAACATTCCTGGGCATGTATTTCATTGATCCAAAACCTTAAGGTTCAAGGAAGTAATTTACTAATGAGTCAATAAAATGAATCCACATGATATTTCCAAAACCAGAAGAATCTCTCCATTTAAATTAGGCCCATTCATTTTCCTGAGGACCATGGGAAGGATATTTTCTAAGGGCAGAACACCCACAACATCTGTTATCTCTAACTAGGACTGCAGTTACTCAGCAGTCCTACAAACCAGAACATATCTTTTTCTGTCTTTAATTGCTGTTTAGTTTTCTACATTATTAATGATCAGTATAAAGTGTCCAAATATGCCTCCAAAAAAAATACTGACTTTAGCTGAAGGATTGAAGTTTGTGTTCATGCAGGCAATGATTTATGCCTGCCAAGCAATGTGTTAGATTAGCAACTTCAGTAGCACAGCATTCAATCTGCTCGATCACAAAAGTGTTTGTAGCATTTAAAGGCTACCATTGATTATTATCTTAGCTGAAATACACATTTTTTAGGGCTAAACTTGAGCTGACATCCTGGTCTAATAAAATTTCCTGACAGTCGATAGCAATTAGCAGAATTTGCAGCGGTCACAACTGATCCAACACAATTGTGCCTTGATCTGTTAACTCCCCTGCATGTCCAAACACCTTTCTCTTTCTCTGCCTGGTGACAGAGTGTGACAGGAGCTGTTCAGCAGCTTTGCTAACACCAAACCCTTCACCAACTGGGTACCCCAGCCCTGGATTCACGTGGAACCAACAAAGGGCTTGGGGGGCTCCTTGTCCCCCCATTCTGAAGGGCAGTGCCACACTGGGTCTTTGCCAGCCCTGAGCTCCTCCTGCTCCCGAATTTCTGGCCTGTCCAGATTCCCGCCTCAGAATTATAGAATCCTAGAAAAGCCTGGGTTGGGGGGCATCTCAAAAACCAGCTAGTCTGAAACTCCCTGCATGGGGAGAGAGGGCACTCACTGGGTCAGCTTGCTCAGGGCCTCATCCAGTCTGACCTTGAACAATTCCAGGGCTGTGGAATTGCTCAGCCTCCAGAGAGGCTCCTGCACCTCTCCAAGCTGGAGTGCAGCAAACCAGTTCCTCAGGCATAACTCATGAATATAAGCAGGGTCATTACTTTCCAGACCCCAATCTCTTTTGAAAACCTTCATCCCAGTTTCAGGGCAATGTAGTAAACAGGACTAAGTGCACTGCACTGAAGATCCAACCTGCTTTCTGCTTTGCATCTGTCAAGGCAGTCAATGAGCCCACGGCTCACTGGGATCAGTGGCCAAGAGCTGGAGGAGGAGACGTGGGCAGGCACTGCACAGTCACTCAGCTCTTTGCCAAAGGGTTTTTCTTTCTCAAGGAGAGCAGAGCCCCTGCAGAGGCAAGCTGCAAGTTCTCCCCTGGGCTCCAGAGGATATTTCATGTGATAGCTGAAGGATATCTAATAAAATGACTGAACTCTGGAACAATGCAAACAAACATCAGCTGCAAATTGATCCGAAACCTCTGCTCATTCTCTGATCTGTTACTGACACAAACCTTCTTCCTCGGGCAGGGAAGAAAAAATGGAGGTCACTAATTTGCTCCTGACAGAAAGCAGAACCCAGCTTCTTAAAGATGATGGGAAAAAATAAATACAGCAAAATGTTTCCTAGATGAAAGATTTGAATTATTTTATGCTCGTTAATTGCTTTTCATATCTAGCACACACTCATTTCCAGAGGAGTTCAGTCAGAGACATAGAAAGGGGTGAAAACTTTGCAAGCTCTTTTTGCCTAAAGCAGATCCCTGTTGTTTACCCAAAAGTTAGAATTCAGCCAGTGAATTACTACTTTTATTCCATTCATGTTTTCAGAGCTTGTTTTATAAAGAGATACAAAGTCACTGGTACATCCATACACATGCACTTAGAAACTAAGAGTTGTAAGTCTGTTTTACATTATGTCCTGCTGTACAGCAGGAGTGGCTGATCCCACATTGCAGGGGTTTTTTGTCATTCACATTGTGCTACCACTGAGGTTTGTGGAAAATTTCCTTGAAACTGGTGGCATGGCAAACTACTCTACTTCAGGATAGATATAAGAACATTTATCTCCTTATGGAGCTGGGACAGGAACCAGTGCCCAAAGGTTACACATGAGGCAGGAAGGCAACTGTGTGAGCAGAGGAGATCTGCCAGGAATATCTCATCTGCACGTGAGAGACACCCAGGTAATATCACAGCTGGGAAAATATGTAAAGATGGAAGGATTGACCAGTGTCTGTGCTAGAAAGAGGCTTACAGCTACTAGCAGATAGTGTTTTCTGGTGTTTGAAACATGTGGGAGTTAAGGGAGGCGTAAGTCTGCATTAATTTTTTTTAATATATATATATATCTCAGCAGGATATTTAGCATGCTTCCTTGTCCAGACAGCCTCTGTTCTGCCCATGATCAGAAGAGCAGCTCTGGATGAGACCCCCATCCCATTACTCCCTTCTGGAAATGGGGAGAGGAGGGAGAGAGGAAAGACAGCATTTGGACTGGGCTTTACACATGAAATTGCTACTCAGCCCTTGGTCCTGAAGTGCCTTACTTGGCATGTAAAGTAATGGGAACAAGGACTAAAGTCTCTCTAATGAGAAGAAAACACCACACAGTTTATTAATTTAGGCTTCTGGAAATTAGCTTGCTGAACTTAAGGACTAAATACAGGTGTTAAGCCCAGCCATCCCCACACTAAATTGCATGCTCTCCCTTACATACATAATCACTGTCTATTTAGGGTTTTCCCATCTTGCCTGCTGTTGTGGTATCTAGGCAATGATTCTCATACCAGTAACTTGATATCTATTTTTACAGTCCTGCTAAAGTACTAACTAGTACTGCTGCAGTCTGTCCTGAAATCAATTCCTAATGTTACTGTAGGAGCAAACATAAAACTTGATGTATTTTTCTCCAAAGGTTAATATCATATGTTTCTGATTGAGCAAGGAAAAAAATTATTTCCTTACAGGGTGGATTTTGTTATGTCTCTTGTACAGGCAGGGAGGAGGGGAAAACCCTTAGAGGATTAGGATCAGGACCAAGGCCCCATGTTACTGTGTAAAACCCAGCTAGGGCAGTTGTTTCAGAAAGCTGCTCTTTAAACCGAGACAAGTTGGGGTTTCTGTCCATAATCCTGTGGGCAGGTGTTCACACTGCAGGTGACAGCAGCAGTGAAGAAGTCAGAGGTGGAGATGGTGACAGGCACCAGATCACTCAGAGGGACAGCCTGCCCCAAAGTGTACAACTCAAGCTCTCCTTTCTTTCTTTTCCTCCTGGTTGGACAGAAGACAGATTTTCAGTCTGCCTGGAGGTAAGTAGATATATCCATCAGGAACACTCTTCCAGCTTTGCAACTGAAGTGCATCTGACTCTGCCCAACCTCACAGACATTTCACAAGGAAATGTGCTTTGCTCTGATACTGCTACATGATTCAGCCAGTGCTTCTTTTTGGTCTGCTCTAAACTGCATGATCAAGCATGGCTCTTAATAGCTAAGTGATGATTCATTTATGATGGCACCAGGACAATCCAAGTGAGTCTTTACCTTTTATCCTCGATGTAATGTGCTCTGTGCATTCCAGTTTCAGCAAGGTCTGAGCAAATTCAATAATCAGACCAGTATTCAGCACTTTTTATGCGCAGATCTAAACCAAATTGCTACTAAAATTTTAACGAGACCAGCCTTTTGCATTAACTGCATAACAAGAAACACAAGGTTGCCTCAGGTTTGGGGTGTTTGCTCTACACTGGATGCAGAGGGCTTTAGTCTCAGGTTATGGAATACCACATAATTCCATGTGCTTTAACAGCTGCAGGAGGAGATGCAGGATCTCCAGTTGGGGCTGGAGAGGAGCAAGCTGCTCTTCTTGTCCCCAGCTGCTCCATTAAAACAAAACTCAGATGCATTAAGTACATTCCCAATATTGCTTTTCTGTGTAAGCAAAAGCAAACAGGGAGAGAGGTTGTGTGCTGGGGAGTGGGACACGAGGTAATCTTTTAGCAAAGACGTTGTCTGTGATACAAAAGGAGGTAGGGAATGCTTGAGTTATACAAACATTCCTGAAATAGCAGGAAAACTTTAGCAGATGTTTCCTCCATCTAATTTTCTCCTCTTTTTTGCATGTGGCTTTGCAGATCTCTCTGCTTTCTAAAAACTCCTTTTGTATGAAGGGCCTGCATTAAAATGTCAGGCTTTATTTTTCCAAAAGACAACGGCCAGAAATGAAACCCTAAATGCTCGTTTCAGAGCCAGGCAAGGATCTCTTGGGAACTGCTGGGAATCCCACCCCTATTTCTGATTAGGCTTTCATCAGCAGAGTAGGAGCCAAATTCTCAGTTGCCTGAAGGCTTTCATCTCAATGAGAATCAGACTCAGAGGAGCTCTAAGGTATCAAATCATATTTACTGTCTCTGTTAGTTATTGGCAAGGCGTCTGGAAATGCCTTGGGATTAGTGTTTTGATTAGAATATGATCATAACTTTATAAAACAGATAAAAATGATCTCATTTTCTGAGCCAAGAACTCAACAGATTTGAGGAAGGAATAACTTTTAGCAACACTTTCTGCCAGGAGCTTTAGAAAGGATCAAAATCCACTGCTGGGCAGAGTGAGGCGATCCCTGACAATTTAGGATTAGAACAAGGACTTTTGTCAGTTAATTAATTACTCAGCACCCTCCTAGCACAATTTGCTCAAGCACCCTCTAATGCTCTTGGTCACAGCTGGAGCTGGCATAGAATCCATGGAATCTCCTGATCTGGAAGGGACCCATAAGGATTACGAGGCCAAGCTGCTGGCCCTGCATGGAGCAACCTCCAGAATCACACCAAGTGCCTGTCCAAATGCTAATAATGCAGATGGATGGCAGATAAATCTCTATTTCTATGGTGAGCAGGACATCCTTTGTTGCTGTGGATCTCAGTGGCAGCAGTGGGCCAGCCTGGCTGTGGAAAGTTCCACCCTGAAAACCCCTTTCAATGGGCAGACACAGTGAACACGATAGATAACATATAACATAATATATAATGTATAATATATAATATTACATATATACAATATATAATATCATATAATGTAATAGAATGTAATATAATGTAATATAATGTAATAGAATAGAATAGAATAGAATAGAATAGAATTATAGAATTATATATATATATATATATATAATATATACATAATTATATATATTATATGTATTATATATTATAGAATATAGAATACCTAATATAATTGAATATATTATATATTATATATTATATATTATATATTATATATTATATATTATATATTATATATTATATATTATATATTATATATTATATATATACATACACACATCTATATATTCAACCATATAATGGTGACTGGAGTAGGGAATAAGCAACAAAAAGGGGTGTTTTAGGGTGGCAGGTTATGGCAGAAGGGCTGAAACAGACAGCTCCTCCTTGGGGACATTCTTGGAGAGCATCCTGTGCTCCCCCTTTCTTTCCCTGCTCTACTCACAGCTCCTTCCAGCAAAAGCTGTCTCAGTTTCCTGCACCCGCAGCAGAAAGGGTCTTTAATGTCACCCTTTATGGAGAGCAGCAGACAGAGGAAAGGCTAATGAAGGACAGATGATGAAGGACAGATGATGAAGGACAGATGAAGAAGGACAGATGATGATGAAGGACAGAGGATGAAAACACCCCCTGGTTAGCGAGGGTGCAGGGACACACTGCGAAAGGGACCTGCTGTCCAAACTGCATTTTTCATGTGCCATCCTTGGACTCTGGGCATTTTCATTAGCGGTGGGAATCGATGATCTGACAGGTCTTTCCTAACCTAAATCATGCTGGGATTTTGCTTTGGATTGAAGGAGCCGGGAAGGGTCTCCTGCCAGCCCGGGCAGTCTGCGGGTGGCTTTGCCCTCTGCTGGATAAAGCCAGACCTGCTGATTTTCTCCTGATAGCAGATCTTTTTGCCAAGGGGAACATCGCATTTAGACAACAGCTCAGCCCCAGTGTGTATTTTCAATCCCAATACTTTACTCTGTTGAGGCAGCTGCAAATTTGCATTCACGGTGTGAACAGGCTGGGAAGGAGCGGGTCTGTGAGCACTGATGGAATTTAAGGGACTGGGAGACACAGACACTGCATTGCACAATACCCAAGGAAAAAAAAAACCAAAAAACTGGCAAAAAAAACCACCAAACAGCAACAAAAATCTGTCAGGGTCTGTCTGTTACTCTTTATTGTGACCGTCCTTGTTTCTTTGCAACCCAATATACTCACACCAATTTCAAGTGAGCCTATCAAGATGGCAAATCCAAAGTATATTTGAGTTATTGATTCAAATAAAGCAACTCAAATACATCTTACTTTGAAGCCTATTTGCAGTAACAGGATGTGCCATCTGCTCTTTGCAGTGATACAGGCCAGAGACGTCAGCTTCAGAGAGACGTATGGGAAATGTGAAGGGTTTTATTAATTTTTAGATATGAAGCTTCAGGAGCAGAGGCCATCGCCTTCAAAATCCCTTGGGGGAGGAGGAGCTGGAGCTGCTGTGTGCCAGGGGGACAGGGTGCCAGGGCTGTCTGCAACATCAAGACTGGCTTGGCAGTGGCAGGAGAGCACAGACAAGGACAGTGGCTGTTCCAGGTCGTGCCGGTGTTTTGGGGAATCATTCGATGAGCCAGTGCCTGGGACCAGCATTGGAAGTTTAAGGAGTTTTGGATGGGAGATAACTCCCAGAGGAAGGACATTCTCTTTCTCCAAGCCTCCCAGTGCTTTTGGCTGGGTTTGCAGGGGAGGGCTGCTTGCCCTGGTCCATCCCTCTGTGTCCATCCTTCCCAGGGATCTGACTGATCCCTCTCTGCCAGGATAGCCCAGAGGAAAGAGAAATGCACTGACACCACCTGGCAGTTTGCAGCCCATCATAAGATCAGGTTCTTGCTCCTAATAGCATCAAGGACTATTCACAATACAGCCATCAACAATTTCAACTCTTTCATTTATGGTTTAGAAGCCCTCCCTTAATTTTGGTTCCTATCCAACAAGTTCCTGAAGGGTAAACAACATCTGAGGAGGGTAAATGGATTATCAGAGGTCACCCACAGTGGCACTCACCCAGTGACAAATGAAACAAAGTGGTTCAGACCACCCACGTACCCCCACCAAAAGAAGACTGCAGGAATTTTGTTCTCTTATCATTCATCAGTTCAAAAAGATATAAACACAAATACATCCACAATATCATCTCTTTTGACTGATTCCAGCCCAGTGCCATTTCAAATAGCTGCAGTGTGAAATCCAGTTATTTCATATTGGCTGTGCTGCACATGAAAGACAGTAACATTAATTTTTATTTTAACAAACAGCTTTAATTAAACTTGCAAAAGAAATACATAGTCATGCAGCCTTTATCCATATTGGAACTTGGCATTAATCTTTATTATTGTTATTAAGTGTTAAGAGATGAGAATATTTCGATGAATAATGACAGTGCATACCAAATCAATGCATATTTAAAATATATGTTTACAAAAGGCAATGGCAAGAACATATGATTTGTGAGCTCTGAGGCTGTTATGGCCAGATAGATAAATGCCAGTAATTCATCATGTGCTGTGGGGATTGGAGAATTCAGCAAGGATACTTCTCACAGCCCTGTGGCAAGCAGGCAGCAGTGATGTGCCTGGTCCATACCTCAACCTCTGCTCCCATGCTGCCTCCTCAGAGATGTGAGGCTAAGCTCAAAGATACAGCAAACCTGAAATTTTGCTGTCTATTCTTGGGCACTCACAGTAAATAAAACTGGAAATAAATTCTTTTGCCTGGTTCTCAAAAGAGACTAAATCTTGGAGAATTTCAGCTTTCTTTATTATTTCAGTGATTTATAATTGGAAAAATGGGAGTTTATGTTTGATTTACTGTTTGCAACCAGCCCTAAACTGAAATCAAAGATCTCAAAAATGGAAGTTCAGACAGCCCATGCTCGAGGTCTTGCTCAGGACTGAGAAGATTCTCCAGTTCATACATCTGGAGGCCTGAGGGACCACCACTGCCACCCAGCTCAGGCTCTCAAGCACTAAAACCCTCTGAAAGGTACCCGGCACTTCAAAGATTTAATCCAGGAATTTGTGGTTGATGGAGAAGATGCCTAAGAGAAAGAAACCCACCTTACCTCAGAGACTACAATTAGCACAGTATTTTCCATAAGCTGTCCCAAACTTAGTTAACTGTTCATTTACCACATCCATTGAAAAGGGTTTCAGTGACTGACTAAAAAAATCAGACTTATTTTAGGCCAAGCTTTGCTCAGTTGAGCACCCTTGCTGTCCTTAAGGTCTGATTTCAATCCCCAGTTCTGCCCCAGCCATTCTCTGCCACCTTGGGCAAATAACTCCCTCCCTCTGTTGCCATCTGCCCCAACAGCACATCCTTTGTCTGCCTTGTCTGGTTCCATCATATCTTTCTTCCATTTTCCTGCCCATACATGGCACTCACGTGCTAGGAATTTGCTATCAACCATGACTTCTAGTTGCTGTACAAATATTTAATAACAATTTAAATGCTGGACTCGATGCTGGACTTAATCTCAGCAGCAGGCTGGATCAAATCCACCCAGCTGTGAGATAACTCAAATTTGATATGCTAGTTCAGAACTGTTTCTTCATCTTTTACAAATAGAAATAATATATCAATTACAATATGTTTGCATTCAAAATTATTCTCATTTTAATTAAGAGAATTGAATTCACTCATTTTAATTCAAGAGCCAGCCCTGTGAGTATTATTGCACATCCTCTGAAAGGGCTGGGAGGTGGCTGTGAGCCCTATTAGCTCTACGAAGATACTCACTGGCACTTTCCCAGTGGGTAATGGTAAGAACAAGAGTCATATGGGCACTTTACGTATGCACACCCAGCATGTCTGGACTCCCATGTTGCCCATGATTTTCACCAAAATACACAACCATGGCATGGGAACGTAAACAACTCCTCTGCAGCTTCTCAGGGCACTTTCTGTGTATTCCTGCCTGCAGCCAGGACTCTGACCAGGGCTCATGCTGCAGCTGGGCTCTCACACAGCCCCAGGTTCTGAGCACTGTGCCCTGTGGTGGGTGCTGGCACAGAGAGGAGAGGACCTGCAGACCGTTCCAAACCAGACACCCATTGCTCAGCTGCTGCAGGAATTTCCCTTCATTACAGAGGGGTCACTCTGAATGCAAACATCATGTGGAGAGGAGGAGCCAGACCCCAGACCCGAGGGTCCAGGCTGCACAGATGTCCTCACTCTGCCCTCGTGCACAACCAGAACACACTGGCTGGTGAGAATATCTCTTTTTTTTTAGCTCTCCACACCTCCTGCTCAGCAGGGAACTTTTTCCACGCATGGAGCTGTTTTTAAGGTACAAACAGGATGTTATCCTTTCCCCCTCTTCCTTCTATCACAGCCCGTTTGGCTTTGCAGCGTTGGCACTCCAACACTTGTGCAGTTGAGGCTACATGCTACATGATGCTTGTGCACATCAGCCCAGGAAAACCCCTGTACCATTGCCTGTCCCTTTGAGGAGGGATTAAATCCCCTCATACAAGGGATAGTCTGACCTGGCCAAGGAGAGCCCTAAAAAAATGACTAAATATACTCCTAATGCAGAATGTGTCTCTCAGTGAGAAGCTCCACTGCCTGAAAAGGGTGATTCACAGTGAAGTTAAAGCCACTGTGCATTTTATGCCCCCTTGTACCAGTTAATATGAAGCAGTTACACTGATGAGTCTCAGCAAGAATCTCCAGGCTGTGATGGAAATCAGTGTAGCTCCACTGAAGTGATGGGACTCTCCATATTTATATCAGTTGTGGAGCTAGCCCTAATATATTTTCTAGAGAAATCGCAGGATTTCAGAAAAGGAAATGGGTTCTAAATGACTGAATTAGAACAAAACCCCAAAATGTAGAGGATACAGAAAGCATGAACCAAAAAAACATCTCCCCTTATGGTTCTCATACCTTTTGATGCTGTCAGCTCATTTCCATTAATTTATGACAACAACACTCTACACTCAGAGAAATTTTTCCACAGACATCACTGCAGTCAACTCAGCATGATCAAGTCTAAGCAGGAAGTAACAAATCCAACTAAATCACACCTACAATTTTCTAATGGGATCTGTGTATGTATTTTGCCCAGCACAGGCATCCTCCTTCAGAAATACAGTTTACATGCCTTTGGTATTTTTCATGGTTCATTACTCAAGGTAATTTATTACAAGTTTATGCTGCTACAGTACATCATTTTGTAATTTTCTGCAATAAAACCATTGCACTGACTAGTCTTGGTTCTTTATTACATTTGAGGTCACTTGAAAGGGTAATTTCATCTACTGAACATTAAATCCTGCAATAATTCAATACTTTGAAGATATGTGAAAGCAGTACTCTCTTCCTCTTCTGCAAGAGCATGTGGCCAGGACTGAGGGCAGCACAGAGCCATGACCAGGTATGGCTCAAGTTTAGCTGTAATAAATTACTGTCAGGGCTGTAAAACACCTTGGTGGCCACCCTTGAAATTCCTAACACATATCCACTGAGTGGATATGTGTGATATAGATGTGCTGAATGCCTATTTTTTTTATTAATAGACAGATGTGCACAAGGCCAGCACAGTGGACAGACTCATATTTTAGAAAGAACTTCAGGATGGATGGAGAAGCCTGTGGATGTGTCTCAAATAGGGCTTGCTTCAATGGGACCTAACCAGGCTCTTGAGCATTTTCTGCACCACTGTTCACACAGCCAAACTATTTGGACTCCTCGAGATCCTCTAAACTTGATAAATTTGCTGCTAAAATGCTCAAGGAAGTGTAGCTGCAGAGGAGCTGGCTAAGTAATAACAACAGAATAGCTTTAATATTGCTCCATATCCCCCAGCTTTACCTCAGACCCCTGAGGAGTCCAGGTTTTGCCCACAGCAGTGAAGAGAAATGCTTTGCATTCAGGGTGGTCGTTGTGGAGTAACAACTGCTGTGGTTGAGAAGTCGTTCAGGGGATTAGCACACCAATACTTTTTCTCTGCAGAAGCCATAAGCAAGTTTTCCCATCCCTGCCAAGAGATCAGAGCCTTCAACGACATTTTTAAATTGTCTCGCCATAAACTTTTAAAAACAATGTTTAAATCATCTGCCTTGGGAGAGCTTGAGAAATAACAGAATGTGAAAAAAAAAATCAATAGCCTCTGAGAGGCCTGAGCTGCAGACAAGTTAAGCAGGAAAAAGGGATGTCCTGAACAGCCCAGCACCAAGAGCAGTGATTCTGCCTGCCAGAACTGCTGTTGAGCTTTTGTGCAGTATTGCCAGTGCTAAAATGGAGCTAGAAAGAAGCAGAAACTCTTCTATCTCTCTAATTTACAGGTCTTTTGCTTCATCAAGTATCTCTGGATAGGAAAACTTCAATTTTCCCCTTGCTGCCTTAAAGAAAGACAGAAAAAACTAGCATCAAACTTGTTTAAAGAAGTGAATGTGGGTCAAACATGAAACCACATGCCTTCCTTACTGACAAACCTTATTTTGTGGGTGACCTCAGTGGCAGCAGGATGTGGATCCTTTTTCATTAGAAGAGTTAAAGGGCTGCAGCTCTTACCTCTTACTCTTCTGGCTAGATAAAAATTCTCCTTTAGAAGGCATTGCAGGGGCAGGTCACCTTCACAGGACCTCCTAAAGGCACTGGGGCTGTGCGTGGCCCGGGGTGGGTGCTGCAGAAGAGCCACAAGCTGGCATGGAGCTGGAAAGGTGATCAGGCTCCAGCAGAGATTCCCCATCCTTGACTGTGCCCATCCTAAATGAGAGCCAGTGAGAGATTCCTGCCCACCTCTACCTGCTGGCACTCACCCCTCTGTGGTGAAGAGCCAGGCTCCCTCATTTCAGAGTCCAACCACATGAAGTTCAGGAAGGAAAATGATAATGAGCAGAATGCTGGAATACCTCCAGTGGCTTGAAGAAGATTCTGTAATGCACAGAAATGTGCTGATTGCAAGTGTTGATGCCTGGGACACGGTAAGGCTGGAAACTGTTCACATCCTCCTCCACTTTTTCTACCCTCTTGCATTTTCCACTATGTGCATTTCTCCATCACTTGCTTCTCTTCTTTCTCTACAATCAACACTTGTTTTCCTACTAACACCTGTATTTCACTGCTGCCTCTCTCCTGTCTTCCTTCATCACAAAAGGGGAGGAGAGAGGATAGGGCTGTTTGCAGGGAATATTTGGTAGCTCACCTTTGTCATTTCACTCCCTAGCTATTTAACCATGGAGCTGTTGAGGAGGAGCAGGGGCAATTGCAGGAGTGCTTGTACCAGCAAGGAGGATGGAATAAACAGATGACTTGGATGCTCTGGAGGAACAGCAAGCATGACCTCTGGTCTTCAATTGTACCAGCCCAGTGCTTTGCTATTTCATCCCTGCACCTGCCCTAACTAAGCTTGTGGCTGAAGAAGCTGAGAGTCCCTGCACAGGAGAATGTAGATGCAAGATTTCCTGGGGGATCTTCATTTCTTGCCCTCCTCCTCACTTAATGGAGGAAAAGTAGCCTTGGATACGGGTTTTTGATTTATGAAAGAAGGAACCCAAACACACTCTGCTTGTTTCAGCTAGGTTGTTAGTGATCAAACTAACCTGTGCTGTCTCCAGTGATTCCCAGCTTTTGCTGTAACAGCCTGCATTGCTGTTTCCCTCTGAATTTCAATCAGGTGTCATTACCATGCGCTGCCCACATTCTGCTCAGGATAGATGCCTCTCATAAGATACTGGAATTGCTCAATGCAGTGAACTTACTCTCTTTAAGAACCTGAATTACACTAAGTGTTTCACTTACCATCTGCTTTTTGATTTGCTTACTCTTCTGCTCGCACTGTCTGCAAGAGCCATTTGTTTCCTTGCCTATAAATTTGTGGTCCAGAAGAAACTGCAGCATTGTCAGCAGATTGCTGAAATATGGCTGGAGAATGGACCTACAAAAGAGGCTGGAAGCAAAACTTAGCACACAGTCAAACTATCTGTAATTAGATTTTGAGGGCAAAACATCATAATGAACAGAATGAAAAGAATAAACAGGATCGTTTATTTTATTTGATCATTAGCAAAACTCCTTGGTTATGTGTGATAATTGCTGGCAAAGACTTACATACAGAAATTGTGCCTGAAAATATTTAAGCCCATTTCTTTATAACAGATCCACTACCAGCATACCAATTACATGACATAAAGTGTGTTGAGCTTGGAGGAATCCCACAAGGCATTCAGCAGCATAACCTGCCAGCCTTTCCCTGCTCTGTGCTTGGGATTGCTTCCTGGATGGACTGATTTGAGCAAAGAATACACATTCTCAGCAATCTGTCATGTATGTTTACAAAACTATCTCCAGAGAAGCCTATAGGTCAGCCTGGGAATGAGAAGTGACAGAAGATCAAGATCTTCAGTCCTCACTCTGCTAACATACTAATGGATCATAATGGGTGATTTTGTGTAAGCAAGGCACACGGGTAAGTCTCCATTAAGAACCTTTCTTATCAGCCTGTGTGTTTTAAAAAAGCAAAGTTTAGAAATTTGCTAGGGTTTACATCCATTAAAATAAAGAATGAATCTCCAGCTTGTTCCCCTGAGAATGTACCATCCTGGAGGCTGATTTGAAAGCCACTGATAGAAAGAAATGTATTGGTTTCAGAACTGGAGTCCAGTGGGTAAAGAGCCAAAATGCAAAAAGGCAGAGGCTTGGAGGGAAGGGCACAGCCATAGCCATGAATATATAGAGATTTACCTCTGGAGGAAAGATCTCCAAATGAGAAAGGTATCTGCTGGCTGGTTTTGTGAGCTAGGTATTGATATTATGCAGCTAGAAATTGGAAAATACACATATTTTCCACCTGTTTCTGGGCTGGCCTGCCTATCTTTTGAAGACAAGAAAATCAAAACTTTGGCTCTGCAGCTTTTGCCAAAAAGTCCCTTCCTTTTTGTGTACCCTGGTCCTCCTGCAGTGCAGGGAAATGGAGCGGCAAGGAGAAGATGGGCACGACAGATGTCCAAACTCAAGCCAGCCATCTCAGTTTGTGCACAGAGTATCTGGGTTAGAGAGCACTTTGCCCATTTGCAGCTCTGGATGTCACTCCAGCTCCTGAGGCAGTTTCCAGTGATCCAGAAAAGGAAATGTGTTAAGGACACTGGTGCATCTCCTTCTCTGGGGACAGGCGTGGTGGGAATGCCAGCATGGCTGGGGCTGGTGATGGGGAGACAGGGTGGGCAATGCAGCAGCGTGAGGTGGGTGGGGAGTGCCTCTTCTGGAGCTGCAGGTGGCAATTACAAGCCATAAACCACCATTATTTCAACAGATAGCAAGGGAGATGGCCAGATGGGCAAATCAAAAGGGAGTCTTACTCAGTTTTCCTAGTGTTTTCTCACTGAATTCAGTGGATTCGGTGAAAGGAAGCAGCAAAAATCAGAAAGCAGGAGGGAAGCAAGATCAACAGCCACTGTCCCCAGAGCTGGAGGTCTTTTCATCTCCAGGTCTAAAGGTCCTGAAAGACATGTGGGCTGAATTTGGATCTGATGCTGCAGCTTATTTCTCAGCCACACTTACCTCTAGCTCAGACATTGTATATTGCAATGACATTATTCATTGTTACAAAGGCCGGTTTTACCCTCCAAGTACAGAGTAATGATTATTAGACAGCAGCATTATTCCATTACTGTTTATCAAAGCAGCAGGAGACAGACATGGATACTGCAGTGTGGCTGACAGAATGGGCTGTAAGATCTTCAGAGGGAAGTGAATCTTTCACTGTTTAGGGTGTCCAAGTCCATACCTTAACTCTTCCCAGACCTCAACAGGGAGACCTAATATCTGGATCACATGATTTTTGATATGAGCTTTAAGACTTAAAAAACTCATTTTTGAAATTTTACAGCCCCCTTATGTGTTAGAATCAATATTTAATGCATTTAGAGAATGACTGGGGAGAAGTGACCTGTGAGAGAAGAGCAGGGTACCATCAGGAAGGTAAAGTGACAGGCTGGTAACAGCAGAATGACATTTTATAATTCAGAGACCCTTTGCTGCAGGTTTCCCAGGGAGAGGGAGTGCTGACAACAGCTGATGTGTCCTGCTCTGCCTGAGCCCTGTCCCAGCCCATGGCAACAGCCAGTCCTGCTGAACGTGCACCTGACCTTTCTGGAGGAGCATGAAGCAGAGGAATGTCACATTTGCTGAGGACACTGTGATGTAGCTTTTGATTCTTTCATGCACATGCCTTTAACACACCAGGCTGGTGTAGCAGCCCACCAGAGCTGCTGGCTGAAATGCTGCTCGTGCTCTGCTGCACTTTCAGGCTGTGCTTTCCTGTCTAATGATGCCCTGGAAGACAGAGAAGTGAGGAAACCCAGATAACCTTGCTAAAATCAGCAGAGAAGGTCCCTGGTGGAATGAGGGAGGGAAAGACATGATCTGAACTCATACATTCTTCAAACCCTGCCATGAGGCATTTTACAGCCACACTAGGTCCTCCAGACCCATGGAGGCACAGACATATCTGCTCAGATATATCACCCAGGATCTATTTTCAGCACAATTTTGTATTTGGGCACAGCCTGGGTTGGTGCCCCACCGTGCTGGACATGGTACAAGGACCAGAGAGCCAAGGCTTGAAGAGATGGACCCAAATGGCAGAGCTAAAACAGCATGGTAGGATGGCTGGGATTTTACCTTCCAGCCAAACTTTGCTTCTTTTCCAGTCATGTCATTCTTTCATGCTGCTATCTTTGCTCATTGCAGAGGCACATCTTGTGCCATATTCCCCCTTCCAGTTTAGTCCCAACTGACAGTGCAATGAATTAATGGCACACTCTTTTCTAGTCTAGCAATCTTTGTCACAAAAGTGAGGGAAAGCATGCAGTGAAAATGAAGATCTATCAGCACTGCCGTCTGACTGATGGCTCACTCTGAGAGCTGATCTAAGAGGAGAATAGAAGATGAAAGAAAAAAGAAATATCTCTTTCTTATTTTTGTACCAAGAACAGTACACAGAACCTGTATCCATCTTCTTGACAAAGGCTGTAATGAAAATGGCAGCATGCTGAAATGTCACTGTACCCCCATGATGGGCTGTAATTTCAGCCCCTTCCATGGGCACTGCAAGCAGTGAGCAGTCTGTCTGCAGGTATGTGGGTTAAAAATGCCTCTCTCACTCCATGTGCTGCATCTTGCCATCACCTAGATGGTATTTCAAGCCCCTCACACCACAAACATTTATCACACATCCTCTTTTCTAAGAGTTAATTGGGCAGAGATATCAAATGCAGCATCGTTTTTTCCTCAGAGTCAGTAACCAGCCACATTTGATGCACATATTTTTTCTGTGCAAGACCAGATTAAAATAATGTATTGAAATGAAATTCATTGCATACATCTTCAGCTGTCATGCTGCAGGCATGTTCTTCACTGACCTTTTCCTCTCTTCCAGCTTTTAGGATACCGTAATCCTCCCTGAACTTTCACAGGAGCAAAAATAAGAATGTTCTTGCTTTCTGTATCCCCTGGCAAATCTTACTGTTTCCTTTTTTCATGACAAAGGCACAGCTGGATAATACACAGTTAGGATGCTGTTGTCCTAGGAACAACCTAGGAAAAGTTGGTTTAGACTTCAGCTCTGCTGGTACAACTTTTTTTGGGGGGATTTTGAAGACATTGCTTGTGCCCAAATCTGTCCTGGGAGGAGGAAGAGCTTCAGCTGAAAGAAGAGCTGTGTGATTAATGCTGTACAGGAAAAAACAAGGCAGTGTGATGCTGGAGTGAAGGATAAAGCATTCATCTGCTCCCTTTCCTCCAGAAAACCAACTTTGCTCATCAGTGGGAGCCCTTCCCTTGCTGGATTTCAGGACAATCCTCTGGAGATGAGAACTTTTCCTTTCCACCACTATGCGGAGGCTCCCTTTCTTTCCAGGGGAATATCAAGGTTGATTCTTAGACACGAGCCTTGAAAAGGAGTTGGATAGAGGCAGCAGGAGCAGAGAATGGGTAAACCAGGGGATTGCTCTCCTGACTTCACCAATCTCAGCAAGAGATGAGGCAGGCCCTGGACACCACCTCCTCCAGCTTTGGCAAAGGCAGCATCACCCATCAAGAGTCTGGTGCTGATGGGCCATGACAGGTATGCAGGACACTCTCTTTCCAGTAGGATGGGGCATTTGGCAGCCATTCAGCTCCCTTTGTGTTGGATCTGTCCTGTTCCAAATCCCTGGGTTTCCTAATCCTCACTTGTTTCCTGCTTTCAGTAATTTGCATAGTTATTAGGCCCAGCTCTCATTCTTTTTTCTAAAACATGAGGAGGACAGGGCTGAATGAGAGGGAAAATTTGATTGCTTCGTATTTTGTCTGCCTGTTACTATCGGTAGGGAGCAGCTACACAGCCTGGCAACAGCCTGCAGAGAGTCTGAAACGCTCTAAAATTAAAAAGACCCAGATTCACACCTCCTGACTCCTCATTCTCTCAGACCAAAAGGAAAAAAAGAAAGGGAAAGAGCAGGACAGAAAGGAAAGAGAAGATCGTTTGTTTGCAGAATGTTTCTGTATGTGTGTGTTTTGCAGAAGGTTAATTGGAAGGGGTGTTCCTATGACAACAGGGGCTGAGAACAGAGGCTGAACCTGGCAGCATCCTCCCCCAAGGACGCGTGTTGGATGCCTGGATTGTGTGGCCCAGTGGCTGCACGTGGAGCAGGCCACCAGCAGATATTTCTGGACCATAAAGTCACCCTTCCAGTGAGGCTGGAGTGTTGGAATCTGTGGTATTGATGATTCCAAGATTGTAGAAAGTCTCTGTCTTTCTGCCCCACTGCCAAAGCAGAAGCCATAATTGGTCTGTGCTGGTTCCAAGGTTGTTTATTCTGTTTATCTCTCACATGTTCTGCTGCCCTGCCCAGCTCTGTCCTGCAGGGCAGCGTGTGGGGCTCTGCCCTCAGTGGGATGTGACAAACATTAAATACCAGAAACTCCCTGGGCTGGATTTACAATAACGTGCCAATATCTGTCACCTACGTTGGACAGTGTGTCCCCAGCCTGAACCAACAGAAAAATGCCAACACCACAGTGAGACATGGAGGGCATGGAGAAGGAGAAAAAGGACAAGGCACAACCAATGTCCTCCAGCTTGTCCCCTTTGGACCCCTAATCTAGAATCGTAAAATTTTACTTTTGCACCCGTGCCACACTTAATTATTACTCATATCAAACACTCAGAGCTGGTAATTCATCCTGTAAGATTGCAAACTCTTTTCCATGGGCAGAGATCACAGCCAGTGTCTCTGGGGGCTCTGTCCAGGGGGGTTCCTGACCCCTGCCAGGGTCCCAGACCTGCCAGGGCAGCCAGAGGGAATCCCTGGATTCCCACACTGGAGGAATTATTTGACCTGTGTCCTGCCCTAACTCTGGTGGACTCCAGATCTTCAGATTTCTTTAGATCTTCCCCTCAGGCAGAAGTTGCCTGCACTGGGCTGAGATGGGCACATGCAGATGGAAAGGCAGATCCTTCCCATTCTTCACAGACCTGGTATCTCCTCGGGAAGGCTGAGCAGGACAGGAAGAACTTGCCACAGATCAGTTCAACAGCCAAGTCTGGAGCTGCTGGGATGGCTGCTCCCCTCCCCAGCAAGGGAGAGCATGGGGGGATGGTGGTGGGCATTCAGCCCTGTGGCTCTCCAGGACCAGGGTGATGTTTGCCTCAGACAGTGGAAGCCTGGTTTGACTGCAGGGTTTGGAAGCAAATGCCATCAAGATACCAAGTGCTCATCACTGTGAGGTGTCCAGATCACAGTTATCTGTTCCAGCCCTCTCCCCTTACACACATTTAAAGTCTGGAAATGTTTTAAAAGGAAACGTTTTTAATAAGTGCATGTCAAGCATCCAGATAAAATAAAAAGAGAATACTATGAAAATTTGGCTTGAAACTACTCAAAGAAGGCAGCTTATGTTGTGGTTCCTAATGACTCATTTTTCACACAAGAGCCATAATTTAAGATGGCTTGCAGGACTGTCTTGGGAGGAAGATCCTGCTCCACACACTTTTCCATTCTGAGACATTTGAAGTGCAGATGGGGAGGGAGGCGGCTTAGGCGGCCTCTGGATAAGAAGCTACAAATAGGCTCTAAATGGAAGTGTAAATCATTTATCCTGGCTTTCTGAGGTGAGTTACATAATCACGGTGGTAGACAGGTCTTCAGGACATTCAGATCCTTCTCTCCCTGCTGAGTTCAGCACCTTCACACAGACCTTCAGAGGAAAACACAAAGTGCCCTACAAGACCAGCTGAGGTCTTGCAGCTGGACTGATCAGCACCCCTTATGCCAATCACAGTTTTGACCCTTGGTTAAAGTAATTTCTGTCTTAACTCATGGCTGCAGTGATTGCATCAAATTTTACTTTCCCCAAGTTAATCTCAAAAGAACCAAGGCCACTTCAAGAAGCTATTTATTACTTTAAATCAGCCTTGGAAATAATTACCAAGAGACAGTGCAACTTCAAATTTGCACCCTGCTTAATGGCTGAGCCACTTTCCATATGGGACAAGGCAGCACTTTGCTGCCTGCCACGGTCAGTAATGAAACCAGTGAACAGCTCTGCTCCTCCCTTTGATCTGCAGCATCTGCTGAGGTCCCTGCCTGCCTCAGGGTCAGCACACTTCACAGCTTTAACACTTGCCAGAGGAGTTAGTCAGCGTCCCTAGCATTCATCACAAAAATACCTTTCTAGTGAGTGTTGTGTGCCCCTGTATCTGTTCTCAATCAACACATGGGTTCTGTCTGCGTTGGAAAGCTTTGCCAAGGTAACACTGAAATGATGGCTTAGTTTATTCAAAGAAATGACATAAACTACAACAAGAAATACACTGACTCTAGTTACAGACACAAATTATCTCCCGGACTGAGTTATAGATAAAAGTTCCACCAGCACAGCAATGCTCCTTAGGGACACCATTTTTTCATGACATCAAGCCAGCACAAGTTATGTGAAGGCAGCTTTGCCAGCAAAGAAGTGTTGGCCAAAAATTTTAAATTCTTAACTCTGATTACTTTCCCAGGAGAGGTTTCTAGCATAGACTCAGCTGTAATTTGAGCACTGGGGACAGGGTAATCTACTACATTTGAAATCACTTCTCTTAGCAAGGTAGGCAAGGTACCTCCCAGAGGTTTTATTCTGTGCTAGACTCTGCTATTTGCAGTGCCCTAACATCATGTAATTTTCTTCTTGGTTTATATAGCCAGAGCATCTCTGGCATCAAAGAAAATGTTCCAAGCAAATCATTTAGGAGATGAGCCACTTATTTTGTGCATGAGGAGAAAACTTGCTGGAGAGCTGTGAGGCAGGAAATGGCATCAGCCGCACTGGGCTGTTCCCCATGGTGGACAGTGCTCGGTGCAGGTTCAGCCACAGCTCCCCATGCCCAAAATCAGCAGCTGCAGCTGCTTCTGCTACAGCAGAGGGGAATGAGAGACAACCTCCCCTACTGCTATAACCTCAGCAAGTGCCATGGGAATTTTAAAAAAATAACTAAACTATGGGATAACAGTGCCTAATTCTACTGATTCTTCCTAACTGCTTGATGTGTGCTTTGAGCTCTGCCAGGCAGGTCCTGCTCATCTCCAGCAGATCCAGAGCAGCCAGCCAGAGAGGGAGGGAGGAGGCAGAGCTCACGTCCTGCTTGAAATTCCTCAGGAACACACCCGGATGTGGTGTCTGTGCTTTTGGCCATGCTATCTGGATTGTAATGTTTGTGTTTCTGCTATTCTCTAGGTGCAGGGTTATAAAATTAGCATTAAAATCAGATTTATAACCCAGTAAAGGCGAGTTCCCTCTAATAAAAACAAGCTCATTTATGAGACCAGATTTCAGGCATGACTTGCATGAGGCATAACAACATCCTGTGTGATTCTAATGGCTCACACCTCAGTGGGCAGACACAGAAGACATTTTCCTGCAGCTCTGCTTCTGCTCTCAGCCTTCCCTCATCTGTGGAGTGTCTGGGGGTCATTTGTGAATTCTTCTGATGCTGCTCTGAGCTGCAGAGGTGGCACTGACCATCTGCAGTTATCCCAGGTTTTTGCATACCCACCCTGGGGGAATGGGAACAGTTTCAAACCCTGCCTCAGCTTCTCACTCCACGCTGATGAACACCCTGGGCCAGGCTCCCTGCCCGAGGTGCCAAACGGTGGCCACGGAGGCTGGGCAGGGAGAAAAGCCCACATGGTGCTGCACTGCTGTCAGTGCCCTCATGGCCATTTGGCACAGGCACGCAGCACTCCTGGCACACTTGCTGTGGTAATTTGTGCCTGGGCCATCCCCACACAGCCAGGGATCCTTCTGCCACCCATCCCGAAGCAGGAGCCTCTAAAATCAAGAAGGAGGCATCTAAGGGTGGTTTTGGACTGGCCACGTTGGGGGATCAAGGGGGACACCTCAGAGCATACACCCAGATAGATTTCAGCCTCTGATGCAAAGGGTTGTGAATTACAGGGCAGGAAAGCACAAGCAATCAGAGACTAAAAGCCACAATTTCTCTCTCTGTATTTACTATACCAATAAAATATCTTCATAGCAGCAGGTGTAATGTAAATCTTCTTTAAGAACTAATGGCTGGGCAGGGGACCATTAAAAGAACAGCTCCATCATTAAGGCTGTAGCTTGGGATACTCTTTGTGGTGTTATTCTGCAGGGAGGGCTGCTCTGCAAGGCTGCGTGGAGCTGCTCTGGGCTCCACTGCTCGGCAGCAAACTGGATGGATTCCAGCAAGAGTGGCTGCATTTCAGGGGGGATCTTCTCTCTCCAAATCAACAATTCACTAGAAAACAGCATAATCAGCTCTGCCTTCCTGCAGGCACCCACCATGGCTTCTGGTCAGAAGCTGATGCTGGCCAGGCAGCTGGTGGGCTGCCACTGAGTGTGACCCCATCACAGCCAGGAGAAGGTCAGGGCACACAGAGGGGTCTGAGCAGTGCTCCAAGCTCAAAGCCCTTCCTGTGATCCAGCACAGGACAGGGCAGTGCCCTGCTGCATTTCTGTGCAGTGGTTGTGATGCACCATTCACCAGCAAACCCCACCTTGTGCAGCCTTTCCTTCTGCCAGCTCCCATTTATTTTCAGGGCCTTTTGAATGCAACACTTTCATGAGTACGTGAAAAAAAAAAAAAATTCAGCTTTCACCTGAAAAACATTTAATTAGTTGCAGAATCAGCTCCTTTTGAAGTAGTAATATAATCCTTCTCCTCTCTCTTTGTTCCTGGAGCATCTGCCTTTAATCTAACATCTTGCAGGCTTTCCAGTGCCTGGCTCTGTGGTGCTGAGCTGCCAGGGTGCTGCACTGGGAGGATGCTCTGCCACACCAACAGAAACTGCCCCGTCCATATCTCATCAGATTTTGGGCTCAGACTTGACTTCTTGGTGCCATTTGTCTGGAATGATGGACACAGGGCAGGCTGAGGAGCGCGACAGAAGTGATCAGGGCAGAGAGCCAAACAGTGATGCTGCCCTGCTTGACGGCCTCAATCCAGTTTTGCCTGTGTAGGAGGGTATTGGGAGAAACAAGGGTGAGATCAAAGCACTCTGCAGGGATGAGAGCCTGGGGCATCACACTGATCAAACAGCAACTGCCTCTCTCTCTCTCCCAGCACTGCATCCTTCCTCAGCTGCTCCTCTGTGCAGAGTTTTGGGATCACCTTGTTGTACTCTGGGCACGTTGGCACAAGCCTCACCCCAGAATACATCAGCCCATGAACAATGGGACACTACAGCCTCTGCCCAGCAGCCTGGAAACCTTCAGTTCCCTCATCTTCTAAATCTTCTGACCTCCACTGGGTCAGGCTGGAGCAGCCACAGCAGCTGTGGCTCCCTGCCTGGCCAGCAGCCTGCACTTGTTCACTTGTGCCCAAGCCCAATGGAGCAAATAATTGCTGACCTCCTGCTGTGGTGGCTCCTGTTGGAGTAATCTGGGTCACTCTGCTCAGCCTATGATCTATGCCACCACTGAGGTCTCCTCACTGCTCTTCAGCTTGGCTGATGCTGTCCAGAGGGTCCAGCAGGGCCTGGGGAGGGACAGACAGTAAGTAATCCCCTCTATCTTGATTTCTGCCTTCACCAGCTGCAGATGAGGCTCCCACGTTAAGTTATGGATTCTGTGGAGCCTTTGCAATGCCACAGGCTCCTCTAGCAGCAGTCTCTTATTCCTCAGGTGATGGAGCAGATGCTGAGCCCAGCACCCCAAGTCCAGCACCCCATGACTGCAGCCTCTTCCAGCAGCTGCAGCCAAGCCCCATGAAATGGGCTGGCTCCATCACAGAGTCAGATTTATGCTTTGCAATGTGCTTTCAAGCAGAGAAGTTGGCACGAGGAGCATTCTCTTGCAGGGTTCTGGCTGTCAGCTGCCTGGCAGCATTTAATCAGTTATGTTCATGAAATCTGACCCAAGCTGCACCTGCTGACCTTGGCCCCAACACTTGCAACAAGTCAAATAACTCAGGCTCACAAATCCATCACTATCCTTTTCTAAAAGCTGGTAATCCATCCATCCATTGATGAGCTTCATGGACTCAGCATAGGAATTCTTACTTGTACATATCAGATATTCACAGAGAAAGTGTTCTGTGTAAAACAAAGAGAAAAGATCATCCATGTATGAGACAAATGAAAAATAGCTGCATCATCCCACAAAAGATCTCCTCCTGGCCATGTATTTGTGTAATTACTGTAGAGTTTGTGTCTCCCTGCTCCCACATCTGAGTTGTTCATTATGAACCAACAAACCCTGGCTCTTTTCTCTGAACTCCGAGGGCCTCACTCCTCCGTGGCCAAATTGACTCCATGATCACTTCAGAAGGAGAAACCATCATGATGAGCTCAACCCCAGTGAGAAGACACAGTAAGAGCAACCATTTCTGTAAAAAAAAAAAAAAAAGACATTTTTGTCCAATTTGACACAAAGGTGACAAGGAAGACACCCAATAGGAGGAAAAGTAAAGAAAACATTGCCTTTGGAGACTTCTTAAATGAGCGCATGAAGGTAGCCACCAAAAAGTTCTCATTGAATTTTAATTAGATGAGGATTTTGATGGGTTCATATTATTCTGTTATTGATATATTTGACATAAATAAAATGAGCCAGCAAAGGGGGGCACATGAAGGACAGTCTCCAAATGAAAGGTAATTTACTGATTACATAAAGATTAGCAGCAAGCACATGGAACAATCCAAGGCTCTGCGGGGTCGATTTTCACACGGACCTCAGGGATTTTCCCTTCCTTTCCAAAGCTCACCAGACCTTCCCAACAGAGCTCTGCTTTGTGTATCCACAGCTAATAGTGTGTCCTGGCTGAATGTCCCACCTTGGCCATCAGGTGCTCAGCTTTGTGCACTACAGGACTGAAGTCAGTGCTAATTCCAGAGCACATTATATCCTGTTGACTATGCTGGAAGCATTAACTGCAGGGAGGGTGGATGTTGCAATTCTCTATTTTTGCAGCCTACTGAAGTTTTCACCTTGATCATTAGAAACCACAGTGCACAACAGATGGCTGATTGACGCCACGTAATTTAGCTTTATCACAGCCTTTCTCCTGACTTTTTTTGGGGTCTGTGTGTGAATCTTTTAGCATTTCAAATATAAACTTCATTATAAATCATGTTGTAATTTTGTGACTGAAAAGCTACAACCATATCATCAGGAGCTGACCTTGGAATTAAATGTTTTCCTCTGAAGTTCTGACTTGATAAAATGTTCCTGCATTTCCATGCTTGGTGAAACTCATCATGTGAGTAGGCAGCCGTGAGATTTTCTGGGTCTGCTTTCCAAGCTTGGCTAATCACACAATTTTAATAGCAATAAATCACTATTTCAACAAAGGGCTGTCTCTTCAGCAGAGACGTGCAACTTTTATTCACAAAGGTATGAACCTATCATGTTTATTAATAGACATGCTCCACTGCTTTGTCTTGCTTTGTGTACTGCAAGCAGTGACTCAGCCCTGTGCCATGGGCATGAAAATATTACTAATAAAACCTTATTCTGCCACATTTAGACAGATTATGGACAAACGATAAGGAGGGATTTGCATATAAGCAGCCCCATCAGAAATATATGAGAGAGGCTCATAGTTTCTGGTAAATTAGATATGCCATTTCCTGTGGGGGAAAAAATTCTAAAATTCAGGCAGTCTATCATAAAGTGTGTTTAATATGGTAAATATGTTAAATATGGTCAAATGAATACTCTGCTGTGATACTTGTCCATAAGTGACATGTGTCAAGATAGTTCCAGAGGAGGATTTGCCCATGCTGGGGATGGGGCAGGTCACAGCTGGGCCATCTGTCTGTCCCTGGCAGGAGCTGTGCTCACCAGAAAGCAGGGATGTGCTCACCAGCTTTCTGCTGCAAACACATGCAACTGCAGGTAATACTTACAGGCAGCAGATTACTCCTTGGAATTAAGCTACAATCATTCCTGGCTATTCAATGACCTCCTAAGGTCTTTCCTGGGGTCCCAACTCAGCCCTGCTCTTCCCAGGGTGCTGCTGTATGGGTGGCAGTGGGGATGATTCAGTGCACAGTGAAGTGTTTCACTTTGAGGCTTTCAGCTGTGCTACATGGCACCAGGACATCCCTGAACAACCCCCAAATCTTCACTTTGAGGCTTTCAGCTGTTCTTCATGGCATGAGGACATCCCTGATCACCCCCAAATCTTCACTTTGAGGCTTTCAGCTGTTCTTCATGGCATGAGGACATCCCTGATCACCCCCAAATCTTTACTTTGAGGTTTTCAGCTGTTCTTCATGGCATGAGGACGTCCCTGATCACCCCCAAATCTTGCTGTCAGCATGGGAATCTTGTGTGAAGACATCTGGCTCCTCTGATATGTCACTGCTGCAAAAGGGAAACCAGCCAGCACTGCTGATGGTTGTCAGGACCCCAGAAAATCTCCATATTGGGGTGCTCTCAGTACCCACTTCTTATCATACCTGATAAACACCACCAGCATAAGAAAACCTACAAAATACTAGTAAACAAGGCTTCCCAGGAGAGAGATAGACTCTCCTCCTTTCCCCTCCTACTCTCTCTCTCTCTGTGTGCAGGAAAATTTAGCAGTGAGCCAAGATTTACAGCTTTAATTATGAACTTTAGCCCAAGCAGTCATTCTGGAAATATCCTCATGGGGGAAATGGGGAATGGGACCTGGCATGCTCAGCGAGGTGCACAGCTGTGCCTCTGCTTAATTGTCCTGGTTCTGGTCCTTCACTAAAATGATTTCATGTGAAGGGATTTTATCCCCCCCCTGCTTACCGGTGGTGACAAGGAAAAGAAAATGGGGAAAAAAGGAGCTTCAATCTGTCTTTTACTGTATTATCTAATAAACTAGCAAAAATTAGCCTCAGCAGCAAAGATTAGCCTCTTTCAAGCCCATACACCTTAATTAAACATGCTGAGCTCTGGCTGGCAGCAAGCACAAAATGTTTTACACTGTTAAAAGCTGTTCATTTGTTTTAATGTGCAGGTATCCTATTTTTTTACACCCAAAGGTAGTCAGGACTCCTAGAAAGAGCCTGACCAGGATGGTGAGCCACGGAGTAGAAACCTCCTTGCCTGTTTGCCTCCTTCTGTTTGAGAGAGAAAGTTACAGGTAAGATGTCACTGCAGGCCCCCAGCTGGGTAATAATTATCTCCATGATTGCAGGAGGCTGATAATAATTGCTTTATTATATCATCTTATACTATATTATACTATATTTACTAAGAAACTCAGTAACCCTTACAGCCAGTCCCATACAGCTTTGACCTAATTGGTCAATCCATCCAAACACCATCCAGTGTCCAATTAAGAAATCACCCTTTGGTAAACAAATCTTCATGACACATTCCACATGTGCACAACAGCAGGTGCAACAAGTGGAGATAAGAATTGTTTCTCATTCTTTTCTCTGATCTTCTCACAGCCTTTCCCAGGAAAATGCCTGGGAAAGTCTGTGCCTGCTCTCTGGCCACAGTAAGAAGGCAGGGACATTTCTGTAATGATGCCACTTGTGAGCCACTTTGCTGAGAAGAACCACAGACCCTGCCCCATGACTGGGGCTATTTGTGTGGAAATAGAATCTGGTTTGAGTCCAGATCTCCAATAAACAGCCCAGCTAATGGAGTTCAGTCATGATCTGAGTCTGACCTTATACTGGAGGTACAGCTACATCCTGATGTGCTCCTGTGTTGCTGAGCCTGTAACCCAGCCCTAATCAGGGTTGTACTGAGACTGTGGCTCTGCTGAAGGACCAAAGCAGGAACAAAGACATGTAGAAGGTCTTTGTGTCTTTCCTTACTTGGTGTTTTAGTGAAATAAGCTTTCTGACTAAGACCAGTGTGACTCTGCCCTGTGGGGGTGGTGGGGCCCTGCAGAGGTTGCCCAGAGAAGCTGTGGATGCCCCATGCCTGGAAGTGTTCAAGGACCTGCTCCAGTGGAAAGTATCCCTGCCCATGGCAGAGGGGTTGGAATTAGGTGGTCTTTAACAACCATTGCAACATTCTATAATTCCACCATTCCAAAAAGGCTTTATGGTATCAGAAGCTTTGTATGAATGTATACAATCTAATGGCAAGAACCTGTTACTTCCTTTTGCAAAAAGTTTAAGATATTTTGAAAAGCCCAAGTACAGGGGACAAGAAGCAGCTTAGAAAAACAAAAATCAGAGCAGTATTCTGTAGGAATCCAGGGATTCCCTCTGGCTGCCCTGGAAGGTCTGGGACCCTGGCAGGGGTCAGGAACCCCCCTGGACAGAGCCCCCAGAGACACTGGCTGTGATCTCTGTCCATGGAAAAGAGTTTTCAATCTTACAGGATCAATTACCACCTCTGAGTGTTTGATATGAGTAATAATTAAGTGTGGCACAGGTGCAAAAGTAAAATTTTAGGATTCTAGATTAGGGGTTCAAAGGGGACAAGATGGAGGAAATTGGGTGAGCCTTGTCCTTTTTCTCCTTCTTCATGCCCTCCATATTTCACTGTAGCGTTGGCATTTTTCTGTTGGTTTAGGCTGGGGACACACTGTCCAACGTAGGTGACAGATATTGGCACGTTATTGTAAATCCAGCCCAGGGAGTTTCTGGTATTTAATGTTTGTAACATCCCACTGAGGGCAGAGCCCCACACGCTGCCCTGCAGGACAGAGCTGGGCAGGGCAGCAGAACATGTGAGAGATCAACAGAATAAACAACCTGGAAACCAGCACAGACCAATTATGGCTTCTGCTTTGGTAGCAGGGCTGAAAGACAGAGACTTTCTACAATCTCAGGATCATCAATACCTCAGATTCTGACAGCATTCCACCTGTCTGAGGCAGGGAGCATCAGGGGACCCTGTGCTGGCAGTCAGCCCAGCAGGTGAAACAGCCAAACCCGACCCTGGGCTGGCTCCCCTGAGTGCAGAGCATGGTCATGATCAAACTTCAAAACAATTTTTCACAATATTATTCATTAGAGATAACAGGGGGCAGCTTGCAGTTCCCTGGGGAGTAGAGATTGGCCAACCCCATCTCTGAATAGAGCCCCTGAACCCATCCCGTGGCCCCCATCCCCCCTGGGCACACCACGGAGTGATCCCTGGCACAGGCAGGGAGCAGCATTGTGCCTGCTGGAACATGACATGCTGGGAGTCTCACTGTGTCACATCTGACCTCCCCAGCTTTCCTAAGAGATTGTTCTTGTCATTAGGGCCTAACAAAGTGCTCTACCTTGCTGGCATTTGCTGCTCAGCAGCAAGTACAAATCTGAGCTCCACCAACTTCATTTGGAAGTCCAGCACACTGATTTAGAAAGTAGCTTCAGAGGCTAAAAAGCTTAATTTTTATTTCCTCTGAAAAGATTATATTTTAAATCTCTCTGTAAGAAGACATCTGCAGCTCAGCAGTCCTTGATAAGAAAGAAATTGAAGTACATTAGAAAATGTTCAACCAAATCAGCATTCTTTAATATTGAGGTGCAGAATACAGAAAAAAGTGCCTTTCTTTTCTATGAGGTCCAAAAAAAGGCCTCCAAGCACTTTTGGAGACCTTGCTATGCACCTATTGTGTGCATCTGTATCCCAAATGCCCTCTTCATTATTATTTGAAGGCACTCAGTTTTATGGTTTAATTTTCAATTCCATACCATACCTAGCTCATAGCTGGTGTTTGTGGCCTGTCTTGCCAAAGTTCAGTAGTCACCAAGAAAGGTCATCTTTTTCAACTATATACTTTAGGCATTATATCACTTTGTGATGGCCCTTTTGAAAAATTATCTGTGAATAAGTTTCCTCATCTTGAATTAATTCAGTTTTCCAAAGGTCACACCACCCTGTCCTTCTCTCATCCTCTCCTAAACTCTGTTAGAAATAAGATCTTCCTCATGGTTTCAGTCTGTGCTGGTTAAATTTCAGAAAAGAACCCATGAGCACCACTATCCCTGACAATGATGGACAACTGCCTTCAGTCCAGTTTTGCAGCCATGGTCTTTAATCCACTGATCCTTGACCACATGCAAAGAGAGGTTTCCCTCTAAAGGTTCTCAAAATATTAATCCTCACTTCCATTGTAGAGAAATATGAACCTGCACTTTCACTCTCATCCCCTCTTTCAAGACCTGCCTGAAAATGCATAAGATGCTGTACTTCCTTTACTAGAAAAATTATCTGGAAGAAATATTGCATCAGCGGGAGTTCACTAATGCACAGCCAAAACCTGTCATTAAGTGATTGATCATACATTAAAGATAAAGTTTTAAGCTTTAAAACAGATCTGGTAAAGGAAAATTTAAGTTACTTTTAATTACATATAGAAATAACTCACCTAAACACTGGCTTAATTCATTATGATCGGTACCATTATAATAAATATCAGGTATATTCATAATTGCATGGCATTTATCTTCAGTTAATGACCTGTAGGAAGGTTATTAAATAGGTTTCATCCTTTAGTGACTGTAAATGGGAGAATTCACTGAGCTGGTTTGCAATCTCACTCCTCCTTCTGAAGCACAGTTACTGCTGAGCCCTCCTGCAGCACAACAAAGGTGTTGGCCAGCCAGTGGCTCTGTGAGCATTAGGTTTGACATAAATCCACTTAATCTGCTGCTCCTTACTGCTGTTGCTTGTGCTGGAAGCAGCTGCACTGCCAAATCCTAGAAGGAAAAAGGCAAACTTATCTCACAGCCCTGAGTTGGGACTCATGGTCCAAGAAGGTGCTTGGCCAAGTGCTGTGTGAAGGAGCTCATCTTCCATGGCTCTGTCTATTCCCTCAGTTGTCAGTGTTTCCCTAAGCCTCATCAAAGCCCTGGGTGGCCAAGGAGGCTGAAGGACCTTTTGTAACTATTAATTCACCTCCAGGTCTTTGGTTCTCCTGGGATCTCAGTTCAAGGGTGGTGGTTCCTATAATCTCTTACCTTAATCCAACTCTTCCAGCCTCTAGCCGCAGTTAATGCCTGCAGTGCAGAGAGAGCAGCAGCCTGTCCTGGCAATTAATGGCTTTTCCTTGGCTGGTGGTTTATCTATCAGTCTTTACTCTCTGGACTAATTTTAGAAGCTGGATTCAGTGCCAACTTCACAGATGATCTTTTCATTTTGTAAAGGTGTTTGGCTTTGTTCACTAATAACTTAATTAGAGGTGCTCTCCAGATTCCCTCTCTCTGCTTATGCAGCCCTCGCTCTTTGTGTTCTCCCTGTGTTCTTTTTCTGTCAGACCGGTACCTCAGAGCTCAGGGGACCTGGGGTGATGAAACGTGGGAACACTGATGAGTCTGTAGGAGGATCAAGGGCTGCAGCGCCTGAGAAATGGTTTGTCAAAAGCTTCTTTCAATTGCAGCCACATTAAAATGTCCCCCCTTGATGAAAAATGAGGGTGTTCAGGAAGCTGGGAGCTTAAAGGATGAGAGGGGACAGACATTGCATGGTCCACACAAAACTGGGAGGACTGGTGGTGTGCCAGATGGTTGTGCTGTCCTTCAGAGAGACCTTGGCAGGCTGGAGAAATGGGCTAACAAATGCAAAGTCCTGTGCCTGGGGAGGGACAGCCCCTGAACCAGAACAGGCTGGTGCTGCTGGGCTGGAAAGCAGCTCTGCAGGGAAGATCCTGCGCGTCCTGATGGACACCTGAGGCAGCAGAGGGACCAGAGACAAAGAAAGCCACGGGTCTCCTGGGCTGCCAGCAGGTCAAAGGAGGTGCTCCTGCCTCCCAGTTCACACTGGTGAGACACATCTGCAAGGCTGGGTCCAGCACTGGGTTCCCCACTGCAGGAGAGACGTGGGCATGCTGGAGTGAGCTCTGTGAAGGGCCATGGAGACACTGAAGGGGCTGGAGCATCTCACTGGTGGGGAGAGGCTGAGACAGCTGGGGCTACTCAGCCTGGAGAAGAGGAGCCTTGGAATCAGTGTATGCAAATACCTGGTGGAGGAAGTAAAAAAGACACAACCAGACTCTTCTCTGTGGAAGAACAATGAAATGCACTGAAATACAGGAAATTAGACTTAAAGGTAACAAACAACTTTCTTACTGAGAGCAAGGCTGAGCACTCAAATTGGCTGTCCAGAGAGGCTGTGGTTTCTCCTTCCTTGAAGGTGCTCAAAGCCCAGTGGGACACATTCCTGGGCAACCTGCTGTAGGTGACTCTGCTTTGAGCAGGGACCAGACAATCTCCAGATCTGCCTCCAGCCTCAACCACTCACTGATTCTGTGATTTTTGCTATCTCTAAGGCAAACTGCTTCCATTACTTTCAGCAGGGTAAATTTTGTCTGCAAATGTTTCTGACATTTTCTGAATTTCTACCAGAAAGTGGTGTTCACTCTTTTCTTTCAGGAGCAATAACCATCTGTCCCAAGTCCCTGAATGAAAGCTTTTACCTCTTATCTGTAGGTATGGTGGGAAAGAAACAGCAAAGACTGAAAACAGCTTATTGTTTATTAATGTTTGACTGAGTTTACATCCTTTCTGAAAGTCTGCAGCCTTGTGTATGTGAACTATTCTCTTGGATATCCTTCCTATGGGTATAAATATCTCTTTTTTTAAACTCTTCAATACATTCTTGGCCTCCATCAGAATTCCTGGGGGCAAGAAATCCCTAAAAATGTGTTATATTAATACAAAATATATTACTTTAAAAAAGTCTGAGTCCAGGTGCGATTGATTGTGCAAAGCCTTGCTTGGATTTTTCCAAAAATGTGACCTGAGGCCTAGGGCTGGAGGAGGGCTGTGATTTGATGGTTACCTGACCCCTGGCAGAAGAGTGAGATCCAGGGAGACTGACAGCAGCAGCCTCTCGTTCCAGCGTTGCTGATTTTCTGGTTTTATTTAAATTGGAAAGGGGAAAGGGCTTGGGAAGCTGCCAGTGTTAAAGCTTGAGTCACTGACAAGGTAAAATGTGCTGGAAAATACAGCCAGCTCTCCTTTCAGTCACTTTAAAGCTGGAGCTAAACCTCTCCTGCTACAGGGAGCAGGTACAGGGAGTGTGGATTGCATTGAGTCCTGGCCCTGGGAGGTTGGGAAGAGATTTGGTGTCTAACATCAGGCCCAGCCCTGCTGCAGGAGGGGATGGCAAAGGGATTGACTGCTTTGCATTGTTTAATTGTTTAATTGCCCTCAGCACTGCAATCTGCAGCACTTTGCTAAATTATGGCAAATGTTCAGCTTTATTTCTTTGTGAGAAACAGCAGCCAGTAATGAAGTGGAGCATTTAGTCAATGGTGATAAATAATTTCTTTCTTAACCAGAAAACCAGTGGGGAAAAAAGAGCCATAGCTGAGCAATCAGGGTCTTCTTCTTTTGTCTCAGATAACATCACCAACAAGAAAACAGGAGCTTTAAGAAGTCGATATCCACCCAGGAGTTGGTGCACCAGAGCAGGTTTTTCTAGACTTGACTCTGCCATCTCATGTTTAAACCTCAAGCCTATTCTCTCTCGGGCATGCATTACAAAAGAGATTTTAGCTCTCTGCCCACATCACACTTTCTTCCCTCTTGCTTGAGCCTCCTGCTCTTGGCACAGGCAGAATCTCCTACAGAAACAGATGTTTCCCTCTTGCCTGTCAAGGACACGCTGCTCTTGGGTGAGGTTTTCTGCTTGCTGGTGCTTCCAGCCCAATGGGTGAGCCATGCTCCCCTCTGGAGCTCCCTTCTCTCCCCCAGGAACCCCCTGCACCCCTGAGCAGCCCTGTGAGAAGAGACTGACAGGAACAGAAGTGTCCTGGAGCTTCTGCTGTCTGTCAGCTTGAGAGTATGACAGGGCTGGCCTGGGATGTGTTAATCCCCCTGTATCAGAGACTGATTTGGCTCCCTGTAAATGCTTTGGCTGTTTGCACTATCATGAGAATTTCCACAAACAAAGGGACCTGCTGGCACCCCCTGGCAGGGCCAGGGAAAGGGTATCAAGAAAACACAGACTGCCTGCAGAAACTTGCTCATGGCCCCACCAGCAGCTTTCGTTGTGACTGGGGACCCTCAAGGTCCAGCCTTTGCTCAGAAAACCTTAAATGTTATGTACAAATTGAAAACAGGTGAGTGAGATACCCTGTAAGCCCTTGCTGGCTGCACAGCAGCAATTTTGAGTTCTGTTAAGAACAGACCAAATATCTAGGGATGCTGCTGGCTGTGCCTCTATCCTGGGTGTTTACTCATTAGTTCTTTGTGTGCTCTCCCCTGCAAGGCACTGCTATCAGTGTTTGGAGAGAGGCTGCACACCAGTTACTGCACTGCTTCCTCTGCTCTGTGCCTCATTAGTTGTAGCTCTTGGCATGTTGATAAAGCATTATCTCCCAGATAAGCTGAACACACTGCCTGGTTGTCTCGACTTGTGCAGTAGCACTTGGCCTCTGCCTCTGTGGGAAACAGTGGAGAGGGCACACGATTAAATTACCTCCTTGCAGGTACTGCCCCTGTAGCAGCACCACAAGCACTGATGGCTGAGAGGGGATTTGAAGATGAGCACCTGAAAGTGTCCAGGTGTCCCCTTGCCAGCTGGGGACAAATGTTCAGTGTCCTGGACTGGCAGCTCAGCAAGGGACAGCAACAGCCCTGGCTAACAGAGAGCTGTTCTGGGCTGGGAAACAAACACCAGCTGGGGAGGGTCATGCTGCAGAGGACACCAAACAAAGGACCCCTCTATACCTGATTTCTTGGGACCTGGGGGAATTTGGTGCTCTCTGGGCCACCCAACCACTCTGCCTTTCTGCAGCTCTTTGCCACTACTTTTGGGCTTACCCAATATCCAAGGAGTGGGAGCACCTGGGCTCTTGGTGCAGTCCAGAGCACATCATGAGGGAAGCTGAGGCTGACCAAGGTTTGAAACTACTCTTGGTATGTGTGTGCCAGTAAAGCAGCACGAATCATTGCCTACGAGCCCTCCATGTGTTTTCTCTGCTGCTCCTGCACTGGTTTCCCAGGGCAAACACCAACACAAAACATGTGGGACCTTTTCTGCAAGCCTCTCAGTGATGCATGGCTGTCAGCAGAAGAATTAATACAGCAGAAGAAGCTGCACAACCATCTGTAGCACTGACAGAAGCCAGGCTTGATCCATGAGAGCACTGTATGTTTTCAGCAAGGATCAGAAAACCAGCTTAGCAAGAAGCAAAACAAAAGAGCTCATCATTTAGTACCCTCATCTTTCCACTCTTTCCCAGGATATGTATCTGGACCCTGTAAGGTTCTACGTTTTATTTTATTCAGCTGTTTAGAGGATGAAATATCTGAGATCCCTACTGCAATGAGGCAAATGAGACAAATTCACAGGTAGTGCCACTGCAAAGGGCCCAACACACCCTCAGGCCTCAGAGCAATCCATGTTTGGTGATGTCTGCAGATGGCTGAAGTGGCTCATCTCCTCCCCAGCAGAAGTGTTTTATGCTCTCCATAGGCGGAAAAAAAAAGGAGAATAACTGCATAAATTACCACTGGAAGCAATCTCTTCCCTGACATTCTTCCCTCAGCTCAGCTCCTAAAGGACCAGTATATACTGACTCTAATCAGGCTCGTCTGCTCGTGTCAGGAATTTCAACAAGAAGGAGAGGAGATTTCTGCCTCCCAACCAGCAGAAAGCCTCCTGCAGCAGAGATTGCTCCCAGGAGGCTCAGGCCCTTTCCCTTCATTGATCAGAGGGAAAAGTCACTCCCAGGCATTACCCACTAACTTTGGCCTTTGTTTTGAGCAGTATAAGATTCCAACTCCCTCCAGCTTATATTTTAACAAGGCTGATTTTCAGCTGGGAGATGCCTGGTGCTGCCTGGATGTTGTCCTGCTTCTCCCATTGCCCAGGCTGGGTTGAGTGTGACCATCTTCATGTAACACCAGCCAGTGTAACCACAGCAAATGGCAGAGCTCCCCTATTCTCAGTGCAGGGAAGGAGGACCATGAAAATGCTCTTTACAAGTTTCCTGTCCTAATCCAGCGAAAAATCGCTCTCATTGTTCACTGAAGTTATGGAATTGCAGGGGTTTGTACTTTCCTTTAAAGAGCTTGCAAGCCCTGCAGAGGCAGTGCCTGTGTTCTGTGTTTTAGCACCTGCAAAAACCACTCAGATCAGCAACTTGCCAGAGCTACAGAATACATAAACCTGGTATTTTTGCATCTGTTTAGTATGGGCTGTTAGTGGGAACCAGCTGAGTAGGTTCATGTCGTTTTTGCAGGAGAAAGCAGATGACACAAAATCCCTGTCCTTGTATTTTTAAGAGAAGGCCAAGAGAAGCCACTTCTCTCTCTTGCATAAAACATTCAACAGTGCCCAACTCATTATTTGGCACATTTTTTTTATAAGTTTCTAGAAGCAATGAGTGCCCCTGGGAAAAACTGCAGCCTACCAGCCCTGAGATGCTCATTTGGATTGAGCTGTCCCCTCCCACAGCTTCAGCTGCAGTGGGACCAAGCAACCCCTTCAGACTGGGGGTGCATTTAGAACTGCTTTCCTTCCTATCACCTGGTACTTCCCAGCACTCCCAAAAGCCTTGAAGATCTGGGAGCTGGGATGAAGCAGAAAAGATGAAATATTGAAATATTGAAGTATTGAGTTGTTAAATGTTGTCTGAACGTCTGGATCATGCCACTCGCAACCTCACTTGGAGTGAGAATATGATATTAAATTGTGAGAATACTGAATTAAATTGTCTCCTTTTTCTACTTGGGCACCACCTGCTGGCATGTAATTAAATTAGCATCATCAGCCAGATATTAAACTCTGCAGTCCCTGAGAGTATGCCAGGTTTTTTTCAGATTATTAAGCAAGGCAGAGAGGAGAGTTTTTTAATCACCTTTTTCACACCCCATACCAGCACTTAGTTACTGTAAATATAACTCCTTGTAAATCCCTCATCTTTAAGTCTGTGTTGGAGAGTTCTTATGGTGAATGTCTGCGGGCACAACTTGCTCTTGGCAGCAGGGATAGCCAGGGATGTGCATGGCACAGGCATAGCACATCTCAGCTCTCAGCACTTCTCAATCCACCTGCTGAGCACCCCTGGACCTGCCAAAAACACAGACAGGACCAACATGGGACTGGAAGGGCAATCAAAGAATGGCTTGGGCTGGAAAGAATCTTAAAGCCCATCTTGTTCCACCTCCTGCCATGGCAGGGACGTCTTCCACTATCCCAGGGTGCTCCAAGCCCTGTCCAACCTGGCCTGGGGCACTGCCAGGGATGGGGCAGCCACAGCTGCTCTGGGCACCCTGTGCCAGGGCCTTACATTCCTATAACCCCAAAATATGAAATCATGGGACTGAGAAATACCAGCACACCTTCCCCAGGCATCCCAGAGGGAGCCACAGGATGAGAATGTCCCAGGGAGCAGATCCCAGCATGGGAGAGCTGCAAAAGGAATACCAGGAGAAAGTGGTCATTCCTAGGAGCTCAGGTTTCTGGGAGTTTTAACTTCATGTCTGACACAGATTCCTCTTCCTTTGCAATGTTTTATGCAGGAACAGGAATAATCCTCATGCTCAGCAGTGAGAGCCCATTCAGGCCTGGCAGCATGGAGCTTATCTGCAGTCTTGAGCAGTGGTTTGCATCAGCTGCTGCTCTGCTCTTGGCAAAACATTCCCTGCAGCCAGGGCTGGTTTTGCACAGGTACAAGTGACTTCCTACCAGCTTCTTGCAGCTGCAAAATGGTGAGTCAGGGCAAAGGAGAGCACAGTCAGAGAGTGAACACAGGGACATATTCTCAACATGGGGATCAGCAACTCCTCCTCTTCAGGAAGTCATGCATGCTGCTGTCCTTGCAAGAAGGAACAGACAAGTTTTCTGGCTGGTGACTCTCCCCAGGAGTGCAAAAAAGGGAAAGGGCAGCCAACAGAGCCAGCTTCTTTTCCCTAGGCACCCAAAATCCTGTTGTGGTGCATTTATTGGTGGTGGGGGAAGAGATGACACGTAGTACCCAGTGCTCATCCTAAGATACTTCCTACTCAGCTTTTGGCTGAGAGCTTCACAGCTGGTTCCCAACATGCTGTTCTGTTTTTCCACATTGAGGGGAAAAAGGATAACCAGGACTTGGATCTGGAAGGCTGAGGGGAAATGAGAAGTGACATCCAAATTCCTCATTGCTTGCAAGATGTGTGTACACCACAGGAGGAAACAAGCCAAGAAGAAATCAAATTAAAAACTGCTTGTGAGAAATTATGCTGAGAGTGAAAAAGCTCCAAATTATCATTTTTGCTGCAATCTGCTGTTGAAGGCTTGTGGTCTCACAGGACCTTTGGAGCAATGGGACAGCAGTGTCAGGTGGCTCTGCAAAGGGTAGGGAAAGCCCTGTGAGACATATGGGAGCATTTATATATCCTCTGCCTTTAGCTGGCTGCAGAAATGTGTGATTTTTTATAGATGGGGAGGCTTTTGGGAACCTCAGCCTTGCTGCAGGGCAGATATTTGTCCATTTTCTTGGCCATGAGCTCAGGGAGACAAGAACAGCTCACTGAAGCCAACATGGGTGTGAAGCTCCCCTGGACTTAAGGAACAGGTTCCCATTGGGATGAGGCAATCTCAAAACTTTATCCCAGTGTAAAATCCAGCTTGCCTGAGCAGCCACCTCCCATTTCCTCCACATGGGATGCACATACAGAGCACAAGAACAATAATGCTGAGAGGAGAGTGCACGGCCAAGCACACCCCTGCCATGTTCCAGCCCCTTTAAGAGGCCCCTGGATGAAATGCAGCCCTTACCCCAAGCAGGAGAAGCCCCTGGGAGAACAAGAGTGGTGGAAAAGCAACTTTTGGGACCTGAGTTGCTGGTGTGGGATGTTCCTGGGGTAGCCATGGAGGGAAAGGCCATCCTGGACCTGACCTGAACTTTTCAATCCTGATACCCTGGCCAGCTTACTAAGGACACAGGGCTCTCAGCAGGGCTTTATTCATTAGCTCATTTACTCATTAACTCATTGGTAAAGAGCTTGAACAAAAGCCCTGCTTTCAGATAGCACCATGGTGCTTATAAGCCTCTGCAGAGGAGAGAGGCCCATGGCAGTGAAGTCTTCCAAATACAGAACTGTCCCTTGGGGGCTGCACAGGGATGTGACCTGCTCCCCAGGAAAAGCCCTCCTGGCACCAGGGGATGGGAGATGAAATCTAGTGAGAAGGATGAGAAAGGAGGGTAACCAGGAGACAGCAGAGTCACTCGTTTCCCTCTGCTGAAATGTCTGCTGGCATAGGGATCATTACAGAGCCACACATCTGGTAAGGAGACGTGCAGGTGAACATCATTGCCAGTTTAAAGATGGCAAAAGAAGGCTCAGTGCTGGCATCTACCACCACTGTATGTTACCTTTTCCAGCAGCATCTTTCTCAGGAGCCTTCTGAGAAGGCAGAGGACATGGTCCAAAGCCTCTAGATAAGAAATAAGGATGCCCAGTTTAAATTGAATTTCTGTTATTAAAGAATACAATTCACTCAGAAGGTAACTGCAAAAAAATTATCATTTCCTGGAGGATTTGTTGAGAGAAATAGCAGCTTAAGGCAACCAAAGTAGAAATGCTTCCTCCTTTATCAGGCAAGGGAACAGAAATCCAGGCATTTAAAGCAACTTCTGAGAAGGACCCTACAACATGTAGGATGTGTAGAGCTGCAGGTGGGATTCATACAGAAGGGACCTGAGGCTGATGACAGGATTTTCTGACAGTCATGCCTCTCTGCTTTTACTTGGCAGCCCTGTGCCTGCTTTGTGACATTCAGAGCTGTTTCAGGTCCTCACATGGGTGTACTTGGTAGAGCTGCAATTTCTCTGCTTCATTCTCCCAAGGGGGAGTGATGCAGCTCCTGGTGGCACCAGGCAGTGGCCCTTGGAGGGGAACAAAACCTCTGCCACCTGCAAGCCTGCCTTGCTTTGTCCATAATGACCAGCACAGGCAGGAGTTGAACATGCCTCCAAGGCAGCACACGAGAAATAAATAACCAGACAACAGTGAACAGGACTTTAAAAATGGTTTGTGAGCACTAAGACTTTCCCATATAGGCTCAGTCCAAAAACTTCTCATACAAATTTCAGTGAGGGTTTTACCCTAGTGAAAATACAGTGAAAGGCTCTTTTTTATATGTTTTTTAAAGTCTGTGCAATCAAAAAGCTCTTTGAAGCTCAGAAATTGTAGACGTTTTCTAAAAACATCTGCTTCTCCTTTTCTGCTGTACTTTTCCTCAATGCAAAATGAAACCAATCAAATTCTTGTTATGGAGGGGGAGGCAGGATGGTCCTGTGCTGACAGCCAGGGTTATGGGCTGGGACTGCCTCTACTGGGAGGGCTTGGTGGCACCTGCACAAAGCAGCAGTGCTGGGTTTCCTAAAGCCAGGCTCTGCTTCCCCTCTGTGATGTGTGGGATTTGAGCCAGCATGCTCAGGCAGCGTGGCTGCAGTTGCTTCTCCAGCTCCTTGCTGTTCCCAGCCATGGAGCTCAGCTCCCCAGCCTCTCCTGAAGGGCTGCATGGAGAATTCTTTCTGCATGGCTGATGCTGGAGGACACATTTGCCTGCTGCTTCCCAAAGCTCTGTCTCAGGGAGCTTTTCCTTTGGTTCAGCTCCATCTGTGATGGAAAGGAGAGCTTGATGGATGGCAGTGTGGCCACAGAGAGCCCAAGGAGCTGCCACACCATCCCCATGCCCCTAGCAAGGGAAGAACATGCTGGCTAGCCCACAGCCATCACATAGATCACTGTGAGTTTACTGTGTTCAAGCAAGCTGGAGAGAACAGCTGTGGATTTGTAATTTAAAAGCATTTTAATGGGAGGAAGCTCATTTTTCCTTGCAAAAGCAGAAGCTCAAGGAAATATTACAAACTGTGAGCATTACTTTCTGCTTCTTTCACAGCAGGTCTGAGCCATCTCATCTGGTGCATTAAGAAAAAATTATTTTAGATTTTCTAAAAAAAAAAAAATACAACTCAAACAAACCAGGAATGATGGTGCAGCTACCTTGCTGCTTCTCTCTGGAGATAATTGCTTAATAGGAATATCTCAGTGCGTCAAAGAAAAATATAATAACCAGGCCCTTTAGGTCTTCTCCCCAGCTGTTACCTACAAGGCCCCACAGCTGCTGCCAGTAATTTTTAGCACCCTGGCTCCTGATATGCCACAGTTCAAAAATATCATCTCCACAAGCAGCCTCATTGTGTAAGAAAACAGTCTATACTAAGCTGAAGTTGATTCCACACTGACAGCCAGGGTTGCAGGTTTGTGTTCCAGGAGAATCTGAGTTGATCCAGCCTCAGTGGCAGCCAGGGCTGGCACCCACCTGCAGGTGAGGGGCAGCTTTTGTGCAGGTACCTTTCTGCTGAAAGCCTAGCAAGCACAGGCAGCAGGGATCAAACATGCAAGGGGAGAGAGCTCAGGGTTCCTCAGGTGTGGTTTTTCCACCTGAACCCCTGGGCTGAGCAGCAGGTGAAGTGGAAGGAACAAGCATCCAGGACAAAAGCACATCTTCAAGAGGAAGCACATTTAAGCAGAGGATAAATTGGAATGATGTAATTCTGGAAAACCTGCTCAGAGGCAGTTCTAGGGCAGGTGAGGGGATCTCTCACTGTGGCCCTGTGTTCCCATAATTGCCCAGGGCAAAGCTGGTTTTTCAATCAGCATCAATCAGCCTTTCCTCAGGACCCATACCCCTGCACTGCATGTGACTCCTGGGCTGAGGACTATTAGAAGGGCAGGGGCAGCCACAATATCACTCCTTTGCTTCCTCAGCCCTTTTGTCTTTCTGATGTCCAGTCCCAGCTTTCAGTGATTCTGATTTTTTCAATGGCATCCCAATTTCTGCTCTTCTCAAGACAACTTCAAATAGCTCTTAATCAGATCTCCAACTGCTGCAGCTGCTGGCTGCAGACTCTGTGTTTCTCCAAGGGACTCATTCTCATCCTGCTGTGCCAGAGAGGGCACTAAAAGCAGAGCAGAGCTCCTGGTCCATCCCCTGGTGTGATCCTGGGCTCTGTGCTGAGGTTTTTCCTCACACTGGAAGTGGGAGCTGGAGACTCCTTACCCTGGATGTCTGATGAGAGGCAGCATTGATGTGCAGCATCTGCAGCCTAAAAACTATTTGGGAAAATTAAATGGTAGGAGGTGGGACATTCAGTGTAAAATTCTGTGCTCAGCTTAAGGCTGAAACTCAGTTTGTTCTCTATTAACTTACCTGATTTCTTCCCTCCCCATTACCCTGACAGGTCCATCAGAACAGTGCAGCTGAGTAGGTTTCTGTATGGAGACATGAGGAGGCAGGATTGGGCTTTCAAAATGGGTACAATTGATGCAGCAAGCAAGAAGTTTGGGGAAAAGAGACCTAGAAGTAAACCAGGAAGATTTTAGGATAAAGATTCAACCTCCTCAAACCACACAGACCCAGAAACACAAGGGAAATAATTTTTCACGTCAAAGAACTAGAATGATGTAAAGCAAACTGCAGCGAAGCGTGAGCTGCATCTAGCGGCCGAGGAGAACAGTGCTTGGTTTGGAGGAGCGGGCCAGCCTGGCAAGAGGAGTAACAGCCAGCCAGGAATGGAACAAATATTTCTGCCCTTGCTGCTCCCAACAGCAATCCTCCTGCCTGAGGAAAAGCAGCTCACACTGAACACAGCTCAGCATTCTGAGCTGCACCCGTGCTGGAGGTGCCACAGGTGCCTCCTGACCCAGGTTTGCAGCATCCCGCAGAGCCTGGAGGGGATCCCGGTGGGATCAGCTGTGATGAAACCAGGCTGGTGCTGCTGCACCACTCCAAACGGAGCAGCGTGGGCAGGAGATTCGAGCAGAAAGGCAGGAAATGCAGAGCAGGCAGTTTCATGCCTTAGTGAAGACACCCAAGAGCTGCCAGCGTAGGCTGAGCCAGTCCCTGCAGCTTCACATTCTGCTCAGGGCTGTGCAATCCCTCATGCACAGTATTAGGATCCTCTGCATCTCCTCCTCTGGATTTTGACAGTGTACTGATAACTCAATTTGAAAGCCAAGGTGTTTCCTTGACACAGGACTGCCTCTGAACGGAAGGCAGAGTACATCAACCCAGGGCACGATTCATTACCCTCAGCTCAGAATGTATAACATGTCAGGGATAAAGCTGTGAAGTTTTGATTTATACAGGCTAATCAAGCAGAAAGCTATTAACCGAGGGGCAATGGATTATTAAATAAAATGACAGGAGAAACACTGACAAAACACCTAGTTCTGACTCTTGGAACATATTGCTCTTCTTATCTGTCCAAAGTCTTAGCTGTGAAAGTTAAAACAATCTCTCCAGCTCAGATACAATTTTAAATACATTGAAGACTGGGTCCAGCATCTATTTAAGCATTTAGAGCGTGGCAAGTAATTTGAAACTCTGAATAATATCACTGAAGGGCTTTCTCAGAGTACTCAGTGAGTTCAAAGACCAAGACCTGGACACCACCTGCTGCAAAACTTTCAGTAAATTGCCCTTGACTGACAGCAGGGTCAGTTTTGGGGACACAGCCCGGAGGGATGTGGCACAGCACATGACAGAGTACAAGAACAATACCTATGGTCTTAAATACAATGCTCCTACTCGAGCAGGTTGCTAACGAAGCAGAGATGGGTTGATGTCCTACAGCATTTCTCAGGACAAATTTGACCATAAAGCAAAAAAATCTCCCACCATCCTGCTCTTGCTAATTCAGCCTATTTTCTCCTATGACCCTCCCCAGGTTTCCCTTTCCTTCTACCTGGGTCAGACTGTTTTTCTAACTCACTGCCAATAACCAGCTGACTTTGGAGATACTTTCTTCTCTCCTATCCCAGCCCCCTCTGAAAAAAGAAAAAGACACAACTTCTCTGTAATATTCTCCCATCTGCCTTTTTAAGGGATTGTCACTCCCAGGCATGTCAGTGATTGACTGATTCTCAGATGATTCAGGCTTCAGCTGAAGAAGGGAGGGATCACTGATCCATCAAATGTAAAGCTGAGCACAGTTACCCAAAGAGTGTTTACCAGGCTGGGCTACAGCAAGTTCTGCTCCAGGCCAAAAGGTTTCTCTGTTGAGAAGTGCTGCTGTATGGTGCTCTTGGAGCACTGCAATAGGATGGGCTGGAAAGAAATAGTTGCATTTTCACTTTATGTTTGCTCTCAAAGATCAAGGTACAGCAAAGTTCTGTAAAATCACTTCTAATCTTGCAGTGATTAGCCTTCAGGATGAAGGAGTGGTGCACTGATTTTTCCTCTTGCACAGTAAGTGGATCTTAAGCCTTTCCAAGTATTTTCCTTAGTTGAAAGAGTTCTAATGTTCTAATCTGCTGCTACCAACCAAGCCCACAATTTAAGTTCTGGCTTGTGTTTTGTTGTTCATATAAGACAATTCTGTTCCCTCATTTTCATGGATGTCTAAATACAAAGACAAACACAAAAACTGATCCTAGTGACTTTGGAGTCACCCTGAATGTTTGGTATCCCAGACTTTCTGCAAGGTGTTCAAGACTCTGAAAAAACCCATCTAGCACATTTTCCTGTGCCCAGGGAAGTAGTTTCCCCTTAGTATAGTGACTGGATTCTTGCTCCCTTTGTTTCACAGAGGGGTTCTGCTGTCACAGGTACATTAGTGCTCTGTCTCCCCTTTATATCTATTTTCTTAATCAGCCTGAGATCTCCTGTTGGTTTTAAGCTCTGAAATAATCTCCTGGCATGCCTAGCCTGAGTGGCTGTGTGGCTTCTGGGGACTTTGGGAACCACAGAAGGGGGGGTTTGTTTGTGTGTGTATTAATAAGGGCACTAACAGGTGGAAGGAGAGAGAAAGGACATGATGAACTCTACTGATATCACTCCCGTGCTGATAGAAACAGTCTGTGAATGGTCACTCAGCTTCTAGTTGGTGGGTATCTGTGGCAAGAGAGAATGTTGGTGACAAATGTCTCAAATAAGCTTTTCTCTTAAATCAATAAAACTACTTTCCTTTGAAAGGGATTCCTTGGCTGCTGCCACACAGTTCACATTGAGAGAGAAAAGAGCCATGGGTTTAGATGTCAACAATGTCATTTTAATGTTAGAGGGAAGGACTTGCCTCCATGTCAGTCCTGATCACATTGTTGGCAAGACCAGAGTGAGGTGTGCCATTGGTTGTGACTGTCTTTGCTGGGGAAAGTCTCTTCAGTGCTGGCTGATGAGAGAGTTTTGCTGCTCTCTGACACTGCTGCAGTCTTGGGCTGGCAATTGGCACCTTCAGGCCTGTGGGGAGACACTGAGATCTGCCCCAGTTTCCTGCCAAATGTCTGTCCCTGGCTCCAGTACAGGGGATTTTTACCTGTCCCTCGCTGCAGAGGGCTCTGCAACCCAGCAACTTTTGCTCTACCCCTTCATCTCCATAGCAGGAACTGTTTAGCTTTCATCCTGGAGTAACAAAATGTACTTTGGTCCAAATAATTAAGCAGTTTTAATTTTCAAATGGCTTTATCAGAGAAGGACCATTAGATGTTCTGGGGATTACACCTGGGGTATCTGAGCTGCAGACGTTTGAGATTTCTTCACAGTCCACTGGAGAGCATGTTTTAAATGTGCTGAAAATGAAAGGCTAGTGCTCTAAAAAGGGTTCAAGAGGATTGATATATTCAGCCTGAGGATGTCAAGACAACATTTTGTCAATAATTTGAAGAAAGAAGGTGCCATTATGGCTGCAGTATCAAAAGCAATGTAATGGCTCTTTTTTTGCAATCAGCAGGTTAAAGGCTTGTCTGGACTGCAGTGTTTCAGTGGAAGATGTGTATAATGAGCCTGGTGTGGTGCAGTCTGTCACAGCCCATTCAGTGTCTGCAGCGAAGCAGAGCTGCCTCAGCGGTCCCCAATGCAGTATTCTTCTGGCTCAAAATGCTGTTGCAGCACATTGAAACTGTAAGTGGGGGAATGAGAGGATTGTAAAGCATATTTAAGCACAGGTGTTTTCATAGGTGAAAGGGGGAACTTCTTGAAATTGTTTTGGAAAGTGAAATAAAAGTCAAAAGCTGGAAAAAGGCTTTATTAAAAAAAAAAAAAAAAGCATTTAGGGTTTCATGGCTTCCCATTCCCAGCCAGAACAGACTCCTCTTACTCCTCTTCCCCTTCAGGCAGTTTTGTAGGGGGTGCAATTCACTTGGTAGCTCTTTGGACTTGCTTTTCCAGGTTGGGCACAGCAGGCAAAGACTGTAGTTTAATTAGGCTGATATTGCTGAAGTCACCTGCCCCTTGCTGAAGGAGACTGGGCAGAAAACTGTGAGGCTGGGGTTCCAAGGAAGCTTTTGATGCAGGAAACCTATTTTAGAGGAAAGCTACCTCTTCTGGCATCCTGGAGAGGTTCTAAATATGCTCACTACACCCTACCCGGAAATGTGAAGTGTCCTCAAGTGTGGCTGGTCCAGCAGAGCTCTCATGATCCTCTCCCATGAAAGCTAAAGATGCTCCTAAGGCAGTAAGAGATGCCCTGTGTGGCACTGAGGCTCCACACTTCATCTGTGCCAGTTTTGCTGAATATCCCTGGTGTGCTACAAGAGCATCAATGTGATTTTCAATTTTATTGGATTTTTGAGAGAAAAGTATGGAAACCAAACACATCACTTAAGTCTTGTGAGAGCTATTACTAAATCAGCTCACGAATTTTTTCCCCAGGATTGTGTGCCTAGCTGAATTTTCTATTACAATTCAAGAGGAAAAGGAAGCTGGCATTGTGTGGCCTTCAGTCTCTCTTCTGTTTGTACGTGTGTCTAGGGAGATGAATTATTTATGATAATGTAATTATAGAAGTGAACAAACAAGCGTGTTGTGCGTTTTTCCCCCAGAGAAGCTGCAGTCTGTGACGGGGACACTAGATGGTAGTGTCAGCCCAGGAACAGTCCAGTGATGTCTGACAATGCTGTGACACTAAATCCTCGCTCTTTCTGTGAGGTTTGCTCCTTGCAACACGAAATTTGAGGAGAATAGTTGGGGTGATGTGGTAACATTATTCTGACCCAAACTTTTTGCAGTTAGAGTTGAAATCTGTAAACTATTTCAAACTGTTTTCCAGAAAATGAGATCATGATTCTGATAATATTTCAGTTAATCATTACTGCTCTACCTGAAAATCAGTGAAATCTCTATTTCTGGTGGTATGAGCACAAATTCTGATCAAAATGAAACCCAGGCCCTTGATATCTCAATCACTGACACCAGTGATGTTAAGGAAGATTCACAGACATGTTCCTGCTTGCTTTGTTCAGTTATATTTTAGTGTGAGGTTAATAAAAAGTGCACATGAGATGTGAAAATCACCATTTTTAATTATTAGATATCATAGATTGACTGAAAAAATTGTCTAATTTGGACTGGGAATAGAATACAAGGATAAATCAGGTATATGTTACTCCTACTGTGACCAATTTCAACAAATTGCAAACTAGTATTGATTTCTATACATAAACTATGAACAAAAAAGAATTACAAAACTTCTCAGCAGCCTAATTCAACCAAAATAGAATGGCATTTGGGATAGGGATGCTCTGCTGATGAAAATAAATAGCAATAAAATAGTTTCTCACTTGTAATTTTTATCTAATATCCCATCAGCTTTGTAATCCTTTGCAAGTGTCATCCAATGCAGTACCTCCAATGCAGAAATGTGCAGAATTAATAAAGAAGATGCCTGGATGTGGAATAACTCATCTTTCTGAAAGGTTTTGGTTTGATGGATGATATTCCATTGATGAAACCATAAAATCTATTAATTCAAAAAGTGAGTCTTATTCTTGAGTTCCAGCAAAAGAAGGCCCCAGATTCATACCATGAATTTATCTTTATCCCAACATGCATCTTCAGCTGTGAAACTGTGTGGTTGTGTCACAGCACTTCTAACAGGAATGGCTATGGAGCTGCAAACATGTGGATTAGAATAAAATCTGGTTTAATACTTTGCTTTAAACAACCTTTAAACACCTGAAGGAGAGGAAGGGAGTAGTGGGTGTGAATTGCCTGGCTGCACATAAAAGGAACACCGGGAGGGCTATGTATAGGGGTGACTGGATTGCTGTGAAATAAATGGGCATGGCAAAAAGCCAAAATATAACAAATATTCACCAGAATATTTGCTATAAACATCCAGAAGATATGGGTTTTTCTGGAGATCCTTTCTGTTCTGTTGTCCTGTTCCTCAAATGATACTGTCCCAGCATATGATAAAAATTAATATTTTTTAAGGAAAGTGGAAGGAGAAAGGGTTTCTCACTAACAGGTCAGTCATCACTTGGCACTGAACAATCTTCCTTTCCGATGATTTGTTTGCTCCCCTGGTTTAGATGGAATGGGTGGATGGGAGAGCCCACAGGGATGGACATTGTCAGAGCACTCCCTGTGTGATCCATCCATAAAAACACAACTTCCCAGTGCCGTCCCAGTGCCACTCCACCCCTGTGGAGCTGGTGTTGGGTCTCTGAATGCATCTGCTCAACTCTTCCACATTTTGATTGAAATTGGGAGTTCTGATCCCTCTTCCCTTGACAGGTCCTGTGTCTCTCTCAGGTTCAGCAGGAAGTAAAACCCAGCAGGATGTTCCTTGCCTTCTTGAAGAACTCTTCGAAGTGTTGGACTCTCTTTTTTCAAAGGAATTTTGAGCAATCTGTAACTCCTTCATTAACCTACTCTACTGACCTGAGAATTTCCTACTAGGCAAGTGCCACTGTAATTTTTAGGCTCAAAACAAGTTTGTTGTATTGGTTCTGCATAGATGTATGCCCTTGCCAAGGGTGGGAGGATGTTTCTTTCAGTCAGAAGAGGGTATTTCAAGTTCAACACAGACTTTGTCAGTGTGGAGCTCAAATTTTTATCTACTTGTGCCCAGTCGTAAGCAAGAGCAGCTCTATCTCTTCCATGAGAAATATTTCTATTTGACTGGTATCATAGTTTGAAAAGAAACTAAATTGAAAAGCAGGTGCTACATAAAAAGTTCAGGAAGACTTTCTGTATCTTCAGATCAAGATGAACTTAGATAAACTTAGATTATTAAAAACACAAGCAGCATTTATCTTCCTCTTTTGACTTTCAAATTAACCTAAACTCACATAACCAAATCTGATGGGAGTTTATTTTCAGCTGTAGAGTTCACCACAGACTTAAAAGACTAAACCCAGAATCAAAACTGTATATTGTGGACTGCTTCTGCTGCAAAAGCTTCCAGAGCAAAAGCCTACTTTGGTGAAAGGGGGTTGTAAACTAAGAGAACAGTTAGAAATGCAGAATTGGATGTTTCTCATTCAAATGCAATAAGGATTTGGATCCTTTCTCATTCCCTTTGAAATGCTATTTACCTACATCAGAGTTTAATAAGGTTAATATGTTAGATGCTCCCCCAGTGTAAATTCTATCAGTGGGAAGAATACTGCCTGAATAAAGTCCTCCAGCTCTATTCATTTGCTTTCAATGTGTCAAATTAATTTTGCCACATGGGTAATAAAAGCTGTGCTTCTGTGTATTTCTGTAAACATTGTACAATTTAGAAAGTGTTTATGATTTCTTTCAACAATGAAACTTAAACTGCGCGCAGTCCAATACTGGTGAGTAATTTCAGAAGTGACTGAGGCATGTAATTGAGTTTGTCAGTGTAATTGTATTTTGGAATAAATAGTGGTGTGTTTTTTTCAGTTGTTAGCGAGTCTCGTATTTAGTGTGCTGATTAATTCTATTAGAGGAGTTAATTAGACTGAGGAGGTGGGGGTAAGGATGGATACAAATCACTTTCAAGCTCTGCATTTAACTCAGAGGTGATTATTCTGTGCACAGAGAAATGCCTCCTCTCCCTGTTCTGGACTCACGTGTGTGATTAGAGCTCATCAGTGCAGCCCCATGCCTGTGACAAGGACAGACAATGAGTGTGGATGCAATTCTCTCTCCTTTCAAGTATGAACTTCCAAATTAAGGCACTGCAGGTTACAGGGATGACCAGACTTAAAAATAATAATTTCCTGTGCATACTCTGGAATAATAAAATAATTACAGTAACTGTATTTCTGGCACAGCCTCCTCATATTGTTTCCTGTAAAGAATAAAAGGCAATAAGAAATAAACAGGCTTCACTTAAAGGCACTCTCTGGCTTTGCAGGGTTCAGAAGAGCTTGGGCTCCAGTCTTGACATGGGAGTTTCAGAAAGGGAGGATGGAGAATTAAAACAGCCTCCTCCAAAGTCAAAATATGCAAAATAAATATACACACAATAGATTTTTAAGCAGCAGTTGGTGTGTAATTTTTTAATTACCTGGAATATTTCCAATCAAACACAAGATACTGTCACAAGAGCATTAAAATAGGCCTTGAGGCATCAACTGAGCTGCAGAAAAAGTCAAGGCCCTTTATAAACCAAATGTACATGTTGGAAAATGGTGTAATTTTCTAGAAAACAATCTGTCTCAATAGGCATGAAGGAAGGACACTGTCAAACGAAACAGTGGTCAGGAGCACACAAAAGCCAGCATTTGGCACATTTGCAAGGAATTGTGATGCTGTGTCAGGGAGCTGTTCCCAGGCTGCCTGGTCAGGCCATTACAGCACTGTCAGTAAAATCACCTCTTATCTCCCAACTCCTTCCACGCAGATAAAGCAGCTGTGGTCAGGGCATATTTTAGTAAGATTCAGAGTGGTAACATCTGGCAAATTCACATGTCACGCACTGCTCCTTGCCCACGTACAGAGCCCCTGTTCCCAGAGCTTTTTGTTTCCCTTAGATAAAATGGCTTTTCTGCAGCAGAACCTGAGCCAGAGGTTATCAGCTGGGAATGGCAACGCCTCTCACAATGGCACCGCAGGCAGGGACCATCAGGGACTTTCAGCAATGGGAAACCTCACATGGGAAGCCAGCTCTGATAATCCTGCTGAGAGGAGAAGAGCTGGTGAGTTTCTCTCTACAAAACAGAAGGAAAAGGAAAAGGGCCCTGGAAAGTCACAGGAAGGTAAATAAAAACTTCTTGTCAGCAGGCTCCTTCCGCTGGTCCTGGGAAGGACATCTCGGCTGCCTCTCACCAAAGGGCTGTGCTCCACAACGTCAAAGAAAACAAGGAAGGGGGTCAGGATCTCTTTGAGATCTCAGCTTGCTGGAGACACTGGAAAGTCTTCTGGACAGAGTTAGAGTAGCTGTAAAGGCCACTCACCTGTACCAATAAAGCTGTTTAGTTTGGGTTTGATGGTGTGTATGGACAGCCTGACAGATGCAGCTGGGTGTGGACAGAGACCCACTCCCTGATCTTCTGGAGCTGCTGTTTCACACCTCTCCAGGGGCTTTGCTTTGGGTCTGACTTGCAGTTAACAGGAAAGGGAAAGGGAAAACTGAAGTTAGACAACCTTCCTCCCCATTGCTGACCTCCTCTTTAGGAGCTGTCATCCCCATCCAGCCCACTCCTGTCCCCAGCTCTTTAGAAGGGAATATGGAGCAGGATTTCATGTGGTCTTACAAGAGAGCAGTGTGGAGTGATGGCAAAAAGGGATGTGCAGGAGTTCTGGGACAGTCAATGTGCCCCAACAGCTATGGGAGCCTGTGCTCCCTCCAGCCCTCTGCTCCCTGTCCCTACCCTGTCACCCATGTCCTTTGGTTTCTTTGTCCTTCTCTGAGTAGCCTAAGAAGATTGAGAAACTCTTTTTTTTTAATTAGATTATATTAAAAAGGAATTATATCAAGTACAGAGTGCCAATCACACAGCTCATTTTTCTTAAAGCAAGCTGTATTATTTTTACAGTTTATGTTAAAAAGATAACTGTAGTTTGCATGCCAATGTTCAGCTGTTCAAATAAACCCCTTAGCTCCTTTCTTTAGTGACATCTCCCAACAGGGGGATTGTTTCAGCCATGATGGCTGCTCTATATGTCCACTCCAAGCACTTTCCATCCACTCCCTGGGATATGGAGATAGGATTTAGCTGATAAAAACTCCAAGCTAACAGCTGTCAAAGAACTAATTTTTAAAAAATACTGCTCCATGTCTGTCCAGAAATAATTGCAGTTTGTTTCAGCCAGAAGGCTGATGGAGTTGAGCAGTGGAGGTGAGGGTCACCCTTGAGCTGAAGCCACAAACCTCTCCCAGGAGTCAGGGCCACCATCTCTGCAAAGCACTGCTGGGCCACAACATTGCCATGGAGGACTCATCCAAACCCATGGAACAGGGAGGAAAAAGTAAAGAAAATCCTCTTCTGCTTGAGTCTTTTCTTACAAAAGTCCATCCAAATAGCCCAGGGGTCATGCTGAGCTTGCACCAGGACGGCCTTGATCTTGTACTGGTCCATACTGGTTGGGAGGGGAGGGAAAGCAGGTCCAGCACTAATGTTGCATCCACACTTCTCCTAGGAGGGATAACCCACCTCATGTTTCACTAACTGCAGCAACAACCTTTGGAAGAGACCAGGCCTGTTAATACTCTTTTTTTTCCTAAATCACCAGAATGACTGAAGCAAAGCAGTGGCTGAAGGAACCATGTTTCCTGGTTCCACCCACTCTATGGGACTATCAGGGAGGCTCCTCTGGGGTAATTTGGAAATGCACAATTATTTGGGCAGCTTAGAGCCATTCTGTTGTAAACTTTTTCCTTAGCTCTGCTTCCAGACTCAACTAAGTCATTGCATTGGCCCACAAAATGAGTTGAGAACAGATGTGAGTAATTCCTGTGTCAGGGGGTTGGATTATAACCACAACTACAGGCATAATTAAGATTTTCCTTCATTTCTCTTATGAGCTAAAATGGAAATATTAGATTAACTCAGCTGTGCTGTAAGACTAACTGCAGAGGGTCTGAAAGACATGTTCATGTGTAAAGGTCACTGCATTGCCACTGGATCATTATTTTACTTACTGTACCCAGTAGTTAAAATGTGTGTTTTCTGTCTTTTCCCAGGCCTTTCATCTTCAATTGTCCAGGCAGCCAATAAGGCATAATAAATGAGGAGCATCCAAAAGCTGTACATCTTAAGGCTTTCTATCATTATGCAAAATCTATATCATCATTAATCACTTTTTTTCTCAATGAATTAGGGGACTCGTGTTTCTGCTGCTAAGTACTCAAAAGAGTTATTAAATTTATGGCTGTCTGGTTCCCCCATCTGTTTCCATAAAAATTTACTGCAATTATTATTTCAGCAGAATTTCTAAACCCCGCCAGACTTAAGAATAGGGAATACTACTGTAAGCATGAGGGGGAGCTAATGGCATATGAGTGGCAAAAATCACCTAAAATCCAGATTAAACCAGATTTGCCTGTATTTTGCATGAGGGTTAAGGCAAGAAAATGAAGACTGACAAAATTAGGAGAGCTGGAAAAAATCCTGCCCATCCAGGTCCACAGATGTCCACTGCTGGCTAAGTATTAGGAAAATATTTAGTTAATTTTAATTTTTCTGAAGGAGGCAGATCCAGAATCATGTGGGCAGAGGTTTGCAGCAAAGCTGCTGAGCATACAGAGAGGCCGTGGGGCACTGGGGTGACAGCTGGAGGCAAGTACCAGTCCTGGAAGGAATTACTGGGAACAGGACTCTGCTTCCTCATGCCAGGTGTCAGGGGGCCTCTGACAGGATTTTACTACACCAAAGCTGTGGCCAGGAGCATTACTGCCCTATCCCTGGCAGAAATAAGCTGCAGAATATAAACCTGTGCTGCTGCAAGAGTCTGGAAGGAACCCTCACCTTAGAGTGTGCACACCAGGTGTTGAAGGAGGCTGGTGACAAGGCTGACTCCTGAAGAAGGACTGGGGTCACACCTTTCTGGTGCCTGGAGCCACGCTGCTCTCCTGCACAGGAAGAACGCTTTGCTCTGCATGAATTTCATGTCTGTGGGTGTTTGTAATAAAATGGGACAAACAACATTTTTATGGTCAAAGGGCTGTGTTTTATTCCTCACTGCCACGATATGCTGTGGTGCATCACAGCCTCTTGGGTGCTGTATATGGTCATACCACTGAAGTCCCCCTTCAGATGGCATTCCTGGCCCCATTATGCACCTGCTTATTATCCAGTTAGGGGGATCCCTGAGTCTTTATTTTGACTGTATTTATGCCAGGATAAATTTTTTCAGCTGATAAATTTCCATCTGCTTTTATGAACAGTGGGATGGGCTTTTCCTTCTCAGGAAGGAAAAGTTGTTGGGTGTTGCCCAAGCTAAAGCAAAAACGATGATCCAAGAAGGATTGACTGACTGGAAGGGGTTGGCTCTGGTGTGCCTGGATTGCCCAGAAGAAAGATAATGAAGAGAATGAGAAGAGCAATTGCTTCAATAAATAAACTGGAACATGTGTGAGACCAATACCACTGGGGGCTGATATATGCCAATAAGTCTGTTTTTAACATCTGCTCTTCAGCAGCCTTAATATGTTATGACCAGATCAATAAATCTGCTGCTGCTGCTGTCAGATATCCAACAGCAGCCAGAGAGTGGGGAGGAAATACACATAAAGAATATAACATGTTTACATATTCACAGGTCCACACATACAGGCATTTCTGTGCAGGTGCATTGTTGTACTAGTGGAAGGATTAATGTGAAATCAATGCAAAATGGTGCTTTAGTAGCCCTGATAAAGAGAAGCCATGAGTGGCTGATACTCACTGCCTGCAATCTCTTGTTCTGCAGAACATAAGCTGAGGGTTGCTGTGTTGCTGTCAGCTCATATCCCACCCAGTGCACCCAGAGATGCAGTATGCTCCTTACCCTACCACAATTAAAAGGCTCTTTATCTTTACCAAGAGATAAAAAAGGTGCTGGAAAGGCTGAGGGAAGCAGGTGAGGTGGAGTAGGCATAATGGCAATTTTAAAAAGCATTCTTACCAACCTGCAGTCATGGGCAAGGAAGGGCAGAGAAAGAAGAGCAGGGGACAAAACAGAAGATGAAAGGAGGGGCTAAGCAAAAAAAATTTGGCTAGCAAGCTGCTGTGATGCTGGCAGAGCCTACACTTGCAGCAGGATGAACACAAGTGTTTGTTGTCTCCTCTGCTTCAGGGTATTGCCCCTGCAGTGCCTGGGACAAACCACAAACCCCATGTGGCTGCTCCTCAGCCTCCCCAGCTTGCCCTCCAGCCCCTGAGCTCCAGCCACAGCTGGACTCAGGCCTGGGAGAAGCTGAAAATAGGGCTGACCACGAACATCTGCAGTTCAGGTGCAGCCAGGCACTACCTGTGCAAGGTTCTGCTGGGCCCATCTTCTTCCCTCACAGCAGAGCGATGCTGGAGAGCACCCACAGCATTTTCTTGCAGGGAAGAAAGGATGCGAGAAACCAGATCTCCTTCTTCACTCAATTTACTTCTCAAGCCCGGGGGGAGTCCACTGAAGGACTTGGCACAAAGATTGATGTCTGGCCTATGGCATTAAGCAGAACTTGTTCATTTAAGACAGGACAGTGTTTTGGAAGAATAGAAGGTTGTGACCTCTCTGATGCAGCAGCAGTTCTCCTGACAGAAGGTGATAAATAAAGGAGTCAGTGCCACAGAGTGTGTCTGAAAGCTTTGCAATGTGAAGAATGCTTGCTGTGACCCCAAGAACCTTTACATCAAGAAACCTCCTGGGCACATGGGGGTAAAAAGGTCTTGTTTTAAGTGCTGCCATGGCTGGGTTCTGGGGGATAGCAGTGAGTCCAAAAGCCCGCTTCATTTAGTGCAGATGTCTGATTTTTTCCCTTAATATGGCTCCAATGTGCTTTATTTAATGACAGACATGGACCTGGAAAGTGAGGAACTTTCAGCTTTTGAGTTTATTTAGCCACTCAACAGAAAACCATCTGGAAATGGTAGACTTAAGATTATTTTTGTTTCTGTGTAAATAGCAGGGTTCTTTCAGAAAGCCAGGTGTTCTGATGGGTGTTACTGTAATAACTGCTCACAGTGCAATCATCCCTATATTACAGCTGGAATATGGAACTGTGGCTGCTTCTTCCAGAAACCAGGAACAAAGATTTTGTAGAGTCACAGAATAGTTTGGGTTGGAAGAGACTTTAAATATCTAGTTCTAACCCCTGTGCCATGGGAGTTTTCAGGGATTAATTCCTAGGACTGCAAACTGGCCTGCCTTAGACTTCAGGTGGTCAGACATCCATACTGGGGACAGGTGCCAAAGGACACCACTTGTTTATCAATCCTGGTATGAAACAAGCAAGTGTTTCTTAATAAGCACAATACAGCCCAAACTCAAGTAGTGATAACTCACCAGACTACCATAAAAATTGTGAGTTAGAGACAGAAAACTAAGGAGCTGCCTTAAAAACCCAAGGAGGCTGAGAAATGCAACAAGCTTGTGTTCTTTATAGTTTTGCCTGTAGAGCTTTGAGCTTTTCACTCAAAATTAAAATGAAGATCAAATAAGATGAAGGCTGCTCTACCATCACCTGTCTCTGGGGACTGAGGCAGCTCAGAAAAGAAATCACAGGGTTGAAGGAGAATTTGCTGGAGCTGGCAGTGTCACTTTCATGCCAGTCAGGGTGCTTGCTGTGGCAGATGTTACAACTCAGGTCTGCACAGTGCTTGCCACCTGCAAACACCCTAAGCAGCCTGATGGAAAGGAGCTGAGCTGGATGTGAGGCATCATCAGATTCTCAAGCATCCAAAACTCCAAAACTCCACATCCAAAACTCATCCCAAGAGACGTGCTTGCAGCCAAGGAAATCTTGGAATTGGAGCCTTCCTGAATTTTCTGGTTCTGCACACACTGAAGTGCTCTCCAACATTCAGCCTTTCTTCCTCCTCTAGAATCACATTTCCAGTAATTCCAAGTGTGGTTTCCTGCTGGGTGAGGATTGCGTGAGGGCTCTGTGCCAAAATCCTCTCTGCAACTTTTGGAACCTCTGATTAATTGGATGCCTTTTGTAGAAAGGGGGAGAGCCAGTGGGACACGAACACAAAATGCGAAAGGGTTTGGGATGCGGGTGAAAAATGGCATTTTCCATGGCAGGAGAGCCAGCAGAGCTCTTGGGAAGAGGCAGCAGTGATGCCCCTGGCCAGGAGGGATTATTGCTTTTGCTGTGAAGTGTCCTGGCTGTTCATTCCTGGTTGGAATTCCTGAATATTCCTGGTTGGAACATCCCTGGGGGAACACCCCATGGATGGTGTGAGAACCAGCACACCAGGCTCTGTGCTGCAGACCATGGGTACATTTTAGGAGCTCTCTAAACACATAAAAACTTGAGTTTCTAAAGGAAATATTCTTTATTCCCCACAGAGCGCAAGGTGGAAGCTCCCACAAATGGAGCACTCCAAGGGGTAAAATGTTACATCTATTATATAATAAAATTTCATGAAGCCACCTGAGATATATTCTCCTCCTGCCTCATGCACATTTATTTGTGTAACATGATCTTACGCAAAGCCGGAAACACAAACTTTTATTGTAGAAGTTATCTGACGTCATCAGTTACACAAAAGGCAGAAAATTCATCCTGGACACAGAAAATTCAGCTCGAAGGCATCAACATCAACTGAGGAAAAACTCAATTTCAGGATTTCAGAACTCTTTTTCCCTCAGGATTTCAGCAATTTTCCCCTCAGGATTTCAGGACTCTTTTTCCCTCAGGACTTCATTACTTTTTTTTCCCCCTCAGGATTTCAGGACTCTTTTTCCCCTCAGGATTTCATTACTTTTTTTCCCCCTCTGGATTTCATTACTTTTTTCCCCCCTCTGGATTTCAGGACTCTTTTTCCCTCAGGTTTTTTCCTTCAGGATTTCAGGACTGCTTTTCCCTCAGGATTCCATGACTCTTTTTCCCTCAGAATTATTATTTTTTTTTTCCAGGGCACATGAAAAAACTGCTTTGCAAACAGATCCCATGCACCTCAGGGGCTGCAGGAAGACCCGAATGCGGCTGTGCCGGCGTTGCGCGGCAAACCGCCACCGAGCACGGACTAACTAATTAAATGAATTGATTAATTAACGGCTCGGCGCTAATTGCTGCTCGCTGTGCGCATGCGCCGGGCCCCGCGCCGGCGCGGCCGCGCCCACGTGACCGCGGGCCGGGGCGGCAATATGGCTGCGGCCAGGAGCGGGCGTGGGGCGGGCGCGGCGCGGCCCCGCTGAGCCCGGCATGGAGCCCCGGGACTCCTGGGCGGCCTTGGCGGTGAGTGAGCGGGCCCAAAATATGTCGTTTTACCCGGTGTGCAAGAGCCCGGTCCGCAAACGGAGTAGAGGTATTTTTAGGGAATAAAAATTATATGTATGTATATTTTATATATATATATATATATACACACTATATATATATATATATATATATATATATATATATATATATATATATACACACACACACACTATATATATATATCCACACACTATATATATATATATTTATACCTATATATATTATATATATGTTATATATTTATAAAATATACATATTTATATTGTGTATATATACATCTATACATTGATACATATATATTTTTATATATACACGTATTTATTTTTATGTATATATGCACATATATATCTTATATATGTGTATATATATTAAGAATATATACATTTTTCTATATACTATGTATTATATATATGATATATTATATATAAAATATATAATATAAAATATGTATAATATATGATATATGTAATATGTGATAGATAATATGTATAATATGATATATGAAATATATCATATAATATATAATATCTAATACTATATATAATATATTACATATATAACATATATAACTATATAAATAGTATATGTATAATGTATACTATATATATTATCTATAATATGTATAATACATACTATATATATATATATATATATTATATAAATGTATATCTATTTTTTCTTTGTGCAGAAAAGGTCGCTGGCTCACAAATCCACAAAAATCCAGCCGTGCCACCACCAAAAGTTGTTACTATTTCTGCCCTTTACTCAATAAAAGCATTAATGTTCATTGGTTACACGTTGCACAGGTTTTCTTATTAATTAGTTTTGTATCTTCTGTTGGTTAATGATTCTGTGGCTTGCCATGGTAATTAATTTGCAGGCTCAGTCTTTCTCATCCTTTTGGCTGCTGGGTTTCCTTGGTTGGCAGCTGTGATGTTTCCCTGCTGGAATTACCTTTTCCCCAGTGGGAGCTGATTCTGAGGACTGCCTGTATGAATTTCTTCCTTTTCTCTGGGGCTTTGCCAAATGTCCTCATGGCCCATAAATTAAATTCTGCATCCTTTGTGTCAGCCATCAGTGGTGCATCCTTCTTCCCAGTGTTTCTTACTCTCCCTCTAGGTCTGACATGATTGAAACATATGCAGCCCTGAACTTCAGCAATTCTACTGACAAGTATTTTGGCTTTCTAACACATGGACATAGTGAAAAACGCCAGTCACTTGGTTTTAGAATTTTTAAAAGTTTATTAATAATAAAATGGTTATAAAAATAGTAAGACAGAGTAATAAAAATTTAGAGTTAGGACAGTTACAAGACAATAAAAAGCAAAGAATTACAGATGTCTGGGTGTTTTTGGGCACTAAGCTGCCAAAAACATGCCTTGAACAAAGGAATAACCCTTAAAAGCAATAGGCTGTTGCATATTTGTATACCTCATACATAATGCATAAATTCCTTGCAAATTAAGAATTTTTCTGGTTTTTGTCAACTTCTTCCCCTTAATCCTGGTGGTTCCATAAAGACAGAGAGAAGGTGGAAGAATGTCTTTTCCAGTAAGGAGGCCGTAACTCTTTATGTGCCCTTTCACTGTTATCTCTGTGCAAAGAGTTTCTTGATTATGTCACCTCTTTCTTGAGCTAGTTAAAAAGTATCTTACATAACATAGTTTCTATTTTAACATCATGTTATAACCTAAAAATATATTTAACACACTACTTCAGAGAATTAATACAGCATAACTTTCTAACATTACACATATAATATTCATTGTAATATTTGCAAAAAGCCAACCATAAAATATTAATTTTTCACAGGCATCACAGAGAGCCTGTTGGTTCCTCTGTTTCAACAATTAAATCTCCTTTGTTGTTGATCAGGCTTGAAAGTTACAAGGCTTTAACATTAAAGAACAATCTTTCATAGTAAAAATTTTATATATTCAACGTTTTGCCAATGGCCTGCCTGAGCAATACAGGGTGGTGAGCTGAGCTGAGGGGTGGCCACAGTTTGTGGCTTCAGCAGTCACGGGGAGCCCCTGACCCTGTCTGGGAAGCATCCCACCCTAAAATCTGCTTTTCCAGCTGTGGTCTCAGCAAGGGGGTGAAGCCCAGTAACCACAGCTGGGGACTCCCTTGGAAACACCCAGTGCTCGCTGTGGGTTCTGTGTGGAAAATCAGGGATGTGGTGCCTTGGGCTGGTGTGGGGAAAGCTGCAGGAGAGGAGAGTTCAGCTGCCTGCCCCCAGTGCTCTGAGGCAGATGGAAGTGAGCACTGGGGTCGTGGTTCCATGTGCTGGTTTTGCTTGATCATTGTGATGGAGTTTATAGGGTCATTGAATATCCTGGGCTGGAAGGGACCCACAAGGATCATCCATCCATTCCTGCTCCTGGCCCTGCCCAGGACATACCAACAATCCCAGCCTGTGCCCAGGAGCATTGCCCAAACTCTCCTGGAGCTCTGGAAGCCTTGGGACCGTGCCCATTCCCTGGGCAGTGCCAGCACCCTCTGGGGTAGAACCTTGCCCTGATCCCCACCCCAACCTCCCCTGGCACAGCTCCAGCTGTTCCTGGGTCCTGTCCCTGATCAGAGAGCAGAGCTTGGAGCTGCTCCTCCACTTCCCTTGTGAGGAAGCTGCAGAGCCCTGTGAGGTCTGATCCTCCTCCAGCTCCTGGTGAAGGTTCTTTTGATAACCCTGATTACTGCAGCTGGGGAGGAATTGTGTCCTAGGTGCCTTATGAACCAAAAGCCATTTCTCTTTTCTGCAGTTGCTGCAAACACACAGCTATTGTCACCCACTGGCAGGTGCTCTGTTAGCTACCTCATGAATTTAAATGACGTTTAAGATACAGAACTTTGAGAACTTAAAGAAGCAATTAGTAACTTTTGATTCATGATTTAACAGATGGCCAGATTTAATCTGATTTAATCTGATCAACGCTATTTTGAGCAGATAAGGATTTTGATGAAAAAGAGTGAAGAAGAATCAATGCATTCAAAATAGCCAACTAGATTAAAAGAGTAATTAACTTATTGATTAAACCTTTAGTGGTAGATAGTGAACACCTCTCTGAATCCTCTGTTACCCTGAAAAAAAATATCAGAGTAACACACATGTGATTTGTTTTCAGGCAGAGTTAAAAATATGTGCAGTTGTTTTTTGGGTGCTCATCTATATAAGGTAGGCTTCAAACTGTGTTTTCTGAATAATGTCTCATAATGGATTAATTTAGCTATTGATGGTGGATTTTTAATCAGTTTTTCTGTTTATTTCAACCTTTTCCTCATGTTTTTGCAAAATAATTATTTTCTGCAATCAGCCATGTTATGGGGTAATTAAAAAAAAACCAAAAAGCCCAGTCATCTAGAAGTACAGACAATGGAAAAAGATTGAGCCCTAGTTGAATCAATTTTTTAGGGTTTTGTTTTATGATTTCTTTGGATAAAATCCTTCCCCTTTTCTTTATGACTTTGAAAACTCCTTTATTTAATATGATTTCCAGTACCTTAAGGGAGCCTACAAGAAAGTTGGAGAGAGCACCTGGTGACAGGACAACGGGGAATGTCTTCAAACTAACAGAGAGTAGGTTTAGATTAGATATTAGAGAAAAACTATTTACTCAGGGGGTGGTGAGGCCCTGGCACAGGTTACCAAGAGAAGCTGTGGCTGCCCCATCTCTGGAAGTGTTCAAGGCCAGGTTGGACAGGGCTTGGAGCAACCTGGGATACTGGAAGGTGTCCCTGCCATGACAGGGGGCTGGAACTAGATCTTTAAGGTCTCTTCCAATCTATACCTTTCAATTATTTGACCATTTTTTTTTCTTTCTATAGGCTTTTATAAAAATAAAAAAAGAAAAGTTTACTTTAGGCTTTGTTTGACAAAGGCAATGAGGGAATGTGAGCACTTTGAATGAAGATGTTTGCTGGAAAAATGAGAATGTGCTTTCTAGAGATGCCTAAGGTGGGGAGCAGAATTGCTCCAGTCTTTTCCTGATTTAATCAGACAGCTGCTGGAGGTGTTGGTCATTTTCTGCTGTCTCTTCATAAGTGACATCCACTGTCTGGCTTTTCTGTGGAATGGGGAAGTGTTGTATTGCTTTGTTTGGACTATTTAAAACACTGATATTGTTTTGAGAATGCCTTAAAAATGGTTTAGAAGTTGTAATATCTATTACTTTCTTTTGTTGAACCCTCCTTGTTACAGCTGTGGAAGCTGTTGAGTTGTAAGGCAATAATTTTATAAACTGACCTCAGGGAGGATACAGTCAGCAGTGCTTTGGCTTGCACATGCCTCAGTTACTCACCCAAGCACCACTTATGTGGGAATATTAATGCACTTTTCTCCATGGTTTTGTCTTGTAGGCTGGTGGAGTTGCTGGTGTGTGTGTTGACTTGATCCTTTTTCCCCTGGATACTGTAAAAACAAGACTTCAGAGTCCTCAAGGATTTAGGAAAGCTGGTGGTTTTCGTGGCATCTATGCTGGCGTTCCTTCCACTGCAATAGGATCCTTTCCAAATGGTAAATTTTCTTTGGATGATACTTTGTCTTCTTTAGTTAGTAATTTATGTCACATAGGACATTTGTCTCTGTGACTTCCTCTCCAATGGATGTTGGATTCTGTAAGTCCATGTCCAGCTGTGAAGAGCACTTTCTAGAATTTCAGCATTGAGCAAGCTTGAGCAAGACTGGAGTGAAGGCTGCTGCAGGTTTGCTCTGAAAAGCAACTCTAATTCCTTGGAAGCATTCCTGGATATAAGCCTGTCCTTACTTACAGGAGCACACTGAAGCATTTCTGGGTGCTGAGGAGGGCTTGAGTCTTGCTTCTCCTGGACCCTAGTGTCATGACCCACTCTTTCTTGGCACTGGAAATGAATGGAACTTCAAAGTGCTTGAGCACTGCAGGTGTTTGAGTTAATTGCCCTGGAGATGCTCTGCTCATCTCCCTGAAACAGCAACTGCTTAAATTGTAAAGATATCAGAATACTTTTGAAACTAAGGCTTTACAAAAGTAGATACTTTTAGTCCCTGCAGAGAAAAGGCATCTGAAATTCCTGATGCCTTTGTCCATTTTGTCTTTGTAGGTAGGGATGAAAAAAGAGCAATCTGTGCTGTCGGATGTAAATGTTAGGAGAACTTTGCTGACAAATCCACTGACACCTTCAGATGTTTGATGTCCTTCATAAGGTGATATAAAAAAATTCAGTTCTTTATCTTGGCTGCTCTGTTATCTCCTTTTGAGGTGATAAGCATCTTTTGATTAGCAGAAGGCAATTCACATGGCCCTTCTCTACAATTAAAATCTGTTCCCCCGCAAGACATGTCATTTTTTTCAGTATTTACATCTCCAAAATCTGCACTGTAGTTTTATCTTTCCAACGTATGACTGAGAACTGAAATTATCTTTAGGAAAAGGAATAACCCTTAAGGTGTAAGTGCCTTTGTAGTTGACGGTTGCAGTGAATAAACACAGCTCAAGTTGCTGTGCTCAGTTTAGTTTTGTGCATTTCTTGTTCACTGCACAGAACTTTTACAAATCCTTTAGAAGCTTGAAAAAAATTTTATGGAGCTAAATTCAAAATATTTAACTGACAATAGTTAGGAAGAAGTTACTAATTAACTGCTACTGAAACAGTTTTGCACATTGAAGGATAACAGAATCAATTTATGTATTATCAATTTAGGCTTTTTGGGGTTGTTTTTCTTTTCAATAATCAACTGATTTGTTTATTTTTCCCTTCCTCCCCTCCTCAAGAAAAGGACCATTCATTCAATTCAACCAAGAGACAGCCCTTCTATCTATGGATATGGAAGATACCAGTTTTTCAAAGTGTGCTGGACATCCACAGCTAATTAAATCTTTCTGTAGGTCACTACTAAATGTGGCCTGGAGTCCTGAGACCTTCAATATTAATGGGAGGTTTGCCAGGGTAGCCAGAAACGTAAACTTCTGAAGGGATTTTCTCACAGATTCTGTTGATACTGTTGTACTATTTTGATGTAAAAATATTACAGCCCAGTGGTGGTGGAACAGTGCAATGATTGCATGTATTCTTGAATTTCAGCTGCTGCTTTTTTTATCACCTATGAGAATGTGAAATCCATGCTGCCCCATGGATCTTCCTCTTACTTGGCCCCTGCAACACACATGGTGGCTGCCTCCCTTGGGGAAGTGGTAAGAAGGAAATTCATCTATTGTGTGTCCAGGGGAGGGGAGGAAGCCATTCAGTTGTGGAAACTCGGGTTTGGTGTCATATCTTGTGACAGTTCTTACAGCAGCCTGGTTTGTCACTGTTGGCACAGTGTCTGGGGCTGGGTGTTGAGCTCTAAACACCCCATGCTCTTCCTGCCAGCCCTGGCCACCTCTGCTCTCCTGGTTTTGGCACAGCACTGATAAAATGGGCTGCAGATTGTCTCTACAGGTTTGAGGTAAGGAAATGGGCTGTATGGAAAACAAACAGTCTTTTCTGGCTCTTTTGTAACTTAAGCTTAGCTGATGGCATGGTGCAGAAAAATCTGTTGTGTTTGTGGTTCAACTGTCTGCTTTTATTAACTGACTTTTTAATTTTCTTTCCTGTGGGGGCTTAGCTTAGCTAAGCCACCAGGAGAGTGGAGATGCCATTTATTCAGCTGAACACCAGGTGCCTCACTACTACAGCAGCACAGCCTGGCTATTCCCCATGGGAAGCAGCTCAGCTCTCCCTGCTCTCTGTGGAATCAGCTTTGACATCCAAGTAATATTCTTCTGTGGAAAATGTTACTGATTAGATTGAATGAGATTTAGCCAGGAAACTTAATTTAACATACCAACTACATGAAGACAGATGAGTGCAGCACCTATAACCACTCTGGTAGGGGTAGATAGGAGGTGATAGAGGTAGGACTGGGTGGGATTTCTTTGTGTTGCTGCCTCAGGTGGATTCTTTCTGAGCTTGGTTAGAGCCTGTGCCATCAGGTTGTAACTTCTAACTTAAGGCCATGCACAGAACTTATTTCCATGAAGATTCTCTAAAGGCTATTAAAAATCAGCATGAGGTTGTTTACCACCAATGCACAGCCCTAAAACTCCTTGTTTGCCTGATGTGTCTTGGAACAGCAGATCCAGGAGGTGTTTTGAGCTTCTCAAGTGCTGTTGCAGAATCAAGCAAAATGGCAATGAGGCTCATCAAGAGGTGCCAACACTTTGCAATAAAATCCACCAGAAGAAAAAGTCTCTTCTTTGTGGAATAGTTTATTCATGGTACACTCCCTGTGCCTGTGAGAATCCTGTGAGAAAATTGCAACCCAGTAATTGAATCTGCAGTAGCCAAAGCCCAGTTGGCTACAGATGACTCTTTCCAACAGAACCTGTTGCCATTTGTTCCCTGTGCTGGTCTGTGACCTTTACAGCTCAGGCACTTGCTGGATTTGTGTTGGGGCTGGTAGAGGTGGTGGAGCACAGGTAAATGAGCTGCTCAGGGCTGTCTCACGTGCTCTGGCTGCTCTGAGGCCAGAGAAATGTGTAATGGTAGGCACTGAAATGGCAGAGTGGCTTTATGGTGTGAGAATTACAATGCTGTAACAGCCATTTTCCACCCCATTTTCCTGTTTTTGATAGCTTTACTTCTCCTCTTGGAGTGATGGGTGTGAGGAGAGAACTAAGCTCTAAAATAACTGATACTTGATATTTAGAGATAGATATTTAGAGATTTGCTACAACAAATCTGTAATAAAATACCACAAAGCAAGACCTTCTCATATATGTTTTATGTGAAGTGTTAGTTGAGCAACAGAAATATATAAACTAGTCCAGATTGCATCAGAGAGAAAGTTATAATTACAGTTTTATTGATTAGTCATTAAGTTTCAATCAGGGCATAACCACTGGGACTATTATTTTGTCAGTAATTTTTTTGATAATATGTACTTTTTTCCATTTTATACTTCATGATTTAAATTGCTTTTAAATGTGAAGCATTAAGCTAAAGACTGTCATATTAGGATTCTTAATGCATATCTTTGCATTTCCACACTGTTTTTTTACAAAACAGAGAAATTAAAATTTAGAGCAAGAAAGTGTTGATGCATTTCTAGGTTTGCTGTTCCTTCACTGGTGAGTATAAATGAGTCAGATACCTTCTTGTGCATCAATAAAATGTGAGTTTGTGCAAATCTTAAACGTGTGTGTGCTGACTGATTTGTGTTTTGAATGTGATCTGTTAAAAATAATAAAATAGGTAAAGAGGAAGAGATAAAAATGTTGCTTCAAGATATGATAGAATACATGTGAGAAATTGGTCAAATGGGAACTTCTAGTTTTTTAAAACAGCCACTTTTCTGTATTGTTTACAGGCTGTGGAAATTTACAGGAGAAACAGTCCCCAGGAACTGGTTTGGTCCATTTTTCCAGTTCCAGGCTGGGAGAGACAAAGCCAAGCAATAAAAAGGCAGGAGTAGTAGCAGTGTTTGTTGGTTTGTTTTTTTTTTTTTCCTTTTAGGCAGGAGGAATATAGAAAGTTAATCTCATCTCCCAGAGTGAGATAAAGTACATGCACAATCTGACACTGCTAAGCATAATTATTTCTTCCTACAACTGAATCTCGCTGTATAGAGACTCTAACTATCCCATGATATATTAAAAACTGCTTACAAAAGCACATCCAAAACTCTAGAGGGCAGATACATGTTGTATCATCTCATCAAGGAAGGAGAAGGTTGAAGGATACATGAGTTTTCAATGGGGGAAAAGCCCTTATTATACCACTTGTGTAACTGAAATCTGGAGATAGAAAACACACTTACTGCATCCAGGACTTTGGAATTTTTCATCTTGACTCTGCTTTGCCCTGTATGTTTAGTCTGCCTGTATCTTTAGAGTGAGCTGCCAAATGTGCTTGGAAAACATGATATCATAGGGAGTGGAAAGGAAAACCAGATGTTCTGGAATTTTACTTTTAATATTCTAAGGTGGTACAAGTAACTCTGAGAAGGAGCAGCATTTTTAAGCTCCTAGTGCCTATTTTCAGTAGTAACCAGGTGTGTCTTGCAGGCCCAGAGTTAACTGTACAGATTTTTTAATGTCAGTTTAATATGAGTGTGTATATTAATTACAAGCAACTTTCCTGCATAGAAGTTCCCCCTCTGAGCCTCTCCCACCAAGCTCCTGCAAATGTGATTTTATGGGACAAGTTTAAGATTGTTCCTGTTTGACCAATGAGGTTTCACTCAGGAGTGCCGAATTCAGCACAGCTAATTTGGATTCAGCACAGATAATTTTACATCCCTTTTCCATGGAGATGAGAATAAAGTTGTTTGGCTCACATTCCAGAGAAGGGAGCTGACAACAGCCCATTCCCATCTAATATTTAGATATTGTTATGGTTACAATATGAGCTTTGCAGGATATTAGTGAAAGTTTTGGGTTGTTGCCTGTACATTGTGGGTTCACTCTTATCTTTCTGACCTTTTGTTCTCGATTAGCTATTTTGGATGACATTGTCTTTCTTTTTTTTTCCCCTACTTTGCAAGACAGCAAACTACCTTGACTTCCAGAGAGGAAGTGTAGGGGAGGACTGAGGGCCAGCATGGGAGGGAGATGTCCTATTCTTTTGGCAGCTGCTGGGAATGACCCTGGCTCTGGATCTTCACCAGCTGAGGTCACTGAGCTGCTTTTGTCCTTGTGCAAGTTTTTAGAGTACTTCAGGATTAAAATTTTCCATTTTCAAATCTGGAGATTTGAAAAGCTCAAAAATTTGTCACTTCAATGGGGAGAGGGGATCATGTGACTCCACAGGGCAAGGTGAGGACAGGTATTTCAAGGTGAAATTCCAAGTTCACTTGGAATTCCAGTGTGTTACCACTTGAGTGACTTCTGTGATAACAGCAAAGTGTGTGGTTCATCTATGATTAGCATCTGACCCTTCAAATTAATAACTTTGGAATTTTTTTATCTGCTGTTGGGTTGTATCAAATAGGAAAACTTCTTAATGCAGGAATTATCTTTCTGGGGATTTAATTTACCCTTTTCTTCTAGTATGAACTTGTTATTAGAAGAAGCAAGCTCAAATCAAGCAAGTTTACAGTTTTGGAAATCATTATTCTGTAAAATGACATTTGAAGTGTGCTTTTAATTCCTACAAAAGAGGAACATGTATGTTCTACCTTACTTTATGCTTGTGGGGTTTTTTTTCTATATAAAGAGGGGCATTCTAGACATGGTGGACAACACTGTTGTCTGCCTCTGTCCACAAATCACCCACTTCATCCCTCTGCCCTGGCAGTGTTGCTTGGAACAGTTAACTAGTTTCAGTTTAAGAGAAGAGTGGGAATCTCCAAAAGTATATTGGTGTGAATTCCAGGAGAGTAACTGGCTAGGTCAGAGAAGAAAGTTGTTATTAATGCCTGTTCCGAGGAAAAGGCAGAAGCATGAGTCAGACAAATCTGCAGAGTAATGGAATGAAAATCTCCAGCAGGGTAATTGGCCAGGGCTTTACAGCATGGTAAGCTCTGGAAGATCAACTTGCAGGAGCCCAATCTGACAGAAACAAGGCAGCCACTCACATCAGACATTAAGTTAAGATTTTAGGTATTTCAAACTCTAAAACTTGCAGTGTTGGAAGATGTGACTTTTCAGTTCAACAGGAAAGTTGGACACTCTAGGGAGAGCTGATTTTATTTCAGCAAAGAAGCAATAAAGTACTTATGTCTAGACTTTGGGCTAATGTCTTTGAATATTCTAGCTCTTTTCTAAAAACTGAGCTAATAAATGGACAAAACTTCGTTTTGTTCTTTGCATCCTATCTCGTCTTAAGCAGTGTGGCATGTGCTGGCAGATTATAAGTAGTGTGCAAATGACAGCAGTCAAAGTGTGATAGGACCTTTTCCACAATACTGAAACTTTTTTTTTTCTATTTTCACTGATCAGTGCCAGTCATTTTAGCTGTGAGTGTGCCTTTTGTGCTGTGCAAATCTGGCTGCACACAGGCTTTGAGATAGGGAGTACTCTGACCCTGGCAAGATGAGCAGTGGTGGGGAGTACAGCAATGTAGGTGGTCTTCTGAATTAATCGTGGTGGGGTTTGAAATATTCTTAAATTAATCTATGTGAGGTCAGGTCTGCAATACAGATGCTGTGGGATTTTTGCCAAATCCTCATGCAGAAGTAATGGTTAGGAGATGTTGGGAAGGTGAGACTGCTGCCTTTGAGAGGTAGTGGAGAAAGAACAGAGAACGGATGGAAACTCAGAGCAGAGGTTGGGAATTGGTTGTAAATAAAGATGAATGGGGACATGAATCCACAAATGCTGCCAACAAATTCATCATGCAATTAGATGCTGAAACAGCTAATTAAGAACTGTCAAATCCCTAGCTAGCCACCCACACTGAACTTCTCTTGTATGCTCCATGCTAACTGCATCTTCTTCATCAGCTGCTCTCCCCACCCTGCTTTGTGTTACCTGCTAGGTTCAGGGCTTAGAGAACATGCTGCTTTCAGTACAGCTTGATGGTTGTCATGTCTTTTGATCACAGGGCTGATAATCAGTTGATTTAAAAGTATTTGTAGCTCAGAGTATCTTCAGAGGAAAGAAAATTTGGATTAAAAAGTTGTAAGTGAGAAGTAAATAATTTAAAAATATTTCCTGATGGATTGCCTGACTTACTGTGCAAGTCAGTTTTGGAAATGTTTGAGACACTTTGGAATAAACTTACCTTAACCAATGTTCTATGCAGAGTTTGTCAGGGATAAGTCTGAATAGCTCCATATGTGGACAAGCCCGTAATTCTTCAAGTGAAAAGGCTGAAGGAAAGAGTAAGGGATCAATTAAAGGAAAAATACTTAATAAAATACAATGTAGTTGAAATTTCCATGTTCTGGGCCAGTGTAACCCCAAGAGAGTGAGCAAATTGCAAAATACTAGTCTTCTTTCAACAGGAGACTTAATGTGTTTTCAGAAAATACTGCCTGTGTTCTCTTGCCTGGAATCTCATTACTGTCTGTCCTCCTGTAACACAGCCTGACCCCACTTGGCTGCTTGGAAACAGTTTTATGCTGGATGGGATGCACCACACCACTTTTGCTGAAAGAACGGTTTGGCTGCTGGATTTAATGAGTTCTTAAGCCTTTTAAAATAAATTTAACAGACTTTCATGCTGAAAGTGTTGCTGGAATAGATCGGATCATGCAGATGGTTCTGTACATTGATTGACTTAAGGCTCTTTTTTTTCTTAGGTTTTAAAGATTTCTGTCTTTAGATACGGTAGTAATTTATGATTCAAGCATCCACCAGGTTAAGGAAGATTTTTTTCAACTTATTCAGCTGCCTGATTTTACTGCTTGAGTTTAAACCAACTGCTTGTGATTACACTGGGGAAATTCAAAATCTCTGGGATGCAGTTTGTGCTGGAGTACAAGAGGTGTGTAACATCAGGCTACTTCTGGTAGGTTTTAGGTCTAGTTTTAAAAAGGAAACAAAACTCTACATTGCTTAAATGTTAAAAGACCAATGTTAAAAGATTTATGCAAAGCACATAAACTTTCAAAACATCTGCAGTGAGAAGTACTTCTGCAAAGAAGTTTTTAGTATCAGCCCTGTCAGATTCACAAACTTTATCTGTTCTCTGCCTGTCAGCTGATGTAACTGGAGTAAGATTTCTCCTTTCTGTGAGCAGAGCTTGGCACAAATTCCCACTGCTGGAGGACAAAAGCTTTCTGAGGTGTATCTGACATGGCTAAAGGAAAGGTAGGCAGGGAACCCACAGCAGGGTTTGCTGGGAATGGATTTGGGCAATTGAAGAGCCATGTGTGGGGAAGGAAATCTGAGAGGGGCAGAAGTCCAATAGCCCAGAGAGGGTTCCAGAAATGATGGATGAGGAGCCAGCTGGGGATTTCAGGCAGCTGAGGTGGAAAGGCTCAGCCAAGATGGCCATTGTGAAGGAACAAGTGTGTGGTGGTGTAGATGATGGCTCTGAAGCAGGAAGGAGGCAGCTCTGGAAAGGAATAAAACAGAGCTGTCATAGATTTGAAAATGACAGGATGAAATAAATCTGCAAAACAGCTCTGCAGATTCCAGGTAAAGCCATCTAAGGTGGGAACATGGAAGAAGTTGAAAGTGTTTGTGCAGAAACACCAGTTTTCCAAATGCTTGTGACATTTGGTCCCTGTGAATGGTCTCATCTCTGAAATAATATGTTGTTAAGCTCTGGGAGGTGCTGAGATCTGAGGGATCTTGCTGGGTGAGATTGTTCTTTGAAGAAATGTTCCCTACCAGCATACAGGGGAACTGCAGTTAAATTAATGAAGACCTTGTTGTGTCAGTCAGAGGAAAAGATGGGACAAAGACCTTGGCATTGTCTAAACTTTCCCAACCAGAGCCCATTAGTCAAAACTTGTTCTCTCCATGGGGTTTAAATTAGGAGTGGAGTCACCTGTTGATGACCCCAGCAGCTTTACACAGGACTGGGTTTCACTGTGCTGGAAGGGCACTCTGTGCTGTGGGGAGGAAATTAAGATTTAGCATATTCTGAGGCTTTGTGCTGAAGGTGAGCACTTTCCCTGGGGCTGGCATTTAAAGAGAGTGGACAGTACATGTAGGGGACAGTTTCTGTCATCCCTGGAGGCAATTCCCTCATTAAAACAGGAGTTAACACTTCAATTCTGGGTTCTCTGTGCTCTAGCAGCTAACACAGCCTGCTGACAAGCACATATAGAAGGACTTGTTCACAACTGCAGTTGTGACCCACAGTGAATTACTGACCAGACAAACTTGTATTTTTGTTCTGTCTTTCTCAAAAGGGCAGCAATTATTTAGATGAAGGTTTATTGGTGGTTGAAATGTTTTGGGTCTGTGATTGCAGCAGTTCAGATGCTCTGTCCAAGGAATATATGAAACCATATATATGAATATGAGGATATTTCGTGTTCCTCCTCTTTTCTGCTCGTTTTCCTGGTGGTGGGGAGGGTGAGGCAGTTCATCTTCCATCTGCAGCTCACAGCTTATGTTCCCTGCTAGCTGTTTCCAACCCTAGAGCTGTGACCACAGTTAGAAGCAGTTATTTGGAGGATGAAATACTTTGCTAATCTCATAATATTGCATTCGTTTTTCCCTTTGTTGAAGAGGGGCATCCCAGGGAGAGCTGAAGAACCAAGCATAAATTTACAGAGTTTGGAGAGGCATGGAAAACTGCAGTGCTGAATTCAAGTTTTGTTGAGGGCCTTTGATATGAACCAAGAGGGAAATTTCCCCTTTATTCTCCAGATCCAGAGGAAATCGGTGCAATTTAAAATTTTTAAATTTTAAACTTGCCTATTATTTTAATAATTCAGTTATCTGAGAAAGGGAAAAGGACGTTTTTCATGTTTCAGATTAAAAATAGTACCTTCCTACTTAGAAGGGGGCATTTGACATAGAAACTGAGATGTTCAGATTATGACATATTAACCTATTTTTAGAAGCAGCATTTTTTTAATATTTAAAAAACCCCTTGAAACAGAACACACAGAAAATCAGCAACAAAGCAAACTTGAGCTCCAAGGTAGCTTTTGTCTGCAGCAGTATAGTCAGGGCTAAAGCAGGTTACACTTAAAAACCCAAAAAATCCCAATTTATTGCTGCTTCTCTTTGAACAGGATCTTAGAGTTGTTCTATTTTTCTTGCTTATTTTACATTCTGTTCAGCAAGCAATCCTTCTGACCTTCAGAAATGGGGTGAGAGATTAGGATAACATATGTCTTTTGATAAATCATAGCATCTTTGTTGTTGTCATTTTTGTGCAGCAGCTTTTCCTCCCTAATGGGTTAGTGATTATTTTGCACAGGTATTGTGAGGTTTAGCCTAAAGTTTCTGCTCTCTGGATGCAAAATTTTATGGTGTCATAAATAATATTATTTGATTAAGAATCAATTTATGCAAATGACATTTAAGAGAAACTGCCCCAGGCATATTCCTTTAGTTTTGTGATAAGTATTGAAATAATATGGGGAACATCAATTAAAGCTTCCCAGCCTACCCGGGCAGATAAAGTCCCTAAAATTAATATCCTGTTTGAGAAATTTAAATATCGAAATCCTTTAGAAAGGTTTTTAAATGGTTTAAAGCTGAAACAAAATACAAGATTTCTGGAGCTTTCTCCATGTTTCTCTACTTAATTTTCAATTAAGTAGAGAATTTAATAATTTAGCTATGCAAGGCAGAGTTTTGCTCGGAGTCACTGAGTGCAGGTTCCTAAATCACAAATTCCAGAATAGGGCTTTGTCCTGAGTACCCTTCTCCTGCTGTGGAGCAGAATGGCTGGCTAATTAATAAGTGGGAAAATATTTGGTCTTGATGCTCAGTTAAGCCCAGGTTAGTGCAGAGAACAGTCCAGCTCATTAGCCAGGAGCTCATCCTGCCAGAAATGGGGCTCGCTCTTCAGCAGGCTCTTACAGCAGGGCTAATATGTCTCTTGATAAAGATAACAAGTGCTCAGACTTGATGGCTGGGGGAGCTTTTGGGAGTGTGAGTCAGACCATCAGCTGTTATGGTCTGACCATCAGAATTTATGGGCAATTCTGACCATCAGAAATTATGGCACCTGCTCTGTCCTCTTCCAAATATTCCTGGGTACAACTCGTGCACAGTTAGTGGTCAAACTGTAGTGGAGGTGCCTAAAAGCAAAATGTGTGTGTTATCTTTGATTCTCTACCAAACCCTACAAATCCAGCCAGGGGGAAAACACTTTTCCTGGAGTACAAAGGGTGGAAGGAAAAGGCTGTTAATCCAAATAAGATATGTTAATATTTGGATCATAATATGGCACTGAAGACTAGGAGTTGTATTCTTTTCTGAAGATGTTGGCATTGTCCCTTTGCCCTGAGCCTCTGTGTAAGCAGAACTATGCCCCTTTTGTTCTTTTTTATTATATAAAGAAAAGTGCTGGATATTGTGCTGAATTAGATGAATCTGCCCGATTCTGAACAGCTGCTCCAACTTTAGGTGGGATTGGCCCCATGCAGAAGTTCCAATTTTAAGATCAGGTGTTTCCAGTAAACTTAGTGAGCCCATAGGAAAGGCTTTGGGCAGGTTCCTGGTGCTATTTACAGCAGATCTGATTTTCTGTTTGCTACAGCCACATTTATACTGAAACAAACTGTTTCAATTGGTATGTATATATATATATATGTATATGTAAAGTTTCTTGGCACTTTGGAGACTTTATTTGCACTGGTCATTCTTCAGAACAACCAGGACAGTCTGGTTCCAACATAAATCCCACCAGGAGATGGCAGCGTTGGTTCGTGCAAGGGGTACCCAAAAGTTAAAACGCTTTTCCCTCGACTGACAGTGGAAAGGAATTACCTTAATTTAATTAGAACATACACGGTCTTAGCAATACATAGATAAATGTTAATGAAATACACCTGTTTTTAGCTTTTGTTCCTGACTGGCTAATGCAAGTCAGTAAATTAAAATTAAATTTAAAATGCACTTAGGTTTTTGTCTGGGTGCTGGAGTCACCCTCTGACCCAGTAAATGATTTGAGACAAGGATTTTGAAATTCAGTACCCAGTTGCTCAGAAGTGATCATAGCATTAAAAAGATGGAAAGGTAATAGGTGCTAATATTGTAATTTCTGCACACCTGCTCTGTAAACTATTAACAGCTTTGCTTGTAGCTGTAAAATCAGGTCTTCCTATAGCTTAAATTTGAAAATTCTTGAGCCTTTTGTTTCAGTATTATTGTCTTCCTGCCCTTGTGGTATATATAGATGTTCATTGACAGTGTGCTGCCTGACCTGGTAAATAAAGAAGGAGCTTATAGGGCAGCACCTGAACTTTCCCAGGATCCTGATTCAGTCTTTTTGCTCCCATCAAAAGATGGGAATAGCCCCTGGCTCACTGGGAAAATGAGTGTGGCCCCTGTCAATGGGGTGCTGTTGTCTGATGCCCTAATGTCAGCTGGGGTGGCTGTGAGCCCACTGCTGGACCCTCTCTCTGGCTGGCTCTGGATGTTCAGCACAGAGCTCATTTGTCACAAGGTCACCCCCAAATCCAGCAGGATGCACCAGGAACACCCTGAGCCTGGTGGCTGTATTGTGCTCCTCTGTGCCAAGCAACAGGCTACATCTGTGTGAACTCCAGGAGATTAAAAAGCAGTTTCTCCCTGGGACCTTGGTGATTAGGGAGCTGATTGTTATTGAGCTGTGTTATTGTCAGTGTTCCATGTCTGTTAATCCTGTGGTGGATGCAGGTGGAAGTGTGAGTGTGGGACCTCACCCTTCCTGCGCCAACTGCTCAAAGCTTTCACATCTGAAAATTAAAGTGTGGACTCTCAGTGCAGTGTTGCCATACTGGTGCTGCTTGAACAGCCTTGCCCCAGAAAGCACAGCCTGGAGAGGTGCATTGTGTTCTCTCACCTTGGGCAGGATTACCTGGAGGGTGCTGCAGTGATGGGATCTGAGTGTGAGAGAGTTGAGATTCTTCTGCACCCGCCAGCCAGGCTGGTACTTTTTTAATAAGATACATGTGAACTTAATCTTGCATACTTCCCTTCAGAGCCCTGCTCTCCACATCAAAAGCCTGCTGGGGTTGTTGTTGATAGGTGCATGTGTAGGAACAAACAAGGTAGCACTCTGTAAGTTCAGGAGCACAGTGGAAATGTCACCGTGCAGTTCTGATGTTGGCAGCTGCACCTCGTGGCTTTTTGAATACCAGAAGTGCCCTGTGGAACCAATCTGACAGCACTGCCCAGGTGACATGAGCCTTTATTTCCTTTCAGAACAGCACAGTGTAATCATTGTTTTTGTTCTTGTGCAGCCACAGACTCCCTTGGAAGCGCAAATTCAAATGGAAGAAACATCAAAGCTAATTTGAAATGAATGCACCCCAAGTAGTCGGGGGAAATGGAGACATTACTTTGTAGCCACCCTTCTCCTGCCAAAACTGCAGCACCCCAGATGTCAGGAAGCCACGCTGAGCTCTTTGTCTGGTCTTGATTGACTAGATTGTTTTCATCCCAGCCTTTTTAAAGCTTTCCTCCTGCCTCCATATTTTTAAGGAATAAAAAGCTAATATAAGGACACGGAGTGTTATGAAGCATGAAGTTCTATAAATATTTATGCTGAACTATCAAAAAAACTTGACAGTTCTTATTTTCTTGACAGATTGGGGTCACTTGTTATTTTTGACCCTGAGAATTGAAGAGCACATGGAGTTAGATCTGTTTGTAATGACTTTTGGATATTGTTGTCCAGTAAACTTGTATGAATGTAACAAGATAACAGATTTTTTTCTTGGTATCTTTGTGAAAATGAAACTTAAACCTTGTACTGTTTTACCCACAAATGACCACTCAAGTTACTGTGTTTGTGCAATCTCCAGTGAATTCCTGTACTTTCTTTGGCACACATGGATTTCCCACTTAGCTGCTTGGTTTGCCACTTCAGATGGACAGCTTTCACCTGGGCTGCTCTGCACTTGAAGTGCTCTGTGATCACCTTTGTGTCTGGGAACTACAGTGTGTTCCTGAGCCCAGCACAGGGTGGTCTCAAGGCAGGCAAAAATCTGGCAAAGCCCTGTGGGATCTGCAGTGTTTTGTCACCTGTCCCATCACTGCTTTAAATATCCCTGGAGCCAACTGCAGACAAACTCTGCCTAAAATTTTAAGTGCTGATGAATAGGCATTTTCTAGAGAGATGAGAGGCTCGTAACTCCCACACTTCAGGATCCTCATTCTGTGAAACGATGTGCACACAAGCTTAACCCCTACCTCAAGCCAAAGCGGCAGGTGAATATTTAAAATCCAAGCCTGGCTTTTTTCAGCAAAGCTGGAGCTTTTTGACAGCAGCCACGTTATTACATCCAGCTGCAGAGTCCAGTAAATTCATTTTGCAGGAAGGGATCAATCCAGTGCTTTACCTTGAATGAAGCATGGTGTGTATTTTAAGGTAAACCTTGGAATATGTTGTGTCTAAAGCTGACCAGAATGGCTCCCACTATCAGTCACTAGAGGGCACAAAGGAATTACCAAAGAAAGAAGTTTGTTGGTCTTACAGTCCTGAATCTCCACTTTAAATCTGTGAAAGTGTGGGGGGAACAGTCCTGTGGAAAGGGAACAGTCAGTTCCTGTGACTGCCAAAAGACAGTGTGGATTCAAATTTTGGTTTTATCAATGCTTTTATCAACTCAAATCTACTGCTGCTTTCAAAGTTCAGGTTCTTTCGCAGGTTGCCTGTCTCATACGGGTTCCATCCGAGGTTGTCAAGCAACGGGCTCAGGTTTCTCCTTCCTCGAGCACTCTCCGGATTCTCTCCCACACCTTGTACCACGAGGTGAGTCCAGAGCAAAATTCCTCAAAATTTTCATCCTTCCCACTCAGTGCCATACACATCCAGAAGCATCCCTACAACTTTATTGCAGTTCTGTGCTTTCCCAGCACTTTTCCATCTAGTCTCATGTTATGATCAAGGAAACCAAGCCCCCACCTCCCCCGGGGCATGCTCCAAGCAACTCTTTTTTTCTCCTCCTTTTATATGGGATACCTACATTTAAAGATGAGGGGGAAAAAACTAAAAAAAAGGGATTTAGCTTCCAGATTCCAAAGCTCTGCTTGTATTTATGCAAACAGTCCTTGTCTAGGGCAGCAGCACATCGAGTCTGTGTGTAGTTTGCTGAATGGTTCCCAGTTTTTGAAGCAGGCTTTAGAGGGGATGTCCAAAAGGCACCATTTCAGAGAGGCTCTGCAGGAGCCAGGAGGAATTCTGGAAATGAGTGCTCATCCAGTATTACTTACTTTTGAAAAATAAGGGCCTTTGTCTTCTTTTCAGGAGTTATATTGATCCCTCCTGTGAAACCCTGTTCATGTCTGTTTTAGCAGAGTTTCACAAGGGGGGATTTTCAAGCTGTGTTCCATAAGAGAAAGCAGCTCCTGAAAACAGTGTGAGGAAAAATATTATAATACATTTTCTGAGTGTAAAACCCAGGGAAAGGAAGACATAAATATGACCTTCAAATGATCCACTTGATTTTTATTTGCTTTCAAATGGAAACTGTTGTGATAACCCTGCACAAGAGGGTCACTAGAACTTCTTTCTCTGACTTGATTATGCTTTAAAAGCTGATTCTGTCAAAACCATATGTTTTTCCTTTTCCATATAGCTGGCCAGAGAACCATAAGCCTTGCCAAATACTTAAGTGCCCTATAATAATAAACAACATAATTTTATATACACTTATTTTATATAAGTTTTAATTGTCTTGAGTATTTTCAGTTGGTTAAAAACATAAAAACATTTGTCTTGATAAAGGCTCTGAATCAAGGCTAAAGAGGTGAAAATAAAACCCTCTGGCACTGTAAATAATCAAATACAGTATACAGTGTTATAATCACTACAGTCAATTTGAAGCTGAGGTGTGACACTTTAAGGCTGTAATGCTTGCCTCATAATCACCAATAAATTGTGGTCTTTGACAAACTCATTCCCCTGGATGATGCTTTCTTTTGTTGCTTTACAGGGCATTCAAGGACTTTATCGGGGTTATAAAAGCACCGTACTAAGAGAGGTAAAACACTTGTCTTTTTCTCTTTTAGCTTTTTTTAAATTGCTTCCTTTGCCTCAGTTTTCTAACAAGAGACAATAGTACAATTGAGATTAGTTGCTCTAACCTTAAGCTCTAAATCCCAGCATATTTCATTCTAGGTAAGTTACCAGCCTGTAATTTAAATAGAACACTGATAATGAGCACTAAGAAAACCTTGGATACATGGAAAAATTAATTTGCCATCCTCTCTCCCAGTTCTGTTGCTGCTGAATTGAAAAAGGATGGAAAGGTATATGTTAACATGAGAAAACCATAAACTAAAGTACTGGAAACTTTCTCAAGTCTTGTGATTGCATCATGTGAACTATATATGCCAACAATGGTGAACTGGTGGCATCAGGCCAAGTTTAGCACAGACAGATTTAGGCTTTCTTTAAATATATTCGTCAGCAGATGCCAAGGGATTGTTTGTCATCTGTATATAAAGAGGATTGTGCTCTCTCTATTTTTTTCTTATTTTTTAATGCGTGAAAGAAATGCATTTAGTCTGTAGATTTGATATGGCATTACTTAACTCTGAATCAGAAGTATTTCACTGTTAGGAAAAAAAATAGGGCTAAAAATATTTTGGCCCACTCAGATAATAGTTCCTAAAGTAAAATCTTGTCATAAATGTACTGTGAATTCCAGGATTAGTGTCATGGAAGTGCTTGATAGGCTGTGTTAACTGGGGGAAGTTTATAAAATAAGTAGAAAAACCTACTGATAAACTCCCTGTTTAAAATTATTTCAGTATCAGATCCCAAGAGATCATCTTTTGACAAAACAGAAGTTGCACGATGTGCATGTACCTGAAATAGAGAGACCAACTGGTTCCTAGGAAAACATAAAATCACAGGAAGGTTTGGGTTGGAAATGACCATAAAACCCATCTTGTTCCACCCTCACCTTCCAGTATCCCAGGTTGCCCCAGGCCCCAATGTCCAGCCTGGCCTTGGATGCTTCCAGGGATGGAGCAGCCACAGCTTCTCTGGGCACCCTGTGCCAGGGGCTCCCCACCCTCCCAGGCAGGAATTCTCTCCTGGCATGTGGCTGGACACAGCCACTGGTGTCCAGGAAGGGCTTTCCATGGCTCATTTTTGATCTGGTGTGTGGGTTTGTCTTCTTATCTAACTCAAGTGAATAAAAGTTAAGTTTGGATACTTAAAGGTGCGTTTGGATCTTCCCTCTTTTGTTTCAAGCACAGGCTCGGATCTGTGGTCTGTGTTGTCATTGGTAATAAAGCCAGTTGCAGAGGCTTTTTAATCTTCATTCAGTAGCTCTGCTTTTTAAAGCCTTTCTTCATGCTGAAAACAGTTTTCAGGACAGTTATGTTGGCCAGCTCTTGTCACAAGCACAGAATAAAGATGGATATTACCTAAAACAAGAAACATCAAACTTGGTGTTCCTTAAAGTTCCTGACAAATGCCAATGCACTGCAGTTTATTGTAACAGTTTGAAGAGTTAAAAAAATTAGTTATTTGTGCAAAGATGACACCTGCTTCTCTGAAATGTAACCCCCACCACAGCTTTGTCCTGTACTTATTTTCTGGCTCACTAAACGTGTTATTCACTCAGATTTCATTTGCTGACGAGCATAAAAGGTGAATGAATACGAATAATTTTGATTTCTCAGAGGGGTTCTGAATAAATGAATAAATTTAGATGCCATTGAGTACAGATTTTGCATACTAACAGGTAGATAAAGCACATGGTTGCTACTGTGTGGTATTCTCCTTAAAATTTGTTTTGACATATGTCAGGGTGGTAATTAATTTGCAGACCATATTCGTGGCACAGTGTGTGACCCTGCTGAGATAACTTTGTTTACTCAAAATGGCAACACTTTGTTGGAAATTTAATGGGAGTCCTCTTCATTATGTGTATTCATAAAAGATCCTTCAGAACTGATTTCAGTTGAAGTATTGCTTTTTGGAAGAATCTGTCCAATAGAATGAGAAATAAATTATTACTAAATGAAATGTGCTTTCTCTTAAAAATGAAGCAAATCATAGGTGATGTTTAAAAAGTAAAAGAAAAAATCTTTGAATTTAACACTGTTAAGATTGTTGCATTTTTCTGACACTAAATTTTGTAAAGCAATGTCCACTCGAATAACAGCTTTTTGCACCTTCAGCTGGAGCTGTTGTAAGTCTGACGTTTAATATTGGTATTTTTCTTCTCTTTGAGTACACTTCTTCCTTTAGGATCTTTATTTTCAGATAAAAATCTATATTACTTCATTATTAGGCACATCTTGATAGCTACATAGCATGTATCAGGTGGTACTTAATTCCAGCTGACTTTCATACTTACAAGGTTTGTTTACATGCTTTGGTTCTCTACCTACACAAACCCCTGTGTTTAGTTATAATGGGGTGGGAATTTTTGGATAGAGGGTCTTCAATACATTAATTTTCATTAAAAAAAATGGAAGAGTCTGGGAATATTGATGCCTTTCAGATTATTATATTCTTGCATTGGCAAAATTCTTGAGCTGGAGTTTAAGAAAGATTCATTTTAGCTTTTACATTGGGATAAAATTTTGTGTATTATAGCAAGAAGATTTCTGGACAGGGATCTGCTTGCCAATTGATTGAATTTCAGTGAAAATAAGTCTGTTTATAAATGGAGTGTGGTGTGGAAGCCTCATCTTGCTTAATACAGAAGATCTCTTCAGGACAGCCTTACTCTGCTCCATGTAATTGGCTTCAGATGCTCTGCTGGTGCAAGGTTTCATCCTTCAGTTTTGATTCTCACTCTGACTTATCTCCTTTATCTTCTCAGAATGCTTTCTGAGCAGTTGGATATTAGAAGGGAAGGAAGATGGCTAAATGCATAATGCTTTTGGAAATAACTTTGAGTGAACCTCCAGGCTTGAAAGTTTTGGCTGTGACTCTTTTCACCTTTTTGGTGCCTCTTCTCTCACATCTCTGTTACATTTTGGTCTTTACATCTTCCTTTGATGAACTAATCCTAAAATGGAAAGGGAGGTGAGGTACAGTGCATCATTCTGTTGGCAGCAGAAGCCTGAAAGAGACATCTGTGCTCCAAGAGGAAGGCTTTTGTAATAAAGCACAAAGTGGGAGTATGGTTATTAGGTTGCTCAATGAGACTTTGAATAAATGGCAGAAATCAGAGGCTGTGAAATGATGTGGAATTCCCATGATGTCATTTCCAAAGCAAATCCAAGTGAGAATTGCCCCTTCCAATGGCTGTAGTGTACCAGTGTGCAGCACTGTGGAAACTGGATCATGCTACTAAGATCAATCAATGAACAGGTAAATTTATTCACGTTTTCCACAACAGAGAAAAGTTAACTGGTAAAATTTCCAGCCATCTCATAATAAGGCAGGAGCAGACTATAAATCCACTGCAAATCCTTTAGAATTCCTAAATGGGAATGGACTTCTGCTGCTGAGATCTTATATAGGCAAATGGAGCCAGATTTTTAATTCCTGCATAATTCATTTTATTAAGTATGACCAAGTAGAACATCTGTTAAAATTCCATAATGTTCAGTTCATGGGAAAAAGAAAGAAACCCCTGAGTTCCCACTGGAGCTCTTCCATTTCCGTTCCTGTTACAGGACTCCAGCAGATGGCTTAGAGGACGTTATTGTCAATGAGGGGACAGCACAAAAGAAAAGGAAACTCCAGTTCCCCTCTGTACAGTGAGTTCCTTCACTGGCATGTCAGTGTGCAGGTTGCAGCTTCACAGTAAATCTGGTGTCCCTTCTGTCCTGAATTACCATGGTTTGGAAGTGAGTGAGTCCAGAGTGGGTGTTCTGTGTGCTTTTAATCCAGTTTGTCACTTGTGAAAATATTGCAGATGGCCTGGCCTCTAGCTTGGAAGTAGATCCAAAAGGAGCTAAATTCATATTAAATTTTCTTGAAGACAAAGGGGATGGAGAATGACTGGCTGTCTGTAACTCACAGATGCCTTGGAAGGAGACAGAGAGTCACTTTCAGATGTCAGTCTTGGCTGTGCAGGTAGCCCTGGCTGAACCTGTCCTCTTAGACTTTTCTGAGGCAATTCAAACTCTGCTTGTGTTGAGTTCAGGTGGAGGTGGCAGTGATGCTTTAATTGTTGATGTTGTTTCAGATCTCAGAGCTGAGTTTGGAAGGAAACCCCTGACAAACCTGACCCCACCTGGGGACCACACACTCTTAGCTTTAGGTGAGGTAGCCCAGTTGTCACCTTGGGCAGTCCCAGTTCTTTGTGCTAGAACAGCTGTGGGTTGGTTTGGGGTTTGTGGGTTTGTGTTTTTCCCTTCAGTATGTGCAAGGCAGAGCCCTGAGTGGATAAAGGCACTGCTGCTGTCTTGGGAGGGAGGGAGAGAATAACTTTGGGAGGAGAGGGAGGCCAGTTCAAAGTGGGCTGTGGCAGCAGTGTGACCAACAGCAGCAAATTGCAGAGAGCCAAGCTGAAATAACAGGAGGGGGTACTGCTTGTTGTATGTGTTCCACAGAACTGCTGTCCTTTTACAAGGTGTGTCTCAAAAGGGCTGTGGAGGACCTGCAGTGCAGCCTTTGCAGATGAAGACAGAAGTAAAAAACAAGCAAAAAAACCCAACAAAAATCCCCACAAACAAACAAACAAAAACACAACAAAAAACCCTCTAAAATATCTTACTGCCTGGGAGAGGGAAACTAAAGCAGCTAGCAGCAAAATGGGCCTTAAAGGCACACCTGCTTGAGTTTCCCTGATTTTAAAGGGTTGGTGAACAAAGGATGCTGAGGAGGTTTGTATAAAAATTTAAAACCCAGCTGAGATATGTTGACCCTGTTGACTGAGGGTTGGAGGGGATTTCTGAGAGCTGAGCTCAATAGGGCACTCTGCAAACAGGGAGTTTGTTTATCCATTTAAGGTAGTTTTGCATGCTTTTCTTTTGTTAGGACATCTTTATATAAATATCCTGTTCTCTGAGCTGTTAGAGAGGTTTTTTTTTTTTTAAGTTTATCTCTGTTGCTGTAGGACAGAAAGAATGTTATTAATACATTCTTTCACTTGCACAATTAAAACTTTGATCTTTTGTCATTCTCTGTGTATTACAGAGCAGATGTCGATAGAAATAGGCAAACAGGACACTATCTTAATACAATATTTGGAAAAATAAACATCCTCCTTAGTGAAATATGTGCAGTATCTGTCTTTTGTTACCTTCTGGAAAACCAAGCTGGCTTTATGTTATTTTGTGAGTCTAGATAGGTTAGGTTTAACCAGGAATTTGCCAGGCAGGAGCTGTAACACTGGTTTTTGACTTTTATTGAGCAGCCAGCATTTCTTTGGCTTGGGTGTTTCTGTATAGAGCATCAGCAGTCTCATGAAAGGCATAGGGGCTGTAAAATGGATTAAAGAGCTTTGTGGAAAACTGCAGCACTTACGTGACTTCAGGATTAATGGGAGGAAGTTGAAAAATAAATCCCTGCTTCCCACTCTAACATCATTTTCTCTTGGAAAGCCCATCACTGGAGATGTATCAGCTCTTCTATCACTTGCATCGTCCTAGGTATCAATATTCAGGTGATTTTCATTTTGAGGGGTCTTTGAGGGTTAAAGGAAATTCTTGAGGGGTGGGAGCAGGAGACAAGTTGGTGCTCTGGGATAAGGCCTCAGGCACACCCTAGTTTGTGACCTGGAACAGCAGTAAATGGGTAAAATGAATAATTCTGCTGCTATAGATTGTGCTCATTACCTTCTCCCTGCAAATGCTGGAATAGTACTTGGAGATGAAAATGGAGATCTCACAAAGCAGTTGTAGATGACTTTTACAGACTACAAAATAACCCTGGTTTTCCTAATTTACCAGTTGTGGGAAATAGGTTTTGTGACACGCCTGAATGGTGCACAGAATCCTAAAGCAAATTCCTTGACGTTTGGATGGAAGGCATGAGATTTTTTTGGCCTTTTTTTGGTCAAGGATGTTTACAACCAAGATGTCCTGCTCGAACACTCTCTTGCTCAGGCCAGGTGCAGTATCCATAGAGTGGCCAGAAGCAGAATTCAGCATCCTTGGTGCTATGGATGTGCTGTTTGCCAGTGGAGCACACAGGCACTGCATCTCTCTGACATCAGTGGGTATATTCAGATGAAAAGAATTCCATATATGCAGAGTATTCCTGTATTTTGAAAGCTTCAGCCCTGCAGCTGGGGTCTTTGAACAGAAAACCACTTGGAAAGCCACGTGCACTCGAAGCATGGTGTGTGATTTGATAATGCAGATTCTTTCCAGCTCAATGTGGGTGCAAGCAGAGTCTTGCAGGAAGCGTGTCCTGCTCCAGGCTTCCAACAAAGATACCATTTCCATACATTCCCAAAGCAGCTTACTAAAGTGTTTCTGCAAATGCAGCATTCATGGTGTAGGAATGTGTTTTGTGGGTGGGTAGCAGCACTGTGGGCAATAAGTTGGGAAGAAAATAATAGTATGAAGAAAAAGTTCTGTTTTTCTTTGTGCTGTGATATTTTTGTTTCTTTCGTTGATTTGTTTTTGTCTTTTAAATGACCTAGGAACTCTATTTGCTACACTGATTGCTTTGATTTCTACATGTTTCACAATGGTTTGAATTTTTGGCTGAGTGGTGGCTTTTAGTTTTAATTCCTCAGCTGCATTCCAACATGGACAACTCTATTTTGTCTCTCTAAATACTTTCTGTAGGTCTCAGTTCCTGTTTTGCTAACCTGTAGAGTAATCCTGCTGATGGCTGGAGGGTTGCTGGGCCACATTTGGTGAAGGCCACATTTTGTTGCTGGGTGAAGCAGCTTCTGCATGGGTGTGCTGAAGTGGGCAATTTTCTAACCCCAGAAAGATATATATGTGTAGGGCATATATTTATATAAAATATGTACAAATATGCACATGGATAGTTCTCTATGTAAAATATGCTATTGCTTTTAATGATTTCTTGTCCAAAGATCTTGGACTCTCTGAAGCAACTAGTCCTGTAAATGTGTGCAATTGGTCTGGAACAGCAAGCAATTTAGCAATTTCCTGAAAGTACAGGACTGTTTTTCAAGGATGAAATTTTTGCCTGAAGGAGACCAAAACATGATTTTACAGTGGAAGACTTCCACTTGCAGGATCACGCTACTGTCAATATTAATAGCACTTACCTGGTTTTTCATACTTAGGGTACTATTTTCTGGTTTCTCTCCACCTGCTAAAAACAGAAGCACGGTTAAAGGAATCAGAAATCGGATACTTGAATCTATACCCAAAGATTATGGTGAAAGTGTGAAAAAGAAACCAGATCTATGTAATTCATCAGTTTTGCTAAGGAGTGGAAGAATGTCTAGAGAAACACTTGTGAGAGAGTGCCACAAGAACAATTCTTCCAAGTGTTTAAGACACATCATATTTCAGCTATTTTGAAAAGCTACCTGCTTATTACCTAGCAGAAAATAGGAATTGATCCCACTGTTTCGAGTGCTGCAGAAGTGCCCCTCTAAGGAGAAAATACTGAAAGCCATACCTCGCTTCAGGATATTTTAAGGGCCAGAATTGGCTGATTTCTGCGGATGGAATAAATGAAACAGCTTTCTTAGCGCGGTCAAAGGGAAATCTCGGCGGTGCGGTAGGAGTTCACCCTTGCAGTGAACATTTTGGGCAGGAAAAGGGAAATCGGTGAATTCCCGCGGCTGTGCACTCCCCGCGCTCGGCCAGCAGGGGGCAGCAGCGGCCGGGCGGATTTTGGGGTGAAATCCGCGGATTTGGGGATCGATGCTTTCAGCCCGCCCCGCGCCCCCTGCAAAGGCTACCCAGCATCTGAGATGTTGCCGCTTTGATGCTGGGAACTAGCCCTGCTGAATTTCTGCTTAGCTTGGGAATGATTTTATGGGCTCCTATTTTTTTTTTTTTAGCTTTGACGAGGTTTTTATTTAATATAAATTATATAAGGTCTGTAGCCCTCTCCATGTATTCTTACCCCATGGGATAATGTCTGTGTGCCATGAAGAAGAGAAAGGAGGATGTCTGATCCCAAAAGACTTCATGGGCTGTGTAATCATCTATTTCAAATTTTACCTCAGCATTGCTTTCTGTTAGTATTCTGCATTTCTTTAGCTTATCGCTTTCTAAGAAAAATACAACTAAATTTATAATCTTCGGGGTAATGTGGTGTGTGCCTTAATTTGAAAATCTCACATCACTTCTTAGTGATAATATATTTGGAAATGCAACTATATTGCATTGCATATTGTGGGAGGTGGAGCAGGGTGGTAACATGATATTAATAATTTTTATAGAAACTTAGGTAAAACAGGCCTGGTGTGTGCACTGCAGATGGAAATAATGCTATTAAAGCAGGCTCTTATCTCACTTTTATTTTTCTGTTAATTTTATGGAAGCCAATAAAGCATACACTCTGCACATTTTCTTGCTTTGTTGGTTGAATATGTAAAAATTGTGTTCTTGCTTTTCAAAGCCAGCAGGTCTAGAGTTTGGCCTGAGTGTTTTGGCATGACTCTGCAGTGCTGGGGTTCCTCTGCCAGATCTGGCTATCCCAGGCTTGAATCTTTCCCAGTTAAAGGCTGCTAGTGATGCACAATATGTGACGTGGGTAGATTTCTGTCCTGAGGAGACTGAGGCACCTCGATGCTCCTTCAGACAGAGCAAAGCCCCAGAACAGAGGGAATCATAAGCCAGGATACTGCCCCAGCCAGTACATTGTATTTTGTGTTTGCATTTGGCATTGTACAGTCTCTCAATGTAAAAGAGAGGGGCAAATAAAGAAGGTTCCATGAGCATCAGAATAAATAATATGCTCATACCTCAGTGGAAGTTTATCTGCTCCCTTCTTGCTTTTCCTGATATGAAAATGTGAAGTGCAATAAAACATCTTAGGAGGCTTATGAAATACAAGACCATAAGGCACTTAACTGAATCTTGTCTTGCTGACTTTAATGTACTGAATGCCAATTAAAGCAAAATTTAGCCCATTATTAATTTTGCTGCTGGCTACATACCTCAAAAGTTTTAGGTGGATGTTTCTTAGCCCAGCATTTTGCCTCCTGGCCTGTGCAGCTGTGCTGCTGATATCTTTTCTATTTCTGGAAATGACCCATGCAGCTGGGTCAGTTTGTTTTAGCCTCACTCCTTGTTGCTGAAGTGGAATAGCACATTTCCCCTAACTGCATGAAATCCAGGGTAGACAATCTTGATAAATATGATTAATGGGCCTCTCTGCTTTGCTGTGCAGCTGAAGGCTTCCTGAGATTCTGTGTCAGCTGGGCAGCAGCTCCCCAAACCAACCCTTACATAGAAAGGTTCAATTGTATCTCAGTGTCTCAGGTTCAATTATATTGTTGAAGGTATTCCCTGATTTTGCTGTAGGAAAGTCTTTGCTATTGAAATATAGTAATAAGAGATGGAAGATGTATCATTGTCAGGAAAAGCAGTTCATAAAGTATGGCTGAGTTTGGATTTCTTAACTCAGTCCTGTTGCCCAGAGGTTTGTTTGTTATGGTTCCCAAGACAAAATTTAAATCTGGGGTTAGTGAGGTGTTGAATTCTTTGTTCAGCAGGACAGGAACTATTACAGGAGACAGTGACAAGTGGTGGCAGCTTTGAGTCAGTTCTAACCTGTCAATACTTGGCATATATTTCTAAGTTACTGTTATGTTTATCTCCCATAATGTGACTTAAATAGGCTATTCATAGAATTTGACAGAAGATGCTTTCTGAAGTATTGTCAGAAGGAAAACCAAATTAGTATCATATTATCTTGGTGAAAAAGGTTACCTAGAGACTCCAGCAGTTACACAACTACTCCTTCACAAATGAAATTAATATGGGGTGAAAAATCCCCATAAAATAAAATGTGTGATTGATATTAAGGATCACTGAGCTTGCACCTCTCTGTTAATCAGGAAGCATCAAATTTGTGAGGGTGTTCTGCAAATTAGCCTTAAAATTCAGAGCCCCTGCATGTGGGAATTGCTGGCTGCAGCACAGGCTGGATCCATCCAGCTTTCCTGATGACTGCTCTGCCATTGTAATTGCAGCACAGCAGCACTCTCAATAATTGAGTACAAGACTTAATAGCAAATAATCCTCTTGAAGTTGTTCCCCCTACATTGCAATCAGAGGAGAGCTTTGTTAAGGCATTAATGAACAAATTAGCTACTAAATACTAGTAATAACCTATTTCCCAAAGATTGCTTTTTAATTATAGCCTAAGCTGCGTGATTCCTGAAATCACTTCTTTGGCAAACCAGTGTTTGTGATAATTTCCAGCCACAGTAAGTAATTGCCAAAAAAAGTAGTTTTTAAGTCTTCAATGATATCTGAACAGACTTTGCTTTTATATTCCTGCCTGCAGAAATACTTTATCAGTGTTTCTTTTCACTGCTGCTGGTATTTCAATTTAAATGTATTAGGCTGTGCTCTGAAATTATTGTTTTACTTCCATGTACAATATGTGGCTTCATTAGATTTTTAGATAGTGTAGATATTTTCTCACTTAACCATTACAAGAAACCTTTCCTGTGACGGAGGTGGAATTAACCACTTTATTTTTTTTAATGCATTCGTTAATGCAAACTATTTGCTTTGCTAATCTGTGTCGCAGTAACTAATTAGAAAAGTAAATTATGTTTTGGCTTTGGCAAGAGGGGTTGTTTTTGTTTTATTGATTGTTTTTCCCCCCTCAGATTGTCATTCCACTTCCCTTCAAACCTGACTTTTTTGTAAGGGAGCACAGAAAATTGGCACGTGTTAAGCTTGATAATTAGTTCAATATAGTGACCAATTCTGTGAATTACGAGTTCAAAGCAACACATGGACATGGATGAAATCAGATTTTGGCATTTCTCACTTAGTTGTTTCAGGACACTGCTGGAGCTTCTTTGATCTGTAAATAACAACTGTGGTTCAGTGTCTTGCTTAAAATACATCAAACGCATTCATGACTTTTGCTTTTACATGTAGATCTGTCTTCTAGTTCCAGTTTTGGAGCAGACTAATAAAGCTGTTCATGTTTTGAGATTTCCTAGAGAAAGCTACTGAAGATAGCTCAACTCTTTCTTTATATTTTAAGAAAAGCAGCAAAGACTTCTCTGGTGTGATGTGCACCCCAAACTACATCAACAGATGCTTTGTGAAGTCAAAAGTGACCATTTCCTGTGGTGCAGATCCTCTACAGCCTGCTGGCAATGCTTGTCTTCCTCTCTTCTTTCAGCTAAAACAAGTGAACCAAGGGTTTATTTTCTCTGTGCCATGTGGTAATCCCATTTCCCTGCTGTATCTTGTATAGATCAGTGTTTTTGCTAGTTCTGAGCTTTTTTTGGGAGTTGAACTGTGCTGTGCCAGCTAGCAGACAAGCAGCTGGAGATGACCAGGCAGGCTCCATTTGCTACTCCTGAAAGATACACAGAGGTGCTGCTTAGTTCAGTAAGAGTCACTGCCTTGCTGTAGTTGGGTAACTGCACTGCCCCGGGCTTTTTACTGGTGGCAAAAGAGCTGTGTGATTTCTTGGTAGCAAAGGAATGTGGGGAATTGTGGCTTCTTGGTGTTTTGCCATCAGCTTTCCAGCTGACAAACTCCGTTCCTCTAATTTGACTCCCAGTGCTTGGCTTAGAAAAATTCAGCATTCAGGGATGGTGCAGTGGGGTTTTTCTGCTCCAGAGCTCTGTAATTGCTCGAGTTCCACACAAAGTGGAGTAATGAGGGGTTTGGAGTCTGCTGAGGTACAAAGTTCTTTTCCTATACAACCCTTAATACACAGATCAGTGAAAATTCAGTGCGACCCTCCAGCTCCCCTCAAAAATCATAAGCCTGAAACTTAGCTGAAAGTCAAGCTTCTTGTCTAAGCACCCCTGTCCCTTTTCTGGGGTCTTTCTGGTTATAATCCCTGGATATCTCACACGTGGAGCTTTTATTTCTGTGGTGGCAGGAGACAAAACCCAAGCACAGGCAGGTTACTTTTTGCCTGCCTCGTGTTCTGTGCAGTATCTTGTCTCTCCTTGGGAGCAGCTGTGAATCCTCAGGGCAGGCAGGAGGTGGGAAAGGTGCCCTGCTGTGCTCGGGCTCACAGCTGGCAGCTGTTGCAAGACAAGCATTCACCCTCCCTTCAGTGAGTCCTGTTCTAACCAGCACCCCTGACAAAATGACTGTAGAAATAGGTACTACCAATCCTAAACTTCCACATTAACTCTTTTAAATGCAGCTGGCTTAGAGTCTCCTTACATCAATAACTGATATTTTATGGGGGAGGCAGCTTATTTTTACTATAAGGGAAAACAAATTATCCTTCCTAATGATTCCCCATCTCTTTCCCTTCAACACTGTGCTCCAAAACACACTTATTTATTTCTGTATCCTGCCTTGCAAAGCATCATCTTACACAGAAAAACTTTGAATCGCTGAGAACCAATCATGCTCCCATCACTGTTCTCCTGCTGACTTCCCTCCAGTAGAGCTGTGGGCTGACAAGTTGGGTCAAAATACAAGCCCTGCATGGCAGAGGCTTCTGCAGGGTGGCTGCATGATGTTCTCTTACCTCTGTTGCAAAATCTTTTGAAAATCACAGCTCATTGTCCAGAAATAATAACCAGAAGAGCATCTAACAAAGCTGTGGGCAGAGAAGATGTTTCAGAATGAAATTCTCACCATGGAAATTCTTGGCAGCTTTGGCAGAGCTTCATCCCACAGCTGTCCTGCTCGTGGCAGAGGTTTTCACTCCTGTATCAGGCAGGTAAAAATGTACACATCCAAAACCCCCTGAGTTATGTAGGTATAGTGTGATATTCCCCAAAGTATTTGCCTTTTTAGTGCTCTGAAAAATATGCACCTTTTCTGAGTGCTTACACTCTGTCCTAAAGTGATAAGTAGAAATTCCATTTTGGATTCACAGCTCTGTCACCTATGCTTTCTTACTGTTTTTTCATTTTGCTCGAGTCTGGATGTGTGTTTAATTTGTTCATTTTGAATTTTAGATGATTGAGAGATGCCTATTCTGAATATTTAATGGTACTAACTGTTATTTTGAGGGCATGTAGTGTCTGAAGGAATGCAATTATAAACTAAGCCCAGGAATTTCTGTGGCAGGTCAGGCACTTCTGGCCTCAGCTGTCATTGACTGGAAGAAGAATAAAGCTCACAGTGCCTCTGCAGATCACTGAAGCATCCCCTTCCCTGATGTTGTGATACAGGTCATACACTCTGTTGAGAGACAATATGAATGTGCCTGATGGGTAAAAGTTCTCTGGGTAAACTTGGATGTTACTGTTTCTTCTCACCTTTTATGATCCACGTCTCTCAGATGGATGAGAATATGTGAAGTATGAGCTGCTTTGAAAAAACAGAAATGTGTATACATCTAACAACCATGGGAAAAATGTCTGAGGTGTGAACTGGATGCTGTGGTGAAGTTTCAAACACCAGCCAACAAAAGAGCCCTGATGTGTTTGTTTTCATTCCTGTACTTTTGAGAGCCTATTTCATGATTGTTGATGCTTGTTTCAGAATTTTAGGAGGGAGTTTGAGGAAGGCAGGGTAGCTGTATGACTTAAGAGGCTGGTGAACCACCACGGCCTCTGTGTCTGAGAGCAAACTCACCCTGCCTTAGTAGTCCAGATGCCTGTGAAGGAAAATAAATTAGGAAAAACAGCAATTAGAGAAGAATTTTGAAGGCAGTTAAATCTTAATTCTTCAGGTTGGCAAATCACGGGGAGAGAATTCTGCCCAAGTTCCCACTGGGCTGTGCCTTGTTCAGAGGGGTGAAAGGCAAGATGCAGAAGATCTTCAGTTCTTTGTTTTACTCTAATATTTGTGTCAATGTGTGGCAGGTGAACATAAGTTGTGAGTTGGAATTTATCTGGGCATTAAGTTAACCTCTGACTCACCCCAGCAGTGGTACAGCATTACAGATGTAGCCTTCAAGGAAGGATGAACAAATTTCCTAAGCCATTGGGCACAAACAAAACCTTCAAAATCAGCCAAGAATACCTCCTTGTTCCACTGTTGTGTCACCCCTCATGCTCTGGGATGTATTTATTGTGGGTAATGCTAGGAAAATTCAATCTGTCCGTTTGTGCTCACAGTGACTCAAGGTACCTCTCCTTGTTTTGTCCAGCTCCTGTTTAGTTCTGTGTCCTAGAAAAGATTTCCAGACCACCAAGTGTGATGAATCTCAGCTCAGCCTATGAATATCAGTGGTTTGACAAATTAACCTCTTTTGTTAATATACTTCAGCAGAAGGGAGCATAAGGAAGGGAATGCAAAATCATGGTTTTCTTGACAGTCCCAGCTGTTTGGGAATCAACTAATTCAGGCCACAGGAATCTTGTGCATTACTGAGTGACCTGAAAAAAATGTGTCCTCTCATCTTTGATTTTATATTACCTTCATGCTTTCCCAAACCCCATCAGACACACAGAGCTCCCACTAACAGTGAGGAAGGAGCTTAGAACTTCCAGAAAAATTAAGCTGAAATATGTGAGTTGGAAATGGATCTTGTGTGTGTAAGGGAATTGGTCTTATTTCTTTTCCTAACAAAACAATTTCCTTTCTCTGGATTTCCCCCATGTTTTGGATTTAGAAGGGGAGCAGAGCTGAGTAGTAGTGGAAGGAAGAGACCAATCAAGGATCCTTTAGGAACTTTGTCCCAAGAAGCTTGCTGGAAGATCCTTCATGGGTTGTGAGGCAGACACTGAACCATGGGACTTCTTGCTGAGGTTCATGTTTGACCTCTCAGTCCCCTTGGAAGTGATGGTCTTGAAAGAAGATGGCCTAGAATGACTTAATGTATTTATTTTCCAAAGGCCCGTGAATTGCCAACATAGGGAATACTTTTACTGTAACAAAATACTGTGTATTTAAAGAGAATGCCTTCCTTTTCAGGAGAAATGTGACCTTGATTAAATTATTTCTATTTTTAATCAACTTTAAGGTCTCTGAACCTCTGAAGTTCTCAGCAGCTGTTCCTCAGATGTCTCATGGCCTCTTGGCCTCACAGATTTCCCCATCTCCTTGGGAGCACTGAGGACTCTGAACAGCCACAGCTAACATTTTGTGGCCAAGAACGACTCAGTGGTGCCCTGAGCTCAGGAAAGCATTCTGTAAATGGTCTCCAGAGCTTCCCCACAGAGGCTGTGTGTTAGAGAACCCTTCTAAAGGGCACTTCAGCCTCAGTAGTTGTACACTGATCCCCAAACACTGCATCTTCTTTCTGCTGCCAGACTTTCTTTTGTGCATGATGTTTCCTCTGAGAGCAGAATGCAGGCAGAATCCCTTTGCCTCTTGCTTTGCTCTTTCATCCAACACCACAAACCAGAGGTTTAAAGCAGCTTCACCATTTATTTACACAGGTCTGCAGCAGCCTTTTGTTTTCTTTGTTTCAGCTGTGGTTTTCCCCTCCGCTGTGTTTTGTTCTGTATTCCGTAGGAAACTCTGGAATTTTGTTTAGCTGCCTGCATGCAGCCTCCCTGTGCATCCAGCTCATCACCTGCACGTGGTGCAGTTCAGGACCAGCATCCTGCTCCCAAAGCCATGCTCCCTTTTCTTTACTGGAGTAGCTCTGCGAGCAGCACAGCCACAGTTTCCCATGCATCTGTACCCACAGCACCTCTGCTTCCCTGCTGTGCTGCCTCAAGCTCTGCTTTTTTGGCCCCAAAACTCCCCCTTCCAGCCCTGAGCTGTTGGTTGAGCAGCTGGTGCCAGGGGCTGGGCACTGCCCCAGGTGCAGGTTGCCAGCCCATTGATTGCCTGGCCAGCAGCACCCACAGCTGCTGACTCCTTCTGCAGTCTTTCCTGCAAAGTGGAGTTGCCAAACTGAGTCTCTTGGCTCAACCAAGATGCCTACAGATGGGTTTGAGGCGTTTCTTTGATGTTCACATAAGTTTTAGGAGCTCTGTGTTTGCTGCTGCCCTATTTGCCTAAAATCAGATGATGAGTTCAAAAGCTGAGGAGGAGGGAAGAAGAGGGGAATTCGTGCAGCACTTCAATAGCAAAGCAGTCTAAAAATGGAGCTCTGTACACTCAGAGACAAGCTGTCTCTGTCCCCATTGAATGGCTCCTGTTCCATTACTTACTGGTACAGCAGTGAAATAATTCATTTTAGGGTGACATGATAAGCATATAGTAGAGATAGAAACCTTAGTACTGATTAAGTATTATTATCCCAGTGATTAACTAAGTTTACCATTGTGTGGTTGCAGCTGATGGAAAGCAAAACCCAACAAGGCCAGTGAAATTAGGATCAGGACCATGTAATAATAGTATTACTAATTGGCAAGGGCATTGGGTTTTACTGTATGAATCAAATATTGCCATTTATTGTGTGTCAGGTATCCATTGAAAATACGTGGGCTGCAGTCCAAATACCTGTGGAGATTAACAAGTTGAAGTTTAGTTCAGGGCACTCCTGGCACCACTGAGGTATGAAAAATGAGGAATTCTTGCTGGTGCAAAATGTCCTCAGACTTCATCTATGCAGATGTCCTTTCAGGAATTGTTATAGATAGTCTGTGACCAAACTGTGATGCACATCTGAGGCCCCACTTTCTTTTTCCTGCTAAATATGAGACTTTAATTGAAGATTTAGTTATGGAATTCTGTCTGTATGAGCAGAATTCCATAGTTTATTATAGTGAAATGCCTGAAATATCAAGGCAAAAAAAAAAAAGTCTATAAAGGAGGATCAGGGAGTTTAAAACCAAGATATTAGAATTGCATAGTGTTGTGTGAGCATTGGGTTATTGCCTTTTAACCACTGAGAATCAGATTTGCAAATGATGTGTGCTTGCAGAGGTGGAGTCTTTCCATTGTTGGTTTATCTACAATTAATTGTATCCATGCCAGATAACGGTCACAGGTACTTGAATGGGATTAGAAATCTTCTTTTTTTTAAGAGGTATCTGGTACTTTGCTGCTTTTAAGCTTTAGCAGTCAGTGGGGTTTTATGTAAATCTTTCAATGTCATTTCCACCACTGGTGATCTTATTTCTGACTGCAAGCACAACTTTTTAATTCTGTCAAAGGTGTTTCTGTAATTAAATTTATAGTGCAGCTTAATAACAGTTCAGAGAACATAAAGCTCCCAATGTGTTTTAGTTCTATTTGAAAATGGATACCTAGGCTAGAGTTTGGACCAGAGACAGTAAAACTGGATAGTGATTTGAGACCCTAAAGTTTTTCTGTTCGATCACACCCTGACATTTCGTGGCACTGGGTTGGAAAAGATTTTTGTACAAGCAGGTTTTGAAGTGTTTTAATACATTGAGAAAAAAAAAAAATCACAATGAAACAGAACTGTTGGCATTTCTGTGTATCAAAAGCTGTTCTGCTCTCCAAGCTCCTGTTAACTTAAGTGTGAACTGCTTGACTGAGATGTTTGCAAGGTCAGGCTGCTTTCAGGCATGGAGATGGAAGATATCCTGGTTTCCTTACTTGATGCAGAATGTTGAATTATTAGGAAGTTTCCAGTACCTTGTCTCTCTCCTTCTTGTATTTTTCCATGAGAATAATCAGGAGATAAAAGAAGTTTGTTGCTCAGCAAAGAAATTATTAAACAGTCCTTTGACTATTTAAAAGAAATTACAGCATTAGAAAATCCTGTTGACCAAAAGTATTTTTCAGGTTTTAGGAACTAAAGTATCATTAATATGGACATAGTCTAAATGCCCAGATGCCACAGCTTGAATAAACTTTTTGATCAAGGATGCAGGTGTATTTTTGGATGAAAGAATGCAGCATTGAGCATTGCTTCCTTTTTTAGCCTGAGCTTTACCCCAATATATCCTTTAATGCCTGTGCTCAGACTAACAGAAAACCTTTGATTACCAGTGCCTATAAAGAGCAGATGGTATCTTCTGACTGTGTTTTAATATGAGTATGGATTGAGGCTGTGCATATTTTAAATCAACTGTGTCTGTAAACTCCATTCATTGTTACCTGTGCTTTGAAGAACTTCAGATATTTAATATGGCTACAGACATCCCATAAATTCTTATTCACCCCACCTGCTTCCATGTGCAAAGTTCCTGCTGTTACAAGTAGAGCTTTGATGAATATTTCGATTGCAGTATAAAGTTCTTTCCTTCAAAGATATGGATTTTCCTCATGGAAAAAGCTTCGTTTCTGTTCAGAAACACAAGGAGAAAAGGACTGTCTTATGCCTGCAGCTCTCTGGCATTGCAAGTAGGATGGGAATGAATAGTTATTCCTAGAGCTGTAAAAAACAGCCAGTAAAGGCTCCTATTACCCCAAAAGATTGGTCAAAAAAAACCCCAAACTTAGTCTGTGCTTTAGATTTTTGGTACTAAAGCCATCTCTCCATAGCTCTGTGTTTGTGACATGCTTGTTAATCTTGTGACCTTCCCTCCCTGCTGTCCTCCACCTTTCCAACCATCCATCAAAAGTCCCAGTTACAGGAACCTGGCTGGGCTTTCTTTGTTTTCCCTCTCCAGGAATCAGCTATTTAGAAGGAGATAAGAGTTTTACATATGCAGCTGTGTGAAAACTACAGCACCCTTTTCTGAAAGGGGATGTTTTACTGCCAGCTAGAGGTTTTAATACCAGCTAGAATTCAGCTTTACAGCATTACATCAACAGGAGCAAGGTGGGAACACAAGTGGCAGCTGAGGGCTGAGGTTTCATTAGTGATTTTGAATGTTTTTCCTGTCTTTGTAAAGCTGCAGGGTTCTTGGGACAGCTGTGTGCCCCATATCTGGCCAGGAGGTTTATAGAATTTTAGATTCATCAGTTATCATCTTCCTTGTCTTTCTTCACAAATGACCTCTTTGTGAGGCTCTCCAGTAGAGAGCTGTTTGATCAGAGTTGACTTTGTGAGGTCTCCCTTACAACTTCCTGGCAGACATCATAATTTAATGGGTTAATTTTATCCTGGAGCATTTGGGTTCCATGGAAAATCTCTGGTATGTGTGTACATACACCCCTGTAAGAGGAAAGCTGAGATCTTGCACCTATTAAAGATGTTTGTGCTGCAGTGCAGGATCTGACCTTTTACCATCCTGACAGAGGGCTCAACAAGAAACCTGGATCACGTATTTGCTGTTTTAGGCTTCAAAACCAAACTGGAAATTTGCAGACATAATATGAATATTCTCTGTGTTTCTGGCAAATAAGATCCACAGGTGAGATATATTCTTAAAGAAAATGCTTATCCAGAAGGTTTTTTCCTTCAAGGAATTTTATGCTTCTGAGTTATTGTGAACAGAAAGGGGTTGTGTTCTCAGGTGGACTTCATGTGTGTTCTCATTGCACATCTGAGCTGGCACATTATGTTTGGGTCCTTCAGCCACTGCTGGAATATGAATAATCCACAGAAACCTGATCAAAAGCAAAGCCTTACTGTTAACTGACTGTCCTCTCAGCAAAAGGTCATCTTTGAGCTGGTGACCTTCTAGTCCAATGGGCAAGATGAAGGGCTACCATTTTTCCCAGATGTCAGATCCAGAGAGATTGAGTGCTTTGCTTGAGGTTATGCTGTGAACTTCCTATGCAGTTTGGGAATTCTCCTCATTGGCAGAGCAGTTTCAGAAATGAAATACCATCCTGCTGCCTCACTTAAGGGTTTTTGTTGTGGACTAACAGTTGAGCACACACGTGGCATTTTGCAGGGCGCTGAGGGTGAAGCTGTCACACTGGCTGGCTCTGCTAATGATCTCCTCTGAAATTCAGTGTACATGCGTGGGGACTTCTCTCCTGCCTTCTTTTAAATCCCAGAATAACAAAGCCCTGTAGCTCAGGCTCCTGCTCCACAGAGTGCCTCAGACTACACTTGCACAGACTCTTAGGACTGTACTTGTTTCCCACAATTTTCTGCGTGTTTGTCTCTAAACGAACCATGAAATGATTCAGTGCCTGCATGTGGTTTTAATAACAAGCGCATGTGGGCAAATGAGAAAATACAGAATGTTTGACTGGAAGTTTCCAGCACACACCATGGGTTAAAATCGAAGTAGGTTTGTTGTCAGAGTTGGTTAATTACTTTGGGTTAGATGATATTTTAGATGATATGTTTCTCTCTAACCTTGTAACAACTGTTGAGTGGTTGAAGACTCTGCTTAATTAAGGGCAGATTTGGAGCAATAATCTCCAGCTTGATCTTTACTGGGATCTGATTGTTTTTCTGGGAAGTTTGTGTCACGTTGTTGGTTTTTCGGCTTTTTTGTTTGGCTGCTGCTGTTGATGGGTTTTGGGGGTTTTGGCTTTTTGAGAGAGAAAGAAAGTGCAGCAAGTAGCTTTCTGATTGTGTTTAGCTGAGAGTTGTGTCAAAGGCTTATGCTTCCACATCTTGAACACTACAACTTTTATAGATCCATCATGGCTACAGGTACTCTTTTCAGAGTCCAGAGCAATCCTCCCTTTGCCACATATTCTCAGCTTTGCAAAATGCTTGTGAAAAGACTTTGTGTCCCTCATTATTACTTTGTTAGAGTGAAATAAATTCTGAGATTTTTGAACTCTTCTGTTCTCTTTTCCCACCTCACACATGTTCATCTGTGATGTTCCCTCTTCCATGCTTTACTGAAGGGAGATTTACATCCCACTGCCTTGAGATCAGAAGAAATTTGTTGCCATCAAACAAGAGGATCTTCTCAGACTGTTCTGAATTTCTGTTCCCAGACTTGAAGGGTTAATATTGGTTTAGACTTAAACAGATTTTTCTAACAATCTGACTTAAGCTTGCTGATGAAAAGCACAGTGAGAATTGCCTTTGGCAGTCTTTGATGTCCTTGTGCAGGAAAGGGGGGGAAGAGCAATGAAAAAGCACACGAAGGTAAAATGATAAATAAAGACAAGTACTTGAAAATTTTCTGCAAGCAGGAGAAGAAAAATCTGTTCCTATGCTCCTGATGAGGAGGTGAAGAAGTAATGACTTAAATTGCTCTGGGGAACTATCCAACAAAGCAGCACCTGAGCTGATCATCTGTGCAGTCCATCCATCAGGAGAGGCTGCTAAAGCAGGTTAGACAGCCTGGCTGGGAAGAGGCCCTGCCCTTGGTCAATGGCCTTCAGATCTTATTTTCTCTATCAGACTGTAATTTCTGTGAAAGGCAGGTGCAGTTGTAAGAGAAAAAGAAATGCCAGGAGCAGAGCAATTCCTCCTCTGACAGCTGCACTTTAGGTGTTGTGTCGAATAAGAGATTTAGGTAAAACAGGTGGATAAAGACCTTAGAGTTTGTTAAATTCCATGTTTCTCCACTTGTGTTACTGGGAGAATTGTTTTTTCTCTGGAAGTTTTTTTCACTGTCTTCAGTGTCAAACTCCCTGTGGGCATGGAGGTCCCTGAACTTGGTGCATAGGTGTGTATGCCTTAGTTTCTTCCCAGGCATCTTGGAGCACCAAATCTGCTTGCAAAGAGGAGCTGCATGAGTGTAGGTCTGCTGGAAGCTCAGCTCAGTGTAGAGCTTAGAAATGACAGCACAAAAACTGTGGTAAAATTTGCTGTAAATCCTTCAACCTTTCTGCCTTACTGTGGTTGTGGATCCCACCCCAGGCAGTCTGTGCCATTTCTCACCAAGCAAGGGCTGTAGCATCCAGGCAAATACTTGCATGTTGCAGAAGGGAAATGCACTTCTCTGAGGCACAAACATCCCAAGGTGCAGCAGATGATAACACCTGTATGCAGTTATTTTATCTCTGGGCTCATCGGGCCTTAGGAGCGGAGCCATATCTTAAAGGAGCTGTCACAGCAATCCTTGTTTGCCCCCAAGGTGTCTCCTGAAGTGCTCCTGCAGGTAATTAATCACCTAATAAAACATATTCTTTGACAGTAGGTGGAATTTGGAAATTAATTTGCACCCCTTAAATGAGGCTCCTAAAACTATAATTATCACGAAAGAGAGAAACTAGCTGTGTCAGGTGTGTAAATGATTTATTTATCAATAATTAACTGTCACCATAGTGGCACTTAGCTTGCAGTGTCTGTCTACATTTCTTTAAGGTGAATTAAGCAATGGCATTTGTCTTCCTTCCCATATTTGCAGGTCTTAGGGCAAATCTTCAGTTTTTTGTGAAGTGTTTGGTACAAAAGTGACCTGTAACAATATTATAGCTGCCTCTCCAATGTTCTCTTTATTGTGTGATCACATTTTGCTGCCCCATCAATCCCTGCTGGATGCCTTATCCACTGAAGAGCCTCTGGCCTCACCAGAACTTGTGGAGCCCAGCTGGCCATTTGGATTTCTCATTATCTCTCCAAATGGTGGATTTTGTGAGTTGGATGCTGGTAGCAACAGGAAATAGAAAAGGAAGTTTTAACCCATTGGCTGGACTGCATATGGAATAAGTTACCTGGAATAAGAGGAAATCCAAGATATCTGATTCTCTCTCTCTTTTTTTTTCATTTTTTGTGATAGAGCTTTAAAGATGTAGGTTGTGAGAGAGCAATCTAAAAAAAAAATCCAGATAAATGTGAGAATAGTAACATTTTAAAAGCAAATAGGTTACAAAAATATTTACCCTCAAATATACCCTTTCAAAAATGTGTTACCAAACTGTCTGACTGTACACTAGAGCATCTGAAGACTTATTTTAGCTGCTTGTGCAAAGGTGACGTGGACTTCACTGCAGCCTTCCCTGCAAAATTGCCACTAACAACTGTTCTAGTTGCTCCAGCTGAAATGTATTTGTTGCTGACAGTGTAATTGGCTGGCTTCAAAGGCCATACAGTGCATGTCATCTGTGGGACATGGAAGAAAATGGTCTCATTATTGCATATTAATCCTACATTATTGGTGCATTTATTTCTGGAAAAGTCCAAGAGGATTTCTATTCATTTGTGTCAGACTGGCTTCTCTAATGCACAGCTCCAGGGAAGGGCCCTGCCTCATTATTTCCCCCACACTTATTTGCTTGAACTTGAGTTGACTTGAAAAACGTGTGAGGGTGCTCAGCATCACTAGCTTGATTCAAAAGTTCTGCAGACAGTGAGATTTCTTGAGAAAAAAATGGAGCAAGGGTGCAGTCATTTACTGTGCCCTTCTGATTTACATTTTAGCTGTGCCATTTCCTGCACCAGGAGTGACTTCTGCTGCAAAGCAGAAAACACAAATAAAAGAGGGTGCCATTAAAAAAAAAAAAAAGTCCCTGTGGTGTGATTAGATTGGCAATGCCATATTGTATCTGTGAGAAATGACAGATTGCAAACAACTTGTGTGAGCAAAAAATAGTTGTGATGCTGACTCCTCACTGAGGGGTGTGAGTTGGAATAATGCTCTGCAAAACCCTTGCAGTTTAAACTAACATATTTCTTCTTTTAAGTTTTACCAAAGGTATTTGTGCTGTATTGCAGAGGTTTTTGGAAGTGTGCTGGAAATATTTTTCAAGCAAACCAAGTGGCAAAAATTAAACGCTCAGGAATGCAGCTGAAGGGGCAGTCCAAGCACCCTGAGCATGTCCTGGTTTGCTTGAAATATGGTTGCCCTTTCCAGGCACTCAATTCATCTTGAGGCCAATTTTAACAGTGCTCAGTGCAGAAATGGCTGTTACAACATGCCCTGAACCAGCTCTGGTTCAGCTTGTGTAAATTCTACATGTGGGGTGCTTTTGGAGCTGACAGGTGGAATTTTATTGTGATCCTGTTTAACTATTCTACCACAGGAAAGGCTTTTGGAATTTATCTTACTGAGTTGCTCTGTGTTGCAAGGCAAAAGAATGAGATTTTTACTTTTGTTGTTGTTTTTTTTTTTCAATCACATCTTGTAAAGGCTCTTGTTCAGGGTAGTATCTCCCCAGTATTCAGCTGTGCTTCCCAGCTGGTCTGTGGGCACAAACCATCATGTCAGGGTCTTTTCTGTCTACAGGAAATTTCCAACATAACAGGCTCTTTTCACCATGTCCATCAGTGTTTCAGAATGAATTTGGGAACCTTCTTTCCACCTCAGATTAGTCCTGGGCCTATGACAATGATAATGGAAATTCCATGCCCATGGCAAGGGGATTGGAGTGAGGTGATCTTTAAGATCATTTCCAACCCAAACTTTCTATGGGTCTATGACTTCCAGACAAACTCAGGTCATTCACTGGCATCAGATCAGCTGAGTTTCTAAAATTGCATGTGAGAACACAGAATCTGCACAGTTCTGCAGGTTTCATAATTCTTTTCATGATCCCGAAGCCCACTGCCAGCACATGGTGATACTATTTAAAGAAAGGTGTTAATGGAATCATATCCTTTGATTGAAAGCCACAGTTGATTTTTGCTCTTGTATGAGTTCTGCAGATTTTGGTTGTTTTGTCTGAAGTGGTCTATTAGCACTCAGCCTGAGATAAAAATTGCTTTTTAAGTGAAGAAAGGATTTTGGCATGAGTCAGAAAATCCCAGGGAAGATAAATGAAAAGTGTAATTAAAATGCCTTAAGGTTGAAACATTACGGGAATTGTAATGTATAGCTTGGTAATCTCATTAGAAAAAATCCTGGTTTAAGTCACCTGGTTATATTATATGCTGCTAACACCAGTCTGCTCCTTTTCAGCCCAAAAAGTTGCAAAATTATACTGTAAAAGCCACTTGCTTTGACATCAGCAAAGCAAGTGTACTAGGCAGTAGCATGGCTTTCCTTCCTTTTCTCTTTGGTTCTTAATTTGCTTGGTAATTTTTCTTTGCTGCACTGCCTGGTGCCCAATTCCATGAGTCCAAGCTGCTCTGCAACTTCTGGGACACCATATCTTTGATCAGGATCCATATTTTTTATTTCAGATGCTGCTTCACAGTTGTGTTGAACTAATTTAGGCAGATATATCCCAGCCAGGCTCAGGGTGGAAGGAGCATTATCAGTGCATTATGGGGACTGAGTAGCACCCAGAATAAGGCACCCAATCCATTCACGAGGCTGCAGGAATAGAAACAAATCTAGAAACCTAAGGGTAGGTTTCCCAACAAGTTTCTACCCTATTGTCCAGTGAAAAGGTAAAATTTCAGGAGATTCCTCATGGCTAGAGAACATCTGACTAGTTTTCCAAGCAATATTTTTGCATTCAATTTTCTTTCCTCTCAAGTAATGCCTGTTAGCATGAAAATTATTTAATTGCTGACTGCTTCTCAGCTGGAAAACAATATATGTAAACAATATATATGTAAATCCCCTTGATTTTGTCAAAATCCTGTGCCTACCCACACAACTTGAGCCATTGCACTGTGAGTTTTGTGAAGGTACCTGTGACAGCAGGGAACTGGCAAATCTGCTGTGATGGGCATTTGACATGGCTGCAAAGCCAGTGAGGAAAAGAAATCATCTCAGTCAAACCTTCTGGGTGCAGAGTGGCTTTTAAATGAATTTAAGCTGTGAGAGCAGCATTTCCCATCCCGTGGCATTTCCCATCGCGTTCCCTCTGGAGGCCATGCTGCAGTGGGCGTGCAGCTTGGCTTTCTCCTTCTGGTGTCAATGTTTTCCACAGAAGGAGGTTTCTTAAAGGGAGCATCAGTGCAGCAGATGCTGTGCTCAGATCTGCTGTGTGAGAGAGGAGCAGTGGTGGGATCTGATCCCATCGTGGGGCCCTGGCGAGGCACTGCTTGGCTGTGATGCTGCAGCTTCTTGGTGGAGCTCCAGTTGTGTTGTTCCCTTGGCTTGTCCTCTCTTGGGTGTTTGAGGTCACTTTGAGCTCCTCACTGTATATCTAAAGGAACACACAGAAAAGATTAGACTGTTAGCTGGCTTTTCTCATCAGTCACCATGTTGGTTGCAGCCCCAAATTAGCAGAACACTTTGTTCAGGCATCAGTTGTACAAAACACTTTGGACCAGCTCCAGCTCTGGAAGAGCTTTTAGATTAATGGGAAGTTGGGAGTGTGAAGAAGAGCATGGAGTTTTGAGAATTTGTGTTTGGTATTTAACATCTTTAAAGGTTTATCTTGTTCCCATTCAGCAACAGTGAAGGCTGTTGTCATGGTTAACCCCAGCTGGCAGCTCATCCCCACATGGCCACCAGTGGGATGGGGGAAGGACTGGAAGAGAGAAATTGAGAAAAACTTGTCAATGAAGATACAGAGAGTTGAACAGGTAAAGCAAAAGCCAAGCAAAGCACAAGGAATTAATTCACTGCAAGGACAGGCAGGTGATCAGCCATCCCCAGGACAGCAGGGACATCACACCTAATGGGGACTTGGAAGACAAATGCCATCCTCTGAACATCCCCCCTTCCTCCTCCTTCCCCAGCAGGACACCACATGGTCTGGGATGTCCCTTGGGTTGGTTGGGGTCAGCTGTGTGTCCCCTAACTCCTTGTGCACCCCCAGCCCACTCTCTGGTGCAGGAAGGGCCTTGTCCAGCAATAACTAAAACATCCCTGAGTTATCAACACCTTTTCCAGCACTAATCCAAAACACAGCCCCATACTGGCTGCTGTGAGGAAAATTAGCTCTAGCACAGCTAAGCATGTGCTTAAGTGCTTTGCCAAACGTGGAGGGGATGATTTATACTGGCAAAGTGGAAACTTGGTAGCATCTCCTTTGGAGATCACAGCTCCAAGCAGGGTTTCATAGAAGAAGCATGAGCTGCTCTCATGCTCTGCAGTTCAGTTCCTTCAGGCCCTGCTGATAGCCCAAAGCTACTCCTGGGCTGTGTGAACAGGACTGCAGGATGAGCAAATGAAGAAAATAAGGGTTTCTGTGTGCTGGGATGTTCCAGTTGTTTAATTGTCTCGCCCACCAAAGCACCCTTGTTCCCCTTGATCTTATTCCCAGGATTTGTAGCCTGGCACACTTTCCTCCCATCCAGGCTGGGTAACCAAGTGTGAGAATTTGTTCTGGTTTAGCTTTATGGTTAAACCTTGTGCTTCTGAGAGATTCTCGAGGCAGACAGAAATGAGGTGCCTGTATAAAGTCATGCAAAGGAGCTCAAAGGCTTATGATGAAAGCATCTTCTCCTTAACTGGATTAAAACAAATCATTGAGAGTCGTGGCTTTTATTTCCACAGTTCCTATACTGGTGATGCCATTGTACAAGGAGGGTTTAGGCTCTTTTGAAGCAGCCTAAAGAGGTTCCTGAGAGCAAAGCCTCCCTGCTCTGTGCACGCTGGATTTCTGCGTGCAGCCAGCCTCGCTGAGGTTTTTCCCAGCTTGCTGACAGGCAGGAAGCTGGGGGATGCAGGCTTTCCCAGGGGCTGCATTGCCATGGATGAGGCTGCACGTCCACACCTGGGAGGGCAGCGAGTCCCAGGTGGCCCAGCAGTGTCCAACCAGACATCCTACAGCTGCTACCTTGGGGTGGGGGTGGAAGAAATGCTCCATTAGGAGCAGAGCAACTCTCCAGCTGCATCAGCAGGGAGGTCTGCTGGGTCCAGGGGGCTTCCTGTTTAAATAGTTACAGAGTCTGCAGAATTGGTTAAACTGTCAGAAAAGAATTATAGAGGGTAAAAAAAAAAAAAAAATAATAAAGGAACCATCCTTCCTGTATCTGTACGTGCATTGTCTAACTGCTCCTTTGGGATCAACCAAACGCTTGCTGGGATTTTTCAGTTCACTGTAATGAGTTTTAGATTAGGTCTTTTGCAATATAGAATCAGATTAAAGTTTGTGGAATTGTAGCTGCAGTGCAGGAAAGTTTTAATATGTAAAAGTTAAGGGAAATCTTTGTTGTAAGGTAGTAGGTAATTTCACTTCTGCAAGATCATGTCCTGTGGTTGAGGAAATGCAATGCAACTGTTTATTAAAACAGCTGAAAAGGGCACCCACAGAAGGAAACTTGGCAAAGCCCCACTTTGTGAGATGCAAAGTTCTGAATCTGAAGGAAAATACCTTTACATGCACAGTATTTCCTAAATTTGATGTTAGTCTGCATTCTTTCTCTCTGCCACATGATGGAGATAATGGTGTAAGATACACAAACTGCTGCACAGCCTTGCCCTTCAGGGAAAGAAGTTTCAGCTTGGTTTATAGTAGTTGTTCCATTAATGTTGGCTTTGCACTAGCATTGATGGGGTGGTTTTCTCAATAGTATCCATGAAGTTTTTTGCTTAAAACAATGTTTGCTCACTTGTTCTTCTTGGTACAGTTTGGGTTTTTCCTTTTTTCCTCCACAAGGGCAAAGAAGCAGGAATTGTCTTACCAAATAACCAAGGGTAGTGATGCAGCAAAATACTGAAGTCTGTATTTGGCAAAACATTAAAAAAAAAAAAAAGCTTGGTTAGCTTACATTAATTCTGTTGGGACTTAAAATTGTACTTAAAAGTTAATGGTTTGGGCTCAGATATCATTAAGGCTGTTGTGTATTTCTGTAAAAGCAAGGAATTTGCAGCAGTTCCTGTTAAACAAGTTTTAAAAAAGGAGATCCTAGAGCCTGCTCTCACCACGAGTGCGATCTGTGCATCCTGGTAGAATCCAGATCAGTTGATTTTTGTGTTGTGCTGTAGAACCTTTGCATCTACCCTTTCCTCTTTTCTCCATCTTTAACATCAGTCCTGATCCGGAAGCTGTCAAAGCCACATATGCCAAATTCCCAGTTATTTCCATGGCCTTTGGATCAGGCCAATATGCAAAGGCAGAGATGGATTTCCTCTTGGAAATTTTTTTTAGTGATACTCAGAAAACTCCTGGAAAGAGATTTTTATGGTGAGAGCTGCTGTATGATATTTGTAATCATAATGTAGTAATAAGACATTTGTAGCAAAAGTAGTATAGGCTGAGATACATCCAAGATGGGAGAAACACATGTTTCTTCCCAGTCTTTTTTTTTATTTTATTTTTTCTTGTGGCTGTTACTCTGAGGACAAGAGTTCCTTTGCTGATGTCAGTGCAATTACAGCTGCACTGTTTTCCATTTTTTTAGACTGAATACTTGTTGGATGAAGCAATACTCTCACTCCTCTCCACAGATCCACCTGCCTTGTGAATCCAACATGCTGTCTTTGATTCGAATCCTGGGTTCAGCTTTGGGCCCCTCACTACAAGAAAGACATTGAGGGGCTGCAGCATATCCAGAGAAGGGAAAGGAGCTGGGGAAGGTCTGGAGCACAGGGAGTGGCTGAAGGAGCTGGGGGTGCTCAGCCTGGAGGAAAGGAGGCTCAGGTGGGACCTTCTCACTCTCTTCAACCCCCTGGAAGGAGAAGCCAGGTTGGGATCAGTCTCTTCTCCCAGGTAACAACTGCCAGGGTGTGGGAATCCAGGGCTTCCCTCTGGCTGCCCTGGCAGGTCTGGGACCCTGGCAGGGGTCAGGAACCCCCCTGGACAGAGCCCCCAGAGACACTGGCTGTGATCTCTGCCCATGGAAAAGAGTTTTCCATCTTACAGGATGAATTACAAGCTCTGAGTGTTTGATATAAGTAATAATTAAGTGTGGCACGGGTGCAAAAGTAAAATTTTAGGATTCTATATAAGGGGTTCAAAGGGGACAAGCTGGAGGAAATTGGGTGTGCCTTGTCCTTTTTCTCCTTCTTCATGCCCTCCATGTCTCACTGTGGTGTTGGCATTTTTCTGTTGGTTCAGGCTGGGGACACACTGTCCAACGTAGGTGACAGATATTGGCACGTTCTTGTAAATGCAGCCCAGGGAGTTTCTGGTATTTAATGTTTGTCACATCCCACTGAGGGCAGAGCCCCACACGCTGCCCTGCAGGACAGAGCTGGGCAGGGCAGCAGAACATGTGAGAGATAAACAGAATAAACAACCTGGAAACCAGCACAGACCAATTATGGCTTCTGCTTTGGTAGCAGGGCAGAAAGACAGAGACTTTCTACAATCTTGGGATCATCAATAACACAGATCCCAACACCAGGGGGAGAATAAAAGGCCTCAAGCTGCACCAGGGGAGGTTCAGATTGAAGAGTAGGAAAAATGTATTTACTGGAAGAGTTGTCAAGCATTGGAAGAGGCTGCCCAGGGAAATGGCTGAGTTGCCATCCCTGGAGGGATTCAAAAGCATGTAGATGTGGCACTTGGGCATGTGGTTTAGTCATGTGCTTGGCAGTGCTGGTTAACAGTTGGACTCAGTGGTCACAGAGGTCTTCTCCAACCTAAATGATTCTATGATTTTGTGAATCTATGCTGTTTGATGAATTCCTTGTGCTTAGGTTCTTATATAACCTCCAAAATTCTCACTTGAGGAATCATTCAGCTCTGATACTGCAAATCCTCAGTCAGTGCCCACTAACAAATGGTTTTTCTTTGATTAGAGTGACCAAGTTTGTATTTAGAGGCTGTTCCTTGATAGGTACCTCCCACAAGGCATTTAAAAAATTATATTTACATTTAAATGTGCCATATATGTAAAATACCCATTAAAATGCTCTCAGAGTCAGGGAACTGACATGCTGCCCAGACTGTGTGAGTGTGCACCTACGGGTCGATGTAATAACTCCTCCAAATGTTGGGAGTTTTTCCTCAGAAGACTTCTTCCAGAAATGCTGCTCTCCATGCTCGTGGGTTCTGCTCCTGTTTCTTTCATGAGAACAAAGATTAGTCCTTCATGCTCCTAAACTCAATGCATGTGCATGACTTAAAGGCATTACCTACCAATAAATGGGAGATTAGCTGCGGCTTGTGTATTTCCTGATCAGTTCAGGTTTTTTCAGATGGCTCGTTGTTATCCCGTTTCCTTTAACGATGGGACACTTTAATGAGTTTGCCATCTGACATACATCTGCTTCCTGTTAAACAATACCTTCATTCTTCTGGAGCTGCTAAACTCATCTTTTATCCTACAAGATTTTTATCTGAGCCCTGCAAACAGCATGTACGAATTGGTGTCAGCATGTTCATTTACTTGCTGAGAGGTTTTCTTAATATGTTGTTGAAAATTAATAGCAAAAGAGGCATCTACTTTAATGCTTGTTTGTTGGAAAATGGGAGAACATGGATGTTATTTGTGTAATTAGGGGCTGGTCAGTCCAGCTCATGTTTGAAATCCAATAAAATCGACTTTTGTGGCTGACAGTATACAATCTCTAATAATTACTCTGTTCTCCCAGCAGAGTAAGAAAGGGCTGGTTCAAGAAGGGGTTGGGGGTGGGATTTGAGGCTGTTAATGTTGTTTCTTTGAGAAAAGAGCCTTCAGTAGCTCACTGATGGTCTGTCTCACGCGTGTGCAAAGTTAGGGCTCTGTGATCATCAGCATCTCTTAAATCAATCCAGCCTGCATTGAATTTGTGCATCTGCCTCAGCGCCTCCCTTTTTCCCATGTTTTGGAAACATGCAGTCGTGCTGGATCTCTGACTATGTCTTTCCCCTTCACTGGTCAATATTATCCCTGAAGAAAAACTTTTTTTTTTCTTTATTTTTCTTTGCTTTTTTAATCACAGAACCTTTTTTTCCTGGAGGGAAAACTGAATTTGCCTTTTACTTATCTTTACTACATAATATGCCATATATGTTGCTTTTATAATGACTGTGTGATGTTATTTGAGAGGAAATGTCAATGTGAAGTTCTGCCACACAGGTCCAAAGGACATCTGTGAGAATGGCTTGTAACCAAATTAAGCAACCCTGTGGGGCACATAATGTTTTGTCTAGGAAAGGAATTTAATTCCAACCATTCACATATGCCAGGTGACAAGTGGAAATACTTTGGGGTTAGAGCTGGGGAAACGTAGGAAGCAAGGTGCAAATATTTATTTGAGAGTTAGCAGATGCCTGAACTAGAAAAATAACTATAATTCAGGAATTTTATATTTCTTCCCCTTTCTAGCTTGCAGTTTTCTCCCAGGGTTAATGTTATTTGCTTGAAAATGAAGGAATTGCTGATTAATTCAGATGGCTGCTGGTGCATGAGCTGAAACTTTTGTTTTAATTGCACACTTGGCATTGTTGAGATTGATGTTTCTACCACCCTAAACGCCATTCCTTTGCCTCTGGCAGTGCTGCAGAGCTGGTGTTCAACACTGAAGGGCTGTGAAAAGTTGTTTGTTGCAACTGGATAGTTTTCCCTGTGATTGCTGAGCTTCCCATGGGGTTCCACCTCTCTGGCTTCCTGCAGCCCTACAGGAAGGTGCTGTGTGTGAACTTGGTCCTTCACTGTTTTCCTTAAGGAGTTGAAGCCAAAACCTCTCCCCTGGTCATTGCTATGCCAACGTTGTTAAACTTGCCTGAAAAGCTTTGTTTGTTTTTGCATCAGTGTTTATTAACAAAGCCCTCCATCATTTGTTTAACATATAAACTTGTCTGTTCTTTCACCACTCTCCCAACCTTCCATCTCACAGAGCTTCAGGAACACAGCTTTGACAGTCTTTCATTCATGTTAAGATTACAAATTATCTTTTTAAAATTCAGTTTCCTCATGGAGTCTGCAGTTTTTCAAGGAGGGCCTGGGAGACAATATTAATTGAAGCTTTGCAAGAAAGTAAGTCTGTTTTATCAGCTCTAGGGTATCCCATTGATGATGGGTCTTAAACACCTTCACCTTCAGTCAGTAGAAAAGCTGTGAAACCTCCAAATCTTGATGGTAGCTATTGCTGTGACCTCTGACCAGAGGCCAGGCTTGCCTCATTTCATGCTGTCTTTTCAAAGCCCATCCTGGGGAAAGTATATTTATAGCTGGAACATCAGTTTGTCCTAATCCAGATGTATTGGGCAAGTGTGTGAAGAATTTTAGGAGGGCAAGACACTGAACCAAATTTTCTGGGATTATTAACAGAGATGTTTAACCTCAGTGGGCTGACAGGGTTGTTTTATTCTGCTTTAACCTGAACCTATTAAAAAACCCTTCTATCCTTTATAAAGAAGCTAGAAAAAAAGGAATTGTTAAAGGGACTTAGGTAAATGGAAGATTGTTCTCCTGAAATTTGCTGTGTATGCATTCTTAGAAAACACTATATTTTTGCTATTCAGAAGTGGGTTATTAGACTTTTATTTGCAATTACAATGGAGAAGGCACAATTTGGCACAGCAGCTCAGCAGTCCCCATAAATACAGACTTGGACAGTGATGGCCCCTCTGTCCTTGTCACAGTGAGTGCAGGTGACAGGGGGGTTGCAAGTTTGAGCTGCCCCTCGAGGATGAAATAGGTTCTCCCTGAAGTGAGCAGATGTTCTTGCTGCTGGCCTTTGTGATATTCATACTCTCAAAATCCTCTTTAGAAATGTTTGCTTCTCTCCCATTGCTGTTAATGTAGGGAACAGTGGGGGTGTGGGTGAGAGCAGTTTCTGGGATGGAGGTGCATTTTCAGGGACACTGAGACAGCTCCTACAAGGTGAGCCTGTTCCTCCTCTGGCTGTTTATGCCAATCTCTCCTCCAGTATTTACTCTAACGTTTATAAAAATAGATAAGTCTTCTGGAGAGCAAAGCCTGCTGAACTGGGGACAGGGAAAACCTGAATAAACAAACATGTGCCACAGATTAGTAAGAACATCTGTAGGTTTTATATTGTTTTGAGAACGCATACCACAGTTTTTCAATTCTTAGGCTTTTCTAGTTGCTCCTTTTCTTTCTGTCTCTCTCTTTTCTTCTTTTTAAATATATTGCTAATAAAGGTTGGAGGTAGGAAGCACAGCTGGACTCTGCATGACATGCCACTGTTTAATTTCTAGCTCGGAGGATGAGAAGAAGAGTAGTTTTATTGTATCCTAGAAGAGAATAAAGCCACATGCAAATTCCAGCCATGGACATCTGTTTCCTCTTTGTGTGAAAGAATTCTCATATTTGGAAGGGAATCCCAGTTCTGAAGGGGCTGATGAGGTTTTTGGTTTTTTCTTTTGGTTCTTTCCCCCGTTCTTTGCCCCTCCTTCAGCTTGCTGCCCTTGCTCTGGCTGCTGTTTTCCTCGGGACAATGTCAGCTTGCAATTTGCCATCAGATATCAAAAGGGTGAACTTTGAGTGTTATATATACACAATACTTTAAAGTGTTGTGTTGTAGTTACAAAGAGCATTATTGAGTTCCTCCTTAAATTTCTTTTATTTAATTAAACACTGTTTGGTGGGAGGACTTTTGCTCTGTCATCAATCTTCAGTACTTACAGGTTGGTATTTTTCTTTAGAAGTGAGATGTATCTGCTGCTCTGGCGGGGAAGTGCAGCTATTTCTAAAAGTAACTTGTTAAACAGAATAACTTAAAATACTTTGTATCAGGGGAATTCAGTAGATGTGTAGAAATAAGCATCTGCAAACTTCATTACCTTAAGTTAGGCATCAGGTGCTAAGGACTGCAGGGACTAGAGTAAATGATAATTTCACTAACCTATAAAACATTTTAGAATAATTATTTGCAGCTGTCTGGGGACTTTAAATTTGCCTTTTGTGTGTGTTTAAGGGTTGACACTGATGAGCAAACAGCATGGTTATATAACATTAGGCCAGACATGAGAACTGGTACTCTCTGTCTATTTTATATTAATGTCGAATGAGGGGTTGGTGGAGCTTGCCAGGGTTTCATATTTGCTGGCAGCAAGTTACCCACATGTGTGGACCACATTTTTATTGTTGCCTTAGCCTATTTCAGGCAGAAATATCTCTCCCTAACAGGGTGTGATTCTGTTCATTGCTGAAGAGCTTTTCTTTTAAGGAGCAAAATGCAAAAAGGAATGAAATGCTGTAAGTGTTCAAATTAAGAAGTGTCCCCAGACTGCAGGATTTTGTCACGTCTGCCGTGGTGGAAGAATAAAGGGCAATAAGCCTTTAGAAAAGGATTTTTCAGGGTGGGATGAGCTACCCTCGCAGAGCTATTTCTTTTTGCATATATTAATGCTACTTTTGGGTGTGGGCTGTTTAGTCTGGGCTCTTAGGGAGACGAGGCTTATGCAAGCAGGGTGTTTGCACACATGGACACACAGCAGCCTGCGCAGCCCTTGCACACCGTGGCCACGGAAATGTGGCGCAAGGGCAGAGGCTGCGAAGATAAACAGGAGCTCTGATAACTTTCTTGAAAATATGTGTGTGAAGGGAGGATAAAGGTGATTAAAGGGTTTGAAGGAAGGCTTTCAGTAGCAGCTGAACTTTCAACAAGGGCTGTGGAATAGATCTCGAGAATAAATGTGATGGAGGTCCCCGTCACGGGAAGATTGCCGAAGGCGGCTTGGAAATGATTTGGCTTCAGAGAATCTGATGACAAAACCCAAATCCGCAGGAAGACAGACTCCCTTTCATTCCAATACCCATGAAATTGCTTGCGTGGGTTTTGTTTTTAAATCAGGATGTCAGGATCCAATGGGTGAGTGTAATAAATGTAGGACATCTCCTTAGGATCTTCTTAGTGCAGCAAAGATGCTGCTGCTCTGCTTGGTGGCAGTGGTGCTTCCTATTTTGCTTGGGTTTTGCAAGTTTTTAAACTCTAGTAAAGCGTGACTTAGGAGTGTTTGAATGTTTAAACCCTTATCCTGCAGTCCTCCCAGAGAGGAGGGAGCCCAGTGGCTGTGCAGGTCACCCTGACATGCATCTGAAATCTGCATCCCATGGGGAATGCATCCCATGCATTCCCTTTTCCCCATGGGGAAAAGGGAAACTCACAATCCCCATCCAGCCTGGGCTGCCCCTGAGCAGGACACAGAAAGCAAACACCACTAACACTTTTTCAAACAGCACTTTGAGCAAATTTCCCCTTTGATTGAAATGCTTCAAGCTAAGCAATATAAAGGGGATTATGTCACAAGCTTCCCTTGTTGTCTTATTAACAGCTGCTTAATTTTACCACTCATTCATGAGCATAAAAAAGCAAAACTTGGAGGCTGTATTTGAAAGCTTGTTTTGTTTGGTGTACAGCTGGATACAAAGCATTTCCTTTTTTCTTTTTTAACAAATTTGAAGCAAATGTATTGGTTATTGTTACATATTTCTCCCTATTTTTTTGGTCTAGATGATAGAAGATTATGTTGCTTTTCATTTTACATTGCAGAGAAATCATTCCATATAATTTCAGTTCAACAATGCTGCAGTAGCACGTGGGTGTGTATATATCTTCTCATAAATATATTACCACATATCAGTGCCAAAGAGCTGGGCTTTTTCACCCAGTATTAAAAATGAAATTTAATTGCTACACTAGAGTTTCAAGACTCTGATAAATAAGAGCCATGTCTGACCTTTATTGTGGGGCTCTGAGATGCCACCAGGGATATTGCTCGTTGTCCAAGATGACAAACTTCCTCTGAGATTTCAGTTTGTCAGCTCAGTGTACAGCAGTGACATTGATTTCTTCTCACTGCCATTTCCTGCCTGAATAGATAACAAATTTTCTGTGGCAGGTGTCTGTCAAGTTTAGTTTTGCCTGGCAGATTAACTTAATAGACTCATTTATTAATCATTACTTGCAGCACAGGGAAGCAGACAATACTCTTTGTCTCCTGTGATGTTGAATGGATGTTCCATTTCAGATTCCTTTGTGTAGTCTGAATTTGGGTTTAATAAGCCATTCATATCTCTAGTGAACATTTTTAACCTGACATCACTCAGAGCAAAGCTATCTGCATTAAATAAGCATGATCCATTTTGAGTGTCGACTCCTTTTCATGGCAAAAGATGTGTAAGTGCTTTCTGAGACTAAATAATTTGATATATGAACTGCCAAATCAGCCTAAACAAGGGGGGAAATTAAGAAAGATAAAAGTAGAAGAAAACAGGTAATTGGAGGAAGATTTGAGCCTGGGGTTGACTGGCTAACAAAGTGGAGGAGATAATGCAGCTTTAGAAAGGGGCAAAGCAGACCTGCAGATACAGCTGTAGGGCAAACCTAGGACAGGCCAGTGCTTTCCTGGAGACCCTTCTCTCTTCTCAAGGAATACCTTGGGACAGATATTCAGCCTGGAGATAGAAAGGCAGAGTTGGTACCAGAGGTAGATATTAGACAGGACTTCTCTGAGTGGTGAAGGACAAGGAAGAATTTAGTGGAGGGCTTTGCCGAGGAGAAATACCATAGAAGGCATAACCTTGGGAAGTGATGTCTCTTGTTGCACAGTGTTTCAGTGTGCTCACAATGCAAACTGACTGAGGAGCTGTGAAGGACATGGAAATGCACTCCTGGGACAGGTGGCAGCAGGAATGAGCCTGGACAGAGACACGGAGGTCCCAGTGACAGGAGAACCCCGTGTCACAGGCCACGGGAAGCACCAAGCTTCTCCCTTTTAGCTGGGTTGTGGTAGCTCCTCACAACCTGCTTGTGGTTCTCAAGGGAGCTGGCTCCTGGGAGATCATGGGACAAGTTCAGGAAGGTTTTTGCAGCCGATGCCCAAGTGCAGAGCCCTGGTTGCAGCACAAGAGCTCAGCATCTGTGAGAGTCTGCACTGCTGAGGATGTTTTTTGCCAAGCTGTGTTCCTGGCCTTGGGAACGTGTTTCTTGAACCATCCTCATGGCTTTCTTGGCTGGCTGACAAACCAAGAATGTCCCTGCACTAGATCACACTGCTTATTGCACTTCTAGGCCACCCTGTAACAATACATTAACCTCTCAGCAGGGAATGTGATAAACAAAGTAAAACTGCTTTAGTGAAACCAGTCATTTAATGGCAGCATACATAAAGTGTCCGTAAAGATTTGTAAGTGTAATAAGCTGCAGTTCACTGAGAGAACAATAACTGTTCCTAATTTAGCCAGTTGAGGAACATGCTAACCCAATTTACTTTTGTAACATTATGTTGTTGTTGTTTTTTTTTTTTTTTCTTTTCCCACCTCTCCAGATTCCTTTCTCTCTGGTACAGTTTCCCCTCTGGGAGTCCTTAAAGGTAAGTTCTCTTTTAGTGGTGGAAATATAAGTTATACATTTTGCAAGGGCTTCCCATGGTAACTTATGTAACTGCATTATTGTGATTATGGGTATCTTCAAGAATCAGAAATTATATTCCAATTTACCTGTGCCTGTGAAGATCATATGCCTGAATATCTGAAAAATAACAGGGAATATCTAACCACTGATCTATGGCATGCAGGCTAGATTTTACTCCCAGCATGCCGGAAATTTTATCTTTGGCTCTAACTTTTTTTACTGCTAAGAAAGAGTGGGAACCACCTTATGTTGTGTGATTTTTTACATTTATTTTAATTTTTTTAGTGTTTTTCTCTTCATGGTAAAAGAAAATTGCCAATGAAAAAAACTTTCCGCCTGGTTTTGTAAACTTCACTGAAAAGATATTTTGATTGGCTGCATATACTTTATTTTAAGGTCATTTAAAGAAGGTGTCAATGGGTGATGTTTTAACAGTGCAGTTGTTACCATGGTCAGAGTCAGGATCTAGGGTTTTAAGTGGAGGATTGGATTTGAATAATTTCTCCATCCCTCTGTATTTCCTTGAACTCACTGCAAAAGATGAAGTGTTTTTCAAGTACTTGGAGGTCATGGGGTGGAAGCACAGAGAATTATTCCAGATCATTAAAAACATTGCAGCAAAATATATTTATGAAAGAGGAGCTGGAGAGAGAAACTTTCTTCTTGGTAGGGGAGCTGGACTTCTGAGCAAGCTCAGCACAGAGACCCAAAGTGGGTCCTTGTGTGTTGGATTGGGACAATCCAATGCGTGTTTGTCCTCTTGCTGTGTGTCTGTAGCTGGGGCTGTTTGGGGGGGACAAGCCCACAGAGTGAATATTTGCATGTAGAGGCTTTAGGGAATTCAATTTAAAGGTGAATCCACAGGCAGGAGGAGCATGAAAATCATCAGGAGCTTTTGCAGAACTGAGCTGTGCTCGTGGAGGATTCTGTGGGTATTTCGTGAGCTGCTGTGGGGTCTGGGCATCATCCCACTGCTCAGGGGAGCTTGGGCTGCCTTATTAGGAATCTGCTTCCCTGCCAGTGTCCAGGAATGGCTTTCTGTAAACTCTTCAGCAGTGGTACTGGCCCAACCTGCTAGTGGTTAGTGCAGCAGCCGTGGCTGGGAGCAAGAGGTGGCAGTGCTTTAAGGGTAAAAGTGTGGTGTTCATGCCAAAACCACAGAAACCAGCAACATCATGTGGCTGTTTGCAGAATGTAAAGTTGTTTTAACTAATGTCCACGTAGCTGTGACAGTAAAATGTATTGTTTACATTACAGGCTTTAAAGAAGACAGTTTGAATTTAGCTAACTACAGGAGTGAGTCACTCAGGATGAGGCATCATGTTTAATCTAAGGAGGTCAGTGCAGAGCTGAAGAGAAACAAAACTTGTGTCAGTTTGTTCCACAAACCTGTTGCATTATATTCTTCTGATGTGAAGTCGAGAGTAGAAAACTGCAAAAATTAGTCTGGCATACTCAGTCACTTTGGCTCAGCACAGGGAGAGAGCTCAAGGCTTGTCATATCAAAGCCAGGCAGTGAAAGCAGAATACATTTTGTTTATCTGAGGGAAGCTCTTAAAAATTGTCCTGACAGTATAACAAAGGACAAAAATCATTATGGTCCCATCAAGAGGATGGATGTGGCCAGTAACATCACTGGAGTATGGTGGAGGGTGTAGGGCTCCTCACGGGTGCACAAAGGGAGCATGAACAGACAGTAATTACAAAGAAATAGAAATGCAAAGGACAAGAGAAAAGTGGCACAAAGCCTGAACAGAAAAGAGTTATTGAGATGATGCCTGAGGGACTGTTCTGCACTGGATTAATGGGATTACTTGAGAAAGTAACTGTGGGAGCAGTTGTGTATGATGTGTGTGGGCCATCCCACTGAGGAGAGTAGAACAAGAGCTGTGGCTGTGTCATTTTTAAAACCATTTGTGTGAAGTGAAATAAGCTGATGGAAGTTAGACTCAGTCCTGATTCCCTGAACAAGCTAATCACCATAAAAATGAAAAAAATCTTTCCACTGTGAAAGGACAGTTAGAGAGGCACATGGAAGAAGAAGAGAGGTTCCTTTTCCTTCAGATATGTGCTGACTGCAGCCAGCAGCAGGGTGTTAAGCTTAAAGAAGCCTAAAGAGGCTTGTCAGAGGTGGCAAATGGTGTGTTTCTACATCCCATTTTCTCTATCTGCTTTACTCCAAGCTGCTCTGGTTATTCCTTATGCTTTATCACAGAGTTTACATGCACAGTTTTCTCCTGTCTGTGCATGTGCACCAGCTGTCCCCTGTGAGAGCAAACCTGCATGCCATGCACTGAACTCTGAAAAGAAGAGAGAGCATTGTATAGATTGCTGAGCTATAAGGTTACGTTGGCTGTGGGTGCTGGCAAAGGGAGGATTGCAGTAATTAGCAAGAAACAGATACTGCTTCAAATCCAAGCATTACTGATCCTGACTCAGGTGAACACACAATTTAGGAAGGGGCAATAGTCTCCTTCCTTAGTTCACAGTGACTCAAGAAACAACAGTAAAGAAATTATGGTGCTTTTAATTGAAAAAAAAGGGTTTTTTAAATTTATTATTTTTTTTATTTAGGTAACATCCACTGCTATAAGATGTGCTTAATGTCCTTTCTCTTGCCAAGTCCATTTTTCCATATTTTGTTTGAGGCACAGATTATTGCTATAAACCAAAAGAGAGAAGGAAACTGCTATGGTGTATCAGATTTCAGGATTTTCTAATCCCTATCTAGGGTGAGTTAGTGTAGCTCTTTTCTATCTCTTAGTCCAAGCCATACAGGCTGAATTCTTCTCAGAGTTCAGGGAAAGAAAGGATGTTACAAATTTTATTCACTTTCTGCCACACCCATCCTCAGAAGAGCACCATGGTTGAATATTACTGTGACAGTTTGATCAGATTTAGGTTCTTTTACATGGGGTTAATGCTTCTGATCCCATCTCAAAGCCAAGTGTCCCTGAAGAAAGGCAACAGAGCATAGATGTGGTGTGCTTCCCAAATACCAGCCAAGCACAGAGCCTTCCATATTAGTTCAGGTTTTGGAACCAATGTTGTAAGACTGTTGTATATGTTGTATACTGCCCTGGAATTTCCAGGGTGCCTCAGTAAGTTGCTTTGGAAATACTATATGTGTGTTCCTTACTGTGGGAATTTCACATTGTGGGCTGTGTATTTGGCATGAAATTGTTGTGGGTTACAGGAGCCTGGTGCAGCTCCTGTGTTCACCCTGCTGCCAGGGCTGTGCAGGCTCTGCTCCTCTGGCCCTGAGGACCCCATCCCTCTGCCTTGTCTTTTATTCTCTTCTGTTCAGACATTTTATTCAGCGCTTAAAATCATCATATCCGAGTTCCTACCAGCAGCACATCAGTGATTTATCATTTGTTTCATGTTTTAATCCTTCTCTTTTAGAACTAACTGAAAAAAAACCAAACTTTCAGTTCTGCTGGGGGGCTCTTAGAGAAATAAAGGGCATCAGGTATTTTGGTTTTTTTCAATAACATATCATTTTAAAACCCTACAGAAAATTAAGAGCCTCTGGTTAGGTTTGAGTCCAGAAACATTTTGTCAAAAATGCCTGTTTCTTAATGCTCAGTGGAAATGGTCAGATCCCTTGAAGTGCAGTGCTGTAAGATAAACCCTTCTCAGGTGAAACAAGACTCAGTCCTCTTGGGTTTTATATTTCTGCATCTTGGCTGCACTTCAGAGTCTCTGAGGGTTACTCAAATGCAGCTGTACAGGGAGAATGGTCTCTTTATAGACCAAATGTATTGTATGTCTGGAGAAAAGGCTCTGGTAACCAGCGAGGAGGGAAGGAGCAGGCAGGACAGGAGGACATAGGTCTCAAATGAGTGGACTTGAAAAACAAAGGGGTTTTTGTTTAGGTGGTGGGTTTTTTTAAGGAAAACAAACCTGCTATGCTGGGAGGGTTTTGTCTCTCTCATTGGACAGGTCTGACTCTTAAGATGAGACACTTGGACATTGCTAAGAGTGTGGAACATCAGGGCCAGCCAGTCCTGTCCCTACAAACCCAACCTTTCTGGGAGGGCAGGCACACACTGTGCTGCTCTGCTGGCCCAGGAGCTTCAAAGAAAGATCAAAATCTTCAAGTGACCACGCTCAAGGTGATGTGTGACTCTTCTGGCACTCAGCAGGGCCAGGATTTCCCTCTTTGTCTCACTGCTGAGCAAAATTTAGAGCTCTTAGACTTTCTGCAATTCTAGCGAGCCCACAAGTTTTTTTGTCACTGGTTTTAGCAATAAAATAAGTTTCCCAAATCTGTAGGTTTCACAAATTAAAAGGTGTTATACAAAAAGGGAATGGGGAGAGTCCAGCCATTCCTCTGTGAGGCTGAGAAAATGGGTTGGGTCAGAAGAGGAATTCCATGGGCTGGTTCTGAGCTGGTTTCTGGGCATTTGGGATGAGGTCCTTTGTTTTCTGTTCAGGTGCAGGTGTCACTGTAGGCACGAGGCACGTGTGTGAAGGGGATTGTGCATGTGAACTGAACCATAGGTCTAGAGGACAATGGCACATGTGCTCATTTGCTTGGTTCTCTTGGTTCCTCTCTGCAGAGAACTCAGCTACAGGGGCTGGGATAGGCAATATAGAGTGTGAACTGATTTTAGGGTCAGATCAGCCTCGCTCTTGGCCATCAGTGCAGATAGATTCTGAGATACATCTTGAAGCTTGCTGTGCAATGACTGCTTGATGGCTTTCTGTGGAGGGTCAACACTCTAACCTTGGTTGAAGCTCATTGCACCTGATTTTTAATGTTAATAAGAATGAAAAGTTTACAGAATACTTCTGCCCAACAGCTGGGGTTCTCAGCAGTAATACCTGTTTATAACTCCACCATTGAATCAATAAACCACATGCTATTTCCCTCCTAAAATTTACAGTCAGATCTGTTGCTGCTTAACAGGGCAAGTAGAAAATAGAGGCATATAGCCAAACTGGGCCTTAAATGGATCTCTACAGGTAGGTGACTGTTCTCCTTTTTTCCTGGAGAAGCAGTCTAGTATTTCTTTCCTCTGTGCTCAGCTGCATGTAAGTCAAGAGTAAATGAAAGCCAGGCCCAGCTTTAAAGTCATTTCCTCACAGGCAGTGCAGTAAGTGTTCTACCATACCTCGCTCCCTCTTGGGCTTGATTTTGGGATTAATCCTGCTGGTTAAATAACACTGTCTGCCATTTGCTTAGGTGCTGAAGCAGGAGAACAGCTTTGCTCGGGGTGTTGGGGGCGGGATGTAACGTGTCCATGCCATGAGCAGCGCGGCTGCATTTTTCTCACAAAGGAACAATGCACCCAACAGCTGTTGAGCAAACAGCCCTGGCTTTATTGCTGCCACAATAAGTGTCATTCACGCCGTCCTGGGGCACAGCCCGAGGAATGCTGCACACCATCTGCACCAAAGGGAGAGAAACAAATGCAACCCTTGCTCACAGCACTGCAGGCACGTTTGGGAAAAGTCAGATGGCCTCAGATCATCAATACAGCATTTCAACAGAGCAGAGGAAAACAGGCTCACACAGTCTATAGATACAGAGCCAGATTGTGATGCTCTTGGTCATGCCCAGGCCACAAGTGGTTCTCTAGAAGTTGCTAAGCTTGCCAGTGACATCTGGGGATATTTGAATATCAAAGATTTGATTTGGACACTGAAATTGCTCAAGAATCTTAGCAGATTTCTGCAATTCTTCCATGTAATTTATTCACATGCCCCTACGAAGCACAGATCTATTAGGTAAGAGCAGTGCAGGTGCTCAAGAAAAACCCTGCTGGCTTTAAAGTGATTTTTCAGAAGTGCATTTTCCCTCCCTATATGTCCCTTTGTGCCATGGAAACTGAGTGTAGCTGTTCTGCCTTGCCATGGGAACGCTGTTTCGAAGAACATTTCCTTTAACCAGGCTTTTAGCACATCCATTTTGATTTACATCCAAATGGGTCACAGACATCAATGCAGTATTATATGGGCAGAAAAAGGGAATGAAATGCTTTTAACATGAAAAATATGCTCTTGCATATAGGCCAGCTTTTGTTCTCTTTCAATTTATCTAGGATTTGGGTGGGTTTAATTCTAGGACTGAATTCAGTACTGGCATAAGTGAGCACAACTCCATTAGTGCAAATGGAGTCTCAGCATTTATGTCAACAGTGAACTTAGATCATTGAATTTTTCCCATGTTTGGGCTTGCATGTTTCCTGCAAGATAATATACACATGTACTTGCCCATATGCTGCACATATGCACATAAAAATCCACTGAGGAGGACATTTGGCTCTTTGCTCCACGTTGACTTTATGTATAGAAACAGCAGTCAACTTGTGAAGTTTTTGCTTCTCCTGTAGCTAATGTGCCATGCATCTATAAGGGTCAGCCATGCAGAATGCCACGTTGTGAGTAAAACCCCTAGCAGGAAAGGCAAACATAAAAATTGCTTTTCTTTCCTCAGTCTGCAGGACCTCACATGCACACAGATCCGTGTGATTCATTTGTACTGATTTTTTTCTCCCCTGTTACCATGAAGTTGGACACTGTTGTGAACAGAGGGATACACAGAGATACTATAGATACTTATCATTGGAATGAATTGTAATATTTATTCAGCTGCAGGCCTCAAGTGTAATGTATGCCTTGAGTTCTGCTGGCTTGAAGAATAGCAAGGCCAAGGCAGAGATGTTTTATTCTCTGCAATGCCTCCTGCAGCATTGGTGGTGTTGGGCTGGTCATCAGGTTTGAGAGATGTGGAAGTATTGCATTTTCCTGGATTACCAAAGTGTAGATGTCCTGAATATAGACCATGACCTGGCTGTGTTGGGAACACAAAGCTGACAGCTGATTTTTGCCACAAACTCCTCCTATAAATGTGTGGCAAAGGTGACAGGCATGCACAGGTAAGAGTTGTGTGCACTGCTCAATGGTTATTGCTCATCTGGAGGCCAGGTGCCCTAAGCACTGAGGAGTCTATATTTGTGGGCACTAAATACTTCCCCCCCAGTATTTAAAAGCAGAGGTAATATTTTCCTTATTTGTTGTTTTTTTTTTAATTAGATTGAAGGGCCTTTGGTATATCTTGAGAGTGACTTTTCCAATGCTCACTCTGCTCAACAAAATGGGATGTCCTTGTTTTCTCAGCATCAAAAGAGCTAAATAACATTTGTGGTGAGAATTAGGGGACACTGGCCTATGGAGCAGGATGAAATGGGATCTCTAGGAAGAAAAGTAGGGCTCTGCCCATGTATAAAACTTGACCCTTCTCTGTGAACATTATCCCTGTGGATAATTGGAAATATGCAGTTGGGTTTCCCACTGTGTGCCATCCCCTGAGGCCACACCCTCTGTATTACTTTACATGCTGCAGCAATGCACAGCGAGATTTACATATATATCACAGAAAAGTGTTTACAAAAAAAATTACCATGTGATTGAGCTGGGAAGCTGCAGAGGGCCCCAACTGTATGAGTTTCCATGCACTTCAGCCAGAAGATTTATTTCCAATTTGTTATTCATAAGGGAAGAGAGAGAGAGATTGGGATGGGGTCCTTTGAAGTGGAAAACAAAGTCTTCTATTCAGCCTTCAGCTTAATAGAATACACATGACACAGGCTTGGCATGGCGGCTGCTTTCATGTAACGTGCTCCTTGTCATTTTGCTTCCCTAGGCTGTGAATGCTAGTGGGAATGGGAATTGCCCTGGAAAAGTCAGGTTATCCCCTGCAGCCTTCTGCTGGTGTGAGCAGGTAGAAGCCTTTTTGGTGGTGGCAGTGGGGGACCCAGGCTGAGCCAACTGCTGCAGTCGTGTTGGGGCTGTGCTTCATCTTGCAGGAGCACGTGGAGAGAGAGCAGTGTTGTTGGAGCTTCTGCAGGCATTACATGGCCACTTCTGCCCTGTTTTGGAGCCTCTCAGCTGTGCCCCTTGGGCTCTGAGCTCTGCCTGACCTGAGCTCTCACCATTATCCCCCTGAGTGGAAGGCTCTTCTGCTTCTGTGCAGCACCTAGGATGGCAGAGCGTGCCCTAAGCACTGTACCACTGCAATAACCAGCAGTTTTGTTCAAAGTCAGTGTTTTAGGGAGATATGTATAAGGATCCTCTGTTTCTTTCCAGGAACAAGGCCCTGGTTTTATATTAATCTACACACCCCTAACAGCTTCTGTGCTTTGCCCTGTTGTAATGGTATTAAAAACCTGCTCAAAGGGCAAGTGTTTCTAAAGAACTTACAGGCTGACTTGCCACAAAGCCTGTCAATCAGCTGGTCCATGGACTATGAGAGAAAACATGTGTGACCTCCAGCACGTCATTCTGGCCCACAGCATCGTGTGGTTAGAAGGAATTTGGACTGGAGTCTTGCTGGTCCTCTTGGCCCTGTGACACTTGTTCCTCTTGGCTTCCTCCAGGATCATGTCCTCGTGCCCTGCTTCCCTCTTGCTCTTCTGCATGTTCAGGTTTGGAGCTCTGAGTGAATCACCGAAACTGGAGATGGAAAGAAACACATGAAGTCATCTCATCCTGCCCTTGCCAGTGCAGGATTATTCCCCACAGTTCAGTGCTGAGTGCCTTCTCCAATCTATTTTTAAATGACTCAAAGGAGAGGGCTTTCCTCTCCTCCCTGGGGAGGCTGGCTCCTCGGTACGGTAGACCTCACTGTTGGGGAATTTGCTTCCTGTTCTCCAGCCTCGATTCTCCTTTTCCCTAATTTAATTGAACTGTTCCTGGCTCCACCCTTCTAAAGCATTTTCCATATTGCATGACTGTTGCAAATACCTGTTGTCAATTTGCAGGCATAATGGATGGGAATTCATTGCTGCTTGCCTTGCTTGGCAGAGGCTCTTTGTGCAGAGCTGCCCTGGGCAGCCAGCCTTTATCAGAAACTAGATTTTAGAGCTACATGCCAAGAAATCAGAACGACCTTTTCCTTCTTCTTTGGACAATGACATTAACATAAAACCCCATCATGACTGAGAATGGCTTCTGGCAAAGCCATGAATGTCTGTGTTCATGGGCTGGTTTTCCTCTTAGTCCTCCAGCAGCTCTTCCACAGCACATTTTTACATGGCAGCAGTAACTGTTCTGAGTTCTTGGGTTTAGCTGGAGATGTACAGATGTTTGGAGAACGTTTAATAAAAAAATACAATAATTCTGTTTTTACCAAAAGAAAGCTGCGGCTCCAGCAGCTCAGTTTTTAAGCCCTGGATTTCAGTTCAAGGTTTATTAAGCACCTGAAGTGTTTTGCAGATGGGTGCTGAAGGTGGGATTTAGGCTTTGACAATACCCAGATACTCTGGAAGGTAGTTTGTCTATGGGAGCATGTCCTTCTTCTATCAGGACTGAGTTGCAAGAGAACTGCGTGTCCGAAGACTGTGAGTTATTCCAGAAAAGCATATTATGGTTTTGAAGAATAATGAATCTCCATTTATTTATTTATGAAATGAAAATCAGTTTCTGCTGTGGGTGACAGTAGAATAGCAGCCCATACCAAAAACACCAGGAAAAGAATGGCTAGCATTAGAGAGGCTGGAAGCCCTTTAGTGCTTTCGTACAGCAGAGCTGCAGCTATTTAGCTGTGGCAGGGTACCAAACAACATTGTGGCTGGCCATTGTTGCTTGAACAGTTTGATTTTTAAAACATTCAACTGAAATACAACTGCCAGCCAAGCTGGAAGAAGCGAGTCACGAGGACAGCATGTTAAATGAAGAGTCAGCAAAGGAGAGCAGAGTCCTGCTCCAGTGGAAAGTGCAGACCAGGACTGCAGACCAGGAGCCCAAGAGCAATAATCTCAGCCTAGCACTGCTATCCAGTTGCTTTTGAGAACATTTTATAGAACAGAAGTAATATGACTTTAAAAAGAAGGAGAATGCCACAGCTATGAAATAAAAGTGCTGATTTCTCAGCGGTGGGCCTCAGAAGGGCCGTGGATCCCATCCCTTTTTGCTCAGTACTGATCCTCACATCATAAAGCAGAACCCTCTCCTCCAGAGAGCTTCCAGTGTGAAGTGTTCCAGGAGATGAGAAAGGGGTGATGGGGCAGGGTGCAGGGGGGGAGAGCACAGTGTAGCTGCCAAGGAAAGCCTCTCCCAGCAGACACTGGCCTTTGCTGCTGATACTCACTGGGCTCATCAAATTGTGACTTGAGAGGTGGGTTTGGAAGGCATTGTTCTTTTTGGGACTTTAAATGTGTGTTTAAATGCTGCTGTGAGGAAATGGATGGGAGCAGGGTGTGTGGGAGCCATGGAGAGGAGGGTGTGTGGTCCCTAAGAACGCCAAGTGAAAAACAGAGACACACCTGCTTTGGGATGTAATGGGAGTGATAAGATTAATTCCTTAATGATGGGGGTTTTTGGGGAGTGTAAGGGGAAGGGTTGCTTTAAGAAATGCAGGGGAGCAAACAGGACTTGTATCTCATGGAAGTGGGAGCTGTTCATTTTAAAAGGAAGCCTTTTGTACATCTGGGCCGAGCTGATATTGGTTCTTGCACGCCGCCCTCACGCTCAGTGTTTTGCTTTGTGCTGTTTTATCTGCCAAAATGAAAATAAATTCACAAAATATTTGCAAAGTTGCATGGCCACAGGCTTAAATACATACATATGAATTCCCTGAAAGCAATTTGCTTCAAGCCCTCCTCAGTTCCAGACGTCTTTCTCACTCCATCTGCTTGTTCAAGTACACAAGTTCCTTGGGAAAAATCACTTATTACATCACTCAAAAATGCCACAAAAATAGCTTTTCACTTAAGTTCCCATCCTCAGAGTTAACTCACATGGGGATCAGATAGATTCAAACATTTAATAACTTTTTATTTTCCTTTCTCTTTAAACACAGGATCTCTGGTCATGGAAGCAGGGTCACGTGGTGGATTCTTGGCAGTCAGCAGTCTGTGGAGCTTTTGCAGGTGCAAAGGATTATATGTTATACTGGGAAAGACTAAAGAAGAAAGGGAAAAATGTGCAAATCTATTAAGTATAGCAGAACAGCATTCCTTTGTAATTCAAGTTTGTTTAGAAGAAAATGGATCCAGTTGTTGTTTGGAAATCAGAAAGTCAGCAAAGGAAAGAGAAAAAAAAAAAAAGACTTAACGAGGGTGTCTGTTTGAAAGACAACCAATTTGTTTTTGACAAATTTCTGTTATTTAAAATCTGTGGGCCTGTCAGTCAGGCTTTGTGATTATTTCAAAGTTGATTTGTAAAATCCTCATCCAGGAGAAACTTCTCTTGGGTGGGGGTTTGTGCAGCTGTTCGCTCCGAGCACTTCCCCAGGGGCTGAAGTGATTGCAGAGGCCGTGATTCACCATTCCTGTGACAGCTCTGACAGCCACCTAGATTAACTGGAGGCAGGAGAGCAGAGGGCCAGCGCTGCTCAGCCTGGAGGCAAAAGCCTTCCGCAGCAAAAAAAACCCAGAGGATGAAACATCTGGGCAATCTCCAGACACTACAACAAGAATAAAGGGTGGCAGAATACAATACTGCACTATTTATTACCAAACAAGCCAGAAGTTAATTGAATTCTTCAGTAGGCTTCTTGCTTGATTTTAGCCTACTGTACTTGCTTCCAAAAAAACAAAGAGGGAAAAGAAATCAATTAATGACTCATCAGTATAGCTGACAAGTTTGAGGGAGGAGCGATTCAGCTGTCTTAATAGAAAAAACAGATTAATAGTAAAGGAATGGATAGCCAGAGCTTTTTCCCCAAGGAGCTAAAATACATTTTGAGATTCCAAACCAGTAACAGAATATGTGGAAAAAATAAATCCCGTTTAAAGAGAAATGACAGCATTTCTTGAAATAGAGATTATCAAAAGCAAAGCTTGTTCTTTGATAATTTACAAACTCGGAGCCATTACATTGTATGTAATAAGTTCTGTTAGGGGAAATGAAGTATTAATAGCAGCAGAATTCCAGCAGAGACTGAGGCTTCATTTTGGAGGGCACTGAAACTGGAGGCAGCGTGGCTGGAGCTGCACAGAGTTAAGCAGATCGGGTGTGTGAGCAATGAGGGAATGGTTGAGGTAGAACTGATTCCATTTTGGGGCCAAGGGAATATTTTAGGTGACCTCTTGTAGTCTTGTCCAGCTGTATTTTTTCTGTTTATGCTGATGGGAAGGGAGTTTTATTCTGCTTAAGATCCTGCTGCTGGATTTTACACCGACTTCATCAATCAGTGCTAACAAAGTAACAGCGAATGAAGCGGGTCGTTCATTTTTGTTTTGAAACAAATCAAACTAACAGACTAAAAATGCTTTAAAATGCAATCTGTATGTCTGCAGGTGTGATGGTGATCATTAATTTACCACTGTTGATTTCTTTACAGTTAGATTGATACAAAAACTGTGTTCAGGCATGTTCAGAGAGCTGGAAAGGTTATCTGATTAACCCAAAGCCTTGCAGAGTAATTTCCTGAGGTCAAATTTGGTGCCTCAGTTGGGAATTTAGTGCAGTGCCTCCAGTTCCTTCTCTGTATGTCCTGATTCTGACCAGTTGTGCTTGGACTTGGTACTATTTAATGGATGTTCAGCAGTGTCTGCTCCTTGTCTAGCAGAAGGAGCCTCCAGAGGCACAGCTGTGCATGGACATGTGCTCACTGTCCTTTGGCACATGCTGGGGACATCCACACTTTGTGCTGGAGGAGACACCAGGTCCTGGAGACCCCAGCACAGAGACTTCCAGGTCCATGTGGTGGTAGATGAGACCACCTAGGCTCTATTCCCCAAGCACAAATCTTTGCAGACTAGGAGTCTTATTTTGTAGATCATGTTGTAATTGGTGAGGATAAATATTCTCTGTCTTACCTTCCTCCAGCCAGCTTTTTCTTCTCTGTTGTCTCCCTATTATTTCTTTTTCACCAGCAGCATTGTAATCTTCCTTTCTCATGTGTCCTTTGAGGATTTGCTTCAAAACTCAGGAGGTTGAGCTCTTTTGGGATCAGAACCTTCCCTTCTGTCTCCATTGTCTCCCTCTGAGACAATGGTAACAAGCTGGCTCTGATATCGATCTATTCTGGTACAGCATCCATTCTATTTCACTGAAAATATTTAGCCTTCTTGCTGAGGGGAGGCAGTGGAAAAATAATCTCCTGCATTCTGAACAATGGATTCCAGAGTTAAAAATTATTACTACCTACATGAAGCTTCAGATGAGGGAAGAAAAGGCCAACCAAACTCTTTATCCCTTTCTTTGCATCCCAAAACGAAAACAAATATAAAACCTCACCAGTACCCTGTGAATAAAACAAGATGGATGTGTGCATAGAAGTGATTTTAAGTCACTCTGTTATTATCCTTAAAAGGAGAATGTTGTCCAAAAAACAACCTTTGCACACAGATATGCCCTCAAATGCCACCGTGGTGGTGGTGGGATGGTGAAATCACACAGACAGGCTTTTCTCCTGTGTTCTTTGCTTGAATTCAATACTTTCTAAAAATATGTTAGAGGTCCTGAGGGGCAGGGTAATAAGCTGAAAGAAACTGAAAGAAAAGTCCTGTTTAGCTTCCCTTTATGGCACACACACACATATGTGTGTGTCTGTATGAGTTGGTTATAACTATTTGATGAAGGCAGAACCAAGAGCAACAATCTGTTGAATTCCATCCCCAGTGCCTGTGAAATGGCAGCAGTTTCAGCCCTCATATGTAAAATGGATGTATGTGATCCATGGGCTTTTAATGGAAATGTAATAGGCATGAACATAAATATTAGAGATTCAGAATCCTCTCTGACTCATCTGTTAATAATGTAATCCCTCAAGGCCTTGTCCAGCTTTATCATCATCTTTGGTGTGTTAACAGAGATGTTTGGAGTATTTGGGGAGTGGGAAAAGGTGATACATGAGCAGCTGGTGGGGAAGAACCCAAGGGTATATCTAAATGAGATTTTAAGCTTGGGGTTGTGTTTGAACCAGACCTTGCCTCATGTCTGAACTGTTTGGACACCACCCCAGATCTGGGCAGGGCATGGAGGCAGAGGAGGGAGGCATGTCCCCACACAGGCATGATTCTGGTTTCACCCCATGCTTAAGTCTTCTCTGGGCTTAGACTGCCTGGCTGGAGCAGCCCAGCCCTGCAGTGCAGCCAGGCAGGCTGTCCCAGGAGAGTTCTGGGTTTCCTGTGTTCTCCATGCAGGTGGGACAGTGGCAAGGAAATCCTGCTATTGGGTATTAGCTGTTGGAAAAGTACTGCCCTGGAGCAGCGAGGTGATCCCCAGCTTGTCAGAGAACCTGAATATCCATTTAATGTGGCTGAAAATTGCCCCATTAAGATGCATTCTTTCTCACTGCCATAAGAAAAAATGTGGTTTAACATTAATAATTAATGTTCTGTGGTAACAAAGTCACCAAGAATGGAGGTGCAAGTCCAGTGAGTCATAATGCACTAAGGAGAGCTTTTTGCACATTAACAGGGAGGATTTCCCATCACTTTTGTTTTGATCTAATCAGCTCTGACAAGATTACACACTGTGTCTAAAAGCCTCTTTAACTCTATAGCTCTGAATAAATTTTTGAGTAGTTCTCAAGATTTCCCTGCAGAGTCTGCTTGGAACATGCTGCTAGCCCTGAATTGGTTAAATCTCTGGAGGGAGCAGTGCTTTGTCCTGGTATTTCTGCTGACATCCAAAGAGGTTCTTGGATCACTTTGCTCTGCTATGGGCAGGTGTCGTTCCCACGCTGATAAAGGACCAGAATAAACTTCCTCTTAAAAAATTCAAATGATACCAATAAAATAAAAGTTCAGATAAGAACTTATTGATTGAAGAATTCTGAAAAATTGGAAATCAGTCAGTGTAAAAGGAAGCTATGAGGTTTAGCACTGGAGCTGAGCCACTCAGTTTTTCAACCCATGTCTCGGTTTTGAGACAAATTTCAGGAGAAAATATCCTGGAATGAATGTTTCCTCTAAAGAGAAGGGCTCCAATAATCCCTTTTTGCCAATGAGAGACATGAATACCAGGGTGAAAGTGAAAAAACCCCTGTTTATTAAGAAAAAGCAAGGTCCTGGGTAACCTCCAGGTGTCAGTACAGAAAATAATAATGAAGAAAGCCAATAGTACAGTTTGACCTGAATAATTTTTCTTTTCCTAAAATGGGCTAATCACAACAAGGAACAAATTCCTGTCTCTTGAAATGAGCTTGACCTACAGTACAGGGCTGGTATTGCAGAAGGGAGAGCAGAATTCTGGCCATATGACAGGAACTCAAACTCAGGGAGAACCCTGCAGAAAAGGTGAGGAGAAGTTAAAATGGTACAGAAAAGCAAGATGCCAAAACTGAAGGAGAACTTGTCTTCCTCCCTTTATAGGATCTTATTTGAGGATTGTGTCTAAGTACCTGAGAAACATTTTCCTGTAGCAGCAAATTCTACAGGCTGTGAGAACCTAGGGTTGTGTATTGTTCCCAGCTGAAGTATTTCCCTCAGTTCTGATGCTTTTATTTGTGTGTGACAGCTAAAATGGTAGAAAACGCCAGCAGCAACCTAGGGGAATGTTTTAGGTCTTCAAGTCTTTTTAATTCTTATTGCCAAATAAAGGTAAATCATTCTCTGCAGATGTCTGTCACCAGCACTTCCATCAAGGACTGGTCACTGGGAAAGTGTGAGTAGCAGGGGGATTTTCTGTTTAACACCCTGACTTGGTAAAGTGTGAATATACAGTGACCATTGTAACTTCTTGGGAGATGGGTGATGAATTTTCCACTGCTGCATGAAGGTTTATTTTCCCAACAGAGGAATTTGTCACTCTGCTAGAAGTATTAATGAGCCAAGAGCCTTCTCTCATGTGAAAATCCATCTTTAGCCTACTTGCTGAGCCCAAGTCATCCCCAGCTCTGTCTAGGGCAAGGGAGGAAGGAGCCTTCTCCAAGAGCGAGTTGGTGAGTGAGCCTGGACACAGACTGACTGCAAAGGTGCCGTTTCCTCCATCAGCTCTGCAGAGAAATCAGCATGATGTAGGAGTGGGAGGCTCCATGTGTTTGGGCCTTTCTTGTCCACATGATACTCTGATGCTTTTCCTGGCTGATGATTAGTGGAGCAGACTCCAGCCTCATGTGGCAGCTCTTGGTGAGTTCAGTGACAGCTGGAACTGAATGATTATTAAATAATTAAGTGATTTAAAGATCTGTTGGGCCCTATTGTGGATATTAGTGCAGTGCACAGCCCTCCTATTTTCAATTAATAGACTGGCTTTAACAGTTTGTGTCTGTTGTATCAATCTGGTGATTGGAAGCAGTCAAATTTTAAGTTCCTTTATTCTCTTCCTATATACCTGTGTACTAAGTTTAAGAGGTCACTCTAAAATTATCTTGGACACTTAGAGTTAAGGCTGGAGAACATTCATTTTGTCAGAATCTCTGCCTTCAATAAAAAGCAGTCCCCAAAAAATGCTAGCTTTAATCTCATGTTTTTGTCAAGCATATACAAACTTGCTTTTAATTTAGCCGCTATCCTGCTGCTTGTTGTGCTTATGAAGCATTTTATTGTTGCTGTTGCCATTCAGAACTGATTGGTAAATCTGTACCAAATACTTCCCAGTGATGGAAAAAGAAACATTGAAATGTTAATAACGAAAGAGTAGGGAAGATCCAGATGTCAGTTGGGGAAAGAATGAAAACCAATCAGCCTTGATTAAACTTTTCAGATAAGAATTTGGGAACATCATGCCAGGATAAATTGTGTTTGTTCTAACCACTCTATCAGCCAAGACTGAAGCTGCTGCCAATAAGAAACTCTCAGGAATAAATGCATAAAAAAAGTTACAGGGATCTGATAAGGGACGTAAGTTAGTCTGATTAAAGTGTTGCCATCAGAGCTGGGTGATGCTTTAAGATTTTTTTGCTTGATACAGGCCTGACAACCACATGGTTCACTGTTTAATTTTAGCTTGGTCTGTGGGCAAAGGAAGGGCTTCTACATCCAGACTTGTAAAGCCACTATTTTCCATGGAGATTATTTTTACCATTCTAAAAATACATTGCTGACATGAGTGCCGAAGTTTCTACCCGGACCATTCTCAAAGCCTTTTGGTCACTTACGCAAAAACTGGCTCACAATAAAAAGATTTTCTGACCTTAAAGAAGGGCCAAGAATGGACTGGAATTTATTTTAACTTGCTCATAGTTTCTGCCTTGACTCCTTGAATACAGCCCATTTTTCTGCTTTTTAGTGAGGTATCACTGCTAGAAAGCTTCCGGCAGAGTGAACCACGTGGGCCAACCTTATGGGAGTGCAAGCTGCTCCTAAAACCAGGCATTTTGGGCTGCTCACTAACTCAACTTTCCTGCTATTCTTGTGTGAGATCCAGGGGACTGCACATGTGCCTTACTGCATCTCCTGAACTCTCATGGGACATTCCTTAATTAACTGTAAGAAGTCAAGTAGGGTGCCAGCTGGCCCAGCCTCCTCTGTCATAAAACAGGGGTTGAATATGTTCAAGTTAAGGTGGTTGAGAAAGAGAGATACAGGTAAAGCCAACAGGGTTGGTTTTTTTTTTTTTTCCATTACTTTACAGATTTTAGAAGAAATGCTCTTTCCCTTCTCCCATCCCAAGAAAAGAGAGATCAATTTTTCTACATTCCATAAAACTTGGAACAGAAATAGATTATTTTTAGCTTATTCCCTGGGTACTGTGTAGGCTTCAGTCTTTGGAGTCACTTTGTTCCCAGCTGTAGCAGATAAAGGATTTATACAAGCTCCAGAGAAAAGAAAAAAATTAGGAGGAAGAAGAAAGATTTCAGAACAAGCCTCTTGCTCTCTTTTCTCCCCCCTTTCTTCCCCTTTCATTCTTCACTTACTGCTGCTCCTGCATTTTAGAAATTTCCTTCACTTTGGCTCTTCCTCAGTATGAATTGCTCTCTTGAAATATTTTGAACAGATGAAGGAAAGATTAGAATTGATTTTAGGATGTGGAAATCCTGGGAGGAAAAGCAGCAGAGCTGGTCCCTAGATAGCAAAAGAGGCCAGGCTATAGTCACAGGGTTAAAATACAGAGCCAGACTCACAGATTTCGGGGTGAGACATGCAGATGGATAAGCTGAAGATTTCTGGCTTTCAGGAGGAAATCCACAGCTGAGCTGGCTGTGGCAAGTGACAGTAATGAGCTCCAAGGGTGAAGTTAGGGAGTGAGTAGAGAATAAAAATGCCTCTGAGGGTAAGATGGCACTTGTGACAGCAGACTTCTGACAATGTCCTAAGACCCTTGGGTAGCTTCACATTGTTGTTATCCAAAGTGGAGCTGATTTAAACTGTTGGAGATGAGCTCCATCCCAAACACTGACTTGTCTTTTTTTCCTTGGAACAGTCCCAGATCCAGTCTGTGTGTGTCTAGTGTGTAGCCCAAGCATATGTGTTTCAGATGCAGAGCATGATTCTGTCCTTCCAGCATTTAAATGGTCAGACTTTAATTCTCTGTGCAGAACACAGCGTGATTGCTTTATTTTCCCATCTCTGCAAATGAGTAAGCAGGTTTTTTTCCTTCCAAACTTGCTGTAGATGTTGGAAGTGGAATCTGTTATCCTTACAACCTTCCTATGTTCATATATGTACAGAGTCCAGAACAAGAAGACAGTAATGTCCCTGGGGGTGTTTGGATTTACAGTTAAGCAGCAGAGAGCTGTTTCTAAAGTCAATACACAGAAACAAAATGTCTGTGTACAGACCTTGTACCTGGGCTCTGTCGTGAGGGAATGTGCTGTAGGCATTAATAACAGAGCAGTGTTGACCACAACCCTGGGAATTATAGGCAGTGTGGCATTCATATTCACACAACAATGTCTCACTTGTGCTTGGTATTTTAATTTTCTCAGGTGGATTTGCAGCTGCAGTCACCACACCGCTCGACGTAGCAAAGACAAGAATTATGTTGGCAAAGGTAAGAGGGAGGGAGGCAGGCCACCAGACAGGCCAGGGAATGGCCTGGGCATTCCAGGGTTTCTGTAGGGTCATTACAGAATGAAATCTAGCACCTATTAATAATCATTTCTGCTCCTGTCTAGGAGGCAGGAGTAGATGTGAACAGGCATCGCATGCAGAATTAATGAAATTGTTGTGTTCCTTTTCTTGAATGCTTCTCTGGTCCTTTCCCAAAGGAGATGTCTGAAACAAACCTGGGCTTGTGCTCAGCTTCCAGAGTCTCATGCAGTGTCTTTAGGAGAAAAGCCTTGCAGAGTGAGAGTTAACCCAAAGTTAAACTGCCCATCAGGGATTTATTCCACCGTTCTGATAATTCAGAACGTGTGTATGTCTTTTCTGAGGAGGGCTTGGTACTGGATTTTCTGTTGTAAGATGTTAAACTATAGAGATTGTGATGGCCAACATCTGCCAACCAGGCAGAAGGAAGACTGCTTGTAAGATCAGCAAGTTTAATAAGTTTAGAAATTGCTAGTGAGTCTGGTGTTCCCATCATCATCTCACTGACCCAGGGCAGAGCTGACAGCCACCAAGCTAAGAGCCCTCAGCAGGTGGATGTTCCTAAAGCCTTTCCCAGCTCTGAAAAGAGCTGTTGTGTCGGTGAAGGATGGGCATTCTGGAGTTTCTGTGGGTGTTTTTACCCTCACTTCTCTCAGTTTGGGGTGTTGCTTGTTGCTAACAGCTGAGTCACATGTGCTGTGTTATCTGTCATTGCTGGGTTGTGTCTGCTGCAGCTTCTTTGTCTTTGGGTAGTGTTGGTGATAAACCTGTAAAAACTGGGTTTCCTTTATCTCTGCCTCTCTCCTGAGCAACCAGGTAAAGAAATGAGGGTGCTTTGAGACCACTCAGTTTCTATCAGTCCTTTCACATTAAGAATTCACACATGGAATTTAAGTGTCTCTAGTCCTTCAGTTTGTCCTCTGTTTTGCACTCAAGACAATTTTCACATGCAATATACTATTCAGAGTGGTTTTTTTGTGTTGTTTTTTGTTTGTTTGTTTGTTTGTTTGTCTTTTAAATCTAAAGGAGCTGCAAAGTCACTTGGTGCTTTGAGAGTGTGTTTTTATTAAGGTCTAACTGCAGTGCCAGCTGCTGGATATAGAGCTGAGTGTTGTGCAGAAGGGACTGGCTGCCCAGTTCTGAACTGACCAGCTCTGGGACCTTGATTGTTTTGTTCTTCTGTGCCTCTGCTTCACTGTCTGCCCTTTTTGTCATTCCTGGAGATGAGGAGCTTGTGCCTGTGCCTGGGGTAAGGAGGTTATTCAGATGTCTGTAATTCCTGTCATGTAGCACTAACCAGGCACAGGAGCTCAGTGAATAACTAAACCTCTGCCAACATTTTCAATCTCTCTCTCTGTGGTGCAGGCTGGTTCCAGCAATGCCAGTGGGAATGTTCTGGCTGCCCTTGGTGGCATCTGGAGGACACAAGGCCTGTCAGGGTAAGGACGTGCTGCACCTCAGGGGTTGTGCTGTGTGTTTTAGGGGGTGTGAGAGGATGGGGTGGGATCTGTTTCTGTTTAAATACTGGCATACAGAAAAGCCTTTTGATTGCTGCACACCTGGGCAGGGAGCAACAGTCAGGTAGCCAAGAACAAATCCCTCAGGGAGGTTGAGTGTCCTCACCTTAGCCCTGGCTGGGGGCAGTGTCCAGGGAAGAGTACAGAAAAGAGGGCATTGTTGGGAGTATGCCCAACCTCCAAGCCCAGCTCCAGGTGTCAGAGGCAAGGGTGATTTTTTTTTAATATATATTTGTGTTATAATATATATATATTTGTGTTAATAACCCATGATGGACTTTTCCCTGTAGATATTTGTGATTTGTATCCCTTTAAATTCAGGCACATCTCGTGGCAGTTTCAGCAGTGTCATTTGAGGTGCCAGGGAAGGTCAGCATAGGCCCCACAAGCCCCTTATGGACAGTTTTTCCTCCTCCTGGCTATTTCTTGCAGATGTGAAAGCACCAGCAAGGTCTCCTCTGTTCCTTTCAATTCCCCATTCTTGTTGTGAAGCTCAGTGTGAGCAGGCAGTGCCAGTGTGGTGCCAGCAGTGGGGACAAGCTGAAGCAGAGGGAGGAGCTGCAAGCTTTGAATCTCCTCTTAGGTCTGGCCTTGAGCACGTGCCCCCAGATTTTTGCAGTGTGCAAAAGTGCAAGTTTGAGCCAGGTTTGAGTACAAAGAGTAGGTCTGAGCAGCCACAGAGCAGCTCTCCAGGGCTTTCTGCTGTAGCCAGAGTGGAGAAATGTTCTGGGCTTTCCTCTGACCAGCTGAGGAAGTCTTTGGTGATGTCCATCCAGTCTCTTAAGTGCCTCCCTTTGTCCAGTCCTGAGACAGAGGATTGCTCTCCTGACCTTGGAGCAGTGTGGAACAGAGTCTTCTGCTGGTGTTTCTAGAACATTTTGAATGTGTCAAAATTATTACTGATTTTTACTGACACCACCCTATCCTCTTTGAGTGTGTGTCTTACACCAGTAGTTGGCCTCTGAAAGTAAATATATGTTTTAACTTCTTCAGTCCATGAAGTTCAGCCTGTGCTTCCTTCAGCAGGGCTCATGTCTCACCCGTTTTTGGGCTGGAAGAGAAACAGAGGGATTTTTGGAAGGTTGGGACTTTTCCCTGTAGTTTTCCCTAGATTTTTAACCCTCCCACTCTTTCAGGGCACTGTTCTAACCTTTGTTGCCCAAAGCACTGTGCAGAACACAGCTTTGCAGGGGACAGCTTTCTCTGAACATCTGATCTCTGCTTGCCCAGCTAATAAAAGTTCAACCTTCTTTCTACACATGTGGGAAATAATTCAAAACAAATTGCAGGAAGTTCCTGAACACTGATTCCAGGAAGGCATCCAGCTGTGCCCCCTGGCAGCTCTCGGGGATGGGCTGTCTCAGGTTTGCCCCTTGGAGGGGACAAGTGATGTGGCAGGGGGTGACTTTGGGCCCTGCATGGCTTGGTGGACTCTGTAGCCATGTTTTGAAAGGGACTGGGAGAAGTGAGGCCATGTCTGCTGCTGGTGGAAGCTGAGCTCTGAAGGGTGTGAAGAGGCATGGATTTGACTGAGGAAACTCCCCCCAGCCAAGAGCAGAAAGTAAAAATGTATATTTGTGCTCTTTTCAGGGTGTTTCAGCAGTGCCCTTTTCTAAACAGCCCAGAATTAAACTCTGCTCAAAGATAGCACCAGTGGACTAGGACCAAAGAGAACACAATTCAGCTGAAATCAAAACAATAAGAGATCTGGAGAAAAAGTAACGTGTAAAGGAGGCCAAGCTGCGTCAGCTGCGAGGAAAAGGAAGAAAGTCTTGGGAAAAATAAACGCAGAGGCTGCCATGCCTGCTGCCAATTATAAATCTATTAATCAAAACCAATAAAAGTGTCGGGCTTTTTTGGCCAGTTACAACATGACATGATTAATGGCTCCTCTAATAAATCTCGTACTTGAAGAGGAGGAATTTTGAGGGCAGAAAGACGCATTGCTTATTGCCACCTTATTAAATCCAGAGCACAGGGCTCAGCTTCCTGGTCTGCACCTAGTAAATCCCTCTGCTTCATGCCAAGAAATTCCACATCCCTTTCTGTCAAGGGAGAGCCAGGACTGGCAGGGGTTGGGATAGGGATGGGGTGAGTGGATCTGTGAACCTCTTTGCTCTTGTCAGAGGAGTAGAGGAATCATTCATGGGAAAGGGAGTTTGCATCTTGTCTGATGGCTTTTCACACAAGGATATAGTGGTGTTTGAAAGCCATGGATGAAGCTTCACAATTTATTGGTGAGAAACATGAGGGTTTTTGGAGTGCTGATGCTGGTGAGGTGCCCTGTGTAGAGCTGGGGATGGAGCTGGTGGTGTTACACCAGGTGTCCTCCCATGAGCTTCCTAGCCTGAGTAGAATTGGCACATGTGAGGTACTGATTTAATTTTGAAATAACAATCCCTCGACATAGTTTAGTTTTATTTGTTGAAGTGTGGGTTATGAATCTTGATTTCAGTGGAAAAATACCAGAAGGGCACATGCCTCAGCAGTAACAGCACATGCACAGAGAAAGCCTCTGTTGCTGGGCAGCCCTCGAGGAGAGGAGAGCAGAGAGAATTCTCTTTGGGGAGTAGAGAAGGGTCCCATCTCTGGGGGAATTTTGCCTGGCAGCCCAGCAGAGCAGAGAAAGCCTCCAGCACTGGGCTGCAAGATACACCCAGTGCTTTTTTCAGCACTGGCCCCTCTGTGCTGTGCCCAAGCTCTGCATTGCCTTGCCCTGTTTTCCAGGGAAGTGGTAGAATCAGCATCCCTGGAAGTGTTCAAAGCATGTAACTGTGGTGCTTGGGGACATGGGTTAGTGGTGGGCTTGGTCATTTTGGGCTTGTCCTTTTTCAACCTAAATGATTCAGTGATCCAAAGGGTAACTGCAGAGTCCTGTTAGGAATTGAGGAGTGGCAGAGTGCCAGGTGAAGTCTGCAGACAGCGACCAAATCCAGCTAGACAGCAGACCTCTGCCCACCAGAGTGGTTTCAGAAATAAACCAAATTTACCTCATCTGCTGCTGGAGGCAGGCATAGCCCAGCAGAGACCAGTTTGGTCAGACCTGCCACAGAGCTCTGCTCTTTGGATCTGGGACCTCCCTGCAGCTGCTGAGCTCTGCCCTCACGCTGAAAGGGAGCCCATGGGGGAAGCCTGGATTGGAGAAGCCACGGGTGGCAGGTGGGAACAGGAAACCAGGAGAAGCAGGGCCAGGATTCTTGGAAGTGCTGGTCAGTAATAGGGGTTGCCAGGGATGCAGCCTCTGGGTAACTCAGTTATGGGCCCCTGTTGGTGTAATAGCTGTGTCTCGAGTGGGCTGTTCTGGAAACGAATGTCTGCCCCTGCTCCCGTAATGAGGCTCCCTAATCCAGCAGGAGAGGGATGCTGTGTGCTGCTCCCTAGGATTTGCCCTATCAGTGCTCTGTCCATACATGCCTTGTACAAATTACTCTGTTTTAAAGCTGTCATTATGGTAATAGGCCCAATTGCTGTCTAGTAAAGCCATAAAATGTTTCCATCTGCCCGTGTGTGCTCCAGGCTGCTTAGCAGAGCTCATTACTGCCAGAGGTTTCCCTGTGCAGCCAGCTCCTGAGCAGCCAGGTCTCACCAGGAATCACAGCGTGTCCCACCCTCTCAGCAGGGACCCTGCAGTGCTTGGGAAGGCCAGGGACAGCATCCCTGTGGAGCTCAGCCAGGCTGCGTGCCACAGATCTGGAAGGGGGGTGGGATGCCAAACAGATTCGAGGTTACTCCTTGCTTGCCACAAAGGAAGCCTGTAACCCTCTGGGAGGGTACACTGGCCTGTCCTGAGGTTGTTAAACCAGCTGTGAGTTTAGATGTATCAAGGAATTGGCTTTGCACGAGATGAAGATCAGGCACCTAAAAAGGGTGGCAGCTGAAGGTGCCACAAATGGAGCATTTCTGCTCCCTCAGGGCTGTTGTGTGTTCCTGGGAATGAGCCACTGCAGTGAGCAGGGCTGGCTCTGCAAGGGGCAGCCCCTGGCCCGAGAGGCTGTGGGGAGCAGTGGAGGACGGGGGGACAGGGTGTTCCCACCTCTCTGCAGCTCTTTGTGGCCATGTGCCCACGTTCCACGTGCCTGAGCTCCCCATTCCAGTGGTCCACAGTGGCCTCTGCCTTTTCCTTCTGCACCCGAGAGTGGAGAAGGGTTAAAAACCACAAGCCTTGGGAGTGCTGTGTTAGGGAAGCCCAGACAGATTCCTGCAGTGAGTAGCAGGGTGGGATTTAAGAAGGCAGCAGGAGAGGGTTTTTCTTGGCTGTGCTGTGCGAAGCCCCTGCATCCGCTCCCCGCTCAAAGCGCCTTTCCCCTGCCCTCAGCTTGTTCGCAGGTGTCGTCCCACGGATGGCAGCCATCAGCCTGGGAGGCTTCATCTTCCTGGGCACATACGAGAAGACTCGGCAGCTGCTGCTCTGAGCCAGCCTGGCCCATCCTGCCGGGGGAGAAGCCACCGAGGAGGAGGAGGAGGAGGAGGAGCTGGGCTGGGAGCAGAGCCTTCCTCCCGCACCCCTCACAGCAGCTGTCCTGCAGGCTGAGAGCCACTCTCCCTGCTAGAAAAAAGCAAATCCCCCAATAATCCAGTTTCCCAAACATGAAATTTTCCCGCATGGGAAATGGGTGAGGTAATTTTGGAAGAGTCGTGCCAAAAAAGTAATGTTTGGGGGGTAAACAGCTAATTACGGTGGCTGCAAAAGGCATTATTAGAACTCCTGCAGGGAAAGTGTTTTGGAAAGCTCTGGCTTGGGGGCTGAGTGGGGATGCTGAAATAAAGCAAGTTTTCATCATTCAGTGGCACCTGCCTCATAACAGGGGAGGGGAAGGGGCTGATAGAGTTACAGCCTGCTGCCCTCCAACAGCACCGAAAGGATCCTGGCTTGGGAGAACTCTTTGTAAAAGACAATCATCCATTTGTTTCTGATTCGAGCTGTGTTTGTGGAAGTTTATATTCCTGTTTATACCTACAGGTGCTCAGCAAGCATTCCTGTGTGGGAGCCAGTGCAGCTTTATTAATCACACTCATATTTCTCCAGTAAAAGCACAGGCTTGTATTATTTTACAGCTGTGCGTGTGCAAAGACACGGAGCTCTGCCTTCTTCTGGTCTTCATCCCTCAGCAGCTGAAGGATGGAAGTGCTGAAGCCTGTGGGGGAGAAGCTGGGAGGGCAAGGCAGGGAGAACGTCAGAGTTCTGCTGCTGCAGGGGAGGATCCTGAGGGCTCTCGGGGGTCTGCTGGCAGGCAAAACTCTGCTGCTGTTCTCATGTAGGAAACAGAAGCTGCAGCAGCCAGAATGGTGTGAGGATGAGTGTGATGGAACGACCTCATTGGAATTACTCAATGTTATCACCAGGCTCGGTGCTGGGGGTTTACAGCACCAGCTTGGCTGATGCTGAGGGGTGGCTGGGGAGGTTTAGCTGTGGAGGGTGTTTTTGGGGCAGGCAAAGCCAAGGGGCTGTGCTGGGTGGTTGTTTCCTGTGTGGGAATGGTGCCACAGGGCCCTGGGATGAGCTGTGCCAGGTCACTCGTCCTGCTGGCATCCTCCCTGTCATCCCAACACTGATGTGCTGCCCCAGGGTGCTGTAGTTTACCTGTGAGGCTGTTCCCATCCTGAGGACAATGTACAGGTGTTTGGAGTCCAGGGAGAGGGAGAACAAATGCCAGACCAGGTCAGTGGGACACAGTGACACCAGAGCCCCTGCCCAGAGTGCCTACAGCACAGGCTGGATGTTTTATTACAATGCTATATTGTAAATGCAGGCAAACCCAGTGGGAATGTCTGACTCAGTTCAGAAGGCTGAATGATTTCTTTATTATAACTATGCTAAAATACATTAATATACTATATAAAGGAAGATACTAAAACTGCATACCTACTTGTTCTAACTACTATAGCTGACTAACTCACAACTCCTGACCCTTTTAAGAGTCCAACCACAGGTGGGTTGGATTGGCCATCAGCTCAAACAATCCTCACCTGAATCCAACCAAGCACTCACTCCAGGTAAACAATTCTCCAAACACATTACACGTGGGAAAACAAGGAGCAGAAATAGAAATTGTTTTCTCTTTCTTTCCTCTGTGCATCTCTATGAAAAATCCTGAGAGAAATGTGTTTGCCACACTGCTATCCATGACAGAGTAGTAAAACTTTTTAGAGGCCAAAACTTAGAAAATAATTGGCAGACAAGTAAAACATACAGAACAAAGGACATCATTCTTAAAAATAATCTTCAATTAAAATGGGGAATTCAGCCAAGTCCCGTGTTGGCTGGTTGGTAACACTACTCATTACCATGGCTTGGTGAAGCTGTGCTTCCTGCCACTTTGAGGCTGTCTCTTTTGACATTCTATATATACATATATCACATTCAATTTTAGGGGCTGGGAAGGGAGGAAGATTTATTACTCTGTCTCAAAAACCTATCGAATTTTCTATTGAAGCTCTTTAAACATGGTGAGGGGGTTAGCACTGCAGTTGATGCTTTTAATTATTTGAGCTGTAAATAATCATCTTTATGTCATTGGGTCCAAATGGTGCAATTTTTTGTTGTTTTTATTTAATATTGCAGAATCAGTTTTTGTCATCACCTTTTTTTTTTTTAATTAAAATAAAAAAACCCAACCAAAACCCAGCCAAGCAGCTAAATTGTTTTAGCCAAGCTAATGTGGGAGGGGACAGACCTCAAGTGATTGTCCTTCCTCTGTGCCAGTGGCACAGCTCTGCACCACAAGAAGGCCAAAGGTACCTGGGGATCAGGTAAGTGACAGCAGGTGGCCAGGACTGCTCTGCATGCACCAGTTTGCCTCATATGGATGAAAAGGACATTTTTAGTTTTGGGAATGTGGGGAGAAAAAATAGACCAAAAAATGCATGGATTCCCCTATGAATGTTTGCCTTAAGTTTTGGCAATGTTTTCTTTCAAGTTTACCAAAATTCAATGTAGCCCATTACTAGGATAAAGTGGGATAACAAATTTTATACCAGGCACCAGCCTCTTAAAACCTCTCTCAATTTAAAAAAAGTTTTAACTCCTAGATGTGTTAAGGAGCTTTGAGTATTCTCAGACAACCTGCTTTATACCCAAAGCGATAATTTCAAGGGCGAATTAGTTTCAATTTTTAAAAAATCAACAGAAGCTGAATTGAGATTTTTAGTTAAAGCAGGAATTCAGGCTTATGTCCAAAGCTACCTCTGGAATTTCCACCCAGGGTGGGGTTGGGGTTTGGGAATACCAGAGGTGTTCACAACTGCAGCTGGGTCTGGTGCTGTCCTGGCCCTGTTTTTACTTGCACACACACACACACACACACACACACCCCTCATCTGTTCTGTTCTCTGCCAAGATAGGGGGACTTGCCAGATACTAAAGCAAGCTGATGTACTGGAAATGTATTTCTTACAAGTTCTGTATTGTATTTTTCAATCCAGCCCCAAATTCCACCCCATCCACATGCCAGGCTGTCAGAGCCTCACGCTGTTCCCCAGGATCTCATGGCCCAATTTCAAGAGCAGGTACTTTGGCAGTTTATCTCCATTTTCATAAGAGAAAGACAGAAAAGAGATATAGCAATGGATTAGAATTTTATTTAATTTTCAACTGAAACTCCCAAAAGTTCACTCTCAACAGATCAGCCGCAATATTATAAATGAACCTTTATTAAAGACATTTCAATGCCGTTTGTTAGACACTTCAATATCTTACATGTTTTTCAATGTACAACATTGTACCAAATTCTCTAATAAATAAATAAATTTGTACACAAAAGTAATACTTCCTCTTTCACATTGCCTCTTAGAAGCAGCAAATTCACATATTTAGTGGAAGTCATAACATTAGGCAGTTAACTTTATTCAGAAACATTATTTTCAATGTTAACATGGTAAATATGCATTTGTATGTGCACTGGTGATGACATTTCTGCCAGCAAAACGAGCCCATCGAATCATTCCCATCTTCCCCATGTCCCTGGTTCCATGAGTTAGTTCTGGAGCACTTTTCCCTTCAGCAAAGGGAAAACTGTGCTCGGTTTGTAATTTTCTGACATCCATTTCCTCTGCTCTGAATAAACTTGGCACTCAACATAATTCGCCACCTGTCTCAAAGTGCAAACGTGTCAATAGTCAGGGACTGGGACAGACAGGTACTGGCTGAATTATGCCTGGCTTCATCCAGGGGCAGCTGCTGCTCTCCCTGACCCTCAGGTCCTTCCCTTACAGGAGCTGGTGGCTCCTCAAGCTAAGGCTGGGTAGGACCAGCTTGTAATAAAACCAAGGGGCAGCTTGGAGCCACTCCCTGAAACCCCACAGGTGCAGCAGCACCGGGGCAGATCCCTCAGTGATGGATCTAAAGTGAACATTGAGGTGTTTCTGCCCTTGTCTCTGCTGCTTGTTCTGAACCAGTCCTGGCAAAGGTGGATTCCCAGACTTGGCCCCAGTGGAACTGGTATTTGAGTTGCTCCTAAGGAAAAAAGTAACAACGCCCCCTCCCACCCATGATAAACCTGCCCCAAAGTAGTCATCACCAGAGTTAGCAACCTCATGTTAGCAGAACTCAAATCACAAAGAACTGGGAGTCCTCCATCCACAGGTACCAACAAACACCAACAGAAAGCAACCTGTCTATAAATAAACAGCATCATTGTGAAGTCAGAAGTGACAAAGATCTCTTTGACTGAGGTGGGCATTTCTTTATACTCACCCCCATTAATGGATGGACTTAAAAGACCACATAAAAACATCTGGGACATTTCCACTTAAATGTCTATTCAACCATGAATCCACAGTTTTCCTTATAAAACAAGTGTATTTCCAACTAGCCCAGAACTCCTACACAAGGCACCATAACTCACTTGAAGGTGATATTCTCATCTACAGAGTCTGGCTGTTCAACTACAAAGTGTAATATTGTGTTGCAGGAAAAAAAAAAAAAAAAAGTATTGGATGAATTAGTGATACAGCTGTCCCCTTAGGAGTATAGTTTAGTTTTGTTGTCAAAACAGCTCTATGGTTTCAAACCCCCCCGGAACAGATGTGGTTTTTGGGTGTGAAAATACATTATACTGGCACAGGTTATTTATTCTAAGCAGGGCAAGGCTGGATTGCTGCACACACCTCAGACAGGTAGAGCTGGGTCCCTTTGGGAGGGGAAGGGCCTGTGGTGAGGGCTGTGGTTCTCAGTGCTGTGCACACATGGCAGGTAAAACCTCTGTGATGACGTGTTTGAGAGGTGCACTGTTATGAGACCACCCCTGGTTTACTGCACAAGTTATTTATTTTGGTAACAACTTCTTCCCAGTCAAAACAGCCTTTTCCTCTGGTTGTTTTGGGGCTCTGCACTGTTGAAGAGTTATTTAGTGCCTCCTGTGTGGTCCACTCTAAAGTCTCACACAGTCACAGTTCAAATACTAATTTTTATAAAGTTTTGAAAAAATAATGGAATTTTAAGTTCTTCCACCAACAGGAAAATATCAGGTTGCTATGTAATTGCTCATTGCTTTTTTTCTTTATAAATTTCATTTGACACAGTTAAAGATCTCTGTTATTAAAGGTGTTAAGTACAATAAATTTCTACGGGAAAGGAAATTCGTGCTAGGTAATCCAATTGAATTACAGAAAATCTTTGGTTGGAAGGGGTAGAATCACAGGATTAACTAAGTTGGAAGAGACCTTTGAGATGATCAAGTCCAACCTATGGCCTAACACCACCTAATCATCTAAACCATGGCTAAGTGCCAGATCCAATCTTTTTCTGAACATGTCCAGGCACGGTGACTCCACTGTCTCCCTGGGCAGCCTATTCCAATGTCCAATCACTTTCTGTGAGGCAATTTTTTCCTAATGTCCAGCCTAAACTTCCCCTGGCACAGCTTAAGGCTGTGTCCTCTTGTCCTGTCACTGGCTGCCTGGGAGAAGAGCCCAACCCCACCTGGCCACAGCCACATTTCAGGAGTTGTAGAGAGTGACAAGGTCACCCCTGAGTCTCCTTTTCTCCAGGCTGAGCACCCCCAGCTCCCTCAGCCATTCCTCACAGAGTTTGTGTTCCCAGCCCCTCTCCAGCCTCGTTGGCTCCTCTGGACACATTCCAGCATCTCAATGTTCCCAAACTGAGGGGCCAGAACTGGACACAGCACTCGAGGTGGGACCTCACCAGTGCTGAGCAGAGGGGCAGAATGAGCTCCCTGTTCCTGCTGGCCACCCTGTTCCTGATCCAGGCCAGGATGTCACTGGCCTTTTGGCCACCAGGGCTCATGTTCAGTCAGTGCCCCCAGGTCCCTTTCTGCCTGGCCACTGTCCAGCCACTGTCCCCAGCCTGTACCACAGGGGTTGTTGTGGCCAAAGAGCAGAACCCGGCACTTGGATTTGTTGAACTTCATGTTGTTGGATTTAGCCCATCTATCCAGCCTGTCCTGACCTTAAAGATGATCTTGTTCCAGCCCCCTGCCATGGGCAGGGAGATCTTTCATTACTCCAGGTTGCTCAGAGGTCCATCCAGTCTGGACACCTACAGGGATGGGACATCTGCAGCTTCTCTGGCAACCTATACCAGTGCCTCACCACCCTCACAGCAAAGAATTTCAATTTCTTCTGTATCTAACCTAAATTTCCCCTTTTTCACTTTGAACTCATTACTTCTTACACTGAGGGCACCAGAACTGTGTGCAGAACCCCAGGTGGGGCCTCACCTGAGTGGAGCAGAGGAGAAGAATCTGCTGCCCACCACGCTCTGGATGCAGGCCAGGACATGGTTGGATTTCTGGGCTGTGAGCACACATGGGCAGGGCACGTCCAGCCTCTGACCCACCAACACTCCCAAGTCCCTCTCCACAGGGCTGTTCCTGGTCACTTTTCCACCCAACCAGTACCTGGGATTTCCCCAACCCTGATGTACATGGTGTAAAGGAACTTCCACTGAAAAGAGGACAATCCCTTTGGAACAGTCTGGCTTTTACAAGTTTTGTTTATGCATTTAAGGCACCAGAATTATTTCTCTCACAAAGTTTAACAGCAACCTGATACTGAAAACAATATTGCCAAAATTGTAAAATTTCACTCAGTTTTCCATGCACTAAAGATTAAAATAGCCTCTGTAAAAGATATATATATTTTTTATATATATATTTATATATGAAAACTCTTATGTACAGTTGTATCAAATACTTTTCTCTTTACACAATAATCCCTTGCATTTATGTGCTTCATATGCAAGTTGACTTTTGAACACTTCATACTTCTCAGGGAAGTTTTAAACTATGTACAATCAGATGACGCTCGAACAGGAGTTTGTTCCCCATACAAGCTTGTTTCTCATACCTCAGTTGGTTGCCTTTGCCAGGCCATCAGTTCAAGATTCGAGGTAGAAGTAAGTAGCCTATATACTCTGTGCAAAAAAAAAAAAAAAAAAATTAAAAAAGTAATAGTGTGTTTGTTGATTTGCATGTGGCAGTCAGTCTGTGCTCTCAGTCCAGAGCCCTGTTGGGCAGCTTGGGCTCTTGAGTGGAGTCACGGGGCTTGGGCTGTGGTGCTGTTGTGCAGGAGAGCCTGCTCCACCTCTGCTTCCCTCTGCAGATCCAGTAGTGCTGGGGATATTTCAGGAAGCACGTTCAGCTGCTTTAATGACCCTCCTGCAGGTGAAGCTCTCACCAGATTCAGGTTGTTAAGCTCTGAAGGCTTTGCTGCTGCTTGTGAAGAGCCTGCAAAACCCCAAAGGAGCAGCATGGTTAGGTGATGCTCCCTAGAGGTATTTCCCAACCCTAATAAATCTATTCTATGCTCAAACCATCACAGGGTGGTGGCCCCAGGGCCAGAGGTGACCCCGAGGAAGGACATACCGTGCGTGTCCGCGAGCAGCGCGCCGGCCGTGCCCTCCGCCCTTATCCTGTCGTGGTTGCTGGGGTACAGGGTCCCGTTGCAGGGCTGAGCATGAAGAAGGCTGGTGCCTGCACCCCTCTTCCTGTGGTGCTCCCTGCTGCTCAGTGCGTTGGGGTGGGTGTTTTGGGTGTTCTCCACAGTCCTCAGGCTCTCCGAGTCCTTGGGGTAGATGTGGACGTTCACGCTGTCCGTGCTGCCGCTGCACTCCGTGCACACCACGGGCAGCCCGTAGCCTTTGGGGGGAAAAGGGAAAATTAACAAGGTGAGAGGAGCAGCTGGAAGTGGTCAGCACTGGAGCACACAAGTCATGGCAGGAAAGGGCAGTTCTGTGTAGTTCACTGGGGGAATCTCTCACTAAATAAAGTGGGCACCTTATGGTATTGCACACCTGCCATCTGTAGCCACCATCACTCAAGGTAGTTCCAGTTAACAGCTTTAGTTAGTTAGGGATTCTTTTTCACTCCAAAGTACTTGTAACTTTCCTTTTTTTTTTCTTCTTTTTTTTTTTTTTTAATAAACTATGCATTTATTTCCTTTTCCAGACTTTCTAATCAGGGTAGAAGTGCAAAGTGGAACTTTACTGTAGCTGCTTTAAAATACCAAGTTACCTTTGTTATTTTTGTGCTGCTGCTCTACAGGGAGCAGCATCAGCTTGCACTGTTATCTCAACATATGTTATTACTGGTAGTGAGAACAACAGATGAGCAGAATTCAAAGCAGCAAGGAGTTTGTAAATGTTGAAAGTTAATTTCCTTAGTGCACTCAACAACTTTCCATTATTAAACTTTACATTCGTTTCTTCTGGAGAGAAAATTTGTTTAATTGGTTGATTTTCTGTGGCTTTTACAATACAGTGTGAGAACAGAAAGCACATCTAAAAATAGAAAAGTATGAGTGGAACACCATAGAAATTGGCAAAGAGCAGAGGCAGGTGTAGTGCCCAAAAAAACCTTTAAATTTTCAAAATAAATTAAAAAGCTGAGTTTTGAAGTCAACAGCCCTTTTAAATGAGCATGAAAAAAATTTAACACTTTCATTTTGAAAGTGCTCTCATAATTTAAGAATATTTCAAATCAAAATTCCCATCAGCCAGCTGCACAGAATGGCAATTAGGAGCTTTACTCTGCCTCTTTCTAATGGTTCCTCCAAGTCCAACTATCCAAGCTTGAGAGAGGATCAAAGCAAGCAGGAGAAAGTAAATTTTCTGTGCTTGCACCTGAGAATCATTCTGAGCTTTTTTTTTCTCTGAAGGTAACAATTTCTTGTGTAAATGCTGTCTGACTTGGAGGGTTTTGTGATCTGTACAAACACGAAATGCCTTCCCAGATTAATGGGTTTTGTACCTGTCTTATCTGGAACAAGCATTCCATCGGCCATGTCCTCAGTTTTCCAAGTGTCTTTATTATAGCTGATACACAGCTTGGGCTGTCTACAACCTACAGCAGGAGCTTCAACATCTGGACACCTTCCAACATCAGCCTGACACATCCCTGTAACAAACAAACCATCTGGGTAAAGATCACAGCCATCTGCTCACAGTTAAATGACTTGTTGGTCTTACTTACACTGGAAAAGGGAGAAAAAAATAGAAATAAAGATAACAGATAATTTTCAGCCAACATTTAACAGAAAAAATGCTGCACAATCTCAGGAGGATCTTAGTTCAGAACTCTCAACTTCTCCTTCCTAATGTGCTGTGTTTAAATAGTGTAAAACCCCAACATTTAATTTCAAAGCCTGAAGGCAGGGACAGGCAATGTTAATGTATTTTCTGGTATGACTGTGGGTAACACTGCTGCCAAAAAAAGAATCCAAAATTAGCAAAAAAACAGTCCTTAGGGCTTGACTGAGCAGTTTCTGAGGCAGTCAGGAACACTTTCTGAGGCTTGTAGGAACACTTACACCTGGGAGAGGAGAGCTCTGTGAAGTCAAACACAGATCCCTGCTCTGCATAAATGCAGTAGTTACATTATAAAGATCTCTCAGATAACTCAGAACAAACACAAACACAGAAGCACTCCAGGCTGAGATTTCTACCTCCCATATCAAGTTGAGATGCAGCATTAGAGGATAATTAAACCATTTCTCACCGTTGCTGTCAATGTGCCCGTTGGGCTGCTGGGTGTCCACTCCGATGGCCACGTCCTGGCGCTCCGACAGAGTCCCCTGGGAGGACAAGTAGCTTGGCACATCAGGAGGCACAATAGTCTCATCTAGAGCAATGGGAGAATGGAAAAATCAATTCCCAGGCAGGATTTTCAAAGTAAATTCACATTTTCAAGGGGGATTTGGGACCAGATCTAGAACCAGTTATTTTCTGTAGGTGCACTGGAAACTGAACTGCCTAAATATTCCCTTCCCCTCAGAAGCCTCACTGCTGATTTTTCAAAGTTTAAAGCTGTGGGAGAGAGTGCTGATAAACAGAGTGTTTGCACAGTGACATGGTCAGTACCTAGTAGGTGGGGTAGAACTATTTGTTCAAAGTAAATCCTTCTCTTTCCCCTGAAATTCAGTCCCTCCTTTGACTTTTACTTCTGCCTCCTGAAGTGAGGAGGAAAAGTATTCTGCAGAACAGGGTGTTTGATTCTCTTAAGCAGGAAATAAGTCTTAAACCTCTTGGCTTTCTCAGTTTTCTATCAGGCAATTTCAGTTTCCCTTGCCACACAAAACCAAGTGAAACTCAATTATATCGAGCACGAAGCCTTGGATTTTGAGGACTAAAAAAAGGAGTTATAAAATAATCCCACTCATACATCACACTGCTAATAGGCTATTCAAGACTTCCTACCTAGCCCATATCCTTAAAAATCCTTTTGTACTCTATCTAAAGCTAAGCATAATGTGGGAAAGCTGGAAATTCCAAGCAGGCTGGGAAAGTCTTAGGCTGATTCTTCCATACTTCTCTTCTGTTCAGAGGTTGCATAAGGAGGGCAGGAGACTTTATTCTCACTGCAACACTTATTTCAGCACCAAATTATCCCCTCTGAGTATCAGGAGAAAGCAATAAATGCTAATTCTTCCTCTAAAAAATAACAGATACCCCCCAGTTCATCAGGGGTAGCTCTTATATGCAACATGGAATAAGTGAGTCCAGCTCCCAAGTCTAATTTTTCAAGTTTTGACTTTGAAGTCTTTGAAAATACAGATTTCAAAAAGTAAGACAGGTTCCCAGCATCATGGACATCATCTAGATATCCCAAAAGTTATCATTTCTGGTCATGGAAAACCAAAGTAGCAAAGCAATGGCTGGAACTAGTGCCAAATGGAAAAGACCTTCCTGAAGAGCAAGCCAAGGGGAGAAATGCAGCTCTGAACATGCTTCAGCAGCAAGTGAAAGCTGGTTCCAGCCCTGTGAGCCAAGAGAACCAGGGAGATAAGCCAGCTGCAGTTCCAGTGGACTGTGGGGCTCCCTGACGAGCAGGCTCAGCCTCGGTGGCAGCACGAAAGGTTAGAGGGGGGGCTCAGGACACGGCAGCTACCTGTGTTGGTGACACTGTACTCCTCACTCTTCTTCCTGGTCTGGTAGATGATGCAGACCCAGACCAGGGAGGTGAGCACGATGCTGCAGACCACGGCGATGGTGATGATGCCCACGGTGGTGCGGTCCTTGCGGCAGCCCAGCGCCTGCAGGATGCTGACGTGGCTGTGCGCGCGCTCCGTGCCCAGCGTGTTGGACATCTCGCACGTGTACTTCCCCGCGTCCTCCAGCACCACGTTCCTCACGATCAGCAGCTGGTTGCCCGAGGTGAAGTGGTGCCTTTCTGTCACCACCAGGGGCTGGTCACCTTTCAGCCAGGTGATGCGGGGCGGGGGGCTCCCTGTGGCTTTGCACTGGAGAGCCACGGTCTCGCCGACGGACACCACGTGATCTTCCAGCGGGTGGACCAAGGATGGTGTCTCTGCAGGACAGCAAACACAGAAATGAATGTTTAGGGACAGCGTAACAACAGATTTAACAGCACTGGATGTTCCTCGTGTTCCTGCTGACACAGCAATGCTCCAAGCAGGCACGTGCTCAGGAATATGGCAGCTGCACACAACAGATCTAACAACCACAGCCAAGGCCCCACTTCCCACAACCAACTGGTGTTAAGTCTTCCCATCAAGAAACTTCTGAGGATGTGGGCCAACAGCTGAAATGTGAATTATTTCACAGAGCAAGAGAGATGAAGTGCAATTTCCCTTTGCAGTAATTTTCCCAGACAGCAAACAGGCTGGTTGGAGTGGCTTCCTCAGCACAAAAGGAGATGCGACTTACAGCTCCTTCTCTTACTTAACAGGTATTTTTCATTAGTGAACTACAGTGTAAAAGAATGAAACAAGACTAAGCAGACCATTTGACTCTTGTCTCTCTTCCATCTGCAACTGGTAAAGAGTTTGAATGGCCATCCCTCCCAGTTCCCACTTGCACTCAGCCTCCTGGGGCACTGGTAGTCCTTTTTGGGACTACCTAAAAACAGAGGCCAGACAAAATTAAGGGAATAAAAGCTGTTATATTTATTGAAAGGCCTTCAGGTTCATTTATGGCAGATGAAGCACCCCCAGGGGTTACACCTAAAAATGGATGATGGGTCATGGGTTTTCACTCTTCTATACGTTTGGTCCATTTGCATATTGGGGGTTCATCTTACAATTACATCTTCTGGTAATGAAGTAATTTATCCCAAGTTTGCTTCCCCCCACAACTGACTATTGTTTGGGGCCTGAGACAGTGAGGTGTTCTGATTCCCAGACCTGCAGAGGAATTGCTTTGTCTGACCAAAATGGGAGAACATTTTCTAACACTCTATACGGAGTTTAGAGTCATACACTAAAGAACTGCAGGATTACAAATAGATGAGAAACGGATGCTAAAGGCCACCTTACCCAGCACGGTGAGGGTGGCATTGGCGAGCACGGAGCCCGCCGAGTTCTGGGCGGTGCAGCTGTAGACGCCCATGTCCTCGATCTTGACGTCGGTGATGAAGAAGACGTCGTCGTCGGGCATGACGTGCATGCGGCGCTCGCGGGCCGCGGGGAAGTCGGTGCCGCCGTCCTTCTGCCAGGCGATCTGCGGCGTGGGGTGGCCCTCGGCCGCGCACTCCAGGCGCGCCGTCGTCCCCGTCCGGCTCGTGATGTCGTGGGGGGTTTTGATAAACGACGGCAGCACTGAGAAAGGGAAAGCAGGAAAAGGGTATGAGCGATTCCATAGGGAGGCACCATCTTCTGGGCAGTCCTGTCTTCCTTGCCACAGAGGGGATTAAGGTGACAGTCGCCCACGGGCAAGAAGATCCCAACGTGCTTCCGCAGGGTATCTCTGAACTGCTGGGGACTGACCCCGTGTTTCTACAGAGCACACCTGTGCAGAGTCCATGACACCCCCAACTCAGATCATTAGAGCTGGGACCAAAGCTAATTTTCTTCTGTGAAAACCTTGAGAAAAAAATCTGTTATCTCTCCTACAGAGAACTTCCAACTGCTACATCCTTCTTTGCATCCCTTTGCATTTTCGTTTTCATTGGGCAAAGAATCTACCCGAGCAGCCAAAGAGCAGCAGCTTGAGCTGCTAAGAACATGCACGCTGAAGTGCTTGGCTGGATGGCAGCAACACAAAACGGTGTGTGCTCCTCACAGGGCATTTCCCAGCACCCACTGAGATACAAACAGCTGCCGTGCAGAGAGGTGAAGAGCTCACCATCAGGAATGGACCCTCGGGAGCAACTGAGCGAGTGCCAAGGAATTGTACCACGTAGGAGCTCAGGCTGAGGAGAGGAAGAGCAAGCAGCGGCCACTCACCGTTAACGGTGAGGCGGGCCTTGTTGGAGTAGGTGGAGCCGAAGTGGTTGGTGATGACGCACTGGTAGCGGCCCTCGTGCGCGAAGGTGACGTGCCGCAGGTGCAGGATGGTGGTGCACTCCATCACCTCCCCGTCCTTGGCCCGCACGTGCGCGAAGTTCTCGATCTCGGCGTTGTGCAGCATCTCGTTGTCCTTCTTCCAGGCAAACACCATGGGGGAGCTGCTGCTGCTGGCGGCCAGGCAGGTGAAGCGGATGTCCTTGCCGAGGACAGCCACCGTCGTCTCGGGCTGGATGATGATCTGTGGCTTGGGGAAATCATCTGGGAGGGAACAGCAGCAATAGTCAGTGCTGGAATCCGAGGGGAGGCTGGAGCAAGCCAAAAGGTAAAATGAGAAATAAGCAGGTGTGCCACACACAGCTCCACTGAGTCGTTGGTTTATGTGGGATTGCTGTTCCTCTGGTTCCTTCGATGGGCTGAGATGGTCACCAAGTGACCTCAGACACCTACCAGACACCCAGCTCCTTCACCAACTGAATCTGAGAAAGATACTGTGGTCTGAGTATCTTTTTTCAGATTGTCCTTCCATATACAATCCATGCATGAAGAGCATGACTGAACTTAAGACCTCACCTCCAGACCTGTATTGGCATGAAATAGGAGGGGAGAAAGGAGCTGCAAGTGTTACCTCCAGGGAAAAATACCCACAGGAGGTTTTGGTGAGGTGGGGATAGGTCTCTTCTCCCAGGCAATAAGAGGCAATGGCTTCAAGTTGTGCCAGGAGAGGTTTAGATTACCTAATAGGAAACATTTCTTCACTTTCAAATGGGCTGAATGGCTGCCCAGGGAGCAGGGAGGCGGTGGGGTCACCATCCCTGGAGGTATTTAAAAGATGTGTGAATGTGGCACTCAGGGCCATGGTTTAGTGGTGTGTTTGGCTGTAGTAAATTCACGGTAAGTAAGTTAAAATAAAAGATTTTAGAGGTCTTTTCCACCCTAAAGGACTCCCTGACTCCATGCAGCCCATGCTGTCAAAGCAGAAGCAGCTGTATTTGCCTGTCACCCAGCCGGGGTGGAAAGCTTTGCACACTCTCTCTCTGCCCTGAAGACTGTTGGTTTTAGCAAGGTTCCAAGGAGATTCATTTATTAGGTTTCTACAAATAGTGTAATTTAATATTTGACTAAGGTTTAATTAAACAGCCAGGCCTCTGGAACCAGGACTACTAGTGCCTGGAGGACTTGGCAGGCACTGGGAAGCAAAGCTGCTTTTGCTTTGTGATGTTGCTGTGGGGATGGAGCTTTCAGGATCTCTTCTTCCAGATGAGCACAGCAAGCCTCCCTGCCAGCCTGCTCAGACAGAGGCCACCTAGGCAGAGCTTGTCACTGGGGGATCAGGGGGGACACTGGAACAAAGCTTCTGCTCCGTGTTCAGTGCAAGTCATGCATTCAGCTCAGTTCAATAGTGTTTGCAAAAGCTCATTTTTCCTTCAAACAGCCATGTGCAGCTCCACCCAGGATCCTCACTGGTTGGCTCCACTGCACAGGGTTTGGCTCCCAAACCAGGCCTTTCTTTTCCCCAAAACCTGGATGCCTGAGCAGCACTGATTTGGCCTCTTCTAATGATTTAAATTTCTTTTTCTTTATGAGAAAGGTAGCAGATGTTTATGTGTGCTGGTATTAACTCAAGATGCTTTGAAACCATAGCTCATGTGCAGAGTCAACTGCAGTATTTGGGTGGGCCTTACTGGCCCCAAAGAAAGCAGCTGTGATGGAAAGAATCTCCTCTGGGTTTTTTTTTTTAAATCTTTGTTGTCTCCAAGAGGGAGAAAAGATGGGTGAAGAAGACAAATCCACAGAAGAGCTCAGAACACTGCAGAAGGAAAAAAATTACAGCTGCAGTCCTGATATAATCAAACTGAGAGGACTGGGGAAGTGTCTGTGCAGCCCCATCTGGAAGTAGAGCAGGCCTTAGTCCCTTTTGATTTAATACTCAGGGAACCCTGTAAGGAATACTCTGGACACAAGCAATGCACTGTGTGGTTTTAGTGGGAAATAAATTGTAGCCAATGACAAATTTTTTAAATGCAGGCTTGGGCTTCCTTTGATCCCACTGAATAACAAAACAAAACAGAAACCCTCTCATAATAACATGCTGGTACTCAAAGAAAATGTTTCCCAAGTGACTGCTACCCTTCGTACAACCTCAAAACACGCAGGCAAGACTTACCACACACAAAACTCTCTGGCTGGATGGCAAAAATGCTCTTGCTTTTCAGTGACTCAGGATGGGCACAGGTGGCCACCACAAAGGACTGCAGCTCCTTCTCCACCAACCACTGGGGCAGCCACTTCAGCTGGCAGTCACAGAGGAAGCTGTCGCTGTTAATGTGGCTGCAGGGAAACAAAACCATTCTGCTATGAGTCCTGCACGGAGGGAAGGCTGGGAAGTTCACAGCCCTTTCATGTTAAACACATTCCTCCTGCCCCCCAGCATGGGTGGAAGGAAGAAAAAGGACTGCAGGGATGTCCTCAAGGTGCTAAAGGTTACAGGCATGACACATTTAGACAGCATTTCATCTCCACACAGAGAAACCCCCTCCTGTACTCAGTGACACTCTGCAGCACCTTATAATTATTAACCATGGTGGGGACCAAATTCAGCTGACCAGAGAGAGAGAGAGGACACCCAGCTCCCACTGTAAGACCTCGAGTTCCCTCCATGGCAGAGCAGTAAGCAGGGAGACTCTGACTTCCATAAAATGACCCTGGAGTTGTGTTTACTGATTAACAGAAGCAGCAGAGGAGAAATTACCAAAGATATTTGTGTAAACCCCACAGAAACAGTAACTAGTCTGGAAAACAAAACACATAAACATTTCTCAGCATCCTGAGTTCCAACCCCCACCATTTTAAGATTTTGTAATTCTCTGATCCAACACTAGCTTAGCACCTTCTGTTAGGAAAAGAGGTGTGAAAAAGGGGCAAAGAAAAAGGGAGATTTGGGATTAATGTGGGTTCTTTTTAATATTCTGGGCCAAATTATGGTTCAGCATAGCTCTAAGGCCAGTGAAGAACGGTACATTTACACAAACAGTGCATTCATACTTAGGCCTGGTTTGCAAAACTCAGTCTGATCCTTGGAATTGAATGTGAGGATGTCTCAGAGACTGGAAAATGCCCCAGAGAGAGCTCCTGTCCTGCAATCCTACAAGCTATGCAACAGCAGGCTATCAAGAGCACAGCAAAATCCCAATTCCAGCACTGCATTATAAAATGTGAATCTCCTGCTAATTTTCTACCCAATACCTCAGGAAATCCTGAAGTTTGAAATGAGCATGGAAGGGAAGAAGAAAGAAATTGAATGGAGAGAGAGGGAATATAGGAATTTGATTTTTCAAAGCTGTGCACTTTTCTGTTCTTCAAAGATGTGTGGCCTCTAACATGTATGATGGCATAAAACCCTCCTGGCTACTTGGAACAGGTCAAGAGATCCTTTAGCACAATGCATTCTGCATGTAAATGTCCCTATCTGAACTTCTCAAATTTATAAACATTCCTTCACAATATCTGGGATCACTATCTCTTCCTAATAAGATCAATCTTTCATTTAAATTTTGTTTCAAGTGCCAGTGCAGAAGATAAAGTTTTTAAACAGACACCCAGTGTTTATCTCCTCACTCCCAGTCACTGGTATCAAGTGTCACTGCCAGCAGTGACCATCTGAGTCCCATTTCCAGTGTCAGGACCAGGAGCCTGCACCTGCCCAAATACCAAATAAATGATTTTGTGTTCCGCAGACACTGCACTACTCCGGGGCACAGCAACACACTGACAGTGGATTAAATATTTATGGGGAAGAAGAGAAAAGGAAACCAGGCAAGACTGGAAACAGTGTCTGATAACAGTGCAGAGCCCCAGCCTGGAGCACAAGCAGCAGCTCTGATAACACATCCGTATTTTTACACCAGAAGGCTGAATGACAAGTGGATGCAGTTCAAATGGTGCTTATCACTGCAGTATCAGTCCTGTGTGTGAACCCTAAACACAGGAACAGCAAGGGAGCACATGGGCCACTGGGAATTAAATCCATGGTGCTGTGAGCAGGAGAGCTGGCTAACAGGACCAGGGCTGGACTTCCTGAATGGAGATGAATAATTGCACAGGCACAAACCTGCTGGAAGAACTTGTTCTGATGATCTAATTTCACTCACTATTACATGCAATGACAGCTCCTCATGTGTAAAAATACCCCACAGAGGAGGAGGCAGGGGAGGGGGGAATGAATGGGTGGTAATGTGGGTAACACCTGTGCTGCTGCTCAGCCCAGGGCCAGCAGGATCCCTCCTGCCTAAGGGGGTGAGCAGGGCAATCACTCACAGCTGCCGCAGGCTCCTCATCCTGGCAAAGGCATCGGCTTGGATGGAGCGGATGGCATTGTCCCCGAGGTTCCTGCAGGAACAACCACAGGCAGTGTCAACAGGAGAGATGCCATGGCTGGGACACAGCCCTCCACATTGATCTGAGCAATGACTCCAGTAGCAGGTGATTTGGTGGCTCCTTGTTAAGGTCTCCTGCGCTTACAGCACATAGAAATGTTCCTCCAAACACCTCTGTATTAATGAAGTATTGCTGATCAATAGCCAGCCAACAAAAATTAACTGAATCACTAAGTTGTTCCCTACCCCATCTTCTCACTACACTTTCTCAGTCTGAGCAACCTCCATCATCCATAGCTCAGAAATTCCTCAGCCCCCTCAATAACCAAAGATAGTCAGGAATGTGGTACCCCAGGCTAGACCTTCAGCAAACATAAAAGAAAGCAAATACTTGCAATAAGCAGCATCTGAGGAATTATTTGGAAATGGCTTGGAGAGGATGCTGTTTTGTTTAAAAAAACATCCCAGTGTTTCCAAATGAAGGGGTCAAAGGTTTCCCTCACAACTATTACTAATTAAAAGAATAATTTGTTTTCTGAAAAAGCACAGTGTCAGACTTAGGGCTGAAGTTTACCAAGTGACATGTAGGGCAGACAAGCACTGCTTAAAGAGGACAATCTCAGTAGAGCATTAAAGGCACCTTTATTTGGGAATGTACTCCCAGTCAGGCAGCCCACATCTTTCAGTGTGCTCATGATAGACATAACATTTCATACAATCAACAGCCAATAAAACATGTAGAGCACAGTCACATATACTTTAACTTGTCTTAATCCAAGAAAGGAGGTTATTCATGAATCACTGCTGGAATCATCAGCCTTGGGACACCAAAAAAAAAAAAAAAATTTAGACAGAGGCAGCCAAAATTTTCTTCTTGCAAATGGCTCTAAGGGGGTTGTGCTGAATGGGATGTTCAGTGGGGATGCACTGAAACCAGTCATCTGTAACATGTGTCACTGCCAGAGCCCGGCTTTAGGAGGAAGCTGGGGCAAAGGAGGAGACAGCAATGAAAAGAGGCTGGTGTGGCATAGCACTAACAGCCTACAGAGCAGTCATGTGCAAGTCAAGGTGATACTCTCAAAAATTAAGAGCATGCAAATTTCCCATATGTTCTATAACTTTGTTCCTGGCACAAAAAAAGGCCAAAGTTGAGGCGGACTTATAATGAGAAGGAAGCAGGTGGCCCCCACAAATGGACTGGCTTCTCAGTTTACAAAGACACTATTAAATTGCTAGCAGATTTCTCAAGCAGCTACTTTTGGCAGACCCCCCTTCCCAAACTCTGAGGCATGGTGGGTTACTCACAGGTGCTCCAGAGCCTCCAACCCTGAGAACGCTTTCTTGGCCACCGACTTGATCTTGTTTCCAAACAGAGTTCTGCAGTTTCCAAACATCCAGTGCCAGATAAACAGAAAGAAAATGGGGAGAGGGGGGCAAAAAAAAAAAAAAAAAAAGAAAGAACACAATTAGTGTGGTCTTATCTGATATACACACTCAGTGTAAGTCCCAGGAAATCTGAACTGCACAGAGATTAAGAGGGCTGAAGCACACTCACTTTCCTGCTCCTGAAATGAAATCCTTTTATCTGTATTTGAATTTAATAGTGATGACAGCGCAAAGGGAATGTGCCATATCATGTAAAAAGGCAGGTTTGCTCCCATGCTTGGGAACCAGCTTGCTGAGTAACAGAAGGTGCCCTCTGTTCTTCGCAGGCTGGCTGTGGACAGGATTAAATGCAGTGACAGTTTAACAAGATATTGGTCTCTCCCCACAAACTTTTCATTTCTGACTTCTTCCCAGACAGGAAAAAAGAATGTTGATTTATTCACTGGTGCCTGGCCCGAGCAGCTACCAGCACACAGAGCTGAGGGCTGCCCCTGGGCTGCACATTCACACAGCAGCTGACTGCAGGCACTGCTCATTCCCTCCTTGTAAATACAACAGCAAAGCAACATTGTGCAGCAGATCGTAGCCAAGGGATCATTTCAAGGAGCAAAAAAGCAGAACAGGTAATGTCCAGAGCTGAGCAGTGAGCTTGCTTGCATCTGTGAGTAGAGAGCATTCCTCTGAATCAGCAGTGGCATGAGGGGACTATCACCAGAAAACAGCCAGCTGGAGAGATCCCAGCCCAGCTGTCATCTCCAGAGCAACAGTTCTCCATAAATATTGACCAGTGCTGATGGCCAGGGGCAGGGTTTGTGCCAAATGGATAGTCCCCCCACCTGTTTTAATAAAACATCAACCAGTGTCATTAATTAGGAACTGCTTTCCTTCCCCAGGCTCCCTCTAAGGTTTATCCTCCAGGTGCATCAGTTATCACCACATGGTGTCCAGGGCAAGCCATCACCCACACCTCAGGTGAAAAAAGGGCATGTCTGGACCTGTATTTGGGGTTTTCATTCAAGAGCTGTCCTTCAGTATAGGGCATCTGCATCCCAAAAAGATTTACAACTATGATGGTCGCACTGCTTGCTTACTGGCCAGGGAAAGGAGTACAAGATGGAGCATGTGCAGCTATTCCATGAGCAAATACATTTCCAAGAACTTCTCAAGGCTTTCCACAAAGCACTTTTCAAATGTCAGGATAATTTGGTTCTATATTGGCTCCAGGAAAGCCCAGTTTCAAATACCCCCAGCACCAAAGGATGTGTGCAATCACGTGTGCCATCATTTGGTAAAAGGGATGTTGCATTAATGAAGGCTTTGAAAAATCCATTAGAATGATTAATGCAGTAAATAATTTACTGGTCAAATGGCTGCATCCATAAATGCTGATTTCTTCAGCCATATTCCTAATAAATGTGTTGTAAGGACAAGGTAAGGATAAAATAAGGACTAAAGGAAATGGCCTCAAGCTGTGTCAGGGGAGGTTTAGATTAGATTTTAAGACAAATTTCTTTAGACTAAGGGTTTTAAGCATTGGGAAGACTGCCCAGGGAAGAGGCAGAGTCACCATCCTTGGAATTGTTCAAAAACCTTGTGAATGTGGCACTTCAGGACATGGTTTAATGATGAACATGGTAATGGTGCTAGGTTAATGGTTCGACTTGGTGATCCTAAAGATCTTTTCCAACCTTTATGATTCTAATGGAAGTGAGATGGGCAACTGCTGCTGAAAAAAAATTATGCTGAGCTTGGGTTTGACAGCTGCAGATTTCTATTATTGTTCAGTGGATTTTGGTCTTTGAAAATCAGAGATACTGCTGATATCTGTTTAGTTATCTGTGCAGAGATAAGGAGTACATCTGGGTTAGGCAATACACAAGTACAGCACTTGTGTAGGTGCACACAGCTTGATGCCTGGACATGAGAAATACCTGACACACAGAACTAGTCAGGCCTCAGCAAACTCATTACTCCTTGCAACTAATTTCAATTAAGTGCCTCTACAAATCTGAGAGTTTGAACCTAGAGGCCCCCATCAAAGGGCTGTGGAATACTGGAATGTGAAGGCAGCAGAACACAGCCACAATTTGCCATCCCACTGCTGGCCTAAACCTCCTCCACAGGACAGAGCCAAGCACAAGCTCTCCTGGAGATTGCACCAGTGTAATTACATGCCAAGCACACAATTAATTGCAGCCTTTTCTCCTCCAGCCAGTTTTGCACCTGCAGGAAGATCTCGCTGAGTGAGCCATCAAAAAGCCGGTCACATTTAGCAGCTTGAATAATTAGGAGCCTCCTTGTTCCACAGTGATTCCACCGGTGCTTTTTATGCTTCAGTGCTTCTCAACTCTCTCTTTCTTCAAACAACATTTTAATTTAGGCCTGTGCTCTCCATCCTGGAGAGCTTCATATATAATTCAGAGAAGGCTAAAGTGACTGGCCTCTCCATCTCTGTTTAACACCTTCATGTCAGCGAACAACCCTCTCTGTGCTGAATCCTTTCAGAGGCTAATCTGTGCCAGATCAAAGGGGAACAGCTTTTAAGGCAATCTCCACAGAGCTGAGGTGATTATTAATTCATTGGAAGGTCTCCTCTGAAGTGCCCATTTATTTTTTGTATGCTAATGCATTTAAAGGGTTGACGGTTTAAACATGGGCCCTAAATCACACAGTGAAATGTTTGCTGAAAGGGCTGATCTTTTATTTACAAAAAAATCCTGATACTCACTTCAGCCTTAGAAATCGCCAGTTTGGGATTTATGTGCTGATAAGCTAAAACAGCTCTGAGGAGATCCCTTTAAAAGTGACCACTCACAAGTATTCTCAAAATGCCTCCAGGAACAATAATAAAATAATTTCATGTTCTGAGCATTTTTTAGCCTGACAGTGAACAATCCCAACAAGCTGTCTGTCCCACTGCAGCTCACTCTGTTAAGTAATCAAACCACTCCTGTCTGCCCCAAACCAACCTGATCCACACGTTCTTCCACGCTAAGGAATGTGCTGCAATCCCCTGCACAAACCTTCCCTGCACATATCCCTCAGCCAGACTCAGCTGGCCCAGGTCCACGTGCAGTGACAGGCATCAGTCAACAAAGAAAAGAAAAATATAAACCAAACTTCCTTAGCCTTGCACAAGCCCTTAGTGCATCCTTGGCTACTGGCAGCCCAAGCCAGCTATCTTTTGGAGGTGGTCCTTCTGCTGGGTGATAAACATCACATCAGGCCACAGCATTTCACAGGGGAGAGCAGTAGCTGCTCGGCCCAGAGCTCCCAGCACAAAACCCCACAGGCTGCCCCTGCTCCCTTCCTTCCTCCTCCTGCTCCTTGCTGCTCCTCCTGGCCTCTGCCTGACCCCCACAGCTCATCAGGGCTCACTGCTCCTGCTTTCCAAGTCAAGCCTTTTGCTGAACTCTTTCCTTCCATGCTGTCCCCTCTGGATTTTTCACCACTCTCCTGTTACCTGCACCCAGAATTTTTAACATATCCTGTTGGAGGGATGTACCACCAGGACAGCTCTGTCTGCTCCCTTCCACCACCTTCTCTCCCCTGTCAAAGCAGCACTACACACTCAATCCTTACAGCCTGCAAAGCCCACTGGACAAAGTCTCTGCTCCCATCACCCTTCCAGCTGCTCACATGGTTTCTTCTGACAAACCAAACATTTCAGTCAGGCAGCCAAGGACTCTTCTACCCACCACATCTGCTGCTCTGCCTCTTTTCTGGCAGTCATGGGAAGATTCCCTGACTCTGCATGCACAGCAATTCTTACTGACTTCTCTCTCACCCCCACGCTACTTCTGCTTCCCTGCCTGGCTCCTGCTGTCCTTAAATCCTCCTCTGCCTTCTGCCCCACTTCACTTTCAGCTGCAACTTGGTCCCCTCCATGTGGGCCCAGCGACTCCCCTCAGCAACAATCAAATGCCACCTCTGTCTGTGATTTCAGATTTGTCTCCTCTGAGCACTACATCTCCACAAACCCTGCCACGGCTCGTCCCACTCCCCGAGGAGCCTCTAATGAGAGCGTGACAAAATCCCGCCCGCCAGGACTCATTCCAGCCATCTGCTCTCCATCGAGGTACTTTTACTGCACCTCTGGCTGTGCCACCCCAGCATCAGAGACAGCAGCATGGGGGGGTGCTGAGAACTTCAACAAAGGCAAGAGGTAATGATTAGAGACTCTTGATTTGTCACAAGCCATCAGAGACTCCTCTGACAGGGCTGATTTATGTCACCCGTTTCAAATGGAGCAGGGATTGTACAGAGCAATGTGAAAATCCCTGCGAAGGCCAAGCAAGCCATAAACATTTGCAAGGCGCATGCTTGCCTTGGGATTCTTTTTATCTCTTTAAGAGCCTGTGCCCCATGGTGCCTTTTATTGTCACTGCACATGGAACTGAGCCCAAAAGATCACTCTCAGAAAGAGTATCCCACAGAAACGAATCCTGTTTCAATCCTCTGTTGTAACAGGAAGTGGGGTGATTTTTCTCTTCTGTTTATTGTTATTTGCTGCATCAATCAGTGCCTCACTGAAGATTGCAAGGGGTCCTTTTTGTTGCTTGTTTGCTTTTAGAAGTGAGGAATGGTTGTGCTGAATTTTATACATGAAAACAGCTTAAATTCCTCTCTGTGTCTGAACTGCAGTATGTGGCACAGTCTGTTCACCATTCAGAAAGGAAATAATTGTCTCATACCTGCTTAAAAACGTCAGTGCTTGAAAACCACATTTGCACTCTTGCAGTGAGCCTGCAAAACTACCACAGCTCAGATTTTCTGTTGTTTCTCTGTCTTTTTCCAAGGTGAGGGAGTTTGCATAAAAAGGGACAGACCCAACCCCACACAGGCACACAACTAAAGTGGCTTGCAGAATTCAAGCCCAGGGATACTCACAGCTTGCTCAGGTTTTCCAGGCCTGTAAAGGCTCCATTGGTATCTTCTATTGTGCCTGAGATGTCGTTGTGGTCCAGTTCCCTGGGGAGAGGACAAGAGAGAGCTCAGAATCAGCACCTGAGTCCCAGTGTTGCTGTTACAAACAAGTGGAGGAGGCTGGAGAGTGCCACATGAGAGCTTCCCATTTTCTCCTGACAGTTACCATGAAATGCAGAGTCCTGCAGCAAAGCAGCACCAATCACTTCTGCACTGACACACGGTGGGATGGTGCATCCCACAAAGAGCTCTGCTCCTAGCTGAAACCCTCTGAGACAGCTACTTTTCACCAAGTAGGTTCCTGTCCTTTTCTAGCTCTGTGCATCCAAACAGGAGGAGGAAAATGAAAATAAAGTGCACCAATTAAACTGAAAGAAATAGCTGTCCTTAAATGCTACTCTCATGAAATAACATCACTTTGGGTATTCCAGTGTATACATGTGTTTGTCTATAGCTGAATCTTAGGAAGATAATTTGGTGTATTTTCTACAAAGCTGCATTTTTTCTGGCAATGAACTTGAAAACTCAACAAAGGAAAGTGCCAGCATCACTACACCAGCCTAACTCTGTATAACCATTTAAAAAAAACCAAGAGAATTCCTTTTTCAGAGTTAGCTTCTTTTGGCTTTCAAATTGACCATCAATTACAAGAGTCAAAGAGGTCTGAAGAAAAACAAGCACACAGAACAAACACAGAGATCCACAAAAGCTGTTTAAACAGACTGTTTAAAAATCCTTCCCTCCCAGCTTTTAAATCCAACTAGCAATGAATACCCAGCAACACAGACAGAAATTCATCATTTCCAATGTTAAGTAAAAAGAAAGAAAAACTAAATAGGCTTTGTTGGTTTTGTTACATCACTCTGATTTAAAACCTGGCAAAACACAGCACCAAAGCAAACTTCACCATCCAGATAACCCCTGAGCCCTCAGGTACTCCTTTCGCACCTTTTGAAGATGATTATCAGAACGTTTCCAGATAAAAAAATATTAAGACCAAATAAAGAAAAACCAATTCCCCCTGCATTTTGCAACACTCCAGACACAGGCAACACAGTGTGGCATCTGGGCAGCACAAATACACAGTAACTCACAGGAAGGGAAAACAAATTTAAAAGGAAGCCCCAGTTTCAATATGGGAATGGTTTTCCCTCAGCTGTCTCAGTCTTTGCTCCTTTCTCTGCTTTAGGGTGAACTAAAGATGTGAAGGAAGATGGCCAAAAGCCACAATTCCTGTTTCTCAACTGGCTTAAGCCTGAGATCTGAATCTCATGACCCTGGAGAGCCCTGGCCTGAGCCAGCATCACTGTGGATGCCAGGGTGATCTGTGGGTTACTCTGTGCCAAAGGCATGGACAAAAACTCAACATCCCCGTGGGGTGTGGGCACACAGAATGCTGTGGTGGCCAGAGCGATGAGCCCAGGAGAATGCTTTGATGTGCTGGCATTTCCAGCACCATCCTAGTGGGATAGGAGCAAATACATCCTCCTGGAGTTCAGTTTCTACATTTTCCCTAGGCTTGCCAAGCCGATGTCCCTTGTTCTGTTTGTTTTTTAAGGGAAAATCCCTTCTCAGACATTTCTCCTCTTCGGTTTCACCACGGGCTACTGTTCTTTGGAGCAGCAAACCCTTTCCCATGGCAGAGGCAGACAAGTGGGGACAGCCTGTAGGAGCTCTGACACACACTTTTATTAATTGACTGCCACACATTGTGTTTTCTTGAAAAAGGGAAAGAAAATGGTATTGCTTGTTCATCCAGTGGCAACTCAAAGGTTTAGTGTTAGAAAGGAGGAATAAAAACCTTTTTAACAAATGAGTGAAAATAGAGAGAGGGAGAAAAAAAGAGTGGGGTGTTTTGGCCCAGCTCTCTTTGTATTCCAACTCCTCTCCCAGCCCCTGTTGCCAATTTCCTATTCTTTCTGGCTGGCTGAGCTTGAATGCTCGAAGCCTTGTTAATCATTGTGCTCAGAGGTCTCTTGGCCTGACCTCTATTTGAATAGCTCCACATTTCAGCAGTTTCACACCCACCAAAGGCTCCCCAACAATAGCCCATAATTAAAGCATGCTCAGCTCTTTTTCACCAGGTGCAGGACCCAATAGGCCTTCCTCTTTATTAAATTAGAGCTCGCTCACACACTCCCTCTCCACCTCCCCCCTCTGCCCTGGACATAAAAGAGGCTCCACATTCACTGCAGAGCAAAGAGAAGGACCAGCTTCCCTTCCCCTCCATTTTTCTTTGGAAACCTTTAGTTCCGGTCCTGACAGCTGCCTCAGAGGTCCCTTTCTGAATGCCCAGTGGCTGAAAGGCTTTGGCTTAAGTTTAAAAAAAGCAAACAAAACCCAAACTCACTTTCCAGTCACTTCCTTCACTATGAACTTCAATAAAGAAAAGAGTACGATTCAAAAAGTACTGTAAAGAGGGGAGATTTTTCTGTTCCCATTTCCTTTTAATGACTCGGGCCACAATGGGCTTCTGAAGAGGAATAAAAGTATCAAAGTGTGTTTTTTTCTTTTGAAGGAAGAATTAAATCAGTTTGCTGAACCCAACCAGCCTGGGAACGTGTCTGGTGCTGTCACAAGGACTGTGAGAACTCTGTGGTGTGCCAGATGAAGGTGCTGAGCCTGCAGCTCCCAGAGAGAGGAGGAGAGCAGCCAGCAACCCTGCAGGTTCCAGAAAGGAGACAGAGGCAACACAGCTGCAGGAAGGGAACTGGATCCCCCATCTGCTGATGTTCATAACACAAGCCCAGATGTATTTCAGTCTGACACAGCTCTCAACAGTGTACAATGGTACAATGCTACAGCTGCACCCCACAGGAGGCCACACGGATGTGTCCAATGGACTCTGCCACTCCTAAAACCTTACAAGTTGGTATTTGGACTAGAAAAGCTCATTTCCAGTATCCCATCTCCAGGTATTATATTGTGGCAGTGGTTTTAAAATAAAAGTCTGTGCTAAATGGCCACAGCCAGCACTGGATGGATCATTTCTGCAGTGCAGTACTAGGGCACATGAAATGTTGCTCTTGGCGACTTTTTGGTTTTTCAGGGTTTACCATGAAAATCAGAGCACAAAATGTTTCATGGGCCCAATTGCATTAAAGACTTCTGCTTACTTGCATGGTACCTGCAAAAGCTTCTTATTTCTGTGACTGGACTGAAGGCTGGGTGAAGCTTCATGTGTGATTACACTTCTGGTACAGTCAAATCTCAAGCCTAACCTCTACATTGTTTTGCCATTGGGTTTTTTCTCTTCTCAACATCATATTATGATAATCACAATTTTATATTTAATCATAATTTTATACTTAATATTCAGCTTTTTAAAAAGTGTTTGTGGTAGCACATTTCTCTCTGTACACCTCTATGAAAAATCCTGAGAGAGAGAAATGTGCTGTCACAAGTGCTCAATAGCACATTTAAGAGGATATTCAAATTTCTACTGTTGTCAATGTAAGGAATCATTCTCTGTTCCTTACTGAGTGCAGAATGACCCAAAAGAAACTAAGCTTTTCTAAGAATTTCAATTAAAGTCAATGTGATAGCAAGAGAAATACTGCTATTAGCTGCAGGAATGAGACCTCAGGGATTTTTGATCAGCTGAGGTGGCTTCAGGAACCTGAAACTGCCAGACATGGGCACCCAAAGCATCTTCAGAGCAGAACCACCTGGCAGAACACAAACTGTGGAGGGAACGTGGGTGTGGTCTGACAAAAGCTGTGTGCAACTTACAGGACACGCAGGTTTTTGAGTCCCCTGAAAGCTCCTTCTGCAATATGATGGATGGAGTTGTGGCTCAGCCGCAGCACGTGCAGTCCCCCAAGGTCTGCCAGGCTCCCCTCGTCCAGCCTTGTTAGGTTGTTGTAGGAGAGTATCCTGAGGGGAAAAAAATGCAACAGCAGCTCTTGTCAATCCATTCGGTATTTTCCAAACTCCTCCGTGCCAAGCAGTGCCTGCCTCCCACACCCACCCAGGGGATGTATTGGGTGGGTGGGAAAATAAGATTGCAGGTATTGCCCCAGGACACCCTTGGGAAAGCCTGGGTGACTCCAAGGAGCAGGAGGCAGCTGGTGTGGAATCCCCAGCGATGGGGAAATTTTCTGTGCAGGCTACAGGGAGAGGACAGCCCCAGGAGTGACTGAGAGCACACACACTCTGCCAGCCCCAGCAGGGAGGGCTCCTCCTGCTCCCTTTGCAGCTGGGTGAGGCTCAGAGCACCAGCCCTGTGTCCCCACAGGTAGAGGCAAGGCTCAGGTGGCTGTGCTCAATCCTCACTCCCTGTGAGGCTCACAGGGAACAGCAGGGGAGAACAGCCCTGCTCCCCACGCCCTGCGAGGTGCAGAGTGATGTCACACAGATGGATTTTGGATTTCACACACGCTCTTGGCAGGGTCCAGACTTCTGTGCTCAGGAGGTGTCTTATCATTCTGCACTTGTGCACAGCCAGCCCCAGGCTCTGGGTGTGGGTGCCTCAGCTCCACCCCAGTCCAGAGCCAAAAGCATTTCACCACGAGGCAATTGAATACTTCCTTTCACCCACAGAGAGGAGGTGTCTTGTAAACCAGCCACCTTTCCTTCCTCCCACTCCTCTTTGTCAAGGAGCACAGTTTGCCTTAAATCCTCTCCACTTACAAGAGACTATTGGAGGGTTGGTTTTCTCCCTTGCTTTCCATCTATCTCTTCCCCTTGCCTGCATTATCTCTGGTCTGGGAGATTTTTTTTAAGCACTGCTCCTGCTGCAGTTTGGAAGCTGGCAGGAAGGCAGCTGCTCTCCTCTCCCAGCAAGGTGCAGATGAGGCTTTGGAGATGTGACACTGAGGGAGAGCCTTGGGAAGCTGCTGCAGCCCTCTCACACTCTGTGCAAACACCTTCTATCCAGTATGAAGCCCTGCAGTGGAAGGCCAGCCTGGATTCTCAAATGAGGCACCTCTCAGAGTAGCAGCAGGCACCAGATTTTCACAACCACCTTCTTAGTGACCTGGGAGTACAACTCACTTCAAAAGATGTGAGGGGTTGTGCTGCTCAGCTTTTGAAAAAGTGAAACAGCTTTGAACAAGCACTGAAATTCCTCACTGTACAGAGGATAAAAAAAAATTCACTGAGTTCCAAACCTCCAAATTCCTCTTCTAGTACTGCCTGTTAATGAGTCTGCTTAAAAATGTGTCTAGAACTTGCATGAAACTCACTGCAAAGCCAAAACCCAAATCCAAACAGACACATACTCCAAAGCACTGAGAGTGTCATTTACTTGGCAAAGGTGCTGTCTTTTAGCTGTATGAGTGGGCAGAGGGCAAGCTCTGGAAAAAATTCAGCAAAGATTAATGAGTTTGTAGGTATGGGACAACATACTTTCATTCCTAAAGAAGCTATAGTGTTAGTTATGAAAAACTGGCATCTGGTCAAAATTATGTTCTCACCTGCTATTAAAGAATTTGGCTTAAAAAAAAAAAGAAAAAAATCTGTTCAAAAGTAATCCTAAACCTGGCTGAGAAAATAAATAGTTCTTTTTGACTGCACACATTAAGAGTTCCTGCCACAACTGGTGAAGGCATGTTCCCTCTGTTTGTTTGGATGTCACCCCAAGATGGACAGACAGCAGCAGGACAGGGAAACTCTCAATGGTATCACAAATGGAAGGTTTCAGGAGCTCTTGCACTTGGCAGTGGCTTCTTCAGCATGCCAGGGCTCTGCTTCCTGCCACAGGCCCAATTTGCAGAACATCAGGTTTCCCCCCTCAGCTCAGCAGAGTGGATTATGTGGTTGAGAGAAGCCAGCAGATCTCTGCTGTTTCCCCAAGTCTGGCATCTCTACCAGTGAGAGAGAAATCACTGGCATGAATAAATGGCAGCGTTTGTCTACACAGCCCTTCCAGCCTGGCCAGAAGAAGATTTTGAGCACCATGACAGAATTGGTGCAGAAATGGGTTAACCAGAACTCTGTTGTGCAACTGGAGCTGCTGCTGCCAGCCTGCTCTGGACCAGGAACATCTAACACACTTCACTCCACTGACCAAGCTGCAGGTAAAAAAGGGAAGGAAAACCCAGCAGCCAAGTCTCCATTTACCTCTGATGAAATCCTCTGCTCCCCCTGTGGTTTTTTTCCATGATGCTGGTGCTCTAGCACCTGACTGGTGAATACAATCAGCCCTTTCTCATGCTCAGAACAAGGCAAGAGCTTTCTTTCCTTGTCAGCTTTTACATCAGAACAGAGCCTTGGGTTCACGTTTTGTCCCAGCAACTGAATGAGAGATAACTCCTCCTTCAGATTATCAACTCCCTCCTTAGAAGACTTTGAAATTCATTCAATGTTTTCAGGTAACTGAAACCCAGCAGGTTTAGCAACAGTGGAGGTGAGCAAGGATCTTCCAATCAGGAATGAAACACACACAAAGTGCACGAGTCAGTCTAGATTATCTACAGCTTCCTTTCCTCACCCTTGCATTTCAGCACAGACCTCTCCTACAGGTACTCTCTGGCTGTGGGAGTTTCAGCTTGGAGATCTGATGGCTCCCTGCAGCAGCCTTACCCTAAAGGCAACACCTGAAAGAGTTTGTAGTGCTGTGCAGGGCTGTGCCACCACCCACAAAATGGCTTTTCCCATCCCAGCCACGGAGTGCCTGGCCTCAAACTGCAGCAAATCCTGCCTGTCAGCTCAGGCACACCCAGTGGCTCACACCACCCGGCATTTTCCAAATCTACCCCATCCTGCACCCAAATTTCTGTAATTACTGCTCCTCAGTCAGGACAGCTCACTGTTAGAACTGCTTGTTGGATGAGATCCTAACCCATACCTGAGAAAAAGGACTTGGCAACCTCTAGTCTAAACCTTGAGGGCCTGCAAGACAGTGTCATGTAGAGAAGACAAGCTTAGCTCTCCCCTAAAAGGGTTCTGACATTAGCCCTGTGAGGTGCAGCTGGGCCTGACCCATCCCAGCTAACCCAGGCTGAAATAAAGCTCAGCACAGGCACCAGAAAGCTCTCAGAGCTGTGCAGTGCAGAGATCTGCATTTGGCTGTTCCAAGGATTCAACTGTGAGTGCCTTGGCAAGGCAAGTTCCCCTTTTTTTGATGCTTCAGATTTTAACAGAACAAAGGCAGAGCATGGTTCCAGTTCTGATCTGCTGCCTTGAAGATTTCTCCATTAACACTGCATTAATCTAGCAAAATTATCATGTGAGGATCTACACATGAAGGAACTGCAGCTGCCCACTGAATTGTGCAAGGCATGGGCAGTTCTGCAGCAATTTGAAAAATTAGGTAACGAAACAATTATGTGTGCATTTCATTAAAACAAAAAATAAAGTACTTCCTTGTGCGCCCAGAAAAAATAACTAACATCGGAACAAAAAATTTGGGTTCAACAGAAGACCACAGGGCTAGCATGTTAATTCTAAGTGTAAAGAAATTACACGTGTCATGTCCACCCATCTCTGAATTCACTGGGTGGGCAGACACCAACCCCTAGTGTGAGAGCAGAGTGAGGCCTCTGGGAGCAGGAATTTGCTCTTTGGTGGACAGGAGACTCCCTAACAAAGTTTAACATTTCCCTGCAGCAAGCAGAATGAATTCCAGTTCCACTGACCATGTGTCAAGTTCACCAAAGTAAAAGGCAAAGCTTTTCACAGTGCCACCGAGGGGATGGCAGCTACTTCTGTAAATACTGCAAGCATCCCCGTGTGTGTCACTTCAAAAAGGCATTAAAAGCAGTGCCACAGACCCAAAAGACACCCTTGTGGGGCTGCCCTCAGCAGCAAGGCTTTCCTTCATCTGTCAGGCTGTATTCCCAGCACCTTAGGAGAGCAAAGCCCATGTATTTACTTTTCAACAACTCAACTCTGCAGGAAGGATAAAGTGTAAACAGGAGAAACAAGGAAAACTGCCTTGAAAGGGCCAAAATCTCTGCTGGTTGAAAACATGACTGTTCTTTGTAAATACAGAGGATAAAGCAAAGCTTCCTTCAGGCTGTACAGTTATTATATGGCATGTTACAAGCCTTGTAACTCGCTAGGTAAAAACATTGGCAAGCCACAGCTCACAAACTATCCAGGTCTTTGGCACTGTGCACTTTTAGCAGGTTTTAGCCTTTGTTTCTGGTACAAATGTGTTTTAACCAGGTGCTCTGAAGGTCATAACATCATAAATAACAAAGGCATCACTTAGGAGCCTGCAGATCCTGCATTTCTACAGGCTGATACAGTGGGAGCTCTAAGCCTTGAGAAAATTCCTTACTCCCCTCTCTCCTGCCAACATTATACAACACCACAGAAACCAACTTACAGCTCATGCAGCTTCTGGCAGAAGCTCCAGCCATCAGGGTTGATGCGGGATATGGAGTTGTTGCTGAGGTGAAGCTGATGCAGAGAGGAAAGGCCATAGAGAGAACCACTGTTCACTTCTGTCAGGCTGTTATATTCCAGATGGCTATGGAGAAAAAGCAGAAGGAATTGACAGATAAGCAGCACTGGTCAAATGCTGAAACAATTTCCAAAAATAACTGGGATTTTAGCCATTCCTACACACCTTCCTAACATACCCACGTGGACACATGCATGCGTGGGTATTTCTTGTCAAACAAAGACAGAAATTCAAAGACAACACAAAGGAAATGCCCAGAAGGAGATGCGACTTCAAAGAAAAGCTCCACTGCAAGTAAACTGGGCTTAAAGCATCCCATTCAAGTTGGTATTTGCAGAGTCTCAATTGTGTGGCAGCAGCACCCAGAAACATGCTGCCCTCATCACCTGGGACCTCGCAAACACACCTGGAGGCCAGGTGTGTTGGAAACTTCAGGTATTTCTCTGCAATGACTAATCAATTTATTCTCTGTTATGGAAAGAAAACATCACCAAGAATGGCCAGCTTGGTTTCTAGGTATCCCATGAGGTGGATAATACTGTCTGCAACACAGATTTTCCATCAACCAATCAAAGAAAATTTGCAGAATCCAGATATTTAAAGACCAATCGAGATAAAAGCTGAATGTTCAAACTGTCAAACTTTCAAAGCAATAGTTCCACAGCTTAAAAAACAGTGCTGTTTTTATTGAACACCTGTTGAAGCAGTGAGTATTTGTAAACTGTGGGTCAGCTAAAGAGAAGCTGCTGCAGCAGTTCTGGGCATGCAGGACAAAGAAAGAATCACAAGAAGTGGCACAGGTGTCCGCAGGTCACTGCTAAAATACCAAGAAGGATGTGACAGCAGCTGAAGGTGTTTAAGGAAAAAGAGCCCATTTCTCCAACTTACAGAACTTGCATTTTGGCCAGACCCCAGAAAGCCCCGTCAGTCAATTTGCTGATGTTGTTGCGCTGGAGTTTCAGGACTTCCAAGCTGTCCAGTCCCTGGAACGTCAGGCCTTCAATCAGGCGGATGCGATTTCGGTTCAGCTCCCTAAAATCACCAAGGCCATACAAGTTTATTAAACCCCAGTCCTTTCTCACAAAGTCATTGTGCAGCACACAATGGGGACAGCAATGCCAGCAGCTCCTGTGTCAGTGGTTCCCAGGAGACAGCAGAAGAGCACCGGAAAGTTTCAATCCCAGAGCTATCCAGGGAAGGCAGCTGGGTGTGATCTCTTAAACAAACTCAGCCCGGGACAGACTTTCACTACAGAGAAATTACAGAGTGCAGCAATTCCTCTTCATCCCTCCTCTCTCTGCATTTCTTTTAAACCATTAATCCTTCTCATCACTTTCCACGCTCCATCCTCCCTCAAGCACAGACACCATTTGAACCAATGCTGTCAAACATCAGCATTAATTCCCTTACAAGCCATTGTTTTTATAGGACCTGTAATTGCCCAGTAAAAATGTGCTCTGAAACATGCAGGTGCCCCAAAAGTGTGGGCCCAAGAGGAAACTTTATGGCCAAGTCTGAAAGGAAAGCTTTCAGTTCCCCTGAAAAATGTCCCTTTTTTTTTTTCCCCTACTATCAGAAACTAATAAAGAGTGAAATAAGTGTTTCCAATAACAATGCAGTCTTAGTATTTGTGTATAGAAAGGTTTCCAGCCTGGTTGATTACATTTCTTTTGAGTTCTCCTGGGTGGGGAAGGACCCCTAAATTTTGGCAATATCTTTTTTTCTGAATAGAAATGTGAATATCATCACAGCACACTTTACCAAGATATATCAGTCTTATGGATTGCTTGACCCTGACATACCAGGTGAAAATCCAGTTCTGTAAAATCAGTGAAGAACTTCAACACAATGCAGTAAAAGCTGAAGCTAAAGCTTTTAAAACGGATACTTTTCCACACATGCAAGATTAAGCTGAGGATTGTTCCCTATTCAGTGTTTGTGTTGAGGAAAATGGTGGAGGTAACAACATCCAAACTTGTTTTGGAAAAGATGAAGAAGCCATAGAGACTTTAAGCTTACTTTTCAACTGCTGAAAAAAACAATGTTGAACTTGTGCTCAGATTGAGAATAATTAAGGTCAAGTAAGCAATAAAGATTTTGCAGGCCTAAAGTCCCTTGTGGTACTGCACTTCCTGGGCTATTAGTGAAACAGGCTTTGCCAGAAAAAAACTGTACACAAATCTACAACACACCAATCTGGATAACTTGCAATTCATTCATGTTTATCTGTAGAGTTAAACAACCAGCTCTGAGGCAGTCATTAAGAGCACCAATTACTCCATCTCTCAGTGCAAACCACGTTCCTAAACAGACTGAGTTGTTTTCATTACAGTTCTGCACATGATGCAGTCAAACACAGTGAATTAGAAGCCCTCACTTAATGGACAGCAACTTCCAACTGAGAGGCAACAGACTTTTCATATTGTAGCCCCCTATGCCATCCCAAACTGGTATAAATCCTGCATGTATGCAGACACAAATGCACACCCACGCCTTGGGCACACCCAGGCTTGAGAATTTCTCTCTCAGTCCAGAGGCTGACCTTGGAGGTGTGAGTTCTAACAGCATTTGTGGACTTTATGTTAACAGACAGAGGTGGACCTTTTGCCTATCAAATTTGATGGCTGGGTCCATTTCTCCAACCGCAGTAGAAGGGAAAAGCTCATCCATTAGTGTTACTTTTTTACACATAAAGCATGTTTATAGCTGCAGATGTCTGCGTGTCCCCATGCAGGCAGAACAACTGTGTGTGTGTGTTAACTCATCTGAGCTGCAATTTTCTCTGCCCAAGTATCACCTCACAGTTTAACAACCTTCCCTCCTTGCTTTTTTATTGCTACATAAAGATACCTGTGTGGCCTTGAAACACTGACATGGCAGCTGGGCTCTGTCAATCTCAATAGAAACATCTTGCAAACCTCTCTTGCACCACAGACACCAGCAGCTTACAAGTGAATGGGTTTGTCTTACTCTTTGAGGTGCAAAAGATGCTGATGTCTGCTGCAGCATTCATCCCTCCCTACCTGATCCAAATAATGACCTGAAAAGCCAAGAGTTACAAGACAAAAAGGACCCTCTCTCAGTGTGTCTTCCTAGGAGCTGGCAGAGGATTCCTGCATAGTGGATTCTACATTTTACACACGGTAGCTGAGGACGGGTGACACGTGGTGTGCATGGATCATTTTATCTCCATGAAGTGTGGCTGAGCTTAATTAAAGTGGACATTTGTACTCACAGTTGTATTAGCCTGGGCAGCCTGAAGGCCTTGACAGGAAGCTGGGTGATCCTGTTTTTACTCAGACGAAGTGTCAGCAGGGACCTTGACAGGCTGTCAAAAGCACCAGGCTCCAGGGTGCTGATTCTGTTGCTCCCCAGGAAGCTGCAATAAATCACAGCAGAAAAATGAATGCTTCTGTCAGAAATTACCTTTTATCAGTGTTTAGTTGGTCTCCAGACAGGCTGGTGAAACTAAAGAGATGGCTCCCAACTGAATTTCTGGCTGCACACAGGGCACAGGGAGCCTGTGTGAATGTGGAGAATTGCTGGGCACTTCCAAAGAGCTCCCTGACATCCTCCTACTTGAACAAGGCAATCAGAAGTGGAAGCCAGAAACTGGAGACTACTCCAGTGCAGGATGATGCTATTCATTCCCTATTTTCTCCTCAGTATCTGTCCCAGAGGTCTTTTTTATTAGGATCTTTGTCTCAGCCACAGGGGGCTCACAGGGACATCAGTCACAACACCACTCTCTTATACCCTCTTGCAACCAGGAACACGAATTTGGGTGTAAACTTTAATGCAGGCAGACTATTTGTCTTCAAATATATATTGAAGATATATATAAATGTAGATGTATATGTATATGTATATGCATATGTATATGTATATGTATATGTATATCTCTTCAAAGGTACCTAAAATACAGATTATTTCATGTTTCTTGGAATAGGCAAACATCCTGTTGGGAGTGTGTTACTCTGCTTGATCCCATTTTCTTCAAATAATCAGAGACATTTCTGTTCTAATATTCAGACAGCCACTTAAATGATGAAATAGTTGTTCTGGCTCCACTCTTCTAGATGCATACGGGTTTGCTGTAAGTTGTAAAGACACCTACACATGAAGGACATAGGATACCTGAAAGATAACTTTTCTCTGCAACACAATTCATAATAATCTGCATTCTTTATAGGTCCATCAGAAACCAAACAGCACTCAAAAAAATAACCTGACAATAGTGACAACGTGCTGCCTTCTAACTCTCCTTTGCACTTAAAATCCTGACAAATAACCCCATACTTCTTATGTTCATGACTTCTTTTTCTAAAGGTTGGGGCCCTTTTCTCTGCTGTGGTAACTCAACAAAAGCAGTTCCCAACAAGAAGAACTCACAGCTCCTTTATGTGAAGTCCCTGTGGGAAGCAGCCGTTTCGGATTTCCGTGATGTCATTGAAACTCAGGTCCAACGTTTCCAGGGTAACGTAGGGCTGCAGTTGACTGCCTTCAATGCTGCGGATCCTGTTGTGATGCCTGAAAGAGTCAGGAGGAGAAAAAGGGGCTGTTTAGTTCTCTTAGAAAAACAGAAAGAATACCCGAGGCTGCAGCAGGCTCCCAGGCTGGCCCTGAGTTTGTACACTCAGAGTTGTGGTGACTTTTTAACAGCTGAGGGGAAATCCCTTCCAGAGAGACATTCCCTAATCCCCTCACTGCCCCTCTGGCCAGAGCCAGCTCACAGGTATCTGCAGCCTTCCTGACACTTTTTACCTTCCCCAGAGCTATTGACTCCACTTATCAGCTTTTTCTCCCATTAATCTGGGCTTTCCTACATGCCTGCACTCCCAAACTGGATTTGTTACATGCAAGGACTATAGGGCTGTTCCTGAACCCCAAAGGTGAGGAGTGCAGATCAGTGGCTTAGCCAACATGACAAGGCTTTATCCAGAGAATGTGATTTTCAGAGAAGGAAACAAATAAGTAAATACAAACTCAACAAAAGTTACATAACATTCTTAATTTCTACGGATTCTTCTGAAAATTCCCAGCTTTGCATTGTGTTTCAATGATTATAACACATTGAAATAAGAAGTCTTGCAAATGTTCTTGCTGGCATTTCTTATCTTTTGCTACTTTTGTCCCGCTGCACCAGCTGCAGGATCAGACACTGCACTGATCACCTGTGTTTGGTCCTGACAGGACAGCCTGAAGGATTCAACCTAAGGTTTTTCTTTAGAGAAAGTCCTACCAACTTCCCTCAGTTTGCTTCCACAGCCAGCAAACAGTTAAATACCTTTAGAACTCATCTGTACTCAAGAAGGTCTAAGTAAAAATCACCCCCTCACTGAGTCCTTTCTCTGACTCCTTCCTGGCCTGAGTCAGTAGAGAACAATAATCAATTAAAAAAATACATTGTGCATTAGTCACAAGAGGCAGAGCACATGCCTGATGTGAATTTAGACCAGTCACTGATATTCCTGGCAAGGCTGTGAGTGAGGCACTCCAAACAGAGAGGCTCACCAGACACTTGGGAACTTGCTGAATAATAAGAGATAGTAGAGAGAGTTCAGACAAGTCCTGTGCCTCAATCCATCCAGATACCTACTGGGTGAGCAGAGGAGGGAAAAGCAGCCAGTGAAAGCACTCCTGAGTGCAAGTCCCAGCTCCCCTGACAAAGCATCAGCCCTTTGAAACAAAAACAGGGATGTCTGACACAGCTTTTCAGGCAGTGAAGCTTTCAGCTCTTCAGGAGCCCATCTTCTCCAGCTTCACCCCCACTTCAGCTCTGCCAGGGGTTCAGACAAGCCCTCTTGGGAGAAAACCTCCTCCCTTTGACAGAAAATGCCAGCAGCACATGGCAAGGGACCTGCTCCCCACACCATGATCTGCCCTTCACCCTCCCTGTTATTAAAACCAGATTGTTTCACCACAACCTTTGCTGGTGTCCACAACAGGAAGAGTGTAAAATCTGCAACCCCAGAACAATTTGCTTTTGGGAGACTCACCCTTTAAACAGCCAGCACATGGCCCTTGCTTAACGCTAGGGAAACAGGCACAGAAACACTGCTTTGACTGAAGAGTTTAAATGATAATTAATTCAGTGCAAGCTCAGAAAACATGAAGGACAAATTTTACAGCACTATAGCAGTGTGCTGCTAATACAATGCAACAAGTTGTCAAGGAAAATCAAAGGAAAGCAATAATTTATGTCTCCAAACTGGTTATTCCATGGGTTACTGGCACACAGGTCTCCACAACCACAACTGTTTCAAAGGTAATGACATGGCTGCTATCCAAAGGACCAATATTCATTTACAGCTGGTAATAAAGTCTGAATTTTCACATCCATGCATGTGGTAGGACAGTGGTACACTGAATTTATAGTATAGCGAGACCAAAATACAGGAAAAATCACTATATCCATAATGTGACCTTCATTAACTAAAAACATGGGCAAGAGGAATTTCTTTCCCCCTAGGACTAGTTTGGTGGTTGTTTGGTTTTTTTTTTTCAATTAACTTGATTATTAGAATCACAAGGTTCAGAAATTTTTAATCTTTTTTCCTCCTCAAAAGAAGAGCACCCATTAAATGTGCATCTAAGCCTGATTCAGGAAAGTACCTCAACAGAGACATAACTGAAGGCAAAGCACGAGCACATTTTCTGGAGCTCTCCTGAAGCAGGGGCTGCGAGTTCAGCTCTGATCTCATCTAAGCTGTGATGGCTGAGATGAATCTGGCTGTAAATTAACAGGAAATGAAGGCTTGTACAAACGAACGTGGAGAATCTATAAATCACCTGACAATCCCTACACAGGGCAGCTAAGTCTGCAAGGGACCGAGAGCACAGAGTGAATTTGGACATGAAATGCTCTTCAGAAGCCAATGGGTTTATTGTGTTTTTTGTGGGGTTTTTCTGTTTGTTTGTTTGTTTTTTGGGGTTTTTTTTTGAGTATTAATATTTTTGTGCTTTGGTTGCTCAACATATATCCACTCTGCCCACCTACCAGATCTCCCAACCCGTCCCAGAAGACAGGCTTGAAGAAGGGAAGAAAAGGACAGGAAAGAACTATTTTGTTTGAGCCATGTTCGCAGTTTCCAGGTGACTCCTGTCTGTTCTCCTCTCGCTTTTCGTGCGCTGCAGCTGGCAGATGAGATGCATACATTATTTTACACAGGCAGAAAAACGGGCTCCTTTCTCTCCCTCTCCTTCAAACATGGGCTGACTCCAAATGTTAACTCTCAGCTCCAAACACCATCCAGGGCCAGTCCCAGCTGGGGAATGTCAGACAGTTTGCTGCACAGCACTGCACCCTCTCACAGCACTGCACTTCAAACAAAGCCTGCGACTTTTCCTATAGACAGCATGTGATCTGAAGGCAACAGAGCCCAAACCTTTTCCTAGCTTGATTACAATTTGGTTTTCATTCTTTTGGTAAGGGCCCAAATGTGATTTAACCCTTCCTGTTGCTACTTGGATCCTCTCAGCTCTCCTGCCTTTGTTCCCCTCTTCATCGCAAGGGAGTTTTGCAAAGAAGAAAAAAAAAAAAGACCAGTGACGTTATGAATTTGCCTCTCCCCTTTATCACTGACTGGAAAAGGGCTGGATTTCTCCCAAACACTTCACACTGGGTTGGCTTCAAATGTAACAGATCAGATTTTAGTACCAATTGCCAAAACCAGGCGTTTAAGCACAAATCATTGGTGCTTGCACAACCAACACCTCCAGGTATCCTTTCCTCTCCCCACTCCTTAGGTATCACAGCCTGGAAACAGCCTCCCCTGCCTCACTCCAGCCAGTGTTACCTCAAGAGTATACAATGACAGGGCTTCAATTTGAGATTGTGCAATTAGAGCCTGGAGTGGGAGCCAAGTTTCTTGGTTTCTATTCCCAGCTCTGGCACCAGCTCATCTGCCTTGGGCAAGTTCCTTAACCCCTCTCTACCTCTGGCTTTCCAGTGTGCATGGAAAAGGACTATGCAGCTAGGATGATGCAGCCTTTGCTGAGGACTAAAAACCTGGAGTGAAAGCAGCTCCAGCGAAAAAGAAATCAAAGGAACTAAGGAGCCCATCCAAGTCCGTTTAGGTTTGTTTATGAATAAGGGAGGATCTGGCTAAAACAACTGAACTTCCAAGTTCGTACCCAACGTCATTCCCAGAGACACCTCATCTGCGGCGAGCGCAGACCTGGAACTGGAACACCTCCGTGCCAAGCTAAGGTAACTGGAAGTCAGCAGCATCACTTCTACACTCTCTGTACACATGGCACTTGCTCAGGAATGCCTTCACCCTCGGGTCAGCACAGCTCCAGCCCCAGAGGGAGAGGAGAGCTGGGTGGATCCACCCTTTGGCCCTTCAGTCTAACCCCTGAACCCCGCTCCAACAGCCCCAGGTAGCGCAGCCCTGCACTTTGCACCACCTTGGACAGACCCTTTGGGCTTCCAGGAGATTTGGATCAACCTCAGCCAGCTCCTTGCTGAACCAAGTGAGGAGCACATGAAAAAACAAACGCTCTCTGCTCCTCCGGGCTGAGAAAAACAAGCAGAATTCCAGCAAAGCCAAAGCCTGTTTGGGTTTGCTCCGAGTCAGGAGGGAGCTGAAGGGGGTGGAAGGAAAATAACAGGTGGCGCAAAGTCAAAGGCTTGCAGCATTTCCAGGAATCTCAGCTTGTATTTTAGAGGTAAAGTTACACTTTAATCCTGGTGCGTTTCCTCATTCGAAGCGTCTTTGTGAATATTTATTTGATAAACAGGCTGTGAAATGTTTTCCACCAGACCTAATAGGGGAAGAATTCACCTTCCTCTTTGCAGCAAGCAAGGAGACCACCACTCAGTTTAATTTGTACCTTAGCTTCAAACTCCCCGTGTGAAATGGATGCAGAGAGCAGCACAAAAACGTTCCTTTGTTGTTTGAGCCACATTCACTCCCCCCAGCAGCTGCCTCAGAAAATCAAAGCAAGACCCTCAGACAGGAATGCACGAGGGGCTTTGCTGGGCTGATTTAAATACAATCAGCACAAAACCTCCTGCTTTAGACAAAGCTTGAATTAAGGCTGCCATAGCTGCAGTGTGAAGCGAGGCTAAAGGCAGGGAGCAGTCACATGCCTGGCCTTCATGTAGTGTCAGCTTACAGATCTGGCCCGGCTCACCAGAGAAAAAGGAAAGCTGTAATACAGCAAACCTATTAAACCAGCACCTGTTATAGGCATCAAAAATAAAACCGAGCTTCTAAAGAGGGGCTCTGCACCTCGGGCAGGGTTCTATTAATATGCCAGCACATTTTCAAAACCAGCGTACAAGGGAGATCACACGACTAGAAAGTTTTTAAAAAGTTCAGGGTTTGGTTAGTATTTCCATCCTGATAAAGTATTGAAGAAACAAAATGCTGGAGCCAGAAAGAGTTATGGGGTTTGGTACGGAAGGACAGGCAAGGTTTGGTGTCACAGACTGGCTGTGCAAAGAGAGGGAGATCAAAGGCAGCGTAACCAGAGATGGATCACACACACTGTGACTAACACAAGCCTGGAACTACCTGCCCTCCTCCTCCTCAGCTCAGAGGAGATGGACATCCAGTCCTGATCCTTCTAGAAACACTGAACAAGATCAAAGACATGGGTTCCTAAGTTTTCACCTTACATGATTTGCTATTTGATTTTAGCCTGTCACTCACTACACAAACACAAAAAATAACAAATAAAATCATGGTTTCAGAGTAGAGCGCAAATAATAAATAAAATCATGGTTTCTGAGTCATTTTCCTAACAAGGCAAGAAGGGTAACTAACTGATAATCTGGAAAATTAATTTGTGCTTACAACAGCAGCAACATGAATGTTCCTGCTTTTCCTGGTCACCTTCTTACATTCAATAACTGAAGACCTCCAAAGCGATTTTTGTTAACATATAGAAAGAAGGAAGGGGAAGAATGTCATTGGGACCTGCACATCAGCTTTGCCTGAATTTCGAACAATTTATCAGTGTAGAACTTCTTGTGTGGTTTTAACATTTTACTTCCAAAGACTTCTGTCAGAAAACTTCTTCTTATCTACTGTAACATGTGAAATGTCAGCCTTGGAGTAGAGTGAAGCCATCTCTGCAGCTGAAGTAAACATGCAGGTGACATGTTGGAAGTCTGTGCCACACCATTCCCTAGTTCTTCACATGAGACCTTCCCAGAAAAACTGAACTGCCTGACGTGCATGAGCCCTCACACTTCCCAAGTGCTCTGGAAAGCCCCACTAGTTGTCTGACACTTTGTGTTGTCACATCAGCCTTTCCAGAATAATCCATCAGGCACAAGATTTTGTACTGCCACAAGAATGTATATTTTTATCCAACACAAAAACTGTATTTGCTTATGGGAACTGCCCCACTGCCCTCTCAGAGTTAGGCTGCATGGGTAGCTGTTTGGACAGGAAGCAGGGATGCATGGAAGCAGCCCCCACTTTTCTCAGATGCTCTGAATCACTCCTTCCCTGAGGAATCCTGGCAGATTCCCAGGCTGTCACAGATACAGCTCTGTTTGTTCAGGTGCTGGCTGCACACACAAGAGCAGAGCAGTGGCAGGCCAGGCAGCCACTGCATTTTAGGGTCAGCCACACAAAACTAACCGACCCAAAAACCAAGAAACACCACCCCCAAAAAGCCCAAAACAACAACAAAAAAACAACCACCAAACCCCAAACCACTAAAAAAACACTTGCATAATTTTTTATGACTATTCAAACTTTCCCTTAAAGGTTTGCATTCTCTACCTAAGACCACAAGTCAGGATCTTCCCTCTCCCTAGCACTCCCTTCAGAAAAAGGTCTAACATGAAGCAAACAATATCCATGACCATTTTATACTGTTTTCACTTAAAATCATATAAAGGAACAATGCACAAAACAAGCAGATGGAGCTATACCAACAATATTTGACTACAGCAGAAAATCTGAAGATAATTTATTCATCTGCTGTACATCAGCTTCAAACCAGATATATTCCAGAGGACTTTTGTTTATCAGGTCATGTTCTCACCCTGTTTTGTGGTTTAGGATGGAGAAGCATGAAGCAAACTACCCCCAGCTACACACAGCTGGGACAAGACAAGAAGGGTTAAAAGACAACCTGGGTTTTGGGGTTTTTCTGAAGATGGAGTGGATGGGGGGAAAATGGAACCTTTCACAGGGAAGTGACTGTGTCACTATTCCAGGTCATGGATGTTTGGAGACAGAAATCAGTCTGGGAGAGGAGATTTGCTAATTCACCCCTTTGGGCCTGGGAGCAGCAGCCACCTGCAGAGGGCTGTGCTATGAACTCTGCTCCCACAGGCAAACTCTTACTCACAAATAGTTCCAGTGCAGTCAACAGGACTATTCATGTGAGCCCAGTGTGACCCAGGGGCTATGTTTTCACTGGCTATTATTAAAGACTACTACTCTGTGGCCACTCACAGCACCAAGCTCATCTGCCTCTCACACTGATGGACTGCAACCACTGACCCTGCTGCACTCCCAGTGCCCTCAGAGCATCCTCGTGCCTGGGGTACCCAAGCATGGGCAGATGTTATCCTGCTGCCAGGCACACTCCCACAGCTCTTTCACAAGGCAGCCACATGAGTAAGAGGCAGGGATCAAGCATTCTCTTCAGAATCTTTCCTACAGCTGATGAACAGTCATTAATGGCTTTTGTTGGGTTAAGTATGAACTGCATGAAGGAAAACTCTTCTCTTATTATAACCAAAACCACCACATACCCTTAGATAAATATTCTCTTTGAGTATTTCTGAACTAGCACTGTTTATGTAAGCTTTCTGACTTCTTACATGACCTTACACTGTGTGCTAGATCCACTGGGGTAAGTCATGTCATTTTTCAGGGCTCTCTCCCTCACTTTGATTTGCATTTCTTTTCACTGGACTTTGATTTGCCAGCATATGATTTTGGCTATTTTTTGCAACATACAACTTCCTAAGCTTTCAGCATTTCATTCCTTTAAGAGAACAAAATGTTTGAGACAGGCAGGATTAGAATTTGGTCATCTTTAAAACAGAGGCTGTCTTATCTCTTCAGCAGATTACACCATCCTGCTGTGACATCAAAGCAAATAAAGATTCCTGAAGACAAGATAGTCTCTGTTACAGGCACAGTCCCCTCATCAGCAACTGGGTGGTTCTAAGAGGACCAGCTCTCTTCTGGTTACACTGGATGTTTCATCAAGATTGTGCTCTGCAGAGGCTTTTAAAATTATGTATTCACAAGGGGCACAGATCCATTAAACAGTGCAAAGCATCTCTCACTGCCTGGCACAGCTCCCCTGTAATGAGCCTCCCTGAACTTTCATGAACCTGACCCCAAACCACCTCAGGATGATCTGCAGAGCCCTGAGCACACACCTCAATGGAGGATGCACCTGCAAGGGTTGGGGCCAGGTGAGTTCAGCAGGGGCTGCCCAACCTGTGATGCAGTTTGGCCAAAGGCACAGGGAGGGACAGGGTCTCTAAGCTGGTTTTGAAAGGGGCAGTCTGCAAGCACTCACAGCTCTAGGAGCTTTTCACCCCCTGCTCCAGCTCCCTGTCCAAACCACTGCTCCCATCACTTCTCACATTCCTTGACCTCCATCTGGAGCAAGCACTGAGAAAGGCTGCAAAGGAGAGGAGAGGCTCTTCTGAGTGCTGAACTCTGCTAAGGAGGAGAATTGTCCTATGGGAATAGAAGGAAAAGAGTCATATAAGGTAAATGGCAGTTTTCACACAGGAATGCAGGAAACCACAGGGCTCTGCACCAGCTGTCTGAACGGGGTCGTGGTGCTCAGCAGAGCCTCTTTGAAGGAAGGGCTGCATCAATATTTGAAAGGGGTCATTCAGTTGCTGGCAGATGACAGTCAGGTCAGTGTTTCCATGCTCTACATCTCATATCTTTGGTCTGCTACTCTTTTGCTTCTCCCCCAAGGGCTTTCCTCTGCCACTGATACATGCCTGCCAAACTCAATTTTCTATCACAAATTAAATGCATAAGCAACCCTTTGAAGCCAAGAAAGAGACTAGCTTCACCCCACCAGCTCTGATGAGCTCCTGCCCTCCACAGCCCCACACCTGCACAGTGCCCATGTCAGGGCTGCTGCCTAAGCCCCCAACTTATCATTGCCTCAAAGATGAGTCAGGTTTGTGATAAGGAAGAATAGAAACCCAAAAATCAGATCCAGCCCAGATGTCAACTGAATTAGCAGAGAGCAGGGGCTGGAGCAGAGACAGCAGCTTCCTTTCATTTCATTGCATGCAAGTTTTGTGCCTCTAATCAACAAGGATGGCATTTCCATTTGAAAGCCAAGAATATCCAAAAGCACAGGGCATGGAGGCACTTTCATCCTTAAATCCTGATACTGATTTTAGCTTCTCTTTGTGTAATACATGGTCAAAGTAAATAAGATCCACCACAGCCTGGAGAGCACATGTGTTTTGTGGGTGGTTTTGTTTTGCTTTTGTCTCTCCACGGGTGTGAGGAGGGGAAAATAACACAAGGGGAGAAACAATTCAAGCGCAAAACAAATGCAATGGCTCTGCCTATGATGATGCTGCAATTTTAACCCCAATTTTAACTGCAAGCAGACTTCTTGATAGCATGGACTGTCTGTGTCTCTAAGCCACAATGTGACACAGGGGCTTTTTCCTCCTTTGACAGTAACACAATGAAAACAAGTGGATTTAACTACACTGATGATAAGGGAGGTAAAGAAAGGACAACACACTTGAATACATCTTCCACACCATCAAACTCTCTGTCTCATGGAACTTGCAGCAGAAGCAGCTAAAAGACCTGCCTCTTGGAAAAGGCAGCATTTGAAGAAACACATTTTTGACTGGCCAGTCAAACTCCTGTTAACACTTGAGAGATGTAGATAGGCTGGCGTTCTGTCTGCTCCAACATGACACACACTTGTGCTCTGTTGAAAGGGCTTATCTGTCCTGTCAGCAAGGTCACAGGAACAGGGATTGCCTCTGGGCAGACTTCACTGAGCTCTGCTCGGCTCACACTGCTCAGCCTGCAGGAAGGAAGAGTTCCTGTGTGGAAAAGCAGTGGTCAAGGTAGCAAAGGCCTGCTCTTCACAAGAACAGGCACTCTGCTGCTAAAGAAGCTCATCAAGTAGGAAGGGTGGCTTTGGGAAACCCCAGAACAAGGTGTTTCTGCACCCAGGGAAGAGGAAATTTGGGGTTTAGAGTAGAACTGCCTCTGTGCTAAGCCAAGCTGGTGTAAAACAGGCTGTTCAAGCTTCCCTGGTAAAGACCTTGTAAAGTCAAGTGTAAGCATTCACCACCACTTAGCCAGTAAGTTATTCAAGCTTCTAGAGTAAGACCGTTTACATCTTCAGTTCCTATTTTGAAAAAGATGACTGCTCTCTCAAGGAAACAACCTTGATAGCAAAAATATCTTGGTGAAAATCACCAAAAAAATCACCAGGGCACCTGCAGGATTACAGAAAGTCCAATCCCTTGGCCCGATTGCTCATGCTAATCACCACCCTGTTCAGCAACTGCTTGCACAGTGTGTGATCTGCAGCAGATGGACTGGACAGGAAACAATATTTAAGTCTAAAATCCATGAGGCATTTCTAGATTCATTCTTTTGTCATCAACTCTTAATTCTACCTGTCCCCAACTCATTTTATCTGCTCAGATCTCACCACAGTTGTCTCTTCACTCCGACAGCCCTGCACTCCAGTTTCATTTTCCAGCTACCTTTGCTATTTTCCCTGATGTGCAATTGAATATTAAATGGTTTGACAGGCAGAACATGTACTCACCCAACCACTTATTCCCAATCAATATTCACGTGGAATTCCTGTTAACAAGCAGGAGTTATGCACACAAACATAAGGGAGCATGGCCTCTCAAGTGATCACTTCATCTGAAGGTGTGACAGATCACTTTCTCATCTATCTTAACCAGCAATCACATTTTCCACGCTGCACACCCCCAGCAGGGCTGCTTTTGCAAGATAATCACTATTGACATGATCTCCATTGTTAACTTCTGCAATTAATTGGGGAATTTGACATGGGTTAAAAATAAAGAGAAAATCCAGCACATAGCTGGCTTTTATTCAGTTAGAAGTAAGCTTTCTGCAGACTTTTTTGCTAATCTCTTCCAACCTTAACCTAAAAGGATCACATTCAAGTAAACAGTTTCTTGACCCTACACTATTTTACCCCAAAATAATTCAACCTGCTTTTACTGTAGCTTCAACTTCACTTTTACTCACCTCTGAGCAAACTTAATTGCCACTGCCAGCAGTTTTTAGGCAGGAAATTCCAATATGCTAAAAAACCTTTCAACTCAGCAGGTTATTTATATTTGAAACCTGCTTGGTCTGTGAAGACTAACAAAGGAATTGCTTTTGTAGATGTGTGCTTTATTTGCCATATGCCATTAAATGAGACAGTCACATCCACCACAGATATTAATAGTAGCAATTTTGGGCTATTCTAAGGCTCAAATATGAAGCTATTTCTCATACTGACCTTAACAAAAGATCATGGTTGCAAATGACACTAACAACTGATCTAGGCTTGATCTGCAGAGGGACAGAACTTGGAAGCCACTTTGTGTATTGTACATAAAATATGCACCTGCCTTTGGAGATGCTTTACATCCAGGAGTTCCATCTGCCCTGAGGCAGAGGGAGGAAGCATATCCACCCAAGGGGGAATTTATTTTGGGGTAGAATGAATATGTGGGTCATGCACAAAAAGATCCTCTTCCACTATTCCAACTCCTAACCTTGTGCTCTGTCCCACAAGACCACTGGTGTCCTCTCCTCCCTCCAGACAAACACTAGCCCAGCATGGCCTGCAAAGCCCCACACAGATGCCAGGACAGATCTGGCCTAGCCCAAAGCAATTCTCTACTCACAGAAGAAGCTGCCACAGCTACACAAAATGCTTGTTATTAAATACATAATAGAGCAGCCTCCAGGGGTAAGTGGTATTTCATGAGCCGCCACTGACTTTCACTATCTTTATCCTCTGGCCAATTTTTACACTCCACTCTATGTGCCCAGATTATTTTCTGATGCTCTTTTGTTGAGTCTGATAACTGTGTGCTTTACTAAAAGAAATTATTACTCATTTCCCTGGAATAGCCTCAGATCCTTTGCCATTTCTATGCACTCATGTTATATCTAAAAGCTCAAAGAGGACATGCAAATGACTAGAACAGTTCCAACAGCCCAAAAGAGAACTAATACAGCATCTCTTCTGGTGCTTGGGAGTGCATGATTAATGAGAGTTTCCTCCACTGGGAAAGCCTCCTGCAGTCTTTGACCTCAAAAACTTGCAGACTTTACACACCAGAGCCTTACTATGAACTCTGAGCAAAACAAACTTAAGAGGTGAGTTTCAGAATATCTTATGCCTGTACACAGCTGCACACTGACCAGCCTGTCAGCATTCTTTCTCTTTTCCCTTTCCCTATTAGTATTTTACATATTCAAACCCAGAAACTCATTAGTACAGCCTGTAGTGTGGACTAAACTCTCAGAAAGCAAGTCTGTCCATCTCCAAGGGGAATTGCCTAAGCAAACACTGGAGAGAACTGGTCCTTGCAGACTTCACACCTCGTAGGTGATGCAGGCAGGGGCTGGGGCTGAATCTGCTCCCACTTATGTATCTGCAACACTTGAGCTCAGCTCCCAGAGAAAGTTTTCTTGGGGCCAATACTGAGGAAGAGTGGAAGGCAGCGTGGTTCCCCAAGCTGCCCAAGGCACGTCCTGCACACAGGCAGAGCCCTGGCTCCAGGCAGACCCCGCGCACGGCTGCCTCTGACTCATCTGCGCGTTGTGCTTGTGAGCACAAAACCTCTTGCTGCGACCCAGATGGAATTAACAGAGCAGTCTCCTTATTTCTAATTGTTAGATCATCCCTTTTTAACTCCAGCAAAGATGACTTGCAGATTAAACCTCTTGGGGGTCAAGGCAGTTGTTCTGTTTGTACAGCAATTAGCACAGCAGGATCCCAGGCCACAAATGGCCTCCAAGGCTACGTCTGCACTGTCTGTTAGCTCAAGCCTCATTCCTCCTGCAAGCCAAACTTCCCAGCTCTCAACACCGCCTACACAGAGGTTTTTACTCTGGCCTAGCCAGGAACACGAAGTGAGCTCACACCTCGTGTAGAGACCAGCTCAGGCTTGAGCTGCGCTCCACGAACAGCACAGACGCAGCAGCTCTGAGCTCTTCCCTCAGCAGGGTCACCCCGAGAGGCTGCCATGGACTGAGCTGCAGTTCTGGTGCTCAACAGAGTCTGCAACATCTTAACTCGGAAAGTAAAGATGAAGTGAAGTCACAGATCTCAAGCCCACCACCCCAGCTCCCAGGAAATCTCGCAGAAAGGAAGGTGTATTTGTGAGATCCCACTCCGAGCAGCAGAGGACAGGCTGCTTGCATTGTTTCACCTTTGTCTTGGGTGAAAGTAAAACAGCAGCTCAAAGAATCTAATGGACCACGTGGGTTTTCAAAAAGAGATTCTGCAAAAAACCCATCTAACAACACAAGTGAAACTGTGCAAACAGCAACAGCTGCTTTCACAAGCTTTCACCATGAAAGAATGATGCAACAGCTCAATAGTGCAATCCTGATTCTGCCATGTTATGGACTTCAAGACCAGTCAGCTTTAATCCAGTACAAAGGTCTAATGCGCATCAAAGAAAAAAATCAAAGTTAGACAAGAAATAAGGGTCACAATCTTAACAATTTGGCTAATTTAACTAGAATTATAATGAAATCCCCAGCATTTAAGAGGAAAAGCTCTACAAGAAACCATGCAAGTCAAATGGAAGAGACTGGCTGAAATCTTTGACCTGTCTTACCTGACATCCAGCTGGAATAGCATTGAGTATCCTCCTTTCCATGAGGATCATGCTCTCCCAAGCAGCACCTGAGCTCATCAGCCCTTTTCCAAGCAATCCTAGCATGTTCCCTGCCACTCCCAATTTTCAATTCTCCACATATTTAGTTTTCAAATTTTACATTATATATTTTGCCTGGGGCACAGCAGATCACTTACCCTTCTCCTACTAGCTCTCTGTTTAATTACAGTTTAATGTGAATTGATCTTTACATTAACGAGTCTGTAAAGAAGATTGATTTTCTTCAAGAGACTTTTCTGCTCAGTTTGGCAGCAGAGTAGTCCTATTGATTTCACTTTCCCCAGTAAATACACTGCAGTGTCACTGCATCTTCTTGTGAATCAGCTAATCCTATTTCACACTCTTTTGCTCTAAAAATCCCTGTTCTGAATTCCTTGTTATCTGTGCTTATTCAGAGCAAGATGATGGGGCCAAAGCATCTCAAACAGCTCTGCCTGTTGCTAACACACAGCTGACTGCTGTGGGTCACTGTCCCCTTTGTTCCTAAAGGGCTGGAGGCTTAAAAGACTTACAGTGAAAGAAATGAAAGTTATTTTTAAGTGTTTAATCTCTTAACTTCCTTAATTCCCAGCCAGCTAAGGATGTGGCAGAGTATGGTCTGTTTACCACACTTGCTTCTGAGGTCTGGTTAGCACTCTCCACCGAGCCCTACAGCTGCCCAACAGGCTGTGGCAGAGGATGCTGACTGAATCAGGCTCAGAGCCAGGGCAGAGGATGAGGATCCACCTCCATCATCCTGTCCAAACACCCCAAAACCCCTCCAGGATGCAGTTACTCACATGCAGGTGATGAAGACAGGCCCCAGAGTCAGGGTTGAGCTTGTGCCTGCTCTGGGGTTTGTAGGAAACCCATAATAACAGACCAGTGCAGGGCTGATTGCAGCTCCTTTAACCTGGCAAGCGTAAGAGTTCTTTCATGCAAGTTAGTGAGGAAGTTGGATATAAACAGATTAAGTTCTGCAAATAAATGGTTTCTTCCATCATCCCTTTCCCCACCAGATCAGGTAACATGGTCTGCTTGAGAGCCTTCAGAGTTAACACACTGTAGCTGCACTGGGATGGGAAATCCTCAGCCAAGGGCATGTCAGTGAAAACATCCTGCCATCAACTCCCAAATGTCCAAGTCTAGGAACTGTAACTAAATTACAAATGCTGTGGGAATTTCAGGCAAGGTTCTCCTCTCAGCTATTCCGATGTAATTTCGGACTGAATCCAGATTTGGTCTCTCCCCCTCCCAGCTGAATTTCCTGGCTTTTGTTTGCACTAACAGATGTTTGCATTTAATGTCTGTCTTTATTTGGTAACCCGTACATAGATTATTTTTCCCTTCTGTTCTATTAAAAGCCTTATCAAGTCCCTTATGTTTGCTCTTGCTGAAATGAACGACTTTGGCAATATTTTCAGCATGCAAGGCAAACAAACTGATTCTTCGAGGAATAACTAAACTGAACCAAACTTCATGGCAGTATGTCAGGACAAAGCATTTTTGATACATATGTTATGTCTGCATCCATCTGCAGCCTGGGACATCCAAAGGCTTGCAGAAAGCTTTGAGAATTCTCTCTTCAACAGATTCTCACATATATACTTAACTGGCCTTTGGTCCTCACACATGTGGGGGTCAGGCAAGTTTTGGGTGATGGAGACAGGTAAGGAAAACCTCAAAAGCAGGAATGTAAAGCAAAGCTCATTAAAAAAAAAAGAAAAAAAAAAAAAGAAAAAAAAAAGAAAAAAAAAAGAAAAAAAGGCAAAACCCCAAAAAAAACCCACACAACCACCAAACTTTATGGGAAATTTGACTTTGGCAGTATTGTTTCTCCTAGCCCCAAAAGGAGAAAAAGTGTGCTCTCCTGTTTAGGAAGAGTAGGAGACGAAATAACTCATTTAGAAGGGATGTTTTGAGTGACAAATATACAACCCTAGCTTTTATAATACATTAACAGTCCTTTGGAAATACTTAACCACATGCAATATACAAAACCTACTTCAGAGGTTTGTGAGGTAAACACACTTCACACATTTCTAAACACTGAAAAAAAAAGGAAATGTATTTATTTTTCTTTAGCATTAAGAATACACTGTAACACTATACACTTAAACACAAACCAGTTTCTCAGTACACAAGTCTTCATTATGAGTCTTCACCCTGGGTTTGGTTTGGCAGCCTCCCCAGTTATTACTCCACAGATTGGAAGGCCAGAAGAAACCAGTATGACCATATAATCTGATTCCTTACATCACACAAGGCTCAACAACTTTACCCACCAATTTGCCTATCAAGCCCATTAACCTAGGGTTGAACTAAAGGCCCATCTTTTAGGAAACCAACCAATTGATTAAATAAAGACTCCCAAAGATGGAGAAAACATCACTTCCTCAGCAAATCATTCCAATGTGAGTCAGCAACATTGATTGCAGCAGGTACTTTAAAACATCATTCAGGTTATTTTTAGCTCTGATAAAAATTAAAAGGCAATGCAAGGGGGAAAAGAAGTGGCATTCTCTAATACAAGCTAAACAAAGAGACCCTTCTTGCAGAAGTATGGCAGCAGCATTACAAACGCTGCTATCAGAGTTATTTATGTGTAGCAGCTGAGGAGAGCAATTCAGATTTCTGGAAAGTGATACTAAGCAGATTTGTTCAGAATCCCATCCTTTTATCATTTGGCTTTGTAGCTTCTCCTTCCTTCTGCACCACTCTGAAATTTCAGAGGAGCTGTAAATCTACTGCCTTCCACAAGTCATTATTCCTCCTTTCCAAACTGCTTATTTCATTTCAGGAATAAAAAACCCAAAGCTCCAGCAATTTGGTTCTTTGCCAACAGCTAAATTAATAGCAAAAATAACAACAGGGGCTTGTGGAACTCAGAGCATTTATAGACTACATGAGAAAGAGAAGCCAGTCTGGGGGGCCTAAGACTATATCCCTGGATGGCAAATTCTATGCAAGCTTTCCATCCATAAATCAGATTTCTGGAGGTCTTTTTCAAACCCTGGTGCACAGCACAAACGTGGCAGCACAGTAACCAACAGATAAAGACTGCCTCAGAGTAAGTCAGAGCCTTTCGAGCAAGAGAGGCCAATCAGCTGGTGGTGTGGTCATGGGTACTTTCCACCACAAGAAACACCAAATCCATGGAGAACAGATACCTGCCTGCAGATGCACTGGAAGCCACCACCTGAACTGCTCCAGCACTTTGCTAGAGTCCCTGTTAGCTATAAACACTTCCCAGAAACCTGGGAGGTATCATGCATACCTCAGCAAAACTCCTCAGTGCACATTACAGGCAGACACATGCAAAAATCATTTCCACACTCTTTAGGTACTAAATAGTTTGATATTTTAATATTTTATTCCCTTCAGCAGCATCATTGACACAAGAGCCTTGGTGGCCAATACCCAAGAGCTCTCAGGTGTCTAATGCTTCTGTGGTCATCTAAACCACCAAAGATGGAACTTCAAACTTTCTGCAGATCATGCTTTACAATCACTGCTCTCTCAAAAGAAAATGTTAAAAAGAAGTTGAAAGAAATCATAAAAACAGGTCTGCAATGAGTTCCCTAAAAGATTAAGATATGAATACTCTCTGGCTTTAAGAGGAAAGCAAAAATGGTCAGAACAGAGCCAGGGAAAAAAAAAAGAATAAAGAAAATGTAAAATTTAATAGCACAAGTATGACCTAATGTTTGAAACCCAAAGGCAGATGAGGAAAAAAAAGCTTTTTCCACCTGTGGAATTTACTGACATAAGTTACCAATGACCATAAGCACAACCCACAACCTCACACAAATCGCACTACTCCACGTGACGTTTCTTAATTAAGGTTAATTCATTCTTAAATTTCTTAGCAAGCCAAAAACCAAAATCTTGAGTCAGCAGGAATGAGTGTGACACCATGAAACTCTCAGAGGCAGCTGCACCCTCCCCACAGAGACCCAGGGCTGGAGGAGGTGGCAGTGACTTACAGGTGCAGGGAGCGGACGCTGGAAGCAGCAGGTCCCAGCGAGGGAATGGCACTCAGCTCGTTGTGCTCCAGCCTCCTGCAAAAAACAGAAATTGAGGGTTGAAGGCAAGCTGTGCACAGGTATGCAGGGGAGGGCTGACACTGGGGCAGAAGCTTCCATCTGAAAGAGTTTTTCTGCACCTCTGATGGCCACACGTTACTCTTTAATACATGAGAGCCACCACCACTGGTTCCACTGCTCTCTACAAGAATAAGGATTTTTCCCCCCCTGCCACCCACTCCAGGCTGGAAAGCATCATGCCACTGTGGTAGGCACATTTTTCTCTCTTTCAGGATTTTTTCATAGAAGAGTACAGAGGAAAGAAAGAGAAAACAATTTCTATTTCTGCTCTTTGTTTTCCCATGTGGAATGTGTTTGAAGAATTGTTTACTTGGGGTGATTGCTTGGTTGGATTCTGGTAAGGATTGTTTGAGCCTGATGGCCAATCCAACCCACCTGGGGCTGGACTATGGAGAGAGGGGCACGAGTTGGGAGTTAGTTAGATATGGTAGTTAGAAAAAGTAAGTATGTAGTTTTAGTATCTCCTTTCAATAGTATATTAATGTATTATAGTATAGTTATAATAAAAAATCATTCAGTCTTTCGGAGTCAGACATCATAATTTCTTCCCACCAGGTTCACCTACATTTACAATAGCCACGGCCCCCACCAGCCTGTGTTTCCAGAGCCAAACCTGAGACAGGAGACTTTTGCCCCTGAAGGCCATGTGTGCCACTGGCTCAGGACAGGAATTTCACCCCTTCCCCAAGCAGCAGCCCCTGCTCACACCAGGTCAGGGCCTGGGGGCTCAACCTAAGTCCATACCAGCTCTGGAAATCCCAGAGGGATTTCCCCACAAAAAAAAAAAACAGCACAGCAGTGCTGGGCACAGAAATGTCACCAGGCACAGAAATGTCACCAGGCACAGGAGCTCTGCTCCAGCAGCTGGGAGCACAGAGGCAGCCCAGGCCACCCGCTCCTGCAGCCACCAGCACAGAAATGTCCCTGCCAGGACCTAATGCTTCAAGTGTTTCTGTGACTGAAAACAGATCCTTGCCATGTGTCTGGCTCTTCCTTGCTTTAAAGAGCCCTTGTTTGTACGGTGAATTAGCCAATTAATTACTGTAACAGTCGCTTGTCTGGCTGCTTAAAATTACCTAATTTCTCAGTCTCCTTGCCCACCCCCCCACTCTCGCTGCAGAGATCACAGCCAAGCCCTGGCCAGGCTCCCCAGGACCCCCAAAAAGCCCTGCTGCCATCACTGCTGCTCCAGGCACAGCCTCTGGTCCCTGCAGGCCTCCCAAGCGCTCCCCTTCTGCAGGGAATCCTGACAAGATCACAATTTGGGTGCAAAGCACAGCATCCCAGAGCTGCACAGCCAAGGGCTGCATGAGTAGGGGCAATCCTAAATTACATTTTTTTTTTTTTTTCCCTTCTCCTTTCCTATTTTTGGCAGGTGGGAGAGGGCAGTGGCACATTTATCCCAGAACTTCCCTTCTGGCTCCTCTGAGAGGAGGCAAGATATTTGATTTCACAAGGAGTTCCAAGCACTGCTGGGATAAAAGCTTTCCTCTGCCTCTGACATTATACCCATGCCTTAAAATGTAAGGGAAAAAAAGCCAGATGCATTGCAATTCAGCAAGGAACTCCACTCTGCAACTAAAAGCTCATTGTTGCTCATATTACAACATGGTCTGGAGCTTCCAAAGGTACAAAGCAAGCTGGAAAGAGCATTAAAATTCTTATTTGAGCACGTTTTCATTAACATCTAACTAAGCATCTTCTGGAGAAGGAGCCTGTGTCAGCTCTGGTTAAGCAGCTCTGACACCAACCAGCATCTAACAAGTGGTCAAACCCTCCTCTGACATAAGTGTGATGTTCATGTATCAGCCTCCTGTCAGAAGTCAGTCAGAAGTGGTTCTCCCACCTCATTTTCTCTCTTGGCTCAAAGGCACCATTTGCTGACACAGAGGAGGCAGCCAAGCTCTGTATTTGCCTGGGATTTCCCACTCATCTTCCCTTTTTCCCTATGTAAAGGAATTGAAAAAGAAAAGTAAAAAAAAAAAAGAGAGGGGGAAAAAAATACCCTCAAAACAGAACAGCTGGGCTCAACAACTTTAAAACCGTTCAGTCTCCTTCCCCAGCCCTCACCTTTGACGACACAAACCCTCTGGATGCTGAAGCAGAGGAGGAGGGGGGGCCACCCGTATAAAATATTTACAGTCAGTTGCCAGGCTGGTGTCAAGCTGAAATGGAGCCTGCTCAAAAATAGCACAGCTCTCCAGAGCTTTCAGTGAAAGGCACTTTAGAAAATAAAAGGTGAGTTGTTTGGAGAGGAATTTTAGCGTGGTTACTACTTTCTTTGCTACCAATGAGCCTGGAAAGCCTGAGAGCCATGAAACCACCAGTCTGGTGGATTCCATGATCCATATGACCTGAGGAAACCCCAGAAAGGAGCACAGGGTCTACCCCACAGCAGCACCCTCCATCCATCCTTCCTACCAAGGAATGAGGATGGATGGACACCAGGGGATTGTCATCAGATGAAGCCACCAAAAGGGATGAAAGAAAGATCAAAAAAAAGGAAGATTGTCCTGAAGGAAAATAATGTCCCAGTTCAGCCCCTACCCTGAACCTCCACCAGTTATTTCAGATCAAGTGGGATCACAGGGGTTTGCATCACTAAATTTCATCCTACACAGACTTAAAACTTTTCTAAAAGCTTCTCATAACTGCCACCAAAACAAAGCACACAAACAACTGCCTTAACTCAGGGAAAAGTGTAGGTAAATTCTGCTATGGCTTTATCACACTCTCAGTAAAGCAAAGCAGAGAATCGAAGATAAGGTATGAAGTTTAAGTCTTTTAGTCTGCAGATATTTTCTTTAAATCGAGGGCAAACAAAATGTTTTCAAAATACACCACACTAATTATTCACATGGAGAGACACACACAGAGTTTTAAGCCTTGTGTAATGCTCAGACAACACGTTTGAAGCACCATGGGAGGTTCAGGTCTTATCAATGCATCTATTATTTGGGGCAATCTCTTTCCCTGAGGGTGCCTTGGTTTGCCCAGCACAGCATGCACAGAGAAACACTGACTTGCTCTCCAGACATGCCACAGCATGATGCTTATTTCATGAATGTTTGTAAAGTGCTTTAAAAAAACCCTCAGACAGAAGATGCTCTGGCAATACAGATGTGGTTCTCCTTGTGAAATGAAGTTTATTTCAGTGGTCTGTGGTTTAGCTGTTATTCAAAAGCAACTAAGATTAGTAGATAGGGCTTTTAATAGAGCTTCTCCCTCACACTTCCCAGAGCCTGCCTTCCAGGCTCTGCTCCAGACCTCTGCCTCCCCTCCAGTCTCCCATTTCTGACTGCTCCCTTTCCCTCCTACTCACTCTTCTGCTCTCTCCCTATTCCCTAACCCTGTCCTTCTGACACAGCAAGCAGCTCTTATCTACCCATTATATTGTGGCTGCATTATTTATCTCCCAGAAACCCTGACACCTTTTTAGAGCATGCCCTGCTCTTACACATGCAGTACTTTGCTCAAGGGAATTCCTACCTGAGGAATCAGAAGCCACACACCCCGTGCTCCCTGAAGTCACACACCTTCAGGCACTTCCATGAATAAAAGCTATTGCTAAGCCACAGTCATGTTAGGATAATTCTAACGTCTCATGGTATCAAGGCTGCAATTCTCTTCTTTAAGCACTGAGCAATTTAAGGCTTTCCACAGTGAAAAGAGCAGTTGAGAAAACAGATCCTACAGGCAGTGTTCTGCTGACCCACATCACTTTCTCTCTAAAGATCATGCAGAGCTGATTTCAGAGCACTGCAGTCACTTCTGATGTACATTCCTCACTTACTCATGATTCCCAGCAAGTCCCTACTATTCATGTAAACAGAGGAGCCAGGGGCCATCAGGCCAGGAGAGAGATGCTACTTTAAGCTCCACAGTCCAATCCAGCAGACCATCAGTCAGGGAGAATTTCACTTTTTGCCTAATTAAGAATCACAGGATCTGGTCCCTCCATGAGTCCCAACACTTAATGAAAACAGAGGACAAGAGCAAATACTTGACAGAGCACAGTATTGTTTCTGAAAGGAAATCTTTTTTTCAGTTTCCCATGAGGCACCACTAGCTCTTCAAACAGAGCCCAAACCTCAAGTATGCCAGCGATTCACCAGGCAAACACGAGCTCATTACCTCAGCCCACCGCCTGCAACTTCAGCCACTTTTGTTTTTTAAACCCCAAAATTCAGAACTCCGGGAATCCCTGTGAAGGGCTGACAGTGCAGCCCCTCTCTGAGTGGAACTGCTGAGCCTTCACAGAGATCAGGAGCTTGGAAAACCTGCAGTTCACCGAAATAGGTTTGTTTTACCAGCAAGGAGGGTCTGGCACAGCCACTCAGACCTCCCCCAGCTCCTTCTTTCCCCACCAGAGCAGAAGACAGCTCTGCTGGTTTATCCTCTTCTAGCAAGACGTCCAACAGAATTTGTTCTGATTCCAAAAGGAGCACGAATGTCTGAGAGAGGAGGAGGCACAGTTAAATGCTTTGTTACACTACACCTTTGTTTCCTGCGAGATTTGGGCTAGGTTGGCATCAGGTATCACAATCCAGGCTGCTGTGCCTTGCTTCAGGGTTATGCTTTCAGCAAGGAGCTCTGTGTGTGTGTTCAGGTGTGCTGAACTGCTGCCTCCAAGCATTGCACAACACCCAGGGAGGCAAACTCCAATGATTTCCAATAACAGCTCTGCTGTTTTAATTGGGATGTTGTGTTCTGCTCATTGATTAGTTCAAAAAAAAGCAGCCCAGATACAATATTGGGAAAAAACTCCACACCGAGTCAGACCTGCTCATTCAACTTAGCTAAGGAAGGTACTGTCTTAGGAAATGAGATATAATTTCCTCACAGCCCACAAGCAGCCCTGCCAAATACAATTAAAACCTTTGAAGGAATACTTACACTTCCTGCAGGTTCAACAGCTCTGCAAAGACAGAAGGATCAATCTCTGCCAACTTGTTGTAGCTCAGGTTTCTGTTAAAATAAAAGACAAAGGGATCAGCAAAATACAGTCACCCTGCTCAGCAAAACAAAGTCATCTTAATTATTCTGGATTGCACTGGGAGGGTTTGGGGTTTGGTTTTTTTTTTTTTAAAGAGAACTTAAATGGGAGAGCAGCACTCTTCTGCTGAATACACAAGTAAGTTTAGTTCCATGACAAAAATGTTATCTAGCTCTCCCCAAGCTTCTTCCTCTTTTGCAGTAGATTAGTGTGGTTTTAATTTGTCTTCATATTACACAATTACATTTATTATTCTACTATTGATTATTTCCAACCACAAAACTAATCACAGATGAATAGAATGTTTCCTGACAAATTAAAGTCTGAACTGAAACAATCAACAAACCTTCCACTAAATATTTTATAGCTATAGTCACACAGGGTATTTTTTATACCACTGCGTTACACACAAAATACACACACAGAGGTATGCACACTATGTGTAAACATAGAATATATTCTATATTTTGTAACAAGATGATATAATTAGTCTATCACTAAATGTTTGGGTTTTTTTTAATCAGTAAATACAGCTTTCAAGCCACATAGCAGTACACACTTTGGTCCTCAACAACCCTAGCCAACACTTTCCAACTATCCAACAGCCCAAATCTAAACCTAAATCATATTCTAGCACCAATGGATAACAAATGGGTTGTGTTGTATTATCTGAAAGCAGCCTGGTGGGAGAGCAGCTCTGCCTCACAGGACATCTCTGATTGGAAACACATCCAGAGCTCAACATGCTGCAGGAAGGAACACACTGCAAGGATTGCTAGGGACAGCAAACAGGCAAAATAATGCAAGTGCCAACTCCAGAAATCACAAGCAAGAGCTTTGCCATGCTCTGCTGTAGCACCACACAGCAGTCTTCCCTCCAAGATGTGCACTCTCAGCACACCACACAGGACAGGTCAAACCTGAAGCTAGGGACTAACCAGATCAATTAAGACCAAGTGACTAATGATGAAGAAAGTAACAAGTGTTTAATTACAATTTTGTATGCAGTGCTGGCATGTTTCTGTGAGTGTGTAATCTAAAGAGGGAGGAGGCAAATTGATGGGTGGTAGCAGAAAAGCAACCACAGTAAATTGTAAGGAAATTGTGAGGGGGACTTCTTTAATTTTACGTTGCTCCACACCCTGCTCTCGGATATTACCCTGGGTAAAATTCACCCCTTGTGCCTCCTCTGCAGGGAGGCTACACCCTCTTACTGCACCTCTGAACACAACCCAAAAGATTCAAGGCCTGATTTTAGATAAACCCTCAAACATTGAGCTGCTTATTCAAACCACCAAGCCAGTCTGACTAGAAAACTGGCCAATCTCCATGGTTTGGGTTTTTCTTTGCTTTAAAACTGTGCCCACAGAAAGCAAGCAGGTCTGCAACCCAAACAGGTAAACAGGATCTAAGTCACCGAGGCACCTCCTGAACTTCTACCAGTGCTCCATGACCCAAGAGCTGAGGCACACACAAAGGAAAAGCAGCTGCCAGAAGGGCAGTGATGGAAAATATCTCCTGAAGTGCTCACACCAGCACACTGCACTCTGTGGCAATGCACAGACAAATCCAGGCTCACAGCAGCCCTACAAATACCAAGACTTGAAAGACTGCAAAGCTTACCAACTTTGTGTGATTAGCAGGAAGTGATAAACACCTCTTTCAAGCTAAAAAGCAGATATTGATCACCTGCCCTCTTGCAATGCATTTATGGGAAGCCCTCAAAGCGTTCCCTTACACAAGGGAATAATTTGATGTCTCTCACATCACACCATTTCCCATAATTTCAGCTGAAGGCAGCTCCTCGCATCTTGCCCAAAATGTTCAATTTTTTGTCAACACCTGCTGTGGAAGAATGCTCTACAAATCAACAACACAGGCTGGCTGGCTCTTAACAGAGCCTAGAACTGAAGCTATACAGGAGTGTAAAACCTAACCAAGCATCTCAGTTTAAAATATGCTGTCCTGTAAGCCCCTACTGTCTTTTAAAACACTCAAGAGACCTTTAAATCAATACCAGCCTACAGCAGATATCCATTTCACTATGAACTCAAAGGCATTTATCTAAATAAAAGTCAAACTGCAGTTTAAACTCAGAGTGTGTTTGAAAGCCAAGTCTATATTCATAGCACAATTATGAATTAAAGTGCAATTTGCCCACAGATTACATTACTACCTTTTTTTTTTTTTTTAACCACACAGTAAGATCAGGTCGGAGCTTGTCCCTGCCTGATCTACAGGCAAAAAGAGAAAATACAACAGGTAACACCACAATACAGGCTCAGCACAATAAAACAGATACACAGAAATATGAGTGACAAACTAAAAGGGGGAAATACAGCCAGACACGATAGTGCATGAATCCATCCGTTTTCATGTATTTCTGTGCCCTTTACTGCAGCCAAACTTCACATTTTTCAAGTATTTCTCCTCAACACATTCCTCTGCAATAGACTAAGAGGCTGTTTTATGGAGCAAGAAACAAGAACACATGCACCAGATCTGATCATCCCTGCACTTGCCAGAGGGACCAGATCCCTGGCTTAGCGCCTGTGCTCAAGCACTGAGTGACATGGACACGAACCTCCAAAATTCACAAGTGAAAAGACAAAGATCTTCACAAATTAAAGGATTTCACAGCCACAGTTTAACATCGCCCAGAGCGACTTTCTGACTATTGCTGCTGCCATTCAGGACATTTGAACATCAAAGTCACTGCACAAGTCACTGGCTCTTCAGATAGCAGACAGATTTTGCTGCACCACCACCAGAAAGACTTTCCAACAGCTGCTGCAGAAATGCAGGTGAACTCCAGCCCCTTGCACACCAAAGTCCTCAGTTCTCCCCACACTACTCACCCCAACCACACCACGTATCCTCACTAAATGTAGACTATACTGCTCAAAAATCAGTGGGGAAATGAAAGCTAAAAACACAGTCAGTACAAAACAAACAGGAGACTTGAAATTACATAGATACGCCATGAAAAAGTTTACCGAGTTTCTGGCACTGGCTATACTTTAACTTATATTAATATACCTAAGAATTTCTAGCCTGCAGCATTAGCAATCAAAGGATGTGTTTCTCAGAACTGATCCCCTCACTAGGCAGTATGTGGCATGCCAGTCACAGCATTTAAGTGAGAGAAAGAATTAACTCCAATAGATAGATCATTGGGACTGGGAGTCAGGAAACCTCTGTCTATTCCTGGCTCTCTTAATCTCCTGCTGTGTGACCGGGTCATGTCACATCACCTCTCCAGAGCTTTTGTTTCCACAGCCACCCTTTGTCTGTCTTGTCTATTTAGACTGTAAATAAAATTGAGGTAGGTATTGTCTTGGTTTGCCTGATGCTGATGAAATGAGGCCTCAGTCTTGGTTGGGCTCCAGTAATGCAAATAAAGAAGGGAGCTCAAAACTTGAGGTCATGGGTGCACATAATGTTCTACCAGCCCTAAATGTGGGTCCCAAATGTCCAGCAGTGAACAAAGCACTACAGGGGCTTTAATGTCCCCACCAGGCTGGCCTCTCTGAGCTGAGCAGACCATCAGTGGAGCAGGAGATGCCAAGCCTGGGGGCACAGCTGTCCCAACACTGAAAGCTGTCCCATTTGCTGTTCTCTGTAGCACAGAATGCATTCCTTCTCAAGGAGCCCTTGGGGTGATGCCACAAAGTCACCCAATGGATCACCAAACCAATGTTTCTGCCATCAGTTTTCCAAAATGTGTTCCTCAGGGAAAGAGAGCCATCAACTCCCAACACCAAAACCCTGTCCTTTCCCAAATCAGCACCTGCCCAACCCTCTCTCATGCTGGGCACCTCTTCAAAGCCAGTTTATAAAGCATCACCTACAGTGTTTTATGGCAGTTCCAAGAGCCCATGTCTTTGGTGCATGTTCTGCCCATTTCCTGCCCCCTGCATGTGAGGTTAGCTGAGCCCAAATGTGGAACAGCCCACAAACTGCTCAGTGCCCTGGGCCTGCTTCTCTGCATGGCCATGTGCTTCTGTTGAATTACTCATGGAAGGATATTTTGATCCCTCCAAGGCAACTGTGGAAAGAAAACAGAAGTCAACTAATATCAATTCAAGAGCCTGAGCTGTGAGTTCAGGGAAGCATCCTACAGAGGTTAGAAGTTATACAGCTGGCAGAGAAGAAAGAGCAGAACCACCAACCTGAGCGGCCCCTAACATTCAGATTGTTTTTTTATACCAGCTTCTATTGAAAAGGAAAAGCTGGTAAGTGTTTTTAAACTTTATTCTGATTTACTGGCATGAAAAGTGCTCTGCATATAATTTACCCGTTACAGACTTCAAGTCTTCCTTGTATTGGCTAATCCAACAATGTAGGTTTTTCCCCTCCTGTCACTAAGATGCCCATGATCAGGAACTGAGAGCCTGTTAAATCAATATGGGAAGGGCCCTGTTCTGTCTTTTCAGCCATTCCAGACTCCGAGTAAGAAAGCAGTTTGCCTTCAGTTGGCATTGTGAAAGTGGCACTGAGGATCACTGAACACCACAGAGACTGAAGGGACAGTCTTGTTAAATAACTGGGTATGTTCAAACTACCTCCCAAAAGAAGTAATGCTGTCACAAAAAGTCCTGCTGGCCACTGAGAGGGATCAGTCAGTTGCCTGATTTGTGAGAGGCCAGCCCTGCCCCCTTGGGCAAGGCACAGGGTAGATCAGGAGTTTATGTTCAAGTTTTGGCTCTGCTTTGGGACCTTGACCAGTGCAGAGAAAGCCACCTACCTCTCTGTTGAAAACAGAAGTGCCTGTCTGGCTCACCAGACAAAGGAACAGACAGGCATGGCTCCTGGTCTCTCCTCACCACCATGATGGCTCAATTCTGTTCTGCAAGGTGAAAGTTTCCAACCCTTGCATCAAAACCATTTATCTGTCAGCGCAGAAGATTATGTCAAAAGTGTTTCTGCACCTTCTGATGACAGGCATTGGAGAAAAGGAGGATGGCTTGAAATTCTGTCACTGCCAACTGTGGCTTTCATTGAACACTTTGTCAAGCGTTGTCATAACACAACTTTTCACTGCTCCTGCACAAAAGGGAGCCGAGGGCCCAGAACAATTGAGCCCTGCAGTAGAAATTCCTCTGGCTCATCTGTCGAAAGATAGCTGCCTAGTCTGCAGCTTCCTGAATAGGCACCATCCTCTCCCCTCATGTTTGTAGATGGCTTTACAGCGCTGGAATGGAGGCCCCATGCACACTTGAGTGGGTATGAAAAGCATGGCTGCAGCTGAATTAGCTTGGGGATGGGGCCAGGGGAGCAAAAGAGAGAGCACACTGCCCATGCTGAAAGTGTACAGCTGTGCAGGAAGGACACTTAAATGTCTCTTTTAAACAAGCTTGTGAGGTGCCAGAGAGATGGCAGTGTCCTTGTAAGCAATGACAGGTGAGCATTAATGCTGAAACACAAAGCCATCAGAGATTGCATGGATTCAGGTGGTTGTATGGACAGTCAGGACAGAAAGAAATAGCTTTAGTCCATTTTTGATTCCTGTGCACAGGACAGGTCTGAAGTGTACTCTCACGAAGCAAGAGCAGCCAAACAGCAACTGCAGCCTCTTCTCATTAGACCTGTGCTCCAGTCCCTTCCTCTGGACATGCTCCAGCACCTCCCTGTGTGTCCTGTAGTGAGGAGCCCAGAACTGAGCCCAGGATTCAATGCACAGCCTCACCAGTTCTGAAGATGATCACTGGTCCAGTCCTGCTGGCCACACAAGCCAGGGTGCCACTGGCCTTCTTGGTCACCCAGGCACTCACCAGCTCATGTTCACACAGCTGTCAAGCAGCACCTCCTGGTCCTCTTTCACCAGGCAGCTTTGCAGCCACTGTGCCCCAAGCTGAGCCCTTGTCATTTCTGTTCTAGGGTGCCCTGAGTACAGTGTGCTGCCTAAAGTGCAAAGCATCCAGCTTACAAGAAACTCTGAAATGGAGCCCAGAAATGGCCCACGACAAGCAAGGGAAAGAGCTGCCTCCTAGAAGGAGGTAAGAGCACCAAAACACAGGGCACCAGTGAGGTGGATGCTCCAGATTGCTGCTCAAAGTGCTTTGGAGAGAGGGGGACTCTGCAGGACATGGAGAGGCTACACAGCACCCACAGGGGGGAAGCTGTGCCCCACCACTGAGAGGTTCTGTTAGTGATGTGCTCACTCAGGCTTTACTTATATCCTTGTTCAAATTAGCAGCAGCAGCATCATATTGGCTTGGGTTAACAGCCTGCTCGTATAAGGGGCTTTATGTGCAGGAGGGAGTCAACTTAAGGGCAGCCCTCAAGACATAATATGAGCTAATTTGACAGTGAAGACAAACTTTGAGAGGTCATCCAGACACCAAAAAAACTGCACCATGAATCACTCTCAGTCATGACCAACGATACCGTCTAAAGGAAATTCCTGTAGCATGATCCCCAAAGAATTGATACCACACGGATCCCAGCAGATGCATGCAGCCATTAATGCAAAGAACACTAATTAAAACCACATCACTGAGAAGTATTGTGCCTGACTACAATTTAATTTAGCATGTGGTTGGTATGGTTACAGAAACTTGGGAATGATCTTACCTTCAAGTGACTTTCTGGGACACTTTCAGCCTTGGCCCTTCCTCCTGCTCTGCCACTCTGCACTCACAGATCACACATCTGGCTTCACAGAGGTGCCTGGAGAACACCCACCACAGTTGGTCAGCTCACACAGGGCTGTAAATGTAAATATCTCTACCACTGTGGCCTGCCAGACTCCAGCAGGCAGCAGAGGATGAGCAGGCACAGTCTCAGGGCTGAGGGAAGGCAGGGTCCTCTGCAGGAGCACTGGGTAACACTGCAAGGCTGCTGGGGCTTCCACATCTCCTACAGCAGAATTTTTACAGGCTCCTTTGTCTCTTTCAACAGGGCAGTGTCAGGTTATTTTAGGCCCTGTCTGGCTTGTACAAATGTGTTTTGACAAAACCTAGGATCCCATTTCCTCTTATTTTAATAACCTTAGCAAAACTCAAGTATGAGTTCTTGCCTTCTTTTTACTTTTCTTGAAAGATCATCTCCTCCAAATACCCCCATTTTCTTCCTTGAGCCAGAAGGCTTAGATGCAATTTAATCTACATAATCACACATATATGCAGATACTCCATAACACATGTAGACATCACCTGGGTAATTCAGGTACTCATGGACCTCCTGCTATGACTCTTCACCATCAGGAGACACAAGCACGCTCATTTCACCAGAGCTTGGTCCAGGCCCACTCAACAAGTTTCCTCAGTATTTCAATTGCTCCACATTCCAAAAAAAAAGTGAAGTGAGATTTCAAGAAGTGGAGTAATTTGAAAGGCAGCCGGTGGTCCCAGTGGCAGAGCCAGGGCTGTGAGCCCCTGTCCCCTCTGTTCCTGGGGACACGTACAGCCCTTCCCAGCAGCTTCTCAGGGACTCAAACCCACAGGGGACAGCAGGGCAAAGGAAGCACAGGTGAGAAGTATTCAACAATGCTTTTTCTGCTTCTGAGAAGAGCACTAGGCACAGGCACACAGCCACTGAGGCTGCAAACCCTCCTGTTGGGGCCACACGTTCCTCTGCCCAGTCAAAGGCAGCATTGTGTGCAGGGAACAGGGGATGCTGCAGGGGTTGGGGCAGGCAGGATTTAATTGCAGCAACCTTTCTCTGTATTTGCCTCTTCTATTAAGCTGCAATGCCTGAAGGAGAAGGATCCTCTCCAAAACACACTGAGGCATCACCTCCAAGGACTGCATCAAAGCAAAAACACATTTCAAAGGGGGCATGAGTATCTAAATAAGAATAACTGTATTTAATTTCATGTAAAGCAATCCTGCCGTGCCACCTGTGACAGGTAAGCAGTTGGAAGGAAAAGCAGGATGTGGAGGGTTTTTTAACCCACAAACAAAACTCCACCCATCACCTGCTTTGACACCCATAGGGTTTGTTCTGGGTTTACTGCTTTAATTAAAGTGCTAACTACTGCCATGAGAAAGACATAGCCCTAAAACAAAAAGCCTGCAAATTGGTTGCTTAACTGTATATGACCAAACTCACCTTCTTCTAATTTGATAATAAATTTCTTTCTTGGTGATTTTGCAACCACAAAGCAAAGCAGACTGTCTCTTAAACCACTGGAGCAAGGGCTGCATAGCCCAGCTCAAACAAAATACTCACCAAACAAATTGCTCCTACTTCCATCACTGCTGTTTTTCCTTGGTAAATCAATAAAGGCCATGACTTCTTTACTAACATTTCCAATTAAGGTTCCCCACTGTGTATTCAACATATTAAACCAATTTATTGAGGATTAATAACTATGTCATCACCTAGTCATATCTACCTTAGAACTGCTCAGCCTCCATTCACAATAACAAGCTACATTGATAAATCAGCATTAAGTGCTATTTACACTTTCAAAAATGGCTCCTTTTGCAAAGCAAATATTTTCTTCTGAAAGTTGTGCAACTCTTCACAAGTACTCAGAGCAGATAAAACATGTTAAACCTTGGGCTTTTTCAGATGTTTGGGAAGACCCACAGCAGCACTGACTGCTAGCAATCAAACCCTCCCACCACATGACTTTGCAAAATCCAGCTATGGGTTAGAAGCTGAGTGCAGAGAGAAGAGAGAGTGATAATTCAGAAATTCTTCAAACATTGTTCAACATTGCCATGATTTTCGAAAACTTCCAAGGTCAACCATTCAGTAATATTGAATAATCTGTATTTCAAGTTTTCTCAAAGAACACAGAATTTCTCAAGGAACACAGAATTGTAATGCACTCTGCTCTCTTTGGGGGATTCAAACGCTTTCAATCCCATTTGCAAATGTTCCTGGTAAGCTCAGAGACCTTTACCAGCCAAAATATTTTTCCACTGCTCCCACACCGCTTTTTAATCAGAAATATTAATTTAGCAAATGCACAACCTGGCAAAACAGGTTGCCACTATCTGCCACTACCCAGCAGCACCACATCTGCATTAGTGCATGCCAGGGGATCCCTGAGGAAGAAATTTCAGCCCACAGCTGGAATTACCCTTTTGCAGAGCCCACCCTGAGTGAGATTTGGCCATGCCTGGCCCAGTGACAGCACTGGGCATGGTCAATCATTAATGGTGGGGACGGGGCACACAACCCTCTGCCACTGTGTTTGCTCAGCCACTCTCTCCTGCCTTTTATTAATAGTTAATCAGGAAGGACTGATCTCCGCCCCAAAACATGCTTGCTTAGAAGTGGCACCAAGGAATATTTGTGCATTGGTTAAAACTAGTCAGGCAAAGAGTTGGGGGAAGAAAGTTTTTAAAAAAAGCAGTGTGCAGATTTCTCCTGTGGCCCAGGCATGGGGGCTGACTCCAGCTTCTCGTGCACCTGATGCAGCTTTTCCACCCACACTGAGAGGCTGCATCACCTCCTGCTCTCACAGCAATGGCACAGAAGTGTTTTGAGAGGCTTTTCCCAGAAAAAGAAGCACTGCTGTGCTGTTTGCCACAGTACACAGCTGTTTCACTGGTGGCTGCTCCTCCCCAGCCACCCAGTGCATGTGCTGTGCTGTCACCAGGAAACTCTCAGCAGATGGACTCAGGTGAAGCCTCCTCAGATGTTCTGCACAGTTTAATGTGCCCAGGGACCAGAGGCAGCACAGCCCACCCAGCCAGGACAGAGGCAGTGGTCAGCCCTGCCGCTCTCCTCCCCCTGCAGCAGTGACTGATCTCACAGAACACCCAGGCACCTCTGCACAGAGCAAATAAAGCCCACAGAACACCCAAGCACCTCTGCAGCTCTGCACAGAGCAAATAAAGCCCTCTCTGATCAGCCTGAGTGCAATTACAGCACTGGACTCCTTGCCATGCCCACCATAAACTTACTGAGTTTGACATCTACCAGAGCAAGGACATTCCTGGCACTTTCCAATGCCATGGGCTGAAACGGAGAGGTTGGCCAAATCCAACCATCTTGTGTGTGGAAAGGAATGATGTATATAACCTCAAAGCATCTCAAGGACTAGTTACCCATGGGCTGTCTGTGGCTGGCAGCACTGCATGGTGTGGGGCCAGCTCTAATCCCCCAGAGGTGTGAGGAACACATGGCAGACAGCTCTCCATTTCCAGTTTAAAAATAGTTCTTCTCTGTAATAAAGAACAGCATTTTAAGGGCAAAACCTGAAGATTTTAAGCTAAAAAAAAAAAATCCCTAAACTGGCCATCCTAGCTGGAGGTGTATGGTTTACAAGCATCCATCCCCTTTCCTTTCGAGTAATCAATGTTCCAATCATTATGCACTTCCACTCCAAGCACTTTCGTACTGCCAACAAAGCACCAAGCAATTTAATGGATTTCTGCCCCCAAATTGGAAGCTGTACCACATCCAACTGATTCAATTTGTTCAGCCTTAGAGGAAGCCCCGGGAACAAAATGCTAGAAATAAAACCACATGCACTGATAACATTACAGAAATAGATACACCAAGAAGCAAATGTTCTGTCTCTTTTATCTGACCTCCAACTTGGTTTAATTGACCTTCAAGATGGAAAAACTGCATCTAAAACAAGCCATTTCCACTTAGATCAAGAGTAATACAAGAGTGAGTGTGTAACTGTGTGTGTGACTGTGCTTTATAAAAAGTACTTTCCTACCTCGATGTTAACATAAGGGTCAGCTGTCAGAACAAGCATTCAGACTTTTTTGGCATAACTCCTGTATTGGTTTTTGCCACTGGGACAGCAGCAATGTCAAAGCAGATGGAGCTGAAGCTGAAGCCTCTGTCCAAGGAATACCATAAAATCACTGAGGGAACAGTTGAACCCATTGCTGCTTTACATGCCAGCCTTAATGTTCCTTACATACAGCAGAATCTCAGTGTGCATTCATATTTAAATAACTTACACGTGTACATGACCTTCATGTGCATTTACAGACACAAAGGCAGTTCTGAACACAAGCACATACCCATGCATGTGGCAGTACAATTACAGTAATGTACACAGCTAGAAAGCCTTTATCAGGGGAGTTTGGGACAGCTGTACAACTTATGATTAAGTTGTGAAGAGTGCTAGTAAAATATCTTTATTGCATTCTGCCCCAGCATATAATGTCACATCTTTTACAGAATAACTATTTTTAAAACCTTTGAGAGCTTTACAGCTTTCATTGGTGTTTTTCAGCTCCTTCCACTTACAAAGCCAGATTTCTGTATTAGTGTAACTCAGACTGCAGAAAGTCTCAGAAAAAGTTGTAGGCGATTGAATTTTAGAAAGTCCTTCAAATGAGCTTGCTCTTCCCCAAGTCTGGTATCTCAGAACTTTGCAGCATTAAAAGTCAGTCCTTATTTCCATTGGCTGCAGTTTTTTGCTCTTTGGATCTCAAACTTTCAGGAGTCCTGGGCAAGTGGGGCTCCAGGCAGAGCCAAGGGGAAGCAGCCTCTCACGAGCCCACGTTTGCTCCTGCTCCCCACCTCAGTGCTGGGGCCACTGCAGCTGAGTTTGAACCCTGCATCAGCATCAGTCAGGCACCAAAGCTCTCTTTCAGATCAGAAGGGTATTTTTTCATCTACTTCAAAGGGCTCTGATGTACTTTGCTGGATGGATGCCTTGATTTATTATTCAATGAACTCCCTTGGATTTGCAGTTTCTCAGCTAAAGGCATCACAGCTAATTCAAAGAGAATGTAGATGTTTAAGGTTCAGTCAAAGAACAAACTTTCCCTTCTATAGATTTTTATCCTTTCCACATTGCAGAGGGGAGGGGAACATTTCCCAATTCTTTTGCTATGGGAAACAATAAAGACCCACTCTCCCTGCAAAATTGCTAGACTCAGAAGATACTTGGATAAACTAATTTTTTAATTTTTTAACTATTATTATTGGAATCACACGGCTCCTCTTGGCATTTCAGATAAGACTTTTTGTTATAAATATCTTAGTTTCTGCACACCAGAGGATATGTATTTGTCACAGGAGCTCCAGTACCAGCTCCAAGGACAGGGAATCCCTTAATCTGAAGGGATGCTGCAGTCAAGCAACAAATTCTGCAGGAAGATGTTAAAAGGCAGACAGGTCCCCTCTTGCTTTGAGCCCACCTCATTCAGGCATAATCCAAAATGGATGCCATCTTAAACTTACCTAATGGCCTCTCAAATATTTTTTTTAAAAGTCCCATAATAAAATTCCTTGTGGGTGGCCACCTGGCTGCCCTGAAAATAGAAAAGCTAACGCTGCAATTTGGCCAGGAACAGAAATACCCTTTCCTTCTGATGAGGGGTCCCTGTGAGCCCAGGCACCGTGCCAGGGGCTCACCACTCACTACACAACCTGCAGCTCTCACAGGGCTAAGGGCTCCTTGGCTTCACACCAACCCCTGCTCCAAAATGGGATTAATTTGGGAAAAACAAATGCAGAAAGTGCTCCCAAGGTTTGTTACTGCACAGTGAGGGACACAGGTGCACTCATTGCTTGGAGAATTCAAACCATGTTTTTTTGAGAGTAGATAGATTAATGTCTGATGTCTATGAAAATAGTAAGAAATGTCACTATTTCAAGGAAATCAGAGAAAGAATAGTTAGGGCTTATGGAAAGCACTCCTGCTTCAAGCACAGAGAGCACTGGGAAAAAGAAGTGCAGCAATTCACATGAAAAGATGAAGAAATCCCAATATGAACCATGATGGAGAAGCCAAAGCACCCCACAAGAGGGGACATGGGAGGGATGGAAGTGGGCAAGCCCAAGGAGACCAGAGGGTGACAGCACCTCCATAGCTGAAAAACCATGGGAAAGAACCCCAGTGCAATTCTCACCACATCTGTGCAGCCACAAAGAACACACAGCTGCAGCAAGCTGCCAGGCTGTGACCTGCCTGAAGGAGAAAAACTTCCTCAGTGCTTCCCAAAACTGGGCACTGCCAGGGGCAGGACCCTGGGTCAGACATCAGTGTGGGAACACATGCTGTGCACACTCCCTATTCCCAGCCTGGCCAGACTTCAGCAATGCCACATTACATTAAAAAACCCCACATTTTCCTCAATTTGTCACAGCAAGTGAGGTATGAAATAAAAAAAACAAACTTTCCAGATCTTCCAAACCCGCCAAGTCTTTGCAAACCAATCAAAATTGTGTAAAAATAAATTGCAGTGCATTTTATAGGGGAAAATAACTCTACTGCAACTGGAAACACATAATCTTGCTTTTCTCTAACAAAATCTACAGGAAATGGCTCTGCAAAAGTTAACTAAGTGATACTGGACTTTCTCCAGAGTGTTGTATAGGAAGTAACTGCGAAAATGACTGCCCAATTTAACCTTTTGTCCAGACTGCACAACAGAGCCACACCACAGAGCTATCTGGCTGATGTTAACAATCCTCTGGTGTATTCTCTAGAACTGCAGCACAGAGAGCAGGTTATCTCACACAGGCTCACCCTTGCCACAGCACAAAGCCCAGGCAGCCAACTGCTGATGGAAAACAGCGTTTTACAATTTTCCCTTTCTTGGCCAGCAATCGGTTTTTATTTTGTTTTTTAAAGATGCAAAAAGCAGAGCAGATGTCTGCACGCCCTGCATTCAGAGCTGTGCCAGGCTGACAGTGCTGACATGCCAAAGGTGTCCCATCCCTCTGCACATCTGCCAGACATCCATCCCTTTCGTAGAGCTCTCATCATGTGATATCAGAGTATTTGTGGGTGAAGCCTTTTTTTAGCACCCATCACTAACACTCACTGAGCTTCTCTCCCTTTATTCACCACCTCCATCACCCCAGAAACGGCTGCAGAAAGTGCCAGGGAGGGATCTTTTGCTCCCAAGGCACCTCAGGGACAGCACATCTGCCAAGAAACCTGGTGTCAATATTTGCCTGGAGCTCTGCAATCACACAACTCCACAAGCTGAGCCAAGCTGCCCTCCCCATCCTTTCTCCCCCCACCATTCACATGGCTCCAGAGTGGAGAAGGTGCTGCTGCTAACACAGGAAACAAGTCTGGTTTTAAGCTTTTGTTTCTTTTAGTTGAAAAGGAGAAACTACAGCTTTATATATGCATGCATACATACACACACATCTACTAAATCCCCAACATTTCATTCTTCACTTTCCATTAAATACACTGTATTGGGGGTGAAAAAAAAAAATAAGAAGAAACCAAAGACTTTTCCATATCCCCACAAAGCTTGGGTCCTGTATAATTGCTTTAACCAGGACAGAGCTTCTAGAGCTGCAGAATACTGCTTGATCACATTAGCCAGCAGGAAACCATTTCATGCTCTTTTTTTCAGCAAATTTGACACCACCACCAAAGTTGCTCCAAGACACATAAAAAAAACCACACCAAAAAACCACACCCATACAAGAGAGAGCCAAAAAATAAGTCTAGAGCAAGGGAGGCTCACAATAAATTGCCCCCCATGGAATGACAATGAATTCAATATACTGAAACAGCCACTGGGAGGGAAGCCAATACACAGGAATATTGCAATCAGCCTTGGGAATTAGCTCTAGTAGGTTGTTTCTTTTTCTTTTCCTGCAGCCCCACACTTACGTCAAGTCACGTGAATACAATTACATAAACTGTACCTTTTCCATGAACACCTTCACTGTGATAAAGGTTCTCATTTTGCTCCACATAAAAACACTCTCCACAGGTTTATAAGCTTTAATTGCTATGAGAACCCATAAAAAGTGCCCAAATAAGTCTATTTAATGGTTACACATTAACCATCATACACCTCCAGGCTTGTGTTATCCATCTATTTGCTAAATCAATAAACTGCTCGTAGGCAAACTTTTGAAAAACATTGCTGCTGCTGAAAATGTTCAGTTTCTGTTTACTAATAACTTCATAAAATGAATTGAAAACTCCTACCCCGTATCTGAAATTTTCTGCTTCATTCTTGTAGGGAAAAAAGCAAGCTAGTTTTCAGCAAAGACTCAACCTCAAATATCTCACTGGTGTTTGAATTTGGATGTTGGCCCAAAAGGCGATGTAAGAGCAGTACAAATCCAGGCTGGGAAGGGCTTGGGTCAAGAGAAATACGTGAGTGTGTGTGCCTGCAGAAACAGCTCCTCTGAACCTGAGAAGAACAAGTCTCTAGGAACTGCAATAAGCTTGGACAGCCAGGAGCAGGGAAGCTGTTCACATCAGCAGGACAAACAGGAAGCCTTAGGACAGCAAACACCCAAAAAAACTTATGGGCAATTAAAATTCAGGGCATTGCACTCGATGGAGTCACCCCTCTAGCCTCACCCGCCGCAGGGTGCAGACACACTGGTGGTGTCTGCAGCTCCTGAGCATGGGTGCAACAGCACCAAATGAATTCAGCCTTATCACAACAGCCCCTGAACCAGCCCCTTCAGGAAATCCCTGCAGGGCTACCTGAAAAAGCTCTCTTGCAATGCCCCACACACCACGGTGGAGGAGGGCAAGCAGCATTTCACTCTGCTGCCCTGTACCTAAGGGGACACCAGGCACCTGATGTGGCCCGACTAGTTATGGCAATAAATGATGTTTATTAACATCATTTAATGATGTTTATTAACACTAACACTGACAGATGTGCTGGTGTGCCATCACCCACCTCTCAGACCCGTGCAGATGACAGCAGGGCCACGAGGCCAACCCCAGCACCTCCTGCCTCCTCCAGGACTGGGAGAGAGCAAGCGAGACTGGGCCAAGCAGCCTGACTGCCATTAGGTGTTGATCAAATCCAACTATTTCATCAAGCTTCTGGTATGCCCAGCCAGCCTCAACAGTCTCTGCACTCTGCTGTGAAGTCTCTGGGATATTTATGAAAAGCTGGCAAATGGCTCCTTAGACCCCTTCCCCCTTAGTAAGTAAACTCAGTCTGAAATCCAGAGGTGCACTCTGAAATCCCAGTGTGGCTTTCTTGTCCAAGCACTCCCCAAGTACTCTCAGCATGGGCACCAGAGCCCACTCTGTGACTTGGATCCCTATGGAGAAGGGACCATCCTGTGGATGAGATCTTGAGCAGCTTGTTCTAGTGCGTGGCTTCCCTGCACGGGCCACAGGCACGGGTACTAAATGGGTTTTAAGGCCCTTCCAACCCAAGCCTTTCTGTGGTTTCAACAATTCCATGCCTCTGGAGATGGATAACACACCACTCTTTCCCTAAGCACGTCCCCTTCTCCCACAGCAGCCCCAGCCCATCTGCAGAGCCCCTTCCAGGGGGCAGACAGACAGCGGGCACTTCGCACCTCCCCACCATAAACCTGCCCCGAGCAATTACCCAGCCCTGATCCAGCTGGGAACACATTGCTGCCTCTTTTATGGACCAGAGCTGCCAGGGCAGCTGGCCCCAGCTCTGCACGGAGAGAAGCCAAAGGCCTCCAACAGCAGAGGAAATGCAAACACAGGGGGCTCACACTACCTGCCCCCCCTGCCTGTACCCATCTTAAAAATTAATCCCAATTGTAAAAGCTGGAGTGCAGCCTGTATTTCAGGCTGAATAATAAGACGAGGCCCTTATAAATGAGGAATCACTTACTATTCAGAGGGAGGGGAAATTATAAAGGTTATTTAAATTAAAAACAAACCACACCAACAAATAAACCTCAGTGTCTTTCTCCCCCAGCCCCATGCTGGCTGCCTGCTCTGCACATGTTATCTGCAAACTGCAGGGAAAACCGTGCCCTGCTCTGTCTCTGCTGTTTCACAATCTGCTCGCTCTGAACCTTACACCACGACAGGAATTAAACAAACATTTCCTCCTTCTTCGGGATTTCCCCCCTGCCCCATCTACAGCTGGGCTCCAAAGTCCAGCTGAGCAGCAGGCACGGGATTGAGGGGGAATGGCCAGCTCTGGGAGGTCAGCACACTGCCCACCACCTCCCACAGCATCCAGGGGCTGGCTGCTGCTGATGGAGCAGAGATGCCTTGCACTGGGAAAAGCAGGAGGAAAGTTGGGATGGGCAGGTGTCCATTGAAGCTTCCCCCAAAAAACAGCCCAGAAAACAGGAGAGGGTCTCTGTGAAACCCTGAGCATCCATCCCACTGCACCACTAAGGGAGAATGAATGCACCAAAGCCACCAAATCTCCCCATCACTCATTTCTGCATCATCAGTGAGGGGAGCTTGTTTGTAGCTCAGAAAAAAAGATGTCTGTGGATGTCTGTCCTCTTCCCCAATAAGTTTAAAAGTGGAATAAGACCAGAGGGCTGGGAAGGGTAAGGGAGCTCGTGCCAGGCTGCAGAACCAGGGGCAGGCAAGGGAGGGAGAGCAGCCAAGGACCAGCACAAAGCTTTCACCCTTGGATGGCCTGGGCCCATCACTGCAGAAAAGAGGAGCCCCCCACACTCCCAAAATACACCACAGCCAAGGTGGGAAAGCAGGGCAGTAATAAAATACAATCTAGAGATAACAGGAACACTCTGCAGAAGTCAATAAAAACCTCAGTCAACCCTGGAGACACAAACCCTCAGAAAATCAGACTTCTTGTGCACATTTTCATGCATATTACTGGGGTTACAGCAGAAAAATTCCATGAGAAGTGTTCTCTTAATTTGTCCATGCTACCAAACAGGTTTGTGTTACAAATCTGGAGTTTATCTTCCTTGGAAAACTCTGGTCATAGCAGGGAACCAGCAAAATGAGAGCATGATTTAAACCAAGAGGCTAAACACTGGGGAACAAAGTCAGGTTGGTTGAATTTTTCTGTGGTTGCTGCTATTTAATGGCAATGCCTCATTAAAATGTGGGATAAAGGAAGCTTTTGTTAATGACCTCCTCTTCCCCTCCCTCACGTACCTTCCCCTCAGGGTTTTGAGATCACATACAAAACACATCCCCAAGCTCCTCAAGGGATTTCTTTTTTTTCCCAGCAAAGCTAAGGCTGACAAGACTTGACATTCTTGAAATGTTTAAATGGGGGAAGAGAGAGAAACAACATTTTTTCAAACCCACTTTATGCATCAGAGACAAGCAAAAATTGGCCCAGGGCCAAAAGAAACCCCAAAAAAATTTCAAAAATATTTGCAAGATCATCTTAAATACTCCCAACGCTCCTGACAGGAAAGTCCCCAGCTGCACAGGGGACCCAAATCCCCACACTGAATACTGAAAATTCCTGCAGGGAGCTGTGGAGCAGGGAGACAGAATGGACAAGCCACCACACAGAGCTGCCAGTCTGTCCCCAAGCCCTCCATGGGGACAATGCCACCACCAGGATCACCCACAGCAGCACTCAGGCTCTGTGGGGAAGCCTCTATGGGAGGCTTCAAGCTGGTGGGGAGCCCTAAAAAAACCCCAAAACTCACATCCCTGGGACTTGGTAATGAGCTTGGGATTTAAAAACCAGGCTAATGAAGAGGCAAGAGCCAAGATAACAAATTTCTGCCAAATACCAGGACAAGCACATTGCTATCAGTAGCCATTATAGTAATTAATTCACACACCAACCTATTTTGTAGCTTTTTCCAGGCTAGGATTTCACTTTCCTGATGCTGCAGGACAGAACTGGGCAAAGGAAAGGGTGCAGATGGAGCACTACAGCTTGCAATAAAACCACTGAGGGTGATACAAACCAGATGTGGATGGTAACCCCATGTGTTGGAGAGGTGTTACAGCTCCATACGTCAGACACAGCACGTCAAACACTCCAGAGCAAGCACCCACAGCGCCAAAACACACTCAGGAGTGGGGAGCATTCCAAGGGGTACAGAATGGGTTAACAGGAACTCCACTGGCCAATTATCCTTCCTCTGGCCAATTATCCTTCCTCGGTTTACTAGCACAGAAATTAGGGCATCAAAGAGGACCACAGTGCTCCACTTGTGCAGTAAACTGCTTTCACCAACATCACTTCACACTTTCTAGAGTGCAAAGTTCGTGCTGATATTGTTGGCTTTCTTGCTGCCTGCTTTTTGGCACAGTCCCTCCTCCTTGGCTGTTCATTAATATGTAATCAGTACATTAAAGGCTTCATTCCACAGGCCCAGCCAGGCTGCAGCAGCCTTTTCCAGCAAGTGCTGTCTTGTGCAGGACAGACGTGCAAATGCATTTAGGTGCTCCCAAACAGTCAAAATTAAAACCCTAAGCCCTATATTCCCACCAATTGCTGTTTTACAGAACAAGGAATTATCACCATCAGTGCCAAGAGTGTCCAGAGAAAACCTGGAAATGACACAATTTACACTCATTATGCTTTATTCCTCTATGAACTGGTTACACTGCTGATGTTTTGCACCATTTACAGACTGACTGATCGTAGCTTCACTGGCAGTAAGAAAGTTTCCACTATTTGCATTTTGAATGATGAATCACTGAGATGCTGTGAACAGTCTTCCAAAAAATACCACCTGTTTTTTCAGCTCCACTGATCTTCCAGATTTTAGCAGGAAGCAGGACAGCCCTACTTCATTTACCATCACTGTGGCTGCATGGAAAACCATGTCACCATAGATCAAAATAACTCCTGCTCTCTTGGAAGCATTTTCTGAAGGACTCTGCTCCCCACATGCCTCACTCCTACCAGCCCCATCACCGAGCAACACTCATTTCAACCAGGAAACCAACTCAGCTCCAAGTTCCCCTGTAGTTCTCTACAAAAACAACCCATCAGCTGCTGGCTAACAAGCTCCTCAATTAAACACCTTGTATTTCCTTCACAGCCTCCTCTTCTCCTGCCCCTAGGCTTGACTGTTTCAGCCTCTGGTCCAGCCCATCCCCTCCTGCCCACCCAGCATCACCTCCTGCCCTGCTGTCCAAACAGGCACAGAAAACTTACCCCAGCCTTCCATAATACATTATTAAATCCTGTCTTATTTTTCTTCCCTAGGAGACTAAACATAGGCTCTTAGCTCAATATAAAACTAAGTACATGCTCAAAACAGATCAAACACAGTTTAATTGCAAGGAGTACCAGAAAAAGCACTCTGGCCATTTTAAGCCACACTAATAAGTTTTTTGTCCCAGTTTTTCAAGAGTTGCTTATTATGGAGATGAGCCCAACTGGAAAATCAAAATCAAGAATCCCTGAACTCTGCAGGAAGGATTATCTGAGTTTGGGGCCATATCTGCACTGAATGCAGCACAGCCAAATAACATTTTTCCATTACTTTTTATCAGTATTGCTTCATGTTCTCCCCATGAGCCCCAGCTCCCATCAGAATTCCTCCAGACAGCCCCCAGTCCTATAAATTAGGAATCTGGACTTACATTAGTGGGATTACAGGAGAACAGACAAATGTGCACATGCTGGATGGAAAGGGGACGACACAGCACTTTCAAACTGGAGAGTATTTTTCATTTATAAATAGTTTACATTTTTTGGATCCAGGGGCGGACAACCCGCTCAGTCTGTACTGAAACCGAAGAAATATCATGTGTGAGCACTAACCACAGTGTAGCAAAGATAATAAACAACAGACAGGCAGCCATATGCAACGAGACTGGTGTTTTTGGTAGGGGAGGTAAATTAAAAGGAGAAGAAACACCAACTCCAGCAGCATAATCACAGTTAGAGGACCTATTAAATTCCAGAGGGACCCTATTGTCCAAATCTGGCTGCAGGAGTAACCTCCAGCAGGGACTCAGCTGCCTGCACCCCACTGTACTAATTAATGCTTTTAGGTCTAAGACCATCATCGTGGCACAAGGGAAGGCCAAACCCGGGTACTTGCAGCAAGGAGGGACAAAATGATGCCCAAAATGATGGTCACACCTAACACAACATGGAGCAGCACACGAGTCCTGGGGCAATACTCTGGGGGTTAATGAGCACAAGCACAGTTCAGATTCTGCTCCAAGACAGACCTGGTGCACTCCTCTAAATTTATACAGGAAATAACAAGAAGAAACAGGAACCTAAAACACCCTGTGCACCTTGCAATCGGGTACCATGTTTGCAAATGTAATCTTACGTGGTATGAAAACAACAGCTTGTACTCAGCACTGGGCAAGCAAGGGCTGCTACGGGCAAAGGTTTGCTGGGCTCTTGTGGAATTCCGGCTTCCAAAACTTCACCATGAGAACTGACTGAGCTGGGCTGCAAACCTCCTACACCAGCCTCTGCTGTCTCAGCAAATAAAGCTGAAATGAGTGCAGACATCTGTATTATCCATGCTTTTACAAATGTTTTCGGTATTACGTTAAACAATATCCTTATATCCCACAGAAGAGACGAGTCTTAAAAGGAAGCGGGACGACTCTGCTTGCCAAGCTGAGAAACCTGGACTTGGAGCATCTCTATTGAAATCAGCCTGCCAAGACCAATTTGATGTGTTTTATTACTGCAAGGAATTCCACAAATATGCTGGCAACTTTTGAGCATCAGTACGGGTTCCTAGGTAGGAAAAAACCTCCTTAAAAAGATGCATTTTCCAGATTTTGCAAACATTTACCAGATGTAAATCCATGGGGGCAATTCATCTGCCATGACAAGTGTGTGGACATCAAATCTAGCAGAAGAGGCTGAGCACCCACCTCTGCTGTGAGTGAAAGTCAACAGCCAGATACGCCTGGCTGAGCAAAGGTTTGTTTTCAATTATATTTCAAATTCTTCTAACAATAACTGTGTGGCGTCTGGCACCAACACATCTGAGCCTTTGAAGTGGTTCTTGACTTCAACTGGAAAAAGGAGGAGGGCAAAAAAGGAAATCAATCAGCAATTTCAGTCTGAGTCAAACCTCTTCTCTGAAGAGATGATGTTAATACCAAAATCCCCCAGCACCATGAATGTGTCCACAAAAACAACAAACAACAAGAAAACTAAAACAAAACCCATACTTGGGTCAAAATAGCAATGGGTCTGCTTTGGGATTTCACCTTTAGAAACGAGGTTAAGTGATACACAACACAGTGGTCCCACACACAGGAGTCTTCCTGCCTCCCAATCCCCTTCCTGGTCACTCATGGTCATGCCTCTAAGAAAGAGCTGATGGCAAGAGATATCCAGTGCATAAAACAAATGTTTGGAGCATCCATAACAGACCATGACAGCACCATGGACTGCAGAGCACAAACTATGGGGTGCTGATGGCCACACAACAAAATCACCTCAAGAAGAACATTCAGAGAAGAACATTCCCAGGAGCCTTAAGTAGGTTTGCAGTGCCTGCAGGTACAAGAGTTACCACACATACACTTACTTCCCCTTCTTTTAAGTCCACTTTTAAGCATTCAAAAACTCCTTTTCAGATTTAAATGACACTAAGGTCACTAGGGAAGTCAAGAACAGGGAAAACCTCAGTTTTAAACTCTGTATCTTTTTTATCTTGTTTATTCAAATAAGCACAGCTGTGGTTTAAGAACAACAAGGTGGCAGAGTGCAGCAGCTCTCGAGACTGGGAATGGTGGCTTTGGTCAAAATTATGCTAATTTAAAGAGGGATAAAAATGCCTTATTCATTTTTCCTAAGCCACGTCCAAGTCCTACCAACTCTTTCTTACGTCAGGCAGTTTCTGGAAATATTTTCTGGCTCAAAACATTTGCAGAATTTCAAGAATTTGCTCCACAAATCTTGAGGCTGCTTTGTTCAGGAATGCTGACATGAGGGCAAAGGGAAACCAAAACTTTCCTTGAATTCTGCAGAAAACTTTAAACCCTGCCTAAGATGAAAAAATGCAAGAGTCAAAACTCTGAAGGAAGTGTGGGTTTTCTGTTGCATTTCAAATATCACCCTGAACCCATTCTTCCAAGAGGGGAACATGGCTGTGCCAGGACAGCAAGGCTGATGGCCTCCATGTGCTCCCCTCAAAGCAGGGCTGGAGTCAGGAGTGATAAATAAATAAAATAGGCTTCAGATCAAGTTTTCTTAGCCTTTACAGAGATGATCATGCTGAGAAAAAGCTCTGGGCACTCTCTTCTCCCAGACAGGATCCAACCACATCCCAATGTCCCCCCATCCACAGGCACCAAAGGACAAGCCACACCTGGACTTTTGTTTTCATGGCTTCTGGGACAGTACTTGACTTGTCCTCTGGAAATACCCATTGCATTCCACAAAACTGAGAAAACTAAGTCTCTAGCTTAAACGTAAAGCCTAATGTTTATAAGGTTACATTAGGTGAGATGGATTTGCTCTGCCTTAATAACAGGGCTATTTTCAGGCTGAGGAGTCTTGCCAAAGCAAGGACCAGCTCCTGCCTGCATCAGCTTGGCATTTATTCTTGCCCTGCTTCCCCCAACAAGTCCCCATAGGCACCATAAGGTGAGGGCTGGAGGGATGATTTCAACTGAGGGAGACCAGTGCTGTGGCACTGGGCTAAATGCAGAGCAAGGGTGGAAAACAACCACAGTGGCAGGCTGGGCACGGGTCAAAAAGCCACATACTGCCCCAAAACACCATCAAGTATTACACACAGAGATAGTTCCTTGGCTTGAAAGCCCTCGGTGGAAGTGGCCATTCCATTCCAGTGTGAATGGTGAAGGAGCCAGGAACTGAAGGCTTGGCTTGAAGAAGACTGTTGTCCAAACAGTCTTGAAGAAGGCTTGAAGAACTGAGTGAGACGTGCTGGAGGGCCTGGCTGGTCCCTGCTGGCTTCACCCCTGCCTCTGCCCCCATAGACCAGACATAAAGAGGCATCCTGAACCCCCTCCCAACACCATAGGAATGCCAAAAGAAGGACCAGCTCTCCTCTTCCACATTTGGCACAGTCAGGTGGCTCCAAAGCCTCCCAAACAAGTCAAGAGGAATTCTGCATTTCAAACCTAAAAAGCAGGAAAACCATCAGAAGGCTTTTCAGTTATGACAAGACTAAAATCTCCCCAAAGTATTTCAATGCACACTTTCAATTCACTCCCAATCAGAGTCATATGAGGGTGTTGCTGCTATTGTCTATCACACAGCCGTGTTCAGGAAACTGATTTCCCAGAGGATTGGCAATCTCCCTGCCAGCAGCTGCCATCATCCCAGGGAGCCTGCAGGGATGGGATGGTAGGTAGGTGGTGATCCAAAGGGAGATCTGGGAAATGATGCACCCCTTCAATGGCAAGAGAGTCTGTTTATAACCAGCAGTCAGAATTACTCAGGAAACCATAGAGGAAGCAATTGCAACTTGTTGGACAGGGAAACTTCCTCATTTTGTTCAAAATGCACAGACACGTAAGTCTGTGCTGAGCTCCTCTTCTTTTAACCATGCATCTCAGAAAAAAAAAAAAAAGGCAACATTAATTAACACAGCCCCAAGTGTTCAGCTGACACCTCATCCTCCCCCAGAAGGGTGGATTTGTGTTTTGTTAACTTGAAAAAAAAAACGATCTGTAACAAACCTAAATGGCTTAATGGTGCACAGCCCGTTCCCCACACGCTGGCATTATGCTTGCACAAAGAGTGCTTCAAGCCCTGCCTTTCAGCTATTCCCAGCTGGAGAGAGAAGCAAACAAAGTAAACAGCAGGACACGGAGCCTGGGCAGCCTGAGCACACCATGCTTATCACACACAGAGGGATGCAGCACAGTCCCAGTGTCCCTGCCAGCTGAAAGGACAGCTCAGGCTCTTGTGAAGCAGACCACAAAGTGGTAACACTTGAGACAAGTGCTAGGAACCACGAGAGGAAAACTGCAGCCAAGAGCCCGTGCTGTGATGTGGCATCTCCCAAGGATGCTGCCCAGCTCTGCCTTCTGCCCCCAGGGGCTGCAAATCCCAGACCCCTTGAGTGGCCAGGGAGGGCAGGAGCCCCAGGCAGCACCCTGAGGGATGCAGGCACCCAGGGCCACTCCTTCTCACCCACAGCTGACAGCCCCATGCCCAGCAGGCTGTGAAGGCACTTTCTTCCTGGAAATTCTGCTTCAAGAGGAGCAGCAAGTCACCAAAATCAATTCCCAGCTGTGGCCGTGGCAGTCACAAGAGCCTGCTGCTTTGGCTGAGATGCTCTTCCAACTGCACTGGTGACATCGCTTCAGACACAGCAAAAACCATGCTGGTCCACCCCAAAGAGGCCAGGATTTGGGTGCTTTTTCCATGGCAGCAATCCTCTGTTCACAGGAACAATGCAAGGAGTAACCCAGCACCAAATCCTCTGCTCCTGGCTCTGGATATAACACCAGCCAGACTCTGAACATCTTCACCAACCTGGTAACGGAGGTAGGCACAGCTCTCAGAGCTGGGACTCTGCCATCTCCTGCAGGGATGGTTAAGCAGCACTGCTCTCTTCCACAGAGATTCCTTGATTTCTCATACAGGGTCACCTCACACTGCTGCCCTTGCCTCAGTGGGGATACAGCCACTCTCCTCAGCCTGCTGCCTATGGGAGAGGCAGGCATTCCGAATTTGAGTTCACCCCTTAAAAGTTGGCCAACAGCATCAAAAGCTCTGGGGGAAGAGAACAGACACATGGACCATTGTACAGCCTCCTTTCTCAGGAAACCTGGGTAAACAGCAGTACCTGACTCAGATTATTGCACCAAGGAGGAGCAAATCCAGCTGTTTGAAGTAGACAGAATAAGCCAAACACATCCTGTTAGATCTGTACAAGTTTCTGTCCCAGGAGATTAACTCAAAGACCAGTAAGTGTCTCTGCTGGTAAGGTCAGCAAGGATGAAACCAGAGCTCCTGGAAAAGCTTCAGCTCACCCAGGAGTCAGAAGCCAAGTAACTTCACTGGGGAGCTGGACTTGGCCTCACAGAGATCAACAGCAGGAAAAACTGAAAACTGCAGGATCTGAAGGGATCCCACTGCATCCTTCTGGGATGGAGGGACAGGCTGCCAGCTCCTTGTCCAGCAGGCAAAACAAATCATAACTCTGGATAAAAGTGCTCAGAAGCTCTGCAGACCTCCTCTCAAACCAGAGAACTCGCAGAGCAAAGGTGGAGTCTGCCTAGGTACCCATTCTAATATTATTTTCTAACCTACTGTAACAGAAAAAGTTGATTAGCCACTCTCTTATGAACAGCCATTCAAATCCCTTAATTTAATCAACCTTAACAGCTTTTGGGTGGTCACCACCTCAATAACAAAGGTTGGAAAGTGGGAGAGGAGATACACAAGAGGTTTACAACCATGTGAAACAAAGATGGCACAACACTCACAAATCCTTCCAATTCACAGAAGTCTAAAAAAACCACACTATCCTTTATTGATTTATATGCAAAATGCATGCAATACTCCAAAAGAATCCAAAGGTGTTCAAAAGCCAGGAATTCTGACTTGGATTACTTTTTTTAAGGAGGAAAAAGAATGAACAGAGATGTTTATAGACCAACAGACAGGAACAGCACAAAAATACACTTAGGAAAGAAAAAGCACAAACTATTATGACACCTTTCAAAATAAAACATCACATGGTTGTTTAAATCTCCTAAAACAGGAGAAGTTTCCCCATATTGCCAAAACAAATGAAATACAAGTGTGGATGTGACTCTGCTGCAGTTCAGGAGGGGACAAAGGTTTACAGTGAGTTACATGGACAAACAGAGCATGGGATGCTCTCCTGGCTCCCAGCAAGGCCAGACCACAGTCAGCAAAACTTCCAGCACCAGCCAGCTGCCCTGTGCCACAGCACCTGGCATTTCTGCCCATGCCTCTCCCACCACCAGGCAGATGGGTAAGCAGTGAAGTAACTGGGGCATGAGAGAAGCAGAACATCCAGGATCAATATACACCTCCTCAGCCTTTGCAAATTACAGAGAGGTCATTGCCAACACCAGCCATGGACACATCCCTGCCATATCCCTCCATTATCTCATTCCCCTGAGGCTGCAAATTCCCCTGAGAAAGGAAGAAATCCCATGGCTCCATGCAGCTTCCAGCTCCAACTCAAAGCAACCACCTTGTGATGGGAAACAACCAAATTTGGGCTGCCTGCCCACAGACTGGGCTGCTGCAGAAGAGCTCATCCTGTCCAGTCTGCTGGAGGACATTTTTTAAACCTGTGCTAAAGGACTGTTTCTGGTACTTTTCCACAACTCTGAAACCTGGGTGGATGGCAGAGCCACAGCAAAAAGGCAGCAAAGGGTGCCTGGGGCTGCTCCCCAGGCAGCAGCAGAGCTCCAGGCTCCCCCTGCACACAGCACAGCAAGCAGAGGCACCGGTGTTTGGACAACTGGAACACATTTAGGGGGCAATTTTTCACAGGGCCTCCAGCCAGGCCATTTCCTACAATCACGGTTTTATTACCCAGGACACAATCCATAGACCAGCAGCTTCCCCCTCCTCCCCCAAATCTCCCACCACCCTACTCCTATACAGACACACACCCACATCACCACACCTCAGGGGAGCACCTACACACACAGGACACCTCCAGCCCTGCATCCATACACACAGCTACAAATCAACATCCATCAAACCCGTCACCTCCAACTGAATGCCATCCAGCAATTCAGCCCCAGTCCCCATCTGCACTGGGGAGCAGCCCAGCAGTGCCACACAGGCTGCACGTCCTCCCTGCTGGACAGCCATCACTTCTTAGGAGTATTTTTTAGATGACAGGTAACATAGAAAACTTGTGTTTATATTGGCGTGCAGCAGGCTAAAACACATTATAAAGTGAAGTTATAAAGCAGCCTGAACACCAGCTAGGCAAAGTATATTTGGAATTTACAGGTCAGTATTTTGGAGAGAGGCTTGTGAGTAGCTAGAGTTGATGGTAAACTCTCCAGAGCAGAGGAGCATTCACAGCATTGAAAGACAACAGGGTTCTATCCTGGAAAGTGCCCATCCCAAAATCACAGGCTTTGGGTAACCAGAGAAACATGTAAGTGGTGAGGACGAATCTCTGTCCCTGTGTGTGTGGGCAAGTGGGAAGCTGCACTACCCAGACTTGGCATTCTCAATTTCTCATTTCCTCCTTGCACCTGAAGGTTTGTCTGCCTTCCTATAGGGAGAAAAAAAAAACGAAAAATTGGAGGTCTAGGAAAAGCATTTCAGTTCAGGATTCCACACCCAAATTGCCACAGAACTCAGTAGGGTGTGTTCTCTAATCTGAAAGGACTCCTCTAAAAACAGGCACCTTCCAAGGGGAAACTTCTGCAATATGCAACCAAGTAAAGTTGAGTAGGATTGACAAGAATTATATTTAATTCTTGAATTAAATATTGAATTAAATATAAAGAATTATATTAGCACCTCTGCTAATTTGAAAAAATAATGAGACTGCCCCAACAGGTCCAAACAAAGACGCCAAAGGAAAATTCACACAAAGAACTGCCCCATTATGAACAGCAACATAAACCCTACCCAAACTCTGCCTCCCACCCTGGAAAGAAAAAAAAAAATAAAAAACACTAATTCTCTTGCACATAAAGCTTTTACTTCCAGAACAAGGCTTTAGGCAGATAATGCATTTTCAAATGTGTATAACACTTTAAGAATCTGTAGCTCCATATCAAATTGTTCAATAGTTAAGTCTCCTATACTTTTCCTCCTGAAATCCACACAGAGCCACTGTGGGAAGCTACAAAACTGCCATGGCAGGTGCAAATAACCAACCATTCTGTCTGCACATCCAGCATGGTTAATAAAAGCTACACAGATGGCTGCAGTTTGAAGCCTGTCCTTCAATTCTTAATCAAACTGAAAATGGAACCACGTGGAAGTGAACCATGCTCCTGGAATTGGATGTGACACATCATCATGTCTTGAGAGGTGTCCCCAAAATAGCAGGGCCTGCTTCTAGACATCTCCAAAATTATATGGTTGTGGCCTGAGAGACAACGTGCTGAAAACATAATGAGGGAGTGTAACATATTACATATGTTGTGGTCCTGCTCTGAAGCCAGAGGCTGGGGCTGTAGGACTTGGGCTGCAGCACAGGACTTGGTTAACTATTAATGGATGACTCAGTTACAACAATAATAGGTATTTCATGTGGTGCATTAGCACAACGGCACCCAGGTCCTTGACTTAGGCCTCTATCCATGCTAGGAAACAACAAAAAAAAAAATTGTAGTACATCATTTAATAGCTGGATGTACCAGGAAACAGGTATTTTTTCCAGGGTGTGCAGGAAGAAACCCTTTGTTTCTACTCCTTTCTTCACATGCCACCAAAAAACCAGCAAGGGAGAGCTGTCAGGGGGTGCCCAGGTTTGCATGAAACCAGACCAAGGTGCTTTATTTATTTATTGAGTTACTGTTATTCACCAAAGCTAAATTCTGTGTTAAATCACTCCCCTCACCCTGCATGAGGTGCTAATTCCTGCCCAGCCCAGGTCCCGCAGAGTTGATCAACCTGAAGCCCGGATTTTCTACAGATGGCTCTCCCAAGCAACATTAGTCTAAATTATCTCTGCTGCATTCATCCACATGACCCCATCCAGCTCCACACTGCAAGACAAGGGAGTCACACTGGGTAATTAGGTTAGCAGCACAAAATGATTGTGTTAAAAGCTGATGAGCTGAGCTAACTCAATCCAAGGTGTCTGGCAGGGCAGCACACGAGATCAATTAAAAGCCCTGCAGCCCTAATTGAGAGTTTCTGGGTGCAGCTAACATACCAGTCAGGGCCAATACACAAATCAGGGGCAATACACAAATCCTGAGCAGAGCTGGCTACTGAGGAATGAGAGCCATCATCCCAATTTGCAGCCACTCAAACTTCAAGACAAAACCCGGGTCCCTCTTGGATGGATCAAAGCGCTCGGAAGCCAAAGGCAGGAGCTGCTGGGGCATGCCCAGGGTGGCACTCAGCAGTCCCCAGCTGCCCTGCACACCGGTGGGAGATGCTCCTACATTCATGAGCCCAGGTGCAAACACAGAAGGGCATTTCAGGGACAGTTCTTGGGGGATTTGCCTCAACATGAAACCACCTTGAGCCCTTCCAGCAGGCTCTTCTGAAGCTGCAGTCTGGGACCATCCTTCCAGTGCTCTCGGACTTCCCTGCACCGAGGCTCACACACCAAATAAAGCCCCACTTCCAAGCACTTCTGCATCTGCCTAAATCCCATCAGAGACAGGATTCCAGCAGCAGCTTAAGCAGGGAAGTGAAATCTCACCCATGCTCAAGGAAGTGTTTAAGTACCTGAAGTGCTTTGTTGAAGTGTCTGGGGTCCCAAACATATTAGTTTACCACCTTTAGCTTCTTGATGCCAACAAGTGAATGGATAAGACAATCAACCTCACATCTGCTCCTTAAATTCCAAGTAGGAAATTCTGCAAAGCTCAGCCACCCCCAAACCTTACATCCAGAAGACTGTAGAGCACTTTGCACAAGCAAAGAAAAGAAATATTAAGCTGTACCTAACACATAAGAGTTTATTTTTCTGGAGAACACTTGATGGTGTGTTCGTTTTTTTATTATTTTTTTTTTTTCCTACTGCCTACTGAGACGCAGCTTCCCTTGTCCTGGGAATTTTCCCTCTGCAGCTCCTCCTCCCCCAGCTCCCAGACCATCCATTCTCCCCTTTTCAAACTGCACCCATTGTAAATGGCATTGAATATTAACACAGCCCATTGAGCACTTGCTTCTTTTGTATGGGACCCCTGCGTTTCAAATTGCAGTCACTGCAGAGAGGAAAAGTCTCAAAGTGATTAAATGCCGTGAAGTTTCTCAAAAGGAGAGAGGAATATGCAGAGGAGGTCCTAGAGCTTTTCACTAGAAGCCAGGGGCTTCTGCGTGAGCCAGAAGGGCTTCTTAAGTGGGGGTATTTTTTATTTTGTTACCAGTCTCGTATTTACTGTTAACCCTAGTCCGATGAGCCAGTTTCTGCTCAGTGTGGGATGGAGAGGAGAAGCTCAGGCAGCAGATGCAGAGGGCTTGCTGTTAACTGCTGCCCTCCTGTAGGAACTGATAAATAAATACTGCGGCGTGCTGAGGGTGGTCAGCGAATCCACCGACACATGTTCGCACAGGAAGGGTGGATTTACTTGCAAGCACGTGTATTTATTTGTGCTAAAGCAGGAGGCCCGCAGAGGCACAGCTTTGCGAGGAGGGGCTCTGCTGTTGCCCACCGGGGCCAAGCTGCAGCGCAGGAGCTGCGATCCCGAGGGGTGCAGAGCCATCCTGGGGCTGGGATGTCCCAGCAGGACCACTGGCAAGGACCAGGGAGCACCGGAGCTGGCTGTCACTGCAAGCCACGCAGGAGTTCTTCCACAAGCACCGCCAGCTCCCAGCAGTGTCCCACCTGAGCAGGAAAACCTCCCTGGAGCACCACCCAAGCTGGCTTCGCAGGATGTCTTTGGGTTTCCACTGTTGCCCCAGGAGGAGGGAGAGGGACCAGCCACCTGCACCAAGCCACATCCCTGTCCCAAGCCATCCTTCCCGGTGCTGCAGCCCCCCCGGGCAGCCAGCACACGCTGAGAGCTCCACAGCTGTGCGGGAGCCCAGGGTGACCATGACTTAATCTTTGTTCCATTATTTCAGCAGGCCTGGAAGCAGGACGTGCAGGAGAGGTACTGCCAGCAGCACTCCCCTCTCACTGTCAGCAGGAGAGGCCCCCACACCACCTCCAGCATCTGCAGGAGCAGACTTACTCCAGAGCCCCAGAGCAAGTAATGCCCTTTCCCAAAATCCCATGCAACCAGCATCAGCCCCTTACCAAGCAAGCAAAGAAACTACTCTAACATGTGAAAGCAAAACTACGGGACCTGACACATGAAAACCCCAGTTTAGCAAGAAATTTATAGGTAATTTTGAGCACAAATATTAAGTTCCATTTAATAAAATCTTTGTGTGTATGCACTTGAGCCCAGAAAGAGACTGCTCCTGACTCTTAGCTCAAATGCACTTCCAGACCCTGAAACCACTGACAGGCACCCACAGGACTTTAAAAAGCATTCAGACACTTTGCCCTGATCTCTCCAGAGAGCAGCAGCATCGTGCAAAGAGCCAACACACAGGCAGCTGGTGCCTCGGGGCAACTTATCCATATAGCCAAGCCCTGGAGCCTTCCTGGGAAACAGAGAGCAGCTCTTAGCCCAGCTCTCATGGGTACCTGGGGATGCTGCCTGCTCCCAGACATGCCAGGCACATGCACATTGACCCAGAGGCAGAAGGGTCCCATGCACAGATGGTCAACATCCCCTAAAATATCCCCTACTCACTTGGATCAAAAACGCACAATACTTCTGCTTAAAATAAAAACTTTATTTCCTACAGAGTATGCTAGCAATAAATTAACTATCCAACCATAGCCTCATTGTCCCTAAATCTTCTCAGCAAAAACTGTACCTAAAATACTGTTAATCACTAAATAGAAAAAGGAAAAAACCCGCAGTCATACACGATGCCTAAAGGAAATAGCTCTTCTGTCACTCCTCAAAAATCAAGATGCATGGAGAGACAGAAGCAGAGGACGCAGTGGATGTACCACATCACCAGTACTACTGAAACCCTGGCTTTTTTGGGGCAGGAAGCATTCTGAACTTAAGCTTAGCCCTAAACTTTATGCCACATGGAACACTCTACTGTAAAAACAAACTTCAGACTTAAACACCACAAGATGCAAAGCACCTCCAAAGGAAGGCACTGCAAAGGAGCTCTGTGCACCCTTCCCAGGATCAGGAACTGCATCTGGGTGCTGCTGCGAGGACAGGATGGGTCACGGCAGTGTTGCAACGTGCCCTGTGCAGCAAGTCAAGAACACTTATATAACTGGTACACAGTGCTGAGCTGCCTGTTGCTTTTAAGAAAAAAAAAAAAAAATCCAAAAAAACCCACAACAAAAACAACCCTGAAAAACATCCATGCCACACTGCATTAAATGTGAGTGACTGCAGCCCCTCTGCGTATCAGCTATTCCTTCTGAAAGCTTGGGAGAAAAATTGCAACTCCGAGCTCTGCTGCCAGCAGAGAAATAACAATAGTTTCAAAAAGCCCCGGCGCTTTTCCTCGGTACTGATAGTCCTGTTGACAAAATACGCGGCGTGATTAAGTCTGTTCCAGAACCCTCCCCGGCTGCCGAGCCGCATTTCCAACCCGACAAACAAAAGCTTTATCTCCAACACACTGAAAACCGACTCCAAGCACTGCCTCAGCATTGTGGCACTCGTTAGGAAAAAAGATAAACTGCTAAAGAGGGATTGTTCAATAGAGCCTTAATGAAGTTAAAGCACTGCCACCAGAGTCACTGGAAACTGGATTTTATCTCGTCTCCTATTAGCGATGGAACATGCCCAAGCTTATCACCCCGGGGACCAAACTCCTCCGGCGGGACACAGCCTGCCCAGCAGGGACGGAGATGAGGGATGCACAGCTCCAACATCCCTGGCTCTGCCCAATCTATGGCTGGAGAACCCGCACCCCCCGGGCTGCACTCCCGCATCAGCCATGGACCACTCCAGACCTTCACGTTTGCCTTCTTTTTCTTTAAAAGAATACGTTAAAAAAAAAAAAAAATCAAAAATCCAAAAAGAAACTGAGATACTTGCATAGAGGTAACTTTTCGTTAGCACATGGTGCTTTTATAGAGAGCATTAAACCAGTAAATTACTGAGTTATCAACCCTCTGCACAAAAAATGAACATTTACGATCCCACTAAGCCTGAAAAACATGCTTCATCCTTGTGCTTCTAAACTGAAATAGGTAATTTTAAGTGCTTTTTAGTAATTAGAAACAGTATTACTCTAAAAACAAAAGTACTTGCAACGACTTATTTTTACACTAGCTACGGAGAGGAAAAAAGCCTTAATGTTGTATTTTCAGATACAAAAGCCATCATTTAACCAACTCCTGGTTAACTTTGTAATATACAAAGTTACAAACCGCATTCTAAAACATCAACAGCCCACTGGTTCATAGCAAAAGATTTATACATGCTTTTACTTCACCAGTAAAATTTGAACTGAACACAAGTCACTCCAAAACCTGCTCCATTTGAAAAAGACACTCCTGGGTATTAGCACTCCGGAGGAAAAAAACACAAAAATAAATTTGTTCTGTCTGAGTTATTAACGCACTTCCTTGCCCAAACAAAGATACACTGTCCTATTTTAAGAGTTGCATGGGAATGCTGGAATTATTAAAAGCTTGCTCTGAAAGGTGAGGGAAAGATCCTTCAGAGCAACAGGTGAATGGGATGAGTCAGGGCTTTAATGCAGAGGCCACGCGTTCCTCTCAGTATGAGACATGATAACTTAATGTAAAACCAGGCATTTCTGCAGCTAAAAGTGAATACCACCAGGAGAACCAGGCAAACCTCTAATAATTCTTTTCAATAAGGAGCTGGATGATCTCCAGCAATACTTCAGTGACCGTCCTCTCTCCTGGCAGGGCTGAGGGTTATCTATTACAGCCAGGGGTTTTAGATTCGATAATTTATTAATCTGTTCAAACAGCAGAAAGGCCCCGCAACAGAAGCGCTGTTCCCTCTCCTTTTCTGGACACTGATTTCCCGAAGTTAACTAACAGTTCAGGGCGCTTATTTTCACAAGTTTGTGAGCGCACACACATATTCTAGTCCTCTTGGACTGCTCAACGACTCGACCTGTCAATGCCAAGCACACATTCCCCCCCGAATCTCCTCAGCATCAAGTTCTGATCTTTTATTTCAGCTTCCACGAGCCCAGAGCGGCGGTCACACAACGGGAAACTCGCTGCGCTTCCCGGGAAATGCCAGTGACACCGTCCTGCGCTCGGACACGAACCTGAGCGCTTCGAAACACCCTCCCAGGGATAAAAAACATCGCACGGTGCTGCAGCAACCACCAGGTGCGGGGCTGTAAGCTCAGCTGCCCCCCAGGACATCCGATACCCGCAGCTCGGAAACCTCGCTGCACACGCAGTACGGAGGGAGCGCAGCCAGCCGCGCCGCCTTGCCCGGAAAACACCTGGATTTCACCGAAACTCCCCAGAAGCTTCGACTCTCTTCCGATCCCCCGGATTTCACAGCCTAGAAAGTTGGCAGCATTAAAAGCCAGAGAAGAGCGGGAGCGGGCGCGGCCGCGGCGCTGGGGTCCGGATTCGGGCAGCCGGGCGCGGATGGACGGACGGACAGACGGATGGATGGAGCATGCCCTAATAAGGATTCGGAAGCCCAAGCTGGCCGTTATCTCCAGCAGATCCCATCAATAAGAGACACCAAAGCCGCTCCCGGCCCCCTTTCCTCCGGAGGTCAGCCCCGAACGGGACAGAGATACGGGGAGCCCCAGCTTTTCACCGGGAATCAGCACCGCTCCCGCCGCCTCCATGCCCCCCATCCCCGGGTGCGTGCCGGAGGCAACACCGCATCCCGGGACCGGCTCCGCACCGCGCAGCGCCGCCCCACTTAAATAAACCAGCCGTGCTTTCGCGGGGATTTCTGTCTGAAGTTGACAACAAGCCAAAGAGCGGTGCTTCGGCCGCCCGAACCCCTCGCCCCGTCCCCGCGGAGGCCCCCGGTACTCACAGGTGGCGCGGCCAGCGGGGCAGGTCCCGGGGCAGGGCGGGCATTGCCAGCCCGCCGCAGCTCAGCGCGTCCCCGCCGCAGGCGCAGCCCGCGGGGCAGCCGCCGGCGGCCGAGCGCAGCAGCCCCAGCAGCAGCAGCGCCGCCGCCGCCCGTGACGGCAGCGCCATTTTGTATCCGGCACCGGGGAACGGCCGCGGCGGGAGGAGGCGGCGGGAGCGCTCACGCCGCGGGCGCTCAGCGCCGCTCCGCCGCCCGCAGCATCGCCCGGGCCGCCGGCCCCGCGGGGCGCTACGGCACCGGCATCCACCGGGCACTGCCGGGCGGGTCGAGTCCGCGTCCCCGCCGCGGGAAGCGCCTCCTGCTGCTCCCCCCGCTCCGCGCCGCACGGCTCGGCGGGCGCCGGCCGGTCCCGCTGCGCTCCCGCGGGCTCGGAGCCGCCGCCGCTGCCGCCCGGCCCGAGCGCCGCTCGCCGCGGACCCACGTTGGCGACACCGCAACATGTAGCCGCGCCGCCCCCCGCGCGCCCGCCCATTGGCTGCCGGGCGGCCCCCGCCGCGCCGCCATTGGCCAGCAGCTCCCCCCTCCGCGGCGCCTCGCCGTTCCATTGGTGGACGCGGCCCGTCAATCACGGGCGCGGGGCCCGCCTCCCTTTCCCACTCCAGGTGTGAACGCGGGCGGCCGCGCCCCCCCGCGCTGCTCCTCTTAAAGGGGCCGCGCCCGCCGCTCGGCCCGCGCTCCCAAACCGTCCGTCCCGCAACCCCGGCAATCTGCGGGAACGCCAGGGCTCCGCGCTCCCAAACCATCGGTCCCGCAATCCCGGCAATCTGCGGGAGCAGCAGAGCCTGCGGACATCCCGGGCTGTCCCTCCCGCACGCCACGAAGCGGCCGTGGGGCTGCGCTCCGCACGGCCACGCGTGTCCCGCCACGACGCGGTGGCAGGAGCGGATGAGTTCCCGAGGCGTGTCCCAGAGCACACCCGGGCACAGACTGCACGGCCCCAATGTGCTTTTTGCGTGGGGAAGCCCCGCACAGGGCAGGTGTAGAGGGCACCTCGGGCACGGCTCATTTTGGGCAGGACCGCACCGAGAGGATGCTCCCGAGCTCAGTGGAGAGCATCCAACCGGTTTGGGTCAAGTTTGGATGTGACACAACACAGCATTTAGGGAAGGAAGCGCTTGGAGTGTCCAGCGCGCCCACGGCGGGCGGGAGTGTCATTTAACCCCTTACAGCAGGAGTTACTTGGGCAGAAGGGGATTTTTTAGGGAGAGAAATGCATATCGCAGGGCAATCCTGCTTCTGCTACCTTTGGTTAAATTTGCAACCTTCCCCCTGCCGTATTTCTTTCCTGTAACAGCATCCTGCAGTGCAGGATGCTCCAATCATGGTGCTCATCGTATGCAATTCTTCCCAAAAAAAAAAAAAAAAGCTGCACAAGGGCAATGGCATTTGGGGCTGCTCAGAGTGGGATCTAAGATGTAACAACTCATAAAAGGCATCAAAGCTGGATAAGGGTCACCTAGAGAATAGGATCAGCTGAACAAAATAAACAGGTATGATGTTGAATTTGCTGTTAAACCCAGCCAAAGAAACTCCATTTGGCCCACTGGTTGTGAAAGTCCCATGTCAAAGCCTCAGTGTCTCTTCCCCATGCAGGATGTGGAGTTTTGGCAGCCTCACGAGTCTCATGAGGATGATAAGGGCACGTCTGCTCTCCATACCCTGACTAAGAACCAGCAGCAAGGAAGGGCAGCACACCGGATCATTATCAGCAACTGACAGAAGAGGAAGGCAGGTGACAAAGTCAGCCTTTAGAGTGATGAACAATTTGGCTTTTGAATGCCTGGGCTTCAGCATTCCTGCCTGTAGTCCCAAAACTGGCAAAAAAAAAAAATCTTGTAAGGTCATTCTCAACCATCAGCATCAGTGATCACAGTGATAAAATGCTGCCTTGATGATGTGAGGGAAGGTGTGAGAGGAGACACGTTTTTGGGAAGCTATCACTCTGTGTGAGGACATTCTCACCTCCTGCCTATTCTCCTTCTAGATTTCTTTCAAATGGGTCAGTGGAACCATGACAACAATCAAATCTTCTGCTGGACCCAAAAGCACTTTTATGGAGAGGATTTCTCCTGCTCAGTAGGGATGGTATCCTAGAAATAAAGAGACCTTTTGCTTCTTTTAAAGTGTTTTCAGATTTGACAGCCAGACTTTTCAATTAACTTTAAAAATTCATATCAATATTTTTCAATATTAGGGCAAGAGGGTAATTACGGAGTTTTCCATGGAGAGAAAGAGAGAGAGAGAGATCCAAAAGCTTTAGATAACCTTTATAAAACAGAAAGCTAGAAGCAACTCTTCTAGAACCTGGGTCCAATCACCTCAGCTTGCACAAAATATCCTTGCAGAGAGAATAAGGGCAGCTGGAAGGAAATGAGACTCTTAGTTGTGCTCTCCCTCATCCCCAAGTCAATGCCGGTGCTGGAGTCTGTGTGCAGCATGGAGGATGTTTCTTCCTCAAACCTCATTAAATCTAATTAAATAGCTTATAAAAGTATTTATGAAAACAAATTTTAGAATGGCAAAGGCATGCCAACACGGAAGATACTTCTAATTCTGCCGGTGTCTTTTTGTGGATTTGGAGTTGGTTCAGAAGTGCACACTTGGAAGGTAATTGCTGACAGCATGCAGAATCCATCAAGCTATAATTAACACTCTACTATTATTCTAATTGCCTCACTCAAGCTTCTGTGTTTTTTAATTGTAGAGCAATTTGCCAATAGAGAATTTAATTGCAATACATATTTTATACATTTTGGGACAAAGTACCATTATTTCCACTTCAGCAAAAATGTTCCTCAGTTTTTAATAGCTTGCTTTATTCCTTTCTGGGATTTTTCAGGGGTTTTTTTTCACCTATACAGGAATTTGATTGCAACCTCTTGTGAAATTAGCAATGATATAATATCCAGGAGTGCCTGGAGGCTTCGGTTTGGATCATGACTCTATTAAGCTAGGAACTGTACATACATGTATCAGACACAGCCCTGAGGAGCTTGAAATCTAAACAGAGAAGACAAACTGAGGTGAGAACAGAAGCATTACCCCACTTTACAGCTGGGGAAGCAGCCCCAGATGATTCACCTGAGGTGACCCCACACTCCTGGGGCACAGCCAGGAACTCACACGAGCCCCGGGCTCAGGGCACCCTTCATCTTCAACGTGAGCTGAGCTTCTGTCTCCTGGTTCCTGCAAAATGTTCTCTCTGGTTTGATTTGCAAGCTAGGCTTTCCAATTAACTTCTAACCACCCAGGACCTGCAGTTGCTTTTCACAGATTAATTGGCTTTCAGAGCAAGACCCAGCGTTGAGGAGCCCTGGTGATCTGCAGGGCACCCCAGAGGTGTCACACTGGATGGACAACAATGGCAATGCTGTCAGGCCTTGGGAAGGATGTGTTTGACTTCTCCTGGGGCAGGCTGAAGGTTGGAGGCAGTAAAATAGAAAATGATGGACCTTTGCTCTTTTTGACCATCCTTGCATCTGACATTTTTCATTTACTCCTCCATTCATTGTTGTAAATGCAGGTGAACCCAGTAGAAAGAAATGATGATGTCTGACTCAATTCAGAAGGCTGAATGATTTCTTTATTATAACTATAATACATTAATATACTATTTAAAGGAGATACTAAAAGCTACTACCTACTTTCTTTAACTACCATATCTAACTCGCAACCCTCTCTGGAGAGTCCAGCCCCAGGTAGGTTGGATTGGCCATCAGGCTCAAACAATCCTCACCAGAATCCAACCAAGCAGTCACCCCAGGTAAACAATTCTCCAAACACATTCCACATAGGAAAACAAGGAGCAGAAATAGAAATTGTTTTCTCTTTCTCTCCTCTGTGGTACTTTATGAAAAAAATTTGCAAGAGAGAAGAATGTGCCTGCCACAATTCACTTCTATTTGCAGGGCTACAAATCCATCTGTAACAACATTTGTCTTCTCCTAATAACTTTCATGATGGCTTTACACCCAACACCAGTGGTGTTGAGGTTTGCAAAATGACTGCTGCCGTGGCTACAGTGCCTTGTATTGCCAACCTGGGTGCACTGAGCTTACAATCAATATTATCGTGATGCCAAATGCTTAAAAAGTTTTCAGCGGGTGTGACAGAGTCACAGTCATTATTCAGCACAGCAACAGCCACATTAATATATCTCTTTGGTATTAGCTGCTCATGATTTGGCTCCTGCCATCCCAGTTGCAAGAGATGGCTTCTCTGGTGTAACCAGATCAACCACAGCATCAGCATTCCAGAGGTTTATTAGTTGTTCTGGTTACACCAGACCTGCAAGGACAATTTTATGGCTTGCTGCCACCCAAAGCTGGTGTCTTGTCTCTTGGATGCCAACCCCACTCCTCAGAGCTTGTTTTGTTGGTACAACCTGCAAGATGCATGACGTGATCCACAAGAGCCTGGAAGCAATGCCTGGTGATAACATCACTTCTCACTGCTTAAATGGGTGAAGCCAATTCAGCTTAGCAGCATATGACAGTGAGAATTAAAGGAAGAGATGATCAAGTCAAGCTTCAGTATAGGGTCACTAACAGTGCTGACATGAAAGTTTACCTTGGCCTCAAACTCTGAAATTTACCTTGCAATGACACAGAAACCTTTTCTTCTCTTGAAATTAGAGGCTGGTGCTTGAACTCTGGTCCTCCAGGAACATAAGGTCTTTGATCAAGACCAGATCATGCTTCCTTAATGTGAAAGTTCACTCAAGTAGCTGCTGTCATTTCATTTTTCACAGGCAATGAGTTAAATTGCTTTCTCAGCCCAGGACTGACACAGGCAGTTAGTAAAAAATGGTGCAAATAAGTAGATCCAATTAACTACATCCAAGTTGTGACACAACTTTGCCACCTCCAATTGCTTTTTATCCCACACTGGAGGACTTCTCATAAAGCTGTTGTATAAATGTATGTGTATTTATCTCATCTTTCTAAAGGCAGACTATCAAAATAGCTTGAGTGCAATTTCTCGTCAAGAGAGAAAGAGACAGCACTAGAATATTGCCTGCCATATGGATGGGCAAAATATATTATAAGACTGAGGTTTTGAATGTAAACCTGGAGATTACACTCAATTGCTTAAAAGCTTTTTTTTTTTTTTCTGCCTTTGGTAGACAAGGCAATGGACTGACTCCAAGTGCAGGAAGAAAGCTGGTAGACCTGAACACTGTCTGCTTGGATTTCAGCATAACATTACACTAATCACACTTGAACTCCAAAACACAGAGTTTTCCCTGAGCCCAGAGAATGATTTGGCCCCGTTGTGAGCCTGGCAGGTTTTGGGCTTTACTCTTCAGATCTGGACTTGGACTCAGATCTGTGCCAAGACTCCAACAGCAAGAGCAGAGCAGCTCCCAGCAGTGACTAGTGCTAGCAGTGTTTATGCTATGAGGAGCTCTATTAACTGGCATAACAACCATAATTACATGGTGCAACTCCTGCTCCTTGCTCTCACCTCTAGGCTGAGAGGGAAGTGTGAAGTTCTTGCAGCCCCAGAGGAATGTGGTAGATGAAAAGATGCAAGTGGAGCAAGGAAGACTGGAATCCTGCTGCAGATAAAATTTGAATCACCTGCCCCTGCTCAGAGAATAATAGAAAAGAGAATTAGAAATATTGGAGGAGGAGTTTAGTACCTTTCAGATAGGGATGCTTTAAATCAAGACTATTTCTTCACTCTGGATAAGCCTCTAGAAAGGGCTAGAGACTCCATGTGCAGCTGAAAAGCAGTAGATGCTTTATTTCACTGTAAGCTCTTGCCTCTGTGTAAGTGGGAAAATGAGCCACAAGCTTGCTTAATAAAAGTAGTGGGGTCCAAAGTGTTTCCAGAGTAAAGTTTTTATTTCCTTGCTGATGGCTGTTGTCTTGACTTCCAGTGACTTTCATGGCAAAAAAAAAGTAACTCACCCTGCCCTAGAACAACCCTGACCTCTCTGTGGGCTCAGATGAGGAAAAACCCACATGGAGTAAATGCAGAGTACCCTCTGAAAAAAACTGCCAAGCTGAGTATTTATATTAATAATTAATAAACATTTAAATATATAATTAATGAACATATTTATTTGATAGCTCACTGCCCAGCCTTTATTCTGCAGATGAAGGGCACCACCAGCAGGGGTGGTCTCTGCCTGGCAGGGTTTTCAAGGGAAGCTTAGCTGAGGGTTGCACAAGTTGGGGCTGTTCTCCGAGGTCCAGATCCCATATAACAATCAAGGGAAGATGATTGCAGAATGTCCACAGCAGCCAGACTCTGGAAGCATCTGGCAAGCAAGCACTGCCTTTACAGGTCAGAGCTAGTTTTTCCCAACTTGTGTCCTTGATCTTTATCCATACTGGAAGTGGGGCAAGATACCTTGTGACAACTTCTATTGGGACTCAATTACTCTGTGATTACTATGGGCTGTTACTACCAAACTGTCTTTTGTTGCTTCATCTGGCTGGAAGATATTAAGATTTGTCCACTGCTTCATCATACTTTGATCCCTTGTTTAGGAAAGAAATCTGTTTCCTTGCTTCAGTGCCTCATTCTTGGCTAGGGATTGAGCTGCAGGCTGATATTTCTGTTTGGCCCTTGAAGCCAGCTATTAACCACACTCCTCATCCTGCTGGTACCACCCAGGAGTGCATCAATACTGCAATACAAATGGCACAGCATCGTTATGTGAAGGACAAAATATGTGGCAGAGCCTTGCTGTGGCTTAGAGGCTCTGAGAAGAAGCTCTCAAAATATCTTAGACATCTGCCATGTGTAAAATCTCATGATTGTTCTTCAGATTTTTCTGTGGATACATCAGCCTCTCCTCCACTCCTCTCTTGGTCTCACTGTGCCAACACATGTGTTCTTACCAGCAGTTTGTGACACAAGGCTTGTTTTCCTCCACAGTTATTCTATTTGTTCAGTACCTGGGGTATTATTCTCTGATTTGAGACACCCTAAATCACTGCCATAGTGCAACAGTTGGCATGCCAAGAAGGATTATGACTTCATGTGGGAATAAGGAAGAGCAGATCAAGGCTTAGTAGACAGAGATCCCAGTTTATGCCAATACCATAACTAATTAGAAACAGGGGAAGCAAATAGACGAAAAATGTCTCAAACTTCTCTCAGAGTCTGCCATGGCACATGAATGAGTCTCTGGCAGCACCACTGCAGTAGCTGGACAGCTTTGTCCACAGATCCAGTGATGGATGTTTGGAATCTGTGCATAAGCTCAGTGTGTGACACCCATTTCTCAGCACACGCCTTCATCTCCCACAAGATGTGAGTGACCATGGGAAGTTCCAGGGATGCAGAACAACTGTTTCCATTGCATCCCAGGGGGATTGCATTCCTTTGGCTTAAGGACACTGCTTCCATCAGCTCTGCAGAAAGGCACACTGATGAAGAGCTCCCTCAGAAATAAGGAGATTGAATCCCTTACCAGCCTGTGATCTGAGGAAGCACTGAGTGAAGAGGCACAAGTTGCCTTATGCTCCCTGCCACCCAAATTTGAAAAAGAAAATACCCTCAAAACCAAAATACTCCAGCATAATGTGATTTATCTCTTGGGTTAGAAGAAACTACATAGAACGTTTAGCCTCACACCTCTGCTGCTTCAGAGAGGAGCCAAATTCAGCTAGGATTTATTTTGTTCTTGACCTTTTCATGTTTTTCTCCAAGAGTCTACATTATTCCTTTCCATCCCACTTGGCCAAAGCATCTCCGTTCTGGTTACCCTAGGCAACACTTTCTTTTGGATGATCCAAAATCAGACCCCTTGAAGGCAAGGCAGACCAGCCAACCCCCTCTGGTCCTCACAGAGCTATGGCAGCATCATTCTGCTCCTGGGGCACAGAGAGGGAGCTGTCCCTGAGCACAACTTAGGGAACAACCAACATCCAACAGAACCCCCAGGCAAGAGGGTGGAAGAAGAAAACAAAAAATGCCACTCTAACCTTCCACTTACTCCCACAGTGATGAGGTTTTCTGTCACTGACTCCAGCTGGTAGCAAAGCAGTAAATAGCCACGTTCCTGTGCACAGGCTTGCTGAGAGGAGGAAGGGGAGCTGAACTCCTTCCCTTCTGCTACATCGCCACCACCTGATGCTGCACAAGCCCTTAGCTACACAAACCACCCCTCTGAACCAGAGCTGTCTGCAGCAGAGGTGATCTATGTGCTCTCCAACATTTATAGGGTGCAGGGTGTCTTTGCTTGGGTCCCTGGATGGGCTACACCTGTGGGGAGAAAAACCACCTATGGGCTGTCAACCTCCTAGGCACCACCTGCACTGCCCCAAGCCTTATCCCTCAAGGGAACCCTGAGGTGAAGTGGCAGGTGGTGAGAGACTTTTTTTTTTTCTCCATTAAGATCTTGCTGGCTATTTTGCCAGAAATACCAGAGTTAGGCTTCAGGTGACTTCTTGTTTTTAGCCCTAGGACTTGTCCTTTTCTTGGGAGAATGGAATGCACCTGGGGTGTGCCGGCGCTCACCTCTAGGTCAGGGGTGGCTCCGTGTGGTGGAAAAAATTCTCCTCCAACCCATGCTTCCAAAGAAAGGCTCAGCAGTCTCTGTTGTTCAGTCTCAAGACAGTTTATTATTGTATGTTATCTAAAAGATTTTCTTCTGGGGCTGCTGTGGTTTGCTCAGCAGCTCAGGCAGAGGCACACACACACCCTGACATCCTCTCTGACCCCGACTGCTTCTTCTCTCCCTGCCCAGGGCTGCTGCTGTCTTTTATATGGTACATTACGTGTTACATGTTTACAGTTTTCCCCAATGCCTATTACCTATATTAAATGGTGATTTTCTATCTTTTATATGGTACATTACGTGTTACATGTTTACAGTTTTTCCCCAATGCCCATTACCTATATTAAATGGTGCTTTTCTATTCTAAACCAATCTGTGAGTGCCAACATCACCAAGAACAGGGAGGTAAGGAAGAAGAAAGAGGGAGGACAGGGCAGGCCCAAATCCCTGTTAAATCCATCTTAAAACCTCTGGCCCCCATGTACAAGACCTAAAAGCCCCCTGTACAGCACTCAAAAATTCTTCCCTTTACTTTGTGACTACTTCTACTCTAATATCTAAACTTTTGTGACTTCTTCTTCTTCCTGTAAGGCTGGTAAATCATTCCATGGTTCAAATCCAAAATCACAGCTGTTTCCAGCTGCCTGCCAGGGTCTCAAATGCTTCTGACCTTGACCCGGAACATCCAAAATTGTCTGAGGGACATTTTGAGTTCCGATAGGGTGTGCTGGATATTTTTGAGTGTATGGTGAAGCCTTGTGATACTTGGACTATCTGTCGTGGTCCCAAGTTACAATGTGAAGGGTAGGTGAAAGTGATTTGCTTCTCTTGTTAAATGCTATTTTATCAAGTGCCATCTTGTTTTGGGCTGTTTGCCTCCAGTTTGACTAATTATTGTTGAATAGCATTATTTGAACTGGTGCTTCTGTGTGAGGTGTTTCCTTGGGACTTCAGGTGCCTCCTGTGCTTCTGTACAGAGCCCACACTTGGATGTGGTCAGGAGGAGCTGCTGGTTCTACACTTGGAGCATTTTCGGATTGGTTCCATCAGGACTGATGGTTTTCTTTGCCTGAGGGCTTTGAGGCTTGGACAGTAGTTCTCCCAAATGCCTTCCAGAGTGCAAGGAGGGGTGTGTGTGTACCACGACACTCATAGGCAGCACCTCACCTCACCTGGCTCGTCTCCGAGATGCCCAGATCGTGTAGGCTGGGACAGCTTCCTTACCCATGGCAGCCTCCAGGTGACTGCATCCTCCCACAGATGATCCATCCATTGATAAAAGTTGGATCTCTGTGTTAACACAAGGCAGCACCTTGGAAAACCCATTAATCACAGCAAGGCTGGGTGGCTGCTGAGGGCGCACCTGCGAGGCTGCAGCCTTGGGAAACAGCGTTGGAGCAATCTGCAGGGCTCTGACAGAGTGCCTGGGAGTTTTTCCCATTACATCACTACTGGGGCCAGCACAAAGGCTATCTGGGTTGCTCAAGGAAGTGTGTTGTGGAAAACAATTCTACTTTGATGACTGATCCAGGCATTTATTTAGGCAAAGCTGAAGCAGTTGCATTGGCTCATTTGATCTATGCTGCTAATGGGAGACAACTCAGTGCATGCTTTTGTTATACTTGCTCTTGCTTGCAGAAGTTCTTGAGGATTTTTTTTTGATGAACAGAGCTATCAATCCCTTCACATGGCAATCATGCCAGTGTCACAACCTTAATTATCACTCAAATTTTCCAGATGGGATTTTTTCCAAAATCTGGCTTGGAAGAATTTGCCCAGGTTTAAGGAAGTCACTAAACATGATACTGAAAGCCTAGAAAAGCATCTGTTTGTTACAAGAAAATAAAAGACAGGATGCAGTGTGTGCAGGCACGGGGTGAAAATAAAACAATTACTTGATTTCTAGTTGCATGCTTTGCTTTTACATCAGGAATGTGTCAGTAGCCCCTTGTGTCCTTTTGCAGCATGCTGGTTCCCTGAGAGCGAAGGAAATAAATCTGTTACATGAATCACACTGATCTCTGGGGCTGTGGCTGGAGCACCTTGCAAAACATTTACTTTTTAAAAAAATATTCATTCTCTGTTAACATTTCTCACATGTTAGTGGCTGTTATTAAAGGTTTGATAAATGGTTTGAATGAAAGACTTGCAGAAATGGCCAAGTGACCCCTTTGAAATTTTGTTTACTCTCTATCTAGATATTAATTAAGTAAAATAAACTGACCTTCTGAAAAAAAATCCAAAAGAACAAGTGGGGCTTTCAACAACATTATATATGAAAACAAAAGGTGAAACTTGGGGGGAGAAGCTGACAAATGGATGTTTTGCTTTTCTCAGGTTTATATCACATGCTAAAACATGGTGTTACTGCTGGATTTTTGTGTCATAGGAGTTTTATCCGGTTTTAAATCTCTTCTAAGGGTTAATGTTTCCCACCCTCAAAACTGTAGGAGAGGAAGGGGCTTTCAGCTCCTTATTATAGAGAAATTCTCAAAATTCTCCTCATTTTAGAGAAAGGCAAATAGCAAGGCATAATTGGTTGAAATTTCAAGAACCCACAATGAGGAGAAATCTTCTCCACCCTTCATTAAGGTAAAGTCACAGGAAATCAATCTTTCTTTCTAACCTGCTCTTTGAAAGTCTCAGTAAGACTTGTCCATAAATGTTTCTTGCATAAAAGGTAATTCTGGTCCAACTCTGCACTCAGAGCACCACTCACTACACCAGCACTGCCAGGGCACCTCCAATGGGAGTGAGCTCTGTTCCTTCTCTTTCTGCAACAGCTCAAACAAGCAGTGGGCATTGACCACTTTCAGAGTTTCCAAAACCAGGAGGGCAGCCCAGGGCATAGCTCCAGCCAGGACTCCCTTGAATGCCTCTCCTAAAACCCTGCACGCCCTAATGGGGAGGGTCATAAAAGGGGAGTTGGGACAGCTGGAAGTCACGTCCTTGGGATAATGGGGTGTGCAGATTTGCATTGTGGTGTTTTTGATCCATGCTGAGTGTCAGCTCGTAAGGGTGCTGACAGAGCCCATGCTGAGAGTCCCCTCCACAATGTCCCTCATCAGAGCAGTCCTTCCCATCCTCTGCCTTCTCTGTTAGATCATTTGTCTGCTTTATGGGCTCCAGGAATGGCACATCACCATCTCTTCCTAGTTCTTGCAATTAATTTTCCACAAACGTTTATAGGGTGTGTTTATTTTATTTATTTATTTATTTATTTTTGCAGAAGGGGCTTTTTACTTAGCTTTAAGGTGACCTCAAAAGCCTGCTGCAGTGTGAGGCTGGAGGAAGGCAGAGCTGTGTGCGTGCCTGGTGCACCAGGCATGCACCAGACCCTGCAGCTACTCATTCCTTCTCATGCAGGCAGCTGAGAGCGTGACAATAGCACTTGGATATCATCCCATTTCCTCCCCCTTAAACCTGAGTGCTGTCTTCCAGGTGTTACAGACGTTTTTGAAGTCAAAGCACTTGCCAACTCCAATTAAACTTGTGGTTTGCAGACAAATTGGGAGCCGGCCGGAGAGGAAGCTGGCGGGAGAGCAGCTTTGTACATATACGGGGTTCCAGGACATCTGAGTTTCCAAAAATTTTATAGAAATAGTCATCAGGGCAGAGATGAGACCATAGTGATCTGCCTCTGGTGAGAAAGGTGTAAATGCACAGCTGCATAGTCTGCAGTGAAGGACCTGCTGTGGTTGGGTAGGGGGAGCTCCTGTTAGAGGCTAAAAATTGGAGAATTCAGATTTCATTTGCCCATCTCGTGGTCCCAAAGCCCAGTCTCAGTGCCACCTCTCTGGCTGTCCTGCTGGGGCACCAGGGGCTGGAGGCAGATTCTGCATGGGCATTTTTTACAATGAGAGTGGTAAACCACCGGCACAGGTTGCACAGAGAGGTGGTGGATACACCATCCTTGGAAACATCCAAGGGCAGGGTGGACAGGGCTCTGAGCAACCAGATCTGCTTGCAGATATCCTTGCTTGTTGCAGGGGGCTTGGACTAGATTGACTTTAAAGGTCCCTTCCAACCCAACTATTTCTTTTTTTTTTTTTTTTTTTTTTGCAGGGGGAGGGGGTGGTAACCTCTACATTTTCCCTCCTTCCCTCTCTATTTTGTCTTCTACAAACTTCAATCCTTCCTTCTCCCTTATTCACTCCCATATTTCCCATTTATTCCCTGCAAGACCTGGTCAGAAAAGGGCTGATTTACTCTCACCTCTTTGCAAATGATTTCTGGACATTTGAGGTGTCCTTTTATGCAGTGTTAATCAAGTTAAGAGGTAGCTTGGGTCCATTTGTAATTAATTTCTTTAAAATGGAGTGGGAAAGAATTTTCCCAAACTGGGAATATTTCAGACAGCCTTTGAACAGTGTTTTTCAGGTTACATAGTGACCATGTTCAAACACTTGGGTTTTGTTTGGGGACAAGGGAGAAGTTATTCTGATCCTTTTCCTACTTGCAATGTAAGGAACAGACACATTTTAAACAGCAACATAAAAAAGACCTTCAGTTTTGGCACTCACTTGGAATGGGACACTTCACCTGGATTTAAGAAATGGATCATAATGGCCTCAAAATTAAACATTTCCTGCAAAAATGTTCATTGTGAATTTTTTTTTTTCCGTGGGAAAATATTATATAGTGAGGAAACTGCTCATTAGTTCTAGCATTTGATACTATTGGAGAAGTCTTTTGCAGTTGTTAAAAAAATTGCTTTCTTTTTTTTTCATTCACTCTGCCAGCCAAAGTGGAATCTGAGCCTAAAGTCAGACACAAAACCAGGAGGAAGCAGTTTGTTAGACTAGGGGTGAGTTTTGCATCTCACTGTCCTGGCTTTAGTGATCTTTCCAACCTGGCTGGCAGCATTGCAGAAGCACCCAGAGAAAATGTGTGCCTGGTGTTGCAATGCTTCCCCCAGGGTCCAGGTTCAGCTCTGGGGGATTTCCAGCCCTCTTGCTGCAGTTACTTGCAGTTTTCTGCCTGCAAGCACCACAAGCAGCTCCCCAAGGTGTGTGTGTGCCTCGCCTTGTGCCATACCCTGTGGGATTTTGCTTGCTGCACCCTGTCTGCCAGGCACAACTTTCATTTACTGCCCCTGCCAGACCTGAAAAACTCCATGCTGTGCCTCTGAAAGGCTCAGAGTGAGCTGGGCTATGGCAGAAGAGAGGTGCTGGACTGCTGTGGTGAACGTGAGGATAAAGAGGATTGGGGAATAGTGCCAAATGACCCTTTAAAAAATGCTTTCTACTGCAAATGTAGGGATTTGTATGTTCCTTGTAGGAACATACAGGTTTCTAGTCCAGGCACCACTGGGGCATTCCAGAGGTCAGAGCTGGAGCCCTCCAGGGAGGTGTGGGGCTCTGATGGCTGGAAGCAAACCCACATCCACAGTTCTTCCCACCAGCAAGACTTTTCCTTAGCCATTCCCAGTGTGGCTGACCATGTGGTGTCCCAGGGGGTCAGACAGCATTTGGGTTTGCAAAATCAGTTGCTTTGAGTGTCCCTCAGTGCCTCATCCTGTGAGCAAGAGCTGTGCCCTGCTTTTGCCCAGCAGCCCAGAAGGATGTGCAGGACTTGGAGGGTGAGGCTGGCTCCTCCTGGAAGCATCTCTCCTCCAGCAGCCTTCTTCCTGACCAGGTTTCTGTTTTTCCTCTCGGCTGTTTCTCCATCCTCCACCTCCCCCTGCCTCCATCTGGTTTCTATCTGGACTAAACAGATGTTTTTTCACTTCTTAAATGTCCTGTACACTCACCTCGCCGATGTCTAACAGGGGCTGTTCATTCTTCTTTCCCCAGGTGTAAAACTTGAAAAACTGGAGGGGCTGGGGGAGAAGCAGCTTCTCTTAATACCTTGCTGTGCATTTAGTGCTGGTGGAGGGATGAGTTAAACCTTTCCAATTACTCACCTTGCAGCCTAGAACCCTCGTACTCCTTCCAGGTCCCCTTTCCATTGCTAGTGTATACAGAGGATCAGACCTGTGATTTATGCCAGAGCAGTGTGTATAATATTCTCACTTTCATATTATAAATGTTTAGCAAATCCACAAGGTATCAAAAGAACTTGTGGAGGAGATTTGCTACGAAGGGCTGGTGGATAAACCTTTTGGACTTGGCTGGAAGGCACACATACACAGTTTATTGCTTCCCTCTGCTGCAGAGTGACAATAGGTTAAATGTAGACTTTTCCTTAAAATAAAAGTTCCTTGCTTGGCAATTCAATCAAGTGGTATCTGTCATGCTGAGGTCTCCTGAAGGATTTATTCCCATTTTAAGTAATGTTTTGGAGGTGCAGGCTCCACATGGAATACATTAGGCAGCAGGGAGGTTTGCTGGCATGCCCGTGGGGCTGGGAAGGTACGTGTGCTGTGGGCACAGGGGCTCATCTGTGGGGATCTGCTTTCCCCTCACCCTCTTTCTCTCTTTTTCCCCTTACATGGCTCTGAAGGTCTTTGAGGGAGGGTTTTCCCAGCCTTCCCAGGGAGGAAGCCGAAGCATCTGAGCCTATTGCCAGAGGGGCAGGCAGGAGGAGCACCCCAAGTCCTTCTGAAAGAGGAACCCAGCAGCTCTCCCAGTGACTGTGGGGCAGAAATCCCAACGCTGATCCCAGCTCAGGTCCTTGGGACAGTGTTGGCACAGCAGTCCCTGGCCCCTGCAGGCCTTGCTGGGGTTGCAGAGGTGGTCTCTGAGCTGCTTTGAGCTCCAGAGATGGTGTCAGCCACTGCTGGTGCCTCTTTCTGCTCAGCTCCCACATGGGGCACTGAGGTGAACAGCCATTTTTTTTTTCTGGAAAAAAAAACCCTGCTGCTATCTGTGATGGAAGCTAAATGACCAAGTAAAATAATTGGAAGCTGCTCTCTTCCTGGCTTTTTTTTTTTTTGGGTTTTTGTTTTTTGGGTTTTTTTTTTTTTTTTTTTTTTTTTTTTTTTTTTTTTTGTTGCCTGGACTCTTACTCCAGTGAAAACAGCAACCAGAGATAGGGTGAGCAATCAAGTGCCTGCCCGGTGTCACAGCTCTCTGCCACCTCAGGAGGTGGGTGCTGGCCCCTGGCCACCCTGGCCTCTGGGTCAGGCTCTCCTGCTGTGCTGTAGGTTATGGAAACTGTCCTCCCTGGAGACCATATCTGTGAGCACTGGCATTTTCCATGCTGCCTGCCAAGGGGGGCTGTGCAGTGGAGATTAGTGACTGAACGTGAGCACAGCCTGCCCTCCTGGGGAATTTGCCTTCTGTCAGGCACGGGCTGCTGGGACAAGAGCACCCACATCATTCTCTGCAGGTGCCTAGCTGCAGAGGGCTTTTTGCTGGGACACAGATGAGCTGAGAGAGGTCCCCATGGTGTGTTTGGGCAATGGTGAGGAGCAGCAGGGAGTGGAAATTGCTTCTGCTGTGAATTTGCCCTCAAAAGTGCCCTCTAAAAGATCCATGGTCAGAGGGATGCACCCTTTCCACACAGGTGTGAGCACAGTGCTGCACTGTTAGAGGGGCACAGAGACAACCAATGGATTGCATGGATATGAAACCAACCAACTAAAAAGCAGCAACCTGAACAATGTGAGGCCATTTTAATCCAGATTTTCCTGTTATGCAGCTATGGATTTGCAGCATCGTGCACCTTGGCACTGCCTCACCATGCTATGTTAGTCACAAAGTCTGCAGTTCCCTGCTCCCTGGGACTGTGGGCACTGGGCACATTCCCTGCCACTGCTGCCAGTCCCAAAATGAGCAAACACAGCCCCATGTGCCCCAGGGGAAGCCCACAGTGTGGGGGCAAAGGGAAGAGAGGTTTCCAGTTGCTTTTATGAAAGTGCATTGTAGCGAGAGACTCACTCAGCCCTGCAGCCAGTGAGGTCCCTTTGGAGAGGGAACCCTGCTCTGGGGGGAGCTGTGACCCTCTGCTGTGTGACCCCAGCACCACTGATGGCAGCAGGTACAGAATTTAGTTTTTCCACAGAACGTGTTTCCCTAAACTTCTTTCTGACCTTGAAGTTTTCAGCCAGAGGTTTGGTATTTGGTGTTCCCCACCCCAGTGAAAGCTGAGACTCGGCGAGGAGCGCGGGGGGTGCTGCAGGCGCGTTACTAATGGGATGTGGAAGTGCCATATGCTCCTGAAAAATCACTGTCAGTGAGGCAGCACCGAGGAACCCCCTCAGAGGGGCAGGGAGGGAGAGGCAATTAATCATCCTCACCTCCTAATAAGCATGGGAGCTCCAATACCAACCAGTGCTCTCGCTGGAGGAGTAAAACTTCAAAGCCTGTGGTGCCCTGCAGATGCACAGTGCTGGGCTGGGGCTGTGTCCCACTGGGGTACAGTGTGTGTGTCTGAGAGCACTGAAAATCAGGGACAAATGTGGTAGGGGGGGGATAAAAATGTTGCCTTTGGACAGGGATGTTGTGTATTGCAGGGTTTCAGCAGAGGGGTGCAGCTCACAGCATCCCCCTGGTCTCTGTGTCTGGGGGAAACTGTGCTGCTGGAGTGTTCAGCTAGAGAACTTCCACTTCTCTTAAAATGTGAGGGGTCTATAAAGCAAGGAAGATTCTGCTCCCATGAGCACTTGGTTGTGCTGGCCTCCAGGTTCTGCGTCCTCATCAGTTCAATTGTGTGAACATGGTGCTTAATAAACACAGCCCTGAAGCTTCCAGCTGAGTTCCAGTGGAGTTTCCTCCTCTGGAAAATCAGCAGCTCCTTTTCCTTTTATCTTTAAGCTCTGGCTGGATGAAGCTGAAAGTGGTATTTGGGAAAAACCCCCGGTTTATTCAGGCTTTTCTTACTCTAACAGACTTCCCTTTGTCCCAGGCACCTCCATTTCACACACTTGCCTCCTGCAGTACCATCCTCTGGCCATAGACAGGCTTGTTCAGCCCTTTCCACTGTTTTAATTGTACACTTGGTGTCAGGCTGGAAAAGTCTTGAGCTAATCGTGTTTCAGCTCATCCCTACTTCCATTGTGTGTGGATAAAATAATACTTCCAAACCTCACAGCACTTCATAAATATCCCTGCCTGTGTGGAGAGCAGTAGGCACTTTCCAGAGCCCTGTTTGCCAGGCCATGGAGATTTTGAATATTTATTGGGAAGCTGGGCTGGATCTGTCCCTGCCCAAGTGCTGGCAGTGGCTGTTTGCTGTGGAGCAGGAGTCAGGGCAAGCCTCAGACTTCCAGAAGAGTTTATGCATGCAAGTCCATTATCTCTGGAGCAGAGGGATTTGTCCCTCACTGGCTGGCAAGGAGGCAGGCAGTGAGGTGCACAGGGATGCTGGTGCTGTGAGTGGATGAGCAATTCCACTGTGGATGCAACTCAGTGAGTAATGATGGCTTTGGGAAGAGCATGCTGGAGAAGAAACCCTTCATGTGCTTCAGGGAGTTTTTCCCTGCTTTCTACTCACTGGGTCTCCAAGAGGGACCTTGGGGGCAGCTTTGAGTTTGTCCTCCTGTGTGTGCCAACCCTGCTGGGCTCAGCCCAGGAGGCACAGACCAGCACTGGCACAGCTACTGCAGGAGCCACAGTGCTTCATGTGGGGTACCCAGAATAAAGGAGCTCAAACCGAGCTGTCCTTGGCTCGTGCTTAGCTCTGGTTAAGCAAACAGGCTTTGCAAATTCTGTGGTCTGAGCAAGCTTCCACTTGTATTTCCACATGTGGCATCGTCCCGAGCAGTAACATCAAGCAGATCCCACAGAGGCTTGTGTGTGGGAAGACCTCTGCCCAGGCAGGGACCAGCCACCCGTGTCCTCCTCCTGGCAGTGCTGTCTGGGCACAAAGTGCCTGTGCAGCCTGGAGTGGAGAGACCTGGGGGCGAACGTGTGTGGCATGTTGCTTAACCGTAAAAACCAATTCCCAGCCTGGGGGACGGCTTTTGCTGGGATTTTTTTCAGATGTCTGAGCCTGAAAATTTGTGTGTCTGCATACATGTTCTTCTCCCTCTAGTCCACTGTCAGCCCAAAAAGCCAATTTCCTTTTCTCATAAACTCTGCCTCTCTCCTGTGCCCAGGAAGGCGATGCTCTTCCAAGCAGCACTGCAAAATGGGTGGATTTGGTTTCCTACCCTGGTGTACCTGTGGGGGGAAGAATATCCACCTGATGAGCACAGTTGTGTTGTCACTCACAGGGAGGGCCCAAGAGCAGCCAAGCTGGGAGCAGCTGATGCTCTGAATGGGTTTTGGAGACCTTCCACTCACTGTGAGAAGGGACACGTGGGATTTGGGATTCTCACTCACTGTGAGAAGGGAGCACACAGGGCTCCAGTTGGGACCCAGCAGCAGCAGTTATATATCAAGTTATTCCTGGCAATTCACCATATCCTAAAAATACAGTTTCATTAAAGCTGCTTGCTGAAGCAGCTCTTGTGGCCCAGTGAAGGGAGGTAGGCTACTGAACCAGCTGCGGGTTTTTTGCGAGCTTGCTTACTGGAGTTTTGAACTCTCTTGCTCAGTTTGCCAACTGCTGTTCTTTCTGATGCTACCCAGTTGTTTTGCATGGCCTTGAAGTGGTTTCCCAGCTATTTGAACTCCCTAAATGACAATGCTTCATTATTGTCTAATGGAGAAGTGTATTCTTCTGTTTATATGTAAAGGTTCCCCTCCTTCCCCCCTACCTCCCTCAACATATGCAAAGGCACTGCAGAAACTGGAACCAGATAAAAAGAAGAAAACAGGCTTTTAAAGCAAGTTCTGAAGTGTAAAGATGTGAAGGCCACTTAGAAATCATTGCCTTGTGCTTTCTCCCACACTGTGATTCATTTGGTCCAATCCATCATTGATTCAACATGCTCATGGGCCAGAGCCTTCAAAGGCAACTGTGCATCTGCTTTAGCCATTCATCAAGGAGGAGACAAAGGAGAAGGGCAAAGGAAAATGTATTGCCAGCTCCCTTTGGTGCTGTTTAATGGGTGTGAAAGGAGGACAGTGGAGAAGCTGGGTTAATGAAAGCCAGGGTGACCGAGGAAGTGCCCCCAGGACGTATATTTTTCAGCCTAGGTATGGACCTTGCTAAATTTGATTCTGCAGAGAAACTTCAAACACTAAGCAACAGAGCCAAAATGAGGTCGACATACAGAAGAATAATCCAGTGCAGGTGGATGCTCTTCCCCAGATGTGGCCACTGAGTGGAGAGCGGCCGTGGACCATGCAGCTCTGTTGTCTTTCACTTCTCCAAGAAACAGCAAAATATTCTCAGATGATGCCCTGCTGCTCCAGAGAGCTCCCTTAGCCTGATCCCTCGAGATCTGAGGCTCCTCATTCTGCTGCAGTTCTGCCTGCAAGTGGCTTATCTTGCATGTTTGCTGCAAGGTGGTCCCTGCAGCACAGCCCTGGGCACTGGACCATGCCCAGGTGTGTGCACGATCTGGTGCAGGATCTGAGGGCACCTGAGGGATACCTGAGCTCCCTGAATCCCTGCTAACACAGGCATCTGCTCTGTGCTCTGTTCTCTGGGGGACAGGTACCACTGAGCCACCTTCTAGGCAGCAGCACCACCTCTGAGCAACCCATCTTGGTGGCAAACCCCCAAAAAATTATGATGGGCTCCAGGGGAAAGTATCTTAACATGACCTGGACAATATTTCCTTGAGGTTGCTGGTCTTGTTGCTCATGTCATCTGTGACCCTGCTGAGTTGTCTAGTGATTAAATTAGGGTTGGTTTACCTCATGTGTTTCTATTTATTTTCTTGCCTTCTCACATTGTTTCTCCTGGCCCTCCTCCACCGCCCTGTTGTCCTCCCACATTCTCTGTCCCTCCTTCTCAAGCACCCTTCCCCATGTGGAGTAGAAGAGAAAGAAAGAGATGGCTTATTTTTAGAAGCAGTTTTGAAATCTGTCTGTTCACCTTAAAAACCAGAACCTGTTGGAGCACAATACTTTTCTCATAATTCTCAGTTTGTAGGGAAAAAACAAAAGGAAAAACAAGACTATAAGCTGTGAGAGGATCACACCATCTGCCTGTACAGCCCCATGACTCTCCACACACACGTGCTCAGACGATGCCAGTGGACAACAGAGAAGAGACTTGATCTCCACCTTTCCTCATGTCCCAGTGCAGGTGGGAGGTGTGTGAGGGGTCCTTGGTGTTCCTGATGCTGAATCCAGAGTGCCACCAGCTGCTCGAGGGGGGTGAATTCACAGATGACCTGAGCTGTTCTTGTGTAACATCTTTCTCAAAGTGTGTCAGGTGTTGAGATGTGACTGTGCTCTCCCTGGCAAGGACAGCAGTTAATATTAATAGGGTATCAGATTTTTTTTTTTTCTGGGCGTCCTTGAAGCTCATCCCAAATTCCTGGGCCAGCCAACCATTTGTTAACAGAGAGGGATTATTTGTCCTTTTTTACTGTGAGCTTGTCTCGGTGGAGGAAGGTTGCTACAAGTTGCTTAGAGGAAAAAGGACATTCTGTACACCAGCCCTGGGAAGGCTCTTGGGCAACTTATTGGCTGCTATGGAGCAGCAAGTGATAGAACATGCCTGATGTTACTTATCTCAATTTTGGGGGAGGTTAAGGCCTCCTGTGTTCTCACCTGATATTATTTATCACTGATATTAAGCTCTTTTCAATCAAAGATACTTTGCCTGAAGTTTTGTGAAGATTCTTCCAAGTAGTTGAGCAACAATTTGTTCTCAGAATAAACCAATTTGCAGCTGGGGCCTGAAATGCTTTGAAGAAGATGAGTTTATACTTGCAGGCATCCTTTCTGCTTATCTTGATTTGGCCATGCAGATCTTAGTCCAGATTTATAGCTGAGTGCAGGCTTCAGCTTCAGCACGGGGAGGGAAAGCACTGTGCTTCCCAGCAACATGTGGATGGGTGAGCTCTTGTCCAAAACCCTTCTGTGGGTTAAATAGAGCTTCTGGACTTGGGTAATGCATGGTCCAGTCTGTGCTCCTTTCTCTTGTTTCCATACTGCAGGATATAGATGGAAGCTGCTATGAATTATTCATCTTTGTGCTTCTGTTCTGTAAATTGAGAGTTTGAGGTTGAAACCTCTGTTGGAAAAGTTTGGAAACTCTGGACAAAAATACTGTAGGAATTCTGTGAGGTTTTTTTTTTTGGTTTTTTTTTTTTTTTTCATTTAAGTGCATCTATCAGAGAAACCCTGCTATAACTATATTTTTGTGGTCCATTTTCCAGTACAACTGCATAGACTTCCTTTTTTTTAGTCTACATGCAGCAGGTTGGGATTTGCTTTTCCTGGCTGTCTCCCCTTCAGCCTCCCTTATTAATGCCCTTGCTTTAGCTTTTTTTGTCTTGAATTCCCTTGAGTTCAGGCCATTTTTGAGCTTTAAAACTAAGAACCAGGACATCTCTGCTAATTTGCTTGCAGCTCAAATCAAACACAGCCACTCTCTTCTCCACAAGTTCATCATTGTTACAGAAATATTGTAAATCATTCTTGTGAGTTTTCAGTTTGCTAATGAAGAAAGCAAGACAATGCCTGCTGCTAAATGAGTGTACTCATGTTAAAAGGCTCTTGATGGGAATCCGGGGCAGTGAAGTCACATAGCCGTAGTCTGGGTGTGGTCAAAATTGTGAGCAGACATCGGGTTTAGATAAAACAAAGTTCTAGCACCAGCGAGTTTTTATTGAAAGTTAGTAGCAGGGATGTTGACCTTATGTTTGGCAAAAGTAGACTACCCAAAACATGTATGCAAGGCAGATGGGGAATGAGATTTAATTAAAAAAGAAAATATTATGATATTCTGAGAACAAAGCGGTAAAATCTTCTGGCTGCGCAGGAATTTCTTTTGAGAAATGGAAGGCTCTGAAAGGCAGGGAGAGGATGGGATCTGGAAGATCCTTCCACAGTGGGAGGAAGAAGGAGATCCCAGGGTGTCTGGCTGGCAGCAGGGTTATCATCGACTCCTTGGAGCAGGCATGGCTGGAGAGCTTCCAGGCACATTTTTCCATAGGAGGGTGCCAGCTTGCTGGAGCCCAGGCATTTCAGAGAGGAGGGTTTGATTGCAGTGTGATAGTGGCAGTGGCTCCCTGCCCTGCTGGCACCCACCTGTGCTGCCCCTGAGCCCCCGGGTGCTGTGCCAGGAGCTTTGCACCCACAGAACCTCGAGGCAGCAGGTGATGCAATGGGGAGGAGGGAGTGAGCTCAGCGAGCACCAAAGGCCTTCACCCATCTGTGTTCCCATGCATCTGGATTTCCTTCTATCCCTCAGGGGTTTTTAATGAAGACTCAGAGCCTGGGACTGCTGGCTCCCAGATCCTCTGCCCTTCGTGAGGAGTGAAGCCCTTTGAAGTGCTGCTGCAGCAAGGCAGGTTTTTGGGAGCAGAGAAACCCCACAGGAGGACAGCTGTGCAGTCCTCTCCCGCTGGGAACGATGTGACCCCGGATTCCTGTGGGGTGGGATAGGGCAGCAGAAACCTCCGCTCGTTCCCCTGAGGACTTGCAACCACGCTCTGCTCGCTCTGTCCCCTCCTGCTGGCCTTCACCCCTCCAGGGACAAGGCTGCAGCTGCTTCCTGGCCCCACACGAGCAGGGGGGCAGAAAATGGGTCTGTGTGGGGCAGCTGCAGCCCACAGCAAACACAAAATCAAAGTGGGGCTTTCCTGAGGCAGGGAGTGCAGCCGCTGTGGATGGATCCCTCACCACCATGACTGATGCCTCTCTGGGGACTGGAGAAGACTGCTGAGTGGGCAGGAGATCAGGAAAGCAGGCAATTTTAGGGGCTTTTGTGTGGATTGAAGAGCCCCCAGACAGACACCTGCTTCTGTAAATATATGCCAAGGGTACCAGCTGGGTGCAAGACGTGGGAAAAGTTCTTTGGGGTCGAGTTGGTCTGAGGCTGCTGTATCAGAGCGGTGTCCCTGGGCCAGAGGGAGCTGGCAGGGGCACAGTTCTGGGTGCAGGTACAAGGGTGGTCTCCTTGCCTGGCAGAGAGGGTCTCTGGTGTGTGATGGAGACACGCCTCAGCTCAAGGGGGACGTCCCTTTCCATGGGGCTGCTCAGGTACAGCCATCGGCCCTGCTCAGAGCATCGACCTCCAAGCAGCAGGGTGGCTTCTGCCACAGGCTCAGCCCTCCAGGGAAAGATCCCCCAACCTCTGGAGACCTCCACCTCTTGAATAACCTCTGAAACCTGCAGACAGTACAGCCCACAACCCTGCTCCTCCAACAACCATCCAGCCCTACGCCTGTGCAAGCCCTGCAAGCTGCCTGCGCTGGCTCTGGGGGCCTGTGGGGACCAGGGGAAGCAGATCTGCCTGCAGCTTCCAGGCCTTCATTTGTAAATAAGCACCTAGCTGCTATGGTAATGCTTATTTAATTTAGGCTAAGCATTTCTACAGCTGTTCTGGGGGAATCATGCTGCTTTATGCTCAGTGTTAATTCTTGGCTGCTCACAGCTGCACAAGTGTATTGGCCAGGCGTGGCCCTAAGGACAGGTTCTGCTGCTGGTATGGCACAGCCGTGTAGGCTGGCCCTGCTTTGGGCTTCATGGGAGGTGCCAATTGCTCCCCAGGACCACTGCACACAGCTTACACCAGACAGCAACCAGTCCTGATCTGTGCTAGCCAAGCAGGCTGCAGATTGTAGGTTACCTAAGGCATTTTAAAAGAAAAAAGATGCTGGTACGTTTCTGTCTTTTACTTTTCCTGCCCTCTGCCCAGGCACACTGTGCCAGAATGCATGCTGGCTTTTCCTGCCTCAGTTATAGGGGATTGAATCTCCCCTTGCTCCTCATCCAGGTTTTGAATGACCAGGGTGGCTCAAGGTGCAGAAGTCAAGGGGACAGACACCAAGCACGTGGCACAGGCACCTGTGTGACCCCAGGGGTTACAAGCAGCTGGTGGGCAGGAGGGTGTCAGGGAACTGCTGGGGGTGGCCTTTGCTTTGGAGCAACCATCAGAGCAGAGCTGCTTCAGTGCTGCTGATGGGAGCCCTGTGCCAATTCCTCTTCCAACCATCCCCAAAGAGCCCACAGAACCCCCTGCTGCACCCTGCAGCACACCCACATTGGTTCCCCTGCAGCTGAAACCTCTCCCAGCCCCGGGATCCATGGACTCCAAGGCTGAGAGGCTGCCAGCCCATGCTGCTGCAGCAGGTGGGCCCTGCTGGCGAGGAGGAGCTGCAGCGAGTGCTCACAGCTCCCAGGGCTGGCTCCTTTGTGCTGTCAGCAGCTGGGAAGATGCTGCTGTTGGCCAAGTGTGATAAAAGTCTCTCTCCAGCCTCCCCCGGGCTGGGGTGGGCTGGAAAGCCTGGCTTAGTTTGCACTTGGGATGAAGGCACTCTGCAAAAAGCTCTTTTTAGGACGTGACGGGATGAAGTCAACTCTCTACTGGGGATTTTGGGGCAGGCTTTGGGGAGCAGCAGGGTGCTCTGCAGCTGGCAAGCTAGCCATGGGCTTAAGATTGCCACGGGCCCAGTGTGGTCCCAGGGGGCACAAACCTTTGTGCAGGTGAGATGGCACTGGCATAAGTGTGCTGTGGACCCCAGATGGTGGTGAGAACAACCATGCTGTGGTTTCCATCACCTGAGGTGACCCTGGGTCCAAGCCTGCCATGAACCGTGGTGGTTCCAAGCCGGCCAGGGCCCCAACCATTCTGCAGACCTCACATCAACTCAGGTGGTGAGCAAAGCTTTGCAGAGCTCCTGAGTCCATGCTTGGGCACACCATCATCTCCATCCATGGGCTTGTTTGGACCCGGCGTCATCTCAGGGGGTGCAAAGCTTGCAGAACAAACTTTGCACCCCCTGAGATGATGCTGGGTCTGTGTCATGCCAAAATAAGCCCACTCTGACAGGAGCCCGTGCGTGGATTGTCTCGCAATCTGTTTATGGCTGGGGTTTGTGTCAGAATTTAAACACTGCAGCGAGGAGTAAACGCAGCGAGCCCCACGCGGGCTTTGTTATGACATTTTGTTGCAGGCAGGAGGCAAGCTCCAGCTCCAATAACAAACACCCAGTGTTATGACACTTTTACCTTTCCAACTATTTATGCAAGCACAAATATTTTATTTTAAGGTTTCGAGACACACCGTTAACATAAAGCAGTCTCGTTCCTTTCAGGACGGCCTGGTTCTCACTCGGGGAACTGTTGTTTAATGAAAAGGTTAATTGTGTTTTATGGGGCTGCCTACCAGTCTCTGGCTTGGAAGGAGGCGAGGTGCGGCTGCTAGTGCTCGTGCCAAGTTATGGGTTGTGAATACAGACAGTTTCTGGGAAGAAAACAAAATGCATGACAAGAAGTGGCTCAGAAACCACTTGGTTTTGTGGTGCAAATCTGTTTAGGTGCTACAGAATTAATTTCAAGTGAAATGATTTCCAACAAGGCTACCCCATGACAACAGCCAGTGCAGTGGAGGATGAGAAGGGATTTCAAAGAACAAGGACTGTTTTCTGCTCAGCTGCAAACACACTCAGCCTTTCCCTTCCATAGCTGCACCATGCTAAATCCTGCAAGTATTTTCCTCTCCTGAGGTTGAATTAATTAACTTGAAATTTCTTAACAGCCCGTAATGAGTGCAGAGAGCAGAAGGAACTGAAAGTTTAATCTTGACTTGTCAGCAAATTCCTCCTCCAGCAGCTGAAGGAGCAGCAGCCATGCACTTGCATAATGCCCTGGTGTGGCCACCGGACTGTTTTGATTAAATGGATTCTGGGGGTTTAGGAAAGCTACAAATTTTATAGCTCTGGTGTTCTCTGCAAAAGTGATGTAAAACATCGTAAAGCTGCCAAACCACCACTGCGGTGCAGGGATCCGTGCTGGCCTCTTCTGCAGCGGGGACTGTCAGCCTCAGAACCTTGCTAAGAAAACAGTCCAGAGGGAATTGGCAGAACGGCGTGGGGGGAGCTTTGTGCACTGCCAACTTTTGTTCCCTCTTTCTGAACAATCAATGCCTTTCCATCCGCGCCACTTAGAAGCCACAGCTGAGTTCGGCCTGGCGTTTGGACACTGCAGAGCCAAGGGCTTCTCTGCAGCAGCATCACTGACAGCAGCAGTAATGGCATCATGCCTGAACTTCTCTTCTTCCATTTGAAGAGGTTTAAAACCTGTCTGACCCTTTATGCCTTCAGAGTGCATTGAAGATGGATCTAGGGAAAACTGACTATCTAAACAGTGGTTCCAGAGTAACTGAAAGAAGGTGCTGTTGGCCCAAAAACTTATGCAGGAAGTCATGCCCTGCCCCTTATCTACCCCATGTTTCCACCTGACAACTGCCCCAAGCAGTTATATCCAGCTCCAGCTGCTCCTGAAGGGAGAACTTTCACTTGGGTGTCTCTATAAAGGTGGCAGAAGGATGTTGTGGTCCCCAGGTCAGTCTGTGTCCCCTCAAACCGAATCCAGCTGTCAGAGCTTGCTTTGTTGAGTGGGGTGGTGACCTGGTGGCTTGCAGAAGAAACAAGCTAGGATATGTAGTCTGGCTGTAGGGCTTTGCCAGCTCCCTCTGTTGCAAAACCTCACAGGTTTGAGCTGGATGGAAGCCCTGGGAATGGTGCACTGTGAGGGTCTGTCTCTGAGCTTTTGGGGAATGCTGCCTGTTTTGGAAAATTCTGATCTATTTTCCTATGAGTTGGAGAGGTTAAATGCAGGCCCAGATTTCTTAGGGAAAAACTGAATTCCTGAAATCAATTGCATTAAAATTCCAATTACAATTGTAGCCACTCTTTCTTGAGAACAGGGACAGAGGTGTGTGTTGAGTATGACTGATGATTCTAATGGCCAAGACCTGAGTATTTCAACATCCCAGGCCCTGAAGAAGAGTCAAACTCAGAGCAGGAAGGAAGAAAATTGAGTCCTGCTCACTGCTAAGAGGCAGCAGGGAGGATGGGTGGACACAGAAACAATGCTATGGTCAGCACTGCCACCAAACTGTTCCTTTGACTCTTTCCTTCTTTTGCTCTTTTATTCTATTCCTTCTTCTTGTCCTCAGACCAAATTGTGCTGCCAACACCTTTGGGACAAAGCATTCAGTGATGGTAGGTGACTGGCATGGAGTAGGGGGTGTTCTCTGCAGCCCAGCCATGCTCCCAGGTGAGCTCTGGGACCCAGCATCATCCCAGGTCCATGGCACACTTGGACCAGCCCTGAGACAATGCTGGTCCAAGCCACACTTAGAGCCAGCATCACCTCAGATGACAACAGGACTCGTGTGAGGCAAAGTTGTGCTCTGAATGAAACTGGTGGAAAAAAATTTAGAATCCAAATACTGTTAAATGCCTCTAATATAGAAATGTAAGTTCTTTAAACCTGAAGGTTTAATTGATATTTTTTCTTCAAATAATGTACTAATGTCAAGTAATTTAAGCCATTTTACAGCAAAGGCAATTGAATAATTGCTAATGGCTTTCAGCTGAATGTATTTAAAGTCAGGCTACACATCTGAGCTGATTGAAAGACCAAGGGGCATTCCTTTCTCTTGAATTAGATAACAATGACAATTAGAAGCTGGGATTCAAAGGAAAGTTGGAATTTGAGTGTGAGTCTTGGCAAACTAAGAGGAAAAGAACTGACCTGATGAAGAAAAACTGTTGCCAACTATCCTGTGAGTGTTATCCTCTACAACTGTGCAATCCTGGAGTGATTGAGGAGAGAAAAATAAATAAAAAAAGTAAATCTGAGACTTTGCCATTAAATTTTTGAATTATCTAATGTGCATTAAGGGGTGAAATAAGAAGGGGTTTTTTCAGCCTGGTGCAAGATATCCTGGGCTGTGGCTGCACCTTTCATGCAGTGCCAGCCTGGAAAATGATCTGGATATGGGATGATGGGCACTTTGGCTGGAATATCCCTTGGGCTCATCGTGGCATGCTGAGCAGTGCAGACTGGCAGGGCAGCTCTGCCACAGGCTGTGTGTCTAGGGGTGGTCACAGCTCAGGAGAAATACTCCTAAATATTTGCACGGGTGTTCTCAGAGCAAATAAACCTCACACTTTTACAAAGAACAATTTATTGATACTGCAGACAAGCTGGAACTGCAGCCTCAAGTTGCTGTTGGGACAAGTCGTTGTTGTGTTTGTTTTCCTGCTGCTGGCTCAGGAATTTGCTGGCTTTGGGAGCTGGCAGGTGCCTGTCCTCACGTTGCTGCACGTGTGTCACCTGGCACTGAGCACTGCCACGTCTGCTGCCTGCCCTTGCTCCTGCTGTGGGGGCTCATCCTGCTGCTGGGGAAGGCATTCCAAATTTGCAGCAGGCAGATCCATGCACAGCAGCTCTAAAACTGCTCCACAGAATAATTTCAGGATGTAATTCCGTAATTCCAGCCTGGGGTCTGAGGGGTAGTTCAGGGTATTCATACCCACATCAGCTGCACTTGTCTCCTGAAGCTAGTGAAGATTTCAGCTTCAGTGACACCTTACAGTAGTGGCCTCCATGTCCCAGTGATGAAACTGGACAAATCTGTGCCTTTTGCTGTTCTCTGGGCTGGTCTTGCTCTGGTAGTTCTGGAGTCATGGGAGAAGGAAGACAGGAATTCCTCATTAGCTTTCTTCAAATAATAGAAAGTGGATTCCTTTGTCTCCTCCTTTTATGAATCCTTTTAGGGTAACTGGTTCTGGCTCTTCACTTTTTACCTCAGTGTTTGTTCTCTGTGCATCCTTCTTTGCCCTGTGCCCTCCAGGGATGGAGTGTCCTGTGGCAGAGTGGCACATCCCTGCTTGTCTCTGCCTTGCTCTCCTGGATGGAGTTTCACTGGAGTTTCAGCTGAGCCCTTCCCTGCCCCTTCTGCTGCTCTGGGTCCCTCTGTGCCCCGTGCAGAGCTGTGAGCACCTTCCAGCACTGTCTCTCTCAGCACTGAACTTCCATTGCTGCTGCTCTGTGTGCCTAGGGAGATAGTCCTGCCACTGGAACATAGCTTTGGAAGGTTTTAAACATCCTGGCCTGCCTTCTGCTGTAATCTTGCTCTTTCCTTCTGCCAGCCACCACATGTGGCATGTGGAGGTGTGATCTGTTAGCACAAACCTGCACTGAACTTTGTCAGCATCACCCAGGATGTGCTGTGGGCAGTTTTTCTGTGACTTGCAGGCCTAGGATACCTTTCTGGCAGTACAGTAGTGCTCATGAAGTGTTCTTGCAGCCTTCCATTGCAGCTCTCATGAGCTTTCCTTCTGCTTTATGGCTCCTGGCAGAAGATCCTTCCTCACTGGATCCCATCTGTTCAGTGTCCCAGTTGAAGCAACTTTTGTTCAGGTCTTCTTGCCTGCAGATTCCCTTCTGGATGCTCCTGTTCTCCATCAGATTTTGGCAGCCTTCATCCTGATGTCATTGGGGTGGCTCCTCATCTGAAGTCATGGCTACTCTTCATTTTTCTTTCCCTTGTCCTTTTACTTGCTCCCCAGGGCTCTCAAGGCGTGAGATAAGGAGAACCAAAGGGCAAACAAAGCTACCAGTGGACTTTTATCATCCTTTTTCCTTGGAAAAGGTGCTGGGTGTTGCCCTTTGCTGTTTTATTTGCTGTCACCCAACTTTCCCTGGCAGTCTGACATGGGAACAGTTAAGCAGTGTAAATAGCAAACAGGTTCACGTGCCTAAGCACTTCCAGATGCCCGAGCAGGTAATGCTTTGAAATATGTTTTAAATCAGTGCTGAGTTTTGGCCTGCAGGATAAATGCTGGCTGGTATGACACAAATAATACCAATCTTGAAAATTATCTCCAATTATCCCCACTGGTCGTAATGGTGGTAACAACTCAGGGACTGCCCCTCAGAGGGTGATTTCCTGCCAGGGTCCTGTAGAGCCCTGCAGTGACCATCACTGACTTGTACCTTGAATTACCATGACTCTGCTAATTGTCCCTGTTTCCTCAGGAGGTCTAAATACAAAACTAATTTTTAATTTATTCTTTGTTCATATATCCCTGATCAGCTCTGCTCAGTCTCTGTCCACCTGATCTGGTCCTAAGGAGCTGAGGGCTGCATGTTGAGCACTGCTTGTGCAGAGCTTTTTCCTTTGGTTGACTTTCCTCATGCAGGGATTTTGCAGCTGGTCCTGTAGCACAGAGGTGTTCTTTTCCCTCCTCTCCCTCTCATTACAAACCTCTTCTTTTGAGGAGGATGGTCCTTGATGATTTTTTGCTGCAAGAACAGCATTACAAAGCAGTAATAAATCAAGATCCTTACATATGTCCCTTACAACTCCTGTTTGTAGGCTCCAAACAGCTGAGATGGCTCCAGTACATTGAGGGACATAATTAGGACAGGTTATGTTTTGTGTCTTTTCAGGAAGAAAATTCTTGGTAATATCTCACACTTGAATATAGCTTGTAAATCAAAGCATATCAAACACCATATCAAACTGATACCAATGTGAAAATATTCTTTTTGCCTATGAAATGGTGGAGAGTGGGTGGAGGTGAAAACCTGGATTCCACTCCTGGATCCTTCAGGAGTACTTCTTGTCCTTTAGACATCTTGGCATCAAACCCTGACTCAAATCCAATGAGCTCATGAGAGACAATTTCTATAGAAATTCTCATTATCTACAGGCTCAAAAAATTCCTCTCTGTGTTTATTTTTTCCTTTTTTTTAAATAGTTTTTTTTTTCCCTGTGAAGGAGTATTTCATCTTCCACATGAGAGAAATTTATAGGCAAAAAATCTGAGGTCTGTGTGTGGGATAAACCAGTGAGCTGGACCATACACTCTAGTATTGCAAAGCAAAATCAAATTGTACTTCTAGTAACTGTTTACAAATGCTTGCTTCTTGGAAACTGTCTTCTGTATGTGAACAAGGAATTAACCTACCAGTTTAAAATTATTGTGAGAGTGATCGCTTTGCTTTGTGCTGAGTGATAACAAACATCCAACAGAATTTTAGAGCCTTTCCTTCCTCTGGCTGTTAACATCTAAAGTTTAATACTAAAATAAAACTTTAAATGAATTATTCTCTCTTAACTGCATTCTGCCTGCTCCCACTTTCTCCTGCAATAGCTGTAGGAGACCTTCCCTAATCTTTCCAATTAACTCGGTATTTCCTGCAAGGCTGACACTGAAGAGGGTAAGAAAGGAGTGTAAAGCGAGGAAAGACATCTGTCAACTATTGGAAATACTTTCCGTGTTAGAAATTGAAGGGAGCCCACACTGAAGCCAGATGATCTGAGGAGAACAATTGCAGCGTTGGCTTGACAAGAATGTGGGTGATTTGTTATAGCTGTCCTCGCAGTAGGCACCTGGTTGTCATGTTCATATGAGAATACCTTGGAGATATGCTAAACACATATCCTGTTCCAATCAGGAGTGCTGAAGGGCCAGAGCGGGCAAGGTTTGACTTGCATTTTCTGAAAGACATAAATTATAATTTGTTCCTAAATCTGCATCGTTTCAAATTCCTTCTCATTCCTCTCTGCAGTCCCATGACTATGTCAGAGCAAGCAATGAGAGTTTGTGTGTTGGGCAGACAACTAAAAATGTGTGTTTTACCAACTGTGAAGGCTCCTGGCTGACCCTTTTTGGGGGTAAGGCTGTGTGTGGAAGGGCTTTCGTGGTCTGGTTTTGACTGTGAGCTTTATATAATAGGTCAGCAGAGACCTGTTTTGATAATGCAGTAAAAATATGAAACACTTTCTGGAGAGGAGAGACCCAGTTTCTCAACTGATCTGACACAAACTTTTGGATTGTTGTTTGCTTGGTTACTTTTTGATTTACTCTGAAGTCTGAAAATGGCTCCATTGTAGCTTGAAAACGAGCTGGAACAGCTCCTGTTTGTGAGCCAGGACACGTTTTAATCAGGGAAAGGCACTGCAGATTTCCAGGGCTCTCCTACTTCTCAGCTCCTTGCCCAACCCAAAGTAAATTAATTCTAGATGCAGAGAGTAGAACTAGATTCATCCTTGTAAAAGAAAAAGCAAATTCACTGTGATAGTTTCTGCATCACTTGGTGTCCTCCTCCCTTCCCTGGTCTGATCAAAGCCCAGCTTGTCAGCAGTCCCTCCCCATCCCCATCTCAAAATGAAACCTATGAAACAGTTGAGTCATGGCCCCACTAGTCTGTCATTTCACTCTTTTGTTCTCCTGCATTTAATCTCCCTCATTGTGCCAGGCTCAAGGAAAACAGAGAAAACTTCTGTGAACAGCTGGATTAGTTTTAAGGGCAGAGAGTATCGCAAGATCAACAACTGGAAGTTTACATTTCATGAATCATAGGATTTACCAGTCACACTGGCAATGAGCCCAATAACTCTTATTCCAAAATGGCCTGCCAGTGGAGACATCAAGGGATGGGGACTGTTAGTAGCTCCTTTGTTATCTTTGTGCTTAGTCATGACACTTGAATTGGAGGAAATTAATCTCTGACACAAATTCACACCAGTCCTTCCTGAATTTGGCAGTGAAAGTTACTGTGTAGTGAGAAAATGAGAACTGTGGAGGTCACTGCTGCATGTTTAGGTCCACCAGATCAGCCTGTGCTCTGGATTTCATGCAAAAAGAACAGCCTTGCTTGAGGGTGCAAACTGATCCAGGTTTATCCCTGAAAGCACCACATCTCTGTAGCTGAGTCTTCCCCTGCTGGCTTGAACACAGAGGGACCTATTTAAAGTCAAAACCTTCTATAAAAACTGCTCAACATATTCTCCTTCAAAGGGTGAAACCTCTGTCATCTTCTGGGCATTCCTTTGAGCTGTCTCTCTCTCTCTATGGCATTCAAGAGTGATGGAGCCAGCAAGGACAAGAACTGGTGCAAGGCTTATGTCAATGTACTGTAGGTGATACTGAGCAGGGAATCTGCTCCAACCCGTGCCTGGACAGGGCTCCTGGTCCATCATGAGTGGCAGACCTGTCCAACTACATAATTTATCTCATAAATATTTCACTTCTTCCTTTGAGCGTTGCTTTCCTTCAGCCACAGTTGGTTATGCTGACCTGGACAGTTTGGTGGGACATTCTGGCCATCCCCACATCCAGCCCCTGCCTCCATCCTCAGGATTTAAACTCCTCCCTGCCTTGCACACCTCCCCAAGTCCAGCCTCATGACATATGTGCTATTTGCAGAAAATGTTTGTCAAGACCAGGTGGTTGAAAGCAAAAATGCCAACAGATCTGCCTTTTGTAACCGTGCAAGCAGCTTGTTAAAATTAGTCACAGGCTAAGCTGCAGTCCATCTGTGCTGTCAGCCTTCCAGAGAGCCCGATGGGAGCTGTGCTCCAACGCCCATCTGCAGGGCTGCACTAGTGGAATGACTGCTGCAGTCCTTCCCAAAGCCTCTTCCCCCTCCTCCAGTTCACAAACCTTTGCCCAAATTTAGCCACGAGCCTCCTTCGAAATGCATAAACACTTGTGTGTCCTGAGTTTCAGATACCGGCAGACAAAGCATCTCAAAACAAAACCTGGGAAATCTTGACACTGGTAGTTGCTTTAGAAGAATTTGTACTTGGCTGCTCTGAGAACTTTTTTATTTTTCACTTAATTGAGCAAAGACTGTGATTTCCAGGGTTCTTTGGGGAGTGAGTTACCTAGCTGTCACTGGAGGATTTACTAAATGCGTGCCCATCTCCTATTTTCTGCTTGTAAAACTGAAAATCAAAATTCCTCCCTGCTGTTGTACAGCTGTCTACAGGAAAACACTGAATCAGCTGGTAATTAATAGCTGTCCCTGGTGTTGAGCAGGAGCCATCTGCCCCCACTTTCTGTGCAGCACCCAGCACCAAGAACCTTTGGGAACTTCACTCCAGTGAACTCAGCATGTGGGGTCGAGATGGCAGAGCTGTGCCTCAAACCCTCCTCTTCCCCACTGGGGCTGCCTTTGATACAAGTCCAAAAATATGGCTTGGATTGGCTTCTTCAGACCCATCGTGCTTAACTGCTCTGTCAACATGCCCCTCTCTACAGACACATAAGCAGTTTGCATGTCTGTCCTGGAGCCAAGGGTCTTGTATTTCTTCCCATTCTAACTCTGAAGATTTTTCCTGACGTGCTGTAAACGATGCTGTCCTCGCTCTGTCCCGCATCCCCACTCCCACCTGCAGGCACCTGGCCCCAGCCTGCTCAGCTTGGGAATTGCTGCTCCTCCTCCTGAAGCACAGAAATGTGAGAGGTTTGTTCTCCCACCACCAAAACAGAGATTCTTGAGTTTGACCAAGATTTCTCCCACCACCACCACCACCACCACCACCAAACTTAACAGTCCATGCTGACTGGGGAAGAGGAGCACATTGCTCTGGCTTTGCCTGTTTCTGAGCACATTTGGTGCTGACTTCCAGGCATTTTGCACACAATTCCCTGCCTGTGTGAGAGCCCAGCGCTGTGCTGGAGGCCGTGAACACAGAACCTTTGTGCTGGGGTATTGTGCTTTTCCCGTGCGCACGCTCCGGGCTCGCACACGCCGTCTGGCCAGCCCTCCGAGCTGCCTCGCTCACATTCCACGCTTTCCTATGGAATTTGGATTCAAATGTGAAAATTCTCTGCCACACAATAAAAGTGGCATTTCCATGCCCTTTAGCACATCAGTCTTTTCTTGTGAATAGAGCCCCGAGTTCCTTGGCTTTTGCCGTATGGAACAATTGATCCCTTCAGTTCACTTGCCAACAGTAATCGGTTTCTTCTAGCTGTAAATTTTAGCCATTCTTTTTTTTTTTTCCTGCCCTTTTTGGGGGGCATAGGGGAGAATAAAATAATAAAAAGAGACAGCCATAAAGCAGGCAGCTGTTACTAGCCAGATCTTAGTCTGGGAAAGAAGCAAATCAAATATCAGCCTGGATCTTACCTGTTGTTCTTCGCCCACAGTTTTCAGGACAGGTTGCTCTACAATGGATTCCACTGCTAAGGTTCCTCCTTCCTCTGTAATGAATGGTCATGTGGAGTTTTCTTGTATTTTAACTAGAGGAATAACCAATTTGAAGTACCCTGTGGATTTTAGGATTGTTGATGAAAGTCAGGTAATAGAATATAAGTGGGCAAAGCAATAAGAAAACAATTTTTTTAGGATGGAATTTTTGTATTCATCACTTTCCTACCTGCTGTCATTATTTGTTTTCCTGTTCTCTGCCTTGCGTTGACAGGCTGTGCTTGGACATTTTAGCCAGGCTTTCCTCTTCTGTTCACTGCAGTATCTGGCCCAGGGCTCCTTGTTCTGGCTGATCACAGTGAGCTGCAGGTTTCATGCTGGGTGGCACTGGAGGGGCTCTCCAGATTACCACAGCATCCTAACACCAATCCCTGAAAAACCTCTCTCTCCTCTCCCGTCCTAGGGACCACATGTGTGTTTTTCTTTCCTTCTGTCTGCAGCTGAGGCAGAAAGGGATGGGAAATGCCAAAGAAAACAGTTCCCCTCTCCCCTCCAAAATGAGTGCTACAGAGTTTACTTTATAGGCTAAACCTAGAGTGTGTCTCGAGTAAGGGTTTATTGAAATTCATTTGTCCTGGAGGAAGATTTCCTATCCATATGGCCCAGTACAGCAGAGCTGTTTCACACTTCTCTGGTGGTTTACAGTAAACTGGGAACACCTGCCTCTGCTGGGCTTGGGAAGAGCTGTGCAGCTTAGAAATTGTTGATAAAATTGTTCTGTTAAGAGGATTTGATCTTACTGAGTTTCTTTCCTCTGCCTGCCCAGTGTTCCATGCTGCTGGTATCAAAGAAGGAGGGTGAGGGCCTCTGTTGTGACCATCTTATCAGAGGAAACACATGTCATTTAGAATCCAATCCCTTGGAATTGCAAAAGAAAACATTCTGCTGCTCTGGAAGGGAGCAACCTCCTACTTAAGACCAGCCTGTACCTCTGCAGCTGCTGCTGCCACTCCAGTGACAACCAGGGGACATTAACTAGATATGTGATGGAGCCTGGACATTCTGGGCAACCTGCAGACAACCAGAAAACTCTCCTGCAGAAAGAGCTGCTCTTTCTCCTGCAGCTGAGGATCTGCAGACATTTGCTTTCCCCCCAGCAGGACTCTGATTCCTACGAAGTTCTTCCAAAGCTGATGTCATCTGGGCAGAGTCCTGCCAGATTTTCTGACCTCTTTGACATGCTCCCAATATCCACATCCCCCTGGGACTCTGTGAGATGATGTGTGCCAAGGCCAAAGGCCGTGGGGCTGCTGGCCCTCAAGCAGGCACTTGCCTCACAGGCTGCCCCAGGAGAGCCAGCCCAAATATCCAGTTTCCCACCCCAGCCTGGCTAAATCACTCCCACTGAAACCACTTTATTTCCCTAATAACCCTCTATAACTACATTTTGATTTTGGAGAGGGTTTAGGTTCCTTTCCACCACCCCCACTGAGGACTGGAAAGAAATAGATGTATTTTAAAACCCCTCGCTTTGGCAGAACCAGCTCTTTCCAGGGCTGTCCCTGTTTGTACACCAGGTGCCAACATCCAACAGCAGTCAAACCACAATGTCACCTTGCTGCCATCAGTTCAGCATGAGACATTTAAAAAAAAAAATCTGGGGAAAATCAGGACCACCAAGGAGGTCTGTAGTCATATGTCATTAGACACTTTCTCTTGAGGAGTATCCATTTCAGTGCCTTGGTAACCACGGATCCTTTCTCCCACCTTAGACACTGTGCTGGTGTTTGTAGTAAAGCTGGATGCCCCAAGGACCCCCTGTGTGCCACCAGCCACACTGAAGAGGTGGATGGTACTGGAACACAAATGTGAGGCAGCTGGACCAGCAGGCATGGGGACAAGTCTGAAAAGCATTGCCTGAAGCTGGGCACATCCTGGAGGCATTGCATGCCAAAACATTTGGCATTTGTGTGGACATTTCATGCACTAAAGCAGAATTTGAGATGCTGTTTCAGAATCCTGTTCCAGATCTTGACAGTCTGGAGCCACCTGGGCTGAGTGATGGTTTTCCACCTTCAGGTGCATAAAATTTGGAGCATGGTCTTGAAAAAAGATGAGCTGGTTTTTTGTCCATGCCAGGTATCTGCCTGTGTGTGAGTCCTCTGACTTTGTGCAGGGTCTGGTTTGAGAAGAGACCTGCTCAGATGGATCACCAAAATGCTGCTGACACCCAGAGAAGATTAACAAACTCAGGGAAAGGCCAGAAATAATATATACAGTCCCTCCTCACATTCTTGTCATGAGCAGTCAAAATAAATAAATATACATAGCAGTCAGTCCACCACAACTGAACACAGTTGTATTATCTGCTCTATTTTCTGGTTTATTTGTTAAAGTAGAGCAGTGCACTTAATGCTCTGCACAGCTCAGAGCTGCTCTTTCACAGGCAGCAGAAATGCTTACGCATTCCAGTAGTTAAATGATGCAATATCCAGGTGGATATTTAATGGCCCATGACAAATCTGGAATGACACAGCAGACACCATAAATATCTTCACTTGAACAGATAGAACAAAACCTTTTTTATGAAGACTGTTCCAAATATTTTCCACGTGCTGGCCAAATTTTTAGAATACCCTTTAAGAACAGTCTGGGGAATCATCCCTGTCCTCCTTGCAGCTTGGTCCCTTCTGAGCTTTTCAGAATGTGGAGCCTGTGGTACTGCAAGGAATGGAGCCTTTTCCTATACAAGATAGTTCTTGGCGTTTCTTTACCCTCACAGAAAAACCTGCACAAGTTTATTCACGTGAATTTGCCCACTTTGTTCAGGGAAACTCCTCAGGTTTATGTGCCTTTATGGGTTTTTTCTTAATTCTGGAGGTTTCTTAAGCATGTGCCTGTGGGTAAGTGCTGTCTTGGCTGGGGCAATGGTTGCAGGATGTCAAGGCTGGCAGTCACCCGTGTCACCAGTGTCCCTCAGCAAGGGGATGTCCTGCAGGTATGAGGAAGACATGGACAGTGGCCAAACTGATGTCCCTGAGCACCTTCTCTGAGCCTTGTTTCCATCAGGCTCCATACAGGAGCTGCAGAGGAGCTGGCAAATCCTCAAAGAGAAGGAAACAGTTTTAAAATTAGGTTTTGGATATGTGGAGCTCTTGTGAACTGAAGCTGAAGTTGCTGAGTCATTAATTTTTCTGCTAAAGCATTTTAAAAGCCCTTAGGCTTCATTGTCATCCTTCATATTTGAGTGTATTTCAGAATTTTGAAAACAGAAAAGTTTTTTAAAAATAAGCTGGAGTTTATTTTTTTTAAAAAATAAACTCAAAAATTATGCAGATGATTTTATTTTGATTGAAGACAAACAATGTTATGTGTTGAGAGGAGAGTGCTTTCCTGAAACATTCCTTTTGGTTTTAGATTAATAGGTATATTTAACTTATTTTGTTTAATCACTTATTGACTTAAAAAAAAAATTGGTTTTCTTGACTCTGTTACTGAAACAGTCAGTGTCCTGGCATCCTCAGTTTGATGCTCAAATTATGAAGATCCTATCTCCAAGTGTGTGAAGCCCCCCAGTGCTGGCACAAACAGAAAACAATTGGGTTGTTGTCAAGTACATCTGAAAACTTGGACCTTACAAAGGCAAAAAAAGACTGTGAAGGGCAGAGCAGGGTGAGGGCTCACAATGACCATGCTGGCCACAATTGCCAGGGCAGAGCTGTGATGGTCCCAGGGACCTGCTAAAGGGATGGAAGTTGGTGAATCCCTGGAATACACCTTGAACAAAGGAAGGTTTTAGGAAGGTTTTGGCATTGCTTAACACAGGATTTGACCCCTTGACAGCCCACATTACTGATCCCAAACAGGCTATAAAGATCCAGAAGAATGTATTTACTGCTGCTGTCCTTGTTTATGGGCCTTTTTTGTGTACTTCTCTCCAAAACATTTAGAAAGCTGTAGGATTTCATGGCTGAGACCTGTGTGCTCGGAGGCAGCTGCTGAGTCCAGTGGAAACACCACTGTCCCTTAGAGACAATTTGGTATATTGTAGGTATATTTGGCCCTTTAGACAAACAGGTATTAATAAGTCTGTTAAATTCAGCAGCCCATGCTGGTATGAGGTACCTTGGAGCCATTTTTCGAGCCAGACAAGTCTGAAATGCAGCACACTCAGCTTAGTCAGCTATACAAAACTCCATGCCTGCACACACCTCCCCTCTCTAGAAACTCTCTATTTATTCTTTGAAATACTTCCTTTATTCATAAACAGTGAAGAACTTGTCAATTTGTCACGGTCTCTATGTGCCCTTCTCCTCCCTGCAGTTAAATCTTTGTTATAGGCTAACACAACTGATCTTTATCTGTTCTTAACTACTTACCCTTTCTGCTATTTTGCAGTCACTTTTACTGATACTGATGTTTATTTCTGTTTAATCTCTAGTGTCAAAGCCCTAGAAATCTCTCTTGGTCTTGAGTTATGGGATACTTGTCTCTACCACAAATTCATGGATGATGTAATCACAGCTGCATCTTGAAGTAGCTGGAAAATACCTCAGCAGTGTTCTGCAGACAGGACCACATTGCATTTGTCCTCCAAAAACCCACGTGCTCAGCCAGGCATCCATGGGAGACCCTCTCAGATGCACATGTGGACACAGGATCCCAGAATGGGTCAGGCTGGAAGGGACCACAGTGGGTTGCTGGATCCAACCTCTCGGCTCAAGCAGAGCTGTCCCAGAGCACAGGGCACAGGATTGCACCCAGACAGTGCTGGAATATCTTCAGAGAAATTGCTCCATCACTCAGGGTCTACTGGCTGCTCCAGCTGCTCCCCTGGGGTGCTGGGTTTGTCCCAGGAGTGGCTCTGTCCAATGGCAGATTCCCATTTGGAGAGATGGAGAAAATGTCCTGGCCACGGCTCAGCCTCCCCAGCAGCGATGTTTTCCTTCTCATGGCTTTGAGCTTGCAAACTCCTCTGTCCTCCAGCAGGCTTTAATGTTTCACTTTATTGTATGGAAATGTTTGTGTTGCTCTGTGAAACATTGATGATTCTCTTATTTTTTTTTTTTTTTGTTAAACGTAGACAAAGCAACCCTGTTTTCCATGAGCTCATTCCACGAAACACGAGACTTATTTCAAATGTTTTCCCCCCAAGACTTAGACTGTAGCAGATGCTTGCTTGGAAAATTTAAGCCTTGATAGTGGAATTTTGGCAACAGCAACTGAAAAACCGGTGTCTTGTCACTGAAAGCATCTGACAACCATAACCATTGAAAAGTGCAACATAAAATAAATGCAGGGAAATCATTTAGTGTGCAGGAGAGGCTATGAAGATGAATGAATGGGGAAGGATATCTTCAGGCATGTGTTTTTCTCCTTGACTTTGGACTGTGTACAGTCTCCCACTGGCCAGTGGGGCTGGGCACCACTGGGACAAGCCCAGCTGCAACCAAGCCATGCTCTTGTTGTTCAGGGAAGGGTTAGCAGAGCTCTCAGTGACGCACAGCCCCGACCTTGGCTTGGCCAGCATCCCGTGGGCTCCATCTCTGCCGGGGCAGCAGCCCTCGCCTCTCCTCTTCTTCCTTCCAAACAGCATTTCCCACAGAACCAGCCAGGCTGCAGATGTGGAGTTGTCCATGAGCAGGGGCTGCAGCAAGGGCAGGCTGGGCACTGGCAGAGGCTGACCCCAGCCAGGGGACACCTTTGGGGTGTGGTCTGACACTGACCTGCCCTATTGAAACACATCTAGGAGAGATGCTCAGACTTCCCAGGGTCCTCTGGACCAGCACCAGGACCTCAAGGGAGACTGGCTGGACCTAATTTAAGTTTGTTTTTTTTTTTTTTCTATTACCCCAGCTTCACTGATGGCTTCCTTTGCTCGTCTCCCTGTTTTCTTTTTCTCCCCTTTCCTCATTGGTAAGAGTGTGGCTCCTTCCCAGGACATGTCTGCCTGGCTGGGAAGACTTGAAGTTCCATTACTAAGGTCCATCATGCGTTTGTCAGGTCCAGTACACAATTCTCGCCTTGTATACCCAAAGTGCTAAATTGCACTTATTATACTGGACATTAAGAGAAAATTGCCAAACCAGTTGATGGATAATTGTGTTTCTTCTATTTTCCCATTTTATCTCCTGTAGAAAAGATCTGTTTGGTGAAAGGACCTCTGCATTTTTATCCCACTGTGATGGAGCTATGCTCTCATTACTCATTCAGTTTTTATCTTTTATGGCAATGAATTTAGGGGTTTTTTTTGGCCATGAACTCATTTATTCTGTCTTTGCCCTGATTTGCTCACATTTTCTTTTCCTTTACTTCCTGAAAGAACATGTTTTCCTACAAAAAAAATTCATGCATTTATCTTTAAGGCATTGTTTGTAAACCTCCAGCAGGCCTTTGTACTTAATCCAAAGGAGAAATCCCCAGGATCTCCAGGAGATGTTTGCAATCTGACCACAAAACAGGATTCTGTATCTGGTGGGTGTTAGGACCCTTCTGTGGGTCAGACCTGCCCTTAGCCCTGCCTTGTATTTGGGACTATGGAGCAGATGCTGAGAGAAAAAGCCTAAGGACAAAGCAAAAAGGTCCTGATACCACCCTCAGCATTATTCTGATGCACAGCAATCGATGACTTGGGGACTTCCCACAGCAGAGGTTGCCTGTTGGTATTTAATGTCCATGTCTCTAATCCCAGTTAAACACTGTGTTTAGTAACATTTGTCTGTGTGGTGGCTCACAAAGCCTTCTGTAAGTGGCTTTTTTATTTTCGTTAGCAAAATACTTTTGGGTTCCATAAAACTTTTCCCTTAAAAAAACAAACAGAACAAATCTTGGTAATCTATCAAATTTAGGGCTGTAAAAATCACAGCCATTCCCAAGCCAACCTCATTGTCTTGGGCTCAGCTCAGACTCTCCGAGAGTTTTGCTGCAGGAGTTTTCCTGCAGGGATCTCTGGGGGAACCATGCATGCCCCAAAAATGTGACTTCTCCATGCAGGAGTGATTCCACATGTGCAAAAGCTCCATGGAGTGGAGTCATTTCCGCAGCGCTTTGCTGGAATTTTTCCAAGAAAACAGATTTTTCCAGGTGATCTTTGTACTGCCTTGAGTTGAAGGTGCTTTTTTTTTTGCAATATTGTGGGTGTTCCTCGGGTGACCGTGCTGTTCATGACCCTGCCCAGGGACTGATCTCCTCCAGGGTTTGTCTGTGGCACCCTCGCTGCATCCTGACGATCCCAACTTCTTGTGCTGAAGAGAGGAGGACAGTGTTGGGCACTCTGCCCCTCCTGGTGTCTCCAGGGATATTCTTAGAGGAAAACAAAACCTTTTTCTGGGTTTGCCCCAGGTTGCTCTTTATAGCATTATTTTCCAGACTGGGATTATTTTCTCCTTGATGCATCAAGTGGCTTTCCTCTCCCAAGCAAAATCATAGGATTATTTAGGTTGGAAAACACCTCCAAGATTGAGTCCAACCATTAGTCTAACACTTCCTTCTGGTTTTGCCTCTTCCCCCTGCATCTTTTTTTTGCCCTTCAAGCAGTTTAGTTTCCAGGGTGAATTTTTGGAGTGTCTTCTCTGCTGTTTTAATTTATTGACAGATAACATCAGATAAGCCTGACCTTTACCACAGCCAAAATCTCTGTACACGTCTTCTGCCTTCCCCTGTGGTTCTGCTCACTTGTCTCAGCTTTTCTCATGGCTGTTGGTCTCCAAATGAGTGACTCCTTGGGATTGTCCCATAGCTAGAAACCCAGCCCCAGCCTCAAAGGCTGCCCATGAACATCTGGGAATCAGGCAAGGATCAGGATGCAGTCCTACTCATCTGTCTGAGCCCCGTGGGATTTGAATGGCCTCTGCATCTGTCTGTCCATCCCAGCTCAAATGCAGTGTGCAGCCAAATCTCTGCTCAGAGCACTTGGGCAAGAGCCTCTTTGAGGAATTTGCCTGGGTGCCTTGGCAGTGGTGGTTGTTTTCCACCCCGAAGCAAGCCATCAGGGCAACAGATGATGTTTACTTCATGTGACATAATACTCAAGTCAAATATTATTTAGTAGCGCTTGCTTTCATGTCTTGACAACTCTGAAAGTGCCTCTGTATGACAAAAAGCTGTCAAGCAACATTCTGCAGATTTGTCTTGTTTTGTGTGTGGAGAGAATATTTGTCTTTTCTTTGGCCAAGTCAGACCAATCCCAGCAGAGCCACATCAGGTCAGACTGAAGACATTTGCCTTCAGTTTTACTGGTGCAAGTTTATCACGTCCCTCAAAAGAGATTGGAAAGGGCTCTGGTGGGTTTCAAACTGGATCTAAGGTCTCCTAGTTTCTTGGTGAAGTGGGAGGGGTGTCAGGAAGAAACCTCAGATTATGACCAAAAATGTGTCAGTGCTTCCCAGCTGTGTTCAGATGTTTGGGCTGAGGTTCCTGCTCCTCCTGATATCCTTCCCTGGGCACCACTGCCCTGGTGCCAGGTCAGGACTGCAAAAATATCTGGTGCAGATGAGCACTAAGAGACACCATCACTTTCTTGCAGCAGTGGCTGGTTTATTAACCTCTGGTAAACCAAATTTTCACAATGAAACAACACATTTTAAGGACATGACTTGGCATCTTGCAATATCACAAGATGACTGAATTTACAGAGCCTTTTCCCCTAAAGGTTTGTGGATCCAACAAACCAAACACCCTGGCAATGTGGTAGCTGTGATGTAATGGATGTACTATTTAATTTTTATGGTGTGCTTAAACATATTTTACTGTCATGTTCACTGCAGCAAGCAAACATTATCTGTCTTAATGAAGATGTTTCTCTGGAGATGATATTCCAGGTGGCTGAGGCTGCCAGAGAGAAGTGTGTTCTTCACCCACAGATTTTCTCAATCAACAAGGTTCCTATGAACAAGGAGGAAATATACAAAAGATTTTGTTAAAATTTTTGTTGATAAGGGAAAATATTACTGTTAGCATGCCTTCTAGCAGCACCCAGAGGACCTGGCTGAGCTCAGGCTCTCTGCTCTGTGCCAAATGTTCTCCAAATCTCTGTGAGAAAGGCAATGCCCCATTTGCTGTTTGGTGTTTAGCAGAGGAGTCAGTGCATCTGAATTTATTTGGAGAGGTTGGTGTTAGCCCTCTGTTTTGAGGCTGCAGGGGTAAAGCACATCAAGGATAACTGGGGGATACTGGGATTGAGGGTTGTGTTTAGGATGTTTACAGGCTGTGCTAAGTGTTGGAAAGTAAAGTTGTATTGGTCCTAATTTAGCAGTGAAGGCTTGATAACTCCTGTGTAAAGAGCAAAGCTTTTTCCCTTCCCCACAACTGGCTGTGATGCTGCTGGGAGAAGTCCAAAATGCTGTTGATGGTTGAATGCCACAAAAATGTCATGAATATTCATTGGGATTTTCACATTAATTTGCCTGTGATCACACCCTTTGCATCCACTTTTCACTGATACCAAATCCATCAGGTTTTACTGGCAGCAGCAGGCAAGCATAGAAACCAGGGTGTCATTGCTATAAGTATTTGTAGAAACTGGGCTTTACTTTCCCATGCAGGGAAAAAGAGAAAAAAAAATAATCAGGAAATATTCAAGATATTGCTGAATAACAACTGCCAGGAAAATTGGCCTCTCAGAGTTGAAGTTGACTTTGTGATGTCTTCTGGAGTGCCAAGTACAAAAAGGGTAACAGCCACCAAGTAATAGCTCAGTCTTTGCCAAGCAGCATCCCTGTGCTTGTTAGGGTAGGGTGTCTCTGTCTTTTAATTGCCCACATAAAGCTTTCCCTTGGACACCTTAAGCATAACCCTCTGTGCAACTTGTCAGAATCCAAAATATCCAGAAGCGTTGCAAGCTGTAATTCAGTTTTAAAGTTGCAAAAAAATATCTGCTTGCTCTGGAGTCTCATCAAGCCCTCTCTGTTTTCCTCAGTGCTAACTGTGTGTGGCAGTTCAGGAAAATAAACTCCAGGCCATTAAAGTAGCCTTTGCTAAAAATATTGGACTGACAGAACCCATTTTATTACAATAAAGTCACTCTTACAGCCGATGCAGATCTGAAGTCACTAATGCTGGTGTGTTTGGAAGAAAGATGTTTGCTCTGCTTTATGGGTTTTATTGTTTTAAGATGATTGATGTTGCAAAAGGCTTTATCATGCTGTCAGCAATAAATGGGGAAAGGACACAGCACATCCAGAACCATGGAGCTGGTAGCTCAGTCTGGGTCTCCTGACTTGCAGCTGGGTTTCTCCTCTGCTTGGCTACCCCAATCTTCTCCAAATGCTGGACTCTTGTCAAAGCTCTGCTGTCAAAGCTCAGCAGCGAGCCAAAAGCCCACAGGAAGGACAGGGATGTCTATCAGCAGCTCTGCTGGGCTCTGCTCAGAGAGCTTCAAACCTTGGGGGATTTTCAAAAGGAGCATTTTCAAATCCAGATAGTGTCCCAGGCTCCGTTCAGGGCTTCTGCAGACCCCTTGGAGCTGATTTGACTTCACATTCTGATTGGAGACAGGCACACAGTTTAATCCAGAAAAGATGGAGACAGAAGGTTTTTAAAACAGAGTTTATAGAGCTCCCTACTGCTTTAATGCCGGGAGGGGAATTTTAAGGGGACAGAAGGTTGGGCGTCTCTTCCTGCTCTTCCCTCCCATCCTCCACAGCAGGGTGGGAGATGGGCTGTGCACACAGTAGGGGCAGTGCCTGGTGTGCCATTCCCTGGAGCCTGGTGTGCCCTTTCCCTCTAGTCTGGTGTGCCATTCCCTGGAGCCTGGTGTGCCATTCCCTGGAGCCTGGTGTGCAGGACCATCTGTGGCACACAGACCCCAGTGACCAGCCAGCAATGAGGGGCACCTCTTGCTTTGCTTCTCCCTGCCTGCTTTTATAGGGCAGCATTTTTCTGCCACTTTGGCAGCAAGACAAGCTTTGTCTGAACAGGCAGGAGGCAGCCTTTGTTGGCAGCTCTCTGTCTCCTTTCTTGTTTCCCCTGGTGCTTTGGCTCTTTCTCCCCTCTCTGTTTATTCCCTCAGGAGCCCAGACACCAGCAGAGCTGTTGAGACTCCAGCAAGGGTGCAACAGTCACAAACATGCCATTACATTTCTCTCAGCAGAGATAGAAACAGAGCAGATGCTGCATGCAGGGAGCTGCCCTGGGTTTGGGGACACTGGTGCACGTGCAGAGTCAGACCAATGCTGGCACCATTTGACCCACAGCTCAGCTCATTTCGATGCCACCAACAGTGGAGATCACTGTGTCAGCTTCTCACAATGCCAACCAGGACAGGCCAGGCTGGTGGGATGAAGCTCAGGAACAAACTGCAGTCCTCTTCTCTGTTGGAAAACTGCAGGGCTACTGTGGGAGCAAATCTGCCCTGAAAAGGAACATTTGTAAAGTGCCTTTAAATTCCTTGCTGTCTCTTTCTGCCTTTCCTGTCAGGGATCCAGATTTTAGATGCTGAAAGGAGAACAGGGGGTCTGGATACTCACAGATTTGACTAATTCAAGCAGGGTTTTGACTCCTCTCCCAGATAACTGGAAGCTGGAGGTGCAGTGGCATATTTCTGCCTCCTTCCTGTCGTAGCAGGAGATGAGGATGTTTGCTTCCTCACTACTCACCTGTAGACCTTGAGACCGTTCTTTGGATGACACAAGATGCCCCAAGAGCAAGAACTCTTTGTTGGCTTATGCCAGTCTAGGAGCTGCCTGTCCCACCTTCTTTTTGAGCTTTTGATATATTTATTTTTCTCCTTAAATGGAAGGGGGATGCTGGTGGGCTGAGTTCTGCCTTCAGAAACCTTCTCTCCTACAAGCCTGGGACAAACAATGACAGCTAAATCCCTTTGGTTTTTCAAAATGAGTTTTTTTGGCTTTGAAAGAGATTTTATGCACTTTTTTTATTTTCTTTTTTGTGATGGCAGGAGACAGGATTTAGAGTTTTTTTTCTGGTTCTTCATCCTTGAAGACTGTAACTTAAGCATTAGTTTTACCCAGGAAGCTTGGTGTTCCCTGTTAAAAAGAAGCACAAAATCAGTACTGACAAGAGGCTTCTCATTTGGCATCACCTGAGGGAATAGAACTGATGTGATTGTTAGATATATCCCCTCCAAGGCACTGACACCATGGGGCCAGCAGCCCTCACAGAGCTCTTGGACACAATGATCTCAAGGGTCTTTTCCAACCCTACTGATAATGATAATGAAGGATGCAGAGGAATTACACGTGTTTCTCAGGGAATAATACCTGTTGGTTTGTTTGGGATTTTTTTGAACCTCTATCCCTGTCTTCCATGGGAAAAAGCAAGATGCTTCTGTACTCAAACCAACAAATTTTTGGTCCTCTTGGTGGCACCCCAGCAGGACAGATCAGAACCTAAGCCTCCCTGCCAGGCATGCTGGAGCTCACACCCAGCCCTGGTGGCTCTGCCATCCATGGATGCATCACAGGGATGATTTTGAACCTTGGCTTCATAAAGACCTCATAAATCAGGAAAGCTGGACAGGACAGAACGCCCATCCAACCAATATGATTAATGCAACGTTCTCCCCTTTACTGGTGAGAAGATGGCAGTTTTTATACACTTCTATATAGTTTACAGTTTACAAAGGCAAGCTAACATTGTTTATCTTTGCCTTAAGGTGGTCAGACTTTTCACACTGCAGCTCTACTCTAATTCATGCTCGGATAGCTGATTACTTTGTAGTTAACATAATTTCTAACTGCATCAAAGGCTTCCAGGCCCCACCAAGGCCGCTTATCAGGTCCTAGTCTGAGTGGGTAGCTCAGTTCTCACTCCAGACATAATCATGCCCTCTCTCTCTCTCAGAAATTCTGTAACAGCTTCATCTGATGGAGCTGCCTGGCTCAGACTCCTCTGTGCTCATCCATGGGGAGTATTTGGGGCTGAGTCGATGTCCCACCCCATGAAGGATGGGTGAGAGCAAGGAGGGCCAGCTCCCCTTCCCCGTGGCCCAGCGCCTGCGGGCACGGCCAGTGGGGAGTCTGTCCTCCCCACAAACCACCTCTGAGCGTTCCCTGCGCTGGTCTGGGCTGGAGGCTTTGAAGAGCAGGACCACACAGGCAGCCCGGCCATCCGAGGGACTCTGCTAATGATCCGTGTCTGCCCGGCTGTCTGCCTACTGCTTGGCAGGAGCCACCCCTCAGCAAGGTGGGCTCAAGCACACAGCCCAAGCAGGACATGGCAAGGGCAAGCGACTTGTGCTGTAAATTCCCCTATAAATAGCTGAGGAATTACCTTTCTCTTTCTCTCAGGAAGATGTGCTTGGCTAAACAGGGAGCAGCACCGAGGGCTTGCTTTGTTTGTTGACACAGTTGGTCTCCATGCAGTCCGCAGGCTCTGCCAGGTTGGAAACCCCAGCAATATTTTGGTGACATGGAGTTACTAAGCTACTGTCAAACCTCCCTGGGAGAGCGAGCAGAACACCTCCCTGGGCACAGCACGCTTGCTTAACCCACCTCTTGTAGTTCTGAACCTGTTTTTCTTTTATGGCAGCACAGTGCAGTGGCTTTGTCTGGTCCTCCCTAGCTTCAGAGGCTGTTGGAATCAAGGTGCTCTTCCCTTCCTCCTGAAGATGCCAAGCTATAATGTTCCTCCCTAAAATGCCCATGTTGGAAGGTGGGACTGGGAGCTGGAGAAGGCTTTTCTTTAGGAAAACTCATCCCAGCCCAGTCCAGCTCCCAACCTGGCTGTGGTCATCCCACTGGGGGGGCTTTGCATAAGTCAAGAGAGCCGGGCTTGGCTGAGGGATGTTTTGTTTGTTCTCCTCTCCATGCTTTGACTTGGAGCCTTGGCAATGCCTGCAAAAATGCCTTGGGGTTAGAAAAGTCTGAAAATATGTTTGTTTCAAATATTTGGCTGTTTTTTTTCTAGGCAAGGTTCCCAGCACAGGTGTGAACTTTTTTGGGCACCAGTCGTAATACAAACAGTGAAGGAAGTGCTCCCAGATGCTCCCTGGATTACATAACATTCCAGCTCACTTTGGGCTTTTTTTTTTTACTTGGGGCCTTTGGCAATGTTTGTTTTATTCCTTATTTATACATCTATTACTTAAAAACACTCTTCATTCCCACCCTGCCCCAGTCCTAAGCCACATTTGGGGAGGCAGGAGAGGCTGTGGTCCCTTGGTGGCTTTGTGCCCCTTCCCTGGGGCTCTCTCCCCCAGAGCTCTTTGGCTGAGTCTGGCCCTTGCAGAACTACCCATTCAAAAAGGAAACATTTCTTTTTCAGCTCTGCAAAAAGGGTGAAATTCAATGAATTCCCATGCCGGTGTTTTGCCTGAATCAGTGGTGGGTGTATGGGATGGATTTCTCTTTAAAAATAAGGCAAAATGTACCTGGTTTGCTTTGTTTGTTTCCCTTCCTCCTCCCAGTTTGATGTAACAATTGAAGAGCTTGTTGAAATATGACTTTAAAAGTCAGACAAGCTTTTTCTTGACACGGAAGGGGTCCATGATGCTCCTGTCAAAACACAGCTCAAGTGAAGGGATGTGGCACTCCAAGTTAACTTCCTGTTTCTTTAGAAAATAGTAATGTAAAAAAAAAAATCCAATATGAGTTTTGGCAGCAGAGCAAATGGACACAAACAAGCAGAAAATGAGAAGGTTTGTAATACTTAAATAATCAAGTCTGCTGGAATTGCTGCAGGAAAAGAATCCAAAGAGGGTCGAGGGTTTCAGGGGAGCTTGTGATGCATTTGGAAAGTGCCTTTGTGGAACACAGACTGGTGATATAGGGATATTTAAGGTGCTCGAGGAGCAGGAGCTCTTGCTTCTTTTGTCTCATTAATTAATGAGAACATTTCCATATTTCAATAAAGAGCAGCAGGGAGCCCCAAGTTTTTCCCAACCATAATTAGTGCTGCCATCTCCATTTCCTCTGTTGCTCCCTCAGCTCACAGTGGTAGAAGCAGCTGAGCAGACAGCACGGCCCAAGGAAATTGGGAACCTCCTTTCCCCTGCAGCTCCATTTACCCAGGAACCACTTCAGCCAAGCCAAGGTCTCATGAGCAGCTTCACTGCCTGGAGGAAAATTTTACTGGTTCAGGAGAAGTGATCCCGGACCTTAGGGTAGGAATTAAGTCTGGGCATTCTCCTGGGGTGGGGTGGGGGGGGGGGGGTTGGCTACATGAGGTTATAATTTTTGCCATAGAAATTAGTGAGGTTAAAGAAATCAGCAAAGCCAATCAAGCTACCTAAAAATTTTTAAATGGGAGAGGATAAAATTCAAAAGCTCCATATTTTCTCAAAATGTCAATATGTATTTCCCCTTATTTTTGCATCAATGAGGCCTCAGACAAGAGCCTGTGGGCAGAACTCTCCCTTTAAAAGAGTTGTATAAAAAAAGGTATATTTTCCTGGCAACATTTTCCTCCTCATTTTGCCCCAATTCATTTAGTTCAGTCTGAAAGACTGGAAGAAACCCCAAACCCTCAAAACATCCCGATGTCCTCTGAGCCCCACACCTCTAGCTGTTGGCTTTGTCTGCCTCTCTTGCTTTTCAAATGAGACCTATTTTTTAATGGCACTCATGGGCTAGAGAGGGTATGGTGGGTGGGGAGAGGGAGCTGCTAATCTGCTGGAAAGGAGATTTCCTGGAACATCTCTAATGCAATCAACTCGCCAGCACAATGCAAGGCAGGGACTGCAGTGGGAACAACACACTTCAATGGAAAAGTCGGGGGGAGAAATGCAAAATATCCCTGCTGTGGCAGCTCCCTTTGGCCTCACCCTGCTCTGCTAAGAGGCTGCGTGGCCCAGGGTCAGGTTCAAGGTGCTCCAGGCTCCTTTCAGTCCTCAAAGGTGGGCCATGCTTCACTCTCTGCAGTGGGGCATGGGTTTGGCTGTGCTTTCCAGTGTCTTGCTTTGATCCACCCTCAAGGCTGCTGGGAATACCCAACCATTTTACAGATTTCAGGAACTGAGGCAGCACCAGAAAAAGTGGGGAAAGCCAGGCCACAGTTTTCAACCCCTCCTCTCAATGCCTTCTGCTGCTCTTTGGAGATGAACCATAGGACTCTTTTCCTTCTCAAAGGGTTTTGAGATCTTACTAAATGCTCCTTTGAAAAAGAACCATTTATAGCTCTTAGCATCATTTCCTTGTTGAAGCGTGACCCAGAAGTTGTAAGTACTCACATTCTCTATCTGTACTTCATTTCAACTTCAATAATAATTCCTGCTTTTAATTTGATGCTGATTGATCGTGAAACTGCGTGGAAGCCACATGGCACAGTGTGCACAGTTTTACGCCATTCCCATTTTCTAGCAATCATGTAAAATTATTTATGTAGCTACAAACATGCTTAAGGGACAAAGAGTGGCATTTGTTTTGATTATCTTATTAATGCTTTATTAAATCAAGAGAAATCACAGTGAATGGGGGACAGACCAAATGTGTACAAACACGACTACCCAAATTCATGAGGGCCAGCAAGCAGGAAGGAAGGAGGGGCACCCGATAGGGCTCTACACATCTACTTTCCAAAAAAGTAGATATTATCTTTGCCAACAAGGCCTGAGAAACTCTTACTGAAGACAAAAGTCAATTTGCTTTGGCTTGCCCATTTCTGAATGCAGTGGGCACAGTTGGCAATGGTTTGGGCAGGTTGGTGCCCCATGGGCTGGAGAACATTTGGGGATGGGGTGGGCAAGGAGGAGCCCACAGGTGCTGCCCCATCAGCCTTCATCCAGCTGAAACTCAGAGCCTTCCTGACCCTGAGCCTGTGGCATTGTGCCAGATGGAGGTGCCAGGTGCCACCTGGGCTCTGCCTGTGCAGGGCTGCCCTGGGAGCTGCTGCCTGGTCCAGGCTGTGATTCCTGCCTGGCACAGAGCAGTGCTGCCAGCTGCCCCTGGCCTGGGGCACAGCTGCAGTTCCTGCTCTGGCAGTGCTGCACCCAAACCAGGCTGGAAGCTCACAAGGGGCACGGTGCCTTTTGGCCAGCTGCGCTCAAAATCAGGAATTCTGAGTTTCCTCAAAATCTGACAAAGGAGGGAGTCACCTCCTGCTGAAACAGATGGAAATAAATGACTGCTCCCATAGCAATGAGCTGGGGCTGCAACCCAGCCCCTCTGAAACAAAACCTGTCCTTTTTTCTCTCTGCACTATGAACGCAGAAGCCACAGGTGCTTAATATGCATGGCCCAGTTTAATCCTGTTCAAAGCGTAAAATAAAACGGCAAAAGAGGCAGTAAATCATGACAAATACCAATATTCATCGTAATCTCATTCCTGGCAGTGTCTGGAGCCTTTTACCATAGCCAGGCATCTCAGAAGAGCAATTCATATTTAAAAGATTAATTTCTTAAAGGTAAAATGTATATTCAAGACAAAAGGGGAGAAATCTGGGCTGGAAGCCTCATTCAGACTAGGGTCAAGGTATATAAATATGGTTTCAGTATGAGGTTTGCAAGGATGTTTTAGGGATATAGTGCTCAGTTCCTGTTTACTTCTAAAGCTGTTGATCACTCACATCCTGCAAGCAGCATTTTCCTTTTTGGATAAATGCTGCTCGATTTAGCTATTGAAACAAAGATAATTTTCTTCATGAAGGAGATTGAGTTGGTAAAAATGAGAATATATTCCTTTCTAATAACTGTAACACCAGTTAGTCAGTTTAAAATGCAGTAAACTTTAAATAACCCCACTATTAGTTTCATACTTTTTTCCAATAAGACCCCATACCTCCTTGCCAAGGATAATGATTAATCCAATAGTGAATTGGCAGTTGCAGGCATAAAGTGGGACAAGACAATTACAAGAGCCTGTCACTAGTAAAAGTGCTCCAATCTGCTACAGATATTAAAATTATCTCCTGCCCTACTGAGAAATTAATAGTTACTGACTGTTTTGCCCTGAGGAATGATTTTCTCAATGACACAGAATTTTTACCCAATCTCAAATATGAAATGGTGCACACACACACACACACACACACACACACACATATATATACATATTGCACATTTCTCATCATTACATCCACTGTTTTCTTCTAACATCTCAGATTTAAAAGAAAAAAATTAAAACAAAACACCAGCTTTGCCAGAAAAACCTTTTCAGTTGCACTTTGCCACCAGGGCAACTTTCAGCTGTGCAGCAGTAGGAAAGACTTTACCTGCAGGAGAAATTTATTACAGCCTTTCTAAGAGGCTTTTAAAGTCAAGAAAACTCCAGGAAGAGTAAGGAATTCTTAGTGGGATGAGCAGGATGCCCAGTGCACACCTGTGAGCACTGACTCGAGGCTATGGATGTCAGCTTAGGGGGCTTTATCTGCAACCAACAACTGCACTGGTATTGAAGCATTCCTTCATGCTGCTGTCAGCAGCCTGTTCTCCCTGGTCTTCTGTCACCAGGTCCAGCTTTTGCTGAAGGCAGCATTTGCCTGCCACTCTGTGCTTCATGCACAGGTGATTATTTACAATTCCAGGAGTGATTTCTCTCCTTGCAGAAGTGGGCAGGACACCTTCCCTGCCCCCTGCTATTTTTCCTTTAAGACAAAGCAAAAGCCCAAGCAGGGAATTCAGAGAATGTTTTTTCTTCCAACTAAGGAAATCTCAGGGGCTTCTTCTGAGCCTCTGGTGAGTGCCCTGGGCCTGGCTGCAATGTGCAGCGTTTCACACTGGCTCAGCCCTGTCACTGGAAAATGTGCCCCAACCTCTCAGGCAGCAGCTGGGGAGCAGCTGGGATGGGCCATGCTGGGCTGAGACTCAGAGCCAGAGCAAGATTTTCTATATTATATTATATTATTTTCTATATTATAAGTGGGGGATTTTTTTTTTTTTTTTGGATGCATATTGAAGGTGAACTTCCTGCTTGTGTGCTCCTTTTCCTGCAGGAAAACAACTCATGGGTAGAATTGTTGCTCCTACTCTCTGCACCCCTGAACAAAGAGGGTCTGGGCAGAAATCTAGCCCACAGTCAGTGTTGCAATGACACAAAGCATCACCCTGCCAGGTGTGATGGAAAAAACCCTTGTCATCCTGCTGGGCCGATGCTTTCCTGGTCCCCTGTCACTCAAAGTGCTCACTGGAAAAAAGCCATTTTTAGCCTGCATTTCCCACTGACATTTCCCTGCATTTCCCTCTGCTACAAGCTGGATGTTAGTTTGGTTTTCACATGCAGTGTTTAGGAATGGGTGTGTGATGTCTCCTGACTGTCACCACATCTCTGGCTCTCCCTGTGTGGCCCCGATGCTCCTCCTGCAGCTTTGTTCCTGGGGCAGCCTGAGTCACCCTGGGAGAGACACACAGAGACTCAGCCAAAATGGCCCAGAGCTGGTTCAGAACCTCTGACATGTCATATTTATTTATGGAAAAATAAATTTCTCCTCTTTCTGCAAGAAAATTCAGTGTTTCCACATGAAATTTAGATTGACTTTATGAGTACCTAAGCTGAAATCTCCCAACATAAACACAGTGAATTCTTCATATAAATCCACAGCAATTTATTTGACTTAAGCCACAGGAAAACTAGCAGAATTTAGCTTATATATAGATTTTTTTTACCATATCAGAGAGAGACAGAAATAGATTTTAATTATTTTTAAAAGAGAAATGGTTAATACCAGAATTGATTGAAGTATTTGCTTTCTGGTAGGAGCAAGGAGTCTTTTGAGGTCTCTTAGGCAAGCTTCAAAAACACCTAAAAGTTGCATGATCGAATTGTTTTCAATTATTCATTTGTTTTCAATATCTGAAGGTCATACAACAGGCTGTGATGGGGAATGCAGCTGTCATTAAAAATTTACTTACTTTTTGTACTCCAATTAAATTTACAGATAATAGCAGATAAAAACAACCATGTGATTGCTTTCCTGATGAGGGCACTGATTTATTGATACTGGACTTGGCTTCAGCGTGCTCACACCAGGGATGAGTTTGTCTGTGAGAGTTTGCTTCCATTTTAGGAAGAAAAAAATGGACAGCTATAAAAGCAGCAGGATGTGATGCTGTCCTTGGTGAGGATTCTCCAGGCAGCATGGCACACACCATGGCATGTCCCATGCCCTCTGAAGACATGGCCAGCCAGTGCTGGAATGTTAAATTAGGGATTCAGTCCCTTCTCATCCTTCTGCAGTCAGTGAAAGAGGAGGCACGTCTGGGTCTCTGATGGGAATGGAGGAGCTGCCTTCAGAGTCCAAACACTGAACATGGGGATTTTCCCACATTGAAAGGCAGATCTTCCCAAGAAATCACCCACCATTCAGTTTTCTAGACCTGGAGGTTGGTGTTTTAATAGTTCACTGAGTAGTCAGTAAGACAAAGTTATAGAAATTGTGCTTTTGGAAATCTAGCCGTGGAATTCTGGCATTTGCACAGAAGGAAGAGGAGATGCTGCAGTGAACTGATGCATCCTGCACATACCCAACAGACTGACTTACAGGCCAGTAGTACCCAGGAAAACTGCAGAAATAATTGGGATATGCAGCAATAATGCAACCTTTTGTCCTATGTGACCTAAACAAGAAATGAGACCCAGCCTTGTGGTCCAGCTTTTCCTACCTGAGCCAGGGCTGAATTTACAGAGGATGTGCTCAGCTACAGCCACCTGAGAGATTCTTTCACAGAAAACTGGACTGCTACACAAAGGCAAACTCTCTAGCAATGACTCATCTGATAAATCTGATTTATACTCAATATATGTGCATAGGTCTCTGGACAAATAGAGAGAAACCCAAATGCAAAAAACCCCAAAACAATAAAGATTGCATTTGGAAGCAACTGTAAAAGAAGAAAATGTCACAGTTTATGAAAAAAGATCAAGGGGAGGGAGCTTTGTCTAGAAATAAAACAAGGAATTCATTCTTGTGCCGATGTCTCCAGAGTCAGGATTTCCCAGAAAAACCAAGCAATTTTAAATGGAAGTGGATCAGACCAAAGATAGCTTCACTCTCATGCCTAAGGCTCTCTTCTTCTAAGTGGTTCTCCATCTCTTCTTGTGGTATAATTGGTTTTGTCTCTCTTAAAACAGTATTTCAGCTTACCAGTAATATTAGGGAGCGATTTGAAGCACTGGATCAAAGGGATCCTTTTACTGTGAGATTTCTTGTGTGCAGCAGTCTCCCCCCACCCACAGCCTCTGCTCTGAGAGGGAACTCAGCACCTGTGGGAGGTAAAGAAATCAGAAACAATAGGTAATTTGGTAAGTGTTCACTAAAAAGTGGTTGTCTAGTTTGGTTAAGAATTCCAGAACTGACGCAAATCTGCGTAGGATTGGTAACAGGACAGGCAAATGATGGCAGGATTTATACAGATAACAAGACCCCATTAATTCAGGAGGTTGGATCATTCTCACTGGCCTAAGCTTTCATCCCCTTTTTAAACTGCTACTGCAATGTGCTCTGTAGAAGCTTTGAATTTCATGAGACATCAAAGATGTTATCACCATGGTGCTCCCAGAAAGACTGATGGTACAGGCTCACTGTCATCACACTGTCATCCTCCCAAAGTGGCTGGATTGCAATAAATTACACTCTGGTCTGAGGAAAGGCTTCTATGGGCTCTTCTGAGGACAAACTCCTGCTGTAAGCCTGTAAAATGACTAAGATGGATGAGGAGGGCTTAGATTTGAACTCATCTTTAGGTCCTCCTCATGCCTGTAAGCCTGACTGATACAACTACGTGCAATGAGTGAGAACATTGGGTCTAAATTATAAAAACAGCTGCAGCAGAAGGTGGCTCTTAAATCTTCCCTGGATATCTGTGTACGTGTGCCTGCAGCAGTCAGCTCCATCTTCCTGCTCAGCATCCTTCCAGACAAAGCTTAGGGAACTATTTGCCTCAGATTTGAGTGGAATTTGATGAGTAATTTCAGCCAAGCTTTAGTGAATTTTGTAAGGATTTTAAGGGCCTGCTACTACATTTTTAAGCAAGAAACATCTTGTTATTTGCTATTTTTCATCAGTATGTGATGCACTGAGTGGAGCAATGGGCCATTTTGACTTTTTGGTATTTTTCATACATGGCAGTGCCCAAGTTAAATATACTCATCCCAAATTGTCATTATAGAATACCACAGTAAGTACTGTTGTAGCCATGAGGAAAACCTTCAGCTGGTAGGAATAAGGGTTAAAGAAATATGAGCACTGAACAAAGAAGAGATCCAGACCACAGCTGAGATGAAATCTGGGGTACTGTGGGTTTGGGATCTGTCCTTACCACGACAATTGGATGTCCTCATGGAGCTGAACAATGTCTGGGAAAGTCTATTGGGATTGTCTTTTCATTTCCATACGATTTTTTCTGCACCCTGTTTTCTGCATATCACTGCCTTGCAAACTCACAAAGTCCCTGTGCCCCACTGAACTCAGCTGACACAAAACCAGTGCAGCATCCTGAAGTTCAGTGCAAGATTTGCCTGGGAAGGAAAGTGCTCAACTTGGTTATTATACAGACATAAGCAAGAGAGGGTTAAGGATTCTCCCTCTGCAGATAGAATATTGCTATGGGCTTTCTGAAATGAAAATAACTTCTGGAATGCATTATTTCTCTTTTTTCTGCTGATAAGAATTGTAATACAGGGAATATTTTGTTATCCACAGAATGTTTAATTTCCCGTATAGACAGGATGTTGCATTTTTGCATTTTTTTCTTGGATATTCCCAGAAGCAGCCTGAGATCTAGATGCTTGCTAGTGTAAAAAAGAAAAAGAAAAGAAAAAAAAAAAAGCAGTTTTGTTTTTTCTCCACAGATTTTTTGTGAGGTGAAAAGTTAAAAACAGCCTTTAGGGAAAGGACAGTTGTAAAGAGGCCAGCCTACAAGCATAAGTGCTAGAAGCTAATTGAAAGGCACAATTACTTTTAAAATCCCCTTTATCTTACTGTAATGTTAACATTAGTATAATTTTTTTTCCCTTTCTGGGAGGCAATGTCATAGCAGGTTGATATTGGTGTGATTAGATAAATGTTACTCTTACATGTGCACCGCCTCAGAGGCTTGTGTGTGTACATTTTTAATGACTGAGGTCTCCTTCCTATTAGAAAATATCCTTTTACACCTTTAGCTAATGTAAAAGGGCACAGCAAAAGTATCCCATGCTGGGAAGTGCCGTTAAAAGTATTCAAAAAAGCTGGAATTTATCAAAATTTCAAAAAGCTGGAATGAGCATATCTAAATGGGGAGTGTAGTTGGTGCAAGGGAAAACCTTTTTGACAGAAAAATGGGAAAACCTTTTTCCCATTTCCATAGTAAAATGGAAAAACATTCTGCTGGACAAAAAATTCAGACTTGGTTTCAATTAGCGAACTGTAAAATTTCCCAGAATTTTTGGCTGGTGTCAGATTTCAATTTTTTGGCCTCAGTATTTTAAGTAGGTATGAATTTGTTCATGGAACAAATCTCCCTGAGTTCAGCAGCAGCAGCACATCTCCTGCAGATCCTTTCATGCATGGGAACAGTATCCAAAGGAACCAAATCCAAGCCACTTGTACACAGGTACAGGGCAGCACTAGGAGGTGAACACTGTTAAACCAAGCACCCAAATTTCTTCTTCCACATAATCCCTCCCTGTGCATCCAGAATAACTCTGTTCTCATGTGAAAGAGAACAGGAATCTATCTGGGAAGCTGATACTGAGTTTTCAAAATTTTTTTTTTTCCTGCTACTGCAGTTGTCCAGTTACTGTTTTAACAGGAAGGTGTTTAATCAACTCCAAAGGCACAGAAACGAGCTGGTGATTTCCAGAAGGAGAAAATGTCGGGCTGATTACAGTGTTTCTTTCTCAGGATGGAGTAGACAATGCAAAGCGTGTGATAACACGCTGGAGGCAGCAGCAGCAGCCCTGTGAATGAATGGCACATTTCCTATCACGGCTCTCGCAGTCCAGGCTGATAAGGAATGTCTGCTGCTGCAGAGCGTGTTTGTGCGAGATCCTTGGATACACCTTTGGAAAACCTCAGTCTCCTCCCAGGCCACAAGAACGTGAGGAGTTCATAGAAAGGGAGAAGTTCCCTCTGAATTTTTAGGCTTGTAAACTTGCCGGTCTATTTACTTTCATTTTTAATATTGGATAGCTGTGTTCTCCAGCTCAGACGATGGCAGGATGACAAGAAGAAAGAGGATATTTCCCTTAAGTTTTGACCCAGAGAAGTGAAATGTTTGGTCTCCAAGTGGGTACAATGTCTTTTTTGTGCTTTAAAATTTGATTGACACTGGCAAAAGGGACATATTATGCACACAGCATATGTAGCCCTTCATATCCTGTTAGATGTGTGACTTGAAGTTGTTAATCTCACGCATTTCCTATGCTCAGCACTGTGTGCCAAGATGATCAGAAATAGCCAGGGATTTGGGATGCCTCAGCTATTGGGTGTCCAGCTGAAGAAACTTCTAAAGGTCTTGGTTTTCAGAAAGCTTTGAATATCCATCCTCTGAAATTGGGCTTGTAAAATGTCTGGATCCCATCCTTGGAGGTCTTTTTGGAACAGACTCTTTCATTGTTGCAGGTTGTGTTTGGTGGAAGATCACTGGCATCCTCAGATGCTCTTCCAGAGTCATGCTCCATGAGGGGAGAGGGGCTGAGCTCCAAATATTACCTGGTGTACTGTGATGTACTGGAATTGTACTTGGCTGGAGTGTGAAAAGGGCAGAATTGCCCCTTGAGATAAAATCTGTGATCGTTAAATATAAAACAAGGAAAAAAGTACCTTCCTGAGATAGCCCAGCCTTATCTTCAATGGATTGTCAAAGCTGTGATTGACCTTCATGCTATGAGGTTTAGAGACAGAGGAGTGATGCCTCTGCTGTGCATTAAATTTGCAGACATCAAGTTTAATAGAAATGTTAAGTTTGTCTTTTTCTAGCTGGTGTTCTTCAACATCATCTCCTATCCTATCCTATCCTATCCTATCCTATCCTATCCTATCCTATCCTATCCTATCCTATCCTATCCTATCCTATCCTATCCTATCCTATCCTATCCCTGTCCTCTCTGCAGCCTCCCAGCAGCCTCTAGAAGTGCTGGTTTCATAGATGAACTCAAAGGTTAAAAACACCAGAGAACAAACAATAGGAGGAACAGAACCGGCGTGAACCAGCTTGTCTCAGCGGTACAAAGCTGAATAATACCTGGGTAAACACAGCAGAAATGGCTATTGACAAACCAGCCCCTCAAGAACAGTGACTGCTGAAATGCTGGGGCCTGCCAGAGTCCAGCAGTGCCAAATATGATGAGCCACATGTGTTTGAGAGTGAAGACGTGGGGAGAGATATCGATTACATCCCGGATGCTGCAGTGTCCCACAGTCACACCTCTGCTATCTGCAGTGCTGTGTGTATAGCACACAGTTACTCACACTTAATCTGGGGAACAAATATGTCAAGGGACAGCCAGTTTTCATCTCTCTGCTTCTAATGCTTCCTTCATTCTTTTAAAAAGACAATAATGCAAAATAATAACAATAAAATCTGCTCTTCAGGATGTTGGCAGGTTCAAAAGATAATCCTTCACACCTTTTGGCTTTAAATAAATCACCTTTTGTGTAGAGAAAAAGTCAGCCTAGCCTCTTTTTCTGCTTTGAGGAACCAACCCACTGCAGTACCTCCCAGATATGTAAATGCCCTGGCCACCCTGCAAACACATTTCTCAACTGGGCTGGGGGATAACACATTTCTTTCCACCTCAAGGACCAAGAGAATAAGGTTTGTTCATTCTGCATCACCTCAAGTAACCAAACCCTTAACGCTTTGCAAACCTTTTGTGAAGGCAGAGCAAGGATGCTTGTTCATGCCAGCAGCCACTGCTGGGTTTGCTTACAGAGTTGTGCAGTTTGCCTTCATGAGCTCATATAACATGGAAGCCTTGCATTTTTCCTTTCCATATTCTGTTTCCAGACTTTCCACTGTCCTCCTCCCCCTGAAAGCTGCCTTGCAGGTAGGGTTACTCACGGAAGTTAGGGGTGCTCATTACTTCAGGCTGGGGATGCACAGTTGGCAGCAATTGCTGCTGTGAATATTGAATGTGCAACATGAGTTGGGTCCTGAGCCCTGTGGAGAGCCTGGACTCCTCTCCCAGTTGGGGAAAAATCTGAAATGGAAAAATCTGGGGATTTTTCCCCACTGGGGGAAAAATCTGAAATGTTACAAGTCTCTGCAGGTATTTAAAAGAAGTGTGAACACTTCTTAAGGGACATCTTTAATGGTGAGCTTGTCTGTGTCAGGTTGGACTTGATGATCTCAAGGGTCTTTTCCAACCCCACTGATAATGATAATGAAAGATGCAGAGGAATTACATGCATTTATCAGGGAACAATACCTGTTGGTTTGTTTGGGATTTTTTTAAACCTCTATCCCTCTCTTCCATGGGAAAAAGCAAGATGCTTCTGTACTCAAACCAGCAAATTTTTGGTCCTGGGAAGATATGTTTCATGATGATGACAGTCACAGCTCTGAATAAGGGTCTTGGTAGGAGAAGCAGGAAAATGGGAGAAGGCTCTGTCTTAGTCCAGCTGGGGTTTCTGAAAGATGATTTCGTGACCACCCTTGTGCCAGAATCAGCCAAAAGAACAAGTCATGTTTATGCTTTATGCAGACCATATGCCACCAATTTTTTTCATTGAAACAGCCAAAATCCTGGCTAGATGGAAGTGTGTGGATAATGAATTTTACCATCACCAATGCTTCATGTCTACATGCCTTTGAAAGCAACTCCTCTAAAGATTTATTTAAACTTGCTCTTACTCCCTGCTTGAGTTTTGGCTCAGGTCTGCACTGAATTGCAATTGATTTTACTTTTAAACATAGTATCAGTTATTTTAAAAAACCCCCTTTGTCCTCCACCAAAATAAAAAAAAACAACTCTTCCTTGAAAAAATGAGATATTTATTCTCCTGCTCTTGTGCGAATTCGCGTCTGTTTCCTTCCAACTCCTCACTTCTGGCCAGCTGCAATTCACTTTCTCTGCTGGGATGGGGTGGAAGGGAGGCTCTTCAGTGGGACATTTTTAAGCAGTTGTTTGCAAGCCCACCGTTAAAAGCTCGTCTTCCTCCTGCTGCTGAGATTGTCCTGTGGAGCCGTGTCCCCTTTCAGGGCTCAGCCGTGGCTGCGTGGCTGCAAATCTCATCTTCTCGCCCGCCTGGGGGGTAAACCATTTGCCCTGTGACCTCCAACTGATCCAAAACCTCCATCAATCCTTCTGCAAAGTTTCACTGGAATCAGGGCTTCCAAATGACCCTTTGCATAGTTCCTAAAAGGAAAAGGAAAAAGACAATAACCCACTCAAAAAACCACCCCCAGCCCTGTGCTGTTTTCTGTTGTTTTAGCAGAAACCAAACATAAGTCATAAAAACACAGGCAAGAAAAATAGAGCACGCTGGCTGCCAGAAAAACAAATCGTAACAGAACATAGAGGGGCCTCTCACAGGGAGGAGGCAGGGAAGAAACACCTGTGATTTCCATTGAAAATCCCCTGATATCTGCATTCCCCCCATTCTGCTCCAATGAACGTTCTCCTTGCTCTATCTCTGACCCCGGAGCAAGGTCCTGATGCAGAGAGGTCCCTCCTTGCTGGGCTGCTCGGGCCAGTGAATCACAGCTGAGGAGCACAGAGAGTGCCTGCCAACTGTCCTCATGTCATTGCTATGGTTATCTCAAAGTGCTCTGCAGATGTTTGCCTGCTTAAAAACAAAAGGGGAGAAAGAAGGAGCAGAGAGAGAGGGAGATAAAAACAAAGCTTTAAATTTTTCCCTCCCAACAGTTACGCCACAACTGCTAAAAACCTTAGATGGAGGCAGAGCTGAAGTTGCTGATTTGGTTTTGGATGGTGATGGTCCCTCGAGGCTCTGGTGGAAGATACCCAGATGGCCCACGGGGACATGCTGAGCACAGCCAGTGACAAGTGAGCAGGGATGGTGTCCAGGACATGTGCAGAGCCCTTAGACAGGCTTGATTCTGCTTTGGCCCTTCCTGGAGAAGGGGAATATTCCCAGGAGCTGTGTTCAGCCCTGTGTCATCCTCTCCGTGACAGCTTATAGATCTCTTTGGATAGAATTTTCCTAAAACTTCTTTATTACAAGGTCAGCTTTGGGCATTGAAATCAGCCAGGCACAACTGAATTAGTCACTTCTGCTCACGCTGGGCACAAATCCTTCTAGAAACTGTCAAAAGTCAAGCTTTGGTTGTTAGAAAGTGTGGCAGTATCAGAACAGCTCCTCACTGGATAAAGAGCCAACACAGCTGCACTGCCTCCAGGACTCCTCCTAGGACTCTGTGCAGGGTAGACCTGGCCATGGGGTGATCACAGACTAGCTTTAGGGCACAAACATCCAGTTTTCACATAACCCCACCTGGGGATGGTGTTTGCAAACTCCATCTCTTCACTGCCTGTTACTGTCCCACTGTGTTCCTGACTACCTTCCCCAAATTCTCCTTAACCAACATGCACAGGGACAGTGGGACTTGGAGAAGAGATCCAAGACATTACAGAGACCTGAACATGGTGATTATACATTTTTTGTGGTTTAATAATTTTTCAGACTTGGTGCTTACAGGAGGCAGGGACATAACTGAGGTGCTGTGGGTGTGATTTGGATGAACAGGAGGACATCAAACAGGCTCTTAAGGATCTCCTTTTCTTTAGAACTTCTGTAGCACTTGCACTGCTATGTCCAAATGACACACAAGGATGTTTTAGGGGTATCCAGCTCTCCTGGAATCAACAGAAGAATTTTTCCATCAACTTACACGAGCCCTGGGTCATGCTAGAAATGAGTGTACATGCTCTCAGCAGCAGCAGCACCAGCCTGCTGGGCTCGGGTGTGTTACCACAGGACACAAACCACTGCATGGGGGAATGGCTGTCCCTAAACCACACTGAAAGAGAAACAGCCTGGGGAGAAAGTTCCCTCTGTTATTCCATGGGTGGTAGGTTCAAGCGCAGAGTGTTTTCAAGAATATTTTCTGAGGCTGGGGTGGCCAAATGTTGTTTCAAAATAGTGTAATTTCCTTTGCAAAATGGGGTGAAGAATCCTTATCAGGGAAGCAGAGCCCAACTCAGATCTGAATAGAAAATAGTCTTGCTATAAAAAGCATCATTGCCTCTCTGAAACATAAGCCCAGGCACATAAAGAGCTCAATTCAGCAATACATGTGACCTGGGGTCTCCAAGTTGTTTGCCTTGCTGTAGGACAGGAAAAGAGCCACGGCTTGAAACAATTTGACAAGCCCTTTCTTCGGAGCTGCCTGACTTACCTTCAGCAGGGCAAAAGAGGGAGCTCAAGTTAAAGGAGACAACTGAGCTGTGCAATAGATCATGGAACCACGGGAACCTTCAGGCTGGAAAAGTCCTCTAAGAGCATCGAGTCCAAGCATTGCCCCAGCACTGCCACGATCACCACTGAACCATCTCCCCCAGTGCCACATCTCCACGTCTCTTAAATCCAGGAATGGTGACCACCACTTCCCTGGGCAGCCTGTTCCAATGCTTTCCAAAACAGCCCTTTCTGTGAAGGTTTTCCTACCTCCTCACCTAAACCACCCCAGTGCAATCTGAGGCCATTTCTTCTTGTCCTATTGAAGATAAAGCTCTTTTCCCAGAACAAGGAACATCCCAAGAGTTCTGGCATGTAAATCTCCCCTGATGTCATCAGATCTGCCTGAGCATCTCCACAGCAGAGTGGGGGTTCCATTGAAACAAGTGTTAAGACCAAAGGCTGTGTGAAAAAATTGCCTATTTTATTAGAAGAGCTTGATTTGGGGTAGTCTTCAAAGTTTATGAACTCATTGAAGATGCTCACTAAGTGTTGTTACTTCCTCCTTTCCTTCTCTTATCCTTCTCTCCCTATGTGAAAAAGACCAGCAAACACAAACAACCCAGATGACGGGAAGAAGTGGGCTTCAGGCAAGACGAGAAATCAGGAAACATTTTGGAAAGCACTTCAGTAAATATTGGCTGAAACTCCGAGGAAGTGGATTTCTTCACGTCTTGGAGTGGAGAATACACTCTGATGTAGTCTGTTACATGATTTCCCGTTTCTTGCAGACACCATATCCTTCTCCCATTTTAGGAGAGGAGGTTATGGAGCACATATTTGGAGCTGTGGATTTGCAAACAGGGACTGGGCATGTGCTGGGCTGCTCCTTCACCCCTGATGTTTGCACATCCCTTGTGCAGCCTCTGCCCATTCTCCCTCCTGGGCATTGCTCAGGCTCAGCTGTGACAAGGTGATGTGCTGGGGGACCTCTCCTAGGTGGCATTGGGGCCAGTACACTGTCCCACACCAGGACACTGTCCCATTTGCAAATCCCCTTCCAACTTCATTTTGGGGGTCTTCTCAGTGCTACAGTGTTTGGCATCTTCATATCCAAGACAGACTAAAAATAAACCTACAGACTTAAGAGGAGGAAGAAAAAAAACCAACTTGAATCAACACCAAAGACTGCATGATCTGGTAATAATTTTTGGAAGATGATGTTTAAAGGAGAGCTGTCTCTGTGGTCAGTGCAATGCTTGTGCTCCCAGGGCCAGTCTGGAGCTTGCAGAGGTTTGGTTCATCCAGGGCTCCCAGCCTGTGGCTCTGCACTCAGGCTAATGTTACCCATAGCTGGCCACTTGGGGTTGGTTCTCCATCTGAGGAGATCACTGCCCAAAGAGGGATAAAGAGTTCCTTTCTTCTGGGTAACATCTGAAATCACAGCCTGAGCTCTGGTAACTGGATACTGGAGGCTTCAGTTCTGCCGATAAGGGGGATTGCTTCTTTTCCTTGTTGTTGTTAATCCTGGGACTGGAGATCAGTTGCAGTGCAGGTGTCTGATTTTCATTAAAATTGCAAATTGGACTGAATGCTTGATCAGATAACAAAGACATCATTGAAACCATGTGTCTTCCTTCAGCAGCAGAACAGGACAAGACAAAGAATTTCCCAGTGTGTGTCCACTTGTGCATATTTACTGCAGAGAGAGAGAGTCTTAATACTTTGGTCATGGGTGAATAAACAGCTTCTAAGAAATGCCAACTCTATCAAACTTGCTGCAGCTTTGGAACAGCTTTAGAGCTGAATAGAAGAACTACAGTATTAGCCCTTTGGGGAAAATACAGGCTGCCCTCAAAGGAAATCAATTAACTGCAGCATCTCTTTGGTCCCAATTAATCGGATCCTCCCTTTTTATCAAAGCTCTTAAGTGTTTTCTTAGCTTAATCATGAGCTTAAGTGCTTTGATGAACAAAGATGGACTTTCACACATGCTGCTGTCCTCTCCAGAATCAAGACCGTGTGTTTTTTACTATGGGAAAGAGAACAAGTTCAATAGAAAGGTTCAACCACTCGTTCTGCTTGGGAATCACATGCAACAAACTCATCTGGAGTAGGAAGGAGTGGGGGCTGATGGCATCTACACAACGTTTGGAAAGAAAGTTCCTCATGCAATGTCCCCCTGGCAGCTAAACAAAGTGATTTTGAAGTAAACAAACAGACAAACACTGTGTTTCCTACAACAACATTTCTTGACAAATGCCACTGTGTTTATGTCTTCATTATGTTGTTTCAGATCATTGTCCTCTCTTCTTCCCCTTTGTGGCAAATACCCTTGGACTTCCCTTAGCAATGATGAAGGGAGAAGCTAAGGAAAGGTTCATCCAAGCCAAATTATTAGCTAGCAGGTGTCTAAGATAATTCTTTAAACACTCCAGAAACCAGGATCAGTGAGAAAGGTGCTGAGCTGTGCCTACACATAGTCAAGCATTTGTTTAAAAGCTGTGAGACAGAGTTTCATCTGTGACCCATTTGGCTGGTGTTTGCAGAGCTTCTGAAGGGGTTGTATTGAAAATGGAATATGTTAAATGGGTACTTGGCATTAGAGGAACACTGAATGAGCTTCTCTTTGCTGTCAGTAGGGTTAGATACAGCCACAAGAGTTTAGGGGTGAAAGAAATTCTGTTCCTGGTGCAGGGGAGCTAATCTGGGCTAAAACCTTCTTATTTGGAGGTTCTTTACCAAGTCTGCCCTACTCCATGGTAATGTTGCAGGAGGAATTCCTCAAGGAGATTAGACAGATAAGGGAAAGTAATTCTTGACTTTTACACTGAGACAGTAATGAGGAGCTCCTCATGCTCTGCATGCACAGGGAGCAACTCAGCTTTGGAAACATAACCTGCTGTCCTGTCTCCAGCAAGTTCCATCTCATTTTTGGGGCAGTTTGCTTTGCTCTGGGTGAAGGACACGATGCAGACAACATTGTTCTGGCCATGGGGACAGCCATGCAGGGACACCTGGCTGTGCTGTGCCCAGGCAGCTGTGCCTCAGGACACTCTGGGTGCTGGTAAAATGGGCAAATTCAGATAAACTGCAACCCTGAGAAACAGCAGAACTCCCTACCCCCAAATGCTATGAAAAGCATATGAAGGCTGTGAAACAAATTGTTTTCTGAAGAGTGGGCATTATTTAAATTTTACAGAAACATGCAAGGAATTCTTTTGGGACTAGGACACACAATACAGACATACAAATGAATTGCTCTGAAGCTTCCCATGCAATGAGCACTCAGTATTTACTGTTCACTTTCATCTCTGGGTAAATGGGACATAATTTGAAAATATTTTCATTCCTCTCAGAGCATCACTTGGGATATCTGTAGAATCACTCAGCATCACGATTCCAAGAAATCTGACAGGGTTGTGTTCTGAAGTTTGCTTTGGATAGAAAAGGACTCAAAAGGCCGTAGATTATCCCAGGACATATCAAAACATGCATAAAAAATTTCCTTGTTCTTGAACTTGTGCTAGAAGTCAGCCCCATTCAGTCAGTTCTGTTCAAGTTTAAACTCAAGGGACTTTCTCTCTGCTTGCCAGTGTGGCAGTGCCTTGAAGGGAGGTGGAAACTGCTCACTGGACTCTGCCCTGTCCTGTCAGAGGAGAAGCAAGTGCTGGAACAGGCAGGGAAAGCATTTGGGCTACAAAGCGTGAGAAAGGGCTGGCCCGAAATAGGGCTGTGTCGAGTTACAGCATTAATTAGTGCAGAGGAGCAGCATTTCTAACCTTCTCCCATGGCAGTGGAAATGTGACAGGAAATTGCTGGGTGCGTGGCTGGCAGATGTGCCATGAGCCCAGCCCTGGGCTGTGCAGCAGCAGGTGGTTTTTAAGGACAGCAGCCATCCAGAAGCTTTGGGAAGCAGCTGCCGTTGTCACTATGGGGAAAATGCAGTTTGCTCCAGCTCTGCTTTGCTGTTGCCCCTAAAAGGATGAACATTGCAGGGAGCTGACATCCCCATCGTTGCCTTTTGCTTTAATTTAAAGGATTTCTAGTGCAGAAATCCCTTAAGTTAAAGCAAAACTCCTCCATGCGCAGAACATCACCAAAGGACACTGTTGTTTCCCCTGCTGTCACCTCCTTACTCCCTCTTGTACCAGCAACAACTTGTGCTGAGCCGTGAGGTGAAGGTGATGCAGGGTGGGACTCTGGCATGGACACAGTGGTACAACTCCTGTTGTACCAAGCTGGTGTCAGAGGATGCAGCACAGAAATGGAGGTCACAGCTGATCACTCATGGAATTGCACCAGCAAACCCTGCCCACGTCTGTTTGAGAGATAAGCTCTGCCCATCCATCTGTTTCAGACCTGTTACTAGATGACCATTTCTAATCACAGCAGAATGATGGCAAGAAGCAGCTGAAATCATCACTGGGCAGGAGGTTACAAGCAACAAGATCAGCAGGAGACCATTGGCCAAAACTAGCTCATAAAGAGAAGTGGGCAACATCAGTGACCCTGAGACTGTGTGAGGTTTTATCAGTTTAAATAATCTTATCTGTTCTACACAAAAGCTGGAGTTTCATGGCCATCCTCAATGCTTTTGCCTGTGCTACAGTGGCAAGTTGCATTTCGGGGTGTCAGTAATGGAAAACAGATGTTTAAATGTGCACAACAAGAAGCAAAAAAGGAAATACTGCAAGCACAGTCTGACGTGGGCAGGATGGTATCTCTGAGCTGACAAAATAAGACCCATGTTCATGGAACACAGGATTAAATAAGCTGCTATTTTCTAATTGTTGTGCAAAGCTGCTTTTGTGACAATAAAATTTCAGTCCTTGTAATATATCCGCATCAGAAATTTATTTTAGCAGAGCCCGCTCCTAGTTCATGCAGGGATAAACTTTTGTCCAAGTGGTGCTGCAGGAAAGGGCTACACTGCCAAAAAGACAATGCAAGATTCATTATTTGCCCAGTACACTGCTGCCAGGCTATGAAAAATGCTTCTAAGTATTCTTTTAATTAAGAAGAGATACTTCCACTGAATAATGAGGAGACCTACTTTCAAATCAGAGAGATTCCAGTGTTTCAAAATTAGTTTCCATTCCAAGTTGGATTTCTAAAATGTCTATTCAGAAAGTTTTTTTAGTAGTGTCAAAATATTATGCCAGTCAAAATACGTGTCTCCTACAATATTTAGGCCTTCAGTGAACATTTGTAAATTATTACCATGAAAAAGAATCCAGTTGAATAATGTTTCTTTTCCTTTAAACATCAAAACAGCCTCCTGAAGTACATTACTTTCGACATGCTTCATTTTTGCATAGAAAACAAATTATTTTATTTTTTACACCAACAGTAGCAGTATCGGTGAGTTTCAGTTTTATTTCTCTTCATCAAAGGCATGTGACGCAAAACATGAAAATAAATTATTTCATAAAACTGCTTTTATGGCATGCATTTAAGCATGCAGAACTACAGTGAGATGGTTCAAAAAAATCAGAACTGCTCTATTTAAAATGATAAAGATCATCTTGTCCCTTTTCAGCATGTCTCCCTGTTATTCTTGGATGACGAATAAACAGTCTCAGAGTAAATGTTGCATTGAAATCCATTGAGAAAAAAATTAAACTTTTATATTATTTTCTGGGAAAAATGATGATTCTGCGAGCTGACATGAAGGGACAGATTTTCAACATTATTCACCCATTGAAAATAGCTCCTATTGTTCCCAAGTTCAAAAGCCTCTCTGGTTATTGCAACTTTGTCCTAAATGTGTAGCTGAACAGTTGGGCTGGGACTCCTAAAATTCAGTTGCACACACATCACTTCCCGTGCAGTTTCTGCCCAGCCCATGCAGGGATGCTGTTCCCACCTCCAGCGGTGCCATAGACACTGAGTTTGTACCTCCATTTCACAGGAGTGTGGGTTTGGCTGCAGCAGGAGCTCAGAGAGGTTACAAGAACTTCTTTTCCTCACTCAAAGCAGGACTTTGGCATTTTACCATGTTTCTGATGAGTGCATGAAAAGAAATGTGGCTGTTTTGTCAGATCAGCCAGTGGTAGATGTAATTGTTGCTTTGGGCTCACCAGGAGATGAAAGGTCTCCCTTAGGTTGAGGGATGTTCTGTGGTTTGGACACTTGCTCTTCCTACTGGGTCTTTTTGGGGAGTCCCTTTCCCTCATCTCATCATCTCATGTCATCTCATGATCTCATCTCATCTCATCTCATCTCATCTCATCTCATCTCATCTCAATCTCATCTCATCATCTCATCACATCTTCTGCTCCATGTGCGCATTGATCAGGCAACAGGGTTTCACCACAGGAATGTTGCTCTGGGATTTCAGCCCTTATTGAGACAGGACAAGCTGTGATCAGCTGAGAGGCTGTGCCCCCAAGCAGGAGCAGAACCCACTCCCTATCTGGAGGGCTGGAAGAGCCCCCAGCCTGCCCAGAAGGATCCGTGCAAGGCAGCGAGCGCTGCGGTTGTGGCCAGCGATCCTCAGGCCCCACTAAAATTTCACACATGATTTCTCAGTGGAACTGCAGCAAGATAAACAAGATTTGGTATGAATTTAAACATAACACTGGTTATATTATTTGGGAACAAAGCAGTTGCATAACCCCGTAGAAAACAGCACAGCTGTTCGTGCCGGACAGCGCGCCAAGAGCCGCGCTCTGCTCCCTGCCGGAGGTGCGCCTTGCTTGGGCTTCCTTGCCCTCTCCTGCATGGTGACACTTGCTCCCAGTGACAGGGTCTGAGGCAAATCCACCTCCAGCCCCTCCTGTCTGGCTTCAGGAGACACCAAACGAGTGGATCTCCCGTGCTGCAGAGCCCGGCTGTGCCCCATGCGCTCCCTCGGCCCGTGTCGGTGTGCACAGCATGACAATTGGATTTGCTGTGAGATTAGGGCACTGTAATCTCATTAAGGATGACAAGCTCCACTGGGCTGTTCTGCAGCGTGCTGTGTGTCCCCCTCGCTCACACACACACAGGCAGGGCTTTGGTGAGCAGAGGTAATGGTCCTGCCAGCTCTGCAGCACCCTGAGGAGAGGCTCTGGATGGAGCTGGGCATCAGCACAATCCCAGAGAGGTCTACCCGTGTGTGCTGGGATGCTTGAGAAGATCCAGCTCCCAGTGAGTTGTCCTCATAAGTGGCAGAAGCCTCTGAAGGTCACTGGGAGGGGTTATCCCCGCTCTGAGTGATGCTTATGGTCCAAGCAGACCCTGGGCTGCATTCACCAGAGCTCCTCTGCAATGTGACAGCCTGCATGGGAAGATGGGTGCCTGGGGACTGTGCCAGTCCTAGACAGACACTGTCAAACCTCTCCTGCTCAATTATCTCAAAGGAGACTTCCAACCATTAATGCCTGAGCCTCTGTGTGAAACACTTTCCAAAATATCCCATATTATATGATAATATAACATAACATTGTTTATAATGCAATATATTCCTGTTATTTTCTTTGCCTTTTCTATTTTTATGTGCTAAAATTAAAATAGAAAAGGCTAACAGCTAATTTGCATATGCAAAATAGAAGTTAACATGCTAATGATTGCCTGCAAATAGTGCAGGCACTAATTCTTAAAGGAAAATGCTTGAGAAGGAAAACCAGGACCTAAACCACATGGCAAACATTAAAGCAAACAACTGTCTCAGTGACAACAAAAAGAGAAAACTAATCCTGCAACTTTTCTGGGAGTTCAGTATTATTCACATTCCCTCCCTGGGCATTAGATGGAAATCCTTCTTTAGTGAAAAACTCTGAGCTGGGCTGTGCATGGCTGTGTGCTGCCAAGCCCATCCTATTTCCATGAGACCCACTAATCTTACCTTGGGTACAAGCCTTGCTCAGTCATTTCGGGACACGTCGTGGATGCCCCCACACAGAAAAGAGAAAAAGCAAACAGGACAGCTTCTGTGTGCTGATGCTCTGACTTCTTTCTTCTCAGAAAAGTTGCTCAAATACTTCCCTGGGTTGCAAAATATTTTGGAAGCTAAAGATAGTCCAGGCAGAAAAGCAGACATCTAACTGACACTGAGCAAATAAATATAAGTTATGAATAATTCTTAGTGAAAATAAAACCCTTGAGGAATGGAGCTTGTAACAAAAAACATGGCAGGAGGCTGGGATGATGGCAGACTCTGCTGATAACCATTGGCTCCATCCACAGGATCCAAGCTGGGGCTGGAGAGTGTCCACACTTTGTGTTAATGCTACCAACACCCATGCTGCAGCTGAAGGGAACTGCAGTACTCTCAGATGGTGTGAGCAGTGCTGGTGGCTTCCAGAGAGCAGCGAGCGTGCTCCGGGTCTGCAGGAGTATCTGAACATCACTGGACATGAAGGCTGTGGATGTAAATGCAGTATTACAGAAGGCTGAAAAGGACTGAGAAAGACACTAAAGGCTGAGGAGTGGTTTTGCAGAGTGGGCATCCTCTCGTCTGCTGTTTCAGTTGTGAGGTAGTTTGGTCTCATGGGCTGAAGCCTTATTCTTTCATGGGATCAGTGCTTGGTTCCCCATCATTAGGCTGATTTCCGTGGCTCAAGGGGGTCAAAAGCACTGGCTGTTGTTGGCAGGGATATTTTTGTGGTAGTGCCAAGATAAAAGCCCATTGCCACCCATGGTGCACCCAAGGCACTTTCCTCTCCTCGATGCTGGGGCAGTGCTGAGCCCAGCTGCTCCCCTGGGACAGGCTCTGCCCAGCACACACAGCCTCTGTCCCAGGGAGGAAGGGCTCCTTTCCACAAAGAACTGATGAAATGATGTAAAAGACTGGCAAAAACAACAGAGGAGAAAAATTCTCAACTACTTAACACTTCCGATAGCTGCTGTTGTTTTTATTCCCTGGGGGTGAACCAGGGCTGTTTTGCAGAGTGGGAGTAAATCCCATATTGAAATACCACAATGAATATAAGCTATTAGTAATGCCTCGATAGAAACACAAGATACAGCCACAGTGATCAAGAGGGATATGTCAGAGATGATTTCACTGCTCCAGAAGCTAATGAGTTTGTTAGAGGAAGACACTATTATTAGCTGCTGCAGATCTTTGCAGCCTGCCTATTCAATAAGCTGCTGCTCGTGGGGTTTGGTTTGCAGCATGGTTTATTGCAGAGCATGAGCCCACGAAGTTTCCATCCTGTGACAGCATCCTGCAAAGGCACATGGGTGTCCCTGGGGATGTCAGCTGTGATATGAGCCATGCTGCAGGCTCCCCAGGCCCCTTCATGCACCTGCTTAATCTCCTTGGGCTTCATCCTTCTGCACCCTTCACCTGGAGGTGCTGGGGGTGTGTTCAGCTACTGCCATGGGAAGATGTTGAGAAAAACCTACTGCACTGGTTGAATTCCTGGGGCAACCCTGGGCTGCTGTTGAACTGGGCTGTGGCTGCAGCTTCAATCCAGCCTTGCAGACCCCACAGATTCCTCACTTTACACTGGGGTAAGCTGTGAGTGAGTCCCAGGTCATACCAGTCATGCTGGTGGTTTGCAGGTCGGGGAAGTCCATATGGGCCAGTACAGACTTACATAGTAATAAAAGCTGGAGAAGAACTCTCAGATTATTGAGTGCAATCATTAACCTAACACTGCCAAGCCCACCACTAAATCATGTCCTTAAGTATGACATCTACCTGCTTTTTGAACACTTCAGGGATGGTCATTTCACCACTTCCCCAGGCAGCCTGTTCCAATGCCTGACCACCCTTTCAGTGAATAAATACCTCCTAATATCCAGTCTAAACCTCTCCTGATGCAACTTCAGGCTGTTTCTTCCTGTTCTGTCACTTGTCACCTGGAAGAAAAGATTGACCCTCACTGTCTACAACCTCATCCAGGGAGCTGTAGGGCATTGCCATGTGAGGGACAAGCTCAGCTGACGGGCGCCGCTGTCACTGCTCCTTCAGCAATCTCTGACCATGTTTGATTTCAGGGGATGTGTATAATGGCTCAATTCAACTTGAAAGCTCTTGGATGTGATCCTTCTCCTTGTCTGGACAAGGCAGGTTGGCTTTTCTTAATGCTGCTGGGCAGGGCAGGCAGGGAAACGAGATCAAAGTTCAGCCGAAACCCTTCAAAGCTAAGCAGCAGAGTAACCTCGGACTGGGCTCTTAACTAAAGCTGCACAGCCACCCTTTGAAGGTGCCTGGACCCAGAATAAACCTTGCTTTATGCATGGGAAACACCCAGAGCAAATGCTTTTATCACCCAGAGCAATCAGGGCTGGTTATTAGCCGAACACAGCATTAAGAGGACAAAAAATTTGGCCTGTTGATGCTGCTGAGAGAGGTTATGAGGTGCAATGAGTTTTCCACTCAGAGAAACAAGACTGGAGCGGGAACATGGGCAGCCACCTCCATGGGCAGCAGAGGTGAAATGGGATCTCCAGGGAAGGCTGAGCTCACAGCCCATCAGGAGTGGCTCAGTTACCCCCAGCATTGTCAGGGCATGCACATCCTGAGGCTGCTGCTGCTGCCTCACCTCTGCAAGCAGCTTTGAGAGCAAATCTGTGGTGCCCACACCAGCCTGGCAGCCTCCCTTTGTGCATTAATATGGCCAATACAGCAAAGTCTGAGCACCCCTGTGTGTAACAGAGGACACTTCCAGCCTTTCCCAGGTCAAATAGTTTGTGTGAAGCTGTTTGGCAGCAAAGGGAGCTGCAGCAGCTCTCAAGGTTATGGGAACAAGGAGAGGAGCCTGAGATGTTGGGGGGAAAATCGTGGACCTCTGGAGGCTCTTCTTGGCCCTGCTACAGACTTTCTGCATTACATTAGCTCCACTTTTTTCTTTTTTTTGGTGAAAAAATGATTTTCATTTGCTAATGATGGGGTCCTTCATCTTTTCTGGTCTGGGTTCTCTCTTGGTAGATGGAAAATGCTTCCTTTTCTCCAAGGGGCTCTCAGGATGCACGTCTGTTCTCACTGCTGAGGTGCTTGCAGATTGAGGTGATGAGAAACCTATAAAAACATATCCAGCTCTGTCAGAACTGGAAACGAAATGGGAAACAAATGTTCACCCCATATTAGAATAAGCGCAGAGGGATTGCTTGTTCTGTGGAAAAAAAAAAGAAAAAGAAAAAAAAAAAAGAAGAGTAATTCTGCACATTTTGGTCTCCATTTGGTGTGGAACTGCGCAGCTGTGAGTACTCCAGGGTGAAATGACAACCCATCCCCGAGGTCGCTCCTAGGAATACTGGGGCCTTCAGAAAGAAGACAGTTTTAAACAATTTGTTCCTAATTGAAAGAGGTCACATGAGACTGACTTTACAAAGTTTACATAACAAAGAGTAATTCTGTTAAGTAAAATGATTAATTCCTGTCATTGCACATCAAACGGCGCAGTTACAAAACAGCATTGTCTATGCTCCCATTGCATTGAAAGCCATTTTCCCTCCAGTGTCCCTTCCCAGAGCTCAACCTTTTGACAAAGCCTTAACTCTTTGGTGTTATTCAGCGCAGGAATTTGTGAATGGGAAGCGAGTAGGCTGCCATGGATGTGTGAGATATGTTATGGTGGTGTGGTGGCAAGCAAAAGACAACAGCTCTTTAGAGTGGGTCCAGCTCAGCCAGGGTCCCAGAGCAGTGAGAAATGCTGGCCAGGACAATGCCTTGGTTGTCACCCTTCCTCTGCACAATCAGGCATTGAGGGAGACCCACAGCCCAAAATGGCACATTTGGACTTGGAAATTTTTCCATGGTGTGCTGCACAGACGTGTCAAGGACCCAGAGCAGCAAACAGCTGAGTAATTTGGTGTTGGGATATCCTCACACCCATCACAGTGAATGCTTGGGGTGTACACAAGGGCCTGGGGTCGAAGAGAAGCTGGCTGTTCTGAGAAACTGAAAACCTTGCAAAGCCCCTGGGTGATCTGTATTGTAAACGCAGGCGAGCCCAATGGGAAGAAATGATGATGTCTGACTCAATTCAGAAGGCTGAATGATTTCTTTATTGTAACTATGCTAAAATACATTAATATACTATATAAAGGAAGATACTAAAACTACATACTACTTTCTCTAACTCGAGACCCTCTCTCCAGAGTCCAGCCCCAGTGGGTTGGACAATCCTCACCAGAATCCAACCAAGCACTCACTCCAGGTAAACAATTCTCCCAACACATTCCACATGAGAAAAACAAGGAGCAGAATTATAAATTGTTTTCTCTTTCATTTCTCTCTGTGCACCTCAATGAAAAATCCAGAGAGAGGGAGAAATGTGCTGCCACAGACGTGTGGGAATCTGATAGAAGGAGAGGCTTTAGTTTTGGAGCAGCACCCTGGTACTGCTGCAGGGACAGATCTGGGTTTGGAGGGGAGGCTGTGTGTCCATGTGGCCGCAGGGACCCCAGGTGCAGCACCCTGCCAGTGGTATCAGAGGTCCTTTGGTGTCCTCAGGACAAACCTGTGTCTCTGGGCTGGATGCCACCTCCCTGGTGCACTGGGCAGTCTTTGCCCCTGCAGGCTGGGATGCACTGGGGTGCACACCTTTGTTGGGTGACTTTGCTTGAGGCCTGCACTGGCATTCAAACTCACTGCTGGATTTTAATATGATGTCTCCACAGCCCATAAAGTTTAGGGGCACTTATTTTCTTTCCTGCTTGTCTCTCTGCTCACATTTTTAGCCCCAAGACAGTCTCTTGCTTGGTAAGAGCCACAGAGAAAGAAGGTGCTCATAAGGGTACAGAAGACACAAATTTGTGCTTAATCAGGCTATAGTTCTGCAGCTTCTGAAATGCCTTGTTTGTTAAAAAAATTTGGGATTTTTTTAGTATGCAAATTTATCTTTCCCCAGCCTGTGAAGTAGAAGTGACGTAGAAGAAGCTATTCTTGCTTCCTTATTCAAATAGAGCATTTATTTGCTCTGTTCATGTTTTTTATCATTACAATCCCTTTCTCCAACCTTCCCTTGGGTCTCTCCTTCCTTGCCTGCATTTCAGTTCAAAGCCCTGTTGGAGTTTTCCATTCTCTTCTAGGGCTGAGTCACTGACTTTTGTCAGCCTCCCACCATGGATGGCAAGGGAGAGGAGGAAGAGAAAGAAGAAACAGACAGAAATTGCTTCAACACCAGCCAAAAGCTGCATAAAAAGGCCCAAATGTTATGGCCTCTGCAATAAAATCAAACACAAGCTAGCCCTGCCAAATCTCCCTTCAAATGCTGGGAATCTGGAAGTGCTCAGTGCAGCTGAAGAGCAGATTTCTAACCTAAATGCCACTGGAGGGGTTGGGGCACATGTCCTGCTGTGCAGGTGGGACCGTGGTGCCCTCGTCCCCTTGCAGGCACAGCCAGGCTCAGCATCCCTGCCCTGCTCTGGGGACATTTGCTCTGCAGGGAGCTGGTGCCACCCATGGCTCATGCTGCACTTTGGTGGCCTGGCAGCTCACCTGTGGCACTGTGAGTTAATCCCTGGATGAACACATATTAGAGCAATGCAAAGAATTGCTGAGGGAAGAAAGTATTGCTGCATCCCAATGCCATCTTCAGCCCTGGCCGTGCACAGACCAAGCTTTGGACCCTGACTTCCAACCAGTGCCCAGGCTGCACAGACAAGCAAGGCAAATATATCCCCTGTACAAATCACCCCGTGCCTCTTCCCCGCCTCATTTTCATGGCAACAGATCTCACTTGCAACGAGTGAGAAACCTGCCAAGCCTAATTAATCTGTCTGCAATGATGACAAGTTTCCCCTTGTTGAAATCAGACTCCTTGCTCAGCATGGCACCCAGGGTGCCAGAGCCCTGCTGCTGCTGTGGGCAGCTCTGAACCCCCTGAGCACCTTGTGGGTGCAAGCAGGGCTCAGACTTTGGATATTCCAGAGCATCCAAAACTCATGTGGCCAGGCCTCTGCTTTCCCTACTCAGGTAGAAATGATGGAGCAAACAATTCTGTGTCTGCAGGGAGAAGTTCCATCTCTCCCAGGTCTTTGCCTGGAGAGGGAAATGTTGAGAATTGCTCCACAAGGATATTTGAGCTGGATTTTTTCCCTGTCTTTGATTATCTTCTGGAAAAGCCCATTTTTCTCCATGGACTATATGAGTACTAATCTTCTCCCCATCATGCTTCCTATATTAAACACCAACCCCTCTCTTCACCCACCACCTTTTAATGGTTTTCCAAGCCCAGAACAGACCTTGCATGGTTTGCTTTCAAGGCACTTGGGTCCCAGAGCTCCCAGAGTAGGTGAAGGTTCATTTCAATGTAAGTCAAATAAAATCTACTTCTGCCATAAAAGGCTATCACTGGCAAGTCTCAGGCATTTTCTGCACCTCTTGCCATAAACCTAAGCAGTTTTAACTGCATTTACTTATTTATTTGTGTCACCAGCTAATCTGTTCTTTTGGGAAAGCAGATTTTGTATTGTTTGTCATTTCAGAGACATTTTTTCCATCTCTTTTATGTGCTAAATCACAAGTTCTCTACTGTTGCAATCCGGTTTTCTCCATAAAAGTGTTTAATTATGATAGATTAGATTGGCCTTTCTGACAGATTAGATAGGTTTTTAGGTTTGGCCTTTGAAATTACAAGGGAGAGCAGGAGACAAGTAGTAAAAAACGTCCTCATAGTGAAAGGTTTGGCTTCTTATCTTCATAGATTAGCACCCTGCTTCTGCAAACAGCTTCCAGAAAGCTTAATGAGTCTGTGGGGACTGACTGTTATCAGAAATAGTTGCTCTCTGGGGACTTGAAGGGCAAGGAGCAGGCACTTTGATTTAATGAGTAAAAATATACTGTGCTGCCCACTGCAAGGACCATTAACCAAAGGAGGCCATGGGCTTCCCCACTGCCCTTCTCTCTGTCTCCATGTACACCACTCCAGCACATTTTGGGAAATCCCAGCACAGCCAGTGGAATGGGATGGGTAAAGCTGGTGATTTAAATTCTCAGTCCTGTCCATGGCAAGGCCTGGATCTGGGATAAGACATGAGTGGGCAAGCCAATGTGGTTCCCAGCTAATAAAAAGAAGTCTGAGGATATCCTGCCCACCTGCACCTCTCTCATGACCTGTATTCATGGCAGAGCAACATGGTCTCCCTCTGCCTGCCTCCAGGAGCTGGGCAGGGATTTTAGGAACAGGGAGATGAACAGATCCAAGTGCATCTTCTGCTTCAGCCATGCCTGTGATGGGCTGTGCCCCTCAGCTGTCACTAGTGTGACAAGAGACTGGGCTGCAGAAGGACAAAAGATGGAAAGCAAAATCCTCAATTGCAAAAGGGTTGGAAGGTCCTTAGAGAAAAAGTTTCTGCAGAGAACAAGTGTTTCCAAGAGGAGAAGGGATGGATGGATCAAGCTTGCAGAAGCCGTGGGTGAGGCAGCATCCAGAACACTCACAGACTTAGAGAGGCTGCACGATGGGGAGTGTGTCAGAGAAGCAGCTGAAGCAGCTTGTTTAGTCTGGCAGAGATGAAGGGTGAGAGGGTGGTCTCTATAAATGGTCTCTATAAATACACATTTACAAAGCAGGGCCCCATATTTATTTGTATTTTAATTGAATCAGTTTAAAAATGGGAAACCTGGTTTTGTTATTTTGCTTCTGGTTGCTTTTTTTTTTTTTTTTTTTTTTTTTTGCTGTTGTTGTTGTTGGGGAGGTGGTTTTGTTTTTCTTGCTGAAGTAAATACAGTAGGGTTCACAGTCATTTCCACATATCAGTATCCTGAAATTGCTCCATCCTATAGAAATTTTCAAGTGTTCCCATTTACTTTTATCTTCTTTTCCAGCAGGCTGAGTTCACAGGTGGCAGGAAGTGGTGGAGGGAGTGGAGGAGTGGCTCCTGCCAAGAATGACCTGTACCTCCAGGAGCTGTGTGGGAACACACAGGATCTCCAGGTGCAGCCCATGTACCTTGTGCTGTGTTTGCTCCGTGGTGTGTCCCAAAATCCCTGAGGCAGCCTCAGCCCAGCAGCCAAGGGGCTGGTTGTTTGGTCACTCACAAACTCAGGCATTTTCAGGCCAAAAGGAGAATGTTGTCTTCCTGTGTGGACTTCTCTGATCTCCAAATCTGCCCATGGCTTCCTCCAAGGAATAACTCATGGCAGGTTCATCACAGACTTTAACTAATGCAGAATATTCTCCTTTCAACAAATCAAAGCCCAAAAGAGATCCTGGACCTTGTCATAGTGTCTTTAAGGGACAGCCCTGTCCTGGAGGGGCTGCAGGACTCATCTGGATGTGTGGTGTGGTGCCCTGTGGAAGTGCCACAGCCCCAGGGATCTTCTACAGGGCTGAGCTGGGCACTGGGCTGCAAATCCCAGGGGGGAGCTCCACAGGGAAGTGCCAGCATGTGCAGAGGACTCCCAAAGCACAGGAGGTGGGTTTTCTGAGCGAGGATGTCAGCTCCCTGTCTTGGGAATGCCAGTGTCTCTTTTTCTTTTTTCTAACCAGAAGAAAGAAAAAATCATGGTGAAGTTCTTGCAGGTTTCTGAAGCTGCTCTGGGCCTGCAGCTCCCAGCCAAGGAATGCTCAGGGGGTGTCAAGGCAGCATCACTTCCCTCTGTGGGAAAAGGGAATATGCTCCCCTGCCCCAGAGAAGGCAGATTTGTCCCTCTCTACAGAAATATCTTCTGTTGTGGAGGTGGCTTCAGTGCTGCATTCCCTGATTCTGATTCCAGCAAAACAAACAGCTGGGTTGATTGCTGGTTGGTGGAAAAAAGTGTCTTAGGAGCATCACCAAGTCATTCTCCTCTGGAACAAACCCCCACACTCCTCAGGGCTGCAGGCTCAGTTTTGTACTGTCAGCACTTGGAGAAACCCTGTTCTGGCAAGGGAATCTGTGCCTTCCCCTCATGCTCCTGGATTAATTAGAAAAGTCTTCAAACATCACAAACACAATGATTTCCCTGTGATTTTTCAAATAAGCAATTTATTTTAGAAATAATGCCTCAGCCTCAGGGACCTGCTATCTATGCAAGTAGTTTTTATTAACTGCAGAGAGGAATCCTTTAGGGTGAAAACATCAGCTTTCAGAAGACTGTAATACACTGCTAATTTGTACTTATTTATTTATTTGACAAAAGCCATGAAAACTGAATGGCTTCCCAAGGATTATTTTAATCTCCTTGCCATTCTCTGGGTATTGTTTGTATTCTGGGGAGATCACTTGAAATTTCAGCACTGTCTTCTCATACAAAGGATATGCTATTAACATGCATATTCTTTGGCAGCATTTCCACATGCTTTTTGAACCAGGAAGGCATTTTTTATCTTGCTTTCATTTGAAAGGTGGAAAAGCTGTTTTTCCATTAGGGCAGATCATCAAGGGAAATAGTTCAGACTGGAAGAAATCAGTCACAGGAGTGTCAATTCAGCTGCACAGGGCCCCAGAGGAAAGACTGGAGGAGTTTGGCTCTGTCTGGACTCCATCTAACACAGCAGACTGTCCAGGCCTGATGGCTTTTTGGTGTGGACAGTGACATCCAGGGAGCCTGTGAGGATCTGTGGGGCAAGGTGAGGCTGGATGTGGCATGGAGAAAAAGGGACCAAAGCCCCAGCCATGCTGCTGAGCACTTTGAACCTGTGACATGTGCTGGGTGCAGAGCCTGGCTCCTTCTGGGCTCAGTGAGATGCTTTTGGCAACAGAAGGGGCTCAGGTCCCCCGTCACCTGGGCTGAGAGAAGCTCCCTGTAACCCAGGCCAGTCTGCAGAGCTCCACTCTGCTTGAAGGCTTTGGCTCACGTACTCTGGAGTAATCTGAATTAGCAGCTTTCTCCAGACATGAGTCTTTTTCTGCTGCAGCAGGAGGATGGGTTTTTTTTACCCATGTGGATGGATCCAGAAGGAAATTTCTGTCCACAGGAGGGGTTTGGAGCAGAGATGCAGCAGGGGGATTCCCCCCAGCATAGCTGGCCACCCCAGGAAGGGGCTCTGCGAGGCTCTGTCTTCCCTGTGCTCCTGGACACCCCCCAGCATGACTTTATCTTTTGGCCTAAACGAGTGTGCAGCTGTTTCACTGCCTGCTTTGGGCCTGGGACAAGCTTGCCTGCTCATGTCTCCCTTTGGCTTTCCCAGATCTGTTTGTTGGGAGTGATCTTGTACATCGCCTTGTGCTGCCAAGCTCATCTGCAGCCAGGAAAATGAATGGCCCCAGCTGGCTGCATGTTTTTCCCTAGAGAAAGGGCACAGGTGAGCAGGGAAGGTGCCAGCAAACAGCCAAAATTGGGTGTCCCGGGAGGTGGCTGGAGACATGTCCCCTTTTCTCACACGTGCAGGCAGTGCCCTCTAGTGCTGCTGCCTTTTGGACTAAGCTGGGAATGATAAATTGCAATTTGCACTTTAATTAAATGGCAAGAAAAACAAAGCTCTGGTCTCAGCTGACAGCACAGACAGATGGATATAAATCCCTAAGTTCTGTCAGCACCCCGGGCATGGGTGGCCATTGTTGCCCTTCCCCTGGAGGAGCTGCAGAGGTGGTGGCCGTGGTGGCCACTGGTGAGGAGAAACTGGGACACTGTGGAGAGGTGAGACACAGACACTGGCATTTCCCCCTGGAATCACAGAAAGTTCTGGAGTGGGAACCACAGGAAGAACACAGATAATGGGTGGTGGGTCTGCAGGGATGTCCTCTTCTGGTGGTGCCTCATGTCCCCACTCTGGTGGCAAGGAAACCTCCAAACTTGTGGCACACTCAGGCTGGGAAGCTGCTTTACAACCTGTCACACTCCGCTGCCTCCAGAGCAGCACGTTTCAACCAACAGGTGATGACAGTCACACTCCTGGTGAGACAGGTGCCATTGGCAAAAACGGAGAGAAAAGCTAAATCTGTTTTGAATTAGGAAAACTACAATGTTAGTTTAGGCTAGAGACTTCTTTTGTATCTTTCTTCCTTTTGTTTTTTCTACTAAGAAATGTTTTGTATTGTCTTGCAAGTGTTGAACATTTTATTGCTTCATTTTCATTCTTTGATCACAGTTTGTTTGTTGTTGGCTCCTGGCTCTAATCAGCTCTGCTTTCTGGAAGGGAAAAAGGGTTTTTATTTTCTTAATGCATGTATGTTTAATGAAAAAAGAAAGCCCAAAAACTCATCCTACCTCTGGCTTGAAGAAAATTTTCATTGGTACCCTTGGGAGGTGAAAAGCTTTTCTATTAAACACAATGAGAAAGGAAATTTGATCCATATGATTCCACACAGCCTCTTCCTTCTTATTTCTGGCAGCATTCTCAGAGGATGTCTTTTATCTTCACATCATCTTGGCTGACACCAGCTACAACCCATGTACTGCTCTCAACATACTTGAGCACAATCTTGCTGCTGAAAACACCTCCCATTTCTCAGCCAGGAAGGTGTCATTTATTACTTCTACCCCACTGGTCTCTGGGGACTGAGTGGGGAGCAGGTTTCTTCTGTCTTAGCTGATGTAAATACACACAATTAAAAATTGCTGACTGCCTCTTAGAGATGGAGGCCAGTGGGAATGGGCAGACCCTTGGCACATCCCTCAGGCAGAGTCAGGGCCAGCTGAGGTGCTGGAGCAGAGCTGTGCTCTGGAAAGTTTCTCCTGTTGGAGAATGGTTGCAGGAGAGGGGTCGTGGATCAATGGAACAGTTCTTCATTGATACCTCTGTCGAAGACCCCAGAATCAGAATCAGGCTGGGTCTGGCCTGGGAACAAAGCTTGGGAAACAGGCTCTGTGTCTAGGCCTGGGAAATAGAACAAGGTTGGAATGAGATATAAGGCTGAGCATATCCTTGGAGATTTGCTCGTACAAGAATAGGCTGTGTGACAAGATGTGCCCAGAGAAGATGGAATGTACCATGGCAACGTGACTAGAGATGAGAAACTTGGCTTAAGGAACCTGGCTATAGTTGTAAATGCACCTAGGCTAAACAGAACAAAGACCTTTGTAAATTGACCCAATGAGAGCTGTTGCTGACTTTGCTTGTAGCAAACCCTATATAAACTGACAGGATTTTTGAATAAATGAAGCTTGCTTATCAATCATACTGATTGCGCTTGTCTTCCCTCCACCTGCAGCTTCATCCTCCCAGGCCACAGCTCCACCTCATGGTCCCTCCACCCACATCCACAGAGTTCAGGGGTGCCAGCAGTGAGATGTCCCATCTCAGGCTGGAGGTGTGTTCTGAGAAGTGCCTTCATTTTTCTAATTGATGCAATCCCCAACAGTCAAGATTTTTGTCTTCAAACTGGCTAAATTGCCTTGCTGGAAGATCCTTTCTGAAAGTTAGAGGGTTGGATAACTCTTTGGTTGACAGGTAAATATCCTGGTCTCATACCAGAAGAACAGGAATCAGGGTGTCTCTGTTTTGTGGATTCCTGCTGAAATTGATACTCTGATATTGATTCCCTGTGCAGATGGTGCCTCATTAACAGAAGAGCTTTAATAGAGCCACATTCCCCTGCAGCCTCTTCCTTGGCCAGAAAGTAACTCTCTTTCCTTTTAGAGAGCTGAAGTTCTTAGTTAATACTCACTTTTCCTTAAATGATGTTCCACTGGTACAGTAAATGATCAATTTCTGTTCCTTGTAACCAAGGTCAGGTGTGAGAGAATAATAGTCTTCTACCCCAGCCTGGCACACCACATGGAAATGATTTATTGCTTTTCTAAAAGAGGATTCTTGACATTTTGAAAATGCAATGTAGTCCAACAGTAATTAAGCAAAAAGCAGGCTGCTGAACAATTGATTGCCACTGTCAGCAAAGCCTGATTAACTCAGATGCTTGAAGAACTGTTTCTGCCACCCATGAATTAAAGGTTAGTAATTAAATTTATGTGCCATGGCCGCTGTCTCTGGATGGCACTTCACTTATAAGCATCCCAATGAAGAATAATCAGATAGAAAAAACACAGGTTTGTTACCTCAAAGGCTTTTTATTGAGAGACAGTGAAAACTGGAAGAGGATTGTGCAGCTCTATCAGCCATTGGGTGACTTCTGGCCAGGAAAGGCACCTCTGGCAGGACTGATATCCTGGCAGGGTGATGGAGCCTTGTTGAAGCTGAGAAGCAGAAACTTCACTTGAACAAGAATTTTACTTTGAAAGGACAAACATTAGTAGTTGTCTCTTCCACTTGGAGCCTTCAGGGTGGGTTCCTGACCCACCAGCCTGAGGCACAAAGCTAAACTTGATACAGAAGCCACTGGTTGAGTTCTCCCACTGATGGGAGAGGCCAGACAGTGATAGCAGGAGCTCTTTTGCAGGAGCTGGTCACAGTCACAGCTGCTGCCAGGTTTTTGGGACCACCTGGTCAATGTGGCAAACATGATGGACAGCAACTGCCTTGAAAAATCACTGTAAATCCAAGGGACATCGTGATGTTCCAAAGCCTCAAGTTTCAGCTCCTTCCTTGTGCTGGCTGAGCAACATGAAAGACTTATGGGACTTTCCCATCCTTTAAAAAGACCTAAATTTATGGCTTAGATGTTTGAGGTTTCAGGTTCCCCTTTGGGCTGCCTCATCTGGGATGCACCAGCCCCAGGGAAGCCAAAAGGCAGGGCTTGTGCCCAACCACTGGGATGTGACAAACATTTCTGTGAAACAACACTTTGGGATTTGGGAAGCCATGGGTTTTCACTGGATTCATCAAAGCTTCATCATGCAGGTTTATTGTGTGTTTGTTGAGATGAAGGAGGTTTTGGGAGATGCCAGAAGTTCTGTTCCTGAGCAGAAGTTAGCAGATGTTATTTGATTACTTTGACAGTCTTAAGGCATTGTTTTTGCAGGTTTCTTCCCACCACTGGGCTGTCATTCTTCATGAAAGCAATGTGAATTTAATTGCAAGGCTACGTTGGACTCCTGCAGAAGCACTTTGTAGTCTCATTTTTACATCAGGATAAAAATGAAAAAAAAAATCAATGCATAATGATTTTTGCAATCTGCCATCCTCTTGGGTGGAACTCATTCAGAACAAACTAAGGAACAGTAAAAAACCCACTTCTTCTATGAAGACCCAACTCTGCTCATTACACACTGAAGATTTCTGCAGCTTTCCCCCCCTTTCCTGCCAGCCTTGACAGACACATTTAAAATCCTGCATTTTACTGACAGCAGCTCAAAAAACAGTGTGACAGAGCTCGTGCTGCACCTTCACTGTTATTTTCCCGCATGAACACATGTCTGCAAACCCTCCTGTGCATTCAGAGGGTGTTTCCACAACAGTTCCAGTGTTAGTCAGCAGGATCAGGATTAACTCCCTTGGGGGTGCAAACACAGCATCTAAATGTGCCCATTGCCACCAGGTTTGCTCTAGCACGAGTTACCACTCCTGCTTATTGCAGCCCAGATCCAAAGCAGCAGAAATCTCATGGGATTTTTGATGATTTTTGATAATTTTATTAGGATTGTGGGAATCTCATATTGCTGGCTTTCAGATTTTGGTCTTAGGCTCTTCCTAACTGACACCTGCACTGAATTTTTCTTTCTTCTGTATCCAAGCAAGGGGTTTTGGTCCATCTTATGGCAGATTCAGGACTCTCTGCCTGGTGGTATTGCTGATGGAGCTCCATGATGAGCACACACAGCTCTCATCTCACACCACAAGAACATAAAAATGTCACCACGGGGCAGACAGGGGTGGCCAGGGACATGTGGCCAAGGCAGCAACATTCACTCATGCAGCCTTAATGAGATAAATAGGCTGTGATTCACATTTCCATGGGTTTGTGCACATTCACACAGCTGTACTGAAAGGAGAAGAAAGAGTTATTTATGATGTGTTCTGAAATATAAATTATATCAAAGTCAAAGCTCAGGGTAATTGCTGCTGAAGTAGATCCAAAGGTTGGCATTATGATTAAATAGTGCTGCTGCCTTTAAGGGGAAATCTAGTTACAGACAAACAACATGGAGGTCAGCAACAAAATATAATTCAATTCCTAGCTATGAATTAATGAATGTGCTTTAGATTAATTTAAATCCACAAAGAGACTTTGTGTTGCAGAAATATTCATTAGGAAGTTTACCAGATTATTCCTCTGGCAAGGGTTCAGCTTTCAGCACTCCTCCAGGTGAACCCACTTCACACACAGCACAAGAAATGTGCCAGTTTTCCTCACCACATCCATCTGCTTTGGGCTTTGGTGCTCTCCCTCTGTTGCAGCTGGCCTGTACAATGCCTGTCACTGCTCAGCAGGCTCTGAACAGGACACTTGCAGGGAGCACCAGCAGGATGACAGGCTCAGGGTTGTTTGAGCTCTGTTTGATTTGGTAGCAATGAAGTAACAATGAAATGGAACCCAAAAACCCTGCTGGAGACACCCTCCAGGGAGCAGGTGATAACTTTCCAGCTTGGCTCTGGGATCGTGGCCTCTCTGCAGGAGAACACAGGTGTCAGAGGGGCTTAAGTGTGTCCTTGAATGGTTTCTGGTTTAATGAGGCTCTTCCACTATGAGGGTGTGTGCTGGAAGTCTTTTCTTTTTGGGGATATTTGGAGAGTTTTCTATGTTGTAATAGTCTCTGGCCACCTTCCTAAACATGCAAGGAAAAGAGCTGATATAGCCAAGGACTGTCCAGGGGAGGAAAATAAAATAAAATTTTTTCAGTGGTCACAGGAGGGGTTGAAGTGGGGACAAGTCACACCAGTGGGTTCACAGGCTTGCCAAGGGGTGCTGAGCCCCAGTCCTGCCTCCAGGAATGGTGCCAGGGTGGGAAGGGCTCCTCAATTGTGGGAATCCAGAGCTTCCCTCTGGCTGCCCTGGCAGGTCTGGGACCCTGGCAGGGGTCAAGAACCCCCCTGGACAGAGCCCCCAGAGACACTGTCTGTGATCTCTGGCCATGGAAAAGAGTTTTCAATCTTACAGGATGAATTACAAGCTCTGAGTGTTTGATATAAGTAATAATTAAGTGTGGCACGGGTGCAAAAGTAAAATTTTAGAATTCTAGATGAGGGGTCCAAAGGGGACAAGCTGGAGGAAATTGGGTGTGTCTTGTCCTTTTTCTCCTTCTTCATGCCCTCCATGTCTCACTGTGGTGTTGGCATTTTTCTGTTGGTTCAGGCTGGGGACACACTGTCCCACGTAGGTGACAGATATTGGCACGTTCTTGTAAATCCAGCCCAGGGAGTTTCTGGTATTTAATGTTTGTAACATCCCACTGAGGGCAGAGCCCCACACGCTGCCCTGCAGGACAGAGCTGGGCAGGGCAGCAGAACATGTGAGAGATAAACAGAATAAACAATCTGGAAACCAGCACAGACCAATTATGGCTTCTGCTTTGGCAGTGGGGCAGAAAGACAGAGACTTTCTACAATCTCAGAATCATCAACACCCCAGATTCCAACATGTCCTCACTTACAGCTTCTGTGGCTTTGGGCTGCAAATCAAACCATGAAGAGCACAGAGGGCATGGGGGAAGAGCAGACAGTACCTCCCTAGAGTGAAATATTTGGATATTGACCCCCAAAGCAGACAGCTCTGAGCTGCTGCTAACAGAGCTCAGCCCTGTGCCCATCCTGTGCAGGAACCTCCAGCAGAGGTGACTGCTGGCCACAGTAGCCACCACCCACTCCTTGTGGGTGACACTGGGAGCTTGTGACATTGCTCACTGTCCCCAGAGAGCTGCAGGCAAAGCTGTTCCAACTCCATCCACCTACTCAGACCAAACACTTGGCCACATGTCCTGAGCATAGCTGGGTGCATTGCCTCTTCAGTGCACTGCTGCTGCTTTTTCTGTGGGCTTATTTTGGTTTTTTTTTTTTGTTTTTTTTTTTTTTTGTTTTTTTTTTTTTTTTTTTTTTGCAGAACCCATTGTTCTGCCTGGCTTGATATGGTTTGCTCCAGAGAGCTGCCCTAGCCTCGGGTAGCCTCACTCTTCCCAGCCTTCTACTCCAGGGGGTTTTGCTCTCCTGCAACACCAAGAACTTGTCCCACAGAAGCCAGCAAGTAATAACTCATAAACCATTTTTGACTCCTTTCAGCTCACAATTAGGAGCTTGGGTGGAAAACATTTGCTGTGGACAAGCAGTAGCCATCAAACTTGTCCTTTGCCTTACAAGCACTGTGGTAATTTCTTGCCCAGAAGTTTCAGTCATTATTTATGGTAGAAAATCAGCTGCAGCAATTTAGGAACCTCAGCATGTGGTTTCCTTCACCCTTGTGCATACTTAGACCTCAAGGAGCAGGTGGAGAGTCTTCCACTCTCATAAAAGGTGATTTCCAGTGACCAAAGATTTGGTCCTGGGATTTCTGGAAGGCTCTCTCTTGGCTGAATATGGGCTTTTTTTTTTTTTTTTCCCCAAGCACCATTCACGCCATCCCTGGGGTCCCTGTGGAGATGCCACAGAATGAAAATCCCTGCCCTGGGCTAAAGAAGCAGGTGGACTAGGGCAAGAATCTCCTGCTATGGCAGCTCTGATTCAGAGAACAAGATTCATCTCTGGCATGAAATGGCAGAGCTCAAATGAAGTCAGATAATATCTGCTCGAAATGAGATGCTCTAATTTCCAAGCAGCAGGAAAAGCAGCTCAAGTTGCTCAGCTGAATCTTTCCTTTTGAGCACTAAGCAAGCAGCAGAAAGAAGGTGGTGAAGGCAAATCTGCTTGTGCTGCTCCTGGAGATCACAGCCCTGATCCCACCCTCTGAGATTTAATTCATTTTTATTCAGTCATGAGTCCCAACTTCCCTCTTTGTGGGTGCTGTAAATTGTCTGTGAGCTTTGCCAGTTTTCCTCTCCAGACCTAAATGCCACGGTAACATTTGAGCTGTGCACCTGCTCCCAGCAGAAGCATTTCAGGGCACTTCCGAAACACAAATTTAATATCCTGGCAGTCCCCAGGACAAGTGTGTGTGCCTGTTATCAGCATGTATCTACTATCTATTACCTAAATATGTTAAAGGGGCAACATGATATTGTAACCCTGTCCTTTAAAGGGCCTCATGATGGAAGTACAGACCCGTGTTGACAGTGCTGCAAATGCTTGATTCAAACTGAAGTTTATTAAAAAGCTACCAGAATTTTGAAGGACTTTTTTACTAAGTATAAGAAATCTTTAATTAAATCTCAAACTGCAGTGAGAGGAAACACCAAGAGTGTGAACATTTGAAATAAGCAGCACACCATAACAGGTTCAGGAAATAGATGTTTTGGGCTCATGGAGAGTTCTCAAAATCTATAAAATTAATTGAATAGGAACAAAAGCAGTGACTCCCAAGGAACAGATGGAGCAGAGAAAGCTTGGTTACTTGGCTGTTGCTGTAAAATTCCAGCTCAGTTTCTCTTCCCACTGCCACCCCTCTCTGGAGGGCAATCCCCTGGTGTCACCACATCTCCCTGGGTTGGTTGGACATTTGGGCTCCTGCAGCTCAATCAGCTGGGAGGTAGAGAGGGAAGCAGAGACACTGTCCCATGGAAGACATCCGTTTGAGAGGTCTCACCTGCCACCAAGTCATCCCCAAAATGCTGAGTGCTTTCCCTCCATGGGCACTTGGCACCGGGGGACCTGGGATGAGCTGCTCACCTCCACTGCTGGCAGCCCCAGACATGTGCCCATGTTCATGGGATGAAGTCTCACCTGCGGGTTTGCAGCCCCTGGGCTCTGTCTGTGGGTGTTCACTGACCTCTCCTGGCCAGACCCAGGCAACTCCCAACCTCAACCCCTTCCCTGGGAAAACATCCCTGCTGGGAAGCAGCCACCGGGCACAACTTCCAGTTAAAAGGCAACAAAAGAGGCAGAACCAACCCTCTGGGGACACCTTCTGAGGTGTCTTTAACAAACTAAAAGCATCTGTGATTGTGAGTTATTATTGCAGAAATAAACCACAGTAAAGGGACAAAGGAGACCTGGAAGCATCCAAAAATCCATTTCAGTCCTACAGTCCTCGCTGGGGAGAAATTAGGGGTAAAACTGAGGGCTGTAAAATGATGCCTGTGAGGAAACTGAGCAACCTGGGAAATATTAAATAAGTATTAGGAAGAAAGGAGAAAATCCAAGAGGTTATCACATGCATTTGAAAGGGCATCATTCCCTGAAGGAATCTGGTAAATCTCTTAACTGCACCATGTAGGGCCATCTGCAAAAACCTGTATGAAAAATGGTTGTGGTTATCGTGCAGTTGTAGTAAGAATTCAAATAAGCAGCAGTAATTTTCCTGACAGGATAAGCCAAACATCTCCCTATTCTTATAGCTGTCTACAAATTCCTCTTATTTATGTAACCATCTCAAAATACCTCATTCAACTGATATTTCTCAGCTGCATATTTCAGCACCTGCACCTCACAGCAGAGTTGAGCTGTAAGCTGGGAACTCACATTTGCTTTCAGGAAGGGGCAGCACTCACCCCTCTGCAGCTCCCTGGCAAAGCTCTGGGTCCAAACAGATCCACATCTCCCTTCTCAGCTTCTTTTTAAAATTTTTTTTTTAAATTTGTTTTTCCTGCTGGAAGACAAGGAGGATTAGCTAAACCTATATATAATTAATTTGTGTTTTTTGATTTTTTTTATATGCCTTCTGCTGCTGTGCTAAAAGTGGGCTTTCTTTGTGTGAGAAAGGCTTTGTTTGCCTGAAGCAGGCTTTTCCCACCCCTGCATAAATAGCACTTTGAAAAATTGCATCACAAAACCTGCAGCATTGGGATTTTAGAAGAAGAGCCTGAATGGCTGGAACTTCACATAGCTCTGCAGCTGGGAGAGCGTGGCTTTCATCTGACAGGCTGTTTAAGGATGGTTTGACCTCTCTCTTCCTTTACATGCTGGGAGTTAACTTCTCCTGTAAGTGTCCAGCATAAATTATTTTAATGCAAATTTTCTTGTCAAAACTACAAACAGACATTTGATCAAAGGTCAGCTCTCCTTTGTGTTCCTGTTTGATATAGAAATTTCTATTTCATCTTTGACTGTCATGGTCAGTTAAGGGAACTGTTGCCTGATGGGAAATTACTGATGCATTTCATGTCCTCTCTCCAACAAGGCTTTCCCCCCCCCTTTTCATATCTTATGGGTGTTTTAATTTGAATATGTTTTCATTTTTTAATGGAATAGTTAAATTAGCTTTGAAAAATGTCGTGGTATGATAGTGAAAATTGTCTGCTTTTTAAACTGAAGCTTAATTTACTGCTGTTTGATACCCTGGGAGCTGATCAAATAATTACTATTCCCTTACTGCTGGTTATTTCGTGCTTAACTTGTGGATCTTTTTTTTTTTTTTTTAATGGGACAGTGACTGAAGAACAGGAACTGCAGCAAAATGGAAGTTTTTGGAAAATTTTGTATGCATTTCTTGGGGTTCATTGGCTCTGCTGTATCCAGGAGATGCTGGGGAGCCTGGAACTCGCCCAGACCTGGGGGAACACAGTGCAGGGGTGAGAGCTCCTGGTCCCATCCTGCCCAGCTCTGGCATCTTGGACTCTGGGGAGGAGGTGCTGCAGGGAACTGGCCACACCAAGACTGGGGAGGATGCAGAAACTAGCTAGGGAATGATCCCAAAAATCACATTTCTATCCATACGGACTCTCCCAAGAGACATTTCCTTCTTTTCTCAAATAAATTCCATGGTTTAACCAGGCTATCCAGGCTGTTTGCCTTTCCAAGTCCTTTGACTAACAGTCCCTCTTTCCCCATTTTAGCTTTGTACCCAAGTCCCATGATGAAATTTAGCATCAGGGCACCTTTGGGAAATTTCACCTCAGGGCAGGGGAATTTCATTTTAGAGCTGTGGCTCTCAGGCTAAGTCTCCAGGGATGTAAAAGGCTTTGAGGTGCTGCACCTACATGATTTGCTTAAAACAGCACAGGAGATTTCTGCCAAAGCATGGAATTGAACACAGCTCCTCCTTTGACCAATACCCCAATCCCCATTTATCACCCTCCTACAGCTTCTTTGGAGATCCTCACAGTGTGTAAAGTCAAGTCCATATCTAAATCCTTGTGGGATTTACAATCTTGTAGGATTTACAGCAGCAAACCACTGCTGCTGTGTCCCTTTAAGTTTCTCTATGCAAGTGCAGAGACGTGTTTATGGGGCTGGCAAACCCTGGTGAGACTGGAGGACCAAAACCCAGGTCATGATTGATGTCCAGCTGTCCAAATCTAGAGCCATTTTGGGGGGCCTTGCCTGTTGATGAGTTCTGAAACCCATCTCCCTTGGGGTTCTTCCTGATGTTCACCATGACTGTTAATTAAGAAAAACACTGGAGCCATAAGCCCATCTAACGAGATGAGTGGCATAATTAGATACCACCCTCTGGGAAATGTGAGACACATTTTAGCCTTAAGAAAATGTTGCTTTCTTATGTGAAAATACTTAAGGCCAAGGCTTGAAGACCTTGGACTCATGACAGAGACACTGCCTCATCCTCCCCACAAGGCTCAGGTCTGAGCTCCCAAAGACCTGAAGTTCTTGCTCTGCTCTGTAGTTTTGCAAACCTCCCCCTTTCATGAGCATTTTGTGGTGGCTTTTACGGAGCAGGATGTCCAGAGCTGCTGATCTATGGATCACTCTGCCAGGTTGTGTCTCCAGCCAGCAAAAAAAAACCCAATTTCCCTTCTTTCTTGTGTCTCCTGCTGTAACCTTCAAGCACACAAACTGGTTCCTTTGAGATGGAGAGGGACACGAGGCAGCTTGGATGCACAGAACCCTCCCCTGCCAGGGAAATTTTTGTCCTTCCTGTGCCTGGGATCAAGTCACTTCTCATTTATCCAGCAGCAACATCTCCTGCGATGTCCCAGCTCTCCTCATGGGTGACAGTGACACCAGATGGCAGCAGTGGCCTTCGGATCCAGCTCTTGGTGAAGATGCTGGCAAATGTTCCTCTGCATCCCAGCTTTTTCGAGGACAGCTTCCCTCTGTACTTTCCTTCAGCTCAATCAGTTCCTGCATGGGCCCTCAAAATGAAACTGCACCGAGTATCTACATGCTGTAGTTATTTAGTGTGTCAACTTAGAAAGTCAGGAAAGAGAATTCCTATCTTCAGGTGTGCTTTAATTAATCACTTTGTGGCTTTGATGCTGCACTGACAAGTGAAAGCAAAGATCATTTTTGAAGGTAATGGGAATTTTGGGGTGCCTGGTTAAAGCAATTTCTAACTGACCATCTGAGGAGCTCCCAGTGTGGGTAAGTGAGGATTTGTGGCATCCTGCATCTTTGGCCCTTGGTCTCATGAGGCTTTGAAAGATGCTGGATGGCTCTGGTTTCATCATTTTAGAGCCTCCTGTCCACTGTGCCCTGGCACCAATCCTGCACTGCCACTCCTGCCTGCCAGGCCCACAGAGGGGTCAGCACTGAAACTGTGGCAAGGACCAAAAGCTGGGCCAGGACACACAGGCTGTGTCTTTTTAAGATGCCCTCACCTAACAAAGCTCCATTGCAGGAGTGGAATATGAGGTCCTGAATGCATTTTGTTTATGATGATGCCCAAATATTTATTGAATTTCTTTTAATTGATCTGGAGGCTATCAATTTACCTGTTAGCCACTCCAGAAATAATTACTGTACTGACTGCAAACAGGAAAAGAGAATCCCCAGCTTGGATGACTGCTCTGTGTGTTGGGGCAGAGAGTTGCAGCAAAGAGAAAGAACAGAGCCAAATCCCACTGACCGAGGGATCACTTTTAGTGATGGACAAAAATGAAGAAAGCCCAGTAAGAGCCATGTTCGTGCCTCAGATTTTGGAATGGGACCACAATCAACTAAAGTGGTGCTAAGTAATTCACACTGGCACACTTTAAAACAGTTTTAAGCAGCTCAGCATTGAGAATTGTTTGGTTCAACAGAGGAGCTAGACTTCTTTAGGCTAAACAAGAGGAATACTGATATAGCCCAGGAATCCTGCTGGGTTTTTCCTCCTAGATACTAAATTACTACATTTTAACTTCTCTGCTACTCTTACGACCTGGTTTGCAAACAGAAACAAACCATTACAGCTTAATTTATGCAGGGCAGTGACCCTGCAACTAGCAGGATAGGAGACCTGGGCTCAGTATTCTCTTTACTTGTGCCCAGGAGCTTGAGAAAATTCAAATTTTAAAGAAAAACCTCTGGAGACAGGAAAACATCAGAAAATCCACTGATCCTGGATTGCAGGCTTAGTTTCTTTTATCTGTCTTCACTACCCCTGAGCAAACCACTGGGCTGGTCTCCAGATGTGCCCATGGGATGAGCCTGGAGGGGCCAGGAGAGGCTGGGATGGATTCCTCTCAAGGGGCTGTATCAGAGTATGGAACATGAAACCCCTTCAGACAGGACTGGCAGTGTCTCCTACACATTGAAAACCTGATTTAACTCACTAGATACCTCTTATTGCCTCGAGCAGAGATCCCTTCCAGCACCAGGCAGAGTGGACTGGACCCTACTCTGGAGTTAGCAGCTCTTAAACCAGCTCTGTAACCTGAGAACAACTGCTGGCACATGAAGAAAACTGTGGGTGTTCACGAGTGAAAGAGGACTTTGCACTGGCTTTAGATACAACAGTGTTGTGGCTTTGCAACTTGGGATGCTGAGAAGGTGCTGCAGCATATTGCCTTGTAATAACATGAAGCAAAAGCTCAGCAGAAAGTCTGTGAACCAGATAAGATTGATTAAACAATTTCTAAGCAACGGGGTTGCACATAAAAATTTTATTAAAACCTCAAGTGCTAAATTTATTTCCTGGGTCTGTCACCGCTATTTTTTTTTTCAGTAGTGATAATTACTACATTAGAAATTAAATGAACCTCATATACTACATCTTTCAGACCTCCTAGGAGAGTTGTGAAAGTGATTTAGGGAAGTGAATTTGCTATTGTGCCTAATCAAGTTACAGTAATTGTCACCTATAATTTTAACTTGACTGCTATGTGTTTAACAGGAAGCTTTACCTTTGGATTTTTTGTAACCGAGCTTCTCTGGGACTGTTTTTCTACTTCCCATCCTCTTCCAAAAGCCACTGGCTTTGGGTTTTGGAAGACAAATCATTGCATACAGCTGTTCAGTCAACAGCATTGCTGTTTGCAACCACATTGTCTTCCTCATCAACCTGATGTGTTGCAGCATCAGATGATGTTCCTTGTGACACCAAGTTGTCTCCCTTGAGAGTCTGATCACAGCTGTGTAGTTATGAGTGGCAATAAAGGATCTTTCTGGGCTGAGGGGCTCCTTAACAAGACTGCAAGTATGACTGGCCTGGTGTTTGGTCAGAGATACAGTCACAGATTTGACCCTGCTTTGTGCTTTGGAGATGCTGGGTCATGTGCAGCCCTCTTTAGAACAGCTCATTAGTAAATTGTTTATTCTGATTCCCCCAGCCAGACCTCAACTTGTTTCCTTAATGAGCTCTGTGGGGCAGCAGGCCAAAGGGTTTGCAGATCTGCAGGTGGGTCACAAAGTAAGATACAATGGAGACAAAGGTGTTCCAGTGCTTCTCAGCAAGAACCCAAGCTGCTGGGCTGGGAGCTGGGCCAAGAGTAGGCTTGTGGAGGCTGTTATTGCCTCCTCCCAAACATGTGCAGCAAGTGTATTGCACAGGTTCCCTCCTGTGCTTTGAGGTCTGGGCAATGGCTCTGGTCATTCATCTCTAAAACCAGATTGCTTTCTCCTCCTGCCCTTTTCTTGCTAAAGAGATGTACCTGTGTACAGATATAGAGATGTGACTGCAGTCTGCAGCAGAACAAGGTTTCTTGTGGGCTCAGGGAAGATGGCAATGATCATGAACATGGAAACTCTAAATCTGAGTCATGACAGCAGATGGAAGAATGGGGCTGCTTCTGACCATACTCATTCAACACAGCGGAATACTCACCCTCCTGACGTCCCACAACATATAAAACTTGTTCCATTTTGGCTGAGATCAAGCCCTTCATTTTTAGAGAGTCTTTTATGGAGCATTAAAGACCCTGAAAAGCTATATTATGTTGATGCAATTAAAGGAGGTTACTCGAAACTATTTTATCACTGTAACACTCATAGAAATTATTGTGCTTGTGTGGCTTTGTGCTGGCACTCTGGAGCAATGTGTATGGAATAGCAGTAACCTTGTTCCTGAATAATTCATGTTGTTTGTCAGCCACTTCTTAAGCCTTTCTGCTTAACCACAGAAGATTAGCATTTTTGTTGCCTTTTTTTTAATCAAAGGTTTGGGGTGGGGGGAAGGGAGAGTGTCAGTTTTCTTTTTAACTTACTTTAAATACTTCCCCAGGCTTTCAGTAGGTACCATAATAATTCAAACTGGGATATTTTGGTCTTAGAAGTATTTTAGCTGGTTCTTAGGCCTGCTACATTATACAACTTTCTGGTAAATCATGAATAAGCTGAAAGGCTAGAGAGCTTTTTTTTTTTCCTAATTTCTCAAGGGTCCTTTTACTACCTAATTTGTTTTCATCCTATGTTATTTACTGACTAACTCTAATCAACATTTCTGGTATTGTTCCAGTCCACAAGTGTGGGAAGGTTTGGCAGGTAATGTGTGGCAGTGCAGGGAGGCTGAAAGATCCTGGCCTTGAAATGAATATTGCTGGTTGGAAATTGGACTGCATTCATTACATGCTGCTGTTCTCCTGAGCTTTTTCTTCGATTAAAGATGCTCCACTGCTGTAAAACAGCAAAGCTCTGTTAGGTTCTGAAGTGATGCTGAGCTGCACAGTTGCAGTTCAGAAATACTCAGCCTCAAAATCAACAGAATGGAGGTGAAAGTCAAGGGTCTGTCTCAGAGCAAAGTGAGGGGGAAATGCCAGCCTGGGCAAATATAGAGTTGGGGTGTGTTTTCTTTGCTTCCACCTTAGGGTCATGCAAAATAATCTTTGTTCTTTTGGTTTCGGCTTTTTTTATTTGTTTGTGTAAATTAAAAGTGAAAATTTGAATTAGTGATGCCATTAAGCATCCATCCTGTATTCCTCATGGAAAAAGCCCAGCAGAGGTAACTCAGCGGGTTTGCCATACACTGGCTGCTGGGATGATGATAGCAGGCAGCCCCCACTGTCCTGGCCTCTTGTCTGGGAGCTGCTCCTGACCCAGAAGTCACTAAAGTGGTGACACATTCCCTTTGTCTGCGGATCTGCACCAGCCCTTTGTGTCTGAACAAACTAAAATCACTGGCATGCAGCAGCCAAGTCCTGCTGGCAGGAGTGTGTCACTGAAGGGGAGAGCGTTTGGGCTGTCATGCTGACACATTTCACAGAGAAATGCTGATATGTGCAGCTCTGGGCAGATTTGGTGAAGCAGAGCTTGGAGTGAGATCACTGCTACAGGACACAAATGCCCTGTCTCTGCAAGGCATCTCTGCTCTCTGCTGCTCTGTGTGTTCCCTTTATTTTCTATGCTCTTTCTTTCACTCTGAATTTTCATCTGACACACCAGGTAAGGCCTGGCAGGGGATGAGGTGGCAGAAATCAGGACATGGCCCCAGCTGTTGATTGTGGACTGCTGTGGTGTGACATTCACGCCTTCCTCTGGCACTCAGAGTTGGCTCATCTCCTTTTTGCCATTGCTAATTCTTTTGTTTCCCTCTCTGTGCTGTAACATTTAAGAAAGAAAACCAGGATGCTCTTGAAACATCAAATGGTTTTTGGAAGAGACTCCTGTGTTAAATCCAAACTTTGCAATACGAACTTTCCAGTCAAGGTAATTTTCCAGAATGCTGGCACTGAGTTTCTCCTCCTTCCATCACCCTTCCCGTGGAGCTGCATGCTGCTCTGCTGTGTGGCTGCCAGGAGCAGTGCCCAGCTCCCACCTGAGCTGCAGCAGCTCTGCCTTTCACACGCTGCTGCGCTGGGCTCGCTGGGGACTTTCTCTGCTCCTCTTGCACTGTTATTCCACTATTCAAACCTCCCTGCTGAGGAGCTGTCCTCAAGTCACGTCAGGTAAGCTTAGCTATGCATTGAATCCCAGGAGCGGAACTAATCCCACATTTCAGCTGGAGAGGAGAACAATGAGGCAGGAGCTGAGCCTGGCCACTGCCTCCAAGGTAAAGGGTTTAATATATTAGTTGAAAGGGATGCTTTACACTTAAGAATGTGTGTTGTATCTAATTCTAGGTCTATCTCTGTTTAGCTGAATGACAGGCCTATATATTTCATGATACAATACATAATGTATTGCATATATGCCCAAATTATGCATATTACGTTTAATGTGTGTATGCTTTGGTCCATTACTCCTGACATAAAAGCTGCAATGCCAAGATCAATAGTCTGCATATAAGTTCAGGAGGACATAGAGGACTATTCCCATTAGCATACAGGAGCCCTCCTCAATAAGTGCATCCTTTTGCTTTCCCAACTGTTGATATTTCAGTCACTGAAAGAACTAAGTTCTGTCCCAAGTTTTATTTCCACTACTCTGTGAAGAAGTGCCTCGCTTATAGTGAATTTTCTCCCAGCATTTCCTTTGCCTCCAAGGGAAAGTGGAGAGAAATGAGTTTAAAATTTTTAATGATAAAAAGATGAACCTTTATTCATATCTGAATTTATAAAATCCTTATTTATAAAGATTTAAATCTTATAGCTGAGTGGCTATGATGGCTGCTAAAAATGGTACTTTATTGTCTTACCAGGTCCCCAAAGTGCAATTGCCATCTTTGGCAAATAAAGGAAAATTGTAATTTCCCCTGATTTGAAAGAGTAAAAAGAGTGGTGAATAAGAGGAGAGATCTGCCCTGAGCTCTTGCCTGCACAGTGCATGCTTGAAATGCGAACAGTCTCTGCAGAAGGAAGTGGCAATAAAATTACTTTTCATTTTAGCACTTGTACTATTGCTACTATTAGAAAAAGAACCAAACTCAGAGCTTTTCATGCCTGTGACAAGGAAGCATGACAAATCTGAAAATGAGTCAAGACATTCTTTCCTTTTTCCCTGCCCTTCAATTCCTGGGCTCCTCATGTGGTGGACCAATTTTCCCTTCCTGTTTGTTTGGGGCAGCAGGAGAGAAAGGTCATTCCCTGCAGGGGAGGAGCCCTTGCCAAGCCAGGTGTGGGCAGGGAAGGCTGAGCCTGCTGAGACCTGAAGATTTCACAAGGAGCCCATGGGAACACAGGGCTGGCCCAGCCAGACCAGTTTGTTCCCTGGCTGATCAGCAGGTTTAGTCCTGGAGGCACAAGCAGGCTTTAAAAAAAGGCAGATGTGCAGTGATGGATGCTCCAGGGTGAGTGTTTTCCTGATCCCTAGTGTGACTGTCCTGGATTTTCTGTGGGAATTGTATATCCTGTGCTTGCCTGGCATGTGACTTGGACAAATGAATGAATAAGAATCCTGATTTTCAATTCCGGTGTGGTCTTCAGTGTTTGCTCTTAAACTTGTGTAGCAGACCAAAGTAATTAAGTTTAAATATGAATGGATGTTACAGAATGATAATACAGATAGATATCTATATATGAATTTCTACTTTTATTTATATGTCAGTTTATCAAAACACCCTAGGGATGTGCAGTAGTCAAGGTAGTGGTTTTTGGTGCAATTTTTAAAATGTTGGAGTTGAAATCTTGGACAGCCTTCTCCTTGCCACCCAACAGCAAAAGGTGAATGCTCTGTCAGGTCTCAATATAATATATAAACCATTTCATCCTAACTATTTTTATTTGGAAAGCTCTTCTTTATTCTACTAGGTTAAGGAGCAGGCATGTTGTCTCAGCGCAGTTAAATCCCACAGCTTATTACCATGAAATACATAAGCTCAGAGGATATGAAAGTGTTCCATCCAAGAGGATATGAAAGTGGGCTGCCCTGAGAGAGTTCAAGGCCTCCTGTGTGTGGAACACAGTTCCAGGCTTTAAAGCTGTGCTGTGTCAGGACTTCCAAGAAGGCACTTTTCCAAATGGCCTTTCAAACTGGCAATTATCTCCCATCAGTGATTGAGACAGAGCTGTAGTGGAGAAATAAAAACACGGAGAAGAATTCAGTTTGGAATATGAATTCCTCTCCTTCAGAGGTGCAGTGGCAGGGTGTGTGGGGAAGTGCAGCCAGGTACACTGTGACAAGCCCAGGGACCCAAGAGCAGCTTAGTCACTGAGGCTTTAGGAGCCCAAACTGGGTGGCAGGTCTGGCATCACCACAGCCCTACTGCTGCTGGAATCTCCTACAGCTGAGTGACAGCAGCTGGACACAGCCTTATCTGGGAAAAGAATGAGTGAGCAAAACCCATGTGGCCTTATTTGTGGCTGCTTGGGGTCAAATGATTGAAAAGCCCACTATTCATCTTGCTGCTTTAGATTTCAGAATCTGTCATCTTCCTTTTTGTATATTCTATTGCAGTATTTGCACATAATTTCTAGGAATCCAGCCACTGTCTGCCTTCCAGTTATCTTATTCATTCTGGACCTCTGCTCAGTGTCCCTCCCTTCAATAATAAAGATACTGACAACAAGGATAAAGTAAAAATTGCCAATAAACAGAAATATGTAAACGGAAGTTTTACAGTCAAATATTCCAAATTTACTACAATCATAGTCGATAGAATATAAATTACACAGTTGAATTTGGATGGGGCAAGTAAATAAGGGAAGCTGTTGAGGTATCTGTAACACACCCATTATTTCACTATTTTAAAAAATAAACTAATGCCTTATATTAAAACTATTCCCTTATGGAAATTGACAAATGGGATTTTCTTCTATTATCAAAATGGCTACATTATCCATGACCTTCTCTAGAATGTTAAGATTGTTTCTAGTTGTTGCCTTTCTGCATTCTGAATAAACACCACACTGCTCCATCTTTTCATATAGTACTGACTCAAAACAGCCATTAAAAGTTAGAGGTCTGAAATGGTTTTTTTTAAGCTATAGGACTTCTGAGATTTAAAAGGAACTCCAGTGTATTAAGCTTACAGTTTTCTTTAGGCTGAAAGGATGAAGGGGAATGCTACATTCCTTCCTATTGCAGCTCTGGGGATTCTATGTTTTATATTCAAATTCTTCAAAATGAAAAAAAAAAAAAAAATTACTGAAGAGAGGAAGAACTCAAAAACATACCAGCTCTGAGTGATGACTTCAGAACAGCCCAGGGGTACAGGATGGTGTTGAGTAATTCAAGTTTACTTTCTGCTAAAAGATCCCTCTGGCTTCACTGGCTCCTACAATTAGGGAGGAAAACTAGTTTGCTCCTGCCTTTCTTGGCTTGTTCCAGGCAGAAATGGCACTTTATTTTTTCTCACCTATCACTATCCATCAGTGTTCAGGAACTGGCTGCACCTTTCCCACAGTTGATCAATTTGCATCCACAGCAGTGCATTGAAGTCCCAGTTCTCTGTTGTCACTGGCCAGGCCAGCAGTGACATATTTCTGTGGGGGCTGCTATGGGTTTGTCCATGCAAGCTGCAGAGTTTCAGTAACACACATGCAGGCAGAAGCAAAAATGGATGGTGGAAAGAAGGAGCAGCAAGATGTCATTGCTCTCCTCTGTTCTTAGCTCTGCCATCATTGCAAGGCTCTGTTTGATCTGGGCTGTCTGGAAGTTGAGAGGACATAGCCAGAAGGGCTTGGAGATGAGATTGAACCCCTTGTTCAAACCCTGGAGACAAGGACAGAAATACACCTTTTTCTGCTCTGGATGGGGCATTATTGGACATCGGTGTGTGGTTTGTTTTACAGTGTCCAGGAAGACCAGAGTGACCAGGGGTCATGTTTGTGGGCAAGACGGATTTAGAGATTCCAGGTCTGATATGCAGTGTTTGTTCCAAAGAGCTGGGAGCTGGTTATTTTTAAAGTGCTTTTTGCTTAGAAATTAAATTTGCTTAAATTTTTAAGTGCTTTGTGCTTAAAAATGCTGCTTTTAAACACCATTTTTAGGAATAAGAAATAAGAAGCATGAAACACCAACAAAAATACTTTGCTTGCAAAGAAGCTGAAGGTAATACAGTCTCAGAGGATGCTCTGGTAGAACCACATTTTCTGCTGGCAACCTGAGCTCTGATGCTCACCTCTAACACAGCCATGAGAATGGTCCTGGTGTCTGAAGGAAGGATCATCATAAAACTGATGATTAGAGACTTGACAATTTGGAACAAGGCTGTGTCCTTTCAGATGGCTTTACCTGCTGAAAAATGAGGTTTTCAGGGGGACCAAACTCACTGAATCTCTTTTTCGTGTTCCCTGTGTTGCACAGAGCGGTGAGATCCAGCTGAGTACTGAGTTCTTGTCTTGGTGCAGGTACCCCAGCCTTCTCTTTGAGGCTCCTGGTAACCACACACTACTCTTGCCAAACTTTATTTTGACAGTGGCAGAATGGCTGTTTTGCTCTGCACTGACTGCTCCAGAATACATCACTGTCACTTCACCTAAATGGCACCAGTCACCCCGGTTTGTAGCAGCTGCTGGGACTTGCTGACCGCAGCAGAGCCTGTCATTGTGAGATTAAGGAGGGATTAGCTCTGCAATTCCAGTCAGCCTTCAGAGAAAGGTTAAAGACTTTGGGAGGAGGAAGTACGTGTGCGTGCGTGCACATGTGTCTTCCAAAACAACAGATGGTTTCAATAAAGTCACTCCTGCTGCTAGGAAGTGGCACTTCTTGACATTAGCAGAGCCATATCTCATCAGGATTCTTGTTTCTACCAGCCTGGCTCAGCATGGCCAAAGCCAGTGTCTGGCATGGGGTAATCAGGGCAGCACTCCGGTATCTGCCCCATTAATTGCCCCCTGCCAGCCTGCCTCTCTCCTGATGGAACACCCACTGTGCTCAGTGTGGCGGGATCGATCGCCTTTGAAGGACAACTTTCCCTCATGATCTGCAATTCCCCCTACTTAAACTGCAGCCAGAACTGCCTTTTTACGGATTCTGCAAGAAATGTGTGATTTCTTGGAACCGCTAAACAAAAACCTCTCTGCTCCAATCAATGGATCGATGTATTAAATTATTGTGCAGCTAAATTAATGTGCCCCTCGGTGGCAGAATTGCAGAAAATGAGCAGTGTTTTATGCATTAAAGACAACCTAGTAAAAGATTGTTTTTCAAGGTTAGATTGTTCCACAGTGAATATCAAGATTTTTCCAATTAAAATATGAGGGGTTTTCGGAGCTGCATCAGCTCTATTGCTTCTCACAGTGTCACAGTGCAAATTAACAGGCACAAATAACTGAAAAACTGGAAATAGTAATTGAGACATATTTGGGAGTTAGCAAGCAATACTGTTTTTTTTACTAGTGTTTATTTAAATTGTATAGGTAAACAATTTTGCTGGAAATCACTGTGGAGTTATTTTGGTGGGATTTTTGTTTGCTTGTTTAAACTCAAGAGTCATGAAAAATGCCACCATTCATAATGTTGTCAAGAAAAACAAAAGAGCTTCTGCAGCCCTTGGTTTTCTCTTTTCAGGGAAACGTGGGGATAGGCTGTGCCTTCCTTTCACAATGCTCTCTTTTCAGTGAAAAAAACAGTAAAAAGGGGAAAGAAAAAAAGGAAAACAGGATACAGGGACCTCTTCCTACAACTTTAAAGTAAACATGATATCCAAAACAAAAATGGCAATATTCACATGGATTAAAATTTGTTCCCTTTGAAAGCTTCAACCCTGGTTCACATTTTCTCTGAATTTTGGTCCAGTTGCCTTTCTTTGTTTTGCTGACAGGAGAAAACATGGGAAGTTTCCTACACACCAAATACTGTGTAGCAAGAGCTGCCTGCTCCAAAAGTTCTCTGCAGCCTCTCTTGTGCAGCAGGAGCACTGGGGCAGGTTACTCCCAGGTGACCCACACCAACCACTTCACAGATATGATGTTCTCTCTGCCCCTATGCTGAAGGCAACCAGATGAACCAGTTTTCTAATTAACTTGTTCAGCAGGTGCAATGACAAAGGAAAACCTTTTCAATAACTTCATTGTTTACCCGAACTCTTTTTATGGATATCTTCTAAATTCTCAAATATCTGAAAAAGTTTGTATTTTGTCCACTTTCTCCTGAAACCTTTTCTTTTCCTCTTTTCTCTCTTGAGCTCATGACAAAGACATTTTTATTCTGAAGGCAAGAATCCCAGAACACACCGTGCCAATTCTGAGTTTATAAGCAGTCCAGTCTCTCTAATCACTTATAAAAGACAGACATAGACTGTTCCTTATCAATTGACATAATTTCTTTTTTATTTTGAGCCTTTGGAATATCAAATGGGAAAATTTCACCACCAAGTGTATGTTTTCAAGCTGTATCTCCAGGAATGATACATTAGATGTGAAATTAAAGCACAAGTAAAAGCATTCTGATCCATCAGTAACAAGAACTCTAAATCCTTGCAAAATCCTAAAATAGGTTTCAGTGCATTGCTGACAGACTAAAAAAAAAAAAAAAGTACCAAAAATTATTAAAATACATACCAAAACCCATTATAAGATAAAAGGATTTACGTTTCTATGTCTATTTATTCACAGGTCCCTATTGTCTCCTGGAAAGCAAGAATTCATGAAATTAAATTATTTGGTCAACAGCATGAAGAAATTTGTGGCAGCATTAAGCTAAGAGCCCAATTTTTCACTTCTACACTTAAATATGGGTATGCATCACTCCACAGACAAAACAACAACAGGGGAAAGAAAACTATGCAGCAGAAGGGAGATGGAATTCTTTAAGCATCTTGTAATTTCTGAAACAACAAGCTCAAATATTTGTGTGCAATGCAAATGCCATTTATATGAAGCTTTAACATGGTGTGTGACTGTCAAGGATTTCAGAGCAGCTTGCACAGGCAGCACATCTCATTCTGCCCTTCAGAGTTCCAGGGAATACTGTGCAGAACTGGGTGAAAAACCCAGATCCCCAGACTTCCATGGCAGTGCTCCACAGAGCAACATCCTAGGAGTGCTGATGGAGGTTTCCAGGGAGGGGAGAGGGTGATGGTGTTATTCCACTTGAGAAAGGCTCCAGCCTTAGCAAAGGTGCTGCTATGGATGCCTCTCAAAGCACATCTAAACCTGTTTGTATGGCAATTTGCTCGCTTCGCCAAAAATCATACAAAGGTAAGCAATTTCAAGAAAGGCTTACGCTCCAAAGCGCCAGTTCAATGTGGGATTTGTATTAAAAAACATTCTACATTTGGCTTCTGCATTTTAACACTAATCCAGCCCGGCCCACGCGCCCACACCGGAGGAAATGAACTGTATCAGGCAATGTCATTTGCTAAAGGGTAAGAGCAGAGGAATTCTCCATCCCTTCGTTTCAGATTTCTAGGGACAATTTCACAGGCCGTGCCGTTGCCGGATGGGGAAATTGGAAAACTGCAGAATCCATTTGCAGACGTGAAGTTCTATTTTCTTTTACAGCGCCTTCATCAGAGTCTCCATCACTCCTGCGTTGTGCAGCATTATCATCGGAGCAGCCTGGACACCACTGATAATTGCTGAGTGAGGGGAAGGCTGTGCCTTGCAAGCCAAAGTAAAACCACCAGTGGGGTGGCACTGCCTTTAAATTCACTTTAAATTCACCTGCTTTGGAGAAGTGCTCATGTACTCAGGCTACTAATTCCTGCGAGTTAACTGAAATTAATTTAAAAATATTATTCAAATTGGTTTGTTTTGTTATTTTTTTTTCCCCAAACAAAACTTCCCAGCTAAAACCTGTGAGGCTGTATTAAATCTATTTAGCACAGAACCAGGAAAAATATACACAATTTTGCAATGCTTCCATTATTTAATTCTTCATTAATTGTGTTTCACAAAGAAAAAACTTCAAAACCTCTTCCACAACAAATGCCTGATAATGATACAGTTCCCAAGAATGAGACCAGTGGCTAATTGCTTTAGGAAACTGGAAAACCTGGTGGCTATCATCCACTTGTCCTCTGGGATGGAGAGAGAAATGCGATATTAAGGGTCAGGGGCAATGAAATGGTCACTTGTGTGCTGCATTCATTTCGCAGCTCTGTGGGACAGGTAGGGCTGATCTGGCTGTCCACAGCGTGCTGGGGTCACCAACCCTGGAAAAATTCAGAATATTCTTGGTGTAACAAGCTTTCAGACCAAGTAGCCGATTCTTAGTTCCTATCAAAGTTTAATTCAGCCTTGCACATCCAGTGGTCTCACATCCTGCCCTTCACCACACCCCTGGAGCATTAGGACGCTGGCAGGCATTCCTGTGCCCCAAGGTCAAATATTTGTGCGCAATGCAAATGCCATTTATATGAAGCTTTAACATGGTGTGTGACTGTCATGGATTTCAGAGCAGCTTGCACATCTCCTTCTGCCCTTCAGAGTTCCAGGGAATACTGCGCAGAACTGGGTGAAAAACCCACGGCGGCGGCAGCTCCGGGCGCCACCCGCTCCCCTCAGCGTTCGCCCCAGGAGCCGCAGCTCAGCGTGGGCAGGAGAAGTGCGGGGTTTGGGGGCGGAGGGGGCAATTTCCCCCTCAGGAGAGGCCAGTTCTGCCGGGTGTCGCTGCTGAGCGGAACACACCGCACCCCGCCGGGACAAGGCGCTGCCGCTGCCCCGGGGCCCAAAATGGCGGCCCGCCGAGGCGCCGCCGCCTCGTTGCTACGCAACCGGCTGGTCCCGCCTCCCCCCGGGAACTACAACTCCCAGTCATCCCGCTGCAGAGGGACTACAACTCCCGGCAGGCCCCGCGCGCCAAGAGCTGCCAGCCCGCACTACATGTCCCGGCAGGCAGCGGGGGCACTGGCCAATGGGCGCGGTTGATGCTGCGGGGTGCGCGGCCGGCGGTGAGCGGGGGAAGCGGCGCGGTGACATTTCCTGCCGGGCCGCCCCCGGAGCCGCTGCCCGAGCGGGGCCCAGGATGGCAGCGCTGGGAGGTCGGTGCGGGGCACGGGGGAGCGCCCAGTGCGACACGGGGGGTGCTGGTGCGGGGTACCGGGGCAGGGTGTTGAGGGGTGTCTGTGGGGGAGCGGCCGTGAGGGGGCTCGGGCCTGTGCTGTGTGAGGGGGCTCGGGGCTGTGAGGGGTCCCCGGCAGGGCAGCGGGGCTCGGCCGTGCGAGCTGATGGCGTGAGGGGACGGCTGCTGTGTGTGGGAGCGGGGCAGTGTCTGTGTGAGGCTGAAGGAGCTGTCCCGTGAGGGACCCCCCTGCTGGGTGAGGGGAGGGGGCTTGATGAAAGGCTTCTGTGAAAATGGGTGTGCTCTCTCGCTCCTCTTTGCCCCTTTGTGTTGCCTAAATTTTGTCGGAAGCACTCTGTTGCAGTCAGCAGCTTTACCTGATTTGCAGCTCTGGCCACCTAATGTTTTTCTTTTCAGCTCGCCTTTGTTGTTTTTGTTGCGTAAAAATTTTGGTGCTATTACGAAACAGATTTTGTGCTTGAGCTATTGCTCAATTTTCACTTTGGGATTTACTTCATTAGGCTTATCACATGTTATTTAGCAGCATATGCTCTACTAAATATGTTTCCACGGTCATATATGAGCTCCTTCACACGTGAGAAATTTCAAATTATAATTCTATTTTATTTGTAGAGAAAAGATGTAACTGTATCTACAAATTTATGAGTTTTAAGTTAAGACTTATTGTAGGGCTGTTTCTTCATGAGCCTCTGCTCCAGCTATTACTTGTGTAAGGCAGGAGCCAGTTCCTGTTTCAATGTGAAGTTAAATATTTACATACAGGCTTGTGTAATGGTGGGGGTAGTCTGGGGACTTATTTTATTCCTCTGTGTCCCTTTCTATTTTAAATGTCAATATGTGTTGTGTTTCTTGACTTGATTTCCCCTTCCCCAGTTGTATGAAGTATTTGTATTGTTTTCCTTAATGGATATAAACTCTTCAGGGGGATAGAACAGAACTTTATAGTTGAATAGTAACTGACAAGTACATTGTGAAAAGGAAGAAAAAGTATTGAGATCTCTTTAGGTATTTACACACCCATGACAATGTTTGGCTTGCTGTTGAAGGATGATGATGCTGAGAAATTATGGAATATCAATTTGTGCTTTTTGGGTTTTGGCACGTGCATGAATTTTTTTGGAGGCTTTTTTCTTTTGTTACTGGTTGTTTTCTGTTAAAGTTTCAATTTTGCTTTGTAGAACCAAGTCAGTTTTCACAAACACTGAACGGAGTCCCTCCCTCAAACCAAGTCAGCAGTGGAATGGACCCCTTCCATGCTTGTAGTATTCTCCAACAGCTGAAGACCATGTATGATGAAGGACAGCTGACAGACATTGTGGTGGAAGTGGATCATGGGAAGACATTCTCCTGTCATAGGAATGTTCTTGCTGCAATCAGTCCTTATTTCAGGTAAAACCATCCATTGTTCTAGTGGGGATCAAAGCAGACAGAGTATTAGTGTAGGTATGATTTTTTTAGATTTTCATGTAATGAAAGTAAGTTCTGTGTATTTCTAGATAATAACGTGCACTAGCAAGTAAAGATTATTGTTCTCTTAAGGTCAGTGGATTATCTGTGTCTGTTTCTCAAAGGAGAGTTTCATTGGAGACAATGTCACACAATTTTAAACCAAGCAAAACTGCCCCTGCTACTGAGGGTATCAGAGATACAGTAAGATCATATTGCAACTACTTGTTTTTTTCTCAAGTTACATATTTGAGCATGCATGTGAAATAACTTGCTGAAGGTTGAATGCAAAGACTTGGAAATGCCAAGATCTTTGCTTGTAAACTCAGTGAATTTTAACATGGGGTTAATGAGATAATTAAGAAGTTCCACTTTTGATTCAGTAAGAGTAGAAATGATCTTAAATTTAGGTACCCCAACAGGAGAGTTTAACACCTGTGCTAAATATGTTTGTGCTGACAGAGGGGCAAAGGCATTGGGACTAGATGTGTTTAATTTGTGCCAGTTTAATCGGTTTAATTTTGTGCCAGTAGCTAAAGGCAATAGCAGACAAACTGCTGGGTGTTCCTGCCTTGCAGATCGATGTTCACGAGCGGCCTTACCGAGAGCACGCAGAAGGAAGTTCGGATCGTTGGTGTCGAGGCAGAGTCGATGCATTTAGTGTTGAACTATGCATATACCTCCAGAGTAGTGCTGACAGAGGCCAACGTTCAAGCTTTGTTCACTGCAGCCAGTATCTTCCAGATCCCTTCCATACAAGACCAGTGTGCTAAATACATGATCAGTCATTTGGACCCACAGAACTCCATTGGGGTGTTCATCTTCGCTGATCACTATGGTCATCAGGAACTCAAAGACAGGTCGCAAGACTACATTCGCAAGAAGTTTCTGAGTGTCACCAAAGAGCAAGAGTTTCTTCAGTTGAGAAAAGACCAACTGATAAGTATCCTCAACAGCGATGATTTAAATGTAGATAAAGAAGAACATGTTTATGAGAGCATTATAAGGTGGTTTGAGCATGAACAAAATAAGAGAGAAGTGCACCTTCCAGAAATATTTGCCAAATGCATCCGTCTGCCTCTGTTGGACGAGACGTTTCTAGAGAAAATCCCTCCCGTGTTTGCACAGGCGATGGCCAAAAGCTGTGTACAGAAGGGACAACCCAGTGCCAATGGCTACACACAGCGGCTTGGAATGACCGCTTCCGAAATGATCATATGCTTCGATGCTGCCCACAAACACTCAGGAAAGAAGCAAACAGTGCCTTGTTTAGATTCGGTCACAGGGAGAGTGTTTAAACTATGCAAGCCACCAAATGACTTGAGGGAGGTGGGAATTCTGGTGTCTCCTGATAACGACATTTACATTGCGGGTGGTTACAGGCCGAGCAGCAGCGAGGTCTCCATCGACCACCGGGCCGAGAGTGATTTTTGGATGTACGATCACTCTGGCAATAGGTGGATTCCCAAGGCTCCTTTGCTGCGGGCCAGAATAGGCTGCAAGTTGGTTCACTGCTGTGGGAAGCTGTACGCCATCGGGGGGAGAGTTTATGAAGGAGATGGGCGCAACTCCCTCAAGTCTGTGGAGTGCTACGACAGCCGGGAGAACTGCTGGACAGCTGTGTGTCCCATGCCGGTGGCAATGGAGTTCCACAGTGCTGTGGAGTATAAGGATAACATCTATGTTTTACAGGGTAAGGTGGTTTGACTGCTTCTGTGATGTTTTATTGGAAGTGGGGATTGTTCAGTCTGTGTTTTCTTAAGCAATTTGGAAAAACCCCTTGGGCAATGGGGCACAGTGGGGGGAAGAGTGGGGGAACAAGGAAGAGGGGGGTTGCTGCTTGAATTCTCATGCCCTGGCAATGTGTCACTAAGTTGTAGTACTGAGTTATTGCACAGATGGCATTTTTGGTGGTATTCTGAGTGAACAATACAGTATTCAAATTAATTCTGAAAATTCTTTACTAAATATTTACCTGGATGAAATGCACCAAAGTTGAAGAAAAGATACTGTCCTGTGAAAAAGCAGTTAGCATTTTACTTGGCTAAAGCTGAGAAAATTCCTGGTGTCTTTATTCTTGGTGACTTGTAAAAGTTGATTAATGCCTCCTGAGTCTTCATTTCCTGCCCTACCCTGCTTTCTGAAGTCATCTTAGAAGCTAGAAAGAGATAAAGTATCTCAGTTAACTCTGTTTCTTTGGTCAGCAATTGCAGTACTGCCTTTACATTCAGTGCACACTGAGAAGTGCTGAGACTGGTCTGAGGCTGTGGTAAGAGGCCCACAAAGTGGGAAAGAAGAAGGAGGGGCAAGTGTCCCAGTTTTGTTTTGCTCTGTAAACACCTGCACAAGCTGGGGTCTCAGATGCACACCAGCTCCTTCTTGGGTCACTTCCATACAAAGCTGGACCACGGGGAAGAAAGAGTGCTGTAAGATCCTTATTATTAACCAAAAGAAGTTAACATTATTTCTTGACTTTGCATTCATGATCTTCCATATGATTTGCAGTTTTCTTCTTCCATTGTATCTGTATCATGTTCTACTCTTGTTGGTTGTGGCCTTAAATAGTTCTGTTGTGCTAAAAAGTTCTCTAAATCCCTCTCTCTTGGGTCAAATATCTGCTTTAGATATTTAGAAAGGAATGCTGAAGAATACTGAACTTAGTATTTGTTTTTTAGTGTTTCTTAGAACTGATAAAAGGTGGATGATATTATTATAACCTATAGAATAAGAGTGCTCTTTGTTCACAAATTTTAGCTGCACTGATTCTGTGCTTCAGTGCTTTTAGTGACAACTGACTGCTCATACAAATAAGCTACTTCCTGTGCTAACCAGCAAATTCTAAAGGGTAGTGTGATGGGTGGCTAGAAAAAAACTTGTTTGAGTTGTGCTGTAGTACAAAGAGGTTAGGTTTTAGTAATTTTTCTAGGTAAAACTCCTAAGTTAGATGTAGTCAATAAGAATAGATGAGAGTGGGAAAATGCCTATGGAATGCAAGTGTCAGTCACTGGAGATTGCACTGTGGAACAAAACTGAATAATTAAAATCAGTATTATCTGTAAGACTCTATCTCTTAAACTCTGTTCCACCAATTTTACTGTCTCACTTCTGTATTCTTTGTTATACTTGAGGTGTTTGGTCACACAACAGCTTGGTTAAAATTCTTAAGATAGCCAGGTGAAATCATGTATGATTTGAATTTTGCTAATATTGGCAAATGTAAGGCCTTTCTCCCACTGGACTTTACAAAAGTCAAGGTGGCCTTTATCCATGTTCTTTTCATGAAATGTACAGAGTGTGAGTTTTTGGTCATCTGAACTTCCTTTATCTGCAGTCTGTAGCTGCTGCTCTGGGCGCTGAGCAGCAGAGGTGTTTTATAATCTAACCACAAACCTAACCATGAATCAGTAGCTTCATACAGGTTCTCACCTGGCCTCCTTTCAAGCAAATCAGCCTAAATGTGTAACCCAGCCACCTGATACCACTAGCTTCAAAATCTGAGTGTGGTGTAAGATACAATTCAGGGTTTGAAGATTGCTAAGCCTGAGCAAATAATTGTGAAACTCCCTATCTGCAGATGACACATTGTTTCACTCTTTAACATCTTCACAAATGTACTTCAAATGTTTCAAGACTGGAATCTTGAAAGGTTTTGTCCTAAATGAAAAAGAATGCTTTAGAAGTAATAAAGGATACCTTGAAACTCTGTAAAATGTGTTTCTGATATGCTTCAAATTCCCTGTGCTTCAGCTGAACCAGAAACTCAAAGTAGGTTTTAGTCATGCTATTAACATTTTTGTAAAGCACTAAAAGGAAAGCATTTGATGGTGCTGGGGTGTTTGTTTTGGCATCCAGGCTCTAGAAAATTTAGAGTGTTTCTGTCTGTGGAAGAGCGTACTTCAGAGCTTAATTGCTGCAGATGCTGGTGTGGAAACAAAACACGAGTTATGTTTTATTTCCCCTCTCTTTTCAGGGGAGTTCTTCCTTTGCTACGACCCTCAGAAGGATTACTGGGGGTTTCTGACCCCAATGACTGTGCCTAGAATCCAAGGCTTGGCGACAGTGTACAACGACTCCATCTATTACATAGCTGGCACCTGTGGCAACCATCAGCGCATGTTCACCGTCGAGGCCTACGACATCGAGCAGAACAAGTGGACTCGAAAAAAAGACTTCCCGTGCGACCAGTCCATCAATCCATACATAAAACTTGTTCTCCTCAAAAACAAACTCCATCTCTTTGTCAGAGCTACTCAAGTCACTGTTGAAGAACACGTTTTCAGAACCAGCAGGAAGAATTCACTCTACCAGTACGATGAGGTCACTGACCAGTGGCAGAAAGTCTACGAGACTCCAGACAGGCTCTGGGATTTAGGCCGGCATTTTGAATGTGTTGTTGCTAAATTGTATCCGCAGTGTCTTCAGAAAGTTATTTAAATTCTTTTTTTGTTTTTTTTTTTTTTGTTTTTTTCAGTAACAGGCCTTAGTGATTTCAGTGGTAATTTGATGCTAGAGAAAACATGTCTTAAAAGAAAACAAAGAAATTCTGTCAGTATTTATTGTAAGATGAAACAGACAGTTTTTTGTATACGGGGATGGGTGCTCTTTAAAGGTTGCAGTCTGGGGAGGGACTTACTGGTTCAGTTTCATATTTACTGATGTTTTCCTGGGAAATGAGAAGGAGGTTACAAAGTGCAATTATCAGCATTTTTTTTCTGGTAAACACTTAATCATGTCATACTTAAGGTTTTTTTTTTGTGGTGAAAGCAAATTAAGTGGAAGAGCCAGGATAACTATGCACTACAGTGAAAGAAAATCTAGCATTAATAGTTAAGGATGTCCAAGATGTGTTGAAGTGACTTTTTTTCTCTCTTTTTTTTTAATACGGGTAAAATTTGAGGCAATATCACTAAGTTTTGTTGCTTTTTTAAAAAATTTATTTAGATTGAAAGTACATAGAGAGGAATGGTAGATCCTGATTCATAACGATCTCTTCTTTTTGTACTGTTTTTGAAGTCTGCTAAGATGTTTGTGATGTTGTTTGTGCACTGCAATTTGGAAGAAAAACTCAAGTCAGAATTGGATTGTGGAGTACCTTTGCCCCGGATGGAGGCCTGTTCATATTGTTGTACCAGTTCCTGTCTGTGGATTTCTGTTGAAATTGAGCTTAATAAGAGTGGGGGAAAAACCCCAAAACCTGTTTTTTGCCACATAGGTGTAGTGCTGTACAAACATTTTTTTAACACTGATTAAAAACTTTTTTTTCCACCCCGTAAAGGGCTTTAACCCAAAAGTTGATGGTGCTAGTACATTTTTAATACTTGTTTGTCTGAATTGGGCCAGCCTTCTGCTACTGTTTAAGACAGCCTGTTATTTTCCATGGAGTGTGTGTCTGTCTTCAGGCCCTGTCCTGTCATCAGATTCTTTTCTAACATGACATTTTTACTGCAGTGGTGTTCTTGCACAGAATGGTGACAGGATATGGCCTTAATAATACTAATTCTCTTTTATTTTTTCTCTTTGTGTGGAGTGTTCATTCTGTCTCCACTACAGTACAGTGCTATGTGCAGAGTTGGCATGTGCTCTGGTGATTTGGAAAAGTGTGGTTTAACTTTGCAAGTTGTTTTATCTTTGCAGTCAAGCCCCCAACTATCTTCTATTTCCTTCTGATCTATAATGTGAAAAATTGCACTACTGAGCTGTCAGCATTATCCAGTGCATTAAAGGAAAATTGACAATAAGCATCCATGGCTTAAATAATCTTAGGGGAAATACAGAATAAGGAATATATTGCAACACTTATCTTTATGTATTTAACATTTAACTTATTTTTAAAAAGTAAATAAGTTCAAAGTTCAGCCTCTACTTCAGTAGTGAAAATGAAATTTAAAAGGGAAAAGAGGACTCCTAAAACTTGCATCAGCTGTAATTTACCAGGTTTCTTACAGCTCTGCTTTTTGCAGAGCTTTAAGTTATCTTACTCTTTCCTGTTTTTTCTTGTTGACCTAAGTAAACCAGTTAACTTGACATGGCACTGGCCATCACTGCCTGAAAGTGCTTACCATTATCTGGCTTAACAGCTGATATTTCAGTCAGCCAAATATTGAGCTCATTGTTTATCCCCCTGGCATGGCTGAGGATTTGGATAATGTTTGTTTACTATGTGGTCTTCCTGTTCCCAAATGGAATCTTCCTAATACATGAAAATACTCGTCTGGTTCTATTTATTAATTCTTGCACAAAATGTTTGAGAGGCGAAAACAAACAAAAAACTGTGAAATGAAAAGCAAAATAAAAATGCCTCTTTGCATTACATACCTCATCTTCCAGAGATTCACCAAACTCTTCTTCCAATGCGAGCACCTGCATTTTGGTTTTTTCCTGAATCTGGCAATTCTCGCTAAGACTGCATTTTCCAATAGTGTTAAGGTGTATTGTTTCTTTGTTTAGTTTTCTTCTGGATAGTTTTATCTTTATGCATAGCCAAGAATAAGGGTTTTCTGAGAAGTACACCTAATTTAATTTTTAACTAATGATCCTTAGTCCTTGGCTAGCTCTCTTTGCGCTGTTGTAGGCCTCTAGCTGCAAGCTTTCTGAAGCACCCTCCCTAACAGTGTTGCATTTGTGTGTAAGACCATTTTTTTTGCGAAGTGTTGTGTAACTTTTTCCTTGTTTCTTTGTTTTTCTTTTTTTTTTTTTTTTTTTTGAGCTTGGTTGACTATTTACAAGATTTCTTGCTGCTTTTTGACAATCTATATTTATTTAGTAGAACAAATTTCAATATATTACTTGAAACTATGACATAGAATTGAGTTAGCAGTTGACTGGTCATGTGATGTATAGAAGTACAATATGCTGTGGTTAATTCTGCAGTAGGTTTGTTAATTTTGTTTATCTGCACTAAAGTACGAAGATCTCCATTCTGTTTAACCATTCAAACTGAGGGTGTGATCCAAGTCTGTCATGTGTTTGAAAGCTAAATCCTGGAAATTGCTGTGGGAGTAGAATATACTAAATCTTTTGCATGAGGAGTTTGTTGAGACAGTAATGTAGCTGTGACATTTTGCCAATTCTTAAATGCTTCTATGTTATGCTGAAAGTCAGATTCCTGGTAAAGTTTTGCTTTAGAGTCAGGCTTAAGTAAACTTGCACAGCACAAAAAAAAAAAAATAATTGCACCAAAGGTACTGATAATATTTGAACAGTAATCTGTACATTTTGCTCATTTGGAAATTTTTTTTGGCATTTGTTTATTTCCCTTTATGAAATGAATTTCTGGTGTTGTGAGAATTTAGGTGAGTGTAAATCTCTTCCAAAATTATTAGTTACTTTAGAAGGAAACATTTTGTAATTTCCACTTGCTTCCATCAGTGAAATTTAGAATAACTCAAAGCAGTTTTGGTGCACCAGACATGCAGTGTGTGTATGTTCTACAAGAGATCCAAGAGCTCCCTGTTGGCGAGGCTGTTGAGAAGTGGCATCCAACATTCAGTGCTCAGGTATGTTAGTAAGAAGTACTGTAGTCCTATGAGGGCAAATGTGTGGATTTTTAAACATTTTGCCATAATTGCACAATTTTGCATTTTTACTTAATGTCATGTTATGTTTCTTAAAATAAACCTATTGTTGAAATACAATGGAGTTCAACTGGTTTTGTGACAAATCTGTGTGCATTTTAGTAAATTTCTGAAAATTAATCTGTTGTATTTTTGATGTTTGTTCAGTTAGTCTATTTCTGCACTTGTGCCTCACCTGTGTGTAATGTCACTTTTTTTTTGATGTGGAAGGTGCTTTGTTCTTTTGTCTCATTCCTTGTGGCTGTTCAGGTGTAACTTCTGGTTTTTTTACACACAGGCAACATGGTCTTTCCCTTCCCTTTCTCCATGCCTTTGTCTGCAGCTGGCGTTCCAGCAGGAGTGAGTGTCAGGTGGGGCTTTCCCACCTGAGAACATTGGAAAACCCCAGCCCCCTGTACACTGAATTTCCCAGCACCCTTGCTGCAGAGCTGAGAACTAGAGACCCCTGGCTTTTAAGGCAAAGCTCCAGCATTATTTGTGGTTGATATTAAAGGATCACTTCCTTAGGGATCTAAAATGATACAACTTGATGAATAAGAAATTGGGTAAAATGGGCAAGACACTTGTGTGAGCAAAAAAGGAATTAAATTCCTGCATAAGCAGGAAACACACAGGCGATGGAAGCAGTGTCAGAACGAGAGAGGGACAGGAGTGTTTCAACCATGCTCTTTGATTCCCTAATTTCTCTTTTTTTGTGGCAAAGAACAGAAACAGGGATTGTCCCCCCAGTGCCCCAAGTTCCTGTGGAGCTCTTGTGAAATCCTTTCGATGCTGGCATGTTACAAAGCCAATGCTGTAACAGAGGATGACTTTGCAGGGTCAGGTGCAAGGAGGGTGAGCAGCTAACCGAGGGAGCTGGGGAGCCACAGGTTTGCAAATTATTATTCTCATTTAAGGATTAATAAAGATTTTCCTTCTTTGGGTACTAAAGTAAATTCCAATGTATTTTTTGAAGAGAGAAGTAGCTGAGCCCTTGAGAGATTCTTTCTCTCTGGAGGTAGATGGTGGAATTATTTGCTGGGCATTTTTTCCTTTCAGATTTCCTTTTGGAAGCGAGTTGTGCTATTTTGGAAACATCTGCTGAAGGACAGGAACACACAAACCCCTGCACACCCCCTAAAGCAAAGTAGCATTAATTAAATGAACTTATCCACTGTGTTTGTGCCCAAAAGCTGTGCATGCTGCCTGCAGGGGAATATCTCACAGCTTGGCACTCATGTGCAGCCAAGAGGTGGGGAAATAACCATCCAGCTGTTGCTTTCTCCTTATCTCTTTGCACATGTTCTCCCCTTTGGGCCTCTTGAAGATGGAAGAGTGAGACTAGGAAAGCTGGAACCTCCCTCATTCCTTAATATCTCACTAAGGTCCCTGTGCCTCACTGCTGATTTTTGTGTTTTACACAAATAATGATGTAAATATCCACCGTAAGAGGCAGGTATTGATTAACTTTTACAAAGATTATGTGATCAAGTTACTTAACAAGTAGAAGCTACAAAACCAACTGATTTTTAACATCTCTCCAAGAGGAATTTCTGAAGTACCACAAAGGTGTTTGTCAGCTTTCCCTTTCAGAAGGTGCTGGTGGGGTCTGTTTGTTTTTAACCAACCAGTAGGACACAAATCCTGTACAGACTCTACATCTTTGAAAGCTTTGGCCCTCTACAAAATGCAATTTAAAGCAGCCTCCACCTGAGGAGTTGAGGGGCTGTGAGCAGTGAGAGTGATGGAGCACATGTACAGAACCCTGAATATTATATTTCCTCAAGGAAAAAGTGCTGAAAAGCCCCACTTGGAGAACATTTGGCTGGGTTTGACTGTTTTTGAAGGATTAGGAGAATTCCTGCATGTCACAAACTTTGAGTGAAGAAGGCCTAGATCTGCCTGAAGAAGACCAAAAAGGAAATAGGAAAAGCATTATACCCTACTCATTGTAGCACCTGGATGATGGGGAGACCTTCCCAGCATGGAAGGACCTCTGTGTAATTCATGCAGGTGGGTCACAGCTCTCTCCTCTGCCCTCCCTCTTTGTGTGGCTGTGAGCCAGGGCATAGCCTGGTCCCAAATCCAGGGGAACAGGACTGGTTATTTTGTGCCCAAGTAACCTCAAGCTGCTGTCTTTTAACAGATCAGCTCCACAATTCCCACACGCTATGTGTGTATTTAGACCTTTAAGTGTCACTGAGTGCTAGCAATGATAACATACCTGTAAAACATCAACCTAAATGGTACCAAATAGATCAGTTTTAAGGAATGCCCTCTGTGTTCCCATGTCTCCTTAGATCTGCACGTGACCCCTGCTTTGCAGCCCTCACTGTCACACAAGTGTAAGAACTGTGAACTGTATGCTCACTTTGTGCCAGCTTTTGATCCTTTTGTTTAATGATAAATATCTACTTTTTTATTATCTACAAACCCAGTTCTAAATTTCATTAGATCAATTATTTTGAAGTCAAAATGGTATGTGACACATCAGTTGCAGAAAAAGATTTGCAGATAAACCCTTAAACCTTTCCAGACTGGTTCAGTTCATATTCTTTCAGTAACAGATTTCTTTATAGATTCTGAAAATTTCAGGGGAAGGAATAATTGGTGAATATCAAATTAACCTTCTCCAACAGCCAATAAATTAAGTGCTGAAATGGTCTTTATTCTGAAAATTTACATTTTATTTTTCCTAAGTAAAAGTTATACCACATTTTATATCAAAACTCGTATATGGAGAGGAAGTGTTAAGAAGAAAGAGTTGTTGGATTTGTCCTTCAATTTCAATTTTTCATAGGCCAATTAAATAGTAAAGGAGAGTTTCTGCTGCTTTTGTCCATCCCAGTCACAAGGGAGGTGTGCAAGATTTTCCAAAGTGATTTTGAAGAGCAGGCTCAATAGTATGAATTGCTATTGTGTCTGAAGTGCACTAGAAATGGTCACAGCCAATAACTAGCAGCAAAAACCTTTATAAATTAGGCAATTGCTGCTAACACAGAGATGGAAGGAGGGACAACACCTAACAAAGGCAAATCCATGTTTTGATTTTGTAAAGCACCAGTCTAAAATGGCTCAGTGGCAAGAGAACTGTTGAGTGTCCAGACGGAAAATAGAATGTACATCTTTGGAAGTGTCGAAGTTAACTAATTCTGAAAGTCTAAAAGGATTTCACCCCTTGCCATGCCATTCTATTTAATGCATTTTTCCAACACTACATCTTCAGGAATAAGTGACTCCCAAGAACTCTAGGTCTGGTGTGGTTGCATTCTCCTGGACAGGCAGCTCCTGGTGCCCTCCCACGGTGTGGAGCACAGAGGACCACATGCACCTCCAGCATCCTGTAACAAATCCCCACAGCACCTATAACTGTCTTTAAGGATTTACTCATTTTAGAAGACAGGAAAAGCACCAGATATGCTTGTTATATTTCTGGCTGTAAAACATTTTCAGAGAGAATTACTGGTAGGAGCCACGACTGGTGAGGCAGAAAGAGCAGGACCACGAGATCGATCAGCCCAAGGAATTGGAATTTGTTCCCTGACTCTGAACTAATGGTGGGTGCCTGGGGAGACAAGCATGGAGCTGCCTGTCAATACTTCCCAAGCTCCAGCAATTTGCCATCTGCAATGCCAGAGGTGACATCTCTGTGTTTAATAACCCTCAATGGATTTCTCCCCAGAATTTATCTTGCTGTCTTTTAACCACTGGAGACTTTTTTATCAAGCTGTTACAACTGCCTGGTAGAAAATATTTTTAAATGGTAGATATGTATTTTGTGTCCTGTGTTGTGAGAAGAACATCTGAGCTGGCTGGGAGAGCAACATTTGCAGCCTTTTGTGCTCATGCAAACTGGGAACTTGTGTGGGGGTTTGGGCATTTATTGTGTCCTTGCAAGGAAGGTATTTCTGCTGGGCCAAATGGAAGACTGGATAACTACATGTGGCTGCAAGGCAGGAAATGTGGGCTACAGGAGGTGCTGACTGGCAAAGTTAACTGGGATGTATAATTTGTCTATCTCCATTTACCTTTGATGAATTTTCTACTCAGATTGGCTGAAAACAGTTCCCTGGCCCACCTACAACCAGCTTTTTTCCTAATTTTCTTTTGTGCTTCACTAGTGTGTTGCAGCGTCAGGATTATAAACACGGCAGGAGAAGGTTTAAATCCCCCAAATGGGGATTTGCAAGGTAAGTCTGGTGGAAACATTCCTACTGAAATTGGGTTACATTAACCTTTACAAAGCACGGACTTGCTTTGTGGACATTGCTCATTTAATAGGTCCAAGTCAACTGCTTGGTTACTGGTAAAAAATGCAGGAATTTTCTGTATCTTTCCTCCTCACTCCAGGGTGACATTTACCCCTGATAAGCATTGCTGTGGCTTGTCAACTCCTTCATTTCTTGGGTGATCAAAGTCAGTCAGAGGCAGGATTTCGGGTGACCCAGAAGTCATGCAGGAGAACTTCAGGCAGAGGGGTGAAACACCCCTCGCAGGATGGGCAAAGACCTCCATATGCCAATTTCCTTGGACTAGAGTGGGAGCAGAGCCTGAAAAAATACATTGTAAAGAGAGATTAAGTTAATATGTACAAGGAAAAACGATAGCTGACAAATAATTTATCCACATGCACAGGGAGATGAGACATGCCAGCATTCCAAGCACAGCAAATGGAGAGTTTGCCCTGGATTTGTGGCCGGGCAGGTGAAGGGCCACCCCCGTTCAAGAGGAGTTAATGTGAAATACAGCAGCCTTTGGGTCTAACAGGTGGCAGAGGGTGTTCCAAGTGAGGGTAGAGCCTCTGATCTCAACCTTTGATCTCCTCTGGGGTGGGGGACGAGGTGAGCAGATGGGTTTAAAAGGCAGCAGGTCTCTCCCAGAGGAGCCAGCAGCCGGCACTGCCGAGGGCTCCGAGCGGCGCCGGATGGGAGCAGCCCAGTGCTCAGTGAGTGTTTGCATGTGCTGCTGTGCTTGGCTTGAGGGAACCTTGGCCCCATGGAGCCCTTGGATCAGCAGGTGAAGCTTTATTAGACTCAGGTTTGATTTTTCACAGTGCTGTCATCTTGCAAGAAAACCCAGCCCCAACCGAAAAAAACAAGCGGTGTAAAATAATTGTGCGGTCCAAGAAGAGCCCCCAGTTGATGTGGGTTACAGAATGAAGGTTGTGATTGTATGTGTTGGTTCCAAAAGACAGGCAGTTCATAAAGCAAGGAAAGAAGGTGGTAAATGTCAACTGGATTGAGATGTAAGGGCCTTGGTTGTGCAAGAGACCTGGAATTTCTTTATTCCCAAATTGTTGTTAACAGCCTCAGAGAGATTCCTGAAGAGGATTGAAGAATAGTGGAGAAAATATCCAGAATACCTGTCTAAAGAGTAAGTCTAAATAAACTAACAGGAATTAAGCAGGAAGCCTGCAGGGAGTGGTAAGTGGAGAAATGGGACATGCAGAGTTTTTTCACTTTACAAAAAGGAAATAGGGGTAAAGCAAGAGAGCTGACAAGTAAATTTGTGCCAGACAAAGACAACTTTTGCTTGGAAATGACAAAGTTGTGCTAAGAGGGTGTTAACAAAAGGGGTAATGCCCGTGGGAGAATCGTCCTGGGCCCTCCTTAGTGCTGATGTCTCACAAACCTCAAGGGATGCCACAGGAGAAATGAGGGGAGACTGGACTGTATCACATCACTGTCTGCTGATTGCCCCGGCTGTTAAACCTGCTAAAAACTATCCCAAATTTTATAATCCTCAAGTTGGATTCCCCTAAATCTTCCTCTGGAAGCCTTGTTTTGTAGTTGGGGAAGTAAGAGTCAGCTGGTGTGAGTTTTATTTTTTACTATACACTATATTTTCATTTAACTTTGGTTCCTCTCTTTGGATAACTGTATTAATTTGCTTTGATATAGAAAAGCTGGACAATGATCTGATACCATGGTCTGTTTTTATGCTAATGTTTTCTCAATATATCTCTCATTAAACAAAAAAAAACTAATTAAATGCACAAATATATTCATCATGTAAGACTTCTAAAGGTGGTGCATAGTCAGTCATAATTTTATAATTGGTGGTAATAAAAAATAGCTTTTCTTTTTAATCCCATATGTAAAGTTCAGGCTCAACCTTTTTAAAGGACTACCAGAAAATATGAATTTGAGGGGCCTGAGAATTTTGCATAGCCTAAATTTTGGTAGATTGTGAATACCAAACATAATGTTAAATAAGGAAATATGTCCTCACTCTAATCACCCCTTAATCAGTTTTATTTTGCCTAATTTCAGGACCACTTCTATATGTCAATATTTTTAGGACCTTGGTATTCTCTATAATATTTGAATGGCCTAAACTGAGTAGAATAACCATGAATGAAAGAAGCAGTGCAATGAAATGCAATTTGATAAGTAATAAGATCTCTTAAACATCAACAGACAGGCATTCCAACATCACCACTATTGCTTTTTAACTTGGGTTTTCCTTTTAAAATCTTAGCCTACAGTAATGAAGTTGACTTAATGTAATTCTAAATGAAAGTTATTTCTCTTTATGGAAAGGCTTAGGTGATAGTGTACAACAGACTCTGCATCAGAATGTTCCATATACTGTGGATACCTGTAAAGGGAAAAAATTAGTATCTGTCAGACCACTTTATTACCTAATATCAGAGCAAGAGTAACTTTGCAAGTACAATCTTGCTTGATCCTGAAATTAAAACATAGCACCCCTCATAGTGTGAAGGGGCATTTTCCTTATTATTTATCATTTCATTGTAAAATACTTAGTTGGTCGTCTTTTGATACAGCAAGGAAGTCTCAGGAAACCAAACAACTTGCAATCCTGGATATTATCCAGATAGAAATTAGAGTGGATTTACTAAATATTAGCATTTTGGGCTAATAATTTTCCCAGTTACAGTCAAGTTCCTCTCATGTTCCAGTGGAATCCTTGGAAAGGGTTGGAGCTGGATGATCTTTAAGCTCCCTTCCAACCCAGACCATTCAGTGATTCTGTGTGAAGGGCAGTGATCCTCTGGTGGGTCCCAGTGGATCAGTCTGTGCCCTGTTGCACAGGTCTGACCAGGAGTCCTCACCCACAGAGGCTGGGGATGGAGCAGGTGTGTGGTGATCCTCCCACCCTTTGAGGGCCTCTAGAGCCCTGAACATGGGCTTACACAAATTTCCTTCGATTAAAAATAAATGGAGATGAATGGTCTTGGTCTCTAGCAAAAAAAGACAGTGAAGAAAGGCCATGTCAAGAACAAAAATCAGCAATTACCTTTCAGAACAGGACTGAAAGTTTTCAGTGGAGGTCTGACTATTTTGCAAAGGGAACCCAAAACTCATCCCTGATGAATCTGAAAGATTCACAGAAAAGAGATGTATGTTTTATTTATTTTTCTTTGTATTCTCATTTTATTTTAATGACCAGAGAAAATGGGAGGAATGCAAATGAGTGAATGCCCTCTTTGATCTGTGCTGTTCCTGTGCATAATCTGGTAACCTGGCAGGCATCAGGCACGAGTGGAATTGCTGCCCATAAGTAGGAAGGAACTTCAGCCCCTTTGCAAGCAGTTTCTCAGTGTGGTTGCTGTTTTGAGGGGAGAAATATCCAAAAGAGCCCTGTCCCCCTGCAGAACAGGGGAGCTGGGCCCACCTGGGGCTGTTCACCTGCTGCTTGCATCATGGAGATTATTCTTTTGAGCAGGAATAACCTGAAATCATAAGGACTTCCACCCACGTCTGAAAAGCACACAGTGAAGGATTCACCCTGAAAAAGGTACAGCCACAGCATTGGGTTCTCTCCAGAGGACTGTGACAGGAGAAACCTCCAGAAGCCATCTCCCAGGGTGGGACACAGAGCCACAGGTGGATGTGGCAGAGAGCAGAAAGTGGAGGCACTGACTTCATCTGGGACTGGGGTCTGTCCCTGGACATGGAGGCCAAAGGAGTATTTTGAGGGTATGTATTTAAAATACAGGTGAAAGAGCTGTATTTATTGGAGAGGTTAGGATTATTGGAGAGTGAAGGGTGATCTTGGTTGTGTTAGAATTGAACAACAGAACTGTTAAAAGGCAGCACAAGGATTAAGGCTTCAAGAGTGGGTGATTCTATGTACCTCTAAATTATTTTAATTTGCTTTAAAACGATGCCTGACCACATGTTATGAGCATGCTGTACAACACACATCTCCTCTGCTCTGCAGGACACTGGGAAGCAGAGTTTGCTCTGGAATCTGCTCTGGCCATGTCTCCTCCAGTCCTTTCAGACCTGGGCTACGTCCCCCCCGATGGTGGATGGGGCTGGGCAGTGGTGTTTGGAGCCTCCATCTCAATTGGGTTTGCATTTACCTTCCCTAAAGCTTTCACAATCTACTTTAGAGAGATCCAGGCTGTTTTCAGCATCTCCTACAGCCAGATTGCCTGGACAACATCCATCATGTGTGCTACCACCTACGGAGGAGGTAAGTGAAGCAAGGCTGTGTCTTCCTTTGGAAAGAGAGATAGCACTTTCCAGGAACTTTCTCAAATAAATACATTCTCCCCTTTTGGTGTAGAGATCAGATCTTCTAAGTCTGGCTTTTTGTTTTCTGATGTTATATATTGGCAAAACTGAGAAAACCAGTAGCACTGAGTTTTTTTCTTGCCAAAATGTATGAAGCCATTAGTTGTTATTTCATCAGAAATCTTGCCATGTGTGGGTGAGTAGAGGCTTGGAATTATTTAAGTCTGGGCAGTTATTTCAGTATACTTAGTCTTTTGTTCTGTTCCTATTCTCGTCTTTCCTTTAGAAACAAAAATGTGTGACTTGTGCTCATGATTGCAGAGAAGCCACTGAAACTCAAACCCCAAATTTTGCTGATATACAGACATGGAATATGGGCATGTATATCTTGAGACAGCATTGAAATATGTTTTCCCCTAAATCTGTTGCTAAAATCTTGCTTCAGATAAGTAAGGGATTATGTTTATACTTTTCTCTGTAGAACCTTTCTAAAAGAGCAAATACATTCACCAGTTTCTTCAAATTAAGATGTTCACTGGGTACCTGTACTTTGGCTGCAAAAATTGCTTTTGTAGGAAGATATTTACTGTCCTCTTAATGAAATAATCAAATGGATGTTCCCTGAGGGACATTTCCAGGTTGTCAGTCTGCCACTTTGGTCTGAGTAGCTGGTTAATCCTGCTGTTAATGGTTAGTAGAGATCACCTGGTTTAGGCTGCTGGTGCCTGTGAGGTGCAGCTGCTGGCAGATATTCCTGGGCTCTGAGCAGATCCTGGTGCTTCTTAGCTGGTTTTGCAAGGGTGAAAGGTAAAAGGATTAACACTGAAGAACACAAGAATAGCCACCCAAGTTGAGTAACCTCACACCTACCCAAACTTGTATTCTCCAAAAAACCAAAAAAATCTGTGACATTCTTTGGGGAAGACTATTAGAAAAAATTTTGTAGATGGAAGGATCTTTTTGGTACCCTCTCAGCTTCAGGACAGGGTGCTTTGGAGGCTTCCTGGGTCACTCATTGCAAAGATCAGGGGTACACCCTGTGCACAGAAGACTTACACTCTCATGGGCTTTAGGAACTGGTTTCACATGGCAATAAAATGAGCTGGTGTGGGATGGATTAAGGTGAAAGGAGATGTAAGTGACCAGAGAGGTGTGAGGGATGAAAGAACCTTTTCAGGTCTGGCTGGAGTGGATCAGGCTGTCAGTGAGGCAGATTCCCTGGGCTCTTTGGGCTGTGCTCTCTGCTGCAGATGGACAGAAGGCTTCACTTCCAGGGGGAATAAATCAGCAGCTCTACTGAACACTGATTTCCCCTTGAACCATGGCTGAGTATCCTCTGGCTGCTGTTTGGCTCTGGTGGTTTTGTGTCAGGAGCTGAGAGAGTCAGAGTGACTGAAGAGAGATTCGTGTAGAGGGGTCATTTCCTTGGGGTGGCTGTTCAGAGCCCTCTGGATGTCTGAAGCTGAGCACCAGACACTGCACATGTCTCAGAGTGGTTGGGATTTCTGGCCTTTTATTCTCCACATTCCCTGAGTGAGGGCCCTTGACATCTGGATGGAAATAGAGGAGAGGACAGTGAGGGAACTGCTGGCTGTGGTGTTGATGGGGGAGGAAGCCATTACAGTGCCAGACCTGTGGCTTCCATTACTGATCTTCCCATCTTTAAACACAGATTTTTCTGACACCATCCTGCTGCAGAGCTGCTATTATAAACTACAGCTGTGTGTGCAAGTGCCTGACTTTCCCAGAGGCCACCTGTAACAACAGGAGGGTGCAGCATGAGCAGGAAAATACGAGATGCTGTGAAGAAAGCCGACTTTTCCTTTTCAGCATTGCATTTATATTCACCCAGACTTTGGGCCAAGAACTCTGTGCTGGTAGGGGGGTCCTGTCCCTTTCACAAACCCCTGTGTTCATTGCTCCAAGAGCACCTTTCCTCTCTGGGGGTTTGTCCCCCAGACAGTACCTGCTGCTCTTCACCTCACTCACCTTCTAAATCCTTGCAGCATCTGAAATAGATAATGGAAAAACATAAATCTGAGGAAAAATCCCTGTGTACTCTTCTAGAATTAAGGGAGATCAAGCATCTCATCTGTTTTTGTGCATGATTCATAATTCTAAACATTTTCCTGTCATGTTCTCATCTTTCAGTTTTGCTGCCAGTAACTGGTGTTGACATCTCCATAGATCTGAAAGCAGCAGCATACTAATAGTAAGAGAAGAGGGAATGGCAATAATAACAGATTTAGGACTTTCATCTCAGGGCATAAATACCTTTGAGTGCATAAGTAATTGAATACTCAGTTTGATCTTCCTTTCAACTATAGCAGCAAAAGTCTACAGCAATTCTGCAGCATCCAGTGAAGCTGCATGCTGTGTTTGAAGAAGGAGGAAAGCACCAACAAATCCTGCCCAGAGTGGTTGGAGGAATGCAGGGGATCCCTTCAAACCCCAGGTTTTACTTTGCAGTATTCAGAAAAGCTGCAGCTATCTGTATAGAAAATATTTGTTAAGGACAGCCTGCACTAGAGTAAATAGAAATAAAAATAAAGCTTCAACAAACATTGAATATAGTTTTTGGGTAAAGCCTGGGCTGCACTGAAATCACCAGGCATCTTGCCATCACCTTTAGTGGAGCCAGGATTTCATCTTTCAGCTGCTGAGTTTGACCTGCTGCACTGCAGCATTAGAAGCCTGGCATTTCGGGAAAGGGCTTCCCCAAAGGTCCTCAGGAATGGGAAGTAATGGAGTGCCCTGTGAACCTTACCCCGGTGATAGGTGCCTCTTTGAAGCACATCTCACAAGGAGTCATTTCTGTGGAACTTAGGAGGCTCATGGGAAGGTCAGTCTGCAAACCTGGGATTACAGCAGGCTCGAGTAAATACTGCACTTGGACCAAAAATCTCCTGGTTTTGTCCTTGTGGTTAACAGGGATGTACAGTGTCAGAAGTTCAGCAAGTTCCTTAAGAGCTCTCTGTGTAAGACCTTGGGAGTTAATGCTAAAGCACTGTGCTGGACAATGGTCAGCCAGAAGGGCAAAACAGCACAGAGGATTCAGGCTCTGGAGCCTGCTGAGTTTACCCCCAGCAATCCTGTGTGCTGCACAGGGCTGCTCCACACAGCTCTCTGCAGCCTCTGAGGAGCACTCAGCTCCTCCCAGGTTTGTTTCTGCCTCTTTTTCCATGTCCCAGCGTTGCACTCAATTTGAAGGGTAATGAGGAGTTTCCTTCATCCTACCAGGAGGAGCTGGTTGTGTTCCAAGGAGCTGCAGGTTTGATCCTGTTCTGCCTCACCTGCTCTCTTCCACTGGCCAGAGCCTCGCTGGTGACAAGCACTGTGTGGTGCCAGCTGGGGCTGGCTGCTGCCCAGGCCATCCTTGTCCTTGAAGCAGATCAAAGGTGCCCCACATGCATGAGCAGTACCTGCTCCCAGAACACTGCAGTCCTAGAGAGAGATCTCTTGGGGAAACTCATGTCAGGAGGAGACACCCTTGTGGAATTATAATTACAAGTTTATTTGGTGGGGAACCAAAACCCACAACAAAACCCTAACTGCCTCATTTTATTTTTCTGTATTCATAATTGACCATCCTTCCATCATCTTAAAACTTGGGTGAGGTGGGGTTAATCTTTTTGGAAAATACCTGCATTATGTAATGACTAGGAGTACTATGATCTGCAAACAACAGTGTTCCAGAGGCTACTTGGAAACTGCAGTGACATCCCCCTGTCCCCAGGTCATTGACCCTCAATTCGGGCTCAGTCAGCACTGTGCAATTCCAGGTTTTTGCTGCTGTGGAGCGAGGATCACTGTGCAGTGATTCTGCAACACATCTCCTCTCTCAAACATCATGAGGCTTTAATGAGATCTAAAGCTCTCCAACTTGGTGAAGTGTTACTCAGGCAGCCTTGAGGCAGCTGATCCTTTTCCTGCCCTGCTGACAGCTACTTGTGGGTTTACTTTTTACTTGGAAGTGGGCTGGAGGCAGCAGAGCTTTTCTGCGCCCAGATGTGCCACAGCTGCTGAGGGCCTTGCCTTGGACATGGTGCTGGTGCAGGGAGCTGATTTATCTCAATTCACCAGGTTAGTTTTGGCTGTCCAAGCTGCAGATCTCTGCTAACCAGGCTCCTTTTCACTGAAGGGAGTAAGGAAACCCCCACAAAAATTCTTCCATCAGAAAGCACAGGCAGGCTAAGTGGGTAAGGCAGGCTGGGATAAGGTGGGATACCACACTGGTTTTACTTTGGCAACACTAAGGAGTCTTTATTCATTATGTGTTTACCTTGAGCAAAAGTGTATGGGCTCCTTATCCTGTGGGAAAACCTCACAGCAAGGACAAGGCTTGAGTCTGGAACTGGAGGCAGGTTCCCCTCTGCACAGAGTGTCTCCAGTGGATTCCCCTTTATTTTCAGTACAAAGAAAAGTGACCTGCTCTGCTCTGGCTAATGTGTAATTGTCCTTCAACACAGCCTCCTGCCCCAGCTGTTTGTTTGCCTGTGTTTGTGTGCACAACGTTAAATGCCTTCAGGCTCTGCATTCAGCAGTGTTTGGAAAAAACACAGGATTTCTCCTCATTTTCAGCCATTTAGGACTTGGCATAACCAGACTTCTGACATCAAAGTTAGTAGCAAATTCTTCATGCATCTCTGAGTACTTCAACCATGTTGTGTTTTTCCTTTCTATGCAGTCATTTTCCAAATATAACAGAGGAAGATCTTCTGGGATTAAAATGTAAATGAGACAAAGATGCAATAGCAAAGGAATAATTTGTTTTAATTCCCCGGTGAAAACATTCCAGTTATTAGATCTAGATTAATTGTCACCATCTTTTTACCAACAAGATTGTTTTAGTTTGAGCTGCTGATTAAACTCCAGCAACAAGGGAAAAACAGAAGAAGTGATGTTATTGCTTAGTTTATTCTGTTTTCTCCAGGAAACCAGCACATCCTGCAGTGATGCTTCATGCACCTAGGTGGTTTGATGGCACAGACACAGGGCTGCAGCTGTCTGAGAGATTTCCTGGCTCTGGAGAAACTTATTTCATGTCATGAATGCCTCTGCCTGTCTGCACTTCATGCTATTAATACTGGGATTTAACAAAAAGCAACTTTGACATTTTATAACTTTCTATTTCAACCTCTTCTTGACCCTCTTGTAAAACATATTACTTAGTGAAAAACAAAGCCAGGAGGCCCTGCCAGTGCCCCAGGTGGTTTTGGTGCCAGCTCTGATGTCACTTGGCTCTGTGCAGTGTCACCTCCTCACCAGGTGCAGGGGTGAGGGGCTGGTGGCTCTGCTTGCAGCAAAAACATCTCACACAGCAGCAAAGAGGCTGCATGGAAATGAAAGGTCCCTCGTCTCCCAGACAGCCAAGGAGATATCAGGGCATGTGGACTGACCATGTCTGACCAACACATGCTGCTTGGAACGTGTTGGTCAGGTGCTGCCTGCACCCCTCCTGCTGCTCAGTGCCCCAGGAGCCACCAGCCAGAGTTAGGTTCCCTTTAATTAAAAACCCAGGCATGAAAATATTAGTGGTAAATCCCTGAGTGCTGGAGCCTTGTGGCTAAACACAGAGGAATGTGTTTTATCAGCCTGCTCATGCTCAGTGGTGGGGAGAACACAAGGTAGAAGAGTAATTCTGTGCCCGCTGGGAAGTGATGCTTTGTCCCCCAGCTGGCATTTTGTGGTGGCATCTGGCTGGAGTCCAGAGCCAAGAATTCTGGTGACTTAAAATCTACTCTCAAATGTTACTTTGTATCTGTATGGATTGATCCCTTGGAAAAAGTTAAGAATTTTATTAGGAACATAAATATATGGGCCTATTTTTTGAGGGTTGGGATGTCTCCTGGGACAGTTCACACAAGGCAACTGCAGAGGATGTTCTTTAGATGGCACCCAATTTAGTGTTTCTGGAGAAGGGAATGCTCATATTCCAGTGATGGTGTTGCATGGGTCCAGCCCTTTGGTTTTGCAGAAAATTGCTGCCTGTATTCTCATCCATTAATGCAGGAGCTCCATTTTAGCTGGCTATGGATTGGATTTCACTGCTGCAGCATTTTAGGAGCAAATGGAACATGACAATAGAACAGTTTTAAGAAATGGGGGGTGCCATTAAAGGCCCTTGAAAGAAGTGCAGAGGTACCTCTTCTGGCATTTACTAGATGCTGTTTTCAAACAGCAGAGTTAGGTATGGATTTCTTTATGTAAAGTGGAAGCAATTTCTAAAGTCTTTAATTGACTTCCAAAGACTCAATGAAGGAAAAACTCTGTTGGAGTTAGAGAGCTGTAGTTCTTACCTTTGGCTACTATAAACTGCTTTGCATAAAAGGCATTGAATAAAATGATTTCCAAGTACCAAAGTAGTTCACTGAAAATAAATAGAAATTGTTTTGATTCCTGAGGGGCCCAGGGGTTTTCCCCTGACCCTGTTTTTTTTTTTTTTTTCTTTTTTCAAGACAAGAAAAAACACTCAAGTTGTCCTCACTAGTCACCTTTTTGGGGGGAACTTAAGTGCTCCACTCTATGGGTGGAGTGAAATGAGGCCCTGGCAGAGGTTGCCCAGGAAAACTGTGGCTGCCCCATCTCTGGAAGTGTTCAAGGCCAGCTTGGATGGGGCTTGGAACAACCTGGTCTGGTGGAAGGTGTCCCTGCCCATGGCAGGGAGATAGTCCCTGTCCCCCCAAGCCATTCTGTAGTTCTATAATTTTAAATATTATCCATCAAACCTTGACCTTCAATAAGTAAAGGCTGTTTGATTAGAAAATCGTGGCCTGGGAATTGTCACAGAAAGCTTTGTAAAGACTGGAAGATGGGGGGAGAGGAAGAGTTTCAGATTCTGCTTTGCTCCTGGCCCCTTTTCCCTGTGTGTCCCTGTTTGAACAGCTCTGGAGCAGAGCACTGGGAATTACAATAGCAGGCACTTATTTACATGGAATACTGTGATAGGGAAATGAGTCATTCGAAAAGGTGTTTTGCAATTTTAATCAATTTTGTTGCTGCTTGCCAGCAAATTAAAAAACCTGCCCTCCAGGAAGTGTCTGCTGCCAGTGGATGAGAGCAGAGCCTGATCCCAGGAGAGAGCCTGTGGTCCTGACACGGAGGGGGAGCACTGGCACAGGCAGCTGCTGTGAGATGAGCCCCAAATTGCCAGAAAGTCTTTTTTGACCTAGTGAGCCATGGATTTCCAGCGTCAATCCCACCCTCTGCCCTCAGGCTGTTCTGCTTTGCTGGTGAACTTCTCTTCAGAGCAGCAGCAGCAGCACAAACACCACATTTAAACGTCTTTAGAAATCATTTGTTTGCTCCCAATATCACCTGCTGCGACTGGTTTCCTGCTCTAGGTCTGAGTTTGCCACGAGTTTGTGTGAAAGTTTACCCAGAGGTGTCCTGCTGGGGCTGGCTGCAGGGGCCATTCTTTAGCATGACACACAATTTAGCAGTTGTGGAGAAGGAAATTCTCCTCTTCCAGCTGAGAGTTGTTGCAGCTTCCATGGCTGAAGTTGTACCTGCTTCTTCATCTCTCTGCTCCCTGCACTTTCCATCTGTCCTCTCACCTTCCATGCTGCTGCTAAGGATGTGCCAAGTTCAATCTTAGGCGTGTTTATTCCATTTTAGTCTTATTTTTGGTTTTTAACAGAACACAGAAAGCAGGTGCTGAAGCAACTGAATGCTGGTATCCTCACAGCCCATAAAGTGAGTCAGGGCTGTACCAAAATAAAACTCTCCAAGTCATCATGCTGTGACCCCACAGCTGAGAGTAAAGACTTGTGGTCATTTTGAGTTTACTCAGTTTTATAGGAAGAAAGAAATGGCAGCAATAAAACATCTTACAGCTGTGTTGTGAGGAGATTTTAAAGCTCCAGATTAACTGTGCCAGGTAAACTGCAGAGCAAGGCCCTGATTTTTTTTCCCCTCTCAGTTGCTTCATGGTGCAAGTAGAAAAATGGAACACACATGGGGCTGTTAAGCCAAGGGGAGGCAAGGTTGAGAAAGATAAAATGTCTGTGGTGAAACTGCACCTTTCCAGCCAGAGCAAACACTGTTTAATGTTTTCCCAACCAGAGCTCCATGTGAAAACCAGAATACACAGCAAACTGGTGACCATGAAAGGGGGCAGAATTGTGCAATGATCACAGAACCATAGAATTCTGAATTATGTTGGAAGGGACCTTATATCCCATCCCACTCTAACCCCCCTGCTACCTTCCCCTATCCCAGATTACTTTAAGCCCTGTCCAGACTGTGCTTGAACACTTCCAGGGATGAGGCAGCCACAGGTTTTCTGGACAACCTGTGCCAATGCCCTGTCACACCCACAGGTGAAGAATTTTCTCCCAACACCTAACCTAAATCTCCCCTCTTGCAGTTTAAATCTATTCCCTCTTGTCCTATCAGCATCTACCCGTGTAAAAAATCACTCTCCTTTTTTTTTTTTTTTTTTTTAATAACGATGATGTGGTCCAGGGGCAGGAGAGCAGCAAACAACTTGGTATGGAGGAGAAAAGAGGAGGGATGCAGGTGGAAACACAGGGGAAGTAAAAACCAACAATTTGCGTTTAAGTAGCTGAAGGTGGCTTAATTAACGGGTGACTGGTGATGTTAGCTCGGCTGGGGGCGAGGACACAGGAGGGAGGTGACAGCCGGGGGGGTTCGGAGCGTGTCCCCGGCCGGGGCGGAGCGGCCGCTCCCCGCGGGTGCCGGGTCGCAGCGCTGTCCCAGCGCTGTCCCAACGCTGTCCCACGCGTGTCCCGGGGCTCGGCAGGCAGCGGGGTGGGGCAGCAGCGGGCTGGAGCCGCAGGTTGTGTTTTCCGCACGCACACGTGGCGTTCCTGCCCCGCTCCGCCCGGCTGGGGCGCGCAGCGCACGGACTCACCTGAGCCCAGGTGTGCGGGGCTGCGGGGCGGGATCGGGGCAGCAGCGGCCCGGACGGGGGCCCAGGGAGCGGCACCCCGAGGCTGAGGTCTGGAGAAGGAGCAGCCGGAGACTAGAGGTCCAGGGGAGCAGCATTCGGGGGGCTGGGAGCCAGGGGAGCAGCATTTGGGGGACTGGGGGCCAGGGGAGCAGCATTCGGGAACCGGGGGTCCAGGGGAGCAGAATCTCAGGACTGAGGTCTGGAGGAGCAGCACCCCAAGACTGCAGGTCCAGAGGAGCAAAATCTTAGGACTGGGGTCTGGAGGAGCAGTATCCTGGGATGAGGGGTCCAAGGGAGGAGCATCCGAGGACTGGAGCTCCAGGGGAGCAGCATGCAGGGACTGGGGATCCAGGGGAGCAGAATCTCAAGGCTGGGGTCTGGAGGAACAGGATCCTGGGACTGGGGGTCCAGGGAGCAGAATCTCAGGACTACAGATGTGAGAAGCATTATCCTGGCATGAGGAGTCCAAGGGAGCAGCATCTCGGGTCTGGGGGTCCAGGGTCTCAGGACTGGGGGTTCAGGGGAGCAGAATCTCAGGACTGGGGTCTGGAGGAGCAGCATCCTGGAACTGGGGGTCAAGGGAGCAGCATTTGGGACTGGGGGTCCAGGGGAGCAGAATCTCAGAACTATAGATGTGGGGAGCAGGATCCTGGGATGAGGGGTCCAAGGGAGCAGCATCCAGGGAGTGAAGCTCCAGGGGAGCAGCATTCGGGGACTGGGGGTCCAGGGCCTCAGGACTGGGGGTTCAAGGGAGCAGAATCTCAGGACTGGGGTCTGGAGGGGCAGCAGCATGCCAGGACTGGGGTTCAAAGGAGCAGCATTTGGGGACTGACCCCACCACTGCACCCTTGTGTTGCAGGGCTCCCCAGGCAGCGCGGGCCCGCCCGGCCATGCCGGCCCCCGCTGAGGCAGGGCGAGCGCCCGGCCCGCCGGACGGCGGCTGGGGCTGGGTGGTTGTTTTCGGCGCCTTCATTTCCATCGGCTTCGCCTACGCCTTCCCCAAAGGCTTGGCCATCTTCTTCAAAGAAATCCAGGATTTCTTTGGCGCGTCCTATAGCGAGATCGCGTGGGTCTCCTCCATCGTGCTGGCTACCACGTATGGCGCAGGTGAGTGGTCCTGCACCAGCACCCGAGCAGCAATGGGCCAGGAATCTCCACTCTGGGCCAGGAATCTCCCCTCTGGGCCAGGAATCTCCACTCTGGACCAGAGCAGAGGGACAGCAACCAAATGTCCATCTGTATGGGCGCCATCCGCAGTTCTGCTTTCTGATCATGTTTCCAAATGTTTGTTTAGGCAGACAAGTCATATGTGGAGCCTGAGGGGCTCCTAGCCAGAAAGCAGAAGATTACCTATGAAAACTTTCTGTGGGCATCAGGGAAAAAGCCCCGAGAACAGGCTGGTGGGAAATAACTAGGTCTGGGTTTCAGCCAGAGCTGAGTGTGGAGTAGAATAATAAATGAAGTAGCTGCTTGTTTATTGTGGCAGCTGATAATGACAGCAATGAAATTGCAAGTCGTTCTTATCTGCTGTAAAGCAGTGCATGTAACTGCTCTTTTTTATGATTTCAATATCACTTTCATGACTGGATGAAATACATGGGCTGCCCTTGATTAAATCTTCAGCTGGAGGTGGACAGGAACCACACTCTGCAATTGCAGGAAGCTTCATCAATATTTATCATGTCTATCAAAGAAATTCTGAGAATAATCTTTGTTTTTACAAAGGGTTGTTTTTATTTTTTTTCCCTTCATAATGCACTGTAGCGCTTTTTGAGGAGCACAGTTGCTAATGAAAATAAAGTTGCTTTGTATTCGTTTGTAAGGTGGAAGCAAGGCTTGAGTCAGGACCTATTGTAATCCACTCTCTTGTAACCCAGACTTGGTCCTACAGAGACGAGCTCTGCAAAGGCTGAGTTCCTATACAAGAACCCACAAATGAAGCACGTGGAGGGCAAAACCCAAGTAGTGATTTAGAAAGAGAAATCCCCTGCTTGTGCCAGTGCTGTTGTCCCATTTGCTGTCCCATTACACTGTAATAAATGTGCCAAAGTATTTACCTGTGGGCTGGGTCCCCTGTGAGTTGTTGGCAGCTCTGCTTTTTGTTCCAATAAAAAAATCCCCTGGTATGGAAGAGATGCTGTGTGCCTGACCATGACCAAGTGAGGAGCATGCTCTGCAGATCAGCCCTGCACCCAGCAGCACCTCAAGTTGCTCACAGGGGTTTGGATGGGGAGTTTGAGCCTCTTGGGGTTCAGCTCATGGCCAAGGAGCTGGTGCTGGAGCAGGTGAAATTCTGCTCTGATCACAGCTGCCTCCTTCTAGCTGCTCATTTCCCAACCCACCTTCTTCTCTGTCTCTCCAAGTGTTCAAGTCAGTGCTCTGTACCTGGGATGTTGCAGTGGACTTTTATCCCAATTAAATTAGCATCTCCTGCCTTTTTGCAGGAGCTTTGACTTCACTCTCCCTGATGCTGTTGCACGGTGGTGTGGGGGATGATAGAGCTGAATTGCAGGTGTCTGTACCTTTGTACAATCTCTTGCCCTGCACTGCTCAGAATTATGTCCAGTTACCAGGCTCCCCTCCTCTGCTCTGCCCTGGTGCTTGGGACCCTCCCTGTGCCCCTGGCTGAGGTGCTGGGTGGCTCAGTGGCTGCAGACAGGGCATGGTGGGAGCTGCTGGAGCACGGAGCAATGAAACACTGGTGCCCAGGAGTGTATTTAACACTCTGCTTTGACTGACTGGGCATTTAACACCAGAGTGGGTGCAGCTTCTGCATGACTCCAGTGATTTGGAAATCCTCATTAAAGGACAGCTCCTCTGAGCTGCCCAGGTTTTGCTCTGTGGCAGTGCCTGTTAGAACTGTGAGGATGCAAGGCTTGATTTACTCTGCTGAAAAACTAGAAAACAGTTTAACACTGGATTTTTGCTAATCTTTCAAAAAACGGAATTCTAAAAATGCTAAAATTTCAACATACTCCTAACTACCAGAGCTACCAAACCAGATGGTTATTGACACAGCATTTCCATCCCTTCCCTTCCTCTCCCAAATGAGGCAGAAGGGTCATGGCTGTGTGGAGGTGCAGGGGATGCTGTCTGCAGCCCCGTGGGGCACTGAGCATCTCCTGCATGCAGCATCAGGCACCTGTCCTTGGAGGGGGGACATGTCCCTGGGGGTCTGGGGGTGCCTCTGGTGGATCTGCTGGTGTCAGGGGGCCATGGAAGGGAATCCCTGTGAGGAGTGCCCCATCCCAGCTCCCTGCAGCCCCAGGGCACCCTGCCTGCCCGCTGCCCTGGCAAGGCACGCAGAGGTCGATGCTTTCACTGGCCACAGCTTTTGTTGACACAGTGCCCAGTTTCCTTGGTGTTCTCATTGGTCTAAGGACTTGTTTTTGGACTGTGCTGCTTACACTGTAACAGAGCTTGCATTTGCATTTCATAAATAATGCAAATGAGGCTTGTTTTCTGAAAATACATGAACTAACCCAAATCTCCGCTGGAGAAGCTGTGTTGATTTTGACAGCACGGATGCAGATTTACAGTGACCACCTGAGGCTTTGATTGTAGCACCAAAGGAGTTCCAGTTTTTCAGACTAAAACTGAAAATCAGCAGCCAGGGCTGTTTCTGCCCTTCACTTTCTGCTGAATTCCCCCAGGAAGCTGTTTTATACCAGCCAAGGCTCTGGCAATATATATTACAGAAGTTAATGTGTCTTATCCCCCAGTTTCTTAATCTGAACTAGGTTGCAGAAAACAATTCTGTCACTATAATACAAGTAGTAAAACAGATTACTGTGCAGTAAAGTGGATAGCCTGGACTTTATGATGGGGTACTTGCAGCCCTTGCCAGAACTCCTGTTCAGCAATTCCACATTTCCAATTGCAGAGAGCAGACTGGGAGGTTTGAGAGTGAGGAGCATCAGGGAACATTGCTTTTCTCTGACCAAATCCCACAGGCTAAAGCCCTATCAATCTGATAAAGAAGGATTTGTTTTACAATGTTTCTACTTTTCTTTTCTTTCTTGTCGTGGGTGGAAGAGCTCATTCCTTACCCCAAATGAGAAAGGAATTACAGAGCAGAGTCTTTGTTGTAGGGGAAAAAAAAAAGGAAAAAAAGATCTGATCAATGATCTTAGAGGTCTTTTCCAACCTTAATGATTCTCTGATTCTGTAAGGGACCAAGAGCCATGGCATCATCCTGCCCTAAAGGTGCTCTCACCTGCCCCTCAGCACCCAGGTAACCCTCTGGGGGTGAGGAGGACACAGCAAGTGTCCCAAAATGTGCTGCCAGGTGCCCTGGGCAGGGCTGCTTTCTGCAAACTGCCTTCTTGGGCACTGTTTGCTGTGCCAGCACAAGGCCAAGATTCCCAAGTTTTTGCCTCACGTACAGGGGTGAGTTTTGTCTAGGAAACAATTTCATTGCAAAGCCAAAAGCCTTTGGCCTTTGCACCTCCTGATTTGGGCTGTGTGGTGCTGCCAGGTTCACCAAAATGAGCTGTCCTTGTCCCACTTTTAAGGGTGACACGTTTCCAGCTAGGTTACAGATGTGTCCCTGGGGAAAGCAGGAGGCAGCAGAGCTCTCAGGAAAGAAAAGATAAGCAGTATTAATTTGCTAGTAAATTAGTTGCCCTATCCAGCATCAGGGGAAACAGCCAAACATTCTGAAAATAAGAAATAGTGATGCCACTAATTTAATAGCAGTAATGTTCTTGTAGCTCTTACAGTCTCCTGTGAGGCTGCAAGAGAGGTAAGGGTCATGGGAAGAAGTAATATCCTTCATTATGGCCAACTGTTAGAGCATGAACAATGAGCCAGCCTCCTGGCACATGTGCCAGAATAGAGAGAATAATTTAATACTAAGACAGCATCTGCATTTTCTTTTTTAAAAAAATTTAAAATGGTGACTCTGTGGCCAAATGCTTCCTCCATCTTTATAATGAAATAACAGGCTTCATCCAAGGGGAGCTCAGAGAGCAGATCCTCCTGCAGAGTCATTTCAGCTTGAATAGCTGGGGATACACCAGGGTACACTGGAGCTTCTTTTTAGCTATTTTGAAGAATTTCACTCTTTTGCAATTGCTGTGCATGTTTGTATGCAGCTTGCAGGTGTAAATATGTGCTGCTTCTGTTGCCCTTTAATACACAAAAAGCTCAGGCTCATGGCATCAGCAGCATGCATTGTTTTTATTCAGAATGTACTGCAGTGGAGTTTCAGCCTCACTACACCCTGCTGTAAAACTCCCCCCAAAATCTCCAGGGTGCTGCTCTCACACATCCAAATTTTTATTAAAATTAAGGAATCTCCATCTGTCCATTTTACAAAGACAGTATCAGAGAGACACATTTTGCAAACACAATAAAAATAAGAGTGTTTCTGGGGAAAAAGCCTCCACCTGAAACCAACCAGTGTTTATTAGTCTTGTTATTTATAGGTTTGTAATTTGGTGAAGATCAAATTACCTGAAGATTCAATTCTGGAAATGCTCCACAACTAAATCTTTTTCTCAAAAAAAACTTTCTCCCAGAGCTTGTAAGTGCTTAATAGAGCATCTGCTAAAGCAGCAAGGAAGAGATAGGGAAGCTGAAAGTCCACCATTGACCTTGAACATTTAATCCAAAATTTTATAGCTGTATTTTATTACACTGCTAGCATGATAAATTGCAGTGACAGCTTTAGAAAGAACCTTACAACATGCAGTGGCATAAAGCTATATTAATAATGAGTTTGATTCTGCAGTTTTTAACTTAATCAAAACTGCCAATGTTCTCTCCTGCTCTGGTCCAGACTCTATCAAAACCTTCTCTGCCTCCAGGAGACCCCACCCAGGGCTCTCCAGCCATCTCCATTGCTTTCAAATAGCTGTGAAGCACCACAGCACTACGAGGGGAAACTGAGGCATGGGAGGGAGGTGGGTTTTTCAAGGACAAGGTTATGATCACCTGTGTCAGCTCTCTCTACTGCTGTGCTTACAGCACTGGTTCCACAAACATTCATTCTCCAGTGGGGTTTTACTAGGATTTCCCTAGGGCTGTGCTTTCCCACCTGGGTATTTTGTGGACTCTGAAATGAAAGGAGGAGGATTATTCTGCTTATTCACAGAGCTGTGGATATCCAGCATCCTGCTATCCTGGCCCAAGCCCTGCCAGGTGCTCCCTGGAGCTGCCTGATGCTGGACTTCACCTTTTTCCTTACCCTCCCCACCTCTGGGAGTCCCATTCAATCAGCCTCCCCTGCTGTGGGAACAAGAAATCCTCCCCACACAGGGGCAATCCCCGGGGTAGCAGCACCAGAATCCCAGATTTTGATAAGAAAGCTGGATGAGGAATGATTTGATTTCTGTAATGAATGGTGCTGCAGATTCATATACTTCTCCTGACTCTCAGAGAGCACTCCAGCTCTGCAAGGTCACCACGTATGGGCTTATATTTTTTATTTTTTTAAATAGCTCTGTTCTACTTAAAAGCAATAATAGCACTGTAGGTTCAGGTGAAATATTTCTGTGTTCGTGGACTTGGTCACAAAGCTTTAACATTTTGCCCTTCATTGGAGCTATCAAGGTCACCAGGCAGCAGTAATAGAGATGTGATAGACTTAATAAAAACCAAGATTAATAAGAACTAGGAAGAAGGAAGTGAAGAGTTTTAGTTGGGGGGTTCTTAATGGTGTTAAGCCAAGGAGTAAGTCATAATCCATTCCCCCCAAGTGGAATTCAAACATGTGGAAGCTTCTCCCCCCAGGTGCCAACCTGTCCCAGAGCTTTGCAGCTCTTCTGGGGAACTGATCTCTTAGTCAGGTCCTTCAGGGTCCCTGATCTCTTGGTCAGGTCCTGCAGAGTCCCAGGGGTGGGAAAGCCCCTTGGAGACCACCAGCAGGCAGGGCCAGCTTTGGAGCAGTGTGTTAAGAGCAGGAACCAAGGGCTGTTGACCTCCAGGAATGGATGTTCCAGCCACCCAGGGAACTCCTGTCCTGCAGCTGGGATGGGAGTGGGATCCAGTGATGGGAGGGGTGAAAGCCAGTGGTCCTGCCAAGGCAAAAGGGCAGCCAAAGAAATCACAGGAGAGCAACCCAAACACTGTGGTGCCATGACCCTGTGAAGGTGAGCGGCTGTGGTGAGACCCAAACCTGCAGCTGGGGGAGCCCCTGAGTGCTGTCCCTTTGCAGGAGAAGTTATTTAAGTTATTTACCTGCCTAAACTCAAAGTGACACCAAGGACCTTGGCCACAGCCCCAGCCTGGGAGCTGATGGCCTGTGGCTCCTCTGTGCTCTGCAGGAGCATCTAAGCTGGCTAATCTGGAAACTGCAATGCCAGAGCACTGATCAGATAAGACTGCTGGATAAGGAAGAGAACATTTTGTCTTTCTGAAGCTTGGGCCTTGTCTGCTTCGTTTTTCTTCTTCTTCGTTTTTTTTTTTTTTTTTTTTTTTTTTTTTTGGCATCAGGTTGCTGCAGTGGCAAATTTCGAATTTCAGGTGGGAGGTCAGTCCCCTGGTGGGTGCAGGGGAAGGAGGATTGCTGCAATGGTTCATTGCCCTCACTCCCTTCCCAGCTGAATACAGTGCCAGTCCTGCCCAGGCACTACAGGACTGACCAGTTTGATGACTGAATAATGTGTGTCCAAACAATTTCTGCCATGCTTGGCTTGTGCATCATCTCACAGGGATTGTGCTGGAGCTGCAGCCATTACCCCCTTAAATGACCTGACTGCTCTCCTCACCCATGGGGGAGCAAATGAACCAGCTCTGGGGCCAGGTTAGCTGTTGGAGCTGCTGTGCCATGTGCTGGATTTCATCCTCCTTATTTAAAATCGACTATTTGCAATGTAAAATAACACTAATAGAAGGCATCAGGGTGATTTAGGTGTGGACAGGTCTATGGAAGCTGCTCTGTCAGGCCTGGCAGAGGAGTATTTGAGACTGTGGTTGTCACCTGGGGCGTGTGCTCACTGCCACTCGTCCCCAGTGTGTGACCATCCTGTCTCCAGCAGCTCTGCCTGAGGAAGGGGTGGTGGTCTGAGGGCTCCTCAGCCCATGCAGGTGAAAACCAAACCATCTGAACCATGCAGCTGAGACTAATAATTATTAGGCTTCATGATTAGCAGGTGCCGCCAGTTATTCTCCACACCCTGGTGACACAAACACTGAAAAGCAGGAGCTGTCCAAGTCTCTTCTGCCACCACAAAGAGTGAAAGCTGCAGGGTTTAACCCTCCCATCCCTTTTCCCCCATGTGTGCAGCTGGGCCCTGGGCTTTCCCTGTGCCTCCCTTTAAGGCTGTGCATTGTCACCAGGAGCTGCTGGCTGATCCCCCCATCTCCCGAGGCTGGGGGGCTCTGGCAGCACATTAATAACGTGGGGGCACTTCTTCCACAGGGGGGTAATGAGGAGGTTGCTCTGTTATGGTGGGCTGGTGCCCTGCTGGATAAATTACCAAGCCAAAGGCAGTGTTGTTATTCCACAGAGGGAGTGAGATTATTACTGAGGAAATTGCAGGCCTGCTCCTGTTGCTGCTTTGCTACTGGTGTAATAATAGGCTTTGTTCCATTAATATATACAATTTCCCCCCTTTCCCTCTCCACTGAGTACGTTGCACTCCTTCTTTTGTCCCCAGTGACTTCCCACAGTTAATGGCAATCATGGCATGCAGAGGTCCTATTTGTATTTTCACAATAGCTTGGAAAATATTAACTATCTGGGCAGTTCTTTTGGTGCTGACCAATGTCCCTGTGCAGGAAGAGCTCTTTAGAGCCACTTGGAAAAGCAGGAAAAGCTGAGCTCCATGTTGCAGTCTCCACTGTTGGAGCACTGGTGGTCTCAAATCTTCCAGCCCTGTGGTCTGTGCAGTGGAGTATTTTAAAGTATTTTAAAGTGTTTTATCACCTGTGTGGTCATCAAATGGTCTGACCAGCAGACCTAGAACATTTGCATTGACTCTGTGCCACTTTACCCTGTCAGAAGGTCAGTGTTGTGAAACCTGGGAAAAAACACACATTGCTGAAAACCTCTGGGCTGCAGATTTTCAGGGCCTCAGCCCTACACAGAAATATTGCAGCAGAAATTCATCCAGGACAAGTTCCAACAGAAAGGAGGAATGCTGTTACTATTACTACCAGGTTAAGTTAAAAAAAAAAAAAATACAAACCAAACCTTACAAATAAGGAGAGAGAGAGAGAGAGAGAGAGATAACACACACACACACACACACACACACACACACACACACACACACACTCAAATATACAGGGTCAGAGGTATAGGAGGGAAGAATGTTTTAGTCCCTATTAGAAATACATCAGTGTTTCACACCAGCACTGGAAGTTTTGCAGCTCATAAAAAATTCATAAGGCTCACTGAGGAAAACAGGAAGGCAATTCAGGTGTCTATTTTTTGAGCACTGTCATACTTGCAAGAGTTTAAGCCAGTCTGGATTGATATTTCTTGTTATGTGCCAGCTCTGCATTATGACCCTCTCTGGACCATAGTTCAGTGACTCAAGAAGAATGAATGACAAGGTGGCCTGGGTTAGTGGAGGAGAAGAGAGGAGAGCCCAGGGTATTTTGCTTTTTCTTCATGGTTTTACAGTCTCCTCTTCAGGGTCCTTGTCACTTCTGCAAACACAAAACTCAAGGTGAAAAGTAATTGGACAAGCTAACAAATGAGTTCAGGCTTGTTGCATTCCCCACTGGCGTGTCTCTGTGTTTCTCTTGCCACCAAGAGCAGCCTCTTTGACCTGGCTTTTCATGTGCCAGCTAACAAAGGATGGAAATCTGCCCCAGGTATGAGAAAAGAGAAGCTTTAAACAGCACAGGCACTAAACCAGGGTGATTTATATAGGCTGAGGATAGTGCTTTACATTTCTTTCATCAGTCTTCCAGGGGCTCCATGATCCCAGCTACATCTTTTGGGGATATTTGGTGCAAACTGCTGCTCTCCAGGCTGCAGAGTTTTACTGCAGGCAGAAGTGGGAGCCTCGTGGTGTGCATCCTGCTGTGCAAGGGCTTGGGGTGTAATGTGAAGCACTCCTGGCATCCTTTGCTCTTACCATGGGCTGATGGAGATGATGGAGAGCAGGTCCCTGTGAGCCAGGGGAGGTGCAGAGCCACAGGCACAGCTCTGAGTGGAGCCAGCAGCAGGATGAGGCTCAGCATCCCCGCTGAGCCCTCTGCTGCCCTGTGCTGTCCCCCTGCAATGGGTGGTAAAAGATGGCCATGGCTGGAAGTTCATTGGAAGGGAGGAAGTCACTGGGCCATGGAAGGGGCTACCACGAGGCTGGGTGGGTGGGAAGGAATGCCATCCCTCCCTGCACCAAAACACCACTCTAATGTCAGCATTCTTCTCGTTGGAATGTACTGGGGTTAATTAAATGATGCCTCTAATTTCATCATGAGAAGTTGCAGTGCTCTGTTGGTGGTGGGGCTGTGGGGACAGCCCTGACTGCTCTGCTCCCTGAGAAGCCTCAGTGCACTGGGGACATTTTCTGCAGCTGGGATGGCTTTTGCTCCTCTCTCTGACTTTCCAGGGACTGGCACAGCATTTCTGTGACTGCTCCTGCAAGGTCAAGCCAGGTAAATGGCAGCTCTCTGAGGGCTTTGCCAGCTGCTTCTCTTGCCCTGTTCTCACCTGATGCTGTAAATTAAGAAGCAAAAATCACCCTGACTCCTCTTAGCTTGTCCTGCTGCAGGCTTGCAGGAGGGAACAATGCCTTCATTTGGGTGCCAGGACAGGGAGCTGTGCTTCCTGCACGTCTGAGCAGGCAGGTATTAGCAGCTAAAGGGGCCTTGGGATCCAAGCTGCACACACTGTTACCCTAAATAGTTTTTCTGTGCTAATATACAATATCTTTATTCTTTCCATGCCAGCTGAGTAACTGGTAAATGGCAGGACCTGATTTTCAATTCCACTGTGCTGCCAGGGCCTGTCACACTTTTAATTTGTGCAATAGCTGCAAGCATAGCAGTAATTGTGTTTCACATTCCCCACAACTGCAGTGCTGGCTTCTGTTCCCTCTTCTTCAGCCTTCTGCCCCAGCTTGAGCTATTTAATGTTTTCTGAAGCTACCCCACAATGCTGCTGTTAGTTTATCTAATGTTTGATGTTTAATCAACTTCCCCCTCAAGAAATCCAGTGCAGGTGGCATGGGTGCACTCAGATCTGCTGGGTGTGATGCTGATTGCTGCAGACCCCTGGGCAGGTGAGGGTCCCTGTGTGTGCTCTGTCACTGCCCAGGCTGGCAGGGCTGGGAGCTGAAGTGTGCACAGACTGTGTGTGCCACTTTCCACCCAGAGACAGGAGAGATCTTGAAAGGTTGCTCTGCTAAAGCCTGTGGATGTTTCTGTAGGTCCAAATGACTTAAGTGGAAGTAGTTTTGGGGATGTGATTTTGCATTTCCTTCAATGCATTCAAAAGGTCTGCTGAGGACCTTTATAAACCCTTCAGCCTTTGAGCAACAACTCAAGGAAGTTTGATTTGCCAACTTTTTGAGCTTTGGGTTGGATTTTTTTGGTGTCTCATGTAGGTTTTCCTGCTAGGTCTAGCTTTTCCTGCAGGTGAGTGCTCATCATAGCTCTTACTGTGGATTCTCTGTGGCTGAGGTTTAGTCCAGATGTTCTGCTTCTGTTTTTTGATCTAACTGCTTCACTCAGGGTCTGAGAGGTCTCTGGTGCCCAGTTCTGTGTGGGTGAGGCTGCTCAGATGCTGTCCCTAGGCAAGGACAGTGATCCTGCAGGCTGTGGTTCTTTACCAAAGCAGGCTCACAGAGCCTGGACACTTCATGCTGTGAAGGAAAACCTTCTGCACTTCTGAATTTTGTCCCAGTTCCCCGTGAGCGCAGCCCAGCCCAGGCAGGTGACACCCTTGGGAGCAGAGCTCTCCTCCCCAGACTGGCAAACTTGGGGCTGATTTTCCTGTTGTAAAACTGATGGCTCTGGCTGCAGCAGGTGAAGGTCATGCAGACCTGTAAAACATTGCTGAGAGATCACACACGACAAGAATGGGGAAAAGTTTCAGTCTCATGGCTTAATAAGTGCTTGCTGGGATGTGGCTGAGGACACAGCACCCATGGAGTGTCCCCAGGGACACAGAAACACTGCTCTCATTTGTAAAGCCAATAGTTGGGAAACAAACATTTATTTTCCTCTCCTTCAGCCTCTATAGCTGACGTAGAGGAAAATAAAAGCTGTACAGCTGTCCCCATAGCTGGGCAGAAGGTATCCTACCCTCAGCCCCTTCCAGTTCATTATTTGCTGTCATGGTCCAAGCCCATCCTTGGTGATGGGTGAAGCAAATTCAACCATTTATGGACTGAAAGGAGAGGATATTAACCCTAATTTCCCTTCTCCTAAGCTGGATGCTGCAAGAGTGGGACATCTGTGAGCAGTCCTGGTTTTCCTCTCATAGCAGGGGCTTCTCTCCATGGTAGCTATCCCAGGCCAGAGCAGGAGAGGAGCCTTAGCAGGAATATTATGGGCTTTAAATGCTTTGCTCCACGGTACAGCATCCTACAGGGTGCAAGCTCTCTGCCAGTGGGCGAAGGTAATGGAAACCACATTTTCTTAGCTGAGTAATTAGATTGATTCTGCAGAAATGCAGACATGTGGAAAATTGAAAAATGGAAGAGTTGCATGCCCTTAGGCTGCAGATGAATATGGTGGTGGCTTTCTGAGGAACACTGGCTCAATTCTATTGAATTACAGGACGTGCTGAGACCAGCTCAAGCACGATGCAACTTCAGGTCCTGACCAGGGGAAACTCAGACAGAAGGGGATGTCTTTTTCACTGTGCTGATGTGAAATAGATATATATCCCTTTTCCCAGAACTTCTCATTGAATTCTGTAGTGCTCTGTGCAGCAAAAGGAGGCACCTGTGTGAATCCAGTCACAAGATTAGCAGAAAAACTCTCCATGTAATTATAGACACACAGAAATTTTAATTGAATGGTGCATTTGATGGGACTAGATCACAGATCACACAGGGGTGTTGCTGAGACTGAGCTTGTGTGCATTTAATTTATGAGTGTTTTGACCTCAGACATCAAGTAGAAAGTATTTCTATGGGCTCCATTCTCCAGATTAAACCAGACATATCTACTGTTTTCTAGTCTTGCACATTATAACAACTGAGAACTTGTTTGGGTGCTGTCAGCCATGCTGAGGCAGTGTTGAGTTTCTGGGTTTCATTCCTGTGATCAGGAGTGCTGTGGTTTGCAGGGTCTGGAGAGAGCTCTGGAGCTATTTCTGGCTGAGATTATTTAAGCAAAGGTCAATATTCTACCATGGCTCTGTGATGAGGTAGAACCTACAGCCAAATCTTCAGAGATGCCTTTAAAATACCAGTTTGCAGTGTTGTGTGAGTGGTGTGGGAAGTGGCAGGAATGAAGGCAAACAGGCACACTGGGCTCTGAAACACCATTACTGTATGATGAGTAGCACCACAAACAGCCAGGTAAATCCAGATATTGAATCTGCCTGTATTCCCCTTCCTCATTACCAATATCACTTTTGAAGCATTTTGATTCAGGATTTTTGAGTAATACAGAATCTTTTCTTTACATCTAGCAGCTTGAACTTCTGGACTGCTCTTTCCTGTTTAGCTTGGCTTTTTCTAGTTCTGGTTTTTCTGTGAGCAGGAAGTTGGTCCTGATGTACCATCAAAGTCCCTCCAATATATATCTTACTGTGATTCTGATTTTCACTGGTCTCACTTCCTCAGATTTCAATGCTTTGTTTCAGTGTGCACAGTTTTTGTCAAGCCATTTCCCTCTTTCACAATTTTGCACTGCCCTGAACCTCCTCTTTGCATAAATGCAAGTCCAGACTGGTTCTTTTGAGCTCTGGCTAATCCATCACCCCCAACATTTTCTACCTACATGGACTGCTATTAAGATTTAATTAACAACTGTTCTGCTGAAGCTTTGGTCCTGGTCAGCAATATTGGAATTGCATTAAATAGGGGCATAAAAAATGCAACAGCATTTGTGATATCTGCCTCACAATATGAGCCACTGCTTTGTGTGGGTAGTTTAACTCATCATAAATCAAGGGGATGCTGTGTTCACATGATGTGTTATTGCTGTTTGCCTTCTCTGGTGACACCTGGAAGTCCTGGGGGCAGGAGCTGTCACTGATCACACGCCTGTGGCACTGGACATGCTGCCATCTCCACCAGCAAGAGCTCTGCTTTTCCATTTTCTTCCCGAGCTCACCCTGGGAGCTGTCAGCAGCACTCAGGGCCATTGATACTGCAGAGCTTCACCTGCTTTGTGTCAAACACGCCCTTCTGTCAGAAGATGCAACCTCAAGGTCCTTTGTGCCCTCTCTCCCCAGGTCCCATCAGCAGCATTTTGGTGAACCGCTACGGCAGCCGCCCCGTGGTGATGTTTGGGGGCCTCCTGTGTGGCGTGGGGATGATCTCAGCTGCCTTCTGCACCAGCATCCTGCAGCTCTACATCTGCGTGGGCTTCATCACGGGTGAGGACAAAGCACCTCCCTCCCCTCCACGCTTCTGGTGGCCTGGGGCTTCCACAGCAGCACAAGCACAAGGGGAAGTGCTGAGGTAAAAAGCTTGTGAGATAAAAAATCTGCTGGGACAAAGCATTTAGCAATGCTCCAGATGAACTTCAGCAGAGAGAACGTTCCCTGTGCCTGTTCCTGGCTGGGATCCAGGCAGGGCTGTGCTCTCTGCAGCTCAGTCCCTGGGCCAGGCTGCTGGGGTTGGTGGCCAGCAGTGCCTCAGCTCCCCTGAAGCAAACCCAGGCTGACTGTGCTGTTCCCTGGGCACAGCAAGTCCTTCTGGGTACAAGTGTGGCTATAAAGAAAGCACCCTTGTTCCTATTTTCCTGTGTGTGATCTTCCCTCTGTGAGGAACATGAAAGGAGATTTCAGGGGTTTGCTTCAGTTTATTTGCCCTTTTCCAGCTTGTCAGGTGAGGAGGTCCTTTATCTGAAAATAAGAACTGCTGAAGTTGGCTGAAAATAGGCAACAATTTCCCTATTGTGGAAAAAAAAAATCAAAACCAAACCTGTATTTCCTTCTTGAAGTTCCAATTTGAATTGCCTGTATTGGAATATGAAATTCCGTATTGGAAACTCAAGCAGAATAAGACATAAGCTCAGTCCAGAACCTTTAAAGCCTGCAGGTGCCAGGTTATTGCTTTTAAAGGTAGATGGATTACATCTCTCCACATGAGTATAGATGCTTAATTGTAAGTATTTTTATTATTTTGGATAAGGTGCAGGCAAAGTTTATTCCAGTGCAGGTAGGACATCTGCTTGGAAGCATGAAACAATGAGCTCAAAATTGGCTTCTGAGGTTGCCAGGTGTATGGTTTAATGAATGTTCCCAATCTCTCTGCAGATGCATTAAGTGTTGCTGCTTTCTGAATGTGAAAATGTGAGCTCAACATTTAAAATCAATAAAACCAGCCACTAGCAAAGTAAATTGGGACAGAGAGTTTGTCACCCTGCTCTTCTATATCAATATTCCTTTATTAAATCTATACAGTAGTGAATAAATTCCTGTATAGGATTCCCTCTCTTAAACTTTACTCTTCCTAAGGACTGTCACTATAATTAAGTGAAACTGTGTTATTATTGCAGATTCCTTGAAAGAGACTCCAGAAACAAATTGATGGGAAATAAAATTAACCAATGTCTCCCAATATTTCTTAATGCATGAGCTTGCATCATTTCCTCCCAAACAAATGTCCCCTAGGAAGGCAAAGGGGGAAGTGCCAGGACAAGGGGGGATGACTTTCAGCTGACATAGGGCAGTTTAGATCAGGAAGAAATTCTTTATTGTGAGGGTTGGGAGGCCATGGCACAGGTGCAGAGAGAAAAGCTGGCTGCCCTATCCATGGAAGTGTCCAAGGCCAGGCTGGACAGGGTTTGGAGCCTGGGGTAGTAGAAGGTGTCCCTGCCATGGCAAGGGAGTTGGAATGGGATGAGTTTTAAGGTCCCTTCCAACCTAAAACATTCTGTAATTCTGAGTTGACTAATGCTGGATTAGCACATGGAAACCATAAACCCTTTGCTGAAAATATTCCATGCACTTTGGTGAGCAGAAGGACTCAGACAAGAAACAGGGCTTTAGGGAGGCACCAACTTCTCTGTTCTAAAGCACTTGAAAAGGTGACAGGAGGGAACTCTGTGCATAACCCCAACAGACCTAGGATTGATAAACACCTTGCTCTTGGTCCCTGAACGTGTCTGCAAGTCTGGCCCACTGTCAGAATCTGAGGTATTGATGATCCCAAGATTGTAGAAAGTCTCTGTCTTTCAGCCCTGCTACCAAAGCAGAAGCCATAATTGGTCTGTGCTGGTTTCCAGGTTGTTTATTCTGTTTATCTCTCACATGTTCTGCTGCCCTGCCCAGCTCTGTCCTGCAGGGCAGCGTGTGGGGCTCTGCCCTCAGTGGGATGTGACAAACATTAAATACCAGAAACTCCCTGGGCTGCATTTACAAGAACGTGCCAATATCTGTCACCTACGTTGGACAGTGTGTCCCCAGCCTGAACCAACAGAAAAATGCCAACACCACAGTGAGACATGGAGGGCATGAAGAAGGAGAAAAAGGACAAGGCACACCCAATTTCCTCCAGCTTGTCCCCTTTGGACCCCTAATCTAGAATCCTAAAATTTTACTTATGCACCCGTGCCACACTTATTACTTCTATCAAACACTCAGGGCTTGTAATTGATCCTGTAAGACTGAAAACTCTTTTCCATGGACAGAGATCAGAGCCAGTGTCTCTGGGGGCTCTGTCCAGGGGGGTTCCTGACCCCTGCCAGGGTCCCAGACCTTCCAGGGCAGCCAGAGGGAAGCTCTGGATTCCCACAGTCCACCATCCAAGTCTGATGATGGGGACAGTGCTCAGTGCACACAGGTGACCCTTGTGCCTCGAGGTACAGGGCTAAAACACCCCCACATCTCTCTGTCTGCACTGCTGTGCTCTTTCCTCTGAGCAGAGCACATCTTTTTGTGCATCTTTCCCTCCTGCTTGCTGAAGAAGGGCAGCAGCATGGATGAGGTGCTGGCTGATAATCCATCATCTCCAGGCATGGGAGTGTGCTGGGGAAGGAATATTAATTTGACAGAGAAGGGAAGATGCTTGGAAGCCTGCTAACATGTTTGATGCCTCCAATTAAGCTTGAAGTATCTTTGCTGGTCAGGCCTAGCATGGAAGCATTCAAGGGCAATTAGGAAGCCACCTGCCCATCATGTGGCTGTGACAGTGCTGCTGCATGAGGAGGGAGGCTTTTGTAAAGGGGATTTGCAGTAACTGTAAAGCAACCTGTAAACATCACACTCTTTCTAGCCTCCTTCCTACTAGCCTGGAAAGAAAACAGACTGATGTAAAAGCCTGTGCTCATGTAAGTCACAGGGAGCAAGGTAAAAACAAGGTTTTGGTACGAGGAGGTCTCTGCCTCAGTCCTGTGCCTGTGGCATATTAATAGAAATCTCTTCAGAGGAGCAGAGCAGGAAGGATCTGTTTGCAGTGGAGGGATTAGACACGGCAATCTCATTGCTGACTTGATTATGCCTGTTTCCATTTGCATGCAGAGCAGGAGCCAGGCTCTGCTGGTGGAGGCAGCTCTGTCCTTGGTGGCTCTCTGGGCTGCACGAGGCACTCTGCACGCACAGGAAACCTCCCAGCCTCTCCCCATTTGCTTCCCTACGGCGCTTAGAAAAAGAAATGGGGTTTGCAAGCTGTCCACCTGGACAGATGCCAGCCTGGATGCGTTACAGTAGGTGTTTCAACATGCAACCTCTTCTGAAGTCTGAGGCAGAAGCAGCGAATTTCAAAGCTAATTGCAAGGTGGTAACGAGTGGTCAGAGTTTAGTTCAATATGCACCAATTAGACTGCCATGAAATAAAAAGGGATCTTGGGTGAGGCATGTGGACTAATGAGAGCAGAGTCTTTGCCATGGCTGTAAATGTTGAGCCCTGAAATACCTGGTTGGATTGTTCCTTGCTAATAAAGTAAGAACAAGATCAATAACTACACAGCTGAGTCCTGTAGCACCACTTATTTCCTCCTAATACGAGTGAGATGTATTTAATCCAGGAAAGAACACTCCCTCTGGCACAGGTTTGCTTCTGTTCTTGCAACACCACTGACAGACCTCTCTGTCATATCCCTGGGGAGAAAATGTGGTTATTGAGTAACAATTCTAGCTATGGAAAAGCTGCTGTAGTTTCTGAAAACTGCAATAAAATGGATGTAAATATTTCCTATTAAAGTCAGCCAAAAGCTTAAAGTAAATTGAAAATCCAGTTATTCAATTTGAAACTCTCCAAATTTAATTAATGGGAAGAGCATGAGGTAATATTAAATTCGATTTGTCTGACTGGCAAATTAATGTTCACATAATAAAAAAAATTGAGATGATTATTGTTTAAGTGGGTAGCTGGCATCCAGTCTCATTTTCATCCTTTGGAAGATGTGTGGTGTGTCCCTACCAAAAATGACTCTGTGGAAACGATGGTTCAATTTCTGCTCTTACTGACCAGCCTGGGACATGGGGAGTTAATGAAAACTCTCACCTGCTGTGCTGCATCTTCGCAGGTGGAAAAAGATACATTTCTATATTTCAGCACTGTCCAAGGGTGTTCTCTAACCAGGGCTGTGGTTTTCCTCTGTGGCTCCCAGGTCATCCTGAATTTGGCCCTATAGGCATTACAAGCAGGCTGCACTTCCCAAAGATGTGTCCTGCCTAATATATGGACTATCTAAAAAAGTTCCTGCTGAAAATGTTTTGTATCCAGAATTATTTTAATGTGTTGCCATTTCAATGTTGTATACTTCAAAGTAATTAAAAAAATAACTTTAGACTTGGCAAAAATCATAATTTTGTAAACCCATTTAAACCGAAGCTATCCAGCATTGGCTGGATTCTGCTGCATCAGTTGGATTCTACTCTATCAGTGACTAATGATAGTGTTCCTTAATTAATTTCGAGGACCTTGACCTTTGTAAATTCTCTTCTGTAAAGCAATATGCCTAATTATGTACTGCACAGTTAAACAAACTAATTATATCGACTAATGAACAAGAAAAAATCTGCACGACCCTATTTTCAGGATTCATGTTCTCTGATACAATCACTTCAAGGATTAAATTTCTGCTTTGTTCTAATGTGGCTCATTCTTTCCTGGATGATGGAGTGGAAATATGTGGAGTGACTTTTAAATGCCATTTTGATGGAGTTCTGAAAAATGAACTTTTTATGAAAATACTTCATGTCATAGAAATGCTTGAAAAGATTATTGATGTTTAACTATTGATTATTGATTTTGGGCATCAGGAAGAATTGTTGGACATCAGGAAGGATTTTTTCACTGAAAATGTGACTAAGCATTGGAATGGGTTGCCCAGGGAGGTGGTGGATTCCCCATCCTTGGAAGTGTTCAAGAAAAAGCTGGAGGTGGCACTCAGTACTCTGGTCTAGTTCATAAGGTGATGATTGGTCACAGGTTGGACTCCATGGTCTTGGGGGTATTTACCAGCCTTACTGATTGTGTGACTCTATGGTTCTATATGCCAGTGCTCTCAAAAAGAACCACAGAAAACTGAAACCATCACAGAATTTGATATTTCTGCCTGCAGATTCCACCTGTGCAGGAGAAGCTGGCCAATTGAATTAGCAATGCAGATTTACAATGGCATTTATGCCTCTAAATGCAATAAAAATAAATTCTAATTAAAAGAAACACTCTGGGGTCCTGTGTAATTAGCATCCTCGGTAGCTGTTTTGCTGTGTACTTGCAGACCTCTAAATCTTTTGCATCAGACCTGCATTGCTCACAGCACCACATCAGCTGTGGCTGAGGAGGATGATGTTATTTTCTGTGCAGGTCTGGCTGCCTGGCAGCAGAGCTGGGTGCCCATGGAAGGAGAGGCCAGCCCTGGATGGATGCACTTTGGGGGTTGACACTGTCCAAGCCAAAACAACCTGCCTCAAACTGGGAGTTGTCATTCTTTAAAAACAGATCAATCCTCTCCCCCAGCAAGGGGGCTGTGTCTGGACAGAATCCACCAGCATTCCGTGAGGGAATAGTTTTGGTTCACTCTGAAGCAAACTCTTGGTGCTAGTTTTGCCACCAAGGGATTTGCAGAGCAGAAGGAAGGGGGTTCTCACAATGAAAGAGTGTTTCTGGGGTCTGGTTACACAAATGTGGCAGCCAGAACTCAGAGACAGCCTGGGCAACGTTTTTATCCAGATTGTTGTGTTGAGTAGCCACCAGTGAACCAGCTGACTGTGATTTTCCTAAAACAATGCACTGAGGAGAAATGGGTCTTAAATTTTCCTTTGTTTATCTGAACTGTTTTCCAGGATTTGGCCTTGCCCTCAACCTTCAGCCATCAGTGATAATCATAGGGAAATACTTCTTGAAGAAAAGACCCATTGCCAATGGCCTTGCTATGGCAGGGAGCCCTGTGATGCTTTGCACCCTGGCACCTCTCAACCAATTCCTTTTTGACAATTTTGGCTGGAGGGGCAGCTTTTTAATTCTTGGGGCAATTTTATTAAACTGCTGTGTGGCAGGAGCTCTCTTCAGACCCATCGGGCCAGGCACAGCACTGGTCAAAACCCAGGTGACTGAGGAAGGGAAGGATGCTCTGAAAGGAAAGATCACTACAGATGGCCCCATGGAGAACAAAACAGAAGAGGAAGGAGAAAAGGACTGCTTTGAAAAAGTCAATCAGTACCTTGACTTTTCCCTCTTCAGACACAGAGGGTTCTTGATTTACCTGATTGGAAACGTGCTGATGTTCCTGGGCTTCTTTGCCCCCATCGTTTTCCTGGCACCCTACGCCAAGCACACGGGCATCGACGACTATTCCGCTGCTTCCCTGCTCTCCATCCTGGCTATCGTGGACATGGTGGCTCGCCCCACCACCGGCATCGTTGCCAACAGCAGGTGGGTGAGGCCGAGGATCCAGTACTTCTTCAGCTTCGCCATCGCTTTCAACGGCGCCTGCCACCTCCTGTGCCCGCTGGCCTCCAGCTACACGGGGCTCATCGTGTACTCCAGCTTCTTTGGGCTGGCCTTTGGCATGGTGTGTGCCATGCTCTTCGAGACGCTGATGGACCTGGTGGGAGCTGCCCGGTTCACGAGCGCCATCGGCCTCGTCACCATCGCCGAGTGCTGCACCATACTGCTGGGACCCCCTATTGGAGGTGAGTGCCTTCTCCTCCTCTGCTGCCACTGGGCTGTCGCTTGGATTTAGACTTTTGCAAGCACAGTTTGTGGGAAATTATTCTAGATGTGTTTTCTCTGCCTCACAATCACCATTTTTCTATGAGTAACTGGACAGGAAAGGATGTCCTGGATGTCTCCTCCAGCATTTCCTGTTTTCTCCTTTCTGATGAAGTGAGTCTTGGAGAGTCATCTTTTAATTCTGGATCCCTCCAGACTCTTGAACTGAACTTGCAAAATGGGGCCTCCTGCAACACCAGCAACCTTGCACTTCAGACAGATTCTCCTGGACATTCCTCCATTTGCAAAAGGCTGGAGTCCACCAAATTTAAGTAAAACACAACAGTTCTATGAAAGCCTCTTTTTGACTCAAACCTTGCTTTTTGTCTCTAAGACCCTGAGGACTCCACTTAGGAAAGTCAGTCGTATTAGTGCAGCTGAAAGATTTAAGTCTGTTCTAAAAATAATTTTAAAAATATTTATTTTGGTGGGAATGGTATGAAATATCAAAAGGCAGAGCCCACAAAGGTCCATGTGGACAATACTGAGTCTCCAGGAGGACCTACAGTCATCTAAAGATAAGTAAGGCCAGTGATATCCTGTGATTTAACAGCCTTAATATTCCCTCTATAGCATGTGCTTCTTTTGCAATTTTAACCCTTTTCCTGGATTCAAAACTGAGATCTGGCTAATGCTTCATATGACACATCCTGCAGAGCTGTTTAATTCTTCATATTACTAGGTAACTCATACAGTGTGACAGAAGCAGCTGTATCCTCTTGCTGTCTTAGAGATTCATTATTTAATTAATGACAAACAAAAGAAAATACAATTTTAAAATGGCTGTTTTCTGAATTATATAATTTTCATCTGTGGGAGATTAAGTTAATGACTAGCGACTGCTAATGAGGCTAAAATAGTTCTGTGTAATAATCAGTAATATTAGTTTTGTAGGGTTTTCCCCACCATTTTAATAAGCAGCAAATTTATTGGTTCTTTGGCATTTTAATAACCTACTGCAGGGTTCTGCTTTAATGAAGTAAGTAAATTGTTCCCAATGTGTTTTATGACTTTATCTTATTCTCAAAGGAAAAGAGACAAGACTATCCTACTGTTGAATTTTCCAATACTCTACTCATTAAAACTCTCATTGAAACCTATTTAAGAGACCTCTAGGTCATCCTGATGAGCAGAAAAGGAAAAATTGTTGCAATTAGCGTTTGGTTAATGTCTCACCAGGAGCATGAAAAACACTCTGCATTGAAAGTGGTGTACCAAGTCAGCTAGGATGATTCAGGAAAAACCACTGACCAAAACCAGCTAAAAATTATTATTATTATTGTGATCAGGAAATCTATTTGGTAACCATAAAGCCCCTTGTTAGTGCAATGCAGTGGGATAATTAATCATCAGCTTTTCAACATTAAGGGTCAACTGGGATGTAATTAAAGGTCCCTCTTTTTGAGGAGGAGAACATATTCCAAAACGTCAGAGAGCTAATGGATGATGGGGCAGTTTCAGGGAAGATTGTCTGTACTGTGAAGGCCAGGTTAGGATTGGGTCTTACTTTAATTAGTATTTGGGATGTTAAGAATGGTCTGTGTTGCCCAGTAAATGGGAATTAATGCTCAGGATCATAATCCAAATAAGATTTGCATTATATTTTGACATAAAAGAGAATGGTGACATTTCAATTAAGCCATCTCCCTTCAATTACTCTGTAACTCCGTAGCAGAGGCATTAACCTTTGAGAGGAACCTGTCACATTTGTCTTGGCATTATCTGACACAGACAGCATCATCTTTGCTTTCCCTGGAACTAATGTTTTCCAGTTTCACGCTGTGCCCTCTCCTCTTTAGATCATGAGTGTAACTGCAGAAAGGGCAGCTGTGACCAAAAGCTGAGCCGCCTCTAATGCTGCTGGGTGACCCGTGGTGGAATAAATCACAGGGTCTTTGCCAAGAGCCTGAGATGAGACCCACTGGGCTGGTGCCTTCTCGTGGAAGTCTTCCCAAAAGCTGCTGCTTTTTGGCTGCCAAGCCAAGTGGACATCCTTGTAGTTGATCACTGGAGTCAGTGGAAATGCTGCCTGCAAGATCTGTGATCACAGGAGTAGCTTAGCATGGAAAAAATAGATGTGCTGGAAAAGTCCAGACTTTGCAGTGTAGGTTCTGTCCACTTCTACTGAACTGTGCAAATTATCAGAGCATTACCTGTACCAAAGTCAACTACCCACAGACTGAGTAGTGCAGCACATGTTCAGTATTTGCAGGCTCAGAGTGTTTGTGGAAGAGATCAGAAGTTCAGAGAATGTTTTATCCTAAAGCCACAGGAGTGTTCCTTGATATACAGGATTTGAAAACACAATACTCTTGCCATCATCTCTAAATTTCCTTTTTTTTCTTTTTTAATATATATTTTACAGGAATTATTGTTGATACCTTTGGGGACTATAAATATATGTTCATTAAATGTGGAGCTGTGATGGTCCTGGCTGGAACCTTTCTGTTCATCATGAATTATTATAATTATCGTATGCTTGCCAAGGAGGAGAAGGAAAGAAAGGCAAAAGAAGAGGATCCTAACTCTCTAAGGACAGAAAATGAAGGCAAAAAAACCTGGAACAAATACTCCACACAGGATGGGCCTGAGCTGGAACCTTTGAGAGAGAAGCGAGAAGGATTAAAGAAGGAAATGAATGGCACAAATGAAGTTTAAACCTGTTCTCATGGGCTGAATGGAAAATGACTTCTGGGTCACTCAAATGAGCACCAGCTCTGAAATCACAGTAGATTTAAAAAATTTACTCCATTCTCTGCCATGTGCATCCTCTTCTTTGTTGTAGGAGAAGGCTAGAACAGAAACAAGTCCTGATTCTTATAAACTGCTGGGACACTGCAGTATCTGCTTGCATACCAAAGGTCCTGCAAGATTTTCCTTTAGATATTCCCCATTTCCCACAGAAAAGGGAAATGTGATGCTTTGCAGGGGGCCAGGATGAGGCTGGCATGAGACAGGAGTCCTTCAGGTTCTTTGTCTGTGCAGGACAGAAATTTAACCTTAAAGTTAATCCTTGGCCTACATTCTAACAGTGCAAATTTAATTTTCCCCTAGGAGGTTACAAAGTACTTATTATCCAATTTCTGAATGCCTTACCATTTCTAGTGAGCTTTTTCTTTGCTACACCCTGGTGAGAGAGTAAGTGTTGCCACTATTAATTAATTGTTCATATGAAGAACTGAATAACAGAGGGGCTTTGGGCATCATTGCATCAGTGAATAAAGCTTAGATGAGCCAGAGCTGAAATGGAATCCACTGCCCTGAGTTGCCTAAAAGCCCTGCTGAACACAGGTCTCCCCTCACTGGAAAAGGGGAATACAGTGCATTAAACCTGTGTACAATGCACTCTGCTCACTGTGTGCCTCACACTAATCACAATTAGTGATTTTGAACACTGTCTCAGAGCTGGGACCTTGTGCCAAGTTTTTTTTTAACCTGCTTCAGTTGCATCCATCCTGGAGGGAATCCAAACCCAGCTGCCTCCCCCTTGTTTGGGCTGGAGTGGGCACCTCCCTGGTGCTGGCATTGCAATTCCTGCTGGCCCCATGCCACCCTGCTGCACAAAGTAATATTTGCCAGGTCAGGGATGCAGAGGTGGAGCTGAGACCACGTAGGAGGCTCTCATCCTGTGGTGATAATTTAGATATGAGAAAATTTGCACTCTGATGTATTTTATTCCAAGCAGCTGCTGCCCAAGAGCTGTGCATGCTGAGCATGGCATCATGCAGTTGAATCATCAGACTTTTGTGGAATTTCATGGATTTGAGTAGATAAAAACAAGGACTTTTCAGGCAGATCACCAACATTCATAGCTAAAACTAGTCTAGAAGTTAGTTCTCCTTTTTCTTTGTTTCAATGGCACCAATATGTGTTTTTTTTCTCTGAAGAACTGTATTTTCGTCTGTGTGCACACAATAGGAAGAAAGGCTTGTAAAAATACTTTCATAAATACACTGAACTATTAAAATTAGGTCATTCTGGTCTTCTTGTACAAAACCTTTTCTGTGAATTCTTTTGTTTCTTTGAAGATCAGTGGTCTTTGACTTCAGTAGGGCTTAAATTTTTGCCTTAAGTCATAACTTGTATTTCTCTGAAAAAAAAAACAAACTCTATACAAAATAATTAGGCCTTCAGTGCTTGTTTTTAATACTCTTTATTTCTGTCAAATATATATGTGATAGTTCATTTAAAAAGACATTAATAGAAGGTCATTAATATTTTCCAATATGCCTTCTGTAATACACTGTCATATACTTAATAAAACTATTTTAGAAAATTAAATTAGTTTGCATTTTCCTGTGTGTGTAATGCAGCTTCTTGATTCAGTAAGGAGTTTATCCTCTGAGGGTTTCTAGTGCTGCCTCCATGCACAACTCTTGGTCACAACCTCATGTTCCGGTTGATTTGGATTCCTTTGATATCCTTGGTGGTCTGGGCCAGCCTGACTCACACCTCCAGTTGTGGTGGGCCCAGGAGTCTGAAAGCTGTGCAGAATGACCTGGCAAGGACCTGAAAAGATGATTTTCATCCCTTTCCACCAGCTTGTATCAATAAATCCTCAGTGCAATGACCCAGATGCCCAGCTGTCCTTGTGGCAGGAGCTGATACTCAGGCACCTCATCTCTCAGAAACCCCAAAAAAGCTTTTTAGGCCATAAAACTTTGTTAATACAGGCAAGATTTTTAATAAAAGGGAGTTCTGTTCAGCTATCTGTGAAAATCCTCTGGAAAAGATGCCTTTGTTAAACTGCCCCTGAGGGCAAAAAATGTTTCATTGGATAAGTAGGTCTTTAAGGCTTCAGAATTCTTCTGACACGAAGCAGCTATTTCATTTAACCTACTCACTCTCCTGTCAAAGAAACTTACACTGCCTTTAAGGTTATGGCACTATTTCTGTCAGGTAGGAAGCCAGAGTATTTTAAGACAATGTTGGTTGTTATGGCTGGTGTTCAGTGGTGGGTGGCCTGACTCTTCCCTGTTACCACCCTGCTGCCACCCTACACTAAACCTCTGATCATGACATCCCACTAATCACTGCAGCAAAGCAATGACAAATAATTTGGTACTTATAAGCCCTAGAAATGTCTCCTTGACTCAAATCCTATGAATTCAACACCTTGCAGACTCAAGCTGTAATTCTTTCTTGGAAAGCTCTCAAACTTTCTTAAGGACGTTTTCAGTTATTAAAAATAACTAGTGCAATATGAAATAACCATTACAAAAAGCTCTTGTGACGCAGTAGAAGCTGCCTGTGCATCTAATTTAGTGATTTGTGCAGCAAATTGAACACAAAATTCATATTTACTTAGGTTTGGAAAGCACCTGTGTAAGCAAGTCAAGAGGTGTGAGAGTTGTGCCATAAATATATGTGCTAGGCACAGGGGGGATATTTGGGATATCAGATGTGAAGGGATAATTGCAAACGCTTTCTTTGGAGTGCAGTTATGAGACTTTTCTTTTCATATTTCATTAGCTTGTGACCTTATTAGAAGTAATTGCCATTGTTTCCAAGGCTGCTCAAACTTCATCAAGAGCCTGATTTGGATGCTGAATCACCATTCCCAACAACCACACAAGAAGCCAAGAGAGTGGTGTTTGATGGGGAGGTGTGACAGGTACCACAGATTGGATTTACATTTATCCCATGTACTTGTTTTTTGTTTACAGTTCCCCTCACTTCTACCCTCTCTATATTTAGCTTTCCTCTCTATATTTAGCTTTCCAAATTCAAAGGCATGGAGGTAGAATTCAAATATTTCACTGCTTTGGTGCAGCAAAATTTGTACACATTGCTCCCTCCCTTTTTAAAAGAATGTTAGAGCAGTGACTCTGCCACGTGATGGACATTTTCTGCCATCACACCTTGGGCCAGGTGCTGCTTTCCCCACATAGAAAAATCGTTTAAATAGATTGAATGAACCATGTCTAGAAAGTGCAAAACACACAAGAAGGTCTGGAACCACAAATGAGTAGAGGCAACTTGGTAGTAATTGTGTTAAAAATTAGTAAGCAAGCAAACAAACAAATGAAGTGCCAAACTATATGTTTGAAATATGCAGTCATTTTAGATGACACAGGAGATTATTCAGGAGGACAGTTCCCATGACAGCTGACACCAAATTTATTTGGTTGTGTTCAGAAAACACCTTGTAGACAACACAGGTGTATTCAGATTACATCTGGAATGAATTTAAAAGATTACTTTTATGCCCTCTGCAGTGACAGTGACATTGTCTATAAAATAATATTATTTGGACTTATCAGAACTGTGTGAGGGCGTTTTGATGAGTGACATTCATAACTGTCAGCAAAGCTTCCCACAATGGCAGCGTGGCTCAGGAGCACAGATTTGATTTGCTGTCCTCCCTGATACTCACTAAGGTATTGCTGTGCTTCAGCTTGGATTTGGAAAGAGGCTCATTTACATCCTGACACCAAAAAAATGAACATCCATGGGTAAATGGGATGTTCCGTGTCACTGTGGTCGAGATCCTGCTATCACCAGTAACAGCACCACAAAATTCCCTGTTATACACTGTACAGCCCTTTGGCCTGCAGAGCCCTGCTCTGGTCCAGGTGTGACCTGTGATGACAGTTGTGTTCTCCTGTGGCAACACTGCTGTTTGGGACAGGCACCAAACAAGAATGTGCTTCTATGCTTCCCTGGTCAAATCCATTGGCTTCCAAGAAGGGGAAGATAATTCACCAAAGATGTCAGCTTCAAGGTCTAATTCTGACACATCAGATTTCTTATGAGTCCTGGATCCTGTTTGATGTGCAAAGCAGAGCTTTTCAGATGAATGGGTATGATTGAAATGAAACAGGGATGAGCACTTGCCTCCTGCTGCAGAGCCTGGCATTCCCTTCCTGGACAGATGAGATCCTTAAGCAGTTTTAATCAGTAGGTAATCAGTCCTGACCATTAGTTATGCCTGTGATCACAAAGCACAACTCCAGAGAGAGATCTTTAGAATATCTAGGAGGTTCCATTATTAAGTGTAAAACCCACAGACTCTACCTATCACCCATTAATACTATGTATAAGAAGTGCTTGTTGAACAAACTTGCCAACTCTAATTATTCTCCCAGCAGACTGTGGAGGGTTTTTTTTTGGCACAAGCCTAATGGAACCTACACAGCCCTGCTCCTGCAGAGGCAGCATGGGCAGGGAAGTCTCTGTGATGTGTTTCAGCCTTCTGATAGCCCTACTTACCTTGTGTGCACATGCACACACCCACACCCAGCATTGCCCCGACGGATGGAAGGGAAAACCCACCTGCTGAAGGCTGGCATGAAGGGGCTGCATTCCTCTGAGATGTCTGGATTGATGTGTTAAAAGACCGAGTCACTCAAATGTGGTATCAGAAGGGATCCTCGAGCATCTTTGATGGTGCATCTTTGATCCCAGAGGCGCCAGTGGCAATGGAAATGAGAAGAGAGCTCTCATCAGCACCACCCCCAGACCACAGCCAGGGACTGGGGAGAGAACACAGGTTGCTCTCCATGTCTGGGCTTCACTTTCCACTCTTCCAGGCAGGACAAACCATGTAACGAAGTTTGTTCCCAGCTTATGACTTGGGGCATGACATATCATGATTCATATTTCTTATTTCTTTAGACTTTTTGGGTTTTTTAATCAAAAAAGACTGTGAGTGCAGTGGCTAGAAGTAAATAGAATTAGTTTACTGAGTAGGTATTTGTCCTCTGACTTACCTGTTACAGAAATCCTTCCAAATACAGTATTTTGTAGCACATTTCAGTATGACACATGAGGAACAATGATATTATGATTTCAGCTTTCAGCCAGAGAAGACAGTAATTATACACCATATAAATAGAAGCACAGTGAAGCTGCTTTGTAATTACAGTGTAACTAAGCTGTACCTCATTTACTTGTATTCTGTAGAGCATCTGGAGTTAGCAATTAGGGACAGCACATGATTAAACACTTACCTTCACCAATCCCAGTATATATTACACTATACTTACCTTCACATGTGTATTATTTTTCACTCATATCTGCTATGAACCTAGATATTTTCCAGGGATTAATGATACACTGTGGAAAGTTGATAGCCTGAAGTTCAGCAGAGAGCTATTAAACTGGCCTGACCATTAATCCCTAGAAAATACCCTGCACCAAGGTTGTTATAAGGTGAGTATGGAAAATAACTTTCCACTCATGTTGACTTTTGTCTTGATGTTACACCTTCGTCAGTGCGTAGGAACAACACCCCAAATGCAAGTAACTCCCTTGGATTTGGGTGTGTCTGATGTAAACAGGATGAATCCTCCCTCAGTTCACCTTTGTGTGCCACCAAGGCCCTCGACAGACAGCTTGTGTTCCAGCCAGTCTGTCTTAGCCACAGTTTTCTGGCAATCTTTGCAGATCAATTTTAGAGTGAACCTCCATTTTCTGAAATGTGTAATTCCAGCTTCTGTGAGCTGAGAAACAACACTGGCAGCCAAGTAAAAATATCCATTACCGGGGGAATATGTAAAAACACTGTTTCATCAGTCATCCTGCTCACACAACTCCCTCCCAGAACTCAGAGTGGTAATGAAAGTAATTTAACACACATCTATAATTAATTTACTACATTCTTCCTGCCGATGGCAATCATCTTACCTAGGAAAGTTCATGAAATTGATCTTAATGCATAAAAATAAAGATGGAAAAGCGTTAAAGGCAGCTAAACGTGGTTTACTTCTAAGCATGTAAGCATTTAAGCACCGTTTGGAGAACCGATTTGGGGCTGATTTAGCAGCAGCCATTACCTGTGAGAAATGACAGTGAGCACATGAGCAGAGCAGGGCTTTGCCCTCAACACACTCAGTCTGTGAGCACTGCTGAGAGCTGCAGCCTCTGCTCCTGCTCTGCACGGTGTGAACAAAATGTGAGTGTGGGTTCCAAGGGGCAGTGCAGGAGGGCACAAAGCTGCTGGGCAGCTGGAGGCAGCACCAGGGACACGGCCTGCAGCAGCTCTGGCTTCAGTGCCAGCCAGGAGCCCTGGCCCCAGGTGTCCAGTTAGAACAGCTCTGGCCAGCCTGCAGAACATCCAGATGTGCAGATGTGTCTGGACATTGCACACAGAACTGTGCATGTGCTGCATGCAGACAAAAGATGCCGTAAGTACACACACACATACACATATATATATACACACACATATCTATCTATATCTATATCATCTATCTCTATCTCTATCTCTATCTCTATTTCTATCTATATCATCTATATCTACATCTACATCTATATATCTATATCTATATCTATATCTATATCTATATCTATATCTATATCTATATCTAATCTATCTATCTATCTGTATATATATATATATATGTGTGTGTGTGTGTGTGTGTGTGTGTGTGTGTGTTGTTTTTGACCCATTATCACTTCAGCTGTGCCTCTTCTGCCATCCATGAGCCCCACACTCTGCTGGGCTGGTGGCTCCTACCCTCTCTGTGATCCCTAGAACTGCATTCTGCAGCTTTCATTGGGTTTCATTCTGCATTTCCCAGACACCCTGGGAATTTAATTTGCAGGCCATGACATGATGACTTCAACGTGAGCAGGAAAACCTAGAAAAGCAGGAGCCTGTAACAAGCAATACTTCAATGCCCTGCAGCAGCTATATAAATATTTATATAAATAAGTAGGAAGGCTTTTAAGTGTGTCTTCCATCACTGTGGCCTCCAAATGAGGGAGTACAGCAGCCTTACCTGGATGGGGGATAGAGGACAAAGAGCCACTTTGGTGCCCCCTCCGAGGGGAAGCACAGCCTGTCCTGCCTGAACTGCAGGGGAAACAGCAAACCCTGCATGGGAAGCACCACTCATCCCATGGAAGAGCCCAAAAGAGCATGGAAGTAGGGCAATTCTTTCCTTTTCCTGTGCCTGAGAGGCCACCAAATGGACCCTTGGCCTCTGGAGCTGTGAACGCAGCTGAATGAGGAGGATACCCCAGCCAGACCCAGTGAGAGGCATTTTCTACACGTGGCTTCCTCCAGCTGCAGAGCTGCTCACTGGCTTCTCCTTAATGCCAGGAAGAGCAGGGAGTGTAAGAGGGAGAGGCATGAATCAGCCTAAGGATCCACACAGACAACAGCAGCTCGCTGCAGCACTTTTATTACCTGCTGGCTGTCACACAGCTCCTCATCACAGGGCAGCAAATGCTGTCAGGACAGGCTGCCGGGGCTGTGAGAGGGACAGCCAGTGGCAAAATGTGAATAACAGGTCTGAAGCCAGCAGAAAGTGCTCAGGCTTGCTTTGAAATGCTGGGGTGTGAGCCCTGAACGCTTGCTTTTCACAGTGCCCTCAGGGCAGGAGTTTGGAGAAGTGTGTACCCCACAAAAACCCAAACCAAGGAGGTCCAGGAGGTGATAAAATTGGAGAGATTCTTCCACATGTGGCTGTGTTCCCAGCTTGTGCTGGCATGAATGTGACTTCACACCGTGCCCTCAAGCCTCCAGAGGCTCCTCCCCAGCCCTGACCAGCTCAAGGCATGAACTTCTACATTGTGCAAGCCCTGCACACTTTTCTCTCTACCTGCAAATATTATGCATGAAGGCTCATCACTTATTTTTGCTGGAACTAGCAAGAAAATCATTTAAAACAAAATAAATATACATCAAGTCTGTCATTTACTTCTCTTTTCTCCACCTTTTTTCCTTCCATCATTCATAGGAGCTAGGTTGGACATGACAGGGAAGTAAATAAAAAACAAGAATTCAGCAAAGAATAAAGAGAAACAGTCACTTTGAACAACGATTTGAAAAATTTTAGAATGATCAAAAATAAATGTTTTCCTTTTTTATCCAAACAAACTTTGTTAAGAAGCCCGGTGCTCCAGAGGAGTGCTGCTCGAAGAGATACACATAGTGCCAAAATAGAAACGGCTTTGGCGGGAGAAAACACATTCTGATGTGTTACTTAAAAGTGGGGAAAAAAAAAAATAATCTGGGCAAGTTTTGAGCAGCGCAGCCGCAGCGCACCGCTAGAGATCAGCCTTGCTCCGCGCTTGCGGCCGCCCTGCGCTCCTCCGGCCCCGCGGCCCCGCGGGATGCTCACACCACCCCCGCGGGATGCTCTCACCATCCCCATGGGATGCTCTCACCATCCCCATGGGATGCTGTCACCATCCCCATGGGATGCTCACACCACCCCCGTGGGATGCCCACACCATCCCCGTGGGATGCTCACACCATCCCCATGGGATGCTCTCACCATCCCCATGGAATGCTGTCACCATCCCCATGGGATGCCCACACCATCCCCCGAGGGATGCTCTCACCATCCCCCGCGGGATGCTCACACCACCCCCGCGGGATGCTCACACCATCCCCCGCGGGATGCTCACACCATCCCCCGCGGGATGCTCACACCATCCCCGCGGGATGCTCACACCATCCCCCGCGGGATGCTCACACCATCCCCTCAGGATGCTCTCACCATCCCCGTGGGATGCTCACACCACCCCCGCGGAACGCTCTCAGCCCGCCGGTCTTGCTTTGGAATGTGCGTGTTCTTCCCCGTGCGTTTCCACATTCCCCAGCGCTTCCCTCCAAAACTTTGGGCTTGGCTGTAGTTAATTAGCCGGCAGCACATTTTCCTGCAGAGGGAGCGTGTGCGTCTCTCTGCAGCAGACATCCGAACTCCCTCTGTCCCCGAGGCTGTTTCCTTTGCTTTAGCTGCTTTTTTATACTATCGTCTGCCATAAACTTTTAAGAGTTTTGTTTCCCCCCCGACTCCCATCTGCTGAGAACTGACTGTCTTAGTGCTATGCCTGACATTTTCTATCCCAAGATACACACGGACCTGGGAGGGGGGATAAAAACAGACAAAAGAAAAGAATATTTTGCTTTTCTACAAGGGCTCTCCCATCCCATGCTACATGCTCTCTGAGATTGGAGGCAGTGGGCAGCAGGACAAGTCCAGCACTTCTCTGTGGGCTTAGGGCAGGGTTGGTGGGCATCCATCCATCCATCCATCCATTCTCCCACCTCATGCCCACACCATTTTTACACTGGGGATTCTGGGGACAGTGACATCAGTAACCAAAATGTCAAAGTGGTGCACAGTGGTCCTCCACAAGGAGCAACTCTGCAGATGCTTCCCCTGGAGCAGAGCTCTTCCAGCTCTCACTCTGTGCCATACTCAGCCTTAATGCTGCAATTAATCTCCCACTTTCCCCATGTCAGGTATTTCAGAACTTCTCTGATCATCTTTCATTTTGTGCCTGGGAAATGTATTGAACATGATGTGTGGATGTAACCAGCTGTGACAAATTGTGGTATAGATGTGAGGAGCACCTGGCATACCAAGGGATGCAAAATGCCAAGGCCTGGGCTTCAGCTTCGTCTGTGTCACAGCACCTCAGTTACAGGTTTGTCTCAGGCAGAGCAGTGTTCACCCTCAGGATTTGTCCCAGTAGCTGTTAGTGTTCATACATGCATCTCACCTGATGTGCATGTGGCTTGTACACGTCTCACTATTAGAGTGAAATTGCTAAACTGCAATAGATATTTTTAACTAATTACAGCCCTTTCTGGGAAAATGTACATCAGTTTTCACTGATGCAAAAACCTACCTGTGGGTTGGATTAAACTGATGAGTCTGCTCGTGTGATTCTCCACTAAAATGAAAAAAACTGAAAATGAAAGCCAAACAACCAATGTGACTAAGTGGCACACTGAGGACAGATGTGGGCTCAGTCTCCTCCAGCTCTGAGCTAGCCAGATGTGTCTGCCCTCAGGGATGTGCCTGCCTGAGGTCACTGCTGCTCTAGGAATAATGCTGGGCAACTGTCTGAATTGGTGAATTTGGAAGCCACTGTCTTCAGGGACTGAGAATATTCCTCCTTCTGCCCATCTCTAGGAAACAAATTCAGAAAGCACTGGAAGATGACCAAAATTAGTTTATGAATTCTGCAGAGATTGCAGTGCTCAGTTTTCTAGAAGTTTTCTAGAAGTCACCATCAATGTACACAGCATTAAATATCTCTTTTTGTACTGGAGGGAGAGTTATTGGCCAGTCAAGAATTCAGATTATAAACTTCAGTATCTACCTCAGTCTTGAAAGCTTGAAGTGCCATTAGGTTTGTGATGTGCAGCAAGGCTCTTTGAAAATCCAACTGTGACAGCACATGTCCTGGGTGATGGAAACCAGATTGAAAGAGGAGCAAGCAGTTCTGCAGGAACCACGAAGCACTAACCCAAAGTGACCCCTGCAAACTGGGGTGAGAGCTGAATCAGAGTGGAAGGAGAGAAGGGTGGGTGAAGGGGCAGCACTGCAAGAAGTGTCAGTCCCAAATGACCTTCATGTCTGCCCAGAGTGAGAGCTCTTTTCTGCTCTCACACGTGGTATGTGGGCACATGCTATTCTTCCACATTCAGTGTCACCAACTCCCTTATGCCTGCAGAGGACAAGAATGAGCCCAGCATTATAATATCCATTATACACAGTACAGAGGATTTTACAAGAAATGTGACATTATCTGAGAACCCAATCTCTCTCCAAGTGAGAAAATAACCAGGAAACACCGGACTGAGTCCCAAAAGAGATGTCACTGCATTTAATGTGTATTTATGCAGCTCTTTAGAAGCAAACACGAAGCAGTGATTATGTCTAGAACAAAACGGAACAACAAATTTAGAATGCTTTAGTTCCTGCTTATCTGATTAGCCAGGAAGAACAACAGACTGATGTGCTCTGAGCAAACAGGAACACGCTGAGCCTAAATGCTCTGCTCCTTGGAGGATTTATTTTTATTTACTGCATGAAACAAGGAGGGAGAACAAAAGGGGTTTGTTTTGAGTCAGCTGTGGCTTTTGGCAGCCAGGCTGAGGCAGTCCTTCTGCACACCTACATGCTGCTGGGCTGACTGGGGCTTCTTGGTGCCACTTCCCTGCTCCTGGGCTCAGGTGCTCAACCAGCTGCAGCACCAACAGTGGCAGCTTTGCAAGGCAGCCCTGGGTGGGAGCTGTGGCTGCAGCACAAGATATTTCTCTCCTGGACACATTTAACAGTGGAGTGTAAGTGAGGGTCTGTAGTGACAGCGAGTCCCCATGCAGGTGTAAAGGAGAGCTGCTTGATGTTGCCCTGATTTTTAAGAGTGTTTTCTTTTATAGTTCTTCTGAAAATTTTAAAGTTCTTTTAGAAGTTTTCTATACCTTCTAATGTTTACATATTTCTACTAAAGTTCTGACACACTGCTCATGTAAATAATGATTGTTCTACATTCTTCTTTGTAAGAAGAAAAAATTAATAAAATGTTAGTTTAACCAGTGTAGTTAGAGAAATAGCAATTTCATCCTCCAATCCACTGCCACTTTTAAAATTCTATATATTACAAAGTTAAAAATATAATTAGCTCTTTTTCCCTTTTAAAGTTACCGAACTTCTGTATACTCATTTTGAGTCCAATAACAAAGCATTATTGCAAAAAACAGGCCTTTTTAAGCAGTCAGGCCTTTCTCAGTTGCACAGTTTTAAATCATAATATATGGAGCAACCCACACAGGAGAAGATGTTTTCAGCACCCAAACCCCAGGAAAGCATTCACCTGCTCCTTCCTGGCACCAGAAAATCAAACTGCAGAGAACAACTGGAAGAAATCAGCTTCTATTAGTCCCAGTGCTGAAGGAGTGCCTCATTTCAAATTTGGCTTTTCTGAGCAAGTTTTGTAAGGAGAGAGATTTTAACTTCTGGCTTTTAGACACAGACCATTGCAAGAAACACACTGTGTCTCCTTTAGGCTCAAGGACCCAAGCATCTGAAAAACCCAAGCATAAGGTTCTGCCCTTCAGTGGGCATTTTCTGCTCTTCAGACAGGTATGAGACCCTGATTCTGTATGGAGGAAGGATGCTCCAACTTGTGGCTTTGGACAGATGTGTTCAATTCTCCCTAAATCACATCACTTACTGCTCAAGCCTCTTGCCAGTTAAACATTTGCACCTCACTTTTATCTCTGCTGACACTGTGGAAGCTGCTCTGCTGCTCCACCCAGCCCTGTGATCACTCAGCTTTTCCACTTGATGCAATTCCAAACACAGGGCAAGTTCAAAGCAGAGCTGAGGATGCACAACTCCTTCCCAGCAGGGTGTGACACTGAGGATTTGAAGAGGGGAGGTCCTGGCCTCTCCCCCTTCCTCTGCTTCTTCATCTCATACTTCACAAGTGCACCCAGTGCCCTTCTCAGTCTGCACTGTTAGGTCCTACATTTCCCTGTGCCAGCAGGCTTTAGGGTGGGTGAGAGCTGGATGCTAAAGCAAAGCATATCCCTAAAGAGCCTCTCTCTCTATTCCCCATGTCCCAGTCTGGCCACACCATGAAACTGAGACAAAATAAGCAAACCAAAAGCCTTAATGAACTACAGCCATACAGCAATACAAATCCCAGAAAAATGGATGGGAAAGCAAGCCTAACCTGTCCTGAGAGCCCCTACTTCTAGAGTGAAGCAGTTCTTGCTACAGGGTGCTGCATTGCCCCAAATAAAATTCCCACCCAAGTCATGCTAGGTTAGGTTTCAAGGATAGCTCAGCATTCAATGTGTGATGTGATGTATGGTTACCCCTGAATTTTTGTTCCAGACTCAGTGATACTGAATAGTGCCCTCCCAGATTTTGGGATGATGAGGGCAACATCCAACTAAAGCATCCCAATATTTCTGTGCCATCTTCCACAGGCAAGAGGAGACGGCTGGGAATGTTACCTGCATGGATAAGGAGAAGACTGATTGAATTGAGAAGCAACATTGGTAATCCTGATTTGAGGAAATGCCTGTGTTTATCAGGGCATTACAGCCTCCATTTATCTGTCATCCCTTCCCTTCTTCAGCTGACCAGTGGGATTTTACTCCGGCCAGACCTGGCAGTCTTGGTTTTGTGTATTTACTTCTTCCTTGTCATCCCTGCAAAAAAACACACACACCACACACTGCCTGCTGTATCCATAGAGCACACAGAGAATATCAGCTCTTATAAATGCACCAGAAAGGTCAGAGTATTCAGCTGGCATTGCAAATCAGCACCAGTTATGTACTCTGACAGCACCAGATGTCAGCTCCAAAATGAACTGCATCTGTTCAGCAGTACACAAGGAGCAATGCATGAGAGGATGAGACCAGACTCTGGAATGGCCCCTTAGAGCCAGGGCTGTGGGCTTGCATGGCAAATACAGCACAATCCATCTGCAAAGACAACTTTGGGCTTCTACCCTAGACTTGTTGCTGTGTTTAAGCTGAGATGAGAATGAGAACTGCAGGTAAAATGCAGCAGACTAACCTGGGGCTGGCCTGACCATGGCAATTCCCTTTCCCAGCTCTGAGCAACTCAGGTCTGCTTATTTTTCCATCAGCTCTTTCCTACTCCACATCCTGTTCCCACCAGCTAAGGGGTGTTGAGTGGGGTTTCCTTCATCTTGGTCAAGCCCTCAAGCAGCATCTTCCTTCCAGAGTGCCAATTTTCACTGACACCAAGGAAAGAGCTGGTTTGGTAGTGACAGCCAGGACAGGATGACCTGCCCTGCCCTGGAGCATCCAGCCTGGAAAGGCTCCTCAAAGTCACATCTTTGAGTTAAACCTGCCCCTTGTGAGGATTGACAAAATATATGCTCACTGGACCTGATGAGGATGGTTTGGTTTATTTTGTCTTTATTTGGTTTATTTTGTGGTTTTTTTTTAAGGTAAGGGCAAGGAAGATTTTCTTTCCTCCCTTGCACATTGCACCTGACATGATAAATCTTAGAACAGTAATGAGAACAAGTTAGTATGAGACTATATTTTCTCTTCTCATAATGAGCTTTGTCATGGAAATGGATTGATTTTATGTCACTTTCTTTCCTCTTTATAATTTTTACGGGTAGAATGAGTTAGCAAAATTTTCTTTCTCATAAATTCAATATAAATTTGTCTTAGCCTACGTAAGTCTGTGTTTATTTTGGCCACCTATTTCACAGATCCCCTGTTTACAGCATGGGAAAGAAGGGAAATGGCCAATCAATCAAAATCTGGAATACTGAAAAGGTCACAGCCATTCACAGGATACCAGCATCCCCTGCAGCACCAGGCATTGCCCAGCTGCTGCACCACTCCAGATGTGCCTCCTTCTGCCTCCCCTGTAGTTTCCCCAGGCTCTGGAGGAACAGGGAGAAATTCAGATTTTACCTAAAGGAAACCAAGGGAGGAGGAATGGCAGTGAGAGGTTTCTGCCTCCTCCAGCCAGGGCAGCTGTCCCGTCTGGCTCATGGCGAGGAGCGATGGCAGCGCTCCCGTCACTGCTGTCACCCTGCACCAGCACTGCCAGCCCCACGGGGGGAAAATGGATTAAACATCCACCAACTTCATCCAACTGCTCTTCCCTGTAGCCCCAAAAAGCTGCAGACTCGATGGATGAATCGTTTCCCCTTGAGTGCTGCATAGTTTTCTCCATCCTCTCTGAATTTCTTGCTTACCACCTTTAATAAATCCTTTTTCTCTCCAATTCAACAGCTGCCACTGTAGCAGAAAAGCAAATTTTTTTTCCCCCAGATACACACAAACAAATGAGAGGCTGAACTTTAGGTGTTTCCCCTTGTAAGGCTAAACTGGAGACCTGCATATTCATTGGTGCTCTTTTCTCACTGCACAGACTAATCGAAACTTGAAAATCCTCTAAAATTAAAGCATGGAAATAAAAAGGGATTTAGTCTTTCTGTAGCTATGTGAAAAATCACACATAATGTAATTACTAAAAGTAGGACTACAAGTTGTCTTCTGCTGCCCAAGCCAGCAGGACAGAAGGTGTGGGAGGCCAGCACATACCAAAACAGCCTCAGGGTGTACTGAAAGGTGCCCTAGTCCCTGCTAGGTAACAATCTGGCTTCTAGAAGTCAAAATGGACCAAAAGTTTAAACTCATATTGAACCTCATCTCACCCCTCTGAAAGCTGTAACCCTTTGCAGTAAGACTTCATGTAAGAAACCAACTCACTACTTAATGGGTTTTTGGATGTCAACTCTTTTCTCTGTATAGGAGAAAAAAATGAAGTAGGGGAATTTTGCATGAAGTAGGGGAATTACATAAAATTTTGCATTTTATGTAATAAAAGCAATGAGGGGATGAAGGGAACATGTGGCCACTATTTTACAAATTTAGCCAAGCTCCATCTTTGCTCCCATTATGAATTAACATCTGGAGATAAGAGTTTAAAATCCAATATTGCTTTGAAAACAATGCACAGACACAGCTTCAAGCTGTTGACTTAGCTGCATGTTACAGACACTGTGGGCATTGCATGACTGCTTTGCAAAACAGCCCCATCAGACACTGCAGAAAGGGAGGGAAACAGAGGCAGACCCAGGGACCTGCAGAGGGAATCTCCCTCTCCCTTTTCCATAAGGATTAACTGCCCTCCATCAGTGCCTCAAAACCATCACACTAATAAGTGAGAGAAGAGACCAACTCACTGTTGAGAAGGATTCATTTTTATCTTCACCTTTAAAGAGAAGCTTTAGGAAATGTGAAAAAAAAAAATAATGCAGCAAATACTGGTTTAAACCACTGGAACATTGTAAAGCCCATTACATAAGGGGAATAAGTCCTAGAGAAGGAGAAAAAGTATTTTAGCTATTGAAAAATGGCAGCATGCAGACAAATGGGCATCATCTGGCTTTTTGAAGGCATGAAGCTTGGAAATTAGAAGTCAGCTTCCATTGAGAGAGAGGGAGCAAGAAAGGAGTATATTTAGCTCCTGTGATGCTAATAGTGGAAGGTTTGTATCCCTTTTCCTTCTACAGGGTAGCTGATTAAACAGCCACTGATCTAGGGAATCTGTAATGTACAACCAATGCGTAAGAAAGAGCTCTGACTGTGTATTCACAGATGAAGATAAATAAAGAACTCGAGGTACTCTATTAAAAAAAAAAAACCAAAACAAAAAACAAACAAAATGAAACAACAACAAAAAAAAAAACAACAACAAAAAAAACCCAACCAAATTTTTGGGTTTTTTTACAGCAAACTGTGTTATTTTGCCTCAGCACTGTTGGGAGTAAATGTAACTGTAGCTAAGCACTACTCGAGGTAATAGAACAAAATCCCCCAGCTCAGTAAGCAGTGATGAAATCCTCCTCATGATGAAATCCTCCTCACTCTTGCTACCACGAGTTCTGAAAAGTTGGCAAAATAAAACTTAGAGAAGCAAAAATACTTCTAAATCCACCCAAACAAAAGGCTGAGGGGGCAAGTGCAAAACCCAAGGGGCCTTTTTCACTAAAATTTGTTTTTACTCCTGGATGAATCTTGACACCCAGCTGGAAGGAAGCAGGGCAGGAGGGAGCACTAAGTGAGCTCCTGGTTCTAGGTCTGTGACAGTCTGTCCAGCTGCACAGTGACCAGTGCTGGGCACACCAGCTGACTGTTAATTGGCTTGTCAGACAGTTCTAAATATTCCTTTCTGCTATAAGTAGTAAGGATGGGGGAAAAAAGCCACCTGGGAGAAAGCATCAGTTTTCTGTGTTGCAGAGTTTTTTGATAAATCATATTTTCTTGGCAGCTAATACAGATTTGTCCACAGAGCTGTTCACCTCAGCTTGTTAATGTAGGGGCCCTCAGATGTTGTTCACGTATGGATGGAGTTATGAAAGTGTGCTGTGATTTATAGGCACCTTTCAGTTTACATGTGTGATTTACTTAGACTGGGATTTGCTTCTTTAGGGAGTTCTGCCCTGGCATTTGCAAAGCACCAGACCACAGCAGGTCGTGAAGGATTTGGTGAGGAGAAATCATTGCTGTACATGCTCACAGAGCCAGAGTGCTCCGAACAAGGGCAATAAGAAATGTTTGCTCTGCAAAAGCTCTTTCAAACCTTCCTTCAAAAAATCTGGTTTTTCTGCAGCATTTCTTTGCCATCTTACAGCCTGTAAGGAGCCATTCAGGACAGAACTTTGAGCAAATATGTCCTTCATTTCCTAAATCAGGAAAAACAGCTCTTGCCCTGATGAATACACCTGGAAGAAGTCAAGTGCTTTGAACATAGCTCCTTTTCATTATCATTGGCTTTGTTTGCCAACTGTTGCCCATTCCCTGCAGCAGGACAGAGCAGCCCTTAGGTGCACAAGGCATCCCAAAGAAGGGCTTGGTCTGCAGATGCTGAGCAAGCTCAGCACACTAACTCTTCTCCATCCCCTCCTCCCTCATCTTGCCCATTTGGACAAGGAGGACAATCCTGATCTCCTTGGAAAGCTGCTATGAGTGGCTGACAGTAATTCCAAAGCAGTGAAATGTGATTTACAAGCTCCCTGGCAGCAGTCTTTAGGGTCCACAAATCATGAGGCAGTGGGAATGCTGTCACACCCCTGTACCCCTACAGTCACATCCACTTCTTTGTACTCCTGTCACTGATTTTTACTGTTCACCCAGGTCTCACCTCTCTGCCAGCCAATAAATGCTTCATGCTGGAGAATTTCAGGGAACTGGGTGCACAAACAGAGGGCAGGTACCATAGCAAATTCATTCTTGCCACAAAAACAAAAGGGGAAGGAATTTGACAGGGACCCTGGAGTGTTAGCTTGACAGAAACAGCCAATAATACGATTGCATCATTTTAGCTCATTTTGTTGTCTATCTGGTATGACGATTCCTCTTAGGTTCATGCCACCAGAGCTGAAAATTTAAACAGAATTTACATAATTTAACACTTCTTTAGCATGGGTGACAATGATTTCCCTTCATTTTTGTTTTCATTAATCCCAGATTTGCTGTTAGGTTGGTTTGTTTGTTTGTTAATCCTACAAATGAAATTAAACCAAAGCTGTTATACATGAAGGGCTTGCATGGATCAGATCTTTTAGTGTCATACTGTGTTATTTTACACAAAATGATTAGCTAGTAATTGGTTTAATGGAAGAAAAAACAAACAAAAACCTCAATGAAAAGAGTATTTCATGTGCCATGCATGGCTGAAGTTATGCTAACTGTGCAGAGTATCAGTGCTTTGTGCTGGACACTGCCTTGTTCCCAGTGAAACCAGCAGAGATATTCCAGGGCGGGAGCAAGCTCAGATGCAGGAGCAGTTGATGTAATTCATAATAATATAATAATAACTCACTGTAGTGTTACTGATGCTGGCACTTGTGAGCTGATGGCAGCATATTCCAGTAATGAGCACATCCCCTGCCTCTGTAAAGTGCTCCAAGTGGTGCAGGAATATCCCTACTTTTGGTTCTCTGTGTGTGTGTACCACACCCCCCCAGACTTGCTGTCCTTTGCCACCAAGGCAGCTGTGATAGATGGCTCTGTAAATCATGGAAACATGAAACTTTGGTTCACCACCCTGTAATATCCCTGATTATCCCAGCTTGGTGTCTGCAGTGGCTCAGCTTCCCCCAGCTCTGCTACTCATCCATCTGGACCTTTGGGTCTATCCCAAACCCACTGAGCAGAAGTTTTGATGCTGCAGTGTCAGAATGACAGCAGAGAAGTAATTAAAGCTTTTTAAAGAATCTGTAAAATCTTTTACATACTGCATCAAAATTTAAAGCATCATTTTGCCTTGGTGTCTGTTTAGAAATTTGACTCCATTCTGTTAATACCAGGGGAACTGTGTTAATTTGCCCCAGAAGAGGATATGTCTCTTATTTTGATCAGTGGCATGACCAGGATATTTGTGTATTTTCTGTTCTAATGTCAGAGTGACTTGATGACATGCACAGGCTATTATTCAATAATGATGCCTAAATGGAGCTATCAGAAGGGTTATTATCAAGGTTATTAAAAAGCAATTCTTTCTGCCTTCAGTTTAACCATGAATTGCAGAGCTAACCCTCATCTAGGTGAGGATGTGCATATTAATCAAGAGGCTTCCTAAGGTCTACCTAGATATCCCAAGCCTGGATAATGATTGATTTACTCTACTCTTAGATTAGCACACAATCATCCAGGGGTGTTGAACATCTGACCAGCAGAATTAATTCATGATGCCTGGCATCCATTTTGCAATTTCCTCACATCTGTTCTTTCTGGCTGAGACATTACATTTCTTTTAAGAGCCCAGAAAATGGCACATAGAGAAATGTTTGTGGTGCAGGCAATGGTCCTACTAAAACCACTTTCACTTCAATATTTTCCAGGAGAAATAAGCTTTCTATAGAACAATATGCCAGATGCTAAGGCATGGAAAATGCCAGTAATTTTTCAGGAATCTTTTGTAGCTTGCTTCCCAGAATTACATTCCTAGGCAAACCAAATTTAATCAGGTTAGTTCCTAATGAGCCTGTGAACACCATTTGGGCTGAGCACCAACTTTAGGGAAATGTATTTAATTTCACTTCTTGCCTTGCTAAGGTAAAGGGCAGCTCCACATTGCTGTCACATGCTTGCAGCAAATCCTGAATGCAACAGGAGCTGCATCTGTTGAGCCACTTTGAACAGAATCATCAGCTGCCTCAGGACTTTCCTGCTGACTCTGCACTGTCAGGGCACACATTCCAGGCTTGCCAAGACTCTCACAGTGCTGTCAACCTGACCAACACATCTCTTATTAAATGGTTTCCCATTTGCTGTTATCATCATTTTCACAGGCTGCACTTCAGCTTTGCTGTGCACTTCTAACACTTCCAATATTGCATTTTGCAAGTGAGGAGACCAGAGATGCCCAAGTGTCCAGCCCAGCTCCTTTCCCTGGCAGCCTGAGGGTGACAGCCAAAATTACAAATGGTCACTAAAGGCAGGCAGACTGCTCTGGTCTATCCCTCAGTTATGTTATCAAAACTGCTCATCCTGTCCTGGGAAGTTGTCAAGGATGAAGAGTGCAGAAAAAAATGTGAGGGTGGATTTAATAAAGATTCTTCTGAGAAATATTGTTTGCACAATCAATAAAAAGCTTTGGAGGGGCTCTCAGGGCTTTTGGGCAGCGATTTGTGTAAAAGGAGCTTCAACAAAATGGGAGATACAGGCATTTCAGAGGGGGCACTGAGATTCACATCCTTAGGTTTAAGTGATGATGTGCTGATGGACAGACCTGTGCTGTTTTTTAAAACACTGCTGTGAAGAGTGACAATGATTACACTGATTTGGAGCAGCTGCCAAAAGTGAGAGGAAGGGAAGAGATATCATTTGTATGCAGAAAGGCATAACTATCAAAAAGCAAAGTGCATTCTGAATTTCATACCTGTCATGGAATCAGTAGCCTGGAAGCTGGATTCACAGTAAATAAAGAAGGGTCAACCAAAACTACTTCAGTGGAAGCAGATGAAAAGCCTTGTGGAGAATCATCTCAAAAACCTACACACTCCTATTGAATAATTCAGTGCTTGGAAACCCATGTTTAGTTGTTTCTTCTGCTTATAAAGCACAAAATACTAGGATTCTATATTTCTGATGTTGTGGCATAAACTGAGGTGAGCAGCACTTTGCTCTGAGGAAGTTTAGGTATTTTCTGATAAAAATTCCCCTGTACAAGTACTCTGTCTGTTAGCAGAACAGATCTTACTACACACAGCACTATCAGAGCCCTGCTTCCCCATCCACCAAGCCCAAAAGAGATAATCACTTCTGGCAAAGCATCTTTATTACAAGATAGGGTGTACTTCAAGCTTCTACCATGGAATAAGCAAATTCACCCCCCGGGAACAAATAAATCAACAGAGTTTTGCATTCCCCCTCCAGAGCTGAGTACCAAACACCGATATCTCATCCTGCTTTAAAGTGAAGCTGTTGGATTCAATTCTTCCTCTTTTATGAGAAAACCTATTTTTAGGGAGGATTCAGCAAACAGAAGAGCACCCAGCCCACTAATCTCTCCAGGGTACAGCCCCATGGGACCTACAAAGATGGAATGCTGGTCTGCCAAAGAATTTTAGGCATGTCCAAAAGCAAAGTTTTGGGGAGCAGAGCTGCTGAGGGCTTGGCTCTGTGTGGAGCTGAGGTGCCCCCAGGGTGGTGGGGACATGGGTGGTTTGGTTCTCATCATCAGGGCTTGCTTGAGCCCAGCTCAGCAAAGTGGACTCCTGTGGCCTGATAATTTATGCCTTGTTATGCCTTAGCTCTGTAATTCACCAAAATAAAGAATAACATTCCTGTAACAGAGATTAATGGCTGTCAGGCTGCAAAGTAATTTTTCAATATGAAATGGAGCAAAACTTACATTTTTAGCACAATTTCCCAGTTCAGTGATGCACCTGGTAATAATTATGATTTACATTAACCATAACATCATCCTTCTTTTATCAACTTGCATTAGTGAAGAATGAAATAGGCTCTTATTAAATGTTTCATGAAATAATTCAAATTACATATGGTAAAATTTCCCAGCTTCCACTAGCCAGGCTAAAAATCAACAAGAATAAAAATTATTTGCTGCTGTAAACCCCTGATTCTATGTTTGGAATTAGGCAAGTAGAGCCCTAAGAGCTCTTGTGGTTAAATTAATTATAAGAACAGTCAAGAAAAACTTCAAGTCTACAATAATCGTGCAACTGCAAAACTCATTTTATGCAGATTTTCCATGTGCTGAGACTGAGTTGAGGCTCACTTTTTCCTGTAAGAATTTGCCTGTAACAAAAGAAAAGAGGAACAAAACCTCTTCTATCCCCAAAGTCAGCAAAGTTCAGCCCTTCAAGACCACCTAATTAATTAACTTCAGGCAGCAGGGCTGCAAAAAAGCAATGGAGTTGGTAATTTGTTGCTTTGCTAATCTAGGGCCTAAGTAGGTCCCTCATCCTCCAAGGCAGGATGAAACACTTTCCTAGTGGAGTTTCTTGCTAATATATAATAAACTCCTACCACAAAACCAAAAGACAATGTATTTTCCCTGGAATTTGTGAGGAATGCAAAAAATTTACATGCTAAAGCACTACATGAAAAGAAAAAGGCACTGGAACAGAGTGAATGATTTGTCTTAGAAATACAGATAAATGAAATACAGAACAAATGGAACCCTAAAGAGCAGGTAAATTCATTTGAATAATGGGATTATGATTTATGATTTTCCTATTGCAAGAGCGAGCTTCGATTCCACAACCTTTAATTATTCACTGGTTGCACAAACGCTGCTCTGCTCCCGTGCATGGAGCACCAGGAGCCCAGAGAGGATTCAGGGGAGACCTCAGACATGGATGGCTTCTGTCCTGATGGCTGCACCTCTGCCAAGAGGAGCCCCTGGCCAGCAGCTTCCCAGAAATCCAGAAACCCTCCCTATAAATCTGCCCCCTTCCACTCCAGCAGTCCCTGGAGCACCTGCTGGAGACAGAACCGCCCAGGTCAGACTGCAGGATGCTCCCTGCCACATCTCAGGGAACCTGCTGATGTTTGGGGAGCAGCAGTGGGTGCAGCTCACCCCAGAGGAGCAGCCCCAAACCTGCACCAGCCCCACTGCTGCCAGCGTGGCTGTTTGGGGACAGGGACAGCTGATTTTGGCCAGCACTGCCTGGCACAGGGGTGCAGAGTGCCCAGGTAGCAGCTCAGCCTCTCCAGTCCAAAGGGCTGCTCCATCTCCTCTGGCTCACTCAGTCCCTATCAGCTGAGCTGGGTAAGAGCCTGGTGCTGCTGTCTCTGCCAGAGAAAAGTTCAGCATTGCATCATTAATTAGGATGACTGGATACTCTGGGATTTAAACTAGTGATTAATGAGCCTCTCCAGCTCTAGCTCCATGTGAACAACTATCTAGTTCATGTTATATTTAATTTATTTAAAAAAGCCTCACCAAGGCAGTAAATCTTGCTCAGAAGAATTAGTGGAGAAAGAAATAATACACTACATTTATTACATTGCTTGCAAGTTTATATTCACACTCTCTTGCACTAATTTGAATGTCTTCTTTAGAGAGATAATAAAATTTATGGTTTAAGGGTTTCTTTGAAAATTTGTTTAGATTGGAAATGGTGATGGGGATAAAGACAGGGTAAAGGTGATAGGGTAAAATGGGTATGGCAAATAAAGCAAAATAATTCAGATGAAGCAAAAATACAGTGCCTTGTTACTCATTTTGGTGTAAAGCTCCCAAGCCCTTTGTGGTAAGACAGCATATTCTGCCAAACCAAACAATCCACTGTTAATTACCTTGCACAGGAAATTTGAATTGTACTGGCTGCATCACACAGGTGCTCAGACATCCTGGGTTTCCTGGTGGCTTTTGCTATTCTTAAGCAAAGGTCACAGTGTGGGGGTGCGTGGCAAATGCATTGAAAACACAATTTGAACTAATCTGTTCAGAGCATTAATCCCCTCCTAAGCTCCCTTTGCTCCTGTAGGATTTATAATCAAAAGCTGGGATCATGGCTGCTGGGGCAGAGCTTCCCCTCACATCTGCAGGCACACACCAGCAACTCAAAGGCCACCAGTCTTAACTAATTCCTCTAACTGTGCTCAGTGATCTCCTCACCAGGAGTCAGTCCAGGCTATCTGCAAATTTCCATATGTTTGAAGTTCCTCTCTCCTCTTTTATCTTTGTCTGAAAGCTGTCAAAACGCGGCTGCAATTTCATAGGGTAATGGGAAAGAGATTAAGGAACGCACACATCTGTCACCTAAATGCGTGCAATAAGGAGAACATAAAATAAATAAAATTAGGGTCCCATAAAAGCAAACAGCAGCAGCCAGATCTGGTGCCTCCTACCTCAGGTTAACTCCAGCAGCAGCACCTCTGCAAGCCACAGGTCCATCCACAGCAGCTCTCAGGATATTTTCATTATTTTCAGCCTTGTGGCCAGGGATGGAGGTGAGAAGGATGAGCATGCTCTCCATCCAGCCCATTCCCCTTTGCAAATGGGGAAAACCTAAACCCCCTGTGACAGCTGTGCCTCCTCTCTCATGGAGCTGAATGAAAACACCCGAATTTCAAAACCCAGAGCAGAGTCTTCCTGCAGCACATTAAAACCACACCATTATTAAACCTAAAATGTTATTCTTTGGGATTACTCCAGTATCACCTGTGGAAACACTATCAGCCCTCAGCTTTCCTTATCTGTACAAGACTGAAGAGATCAACCCAAACCTGTCCCAGGCGGGAGAGCTCCAGTTTTCCCAGTTTGAGCTGGGATGTCCACACAGCTCTCTGCACAGGAGGTAATGGAGATTGTGGAAATGGGCTCATTCTCTATATATTTAAGCAATAATGTCCTAGCAAACCTCACATTTTCAGCCTTTACCCATAAATGGTTAGGCTCCTAAATTGGATCCATTATCACCCAAATGAAGACACATACCAGTAAGCTAATTATGTTTCTTACCAAACTCGTGAATAATTAAATATTTTATTGTGATGTTACAATTTGTATTTATTATCCTTTGCTAAGGAGTGAAATTAAACATAACGAGGTCTGTTAGTGCCTCTCTTCAGAGACAAGCCTGCATTATAAGCACCTATATCATTTGCACCAATGGTGATTAATAGGTTTAATTTACTTGACTTGCATATGTTGGAATTTGTGAGGGGGAGAGAGAAGGAAACTCAGGTTGTTAAAATCCTTTTAATTAGACTAATAATGCCAAGTTTGCATGTGTTAACTAGGGTGCACTATTAATTAGTTTTAGTAGGCTGTTTTCTGAAAGGTGGCACTGTAGCATTCAGGCCTGTCTTGTGATCCCAGGGGAGCTGATAAGATGACAAACAGAGCATGACATTACACATAACAGCAAACAAACAGCTTTTAATCTTTCTGGATGAAGAATTGGGGGTAATTGATGGGCGAAACACTTGCTGCACTCTAGCTGCCTCTTCCTCTTGTTGCCTTTACTGGCAGAGCATCCCACAGAGCAGCCCATCCTCAGCAGTGGTAAACTGTAGTTATGGATCTCAAGCCCCCAAAAACTGACAGCTGAGGGCTTGTTCACTCACCAAGAGCTCAATTCTGGCGTTTCACAGCTAAAACAACTCTTCCAGAGCAGGAGGCAGCAGGCTGGACAGACTGGTCCCACTGGCAAACAGCTTTCCCTGCAGGTACCCCAGTGCCCTGAGCATCACCAGAGCAGCACTGGCCATCTCCTCACTGTCTCACCAGGGCCAGGCACAGAAAGGAAGGGACAGATTCTGCCTCTGGTCAGGAGAAAAGCACCGATCCAGGCAGAGGTTGGGAAGGGAGGAGAGATGCCAGCAGTGAGGAGAGCATGTGTGAAGCTCCCTGGCATCAGTTTGGCTCCTGTTTGCATGGAGGTAAGAAACACAAAATGACTTAAAACAGCTTTCCATACAACTTACTCCTGAGTGCCACACTGGCTGTGTCCCACTGTCAGTGCTGAGGACAATCAGTGGGCAGGCAAAATTACCTTGTGTGAGCAGCTGGCACCATGATCTGTGTGCCCTCCAAACTCTTCTCCAATCTGAACAGGACACAGACTTGGCCAGGTTTGGTGTTCTCAGGTCTGCTGGCCATGCTCAAATAAGTTATTGCTCTGGACATCTCTTGCTTTGCTGCTCATTTACATGAATTTCTAGCCTAATATCTTCTCTCAGTGTCCAATAACTGATGCCCTATTTCTTATGACAATTGCATGGTCTTGAGTAACCAAAACCCTCAGTTCCCAGAAATCTAAAAGCTAGAATCTATTAAATGGCCTCCAATTGACCTTTTTTTCAATTAATTTCCCATTGATTTTTTTTATTCTCTCGGTCCTGCAGCATCCTGCACCCATGAGTTCCACAATTTTTTTAGGCATTTCCTTTCTTACATATCTGCTCAGTAGTGTCAATGTCACATCTCCCTCCCTTTGTCACATTAATAAAAAATTGAGAATAAGTTCCCTGACATTTGTAGTAGTAAAGGCTATTTGCTTCTCCAAGAGGGGCATCAGTTCACATACAGGATAAGTGACTCAGGGATACTAAATATATACAAATTATATGAATAAATAGATGCTTAATGTATGTTCTTTGATTGTTAAAGGAACAGATATTGAATCTGAGTCTAGTGAACCCACCGAGGGATTCCCAGGAAATGAACAGCAGTCTTTAGCATTAAGTGGAGATCAAAATCCAGATATGTCTAAAATCTCTTTTGATTTGCTGCTAAAATGTATTTACAGACAATTTCCTACATGACAGGAAGCCTATTTATTGCTTTCATTTCTATTTGGGCAGCATATGATCAAATAGGGATCTGATCTCTTGATAGAGGCATATAAAGTTTCCTATATTTAAGGTTGCTCTTTAGAGACACCACATTAATTCCCAAGTGTCTCACACTGTATTTTGATCTCTACAAATTAACGACTATTAATTTAATAACTTTTAATATACTCATAATTTAATTATACTTAATATTTTACATCCTCAGCCTTTTGTTTCTGTTTGTTAGCAGGCTCCAAGATAAACTTTGTCCTTCTTAGTCCTTTTTTAGGGGAAAAATCTCATTAAGCCCAGGTTCATAAATTACAATACCCCTGCTTGTATAACTGAAGCTAGATGATGTGTGAGGGGAACAGTCGAGCTACAGACATTGGCATATTCTGTTCTTTGGAGTCACAATAAAAACAGAGATTCAGCAAATCTTCCCTCACAGAGGACATGGAGCTGAAGTTGGGCTCTGGGTGAGGCACATCCCTCCACTCCCTACTACAGCTGTTCAACTTGAGTATTTAAAACATCCTCCCAGCCTCGTAGTCAGTCTGCTTAACTCCCACTGAAGACTTGCTGAGCTGTTTCCAGCCTAAGCAAAGACATATCAGGAAAGCAAAGCCTCAGAACTCAAGTCTAAAAAAAGAAACCCCATCATGTTCCCACTCTCTAAAGCAGGAGCCAGGGCAGATCTACCTTGCAAGCTTTACAAGAAAGGTTTGAGGCAGAGGAGGGCTCTCCTGGAAAGGCTGTTAGATCTATTTGCTAATCTGCCTGTGCCAGGCAGCCCTCTGCACCTCCAGCAGAGGCTTTCCTGCATCCTCCCACCCCTGTAATTCCATTTTCACTCAGATGGAAGCCAGGACTATCATCCTTCTGAGGGACAACTCTGCATTGTCAGCTCAGGAGCTTCTAGGGAATATGTACACATTTTTCAAACATTTCCACTTACATTTTTTCCCTACACTGTATCAAGCTTTCCTGATTCAAAATACATTAAAACAAATGGAAAGGTGCCCATGACAGTGACTTTGGTGTCAGGTTCCAGGTGGAGGCATTACTTCGAGGATGAGGCACCTAAACCCTGAGCCCATTTACTCTGTCACCATCTGTCATGCCTTAGAGATGAGAAAGCCACCAGCAGTTTAGTCCACAAATAAGCAGAGGTTAAATGAAAGCAATAGCCACACAGAACTGTAAAAAATGCTGGGAAACATTGATAGGTGTTTAAAAGGGGAGGAAGAAGAGAGGAGAAACAGTACCAGAACATGTGCAGGTCCCTCTTTCTGTGTCTCAGCTGACATCTGAGCAGTTTGGGGCTGCAGCCCCCGAATTTGTCTGAGATGGGCAGGCAGTGCCCAGCACAGATGAGGGTCACAGCTGAGCCAGAGCTGCACATCCAATTGCCACTGTCACAAAACCTCCAGCAACAGCTTATTGCAGCTATTCTGAACGAGCATCCGGTGACCAGAAGACATTCCCTGACAAGTGATGTGTCTGGCAATGCCCTGCCTGTGTACTTGGGCTTCCCCCGTGATGAGTGGGGGAGTTAGTGGCAAATAAACCCATTTTTTTTACCATTTACCAACTGCTAGGCTGTGAGCTGCCTTTTCAGTCAGATCTTGTCAGCCTAAATAGCAGCACACTCTGGAGTGCTGCTCTGGGATTTGAAAGGAGACACTCCAGATCCTTCAAGGAAAATGGGTTCTGGCCATTCTTTGCTGCTACAGACATCACTGTGGTTTACACCTGGTGCTCTGCTCACAGCCAGAATTTAAAATCTGCCTTGCACTAAGGAACGAGCCTGTACATTTCTCCATAAATATGGATAAAACATGTTTTGTTTGGCACAGATTCTTCTCCTGGCTGCAATGAGACTTTGGCCATGACTAAATCACCCATGGCAGATAGAGATTCCAAAATTGTGATAAAGATTTCTGGCACAAACCCAGCCTTCAGGTGGGGAATCCATAAGGTTTTCTCTCTGAACATTTTGAACACTCTGAGGCATTTTTCCCCTAGTTGGGATAAGGTGAACTTTCAATCATGCTTGGATAGTAAGAAATGTTTCAGTCTGAGTTTTTAACCTTTCAGATAGAGTTTTGGACTCCAAACTAAGTAAATTGTGGGCTAGCAAGTATTTCAAACCACATGCTATTTCACATTACAGACATTAAAACTTTAATCTTAAAAAAAAAAGTGTGATTTCAAAGCATCTTAAAATTCGAATAAAAAAGACACGTCGGATCCACAGTTCAAAAACTAAAAAAAATCAACCACACCAATTCTAGGCTAGACTTTGATCTCCAGAATTTAGTTTCCCAACATAAATGAGAAAATTACCAGGTCCTTCCACATAGATGAGGAAATATGCTTATTTTTAATTCCTTCTGGCAACTAAAGCCTACCTATCACAGCTGGAACAAAGACACCCAGAAGAAAATACCAGAAGGAGGTTATGATAATAAGCTTATTTTCATTACAGTAGGATTATATTTTAAACCTTTCATTAGGCTCTTAAAATTTCAGAACATGCTTCTCGATGCCTACATTTTTGAAAGACAAAAGAAAAACAAAAGGAAAAAGTAAAGTCTGACTCCTGTGGATGAACCCAGTTTTGTTGCATAGAGAAGATCTTTTTGTAAAGTTACTTAATTATATTCAGGGGACATCTAACTCTGATTATGACTAGAATCCTGCATGTCTTCATTTACAAAGTCCTGTTGGAGTCTGTGTGTCCTAAGCACAGGTCCTTTGAAGCATTGCTAAGTGGGGTAATTTGATTGCATGAGTTTTCTTGTAAAAATTATTGTCTTTCTGGATATCTAATTAAAATAAAGATGTAATAAAGAATTTATGGTTTTAATTAGAGCATAGATCTTAAAGCAATTATAATGTGATTAATAATTTCTTAACAGGCTTTCTTAGACAAGATGAAGAAAAGAAGATTTGGGCCCCATGAAAAATCAATATGCATTACACAATTACACTAACGAAGCTACACAAAGCAGTCTAGGTCTCAATTAAATTGCTCCTCATGTTAAATTGGTAATGGAGTCTGTGCTTACTAATGAGTCCATCTATCTGTTTAGTCATTTTGGGGGTTTTGAACAATGGGGTTTTGTGGGTCTTTTATTGGAAAAATGCTTCAACGCAGATGTGCTTATGGCCTCATCCTGCCTGGGTTCAGGCTCAGAGGACAGGGTGAGCAAGTTTTGCTCCAGGATCAACAGACAGCAGCTCCAGTTCCTAAAAACACACCTTGGAGACCATCAGCATCTCCAGGAGCCATAGGCAGAAGGCCTGCACAAGGCTCCCTTGCTTATGTACTAAAATTAAAGTAACTGAGCGAGGACACAATACAAATCTACAGTGACTGATGAATCAATACTAGGCAAGAAAGATTATTCACTATTTCTCATAAAAGCAGGAGCTCCAGATAGCCTGATGAATGTACCAGGGAGCAGGTATGAAAGGAACCAAAAGAAATACAACCCCAAGAAACACCCCCACAAAAGTTTCTGACAAAAATATATATTAAGAATATAAATAGATTCAAAAGGGGAAGAGGGAACTCACTGATAGGCAGGTTTTCTCCTAAAGGTCCAGATGCCAGGTTGGTGAAGCCCTAACACAGGGATGGCCCAAAGACATCAGAGAACACCTAGACCTGCCCTAACTTGTGTTCTTAACCATTTGCCCCTGATTGCTGCCAGGGACAGGACACTTTTCACACAGTGCAGCTGTTCTCTTCTTCCTTGGCACTTTTTTAGGTGATGATTTGGTAAATATTGATGAGAGGGGCTTGGGGGGGGGATGAGATTATAATGTACAGCTTGTGTGTCATCACTGAAATTTCTACCAGAAATATTATTTTACCATTCATTAATAAGCTGTCTGAACTGGTAGAGCAGAGAATTGGATAAATTCATATTTTACAGATCAAATGAACTTTAAAAAAACTAATAGTTATACACTCACTCATGCAAAGACAGCTCATCTGACCAAGCTGCCCAGCAAATGAAGCCACACTAATTTAGATGTACTGCAGAAGGAAAATGATCTCACACCAAACTTCTAATTTGTCATTCTGTAATATGGATTGTGGCTTGGAAACCCACTAATTGGCCATTAAGAACATATTGTTATAGAGGTGGACTTCTTGATGTGTGAAGAACAAAACTCCCAAACTTCTGAAAGAAAGAAACCACCATTCTCTCCAAATGAGTGTAGAGGACATTGATGTTTCATTGTGTTCAGTCTCAGCTATCACAGAGCTCAGATTTATTTTGTCCTGTCAGCTTGGGTGCACCCCTGAGCCTTCAGGGAGTGATGCTGCCCCACCGCAGCCACACACAAAGGTAAAGATGCTGTTAGAGCTACCTCCAGATCTCATTTCCTGGGTACATCCTGAGCTCCTTTAAAGTCCTTAAAGCTCCCTTTAAAAATGCAGCATCCTTCAGCCAAAGGACTGCACGAATTCATGATGATTGCAAAGAGTTGGTCATATTAAGAAAGAAAATATTCAATTATTTCAATAGGGGAAAAATACTATCTTATTCCAAGTTAATGCTGTCATTTCAGTTACTTGAAAATCTGATTCTAAAAATCCTTTAAAACCCTTCAAAAGGAGTGCAAGGTATTCCCAAGATTTTCCTTTCATGTTTTTGTCTCTCCCATCCAAGATGTTTGGGTTTTCTCAATGCTCTGTGTGACTGAGGGATTCACCAGACACAGGACAGGGAGGCACAGCACATTTCAATTGCAAGGACAACTCCTGGCAAGGTCCTGTTCTCACTGCCCTGTCCCCAAGTTCTACCTTGGCTTAGCACACCCTTTCCTCCCATTATTTCTTTTCATATCTCTTTTTCCATCAGGAAACCACTTGCCTTGGCATGCTTTTTCATCTTCTCATTTACATGTCTCCTGCAAGACAAACTCCAGCATTGATTTTACCACAAGATAATGTTAATAGGATCAATAAACCACAATGACTACATCAAAGAGTCTGTTCTTCACCCTCCAGGACTGCAGAAGGTGCTTTAGTCTTAAAGTACATCCAGTACAGCATCTCTCACTCTTCTTATCTACTCTTATGCATGAGAGACTGTCTGTCTGCCAGGTGGAAAATAAATTACTAGCTTGTTGAAATAATTTAAATTTTAATACTGCTTCAGCACATATAAAATATTACTGATGCAATTAAAAAATAGACAATCAGCTCAATGCATCTAAAAATGGGTGTGGTGTGCCCTGAGAGGAATAAATGAGGTCTGGTGGCAAGACTATGGTAAGCACAGATTTCTCCTTCATCTAAAGAATTCTCAGCTGGTAAAAATCAAGTGTCCTATTTCATTCAGGTCGGCTGCCATTTAATGATTTTTCTAAGAGGAGATTGGAAAAGACTGGTTCCCTACAAGCCAGATCCTCTAGGATGGACAGAAGTAAAGGAAATTATTCAACAGAAAGGGAATTTCAACAGAGTAAAGGAAATTATGTCCTCTTCAGTTTCTTGGCTGCTCCATTTATTAAGGTGATCCTTCCCCAATGGTCACAAAATAGGAATGGTCCTGGTTAAAGGATTGGTCCACAGGTTTCAGCAGAAATGTTGCTCAGGCTCCTTCAAGCACTGTGCACTTCCTGGGAGAACTCACATGGTCCCAGTCTGGTTAATTTTTGTTATTCTTTTAGTTTGCAACCAATATCTGACACTTGATCTCAAGGCATTTTGCAGACAGTAATAAAAGAGCTGAAAGCCAACCTAATTATTTTTCTCTAGATCATATGAAGTATTTCAGTGAAATTCTACCGATTTTGTTCAACTTTAACATTTGACTGGCAGGTCCTGTGGCACTGGTGAGTTTGGAGGCATTGTAGGGGCTTGTCCAGGTGAAAGTTGGCCTGGGCTGACACCCAAGGACATCTCTGTGTTGGGGTGAATGGGAACCAGGTTTCTACCTCAAAAATAATCAATTTTTTCAGTGTCTGATTAGGGTAAGCAGGTGTAACACTGAAGAGTTTTAAAGGTTTAGACAGAGGATATGAAAGCAGCAACTAAAAGTCATCAACTTCCAGGAGAACCTGTGAAACAGGGCAGGGCTCAGCACCTTCCCCAGGAAATGTCTGTGAAAAATCCATGTGAAATCCAGCCAGTCTGGGTAAATCAAACCCAGCAGCCTGCATTTATGAGACTTTACTGGAGATAACAGCTGAGATTTATAAAGCACTTCTGTAATTCAGCAACACAGTGCTACCAAAAATTCTTCCCTAAGGGTGCCTGTAAATCCAAAACCTCTAAAAACCAGATTTTCTGACTCTTTGTCTATTGATTTAAATAGACTATGTTATCCCCAGAGCACCTTAAAGGTCTTATCAAATTTTTTTCCAGTTTTTTATTTGTGCATGCCAAATAAAGCCAAGGCTTTAACATTATACTTAATGAAGCAGATTTATTCTGACAGATTAAGTTTGCTTAAATTTAAAACAAAGTTCAGGATTTTAAAAACCTAGATGAGATACCATCATATGATAGCATGCCAGTGTAGCTCCATAAATATATGGCTTATATTTTTTTTGTTTTTGTTTTAATAGTTCTGTAAACTCAAAAAAAAGTATATCTACTTGTATTTAAATATGAAGAGCCCCATTATAAAAATTCTGCTCTAAAAATAAATTGATGGTGAGAAAAAGCAGCACAATGTGCTGTTATACCAGTGCACATCAGTGTTTTGGAGAGGGTCTGATTTTTTTAAAGTAATTTGGAGCAAACTCCTGTTTCATGCAAGAGCCAACATGCACAGCTCAGGTCAGCTGTGTTTGTCTTCCTGAATCTTGAAGTCATGAAATAACTTCTGATTTATTCCAAATTTACCTTGTAGGGCTTGTCTACATAGCAAAACTAGGGAAATACATCCACATTAAAAGTAGATACCAGAGTAAAATAAATTTGATGAATCATATTTACTTTTTTGTAGGGATCATTATTCATGACTAAAAGAGCAATAATTTGATTTTTGTTTCCAAAGTGAATTAAGGTAAGCTCAATTAAATCCAGTATAATTCTGTAGAAGACTGTCTTTTCAGAGACTTAATGCTATTCAGTGAGTTGTTTTTAAAAGATACTTTGGAATGGTTTTACTGAGGGCCTCCTAGTTAGACCAGGGACACTATACGTACTTAAAAATGTACATAAACTCTTTTGTGACCACTAAGAATAATTTTTCAGTCTTATGGATAATTTTTTTTCTTACTATATAAACCTAGAATAGCTGTTTTAAATTAGAATTGTATCTGAAGGAAAAAACCCAATTAAACACTCAGAAGAATACTGCAGCTTTGCTCCCAGTAATGTCCAAAGGAGATGGGAAGAACAGCCCCACGCTGTTCCATGGGATTAGCCAGGAACTGGGACTTCATTTCATTATGTAATTACAATTTCCCTTTATTTGCTGAGATGATTTAGCTGTAGGTTGGCTTTCTAATGTCTGTCATAATGACTTAACTAGCTCTGGGAGCACGAGCAGGATGAAATAAGAACAGACACGATGCATTCAGCTCAAAGGTCAAACTGTGGCCTCAGCAAAGCCATCCCTTGCTGAGGGTCCCACCTGGGTGCAAACTTCCCACCAGGGGCTCTGGCCACAGTCTGGCCCATGGAGCCTCCAAAGATAATTTGGTCAAAGTGCAGCTGGAGAAATGACTTTAACCTTTGAGTAAGTGTCCGGTGCTAAGCAGGTATGAACAGCATCCAAGGCAAAATGTCAAAGCAGAACAAGTGTGAGCAGTGGGGGAGTCAGGGAGGGACATCAGGGCCAAGTCACACTCACAATGACAAACGCTGCCATTTCTTTGTCTCCCACTTCTGTAAATAAATAGACTTTTAACAATATGGGTAGCAGAATCCTCTCAAAAAAGTCAAGGCTTGCCAACTTTACTGCCACTCTTCAATAATTGCAGTAATTGCTTTTCAAAGCTCTTATTTGTATTTTTACTACAACCACTGTTGAGAAAGTCAGACTTTTCAAATCCACTTCAGAAAGTCCTCTGGATTCTACTTACAGGCTCATTATCCAAATGGTTTGGTTCACACAGATTTCCCAGCTGTAATCCTGCTATGTGAGTGCTCAGAAATGGCAATGAGGGTGAGCAAAGGGCAGAGCTGGTGCAGTGAGAGTCCCCCAGAGCAGCTGCTCCCTGGGTGTCTGCGCTGTGCTCCAGTCCAAAAGAGCCTGCTTGCGTGCCAGGGAGGATGTTTTCAGCTCTGTGGGGAAAAGGCTGATCAAAGCTCTGATTAAAGGGGATCTCACAGGGTCAAACTGAGCTCCTTTGTTCTTCTGACTGCTCTAAAAACATTCAAACTCAATAAAGTTCACTCTTCTCTTAAGGACAATTAAACCCTTGCTTGGCCAGCTGGCCCAGCTCAGATTTACTTTAGAAATGCAGAGGAAAGGGGTGCATCTTGAGTCTCATAACCTGAATTCTCTTCATGTCATTCACTTTTTTCCAAGCTGTTAAAGTTTCATTTTAAGTCATGTTTCCGTAAAGGCTGGATGTGCAGTTAAGCCAATGAAAGAATGCATTTCCTCAGCCACTCAGCACACGCATTTTTAAATATTTAGACGATTTCTTTATGCCCTTCAGTCAAAACTGCAATAACAAAGGCTAATTACACCAGAACTGCAGCAGTCCCCATGACACTTGAGGGTACAGCACCCACAAAAATAAACTTGACTTCAAGAGAGTTTGTCTAGAAGGTAAAATACTTTTTATGACTATACAAACACTAAAGACAAAACCATGTCTGTTAAATGTGCACACAGGCAGGGAATAAGCTGTGATTTTCATAACTAATGCCAGGTTTTAAGTGCAGTCCTCATCATTTAACTACTGCATGAAGTCCTGTTACAGAGCACAGCACAAAGTCCCTACAAATAGACACACAAATATTTTGTATATTTTGTAAGTAGTGACAATGTGTTTTGCAAGTTACCAAGCAATTCTTTCTGAACTAAGCCATCTCAATTTTTTCTTTTCTTTTTTCCTTTTCTTGCTCTTTTTCAGATTTACACAAGCAACATAAAAATGTAGAAAAAGCCAATTATACACTGCAATATAAACCATTACATTTTTTTTTTTACCCCTGCTCTGTGGTTTTACACACACACACTCAAAAAAAAAAAAAACAACCAACAAACAAACAAAAAAAAAACACTGGAATGAAATGTTTTTAAAGCTACAAGTTAATTTCAAAACAACCAATGAATCTTTTGTTCACAAATTGCTTGACAAGATAGAAATTATGCTCCTTCAAAAAGTCTTCATAACAATTTAACCTACTAATATGAGTTCCTCCAAAGTAGTGATGAAAGAATAGAATTATTCTGAATATATCCCTGTTCCCAGACATATGCATATCTGTTCCTCCAAGGAAGCAAGTGCCTAAGGGTTATTGACTGCTCACCACTGAAAGCCACATGGATCCCAAAGAACTTTAACCACAGCACAACTGAACCAAATTAAAATCTGACCTTTTTCACCAGAGCTTGCCTCTTGCTCCGCTGTGCAGGAATAAGCAGGGCCAGAAGACACAAACATGGACAAACCCCAGGTCAGATAAGACACCTGAAAGCAAAAGGGAAGTGCCCACACCCTTTTTAGCCTTTACAGGTACAGGGTGGGCAGGAGCAGGGGGGTTTGGCATACAGGATTGGTCAGACCCCAGATCACTCCCTTGTTGGAACTCAAAATGTCCCTCAGACATTTTTGGATGTTCCGAGCCCAGGTCAGAAGCATTTGAGACCCTGGCAGGCAGCTGGAAACAGCTGTGATTTTGGATTTGAGCCATGGATAACTTGCAATAAACTGCCTTGAGACGGAACAACAGAAGACTACTAAGCTTTTGTTTTGAAAGCATGGGTTGGAGGAGAGACTTTTCAACCACACGGAGCCACCCCTGACCTAGAGGTGAGCGCTGGCACTCCCTAACACCAACAGCTGAGGAGGAGGGATTGCTCACATGTTGCCACTGGGGGATCAATGCACATGGACTTGCTTCTACCCCTAAAAATCAGCAGCAATGTTCCCACAGCCTGAGGCTGCACAAAATGGGGACAGCTGGGATAAAGGGTGTCCTGGTTATGGATGGATGAAGGAACACATGAGAACCTGGGAGAAGCCAGATGTAGGATTAACACCACCAGCACATCCTGAGTCCCGGTGACTGGAATTCCTGACTGTAATAAGCTTTATAACATCCTGCTTTGTGTGCTTCTGCTCTCTGTGCAGCACCTTATCTCAGGCTGAGGAACTCTGAGTGGAATAAAGCCCCATCCAATGCAAGTTTGGTGGTGTGTCCACTATGAAACCATAATTTAGTGTCTAGACAAAGAAGCTCTCTTCCATCCTGGCTTCACTGGTGACAAAGTCAAATTGAATTAAATAAATAAAAGTTATATTTTCTCTCTGCTTGAGGAACATCAGGTGCTGAAAATCTGTGATTTATGGAGTGTAAGTAGGCAGTCCACCCACCTTCCCACCAGACTAACATCATGAGGGGATCAGAAATTAAATGCCATATCTTGCACCCAAGTAAGTCATTCTGAAGAGGAAACAATTAATTAGTGCCAGGTAATATTGTCACAGGCTGGTTAGGTGACACAGTGCAATTCCCCAACCAGCTCAGAGCTGCAATGAAGACACAGCAAGGTTCCCTTCCACTGAAAGCAAATATCAAAACAACATTCATTATCTTCTCATGAAAAGGAAAGAAAACAGTGACCTTGGCAGAATTTGTCTCTCCTTCTCAGTCGTTCAAAATAAAACTCAGCCAAGGCAGCACTTCTCCCCCAAGCCCATCAGAAGACAAAGCACAGAGCCTTTTTAAGCACTGAAGATGTTTTAAGATGGACTTTTCCTACAGGGATTTCAGAAGCCCCATTGCAGATGCAGAAGCCAATGGAGTGAAGCATGGGCCACTGAGTCCAAGAGGGAAGGAGGGCAGTGTGCTACAGAGAGATGCTTTAAACCATTATTGGAGATCTGTAGCTAAGCTCTCCAGTGGCCTGCTTCCAGCTAAAAGGCTTCCACTTGAGTGCTTCAGATCATGTAAGTTTGTTTAAGATGAATAATTCATGAAGGGTACATAACACCATCCTTGAATAACTTTTCACTCAGCACCTGCTTGACAGGGAGAGAGCTGACAGAGCAGTGTGGCTTCAGAAATCCAACATTAGCACGCTATGTGTCCCAGCAAGGGACGGGGGACACATTCTCTTAACCCTTTTTTGGGATGGGTGCCTGAGGAAGCCAATTGCAGTATCTCGTTCCCTGATTAGGACTATTTCAGTTTGTTGCCATTATCACTGAAATAAAAGAACGACAAGTAGTGTGAAGAGTTATAACTATTTGCATTATAGACCTTGAAGAGAATATGTGAAGAAAAGTGTCTGTTTTTATAGGCTTTAAAAACAAATCTATTGCACACAAAGGCCCCAAGTACAACCATCCCCACTCATGCTGAGCAGTACCTTGTAACTCAAATAGTCCCACTGAAATCAATTTGGAATTATAGAGTGCAAGGAAGGAAAGAACCACCTGGTCTTCTGGTAGCAAAATAAGATGAGTAAGGAACAGGTCTTCAGCTGAAATTAATGGGATTTGCCTCGTTGTGCCTAATGGAGCTGTGCCCATTCCCATCAGCCTAGAGTCCACTGTGACAGTGGGCTGCTTGGAGAGCACTTGGTTTTAATTACCAACGGTAAACACTATGTCCTTAAACTTTATAGACCTTATATATTTGCCCTACTTTATTTTGTAGATAAAAACTCAACTGTGGCCTGATAGGCAATTTAGGAATGATTTATGGACTCTGTCTGCTGTTCGTAACAGTTTGGAAGTTGCTGTGTGACAGAAGGGAGGCATTTTTTTTCTCATTTATTTTGTTAGAAAATGGTTGGAATAGAACTGTCATATATTTCTTTCCTTTATAAAATTGAGAATTTACTTTTTAGCCAGGCTTAAAGAAAAAAGGAAAAAAATATAGGGCAAGACAAGATTTGAAGAGAACAATGGACACAATAGAAAGAATGTGGGATCTAGTGCATGGTAGAGGAAGAGCACAGCTTTTATAATTTATGCTGTGGGCCAGCAGTCTCAGCAGTGAGCCTTGTCCCACTCTCACCCCAATCCCAGGGAATTCTCTCTAGAACTCCATTTATTTTGGCTTCTTTATCGCTGGTAGAGGATTTCTGGCTGCTGCTCTCAGGCTTGATGTTTTGCAAGTAGCTGAGCAATTCTTTCTGCACTAAGGCATCTCAAATTTTTCTGAGATGCCTCAAATCCAAACTGAGACTTGGATTAGGCACAGACATCTCTCCATTCCATGTAAAAGAAATGGCAAACACATGCACACACAAACCAGGAGGGGTTATTTTCCAAACCCAGAGTATTTGGGGATGGTCACCCCCTGGTACACAAAGTCTCCAAAAGAGATGTTTCACACAAATCAATATTTTGTCTCCTGTGTACTGCAGAGCAGTGAAGTGAAACAGGACACTCACCCAGGGCATTCTGAGCATGCACATTTTAGAAGGAGTAGGTTTTTCCATCCAGGAGTTCAGAAAGGTTTTGTAATTGGTGGCTTCTGTGACCTCACCGTGATTTTTGCCCTATACCAGAGTGCTGAGCCTACCTGAAAAGTGATTTGTAAGTCAGAGAGAAATACTGAAATCCACAGACCTGGTGTATTGACATGCACTTTATCCATCCTGCTGTTACTCTGCAAGCCAGCATGATTCCCTGCTTTTACAAGGGTCATTTGAGACTTTTATCTGCGCCAAATCCTGCTCTTGCTTCCTGCAGGGCATATGAGAGAAATGACACCAAACATTATTCTTTTACCAAGGGAGAGAGATTATCTCTGTGACATGGGTGCTTTGTGGGGACAGCCAAAAAAAGCCAGTAGGAAAGAGTGTTCCATTCCTCATGCTGAGGTTGCCTGAGTAGTGAGCTATTGTTTGGAAGGGAAGAAGTTCAGTGGGCCTTTCAGTGTAATTATTTTGCATCTCTCCCTGTGTAAAGCTGGGCAGAAATCTGGGCTGGTGAGGCAGTAGGGGCCCACAGGATGCTCTGGCTCAGGATTCCTGCCTCAGTGTCCTGTCCTGGAAGGTGCACAGGAGTTGCTGGCAGGTGTTGTGGGGTTGCACCAGTCTTAGGGAGTGGAAACATCCCCATGAGGAATGAGGGCTTATTCTGGATAGCTGGGAAAAGCAGCATGGGTAAACTTGGGTGTCGCTATAGGACACGTGAAGGCACAACTCGAGCCACTGCTATTGCAAAGATGAAAAAAAGGAAGTTTATTTTCTGACTCCAGCATTTATACTTTTCCAAAGGTGATAGTGGATTGGAAGGTGAATGTTCCACCTCTCCAATGACATTGGACAAACTGTTAGTACATCAAGGTTCTCCGCCTCTGTGGAGGAATGCAAAACAATAGATTGTTTACAGAAAGTTGTGTGAGAAAGTTCTCTATAATAATGCAAACTCAGAAGGCTTTGGAAAATCTTAGGAATTAGGGCAACACCTGGGGATTAGGTACTGCTTTTGGGCATCATTAGAATCCCCAGAGAGGGAGATTGGCAGCAGAACTGAAAGCCAGGCTGCCTCTGAGCCTTCAGCTGGAGGGCAAGTTGGAGAGCAGGGTGGGAGCCCATCACGGCACTTTGGCTTCCAGGCTATCCATGTCACTGCTGGGCCATTGTGGGATAAGGCAAAATGGAAATATTGGAAATATTTAAGTAGCTTATGGACTTCTCCCATTCAGAAAGCTTTTGTTCTGACCTGTTCCTACATGTCTCCTCTGACCTGGACCAGGGGCAGGTATTGAAGGGCTTTTTAAACACTTACAGCTCTGCCACATTTCTGGGGTCTGCAGATCCCCATTTAATCCAGCAGCAGTTCTGTAAAGGGCCCACATTGAATTAGTTTGATTTGATCCATTATTATCTGTTTCAGCCCCTGTCCTTTTCCTGCCTCTCACTAGTCATCTGATTTAATTGCCTGATGATGAGACTCTGCTCATATCAAAAGGCTGTCTCTATGCAGGACCAAACCTTCTTCCAAGGCACTGTTGAAATATAAATTGAAATAATCTTCAGAAGTTTACAGAGTACTATGAGCTGAATCCAGATCTGACCATTAGTTATTAATTGTTCAGTTCAAGAAATAACTATTTGATAGAAAATGGGGTGGAGACCTGGGAAATAATGACTTTTATGAGATCTCAGTGACTGATACTTGGAAATATATTATTAAGTTTCTGCAGTGTGGCACTGAGATCTCCCACTGTCTTCAGGAATAGTAATAGCACCCTCTGATTTTGTGTCTCTTGCAGGGTAGAGACATTAGAGGTCAGCTAAAAGCAAAGGAGGCTTCAGAAATGGCTTACCAGGGTTATGCTCTGCCTTCCAAGGGGTGGAAGAGCCTGGTTTGCCTCTGGAAGATCCCTCTAGCAATGCTTTTCTTCTTTCCTCTTCTTCCAGCTTTTCTACCTAATTTAGCTCCTTCAGCTCCACATGGATTTATAAACAGGCTTTCTATGAATCACCCCCTTTTTAAAACTGAAATTAAGAATGCATTGTCTTCCTATAAATAAAGAATGAAGACAGGAGACAGGAGAACAGCATCTCACCCCTTTCCATGCTTGAGAGGTGTAACACACCCACAGCAAAGGAAACAAGGGGTGTAGTGCCATCCCACAACTGTGTGGGAAAGAGTGGACAGAACAAAGCAGCTTCAGGTACCAAATCTTATCCTGGCACACACACATGAAAATGATGCCAAAGAATTATATGTTCAACTATCCAGCAAAAATGTGCAGACAAGGAAACGGGAAATAATAACTGTGTTGCTGGTGTGCACGTGGATGTAAGAATTACATCTGTCCTCTCCAGCAGGCAGTTATTCATGATCCCTGATGGATACCATCAAAAGCAGTAGCCAAAGCCCTGAAAACTGCAGCAATAGGTGGCTGATGGAAGGGAGGTTTTGAGTGTGTCCTTTTGAGACATCATTCTGCCCTGCAGCAAAAAGGATGGGTTAAAGGGCACTGTGCTGCACTTGGAAGGTGATGCTCAGCTCTCCCCAAATACAGATGTCCTTTGTGGCCATGAGAAAGGTTTGGGCAGAACTCATAAAAAATTCCCAAAGAAGAGTGATGTCATACCAGAAACCTAAGAGAGAGATTAGACCACCTCTGTTTCCTGGGGTACATTATCCAGTGAGCAGGAAAAAGCCCATGTGCAACCTTTATTTGCACAGAGGTGTTGTACAGAGGAGAGAACTTGTCTCTAGCCAGGAGGAGCACACTCCTGACCCAAGGGCACACATTATTCAATTGACATTGTGGCAGCCAAATCAGCACCCTGCTGAGGCACATGCTGTGCAAATACAGTCACAGCTGCATTGGTGGATCCAGAAGAAGGAATAAATACAAGTAAATGAGCAAAGGCTTCCTGCACATGTAGCTGTTCTGAGCTGCTTCTTGGCTCTGTGCCTTACCCAGGCTGTGCCTGCAGAGGTGCCCAGCCCACGGCCTCCTGTGGCAGGGGGATGTGACAAGTTGCTTTGTCACTGAGCTACCTGGGAAGGGGAGGGAGCCCATGTCCAGCAGCACTGTGAGGGGTGAGGGGACACAAGCCAAGCCTCCCCGTCCTCAGCAGGTCTCCATTTGCAAAGGGAGGTCAATAACCAGGCAGGGCTCTCACCCTGCGTGGAGGTGCAGCAAACCTTGATGTGCAGCATATATCCACACAGTCAGAAACAGGTTAGGGCTCTCTGGGTAGGAACCTGCAGGCATGAGCCTCAGGAAGGATGATTTTTCTTTTCTGACTGCCCTGTAAGAGAATATAGGGATCAATTCCTCCTGCCTCAGTTAATGGCCTCTGCCTCAAGGGTTTCATTGCCTGATTGGGGATGAGATTGTACAGGGATTCTGTAAGAACAACAAAAGTTCTATCTCGGAGGAATTGATGACTCCCAGTCTCCCCACACCACTGATATGGGTGAGAATGAAGCAATTAAACCACTAACCAGAACCAAATTGAATGTAATATTCATATTTGTTATGCTGTACTTTGGGCTTTCATTCCTTATTTGGTTCTTTGCAGAGGTTCCTAAAGATTTATGATTTATAAAACTGTCAGGCTGCCTTCTGTTTCATGGGTCCAGTTAAGGAAATCCAACAACATGTGAGCTTTGTGTTGTGAACCTGTACATATTTCTTCCCTGTAGAGTTAAGCCTGCCAAAATGAAACTGATAGTTTGGAAATGAGAATGCTGAAGAGGCAAAAAGGACAATGGTTTTACTAGAACTAGTGAAACCCAGCAGGAAAGAATCCTAGAGCAGGACTTAGTGTGTGTCTGTGTTATTTGAAGAAGAAGAGAAGCTGTGGGGTCTAACTGTCCAAGGAGTTTAAGATACCTGGGGTTTAGGTCTGTTTCTCCTGACAATCTGCTGGATGACCTTGGACAAGCAAACTTTCTTGTTCCACACTTGCTTTTCTTACAGTTTGTTTTTCTTTATCCATTTAAATGGGAAGCTCTTAGGATGGGGTTTGGCTCCTAATGTGTGTTCAAACAGAAGCTGTGATGGAGAGACTTTTGTCTCTGCTGTGAGGCTCAAGGTGCTACAGTAATTCAAACAATAATAAAAAAGAATGAGTGATGCAGTATAATTGCATGAATAATAGCTTACATTTTAAGACTGTTCTTCCTGCCAGATCATCTTTGTGCTACTAAGTTCTGTTTACTCAGGGAATATCCAATAAATAATAAATAAAACCTCAAGCTGAGACTCTCCCAAGCACAGCAGGTAATTTAGGTGTGCTGTCCATGAAAATTAATGCAAAGCATGTGCCTAAATCCCTTAGCGCTCTCAGAAAATTCTTAGGTTGAATATTTAATCTCCAAGCCAGGCAATTGGCAGGGTGGTCTCTGAATGCAGCAGACAGGGGACAGAAATCAAGAGGAGATTGGGTGTACTTGGGTGGAGAGCTCTTACTCACCTGAGCAGCTTTCCTGGTCACTGGCTGCTTTTGCTCCCTCCCAGTCCTGTGGGAAATCACTGGGAATCTACCACTGAGTCTCTGCAGGGCTGGGAGGCTTTTTCCTCCTCTGGATTCTGAGGATTAACACATGAGGCAAGGGAAAGAAGATTAAAAAGGAGAAATAGCACCTTCCTAGCATGCAATATGCCATCTCTCTCTTCCATCCCCACTGCTCCAGCCTGGGCTTGTGCTCCTGGGATTTGCAGTGATACATTGCTTTTGGCCAGGGCCAGTGGGACTCACAGTGGAAAGAGCAAACAGGAAGTTTAAAGCAAATCTGGGCAACCAGCTCTTCATTTCTCATCTCCAAATCTCCTAAACCCACTGCAGGGGGAAGGAACAACACCAGATTTCTTGTGAGCGCCACATCACAGCGCGGGACGGGAGCGATGTGCTGGGAAAGGGGCTCAGCACAGCCCTGGGAGATCACTCTGGCTGTGTCAGCATGACAGACAGCAGCCTCCCGACTGCTCTGAGCACATTAAAAATGCACTTCCCTGTTGCAGAGTTTCTGAGAGAGAGAGGGCATGATTTATGTCTGCAGTGAGATTGAGCCACCCCTCAGACTAGGCCTGGAAGCCTTTGACGCAGTGAGAATTCAGTTGTGGCACAATCAGAAATTATGTTAAGGTAACTACAAAGTAATGAGCTGAGTGTGAATTAGGGTAGAGCTGCAGTGTGAAAAGCCTGACCACCTTAAGACAAGGACAAACAATGTTAGCTTGCCTTTGTAAACCGTAAACTATGTAGAAGTGTATCTAAACTGCCATCTTCTCACTAATAAATGAAGAAGGCAGCATTAACCATATTGGTTTGAGGTGTGTTCTGTCCTGTCCAGCTTCCCTGTTTGCTGAGGACCCTGAGCTCACTTCCCCCCCAGCAAAGCCCCTCTCCTGTGGCCCTGCCACAGGGAACCTGCCCCTCTGGGACTCCTCTACAAGCAGCTCTGCCCCTCTTGCTCCAGCTCTATTTGCCACAATTGTTCCTCCCCCGACAATTTTGCCACCCTTGATAAAAACCTGAGCGATGAAATGAGCTATCTCTGACGTGGCCATACATATTTAAGCATTTCTGTCACTGTGTGTTAGAGTTGCAGGTGCTTTAATGTAGTTGCTTAGCTCCTTGCTTCTTGCACAGCATCAGGCAGTAATACTGGGCTATAAGGTTTCAGGAGGTAAACAAATCTCCTCTTTCTTACCCTTTCATGATGGCCATTACACTTATATTACCATCAGAATCACAGCAAAACAGAGCAGGTTCTGTAATTCTGCGAGGAAATGAGGCTGACAGCATCAGAGCAAAATACACATCATTAACAGAGCCCTGCTCATGACACAGCTCTTAAACACACAGCTCAGTGAATATTCATGCTCCACTTTTGAGGGACACTAAGCTTAAATTTTGATATTGCAGCTGCATCAACAGCTCTTAGGCTTCCTGGGATTGGAGTGGCAAGGAAAAACAGCAATTCTTAGTGTTGTTCAGGGTATCTTGCTCTCAGTAAACAAGACAGAGGCAAGTTTCACTACAGAGGAGAAATGGAGGTAGACCTGTATTTGAAGAAGTGGATTTTGAATATTATGATGCTGGGTTCATCATTAGAGGACAGACCAGATGGTGAAGGCTCAAAATATAGTCTCATCCCTATGCAAAGGGATTTTTACAAATGCATTTTAACTTTTATTGGAAGTTTCCATGCACATGTAAATCCCTCTGTCCTGGACTGAGCATATCTTAATGCAAAGCACTTATGTGCATTTCAATAAGTAGCAAGAATAGCTGATAGTCTTTGCAGTATAGAAACTATTTGGTCTCTATACTTTGAACATAGAGCAGGAATTTTCTATGTTCTGTCTTTTATTTAAACAGCACATTTCATGTCAGCAACACCTTCCCAGACACAAATAAGAAAGTCCAGTTATATGTATGTCAGTGAGCCCCAAATAAAATTTTAATGTTCAGGATGCACTTTGAAGACATTGGTCTGCTTAAATGTAGTTCACAATTGTGCTAATATCTTAGGGATGTGCATGCCTATATTTTCTCTAGTAGATTTTTTTTAAAGTCCATAAAACTTAAAAACATCACTGCAGTTCCAGGTGAAAAAGGTCTAAAACACATTTCAAAACCAGTTGTGTGACTGCTCAAGCAATGATTCTCTGTCTCAAGAGAAGCCTGTCCTGCAGGGAAAACTAACAGATCAAAACTCCAGAGGTAAAATATTTAAACATCTGTTCTGAGCAGAGTGTTTCATAGTCTTCTAGAAACTAACAGGTATTTTTTTGCAGTATGCCTAGAACTACACCAATAAAATTATTTATTTTCCTCATTTATTAATTTTATATATTTTGTTTATTTGTTGTTTTTGTTTGTTTTGGTTTGGTTTTTTTTTCGAACAGCATTCAGTTACCATTCACTGTACTACAGAATTTTGCTATGTTGAAATGAATTTAACTATCCTGGAGAATTCACCCAAAACTTGGTATTAAATCTATTCCCAAACTGAACTCAGCAAACCCAAATCATAGAAATTATCTAGAATGCTTTTTACTCGACTTTTCTTGACAACAGGACTGGTAAATATATTTTGCACAGGAATTTTGCATTAGTTCATTGGTGCTGCTTATCCTCAAGCTCCCATTAGCAGCATCCCTGGAGAGAGCTCAGCAAATTCTCCTGCCAGGTGTACCAAGCCCACTGAGGCTGTTCATCAGCATTCATCAGCATTGTTTTGCTTGGAAAACTGACTGCTGAATTTCAGGAGCCCCAAACGAGTGGAAATTACAGGAACAGTGATTCTCTCTCCATTATTCTCTTCAGAAGACAAAGACCTGGCCTTATCTTTCAGGAAAGAATTTGCCTCAAAGTGAATCATAACACTGAAACAGAAAAAAGTTTGTGGTTTTTTTTTTTTTTTGTTATGCTTTGGTTTATTTTTTTTGTTATGCTTTTTTTTTTTTTTTTTTTTTTGTAATGGGAAAATCCTGCAAGCAATTCAGCTCCTTCCAGTAGCACTATAATTACATCATTGCAGGGGGGTGAAGGAAGTGCAGCCCCACCACTCCCAACACACAGAAAAAGCTCAATCTCTCCAGAAAGACATTAATTACAAAACAAATGAGTGTATTAAAATGCCATTATATTTGCCCTGAAGAAAATTGTGAGGCACAAATTTAGTATAGTGGCAACCCACAGTTTTCCTATCAATAAATGGAAACCAATACTGTTGATTTCCATGTAGTTTCACAAACTTAATAAAATCTTTGAGTTTTCTGAAGAATCAAGGTTCTTACAGTTCTTTCCTTGTCTTTTTTTCTCCTCTGGTGTGGGAGAGAGGACAGATGGACTCCTGGTTGAATGGACACACCTTCAAAGAAAGCAGACATTTCACTCTAGCAGACAGTTATTTTTGTCCTTTGCTACAGAAAGACTGAGCTAAATTCTTCATTAAACTTTTTCATTTACTAAGGCTACAAACTCAGCATTAGTGGCTGCTGGCTTGTGAGTGTGTGTATGTGAATAAAATGAAGTGCAGACTTCTGTCTCAGTCTAAAAGAAGAAAGGGGTGCAAAGGGAGGGTCATAGCAAAGCAGTGCAGAACATGGGGAAGTCAGCCAAAGTGCCCTTTTAGAAATGGCAGTCTTCCCAGCCTTAAAGCCTTTTGTGAAAAATAAAATATTCTATTACATTATTTTCCAATTTCAGCTGCCTCCCTTGCTGGGCTCCAGGGTTGTATATTTCCAAAAGTTCAGGAATATTTTGCTGCTCACCATCTGCCTCAATAGCTGGACATATTGGACATCAACACCAGGACCAAACATCTGTGGCCCAAGGGCTCCAGGCAGTCACCAGTGTTGGACCAGTGGGGATATCCATGCTCCAGATATCTGCAACCTCATTGATCACAGCATTGTGGGCACACAAAAATAAACTTCCCTTCCTCACTCACTCCCCTTCCTTCTCAGTTAACATCAGCACAAAACTGACTTGCCAAATTAGGATGTGCTTGGGTTTAAGGGGAAATGTTTCACTGTACCCTGATTTTGGGGAAATGTGCAGAGGGGATTTCTTGGCAGCCTCTTTTGGGTCATGGATCACTCTGCAGTTAGTTCCCACACACATGGCACTTGGTCAGCCCTTTCTTGTAGCTCAGGCTCCTCATGGAATTACTTTTATTGCTAAAGAAGAGAAATAATTTAGCATAAGGCTGCTAGAAGCAGCCAACCAACTCTGCATTTGGCTTGAACAGGCTCATGCTGAAGCCTGATGTACTACAAACATCCTGCACTGGGCAGGCAATGCCTTACACACCACAGGAAAAGCTTTTGGGAAGGTTAAGCCATGTAACCTCAGAGAGTCCCCCCAAAAATACACACTCATGTTCAAAAAGACACTGCTAACTGTTCAGAAATATCTACTTTGCAAGTCTCATCCTGGCATTTTATGTCCTGACAATCCAGAGGTTACTTTAGGAACAGGCTGGATCAGAACAATATATCCTACAGCAAATGCTAATCAATAAAAAACCCAACCCAACAAATTAAAACCATGATTCTTAAGAATAGCAGAGCTGAATGGAAAGCTGTGAAATTTAGAAAATATTTTGATATTTCTGTTTTCTCCATTGGCTTATTTTATTGTGAAAGCTGATGGGAAAAACCTTAAAGCTACACCGGCACGGCTTCAGGTTGCTTTATTCAGACAACATTTTAGACCAATTATCCTGAAAATATTTTGGCCTAAAATCCCATTTTGCTTCATGGCAACTTACTGCTCTTCTCAAAGTAAATAAACAAATTCTCTGCATCTGTAGTAAAGCAGATGAAACATCTGAACTCTAGGTGTTGCTGTCACACAATTTCTTTGCTAACTCCCTGAATTCTAAGCTATTTGCTCAAACCTCTCTTTGTTGGCCTTCTGCATGGTAAACTGGAACTCTGCACATTGATGATTCTGCTCCTGCCCACACCAGAAATGGGCCATTCACACACACATACACAGAGGCAAACAGAAAAACCATGTATACATGACCCACTGTGACCAGGACAGAAAGAAATGCCTCTACTTCAGCTTGGACTAGAATAACATCCCTGATTTTGGTGCAGCTGGGAAGGAGGGAAAAACAAAAGTTGAGGTTGTGTCACCCAGTAATTAAACTGAAAGTTCTCATTGTTTGTTTTCAATCTCTCTCTAGAGTGTAGAACCCCAAAAAACCCACCCTGGGACAGTTGTACACATGTTAATTGGCTGTATCACCCTGGGGAGGGTCTTCTCTTTCCTTGCTAGGCTGAAATCCGTGTTGGGGAAGGAGCTCAAAGGTAGCAGATAAACTTCTCTCTCCATTTCAGTGGCTTCACATTGGTTTGCACCATGGGAGGAGCTGTCCCTTTAGAGCTGCCTGCACACAGCTCAGAGCAGGAGGAATTCTGCAAGCAGGGCTGTGCACAACAACACAGAAAATCTGTATCAATTTGCAGCTGTTGTTAGAGGAGACGAACCACAAGATTTGAATAACTGATGCACGGAGAGCGTGGGGAAAGGGCTGGTATTTTCAGGTCAGCTAGAAGCTGTTGTGTTTGGAAGTGAGAGGAAAAAATTGTTCTCATTGCCTTTATGAAACATGTAATTTTCCATCTCCCTTCCATGCCTTAAGAGCTTAATTGGACACAGTTGATGTGGACACAAGCCCAGCTCCCGTCTCAGGCTTCTGTTTCCAAAGGTCACAGATTTCATGCTGATCCTCTGCATTATGCTACCATTTCCACGAGAACCTGAGGAGGGGAACATTAATTGCCTGTGACTGTAATTGGCTTTGTGATGTTTGTCAGGCCAGTGGCTGGGAGCACACACCCCAGAACAGCTGTCAGACACCCAACCTGGCAGAAAGTCACCGAGCGCCAGCAGCGTGCACCAACAGGACTGACATTTCCTCTGCCCTCCCAGGCTCTGCCATCAAGACAGATCTCTTGACATACTGATTCTCAAAAGGGACTAATTTGAATTAGTTTCAGCTGGTGCAAGGGGAAGATGCAAACATGAGCAGCCTGTTGGCAGTGAGTTCATCCCCAGTCCCCAAAGAGAAACGTGTTCTCCTGGACCTCTGTGCGTTCAGGCTGTGATGAGGTCACTGTGGTATCACTGACACAGCACCGACACTCCTGCTCCAGGGCTGGCTCAAAAAAGCCAAAATCAAAGTAGAAAACCAATGGACAGTGAGCAGGTACACATGGTCTAACTGGCAGTAATATCAGACCTGGTTTCTGTTCTGCTAAGTCAAAACCAGTCCTTCCTTTGAAGCCAAGTAGAGCAACTCAGATCAATCAAAATGTCATCAGACAGAAGTTGTGCTCTGTGTTACCACCAGAAATACCAGAACTGATCTCCTGCTCTCCTTGATGTAATATGCACCAGAGCAGAGAGGTTTGAGTGGGATTTTTAGATCCATATCCACCAGTTATACAGCAGCTCTGTGCTCCTAAAGAAATTCCTTATTCTCCCTGCTGAACAAGTCTCCAGTTTGCCTTTAGCCTGATGGGATCTTTGCCCTGGAGTGCCAAATTAATGAAGAAGTGATTTCAAAATGGAACACTTAGGAAAAACCCTTATTTCCAGCATATGGGAAACTGGTAAAAACCCTATTAACAAAATGATTAAGTAAGACCTATGACCTAAAAGACTTGAAAGGTGACATATCTGTCTGTGGTCATGGATTTAAACAATTTGCTGCATATTTCTATGCAAAATGTAAGAGATAAGGAAGCTCCTCTCAAAACCACAATTATCTGTCTAAAGTATCAAGCATGTAGGTACTCACATGTACAGTTTCAGATTAGAATTACAGTTTCACCTAATTACAGAACACAGCAAAAATACATATATTGAAATGTTGGGTAAAAATGAACTTACCCCTTTAGACACATACATATTTACAAAATTATAGGAGAGAAAGCAAACCCACTAAACGCACACCACGAACACATGTGCACTGTTGAAGGGAGATGCTTCTAGCAATGCAACACTAGAACATGAGAAACAGAGCTGGACTGGAACATGTTTTTCTCCTGAGTCCCACAAATTGGGTTGTACAAGAAAAATCCAGCCCAAGAGTCCCATTTGTTTATTGCAGTGGTACAAAGACCCTTCCCTGTGTGTGCAGAGAGAGCATGGCTGGAGCAGCCTATGCTGATCAGTGCCACAGCTGCTCAGGAAGGTAACAGATAGGACTGAGCTTGCTTTTTACCTCAGTAAAATTAATCTTAATTATAGCAACTCATTCACGGCATTAATGTGAAATACACTGTGAGGCTGAATGTAAATCACAAATTCAACTCAATTTATACCTGCAGCAGCTCTTTTCCACATGGTTAGGGAACGTGTTGTAAAAGCACCACAAAAATTCATCTGAAGCCTTTTCTCTCAGCTGTAGGAGAAGGAGGGTCCAGTGTTAACCAGCAGATATACTCTTGGGCAGAGCTGAGGAACACCAAGAAAAGCCAACAAAAGATTCCCTAGACTGCAGATGAGGCCATGCATATGTTGCTTTGCCATTTGGACCTGGCCTCAAACCGTGAAGCTGGAAAAACAGAGAAAAGCAGCAGAGCCATGGCAGTGACCTCCCTGTGAACCTGAATTGGGTAGCACTTTGCTCCCTCCCATGTTTTAATTCATATTTCTGTGCTGACTGTAATGCTGTGTACTGGCCCCAACAAGAATGAAATTAAATATTTATGCTTTGGTGATGAGATACTTTGTTACCCCATAAAACATGCACATATGGAACTCTATTAATTTATGCTAATTCCTTATTTCTCTAGAAGAACCTTTCTCCTCATTAGCATTTGATCGTTTAATACAACTTTACAGCACACACTAAATTGAAGCCCATAATCTTCTGTAATTGAGGCTTTGTGTGAACTCATTGTCATTTTTCAAAGCAAAAAAACAAGAGGGGGTGGGGAGATGTGTGTGGCAGCCTGGCCTGGAGCAGGATCAGCTCTGCAGGGATGTGCTGGCAGTGCCAGCTGCAGGCAGCACAGCTCCATCAGGAGGCTGGACCTGCCCTGCTTTGTGCTGAGCAGGCATTCTGTGCTGACCTCAGTGGGGGGAGAACCTGTCCTCTGGCAGGCTTCCAGTGCCTGCCAGCTGGGCCTGGGGATGGGGAGAGAAAGAGAAAGCAGAGATGGAAATGGCAGCCCACAGAGCAGCCCTGCAGCAGGGGCAGTGCCCAGCTGACCCTGCCCAAGGGACCCCCTGTCTCACCTCTGCCTCCTGCTGAATCCTTGCATGAACTTCCTGACACTGTGTTTAGAAGTGGAGCTACTGGGGAGGAAATCAGTGCTCTTTCCCTTGCCATAATATTCCTTTCCTTTTTGTCCAGTGGCCCAAATTCACTTTCACTTAGCCACAAGTCTAATTAAATTAAGCAAATAACATTGGCTAGTGCACACCTGTCCCCCTGGATGGGATTGATTTCTGCCCTGGTGGAACTTCCCAGGCTGATCTGTGGGAGTCTTCTGATCAGGAGGTTTGCTCCAGGCTCATCTGTAAATCAGAAGTAAACCAAAAGATTTCCCATTTCAGGAAAAGAAGAAAACAATGTTTTTGTCTTTCAGTATGTGGTCTCAAACAGAAACCAGCAGGGAACAGTGGGATGCAGTGCTGAGTTTCACATTGCTTTATCTTCCCTTTGTCTTACCTTTCCAACATCAGCTGGGAATCTTCAGAACATTGAAAAGACAGCTGGCCAGCTGCTGGATTTTTCTAGCAGCACTACAAAAAATACCCACAAAACGTCTTAAAATCTCAAACATCACAATAAAAAGGTCTGATGTATACATTGATATTTTATATACATATATGTAAAATATGTGTCACATTTCTGTCATTGTACATGGAGGAACAGCTTAGTATTTCTGGAAACACTGGTTTTGCTTCTCACAGCACTGTTTACTTGTTTTCCAGGAGACTACAGGAAATGCATCATTGCAACAATTCAATCAGTATTTTTAGGTTTTTCAGTGCTTCTGTGTGTCTTGCACACAGTGAAATGAGGGTCATTTTTACCTCTAGGAGTTCTCTATTATTTTTCATGACAAGAGGAACTCACACATGCTCATGTCCAGCTATCATTGAACTTGAACTGATAGGATTGGAAGTGCCAGTGTTAAATAGAGTCTAGGAACACGTTTCAAAATGCAGACTGCCTGACTTTCCTGATAAGGATACTCTCATTCAGGAGCTTCTGATACACTTACATCAAAATTATTTTGAGTTTTAATTGTAAGAGTTGTCAAGTAACTGCAGATTGCAGCTTGGGTTTACACATTCTTGACATTTACAGCTTCAAGGTTTAGGGAAAGGCACTCAGCCTCCACCAGCACAGCTGAGTGATAGCTCAAAGCTAGACAGAAACCATCCAGCTGTGGAAGATTAATAATTGCAATGTGCAAAAGCCCCACTTCATCTTTGGGGAGGAGTTCATGAGCACTGCCATAAATGTATCCTTAGGATTGCACAGGGGGGAGCACTCGGGATGCTCTCATCTGTTCTCAGGGACACACTGGCAAAGACATAAACAATGAAAAAGCTAAAAATATCCATTGCCCCAGATACAGGAAACACCTGCAGCCAGCAGAGCACTTAAAACTCAAATAAGTCTCATTGAGTTTGGGGAAGAGTTAAAAACCTGGCCACTGGCTGTTCTTGAATCCAGATGTCAAAGACAGCATCACTTTGTTCCGTGGACATTAAGCAGTGGCTTCAGCACCAACTGCTCTAGCCTGAGCAAACACATGGTATCAGCAATCTACAATCAAAGACTCCACATTTTTAAGTTTAAAATAACATTTCCTATTTAAATGCATCTGCTTGAACTGCTGTTTATTTAAGTTGTCAGTTAATCAATGAAATGTAGTTGAGCTAGGAGCGCATCACAGCAAATCAGTGTAATCACCTTCATCTTCATTTTACTTTAACTGGACTCATCTCTCCATTCAGTCCCTGACCAGAGGCAAATCAGAAGTGAAAAAACAAGTATCTTTTACCAAATGGAGTAATATATCTATGTTGATTCAGCTCTTCCTTTCATGGGAGCACATCTTTATGTTCCAAAACCCTCACTTCCAGTGTCTTTTTTCCTAGGGCAATGAGGGGAAGAGATTGGATTACTCACCTAGAAATTAACAGCACAGCCTAAATCTTGTCTAAACCCTTTATCAAATAGCTCTTCACATTTCCTTTACACCTGGCTCAAGGCAGGAATCAACTGTACCAGTGAGCAGCAAAATGCACCCAGGTCTCTGTGGAGGTGACAGCCACCTAATGAAGGCAGCTTGCCTCAAATCAGTTACACCATCATTTCACTGACCATAAAATGACATAGTAAGTGCCTCTTAAAGACAGTTACCACATGGTTATTGCTGCTTTCCAAATTGGATTGTCATCACAAGTGTTCAGGAGTGAAAGATACAGGTGGGGAGCTCCTTAATTCCTTCGCCCTGGCAGGCTGCAGCTCCCAATGCTTATTCATTTTGCATTAGCAAGAAACATCAGAACATCTCAGCTCCCCACACCACGAGGTAAATTATTCCTGGAGCACTGCACTTGGTAGCCTCAAATTTAATTACCTTGTAATCTGCAGGTCATGTTATTGCTCTGTGGTTACATGATTTTATTTTTTTTTATACCTATTTAAATAACCTCTAAAAAAAATGTGACATTGGAGTGAATTTCTATAAATTGGTCCCAGGCACACTGTTCTCCCAATATTTGAAAAATTGAGATTCTGTTCTCAGTGAGCATCTGCTGGCTAATCCTGTATGCTGTTTTAAGAATGAAACTCATGCTTTAGCAAGACACAATGCTTTTTAGATAAAGCCAAAATATTAATGCCAACATGAATTTCAGTTTTAAGCACAGATAGCTGCTCCCAGATCATCTTGGGTAATCTTCCCAGCTGGAGATAATCCAGAACAAGTTTATTTCAAAAGATACTTGCAGATTATGAGTTTGTTCAGTAGTTTATCACTAGTTTAAGTATATTATCAGTATCTTTTGTGATATTTCCTCACATTCAGCATACTCAGCCCTCAATAACAACAGGCACAGGCTCTTTGGTGGATGAGAGCTGAAGTCCAAGCATAGAAGGTGGTCAAGTGCTACATCCTTCTCTGTTCAAAAACAGCCCTCTCATCAAAAGTTTTCCAAAAAAGAAGAGTTCTATACATGGCTTTTGTGCCAAAGAGTGTATAGGTATATTCACAGGGGAAAAGTTAATTGTTGTCCAGAGACACATTCCACCACTGTGGACAGCAGCTGAGTTACAGTCTAAGATCTGTCCCCCTAATTGAAGTGGAACGTTGACATCTAAAGACCTTTTTTTATTTTTTCCCCCAAAACTACAGGAAATTACTGTAGCTGTCTCTGCTGGCCACTTCTGTATTTTATTTAACCTTATAAATATTTTACAGGTTTTCTTAATTTAAAACCCACAAATTGCAATAACAAATGTATTGAATTCTTTGCTCCATGGTACTTGATTAATGTTAATGCCACCCATTGTTTTTTAGCTCTGGAGAACCTCAGTGTGTTAGTAAACAGTTTATCATTTCTCACTACATAAAGGAAGAAGCACACATATATTTTTGTTGCAGGCATCATCTTTTAACTTTTCTTTATCTTGAAAGCACTATTAGGTTTTCCAACTAAATGTTATAAATCTGTGCAAATATTTTTTTTAATATTTTGACCATTAATCTGGTTAGAGGAGGAAGAAATATTTGCTCTGCCCTAGAATTTTCATGATGAAATTTTAATCCAGAAGAGAAATTAATTACAAGCAGTTAGTATTGAAGTTAAGTATCTAACTCTTATCACATCTGGTTTATAGAAATAACTAATCCTTGTGCTAGAGCAAACTCTATAGGAGGCATGTGAGCTCTCAGTTGTGCATTGCACTTTTTGGTAGAAATATTTTTTTGTTTGACAGATCCAAGTTACTAACAGATTTTACTCCCCAGTTTGCTTTGTGGCCCTTTGAATTACAAATATCAAAATATCACAAGTATCAGTGTGATCTGCTCAGTAATACTTGGAGCAGCAACTCCCACGATTAGTTTTAGATGAAGCATGGATTGATGATTTGCCTCAAAACTATGAACAGTTTTTCCTCCTTCCCTCCTCACCCTTCTTCCCTACTCCTTTGTGAATCATCAACAAGCACCAGATGCCCTCTGAAATATGAAAAAGGGATGTACCCTTCTAGAAGGAATTTCTGAAAACCAGGTAAATTGGATACTTCCAAGCAGTTCTGCTTAGGGAAATGGGTGGCTGCTCCTGTTATTACCTGAGAATCTTCAATCAAGAGTGGTAATTTGCACACCTGAGGGAATAAATATGAAGCAACTACAGCAGAATATGCCCAGGTGGAATCCACAATCAGGACTCTCTGGCTAGAAAGACAACAAGAATTTTTCCTCTCTTCAGCTGAGGGGGTCTCGCTGCTTTTGATAAAACCAAAGGAGGCTTTCCCACTGTGTTCAGAAAACTCCAGGGTTTCATCTCTTGCAAGAAGAAGTAATACATTAATGGGAAAATCTTTTTCTAGACTGATGCAGACTTGTTTCAGGTACTTGCTAATTGACAAAGCAAGCCTCAAGAGCCATCTAGAGGTTGTTTGGCAAGACTCATTTTTATTAATTTAAGACCGTGGCTTTCCCATGTCAGAAACAAACCCCTAGTTCTTTCAGGTTTTTCCCTTATATCCAGCATGGTAAATCAGGAAGACCTCTAGTTATCTCACTTGAACTTCAGCACTGTAGAGGTGGTGTCAGAGCAGCCTCCCCCTTCACCACAATACAGCTTTTTTATTAATGAGCAGCTGCATTCCTGTGGTACAAGAATAAAGTGTTACAGGAGGTGCTACGTGAGGCAGAAAGCATTTGGCATGAGGATTGTGATCTTGTGAGCTCCAGACACACTCCAGGGGAAAACCAGGACCCAGTAAGGCAATGAACAGACTTTGCAAAACTGGGATTTGCTATATGATGATGCTTTTGCAATCCTGATGGTGTTGTCTGACCCAAACCTGGCTTCCCTTTAAGTCAGTGTGGAATCAAACCAAAGTCAATACCTGAACTGGATTTGCTGAGGGATGGAAAGAAAAAGAGGTTTGCGTGAGATCTGTGAGTTCAATCCCACAGTTTGCAGATAGCCAAAATGTGGCAGCCTCCAAACAGACAGATTCTTTTTGGGGCAATCATGGGAGATGTTTTTGAGGTCCTCACATGGCTAAGAAATAAAGGAGAGAACAGGGTTTTGCAGACAAGGTGATGGGAACAGTCCTTCAGTCCTAGCAGGTGTGTGTTTCAGTTTGTACCTCCAGTCTTTGGTGGATTGTGCTTTTATTCAGATTTCAAGACATCTTCAGACATTAGGGGTTTTTAGTGTGAGCAATGGAGATAATTTTATGTGTTGGGTTTAAATCTCTGTTTGTCAGAAAAGAACAAGTATGACCTTTTACTAAATCAGACTGAAACCACTTCCTGGCACCCTTTATTCTCCAGAGAGGAATCCAATGAAGTTCTTGAGTAAGGTGCTTTGATGTTATTCCATCTTGTGTTCATCTCAACAAAAAACTTGGACTTGAAGGTCTAAACATACTTTTCCAAATCAAAACTTTGCAGTGACGTGATAAACACAGCTATACCTATTGAAAACCTTCTGAGTAGGAAGCACATTTATATACAGAAAGAAACACAGCAGGAATGTTATGTATTCACTTTCGGTTAAAACATGTACTCTGGATTTAGAGGAATCTCTTTGATATTTCCTGTGCAATTAATCTGCTGGAGGAAGTACTTGAATGCCAGACTGGAACTACAGAAACACAAAGGGGATGAAATGCTGATGTAGCTCAGTAAAACTGAGCCTACAAAGCTCTCCAGAGCTACACAGATACTGAGATTGCCTGCTCCAGGGAAAGGAGATTCCTGCAACTTGCATTTGTTTGGATTTTCCACCGAGGCTGAGTTTCTTGGAGAATGAGAATGCATCGAGCAGCAAGAGAGGTTTAATTTCAGGATATTACACCCTGCTAAAATGTTTCTAAAGTGATAAACCAGGCAGCTGCCTAATGGAGTCCCAGGGCTGCAGAGCCAGCCCAGGCACAGCTCCACTCCTGCATCCTGCACAGCCCCAGCACAGCCCAGATGTGGAGCAGAGGGGAGCTCCTGCAGATGCTGCTGGGTGATGCCAGGGGCTCTTTGACTGCTGGGAGAGGCAACCAGAGGTTTCATCAATGCCTATTATGAATGAGCTGAAGTGAGATGCTTCCATAAGGGATTTCTGTCTTCAGGATGCATAAACTGGCTCGATCAAAATGCTGAAGGTAGAGAGAGACAACAAAGATAGAGACTTCAGGGGGGCTGCTGTTCTGTTTATGCCAGATATTCCAGCCATGACTCTGAGTGTCAGTGAGAGCAGACAAACAGTGGAAATCTGAAAACTGAAAATCATGGCTAAAGTGTCTTTCCAGCAGGGGTGTATTTCTCTGTACATCTGAATTCAGAACACCGGACGTGAAAAATATGATTTAGGAGTTCTAACCTTTAGAGAGACAACTGCACAAGAAAATGTGTTCTTGTAAAAGATGCCAAAACACAAGTTCACTATAATGCAAGAGCCATATAATTAACAATAAGGAACAAGCAAAACACGAGAAACACAGCATGTAAAAATAGAACATAGAATAAAAATACATGTGTACACACACACATGTATTCATATATGCAATATGAATATGAGGACAGCATCTCCTGGTAGCTCAGCTATGCTGCACAGTCAACAGTGCCATATGTAACCTATCAACTTGAGGAGATCAAAATAATATAAATTATTTAACAGTGTTTCTCTTATGGCCATGGCCAGACCTGACCCATGGAGAAAGGCAGGGCTCTCACTTGGAATTGGCGAGTTGGTGTAATATAAACATAGTTAGGTGAATATTTATAAATCTCTGACTTTTGCATACTCACACAGAGCCTAGAACTATATTAACTTCTAGTCAGTACTAACAAGAGCTCAGAAGAGCAGACCACCCAGTTAATCAGTGATCCTGCCTAAAATTGTTCAATGGTCTCTTGTAAAATGCAATTTTAAACTGTCTTTCCTTAACATGATAAAATAAACAGTGGTGGTCCTCTGACAGAAAGCACACAATAATGCTTCAGAGAGTTCATAGCATTTAGCACTTTTAAATGAAGTTACAGATTGAAACTCAACACAAAACTCTTAATAAACATCACAAATCAGGAGTAAAAAAAAGTGGTTATTTCCTCATTTGCCTACTTAGATGGATTTAATAGAGATATTCTTCACTGAAAAGAAAAGAACAATGTTGCAAAACCCCAAATCTGAAACTCCAGGCCTTAATGGCTAAACCATTGTGGGGTCTTTATTCCACATCCTCACAGTAACCATTGCCTTCAGGTAACATCCAACTCCCTCCACTGAGAATAAGCAAGATCAAAAAAAAAAAAAAAAAAAAAAAAAAAAAGACAATAGTAGATAATGAATTATTGAGAACAAACTAAACCAGCAAGTAAACACCATGTCTTTTAAAAAGCAGGTTTTTGATGTCTTTTGGAGCTAAGCTAAGTTGCCCACAGTCTATTACAAGTCTGATTGCTTCTGACAGAGGGCAACACTTCACACAAAGAGCATAAAACACTCTTAAACATCAGAGAAAAGCAAGAAAGAAATGCAGATGAGACATTAAAAGGAGCATCTTGGGCTGGATGTTTGCTTTCTTTAGTAAAGTCACATCTGTCTGCAGCATGATCTAGGAGTGATGAGGTCAATGTTTGTATTTCAGAGTAGAATCAGGCTCTTTTCTTCACCCAGGGATCAGTGTTCTCATTCCCAAGTAGTCCCAGAGAAATGAGTGAGATTCCTGCAGGGTAAGCGGAGCACTCAATGTGTGCAGATTGCAGGTGCATTTATGCCCAATTTCAGAGGTAACATATTCTCAAAATTATCAACAAATGACTTGGAGTTTTCCTTTGTGTGACACAATCGTAAGACATTACTTTTTAATGTTCTTGTAACACATTTGCAGTCCCACTCAGCCCCCAGAGAATACTGCTGTGTATATAACAGCAAAATTTGTGATATATAATCAAAATCTACAGCTTTCAAGGAAAAGTATCCTTTAAAATTTGCCATGCTGCCAGCTACACTGAGCCACACACTTTGTATAATAGAGACCAGCCTGTATATTTGAGAACAGCTATAAGTAAATATAGAACCACATCCTACCTGTAGATATTTGCTATATGATTTTTCCTCACTTGCAGGCCCCTCTGTCCACAAATTACAGGCTAAGATGTGGTCCAAAGCCAGGAGAATACTTCAGAGCTTTCTTTACTTTCTTTACTTTTCATCTCTTGAAGCACAGCAGTCTAGCTGTGAGCTCAACAAGATGTTTAAATTCAAAATCTGTGAAGCTGACAGACCAAGAAAGAGGAGAAAAAAACACACAAGAATAAAAATTTCAGCATGTGCCAATGTATAAATGAAAAGATGTCATGATCCTTTCTCTAGACCATGATCTCTGTAACCCTCTGACTTTGCTAGCCTGAACTGAAGCTCCAACATTCCATCTTTCCCAGCAGCATCTTTGCATGACACCCAGTGATCCTGCTGGAGGATTTTCATTAAATTCAGATGTTTTCATCTGCTGCTTTTCATCTGTGGCACCAGGTTGCCAACTGCATCAGACTGGCTTTTATCAGCTCACAGTCTTGTTTGTCACGAGAGGAGACAGAGCTCAGATGTACTGAGGAAAAAATCTGTCCAAAAATGTTTGTCAGGAAATGTCCGTGCTTGGAACAAAATCGTCTGAACCAAGATGGAGGGCCTAGGGCTCTTTCTGATTATGGATTTTGTGGATTTTTTAAAATTAAACTTACATTTTATGGATATCCCAAATCAGCAGCTGTTGTTTTAGTTCCTGGTACATCCACACACATTTTACTCTTCATCTCAAAGAACGTTTTGCAGAATTTAACCTATGATTTCCATACTAGCAGCTAGAGATTGCATTATATGCTCCAGATCACCTATAGATTTTGATATTTTAACACCCAGATATGACATGGGGTCCTGAAAATTAGGATATTTATGATGCCAAATGGTTGGTTTACACAATTGCTGCTCCATGGACTGAACTTATCAGAATAGCAACATCCTTCCCAGCAAAGTTTGCTATTTTCCTAAACAATCAATTCACTTCAATCAAATAATTGAAGCTATTAATGTCATTATGTTAATTAAAATACATTAATGTTTATACACTGAACCTAGAATCAGATAAAGAAGAATGGCATATATTAAATTCACTTAGAAAATGAAAATTTCTTTCAAAATGAGTTTGAAAGGAGAGCACAGAGCTACTCACCAGTTTGGTTTGACACAGAGAAACATTTTCAATTAAACCAAGGAAAAAGATGTTTCTGAAAAATTTGGAATCTTTAGTTCTAGTGGTTTTTTTTTTAATGGAATGCATTTCACTTTGCTCTTCTCGTGTTTCAGTTTGCCATTTCTAGCTGATGCTCCTTCATTTTCTATTTCAAGACTACTTTTTTTTCCTCTGCAAAATTTAATTATTTGTTTTGATTAAACAGGCAGAAGATAAAAATACACTGCTTTGGGCAAACTGATTATTTCAGATGAAGCCAAAATCACTTTTTTTTTTTTTTTTTTTTTCCCCATAGAAAACAAAACAACAATAAAAAACTAAACAGTGTCTTCTACCTCAGTCACCCCGTTCTTCAGCCTGGCTGGCACTTCCCAAGGGTAGAGGTGAGATGAGAACAAGCAGGGAACTGAGACTTGGAACCCTTGAACTTGGATCTTGCAGGACATTTATGAAATATGATGCAACAATTCTACCTGTGAAATCTCCCAGCTCAGCTTGTTGATGCTAAAATTACAATAGGTCCAGTTCAGACCAATATTTCTGTTTATTACATCTCCAGCTGCCTCTTTACTTCAGCTTTAAAGGTCTCAGGGCAAGAATGTCTGACCTGTAGGTGAAACACTTCACTTCAGAATTCTTCCTCTGGTATTCCCTGGTGTCTGTCCCTGACAGTGCCTGAATTTCCTGATTTTCAGCCCACTGCCCCTTAGGCACAGCCAGCTGTTTTCTGCCAATGCCAGAGCATGCATGACAGGCGTAACATAATATTAAACACATTTTATCCATGGACTCTTCTGGGCTATGTTTGCTGTGTCTGGGCTCCTTGCCAAACCTCTTGGCACACCCCTGCCTTTTGCAGCATCCAGAATGAATTGATGACTGAGACAACTTATATGATGGAGTAAAGTACCCTTACTGGAAGTGACAACTGTGTTCAGGTCTAAGAACTGGTGAGTTACTTAAAAATCAATTTTCCCTATTAGCCAATCAATAAACTAAAGGCAGCTTAGAGGTCACTGGAGCAAAAATATTTCCCCTGAGTCATGAGTTGGGTTCACAAACAGCCCAGAAACCAAAGACCTCCACCCTCCCAGTGCTGAAGAGCTCACACTGCAAACACCCCTTTTGTCTATAAAAATGCAGCAAACATGGCAACAGTGCCCTGGGATTGCAAGTGAACAATCCTGGGAGGAATTCCACTGAAAAAATTTTTATCACTTTTTTTTTTTTCTCTTCTGCATTGCTTTCCACTTTGCTTAAAATACTCTTTACCTGGTGCCTTCTTTTCATGATAATCCTGGTTTAAGCCGTGTCAGGTATGACTGATAACATGATATAAAAAAAAAAAAACCCCAAAACTAGGGGAGGAATAAACCCAGAGCCATTCTGAGCAGAGCACTTTCAGTGGCTGGAGTCCATGTAAAACACAGAAGTCTCTGCAGGAAGCTGAATTTGAGGATTTTTAAACTAAGTCTAGGCTTTAAAACCCTTGCAGACATGAGAAAGGTATTGAATATCTGCACAGAAAAGCCACAAAGCCACAATTTCCACTGATATGCTGTGTTGCTGTACATAGAAAATTTTGAATATACACCACAGTGTAATTTGTTTGCTTTTTTCACATATGGGGACTAAATACCAAAGTATTTCATGAATGGGGAGCAGGCCCAGGCTTCTGACCCACAAGGGGGCTTCTAGAGATTTTCTTGGTTGGATCTACTCTGTTCCTTGAGTATCTCATAATCTCAGAATCCCAGAATTTACAGCTTCAGAACAGCTGTAAAATCATGAAAGGTGCAGTTAACCTCATTTAGAGGAACAAATCTTTGTAAGGCACAGGAATAAAAAGTGATAACCCCTGAAAAAAGGCACTCCTGCCACAGCTTCCTTCACTGGTTATAGAATATTTTTTCTTCTTTTGTTTTGGACACACACAGAATAATTGAGGGGAAAATTCTCCCTTGGGAATTGGTCTTGAACACTGCTAAAAAATTATACCAACTGCACAGCAAGCACTCGAGCTGCATGAAGATGAATGGAGGGGCAAAAATGTCTAATATTCCCTGAAAGTTTTCTGAGGTTTTTATGGAGAAATTCAAGCCCATGTATCTGCTAAAATAGCCATTGCTGTGAGTAGTTTACCTCACAGAGAAGTTCAAATGCTCTTTTTATTGTGTGACAGGGCAGAAGTATTCACACCCATCAGGTTTACACACAGACATAATCAATTGCTGCTTTTCTGACAAAACTCCATCACTGTAAAAATGCTCCATTAAATGCCTGGCAATAACATTCTGTAGATGTTTTATTGAAAAAAACAAGTTTCTATAAGCCAAACTGCACACAGCATACTGGTAAAAATGGGAAATAAAATGTTCATGCAATGGAAATATGTTCAAACCAAAAAACACTGGTGTAGAAAACACAGAGAAGAGCTCAGTAAATAAGTTTACTCCAGACTATAAAATTCTTGTGGCAATCAAGAAAAGCCTGGTTCAGGTGGTTGGTTGGAATGATATCAGGGAGATTGGCACCAGGAAAATGACCTTTGGTGCTCTTTCTCCTTGAAAGCTCTGTTCCATTCTCATATTTACTCTGTCAGTAGCTCAGTTCCCAGAGGATCTATGTCAATATTTTTTGGAAAACATTTTTGTATGACTTTTCTTAACAAAAATTTATCTCAAACCCACCAGATTTCTTCCACTGAAAGTACACTGGAAATATTTTGTCTCTTTTAATTGCAAAAAATGTTTTGGTTTTGGAGGAAAAGCTCCATGTTTTCCAGAGGGGAAAACAAACCTATTTTCTAGGCAGTTATCCCCCATCAGCTGCTCCTCACCAGGCCTCCCACCCTCCTGGGAACTGAGCTACATCAAAGCAGACAGACCCTTCTCTCTAGCTGTAGGAATTGGTTTTGGTATTTTCTTTTACTCTGTTGACAATTTTCAAGCTTCTATTTTAGTTTCTTTTTTCTTCAGTTTTTAGTATAAATTGTCCCTGGTCTCCTAGTTTATATTTCATTCAATTTTTCCCATGGTGGTGGTGGTGGTTTTGATTTTGTTTTCTCCTGTGTTGGTCACTGAACCTTGGCTCTTGCATTATTTCTTACCTATGCCTTCTGTAGTAAATCCCCACACAGCCTTTGAATCCTTGAAGACAGAAAAACACAGAGCCTTTGAGGAGATTGTCACCTTCTGGATTTAGGAATGTGTGCAGCCCGGTGAATAAATCCCTGCTCTTGTCTTCAGGTTTGCCACACTTACCTCTGTGACCCAATTTTAAGGGAATCCTTTACATTAAGTTACAAAACTCTGAATTATCTCACCACCCAGGGGTTTTCGTTATCCCACTCCAAATCATGTATATATTTTTTCTTGTTTGGAAAGCCTTGCCTATTCAATTTATCCTAGGAAAACGTATCATCAGGAAAACATCCCAAAATACGATTATCTTGGGATAATCAAGCTGGATGCACTGAGTAGCACTGAGAAGCTAAAGATTAAGTTCCAGGGGACTGAACTGGTACTGCTGGCTCTTGAAATCCTGGACTTGGAGCAACAACTTAGACTCATTCCAAAGTTGTAGAGATTATTCCTCTGGATATTGCACAATGCAGCAGACTGGGCTATGGAGTGCTCCAAGATCCTGTTTATTCAGTGCATAAAATTTATCTCTGGGGGCCCCAGCTGAAGAAAAGACAAAACAATTTTCCCCGTAAAGTTTTACAGCTGCTCCAAGGGTCCTCCACTAAAAGCCTCCACACTTGTGAAAAGGAGAAGAAAAGGAAAATGAGGATCTGCTCCCAGTTCTGAAGTGGGAGTAATCGCATTTATTTTATTTCCTTTTATTTGAGACTAATGCTCTTTAGAATAGAGACCACAGTGCCAGGGAGGTTCCTCATGATGTGCACAAGGGATTGCTGAGAAATTTTGATTTAGAGCCATGTGTAGGATGAGGGAACAAACCCCTGAGTGCACCCACCACTGTGCACACCTTTGAATTTGCTCTGTGGGGAATTGGCTCTGCCACGCTCAGGAGAATGGGATGGCCCAAGAACGTGGCTGTGGAGCTGCACCAGCTTTCATCAGCCAAAAAGATGATGACTTTAACCCCTGTGGAGACCACCTTGGCATGTCCACTCCCCTGCTGTGCCCAACATTCAGCATCACATTATAGCTCCTAAACACACGTTCAGCTCAGGGGTGTTTGCAGGGCCTTTATTCAAGTGGCTGCTTGAGGAAATAGAAGCAGATCTGCAAAATCTCAGCGTATAATATATTAGAAACAGAATAAAATTCTCAGGGGGATCTTCACTGGGGCCAGTGGGATGATTCAGGGGATTATGATGAATGGCTACTGCCCTTTCCTTCTTCCAAATAAACATTTTTGTCCCTCTCCACTGGAGCTGGGCAGCAGATGCAAAATTACAGCACAGAAAAAGAGCATAATTTGCCCATAAAAATGTTGCAATAAGTTGTTATATAACTGAAATGCCACCACCTTTAGTGCATCCACCCACTCATTTTACAACCAGTTAATATTTTTCTGAACTTACACGTCGTATTCTATCCTGCCGCCTCTGCAATCTTTTTGCCTATTTTTCTGCCAAAGCCACAAGAATAAAGCTGTCAACATTGCAGCTAAGCCATCTTTCTTGTCTGGCAAATTGTCTAGTGGAGACTATAACCTCCTGGCTGCTCCACTGCATAATGTAAGTATCCTGTCTTAACAAAACAGAATTTAAATATTCTTTAGATACAAGATATCTGCAGGCTTCTGTGCAGAATCAAGTTAAATATATTTCCCTGACATTTTTTACTTTTCTCCTGTGGGAATGGCACCGACATTCATATTAAGCTGAACACGTATTGACATGCTTAGAGAGATGTTATATGGCTTTTCAACTGAAATATCTCCAGGTATTTGAACTGCAATAATAAATATGGCCACTCCTGAGGGAAGGAGGGAGCAGCAAGAAAATCCCCTGAAGAGTGTGATTAAGAACTGAAGTGAGCCTCTGGCATACAGTAGTTATGCTTTGAATGTGATTGGGATTTATGATTTCAATTAATGCTGGAGCACAATTTTAGAAAGTTATTAGCAAGCTCCTGGCTGAACAGAACACAGTTCATGTGTGCATTCCTCCAGATTAGCTTTATCATTGTGTTGTTTACAAACACTGGATCCTCTCAGATGTGTTTTGGGGAGGCACAGACGACAGCTGCAGAAGAGCCACATGGACCAAATATGTGGCCTCATCTGTGGGGTAGTTTTTACTGTATTGGAGGAGCTTTAATTTTACATTTGAGAGACCAAAAGAGAGAAACTTATAAGAGAAGAAAGACCAGTCTCTTTTTCTCTGCTTTTCCATGTTGTGTCCCAAGAAAGGCTCTGGGCTGTGTGTTCGTCTGAAATTTGCTGTATGTACAACACCAAGGAGCTGGGCCCTCCTGAGGTTCACTTACAATTTACAAACTGACCAAGGCCTGATGTGACTCTCTGTGTGGGCTTGTGCTGTGTGTACCTATATGCATTTATATCTTGATATTTATATATTGATAAATATAAACATGTTTTGGCTTACCTTTTTTTTTTTTTTTTTTTTTTCCTATAAACACAGTTCTCCCCATCTGCCTCCTGATTCTAGAATTTCAATGTCATCTGTATTTGGTAAGGCCCTGTCACCTCAGGCAGGGTCTGCTCCTGGGGATCTCTGTGCACCCAGAGAGAGCCCAGGAGCTGCAGTCTGGGTCCTAAACTTGTCTTGGCTCACTGAGCTGAATAAAGCTATTCATAAAGGCAAAAAAAATCAGGTGCAAGTGGCTGAAGGCTTGGGGATTAATGAAGCATTTGGAAGGGAAAGCAGCAGAGTTTTCTCAAGGCTGCCCTGGACAGCTGGGGAGGGGCACAGATGCCCTCAGGTTGCTGCTGCCTCTGGCAGCAATGGCAGCAAGGACCAGAACCTTGTCCTCCTCCACCCTGGTCACTCACTGTCCCCTGCTTCAGTTTCACATCTTCTACAAAAAGCAGGAAAGGCCCCTCGTTCACTTCTGTCAGGTACTAACAAATATTTATTCATGCTTCATTATGTAGCTAGGTCAGTGTAAACACTTTGGTTTCTAAGGATGGCAACAATCATTCTTTCTCAGAAGAAATACCAAAATCTCCATTTAGACTGGGTCTTACATAAATCCTCTCTCTCTGGGTTTATATGGTTGAAGAATGAATGCAAGGGACAGCAGAATTATACCTCCTTGCTTTCCTATTGCCAACACTGCAGTATTTCAGACAGAGCAGTTTTCTGTGAGAAGCATTTCCTCTTTTATTTCAAAGCCTGATGCCAGGCTTGAAGCAACACTGTGGCTGCCAGCACATCTCACAGCCACTTTGGCCAAACAATATCTGCCAGAGGGGAGAAAATCTCACTGAGGCTTCAGGCACAACTCTGTGACAACAATAGAGCAATTAACTTTTGAAACCAACCATTTCAATCCATGCATAACAAGAGGAGGAGAAACCTTGCACCTGCATTATCTGCTGCATCCTTGAACCAAGACACGCAAGTGTTTTAAACTTTGTGAATTAAGATTAGACTACAGAAGACACAGCTGATCCAATGGAGAAGAGATTCTGCTTCACACTAATATGTTACTTGTGATTCCTGTCAAGGCTGTGGGAAGGAAAATCTCTGAAAAATCATGTCTTCCTTAGAAATTTTGACATTGTGAAAAGCACAGTAGCAGTGCCTTTTGAAGTTTTGCTCTCAGTGGGCTTCCCATGTGTCCAGGCTATAGTACAGCAAGGCTCCTGGACACAGGCTTCACAATTTTGGGATCTCCACTGAGGCTGGGAGCATGGAGCAAGAGGGAAAGAGGCCAAAGGCAGCTCTGTTTCCTTCAGATCACAGAATTCTCTGTGCCAGCTGCCTTCCACCCAGAGCAATGAGAGGCCCAAGACAAAAGTATTGGTGTAAGTTGAGAAAATTTCTGAAGCACTTCAGGGGTGTCTTTGGTTTAACCCACCAGATACACTGGAAAAGGAAAGGAAAATGAAATCCACAGCTTGTGGGTGCTCTTAAAGCTGATGTTAGTCCTCCACAGCCTCGAGCATGTTCTTACTACTACTCTATATTATGTTTTACAGTTTCAGAAAATTGTGAACAAAATGGTTTTTGGCTTGTTTGTTTTTCCATATATCAAAGGCAAAGCTTCTCCCTTTGCTTCCATTGAATCTCAAACTGACAAGGCTGCTCTTCTTTAACAAATCATAAAGCACCTTATCCTGCCAAGACATCTTTGTTTGTGCACCAGCCACATCAAATGCAGTTAGTGCAGGGCTGGGAATACTGTTTATTAGTTAACCACAGCTGCAGAACTAGCAGATGGAGCAGAGCACATTTTTGTTGAAGATCAGAAAAGTAATGACTACTGTTCTTTTCTTTTTCATTTTTAATCTGTCACTGCTTCACGATGGAGTTGCAGATTTCGTTAGAGACTTCATAGACTGGTGCAGAAACCACTGTATCCATTACATTTAATTACTCCCCCATTTGTTTAAACAGTGAGTGATTTTGTTAAATTGAATTGTTTTCCTCTGCAGCTTACATGAGAAAGGGGCATTATAATTACAATCAGGTTGGCATTTTAAAGTTATAACATTTGTAAGCTACAGCAAAATTTTCCAAAGCCCTGTAGAAATTACATGCATATTTAAATGCCAACAAAATTTGCTCACATGCCACCTTTAAAAATTCTTTCTCAGTTCTGTGAGCTGGAACTGAGATCCCAGCTGAGGAGTAACAAATCAAAATGACTGAGTGGGCAGCAAAACCTGCATCCTCTGAGAGCCCCCAGAGCAGAGACAATGATGCACTGCCAAGGAGACAGCAGTAGGACTGGGGCTGCTCACTGTTACTTGGAACAATTCCCCCTGGCTTTACTAAAAGCAACAAGCAGAACAATAAACAAGAAATCAGAATTTTTAGTCTTTTCATTTCTAGCAGCCTGTCCAATGAAGCAAGTGTGCTACCATTGGTCTTACCAGGATTTCAGGTCATACCACTTCTCTTACACTGATGAAGATCTCCTTGTGTTTCCAGCCTTGCACTGAACCTTCCACACCTCCAGCTTCCATAACCACACCTAAAGCTTCAACAAAATCCAGACCTGAGGATCTGATCAGCCTACAGCTTCCTCAGGGGCTGATCTGGTGACAGGATCCAAGGGAATGGCATGAAGCTGTGTCAGGGCAGGTTTAGGCTGGATATTAGGAAAAGGTTTTTCACCCAGAGGGTGGTGGAACACTGAACAGGCTCCCCAGAGAAGTGGTCATGGTTAATCAAACCTATTGCCACATCCTGCAATGGATGTAAATCAAGTTTATGGTCTACATGAAGAAATGAGCTTTGTCAGGGCTCTTGCTACAAAACACATCAGTAAAAATGTTAATTCCATGAAGGACAGAAGATCTGCTCTTCTGCAAGTGAAAGTGGGGATGAGCAAAAGGAGTAACTGTGTGAAGTAATTTTTCACTAAGGCTAGCAGAAAAGTGGGGTGATAAGAAACAGTTTTTTTCTGATTTGGGGTGCTCTATTGCACTGGTCAGGGGAGGTGAAGATGCCATAAGCCTCTCTCTCCCAGAATTACCCCAAAATGTCCCTTTAAGATCACAGCAAGACTACAGATGTGTTCCTGCACCAACTAAATGTTCCTCCATGACAAGAGAAACCTTTGCTGTCCATTTAAAGAAGCTTTAGCCAGCACCAAATAAAGGCCCTTCTCCTCAATAAGATAATGTTTAGTTCAGGTTCCTTCCATGAGTAGCATTTTGCAACCTGAGTGTATTTCTCTGCTTGAAGGTATTGGTATCCTGAAGAAAAATGGGAGAGGTTTCCCAGACTCAGAATTGCTAGGAGCTGCTAGGATTGAGGCAGTGAAACCAAGGCTCTGAATGCACAGAATCAGACTCTGCCAGCAAACTGCTGCTCTGTGCTGTCCTAGGGATGCTCAAACCCAGCCCAGGCAGTCACATAACCAGAGGCAAGATTGCTTTGCTGTGAAAAATAACTTGCCTGCACCTCTGGCCTACAATGCATGGCTTATATCCAATATTAATGTGCTATTGATGTGAAGATTCACACCAATGATAGCCATAAAAAAAGGTGGATCTTTTATCACCTGATGGATTTGAAGGAAGAATGATTCCTCCAGTCTCTCTCTGCCAGGCTTTCCCCCTCACCATGCCTCTGATGTGCACATTGCAGCTGAGCCAAGTCAGGCATGGAGCACCACAGCTGCCAAAACAGTTAATTTTAATTAATTCCACAAACCAACTAAGGCAGCCCTGTGGGAATCCAGGGCTTCCCTCTGGCTGCCCTGGCAGGTCTGGGACCCTGGCAGGGGTCAGGAACCCCCCTGGACAGAGCCCCCAGAGACACTGTCTGTGGTCTCTGTCCATGGAAAAGAGTTTTCAGTCTTACAGGATGAATTACCAGCTCTTAGTGTTTGATATCAGTAATAATTAAGTGTGGCATGGGTGCAAAAGTAAAATTTTAGGATTCTAGTTGAGGGGTCCAAAGGGGACAAGATGGAGGAAATTGGGTGTGCCTTGTCCTTTTTCTCCTTCTCCATGCCCTCCATGTCTCACTGTGGTGTTGGCATTTTTCTGTTGGTTCAGGCTGGGGACACACTGTCCAACGTAGGTGACAGATATTGGCACGTTCTTGTAAATGCAGCCCAGGGAGTTTCTGGTATTTAATGTTTGTCACATCCCACTGAGGGCAGAGCCCCACACGCTGCCCTGCAGGACAGAGCTGGGCAGGGCAGCAGAACATGTGAGAGATAAACAGAATAAACAACCTGGAAACCAGCACAGACCAATTATGGCTTCTGCTTTGGCAGGGGGCTGAAAGACAGACTTTTTACAACCTCAGAATCATCAATACCACAGATTCTGACACAGCCCCACTTTAAGAGTAGGGGAAATGCTGAGGATGAAATCCTGCAACAGTGTTCCAAATACAGGTTTAGAGGTTTAGCCAGGTAGTTTTTACATCAAATAAATTTTCCTGAATAGCAGCTGGATGATCTCTTTGCTCTGTAGAACCTGGGGATGAAAAACTCACTAGAAGGTTGAACCCATGCATCTCTCTGAGATTATTTCTTGCAGGAAGATGAAGCTGTCTTCAGCATCAAAAAAGAAGAAAACAGCATTAGAGTCAAAACATTCTTTGAAGACTCACAGAATTCAGACACAGTGAATTCCTTCTGTTTCTCCTCCTCATGACCACATTTGTCACAGACACACTCAGCCTACATCTCTCTGGATACTAATCTCTGTGGTGTGATTTTGGTTTACATTCTAGCAACATGTCCTCAGGAGATATGTCTAACCTTGACTAAACCAAAGGAGTCCAAAAAATCAGTGGATCTACATCCAACTGATAAAAAATTCTACATTTTTCTTCCCACAGACTACTTGCAATTGCCACCCACTTTCTAACCTTTCCTGTTTTGAATCAAAAAGAGAACACAGTAGTCAGAGAATTGAATTACAAAGTAGTGAAATAAGTCAGAAAACTGCACAGCATCAGTCAGAACAGAACATTGCCTGTGACACAGGAGATTTTTGATGCCCCATTTTCATGACAAAAAAATGTGCAACCCTAGTGCCACCCAAAGTTTTCACAATGCACTGGTGAACTGACTGCAATAATGTGTGCTGGGCACTTCACCTGTCCTCAGATTGGACTTCACAAAAAGGGCCACAGCAATTCTGCCAGAAGGAAATTGTTCTTTCTGAAACAAGCACATATGCAGCAGAGGACAAATCCCTTCCATGTAGAAATCTGTAAACAATGAACCCAAATCAGTCAGTTTAAAATTATTTGTGTTTTACTTCTATGTCTAATAGGATCCCAAGTGTCTGTACAAGCTGGATTTATCAGTTTAAAGCATCTTTAACTCAGGAATTCTAGAAATCAATCAAAAACTAACTCAGTCTCTAGGGCAGATAAATCTTAGAGGACATTTACGGAACTCTGTGCTCTTGAAATAAAATCATCTTATATATCCACATGCCAAAATGGGCCACCATGTATCCACATTTAATAAGGTCTTGGTAGAAAGCTGGCATAGGAATATTTTCCAATTAAGATATTTAGGTGTATCTTTATCCAATACAGATAAACATACATCAGATATTTATATCAGGTATAGTTATAGCAGAGAAACACACACTAGAATTTATTAAATGATCCCACTAAAAGTTTTATAACTGCACAGTGTTATGTACATGCCATGCACAGCCTGAACACAAGAGATTATCAACACATTCTCTATAAGTGTCATTTTAAATTTGAAAATAATTACTGGCACTACACTTTATATGATTTTAAATAATTTAGGACATCATCTAAAACTTCAGTGCCCTCTTAAAAGTTATAGCTCCAGTAATTTCTGATTCATAAAAAAACATCTGAAGGCTTTATTATGCTTTGGGCTCCTGAATACGAAGAATTTCTCCTTGCAGAAAGACTTAAAGGGTGAATAAGGATGAATAAGAGATATGAATAAGGGTGAATAAGGATGAATAAGAGATGTCTTATTTATTGACTTACAGAAGTATTTGTAAAATACAGTTGGCTGCACTGATTGTAGATATGTCAGATTATTATTGTCAGAGGCACCCCCAGACCTCCAGGTTAAGAAGGGCTAATGTATTTCTAAATTTCCAGATGTACTTCTTAGCACTTATGCATGCTTTTGGCTACTTGGAATTGCTGTCAGAGAAGGGAATCCTTGAAGGAGCAGTGTGGTCTTCCACAGAGCCCAGATCAATGGCTCTGGGAAGGGAACCTCTGATCCTCTCACAGGATCAGTGGCAGATGCTTGGCTAATTTGCTCCTGAAAACCTCCCACAACAGAGTTTCTCATCTCCTCAAAGCTGGTTTTGCCTTGTCTTGCTTCCCTACATTTCTGATGTGCAGGCTACCCTGGGATTCACCGGAAGGATGAGCAGCACTGGGGAACATCTCTCACATCATGCTGCCTCCTCCCCTCTGCTGGTGCTGCCAAGGTCACGCTGAGTACAGACACCTGGGAGAGAACAGCATCCAAAACCCTTCACAAAAAACTGCATTTTAAAGACTCTTTCACAGGAGACATTTCCAGGAGGTCAGAACTCTTGCCAGTGGAACCCCAAAACGCAGCCCCTCAGAATGACACACACCCCTGGGGAGTGCCAGCCAGGGAGTGCATAATCCGTGCTCAGGGAAGTCAATGCTCATTGAGGCAATTAAATATCATGCTTTATATTGCTGTCACTTGTAATTTAGTTACACTGGAAATGAAGAATGGGTTGTCTATGCAATTGCTATCATAAACGTCACCGAGTCTTTGTGGAAGGATTCACAATAAAACACTAAGTTGCCATTATCTCAGTGGCAGGTCTGTCCTCTCACAGAGCAGTAGGTAATAACTCTTTCACATTTGCAAAAGAAAGCAATATTTGCACTGCAAGGATGTGTCCTGTTAGTTTGAAAATAATGTCAATAAGGTGCTCTCCTTAGAAACATCTCCACCATCCAATTGTTTCCCAATCACAATTCATTTACTCGAGGACTGCACTCTGCTAGAGAGTGGGAATGATCCTGCTCTCATAATTACTGCTCCTATGTGCAAACATTGACAGCTCAGAGGCAATTCTGGCTGATTTAGCCAAGTGAAAGGTTAATGCTTGGGAGCTGCAGCCAGAATATTTCTTCCAGCAGGAAGACATTCAGTGTGCAATAAAACCTTCTCCCCAGCTCCTGTCGAGCCCTTGTGCCAGGGCTTTGCTAAGCATGGCTTCAGAGAGACAGAAGAGCTGAGACACAGGGACAGGAGCCTCCCTGGATCATCCAATCCTGGCACTGCACAACAAAACACCCCAGGAACCTGCACAGTGAAAATCTCCAACAGCTCTGTGCTGAAATCTCCCTTTCTGTGCTGAAATGCACCTTCCTGGCACTGCAGCAAGAGGGATTCGAGATAAAAATAATTACATTTTGTCCACTCCAAGAGGAATTTCAGAGACAAGCTATTTTATCAATTATTGGTTTGGGTTTTTTTTTTAATCTGTGGCCTCAAAAGCAGCACTCTTACAGTAACAAGGCAGTTACTGAGCACTGGTTTACACTTTTCAAGATGCTTCATTGAAGGAAAAGCACTCAAGGGAGTCAAGTTACAAATTTCTTGGTGGACAGTTATTGATCTTTCTCAACTTTTAAGGTCATCATTGGAAGATACAGGGTATTTATCATGTCTGAAACATACTAGAGAAAAAGACTATATTGAGTGATTTAAAAAAAAAAAACAAAAACAAAACAAGTTCTTGTACTGTCCCAGAGTAGAAATAAATTTAATCAACAGCTACGTAGACAGTCAGGTTATATCTCACACACACACTGGCAGCCCTCCCATATCACCTGGTGCAGGTACAGAGTTATTCACATTCACCCTGGAGCTACAGTCACACAAGACCCACACTGAATTTCAGAAATTAGAAATTTCTTCTTAGAAATACAGTCCTGTCCTTTGGGAGGTGCAGGATCCATTGGGATTTCATTCTAATCAACATTACTTCAGGCAACAGGAGATCTGTGGTGTCCCATCTGTGATGTTTTGGAGAGGACTGATCTTTGGAGAACATGATCCAGTCCTTAAAAACCCTTTGTATGGTGTCTCACACTGAGAAACCAAAAATGGATAGAGCTTAACACTCCTTATTCCCAGGCTGCATCTTGAAAGACAGAGGCTAAATCACATCTTGCCTTGGGAAGTTAATTCAGGCTGTTGTAAACCAAAATAAACAAGCGTAGAGGTCTAATATTTTGCTGTGTTTATTGAAATTCTCAGCATCTTTCCAAGGAGGTGATGCTCTCCTTTGATAAAAGGCAACTTTAATTGCAATAGGTGTTAGGAGGCTGTCTGGTGTATCAATTGCTGCATGCTTCTCCAGTGAGATGAAGTGAAGGGAATTAAAGCTGCTAATGATCATGTACATGAATACATTAGCAAACAACTAAGATAGTCCTCATGTGCATGTGCTGCAGCACAGCTGTCAGCAAAATGAGCATTATTTTATTTTTTTTTAACAGTAGCCCTATTTACTCTGCCATCAGGCCAGTATTTTTTTATCATTCTTCCATAGCCACTGATAATTACCTATATATTTTGTAAACTGCAAGTCTGTTTTCAGAGCAGAAAAGGCACTTAGGCACAGATTGACTTCAATTGGCTTCGCTGGCTGCTCCACAGAGGAACAGCCATCATATGACTTTTAATCTCCTATGAAACAAAATGATTAAACTGTCAATATCAGATTGAGCCACCATGACGGCCACCCTGATGGAATGGTGCCTCCACACTGCTCCTAATAATATGTATGCAAGGAATAGATTTTTCTTTATAATGCATGTAATTAGAATACAGGACAAAATGTTCTGTTCAAATTCATGACATGCACAACTAATAGAGAAGGAGAGAATGAGGCCCTTGGCTATTTATTTGCATGAAAAGGCTCTAATATAGGATATACTTTAGAGAAATTAGTTTTTAATCGAGGTGACTGGATGAGATTTTAACCCTGAACTGGTTTTGAGCTGACCTGGGAGAATTTATGCAGTCATAAAAGTGATGCCCTGGAAGCCAGATGGGTGTCACTTTTTCATTAATTTTTGAATATCTTGTGCAGTCAAGGGGAGCAGAAAATCAGACTTTTTAGAGGCTCACCTGATGTGAATTTGCTCTGGTGAGACTGAATAAAAAAAAAAAAGCAGATAGAAAATTTTAGAAGGAATGTATTCTTTGTAAATTTGGGTGTTGGAGGAGTTAGGTACATTGATTCAGCAGTGATTCCCCCTGCTTGACCTGTATGAAAGCAAAACCTACAGCTGTAGCTTTCTATGAATACATTAAGTAGGGCAAGTTACTCTCCCAGCACAAGTCTATTACAGACACTATTGCTCTGCAAATTTAACATAACTGATCCAACAAGTCCTTGAAGGAGCATTTCAGAACACAACTGCTGCTTAAACAGCACTGCTCATTTAATGGCTGACAGAGGAAATTTGTGGGTTTTACTGTAGATTTTGTATTAGGTCAGGGCACACATCTCTGATCCCCTGGGAAAAAGAAACTTTGAGAACACCTGAAAAGGACCTGCAGCTCCACCACCTCAGACCTTGATGAATCAGTGCTAACAGCATGAAGTGGGGACAACAATAATTTCTGCTGTGTCAGACCATTAAACAATTGCTCATTTGGCATCTTATTAGCAACTATCAGTTTGAGTCAGATCCTGCAAGTCATTTTTATACAAAAGCAATCTTTTAAATAATCAGCAGAGACTTGGGAGGCACCCCAGTCATTGCTGGTGGTGTTTGAGGTGCTGCCTGACCCTGGGCATGCATCAGGGCTGGGATTTTTTGCTTCCCTGCTCCTTTCCTCCCAGCAGTGTAATCAAACTCCAGAAGAAACTCAGACACCACCAATTCTAGAAATTCAGCATCTCACCCTTGGGAGTCCACAGCACAGGGCTGGCCACCACTGGAACCAGCAGCCAAACATTTCAGACAGGGAAGGAGCAGACTAACAAGCACAGAAACCTCACAGTGGTGAAGGACATGGAGACATAAATTATTACTCTAAAAGTCAACCCATTAATTAGGGAGAATGCATAATTTCTTTCTGGTTTTAGGCTTTGAGGAGGGCAGAGAAGAAAGAACCTTTGATGAGTGGGGAAAGGCAAGGGCAAAGTGTCTTCTGGTGGCTTAATGAAGAGGTCACAGCAGCGGGGGGAAGGCAGGGTTTGTGTGCAGATGAAAAGGGTGTTTGTGTGAGCAGGCCAGAGCCATTTCGGACTTTATCTAAGTTTTGGGCAGTTTCACAGACAATCTGTCCACAAATTTCTGTGCTAATTGCTAAATCTACCTTTTTGGGGGAAGCTCAGCTTCCAGTGTATACCATTACTAAAAATTAATAACATTTTTTACAATATTTGTCTCTTACTGGAAACTCTTCCAAGTCAAGTTCTCCTGGAGGCTCATATAATTTAATGCTTTCACATCTGACTGTCCAGAAAAGTGTGTCAGTGCTCATTCCCTTTCCATACTTTATCTTCCAGCACTGCCAAGAGCTTTTGTAAACATACTTATTTTTTATCTTGGAAAATAAAAGCTAATAAATATAATTAGAGAAGATAATGCAATGATTGATTCCTCATAACATCAGAGAAGAAAGGTGAGTCCTGAAAGCATTTTATCCTTCTTGGGGAATTGAGCCAAGTCTTAAATAAGAAAACAAACACATATAAAGGACCTCAAAAATAACCATGAAAGAAAGATAAAGACTCTTCCCCTGATACTTTGAGCAGTTGTGAAGAGAAGGAATAAAACTGAAGTGCAGAATATTGAAACTATGTGAACTCAGAGGGAAAAAAAAAGGGGGGGAAATAAAAAGAAAAAAGGAAAATACCTGCAATATGTGTTGTTCAGGCATTGTGAGACCTATGACTACCAAGAGCAAGGCTGACTTATTTCAGAGAGCCCCTTAAAACAGCATCCAGCTCTGCAAGCTGCCTTTCTGGAGTTCAGCTTTTTATAACAGGCAACCCTTGAAAACTCAGTGGGGCTGAGTTCCATCACCTGGGGAACTCAGAGCTGACATCAGCAAAGGGTCCTTGACACCTTTGACAATATCTTTGTATCTGGTGACTGTTTGTTCCCAGGTCAGTGCTCACCCTCTGCTGCTCTGGAGAAGAAATGTAAAAAAACCCAACAAAGTTACTCGTGAGCAAATCCAAATACTGTGCAGAAACTCGTGGGCATTCCCCTCTAACCACATGTGCTGTCCCAGCCTGGGAAAAGTGGCATCCTGGATGGAGAAAAAATATCTCCTGATTGCTGTGAAACCCAGAAGCAGCAGCTCTGTGAGCAGCTCGAGGCTTTCCTGAGTGCTGAGCACATCTGCACAGCACCTGGCACATCTGGTAATTTCCTGCAGTGATCATGCTTGGGCCGCTTGACACAGCTGGATTTTTTTGTTTCTCTTCTATAATTCCATGATCTTGGCTGTTGAAAATGGGAAATGCAGACAGAAAGGCTTTTGGAGGATGGTAATGAGGAGCCATAAATGCTTTGCTAGTACAGTTCATACATTCCTTGTATCCCCAGCTTCCTTCGTGAGCTAATTACTATTCAGGCTCATGTTTTGGTTTCTGAGCAGTTGGGAAACTTGTTGGAAGGTGTATGCTGAAGCTACACTGTCTCATTATGTGACTTGCTTCCTCAGTTGGAAAAATCATCTCTGACAAGCCACTTTCCTGGGTGCAGAGCTCAAAAGACGCCAAGAGGCTTGGGGCTCGATGAAAGGTATTTGATGCCAATTGCATTTGACATATGCGGGTTTGATATGTTCCTGGCTTCTAAGTGATGCCAAAAATGCAGTTTATGAGAATAATATAAAGGCAGAGGACAGAGATCTAACCTCCTTCAGATAATTGCTCTGAGTTGTTGCAAGGTGACCTTCATCCCCACACAGACAGCTTGTTGGTGAGAGTGCAAAAACATTTATCTCTCCCAATTTTCCGTGGGCACATCAAAAACAGCCTGTGCTGCTAAAAAAAGCCATCTCTGACCCTGTGTCTGCTGTGCAGGTGGGTGAGATGGTGGCCTTTATCCAGGCACATAGGAGCTGTCCTCTGGCTTCCCAAAGAGTCACTGTCTGGGTGGCTTCCTAATCCCCTTGGTAAAACCAAAAATTTGGTTTGTAAGGAGAGAGACCTGCAGCATGAAACCTTCCAAAGGTGTAAATCCAGCTCTCCTGTCAGCCTTGTCCTTCTGTCAGGCAGCTGTCTGGGGTCTGGGCACTGACAAACAGGTGCTGGTGGCCACCACAGATCCCTTTTCCTCAAACAAACAGGGATGGAGGCTGTGAGAGGTGGATCCTGCAGAGCCCCACTCCTGAGTGCACCCCCTTTCAGAGGGGTGATTCCCCCAGCTGAGTGCTGAATTGCCCTGGTTATAATTAAACTCCAGGTGAGGCAGGGCACAACAACATGAAAGCACTGGGTGCCTGTGTGCTGAGCTGGGACAGACACACAGCACCAGCAAGGGCTCCATTTCCCTGGCCTGCCAGCCCCCAGGGCTGAGGAAACACTCTGGAAAAGGCATGGAAGCGGACATTGGATCTACCTAATTCCATAATGTCATTTGTCTGCTCAGGAGACATCTTCCCTGCCTGCCCTGTGCCAGCAGCACCCTGCCAAACATTCAGGGCAGAGCACATGATCCCAAAACCATTGCCCAATGTGATCCCAAAACCATTGCCTGACATGATCCCAAAACCATTGCCATGCCTACAAGGGACAGGGAAGGATCCCCAGCTCTCTCCTGCCTGCAGGGCTCCATCCTCCTGGGCAGCCAGCAGAGCTCAGTCCCTGTTGTCACTGTGAAACGTAAACTTTAAGGAATTTAGAGATTTTAGAGGAGCTAAGATTTTAGTTAGAAATAAGCCTTACTAGAGTTAATTAAAATAATAATAATAAATGAGTAGGACTTGATGAAGTTAGGAGTTAGTAGTTAACTAATAATTGATTGCTTGTCAGCACAATGTTTATTTAGCTGGGTTTATAATGAAGAATACACAAACTGACAAATTGCTTTTAAGAAATAAGACAATTGTGGGCCTCCTCTGTTCTGAAACAAATTGAGCACAAGGAATGGGAGTTCTACCAAGAGTTCATTTGTCATATTTGCATTGAAAAGGTAGAAAGGTCAGAAGGAGGAAGACTTCATTTACTTCCTCATTTTGGGACCCCTCCCTATGAAAAGGACCACTGACCCATCTCAAGGAACAAACTAGGCATGCTTAATAACTTTTGGAGTGATTAGCATACCAAGCGGGGAATGGGATGTACCAAAATTATGAACATGTATTTGTATTTTGGGTATTCAATGCTTGTATGGATAAAAGGACTCTGTAATCACCTGGACGCTGTGGTGTGGATCTGGGAGCCATCCCACACACAATAAACACACACTTTCTAACTTTAAACTGCTAGAGAGTTTTTGTCCGTCACAGTTGGATATCGGTACTAGATCAATATCCATATTTTTTAATAAATCAACTGGAGGGCTGGCTGCCACTTCAGCACCTCTCCTGCTCTGAGGAGAACCATGCAGGGAGCTTGAACCACCCTGGTGACAGCTCTCCAGCTGGGAGAGCAGCCTTGGGAATGTCCTGAGGAACTGGCATTGCCTGTTTCCACATCCCAGTCCCTCCCTGCTGAATTTGCCCTGCTGATTCCTCAGTTGCCTCCTCTCACAGCCCCTCCTGGGGCACCTGTGCCAGGGCAGGCTCAATCCCATGCTGGCAGGAGAGGACAGTGCCCAGCAATCACTCTTAAACTTTCTTCTGTGGCAGGAAAAGTGATCTCATCCCTTAGGATGAGGCCGAGGAAGGCCAAGGGCTCTGAGTTTGTATTGCCCACGCTGACCCAGCTGGGTGGACAGCTGGCACAGGCTGGGGCAGCACACAGAATCCTCCTGCCTGAATATTTGGATATTCCCCAAGAATTTTGCTCCAAGGTAAAAAAAAAAAAAAGAGCTTTTCACACCAAGATCCTTAATGTAGAAATGAACAGGAAAAACAAGCTTCTCTTTTAGTGATTCACTTTCCTTGCTGTCACAGCAGCACAGAGCCACAAGTGAGGAATATTTAATGATGTCCTGTCTGGGCTGGGCAGCACTGAGAGCCCCAGAGCCACTCATCAGCACCAGGGGGGAAGAGAGACTGAGTCTGTGCCTGCCTCTGCTCACTGAGCATTTCCATAGGTGTTTTCCTTCTTCCAACACTCCAAGAGTGACCTCACCTCTCCCCAAATGTCATCAGCTGCAGTTTGCTCTCAGCAAATTGCTTTGCTGCTTAATGAGGGCAATTTCCATGCTTGCTTAGATTTTGCATCTCTTACTGTAGGGGCCAGAATTAATCTACCCTTCCTTTGGGAAGAAAATACCTCCTGTACTTCCTCTGGGAAGAATATTTTCTGTCCTCCAGCTGTCCCTGCTCACCCAGAGCTGCCTGCTGAAAGCCCATCTTACCCTGGTGAGATGCAATTGTTCCCAGAAAAGACACAGCGAGTTTAAAGATGCCTTTGAAGCCTAGTTCACTCAAGAACTTTGGAAAATTGCTGCCCTAAATCTCACAGCTGGAAGTTATGGATGAAGTCTGGATGTGGCTGGGATGGACCCACAGCTGCTTTTTAAAGCAAAGTGTAAATAGCACGGCACTCTTCAGAATCAAGCCCTGTACATGCCAGAAGTGGTACTGCATTCCAGGGATATTTTACTAAAATCTCCAGAACAGGAAATCTCTATTTTCTACAATAAAATTAAAAATTCTAGCCTGTTTTTACAAGCTGCAATTCCCAGCTATTCAAATTCATGTCTTTTACCCATCATTGCAGTACTTTATTGAAAATGTGTATACTTGTAAATGCTGTATATCATCCAACTGCTCAGATTTGGTTTGGGCTAGAAATTACATGTGCACATAATAAGACATAATCCTGGTTTGAGAGATGCAGACAGATAAATGGTAGGGTACAAAACTCCAAAGTGGAACTGCTACATACATTTTATTTATTTCACACGGGTCCTCCAGGAGCAACCCAGCTGGAAATGCAAACATCAAACCTCTAGATGACTTTGGAAAACACAGGCCAAAGAGAATGAGCAATTTGCCACAGACACACAGGGAATTTGCAGGAGCACCAAGAATGGGAGCAAGATATCTGAAGTGAAATTTAAAATGCTTGTCCTAACACTCTCCCTGGTACAACACTACACTGCTGATTCTCTGCTTTCTTCCTTAGGTATCTCATTCCAGCTTCTTTAATGTCTTTTAATAACATTAAAAAGAAAGCAGGTGCTTCTATTTATGAGTAGGAAACTTAGAAGTTCACAAGAACAAAAAAAACAATGTGTGTTCCCAGGCACAGTAAGATTTCTGAGCAAGCCTTTTTTATTATTCAATTTAAACACAAGTAAAATATATAGCTGTTTCAGATTTGGTTCCTCTCTGAAACATGCCTTGTAAAACAATGTTTCTCTCCCCCTGTAATTCTGACTCCACAACACCAGTTTTATTTGCCAGGCCTGGCAAACAATGATCTATCCATCCATGTCATGCATATTATGTCAAATTTATTACGACAGCTATCCAGCATATTTCCTGTCAGGGTTTCATTCTTCCTACAGATTCTGCAAATGAGCAACAGTTTTAGTTACAAATGTCTCCCCATGAGGCAGCACTCCTGACAATAGAGCAGAACTTACTGTGTTTCTTGCAGAATTGTGACACCCATACAACCAATCATTGTGACACACTGCTGAGGAACACAGTTCTGCTCTGTGGTTGATATATTCCCAACTCAAAATGAACAGGAAGGATACTGGGAGTCATTCAAACCTTGATTAGTACTTGACTGGGTCACTCATACATCTTCATGCCCCAACAGGAGAAGACAACCCAAAAAATCAGCTGCACACGGCCAAAGACCTGAACCTTGGGAGAAGTTTGACCACAGGACAAGGGATGTTTGTGGAAACATGAATATCAATCATGGAGCAAACCATGGAGCAGAGAGAGCTGCAAGGTGTTCCTGACAAATGGTGGCAGTGCTAATGAGTGTCTGGAGTAAACGATTCTGTTCCCTTTTGTTGGAAATCACTGAGAGCTTTGTTAGCTCTGGCCACCAAAGCTTTAGCACCTGCTGAGAGTGAGACTCACTGACTCACATGCAGGTAGATAAATGAACTGGGGTTCATTTGGACAGGAAAATGCCTTGTCTGGTTCTTCCCATCTGGGGAAGCATCCAGTGCCAGTGGAACTTCATAGAAAATGAAATTCAGTCCCCGCTTTGCAAATTTTCATCTAGGAAACACTACAGAGACAAGCTCTGAGCTGCATCAGAAATAAAAGAACCGTCCCAGCAGCCCCCAACAACACTTACAGTCTTCTCCTTCCTGCTCACAGCAATTCTTCCCTTTCTGTGCCCAGGAAACCCAGCCACGGTCTCACTTCTCCTTTGGTTTTGCCTGCAGAGGAGCCTGGAGCCAGCCCTGGCCACTCCTCTCTGCTGAAGGCTGCTGGACAGCTTTGCCCAGGCACCAGGCAAGGCAAGAAATGCTTGGGAAAAGCTGGTTGTGCTTTTGCAGGAGGATTTCCCCATCCTTTCAACACAGCAAACCTCCATGCAAATTGTACCAACCCTGGAATTTCTGTTGGCAGAGGTTCAGCAGGGAGCTGCATGCTTGGGAGCATTATTGTCCATTCCAGACTCTGCTGCTCTGACAATCTGTGTCTCACAAAGAGCACAGAAATGCTGCATTATCAGCATCAGAGCCAAAGAGGATTAATGTGATTAGTCATAAATGGTCTGAGAAAAACTCATTTTGGAGTTTAGAGGAGTTCTGTTGGAGAACTGGCAAGTGCAAAGATATTGAACATCCAGTAACCATTTAACCTAGTGTGCCAACATTATTCTGCTTTGGAAGTTTATACCAGCAACTGAAAAAAGCTAGATTTAAATAGCTGTCAGAGAAAATGAAAAGGCTTCACAGCTCTAAAGATCTGAAGAAAAAAAATGCAACCACTAAGGGTATTTTTTAAATCATGGAAAAATGACATTGAATAAGCTAACAATGGTGAATTTCATACAGCAGTAAATAGGAATATCACTCTTCAGTCCTGGGTTTTACAAAAGAAACCAATGTCACTTGGCAGATAGCAAACTGAGGTACAAAGAAATAGAAAGGGGTTTTGTCCTGGTACCTCAGGAGAGCAGCTGGGAGCCAGGAACAAAGGGCAGGTGTGGGCAGGACCCCAGTGCCTCTCCTGTGAGCAGCACTGCCCATCCACACAGCTCTGCAGCTGCTGCTGCTGCTCAGGAGCACAGCAGAGCCCAGGGCTGAAGGGGATGAAGAGGATGAAGAGGATGAGCCCCTCCCCTGCCATGGCATGGGGTGAGCCCCCAGCTCTGGTCCCACTCCCTCCCTCCCTCCTCAGAGCCAGCCTGCAGGGTCAGCCACGCCAGGCTGACACTGGCCAACCCAGCCACAGGGCAGCAGTGATGTTATCTCCCAAATCCCAGCCCTCTCAGGACCTGGAGCAGATGTTCAGCTCACTGGGTAGTCCCTGAGCCCTGTGGATGTGCTTTGAGGGATGCCAGAGCACACAGAGTGGGCACAGCTTAAACTGTGGAGAGGACTCCTGTTGCTATTCTGTTGGGTACACAGAAGCTTGGTAAGTTTAAAAGAGAAAAATACTCAATTTTATTTCTGACTTAGCAATACTTAGAATTCTAAAAGTGGCAGTGGATTGGAGGATGAAATTGCCACCTCTCCAACCACACTGGTCAAACAAACAGTCCATCAGTTTTCTCCTCCCATGCAAAACAATCATTATTTACATGAACAGCGTGTGGGAACTCCAGTAGAAATACATAAACATTATCAGAAGGCTAAAGAAGTTTTATGAGAACTTTAAAACTTTCAAAAGAACTACAAAAGAAAACACTTTTAAAAATCAGGGCAACAGACTCCCACCAGGTCTGATCAGCCAGCACTAAGGCTGAGGTGCAGAATCAGCTCTCCAGCAAAACCAGCACCAGGGTCCAATCCTGCAGCAGCAGTGCTGGGTGACAGCTCTGAGAACCAGGTCCAGGGGGACAAGGAGCTCTCCCAGGCTGGTGTGAGCAATAAACTCCTCTGCAGGTCCCAGTTACATACAGCTGGAAGTAGGTGAAAGTCAAATAAACCTCTCAGAGGTAAAAAAGAGCTAAAAACACCCCATCAGCACCTAACTTCTCCCTTCCATCTCTGCTTACAGCAAAGCTCATGCTGAAGTGGTTTCCTGCTGTGGGATGTGTTTGCAGAACCCTCAGGAGCCATTGATCACTTCCAGGGGTAAACAACCTTGTTTTTCACCAAGAACAGAATGCATGGATGCAGAGCTGCAGGCTGGGAGTTACAGGGTTTTGCAGCCAGCAAATTCAGGGAATAACTCCAGTATAAAATTAAAAAGAAAAAATAAAAAAGGAAAGAAAAATGTTGACTCCACCTCTCTCTGAACTCTCTTGAAACCCAACAGCTTCTTGTCCAGTACAGGACACAGAGCAGCTTCCAAAATGTCACAATTCATGCATCCAAAGTCTTTTTATCGAAACAAAACAACGATAGCAAAAAATTCCAGGGAAGAAACAAGCATTGGCTGTACCACAGGAAAATTCAGGTTTTGTCATGTGAATCAATCAAAACCAGGACATTATTCCTTTGGTTTCAGAATAAACTGTTATTTCCTAACTTTCAGTGAATAACATCCATTCCAAATGGTCATTTATCTTCAAGAGCAAAAATAAGTCTTCAACCACAGTACTTCAAGTGCAGATTATTGTCCTCAGAGGGGGAAAAAAAACAAGTCTCTTTTCCAGTAACCTGTGAGTAAAACAATTTGCTTCCTAATCCCAGAAAGGACTCCACTGAGCAGAAAGCTACCTGTGGCTGCCAGATCATGGATTTCAGGTGGTTTAAGGCTGGGTTTTTTGGTTTTGGTTGGTTAGTTGTTTTTTGGTTGGTTGTTTTTTTGGGTTTTGTTGGTGTTACATTTAATTTTGTGGTCTCTAAATGTGGTGGTAGGTAAAAGATCAACATTTCTAATTTAAACCCCCATTAATGGAAAATTAAGTAATTCCAGGGCCAGGAATGACTATTAATTTTCTGAATATAACCAGGATAATTCAAAATATTCTCCGTTTCTGAAACAATGGAGAATTCTTGGCTCTTCACAGGATTTGCCTCTAATGCTCTTTTGTTTTTTTTCTTTTTATTATTTTTTTTTATTTCTCCAGGTTTTTTTTTGTTTTTGTTTTTGTTTTTTTTTTATATATTTCCAAGACTGACAAACATTTCCCAGAGTATGAGAGCTACAGGAAATCAAGGCCAAGGAAAATCCATTAAATCCATGTTTTCATATAGATTTTTTTTTCCTTTAGCTTCAGTGAAAGCAGCAGATTGACCTCTCTCTTTAGCAACCACCGTGTATTTAAGAGACCATCAGGAATTTAACAAGCCAAGTGCTTTATTTATCCCATAATTAAAAGCTGCCCTTCCCCACTCCCTTGAACACATAATTTTTTTTTCAAAATACATATCAAGATGTTATTTTCTCTTAAATCTCCTTTAAACTGTCCCCATCTGTCCCTGGGTGCAAGTCTCTCACACCCTGGGGAAAGGCTGTAGCTATACTTTGGTTATCCCTTGGTACATCAAAATTGCAATGTGTTTGAACAGCAAAACACTGATTTTCTGTTTCACATGGAAATTGGAACCTGTGCTATTGGAAATTGGAAACACAGCATTATGGGCAGGAACCTGGCTGACTTTTCTTCCTGTTGGTGCCACCTCCCCCTTTCTCTTATGGAGGTGGGGAAAATAAAGAGATAAGAAAAAAAAAAGAGTCCAAAAAAAAGTAAAAAGAGGAAAAAAATTCTCAGGTTTCTTGAAATAGAGTCTGCCTTGCTTTGGGCTGGTTTTGATTGGCTTCTGTATAATTAGCTCTTGCTCACAGCTTCTGTGATAATTGTACTCTATTAATTGAGCATATATTGTACTCCATGCAGTAAGCAAGTGATGAAGCTGTCAGTATTTTGTTAGCTATTACACTGCCTGATTCTTATGGGCTGTTTGATATTAGTAACAAATTAGCCAATTTATACGTCATAAATAAGATTCAAAAGCCCTGCTTTATCAACTGGAGAGAAAAATACTGTTAGCTTGGTTGACAAAATGCTTGTACTAAGATTCCAAGTGCCTTTTGGCAGGAATTCATCAGAGCAGATGTATTCCTTCTATCAGGCACCATTTGGTTCAATTATTCTTAATGTTTAATGGCAGAATAATTGAACCAAATGGTAATATATACCCCCATAAAATACTTTCATCAAATGCTTTAATTGCTGGATCTCTATAACTGCAGTGCCTGAGAACTTTATTCTGCTTATTGACACCTGACAGACTACGATGTAAATACATTACTTTAATAAATCTCTTGATGAGCTTTGTCAGAGGTGAGCATGAAACCCATGCAAACAGGTTTTCCACTGGTAGATGGGCTGGGAACTGGAACAAACAGGGGGAAAAGCAAAGTGCCCCAAAATTTCTTCCTCCCAATCCCAGGCACGCCTGAGCAGCCACCCTGCAGGAGGAAGGATGAGGGTGGCCATGCCTGTTCTGTGCTTTCAAAACCTATTCCAGACATCTTCCCCCTTTCTAGGGAGCATCTTGGTCTAAATGGCAAGGCAGTTCCTTGTTTTCCACTTACCAGGCATTTAAATGCTTGTGCTCAAAAAGTTCTTCCTTGGGCTGAATCTGCCAACACCCACAAGAGTTGTGACAGCAATAACGTGGGGTCTGGCCCACACTCCATGAAATTGGCAGAGGCTGAGGATGGAAAGGATGGCTCAACACACTCCTGACCCTCCCTTGGCAATCTGGAATGCCCAGACAAAAGCAACAGGAGGATGGGTGAGCAGGGGGGAGATTCGGAGCCAGGGGAGAAATTGCAGGGAGGGGGTAGATGATTGTTTGCACTCCCTGCTGGATGCAGGGAAGAAAACATCTGTAACTGGAATGATCATAATAGGAAGGAATGGCTTGCAGGTCAGGGGGAAGACTTAAAAAGCAGAAGGGGATCTCTGGCTCCCCAAGGCACTGCCTGGCTCCAGTGTTGTATTTTTGGCTACTGTTGGTGCAATGGTGGTCACAGAGCAGGGCTCCTCACTGCCAGGTAAAGGATGTGACAATCCAGGTACTGTGCATCCAAAAATGGCCAGGAGACAGTGAGGAGATGAAACCACCTTCTCCCTGCTTCTGGGAAACTCCCAGGCTATCAATAGCAACAGAATTCAATACTAAGCTGAGGTAAGGGAAAAGTACAGAAATGCCTGCCAGTGTTACAGGTCCATGTCCTGATCTCCACACCACTAAGATCAATGCAGGTACTGGTCCTGGACACGCCTGTGCAGGCAGGTGCCATCCCAGTTTGTGCCAAAACAGAGAGTGCCCAGGAGGACAGAGCAGCAGAGAAAAAAGCAAAAAATGTGAGTTCCTCCCAGGTCCCCAAAGAGCCCCAATCTGCTGAGACACCTGCTTTAACTGCAGCCACTGAGCAAACACAAACACGGTGCAAAATCCCTTGTGAAGAATTCTGCTGGGCTTCTCAGAGGATTAAACAGAGCAGAAGGAATGGGGAAAAGATGCATTTTGAAAGATTCTCAATTAGTTTCTAATTGCTGGCATCCAGCCAGTCAGGAGATGCAGGGATGGGAGGGGAACCAAGGGGTCAGAGAAGTTGCTCCCAGACCAGAGTTCCCCCAGTGCCAGCAGATCAGAACACCAGGGCTGCAAGGACAGCCTTCACCTTGCACTCCTATTTGTGCTTTAGACCTGAGAAATTAAAGATTACACTATTGTGGACCTATTGACTATTCTGGTTTTACCAGTCTTTCAGTCTTTTTTTTTTTTTTTTTTTTTCCTCATTCTGGGTAAAAACAGAATTGAATGAAGATTGAAGGGGTGAAGTCTGTGGAAAAATCCTACCCACTGAAGTCTTCATCATTCATCATGGTATGGCATTTAGGTACACTACAAGAAAAAGCCCCTTCCAGTACCTGAAGGAGGCTACAGGAAAGATAAATGTGACTGTTCATCAGGAAGTGTAGGTTTTAAGAGAAAGGTGGTAAATTTGGATCAGATATTGGGAAAAAAATTGTTCCCTGTGAGGGTGGTGAGGCCCTGGCACAGGTTGTCCAGAGAAGCTGTGGCTGCCCCATCCCTGAAAGTGTTCAAGGCCAGGCTGGATGATGCTTTGAGCAACCTGGGATAATGGAAGGTGGTTGGCAGGGAAGGTTTGACTAGATGATCTTTAAAGGTCTTTTCCAAGCCAAATAATTTTGTGATTCTGTGAATGGGAATTATTGCGAACTATTAAAGCAGCACCTGCTCTTGAATTGCTAAATTAATGTTTCATTGTAGTTCACATATCCTGCGTTAGGGATGGGGATCTTGGGACATCCTAGAGACACTGCACAGCTCTCTCTGATGGCTGGAAGTGATACAGGTTCTTTCTGAACCACCTGCTTTTAATCCCCATCATAGCACGGAGTGTGTGGGGTTCTGTTACACCAGTAACAGGCAGCAGAGCAAAAGGAACTCTACATACAAGTCCTGCAAACGTGCTTTCCTGCTGTTGCTGCATTTTCAGGTCTTTGAAAGATCTGGAAACAACCAGAGAAGAACTTGAAAAAGCCCAAACTGAATTGTGAAACCTGGAAATCAGTTATTGGGAGGAGGCACTGCTCTGGCATAACCCTCTGTGTCCTTTCCAAGGGAGCCTTATCACATGGAGATGGGAATTTCCCAACATGAAAATCCAATACAGGTGTCATGAAGAACAAGCCAGGTTCAGGAGATGGAGCATGACAGTGAGAATCCTTCAGGTTTGAGAGCAGAAATTTCTGCAATGAATATAATCCAGATGATAGTGGGGGGGAAGGGGGGGAATCAAGATGAATTTATTAAGGAAATCAGTAGGATTGAAGCTCTAGGACTGAGTTGGGCACATGGAGAACTGACAGTCAACTGTTCTGCTGTTGCCCTCAACAGTTTTGTCCTGATGAGGAAGCACTCAGCATTCTCAACACTGGAATGAGAGCAGCAGTGTCCTGCTCCCACCATGGTAAACACAGAAAAAAGATTCATTCTTTTGCAAGTGACATTCTGCACATCTGAGAACATTTACTTTCTGCTCTGAGTATTCTCTGAAGTGAATGTAAGGATGACTGACAGATGTTCAGTGGACAAGCTGTGCACAAGGTGTGTTATGTCAAGCATTCCACCAGGGCTACACGACAATAGAGGTGGAAAATTAAATGCAAAATAATGTATTGCTCCATTTTCCCTGTGTTTTGCACATACTTGTTTAGAGCACAGCTCAAAAGGGATTAACATCTTCGTATGGCATTCCTCCTGCTGTACAATATGGGAAAACCACTTGGGAAAACAGCAGAAAAAGCCTCTGGCACTGAGGGCTTTCCAGCACTTCAGGAATGCAAGATCTAGGCTGAGCACTGCTAATCAATGAAGCCGAACTTCAGTGAATGCACAGGATCAAGAAAGTCCAAGAGAAATAATGGGAGTTTGTCTGACCTTGTATTAATACTGGATTCTTTGGGCAAGCCCTAATAATTTCTTTTGACATCAGAAAGGAATGCTCCAACCAGAATTCCTAAAAGGCCTCTTTTCCCATGTCTGCCTCAAAAATGGAAAAATACAAAAGGGGCAGAGAAAAAATCACCCCACCAACTTTTCCTTTCACTGTAAGGAAAAAATAGAGGGACGAGTCCACAGCTCATCCTGCCCAAACATCTCCAGGAGCTCCTTGCACAGAGCTGCCAAGACCAAATCACTTCATTCAGGGGCAAGTCAGGACATCCTAACAACCTATGCAGGGTCAGGGGATTTTAGGCCTGACAAAGAAAATATTTCCACCTTCCCAGTAAAAAGTCTGAGCTTGTCTGTGCAGGAGGGAGGGAGGACAGTGCTGCTCTGCATTCAGCACGCCATGCCCATCTCCCCAGTGCAGGTGGCAGAGGGGGGATGAGCCCTTGGGTGCTGGGTGCCAGCACTGCTGGGCTCCTGCTGGAGGGCAGCAGTGCCCCCACAGCTGCAGGGGGTTCTTTGCTCAGCTCTGGCTCCCCTCCAGCCCGGGATATTCCAGCAGTGGGGTTCAGCCCCACGCTGCTGCCAGTCCCCTTTGAATGAGGGCTCTGGTCCCACGCTGCCTGGCCACAAGGTTGGTTTTGGGGGTCAGCAGCCAGGCAGGGCAGGGCAGCAAAGGCCATTTGTGCTGCCCTCCAGGTCAGCTCTTAATGGAAGCTCAGGGAAGCTGGTAGAGGGATTGAGCTGCTGAGTGCTGGCCGTGCTCCACCACAGAGCCAAAGAGAGCAGTGCCCCTGAACAGAGTGGCATTTCCTAACCCCCTTGACTGACCTGCCTGTGAAACAAAGGAGCAACATCCCTCCTAAGGACTTGCTGCAATGCCCTTTCTTGCCTGTTGATTTTTGTGTGTGTTTTGGAGCAGCAGTCGGCACCCAGCTCTAAAGAGGCTGCCACATGCAATTACAGAGAGAAGGTCTTGAAGGACACAGAGCTGAAGCAGAGAGATGTTTGAAATAAACTTAAAGGGAACAGCTTTGTTTAGCTCTGTGGCCTTTGGCTGCCCTGTAATTCTTTATGTCGATTATAATAGAAAGATCAAATTTCTCATTTTCTCACCTCTGTATCTAGAGAAATGTAAAATTTCTTTCACTTGATCTCTCTGAGCCCTATTTTCCCAGATTTGCTTACCAATACTTTGTCACTGTCACCTCCTTGATGATGACCTGTTTGTATTCATCCATGCATTCAGAAGAATTGCTCTGGTAAATACAAAGGTCTCAGTTTCCAAATCTGCACATCCCAACAGCACTTAATCCATGGAGCAACCTATTTCTGTCAGTTGTTTCCTTCTCTCCAGGCTTGGCTAGCTCTGTTATATTTCATTAAAAAATTAGCATGGATTTAATTGTGAATTGAGGGCCAGGATATTCCCTGGCCCATTCCATATTTCAAAGATATTCCTATTTTTGAAAACACAAGGAGATTCAGAATGAGGAACCTCATTCCTCTGTACCAGGGAATATTATCCTCATGGCATTATTGCTCTTACTTTCTCCTTCTTGGTGATGTGTGAGGAGTCCAAGGACACAAGGAGGGCAGATGTGGGAAACACCACAATTCCTGTGTGGAGGATTCTCCTTGCAGGCAGGGTGAGGTACAGAAGACACGAGAAGCAGAAGCACAGAGAGGATCCTCCTGGATCCCCTTCCCAAGGCACAGAGAGGATTCTGCTGCTTTTCCCAGCCAGCCCTGGGAGCTTTCTGCCCATCAAGGTCACTTTGTGCTTATGAAATAGAATGTGGCAGGGGGAACTCAGTGGCAGCAGCCTGTGTCTGTCCACACAGCAGAATAGACACATTCAGGTCCTGTCTCCAGCCTGACACTCATCCAAGACACACAGAAACCCTTTTCCCTCTTCAGTGCTCTCAGTGCTACAGCAGAGGAATGGCTCAGGACATGGGGAGCACCACATGGCCACTGCCACTACCCAGCACCCACCAACACGGGCAGAACAGAAATGCAAAATTCACATTGTGCACTCGAGATTCTTCTACAATCTGCTACCAGGTCTTGGATAAGTCAAATCTTACCTCGCAGCAGTTATCTTTGAGGGGTAACATGCAATAATCCATGTATACTTTTATTTTTAATCTTTAGCTGGTACTTTGGGAGACTGAACAAAGACACAGACGTGTTGAGGATTCTACCAAGGGTGCATCTGTCTCCAGATGAAAGGATCCTGACATCAAACTGACTGCAGCTGGGCTGGAAAAAGTTCTAAATCACTGCGATCAACACAAGTTTTGCACCAAAGTACACATGGCATGATTTCTTCTGGGTGACAGGCAAATCCTGTTATTCTACTTATGAATGGGTCTCATTAAGTAGGAAAAAAAATTGTTGGTGCAACCTGTTCCTTTTTAAATTAAACATATTAAAGTTGATAGATACCCCTAATTCTCTGCTCAGCCTTTTATGTGTTGCAATAACACTGCTCCCATTGTTAGGGAAAGTCTTGACTTTGCATAATCTGCTTTTCATTTCCCTGGCAGCTGCAGATCATTCTTGGTGACTAAATTAAAAACAGTTTCTTTCAAGAATCCACCAGATCTGTCCTCCTTTTTCCTCCCTGTACCTACAAGTTAGGGAGAAAAACAGAAAACAAAACCTTCCCAACAAGCATTAAATCCTATCAAATCAGGCTGGAAGGTCACCTCCTCCATCCTTCTGCCCTGAGGCAAAAATCAACTCTCCTTAAGCCATCCCTGACAGATGCTCACCTAACTCTAAAAAGCATGATTTCACAGCCCATCTTTGGCTTACCTCAACTTCCCTTGCCACAGCCAAAGCTCCTCGGTGCTTGTCCTGTCCCTGCTGAACTTGGGGAGATTTTTTCTCCTTGCAGAGGAAAACTTTCACTTTGAAACAGACCTCAAGATTGGTGCCAAGCTTTCCCAGGTTTTTCACTCCTCTCATTTATTCCAAATATGTCTGTCTGCAGTCTTGAAAGCTCAGCCCTGTTCCAGAGCCCAGCACCTCAGACAAGTCAAACACTCCCCAGTCCATTTCTGCTCCTGCTTTAATTCCTGCCCCACAGGAGTGAGTGGAGTTTTAAGGAATTTAGAGATTGTAGAGGAGCTAAGATTTTAGTTAGAAATAAGCCTTACTAGAGTTAATTAAAATAAGTGAATAGGCCTTGATGAAGTTAAGAGTTAGTAGTTAACTAATAATTGATTGCTTGTCAGCACAATGTTTAGTTAGATGGGTTTATAATGAAGAATACACAAACTGACAAATAGCTTTTAGGAACATAAGACCACTGTGGGCCTCCTCTGTTCTGAAACCAATTGAAGACAAGGAATGGGAGTTCTACCAAGAGTTCATTTGTCATATTTGCATTGAAAAGGTCAGAAGAAGAGGTCAGAAGGAGGAAGATTTCATTTACTTCCTCATTTTGGGACCCCTCCCCATGAAAGGGAACACCGACCCATTTTGAGGAACAAACCAAACACACTGAATAGCTTTTGAAATGATCAGCATACGAAGTGAGGGGTGGGATGTACCAAAATGATGAATATGTATTTGTATTTTGTGTATTCAATACTTGTACACATAAAAGGGCTCTGCAATCACTTGGAAGACACGGCGTGGATTTGGGAGCTATCCCACACACAATAAACACACACTTTCTAACTTTAAACTGCTAGAGAGTTTTTGTCTGTCACAGCAGTTCTGTGCCCATCCCAGCAGTTCTGCCCCATGCAGGCAGGCACAGCTCTGACAATCAGGACAGCAAGTGCTCCTTAAGGACACCACTGCACAACTTCCAGCTGTTCCACTTTCACTAGCAGAATTTAAAGGTATCTTGTTAAAGATGGAACACAATGTCAGCGTTAACAGGTTCCTCCTGTTTTGCCTTCCAAAGTGCCCCGTCCTACAGAGTTTTGTTAATACAGGTTGAAATTTTTAGATTTAAAGGCTAATTAAAAACCACTTAAAGCTTTCACAGAAGGGATTAGCTGGAACTTACCCACTGCTTATGCTGCTGTTTGGTTTGTGTGGGGAAAATACAACTAAAAACACTTTCCCAGGGAGACCAAACCCAAATTTGCATGATTCCACACAGAGAGAAATGAGCCATACAAATAAAACAAACCAGTCCACAGCACCACAGTGAAGCTCTGGTTACAGCCAGTGCACAGTGCCTGTGAAATACCAAACCTTCAAATTTACCAAACCAGAACTTAGGGAAATTTCCATTTTACATCTGAAAAATTAAAATGATACTGTTCCATTCTGTATGTGGCTTAAGAGGAATAAAACTTGTATGTACTGTCATTGGCCTACATACAAGAAAATATATATAAAGCCAAAATGATAAAAACATTTTATAAAGACATTTTTAGATAAAAGGCAAATATGTTGGAGTATAAGAGTATCACCCAATTGAAACTAAATTTCAATGCATTTGATTTCACCCACTGTCACAAAATGCTGAATGGAAGAGTACAGGCAAATTAAACATTTTTCTATTTTATAGAAAAGACAAAGTCAATAAACATGTTCATTTTTACATTTATTTGACAAAATGGTATACACAGTATTAATCTTTGCACAGTGGATGGTTTTGAGACCAGAATTAGGGACACAGTGTGTGTGACAACATTGCACAAACAGTTCTTCCACAGAATCTTCACTTTCCAGTATTAAAATATACAAAATAGAGTCTGACTCTTATTTATTGTGGTGAGGTAAACATTTCTTCCTTCAGATCAGTGTGGCTTTTATGCACCTTCAAGAAAGCTGCTAAGGATACCCTTCTCCTTCATTCTGTCAATAGCTACAGACCTAGAGGCATATTTATTGCTGTTCTAATGGTCACACATTTTTATCATGAGCAATATGTAGAGAAAGGAATGGAGAAGAAAAAACCTGCAGGAATTGATGATAGCAACCCATCTGCACTATTTGTGTCAGGAGCCAAAGATTGGTGCAGATTATTCATTTTGAATGTAACAGTTTTAATGGAAATGTCAAGAAAAATTTATTTACATTTTTCTAAGCAGAACATGGTATTGATTAGAGCTGCTCAAAAAAAAAAAAAATCACAATTAGGAATTTATTTCACAAATTTTTATATTTCTGCCCATTTACAAGTCCAGATCATAATATCCCCTCATTTGTTCACTGTTCAAATTTATTGATGATTTTCAGCACATAATTCCTGGGCAGAGTGAAATTTGCACAAAGTTCTTTAGTTACACAAGATCTTCACTATTGCCTTCTGTTCCCTGAATGAATGATTTGTGTAACTAACAGCTTGAATTTTGACTGCTAAAAAGAGTATATAATCAAAATTAATCTTGGTCAATATCTGAGTACTGAAACTTAGGGTTTTTTTTCTTATACATACTTTTATTGATGCCTGAGAAGTCAAATACTTTCAAAATGGAGAAGTTAATTTGTGTTTTATTCCAAATAAATTAGAAATGGTTGTTGGAAGTTAAATCAGCTGAAGAATTCTCCATGCTCCTGAGAGAAAACTGCTTCAGCTTCTCATCTTTAAAACCTCACAGCAGTGACATTCTCACAGAAGAGGATATTTTTAAAAGTTAGCAGCCATTTCCTTAGTGGCAGAAACCTCCTCCTGGAGCCCCCTGGATGGCATTGCTACACCTGGAAGTACAGAAGGGTGTTTCCAAAAACTAGAAAATAAATGAATCACATTTCAATGGTTTATAGGCATGGCAAGAGTGGGAGTTCCTTTCATTACCAACTACTCAGTCCCTTTTCCTATTGTGAGGTATCCATTGGCATCAGCAAAAGAGAATCATCTTAAGGCAAAACCAGTGACGTCCAAAAAAAAGAAAATAAACATCATTCATTTGAATAAAAATAGGATTGTAAGCACAGCTTTTTACATTATTGCAAAAGTCCGTAAAAAATATAAACCCACTGTTAGTTTGCTGACTCTTTACAATATAAAAACACAAATGAAAATATTGTGAAATAGGTGACCTAAAAGTGTTTACTAAAAGAACAATTCTCTTGACAGAAGTCAATTTTTGAGACAGAATTTCTCACTGTGAGTTTAACAGTGACAATTTTGAAAGGAGAGACCAAATTACAGTTGTGACTAACAAAATCACCAAAATTAGACAAAGACATACAAACTTTTGAAGATTTTAGCTGCAAAATTTCTGAAGCCCAACTTGCAAACTATGGCCTGGGTTGGTCAGGTATCTCCAGTTAATTCCCCCAAGCCTGATCTCTGCTTAGGAGAACTCCATTCATCCTCTGGAACAACAGCAGGAATGATGCAGAAGTACTTTCCATGAGAATGACATTCAAGGAGTTATTTTTTGGCCACACTTGCCACTGCCTTCTTTGCTGCATCCTCAAGGTCATTGGCAGATGTGATGGGGAGTCCACTTTCACTCAGAATCCGCTGAGCTTCGTGGACATTGGTTCCTAAAAAAACACAAAACACTGACTAGAATTAGTAATTAATACTAATGAATAAAAGAACATCTCCTAGCATGTCTCTGAAAAATCAGGTAATGCCTCAAACTGCACATCATTTCAGTTCAGCAACAGCTGAAATGAGTGCCTGAGACTGAGCTGAGCAAAAGGAGCTCTTAATTCCAGTGACAATTGTGGCAGACAATGCAATCTGATGGTGGCACTTGTGTGCACAACAGGGGCTGGGTGAAGATTCCAGGGTCAGTGCAGCATCCCCTGGTCAGAGCCAGCAGGCACATCCAGCAGGATGGGTAATGGGATCATGTGCCAGGCTCTTTTTAAGGCATTTATTAGCCACAGTCAGCTACAGCTAACCAGCGAGTCAACAAGAACTAAAATTCACCTGTGATAACTGAAGGCTGGCAAATGAGCTGTTGAAAGGCAAAGATTCGGATAATCCTGAATATTTAACCAGGTTTAAGCTGCTCATGAATATGTTTTTGCATTTTTACTAAAAACAGGGAATACAAAGGTCTCTGAAGTAATTCAGCATGACACCAATTCCTCCTCTGCTGCTGTGCTAAATTATTATAATCACAGAAACATTTAGGTTGGAAAAGACCCTTAAGATCTTCAAGTATGACTGGAAACCCAGCACTGCCAAGTCCACCAATAAACCATGTCCCTGAGTGCTATGTCTACCCTACCTCAAGTAGAAAATATGATTACACAGCACAAGGGCTCCAGTTTGTATGGAAAAAGCTCAATTTCAGTCAATAGACTAATGCAAAGGAAAGGAAAAAAATCTGAAGCTGCAAAAGATATTTCAGGAAAATACATTTTCCCCACTTTCCTTGTCTAAAAGGCAAGAGCATCACCTTCCCATTTACTCTGTCTCATTCTTTTTGGAAAACTAACAGAAAATCTGAATTCTCCAGAGCTTTCTGCAGCAAATCCAAGTGACACTTTTGGTCACTGCTATGCTCTGCACCACAGAACCTGGAGTCAGATATCCTGCTGAGGAAGCAGAATCCACACTTTGGGGTCACACACCAGTCACAAGCACAAGAACCCTGAGCTGATCTCTTTAGAAGCATTTCTATCCTCCTCCTCCTCCTCCATGTCATGTTCCTTGATCATTTGCCATGCCAAAATGCTTAATTACTTTGTAATTCCTAGACCCAGCAAAATGAATTTTAATTATATTTGGAGCTATACACTAATTATACCCTTAATTATTAACCAAGCAAGAAGCATACTATTTACTGTGCAACTTCCAGAATGCTCATTTTAGAGGATGACTTTTCAATTTTTTTTTTTTTTTTAATCAGACTTCATAAACCATCTGAAATGGTACCACAGAAGCAGAGCATTTCAAAAGCCTGTTTCATCAGCGTGCTCGAGTCAGGATTGCCACTCTTGGAGTTGAAAGGGGACCAAAGGCATCCTTGTCACAGCACTTTGTGATGGGAGAGGCAGGAGCAGGAAGAGGAATGTGGGACCCATCTGCTCCCTCTGCAGAACAGGTCGTGCTTCCCATCCCCGTGCAGGGGACACGCTGCAGGGTTTGTGTGGCAAGGTCAAAGGCATCTGAAATCTTTGACAGAAGGGGGATTTGGTTGCTTAGTAACACCCAGAACTGTACAGAACTTTTTCTACAGAAAAAAAAACCAAAAACAAACCAATATTGTGGGCAAAAAAAGGAGCATATTTGATTTTTGTGCAAGTATCCTATATAATATAATGTGGAGGCTGCTACTTGTCAGCCCAGCACTGCACAGGGGAGGCAGGAGCCATTCCCAAGGTTCTGTTTTCTTTGGAGTCCCTCACATTTGTACAATGATACCCAACATGCCTTAAAGGTTTTGTCTTTTATTTAGATATAAGTGTGACACACATTTTAAATAGTCAAGAATGTACTAATCTCTCTAATAGGATTCTACAGGACAAAGTGTTATGAGGAGAAAAAAATGGGAAGAGGGAAATTTTCCTGGAAATTTTCCCACACGGAAAAGAATATTGTGGTGTTTGTGATAGCCATGTATTTAAAAGTAACTTTTGCTCTTCACTAAGTGGCCAATATTAATTCACTAACGGGTCAGAGAGGGAACAATGCATTGGATCTGTTCTGCACTGCATTGATTGCTCTCCACACCACTTGTCTAACATGCATTACAAAATCAATACAAAACACAGGTCCCTGAGAAGGGAGGGGGAGTTTATGCAGGGAAATGAAATGATGAAAGCTGAAAAAAAAGCCTCACTGCAGTCAAAAGTGTACAAATACATTTTCTATTTCATATATAAAACACTTTTATAGGCAGGCCATACAAATAAACACAATTTTCAGCAAGCACTTCCTTTGCTGTAATTCTCTTTTTTTTTTTTTTTTTTTTTTTTTTGTGATAGCCTTTTATCTCATTGTGATTAAGTATTTTAGCTATGTGGAGAATATGGAAATTATAATGATCCCTGCTAAAAGCAGAGGTAAAAGATTTAAAATTAAACATTCCAAAAGCACTGGAAACATTTAGGAATCTACAAAGAATACCATCTTGTTGCAACAGATGTTAAAATAAACAAATAAAGAATCCCACTATGCCAGCATTAACCTCCTGCCACTGGATGGTGTCAGAGAACTGTAAACAGAATCCCAGGCTATCAGAATAACCTGCCCTTCACCTACCCTGCAGCCAACTTAGAAAAGGTGAAAATTCACAGGGCTGGAGGCTGTGGGGCTTTTGTTGTTGCTAGGTTTTATTGTTTGGGGGTTTTGGTGTGGTTTTTTTTTTTTTTTTTTGGTTTTGTTTTTTGTTTTTTTTAACTGGATTCTATGAAGAGAATGGCTTTCTAATTAGAAGCTTTTGTCTTCTGACATATATTACTGTCAACAACACTCCATAAAAAACCTGGAAAGATGCAATTTTATGGGCATGTACCTTCAGGCTTTGTAATCTAAACATCCTCCTGTGAAAACCTGGCTGCTGGAACAGCCTCTCAGTCTGTGTAAATGCAACCTCACATTTACACTTCTGTGGACTTGAAATCTCTGCTACCAGTAGCAAAGCAAACGTATTTAACTCATTACCGAAAGAATCCTAATAATAAATATTCTGCCTAAGCATGTCTCTACCAGTGGTAAGGCCACACCAGCACACCCTGTGAGAGGCTGAATGAAGATCAAACAAATAAAAACACACCCAGTCACACTCCACATGCAGGATTTGGATGAAGTTCCCTTTTCACCTGGCCTGCCATAAACCCATCAGGAGCAGGATAAATGGTCACTGCTTAATGCTGATGCTTAGAGAGGATGCAGGATTCTGCATTTCATAATGCCATTGCTGACTTTTCAGGTAAATAAGCTATAAGGGGATAAGACACAGTTATATACATTTGCTATGTGCTAACAAAGAGATGAATAATATAAAAATACTCTGATTGACCCAAAACATTTTGCTATGACAAAAAAAAGTCACCAAATGCAGAATGTCAGTTATTATTAGTGACATGAGCAGGTTGTGCCTGTGTTAGAATCCCTGGCAAGGTCCAGCTTTGCCTGCTGCACTGCTGAGTGCACTGAGCCAAATCTGCCCCAGCAGGGATCCAGCAATGCTCTCCTGTCTTCCCACAGCCTGGAAACTCGTGGCCTCTCATGTCCCAGAGACAGCTCTTGGAGAATCAGGTCTGAAGTTCATCCCTAGTTAACCTTCAACATTGGATTTGAGGTTTGGCCGGTGCCAAGCTCTAATTAGTGACCTTTAGGTACAGGTCACTAATTAGAGTTTTGGTGGCTTGCACATCTCACACCTGTTGGCTCTGCAGTCAAGAATAAACCAACTTCTACTACCTACCTGTAAAAGACAATTAAAGTATTCTGCCCACTCCATTTTCCCTTTCCTAACTTAAACTTTCCCCAAAGAATATTTTAATCTCTCCCTCTGCCTCATGTTTACATCCTAACAGGGAAGGGCACATTTGAATTTGTGCTGAATGTTTAAACCCAAGATGTCTGAATAGGCTGATCTGAATGAAGTTGTGTGACTTTGCAACATCCCATTCTTCTCTCTTGACAGGCAATTTGGGATACTAAAAATCAAAAAATCAGGCACACATACTAAACTATACCTGCAAACAAGATACACAAGCTGGAGCAAAATTTCAATTGTGTGTAAAAGATTTCTGAAGATACTAGAATGTTTCAGATCTGAAGAACACACAAGATCACTGATCACATGAATGAAAAATATAAAAAAATTGCATTCAGACATGTGAATAAAAAGCAACTTGTTTCTATCTGAATTTTCACATATTAAGTAGTTATGATTCCTCCCAGTCCTTCTTGCCCTATGACGAGAGAAGGAGAGAATTCATTTTTTGAAAGAGAGAGGATGTAAAATTTCCAGCATAGGAAGCAGATATCTAACTCACAATTCTGTTTTATTCTTCCCTCTTTTCATCTAACTATGAGCTACATAAATGAGAAGTGAAGCTTGGCTTCCCTTCAGCACTCCTAGTCAGTTTTCACAAAACTTAAGTGAAGTGTATTATATTTTAAAAGGGAAAAAATCCTGCATAAACCCAGCAGCAGTTACTTTTCTATCTGTAGAAGATGAAATCTGGAATATGTGGTTTCTCCATTTGTCCATGAGCTTTTTAAACAATAATCCTGTGTCTCAGCTGGTGAGTTCTTTACTGATAAGGCAAGCAAACATATGTAATTATAAAGTTACCATTTTCAAAGAGCAGAGTAATCCTTTCTTTATCCACTGGTAAAACGGCTTGTAATTATTATACAACTGAGAACAAAGATTTGTCCACAGAATCCTACTAAATCAAGACAGATTTGACTGATTAAAACTCTAGTCATCAAGACACTTGTAGCACAGTGCATGTGGGCAAAGAGTCTTTTAAGTGCAGGTCACAAATCTGTTAGATTTATGGGAATAATCACAAACCTTATGCTGGGAAAATGTTAAAAATGGAAACCCAAAAGAGTGCTTGCTCCTTTTCCTCCTTTTGAACTGTAAAATGTAATCAGTGATGTTTTAAAAAGTCTTGGGTAGTCTTATTACTTCCACAGTATTCATAATTAATTCAAAATCCTTATAAGTTTAAATAACCTGGTGTGAGTTCAAAGAACAATGAAGATGATTAAGGATCCAGAGGGACTGATTTCTGAGGAAAGATTAAAAGGACCAAACACACATGTATTGCTTGGTTACGTGATTAAGGAGGCAGAGAAAACAGCAGTGACTTGCTAACAGTTCCAAAATACAACATCTGAAGGTTATAAACATCATAGCTCTTTGTTTAGGATGAACATGATGAATGAGAGGAGGAATTAAAAAAACTTTTGAGGTAAAGATAAAAGTGGGAGTTGGCTGTATTATACTGGGAGAGAGCTTCCTAAAGAAAATGTGGTGCTGCCATTTCCAGAGTCAGCAAGCAGTCTAGGAGAAACATTATCACAGCTGTAATAAAGAGGGAGTAGTGCTGGGAAGATGGTAACCCAATGATGTTTGCATCTCAGCCTGTATTTGACACTCTGAAAATTCAGCTTTGATCCCTGTGGGTCGAGCAGTAAATGACTCAAAGGCCACAGGCACAAGAGGAACTGGCACCTCTGCAGGGCTTTCACTCTTACTTCTGTACAGTCATGGAATTACCAAAATTACAGGAGAAAGGCCAAGCAAACACAGTGGCAGACCCAGCAGACTGCAGTTTAAAATGACCAAGTTGCTCTTCTCGTTTCTTTTATAACAGTTTCAAATATCACAACAGAAACATCTTGCTCATAGGAAAAACTAATGGTTTTTGCAATATCTTCATTTAAAAAGCAGCACTTAAAACAGTTGAGAAGTCTCACAGATCTGACAGATAAACTTTTTCCCAGCTGTGGAAGACAGGAAAAGTTTTTTTGCTATGACAAAAAGTGAAACAACATTGCCTAGAGCTGATAAACAATGAGATTTTATATAATGAAACTTTCCTGCTTCTAAGCAACATCCATCAGTCTCTCCTTCATCCATATTAAACTTTTTACTCAGTCTCTTAAGGTGTTGACTGGTGCTGCGCCATGCAAAGAAAATTTTCACCATTTATTTCTAAAATCCATCTTAGGGTATTTAAACTTCCCTGCACTCACCACAGCAGAATCCCTGCCAGCACGTGCAGTGCAGCATGAGGATGAGGGAGGGGAAGGCTCTGCTTTCTCCTGAAACTCAAAAGGAGCATCCCTCTGCCCAAAGGGCTCCATGGGCACTCTGCACCCTCAGGAATCCTGGTGAGGGTAATTTTTGAGAAGTAAAAAGCCTGATGTACTCAGAACATGCTTTCCTCTCCCTTCTAGCACAGTGTGAAAACCACCTCAGTATTGCATCTCAGGTGCATAAGGGGATGCATTTCCTCCTTTCATCACCAATGCAGAGTGACAGGACATTTTATGCTCTTTACACACACACAAACATGAATATGGAGGGTTTGGAGTACGAGCCCTTAAAACTCACCCAAAAATCCCTTTGTTTTCCAAACCTACTAGGCCAGGAAGAAATATTTTCAGCTTACCAGGGTTGTGTGCTGATTGCAATCAAGGCACTTCTCACTCAGTGGCAGAAGGTTCTCCCTCCTCCAGGCACTTCTCAGAAATTACAGACAGAACTCCACACTCACTGCTATTAAAGTCTGTAACTACCAAAGAGTGCTTGTCCTCCCCTCTCTATAGCTTTTTTGTTTCTTGTGAAACAATGCTGGATGCACTAAAGAAAAAAATAATCCTTACCATTACCAAATCTTCTGGTTTTTATTGGATTTTAGCTGAACTGAGGAACATGTTACAGTACTTTCTGTCTCAAAAATACTGTTTCTAACATCTTTTAATTGACACAGGTGTAAATTTAAAACAACTATATTTTGCTGCAGGTTTAGCAATAATGGAATTGCTTTCAGTAAAAAAAAGTGAAAAAGAAGTACATTCCAGTAAACACAAACTTGCATCAAAATAATTCCTATTTGCATTGCAAATCTTACAAGCAAACTCATAATGCTTCCATTGCAAACTTTCATTGCTTCCAGTATCATCAGAGTCCATAAATGCAGAAATATGAGATTATTGGCTTCAGGTTGTGCTATGGCTGAAGAATTGGACATGTTCTTATTGTGCAATATGTTCAGGAGAAGAAGAAATTCTGAGTGAATTACTGAGAACCTGGGGGATGATTTTGTCTGAATCCAGCAGAACTCACCTTCCAGTCTGACCACCAGAGGTACTTTCAGCTCGAGCTCTTGGCAGGCTTTGGTGATACCATTGGCTATGATGGCACAGTTCACAATCCCACCAAATATGTTTACAAGGATTGCTTCAACCTGTAGGAAAGAAACCAAGGAGGAATTGAGTGGGGGAATGGTTATGTTTTGACTTTGTTTTTAAAATAAAGATCCAAACCAGGATACCAATTCCTCTCTGTCAGGCAGATTCTGATTTATGGAAGGTACAAGCTTCACCTCTGCACTCACAGAACTTGAGCCTCAGTCTATTGCTGCTCCAGTGCACAGCAGTGATTAATTGTCTTGGTCTAAACTGGCATAGTAATTAATGTCATAATTAAAGTATTTCCAAAAAAAAAAAAAAACGGGGGGGGAATTTCTACCTATAAAAATACCTTATACAACCTATAGTTTGATTGTTTTAAAAGTGTATTGAGTAATCATCAGAGGTTGGAGCTCAGAACACACAGGGCATGAATGGGTGATGTACATGCAATGAAATATTCATGTGGACACTTCACAAAACAATCTGGATCTTCACTTTATCACAAACACGACAGAGGAAAAGGTAATAAACTTGCCCTGACTTGATAAAGAGGAGTAAAAATCCCTTCTAATTAACAAGGAGAGGCATGTAATGAAGAGCATTCATTACAACAGGTTAACTGATAACCTCAAAAAACTGCAATTCATCAGTTTCTGGAAAGTGCAATTTCTCCACCCGATTCACAATTAAATTTCCCTTCACAACATACAAGACATCAATACATAAAATACATTAATATGGTTTCTTTCCACTTGGTAAGGCAGCAGAATATCAACCCAAGCCCATACTGCAGTCTCCCAACCATGCTGGGGACACCATAGGGGTGCAACCCTGCTGCTCCTCATCCCACCCTGGGGAATTCCACCCCACAACATTTGGGGTGCTGTACAAGAAGCTTCACTGGGTGTCACAAACGAGCTTTTCCAGAATTGTGTTGACTCAGAACCCGAGAGGCTAAAGAAGGGATTAGGTGTGAAGGAATGAAATATCACTGCATTGCACTGGTGCAGGATGTCAGCTGCAATTATGCTCAACTCACTGCACCCCAGGAAGGGATTCACTGCCCTGCTCCAGGTAGCCAGGCTCATACCAGCACCAGGAAAACTCCCTGAGGCCACCCACGTTTATAGCTCTGCACAATCAGGTTTTACATCTCTCCACTGACAGAATGTGACAATTCACTCCTGTGATGTGCACTCACACAGCTCAGCACTGGCAGTAACACTGCCACCCACAGTGCAAAAGGAAAACAAAACACCTCAACAAATGCTTTACTTCCCATAAGACAGGGACACCTTTCACCAGACCAGGTTGCTCAAAAGATGATCCAGTGCATTTTGAGTTCATGGAGCCTCTGTGTGGCTCATGGCATGGCTTCCTCATCCCAGGCAGAGCACAGGCACCAGAAGGAAATTTATAACCCAGTCAAACAAGAACACACAATTTAGTTGATTTTATAACTCTTCCTTATATTCACATTAAATGCATGCATTTAGCAGTTAAGGGTTTTCTGGATTTTCAGTTGGTGATGCCATTGCAGTTTTTTATTTCACCTTTGTGTTACAAAATCCTTAACTCTGTAGAAGCTACCAAGACTAAAACCATAGAAGACCCCTTCTCTGCCTTGTACCATTGCTTGTGCACACACAAACATTCCTGGTGTTAGGAGATAAAACCTAAGAGGGAAAACAGAGCCCTTTCCACTCTTATCCCATTAACCCTTGTGGCAGAGACCTCTCAATGCCAAACACTTTGGTGTTAAAACATCCTGGTGATGGATTCTAGCAGTGGCACACACCACAAAAAGCTCTCCACCCTTTCTAGTACATCCTCCTAATTCAGGGACATTGCAGCAGACATGTGACAGATCAACTTAACCAAGTGTGTTTACATTATTAGAGATAAGGAGGAGGATTTTATGCCCGCTACAGATATTTTAATTCCTAGCACAGACTTTTTCATTTAGGGATCTGCTTTTCAGCTTTCAAGCTGAATTCTAATCATGTCTTCTAATCCATTGGCAGCAAAAGGGAAAAAAAAAAATGAAGGAGGAAATTAGATGCAGCTTGGATAATTGATGTTTGTGTGCTTGGCTTTAATAAAAATACACTGTTAAATTAGAGAGGAGTCTAAAAGGATTCAATCAATAAGAAACTGAATCAGGTAGGGAATTCGATCTTGGGTTTTATTGTAATCTTCCAAATAAGCCAGAAGATCAGTTCAAATGATGCTGAGATTCACTTCAACTCTGCTGAAATCTGTGAACATTGTTTATACATGCTTCTGTAGCCTGATAGATCCTGCATTTCCAGCTGAAAGAACTTTAGCATTCAGACACGGTGGATGGATGAAGAGGTTTTCAGTGTTTCATGTGCACAGAGAATGCACTGTCTCTGTATTACTTAAATCTGTGAGAAAAATAAACCTCCTGTAGCATATCAGAGCCATTATATATCCACATGCTCAGCATCTAATGCCTATGGACTATCAGACATATCAAGGAGAGGGCAAACTGCCTGCATACAAGACAGGTCACTAAACAGCATTATTATTCTAATAACCATTTTTACCTACCAGAATGCCTTATAAATTTTTTTTTTGCATTTCAGCAACATTGCTAAGGAAACAAAAGATAGTAGCATATCCATGGGTCAAGCCTTTTTAATGCAGCAAAACAACTGACAGATGTGAAATCCCCAAAAAAATGTACTTACAACTGATTATGGATTCCTCTGGAGAAATAAGGGAATCCACAATGGCACGGAAATATCACCACCAGTGTTGGTAAAACCCCACAGTCTCCCAGGCCTCAGCACCAATGCTGGGAAGCCAAAGGAATGGAAACTGTCTTCATGTTAGATTTGGTGTTAAATCTTTGCAAATATTGGAATAGGCAGTAATCCCACAGCTCCTAAGTGCTGTATGAACAGCTATGCAGACTCAGAGAGTATTTTCTCTATATATGAAAATACATATATTTATAGATAGTTATATCTATGTAAAATCCATGCCACTTTATTACTAAAACTAATAGTTTTAATTTTCAGCCACTTTTTGGTAGAGTCAGCCTTGACAAAGCCTGCAATTCTGCTTTGAAGGTTTGGCACCAACAAAAGCCCTACACAGCAAATAAATATAATTGTGTACTAACCAAAGTAATGGTGTTAGGAGATTACAGCTAGAATTGTATTGGATCACCAACACCATCCACAAGGCTACCAGGTTCCACAAAACTAAGAGCATTTGAGGTAGGGCAGAAGCAGCTTCAGCATAGCTGGCTGCTTTCTAAAATCAGATGGAGTGTGTGTGCATTTACTTTATTCTCTTCGCATTATGATTTTCTCTAAAAATGCTCCCAGCCTTAACATAATGCAGGCTGAGATGTGATCATCACACACTTAGTGGAGGCAGCACCATAAAGGATTCCACCTTTCCACAGCCCATCTATAAATCCATACTGGGGACCTCTGGCTGTGTGCTGACCTTCTGAGCCTCACCAACCACTCCAGCCCTGCATGCAAGAACAGAGAGGACAAAAGCTTCACACTTGGCTGTTGTTCCTATTTCCCACTCCTGCTGTCACCACAGAACAACTACACCAGGTGTAGGATTACAGAGTGCTGCAGCACCAACAGGTCCTTCCTACAAGGCAAACTGAGTCTCACATAAAGCAGACATCCAGTCACGGATGCAGTTTGACTTCAATGAGGTTTCATCAGCACAGGGAGATGACCCAAATATAGGCAGCCCCATAAAGAAGCTGTCCTGCTTTCCCTCTCCCACCCAGCTCATAAACATCCTGTGCCTAATTTCTGCTCATGTATTTGAGAACCTTTCTCACAATCCTCCCCACATTATCTCATCTGATGACATCAAAGACCTGCACAGTTTCCAGGTATTCACAGTGTCCAATGCATGCACTGAGACGTTGTACACATCTCTTCACACAGATGCATGAACATTCAGAGAGTGAACTACAAATATTATAAAATATTATATTTATCAATATAATCTCTGACCTTGCTGGAAATTGTGACTTTGAAGTTCAATCCATGTATTTTAGATGAAAACAAGCTATTCAGGAACTGTCAGTAAAACTGTCAGTAAAATTACATCTGCAGCACATTAAAAACTGCACTAGCAAAGAATGTGCTCATGGTTTGTCTGTTGAAGTCCATAAAAAACCACCTTTAATTTCAAACAAACTCAATTAATTTATTGACCCCCCCCTAACTCTTTCATCAGCTGGAAGTGTACTCAGTATGAAGCAGATTGTATTAGTCAAGTTTCCTTCTCCAGGATGCCACAGGACACATCTTGTGGGACACAGCAGGCTTGCATGGTACAGCTGGCAAACATAGTCCTGCTTTGGAGGCTCCCAGCATTTTCTGAGGTTAAAACATGCATCATGTATCCCAGTCCTTCTGGTCAGCAGAGTCATGTTTTGTGTCTACAAAAGCACATTCTTTTACCATATGAAGTCATGAAATTTTCAGGAAATGAGTAAGAAAAGCAAGCTGGCAGCTCACTGCCAGGCATCTGTTCCTTCCCTCACCCCTTCAACAGAACGAACAGCAGTGGAAGGATGATAGATCACTCAAACATGGCCCAGGCTGGGGGATGCTCACATTGCTGGATGCTGGGACATGAGCAATGAAGATCCAGATGTATTCCCAGCCCAGGGAGGGAGAGTAAAGGTGCTGTCACCTACAGCTGCACCCAGACACCCAAACATCCAGAAACCTGACAATCACCATCACATAAAACTTTTCTGTTCAATCCATTCTGATTTTCAGAGATGTTTTACACCTCAAATCCCAGGGAATCCCAGTTAAAAGAAGGGTATTCCCTTTTAAGATGTAAATAGCAATATTAAGAAAAAAAAAACAAACCACTGGGTAAAATGGGATACATAGTTCTTCACTCTGAGTCTAATGTAGTGCATTTAATCCTTTCTACTAGTCCACTGGCATTTAATATTCATTCATTCATTGTTTACCAAATTTGTTTCAATGTGAAAGAAGCAGATTATATCCAATTCTCAATACAAAGTAATAAAATGCCCATACTTGCGTCTTCACTCTTTATCCTTCTGCTCCAACAGATAAGTCAGATGCAAACATTTTTATATATCTCTGTATTATTACAGCTTGGACCACAGGTCAAATGTAACTTTTTCTTATTTGGTTTTGAAATATTACTCTAATCCTCTATCTTTTTTATATCAGAGAACATTTATAGTTCATTTGAAAATAAAGATTAAGCTTTCTGTATCTGAGCAGTATGAAAGATTCACAAACACAGAAACATTTGCTTAAAACACCCACTAGAGGACAGTGCAATTCAATGTGGAAAAGGGATATAAAAATCTCTTTGGAGAGGAGAACAGGGTTATTTTTTCTACTTAAAGCCAAACGATACAATTTAACTTTATAAAAATTATGCAGAATATCATTCTGCCTCACTGGGATGGAACTTTGAAAGTCTGAAAGTGAGAAGTTTTGAGAGGTTGAATCAACAAACAACAAAGTAGGAAAGCTTGCAGTCAGGTGAAGAAATACTGATACAATCCAATTTTGAATGTCTTGCACTATTCTAAAACAGGTCAAGGTTTAAAATTCACTGGCAATGCAACCTCTTTCCCTGAAAGAAAGGAACTCTGATGAACCTTCAAAACACAGTTCAGATTTTTCTGCCTAGGTCACCCCAACTGCTAGGTAGGAAAAGCAGATTAAGGATTTTCCCCAAAGCTAATTTTTGGTCTGTATTCAAGAAGTTCCTGAGCAATGCAGATCTCACTGAGAACAAATACCTGGTTCTGGCAGGTGAGAGGACAGGCACTGGAGGGAAGCCTTTTTGAAATGCATCTCCTTAAGTGCCATGCTAAGAGTCCCGAAAACCACATTTTTGCAAAGTCAAAGCTTTGTAGGTCCAGTTTCTGGTGTGCTGAACAGCCACCTACAATTTTGAGTCCTTCCTGCTTATAGCAAGCTCAGGACCTAGAACAGGACAGGAATTTATTGGCATTTGCTGGTTTGAAAACAATTCAGGAACAATCCTCTGCTAACGGAGCAGATGCCAGGGTGTGCCCCTTCCTTGGGGTATGAAAACCAGGCAGGCCAGGAGGGGTCTGCAGCAGGGAGAGCTCTGGTGCTCTCAAATACCAAAGATACCCCTCAGAATGGACCACCAGGAACATCCCTGCTGTGGGATTTTGTCTTAATTCTCTGTAGCACTGGAACAAAAATAAAAATTAAGGGATCAGAGCTCATTAATGGAATGAGATGAAACGATGACTGGCAAATTACATATCAGAATATCACAGTGGAAACAGTCCCCAGAGACTCTCCTTCATTCCTTTGCCCAGCTCCAAGTAGTGCATTTTTGGGAACAGAAATATTCCAATTCCATACACACAGCCTCCTTCAAAATCTCATGGCAGGCAGCAATGTGATCTCAGGAACCTCCATTTCAATGCATTTCAGTGAGAAGTCTCATGCCAAGCCTGTTTTGGGAAGGTCTCCTCCTCTGCAGGACACACACTCTGCCCCCCCTGAGCCCTGGCACAAACACATCCAGCACAATAATCCACCATTCCTTTGCTCTGGGATCAACCTGAGATGTATTTGGGAAGCTGTGAACCATCCCCTGCTCCTGTGCCTGTGTCCCACCTGGCCAGGCCTCAGCCAGGTCCTGCCAGAAGCCACATCTTCCCCAAATTAACACAGAGCAGAGTTAATTAATCCCACTTCATGGTCCAGGCAGAGCAGGAGAGTGCCTGCAGCCATACAGGCATGTTCTTTCACTGATAGGAAGCACAACCAACTCCTAATATAATCCTTATTTAGGATAATAAGGGAAAAGAAAAAAGAGAAGGCAAATAAAAGGTTGAGACCACAAAGTACCATTCTGAAGTGTACTTGAAAATAAGAGCCTTTAGTACTGTTTTGGGTACATAATGCAGCAGGTAGTTGATAGAAAAATTGTAATTTTGGTGCAAATATGGCAGGACAACTTTTCTACCAGATCATGAGTATTTGAAATAAATTTGCTCTGACTCTCTTTTAAATATCTGAGCTTCAATATGAAGAACTGTGGCAGGCACGTTCTTCTCTCTCTCAGGATTTTTTATAGAGGAGCACAGAGGAAAGACAGAGAAAACAATTTCTATTTCTGCTCCTTGTTTTTCCCATGTGGAATGTGTTTGGAGGATTGTTTACCTGGGGTGAGTGCTTGGTTGGATTCTGGTGAGGATTGTTTGAGCTGGTGGCCAATCCAACCCACCTGGGGCTGGACTCTGGAGAGAGGGTCTCGAGTTGAGTTAGAGAAAGTAATATGTAGTTTTAGTATCTTCCTTTATATAGTATATTAATGTATTTTAGCATAGTTACAATAAAGAAGTCATTCAGCCTTCTGAATTGAGTCAGACACCAGCATTTCCTCCCATGGGGTTCACCTGCATTTACAACAATGAACCCCTGGAAGAGCAGAGCAGACTTCAGAACAATCCAGGGAAGACAACTGGTATTGTTGTCCTCTATGTATTTTAAGACTGAAAAACAACACATCATCAGTTCTTCTGTGTCAGATGAGAGCACAGTATTTCAGATTGCCTTTAAATTCCATTTTGTGCACCCAGAACTAAGGGCAGTTGCATGTTTGGGCCTGGTTTGGGGCATATTAATCCAGCAGAGCCAAGAAGCACCCACAGCACCCCTCTTCAGGCACCAGCAGTGCACACTGGTCATTAAATACCCAGGGAATTCCTATTGACTGCTCCATATTAGCATGGTGAGTTACACACACCCTCCAAACCCACTCATCCAAGGCACTTTATACAGCAGCATGACTGCAAGCAGCTCCTCCACAACAGCAAAGTCTATAAAAATTGATCCAATATTTGCTGAATTTTGCCTCTGCACTTCAGATTAATTTCTCAGAGGCGCATCATACACTTTCTCTAATGTTTTTACTGTCTGAAGTTTCAATTAGATTTTTGCTAAGCAATAATCAGCTTTCTGAAAAATAATGCAGCAGTGGCATCATTCTTGAATAGCAACGTGTCCCTGTTACTCCAACAAAATGTTCTGGAGTGTTTCTGTGCACAGTTTCATCATCCTTTGTGGTGTGTTGAAAGGCAAAAAGGTCAGACAAGTTTAAATCATTTGAAGTAACTGCAATCTTCCTCAAAAGAGGCAGAACCTGCAGAGTGGATATATGGATATATATGATGGATATATGGATATCATGGATATATGATGAAATGGAGCTGGTGCAGGATCCACAGTGTGGGCTGCTGCCAAATGAGCTGTTCCAAGAGTAAGTCACACTGGATGGTGTGTTGTGGTGTGTGGCAGCACCTGGAAATTACCAAAGCCAATGCTGTTAAATGGCACAATCACAAATATCCACAACAAGGCCTGACTAAACAGAAATGCTAATTTGATGACTTTCTGTACAGGACTTTCTGTTTAATTTGACAGCCAGTTAAAAATGTATGTATTATCAAGGTATGCCTTGTCTCCTCCTTCTGGCTTGACTTTTTCCTAAGTTGTGCTGGAATGTTCCTTGCTCCAAACAGAGAGATACTTCATAATTCAGGCAAGGAAAAAATCAAAACCAAACCACCAAAAACCAAAGCCCCACTAAGATCTGAAATCTTGATGTGAGTAATATTTGAGGTCCACTAGTGAAATTTATTTCCTGAAACAGAAAGTCACCAGAACCTATCTTTATTTCCTCTTTAGAAATAGCCTCAGAAATCAAAATACTATGTTTATTTAGAATACCAAAGTACTAAATAAAAGTGCCCATCACAAGGGAAAAGAGAGATGAAGAACAGTTATCCTTGTGCTCTAGAAAGACTTGGGATCTTTCTTTTTGTCACCTGAGAAACATCCCTGACTTCTACTCCCCATGCAGAAGAGAATGAAATTCTACAGAAGCTACTATCTAGGTCAGGCTGTATTTCTTAGTGAGACAATGGAAACTTTTAAAAAGGAATTCTGTACTTCAAGAAGCTTAATTAAAGTACAAAAATGCACTGTCATGGGTAATGAACTGCATATATGCATCTGAAATCTCCAAATAATTAAAACACGTTCTTTTACGGTAGCATTGTAGTCATCAAAAATGTGAATTGCTGTCCTCATTAGGTTCCAAATTACTACCACATTAAAATCAGCTCACTTTTAACATGTAGTAAACCAAAACAGAACTAGTAAAATGCAGAAAGGTACTTGGAAGAATGATAAAGACACTGGACAAGCTTTGTATTCAGAATATTCTAAAAAAACCCCACAACTTTCCATCTTAGCAAAGGAAACAGAAGGAGGATTCAGAGCCAGGCCTGAAACTAGCAAGGGAAAAAGTGAACCAGGCTCAAACATTTGGTACCTGCCTCCAGGTAGTTTTATTTCTTAGTCCTTAATTCTTGAAATGAGACAGTGAAAATACAAAAGGGGTCCTTTCACTGTTATTTTCAGATACAGCATACAGCCATAGTTAGAAATGCTGCCACAGGATATTGCTTATGTCAAAAGCTTATATGAGTTGAGAATATATAGCACAAATTCCTGGAAAGAAAACAACCAAAGACTTGTAAATACAAGAGTATCAAAGATCATTAGGAAGCATCCTCAGACACTTGTCCCCTTCTTGTGCTCCTCTTTACCTGCCTCTGGCTGCTGCTGGAGAAAAGAGATCAGATGAAGACAGGTACAAATCTTACTCAATGCAGTTGCATTCTTTCAGTAAAGCAGAGCTTACATTTCTTTAATATATCTATGCAACCCTTTTCTAAATTAAATCACAAAATAGTTGGTGTCTGAGTCATATGTTCCTTTATCAGCATCACTGATTACAAAACTGTCTGATCTCGGCAGTTACCACATAGCATCAATCAGGAACGTGGCACTGGACAAGTGATTTGTGATTTTGATTACCTCTCCTTTTATTTTACTACAATTAACTCCTTGCTCTTTCCTATCCTTTTGAGGATCAGATCCCAATCAGAAAATGGGAACAGAAATTAATGCCTATGATCTTGTCCACATGTAGAAGCTTAAGAAGAGCTTATGTGTCGTCTTCCTCTTGCTTCATCCAGCCTCTGGTGCCTCTGGTGCTCAATCAGAGGGGGAAGAGCTTGTTCCTGGGACATATACCAAGTTCCAGATTGAACAAAGCCCAAGCAGAATTAGGAAATTCTCCTTCCACCTTGCTAAACTCAGCCTGCAGCATGCCCTGACCACCCAGCAGCTCGTGCTTTTCCCAGAGGTCACCAGCAGGACTTGCTGCCACCTCAACATCAGTGAGAATTTTTGTTCCAGAAATGCCTCTTCCAAAGGCTGGCATTATATATTAAAGACATTCAGCTCTGGACAGGACTGCTGAAAGACAGAGAATGATCTTTATCTTCCACAAGGTTTATATAAAGGAATTTAAACAAAACAAAACAAAAAAAGTGCCAGTTTAAAAATTAATGATCAGTATTAACATCCCCACTAAGATGCTAAAGATGCTAAGCTAAGAACTATATTATTGCAAAATGGGATGACTCAGGAGTTGGCAAAGGGGTTATACATAGTTTTTTTGACTGTCTTTCAATTTGCAAAATCATAAAATGCAACTTAACATTTTTTTCCTGATAGCAAAGGGGGAAAGATTGGCCTGAATCGTTGACAAGTAAAAATCAGTGATGTCACTTCAGTCTTCCTAATAATTTAACCTACCATCTTCATCTTTACTAAACTTCTTTCACCTATTTTCTATATTAAGAGGGGAATCACCTTCAGAGAATTAATTATTCGATAATAATCTCCCAACCATTTTCACAAGTTTATCAAAGCATCTTGTAATAAAACCAGAACTGAATGTTTTAGCCACAAACCCAAAGTGATATAATCAGCAAATCAGAACTGTGAAAGAAGTTATAGAGCTACATTAAGAAACAGATGGAGTGAGCCTAAAACAATCACAGATAAGCCAGCATAAAAAAACTTAACTTTAGATTAATCAAGGTTGAGATGCTCAAGGCAACCATGGGGAGTCAAGCACATTAAAATTAACAGGAGATGCATGTAAATCACAGGCTGCTTCTTATATCTCACCCCAGTTCTGTACAGAACAACACATGGAATTGTAGGTGTCCCTGTTAACAACATTCCCTTGCTTTACAAGTGATTTTACAGCATGGTCAAGGAAAATATCTATCTCAAAAAATGGCTCTCCCAGACTTGTTAAGAGCTTATGAGGATTTAAAACTCCCACATTAAATTGCAAAAAAATGTCAGAACAAGCCTCAAATGTACACTCTCATAACACTTGAAACTAAGCATGATGAAAACAAACAAATAGCCAGCACATACTCAGTTATACAACCAACCACATTTCACACAGCCAAAAGCTGTCACTTGGCTTCAGCAGCACTTCTTCTAAATTCAGATTTTCTGCTGGGTATTGGCATCTTCAACACAGTTCCTTGGTGTAGGATTCCAAAGGTATAAAGAGGCAACTCACAAATAAAAATTAATTCAGAACCTTAATACAGTGCAAAATTCAATGGCAATATTTAATGCTAAGCACACAAGTCCAGCAGTGTCTCATACCTTTTAATCTCAAAATCAGATGAGCAAGTACATCCAAAGCAGCTTACTTATTCAACAATTTGAGGGCATAAAAGTAAAGTTGCACATTTATATCTTCACATGGTGACTTTTTTTTTTTTTAATTTCCTCCTCAACTAAGAAACAGACCTTGTTTTCCAATACACACAGTAGCAAGACAAACTCATGATCTGGGCTAAACTGTATAAAAGTAGAAGTGAATTAAAAGTCCATATTTCAAAATAAAACAATGGAAATGGTTATAAGCAAGGAAATTATTGCAGACAGAAACAGTTTAATGCATGCATTGCATGCACTTTTTGTTAATTACTTTTTAAGTACTTACGCACAGTAGTGGCTAAAGAGGAATTATATAAAAGGGAGATTACATAAAAACATTTCCAAGTGGGTGTTTCATGCTGAGCCAGAGTCTGTAATAACAGTGTTGATTAACCAGGACAGCCTTGGCTTCCCTTCCAAGGCCTTTAATGACCCACCATAATCTCATTCGTAGAATGGCTTGGGTTGGAAGGGAACTTGGAGGGCATCTCATTCCAACCCCTCTGCCATGGGCAGGGACACCTGCCACTGTCCCAGGGTGCTCCAAGCCCTGTCCAGCCCAGCCTTGGACACTTCCAAGGATCCAGGAGCAGCCACAGCTCTGGGCACCTGTGCCAGGGTCTTGCCACCCTCCTGGGAACAAGTTATTTCTTATATCTGATCTCAAAGCACCATCTCTCAGTTTAAAGCCATTCCCCTGTGTCCTGTCCCTCCACCCCTTGTCCCCAGGCCCTCTCCAGCCCTCCTGGAGCCCCTTTGGGCACTGGAAGGTGCTCTAAGATCTCCCTGAAGCCTCCTCCTCTCCAGGTTGAACAACCCCAGCTCTCTCAGTGTGTGTTCATAGCAGGGGTGCTCCAGCTCTCAGATCCTCTTTGTGGACCTCCTCTGGACTTTCCCACCTTTTCTTTTTTCAAGCACCAACAGCATAAATTCCTGCCTAGATTCTGTCTGGCCAGGTGATGACTGAACTGCTTCGCTACAAGTCCCTGTTCAGATGTCTTTTTTTGCATGGAACACAACACAAATGCATTTGTGTGAGACATCAGCCCAAAGAGTTCTACCATACTTTGGGGAACCAACACATAGTCAAGGAACTTGAACTGAAAAAGCATTTCCTGAATTTGTTATTTGATTTGATAAAGCCATCTCCCAATGAAGTGTGGACACACTACAAACCTCAAGCTGAGCACTCTTCAAAGCCAAGATACCCTGCAGCACTCTCACAGCTCTCACCTCAGTGACACCTTTGAGTGTTTACACAGAGCAAACAAAAGGACTCTGGTTTACTTCTGCCTAATTAAAATGTTTTAAAAGAATTTAATTATAAAATGCCAAACTACACAAATGCAAAGATCTTTCCTACAGAGAATTAGTGATGAATTGAATGATTTTTTTTTTTAATCAAACTGTTGGCAAGCGATGTGGGTTTCCTGTTTGTAAACAACCATATGAATGCTAAACATATTTATTCACAACTTGACACGAAATGCAGCTCTGTAATTAATCATTTCCCCATCTAATTCAGAAAAAATAAATGCCCAAACTTGTACCCCTCTTATTATGAAATAGTCAGCTACACACAAATGAATAATTATCAGAATTATCAACTATCTACAGATGTGCAGCTCTTTTCAGCCCAGACAATGGCATTCCCCTGATGCAAACTGCTAATCCCATACACATTCTCTTATTCTTTGTTTAAAGTGAGAAAATCTCCTTAGTTATTAAATTCGCTCAATCATGGGCTATTAAAGCTATTGTTTCAGGTTATCTATTAATTGCAGGCTCCCCTGTCTATATTCACTGCTAAGATGCCACCCTCCTTATAAATTGAAAAATGCCTGCCTGAGTGGGTAAAATGTTAAAGGCCATGGGTTAAGGCTAATTCTGAAAAACAAGGTAAGTCTTAAGCTGTGAAAAGTTGTCACTGGAATTAACTGCTTGAAATCCTGTCTTATTTTGAGAGGCTGATTTTCAGATATTAAAAAAACACTCAGTAGAACTTATTTAATTTCAGGCTTAAATAATTTGCAAAAATATTTTTTTTCTATAGCAACATGATGTTTAGATCTGAAAGGCTGTATGACCTGACTTTATTCTTCTCAAATGCCAACAATTAGCAGTCAATATGAAGACAGAGGAAACCATCTTGCTCATGGGAAAAGACTAAATTCTTTATGGGAATATTATATAAATCCAAAAGAGATCAGAAATAGATCATAAATGCTGCTTGAATACGGTTCTGAATGTAATGGCAGCATTTGTATGCTTTTCTCTCCACTTAATAGGAAAAATAAATGTACAAGACCCTTACAAGTTTGATACATTTAAATAGAATAAAAGTAATATGCAGTTCTAGTGACCAAGTGACATCTTTGACAGACAGAAAAAGTTCTGGTAAAATAAACAAACAAAAATCTACAACACACACAGTGCAGGACATGGAAGATGTGCCAAGACCCAGACTAGAACAGCATGATGCCACCTACTTCTAAAAGATCTTCTGCATCATAGTGAGCCTTGAACTAACACACCACATTTCTTACAGACTGAATGTGAGATTGCTCCAGAAATTTTAAACAGTAACTTAAGAATCAATTATTTTGTTTAGATACCTGTAAGTCATGGACAGTGTTGCCTTGGTGTGATGGGAAGAGAAGTGGGAAAGGCAGGGAAACAATTTAACTTTATAATCCATGAAGTCAACAAGAATGATTCTTGAATAACAACAGATAATGAAACATTCATTATCAAAGTTTCACTTTGTTGTTTGTCTTCAGTGCCTGCAGCTGACAGATACACTCATTTATAATCCTCTGCCAGTTGCAAACTGGCAAACGCTTTTGAATTAGTCCCTTGACTTGAGCCTCCAAATTTAATTGTTTCCACAAACAACTGGGCAATGTTTCAAGACTTTGCTTCAAGACACCCAAAAAAGTCCTATATTGTACCTAACAGGAAAACCAACGAGCTGTTCCTTGGCATTTCCTGGCTGGTTCTGTTCAGAATTAAACACCACCTGGATGAAAAATTTAAGAGGTAGCAAAAATAATGTATCAAGAAAATCTCTTTTCTCTAAAAATTTCTGACTAGTTCCAATTTTGATCCAAATTAGAAGCATATCTAAACCTCTAAGGACTTTCATTAAGTGATCCAAAAAAAAAATTTGTGCGTGTTTAAATCTGCTCTACTGTATGTACTTCACCAGAAACACTTTAAACAGAGTGAAAACTGCTGTTCATATCAATGAAGAAAAATGCTGTCCTCAGTTTTGGTACAAAACTAAGAGTGAAACACTACTGAAACTGCATAAAGAAAAATTTATACCTAAACAGAAAAAAAAAAAAAATCAATGAATTAAAGCCAAGGTAGATGGTACAGTGATTACTGCATTGCTCCTTTCATTTGGGACTATCCTGATCATATGGGATTAAATAGATTGTTCACAAAATCCTCTATGAGGACATGATCAAAGCTATCTCAGAAACACAATGATTACCAGTCACAACTCCAGGCAACACACTGCTGCAGACAAAATTGATGTAAATCAGAAATGAGAAGCACTGGAAAAATATGACATTTCCTTGTTGAAGCAGTCAGTACACCTCTCATAAATACTCAAATACTTTATAGTCATTATTTCTTGGTTTTTTTTCAACCAGGTTACAAACCCCAAATATTTGATTAACAATATGTCAAAGAGGCCTCGGAATTCAGAATTAAAGAATGAACTGTGTCAGCAAATTATGGCCACTCCTGCATTATGACTGAAATGCAGACGCATTTGTAAAGGTGCCTTTGCTGGAGGTTGCCAAAGGAGTAACTCAATGTGGAAGAAAGATCTTTGCCAGAGATTAAGGACAAGACAAGCTGGATTTGTAAAGCAAAGTGCAAAATTAAAAGAGTCAGCTTTCACTTTGGCAGATAGAGTCCAGTGAATATCTAAAAGTTTAATTTAAAAAATGTCAAAGTTCTCTAGAAAGGTGAGGGGTGATACAACCAGTGGTCTGAAGAAAGCAAATTAACTGATTATAGTTGCTGGAAAACAGAAGGAACAACAATAGAGCAATATTGAAATTATCTGATTTACCAGTTCCTGCACTTTCACCTCTGAATTAATTCCTCTGCTCAACGAGAGCAGTGCGATTAATGTACATGGGAGTGGTTTACTTATCCTGCCAAAAAACAAAAACCTGCTCAAAGCTCAGATGATCAAGTTTGGATAACAAAGCACCAAAATACACATGCAAAATTCTTCATTTTTCTGTAGGTTTACAAATATTCAGTTCAGCAGAGATTAGAACAGATCTCATGCAGAACCTCATTGCAATGGATTGAAAGGTAAGCAGGTGTGGTACTTGACAGAGCCAACAACATAAATATAATTGTATTTGAATAATCCTTATCCAATGAATATATTCACTCATTCACATAAAGAGAACATGCTTTTATAGTCACCAGTATCAAAAGTACAGAAATACATTAAACAATTTAAAATAAGCCATTGCTATTAAATTATAATCTTACATCCATCTTTACAAACATATTTAACCACTCCAAGCATATGGGTTTTATAATTGAAAAGTCAACACAACATTTTAGTAAATTTAAAAAAAAAATCAAGAAATCTGAATAAGGTGTTTTATTTTTGGTTTGTAATTGCCTCTTCAGGGGTTTCTTTAACCCTTCCCTTGTAATTAGCCATCTGTTAAAGGTTATCATCAGAGATGGAATAACAAGTTGAGATGACAATTCTGATCCAAACTGGCCATATTTTTGCTCATTTCCTCTGTTTATTGATTCTGCATTCTTTTCCTTCACGGATGGGCACTTGAAGTACAGCAAACTCATGGCATTGGTGTTTCAAAGGAGGCTTAGCCAGCATCACCCTTTAATGCAAATTGCCAAGGCAAGCCCAAGGACATGGATATGTGGATTCTTGGTCTAAATACTTCCACCTCAAGCTGGCCATTGGTTTGTGCACTAACTCACAAAGAGCCCTCATTCAATGCCATGACCTCAGTTATTTTCTGGCCTGGACTTCAAGTTTCCATAGGATCTCCCTTCCTGCAAAACAACTATGGTTCAGTGAATCACCATCATAGCCAGCCTCTGTTATTACCTGCTAGGCTTTGATTACCAGAACTTCAGCAAATCCAATATCCCTGATTTTCTCTTATGGCTGCAGCTGTGAAAATGACTTCTGGAGAACACTAGAACTAGCAGAAAATGCCAAAGTGGTTCTACACTGAGAGCTTGCTGCTCTCCCTCTCACATAAAATTCACACACAAGTTACTAAGCTACTTCTGAAATAATTGTCCACTCTTTAGGCTTTGAAATCAAAACCCAGCAAGTCCTTCTTGTGTCTGCCCAAAGCCTTCCACCCCACCCAGCACTGAGGAATTACAACCCTACCTTATGCCCCACATTTTTTATTTGACAAATTAACTCCACACCCATGTAATGGCACAGCTGTGAATGCTCACAGTTAATAATGCTTCATGTGAGAAACCAACTGGAATTCTTTCAAACATTTTACAGCCAAACAAACAAGATTTACTTATTGTTCAATCACAAACCATACAACTCCTCAGTCAGGATCTACATTTAGCTACAGCCATTGATAGGCAGGACAAACTGTTTTAAAGCACAGAATAATGCAATAGCTCAGCCTGTAAATTGCTGAATGTGGATGTCACCAGGATATTTGGGTTTTTACTTCACTCACTGGTTATTTTCAGGCTTTCCCATATATGGCAAGCATTTTTAAGCATTCCTCTAAAAGCATGTTGGTCCATTCAAAATAAAAGCAAAAAAACCTTGCATGGACACTGTTCAACACTGCACACAGCTGCAAATGGTAAAGACTTAAATGTGTACAAACCCTCAAAGAAACAAAACTCATTGTATTGATTCCTGGATAGCTATTTTGGTTTCCCAATTATGAAAAAGCTACAGGTAGCAGTTTTCAGTGTAATGTGATGCTGCAGTTGTCGCCTGTTTCTCATTAATTTTTCATTCCTACAAGAAAAAGTCTTTCCTGGGAGCACTAAGTGTCAGTGCAAGTCTGTTTCATTCACTTTTCAACACCAGACACGTATTTATTCCTAAGTTTTCAATTCCATTGCATAGCTTGCTATGCAACTTGCACACATCAACCCCAGCAGCAGACAGCTTTTCACCAAAAACTTGTAACTTGACATATACCTTGTCTTGCCTTAGGCTTAAATTGATTAATTCATCTTTCACTTGAGGTAAAGTCTCCCATTTAAAATGTTTTAGTAGGAAAAGGCAGATTTTACAAACTGAACCAGAAAAAGGGACTTTCAGCATCTTTGTCACACTTCCAAATTTGATGTTATGCACAGCTGTTAAGGAAGCCTTTACCTTAATTTTGCTGTTGCTATCTACAAGAAGTTTCTGCTTTCCAGATTCTCCTTCCTGTGCAAAATATGAGGACTACAAAGCCATAGTTTCAGTCTTTTCTCCTCTTAGAATTCAAATTAAGTCTCACATTTTCAGATTTTTGGCAAGAAAATGGAGTCAGAGGAACTACTCAGAATATCAAAAACTCACTTAAGAAACTCATTCTATTACACCACTGAGTGGAACACCACAGAATAACTTTTGACAGGAGACAGCTAATACTTCAGAAGGGAACAACATACTACAGTAGGTTAACTATGGAAAAGCTTCCAGGAATACATGTGCTATCTGCCTGAACTAATAATGAAAATTGAGAATTTCTTCTAAAAAAAGACGTGTTAATTCAATCACAGAACTCTGACCTCAAGGCAGGAATTTTTGTTTGTTTGTGGGAAGTTAGACTAGATGATCTTAAAGGTCTTTCTTAATCTTCCAATCTGTCTCAAGGAGCATATAGGAGATTTGGGGTTGTATAACTTCCATGTACAACATTTTTGCATATTACTGACATGAATTTGTTTTAACTCTAGAGTAACAGGGCAGTTAATCATCAAAATATCCATCAGCTGTTGCCTTTACAGCTCATTTTGATGGCAGGACACAAAATAAGAGCAGGGGAGTTCAACCTGGACATGAAATTAAGGATATATTGAAAGCTGTGCTGAATGGAGCAAAGAGAGGAAGAAATGCCCAAATGTTTTGCTCATGAATTTGCTCAGTTTTGCAACTCTAGCAAAAATAAAGATGAGCTGATTTTCATCTGAAATTTCCCCTTTAATAGCAGAAACTCTCCTCATGTGCAGGATTTGGGACAAAATCAGTGCACTTGGGAGGTTGCTGGAAAGAGCCACTTCCAGGTTAGACTGCAAATGTGCATCCACTCTTCCAGGTGTCACTGTTCTCTGTCCTGCAGCTGAAGGCAAGGAACTGTGAACAGCAGCCAGCTTGATTTTCACTTCTATTTGAGGCACACAGGCCACTTTGAGCCCTTTTCATCCACAGAGAAAAACTGACTTGCAGCAAATGAAATGCTACATCAAGTTATTCTGTTATTCACTGCTGAGAATAACACTGCTGAGCACTTAAATCAAGGAAAGATCCATCCTTTGGCAGGGAAACAAGACACAGGCATGCACCTACCATGTACCTGAGCAGGGGAAGGGGCTTCAGAACAAAGGGTTTTAATGGAAGCCACAACACCTCCTTTAAACAGGAGAACAATGGTAGAAGCTCCATTACATGGCCAGTTCCCTGACCACGCAGCTGTACACACCTTACAGCCACATTTCTACAACTGTATTTATCCTGATGTTATGAATTTGGCAGTTGAATTAGTGAATAAAAGCAACCTCAGCAGTGAAAATTCAAAACTGTTATCAATCCTGTAGACTAATAATATTAGTGACTGTCCACCTACAATGACACACGATAGGAGAGCTACTAAACCATCCAAAACATATATTTTAGAAGTCTGTATAATCCTTTCTCTCTCCCCCTCCTCAAATATTTATTTTCCTAGCAATAATGACCTCAGTATTCAAGGCAGCCTTTGAAGATTAATGACAAGTGGAGGTTAATGGTCCTCAGCTATTCTTCAAACCATCAACTCCTCCCAGCCAGTCATTAATCCACAAGAAATGCCTTAATGCTTCACTTATTACTGCTTAAGCATCAAGCCTGTAAATTTCCAGGGCATTAAATCTCCAAAAGTAACCTTTTTCTCTTCACAGACTTCTATTTCAACAAAGCAGGCAGATGAGATGAAAGTGACTTCATTTTACAGGGATTCTCCTCAACTTTACCAAAGAATAGCATTTATTTGTGTTTATTTGCACCTATTTGTTTTGGGCACTAATAAATAACATCTCCTATCCTGTCAAAATATGGGTACCAAACCTTCTTCAGCCAGCATGTCTTTGCCACCTCTATAAACAGGAATTCTCCCTCAGCCCAGCCCAGCAGGAGACCACAATGAAGGATGTGGCATTGCACAACTCAGGTCATACAATTTGGTTACTAACACAAAAAAACCCCACTTTTTCCCTGCCTCTGGCTGTTGGGTAATTTGGGAGAGTATTGCCACCTCCAGAGAAATTTTCCTTTCCATTCTTTACGCATTTAACTGCATAAGGAAAGGGAGAGTTCTACTGTAGGATGAGGATGGAGAGACCTTGATTCAGCCCAGGTTTCTATTCTATATTTCAACATAACCAATCACAACAAAAGCCTTCCAAGAGCCTGTTAAACTCAACATTCCCCTGTATATTATTTTGTACACTGAAGTGGTACAGCATGTAAAAATCAAGGAATCACAGAATGCTTTGGGTTGGGGGAACTTGAAAGCTCAGCTAGTGCCACCTCCTGCCATGGCAGGGACACCTTCCACTATCCCAGGCTGCTCCAAGCCCTGTCCAACCCAGCCTTGGACACTTCCAGGGATCCAGGGACAGCCACAGCTTCTCTGGGCACCCTCACAACCATCACAACTCATCATCTTTCCTCCACACCATTTATTAGTCTTTTAAAATGTCAGGACAAATTATTTGCTTTATTGTTCCTGGATGCCAACAGAATAAGCCATCAAAAATGGAAAAAAAAAATCAAGTCTTTCTTTAAACAGTGATATCATCAATCACACAATCTATATCCATTCAGAGTCAATTATACAAAAGTATCTAATGTAGACACATTTGATCTAAGCAGCCCATCAATCATCTAAAGGATAGCCTTTCTTCACCCTTTCTTTTATTCTTTTAAATGGACATCAATTCTTTCCTCATTGTAATGCTCTAGCTAATAAGATGTGTTTTACAAAGTGTTCACAACTCTGATGTTCACAAGAAAATGAAAACTCTTCGTAGGATTCAGTGTCATATGACAAACACAGCAAGATTTCATTATTCCTCAATCATTTTCTTTGAGGAAAACACCACAACACAACAGTCAGAAAAATGTTGACACTAAATTTAGAAAAAGACTAGACATCATATCAGACTATTATCATGCTCATTTATATTGGCACTCAACAAGCATTAGTTGTTAAGGCAGCAGGGCTGGCTGTCAAATGTGAGCAAATTGACAAGCTATTAGAATGCCAACTGGAGGGATTCAATTAGAATATTTACTCCAGCACCAGCAAAGCCTTGCTTTTAAGATAAGGCAGAAATGTGGTGTGTGTTGACCAGGAAATAAAGGTAGAAAATTAATAGGCGTAGACAGAAATGTATCACTTTCTTTCTGCTATAAAAGCTACAAAAAAGAGATCAACTTGAAAATATTAACTCTAGAAAAGGTAATATCCAACACAAATCAAAGCAAAACAGTGGACAAGCCTTTGTCATGGCTCTGTCCCAGGGACTGACAAGCTCTGATCTCCTCCAAGCCACTTTGGGATCCCAAACTTGGGATCAGCCTTGGACACTGATGCTTTGACACTGACTTTTCCCCCAAGTACTGAATACATTTCAAGAAGAGCTGGGGAGTTTTTAACAATCTTTTAAGACAAAACAACTCAAAATCCACAAACTCAACCTGACAAAACCTCACCCAGATACAACTTCCCAGAATATTCTGAGTTGTAAGGGACCCACGTGGATCATCGAGTCCAACTCAAGTGAATGGATTGAACCCCTGAAATGGGCACTACATAACCCCATTTCCATTTCCTTACTAATCTTTGCAGGGGTTGGACAGATGTGCTTGGCTGCTATTTCCTACCAGGGAGGTGGATTTGTGTCCATGTTCAGAAGGACCACTGCAAACCAGGGCACAGGGGCTGAAAGGATAATCCATAAATGAGGACTGGAAAGATGTTGGGAATACAAATTCCCACATGGGAAAGGATGAAGACTCAGAAGAAGAGGGAGGAACCATTCAAGTGACTCCTGCAGAAGTTTGGGTGTACCGAGAGAAGACATTTGAAGCCAGATCCTGTTTCCAGATGCACATCTGGAATTATACCACAGCCTATGGAAACAGCATTTACCACCTGCCATCTTCTGTGCATCACTAATTCAACTCCAAAAAATACCTGCAAGCAGTTCCAAGTTACTCACTTGACAGACCATTAAATATCTTTCCTTTTTCTGCCTACTTATTTTAAACCTTTCCAGAGAGATGGCTTGTACTTTATTTCAACTATGAAGTGATTTTTGGCAGGACTCTGCAAACAGAAACTCAGACTGAGTCAGGGAAGAACCTACTCAGCAGACTCCTTGCCTCATCAGGAAGGGCACACACTGAGCTAATTTCAGGATCAAAGTCTCACACTATAGCTCCTGCTGATAGGATTTTTTTTTTTTTTTTTTTTGGATGATCTTCACTTCTCTTTGTTTTTAAAAATGATTAGCTCCATTCCTACTAAGATTAAATAATTATAGTTCCTCCTTCATGTTTACACCTTTTATACACTTCAAAATGCTCAGCATGTCCCTCCTCCCAGGGAGTATAATTTTTTTACCACTTCCCTATAACCCTTTCACCTCCTGCCTCCAGTATTTTTGATATTTTCTTTGATTTATTCAGACACAGAAGTTTGACAGAGGAACAAAATGAAGAAATTTATGCCAGGTCCAATTTATCAAAATCTACACAAGAATGATTTCAAAAGACAGGAAATAAAAGTTTTCCCTTTTCACATATTTACAAGATGCAATTAAAATTTAAGAAATCCTTTAAAAAATATTAAAAAGGAAAATAAGAGAGAACACTTTTATTGTAGCTCAGGATCAGAAAGGTACACTAGAGCTTTAAAAACTCTGGACTACCAGCAAGATAAGAGAAGTTTCCTTGAAACTGTTATGATAAAAATGTGTATGAAGCATGCATGGAAAACTGGTATGTGTGATAGGGAAAAAAAAGGGAATAAAAATTAATAGATGGTGTGGGAGCCTCTAAAGGTTGCTGTGAGCTTGAAGTGACAACATCTCTAATGGGTGCCAGAGACAGGAATGTCCTACATGGATTTTTCCCCCATGAGTGACAATAATCATAAAGATAGAGCATCTGCACCAGCACATTCTATTTCCTGCCATTTATTTGATTTTGGCTTTTTGATGTTGGTCTTTGGAGGAAATCAGTTTCTGTGGAAACAACTCTGTCACTGATGCAGGAGGTGAAAAGTCGTGTCAGTGAAAAGTTAACCAACTGATGCACCATTTTGAAATCTGAAGGGTGGCTGGGTAAAAAAAAAACCAACCTAAACTGTGCTGAAATGTGTGTTCCATCTGTGGCTGCAGCAACTCCCCAGTGGACAATCAGTGCTCAATCACTGCATTGCACCAACAGTGGAGAAACCTGCTCCCTTCACTCTGCAGGCAGCCAGCAGCTGAGGAAGAGCAGTAACTCAAACATGTCCAACTCCAGCAGAATTCAGACATTTCATAGACAGTCCCAAGGGAAGGATTCTGTCTCAGCATCCCACCTTATGCAAGAGAGGAATCCTGCCTTCAGCAAGTTCTTTGCCTTGATCCTAATTCTCAAAACACAGATCATCCCCATCTCACCTATTCCTGATGGTTTTTCTGAACTGAATGAAACCACTCCAGTTTGTCTTGAAAGCTGACACAGCTCCTCCTGTCTCCCTAGAATGATTTTCCAAGAAGTGCTGCTACAGAGCTGTTGTGACCGTAGGAACTGTGTTGTGTGAGAATGAATTACAGAATGGGCTGGAAGGAACCTTAAAACTCATCTCATTCCACCTCCTGACACAGGCAGAGGCACCTTCCACTATCCCAGGTCACTCCAAGACCCATCCAAACTGGCCTTGGACACTTGGCTTTAGTGTGCACCCATGAACACTGCTTCAGGCTTTGTGCATGTGCATAACTGCATTAGGTGCATTACCCAGGAAAAAAACCCAGTTCAATTCACACTGCACAGAAAAGAACTAAATAGGTATTAAGGATCTAATATGATTTTAGTAGATTAATGCAAACCAGCACTAACACTCCAGTAGCTGGATATTTATAAATAATAGAAATATTTCGCCGAGGAGAGAATCAGACCTCGACTGCTCGTGGAAATAGAACTTTTTCTCTCCCTATGGCAGTTTTGAAATTTCACCTCCAACTCTGAAAATAGGAATTTCAAAATTATTCTCAGTTAAATCCATAGAAGAACTGACCTTCAATATCTGTAATGTTCAAAAGGAAAGACACTTGCAATTCTGATTGACAGATCCATTGCAAACACAGTCTCAGCAGCTCCAGTGTGAGTGTTGAGAAATGCAACCTGGGCATCTACAGCTTGCTCATTCCAACTTATTGAAGCAGCTTTTCCTTGTCAGGGGAATTGCACAATTCAAGACTCAGCCCTACAGATAACAGCAATCAGGAAACCACACTCATGTATGAAGTGATCTTAAGCATTGGAGTGACAAAATAAATCAAATCTTCCTATAAAACTCAACCTCAATAAGAAAGTGCCAGCTTTCAATTAAAATCTTGAATTATCCTTTGTATTTACTACCTGGAGAATCCGTAAGCAATTTAAATAAAATACTTATACTGCAAAAGCCCCTTACACTTCAAAATAAACTTCAAGCTGCAAGTTAGGGAAACCTCAACTCAATGGCTATTCAAATGTTGTTGCAAAAGACAAATTTATTTTGTTCATTCTGGAGAACAGCTTTCTACCACAGAAACTTTTCCTGGGACAGACATTCCTTGGATCTTTCCAGCCTGAGATTCCACAGCTGGAATCCTTGACATCCCAGCCCCCTCACAGACCATGCAGCACTAACACAAACCAAAGCACACAAATGTCACAGCCCCAGTCCTGTGCCCCTCAGAGAACAGAAATGAACCCAAATCAGAAAAAAAATCCAAGTTTCCTTAAGAGCTAGGGATTAAGAAAGAAATTTGATATTATTGATATTGCCTGCATTTATTTTAAGAAGTACTCAGAAATACTTAGAAAGTTGTCTTAAAACTTTTCCAGAAGTAGAAAATACTGCTACAACTTTAAGTGCTTTTGCCTCCAATCCTTCCAAACCCTCTGCTAAAATGTGAGATAATGCCTCAGTGGGTTACCAAGTTAAACCCCCTCATTCAGGGCTGAAAAGCCTTTGAATACATGAGCAAGATCAAAGCAGGTAAGCTCAATAAACTGTGTAGTCCCTGTTTAGGGACTCGAGGAGCATCACTTCCCCAGCATGTTGGAAGTAATTTTCTCTGGTGACATGCTATGTTTTGTCTTACTGAACATTTAACCTCTAGCTCTGGACAGCACACATTTGGCACCAGCACATTTCCTTAGGGAACACCAGAGTGGTTACTTCAAGTGACAGTTTTCTAATTATTCTGTCAAGCATCAATCTGTGAAGTTCCCAGTTCCTCAGTGCCCTGATTGACAGGGCAATCAGCACTTTACTTAAAGCCTCTAGAGCTGCTCTGGCCTGCCAAATGCTTTAAAAAAACCCACAAAAAACAACCCAAACAACCCCTCCTTCCCAGTGTGAAAATGGAGTGGGATATTTGACTTCCAAAACAAATCCCCACTTTCTACAAATACAATTCCCCAAAGTAACCAAAAATTTGCATTAGCATAAAAAATGCACTTCCAGAGAAGGAAGAGCTGACCAAAATAGTATTTTCTTTTCTATTACAATAATTCATTTGTGGCATTTTATTGTGGACCAAATCAGCTGATGAAAGTACATCAAAAACAGAGAAGGAAGTGAGACAGCACAATCATTTTCACTGAAGTTTTTATTCTCTTAAGAAAGGGAAAAGAGTCCCACCCCTGAACACTTTCAGCTTGATTCCAAGTTCCCCTGATTTCTGATAAACATCATTTTCCTCTGCTGAGGGTGGAATTGTGACTCTGGGGCCTTACAGCACTTCTGACTGAAGAATAAGTGACAAAATGAGGGACTTGGTGAGTGATCAACAATTATCCCTGTACCAAGTTCAGGGCATAGTAAAAGCTTTTTAATAGCCATGACCATATTTTCCTAAATAACACAAAAGTACTTCATGTTCTTTATCCAGTGTGTAATTAATTCAACACCAGGGCTGAGATTTTGACCAAGAATTTGGCATTAGAATTACACAAGGTTTGATTTATATGCCAGGATGCTGCACCTGAGAATTCAATAGTGGAGTTGCTCTTGGCTTGCTGGGACAGTCTTGTGTTGGTGTTGCTCAACTTCACACAAAGAGAAGCTCTCTCTCTGTACAGAACTGCAGCACCAATACCAATAATAATAATAATAGTTTCTCCTGAAATCCAGCCTGTGCCAGATTTTCTCATTTGGTTTGAAATGGTAAATTATGAATAATGGAAGTTTTGTGGCCAGCTTTTCATGGTGTGTGCTCTGAAGTGCTGTGTGGTAAAATACACTGAAGTCAGAAAGACAGAAAAATAAATGAAATACCAAATCAGGCTTCAAACAGAGGGTAGAAGAGGGCAGCACATTTATCCCTAATAAAAGTGAGCTGCAGAAAATTTCTTTTTAGATTTAATCTTTTTTTTAAGGACCTTAAATTTGAAAACATATTCACACAAATTTATTGTTTTTATTTCCTTGGATTTGAAAGAAAAATTCCAATAGATCTTGAGAGAAGGGAATGACAGAGCTGAGCTGAGCAAGTGGCAGAAGGAAGTTCTTTGATGAAAAGCCTCACGCTGCAGTGGTCAGTAAGGTGGAAGCTCTCCCACTGATCAGGGGCAAGGCTGAACCCATCTGCTTTTCTTGTGGAAGTTCAACAGATGTTCAGCATTATTAAGAGAGTTAAAGGAATGTTGCTGATATGTAGACACCATCCTTGCTCTAATTGTTTTTATATTTCAGTACAATTACTTCCACAGTTTGTATGACTAAGTGAAAACAAAAATGTATTTGAGATTCCCTCAAAGTAATACACACAAAATTCCCAGAACAACTGTGCAGACACCCATGGAAGTTTGGATTAAAGGCAAATCCTTCACAATTCAGAGAGCACATACTCAATCAATGGTTGAAGAGGAAAACCTCCAGGGAGCAGCAGGAACTAAACAATTCTGATGAGGTTTCTGTGACTTTTCAGCAAACAGTAATTTGCTCCTTTATATTTCTTCAATGAGAAGTCGAACGTTGCAGTCGCAAACCTTTAAATCAAATGATTTGCTGGGCATCAGGCATTCAACTTTCAACACCTCCTATAAAATATTGATCTGCACATTCATTCATTTCTATTCAATAACTAATTCTTCTTTTTTTGCCTGTTACAGGCCCATAAGAGTACTCTGGGAGGTTGACTTAATCAAGATTTAGTTAAGAAAAAAGAAATCCTCAGCGTTTTCAAGTTTTAATCTTATCTAGATTAAAACTTGCACCACATAACCATGTATATAATCTATTTTCTTAATGAGATGTTTTTCCTCTTTTCCCGTGTTATCACTATTAATTCCAAGTAAGTGCCATTTACAGTTTATACAAAAGTTCCTGCTTTAATCACAGGATTGGCATCACTGTCACAGGACAGAGTTTTATGCACTCCTTTGCTGAACAACCTTCTCTGCCTGAAGGTGCAGATGTCATTCCCTTTTCTGGTGAAGAGAATACTGACTTCCATGGTCAGCTCACCGGTCAGGCACCCAGAAATCCAATTTTCTGGCACTGATAGTAGCATTGTTTCCTGCACTGAGGCACTGCAGAGTTATTTGGGGGAGGATGGCAGAGGATGGAGGGAGCCAGAACAGCTCCAGCTCCTCTGCCCTGAGCAGATTTTTTGCAGCAAGGGAGGCTCCTTCTCCCCCACATTCCCAGGGAATGAACATCTGGTGCTCTGCAGCTCTTTGGTTACTCAGGCTTACCCTTAAATAATTAGAAATGGTATCTAAAGTAGAGCAACAGCCAGTACTGCATACAAAATAGGCTGTGGAAATGTGCACACAAGTTGTGTCAGAGCAACAGTTGGGTAGAGATCTGCAGATTTATTCACTTTCACCATAGCAGGCTGCGTGTAAAAATTCAAATGGAAGCTCTTTTTCCTCTACTTATTTGATGAGTAAAATATGTATGCAAATGAAAAAGAATACGACAGCCATAGCAGAAGATTCAAGGCGAAAATGGTTTTGTAAAAGTGGTCAAATGTCTTCTAAATTCATTTGGAATAGCTGCAGTGGTACAATAGCTGCTCTATCCCAGCCAGAAAGAAGAAATTATATGGCTATTTGAAACAAGTAAGGCTACCTTATTCCTAATCAGCTCTAATTGCTTGGGAGAAAAAAACCTTTAAAATGTTTGGCACTTTTCTGCTGAAAAATAAATCCCTACTTTATTCTTTAACTCTGTTTAGCCTCTGTTGTAGCTCACCCTTCACAAGGCATCACCTACACACACCCCAGACGCAAACATCAACAAATTGGCCACTGGCAGGTGGAAATGGAAGAACTTCTGCTTCTTGCAGATTGCTATCAGAAGGAGGAGCACCAAAAGAAATAAAATTTCACTTTTCACACCACTCTAAAGAGAACACCTGACTTTAGAGACTGCTGAGTGTGACACATACAAAAAATGCAACACCTTTTGAGAAACAGGACTAAGTTTATCTTCCTGTGACTGGGTAGCTTTTTATTAGAAGATGAAACTAAACCTGGAGTAGAAGGACTAAGAGCTACTCATTTGTGGTAGACGTGGACTTGATTTGCCAACTACTTAAGCACATGTTAAGCTTTAAAAGTGAATAGACTCATTTATTTCAGCTTTATCAATCCACTCGGAATAATAGATAATAAAATATTAAGACTTGAAACAGGTTTGAATTCTTGTTGAATTTGAGCATGACTGTGAAGCTGTGAAATAATTCAATCCTACCTGAAGCAAAATAGAGATTCAAGAGAACTAGCTCTAGTCCTCTTTAATTAAGCTGTATTTCAAACAATTTTTGTTTTTTCCAAAACTTTTCCATCACCCTATGATACCCTTTAAAAAAAAAAGAAAATTATCTTTACTCTAAAAATCTTACCAATATCAGGCCCTTCTGTCATTAAAAGATAATTTTATGATGAGAAAATGCTTTTTAATTTTGTCACGGTTACCATTTTTTCCTCAAACTGAGTCTTATCAATAAGAAAAATATGAAGTCCTATCTACCAGTGCTCCATCCATCCAGGGTGCTTCTACAATGATAAGTAAAACCAGTTGTTATTTATTTCACTCTCACAAGAGTGTGCCTAACCCAGCCAAATGGCTGAAAGCACCTACCTGAGATACACATTTCATCATCTGGGCCAGTTTGTCAGGAACAGATGGAGGCAAGGTGATTAAATTTCTTCATTTTGATTGAAAGAACAAACACATTCCTAGACTGCCATAACACCCACTTAAAAATAATGAGAATTAAAATGCGATTTTCTCTACAGAAGAGTTTAAGTAAGGACACTTACAACTTTACTTTTAATATACTATTTCCTACCCGTATTATCAGATTATTTTCTTTCATTCTCCTGTATGTGTGCTAGATGGATGATCTAAAAGTAGATTCATAATAAATTACTCATCTCACCAAGATTAATTACCAAATTGACTTTCCCAAAATATCTTCCCTTTTTATCCTCGCTAATTGTGAAATGAGTCGTATAAATTTCCAAAATTTAATCAATTTGGAAATCCCAGTGAAGGATTAAACCCTTTTCTGATGCATTTCACATGGCATTTCCTTTTACTGGGCAATGCCAGGAGGTGCAGGTTCTATTGCACACCCTGGATGTGCCATCAGGCCCTGGGCAGTCAGAGGTGCTGGGCAGGGGCTCAGGATGGAGATTTACTGCAGGATGCATCCCTCCCATCTGGGGCCCTGCTTTGGAGTCAGATGGTGACACCAGGCTGTGACACCACAAGAAACAGGTCCCATAACCATCACCATGCCCTTCCCAAACACCTCCCACCACAGGCTCAGCCATCCCAGCTCAGCAGTGGAGAGCTCACAAAAGTCCACATTCTCCAATCTCCAGCCCTAAAAGCAAAGCCAATAACAAAATCCTCTCTCACTTTGATCACTAATCCAGCACACCTCCAACCAAGCAGGAAAATGCAAGAAGCCTTGCCCACAGAGCAGCTCAGGAGGGCAATACCATTTCTGCTCCAAGAAAAATGGGAATGCCTGCTCTTCTTTCCCTGCTTTAGAAGGGACAACACTAACACAACACACAAACACTTCAAGTTCCATCCAAACCTACCAGCTCACTTTGTGTCATGGTTCTTCCACTAATCTGCCAGCATTTACCATCTATGAAAACATTCCTGCCACAAAGAAAGCAATTACAAAATCACTGCAAGTCTTCCCCTTGCTTAGGAATTTTATTTTCATATCCAGTTTTTAGGATTCATTATAGCCTACTATAAAATGCCAAAAGGCATTCAACTTGTCAGTGCCCATGAATAATGACAGATTCATGTTAAAGTATATTTACATATCAATTACTTAAGACTCAATACTACACATGCTCTTGAAAAATATTTTACTTTTGGTTATAAATCAAGACAATTCAATTATGCATTTTAAATGCATAATTGTCCTCTCATTTTCATAAATATTGTTAATATGCTATCAGTCTGTAAAAGTGTCTTAGTGAAATGAAAGAATGACTTTTCAATATTTTAAGTGTTTTAAAAGACGAATAGTCATTTCATATTAATTCTGCAAAACTGCAAAGGCACATTAGAAAATAGTCCTTTCTGTAGTTCTATTAGTCTGTATTTTCTCACCAATGCAGAGCTAAGTAAAAATGCAGAGAAATTCCTAAATTGCTCTTATAAACTCAAAACCTACCGTACCTTTAAAAGAACCATGACCTGCTCCATTTTCTGAAGACAAAATGCTTTACAAATTTCTGAGACAAAAAAACACAATATGCCTTTGTGAACTTTACCCAGCCTTTCAAGATATTTCTGTGCCCTATTTTCTACCTCCACAAACTGTCATTTTATGAGAATAATCTTAAACTTCCAGAGTCAAGACATTATTGCTCTTGCAAAATTACCAATCAGAGCTTTATGTTTATGTTTCCTCTCTGAAACACAGAAAAGAAGCTCCAGTCCTTTCACTGGCTCCAAGGTAGGATCAACTCCCCCTGAATTTTCCTGGATAATTGCTTGTTTAGCTAGTCTTTAAAACCTTGTGGTGCTGGATAGTGTATAAATTCCTAAAATAAACTGCTGTAGGACTCAGCTACCTTTTTTGGCTGCAGTATTTTCAGAACAGCTTCCCCATACAGCCACATATCTTTGCTGCTCTTAACCCTTATTTCCTGCCTGAGGCAGCCACTGACCTGCAGCACCAGACAGATTGCTCAGGTCAGCTGAAGGCTCCTTCACATTTCTGTGTCTGATTCCTCCTCCAACCCTTGAATCATTTGTATATTTGAAATCAGAGAAAAAGTTATCTCTAGCTATCTGTTTACTCCCCCTCAAGACAGAAAGGCCCCTGTATTGTGCTAATAGGAGGTAATACTAAGATTATGTAGCAAGATCCAGGTTCCAAAAACTATGTGGAATTTTTCAGTTATTGATTAGACAACATCCTACAGAAATGTCAAAATTTCTAGCAAAAAATACAACAGGTTTGTTTATTACTATTTTCTTTTTAAAACTTTAATCTTGCAGTTCTACAGAACCAGTGCTGAGCACTAAACTGCCAGGAGGAGAGGGCTCTGTAATAAGCAGTGAGGAACAGTGATAACTTTTATGATTTTCATAGCACTTAACTCCTTTAACAAATTATTGAATTTTTGATCAGTGTTTGTAGGTGGCAAATGAGTATTATAACCCACAGTTCACATCAAGGGGAAAACCTATCAATCAGAGCCATGACTTCCAAAAGTGTTCACTCAATTCAGGTGTGAGCATTTTGCTGGAGCAGCGAGGGCCATGCAGAGTGCAAACACTGCACTGGTGTCAGAGCTCAAAATGTCCCTCAGACATTTTTGGATGTTCCAGGCCCAGGTCAGAAGCATTTGAGACCCTGGCAGGCAGCTGGAAGCAGCTGTGATTTTGGATTTGAACCATGGAACGATTTAGCAACCTTGCAGGAAGAACAAGAAGTCACAAAAGTTTAGATATTAGAGTAGAAGTAGTCACAAAGTAGAGGGAAGAATTTTTGAGTGCTGTACAGGAGGGTTTTGGTTTTGTACATGGGAGTCAGAGGTTTTAAGATGGATTTGGGATCTGGGCCTGTCCTGTCCTCCCTCTTTCTTCTTCCTTACCTCCATGTTCTTGGTGATGTTGGCACTCACATATTGGTTTAGAGTAGAAAAGCACCATTTAATATAGGTAATAGGTATTGGGGAAAAACTGTAAACATGTAACACATAATGTACCATATAAAAGATAGAAAAGCACCATTTAATATAGGTAACAGGCATTGGGGAAAACTGTAACCATGTAACACGTAATGTACCATATAAAAGACAGCAGCAGCCCTGGGTGGGAGAGAAGAAGCAGTCGGGGTCAGAGAGGATGTCAGGGTGTGTGTGTGCCTCTGCCTGAGCTGTGAGCAAACCACAGCAGCCCAAGGAGAAAATCTTTTAGATTACTTGCAATAAACTACCTTGAGACTGACTTTTCCACCACATGGGCCACCCCTGACCTAGGGGTGAGCTCTGGCACACTGGCAGTCAGCACCTGTGCAGCAATGCAGCAGTGCAGCAGTGCAGTGCAGTGCAGCACACAGGTATTGTGCACTCAATACTCAAGCCAGAGTATGATGCTTCAGCCTCTTGTGTGAATTACAGAAACACACAATGTGTAAAGAATTTCCAGGCTGTGTAAAGAAGAACTGGCTAATGAAGTGTGTAAAGGGTGCATGAGAAAGAAAAGGATTCCTAATGAGTCTGTAAGAACAGGGTTCCTCTGCATTATCTGAAATGACACCAAATCTGACAATTTAAACAAATTAAGTGCTAACACTCTATTTTATGTCTGCAACTGAATCTTATTTACATTTCCCTTTTTACTCCAAAATTATATGCACAGACATAGGCTGCATGTGTGATAGCCAAGGTTAGCTCTTCCTACTGATTTATTGGTTTGCAGTATTGTAACACTGAGAAATCCCCTGCTGACAATCACTTAAATGCAGTGGACTGTCCACAGCCATCCCATGCTCTAATAATGAGGAAGTTCCCTATTCCTATTCCCAAAAATGTGGCATTTGGAATTCTTGTATTTTTAAAGCTTTTCCCCTTGAGCAGGTCATTGTTCAAAGCTGCAGAGTGAGAGCAAACAGTCCAGAACCACACAAATATAGTTACTACACCCCATTCTGCCTGAATGATTTGAGATGTTTTGAATGGTCTGAACTGAACCAGCTCACTCAATTTTAAATTAATTACCCAAAATAAAGATCATATGCATTATACATGGCAACTTTATTTTTATTTCTGAAATCTAAGAAAAGATTATCCCAAATTTTTCCTTTTAGTATAATGTTACCCCTTCTATTGCCACATAACAGACTGCAAATGTTTAAGAAAGCTAATACTAAAAATCCCTGAAGCCAAAAGGATAAGCTGGCGATAAAAATATCTTGTATAATAAGGATGTTTAAACTGCATTATTTTCATACCAAACACAGCTGGAAAAGAAGTGAATTGCTAAGTTATGCTTTAGTGATACCCTCTTTTAGAGTTCTGGTCACTCTCTCAGATGCCTGGAAAACAAAAGCCCCAAAACCTTTGCTTGACACACAACAGTGAAACACATCAGCGCCAGTTATGTGGTGGGCACAGAGATGCATCTGAACATGAACAGGCAGGAAGGTGACAGGAATGATTGTCCATTCCATGTAATTATGACAACAATCTGAATTTGGACTAGATAATTGCTTAAGAAAAAAAAAATAAAGTCTTGTGTAGGTTTGATATTAATTATTCCCTGGATATGAGCTAACAGATGTCAATATGGAATATTTTTTCATGAGAAAAGTTTGTCTTTCTGTCAATAGTATTTTGCCTAAATAACAAGCCAACAGTTGTTAACATCAATTGATTTGGTGAGTCTTTTGTCGTATCATCAATGACAGGCTTCAAAAGAGATTTTCAAAGGAACTTTAGTGGCAAAAGGAGAAAAATAACAACAAACCATGTTAGCCTTTAACTGTCTGTGTTTCAGTGACACTTTATAATAGAAGTCCACTGCTAAGATCAGGGCTAGAGTGTGCTGATGGTAAAACAAACCTGCTTATAGCTAAGTTGGTTTTTGGATGAGTTTGTGAGGCCAGGTTCTGGTAGGAGGGGATAAAAGGTGGCTTCTGTGAGCAGCTGCCAGGAGCTTCCTCTGTTCTTGATGGAGCCACCAGCTCTGAGATGGAGCCTGAGCCCTTCAGGGACAGTGGCATCACCTCTGGGACAACAAGTTGAGAAGGGCACAGAAAACTGCAAAACAGCAGCTGGAGAGAGGAGTGAGAACAGGAGAGGAGCAGCCTTGCAGACAGCAGGGTCAGTGAAGCAGGAGGGGCAGAACTGCCCCAGGTGCCAGGGCCAAAATTCCCCTGCAGCCCATGGAGATCCATGAAGGAGCAGGTATTTTTTCAGCTTTAGCCTTTCCAAAAAGCTTTGTTGAATCCTACAAACAGTCATCATATGGTAAGCAGGTCTTCAGCATGAACAAAAACAAGCACCTGTGGAGCTTGGAAAGAATGTGAGTGTGCTCATGGATGAGGACTGTGGGGGTGCCTGAAGCAGGAATTCACACCCAGAACCTCAGAAATACCAAAGGCAACAACCACTTCTGTGTCACTGTGGGACAAAGGGGGATAAATGAAGCTCCTGCAGCGTCTCCCAGCAGCTTGAACTGCCAGAACTGAGCCACCTTTCCCTTTCCTGCTAATATCTAAAAACAGGGAAGACTGTACATTTCCTGCCAGAGCAGATGCACAGCACAAACTTATAGAAACAAGAAGGCAGGAAGAAGGGAAAGAAAAGAATAAAGAAAGAAAAAAACAATTGGAATTTAGACAGTGAATAGAAAGGAATTCAGAGCCATTGCAATGATCTGTCTAACCCAGGAAGTATTAGATATGGCAGACAGCAAACAAAACCAGCAGAGTGTAAAAAGGGTCGCTGGCTCCAGGGACAGCATTTCCATCCAAAAGCCAGTGGATCACCTTTTGCAACAAAAACCCTCACTTCTTTTTTTTCCTCCAAGAATTATAGACACTGACAGCTGACAGGTTAAACCATCAGCAAACCAGCCCAGATCTTCAATTTTTCGTAAAAACAATATCCTTAGCTTCATTGAATCAAATCATGGCATACCTTGATTTGTTTATTTTCTTTGTCATGGGGAGAGGAGGGGTTGTGTGTTTTTTTGGTTTGTTTGGGGTTGTTTTTGGTTTTGTGTTTTTTTTTTTTTTTTTTTTTTGCTTTAATACAAATAGACATTTTAAAGACAACTAAAGAGGGAGAAAGAGATCTTTTTCAGAGTGCAGTTGAACCTTTCCTTCTGGAAGATTTAATCTTCTGCAATATCGTAACTCTGCCAGCACAACTAAAAAACAGCAATTCTCCATATTACAACCCTGAAAACATTTTTTTTTTTGTTTATTTCTTTAGTCTCCAGATATTTGGATATTTACAAAAATTAACTGAATCTCAAGTTCCCAAGAACAAATTTTTATCTTATCAAACCAGGTGGGAATCAAGTTAAAGGCCACAGGGAAATGACTGACCAGATACAACCTGTGAGTGCTGCATTAGCCACAAAGACTCTTGGGACTGAAACCTTACCATTAGTTAAGAAAAGAGAGAATTCATTCAATATTCTGATTATATATTAGTGAGCTAATGGACATGGTGTATCAGGAGAGGAAATAACAGACATTTGCTATGTTTTCTGAACAGAATGAAATAAAGCATGAAATGTTTTGCCTTCTGCATTTTCAGCCAGTCAATGCCAGGACTGGCACAGCCCCAGCATAAATGCCTAATCCAGGTCCTTTCCATGCTCCCTTTTGCTTTCTCTCAGTAGCAGAGCTTCTGCTGTATGCAGTTGGAAATAAGCAGTAACATATAAGCAGAATGTGGAATAGAAGGATAGAACTACACGTCAAATGTTGGGCACGCAGATGTTCTATAGCTGAGAGCTACTAGAATGCCTTTTTGTTTTAAAATTGTTTAAACTCAGTAAGCTTCATCACCAAAATGAATACCTGCTGTTTGTGCTGCAGCAGACAGTACAAACTCCTCAGCACAGTGATAATCACCAGCTAAGTTGTGTATCTGAGACCTTTCTGCACCTGCTTCTCTACCACTAACACGAGTTTCAAAACTAAATTACATCTCAGGCACACCCAGACCATCACACACTGCAGAGCAACTCAAACAACTCAAACAACAAACACTAGAGGCATCAAGGTACCAGGTACTTAAAAAATATGCAGGGAAAGTTGCAACTGCAAAGAGCTTATGGTATGAAGTTGGCCTGTGCTTATTTTGTACTGTAAATTTTCTTCCTAATTTTGCCTTGGAATTTTGCTGCCAACAACAATTTGAAAAGCCACAGCATTTTGTCACTTGCTGCTGCTGCACAGAGCACACAATTAGAGCACTGTAATTGTCACAGGAAGGTGGCATTTAGGAGCCAGTATCACATCACAATGAACATGAGGAAAATGACTGGAATCACAGCAAACATGAGATAAAGGGGATGAAGCCAGATCCACAAAAAGAAGCGAAATGTTGAAATAGGGACTGTGATGCTTAGGTGCAGGAGATGGGAAAGATGATCAAAGCCCTCTGACAGATTTCCATTAGTAAAAATATCAACAGCAAGGAAGCTCTGGCTGCACACAAAAGCAGAGCTCCATGTTGGCAGGATGGGCAGCTGGCACTGCTCCAAAGCCCACGCCTGATCAATATTCTCTCAGCAGATTCTCCAGTTCTGCCTGCAGAGGGGACCAGTGACCTCAACACACATCTCCAGAAATAACTTCTACTCAGTACACACAGACTAATGTCTTCTCTTGTTGAAAAAATAAAAGAGCAACTGCAGCTCCATCTGCAAAAGGAAGTGTCAGAATGTTCTAGGCTATGATTCCAGCCTGGGAATGTTAATTAAATACACCTTATGCTGCAGTACAGAGTCAGATATTTTAGAAACCTTGAGTTTAAAAGAGTACAAATCACCCCTTCAAATTAGCTATTTGCTTAATTTTCCCATTTTTCCCTCAGTCTACTGTGGTACTACACTATTAGGAATGATATTTTAAGCATCTAAGTCTCACAAATTCCTTTTTAGAGTGAGATGCTCTGAGTTCAGCACTGCATTGGCACACCTGCACTTCTGTGTCGAACTGCCTGGAGAAAGTTCCCACTCACAACTCACCAGCAAACCTGAGCATGGATCAGGAGCTGAAAAGTCTGTCCAGTGGTTGATATTGAATTAATTTTCCTCCCAGATCAGCCCTTTAGGAGCTCCCCCTCAGTGTTCTCCCCATGATCTGGGTTTTTCTGTGCACTGTTCATGGTCCCACTCAGCCCTATTACTGCACAGGGAAGCTCCCAGTCCAAACCCAACATTTTTACCTTTGGATCAGCAGTCAGCAGTTTGAATGCTTGATAGACTTGTGCTTCTTTCACACCTCCACCCAGATCCAAGAAGTTGGCTGGCTTTCCACCATTCAGGGATATTATATCACATGTTGCCATTGCAAGCCCAGCTCCATTGACTGCAATTGCAAACATCAAAGTGCTTATAATTCACATAGATAAGATTTGTGAAAAGGCTTCAAATGTATCAGCACAACCCCAGAACGTGGCTCAAAATGTTATACAACTATTTCTAAATATTAGTGGCTATTCAAGGATATCCAGTGCAACAAAGAATTCAAAATCTGCTGCAAACACACCAACATTTAGGGTTTTTTTTTAGATGTGCACCTTCCTTTAAGCATGTATGAGCACTGGAACAGTAATTGTGGCAATGAAGAACCTTCTGATTGTATTAAAAATAAAGAGATGTAAAGACTTCTGGGAATAGTGATGTGAGGGACAAATTGACTCTTTAAGCTCCCCTCCCATCACTCTGATAGCAGTGGATGCTTTGTATTACTGCACCACAGGCAACTCAGTTTTGGGGACAGACCTCAGATGTTCCTGAAATATCTTATTTCAGATTTGCACTAGTCTAGAAACATTTCCATAGATAGGAAGATCTAAACTGGGAAAAGTGATGAGAATTATGTGTCCTCTTTATGTTGCTCCTATTGAACAAATGCTCTTGTGTCACCCAGAATAAAGACCACTAAAAAATAACATAATGTTGGCAATTATTATCTGGGTTTTGTGATCTTTTGGCTGTTTTTTTAAAATTGAGATTGAAGTCTCACTGTCACTTACTGAATCAACTGCAACACATTATCAGAATCTTCTAGATTTGTGTTTGGAACACTCATCTCAGACAATATAGATGCTGGACATTTTCTCACCAAGCCAAAAAAAAAAACCAAAAACCTAATTCAATTAGATTAATAATAAAATGTTGTATTGGCTAAAAGAATTTGTACAAAATGAAAATTATTTAGAGCACAGCTGACTTTTCTACTTATCTCTTTTAAACAGCTGAGTAATTTCTGTTCTACAGAAACTTCAGGAAGATAAAAAACCTGCCATTTCTGAGCAGATTCTTTAGCAGCTTTCCTTAATATTCAGTTGTAACTAGGAATGTCACATTTACACAAACATACTTTTCAAGTGCCTTTTAAGTAACACACTTATTTTTTAAAATTAATGATTATGTTCTGATTACTTTTCTTGTTTTGTTTTAATTACTGGAAAGACAAATTACATGAGGTTAAAAACTCAGAAATTGAAACCTCTTAGCCTTCTCTGACACCACTGCTTGTGTGCTGTAACCATCAGCACAGTTTCCACACAATTTTAGTTTCATTCCTGCAAGAACTTGTGGAAGAACAGACAAAACTGCAGAAATACTCAGTAAAACAGACTGAAATTCTGTGAAGGGTGACCTGAATGTCAGATGTAAACAATGTCTATACACTGAACAAGCATAAATTTGTTTTCAAATGTCTTTTGGATGTATTTGTTCTTACCAAAGCAAGCAATGTTTCCATCCAGTCCTATATATTTTAAATCATATTTGGCAGCTTCATTCTCTATGGGCTCATTTTCAGACTTGTCATCCATGGCAAATATTTCTTTTTGCCTGAATTCTGCGTTGTCATCGAAGTTTATCTTGGCATCAAAGCAAACGACTGGAGGAGAAAATAAAAAAACATCCAGGCATTGAGAGTTTAGTCTGCCAGAGCTTCTGGAATATTGCAGCTCCTCCAGCAGCAAGGGGTAGGCTGCTTTGGGAATTTAGAAATTACAGGAGCAGCTGAAGTTCTAGCATTGAGTCCAGCAGAAAAAGAACAGGATTTCCATAAATCCTCTACTGAGAAAAGCACAGCAAGATCTCCACAGCACACAGGAAAATCTTCTGTGCTTGCCACAAATAAAGTTCCTGTATGTCATTGTTAGAATCTGAAATGTTAGGAAGCCCCAGCACTTTGGGCCTTAGAATTAAACACAAGATTTGCCCTGAGACTTTGGAAAAAAATTTCTAAATTTAGGTGATAGAAGTGAGAATGTGGATTTATCGTTTAAAGTAAAAACACATTAAGAAGAAGAAAGTTTAGAGTTTTAGAGTTTAACATGCAGAAAAAATAGTAGTTACAAAAGGAAACAAGAAGTTTAGAATACAGTACTATAATTTTGTTTATCATAACATGATTAACTAAGAAAACTTACACTGCAACATGACTTCATAAAATGAAATATTTAAGGATTAGGTCAAAAATATAAATATCTTTGTTGACGGCATTTTATTAGTTAATAAGTTCTTAAAAGTAAGTAGAAGTCTTGTAGCCTTCTGAACTATACTGTAAAGATGTGAAATGAACTTACCCTTCCTACCTATATAAAAGATACGAAAAATAAATTACATAATTTAAAAAAGTTCAGAAGTCCTGTCTTGAATTCCATCAAAATTCCTCACATGTTATAAGGGTAGTTTATGTGATTTGGACAGCTGGGCTGCAGCAATGACACAGGAGAATTTACCTTCCATATTTTGAAAGAATAACATATGTAACAGGTAACACCAACCCAAAGCCATGTGTGGTAACATGTAGTCATTCAGAGTTGAGCAACACAAAATGATTTCCTTAGCCATATTTTGAATTTCTGATGTTATTAACTATACACACATTATTTCATTAAAGAGCTTAAAAAACCAGAAACCAAATATGTTAAATATGACCAAAATATCACCTTTAAATAAAGAAAATTAGGAAAGTAAATACAAATCTTTTCATCAATATCAACATCCACTATGGTTATAAAAACAAATCAAGAAGTTGCTAAATCTGACTACATTAAATAAAAGATACAAAGCATTGGCTAGCAGCTCCAATATTCACATAAACACAGCAGCAACAGAAATCCTGTAGAGTGTTATTTGCCTATTTTCTGACTCATTATTTCTATGGGTTTGCATAGGCAAATGCCTCATTAGATTAAAATGTTCTAAGTAAATGTAAGACTATATATTTAATATATTACTATGCAAGTAATTTCCCTTGTACTATGTTCAGATTATAATTACTGACTTAAGCATAATTGATTTCTCAAGGCAAACCAATCAAATTTAAGTGCCTTTAAATGCTGTGTCCACAAAAATCTAATAGTTTTTCTATCTGCTGGTGTTTTTTTATTCACATTGCCACTGGGACATGTCCATGGTACCTGTGCATGTGTTCATGAGCATTGCAATGACAATGAAAAGGACAATTTTAGTCTGGTAGAAATGTAACTCTGTTCAATATACAGTTTCTCAACTTAGGAAAAAATAGCTAAAGAAACAGCAAATAAAGCATTTACACAAGTAGGACAGTCTCAACTGTATATCTTGATTTGCATTGGGTTTTCTTGGTTTGGGTTTTTGATGTCGATTTAAAAAAAAATTAATATTTAACTAGTAACTGATAACAGATTAAATTAAAGCTATCAACTTTCACTTCAGTGACTGCAGTTTCAGAAAATTGTTCATGAGTGTGTATAAAAAAATTTCTTGGAAGAGTCCAGATCTTACCTGGTCAATCATCATGTGGGAATGTGCCAAAAAGTAGAAATATCTGCAGCTCCTAACATGCTTCTAAGGCACTAGATCTGCTTCAATTTTTTTTTTTTTTAAACAATGAAATAAGACAATTTTTCTTCTTCAAGCTTTCAGGTGCTTAAATTGCTAAACCCAGTCAAAGCTAGAGTACAACTGCAGTTTCAGACCTCTGTTTACCTTACACACAAACATCCTCCATGTCACTTGAATAGAAACTCATTTGTACAGAACATTCATCTTTAACAAAGGCCATGCTGTACAAAGTAGAAGCAAAATAATTTATTAATATTTATCAAACCGTTTTCACTATCAAAAGCACATTGTTAAATGTATAGATTATACAAATGGCTTTTTCTCCCAAACAAATATCAAAGAATGCTCCAACACTTATATTAATGAAGTACTTTTGTTGTTTTTGTTAGTGGTGTAGGATTTTTGTCATCTGCCAATTCAACAGTTTACACAGAGAGCAAACAAAACAAAAACAAACAACCAAAAAAAAAGGAAAGTTTCATGCTTCTGACCCATTAGTGCTAACAAATAATTTGCTAGGATATTAAACAAACAAATACATACAACCTGATGGAAATCCACACAAGTGATAAACACAAAACACAGCAAGAAGTAAATCCATCTTATCCATTACTTTGACAAGAATCATGGGCTTCATACAGAGACTTATATTTTATCATTAGGAAGAACTGCATTAAGCTACTCAAATGTTCTTCCATTTGTTTTATCTTTATTCTTCTTTAAAGACATTTCAGATGGAGAAACTGCTAGCAAAAAAGGAATAAGCACAGGAAGTCTCCTGTGCATTCCTGTGAGCAAGAAGACTTTCACAGCTTGAAACCCACTCTGTTTCTGCTCCTCAGCTTCCTGGATGCAAACCACATGGGGAAAAACCTTGGAGAAAACAGCACAAAATCTCCTACCATCCCTCAGATTAAGCCCTTCTCACTAAACATGCACAGCCATTCCAGGAGAGCTAACTTGGTAACTTATCCAAATCTTCATTTCCACAGAGCCTGTTGCTATAGGACATGTGAAAGCACGATGTGAGTCGCTGTTATTGCAAGGTGGAAAAGAGGAAGTTTATTTTCTGACTCCAGCATTTATACTTTTCCAAAGGTGACAGTGGATTGGAGGGTGAATGTGCCACCTCTCCAATGACATTGGACAAACTACTAGTACATCAAGTTTCTCTGCCTCTATGGAGGAATGCAAAACAATAGATTGTTTACAGAAAGTTGTGTGAGAAAGTCTCGACAAGAATGTAAACTCAAAAGGTTTTAGAAAATCCTAAGAATCAGGGCAACAAGAGCCACCTCGCAGAACTCCAGCAAGGATGGAAGGTGAGTCCCACCATGGCGCTTTCCGATCTTTAAGGGCCACATTTTATTTCCGCTCATTAATTTTTGTCCTTTCCCTCATGTGTCTCCTCTTGCACACCAGTTTCTCCTCTTGTAGCCACCAAATGAGCCTTCAGCACCTCAGTGAAATGGAACAATGAGGAGGTAACTGTGATTCCCCCTGGTCAGCCCTACCATATTTCAATATCCCACAGGCACTTTTAATTCCTCCCCTCTTCACCTTTGTCCAAGTTATTTGGACAAAAATGGCAAAAGGAAGGAAAGGTTTCAGCTGGAATACCAGCTGTTATAATGAGGTGAAAGCTAATTCAGCTCCTCAGTTTTACCCTACACCCCCTCAGCTCTGTAGTCATGGTGCAGGAAGATCAATGACCCTTTTTCTTCCCAAGTGTCTGCTGGAGCTGAAATTTTCCTGTGCTCTAGTAGACTGCAGAGTCATGCACTTCAAAATTGAAATTACCCATATGAATGCAAACATTAAAAAAAAAGTTTCTTTCCACACAATCTCAGTAATTCTATCAGCATTAACACACACATACAAACAAACAACAACAACAACAACAACAACAAAAAACCCACAAAACAAAATCAAGAAAACCCCAACTTTGTCCATGAGCAGAAGAGCAGAAAATGTTGCTGTCTCTCACCAAGCAGAACATGTAGAAGCCAATACTTCCAGTATTTGGATGAAACAACAAGATATTGAAATATAAAATCTGCCAAGGGAATATTTATGAATATTGTTTAAATTACATTACAAAATGAAATTAAGGCAAAGCTGCCGCTAGATCCTTCTATGCAATTTAATTTATAGTTTGCATAAATAAAGAATTATAATGCATGTTTCCTTCATTTTCTTACCTTGCCCTTCTGGAGTTTCACCAAAAGGATTGACTTCAACCTGGGTGGCATCAATTTTCAAGAAAAGATTATATAGCTTCTTAATTTGATCTGCTGCCTAAATGTGATCAAATGATTTACAATTACCACACAGAAAAATAAAAGTTCATGTTTTCAAGGCAAAGTTTGACCATTATCGATTATTTTTAAAGTATTACATTGCTCAGTAATTCTAGATAATTACTGCTTTTATTTCTGTTTTCTTAACCATAGTCATATAGTCTCTTACACTGTTGTAATGAAGCATTATGATACTGTGTGAGATGTAGTAAATGTGCATTTCAAGACTACACAAACTGGAGGTTTTCTATAAAATAGGCAGAGCAATCACTATGACAAGTTTAATTTGGGAAGTGACTGAAGGCACGAGCATAATGAAGTGTTCTCTGGTACACCAAGATCTGAGTTGCATTCACATTAATCAGTCTAAAGTCAGAAACCACAAAGTCATTTGTGCACTCTGGTAACTTCAGCAAAAAAATCTATTTCTCCTTCCTACATCAGTCTGAATTTTTTTTTTTAAGAACTTACATCTGAAGCATGCTTGTTTACTCATTCCAAGATACTCCTGCCTTTTCCCTTTTACTCCTCACCATCTATCTCCATGCCTGATTCCGTGGCTGAAAATATCACCACTGACTACTAATTTCCAAGTCTTTTGTTCTTTTAATATTTTTCCACTAATAGAACTACTTAAAAATGGCAACATGAACATGTATTTAAAAATCCCTTTGGTTCATTACACACTGTGAACCTATTAGCTGAAATAAGTTTGCAGATGAAGTGCACTAATAAAGAACCACTCATTTTTTTCCCTCTCATTACTGATCAGCTAACTGAAGTACACAACCCAAAAATACTTCTGACCTCTCCTAATAAGTGAAATGAATTAGAATAAAGAAGTATAAGTCAGCTTTCTCCTATAAGATCAGTCATGCAAAAGAAAACATTACAAGTGGAAAGACTCAACCCCAATCCCAATTTTGCCCAGAGAGGTTGTGGAGTCCTCATTCCTAGAAGTGTTCAAGGCTAGGCTGGATGGGGCTTTGAGTGACCTGACCTAGTGGAAGATCAGGGCAGGGTGCTTGAAACTGGATGTTCTTTAAGGTCCCATCCAACCTAAACTGCTCTGTGATTCTGTGATAAGATCCTTTAAAGAGTCATAGTTGGGAGGCAGCACAAATTCCTTAGGAAGCCTGCCCTCCTCAAGAGTTATCAGTTAAAGCATTCTCAGTGGGTTTGACTTTAAAAAAAACCCCATAAATTATAAATGTGCAGCAGCTTCCTTGGCACAAACCCTCAGGCTGCCAACCCACCCCAAAAGAGCACAGGAGGAGGCAGCCCCACCACGAGCCCCCCATTGACTCTGGGCCACCTGGAAAGCTGCTGTTGGCACAGTCCTCTGCTGGAACTGCACCAGAACACCAGAATCACTTCACTTTTATTAAGGGCTGCTCCATCTTTCAGCACCTCTCTGAATCAGGCAGCTTAATGTCAACGCTTCCCTTTCTCAGGGTCTGGAAGAACTGAGCCTCTTCAAGCAGAAAATCCCAGCCTAGAACTAAAGAATGTATAAGTAAATGCCAGGATTTGTCTGGATAAAAACTATGTCCCTGTGCTTCAGTAAATTCCTTTTAGTTGATTGCATGAGGGAAGAAATGCACTCCTGCAGCATTATTAAAATGTGTTGTTTAAAAGTCCATACATATTTGCTGTTAATTATTAAGTACCAGAACTCTTCAAGGGTTGAAAGGTTCTACATAATCATTCCTCCTCATTATATATACAGCTAAATCTTCAAATGTGTGTTAATCAACTTAATCATTATGCATTTGTTAATTGCATGTTAGGATAGAAAAGAATTACAATTGCTGAATTAAAAATAAAGGAGTTCTACAAAAATGAGTTTCATACTACAGAAAAAAAAAACAGGCCAGCTTAAATGAGCTCTCTTCTGTCCAAAATTATACACATGGGCAAATATATATATTCAAAATATATATGTACAGAAAAGAGATACTGAAAATACAACATGCTGGCAGCCTTTTGTTTTTGAATTGAAGAATAAAAATTTTTTTTAAAGTTTCAATCACAAAGCCAGATACACTTTTATTTCTTATCTCTTATCCTAAGAGCCAATTTTCAAAACCAGTTCTACCCATGCCATTCACAGAGCTTCAGTAGAATTCCAGTGAACACAAAGGAATCCCACATGGTGGAACAGCATGTTGCCATCAATTGCTTCAAAGAAAAGGAACTCTCACTTTAAAACTAGAAGGAGCTTATTCAAAGTGCTAAATCCTAATGACAATTACATAGTGCAATTTAGTATTTAGAATGTCAAAATGATCCCGATTTAATGGACACTTGGCCTTTCCAAGTGGCCTTTCCTCTTGGAAAACATTTAACACAGAGCTGGGCTAAAAAGTCAGGGAGTGGAGTCAAGTTACCTGCTGCTGCAAAGGTCCTTGGAATCCCAAATTTTTTGCCATCTGCAATGCCTGATGATCCTTTATGCCTTCAAAAATATCTATTTCCTCCTGCAACAGTAACATGTGTAAATATAACTAAATATTCCATCAGAATGGAGGTTTATAGCTTCAAAAGGAGAACACTTAGTGTACATGTGCAAATTAGTAATTAAAGCCTGGCTGTTTGCCAAGGCTCCCCGAGACTGAGGCCACAGCAGCTGCCTATAGGGGATGTTATAATTACCACACTGCCTATGAAACAGTCCTTCCAAAAAATACGTAATTCTTCAGGGTGGCACACTGACAAGACAATGTGACACCAGTTTTCACTTTTAATTACTGTACAGATGGCATTGACGAATATTTAGTCTGTAAATTTTTATGACATATTCTGGAATATTTTCAAGGCAATGAGTGTCACTGCCCAGTGACACTGTGAAGTTTATATGATTTTTAAGTGCACATTAAATATTTTTACAATTTTTTGAATAATTATACTTGATTGTATCAATTATTTTCTCAGCTGAATAGCTTGTCTACTCATTATCTTGCCACAGTAACTTAAAAAATACTTCAGTGTAGTCATCATTAAGAAAGTAATTACAACAGTTGCATTTCAGATGCAAAAGTCTTGCAGGTACAAAAAAATAATTAACAACTCTGCCAATTAGAGAAAACAGCCACAGAAACAATAAGTATATTGGCACCAGTCCACCTGTGAAAAAGCGGTGTACCTTCCTGAAAGTGAAACTCACTCATAAAACATTTCAGATATGAAGTTTAACATATCACATAACAGTCAGATTTAAGATCTTTTTCTAATTGAAAAATTCTAGTAAAATCGGATGTTAAATATGCTTCATTTACTAGATGATAGGTATGATCCTGTATTTGATGAAACACTATTTTTATGGTTCTTCCTGTCTCCTTTTTACATGGAAGAAGAAAAAATTGAAGGAGATAGGGGGAAAATATTATTTTGGATAACTGACAAGGAAAATTGTTATTGTAGAACATTTTTCCAATACCTTAAAGATAAGTTCTGGGCTAGTTACTGCAACTTCTTCTATGTCCACACCACCCTGTGGACTGCCAACCATGACGGGTCCATTGCAGGCTCTGTCCATCAGAATTGCAAAGTATGTTTCTCTGGAAATATCCAGTGCTTCTGCAACCATCACCTAAAAATGGATAGAGGCAAGGAAAGAAAGCATCAGTTGTTCTGACCAGTCCTGCTTTGCCTTAAAAAGGAGCAGTTTGATACTTGCTATCCTGAAAAGAAACATTGGTTTCACTGCTTTCACCAAACTACTAGAACCCTGTGACCTTTTTCCCAAGGAATGCTCTCTCCTTAAGTAAGAGCCTCCTCTAATGCTGCTCTTCTCACCAGGGCCTGCAGTGAGCAATGTAAGCCAGGAACACCTCAGTGCTGGGGTTTTTCCTGCTGCAGACCTCTATATTGCCTTTTTATCCCAATATTTTGGGATAATTCTTGATTATTAGGACAGTAATTCTTGTTCCCAGAAAGACTTGAGCCCCAAAGGACACAGACAGAAGGACTGGCACGTTGGTTTTTGGATGCATCTCACCAGCACTGCTGCTCCTCAGGCTTAATTTCTCTCCCTTATTCTGACCAAAGGCCACCCAACCCTTATAATCTCTGCACTGAATTCCTGTCCTGCCCAAGTATCTCCTAAAAAATGGGTTTGCAGGTAATTCTGCCATCCAGCTTTTTAGTTTCAATTTAGAGAGTCGAGCAGATGTGTGTCCTTCAAATACTGGCACAATCTAGAAACACAGATATGTGCTTTTCAATTTATTACTATAAGTTACAGAGCTGTTTTGTACCAGTATCTGACAGACACCACAGCACAAAACAGAAAGATGATTCAAATCCCACGTTTGGAATGTACAAGCACCACATTAAAAGTGTCAGAAATTGGCCCATATAAAGTCTTTGCTACAATTTTTCCCTCTTCCAAAACAAGACAAGGTCCTTTCCACTTTAGTATTACAATAGCTGTACCTTCCTCCTCACTTAAACTGTCTCTTTTTGCAGTAGTTTAACAGCAGCTATCAAAGCAAATTCAGAGACTGAGTAGTTTGACATTTGCAAAGGACTCACAAAATTGTTTTGTTATAAGAATAGTAAATTTTCTAAAGCATTCTTAATTTTTGGAAAAAATTCTGCACATGATCATTAATAATTGTTGCCTCTGATCATAACAGATGTCATAATCAAAGTTGCAAAGACTGTGGTTCTGCTCTGCACTGCAGTTTTGCTTTTCAATCTGAAAGTGAAGCAGCCACCTCTGTAATTTAACAAGCATTACATTCTTCCTTAGGAGAGCTACTATTTCCCATCTTTCAAGGGAAGTAGTAGAAATCAGGAATATCACTTCCAAAATATCAATATAATTAAGCAGGATTAAGTGGCAACATCTTTCTAACACAGTCTTTTTCTGAAGTGACATTTTTGAACAATGACTGCAGACAATGATCATCACTGAATATACCACAAGGAGAAATTCATTCTCTCATTCAGCAGATCCAAGAGGCATTTTTTACCTGCAGCCTTGAAACTCTGCCTACCTGGCACAAGGTGCTCCATCCTACGAATATTCCTGGGGTTTTCATAGTTCAAGGACTATAAACAAGAAAGATGCACTATACTTTCACCCAAGTCACATTTTTGACAGTCTATTCCAGAGTACATAAAGAAGGATGTAGGGACTTCCAGCCAGGCAGTAGGTATTAGAGAAGAGGGGGGAAAAATATAAGAAACAAGGAATAAAATAAAGCCATCAGTGCTCAGAATTGAAGGAAAGATGAAATTTCTTTAGGGTCTTTTTGACTTGGAAGGAATTTGCTTTATAGTAATTTTGTTTCCTTCTACTTTTACCTCACTTTATTCACACAACATAGGGGGATGTAAAGGAATAGTTCAAATAAGAGACTGCTCAAGAGGAAATTAAAGGAAGCAGGGTGAAGGAGAGAACCAGGAATGCAGAAAACTACTGTACTACTTAAAAGCATCTGCCTATTTTAGTCTACTACAGAGGGATCTAAAAGACAACTCCAGAGACATAGCTTGGCTACCTGACAAGATTTGTCAAATTAACAAGCAAGGGTAGGGAAAGCATCCTGAATTCGCTACTATTTTTACCTGCATCCATGTTTTCACCTTCTTCATCAATGTATCTGAAAAATGTGAGTCAGTTGCTTTAGACATAATTCAGATAAAACCAACTGGTCCTACTGGATCTGGTCAGGGCTGTTCAGACAGCTTCCCTAGAGATCAGGGTCAGGGCCAGACTTAGGATGGGAATACACTCAACAGGTTTTGAGGAATACATTTGCAGGCACAGCAGGTGGAACTAACATTATTAAATCAGGTATCTTTAACTGAGACTTCCAGCTGGAGTGATTGTCCTCACTATTGCTAATTAACAATGTCAACATCATCAGATACTTCTCTGTCTTAATTCACAAAACTACTTAGAGTTTACTTTGCAGTTGGCAACCTCAGAGCAAAAATTGACAGATTGTGAAATATCTCTAATTTCTCCCTACAAAATAACTTTCCTTCACCACCCTCCCCGTTTGATACAGAGCAAAGCCAGGGAAATTGGTGTTCCAGGCCTTTAAATATCATTTAAGTCTACCTATCACTCACATGACAGAACTAATGCAAACACACTGATGAACAGTTAAGAATAGTGAAATTGAATCTACAGACTGTTGACTCTTCTCACATTTCTGTTTTGCTTTTGATAAAGAATATGACATATTATCTGTTTACCATATCATATTTATATTTAAAATGTCCTGGGGAAAAATCAGTTTTCATTAAAACTTCTTGACAACTTCAAGCTTTCTTTTTCTGTAACAAATTGTTACCTAAAAGTTTAAGTCACACATCGAATGTCATGAGGGTAACTGTAACAGCTTTTCTTAAACAGAATCAAATATGCAAAATGTTCATTCTTTTATTGCTTGGAGAGAAAAAAACATAGGTAGTGATTTCTCAGGTTGTCATGATAAGAGAAGTCTGTCATCACAGATAGCCAGGCTCTCCAAATTCCAAATGCCATGAGAGGATTTTATGTAAACTCACAAAACAGGTTCCAAGTTATGAGGGAACTGAAGAGAATGCTATTAATTTGAGAAGCACCAATCTGAACAGGCACAAGCACACTTTAAATTCTATAGCAGGTGCACAAGCTGAGAAAGAAAGCTGAAACTATAATTTTCTGTTTCATAATTATTCTAATTGTAGAAAATTTCTACCTTTTATACCTTCCTTACAAATAGATGGAAGGTGACTTCCACTCCCTGACTTGACATTAGCTCATTGATTGCCTCACAGAAAGTGACATAATAAATACTTTCCTTCTGAAGAATGCTTATTACTTTTTTTTTAAATAGGAGTATTTTAAACCACTCAAATTTTCCAGAACACTGAAAAGTTTAAAAAGCACAAATCCTTTTTTTTTTCTTCCTAAAATGCAATCTTCCTTAAGTACATGTAGAACACAAACTCTCCCATACATGCAGAGAGAAAGCATGTGCCTTGAAATAGAAAAAAAAATGCCAGTGATTTGTTCTCACTTTCCCCATTGCCCTTAGCAAGCCCAGAGATTCTGCCTGGCATTTTCAGTGCATTAAATTCCCACTGCATTAAATGATATCTCATACTTAGCTAAATTTATACATTTAATAATATCACTGTAGTTTGCCCCTTGATTAAAATGTCAGTATTTGATTTTTTTTCAGTCCTGACACCACAAGCCTGAGTGCCTCAGCTCCTCTAACTACCTTTAAAATTCCAACGTGAGTTAACTTTGTAAATGAGAAATTCTTTAAAAACAGCCATAATTCTGCTGGGAAATAGTTTTTTGATGAAGTAGTGCATAATTTTAAACATGCTTCCTTCACTTTCTAATAAGCATAACATTGGGCAAACTGCTACAAAATGAATTAATTTAAGGAGGGTATATGCTCTCACCATTAATTACTAAGAATCAAGAACTTAATATCAAAAAATATAAAACATACTAATTAAAAGCCAACATACTTTTAAAAGCCAACTCTGTAATCAGGATGAAAGTTTATGATTTCCTATAATTTTGCAAATTATCAGTTTCTCCCAGTGAAAAGCATCACGGCGGTTTATCATGGATCAGCATTAAAATATCAGTTTCCCTGTAACTCTATAGCAAAGGAAAAATACCCAGCCAGTTTCGAGGCTGTGCACAATCCTGTACCACCAAAATAAATATCTGAAGTTCATTAGTGCAAACTTCACCTTAAACTTCACCTCTTCCCCAGCTGCTTAGTCCTGCCCACTGTTCATTCACACAAACAACATGTGGAAGGGGAGAAAGGAGCCACAAGTTAAATATTCTATGGCTATATGGCACAAAAGTCATCCTAATATGAATCCACGTCAAAAAAACCCCAACACCCATACTCTTCTTTCACTTCTATAAATTTCAAAGAAAATTAGAAGTTTCTGTTTCAGAACTGAATCTGTCTAAGATGAACAGGCTTGCACTCTGACAAAAAAGTAGAATTTCTGTATGGATGTATTCGAGGCAGGCCAACTAGGGCAAAAGAATAAAAACAAAGAACTTATGAAGGAAAGCTGCTTTTACAATACTAATTTTCCCAAGCAGAGTGCTTCAGAAAATGGAATATTATGCTTAATATGGAAAAGGTATATCCTGTCTTATATCCTTAGTATTATCAGGATCTCTGACAGACATGCCTTAATGGTAACACTGAGTCTCCTATTTTAATATATAGTATTTCCTCTTAAGAACAGCTCTGAGGAGTGATGGTAATCTGCTCTCCTTGCTCCCCAAGAGAAGAACTGCCTGAACACCTTCCTCCACCCTCATTAGACAGGATCTTTCCAGACAGGTGTTCCTTCCCCTTCTATGCTAATACACCAAGCTGTTCACAGGATATTAAATGTGAACTGCAGCTCCTTCAGCTGATGCCAAATTATTTCCTGGCATCACAAAGAGTGTGGCTCTTGACTACTTACCTGTATGAGGATTCTTGCTCAGTAAAACAAAGAAAGAGATAAAAGCAGATACAGCAGATAGGCAATTGCCAGGATTTCCTGACTCGCAGAATTTTACTAAATTGAAGGAGAATCTTGCTGAATCTTTGCTTCTTTCATTTGTTCACAGAGCAAATAATTGATGCTGAAATAAATCTTGATGCCTTGCAGAAAGCACCATCATTGGAAAATGAACTCCCATGTTCATCTGGTACCTCAACCACTACCATGAACACGTATTTTAGGCTGTATCTGCCACAAGTAGAAAGAATCTTCTGTTGAGACACTTTTTTTCAATTGAGAAAAAAATCTCATGCAAACCTTTCAATACTTAAAGGGGGCATACAATAAAGATGGGGACAAACTTTTCAATAGGCCTGTTGCAATAAGTCAAGGTGGTTCTAAACTAAAGAAGACAGATTTTAATTACATATAAGAAAGAATTTTTTTTACAATGAGGGTGGTGAGGCACTGGCACACCTTGGCCAGAGCAGTGGTGGATGCCCCATCCCTGGAAAGATTCAAGGCCAGGTTGGATGGAGCTCTGAACAGCCTGGTGTGGTTGAAGATGCCCCTGCTCATTGCAGGGGGTTGGACTGAAGGAATTTTAAAGACTCCTTTCAACTCAAAGCATTCTGTGATTCATCTGTCACTCTGTTAAGACTTGTCCAAACCTGAGGGTGACTGAAGTACAGATAATATTATTACTAGAGGGAACCATTCTGTAAGCAGAATGTCAATAAGCATGTACAGCTAATGCTAGAGTGCAGTTGTATCACTATTTAGTACGTGTTTGATGGAAGAAAAGCCTATGACAAAGGATTCCTTTCAATATATATTGAGGAATCAATTTATTTTTTCATCGGCTGGTATGCCAAAATTGATGAACAAAATATATACACAAACTGAAGAAGTAACATTTTCTTTTTTTTTTTTTAATCAATTTGATGTACTCAATCGGGAATTGGAGAAGGATTGAAAAAAAATCTATGTTGTACATCCCAGCTTATTAATGCAAAATTGCAGCTGAACATTGTTTTCAACTTTCAAGAAGGCAAATTCTTACCTTTTTAACTGTCACACCATCCTTTGGAGTTTGCTTGGTTGACAGATTGTACCCAATCATCTGTTTAGCAAGCTGTTCAACAGTCTTAGGGCTACAAACAAGAGAAAAATGTTAGTTTACTGAAAAATACTAAAAGAAACAGTCCATAGCTATTGTAAACAGCCTAAATATTACACAAGGAACAATTTATTTCTAGTTTTTTCAATCAGAAGTACTTACTCTTTAGTTAGATGAACTCCTCCTTTCAATCCACTACTGAAAATACCTTTCCCTCTTCCTCCAGCTAGAATCTGTGCCTTCAGAACAATTTCCTTTGCCTCTGTAAAAGAAAAACACATTGCAATTCTGTGGTTTGTCAGTTATTGAGCTTGTTAGTATGAGATCAAAAAGCATTTCCAGATTGGACTCTTAAACCAACAAGAAGTTGTTTATAACTAGTGAGCAATAAAACAAGAGTAAAGTCATCACTTCCATAAAGCAACCTTGTCAAAAAAGAATTGCTCAAGGAAGTTAAGGGACACACAGCTTACCAGATGGATAAATAAGGCATTGTGAAGATCAGAACCATGGTCTGCACAACAAACCACACAACCAGCCCAGCTCTGTGGCTCACACACTGCCACGGTTTTTAAACATAAATCAAATCATATTTTGTCTTGAATGCACAACAAGAGAATGCTCATCAAGGGAAATAAATTCCATTCCTTGCTCTGAACACGTGGAAGGAAATGCATGGATGTGGTTCTTAAAGAAGAAATCCCAATGTCCAAAGGGCAGGTGAGTGAAATTAAGGCAAGGGCAGGAGCTGTGAAATGAAAACATTTCACCTGCCTGTGAGGCATCACCTGGATCTTTGGCAATTTGAGTTTATCAGTCTCAGTAACACCAAAGGGCAGCAAGACAGTGACAAAAGCAATTGCACCATGTCCCACATTCTAAACAAAAGCAATCCTGACATCCTTGCAGAGAGAGGGAAAAGGGAAAGAAAACAACCAACCCAACCAAACCAAACAATCACTGATCATCTCTGTAGCTCTGGATCACAGCAAATTCCTGAACCATTAACCCCTCCCAGGTGCCTTTAAAATGTTTATTAACACCAACTATTGCTACTTTGCACATTTATCATAATAGTGCTGGCTGCTTTGCAAAGTCTGAGATCCTAATATTAACATATCACTAAGTGTGCCTAGAAAAAGTTCATTGTTACCCTCTCTTGCAGTCTGGAAATCTCGGATTTCAGTATTGTTTAAATTAGGTCACACCTTGGACACTAATATTTTATCTAAGCATAAAGAAAACGTGAGAATTTGATGTTAAATTGACAATTTTACAGTTTAATTGGCACAGAGGGCACAGATACTTTCAGTCAAACACACACACAGGCTTTCTAGGCTGTTAAAACATTTTACAGATTATTAAATGTAAGTGTCAAGATGCAGCAATTTTTGGTGCAGGCAAGCTCTGACACAGCATCATTTCAAAGTGCCTATATAATAAATACCAGCAACTAGAAAAAAAAGTTAAACCTTAGAATAGGATAAATATTATGAAACAAGCATTCTATTTAACACAGCAGTAGTAGTAGTAGTTACTATTACTATTTATATTATTATTAATAATTATGTTTAACACAGATAGTGTACTAAGAAATGCTTAATTTCTAAGGTTTTTGAGACTAAAATCTCTCCACATGCTTATCCATTCAGTAACATTTGACATATATCACTCTGAACTTTAAAAGAAGTCTCCTTGAAAATATTTCATGCATTGCAATATATTCATGTTCTGGGCTCTCTATTACTCATGCCACTGCAGGGCAGATAACAAGGAAATTTAAATGCAACAAAAATTTTTATCTCAAATGTTTCCTAAGCACACAAATTAAGATGAATTAAAACTATAAATCACTTTTCAACCTGCACAAGCAAACTCTAAAAATCACAGTAGCTACTGTGGCAAAGAATTTAATATGGTATTGTTAATAGATGCTGTAAGCATTTAATTAAATCAATTTTAGCTTCCAAACATCCTGACAATGTGAGCTTTGATTGTCAGTGATGGGTGGTATCAGTTCTGGGAGTGATCATCACCCTCATTCCCAACCACCACGTTCCATGAGCACCAATTATCTCCACTGGGCTCCAAGAAATGAAGTTAGAGAAAGGAATTAATGTGTACATTTTGATAATCCACCAGAGGACTATCAAGGCAATGGAGTAACTTCAGAAAAACAACTATCAAACCCATAAACAAACAGACATGAAAGTGAGCACAGCCACGTGCAGATTAGACCTGAAGAACTAATCAGTGCAGCAGGTTCTTCATGCCCTGCAGGAAACCAACAGGAAGCAATTTAATTCCATCATTATTTGCCCAAACTCTTTAAAATGAAATAAACCACCCAGATCTCATTTTACAGTAACTAGGCTTGATCATGCAGTACTTACCATGTTGATTCACTACTTAATGTCACCATCTTATTTAAAGAGTTGATTTCTAGAAATGCTCACACAAAGTTTTGTTTGTTCCTGCCTGAATTCCCAAATTATGTTAAGAAAGACTATACCGAAACAAAAATGTGGGATTAGCTAGAATATTTGAAGTAATTCACCTTCACCTGCAGGTTTACGATAAAAAAAAATAGAAGAGGTACCTAAAGTCAGTATTAAACTCATTCAAACCAGAAAGGTGTAACTAATTTCTATTAATACCCTTCCAAACTGTTCTAGTAACACAGGAAAAAAAATGTTTAAGCAGAATAATGCACATAAACACACATAAAGGACTTGAAGAAAACCTATCACAAACAACATGCCTTTACACCACCATAAAGTACAGTACAACCTTTTCAACAATATTAAGGCTTCAACCAACTTCTGTGTATGGCCATTGACTGACCAGCCTTGTGTAAACTAAACCACAAAAACTCCAAAGAAAACCAAATAACAAACCAGCCTGCTTCCTAAGTGTACATATGTGGATTTTTAGTCACAGATTTTTTTTTTTTTATCATTAGAAACAATATAAAAACCCGACAGCTTTGAAGTGTCACTAATTTAGCAACAAATAGCTGCAAACTGCTCCATGCAGATTAATGACGCATTGCTGGCAACAGCATGTGTTCTTCACTAATTATAACCTGAATACATTAATATCTCAGACTCTCAAATTTGCCTTTTTTACATTAATCTGTGGAAAAGGAGAGAGGTGCAGGTGTGGTGTTAGAGATGGGTTTAAGGGCTGGACCTGGCAGGATTGGGTTAAATGGCTGGACTTGGTGATCTTAACATCATTTCCAAGCAAAGTGATTCCATGATTTCTGAAGAATCCAGCTGATCCCTAAGCCAAATGCCAATAAATAAGCAAGATCTTGACTCCTCAGAATACTCAGAATTCAACATTTCAGAGCTGGGTCTGGCTCTGTGTATCTAAAAAACTTTAACCACAGGGAAAAAAAGCCTTAAGTACTTATTTTTCTGTAATAAATTCAGATGTTTCAGCGGGGCAGAATAGAACACTGAGGGACAAAGAGCCTCTACATGGCATCCAACAAAACCTCTCCTTCCCTCAGCCAGCACTGTGAATACAAACAGCAGTGATACTCCTTGCAATTGGAATAAGCTCAGTGCTGTAATGAAAGCCTATTTAAAATCAATAAAATCAGTCCTGCTTTTGGGAGCTATGATTACTCTGGTCCACTGGTACTGCTTGCAGCAAAAATGAACAGCTTGTTCTCAGCCCACTGCTGTGTATATTTAACTACTGAATTCTTGATCATGAAACAATATACTGAGAAGCAGAGTTCTGCTGGTTATATGCTATGCTAATTTATTACCTGTGAACAACTTTCCATTATTATTGATACGACTGTGTGGCTGCAAATTAGGCATGTTAACAATTACATTAAAATGTGCTGTAGCTTATCAAAAATAAGCTGCTGTAAAGAACACAAGATGTATGGCTGCATGGGAACAGGTCTCACACGCTCCCCTGTACATGAACAAAAGGCTTTCTACCAGAGTGAACTCAGGACTACTTTGACAAGACCTCCCACACTACAGAATTAGAGCTTGGGACAAAGGGAGGAGGTCTCACATGAATTCCTAATCAAATTTCTGTCTCACCATGAGATTTCAGTGGTCTGGCTTTTCTATGTGCAGGGGCTCTGTATAAATTAATTACTGCCTGCGCCTCCTTTAAAAATGCAGAACCCATTCCACCATTACATCAGTGTATTTTTACCCCAGTGAAAAGCAGCTGAGCACAGAAGGGGTCACTGCAAACCCCTGACTCCAATGGAAGCACTGCAGCAGCAGCAAAGTGTCCCTGGAGCGTGCCCTGACCTCTCTGGGAATGAGCTTAGCACACTTTGCAGGGCAGGTGAGAGCAGCCCAAGGTCACGGCAGCTGCACAATGCAGAGTCAGGAGAATCTTGAGTTCTGCAGCATTCTACTAACAAGCTACAACATGGCTAACTATCTTCCTATACAAGGTCTTTTAAGGCTAAACTATCCAATTAAGAAATGACACCTAAATTATTTGCACTTTTAACCCAGTAACTAATCCCTTTAAGCCCGCAATGCAGACTTTTCTGTCCAATTACAAAATACTACCCAAACCCATGAAAAAGGTGAAGAACAACCAGCCACCAGCCTAAAACCTCCCACATATATTGCTATATTCTAAAACCTTATATTCTAAGTTTTCCACCCTGTGATACTACACACTTCTAATCAAACCATAATCCCAGTGCTATCAATCAAGTTTGGAAGACTCCACAGCTTCAGGGCAGATATAGCATTTTCTTGTGGGTCTGTGCACTTCAGCAGAGAAATTTTAAAATTCTCAGCATCCAGGATGCCAACATGGACGTGCAAATCCAGGTTTTACAGAAGGCATGTCTCCTCACTGACCAAACTCTGAGTGTATCAGCACACAGGAGCAGCTGGGATGCCAGGATGCACAGGAGGAGCCCAGCCCACTGCAGCCAGGCAGAGTCACTGGTTTCAAGAGATTTGCTGGTTACCTTTCTCTAGGTAAAATAATTCAGTTGTGCCTGATGAACAGAACTTGTGGAGTGCTTCCTCCTCCCCAGGAATCTGCAACCAGCTCCAAACTCTCCAGCTCTACAAAGAGGCAGAGGGCAACCTAAAGATGTATTTATTTACCTGGCAAAACTGCTCTGAGGGACACAAATCACTGCTCTGTTTGGACATGTGCAACTTCAAGCTTTGCTTTCACCATCCAGACTTTAATCCACATATCTTTCATGGTTGTCTGGAATATTACTCCATGAAGGACTGGTTGGGAATCTCACTGGATGACCGATTCCACCTCCCAAGTATTTCTGCTTAACATTGTTTTCCTAAAGACAGAACTAAATTCAGTGCTTCCTTTCCCAAAGCAACTGGTTTTTCCCCACTCTGCTTTAAAGTTTTGCTTTCATAACATGAGATTTGAGGAAAACAAGGCAGACATTACAGATATTTTCTGACAGCAATTATTCTTTATTTTGGATAACACAAGAACTATAAAGATACCAACAAACCCCAGAACACCTACATGCCATTCCTACGTTTTTCCTCACCAATGTTGATGCAAACCCACAAATGCTCAGATGCCCTGTAAGGGTTCTAAATAACCTCTCCCAAATTGCATCTCTGCAGCTCAGAGCCTTTCTTCCAAAACCAAGGGTTCCCCTTACAAACTTTAAAAGGGTCCATTTGGATTGGTTTTGTGTTTTACTATTCACATCTAGCTGATCCAGCAGTAGGGAAATCTACTTTTTGGGGTCTCATCTATCCTGTTTTATTACTGTTGTTTCTTTCTTGTTTTAATGGTAACCCTACCACCTGAGTTTCCAACTTCCCTTTGGGCAGGACTGGCTATAATTAATTTTCTAAATTTCAGCCACTCTCTTACACTGCTCAGGTGATTATTACCTTTTAGTGACATCCAGGCCAGAGACATTCTGTAGATTACTCCAGCAAGGAAAAAAGGCAGAATAACAGTAATGAGAAAGAAAATAGCAAACATAATACAATAATAGAAAAATTGTAGGCAAGTTTAGTTTCCACATTGAACACTGGATATTAAAGTTGATATAACAACTTTTCACATTTGCGTCCCTTTACACCAACTTGGTCTGAAATCTGAGGCAGCTTTTCCCAAGTATTGCTGTCATTCCCACTGCTGCCCATCTTCTGAGAGCTGCAGGGCTGCAGCATCCAAGGCAACTCCCAGGCTCTGCCAAGTGAGCAGATTGAGATGAAAAAGAAGCTGTCCACAAGGTACCTCCCACATTTACAAAACTGTTGTTGTGCTTAAAGGCCTTTTGAATTAAGATAAACAATTATTCCCCCCCCCCTTTAATTTTAATTTAAACTCTCTTCCCCTGTTATTTTCATCCTTCTGCTCCGTAACACCAAAAAGAATTATGTTCTTACAAGCCTACTTTCTACAACCTTTGGTTTGCAAACTAGTTTAGAATTAAAGTTAAATAAATCATCCTTTTTATAATTCCATACTTTTGAATATATTGTATATTTATTGCTAGATTATAAGCCTCATTAAAATCTATAATGATAAATTAGTCAGTCTCTTGATTCTGTCACTACTATTATTAATTGCTCTCATAGCCATTACTACACACTTCACCAGTGATAAAAATTTTAAGGCTAGATAAAATCAGCTAAGCTAAAGCTCACTCTCAATATTGCAGTCTTAAACCTTCTCAGAGTAAAAGTAATCAAGCATTCACACATCCTACATGGAAGTTAAACCTGATAAATTACTTATACAGCAAATGGAGCCTCACTAGATCCAGCAGCATGGAATAATGCATAGAAAAATATGCACATTAAGGCAGGGATCCAAAATAAACAGTTCTCATATTGAAACTGTTCCTTGTATGTGCTCGATTCAAACTCCATGGGATATCTTACTTCTGATATTTTTCAGCCTTTAACAGCTTCTTTTTTCAACCTAACTTCTCATTATTTTTTACATAAATTTCCCGTGCAATAGACAAAGGGCTTAGAAAAATGGCTATTTTCACATTTGCTTACAAACTTGAGAGCAGACGTGGTTTGAAACTCAATCAGGAAAGGAACAAGTTTGTTCTTTTGGGGAAGAGCACTGAAGTTCACTGACAAGAGAGAAAAAGCTCCTTCTGCCAGCTCTAAAGCAACATCCATTCTATGGGCAAAACACAGAAAGGTAATTTCTGTAACCTGCAGTCACCCTGGCATCCTGCAGCATATAAATAGTAAATACTGAACAAAAATAGAAAAATCCATGCAAAGGGATCCGGGGTTCTTTCATCATTATACCCAACAGGTCCATTCTTGCTACTTTTAGACTTCAAAATATCCTTTATATGATGCCCAAGCCAATATTATTTTTCTCCTCTTCATATTATTTCATTTTAAGAGGCTGCAAAAGCAAACAAAGAAAACTTTTCTTTCTGTATTAGTCACAATCCCTGTGATCTGACAATACCACCATGGAAGCTTCTCAGGATACTCTGTTAAGCACTGAGAAACCAGAGGATGAAAAATCACCTGCTTTAGTAGACCTGCTTTCTTTGTAAATACATGAATAAATCACAGGACTTGATTTCTAAAATTGTCATTCAAAAATTTGTCAGTTTTAACAGATTCTTATCAAGACATTTCTCTCTATCCTTCCCATTTCCCTAAATTACAAAAAAAATACAAAAAAAAATACAAAAAAAAAAATTACCTTTTAAAGCTTACAAGGATTTGAAGTTTTCCTTGACAAAATAACATGCAAACCTTTCCCTCCCCACCACCCCCAGTAAAATATATTTTAAAGTTAGCAGACTCAAGCAGATCAACTGTGCCCTAAATTCTTGACTGAATACCATAACACAATTTGTTTTAATACAGTTCAGGGAACAGGCTCTATGCAATCTGTAGTGTTGAAGTCAAGCAGCCATTAGGAACAAGCACTGTTCTCACCCCTTGCTGCAACAATACACACACCTGCTTTCCTGGAACATGTTCAAAATTTCATTCTTTCTGATTATATGTAAGGCAAAAAAAGACACAAAGCCTTCTCTGACTGATTCTAATTCTTTTATCCATTATTGAACTGCAGAGATGATTTTGAAAAAATTTACGTAGTATAGAATACATAAAAACCAAGGCACATATATTAGCTTTTTTTCACAATTCACTTTCAGTCATAAAGGAGTTGTTGTAGTTAGAGATTGTCTCAAAAACTGAGCATGAAATAAAAAACCTAAGCAAGACACCAGGGAGTTCACATGGTAAAAAAGCAATTTAATATGAATTGTTAATAGGAATTATAGAATCACAAATGGTTTGGCTTGGAAAGGACCTTAAAGCCCATCTTGTTCCACCCGTGCCATGGCAGGGACACCTTCCAGCATCCCAGGGTGCTCCAAGCTCCATCCAACCTGGGCTTGGACACTGCCAGGGATGGGGCAGCCACTTGTTCCAGTGCATCACCTCCCTGATGGTAAGGGATTCTTTCCTGATACAAAATCTAAACTTTCTCTCTTTCATATCTGAAAATATGCAGAGAGTAAAGACAACTGCAATGTTACCACCACTACCTAATAAGTGTTAACAAATCCATACTGTGACAGGTGAACCCTGCTCAAGTAGAGACTTGACACAGTCTTTCCACACAGCCCTGCTATGCCCAGCAGGATCCTTAAAAATAAGCATTAAAATGGAAGGCAAAGTTTTAAGAAATATAGAGGACATCACACAATGGAGGCTGGGCAACCAACAGCCTCCGTAAGTGTGAGGAGCAGACCACAGGCTCAAAGGGAGAAATCTCAGTGGGCATCAACTTTAGACCCAGTTTCTGCAAGGATGCCAATACTAGGCCAGGACTAAATTCCTTCAAAGGATTTCATCATCTTTTGCTGCCTTGTAAAAGCTGGGACAAAGTGACCTGACAGGTGCTCATGTGCATGCACTGCTCCACTTCAAGGCACCTCACTTTACTCACCACCACAGTGGTCATTTCTCCTCTTTAACAATTTACAGATGCCTTCATAACAGGTAGTTATCTGCTTAATTCTAAGCACACGCTGATGCCAGCTTGGCATTTGGGTGCCTGCATAAATATTTCCCTCAGTGAAGCTTTGACACTTTTCATGAAGAACTTCTTAATGAAGCTCCAAACCTAAATCTCTTCTACAGTTTGCATTTTTACCCAAAGCAATGAAAATACTGAACAGCTCTCAGCTGAAAATTTACATTTTTAGCAAAATTAACATTTCTCTCCCAGAGACAGTTCTTGTTATACAATTCTACTGTAGCTCTTAGCCTTGTGTCCCTCAGCTTTTGTTTCATTGTGTAGGGCTGTGTTAGATACCATACATTTTGCTGTTTAGACCATAAATAAATCAATCCACATCCAAAACCAGAAACATGCAAAAGGATAGCAAATCTGGCAGTACTTTGATCTGAGCCAAGCCCAGTAGGATTGAAATGTTCTCCAGTAGCCTGACTCATTATCCAACTCATTCAGTGGAATTAAGTACAAAGTTTTGAATATATTGCTGAAATAATTTATTGAGCCTCTGAAGAGAATCATGCTAGACTGGTCATTATCTGGGAAACATCTGGATGGGAAAATGATCACATTGAAGAATTTATGTCTGCCTCAGTAGTGCTAAAGACAGAAAGTTGAAAAATATTACTTTGGAGCTGTTCTTCTACATATGCCCTTAACTCCTTGCCTTCATTTAGAAGCAAGACACTGATTTGCCACCCCCTGCCAAAACTAACCCAAAATACCTGACTTTCCCCTCCTCACAACCAATGTCCACCACCAGCACCTTCCCAGCCTTCTTCACTACTTACAGACAGAAATCACATACTTAAAAGAGGCAATTTTTAAGACCCCAGTATTGACCACTGAGATGTAGCCTCATTTACTGAAGTGTTTTCTATTTGAAGAAGAAAATGAGACCCCACAATGAAAATAAACACTATCTCAATTTAAAGAGAGACTTTTTTTCCAGCACAGCTTCTAACAGACACCTGATACCAGGTGTAAAAGCCAGAGATGCTGGGCAGAGGGATTTCACAAATGTGACATTCAGGTTCTTCTTCAGATAAAAGTGGGATTAAAATGATGAACAGGTATGGCTCTGGCCATCTGGAGTAGCAATGAATTTTACCCAGAGTGAAAAGAAAATCCAGGAAGAAGGAACAGAGTCAGTTCTAATGTTTCCTTCTTGTCAAGTGCAGGTTAACTAAGTGGAGACTCTGGGCAAAAGCTCATTCATTTCCAGAGCTCCAGATCTAGAAAACAGAATTATCCAAGTATGAACCACATCAAGAAAACTCACCACATAAAGGTTTAAAGAATGCAGGAGACAATGAAATAAAAAATTAATTGAGAGGTATCTATTTAAAACATAGAAACACTGCAACCAGAACAGCCACCATATTTACTCCTGAAGATATTTTGCTGCACAGTTTGCTTAAAAACCTTCTAGGGATTCCTGTTGTTAGATTTCATGGTATCTAGCTTTTAATTGGATTGAAAAAAATCCTACTACATTAAGCAGTATTAAAAGAAATATTTTAGTCCTCTGGTAATTTGTAAATATTAATTGCTGTAGAGAGATGAAGTTCCAGTTATGGTAAGCACCTGTGTTTATAACTTAATGTCATTTAAGACCAGTAATCACTGAGCCCAGGTAATAAGGGATGCATTATCATCCTCCTCCTGTTTTTGTTTACTCATCACATATGTGAAATGGAAGCAATTGCCAAAATAATCTAATGCTGGGAAAAGGTTAAGAGTAGACCTATTAAAAGAATCTTTAAAATCTAATTCAATATTTCAGACTTAATTACTCCAAAAAAGGCCATCTCACTGATCAATGATACACTGGTAAATTTAGATTCAATGCTGAAAACTGTTTAGAACATAATTTCAAATCTGTATTGCCTGAACAAAGTTCTTTTTACAGCTTTATGAAATTACCCAACCTATACAATTCCTTCTCACACATACAGCCAAGACATTCAACATAAACCCATCCAGAACACATCCCTAACAGTGCATCCCTGACAATATTAATCAGCCCTCAAGAAAAATAAAATTTATTTTGGTTATTTTTTCTAGATTTCTTTTTTGTTCTGTGATTTATTTTTTTTTTTAGTATCACATCATCTGCAGACACTTTTCAAAAATGCTGAAGAAAAGCAATTCAGGGAATGTACCAGATAAGAAGGAGAAAAAAAGCTATGTGCTTTTCATAGCTTGGTAATTTTTATAGATGTTCATCTTGTGATGTATTTTTTCCCATACCATTGTATTAAGAGCCTTCAATTTTGGATGTTTGGTGCAAGCAAGATAATGCAAACTTTACAGTTTAAACTCTCAAAACTTGCTGCCTATTAGGACAGGTTAAGAGAGAAAAGAAATTAGGTTTAATGTGTTCCCATTATTTATTGAATGTTAAGCCATAAAAAAATGTGCAGAACTTTGAACAACTTAGTTGGGTGGACCAGACAAGTTTCTACTTGAAAGATGAAAATAAAAACTGAGACGAGATTTTTATCCTGAGGTAAGCCTTTAATTCATAAACAACCCAGAAGAAAATATTAATTATTTTGAACACATAGTAAAGCAACTGTGAAAATACATGTTATATCCTTGATTTTCACCAGTAGCTTGTTAGCTGAGCCATCCATGACCATGCCCAGTACCAACATATGCAGATCCTTGGCTCAGCCTCTCTCTGCCACTTCATTTTCTCAGTGGTTTTATAAGGATTTGCTTTTTATTATATGCAGCTACAACATGATCTGTATGAGGACACTGGACAAGCTGTTAGCTCCATTAACTTAATAATAGATTTCTGAGTGTGATTTCCTATTAATTTCATTTTCCTCATTCCATGAGAAGCCAAAATTACAGACAGCCATATGGTACTTCATAAACAACAATTAAAAGTTATTTTCTAATTTTTAGGCACTAAAAAAAGCCCATAAAATTACATATGGTTGGAATGATATAAAGGAAATTATGTTTTGGAATGTCTGCATATGTCCAGAATGCTCCAAACACTTCCTCAGCCTTTTTCCCATTCACACACTTCTGGTCCATGCCAGCCACTGGATGTTACAATTAATCACAGTGCATGCCTCAAAGATGACAATTAAGATTTTTCTTCTAGAAGTGGAACTCCACAACAACAGCTTGTATGAACTGTGTAGCACAACTTGTGCTGTGATTCTGATACTCTTCACCTTTACTCACTCCATGAATTTGCCAACAGGATGGCTCCTGCCCAGCCAGAAGTACCTGGAAGAGCTCTGCCAGTCAGAGAAATGAAATCCATGGGTTGGAGACTGGACTGGGAGCCTGTCAGCTCATTACAGGCTCCCAGTAATGTAAATTATCTTGCCATTTACAGGGAGTAAGAATTCCCAGTACCTAACACAGAAGCTAAAAACCAGCCTACTTCAAATCATCACAAGCTGCTCCTCTAAATGACTCCAGAACAGCCACCTCCTTCTTCCCTGCCCTTTGTTATATCTTGTGTATGTGCTGATTGGAGAACAATTTGGTTTGAGAGTCCCACCTGAGTACCTGAAGTTACATAAACTCTTAAAGTGTCTTACAGTAAAATGGAAATAAAAAACTACCTGCATCATGGGAATGGTCTTTTTACTAAAACATCTGTAATGGGAGAAATTTCCTTCAAAGCACCTGGGATAACTCTGGGATAAATGCTTTTACTGCTGTCCACTACTGGAAGTCAGCCTAATGAGCAGTTTTTGACACACACACACACACATATATATATATATATATAGTATATTTGTTCCTACATATGAACAATTTCTTTTAATTCACACACATATTAGTTAGTGCAATCTACTTCAGAGGCGAGTCAATTCAGACAATCCTCTGCTTCCATTTTCTTTCCTTGGTATTTCACACTGGCATTCCCTTTAGATTTTCTAGAACCTGCAGCACAGCCTACACAACTCAAGCCAAGCTAGAACATGACACACAGTGGCAGAAAAGTTTTGGTGGTACCCTGGTGCACAGCAGGTCTCCACAGATGTTCCCTCAGCAGAAGGGAGCATCCAACTCTTTGCCAGGATCCAGCACCTCAAAGATAATCACATTCATTTGTGTATTTTGCCTTCCAGAATTACTTAGAAAAGTTCTGAACTAAAATACCACTTTTTTTTTTGCCAGAGAAGACAGATACAGTCTGAAAGAAGAAAACAATTTCCTAAGTAACCATGGTTAAGTGCACATTGTCCTTCATTAACAGGGAATAGATGTAAGTATTTCCTGAAGATCTCTTTTTAAGTGGCCTGTAACTAATTATCTGATTATGTTTCATATTTCAAGCTGTAGCTATCCAATAAAACCATGGGAAAGTGTCCATCATACAAGGTAATTTTAAGATTTGAATTTATGAACCAATTCACCCTGGGATATACAGGATATACATCTTTGCACCATTTCTCCAAGAGTTATGCTGTAATTAGTTATCTGGCTGGGGACAGAGGGAAGAGTATTTAAATTCAATGATGCTGCCTTACAGGGCAAAGCCAGGATCAGAAACATTCTTTTTGGTTGCTAGTGCAGTCCCAAGTGAAAAAGAGTAAGAAAATACCAGTGGTTGAGTTTTAACAATTCCACAGCAAAAATAAAAAATGGTTCTTCCTTAAAAAACTCAAATGTTAATTAATAGAAGGTTAAAGTGACATTATAAACCTTATTGATGTTTTAACTTTTAACAAATACTGAAGACCAGCATTTTGCCTTCACAGAACAGTGCTAGTGAAGTTGTCCATCTTGGTGTAGAGTCATTTATCCCAGAGAGACAAGGGTATTGCAGTAATTATCAACCAGACTCATAGTTTTCTTATTTTTCCCCCTAAGACAGATCAGCACATGTCCTAAACAGACCTACATGAATCTAAACCATTCCTTATTTCCTTCTTGTGCACTTCTTTAAAACAACCAATTTTTGTTTCTTTGTGTGTACAAATTCCTTTGTTTTACAAGGAAAGGCTTTTTCAAATTCATCACAAAAGTAGCTGTTGCGATATTAATAGATTTTTCTTCAAAGTAAATCAGATTTAAAGCCTCTGGACTAGAGTTTTAAAGCCAAGTATTCTGGATATATGAGAAATGAAATCTGATAATGCACGTAATAATTTTCTTTTGCTTTATTACCACTGATCTGAAACTGAACATCTACAATCACATCTTCTCTTTCAATTAACTAACACTGAAGTGATTTTCTGACATACCTCAGTTGGTTTCTGCAGAACCAAGTCTGAATTTGTTAAAGGAATTTTGAAGCAGCAGCAACTGAGAGTAGGTCCTACTCACCTGCAGCCTGTAGAAAGGTTGAAATAGGAACAATTTCCTGTATTTTCAGCACAGGAAACATTAGGAGGCATTTAAGCAAAACCCCAGCACATTACAGAACAATGGCCTGAATAAAATGAAATTCTCCACCCTCCAGGGCAGCCTGTGAGGAACTCCCAGGGCCAAGCCAGAAGACAAAACAAGGCAGAAAGGTCCCCCAGCACTGTCACTGTGCCTGTAACCCAAAAAACAGAACTGTAGGGGGACAGGGACCTGGCAGCACGAGAGGAACATCAGGAATGTTGGTGTGAAATCCAGGAATTTCCCCCAGGACTGGGCTGTCCCACAGCTGTGTCCAGAGCAGCTCTGGAGGGAAGCTCCAGCCAGCAGTGCAGGAGAGACATTGATGGAGAGAACAAGACATCCAAGGAAGGTTCTGACCTTGGCCACCCCGCTCAGAGCCCCATGTGCTCCATGCAATAAGTTTTTCAAAAAGCTCTCGGCTGCCCCAGACCAGTGAAAGAAGAAGCAGGACAACAAATAAAAGTGAAAATGAAGAGTGCATTGCTTTCAGCAGAGAGCTACAGCCAGCCTCTGCTCTCCTGTCTAAGAAGTGAAGTGATAAAGCACCACAATGACACTTCATGGCACTGCAGACTGAGCAGGTGGAGCTGCCAGTTTGCTGTTGACATCTCCCAGGAACTCTCTTGTTACACAATTAATTATTGAATAGACAAAGAAAGAAAAATTTTGCAAATGAGCACAGTTACAAAATCAGGCACATTTCATTACTATCATAATAATTTTCCTGCATGGCTTCTTACCAGTCACCTAATACAGAGCAGTTTGTCCTCACTAATTAAAATTTAACTCCACAATAAATAAGCTGCAAGCAGTTTGAAGTGCCTCAAAAACTACACACATCAAAAACACAGACCTATTTTTATTGATTATGAAATATTGACATCAGCCTTACAAAGCTATTAGACAGACACACAAATTTAAGGCCTTAAATCAATGGATTTGCTTTCAGAACTTTCTTTGGGCACACCTGATGAGAATGGGGAGGTCTTGGAGCTAATCAGTGCTCGAGGAAAAAAAATCATAGGCCTAAATTTTTTAAATCACTGGTCATTTGTGCCAATCATCTGGAGGCACTGTCTAAAGGTTCTGCTTTTCAAGTGCAGAGTGCTTTTCCTTGCAAACACTCCCAAAAGTCCCAGAGCTGCCAGCTACAGTTGCTGCTTTTGAAACTTGGGACTATCTGTATTTGAAATAAGCATTCTGTACGTAGTTATCTGCATCCCTACCATGCCAAGACATGCCAAACACCGAGTCCCAAATGTAAATGCATTCTGCCTGCATGGGTAAAGACCCAACACACTGATGCACAAGACACAGACAAAAATATTTTCCTGCAAAGGGTGTGCCTTGAGTCATATGCACCTGTTTATTTTGTACTTATAATATCTGTTGAATTAACATTTAATATGGTTAAAAAATTGTCACCCGCACAATAATTCTCTCAAAGAAGTGAAAATACATTAAAATCAAATACTTTTTATAACTATTTCAACTTTTTAAATTTATGCAAAAGATAATTAATACACTTCATAAAAGCTATTCAAGCTGTTTTTCAGTTTGTGTGTTTTAAAGAGTTTTCACACTCCTCCTTTCTGTTTTTCCTGCTGACACTTTAATCTCCTCTTGTAAATATGAGCTTATAACAATAAATCATGTTTTATTTATTAAAGATATAAACAGGAATCAATACAAAGCAGGAAAACCAATCTCCATAAAGTTTCCCTCTCCACTGACTGAAATTAGTTTTCATATGAAGATTTAAATATGCATCCAGTTGGCATTTAAGCAAGATTGAAGATATTTTCTCTCTTGCATTACATAACATGCTAAAAAAAAAAAAAGAAAAAAGTACTGGCTTTGGCCAGTTCTAGTGAAGTTAAATCAATGACAATTCTTTAAAACCTAAGTATTCTGCAATGAGGAACCTGACACATCTGAGAACTGTTGCCTAAATTAGCACCAAAGAACTCCACAAATTGTAATGTAAAGCAGGGGTTTTTTACTTTTATATTCAGGTCACTTTTAGTCACAGCTCTGTTGGTTTGGAGATACAAAAAAAACCCACCCTTGATTCTTCTGTAAATATATTCTGCTTGGAAAAATGCCTGTATGAAGCACACCAGGGAACAGGAGTGCAAGCAGCCCACATCACCTTGCCCTTTGTTTGGATTGTCAGTTTTTCCTTTTGATCTTTCTTTGCAGTTGAGGAACCAAAAATTGATTTTCCCAGCTGAACTAAGGTAGAAAAAGGACAATGTTTTATTTAAGATCCTTCATGCCTGCACATAAGCCTATTTCTTTCTTTATATACAAAAGAAACTGTCTTTTTGTTCTTGTAGAAAAATATTTCCAAGTGGGGAACGGTCTCAGTGCACTGACTTTGGATTCATAACAAAAAAGGGGGGGAAGGTGTTTAAAAAACCAAATACTGGCCTCCTGCAGAGAAGCCCACACATCTCAGGAACCTTCCAGGGGTACAGAAGATGAGCTGCAGGGAAGCAGGTCACACTTGTTAGGTGTCTGCAGAAACCTAGGCCGCGAGCAATTTTACACTTGTAACATTTCTTTATTTCTAAAACCTTGTTTACAGGCAAAGAGAAAGCACAATTTACATATTTAGACACATAGAAAGCCAAGAATACATTGTAAATATACCCATGAGTTCAACAGTGTAGTTGCTATTTTTTTTTAATTCCAGATTTACTTGTTACAGAACAGGAATAAATGCTTATATGCAGGGGAAAAACATCTATAATAATGCAGTTTAAATTGTTACACAACTATTTTCTAATTGCTACCTCTTTTACTGGTGTTATGCTCATCCTTCCACTGCATGTCTGGGTCCAAAGGTGGACATTTTCATTCTGGTCCAGGGCTGTTCTTCCTTGGAGTTCTTTGTTGGGAGGAATACTTGTTCTGATGGCTCTTTCTTCTTCACTCTTTTAAAATGGGCTCTTTCTTTCCACTGGTCCATGCTCCCCGGAGTTTATTGTATACAGTGAGTAGTAGGGACATCAGATACCAGAGACACATTTTAACCCACTGTTAGCCCAAAATTATGGAATTTACTAATTAATTTGTTGGATTGTTGTCACAACTTGTATTACAGAATAATGTATTGATATTGGCAGAAAGCACCATTCCCTAACACCAGGTATTACTGGTACTCCTGGACCACAAAATTCCTGAGTTATTTGCACAAATTCTTATTAAGTCCTTGAAGAAATCTGAGCTTACAAACTGCTGGCCTGCTCTTGAGCCTCACAGGAAAGCTGAGGACACACAAATGTGTGCCACTGAGTAGCACAAGAACCTCCTGTCAGTTCCAGGTTTCCCAGTGCTTCCCTTGACTACTCCAGTCTTTTTAATCTCGTTTTTCCTGTGCACTTGCACACAGCTTTGCCCAAGTGTTTCATTAGAATCAATTCAGCACCTGACTTGTCACACAGGGCAGTTCAGAGCAGTTTTCTGGATAGCACAGTAAATTCTGTGTAATTATGACCCAATGGACTGCAGTGAGGCCAACCACTGCTAAGCTGAAACCCCAGGAATGCAATTTGTAATTCTCCTTAAGACGTATGATCAGCTTTTAGAGCTTGGAAAGAGCAGGGAGGGTACATAAGACAACCAAATTCTAGTATCCAACAGGGCACTCTGCAGTTAGTTGTTGCCCTGCTTAATTAGAAGCCTCCCTGCCTTTCTTTCCCAGTCCTTCGAGGGAATACAAACATTCTACCCCCCCAGTTCTGACAGCCTGGCATTTGTCTCTCAAGCTTCAATCACCACCTCAGCAGCAAAGATATAACTACATACATTAAACTTCAAGTTTTACAGGTTTCATAACATTAAATTAGCCTAGAAAAATGAATATAAAAGCAAGAGAGAGCTTTTGGTTTGGCAATCAGCATTTGCAGGAAAGGATGTATCTCAAAGTGATGTGGAACCACCAGAGCTGTTTCATTTAGGCTTCCTGCAAGTGGAGCTCTGTGGGGATTTTGAAGGCAGATATTATGCTTGGAAATTGAACTCTACATATTTTAATGAAATTGCACAGTCTAAACACCACAATGAGTGAGCAGTCATATCAAACAGTGGAATCTGGAGCCTTCCCAATTACTCACATATAAACGGAACTTTTCTGGGTTAAAATGGAGAATTGGAATAAACACCGCCTTTGTTTGCAAAGGAAGAGAATGTGCAGCTGATTTCAGTGCCTTGAACCTGTGTTGAACCTATCAAGGGACTGACACAACAGGTGAGTGAGTATATCTCAAATGGCCACACTCTGCATGCACTGTGCTGTTCAGCACCTCCTCAGCTTCAGACAAGAAGGACCACAGATCTCATTTGTGCCAAACTTGTCAGCACATCTGTCCACCACATCTGTACACCAGTTCTACAACCCTGAGTGTGGGGGTTCAGCCAGTCTGCCATTGAAATGACAAGTATGTGACCTAGGCACCATCCCAATGGCCCCTCCTATGAATCCTCAAAAACAGATGCTCCGTGTCATCCGTGAAGCACTGATTAATATTTCATTAACTCAAGGTCAGCAAGCTGCTCTGCCACGTCAGAAAGCCCACTTCTCAGCTTCTGCAGAGTCATGGAATCGTGTCTGCCTGGCTTACAAATCAGATGAGGTAACAGCTGAAAATAAACCTCCTCCTCTCTGTGCTGCTGAAAACAGCTCCAGATTTCATTGAAATGTCAGATATACAACAGGCCAATCTTTCTTTAAAGGCAGCACTTTTGCATGATGTTTCGTTCATGCTTCTGCCATTTCTTACATTCCAACCTTCTCACTTCACAATCAGGTTCAGAACTGGTGTCTAAGGCAGTAAAAATCACATTTGTATAAATTATGGTCACAGTTTACTCTCAGAAAGCCTCCTGCAGTACAACGTACTTAATAGTATGCAAAAGAAGAAGGCTCCAAATAGCTGAAACAACTCATAGAGACAAAAGAACATATAATTAACATTGCCCTACCTGCTGTTAACTGCACTAATTGCATCCTTTCTGCACAACTGACATTGAGACCTCTTCAGTGATATGCAACTGAACCTTGGCCCTTAAAAGTCTCCCTCTAGTATTTAATTTGACTGGTTTATTTTGTTTCTTCAGCAGCAGAAAGACTTCTGAAGGAATGCTTACTCCAGTCTGTGGAAGTCCAGACCTCTCACTATTTACAGGACACTAAACATCAGAAACTGAGTGTAAAAACCAGCCATAAATCAGAACCCATAAATCAAAATTGTGAAAAGAATCATGAAGCTGCATAAGCTCAACAACACAGGAGTCTCGTCTTGTAAACCAACAACATAAAATATGAAAATACATTAATTTTTTTCATCTTAAAATTGTAAAATAACTTTTCCATACAAACATCTTTAAGCACCTAACTTGGCTTCTTATGGATCAAAAAAACAACTGAATAAATACTATTTATATATGCATATATATGTATATTCCTTCAAATAGGAATGTCACTCAGAACATAAAATAAGCAAGTTATTAATAGTATACATGAATCATCATATTTAAATGGCAGATTACTTTATGGCATGAGACATAAGCATGTATTTAATGGGGGGGGAAGATTTCATAAGAATAGTTTTTCCTAAGATAGTCATATTTGCAGTACTCAGCTTCAAGTCTCTCATTCCACTTTTCTTCCAAAATATCCAAGCAAAAGGCCAGATTTGGAAAGGCCAGTAGGAAAATCAAGCACACTGAACACCTAATGAGCTAAACCCAAAACCTGGGTACAAGATTTATCTGTGGGAACAAGAACAAGAGGGGTTTTGGTTGTGCAGGCATGGCATCAGGACTGTTATGAATAATCTTCAGTGGGGACAAAGCACAACACACCAAGATCAGGAAAGCCACTGCTAAACTGTACAGGTGAATAACTGGAGGAATTGAGGGGTCAAAGACTTGGCAGGAGGAGAGGGAAGTGCAGAGCAGCAGTGGTGAATCTTCCCAGTGACTTTATATTGTTAACTGTTCATACAGCAAACTCTTCTTGGTTGCCTTTGTCTTCTCTTTCTCTAAAACCCCCAGGGCTGCTCTTAAGTATTTAGAACAATAAATAAATTTAAGATTTATAGCCTGAAGTTTAGCCATATTCATCTTACTCAGGTGTGCAGTCCAACTAAGCCCAGGGGAGGTGCAAGAAAAATGTTCCCCTTCATAATGATGCACTAAACAAAAGCTGACTTTAACTGTAGGACCAGGGAAAGTATGCCACACAGAGGTAAAATTGTCAACTTCAGATTTTTCTTAATAAAACAAGAAATACTTAATATAAGAGCATGGCTAACTTCTGGAACTGCCCTGAACATGATTCTGACTAAATGGTTTTTTGTGGTGACATTCTCAAGTGTTAGAGCATCATTTAAAATATACTGTGATGCAGAGAGTAAGATAATATCTCCCAGCTGAATCCAGCAGGGTTACAAAGACATATTTTGTATTCATAAATGTGTTGAAATATTTTACTTTTCTTGAACTGCAAATATTTGAAGAAATGTAGATAAACTTATTTTAAATTCACAGCACTTTCTCAAATATGAAGTAGCAGATTAACAAAATGTCAGAACATCCTTAGCTTCAAAAACTGCTCTACCATTTTAGGTAGAGATTATCTACCAAAAAAATAATAATCACAGCCTCTTATGATCTTACTTCTCAACTGCTGATACATTCAACTTGTAAATTACTCCCATCTTTGAAGATAAAACAAGCTCTTGCAAGTCATCCTAACCTTTGCAAAATACCAGTTAATATTACCTCATTGACTGGAAGGAGGAAATAGGGGATGGGAATCATGGTATGGAGGCTGGACGCCGGGTGTTCTCTGAGCTTCACAAGAGCAGAAAAGTCAGTTGTGAGACATTCCTGGCTTGGTTCCAAACTATGTGCTTTCACAGCAAATGTACAAGCTAATATCCTCACTTGTCAATCCAGCCCATCCTAAACCACCACTTGGTGCATAAAGACAAAAAGTGTAATAAATTTAACAGAAACAATTGACATTTTTTTTTCCCAAAAAGCAATTTTCCCAAATAAATTATATATAGCAAGCAGATAACCAAGAATAGTCTCTTCCTGCTGTACCCTGTGTCACTTGGGGGACAACTACAGGAGATCAGGGAAATCATGACAATATCAATTATAAACTATCCTATCTTAGGACTGCAATCATTCCCTCTTAGATTTTATTCAACATGATTCTGCTACTAGTCCTTCTACTGAAAAGCTTAAATGAAAAACAGGCATAAGCATCAATTTTGTATTTGAGACCCCCTATGCATGGGATTATCCACTGGGACTGATCACACAGAAGATGCAACACCACACAGCACAGAGTAACAAACAAGGAAAAGAAGAAAGACAGCCAGAGAAGACTGAAACTTGCTTTCAGTAATCAGGCCCTGAACATTAAGAAGCTGATGGGCATCTAGAGAGTGCAGAAGGAGTGATTTCTCTCCTTTACACAGCTGCTAGTACTACAGAGAAAACATTTTTGTTTAGTATTTTGTACCTTTTACACAAAGTGTGTCTAATGGTTCTGATTTTATGCATAAAAAAATGAAAATTTCATGCAGCTGCTTCTCAATTACGCATCTGGTTATTGTTCTGCAGCTGCAAAACTACCTTGAAGAACCATAAAATATGGTGTGACAAGAGTGGAATAAATACCAGCAGTCATCTTGTACCCTCCTTGTAAAACTTTGCATTTTTTTACCACCTGATAAAATTCCTGAATCAAGAACTATAACTTCTGTTGTCTCCTTTTATGAACAAAAAGCCAGTAGTGTACTTAACACAACTGAAATTTCCAAAAGCCCACACTCTGTGGCACACATTATGTTTTGAATTCAGTACCCCATTTCTAGAATATTTTTGACTTTGTGTTTTACTTTCAAGCAGCTATTTTGGTAATTTGATCAGAAATCCAACACAGAGAACAATAAGTCAGCTCAACATTAGTGTCAAACATCTGAAATGAGATTTTGATTTGTTGGCCCCCAAGCCATTACTCATATTACTATAAATCTATTGAATATGAAGACATTTGGTGACAAAGTTGGTTATAAAATATCCAACTAGTGTAAGCAGTCTCAAGCTTGCATTTACTGACTCACACTCAGCATGTAATTCTCTAACAAAGGGAATAGATAAGAAAAACAAAACCATTCTTTTTTCATAACAGTGCATTTCAAAATAACTATTTCTGTAATTCCTCTGGAGGCAGAGGGTCCTGCGAAGTATTTTCATTTCTAAAACATTAAAAAAACCACAATTTTTAAGTTAACTTGAAACAAAAAAGGTTCAACTCTAAACAAAACAATACCCAGTGGTGAGCTTTGACAAAATCTATTATTAACTTTCTTTGGAAAATAATAAAACTCCCAGTTAGAGAAGCTGGAAGTTTCTCTATCTGTTTTTTTCTGGCACACGGGATGCAACACATGTGGCTATAGTAAAATGCAGGGAACCCCGGATGAGGGAAGAAATGATGGTGTCTGGCTCCAGATCAGAAGCCTGAAGGACAGCTTTATTAAAACTATACTGTACTATATTAATATACTATTTAAAGAGATACTATACTATTCTACATACTTACTTCTTACTTACCTGTCGATTAACTAACAAACTCGTGACTCTGTGCTGAGAGTCTAAGCCACAGCTGGATCCCATTGGTCACTGACCCCAAACAACTTCACCAGAATCCAACCCAGCCATCACTGCAGGTGAACAATCTCCACACCACATTCCACATGGGCAAAACAAAGGAGCAGATATAAAGATTGTTTTCTCTTCTCTCTGTGCTTCTCCTGAGAGACAGAATGATGTCTCTCTGTGCAGAGAATGTGAATGTCACATGTAGCCATTACCAACAAATGCATGTGTGGTTCCACAGCTGCCTGGTTCCCAGAGAAAAGACAGAAGTGCCAAGGCTTTATATGGAAAAACACTGGTGGAATGAGACAAGCAGGAAAGCAAAGGCAGAAAGCCTCACAGGGTGTACCAAGGATGTTGCACTGCTTAAACTCTGCTGCACATAAAAGTTCTGCATTCTCTGCCCCCTCTGTGAAGCAGTTTGTCAGCATGAGACACAAAGGGAGGAGGGAAGCAAAGGGAGGGAGCACAAGATGGATTACAAGATTCAAACCCAACCAAGCCACACACACAGAGGAGAAAACAGCACAACTTGAAGGTTCCTATCCAAGGGGAAGGTCCTGTAGCACCAACATTCACTGAGTGTGAAACCCTCAAATGAAATATTAATTCCACCTTGACTGTGCCTTGTGCAGTTCCACTTCCAAGACAGATTAAGCTAAAGCCCCAAAAAGCAATGTGTGAGGAAATGAAGAATGTCCATGAAAATAACTATCATGCAGAGGTGCTTTACTCCTGGTTTGTTCTGTAGCTGTATCACAGCAAATTCCCCAGGACCTTCTACCAAACTCCCTAGCACAGCACATTAGGTGAACAAATCACTGTAACACCTTTCTCAGCTCCTCTGATTTTCCAGGACTGATCTTTTTCATCCAGTAGATGAGGTAAATTAATTGGGTCACTGACACATTAATTACCAAGCCTCCTACAAAGGATTACTTTAACTGCAGCAAACAACATGTTGCCTTCATAATTTTTACTCTACTTCATTGTTTTAATCATTTTCAGACACAAGTGAGAATCTTAAAGTTATTTGCACAACTCTGACATAAATCATTGCAACATATACAAACGTAGGAAAAAAACTATTATTTGTATTATTTGACAATATTTAAATATCATTTAAATGATGGTTAGCAATCAGTATTTGCTTTTTGATCATACACAGAAACATTACCTTCTATGATTGCCAAGTCAAGCAAATGTGGGTCTGAGCAAAGCACTTCAACAAGCAAAAAACCATTATGCACTCAAATGGCTTTTAGCAGTACACAACTGCTAAACATGTGCTCCAACTATGCTAAATAGGGTAACAACTGACTGTTTAGCACAAAAAAAAAAGAAAAAAAAGAGCATTTTCTCAATCAGAAGTCATAAGGTAGGAGAAGGGCTGAGAAGAAAAGAGCAAATGAGCACAGGGAAGAGAAGGCTCTGAGAAATAACAAGGAACTGATTAAGGGACAAAAAGAGAGTAAAACCACAGATATTGACAAATTTTGTGGAGCTTTGAATTTATACATTCAAAGGATGCCTATGAAGACTGCAAATAATGGAGTATTTAGTATTTTCTATCATTGAGAAGTGGCTGGAAAATGCAGATTTACTCTAATTTTAGATTTTATCCCTCTGACAAGGCAAAATCCATTCAGTAGAAGAAAGAAATACTTAAGCTCAGTAACACAGAACGTGGTCCAAGGCAGCTCATCCACCACCAGTTTTCTATTAAATTTAAAAAATTGTTTTCTAAATACTTACCCATCTGAGTTATAATATGATCCGATAACTTACATATAATAACTTACAGCATTATTTTGCCTGAAAAGAACAGTTTCAGAAGCTATAATTTAAGTCTAAGGAACTTTAATAAAAGCTGTCAGAGAAAATAAGAGGACTTGTGGGAGAGCCGTTCCTTACCAGCAAGCAAAGTTCTGTGTACAGTTCCCTGGAATGCTATTGCAGCAACACATGATTTTTCAACATATGCATAAAAGGATAACCTGAGTGGTTTTAAATAATAGTTAGTTATAACCACGAAGTACATGAGGGTTTTTGAGAAATAACTCATTATGCACAGGTGAAAAATTATTACTTCACAGTGAAGCATTGAATGGAAAGAGATATGGAAATCATAGAAATGCTGAAAGAAGCAATTCTGCAACCTATCCTGATGGACAGAAACAGAGAGGAAATTAAATCACCTAAGCAACCACATGATGACAGTAAAAAAGATCAGCTAAGTAGCCAAGTTTTTCAAATAAAATTTTATATAGAGGGCCACTCTGTACAGGATACTCACAGAAAAGCTCTTGCTGGTATAACAAAAAAGGACCTGAATTCACATTTCAAATATCCTTAGAAACATCAGGTTCAAGGATGTTTTTAATTTTCCCAGCATAAAAGCTTAAATGAAATCCAGACTACATTATCGCCAACAAATTCTTCATGATCTACACAAAAAGGACACTACCAGCCTAAAGGTCAATTTTTGATCCCTTCTAAACGTAAATTGCTTTCAAGTGGTTTCCAGAACTAGTACTAAAGAGGTGAATTTTCAGATAAGGGATCTAAAACAGCATCTAAAAATGCAGCCTTCCCTTTAAATTAAAAAGCCATGGGAAGAAAAAAACTTCAGGAGCTGAGATAGGAAGGAGACTGGTGCTCACATGACCAAGAACACTTTCAATATTCTAAAAAATGGTGAAGAATAGGTGACAGGTAAATGACCTCATGAAAAGATGCTTCAATAAACCTTTTCTGTTCTTTATAAAATACATGTTTACCTCTCCAGCCTGATAGAAAAAGCACACCTTCAGTCCAAAGCCGAATTTTATGAGTTCCCTCATGCATAAGCAATAGAAATAGGACATGCAGAGACTATATTTTGTTTTATTATTTTTTTTAAGAAGAGTGAATAAAAACCTTGCACTCAATTGAACTGCATTTATTTGTCATAGAGTGTGAACAGTGCACCTGACTGATTCCTAAATGCAATGAAACACTCTAAGTGGCACGAGGCAGCATCCTATTGCTTTTGTTAAAATTCAGAAAAAGAAACACATGCCAAGTTCCCAGCATTGATTTAGGACTGTCAGCAGTGCCAGCACCTCTGCTGATGCACAGAGCCAAATGACAGTGCCCAGCAGCCCCCTCCAGATTAATGCCAGCCCCTCTCAGCTCTGCCCACCTCCTAGCTGGAAATGATGGGTCCCTTAACAGCTTCTCCATCAGGCAGAGTACAAAGAGCAGAACACGAGACTCAAGGGCTTCTGCTGGAGGAGCCCAGGGCAAACCATGCCCTGAAATGATGCACAGTGCACAGATTTTCCTTTCACAAATGATGCACAGGATTACTTCCTTAGGTATTGATGCTGTAGTACAAGGAAAAGAAACAGCAAGTAAGGAAATGCCTTCTCTGGCTAAACAAGCCCTAAATTAAGTGAGAATTAGATCAGAAGACTTGTGAGTTAATTCAAGAACAGCCACCTGAGCTTATATTTCAGACAAAAACTTGGCTCTTGAGCATTTTTTTTTTCTATTAAATAGTTGCACTGGAATTGTAAGAATTTGTTTACAAATTAAGTTTCTTCAGAGAGCAGATCAAGCAACACCATACTGTGCAGCAAAACGGGACATCTTTCTTTTCTCTCTTGAAAACCAAGAATTTTAACAAACCAGAAAACTATTGTGACTGAATTTCTCGGCACTCTATATATATATTGCCTTCTCTACAAAGGTTACACTGGGAAATTGCTTAGCACATAGAAGGCAATGAATTCCTTGGGGCTTAATTCTGTATTCTTTATTGTGTACAACTTCTTTTGAAGTCAATATTAATGATGTCATATTAATTTTTCTTACATCTGCCATTCTTATCTTAGAAGGGGAAAAAAACCCCAACACTTTAGTTCCATTAAAAATTCCTTGCAGACTGTCTTTTGTGCAGTTGGTAAGTTTTGAAAGCATCTAAGAAAAATTAACATTCAGTGTATATATTAATAAAAATAGAGAGAAACAGAGGAAATGAACAAAGTGTAACAAAACTGCTGATACTGGATAAAGGCAAACCCTTTCAAGAAGACATGCTTTAACACCTTCCTGACAAGTGAAGACAGCAGCAAAAAATCATCTCATCTCTTTCCATTGCATCAACAGGAAATCCAACAATAGCAGAACTGGTGAGCACAGGCCCTGCAGCAGTAAAGACAGCTCTGCCAAGCACAAAACAGTTGGTGAAATTGTGAAATTAAATTGTGAATTGCATACTTTATGCAGACTTCCATGACAGAAATTCCTATCCCCTTACCTGTACCCCTTTATCACACACACAGACTCATATGAGTGATGTAATGCTTTAAGATTATAAAGGAAAATTATTGTTTCTCCTGTAGTCCTGAGGGCTATAGAAAGAATTTCTTTTCAGAAGAAAAATACTGAAACTTTGACTTTCAAGTTTTGAGAACTTTATCCTGTTTTAAAATATGTTGACAAGCACCTTTTCTTGTTTGAAGAAGCCAAAGTGAAGGACAGCTGCAATGTGGCATGCAGCACCTAAAACATGAGATTTTTGAGCAGGACTTGGCAGGAGAGGTTGGCCTCTCCCCATATTTTACTGCAGAATGCTTGTCTAGCAACACCATCCCCAAACTGCCTTCGCTGGTTATTTTATTTTGTAATATTTCATGCCTCCTGTATGCTGAAGTTTCCTGTTTTCCCATATATTTTTACTTTGTGTGGTTGCATATTCAGTTGCAAATTGTGCAGATAACCCTGAGTTACAGAGCCAATATTAATCTGAGGGCTCACAAAGAACATAAATCTGGAAAAATCTTGGAACAACAATGACCACAGCAGTAAAAGTGATGTTCTTGATTCTTAGTTTTCAAAGTGCATGTTAGAAGTACAAGGACAGCACAGCACCAGAATGATAACAAGGATGTTGTTAATTATTAAGTGGATCAATGGAGTGTCAGTCATTCCAACATGAAATAGATTCCACACTATAAACCACAATTCCTTCATGCTCAGTAGTACACCATGGCTGAAAACAACTACACCAGATGAAGAAAGGTATCACTAACTTCCACTTTCTGAAGTGCTAGCAAGACCACACAATTAAAATAAAATTTACCTGATAAAGCTGCATGAGCAAACATTTTTTGGTTCTGGATTTTACTTTTGGTTATTTAAACACAGTTTGTTTGTTGGATTTTAATAGATGGATATTTCTGTGATTTGAAAAGCAAGCAAGCTACAGAGGTTATTTAAAATAAACTTAGCATCATAAAACAGAGGAGGTTCACTGCTTTAATGGAGTAATTTATATCTCCAAGTAGGCATAGACATCAAGAACAGCAATAGTTATTGGACAGGCCAATCCATTTATGAGTTCAATCACGAAGAGGAGAGTTTAAGTGCTGTAAGACTGATGATAAACCTGCCACAGCTTCAGTTAGCATTCCTTGATTTTCTCAGATATCAGATATGAGGAAACACTCCAATTTCTTCTGCTTTGCTTTATGTCCGACTGTGCCATTTTGTACTGCTAAATGACCATAATACTTGCATTTAATTTTTTGTTTTAGGTATATTTTCAAATATACTGATTGTCATAAGAAGGTTTTGATCACTGAAAAATACATCACCTTAATGAAGTTCTAGAGATTGAACAAGCCATTATGCTAATGCAACTCAGCTACTTGAGCTCTGATGAGATCTTGGATATGAGTAAGTTGTGTTAATTTACCTTCCAGTGTGCAAAATTGAAATGCATTTAACTAAGTGGCCTGTGCATTATGTAAAGCATAAACCAAAAAACCTTCCTGTTCCTACACAATTAGACTACAATAATGTCTGGCCTCTGGCATTTTGATATTTGATATATTAACAAAAGCTGAATGAAAAGAGGAAAATTGTACAACTTTAAAAAGTAGAAAAATTATTTCAGTTAGAACAGATTGACAAAGTACTTTAACACTTTCTTTTTAGAGAGAAAAGTTATTACATAAATTCATTTCTGATCCACATTATCATCTTTTATTCACCACATCGGAATGAGGATGTTGTCAGAGAAACAAAATAAAGCTCCAGAAGCAGGGTCTTCTCTTTGAGCCACTGTCACATCCTTTTGTGATGGTAACTCAACTCACCTTTTCTATTTCTTCATTTGGACACACACATTAACAAACATCTGAGGATCCTTTAAAATGGAGAGGCTACAACCTTTTCCTTCCTTTACTTTTAAAAGAGGGAATTTTTCTTTTAAAACAGCTTTTTACACAAGTTCATTTATTTCAGATCCTTAAGTTATATCAAGTATACCCACAAAATTTCCTCCACAACTATTCATGACATTCTGAATTATTATGATGTTAATTAAAGAATTCATGTTACATGCTGCATGCAAAACATTTGGGAAATAAAGTTCTAAGTATTGCCACTATAAACTTGTTCATATATAAAATTAAGACTACATTTATAGTCTGGATGAAATATCAAAGCTTTTCAGTAAGTTTGAATTTAAAGACTGTTTAAACTTATTAGAAAACAATTTATTTTCTAGATTGCTACCCAGTGAAGCAGAGTCCTCCCATTATCAGTCAACTTACTCAGTCTCTCAGCAGCCTCCAGGGCATCATTTGCAGAATCAGCTACAAAGAATCTCTGAACTGTAACCCCATGGTCTGCCATTATTTTTTTGCTTTGGTACTCCTGCAGGTTGAGCCATCGTCTGGGGGTTAATTGAACAGTCTAGAAAAAACAAGAGGGGAAAATAACATAATGTTCATTAAGAAGAGTTCATGAGACAGCCCACTGAGCTCATCCACCTTATGGTTATCTCAAACCAGCAGTTAAACAACACCCAGAGAAGAGGTAAAATACTTATTGATTTACCTAAGTGCCTTTTCTTAACATTTGTGCATCCCAAGTGCTCTGAAAGCTACAGATATTTTTTAAAAGCTGCACAAGGTTCACTTGGCCAGACAAAATGTCTTGCATTTAATACCAAGGCAAATTTGGCTTGAACTCCAAAGTCTATTTATGTTTTCACGTTTTCCTCTGCTATAAAAGTAGTAACAGACTCTTACATTAAAATAAATTCAGTTTCATGTTAAATATCCTTATTAATATGACATTTCATCTAATCTCTGCCTATAAAATTATTTCCACTGATTCTCTGTGTTTCTTGAAGCACATCTGAAAGAAAAACAACTAACATGGAATTAGCATTATTCTGTAAGAAACTAAACACTAATACAAGTATTTTCAGAGTTCTGCTGTCTCTGGTTTGTTTGTTGTGCTTCTAAGCAGATTTTGTTGAGGACACCAGCACAGCCACACCAGCCATGCTAGGCCAACAACAGCTGGTTATAATAATTAAAATAATGAGAATAATTAGAATAATTCCCTCCTCATTCCCAACATGCCAGTTTAAACACCCCTGTGGGAATACAAACACATCTACACCCTGTGGGTACAAAGACACAGCAACCTTACACACACAAAGACACCACATTTGCTTGTCCTGGCAAGAAACCTTGAGGCACTACAGAAGTCACAAGATCTTTACTGAATGGTTTTAAGTGCAGACACATTCTCCACACAAGATAAATTGATTCACACAAAAGCAATAATTAAGGAGCTGGAGCTAACTCCTGGCAATGGTATAATGGCAAAGGTGGAGCTGGCTCCTGGCAATGGTATAATTCCATTTTGTGCCAGCCAAAGATGCTTTTCCCACACGGAGACACGAACTGCTGTCCCCCTGGCAGGCAGCCACAATCAGTTCTTGGTTTCTCCTGAAGTAAGGAACACAGCATGAAAGCCAGTGCTACGTATTTAGAAATGCTGGACAAAGAGGATTATTTACTATACTTTCATCTCTAACAGCATGATAAAAAAATTATCAACCTAATGCAACTTTATAGTGAAAACAAAAACCCTCTATGCTGAAGTCTCAATAACACATCCTCTCACAGTACTCAAGGTTTACAGGCTGAGCTGTCTCAAAAGCAAACTCCCATCTGTTCTATTCTCTTTGAAACACAGCACAAAAGATTAATGCATAAAGAAAACACAAACCCATCTTCTACAGTATATAGCTGCATGTTTTCTGTAGAAGTGACTCCCACTGAACTTAAATAGTTACAAATAGCTCAGGATGACATTTTAAATCCTTCTATGCATAACCTGATTAACATATTTTAGAGGAACAAAATGGCATTGTCAGTTTGCTCTATGGCTATCTCTAATTCTACACATCATACAGACACCTCACATGATTTATGTTCCCCCATGCTATTCACGGATGATATGTTATTACACTTATGCAATACTTCAAATGCAGGGTCAAAATTTAAAGTCCCTTTCATAATTGTTGACATTTAATTTGTTTTCCTATTATAAATTCTCTGCTAGGCTCTAACAATTATCACTTCAGGATCATTTCCACAGAGGGACTAACACTAGGGGCCAGGAGGGACCCTTTTAATTTATCTAAAAATTTCTACAGGTCAATAATAGAGCTAATAAAATTTTGGTCACTAGTTTTATAATTTAAGACCAAATCTTCAAAACATATTTTTTTCATAACTTAGAAAAATAAACCAGTTTCACATGTAAATATTACTAAGATGATCTAAATCAAATTAATAAGAAGGAAAATACTAAAAAAAATTCTTTCTGGGGAAGATTTTTGTGGCTGTTGCTTGATAGGAATTGCAGTAACCTCTGCTCCCAAACACCCTCTCAGCACCTCACAGGAGCTTTTGGGATACAACTGCTTTACAACTCAAAATGTCCCACTGATGAGATGCTAAAAATCTTATTACATATGCATAAAGTTCAGACATAGATAAGCACAGAGACACATCTACTCTTATAAAAACTGGACAATTAATATTAAGGTATTATGATAATATTTATTTCCTAAATTATGAACCAGACCTGTCAGAGGAACACAGAAAGGAAATAAAAGAATAATTCCTTTGAAAAGGGTCGAAACATTCCTAAGGGGGATGAGACAAAGGTCTGCTCAACAGCTGCTGGCACAGAAAAGCAAAGCCTACAAACTCCAGGTTAGTGAGCACACTTTTTCCCCCTGCTATGTCACTTAATTCTAAGAGAGACCATGTTACTGAGTGCCAGCTGAAGACTTTCAATCAAGTCTTTGCACAAAAGACAAACTCCTGGTTGTGAATGAACTGCTTGATAAAATTAATAAGTATCTGAAGTCTGTACCAGAAGCTCTGAAGAGCAAAGAACATGAAAAACTTGCTTTAAAGCACTTGCAGAGTACCCTCCATATGTCATGAGGACAGCAGGAAAACTAAAGCAGTTACAAGAGATGAAATAAAGCACAAGCTTTGAATCTGTAAAGGTGACTGTTCTTTCAAGACCATCTTGAAAAATCAAAACAGCTGTGGACATGCATTTTAGGGTGAAGACAAAAAAAAAAGTGCCATGAAATCTCAGGAACATGAGTAAACAGATGCTGCTTTGAACCAATATCCAGTCCAAGATGTTTTGTTTGCACTAAATCTGTATCTGGATTATACAAGAATCTTGAATCCTCACCCTCCAAATACATTTATACCAAGCATTCCCAAAAATTTCAGACGGGCTTCAAATGACCTAAATTCTTGGGCCTCATAAACTTTTTTGCATTCTGCAGATAAATCCACAAGTGACACTGACAGTAAGAGTGCTGATGCACAAAGGTACAGCTTCAAAACTCTAGGGAAAAGCCTAGAAAGGTTTGAGATAAAGTTATTTCCCATGGACAGTCTTCAGACAGCCTTAATCCAGCCCTTCCCCCTTAAAGTTGTTGGAAGGAGACTTTAACCTGGCACAGAACACAGCTCAGCCATCACATGCCTTTGTTTCACTCATTTTCCTGTTTTACAGCCCTTTCATTGCTTGCAGCAGCATCAAACAACACCCTTAGATTTGCCACTTCAGTTCCAGCTCTCCACAAAGACAGACTAAAGAATTAGATGGTAAATCAGCATCAGAAAAATAATCTCAGTGTGAAGGAGGGAATGGGGGGTGGCAGCTGAAAGAGAACCTACAGCACAGGAAAGCAGAGTCCAGTTTTTATTAATTTCTGTTAATTATTCTCATCACCTTCTATTCCCAGTTTATCCCTGCTTGAATATTTTTATCTCCTTGCCCTCCACTTTAGCCAGAAAACACCAGAGATGTCTCAGATCTTTCCATGAAGCTGTCCCAGCTGACACCCAGTATGTTGCACAAGTTCAAGGTCTGTGTTTCATCTTTACTGCCAGGTTGGGCTGGAGTACAAGGAGTAGATCCTGTCCCACCAGCCTGTGAAGAGGAGATTGGAAATTTTGTGTGGATTTTAGTAAACCCTGACTCCCTGTGTGACATCTCATCTTTCATCTTCATAAATTGACGGATAAAGAACCAGAAAATTTTGCACGGGTGGCATTTTTCTGTTATCCTTTCATATGGAAACTTTGTGTTTTGTATTGATGTACACATTGAAGATGCAGAGTGGATTTTATCTGAGATTCAGATATGCCTGGTAAATCAAAGGTGTTGTTTATTTTCAAACCACAAATAAGGTTTAAGAATAAATCAGTTTGTGAAACTAAGAAAACATTACTAGCAGCACACAGAAAATAAAATGTTGTTATTTAAAATAATAAAGCTTTAAAAAGGAATTAAATTCATTCTAATAAGATATTTCTTAAGATTAAATTTCTAATGAAAGTGCTTATCAAAGAGATTAGTATACTTAAATAAAGCTCTTTTACAACTGATAACATTTCCTGAGAGCCTGACAACAACATCAAAAATCCCAAAATTCAAGTAAGTGAAACAAAAGGCATCAGCTGAGCAGTAACATGAAGTGAGATGAAGGCAGAATTATTTATTCAAATACAACTTTCAAACCAGATTTTCTCCTGCTGGCCAGAATTATATGGCATTTTTGAAAAGCACAAAGTATTAGTTTGGTTTCACCTCTAATCTCCCTTCCCTTCTCCAAGATTTTTGTTAACAGTCAGAATCACAATAATGTCGACCAAAAATATATAGAGTGAGGAGGATTTAGAAAATTACTGTTACTGGGAATTGTGCATTTTGTTCTGAACAAGCTTTCTGTCCAAATTCCTTCTTTATACAAGCAGAGACCATATTTGGTCTCACAGCATGATTAAATGAGTGGCATACACATGAAGAAATCAAATATTTCTTTTTGATCATCTTAACAAGGTCAGGTGTTGCAGAATTGTATCTGTGGTTTATTGACTACTGCTAGAGAAAAAAAATGATTCTTCATATAACTTTCATAACCTCTTACTTATCACCATTTTGTTTGGTGGGTTTTTCTTTTACAAAATTCTTGAGGCCCTGCACAAATAATGTATTTGGATTTGCATTATTCTTCCACTGTTCCATTTGCCAATTCTTTAGCTGTCCCGTTACAATAAGAAAATGGTATTATTTAAATAACAAGGGCTAAAAAACTAACAACTCAGTTAAAGCAGAGTGGAATTAAAAGTACATATTCTAGCAGAAATTTGCTTCAATATAAACAAAAAAAGAAACAAACCAAAACCCAAAAAACCAAAACACCAAACTCTCCCCCAAAACCCCCAAAGAGATTTAGAAAACACTGCCATCACTGTTATATATGCAGCATTAACTATTCTGATGTAAAACATCTTTCAGATGACCCAGGAGGTATCTTTTGAGAGCTTGCTTTTGGAAAAAGAAAACACACACACATAAAACCAGAAGAAACTGTCTTAACACGTTCATCAAGAAGTTTGCAAGTTGCATGTTAACTACTTCAGCAAAATTCTGCTCAAAAAGAAATGTTCTATATAAGCACCAAACAGGAGCAGCATCAGTAACCCCAAACTTCATCAGATTATGTCACTGATTATTTCTTACCTGAACTTTTATGTTCAGGATAAGGTTTTCTCATTCTCTGGCCTCCCTGGTAAAACATCCAAGGCTGACTTTGGCAAATAGAATAAATAGAATAGAAAGAATCACTTAAGTCTGTTCTTTAAGAAGTATATGAAAAAGCTGTCAAAAGAAATAATTGAAAGGTTAAATCTGACAAACAACTGAAGATTCAAATTACAGCCTCTATTACAACTAAGGCCTCTCGGACTTAAAAAAATAAAATTTTAAAAAATTTAGTGCCATTAATTCCACATGGAACTACCTTGGCTAACCATCCACAACCAAATATTTCACCTTTCAAGTCCAGAATTCATGTGCAGACCATTTAGCTTAAAAAAGCCCCAAGTATAAATACTTATTTTCTCTTGGTAAGACTCTACTTTTGTAAAATGCCAAATGATTTTAGCTTGGGGAAGAGAATCCAGTGTTAAAGAAAACAAAACCACCACTAAGCAAATTTCTAGGATAATTGAACATCCCTTGACACACCTATGTAATTTGAGAAGCTCTACTGTTTTCATTAGCATAGCTTAATGCATTTTATTGCATGACTGCTAAAAGGAAGACACACTTTAACATCCAACATTCCCTTTTCATTTACAGTATTAATGCAAGCCAATATTATTATCACAAAACAAAGATGGACTTTTAAAAGCACCTGGCAATAAAGTCGGTCAAATAAATGCCCAATTCTTTCTTCCCCCTGCTGCTCCACTGAAGCCAAGCAGCTGTAACTGCTCATTGATCCTGTGCCAGTATAAAACAGCTCTAGCAACACAAATTTGCTCTGCATAAATGCAAATGATATGTCAAATATAGAAAGTATCAGGTTTTATAAACTTGGACATTATTGTAGTGGCTATATTGGAAATAAGTCAATGGGGAAGAAAGACCATGGTGTTTTTGAGGAAATTAGATGTATTCTGTATCCAAAATTTAGTGTATATGATCAAAAATAAATGTCTGTCACAAAAAAAAAAATCTATTTGCTTAGCCAACACATTCTACAGCATTCCAGTTTATTCAATTTGTGCACTCTGCCCTGTAATACAATTCCAAGCACATAGGAAGGAAAGCAGATACACAAAGATGACAGTAATGAAAGAGCAGACCATTCATCAATGTGAGGCATAAACCTTTATTATATTTATTGACATACAGTCTCTGTAATTGACAAAGATGTAGAAGTTTCTCTCAAAAAGAAACCATCAGAAATAAACTAAACTGAATACCCTCATATAAACCACTGCAGGAATAGACACATTTTATTAGGTCATGTATTTAAAATATACCACATAGGCAACTGAAAACAAACTAATGCACTTCTTTCAGTTCTCTGGCAGTGCCCGCGAAATGAGTAAGTTAACCCGAGAAGAAACAAAAATTTAGCAGAATGGTACCACACTAAACAGAAGTTTATTACAAATATAGTAATAAAATGCAAAAAATAGCTCTGTAGGAAAGCAAGTCTTTCAAGTAGAACATAAACTGGAAAGAGGTAAGGCTGATGGGCTTTAAGCTGCCCCAGGAGCCACACCACACATCCCCTCCTCTCCAGAGATGGCCAACGCTGCACATTACGGACAGAAAATGTCCTTCCCAACTAATGTCCTGTTGGCTGCCACCAACCAGCAATTTTCATCTTCCAAGGCAGGAGCCAGCATCCAGGTCATGCTGTTTAAAAGCCACAGAGGAAACTGTGTTCCATCCCCATCCCAAACTGCCTGCTTTAGCTGGGATGCCATATGGCAGCCAGGTCCCTTTGGTACCAGCAGAGTCCAGCAGCTTCATCCAACACTGAGCATTATGACCAAAGCCTCAATCTAGACCTCTGTGACATATTTATGAGGGATAAAATTGATTCTGTGAGCTAGTTTAGGAAGAAGTCTTGAATATTTCCCTGACAAAAAACAGTTTCCATGTTTTTGTTCACAGTGTTCAGGAATTGCTTATTTTTAGTCTGTATCAAGGCACCATAAGCAGACCAGACCTTAAACAAGAGCATTTGGTTTTAAAATCTACAGGTACACCTGAAGACCTTTTAACATCCCATTACTTATTCCTACAATTGGGAATTAGTTTTAACTGACTTCAAACCAACACACAAACTCAAGTTAACAGCTACAGGTCTTTGAGTTCCATGTTTATTCCTGAAAATACAGCTCACAAAATACCTTGAGCAGTAAAATACACAGAAAAAAAAATACCTATCACACTTCCCAGTTTTCTAAAGGCTAAGGCATTTTGATCAATAATCTGCAGGGTAATTTATTGTTTTATACCAGTAAACCATATACTCACTTTTGAGAACAAGTGAGATCTGTCCATGCAACACAGGTTTATGAAACCTAACTTCAAATAAAATAAAAAACACATGAAGTATGGCCCTACCTTTTTATTTAGTAAATATGGACTGCCTGTTCTGGTGGATAATTGCTACTATTCCTAACATCTATGACTCTTTGAAACAAGATGCCTGTGTTAAATAACTAAATGGTTCTCTTCATATACTCACAAAATACAGAAAAAAAGAAATGGGAGCTTGTTTATAAAAGGAGCTCACAGTTACTATAATTATTAGGATTGCTATTGTTAAATTGTATAAAAAATTGGACTCACACAGTTGAGAGGGTGGCCAAGAGCTTGGAAAGCATAAATTTTAAGTATTCCAAGTTTAACAACTTCAGAGGAGTGAAACAGGCCATCACCTCTCCTCACAAGCTCTCGTTCCTGAAAATGTGACTGCACTGCTGCAAACTAAGCCTGGGGACTACAGCATGAAACTACCTGCTCAAGAGCATTTCTCCTTCCAAAGCAATTACTCACATCCATTGCAAATCACTGTCCAGAACAACAACACTCCAGAAGAACTTCAGAAATCTAGTTTGAAACCATCACAGGATTGTTTTTTATTACTCTATGAGGTGTTTGTGCCACCATCTAGCTCTAGTTGATGCAATCAAAACAAGTGCTTAGTTAAATCTTGCCCTGAATACTTTCCCATAGTTAAGGACAAGCCAATTTCTCTTGTCACACACTGCAAGATTTTTTGTAAGACGAGCTGCTGCAAACCAGAGAGAGGAATCAGAATGCATCACAGCAGGAAAAAAAAGATGGTGACAAATATGAAAGAAACAAAGAGAAGAGCTTTGTTAAATTAGTAACATGTCAATTTTAGAGATGGAATCTATTTTAACTGAAAAGCTAAAGAAGGTATGTTTAGGGATCTCATCTTTTTTAGTTAGGAGAAACTACTTATCTCCCACCACCAGTCAGCACTGATTATTCTAACACAACCTAATAAAGCAAAGATTATCAACCACAGATTACCTACCTGTAGGTAACAAAGCACACTAAACTAATTGATGCCTGCTGACATCACTCATCTGTTGAAAAACAGGCAGTCACCAATTACTAACAGAACAATAATTTGTTAGTTTAATGAATATGCTAATTTACTGAGCTCTCATTAGACAGATACACAGGCAATATTGATGGGTTCCATAAGGCATTATAAAGTATGGCTGAATTATTTCAAAACAAATTAAAGCAGAAAATATTGTATACTGTTTAATGGAATAATTTTAAAAGCCTAGTAGCAAGTGAATCCTCTGGGTGAACCCTCTCAGAAGTGCATGGACCTAAACACCTACTACTATTGATGCCTTGTTGGGATTACCTAAAACTAGACAAAATTAAGAGAATAAAAAGCTCTTATATTTATTGAAGGGCCTTCAAGTATATTTCAGGTAGATGCAGCCTCTCCAGGGATCACACCCAAAAATGGATGATGGGTCATGGGTTTTCACACTTCTATAACTTTGGCCCATTTGCATATTGTGGGTCAATCCTCCAATTACAGCTTTAGGTAATGAAGTAATTTACCCCAAGTTTGCTTCCCCCCTAGCTGACTTTTGTTTCCATCTGTCAGGGCCTGAGACAGTGAGGTGTTCTGATTCCCAGACCTGCAGAGGAATTGCTTTGTCTGACCAAAATGGGAGAACATTTTCTAACACTCTATACGGAATTTAGAGTCATACACTAAAGAACTGCAGGATTACAAATACATGATAAACATAAAAGCTAAAATCCTAAGGCATGACTACACCTGGGAAAAGGTCCTAATAAATACGATAGCTTTTTATTTTCTTAATTTTGTCTGGTTTTAGGGAGTCCCAACAAGGCAGCAGTAGCAGTAGGTATGTAGGTCCCCCAGCAGGGACACTGGAGAACTTTGATTTTCCACACAACCACCCGCAGTATCTCTGTTACTAATAAATCCTAAGTAAAAGCTGGTTCATCTGCATTTAGTGCAATGCAACACAGCCCTGGAAACAAAAGCAGTGATTAAATTTTCAATTCATAGTTCATTTTGCTTGTGTTGGAGCTGCATCTAGTTTCTCTTTTTCTCGCTTAATAATTTTAAGTTCCTAAATTAAGAAGGAAATAAAAATTGGTTTTTCACTCAAGAAAGGAATCACTACAAGCCGTATCTGTCAATTTGTAATCATTTATTCATACACAATTTAAATGAGAAACAATATTAAATTCTCCTTCAAATTTCAGTTTTACCAAAGGAGTTTTATTTCAATAATACCACAAAAATGAACAGAAATTCCTATCAAATAAACACATATAAAATATACTCTACATGAAATGGCCATATAAGCCACATTTCTGCTTTTTAAGAAGAAAATACAAAGTTAGACACAAGGGACTGCAGCAGGGAACACTTTTAGGCAGAGTAGGAAGGTCTGACATTTTTTTGTAATACAACACAGTTCAAAGTAGCAAGATCCTGCAGAAACCAATTATAAAAAGAACAGTTTCAGCCTCAACCTGAACAGCCTACCCAGAATGTTAAAATTAACCTGGGAAAGTGAATGATTTAACTAAAGAAATAAGCCTACTGGATTTGACCCCAAAGTCAAGTCATGAATCAAACTCCCTCACTCTCCCCCGATTTGCTCACTGAAGTGGGAGAACCTTCCCAAAACTTGCTCACTAGCTGCACTGCCAACTTTCCAAGGTAATTGAATCTAAAAATATGTGGCTCTAGTAAAGTTTTTTCACATTAAAATGCTACCATTTCGGGGGGGTTTAAACATAACATTTCATTCACTATCCACTACCTCAAAATCAATTCATTAATAATATACAAAATATTAATGATGATTTACCTCTTCCACTTTTAAAACAATGTTTCCTTCCACTAAAAGATATATTAAACTGCAATGACATATTAATCGATATTTATTAGGAAACATATAATGATACTTCAACATCCCTCTTTATTTTTGACTCAGTGCTTTCTTTCCTTTCTCAATGGTGGAATCCTTTAGCTGGGAAAGAAGAACATCAGGAGTGTGTCCATCAGTTCTGAAGTGGCTGGATGCTGGGGATGCTTTCTTTGCTTAATTTATCTCTTTCCTTAAAGCACATGTAAATTTTTCCACACTAGCTCTAACAGCAAACAGCAGAATTTTGCTGTGCTTTACCAAATGTCACAGAAACAGAAGAGGATTTCAGAAGACAGCACCCATCTCTTTCACAATTCTGAAATTTAGATTACAAAACCATATAGATTGGATTAAAAAAACAGAACAGTATCTATTAATGAACCTTTCCCTTTAAACAAAACCATAGCAATATGCACATAAAACCCACAAATTTTAGAAACTTCTTGTGTATTTCACAGTATTACAGATTAAATGGTAAGGATAATAAATGTACTCAGGGTGGAAGTGGGACTGAAAATCCTGACTGCATTCTTAATTAAACATGACTCCCTTACCACTTCTCCTGAACCTTCCTGCTCACTGTCTACTGCAAGAAACACTTTTATCTCAACATTTTCTGAATGCCTGCCCTACTATGTTCTTTTGACTTGACCTTGTTCTCCTCCTTTTCCTTCCAGAATCAGCCTGATTGCAAACTGATTGATCCCAGCCTTCTCTCTGCCCTCTCCTGGACACGATGAGTGTGGTGTGATGTTCTTCCACTGCAGGGCTCAGTCAGGTCATTAGTTCCAGGAAACACAAATGAAACTTCACAATTCTCTTCAATGTGCCTTTATATCTTCCAATGTACCTATATATGTACAAACTCAGCTTTCTAATTTATCCTTCTGTTTACTTCTCATGCAAGGCAGCAGGCACAAGAATGAACTTGAAGCCAGTCCTTCACTCATTGCAGATTTAAAGTCTCCAGTAACGATTACACTTTATAGACTTATTTACAGCTTGCTTACACTCAGGGATTTTGACAGCTATTCTGTAAATACACTCTGCTACCCACTAAGCTCCATTGTAAACTACCAGGAACATGCACGGGGTCACACTTGAGCTCCTTCTGTCATTCTTATTCTCCTTATCTCACAAAACCAGAATCTAAGCCCACATCCTCATGCTCTACAAGGCAGAGATCCTAGCAGCCACCACCTGGATGATCCTTCTGGGTTTGTGAGGACTACAGTCCTCAAAAGTAAAAGAGGAGAGGGTGGGAAGACTGTTTTCTTGAATAGCAAGACTCTGACCTCTCTTCTCCACTTCCCACACTGTTCAGCAGCTGTTTCAGTCAGGCTGCTACAGACTGACCTCCAAATAAAGCAGAACATCACCAAATCCCTGACAACTGCAGCCTGCTGCCCACCCAAGGGAGTATTCAGGACTCGATTTATATGCAATCAGCAAAATAAAATTTCTGCAAATTAAATGACAGCGCCTTCGTGACACTGAGAAGTTCTGGGATGTATTTTGGTTAGTGTGGACAGGCTGCCTGAGCACACCTCAACCCATGAACCTTCACCTAAACAGTGCTAAACAGCAGCTTCCAAAAACCCTGAAACAGTGCAGGTTCCTTATTCTGTGGGATTATATGAAAACTGTCTGGGTCAAACAACATGCAGAAGGTCACATCACAAACAGGATGCCACAAAACAAAGCTGGCTGCCTAAATACCAAGCTCCCAGTGCACTCAAAGAGCCAAATGATGTCCTCTGTCCTTACTGCAGAAATTGTTGGCAAAATATTTTTCCCTGCATTTTTAAACCAAATTTCAGCCTAATAAAACAGTATTAAAAATTACTTATTGTATATCTACATGTGCCTGAAGAGCAAGCATGCCTAGAGAAGCTTTACACCTCTGGAATTGATTTTCAGACCCTTTGCTTGGCAAGAGAAGAACCTGAAATCCCAGATTCAGTTTCTGCTTTTGTCAATGTTCTCACCATCAGAAGTTCTGCTTTGCATTAGTAATTAATTTTAGTCAAATTATGTTCATTTTGCTTATTTTGTACTTCAAAGCTTTAAGAGAAGCATACTTTCCTGACCTAAAAAGTAAGGCTTTGAAGTATCCGATGAAAATAAACTCACTACCATACACAACTGCATAATCAGTTGCAGAAAATACTGTAACACATTCCCTGCCTTGGCAAATGAAAGAAGATTGCTGGTGATATGCACAACACATTCAAAAAGAGAAATAAGCCATCTTCTCCACATATTTTAAGTATCTTGAGGGGAAATTTTATATTTTTGTTCTGATCATTAAAAAGTGTTTAATTTCCTAATTTTTTAAGATTAAAATTATATTTTTATGCAACTATGATGAAATGTTGTAAATAGTAAACATAGCCAGGAAAAAATAATTCTAAAACTATTGTACTACCAAACATCAGACAAAGTAGCCACTGTCAAATTTTTATTTCCTGAATGCAAATTCAGCTTCCTAAACTGTTACAAAACTCAAAGCATAACTCAAAGATTAACAGAAACGTTTCTGCATTCATATCTCAAGTAATCATATCTATCAAAGAAGTGTTTCACGCCTACCATACCCTGGAAGAATGCTTTTTCAAGTGTTAGAAGTCACTGATATTTTAAGAAAAACACCGATAAATGCCAATTTAGACAGTTTGAGCTCCATTTTTCATCACAGAGAAGGAAATATGAAAAATAATCACAGTTTTTTTGTTCCAGTTCTTTAATATTGAAGTCAAATCATGATAATTTCCACGCTACCCAACTATGTCATCACAGAATACGACTTTGAGCACTAAGTAACATAACACTCCCAAGCAACAAAAATGCAAATGCCCATGGTAGTAAAATAAAGAAATACAGAAAAGTATCTACAGAAACAGTTTCACTGCATGCCTAAGTCATATCTGGTTTATTGAACCAGTCCAGAGTGGTCTATACCAACTTCTTTCCTGAAAGCAGTAAGAAAAGACTGGTACTCATTTTTTGTTTCAGTCTGAATTGAAACCCTTTATTGTTAATAAGTTTTGGTTTTAATTAGTCCATTTGACTTAGATTGACATGAAGCAAGCTCTAACAGACAAGAGGCAGAGAGGCTTCAGCTACTTGGGCACAGCTGGGGAGAAACCAGAAACTGCCCAGAATAATCAGTGGCAGTCAACCTTTAATAGGAAGCCAAACATTAAGAATATTTTTCCTTCCTTTGCAGGTAATTTCTTTATTAATATTTCTCCATTGTTTATACCTAATTATATAAATTCACTCTGTTGACATTCTCAAATCTCAAAGCAAGCTTAGGACACTACAAGAAGCATCATCTCTCATCATCCTCAAAGTCTTTGACTGATTTCTACATTTCTGACTGTATGAAGGAAGAGAATGGTAAATTTTAATCCGGTGAAACAGCACTTCCAAGCCCAAAGGATGATGGTATTACTCCACTGGTAAAGGAAATTGGGATTGTGTCCAGCCTTGCTTCTTGTGTCTTATTGCAGCCCATGCTGCAATACCCAGAAAAAGCATTAGAAATAAACAACAGCCACTGTTCTTCCCTCAGCTTCTCCCCAGAGGGAGCTGCCAGGGCCCTGACCAGTTCTGGTTCCCACATGTCAGGTCCAGCAGGGTCTCCTGTTGCCAGCTCCTCACACCTCTGCCTTTGGAAGTTATCAGAGCTCTCCAGAAACCTCCTGGATCTCTTGAGATGTGTTCCCAGCTGTGCTGTCACTCCAGCAGGACCTGGGGGGAATGAAGTCCTCCATGAGGACAGGGGCTGCTGACTGAGGCTTCCTCAGGGCTCTGCAGCTTCATCTGGTCCTTGCTGGTGCAGGTGCCTGCAGCAGAAATGCACAACAGCCCTGTCAGTATTGTTGGGGTGCCCACAAATCCTGACCCACGGGTTCTCAGCTGGGTCATCAACCCTCCCTAGGTGGAGCTCCAGCACTCCAGCTGCTCTTGGACTCACATTCAATCATCTCACATCATGTTTAAAGCAAGCTCTAAATATCTGCTCCTCTACTTCCAAAATTTATGGTGTTACTTTAGACTATTTTAATCTGAGCCATTTAACTGAAAAACAAATCTACGCTGAAACTCTGCATGAAAGAATTCAATTAAAGAGATTCACTGTTTCCAATGTGTTTGGAGTGACAGAATTGAAGACGATAGAAAATTTAAGGGAAAATACATTTTTATGCCATCTTCAAACCTTAGCAAGTACTATCTTGACAATAAAAAGGATATGGTTCCTTTCAATAAGCCTTTCATCTTTAATTATCATGAATAGCTCTATGTTTTACCTATACCCATCAGTATTATGTACAATTGGCAATAGAACTCCTCCAATAATTGGAATTTCCCTGACATTTTTATACCAATACTCTGTATGAACAACTTTTTTTTTTTTTTTTTTTTTTTTTTTTTTTTTTTTTTTTTTTTTACACAAGACAGTAACTGCTTTCTTGGCTGACATGAAATTAGCAGATGTCAAATTAAACTCTCCTTTTGTCCACAGATCCTTCAGAGAAAGATATCAAAAGATGAGGAAGTGTTCCAATAATAATCTGTGTCTGGTTTTTAATTTGCAGTTTCATATTTTTCAGTCAAAGGTCTTAGACAAGCAGGCAAACCTACCAAACATGATCAAAACGCTCACTTGATTTTTCACTCCTCCTGACAATTCTTACAAAACTTTTGCATCTCATGAAGAATTTAGGTGGACAAGAGTTAAGGTATCAAAGGTAATCTACAGTAGGAGTGATTCTCCTGACACAAATTGAGGCTGTTTCTTAGACTCCAACCCAACCCAGACCGTGATTCTACAATACACAAAATAAAGACAAACAGGGTAGGCAAAAATTGATCTGTCACCAAGTACTGCCCAGTGCAAGGTAAGTAAACACAAATGAATAATAATGTATCACAAAATACGTTTAAAAGTCTTTTCTTAAATGAAACAGTCTTTGAGTTAAATACCCCAACCCACATTCAAGCCCAATGGAGTTGTGAGTGCTTAGAGCTTTATAATTTTGTACTCAAAGCTTCTGAATGCTCAGATCATCACAGAATCAAAATAAAACTTAATTCAATTATGGGATACAGACTCTTACAGTTTAGGGAAATCCATGATCAATTAGAAAGAGACCAGAGAGAAGACAGGAAGAATAAAGCTAATGAGTAAATCTCCTCAAAGCAGCACCTTTTAAACAAAACAAAACTTGCATTTATTGAATATATTTGTGGTATCAGTATAAATTGTTGACTGAAGAATTAAAAAAGATGTTCCAACAAGTAAGTGGAAAAACAGCAAGTCTTTAAATTCCTTCACAGTTAACATTTAGCCACTAATTATACAAAAACATCACCATCAGCATAATATCACAAACAAACTACAAGACCAATCTAGGGTTTTAATTTTCATCACCACATTAAAGGATGGCTTCAGCTTGCCAGTTCAGAATCTGTTTTAAGTCTCACTCATACAACAAAGAATTTAGCACCGCAGCAAAACTCCACTAATAAGGAATTTTTCACAATAGTCAATCTGAACTCCTATTTGTTTCATATCCACTCCTGCTGTTATCTAGTTAAAATAAAATCAATAATCAGCTACTAATAATGGATCAATGGTTAATAAACAGTTCCAAAGCTACTGTCATATGCAGTTGGACAGGTAATAGGACTTCTCTGTCCTGTGTTTTATTGAAGTGCTATGAAAGAAAGAAGCTGAGTCACATATAGTTAGAAACTGCTTTTAGAGTATTAGAAGAGGAAATTTTCTGGAGAAAATCTCAGAGTACGTGCTCAAAGCTGTAGATAATAGTCACAGTCACAAATATGCACCAAAAAATTGGACTGCCCAAGGCAATACTACACTACACGTGTGGCCAACAATAAAAATTATCAGTTGAGGCTAAATCACTTTGGAAAGAGTGAGTCCCCAAAACAAGGAGGGAGACAACCTTATCTCTATACATGAAATGGGGACACTGCCCATTTTTGTGAAAAAGAACCTTGCAAACAAGAGAAAGGATAAAATAGCAGAGAAATTAACTACTTCTAAGAAACAACTATACCCCAACTGTGTCTAAACCTTCATCTCATTTCTCTGTATTCCCAAAAGAATCTCAGCAGCTTCACACATTTCAGATAAAATCCCTGCTGGCAGTCATCAGCCAGATAGACCAAATGAAAGGTGACTTAAAAAAAAAAAAAAGGAAAACTACCACATACACTGACATTTCCAGAGAAAAACAGGAGGAAACAATCACTCAGATAACTGTAAAGAAAACACAGTTTGTCTATTGACACTTTATCTAGTTCCTCAGGAGGCAGATCAATGAAAAAACCCACTTGTTTTTATATTAAAAAACTTCAACCAATCCTAAACATACCCAAGGAATGTAAGGAGTCCCTGGGCAAACTGGTTGGGAGTTTAGCTGGAGGATCAAGAAGAAGGATTTATTCAGAGCCAGGTTTAAGACCACAGGTGTGGCTAATTCTCCATCTCATGTCATATTCATGAAGGCTCTCTTTTCTTACCTAATTAGCCCTATCTCCTGATTATGCCTCCATGAAGTAAAAAGGAAGGTAAATCAATGCACCAAAATGCAGCTTTTCTACTTCAAGACAGAGCTGTAAGTATCTGTGTCAGAGCCAGATTGCTCCCAGGGTAGAAGTTCCACTAGTATAAAACTAACTGGGGAAAAAAGATGTAAAAAAAAAAAAAATCATCACAGTCTGAGGTTATATTTATGTTTTCATTTCCTTCTTTCATCTCAAAATAGGATGCAATAACCATGTGTTTAATGGAACTGCCGGGAAGGAGTGGGCCAAACATCTGCTCCACTTTGGCATTTCAGTTTTGTCTAGAGTTTGAAGAGGGCTTTCCTGTCATTTGGATGAGGTGCCTGTAGAAAAAGCTGTTTGGGAAAGTCTGTAGGCTCATGTATTTCCTGCCTCTAAATGTAAAACCTTGAAAATATAGCAAAACTGCCAACCAGGAAAAGCCAAATAGGGAAGCAGTCCAAAGAAAATTTCAAGAACAACAAAGAAAACTAAGAAAAAAAGAATTCAACATTGAAGTAGCTTCTAAAGCCACAAATTGAATTTTTTTTTTTCAGTAACATTTTGTGTCACATGAAAGATCAGCAACCACAGCTGATAATTTCCTAGAAAAGGCAGAACTTTCTATGTTCAACATTAATGAGGTTTTACAGATATACAAGTCTAGGAACTGAACGCATCTGCAGTGAGCAACCTTGCAGTTCCCTACTTGTAACATCTATAGGATCCATCAAATTTTATAACAGAAATCTTGCTTAATTTCATCTTCCCCTCCTTCCTTTTTTTTTTTTTTTTTTTTTTTTAATATTTTCAATGCATGTGGAATCTGGATGTGTTCTGGCAGGACTGAGGCCCATTTTGAAGGCTGGGACAGGGCTCATAATGCACCAACCAACTTGCTCACCCTATTAGAATACTGGAGAGTTACCTTAAGCACTCTTTTTTTTTTATGATTCTGATTTAATTGTTCCTCATTTATATTCATGGCTGAATTTCACTGCATCTGAAGCTATTTTGAAAACACAGCATTCTCCCAAAGGGCCCAATCCAACTCCCATTCAAATAAACAGCCTTCAATGGAGCCTATTTGTTGCCAGCCAACAAGATTGAATTCTGCTGCCGAGTGGTCCCAGGAGCGTTTGTCACAGCTCTTTACAAATATTGCTCCAGCAAGAGCAGGCCTGAATGCCCCTGTCCACAAGCACTGCACACAACTCAAACCTATCTTTTATCTTCTTAAAATGTTTGGTCAGATTTAAAACTCCAGCAGCACAAAGAATTGAATCTACCAAGAATATAAACAGCAAAAGGAGTAAAAAGTGTTTAACAGTTATAAAAAAGTAAAGGGAAAGCAGAGTGATAAAATAATTTCATATGATAGGATCAACTACCATTTACTCCACTCCTACAGTGATAGAATATATCCAAATTTCACTGCTACAGTTTTGAAATAATAAGAAATTTTGCAACAAAGTGTAGAAACACCACTCCAACAATAAGTCATAAGGGCTATGAGGAAAGATTCTAAATCTCACACAGGGTTACCAAAACAACAAAGTTGGAGACTGCTATTTCTTGATCACATTCACACCATATGGAAGACCCTCATCTGTGAAAGAAATGTTGTGATGGGCTTTGAGGACAGGTTTTGGTGTTTTGTGCTAAATAAAGTAACAGTGTAACTTCTCATCTGAACAAGAAAATGAAACGTACAAATGAGAAAAACCTTCAATGGAAGGGCTCTTACTCTCAGATCACTTATCCAATTTGGAGCACAGAAATCCAGACTCTGGCTGATCAAATAATTTGTAGCTTAAAGTCTGAGACAGTGGAAGATTAGGAGACTGTTTAGATAGGAATTCTATTATGCAACATTGCCAAATTGAAGACCTTTATATAGGAAAGTAGTTTGTTTGAAATTAAGAACTTGTTGTTATACAGTATTGATGTGGCTCTTGAAAATAGACTGCTTGGAAAACACAGATCTTGGAAGATGCTCTCAGCATCTGTCAAAGTTCAGAAACAACATAACAAAATGTGATTTATAATGCAAGCTCAACAGCTCTAGTTCAAAAATAATAATAAAAAAAAAGATGGCCACCTTGATATCCTAAGAATACTCTTGAGTATCTGAGCTGACACCCAGTTATTTCAGTGGGTAATTTACAGAGTGCCTCCATGCTTTGAGAGATGACAGCCATGAGCTCCTAATTTCCAACTATATATCACTGCAGCACTAGAGAGGGCTTGAAACCAAAAAAACCACCTCAATAAGAACACCTCCTAAGTTCACACCAAGATGACTCTTTGCTGCATACTCCAGCCTTTCCAAGCCCTACAAGAACAGGGATGTTACCTCCAAATTACTTATTGCGGGTTCGGACTCCTGCCTTGATGGCAGGAACACATCTTGGACCATACACTGCATATTCCCCAAACATTGTTGTGACTGACAGCATTGCCCATCCACACTAAAGAGATTAAATCTGTATATATACAGATAAATGTATGTATACAGATATCATTATGTGTGTATATCCACACATAACCAGTCTCCCTTTTTATGTGCAATGGACGAATGCTAAATCAACAAATCAATTGCATGGAGTTCTCAAATACTGTAGCCAGCATTCAAATAGGAAAGTTGGGCACAAAAGATTTCGGATTTACAACCTCTTTGAGGTTAAAAGCTAAACCACAGAGTCGCAGTTGTGCAAGGCAAGTTAAGCACCAGCAGCACCTGGACCTGCACCAGGAGCATTCCCAGCAGCTGCACCTGCGGACACACCTGGACACAAACACGCTTTGTTTGCTCCAGCGGCTTTGGCTTCGGGGAAAACATTGATGCTCAGAAGTGTGGACCAAAGGTTCTCATGCAGCTGCTCATGATGAAAAGGTTGGTTGCCAAAAGCACGAGGGCTGTGTAGAATGTGCGTATCTCATTTTACCTGGACAGGGCTGCTGTGGAGCTGAATAATGAACTGCTGCTACACATCAAGAGAGCCCCTGAGCCCTTCCAGGAGGCTCCTCTACTCTTTCCCACCGCTCTGGTGAGCTTCAGGACCACCGGGAATCCTGAGCTGGGATCGATTTCCCCAGCCAGGCATCTTCACCCCAGCGTGACCTCAGCCAGCCGCACTGAGCAAACCAAGGCGCTGCTGCCACCCGCAACGTGCTCAGACAACCGCTGCCACTCCGCGCACAGCCTCACCCAGCTCTGCTGCTGAAACAACTCCGAGTTCTGGCAGCTGAGCGGGGAGCCAGGCGCTCGGAGCCCTGAGGCGGGCAGGCGCCGGGGCCGCGCTCGGGCGCATCTCCAGCCGAGCAGCGCAGCCAGCGGCAGTGGGCAGGTCCCGCCCGCTGCCGGGCGCGGGGAGGCTGCGAGCGGAGCCGCGCCGGCCGCGGGGCTCGGCCGGGCGCAGGGGAAGCTGCCGGCAGCAGGGACGGCGGGGCTCGCTCGCTCACTCACCGGGAATCCGGCCCGCGGGCGGGCGGATCGCAGGGCCAGGTCCCGCAGCACGGCCCCCGCCCGCCCGGCCCAGGGCGCCGCCATCTTCGCGCTGTCCCCGCCCTGCCCCGGCGGAAGCCCCGGCGGGGGCGGAGAGGGGCCGGGCGCCGTGAGGCGAGCTACGCACGCCCCTCTCTCTGCGTAAAGGAGAATTTATTCAGCCAGATTAAAAATAAAAATAACTTTATTAGCGGTGAAATTCTGTCTAGCCAGCCGCACGGAAAGGACAGAGCCGAGCCCGGGATCGGTCCTGGGTGTGCAACAAGGAGTCAGCCTCAGCAGAGGTCTTCCCCTATGCCCACACACCTCCATCCTGGCACCAGCGGTTTTTATAGGGAAAATTCCGCCTGAGGCCAAGATTTCAGCAATCAGTCTTTTCTTCTATTCAGAATCCATAGGTTAATAAGATTTTATGGTGATGAGGAGAAAGAATTCAATGTCCGGAGTAGTTGAATTCTTGATGAGAGTTTACGGGAAGGCTGCATTCACATGGATTTCCATTCTGAGGATTTCCATGAAATCCATCTCGGACGATCAGCACCTGGAGCCCAGACATGGCCCATCTCCTGGCCGAGCTACATCTTTTTTACTTGTAAATCAGTCTCCAGTATACACCCAGTCTCACCTGCAAGGGGTGGGGGGAATAATAAAACGGGCATAATCTAACAAGTATCTAATATTACATATTTCATACAAGGGATGGCGTGAATTATATTTACTACGCATAACATCTCCCTGACAGGAAAGGCCGAGGGACTCGTGCCTTGTTGAGCCTCGAGAAGAGAGCACCGAGAGGAAACTTTCACATATATAATGTGTATGTGAAAAACGCCAATCGCTTGGTTTTAAAAATTTTAAAGGTTTAATAATAATAACATGGTTATAAAAATAGTAATATAATTAGAGTGATAAAATTTAGAGTTAGGGTAATTAATTACAAGACAATAAAAAGCAAAGGATTACGGAGGTCCGGATGCTCTCGGACGTCCGGATGCTCTCAGACACTTAAGAAAAGCATGCCCTGTGAACAAAGGAATAACCTAAAAGCCATAACCTGTTGTATATTCATATATCCTTCATGGTTACGCATACATTCTATTTAAAACAAGAACTGTGTCTGTTGTATGTCAACTGTTTCCTTTAATCCCCAAGGTGTCTTCGAATCTGAGCGAGGCCTGAAGAAATTAGCTTCTTCTGATAAGAAAACCATAAATTCCTTTTCTCTGGAATATTTAAGTGTTCCTCGAAGTGAGCATCTCATTCCTAAAAAAAAAACTCCCTTCACATACATAGTCTCTATTTTAACATTATGTTTTAACCTAAAACTATATTTAACACACTACTTAAGAGAATTAATACAGCATAACTTTCTAACATGACACATATAATATTCATTGTAAGATTTGCGAAAAACCAATCATAAAATATGTATTTTTCACATGTGTAACTGTGTAAAGGTTTCACTGGGCTCTGCTCGGTGGTGCGCAGCGACAGGACAAAGAGGCAGTGGATGGGAACTGATGCCCAGGAAGTTCTGCGAATTTCCTCGCTGTGCACTGACTGAACAGATTGCCCAGACAGGCTGTGGAGTCTGCCTCAGCCTTGCTGGGGATGCTCCAGCACTGTCGGCACACAATCCTGTGCCCGGTGCTCTGGGATGACTGCTTGGGCAGAGAGGTTGGAGCAGAGGAGCCACTGTGGTCCCTTCCAGCCTGACCCATTCATGGTCCCATGAAAGTGTGTGTCTTGTCTTGTAAGATAAGCATGTATTCTATTTGCCACCTGTTATTGGTTGGACATTTTTCTTATCTCTTCCAAGAACAATGTGTTCCTCGGGGAGATATCTTCTGTTAGTGAGCCATTGAATGACTCCCTGCATGAGTGGTAAAGTTACATCATCCCATTGTGAGATGCTCCACCCAGAGGGAGGAGCCAAGCATCTCTACCTGCATAAAATCAGCATTTTTTGGGACATCAGAGTAGCCCCTTCACTAGGTTCCCAGAGGAGCATCTTCTTCCTCACTAGATCCCCAGAAGAAGATCAGGCCCATCTACTCTATCACCAGACCTTCAGAAAAAACTACACCCTTCTATAGATCACCGTTTCAGCAGCATTTCATCTGGCACTCCAGGAGGAGCAGCCACCATTTAACTGGACTATTCCCAGCACCCTGACTCCTCAGGGTGTCAGGTTTCTGACTCTATCAGTAGTTTCGTTTATACTAATTACATTTTTTTTTTTAGTTTTTTCTTTTCCCTAGTAAAGAACTGTTATTCTCATTTCCATATCTTTACCTGAGAGCCTTTTAATTTTAAAATTATAGTAATTCGGAGGGAGGGGATTTATCTTTTCCATTTCACAGGAGGCTCTTGCCTTCCTTCACAGACTCCTGTCTTTTCAAACCAAGACAGTGTGTTGGAGATGAGTGTGCCCAGCACAGCCAGGTTTGGGACTGGGGTCCAGTGCAGTGACCAGAGCTCTGTGGAGAAGGAGCGTGCAGGGAACATGCAGGCAGCAATGAGTGGAGAGGCTGGGAAGTGTAAGGTCCCAGCCTTGAACTGCTGGAGGCTGATCCAACTTCTTTTTTCCTAATTAAAAGGTCTTTTGGTTTTTATTAGGAAATACCAAGCTAATAAACCTGTAATCTGAACTCCAAAAAATACCTCTGTTCTTCATCCACTGGTAAAATGTATCAGTGTCAGGCTGAACGTTAGGAGGAATTTTTTTCTCAGAAAGGGTTGTCAGGCATTAGAATCAGTTGCTCAGGTTAGTGGTGGAATCACCATCCCTGGAGGTTTTTAACAAAGGACTGGATGTGGCACTTGGTGCTCTGGTCTGTTTGACAAGGTGGTGATTGATCACAGGTTGGACTTGAATCTCAGTGGTCTGTTCCAACCTAAACAATTCTGTGAAAACTATGAGTTAGTGCCAAACCTGACACACCAAACTCAGGTCCTCTTGGGGGATGGAGCAGAAGAGCTGAGCCCTGGTAGCTTTATGTCCATCACGTGGACTTAAAATCTGACATGAGTTCACATCTGAGCAGAGGTTTCATGAAAGTTAGTCCCAGCAGCCAGCTCTGTGAAAATTGTTCCATCCATCAGGAGTGACTTAGGGGCTGCTGTGTACCAGGTCTACAGTCTGAAGTAAACTCAACACTAGCTGGAGTGTTGTTGGTGTTTTTTTTGTGTTGTTTTTTTGGTTTTTTTTTTTGTTTGTTTGTTTTTAAGATATGGTTTACAGAGATTTGGATAAACCAGAACTGCTCTTGAGTTGGTAATTTGGTAATTTCTAGGGGTTTTTTGAAATAATTCGATCCGGTATTAGCAAGCTTTTGTTGGTTTTGTGTCAAAAAACAGTCCACAAACTGATCCTCAAGGGAGTGGGAGGTGCCTTGCAGATATTAATGTTTTAAGAATGTGCCTGAGGCTGCTTATATAAATAATCTCCATTTTCTAGAAGTACCATACATATGGTACAATAAATATAAATATATATAGTTATATGAGCAAGGAGGGGGGATATGCAGTAGCAAAGGTGTTAAGAGTATTTTGACTATGCTTTACTGGGGAGTCTATGAGCTAGAACTACTGTGAACTGTTGTTAAGGTAGAACACTTACTGTGCCCATCTCTGATCTGACTTACCCTTAATGATAGAAACCAGTTTCATACAGGTGAATAAAAACTTGAAGAATGGAACTGAAACTTTATTTGAAGTTCTGCTAAATACCAAGGTTGAGTGAAAATAATAGGGCTTTGTGCAATGATCAAGTAAAACTCTGTTACAAAGAAAATAGTTTGACCCAAGTAGTCCTCTGCTTAACCTGTGACATAGGTGTTATGGAGCTAGGGAACCTTAGAAAGACTTCCACATTTGGAGATGTGTTTCTCAGAGGTTACACTTTAAACTACTTCCTAGTTAATCCTAGATAAGTGGCAGCTCTTTAACGTACTGAAAATGGCAAATATATATTGTTAAGAGAAGTTATTTATAATGCCTTGTAATAATCGTTGAGGTGTTCTAGAACTATTTGCATATGACATAATGTAATCCCATCCTACTGTTTACACGATGATTACTCCAAGATGACTGCAAAGATTAAAAAAATAAAATTAAAATAAAGATGTATTGCACAAACTGATTTGTATTTTGAATTTCCATGTTCTAAGCGGATTAGAGAGTTGTTATTACAAAAGGCTGCTGCTCTTAGTTTGGGTGCAGCAGCAGCTGGGGAGGAGGAGGTGGAGGAGAGGAAATACTGCTTGCGCCCTCGGGGTAGGGGTTGCTTTGCCGAAGCCAAGGCTCCCGAGGGGTTACTTAGAGCAATCAAGGGTTTTCCCGGGACAGGCCCGGGCGCCGCCGGTTGGTGTGGGCGGAGGACGCAGGGGCGAGCAGCGGGGTCCGGGAGCCTTTCCCGGGGCTGGGCACTGAGCTCGGGCCCCGAGCCGGCCGTGGCCGCGGGGCCGGGGCTCCGTGAGGACCGGGGCGCAGCGCGTCCTTCTGCTGTTCGCAGCTGAGCGAGTCAACCATAAAGGTACCTGAAACCTGCACATAGCAGTGACCCAGGTGATAACTTGCAGCACTGCGATGGGGAGGGGCTAAATTCTGAGCGTTGCTATGGGATTTTAATGCCATTTTAATGTAAATTTCTCTAAGCATTGCACCGTTATTGACTAATCCACCTGCGCTACCGCTACAGTATTTTCTCAGACAAAGTGAATGTTCAGGAAAGCTTCTTGTTTTCACTGTTCTAGAAAAAGAAGTGGAATATATATAGGAGATATATATCTGGATTAAAATCATGTTCCACTCGCTATACACCTCCCCATAAGCTGGGAAAAAGTGTTGGGATATGAGTAGCAACTGTCAAAAGTGCTCATCTGCTGTGCTGGTTGGGCTGCAGGAGATATCTAAATAAAGAATCCAATGCTTTAATTGAGGCAGTCAGCACTATTGTACCAAGATGAAGTTGCTGCTCACTTGTGGTCTGATGCAGACACATGGGGTTGCTTCTGTGGTTCAGTGAGGCAGCAAATTCATGTGGCACTGTTGTCACAGCTGTGTTGAGTTTTAAAGCTTTTTTTCTTCTTTTTACTGTTAAGATATTGCGTATAAATACAATGTGAGCAAAATGCATTTTTGAAAAGGTAGAAAGAAAGGATACTTAAAGCTGTAGCGCGTGATATTATGGGGTCCCATTCGATATTATGGGGGCCCATGCGATATTATGGGGGCCCATTTGATATTATGGGGGCCCATGCGATATTATGGGGGCCCATGTGATATTATGGGGGGCCATGCGATATTATGGGGGCCCATGCGATATTATGGGGGGCCATGCGATAATATGGGGGGCCATGCGATATTATGGGGGCCCATGCTATATGAAGCCGGCCCATGCGATATTATGGGGGGCCATGCTATATGAAGCCGGCCCATGCGATATTATGGGGGCCCATGCGATATTATGGGGGGCCATGCTATATGAAGCCGGCCCATGCGATATTATGGGGGGCCATGCGATATTATGGGGGCCCATGCGATATTATGGGGGGCCATGCTATATGAAGCTGGCCCATGCGATATTATGGGGGCCCATGCGATATTATGGGGGCCCATGCGATATTATGGGGGGCCATGCGATATGGGGGCCCTGCTATATGAAGCTGGCCCATGCGATATTATGGGGGGCCATGCGATATTTTTACTGTTAAGATATTGCGTATAAATACAATGTGAGTAAAATGCATTTTTGAAAAGGTAGAAAGAAAGGGTACTTAAAGCTGTAGTGCATTAAAATGACACTTGTAAGTAGTTTATACTTTTAGTATATACAGAAGATAAAAAGAAGGTGAAAATTTATTGTATATTGCAGGAGAATGCAGTGAGCAAGCTGTGATGTAAATGGCAAACGTCATAGCAATTTCCTTATTTATTATTATATACACATCCTCTGTTGAATAATAAGGGAGAAAACTAGCAGCTATTCATTTTTTCATGTTTACATGAAAAAACGTTAAGAAGCTGGGTGAAGTTCTTATATATATGACATTACTTGTCCCAAAGTAGTTGTGGTACTGGCTACAGCACCTGTCTTGTTTGAAAGAAAAGGTCTGTAATTAATGAGGTGAAGCTGGAATAGGGGAGCTACCATGTAGCTGTCTCTAAGGCCAGGAAAATAGGGCTTAATTAGATGGTGCTAAACATATAATCATCTGTATGGTGATTATATGCCAGTGCCTGCAGCTGGGCACTTGCAGGCTCTGTGGGCCGATTAATGTCAGTGTCCATGGAGCCAGCCATGCCAGCGTGCTGTGCTTTAGCTTGCTGAAAGTAGCTGTGGACTGAGATGAAAGTCAGTCAAAACACAGTTCTGCATTTATTAGTTTCAAAGTGTTAGGATGAATATCAACAGAATTTAGCTTAGCACAAAATCTGATCTGGAGTCTGGTTCTGCACGTGTAAAGGAGTGGGAGAGAAGGGACATTTCCAGCCTTTTATCTTGTGGGACTCCAGCGTGGGCTTTAGGCCAGGAAAGCTGTTTCCCATGCTGGCAACATATGCTTTTTGTGCCAAGAGAACAGGAGCACATCTCTTCCTTCTGACAAGTGCTGACCTCAAATCATCCCACCAACGTGTAAGGAGTTGTGCATTCAAACTGCAATTCAGCTAGCTAGTTTGATAAGTATTCTTGTTTTCTAAAATATTACCCTACGTACTATCACAATTTCCTCTGTTGCCCTAGAACACCCTTTGTGAGTGGGAGTGGAAGAAGTAAGTTTGGTCTCTGCAATCACATGAGCATTTCTTTGTCTGTTTCTGTTTAGTGCATACTTTGGATAATCCACCTATGAGTAACAGAGAATGAACCAAATAGCTCACGCAAATTGTCCATTTACAATCACAGTTTAAAAAAAAAAAGCTAAAATTGAGTGGTGGCTGAGATACCATTGCAATTTTACAACAGCTCATATTAAATTCACCTATATTGAAGCATGCAGAGTTAGCATTATATGGAGGCATTATTTATGCTGAACATTATTTATTCAGTGGTTTATGATGAAATAGTTGGATAAACACTTAAATCTTCATCTTCCAATCCAGGATGTGAGTGGAAACAAAGGAAAATGCTCCTGTCAGGGCTTAGAACTTGCACTCCCAAACATGTTTTTTAAAAAATCAGGACTGAACAACTCTTTTATTGAAATTTAATCAGCAAATAAAAATTATACGTCTAATATAGAAAAAAATCTGCAATTTCATAAAAACTGAGGTGCTAGAAAAGTCTGAAATTGAACACTTTTGTCTTTGTCATAACAATTTAAGTAATGTAATATGTTTCAATAAAGAATCTGGAGATGCTATTTTTGATAGCATTGAGCAATAGTGTATGGTACCAGAATTAACCCAGGTATTACTGTGTGCTTGTTCTTTCAGAATATTATATACTGACTTAGGTATCATGATGGAGGAACTATAATTTCATTTTTAGTTTCATGACTGTGGTTCAGTAAGCACAGTGTTCCCTATTCATACAGACTATTATGGCTGTCTGCATTAGGTTTATATATATAGCAGGTATATACGCTTTCAGATAATGTCTGTGAATTGCATGCAAGGCTATCATTTAATGCTATGAGGAGCATTTTCACTGCTTAATATAAATAATGCAGAACCTGCTTTACTATATTTTTTTATTGTTTAGATTTAGTGGAAAACCACTGCACAGTGTGGAGTAGTCACCAAGACATAATTTTTGGGGTTTTTTTTGTATCTCTGTTGCAGAACATACCTGACCTTTCAAGTATGAGGAGAAAAGATAGATTCATTGTCTTCACATCCAGTTGCCTTCTATATATGTGTGAACCAAAGAAAATTTAGATGAAACAGGTCTCTGAAGAAATTAGAGCAAGCAAGAGCCAGAATTTTTGGAACGTGGAGTACAAGACGTGTTGGTGTGTGAGAGGATGGACAAATTATTAATTATTTTTGGGGAACACGCTTCAAATGCAGGAATTTGGGAACAGCAGTGGAGTAGTCTCAACACACCATCCTCACAAATAAGGAGGGAAGTGAAGTGCAAAATGAAAAAGGTTAGAGGGAGAGGCTGGTTTCAAAGGTCATTCCTTCTAGACTTCCAGACATTCCTCCCTGTATCTCTCATGGATATGCAGCATTTGAGTGTGATTCTGTTCTGTCTTCCCCAGGATACACAAAAGGCTAGATAAGTTTTTGAAGTGGTCTATTTAATGCAAAACAACCAGTAATGGTTTTGCAATTAAGTTTAAAAAAGAACATTGTGTAAGGTTTATACCTCTTTAGGAGTTATCCTTAAGGCTAAATGGTTATTAGTGTTCAAGTGAAAACATTTAAAGACAAAAGAAATCACCTTATCAAAGGTAAAGCACAATTTTAAGTGCTTTTGCAATGACATTGTATATTCATTTTCTTACCTGTGCAGATTACCTCCCAAACCACTGGTTTTTTTGTTGGTTTTTTTTTTGTTTGATTGGGGTTTTGTTTTGTTTTGTTTTTTTTTTTTTTTTTAATTTTATAATGTGTTGATCTAGCTGGGTTTTGATGGGTTGTAGTTTCATTTCAGAGTACTGGAACCAGTGTGCTGAAAGGCATTTCCTCATCTGCACATGGCCTTGTAATTGTTCTTATGTTAACTACAGAACTTGAGCTTCATATTCACATGGATTTCACCGGGAATAAGTTCATAATAAGTTTATTTAAAATACACCCCTTACACAGCATCCCCAAAAATAAAAAGTGAGGATAATAAAGCTGCAGCAAACTCCCTAAAATAGTCCCACTGTAGGTGGCTGAGGAACAGGAAACAAGATCATGGTGTGAGTCTGACAGTGCCACTGCAGAGCATGAGTCCTGATGCTCAAGCACCTCTCAGATTATGATCTTCTCCCAGTCATTCACTATTTCTCATTCCCTTTCTCTGTTCAAATATTAAACCAAAAAGAAAAAACATGTGGTAAGTGGTAAATACACCAATTGGTGGAGGAAGGATAACAGAGGATTAAAATAACATTTGCATCTAAAAAGAAAGGTGAAATTAAGGATTGAAAAATAGTGTATTAGAATTGTAAATTGTGCCCTAGGTCACTGAGTTCAGTCATTGCATCCAGCCACAAATTTCCCACTCATCAGAACATTATTGAAATATACTGGAAGGTATCCTGGAAGGAAGCAGGATGGGGTGGTTTTGGCTGGGTAGGATCAAACATCTTGGTTTCTCTGTCTGCAGTGACACAGGAGCTTTGTGTGCTGCTGCTGCATCAGCAGGCTGTGTATGTAAACATCAGTCTGCCCTTTTCATTTTCAGATTGTCTGCATTTCTGCTGTACATAGTGGAACTTGTGTGTGGCTCAGAATGAAGGAACCAAGTGAAGCCTTAAAACAGTCTTTGCATCTTCTGCTCAATGCTGTGGGAAGCCAGAGCATTGCATTTTAACACTGTGGGATAACTGTGACTTGAAAAGTAAAAATAAGCGTCTAAAACAGGGAAAACTTTAAATAATAACATGGAATAAAGAGAGAAAGTAGTGGAATAACCAACTTTAAAAAGATTTATAGCAAAGAGAAGCAACACCAGGCTTAGCAATAGTAACAATAATGCTCCACCTTTTTTGATATCTATCCACCTGACTGTGTAAAAACAAATCTTTCAGGAATTAAGACATAAATTTATAAGCTGAAAACAATTGAAGTGATGCATCAGTTTACAGGAGAGCTACTGCTACCTCTTGCCAGTGGCCTGCTGTATAATGAGGCAGACAGGGGAGTTCAGGTTTCTCAGCAGAGATAGACTGTAGGTCTATAACACTCAATTCCAACAGCACTGAGAACCCTTATATTGAGGGTAGAAAGACAATTTTATTGAACTTCTGTCAGAGACGATACAGGACTGTGAACACAAAAAGTGTAAAGATCTGAGCTGTGGGATATGGTGAAAACAACCTCTCAGAGTCTGGACCTCTTTGATAAGATGTCACTGTATCTTTACAAAGACTTTGAATTCTCTAAAAAATACAGTGAATCTAAATTCAGGAAAGAAATGTCTAACAGTCTTTAAAAAAAGAAAGCTAAATTTACTTAGGGGAAGGAATAGAGGTTAGATTAGCAGCAAAACAGTGATGTAATGAAAAGACAGCCTCTGTTGTGTCTGCTGAGCAACACAGGTTATTATCTAGGGAAAGATTCTAAAAAAATTAGATTTATTAAATATGAAGAAAAATCTTGACTAGATCAATAATCTTCTGTACATTGTTTTTAAAAACATATTTAGTAGCAAGCCATTATATTTAGAAACATTCCTATCAGCAAGCCCTCTGGAGTGTACAGGAAAGTTCCCAGATGAAGTGTTTGCTGAAAAAGTCAAATGTGGAACCTCCACATCCACCATGGTGGCTGATAGGAATCTGTGAATTCCACATGAACCATGCAGTAAAGTTCTTTAACTCTTTCCAGCAGGGCTGCAATTCCCACAATGAAGAATAAAGGCAAGATGACACTGCCATTAGAGAAATTACTTGGATGCTGATAGAAAAAACTTTGTTTTATGGTGTTCTGTGTGTCCTGCACAGTTATCTGCAAACAGGTGAGCATTTTCCAGGAATGAAACCTGGTTACTGTTTGAGACTGTTGAAGGCTGTAGCTGAAAAAGCATTGTTTGCCCCTACCAAAGGAAGAATGAGAAAATCAGGAAAGCTATAGGTGTTCCCATCACAGCTAATCCATGTTTTAATTCACAGGTTGCAAAATACCTTGTTGCCTCAGCCTGTTACAGGGTTTGAAATTGTCTCTTGTAATTAATTTCCAAACCAGTAAGGTGAAAGGGCTGCTAATATGTGAGGGGTAATTTTTTCCTGATGAATTTTATGGATTGCAGAGGCAGGGAAATTGATTTTTTTGCCAAATGAAGTATTGATCTTTAAGAAGCTTACTATGCTACCTAGTTTGGGGTCATAGGGTACTATTTCTGTGGATTCTGTTGATTGCTTGCTGTGTTTTCCTATTTCAATAAAATCTTTTGTCATGGAGGCAGGTTTCACTTTCATTACAATTGGTTGGACACCAGCAAGTGGTTCGGTGATCATGGAAGTTTATAAAAACTCTAACCTTTCTGAGGAGCCTAACAAAGAAATGCAGCACAGTGTGAAAAAGCTTGTAACAAAACCTGAATGCACCACCAGAGGAAACTGAACTGCCTAAACATAAAGCAGGGTGACAACAGTTACTATGGCATTTGGTGCATATGCTCACTGCTTTGTTGTCTAGACAGCATATTTGGACATTTACAAGTGTGTAAAATAAAGGAGGATTATTTTACCTTAGCTGGTGGCAAGAGCAGTTACAGCTGATGGAGCCAGGCTGTCACAAGTGCAGGCAGACTTCATCACCACTGCTTTGAAAAGATCTCAGTTATTCGATAAAAAAATGCCAAAGTTTGTAAATTTTTTTCTGGTTTTCTTATGTTTTATGGTGTCATCTCTCAGACCAGCTGTGAGAACAAGGAGAATACCTACAAATGCATTCGCACAGATGAGACTGTGCTGATTTGTTCTGTAATCTGTTCCCTTTAGAATAAAACTACCAGCAAACAGCAAGGAGTGCTTCCAGGCTCTCTTTCGCTACTTAATGTATCAATAACCAGCTAATGTGTCAATTCTTCAAAATTGTAGTCAAAATGTCAGTTCATAGAGTAGAAAAAACAGTGACTTTCTGAGATCTCTTCAAATTACACACAGGGAGCCTTTAGGAGCCTGATGAAAACATTAAATATAATTGACTAGCAGCTGATCATACCCATGTTAAACTGTAGTTTTCTGACCATATAGCCTAAATACTTTAACAGAATTTCAACTACATTTGCAAGCATCACCTCCCCTAAACAGAGATTTTTAAATCAGCTGCATTAATATTTGCTCTTTGGATGGTGTTTGCAAATTTTATGGAAATTCAAAGAGAAAATGGGCAAAGAGCAAAGTCTATATCCTCAGGGGACAGTATCTATATGAACAGATGAGTAGGGAGGGTAAAGCCTCATGCTTACCTGCTATATAGATGCATTTTATCCAGTAAAAGAAGCCCATATAATTTATTGATTTCATTTCTGTAAAATTTTCTTTAGCCTGTAAGCAGAATAACTCAAAAATATTTTGCTTACGAAGATTGTTACAACATACAGGAAACTATCTATCTTCATAAACTTTTGGAAATGGACATAGATTATCTCACCTGCAAGTCTTATGTGTGTGTACACATAAACATTACATTTTTTTCATGGTTTGGTAAATCATAATATAAAGCTCTCTTCTATCAGTAGAGCTAGGAGCAATCAAAAACAACTTCCCCATGGCCTATTCCTTTCATAGCCTTTACAGAAGTATGTAGGAATTACCATAATTTTAATTAATATGCATTTGTTATAAAGATCAAAATGGGAATGTCTTAGCCATCAGCTTGGCTGTATCAGCGCCTAAAAAAATTATTTTGCATTCTGCCTCACAAAGAAATTGGAATAAAATTTCTCTAAGCAACAAGTTCTAGTATCCATCTGATTTAGTAAAGTAGCATTTGCAAGCTTTGCTGTTAAATATAGCACTGTGAGGTACAGCTTCTGCTTTGTACATTGTTTGTCCTTAATAAATGTGTTTTGATGATTTTTGTTTCTCTAGGAACACTGGGAATGTTTTACTGCATACAAGCAACTTTGCAATCAAAATTCTACCCCAAGAAGCATTTTTAGGCTACCAATCTGTGCTTCAGAAAATGCCAATTTTTTTCCTTAGAAAACCAGTGAAGACCAGTTCATTAACAAGTGCCATAGGAGGTATGTGATTTTGTTTTGAGAGTCATTTAGGATCAAAATCCTGTGTACTGTAATAAAAATTCAGGGAAACAACAGAAAATCTACATGGACAGCTCATGTAATACCTGTGGTGATTTTATGTTTGAGATAACATGACCTTAAGTGTAGTATCCTGAGCAAATCACTATTTATTCACTTTGGGTTTGGCTTCCTTAGAATTTCAATGAATGTTGAACTGTATACTGGAATGAATCCCTTTGTTACTCAGGGCTACATGTGGAATACTTGATGGGATTCGGGGTAGGATTCATAACAAATAACAGAGTTTGAAGGGATAAATGCTGAGAGTAAAGTTCCTTATCTCTGCTGGTTTCTGGGAGCACAGTTATTACAGTGTCTATGGTTCAGTTCTCTACAAAGAAGAGAACTTCACTGCTAATCATCCTGCAGACATTAATGTGAGTGCATAATGTAGGAATGCTCAAGTCACGAAGTCTTATTTATAACTGAGAGAATTTAAAAGAATTTTAATATTGCCAATGAATACTCCCCCAAATTCCAATAAAATTTATAGCTATGTAAGAGTTTGTGTGTGTTTCATTCAATAATTGCATCTAATATTGCCAGCAGGGGAAGAAAAACAATAATGTATGCCTGGTATGACACATGCCATGTTTCAACTGAGAGCATGACTGTTGCCAGCCTATAAAACAGAAAATTATTGCAATTAATTCATTACTTCAGAACAACAAATAACTGAGGAATTTGCAAAATACATCAGTCTTCTGTGAAGAAGGGAAGACTTTATTAGGCAGTAATTGTTATGAATTAATCACTTAGCTTTAATGCTAAGTATGATCTTGTGATGCAGCATAAAAATATGAGTGCCAGTCAATAAGCAGACAATGAATAGTCTTGGGAAGGGATTCATCTCTTGTCCAGAGTTCCTGGAGAATAGCAATGACTTTTTATTTTAACCTCTCATTGGAAGGAGCAGTTCAGTTCATGCTGTCTTACATCAGAAGCACTGACTTCAGCTGTGGCACTGTGCCTAATGGAAACTTGTCACCACTATATTCTGCAGAAGTGTCTCATTCTTTTGAGGCCAGTGGAAGTGTTAAGTCAAATATTTCTTGCACCATTTAAAGCACAGAAAATACATATATATCTGTGTGTGTCAGTACGTGTATATATATGTGTATATATATATTGTGTGTGTGTGTGTGTGTGTGTGTGTGTGTGTGTGTATTTAGTGGAGACCTTTACTGATAGAAGATTTATATTAAAATATATGCTAAATATTTTTAAGATCTTTCTTCTGCTGGTTTCTGTGACATTAGGAATTTTGCAATACTTTCTTTCATAATTCCCCAGGCTTCCTCCGGTTTAGTCAAAATGGTGAGGAAGTTTCAGTATACCTAGTATTCCAGGGATTTCTAACCAGCATGAACAGATTAATTGCATATAGCACAGATCAAATTGCATAGAATTGTTAATATAGCCCAGTCATGCCCTGTTGCATCTGTGCTGTCAGACTGAACAGGTCTGTCTTAATAACCTGAGAGAGGTTGAGAGAGTGAAAATCAGCTCCATAAAATTCCACCCAAATGAGAAAATCAGTCCTAAATGAACGGTGAGTACAGACCATCAGAAATCATTTTTCTTGATGAGCAGATGGAGAAATGTGCTTTTGAAGGTAGGTTGTTAAGTGTTTGAAAGGTAACTATCAGAGGTCATTTCAGCCTCAGCTGATTATCTCTTAGACTTTAGCTAATACTAAATAGCAAAGTCTTAAGGCTTATATGTACAGCTGTGGTCTGATGAGTGAGAGGTGTTTATAAAAAGCTGAAGAAAAGAGACAAAATCAAAAACCACAAAAAGGACCTTTGAGGACATTGTGCTGATCCAGGAACTGAAAGCCAGGGATTGCTTATGTTGTGTGGCATTTTGCTCCCTTGTCTATGGGACAGAGGTCCTGTTTGCCATGCAATTTCTCCTTTTTTTGTAAAGAATGCTGAGTTTGCATGTCTAGAAAACTCCATCATTCTCCATGAAGATAAGATGGTCTGCAACTTAGAGAAAAAAAAAACAAAAACACAAAGGAGGCAGCAGTAGAACATAGAAATTGTCCTCCTAGTCAAAAGGCATCAGCAACATGTCCTTATCTTCATGATATACTTCATAGCCATGGAACAAAGATGAAGCAAAAACTCAAAGAGATCTGATATTCAATTATTTTGTCTAATTTCTTTCCTTATCTGCCAAAGTGGACAGTAGTCACATATGACAACAGTCCTTTACAGACAAGGTTGCCATCCTGACTTCATCCAGCTCATCTATTGTCTCATGGCCACAGGGTTTCAAAGCACTGGTGCTGCAGTGTGGCTGAGAGTTCTGCTACTGCAGTGACACCCAAACAACCATCCAGTCTTAAGGCAGTTCCTCTCAATTGTTGAAGTAAGCTGAAATTTTCATCAGGGAGCTGTTGCTTCTCATTTATAAAGAAAAACATCAGCTATTATGGTAATAATACAGAAAGCCTCATTAATTACAGCACACAATAAAGAATAAAGCGAGTGTAAAGAAGCCAAGCAGATGGTGCATTATAATCAGACTTTTTAAACAGTAACCTTCACAGTAGGGAATGCTGTAGGTAAGAGTGCAACTTAACTTTCATTAGAACATTTTTATTTCTATGGTTAGGACATAAGTGTATTTCCAGATATGGTTTTTGCTGAAAGTTGAATTATTCTGGAAAGCCTGAGAAAAACATAAAGCAATACAATTTCTTTCTAATTACAGAGATTATAGAGTGTGATGTGGGGGAGAAGGGGAAATGCTGTGAAGTTTTTACTGGTTTCTGTCATTCCTTCTGCAGTTTTGAAATATACTGTAAAGAAAAATTTTTAAAAAACTTTTTAGGAAGAAATGAAAATAGGGGCAGCTGTAGCTCTCTATTTTGGGAGTGTGGAGTTGGGGAAGAGGAGGCTTAGGGAGCATTGCATAAAACTAGGAGCCTTTGAGGTACCATTTTGCCCAAAGGGAGGGAAGAGGAGGGTGAGAAAATACTGCTATAGGTTAGTGGCAGTTTTAAGAGACAAACCCAGCAAAGATTCCTCCTCCCATATCTGGCATTCCTGTGTGCCCAGGAAATGGAAATATAACCCGTCAGTTGCCCTTGCAAGTATTCAGAAAATAGCTGTAATAGAAACCTGTAAAATATTTTGTTAGAGAAATGATACCCAGATAATTGTACATACCATAAAACAAGCGAAACTAAACTGTGAGGTGTTGTCAATTCCCATACAATAATTTATTAGGAGGATTAATTTTATTGAATAAAATGAATGCTAAGGAAAAGCCTCTCTCTGCTCAACACAGCAATAAAGAACATTGTTCCTCTCTGCTGGGTAACCGAGGTGTCCAGCCCCAGGAGCAGCAGCTGCTCAGAAATCACTTTGTGTCCACACCTGCAGCCTCTGTGGGCTGTCCAAAGTCAGCCTGCATGCAAATCCCATCTGCCTTTGCTGATGCTGCAGTGGCAGCAACCTCAAACCTTTTTTTTCCCCCAGTATCTTGTGACTTCAGCAGGATGACAGAGAGGATAACAGAAGGAAGGACTAACTCTGTGCTCAGACTGAGGAGGATCTATGAGAGATGGAAATCTTGGCTATTGGAACAGGGTGATGAAATAGCCTGAAAGCTCCAGAGCCATGTTTGAGAGCTTTTGCTCTAAGGTTTATTGCAAACTTGGGTTTTTTTCTTGGAGAGAGTGAGTTTAAAGTAGTTGCTGTTCAATGCCCTGATATTATTCAACCAATTAGACTTTACTAGATTATTCTTGAAATAATGTGTATAATATGTAGCTGTCCACAGTAAATTCTCCTGGTCCTTTCAGCTATGAACTTCCCATGGCCTTAGTGGCATATGTATTACCCTTTATTGTCAATGAAAATCTAATATTCATGGCAATATACTGACATTCCATTACTTTTTTTTCTTCTTGATGTCTTTAGCAATTAAGTCCAGCATATTTTTAGTCAGGATATTGAATGGCAAGAAAGCAACAGTCCAATAGTCTATATTAAAAAAAAAAAAAAAAAAAAAGAAAGAAAAAAGAAAGAACATATTAATAAAATACATCTGTTACTTCAATTCTTAACTGTAGAATCACATGGAATTGGAAAAATTGCTTCTGTCCAGCTTTCTGGGTCAGCATGTTTTCAAAGTGGGCAGTAGGAAGCTTGGATTCCTAATGCTTTTTCCCATTGCATTTCTCCTATATAAATATCAGTGTATGGTAGTGTGTAGAGAAAATATTCAGAGCATTGTTGTGTTTGTGGTGATTCTTCCTAAGTCTGGAGTGATTCACTGGCCAAGCCATCCATACATTATCCCTTGTTTTACAGGTCAGAATGTGAAAGGCAGCTCCTTGTGGGATGCTGCACAATTCTCCTTTGGATACTTTACCACTGACCTTGGCCTGTCCTCATTCCAGTCATAGGCAGCTCATGGGGGTTTTTGATCCATCAGTGGTTGTACTTTTCTGCTCCTTGAATGTGGCAATAGAAAGAGACAAGTCCTCTCCCTTGAAGAAAATCTGCTCTTGTTAATGAAGCTTTCAGTCATCCATCTGAAAGGATATTTAGCTCATGTGTTCACAAAATGCTTGTTTGCAACTGTGGCAGCTCTGAAACTGAGGAGAGGAGCACTTTGCTGCCACCTCTCAGTGAACTGAGAAGAGAGGGAGGTTTATGTACAAACTTTTGGGCCTATTTATTTGCCTTCTTTCTTTCTGAGGTGCATTCTTATCCATTTCCTAAGGAATTGACTAAAACTTGGAGAATCAGAGAAATGAAATAACATTTTATTTGTTTTAGTGCCCAAAAATCAGAATTGTATTTAAATATTACCTGTTTTGGAGTTACCACAACTGAAACTTAGTCTTGTATGGGGTAGCAAATGGAATGGAATTAATATGAATATGTAAATATATCTATTTCTAACTGATCTGGTGTATTGAGTATGCTAAAAAATGAAGTGCAGGCATCAGCATAATGATACCAGAACAGGATGATAACAATAATAGAGGATTGTCAGGGACAAAGGCTGTAAATGGGGGAGACAGTAAACTACTTATCTTATGAAATGAGGCAGTCCTTCCTGAGAGTGTTTGTCAATTTGCCTACTGCCTTTTTTAAATGATGAAAGGAGTGCAGCTGATGGATAAACAATCCATCATTTGTCCATCAAATGATCATTTGTTCATCAAATGATCAAACTGAGCTACAGGATGTAGTGTCTGAGTCTGGTTCTTTTTGTTAGCACCAATATTTGGAGGAATAGTTCAATGTTAGTGTGATTACAGGAAGTTTTATTAACACAGTGCTCATGAACAGTCTCATTAAAATCAAAGATTCTGTGGCTGTGCAAACACCCAGAAGAGGAGAAGTGCAGGAGTTTCTGTGACACCTCCAGGGATTGCACCACTGCTATTGATTTTACATGAAGTCTCTGGGATGCTACAGTGATGGACAGCACAGTAAAACCCTGGGAGAGATGGATAGACATGATTAAGTGTTTATTGGCCAGCAGTCAGTGCCTTTTCCTATCCTCTTAGGTCCCAATCCACAGATGATATGCTGTTACCACTTTTAGCTCCAGGGTTGGTCGTTAAACTCAAGCACAAGGAGCTGATATATTTAGGACCAGAGGTCTCCAGTTCATTGCTGGTTTATCACCATGCTGCAGTCTGACATCATTACAATACTGAGGCCTAAATAAACAAGAGTTCTGAATATTTAATTTGCAAAACCACTTTATTCAAGTATCTTAAATCTCTGAAGTTTTCAGTTCTTTTATTTGTTCCTTGGGGAATTTACAATTTCCCCCGAGATTGTGGTCTGCTGTTATTCTTTCCAAAGGAAATATAGAAATCATATTTTAACGTGAAAGGGTTTTATCCTCCCTTCATGTTCTCCTTAATGTTTTTTTAGTTGAATAGTGTGAACTTTTCTAGACACGTTTCTGGGATTTATGCATTAATATCGGGCTTCAGGTGGAGAGGCTTTTTATCAGATAAACAAACCTGGGAGAAAGTCCTGAATGTTAACACTGAGGATGGAGATGGTATGGCACTTTTTCTTTGAGCAAATCTGATTGCATTTCAATGACAGAGAAGATAGAATACTTTTATTTTATTCACTCATTCTATTACTCCCACAATAAGCTATATAAACTCAGTAAAAAGTTTCTGAGGTGTGGAAAAATTTGATAGCAGATGTACTAAGGAGCAATAGACATATTTTGTGGTTTGCTCCTGCTTGATATTAAGGTGGCCAAGGTTCTTAAGAGTGCTTTCAGATCCTGCAGATCAATATTTTGCTAGGTTCTGATTCTACTTGAGTTGATGGTACTGCTATCAATGCCTTGCAATATAGCAAGAAGTCTCTCTGGAATGAAGCATGTGGGCATCATTCAGAGAATATTCAACTTCTTTTTCAGCCCCTGACATCAGCAGTGCTGGTGCTTGTCTCATTATGTCTGATTTCATGATGCAGTATCAAGATCTTAATTTCACTGAGGATTTTATATTCTCTGGGGAGAGAATAGTATAGAGTTTCATGTTAGAAGCTACAAACCAGATCTACCCTGGCTAGAGGAAATAGCCATAGCTGATACTTATGTAATGCACAAAAATATAAAGAAAACTGTAACCCATTCACCTTTGTTCCACCCTTTTAGTTAAACATAGCTTACAACTAATATAGAGCATATATCTGATTTGATTGGAGCTAATTAGATAACTCTGGGTGAACACTAAATTAATGCAGTGTTTAATTGGTATTTTCTACTCAAGAGAGGGCTGTGAACTGCCCTCATTTCATTCCTCATAGTTGTTATGCAAGGCCTGTTTTCTGGCACTTCTGGAATCCATGAATTTGGGAGGAAAACTGCATCTTAGAGATGTTACCCCAGTGCCCCTCTTCAAGTGAAGTCATATGAGGTTGTCTCAGGCCAACAGTCTTTCTGGCACTCCTATTAATATTCTTTGTAAAGCCTGCTTCCTATAATTCTGTGCCCAAAATGCATTTTGGGCACTAAAACAGGATAGAAATTGTCAATTCCAACACCTCAGAAATGTTAGGTAAGCCAGTGACTGAATATTCATAACAACCTTCTTTTCTTTCTTTTGCACTATGTATCCTTTGGCAATAAAAAATTGTGTTATTTCTTTATTTGCTGACATTCCCTAGTGACATGTCTGGTTCTGGGAACAAAAACCTTTAAAAATCTTGGTGTGGTTTTCTGACACTTGAAAATACAGAACTACAAAGTCTTTGCCCAGACAGCCTGGCTTGTTGTCTATTGTCACTTGCTTCCATTTATCTAGCAAATTCTGCCAGTTCCTTAGGTTTATCACAGATTCTGCTTCACTTTCCTTTCACCTTATGATGTGACGGCTCCATCACAGAACTGTTTAATAGATGGCTCAGCTTCATTTCTCACTCCCTTGTCCACACAATGTGAGGGGAATGTTTCTGATCCGTTTTGCTTGCCAGGGACTCTGGAGCAAAGATGTTTTTCTTATAAAGAAGTACTGTCAGCCTTCCTGTTGTGTCTGAACTGCTGAATCTTCTCAGGTGTACCCCAGCCTGTGTGGTTTCAACTGCTTTCCACCTGATCTGATCTGATCAGATGCACTTATTTCTTTAGTGATGTATATGTGTGAATGTTGAATTTATTTTATTTTATTTTATTTTATTTTATTTTATTTTATTTTATGCAGCTCTGTCTCGATTTCTTTTTCACATTCATTCTTCCACATTGTGAACTCGATGATGGCTGGAAAATTCAGTTTTTCAAGCCTGCTCTGACATTTCATTGGAAATATTGCATTGTGTATATAATTGCACCTTCTTCCTCAAGATCACTCAGTAATTTATACCCCACTAGGATGTATTTCTCTAGGAAATCACAGTTACTTGACCAGCTCAGTTTTACTGTGTGTTACGTAAGACTTTACTGCCATAAAACTCCACAGTAAAACATATTAAAAAGCTGATTAATCCAAATCTTGCTGGAAACTCTATACAAATTCAAGTAGTATGCCAACAGTATATAGCATTATGTAAAATGTACCCAAACTATATTGGTATCTTCCACCCCTACAGTAGAAACAAGGGCAGATATTGTATTAAACTTCTCAGGGGCTTCATCCATTTCACCTTTTTGTAGGGTGTGTATTGGAAGCACCCTGTGTCCTGCAGCAAGGCAGCTTGCTTAGGACAAACTGGTTTATAGCTTTCCTCTAAAAGCCATTCATGTTTTACAGTTAATTTGTACAGAAACCATGGTATTTTCATCACATCAAGCTAGCTGATGAAATATTTAAGAGCAGACAGAAAAAACTGAGTGACATTCTGCTAAATGTGACAGTAGCTTTAAGTTTTCATGCATACTTCCATATAAAAAGGATTTTAAAGGAGCTGGAGAGCTCCTACAGAATGTGATGTATTTTGGCCAATTGTACTATTCTTACCTCGGCATTTGGAGAGGATTGAATTTGATTTGTTGGGAAGTGTTTGACAGTGACTCTTGGTGTGATTCTTGGTGGTGTAGTGGTCTAATGGTCTCTGGCCCAGGAGCTGTTCCTGCTCCTTCTGGCAGGGGAAGAGCCCAAGCTCACATCTCCTGCAGCTCCTGAAGAAGGAACACTGTGAATGGAATGTGAAGAAATGCTCCTTGGCTGTGGAAGAAAACGACAGACTAAAGTTCACAACTCTTCCAAAAATGGTGGGTATATTAGTTTGCTTCATATACTTTCTCCAGAGACCCAGAGAATTTCAAAGGAGGCAAAGGCAGTTGCAAATATTACATTGAACTACAGAACAGTGATAAGAAACTGATAGAATGTGACCTCCAGCTGCAATTTGAGGTTGCTTGCAGAAATCTTTGTGAATTCCAATTCCTTTCCTTGAGCTAAAAGAGGTACATGGATTAGGATGCATAATTTCTGTAGGCAAAAGAAGAAAACATTTGCCACCTTTCTGCTGCCTGTGTTTAGCTCTATTAGTCGTCCACCATTTCCTTTTCTTCAGTGATGCATCACCTCTCCAGGTTATAAATCATAGAATCTTTGTGGATAATGTCTTCATTTTGCATGGCAAACACATGCCATAAATCTAGGTGAAACTTAATAATTGGTATATGACATCTTTCTTCCTGTGAATGGCAGAGACAGAGGATCCCATTTCCACTTACTTTCCCAGTGGCAGAGAAACAAAACCTGTTGATTAACTATTTGAGTACTGCAGTGATCGAGATAAATGCTAAAAATAAAAAAAAAAAAGAGAAAAAAACCCAACAAAAACAACAAAAACAAACTAGGGGAAAGAGACACTAATAGTGGCCTGGCCACTTCCCAAAATCCTGCTGGAAAACTCCACACTGGTCAATGTGTCTAGAAGAGGATGGCATTGGAAACGCTTGTACCTTGTCACTACTCATGTGTCAGCACTGACCCAGTTCTCTCTCAGGACTGTCCTTATCTGGCACTAGATATTGTCCTGGAGACCTCCTGGCCTTGCTTTTCCTGGAGCATTGTTGGACATGACAATGTTTCTGTGGGGCAAAGGTGTGAAAGGACTGTAATGATTCAGAGGGCTCTAAAATGGAGTGGTCTAATTCTAGAGTTGACGGACTAGTACAAGCATTTTCCTGAATTCATGGCATCTCCACGCTCCTTGCACCCTGACTGCTGGGGATATTTTGGCAGCCAGATGCTCATTGTGGTATGAAGTGCCAGATAACAGAGCCAGAAGCTCCCAAAGTAGAACTGACATCTCAAAACAAAGGCAAGGGAAATTTTCTCTGAGCAGGAGTGGTAGTATGAGGCCCATCAAATGTAAGGCAATTACAGTGCCAGCTAATGAAATCAGATGCCAGCTTTGCTGGTGTAACTACTTTCACAACCTCTAGCCTTCCTAGCATAACACAGAATAATTCATAATGAGACTGCACAGAACTCTTTCAATTAGATTGCAGCAGTGGAGCAAGTTATTTCAGCTAGGCAGAAGCATGCAAAGCCTGTAGGCTGAAACACATGGTAATTGAATAAATAGACTCAGGCTTTTGCTATCACACAAAGAAAATAAGATGTAAGAGTCTTACTGTAGAGGAAACCCATTCAGAAATCATCTGCCTGCACTCCATTCAAAAATCACACTTCTGGATGAGGAGACAGGTTGCCATTTCTCAGAAAAGCTCTCAGTGGTGAGGATGCCTTCAAGTGAAGATTGGGAGGGCAGCTGTAACTTTCAGGTGGCACGAATGTCAGGAATGCCTGCAACACTTTAAAAACAACAACAACAAAAAAAAGGAATGCTAATCAGTAAGCAGGGATTCTGAAGGCAAGCTCTTTCATGGATACCAGCTTTATTAAAGGTGATACTTCAGCATTGCAGGCAAGTATGTGCATTGCTCACATGAACACACTAAAGCACAGGCATTTGTGTTTCTGTGTGGGGTTTTTTTTGTATCTCCATGCCATCACCTGCAGCCTTCCTGCCAAGGGGATTGAAAACAGCAGCCAAACATCACAGCACCTCAATGTTTACATGCCATAGTGCATGGAAGGTTCTTCTTGTCTTCATGGTGGTTTTTGCTCTTTCTCTGTAGTAACTACTTCTAGATTTGAGTTTAAGTCACCTTATTTTCCCTATTCTGATAGGAATTCTTTCCCATTATTCCCCAGACAGATTGCTTCAGAAAAGCATCTTTGATCCAGGGCTTGTATTCTGAGCTTCAAAATTCTTTCAATCAGCAATTCATAGATGAACATACTGGCATAGCTCATTCCTGGCCTGCTAATGGATTTAAGGACAACAAGAAGAGAACAAATTCAGGGCTCCATGGAAGAAGAAGTCCATAAATGTTCTTTCCCGATTGCAGTGTTATGCTGGAGAGGAAGAAGGAATAGAGTTGATTATGATAGTTTTACACTGTTTTGCAGAAATTATCTATATCATTCTCTCCAGTGGACAAGGCAGCATTGCACAGGGAAAGAAAAGTGTGGTCAATTTGCAAGGAAGCTCATGGGATTTTTGGTTTTGGCTTCAAAAAGAGAGAACAAATTATTTTAGCTTCTTGGTTTGAATAAGAATTGCTTATAGTGAAAGAGATTTTACAGCCCATTAAGTTCAGTCAGTACAAAATGAACTTAACTGGCCAGATTGACACCTGGAGAATACACTTTGTGCTAGAGGGAATCTTCATCTGTGAAAAGCTGATGCAGCTAATTCTGTTATCTCTTGCTTTGGATTTGACACCTGTGAAGTTTTTGCTGCTGGAACCATATTTTCTGGGTGATTTGGAACAGGCTGAGGCCATAGGAAATGAAGGAAGGGTCGAAGGAGAATCAATACTATTCTGCTATGCCCCATACTCAATGAGCAAAATAGGCTGACAGGGACACAAGGCTTACACTCCCACAGCTCTAGAGACATCCAGATCCTACAAGTCACTCTTCTGATGATCATACCTGACCCATGAAGGCTGTGATACATCCAGACTATTTGATACTGTTGTTTTTCTTAATTGTTGTGAAGAACAGACAAGGGCTAATGTCCTTTCCCTGGTGGAAAAGGCATATGACAAACTGATGTTGTAAATTACTAAATGGTGTTTGAGATCCAGGCACTGGGAAGAGGACAAGAAGGTAGATTTCTTGTGTTGAAAAGAAAATCCTAACTCTGCTTGGCTCTTAAAATGAAAAATGAAAAAAAAAATCCTGTCTGAAAATGAGCCAGAATATTATGTCCTTCACAGGAATGAAAAATGACAAAGTTCAGCTCAAGTGTTGACAGAATAGTTTGTCACAAGGTAAGCCACTTTCTTTAGATAACTCTTGCTATTTAAATTCCTACACATTCAATTGTTTTCTTTTTGAGGACATTTAAAAATAAACCATCAAACAGGATATTTCCAAAATGACAAGATCCTGAATCTGCAATTGTATACAATAATATTTGCCCAGTATATTAAATGAAATTTCCTTCTACCATGGAGATAAGTGGTAGAGTATGAAACTGGCCATGCACATGGACAAAATCAAAAGCCTCCAGAATGAGTCCTATGGCAGGACTCAACCTAAACAGTCATATTTGCCCAGAAAATTTGTTGCCTTGCACATCTACAGCATCAATCACAGTATTTGATGCCACCTCACAGAGAAATTCCATTTTCATTTCTTTGCAGTGGCGTGGGATTATCTTTACAACAATACTTGTGGCTATGTGTAAATTGCTGTGTAAAAATAAAGGGGATGTAAGTGACAGGCAGTGAAGTCTGGCAGCACAACTTCTATCACTCAGGATTTGACAGACTTTGCACCAAGTCCTGCACTCAGCTGAAAGGATCTCTCATTATTTGGTCTTTGGAATTTGTAGTGCATCATCATGATGCTAAATTGATTGTTTTTGCCAAAAATAAAGAACCGTGAAAGCTGGTTGCTTCTTCTGTATATTGTTTGGCACTCTTTTGTATAGTTTTTTAATTCAATCACAAATAGAAGTCCTAGAATTTGTAGTGTTTTCTTTATGAACTCAGGTAGGAAGTTTTCATCAACTTAGATACTACCATGAGGACAAAAAAATCATCCAAAGTGCTTCAAGTAGCCACAGAGCACAAGCTTTCAAATGCAGAGGGAAGTTGTGTGGTTTGTTCTGCTAAAAGCAGGAGCCAGATTTGATAACTGGCTGGGCTCAGAATTGCACACAGGACCAAGGATGCATCACTTCTGAGTGCTTTGTTTGGGAGACAACTTTTACTTGTGCACAAGTGTAAAAGCAGAACTCCCTTCCAGCCAGTTTCTCAAAAATAGAAAGGGACTATGGGATCCTCATCCCTGGAAGTGTCCAAGGCCAGGCTGGATGGGGCTCTGAGCAGCCTGGTCTAATGGAAGGTGTCCCTGCTCATGGCAGGGGGGCTTGGAGAAAAATCATCTCTAAGGTCCTTTCAATGACACCAAGTCATTCTATGATTCTATGATTATTTCCATTTACTGTAACTCAGATATTTGCATTCCCTTTTTTTTTTTCATTGCCTTCCCTTTTGAAGAATTGGTTTCAATAAGGGAAGCAGTACCAAGAGAAGATTGGCTGTATTGAATTTACATTGAACTGATTAAAAAACATTGAACTTATTAGAAAAATAAACATACTTCCTTTTTCATTATGCAATATTTCAACAACAAATTTATTTCTTTAATATAATGTCTATGTAAATATGATAGATAATATTATTAAACATGATTGCAGAATAATTTTGGAAGAGGGAGAACATGTTTTTATGTGTTCAATACAGTTTCCAATTAAATATGTCTTTTTATAAAAGTGATCATACAATTTTTCACCTTCTGTAGCAAAAATTTAATAGTGTGAGGATTGTCTAAATCTTCATAAAAGAGCCTAGTTTTGTTAAGGCTTTTCCAGATTATTGCAATGTCCTAACTACTGAAGAAAATCTGTGTAAGAATAATTTGGACAATAAGCAAGTGGCAGTCTGAACAGTCAACTACTGATCACCATTTCCAGTGTGCAAAGCTGGAGTTCTGGCACTGAAAAAGAGGTGCTGTTGCCCTGTTCTTTTGAGAGTTTTAAAGTTCTTCTAAAAGATCCTATGCCTTCTGATATTTACATATTTCAACTGAGTTTTCTCACTCGTGTTCATGTAAATAATGAGTGTTTTGCATTCTTCTTTGTGGGTGGAGAGAATTGATGGACTGTTGGTCTGACCAGTGTGGTTGGAGAGGTGGCAATTTCACCCTCCAATCCACTGTCACTTTTGCTGTTGTATATATAGCGGAGTCAGAAAATAAAATTTGCTTTTTTGGGTTCTTTTTCTTTCCTTTTACATCTAGCCTGCTTCTGTGAGTTATTTCTTGTCGCAGTGTGACAAGGTGCAGTAGCTGAGATGAAAATCTTTTTTGCAACTTTCAGAGTAAATAACTAAATATCAGGAATGGGAACTGCTGTTTCATCATTCCAGTTTGTTCCTTTGACTTTCCATAGATTTTCCATTGCTGAGGCTGTTACTGGTTATTAGCTGATACAATTAGACTGGGGAGATGAGAACTTGCTGGTGAAGAAAGCGTGAAGAATTGAACTGACACAGTTGTACCAGCAGTGTGGAGGCTGCACTGGCTCCAGCCTGCTTGTGGGTTGTGCTGGAATATTACAGATGCCTTGTTTTGATGCAGGGAAATTAGATCAGTGCCCATGGGCCCCACCACAGAGCTGTGAAACAAGGCAGTGTTCCGTGTCTCAGTACGAAGGATATGCACTCACTCTGCAGAGTGACTGAATGGTACAAGTGTTCAGCCAGAAAAAAAACATCATCTCTGCAAAGTGCACTGCCAAAAATTCAGGCAATGTTCTACAGCCAGTGCTATGTTCTTATTGTTTTTAATAGTTCAGTTTGGATTGTTCAGGGTCCAACACAGTGTTTGGAGCCTCAGAAGCAATCTGTTCTTCGAGTATTTGTGCTTCAGGCACAGGCTGTGATTCTTGGGGCTGTTCTGTGCAGATTTTGATGGTCCTCGTGGGTTCCTTCCAGTTCAGGTTGTTCTCTGATTCTCTATTGTATTGAGGCATGATCTGTGCATACCTTGGTGCAGAGTGGGGTCCTAAACACCTGTGAATGATGGCTACAGGCACCAGTCATTTACAGTCACTGCAGAGTTGTGAACTGGGGCACAAAGACTTCACTGAAGATAGTTGTTAGGTATTGCTGCCTTCTAAGTGATGCCTTGGTTTAACAGCTGGAGTCTTCAGTTAAAATGTCTTTCTAGGTTCTTCTCAGTGGTAAAACTTGCTTTGGGTTACATTTGTCCTAGAGACTTTCCCAAGACTTTCCCAATGCCTTTCTCTTCAGACTGTAGAGCCAGACACTGCTGACATAACTCTGACCATTTGTCTGATGTAAAGGTACCCTTTAGGGATTTGGACCAGCTGAACAAATGATGTATAATTTTACCACCAACACTTGGTTTATACATATATGCATACATTAGCAATTCAGACCCAAACATTCCTTCATGAAATGCTTGAAATCGTGAGCCTTGTGTCTATTTTGTACCTTCATACTTTGGCCTTTCACTAGTAATAGTGCCTGCATGCAATCCTACCAACTTAAAAATTCATACAGTCAGTTATACACTAGCCTTGGAACATCCATTATCATTAGAAGATAAAGAAGGCCTATAAAAGTGCCTTTTCTTCCACAGTGTAAGTATTTTTTCCATCATTACAACTGGGTGCTGAAGTTCGCTAGTTCAGAGCAGTAACGCACATTCTGCACATATGAGTGACGTGGGAAATTAGGAAAATCAGGCTAATTTAACCTCTTTCTGAATTTGTTCTAAAAGAAAGGGTTATTTAGTGAAATTAAGTTTCGGGTTGGAGAGAAGAGCACTTGATCTGCATAGGCAAATGACAGCATATACCGCAGATTTAATTAAACAAAACAGAGATAAGTACTGCATTGTATGCTAAAGTAATGTTTACTATAGCAACTGATTACTCTGCAGACAGCTTGTTCTTTTCTTTTCCAATTTAAAGTGAAGATAAGAAATATAGAAGGATGATAAATACTTGATCAGAATTGTACCTTTTAGAGAGGTGACTGAAAGATATTGGGAACACTTATATAAGAAATAAAGCTACAAAATCCTTGGGCAATATAAATTGGGCTATTTCCATTTGACATTACTGAGTGTTGTTTTATGCCAGTTGAGGAGCTACCTCCCAGGAGAGCTCATAAAAAACTTTTGTACCTTCAAACCTTTCTGTGAAGAGCTGGACTTTTTAGATCTGTGTTTAATGGCCTGATAAATCATCATCAATTTTTTCTGAGAAAGTGAAGAAGTGATTGGAAGCAGTGCTGTTTTCTGGAAGAAAGGTGTATGACATAACAAAGAGATGGTAACCAAATATTGGTCAGTCCTTGTCCTGTCAGAGCCTCCACCTTTGACATTGCTGCAGTTGCTGTACAATGTCCCCTCCTCTGTTTTGTTCTGGTGGCTGCTTAAAAAGGTGACTTTCTGCTGAGGGAGGAGATTGAGAAACAATTCTATTCCAGAGCCATTACATGACTTTGGAAAACTACTGTGCTACTGTGTGCCTGCATTTCTTCATCAACGTGCTCCTTCCAAGCTATCCTATCTCATCCCACTGTCCTTTTCTCTCTGAAGGGCAGGAGTGAATCATGAGCAGTCCATGGCAGAGGCAATGCTCCTGTGCAAATCAATTGAATTTGAACACCAGACAACTTCTCACCGAGAGCAATCCTGTCCAGGTAAGAACCAGCTAAACATAAAACAGAGACAGCAAAGGTTAATTGTTACCAAATCATCTGGGAATAGGTGGGGCCCCAGCTTTGCAGCTCCACAAGATGGTGGTGGTGGTGGGAAACAGCATCCTAAAGTATCCCATGAGGTTCCCATGAGGTTCGAGTCCTTCCTGCAGGAGGGACAGTGCACTGCTGGCTCTGTGCACTCCTCTCAGAGCCTTGCACCAAGCACTTCCTGAAATCCAGAGTGTTCCAAGCATTCAACTCACGTTTCCAATGTAGCAGAGCAAAGCCAGACTTTACAGGTGTCAGATTTACCCAAGAAGACCAGACTATGTGAGCCTCATTATTCTTTTATAATTATTATTATTATTATTATTAATGCGTATATATTGCATTTAATTGTGGCATGAGCTGATGCTAACTACTTCCAAACAGCCTTTTTAACTAGAAAGTTTATGTTGTATTTTATTAATGCAATAGGTTCTGACTTTCCAAGTTTCCTCAAAATGAAACAATTTTCTTTTCAAGTGTACATCACTGAAGTCAAAGAGACATAATATTCCCAACTGTATAAAACAGCCTGTGGCAACTAGGTTAGAGCTGTCAGTTTTACACATGGGGTGCCTGACAAACATATTATACATACAATTCAAGGCTGACCTTATACTGCACCTGAATTTAAATCTGTGTGCTGCACAATGCTTTATATCCTAAATAGGCTGTTAACACCCTCTTGCAGCCCTTCCCTTTATAATGGGATGTAACTGCAAACTCTATATTGTCAGGAGCAGCAGCCAGAAAGTAACACCATAAAATTAGTTAATTTTAACATAAAGATGCCAAATCAATGCTGCACACATTTGAAAAATGCATTTTCTGTTAAGTAGTTGAGTGCTTGCAGATAAGAAGAATGTTCCATAAAAATTCACCATTTTCCCCCATGTTTTAAAGTGTCTGGTGTCTCCAAAATACATGGGATAAGAAAATAGTGAACATACAGTACTGAGAACCTTTAAAACAGAAATTCAACTTTGAAAGAAGCACTGACATCAAAGAATTATTTCAAAGAATGTTTATTCCAAATGTTGCTGCAAGGAAAACTGTATGCAGTGGGGAAGTACAATAATCTCTCTAGACTATGGTGATAGGATACAGCTTTTCTCAGGAGCTTCTGCAAGTCTTGTGAAGGCACTTCTTGGGCACCAGACTACAAGTGGTCACTGTGGGGCTCTTGTTCATTTAATGGGGAACACACTTTGCCAGCCTCTCCTTCCTGGAATATCCAGAGGGTTTACCCACATCTCTTAATCCATTTGTGAGATAATCTCCTCTAAACTAGAAACTGCAGTTTCTACTAGTTTGGAGATGCTGAGATATAAGGCAGCACTTTCCAAGAGTGTAGCAGTCATTTTTCAAAACTCCTGGTGACTTCAGAGGGGTAGAAATTCTGCTGTAACTAATGAGAGCACCACAGAACCAACCAGCAGTGCTTCCTCTGCTCGTGTGCTGGGGAAGGAAAATTGTCATTACTCTCTTATAATGACTGGAAGATTTTCAAAGGGAATTTTTGCAAGGCATGGTGTGACTGCAGCCAGTGCAGGAGGCAGGGGGAAGTGGGAACAGGGAGGATTTGAGCAATACACTAAATCTCAATGTAAAGTTCTGTAGGGTATGTAGGAGGCTAAAGAGGGAGGTGAGATGTTGAGACCAATGCTTTGCATCTCTTGACTCTCTCTGCCTGCCCCTCCTTATGCCTCAACCTCAGGCAGGAAGTTTTCGAAGCTTAAATGTGGATTCAACTTGTCTCTGAAATGGATTCTTCCCACCTATGGTCACAGAGGGAAACTGTTTGGAGTAGGTTTAGGATGTTTGTTATATAAAATTTCAGCACTGCTTGTCCTGACTGCCACGCATGAAGTTCATTGTGTCACATAGGCAGGCTTCAGGCTCTGAGTATTATTTACACTGCTTAGTATCAGTGCATCCCTTCCTCTGCCGAGTAAATATGAATATGGCAGGAATCATGGAATCAAAGGTCCATGTTCCTAGTCAGTACTCTGGCCTCTCCCTCTCAGGAGGTCTGGTCCAGTGCTGTAACACTGCACACTCAGGAGCTGTGTCCTTGCTCAGAATCCAAAGCAATTCTGGGGCTTACTTTACAGCACTATGTCTCTTATCTTTCATCTCCTTGTTGCTGCAGAGATGTGCTGTTTGCATGTCAAATTACCCCTATATTCCTGCTCAGAAGACCAAAGAGGAAAAAAAAATAGCCAGCAAAGCCAAGCTCAGGAAAGGCTCCAGAGCAAGGAGCCTGATTTCAGACTGACCCAGGCCAGTGGGAAGGTTGAGATCAAGATCTCAGCCTGAGCTCTGTAAATCGGTCTTGGCTCTTTGGCTGGTTTCCAATCCACAACAGGAGCTGGCTGAGTCTGGCTTCCTGCTCTGTCTCTGTGAGCTCCTACCATGCCTGGCACCTTGAGCAACAATGGAAAAAGATTGCTTTTCTTGGCATGAACAAATCCTTTTGGAAATGTTTTCAGGCATTTGGAAGAACTGTTTGGAAGTATCCCATTTCAATCTGTGGATTCCCTTCTTTATTCTCCTACATGATCCTGTCCAGCATTAATAAGTACTGTTTCCTTTTAAATCCTTTTGGAAGTAAAATCTTTAGGATAATTGTGTTTGTCATTTGATTTGGGTAGTTGCCACTCATTGATTCACATCAGACTTTAGAAAACTGGCTGAACTATGGCACAGTGTAGCATGTATATTGTTACAGTTAATGAAATTATTTCTCACCAGTGGTGCTTTGCTAACAGTAGTAATTCATTGACTGGATTAGTTTCTATAATTGATTCCCAACTTTCTCAACAAGTTTGTACTCTGAAACTTTTAAACATAAGACAACTTCTCTCTCTCCTCTGGAGACATCTAACTTGTATGCATTATAAAATGGGTACAAGCCTGTTAAGGTATTCTTCCCTGCTTGGATACGACAGATATTCTCAAAGGAGCTAAACTCATTTCTGCACACTGGGCTAGAGATCTGAAGAAGTAAACTATAATTTGTCCTCTCCAAATAGCACTTCTTAGTTCAGTGCCCAAGCTGGATCACCATCCCATCAACTACATCCATGGAGGTTTATCTGTGGATCCAAAGCCATAGATTTATTTTCATTATATACAAATAATTTTGTAGATTATATAGGAAACAAACATTTTATTACTGATTTGCTGTAAATTAGACAATGTCATTGACAAAAATTTGACTAGTTACACAGATTCTATTATGGTTTTGCATATTGACTTTTAATTATGCACTGTTTAATCAAACAAATAACAATATCTTTCCCGTGAAATGATAGGTAAAGTATGCAGTGTCTCTCATGACTCATTTTCTTAGCTCATCCTCTAGTTTTGTGAGTTGAATGAAAAATAAGAATTTCAAATGTATGTTGAAAATAAGAAGGAAGCCTCTAATATTCTACAATATTCTTACTTGGAAGAATGCTTTGTTGAAGATGGGTTAGATGTTTGATTGGCACTGATTTAACTGGCATAGGCAATTTGACTGTTTAAACTTGGTCCATATGTCACAAAGAGATTTTTTCAAGGCACCCTTATGTTGCTTCTCTTTCTTTAGGAATTCTCTTTTGTAGGCTGAGGCTTTGGTTCAGGACAGGAAGTGTTTATCTATTTTCTGTGATGCTGGGTGTTCTCCTGTTAGGATTGGCATGCTGCTGTTCACAGACATATACTAACCTTCAGTGCTGGTGGGTAAAAAGGCAGCAAAGTGTAAGCAATTCCTTTTAGGTTTTTTTAATCCAAGCAGGGTTGTTTAATCAGCTTTTCCTCTGTGTCAGATGATCACTTAAGCAAAGTCACAGTACTGCCTCTCAGAGAAGAAACTTTGTCCCTAGAGATGAGCAGACATTGAAATCAAGACCTGTTGACTGTCCCAAGTGTGGATAGGCTGGTGGTTGCTGAATCCCAGTCTCAGCGTCCCTCTGAATAATCTGAGTTTGCTGCTCTGAAGACCAAAGCCATGAGATGATCCAGCAGGCCAGAGCTTCTCTGCATGCTCTTGGCCTAATTCTGACCCAGAGATGTTCCCTCTCTGCAAGACAGGTAGGAGAAAACACAAATACAGAGAAAATAGTTTAGGAAGACAGAAAATACTTCTAGTAGGCTTTCTGAAAGTGGTAGAAGTCACAAGCATATTACCTTTCAAAATAGCCATCCTTCAGTTTTTGTGGTTTCTAGACTGCTTTTGCTCATGGCAAGATTCTTCTCAAGACCAGTTGTTTCCCTGTAACAACTGTAATTCTTCAAACCACTCCTAAACTACTTGAAAACAACTTTAAAAGCACAAATAAAATGAAACTATTATGAGAATGTTATTCACATATGAAACTGTGGCCTGAACAACTTTCTGTGTGTTTTATTTGTTAATTAATCTGGAAGCTTCCAGAGCTTATTTTAAAGAGTCCAGTTTATAGACACATGCACCCAGTGCAGCAGCCTGTGCTAAGGAATATGTTTAGAATATATGCATGGAATTGTTTTATGTTCATATAAAGTATAAATGTTGTTTTCTCCAGGTTGTAGTATCATGATTCTAAAAACTGAAGACAAAGGGTTCTGTACTAAAATCCTGCCAATGGAATGAACAATAGTTACTAGTACTTAAGCATTTTTTATTAGAGTGTTAAAAATACTTATCTCTGCTCACCTCTGCATGACGTCGTGGGAGAGGGGGAACTAAGGGGTGCTAAAACATTTCCATTTGCTGTTTTGTGAAACACACAACTATTTTCCGTTGCTCTCACTGCCAAGCAACCTGGTAGCAATGAATTCTTTGAAAAGCAACCATTTTCTTCAAGTGGCAGAGCTGTTCCTTTAGCAACTCCTTCTGTTAGAAAGTTACTCACACTTAAAACCATAAGAGAAAGATTTTCCAAACCTCCCTTTCTCTTACAAGTGAAAGTCGGTCTGTAGACATAGTGGGTGGGTATTCTTACCCTTTAATTTCAATTTTAAGGTTCCATTGAAATCAAATCCTGACCTTACAGAGTCAGAGTTTTTTCAGTGCTAAGGGGGTTATGCAGGCACTTTGTTAACACAATTGATGAGTTAGCTGTTGCCAACTGCATGTTAATTTGCTATTAATAATTGTAATTAAATAACTCCAGGGCAAATGCAAGAAGTGTAAAAGGTTCAATATCATTCTTGTCTGGAATTAAGCCCCTACTGCAGCCTCTGGTACCACAGGGAGCACATACTCAGTGGGCAAGTTCAGATGTGTACCTTTCATGAGTGCCTGCCTCCAAGAGATGCACAAGCCACAGAGAGCTGAGGATCAGCCAGATATCCAACATATTTTTATTCTAGCACTGCAGCATATGCATGTGGGCTCAGAGTAGGAAGTTAAGCCCTGACAGCCAGCTAACCTGGGCAGGTGCAGGGCATCCATCAGTGAGAACAGCTATCTTAGGGCTAATGAAGGAAGTCTCCAAGAATTGGGACTTGCATACCTAATAGTTTCCTTGATGTACAACACAGGTGCACTAAAGCATTTGGGAACTGGAACCTCTTGGTTTTGGCTGTGCTTTTCTGAAAGTGGCGGCTTATCCGTGTTTCTACATACAAGAAAAAACAATGGAAATATCTTCAGAAGTGGGCTCAAGAGGCTGAATCATAGCTCCAACAGAGATATATCCCACTTTTCCTTATTGACCTTTAATATAGCTTCCCTGGCACTCTGCAATCAATGTAATCTTTTCACTATGATCATAATGGCCATTATCCTGGAGACAACAGATAGAAGTGGAAGCAATATTAAATTAGAAAAATAGCTGAAGGATTTCTTTGTTTTTTTTATGGGTTTCTCATGAGTTTTTCTTTTTTTCTCTCTCTTTGTTCTTCCCCTGGAGTCAAAAATATTTTTATACTGAAGCAAGTGGTTGGCCCCATTAATATTGCACACTTTCCTCTGTTCCAGTATGTTGCCAACAGTAAGGTGTTATTTAGGGAAAAATATAAATGCATAATAAACAGATCTATACAATCATTACTGAACTAAAATAGCACTTAGGAAAGTATTTTTATTGTGAAAAATGGCCCTGTAAGACTCGCTGGCTATTTGTAATGTTGCAATGTAACTCAGATAAATTGGTGCCCAGGAGTGTGACATTTCAAAAGCTTGAAAATACACTAAATTTTTCTGGGCCGCCATTTTTTTAATTCTGCTAGCTATTTTGCAGGAGCAAGAAGCAATTCCTCTATGCCCAGGCAGCTCAATTAGAGTGTTGTAGATGTTGTCAGAAAGGCTCAAACATGAGTGCCCCTAAGCAACAGTTGCGATTACATGAAGTATCCTGTCCCTCTTCTCCCTGGTAATTGACATTTCTGGTCATTTGTGTGCAATGTTATTAAATAAGTTTTTAAGTGATGACTCATTTTTCTTGTAAACTTTGTATGACAAGCACTCCCATTTGGGTTTAGACATGCATTTTTTAGTAAAAATTGGTTAATAGATGAAAACTTCCACAGGGACAAAGGCTTTTTTTCCAGTAAGTATTTCTACTAACATAAGTAAAAGTTCACCAGATTCTGGAGATGGATGTAGGGCAGCCTGGTAATGTTATCTGCTTATCTGTCATTATTCATAATGCAGATCAAGAGTTCAGGAGATACCCAAAATCCATAGTGAATGCAGTCTGTGGAGGAAGAAGGGGAGAAGCAGATCAGGCACTGACATAGCTGACATAGGGGTTAAATAGCAACCTCAGCTACCTGAAGGCTGGGCACACAGCACTGCACTTTAGGGGCAGAAATCAAGAGCATTTGAGAGTTTAGATGTGCAGCCAAGAGCTGGATAAACTGCACAGAACACAATGGGAGTGGAGCAGTGGATGGGGACAGGTGGTGCTGTGGCCCCTCCAGTGCACTGTGTGGCTGAGGCATCACTCAGGATTGGATTCACTGTGGTTCTCTGGACCTTCCCATCACTCTTGTGCTTTGCTGCTTCCATTTCTCAATTCCCAGGAGGGCTGGAGCCCCTTTGAGCCCTGTGTTTCTGTGTGCACCAGGCCATGGTGCAGGAACCATGGGCGAGGCAGGGCTCCATCGCTGTCCTCGATCAGACACAGCTCCCGCACATTTAAGCACCTCAACATCTGTCTGGACCCTCTGCACAGACAAGTGCCAGCCCTGGAGGTTTAGAAATTCAACTCACCAGCAGCACAGGATCACTGAACACATTACATTTCACAGCCCCAGCAACCAGCTTCACCTCAATCCACTGAACCATCCATGGGGATAAGGAGATGCAGCCCAGTCTGAGTGCTGAGACTGCTTACAGGGCACCTGCTCTCATCCCCAGTGCTGCCCCAGTTGCCTGAATAATTGCAGTCTTCAGAACTTCCCCCATTGTTTCTTCACTGTTGTCTTCATGCAAAAGAAAGATGATTTGTGCACATTTAGGAGTCATAGATTTTCTTCATGCTTCTGCTGCAGTTTTCAGACAATGGCCTTGATTTCCCTGCTCTGAAACAGGACAATAAGATGTTTTCTGATCTATCTATGTAGTTGCTTTGTAAGGACAAGAACGTTTTCCTACTGTACGTGCATGCAATGCTCAACACAACAGGATGCTGATTTTCTAAAGCAAAGCACAAACTGTCTTGTTAACCTCCAGAGTCTTCTGAAGCCACAAAATGGAAAATACTTCCTATAGGTGAGCTGTGACAAGCCTATTCCTCTTAATTTTCTGATTTTCTACTAGGAGTTTGAACTGACTGTTATGAAAAATGGTTACTGACCAATTGTCTAAAATCCTTTTGATAACAAGCAACAGTTTTATTTTTACAATTTGGTAATTGATTCACTCTTCTGATGATCAGGCTTCATAGACATGTGACTTAAAAATCCATTTCCTAGTGATGATAAATAGCAGTGTGGATTTAAGGCCTTTGAGAATCTCTGTATGTGACTTAACATCAGGGGATAAGAGAGCATGACATGATGCCGACTTGGTGTTTTAACCCCGAGGCTTAAATGCCATAGTGCAGCATCACTTGATGTTACTCCTGAAGAGATATACAAATAATAGAAAATAAAATTATAGAGTATGGTTTCAAGGTTTCAGGAATCAGAATATGTTATAACTCTTGGAACTACATTTGTGACATTTCACATGGAATCACATCATGTCCCATTAAGTAGCTGTTTTAGCTTCATCAGCATCATTGTCTGCATCAAATCCAGCACTAATACTGAGCTGGGAACTTTTTCTTAGGTACATCTTAGCTAGGACTGCCTATACATTCTAGTACAAAGAAAAGACTAAACCAAATGCCCTAATCACAGTTTCTGCTACTATCTGTTTTCTATCTCAACATTAATTTGACCTGGAGTGTTCCCTTAGAGGAAAGCATTACCATTTTCTGTTGACAAAAGCACAGTCGTGAGGTCTGAGGGAGCAAAGCAACAGTTATTAACCAAGCACACATCAATTCCTAAAATTGCTGTTATGTTAAATACATGGTGTACCACTTGAAAATCTGTTATTATAAGCTGCTGCTAAAGAGAGCAGCAATTGTTATTCCCGTGTCTGTGGCCTGATAAATAATCATGAGATGAGGAGCTTGGAGAAATTTTCTAGTGCATGTAAAGGGTTAAATCAGATTTTGCTCCCTAAGTCCAATTCAAAAACGAACAGCTTGCTTTTTCTGGAAGATATTCCAATTCACCTTCTAGAAATGATCCCACTTTGTCTCTTCACAGTGGTTTGAGATCAATTTGGGATCTTTATCTAAACCCTGTCTAGTGGGAACTACAGCAAAGGTCACAATATACAGACATTACTCTGCATCAGAAATAAAAACCAACCAAGCCACCAAACAAATAAATAAACAAACTGGAAAAGCGCTCCTCCAACAAAATTATTCAGAGGATAATAGTACTACAGAGAGTTCTTATTGTTGTGTCTTAATCATTGTGTCTGCAGTCTGTCAGATACTGACAGGCGCCTCTTCACCTTTGTAAAAGGGAAAAATAGATGATCAGATTGCCAAACCCATAGACTTTGATATCTGATCATGTCTAGACAGCCTCTGTCCCTGCTTTTTAAAGACCGTTGTCAAATGCTTTGCATCGATAATTTGAAATGTTGCTGTTTTCAAGATGTTGAACATTAATGTCACCTCCCTGGGTCCCAAGTGCCTGCCTCTTCCACACTCATTATTTTTAGGTAATAGTGGATACTTGCTTGTGTTTAGTTTTAATAATCATGCAGAACAAGCAGCTTCAATATCTGAATAAACTGCCTCACAAATTAATCAGTGCAGAACAAAGCTGTTTTAAGCTATGACAGCCGATAAAGTCATTTGTGATGCATTATCTCTGCTCTGTGCTAAATACTACTGTGAGCTGCAGAGATGGAAGAAAATTTTATTAGAAATCAAATTCTCTGGGACTTTTTGCCAAACTGTAAAACTGGATTTTATAAATGATACGTGATCATTTAATGTAAGTCCTAAAATTTCAGAGGATTATTTAAGAGACTACAAGCTTTAGGGAATTAAGAGACAGAGCTGACAATGGAGTTGCCCTTGTGATCGGAAGAAGTCTTGGATAGGTTAGATGCCTAGCAGGCAGTCATAGTGCAAATTTCTCTCACTGGAAAATAGTATCTAAGTCTTTGAACAGAACTGAACTGTTTGTGGTTGAATTGTAATAAACTTCCCTTAGCTCAGCTGCTCAGTTTTTGGGCATTTAAATTGTATGGTTGTTGGAAATAGCTGAATTGTGTGAGCAGCTTTGCATCAGCTTATCAATGCAGAAGGAACTGACCAGAGCTATCATTCATTTCTTTTCATTTTTTATACTGGATAAAAAAAAAAAAAAAAAGTTGTCTATTGAGCTAACTATTCCTCTTGCTTCTGATTATTCTCAGATTACATTTAACCCTATCATCTATCTGTTCAACAAATCTATGTCCCTAAAGCATTTATGGAAATAGCATGGGGTAGAAGCTGACATATTAATGGTGATAGATATGCACAGATAGTGAGGGTTTTGAACATAGCACATTGTAGATGTGAAGACCTTGGTATAGAAATGATCTCCTGAGTAAAATCTTTGTGAGATATATAAGAGTTGCAACACAGAATATTGGCTTATTGCACTCTATAGATTTGAAACCATCTCTCTTGGATGGCAGTGGAAAACTTCAATATACTTACATGAATTATAAATGATGTCTGATCCTCTCATTGAAGTAGGTACTGTATGTTTTTCTAACATAGGCCCTTCAGCCTTTAAAAATTCCTTTGTATATGGGAAGGCAAAAGATCTGTATTTGGAAATATTCATTGCTGTCAATACCTTTGTGTAAATTGTGTACCCTATTGGAAATATTTTTGTTTTAATTACAAGTGCCACAGTTATTCTCTTAAAGGAACAGCTTTTAAACAATTAGTTTGGATATGGAATTGATCTGGAAGAAATAATGCTCACAAAGATGCAGTGTAGGAAACCAGAATTGATTCAAGGCGACAATTCTTAAATGGTTCAGACATTTTGGTGCCTTGAAATGAACATCTTTTCTGTCAGCTCAGAAATATAATAACACACAACAAGGCAGATCAAAGACAAGAAATCATCACTTTGCTTATCGGATTCTCAGCAGTGATACAATTTACATTCTTTTAGATGTCTTTGTATTGTTTTTATTGCAAAAGAGTAAAACTGGAAGTGCCTATTGCCAGCCTGGATATTAACCCTTCATCATAATTACAGTAATGGCCTCAGGACATGAATAGCTGGATAAAATTCTGAAGTCTTTTAGACAGGATCTTTTAGATTCTACAGTGATGATGAAATTGGTCCTTTTTCCTGACAGAAAGAAGAAGCCTTTCTGATCTTTGTCTGGAGCATGTGGAGTTCCCATTAATTCATCAGCCAGCAGAGCTTTTAAACTTTGCATGCACTTCCTTAGGGCTGGATCCAGGTGACTATTCCCATACTGAGTAGTGCCACAGACCCTTCACAGCCCCAAGTGGGTTAAGTAATTTTGGCATAGTGAGGCAGATCTATGCCTAGGCTGAGAATCTGGCTTAAAAACTGAAGTGTTGCACATGGACAGAAATATGCAAGTGGTTTCTTATTAAGTTGAAACCTGAAGATTTTGTCCCTGCATAGACCTCATCACAGTATCAGCTGGGAAAAGTGGCTGCTTGCAGTGCTGTATCTGTAATTCCTGGAAAGCACTGCCCTCAATATGAACAGGCAGGCTGGGAATAATGGAACTGGTAGGCAAAGCATTAGCCAAACTACCCTAGCAAAGGTCAGTCAAGGATAAAGAAAACCTGGCAGACTGCTTGATGTAAGCATTGCTTTATGTAAAAAGGACTTAATGGAAAATAAATTGCATTTCCTGAAAGAGCAAACTGATAAGGATGCAGTGGAAATGATTATTATGTGTGCCAAGAACAGAAGGTGGCCCACACTGGAGGATGCCAGTGGGAATGACTTTTACTATGTTTCAGGCCCATGCAAATGTGGACAGGCTGTGCTCAGGCTCCAGAAAATCTGAAGGATGTTTGCCTGGCTTAAAGAGGATATTGTCAGAATTGGCTTGTTCTAGAAACTATGTGGTTCCAGCCCTTGCAGTGCTGGTCATTCAGCTACTCCAAAAGTAAATGTGAATCACAAACCTAATACATTTCCCAGTCTGATGGCACAACTTGGGTCATTATCATTGATTACAATGTAAGGCTTGCCCTAAAAAAATGTGTGAAAAGCATCATGGTAGAGAGTCTGAGCAGTTCAGTGGCAGAAGGGCAGTGTGACTGCACAGGAACATGTGTCACCCAGAGTCACCTGTGCAAGGGACTGAAGAAAAGGACACAAATTGAAAACAACTTCAAATCTTTTAAGAGAGACATAGGTTTCAAAAGGCTGCCCAAAAAAGTTTGGAAAGAAAAATGGAGCCAAATAAGGAGAAAGTTGCCTGCAACATTACATTATCTAAGCTCTGATAGAGCACTTCTTCATCACACATCTCAAGGCATCTTAAAATGAGAGATAAATATCATTATTTCTGTTGCATAGCTTGGGAAACCCAGAGAGAGAGGAAATTCTACTTATTCTCATTCAAAGCTGAGTCTAAAGCTGGAAAAGATGGGTTTCCTAGTTCAATCCATGCTACTATCATGTGACCCCTAAGTCACAGATGAAAGAACTGTAAAATATAGAAGAACAAGTTGATGAATATTAAAGTAATGTTTGAAATATTTGAACTGATATTTTTGCACCTTGATCTCTCTTCTTACTGTACCCAGCTGCCTTTCATTTTTTGCTGCCTGTGTGCTGTGCTTTTTTTTTCATATTCATGATACAGTTTAGCTCTGCTAATGGTTTTAAGGAAGTTGTTCAAGTTTTGTTCTGCATTCCTTTGATGATTCTGTACCAAAATCAATTATAAATATCAGAAGATGTTGGGGCTTTATATAAATTATAAGCCAAATTTCATGTTAGAGGAGGCTGATTAAAATAAAATAACTGAAACCATGTATATTTTTCCTAGAAAATATTTTTATTATAATGAATTATTATATACAATAATTTAACAAAATATAAATATTAATTTAAAATATTTTTATATTTTATATAAAAATTAAATATAATAATTTTATTAGAAATAACTTTTAAATTATTATTTTTGTTAATGCCACTGTCATTTCCAGACTTCATTTCTACAAGTTCGAAGCCTTCATCTAGAAAATAGGCCTTTTTTCCAATTGAGGACTCTCATTGCTGTCATTTCTTAATGGCAAAGCAGCCTGTTCAGTGGTCCTGCACCCTCAAAGGGAACTGATAAGAACTGATGGACTGTTGCAAATGAAGACCCAGAGGAAGTGTTTTTCCAAAAGAGAAAACATGGATTGTATTGTGAATCCATTGTCAGAAGATATTACATCTTCTTATTTTAGTGAAAAGACAGTGATCCCTCCATGTCACATGTCAACTGCCTGTATGTACAGCTGACATGAGAACATGTACCTGGAGCAGTGTGCTTGCTGCACAGGAGTGCAGGGACAATTTCCATCCCATGAATCTTTAATTGCAGCATGCAGCATCATGAAAAGATCTCATCTGATTTTTTTTTGTTTTTTTTCTGCAGCAGATTTTTGTGGAATTAGGAGAAGGGGAAATGGGCATTGTGAGCAAAGAAGCCTCCAGCAGGTTGCTCTGACCATACTTTGTAGTGCATGTCTGTTTTCTCAGTGCTGGTAAAGAGGGGATATAGGTGATGTTCCTGATGATAACAGCAGGCTGGCCCTGGTGCTTGTCTCAGTCAGGGATGAATGGGTGCTCCTGGGAAACACACGCTCCTCAGGGACAGGGATGGTGAACATGGGGCAGCTGACATTCTTGTTTCAGCCTGCATCTGTCCTTAGTAAGAAAAATTTCTTCCAAAAAGCTAAAAAATGTTTCCTTAGGAAATGAGCTTTCTTTCAGCTCATTGAAGCAGTTGGAAGACATGATGAGTTGGAGTTCTGCAGGCAGGTGGGTGCAGCAGTCCTGCATTTGCTGTTTGCTGCATGCTCCTGGCAAACACTCCAGAGGGGCACTCTGAGGGAATTCTGTAGTTGGATTTGCACTACAGCAAGGTGGGGTACGTGGGGGATAAACAGCAAATGAGTGCCCCAGACTGGGCAGCAGCAGCTGCTCCCCTTACTGAGCTAAAGGCAGAAATGGAACTAAGGCTTTTGTCACTCTGGAATGCAGAAATACTTAACTGTCTCCTGAATGGGTGAGAGGGTGCCTGCAAGATAGAATGACAGATACTTGGAGTAAGCAGGAACATTTGAGTTCTTAAAACAGATTTCACTGAAATCATCTGATATTTAAAGTATGTTATCACTTGGTCAAATTAGAAACAGATTTCTACGATTTTTTTACCCTTATTCACTCCCAGATTTTTTCCCGAGAGATTACATAATAACTCCTGTCAGGGTCATGTGTTTGTCAGTGCTAAATATCAGGGAAGTCAGTATTTGATTATAACACTTAAAGCAGCAAATGTTCATTGAACAAATTCACCTTTAAAAACAGCAAATGGCAACCAGTTCCCTATAGGTTTATGAAGGAGTTACTGAAACCTCAGGAAAGATGCTGGGTTGAAGTTTGCCTCTGTTGACCATGAGTTGATAGCTCAATATGAGGAACATATAGTTTAACCTTTTGGGAACTAAGGAAAGCCATTTTCACCTCTGGCTTGTGCAATAGTGCATGAACAGGTGGTATGGACTGAGTGAGAGAACACATGGAGATTTCACAATTAAAGGAGAGGAAAGGAGGAACATTGGGAAGTGCTGTGGTGTGGACAGAAAGAAATAGGGGTATGGTGGAGCAGAACAATTCTTAATTCATCCCCATATGCACACATTTGTGCGTGACAGCTAAAGAAATAGGAAGTGGAGAAATCTTCACTAAATATTTCTTCACATTTAAGAACATGGTTTAGAGGTCTTCCATGCCTGTTGTATTTATCTTTTTACATTAACAAGTGACTACTTTGCCTTTCCCATTACCTGGTTTGTCATTTTTCAGCTAATCACACTATATTGTAACACACACAAACTAAGTACAATAAAACTAAAAGTATATAGTGCAGAAAATACAAAGGATCTCAAACAGCTTCACATAAAATAATATCTAGGAGCTTAAAAACTGAGCTGCACTTGAGGCTGGAAGAGCCAGCCTAAAAAGATAAGATTTCAATTTTGTCTTAAATTAATTCACTGAATCTGCATTTCTGATGTCAAGTAGAATCAAATTCTGTAGCTCTCATGAATAGCAAGCAAAAGCCCTACGGCTATGAGAATTTAATATGAATCTTCTATTTTGCATGTCTGGAATTTGTAAAAAATATATTTCTTTTCAAATGTTCTGAAATCTCTGTGGATTTTTTATCATATGACTTTCATGGGTTTTTATTTCCCACAATTGTCCTTACATTCCAAATTACTAAATGAAACATTCTCCTGGAAAAATGCTGTTAACACAACAAATAGCTTTGAAATGACAGCTATGATTCTTTGGAGCAGAATGCTTTTAAGTGGAAAAGTTCTTCGCTGTAATGCTTTCTGTTTGAAAAACCCTGGTCATTCAAGAGAAGCTGTGGTACGTGTGATTAATACATATGGATACTCTTAGAATTATATGTCAATAAAAGAAATTCAAATGAAAGATCATCCAGGAGATTTCAGTTCTGAGTCTGCTGCTGTAAGGTCACTAACCCAGCTTACAGTTCTCAGAGATGAAGAGAGGAGAGGGAGAATGATTTTATGACTAAGGTTCAAGAAATCTACATTAATTCCAGCCTTTTTGGCACTTTCTGCCTTCCACTGCCAGTGACTGATGTCCAACAGTTTCCCTGTCTTCTTTTATCTGTCTGATAGGTTTCACTTCCAACCTTTTTGGGACAATTGAGGTCTCCTCTTCTGTGACTGTAGGGTGGAGCTGAAACAGAGAATTTCCTTCAGAACTGTTGAGTTCTGAACAAACAACAAAATAGGTAAATACAGTGATAGTGGACAGCAGACAGGCACGACATCCTGGGTTAATAACAGAGTTATTCCTATTGCTGGGGTACACTTCTCTCCCTCCTTCTGCCAGTGAACTCTTCTGTATGGCCCTAATCTCCATGAGTGTCTATGTTGCCATGATTGCAGAGTTTATCAGCTTATCTAAGGAAGGTTTAGACCTAGGTAGGTGAGACACACTACAGGAACTGCAGGAACCCAAGAACAGAGTTTATTTCAAGCCCAGTTCCAGAACCACTAAGATGGATGGTGCTTTTCTGACTGCCACATTTTTGCTCCCTGAGCCAGCTGGTTTAACAAAAGGAAGCTAATCCATTCAGAGATCTGATGGCCTTTACACAACTTTATCTTTGCACTAACTGCAGGAGAAAAATGCAGTAGCTGATGAGGGGCTAAATTCTCTGGAACATTTACTCTTGCATACTTACATCTATAGCCAGAAGTGCTAGAAAAATAGTAAGAATTCTTCAGTCCCTTGTGTTATTCTGTCCAGGGAAGATAAAATAATAATCCACCTTCTCTTGCCCCTCAAGCTGTGCTCTGGCAGTGCTGAAGGGGTTTCAGTGTGTGTGTGGTGAGGTTTGGGAGCACAGAACAACTGCAGCTCTGATCCAGATGTGCACTTGTGCCAACTGTGCTGCCTTGCAGAGAGGGAATTCTGCTCCTGGCAGAGGCAGAATATGTGTTGGGCACATGGGTACAGATGGGCAGATGCACAGGGCATTTTTGAGTTGCCTGGTTCTTCCAAATTTCCAGCATCTGTTATGAATATTTGAATAATGTTTCTAGTGTGCTTCATGTGGACTTAGAAAGCTCCCTCTTCCAATTCCCTCTGCAAACTCCTAAGCCATGTGCTTCCTCAGTGCCATGTTCAGCCTCCCCTCAAGGCAGTAGGGAGCTGAAAGCATGAGAAGCATTTCCTGGGCATGGCTCAGAGCATTCTTGGGGTTAGCAGGAGCCTCCAACTTCCTGCTCCCACCCCCAGCCCCAGAATAACATCAGTTCTGCGAGCATATCTAGTGAGATGCTACTCTGAGTGTTCACCAAAGAGCAAGGAGCAAACTAGTAAGGAAATATGCTCTGCAAGGCTCTACCCTGTCCAGTTTTGTTCCTTGTAGGGGAAAATTCTGTTTCCTTTGATTGCAAAGTCCCAGGAAAGGTTGTAGGTGGGTAGAGGAAAGGACAGATATGGTTCTGGGACTTTGTCCTCCATAAAGATGAGCTGGAATTCCAGATCACAATATCTGATGTTTAGTTTTGATTGCTGCTAGCTGAACTTCTTTTCCTTTTATAGAGTTGTTAATGGTCATCAGGGTCTCTTGGGTTTTCTGGAAAATGTCCCCTTTGCAAAATGACAAAAATGTGAGATGTTCCTAAAGGATGTTCATAGATCTGTGGTGTCCCTTGTTCCATCTCCATTCCTCCAAGCAGAAATAGTGCTACCATTGTATATTCACTTTGTGCTTATTCACTTTGTGCTGCTGTGAAATATCTTTGGCTCTCAGGTGCTCCATATATACCAGATTGTTTCTGGTAGGTCAGAGCTCACACTGTCAAAAGAGAGCAAGTGAGCAAATACAGCCCAGGCACAGATTTATCAGGGATGGTAAAGTGATAATAACTTTACCTAAACTTTGTACAATCACTTGTTCATTGCTGTTCATCCCTTCCTTTTTTCATATCAAAGTTATATCTGAGTCCATTAGAGTCATTTCCATCAAACCCTGGGCAGACTATAACATTTATCTTCTAACTCTGTTCCCTAATGTCTCAGCCTTGGGTTACACCTGCATGGGTCAAACATGCCCACAAGAATCTGAATGTGCAGTGCTAAATAACCAACATTTTCCAGTGTGAGAGGAAGAAAGCATCAAGCAATTTGTAATCCTTTCCAAATGAGAGTGTGCAGCAGAATCAGAATATCTCCCTCTGCAGGAACACCTGGATGGAAGCAGAAGAATTTGACACTGCTCCGGAGTGGGAAATGGGTTTTCCAGTCTGCAGCAGTTTGTAAAATTTTAGGAATAATAATTTTGAAGGATAAAATAGAAAATGGAAAAATCCAAAGTGATTGATCATCTCATGCTGTCTCCCTTAAGTTCCTTGTTTCAATAATTCTGAAAACACTGACAGTCTATTAGACCAGGAAATGAAACTTCTTGGCAAACAAGGTATTTGCTAATTTCGGTATTTTGTGTGAGTCAGAAATGTGTGGAGGGAAATATATTGAAACTAACCCTGTCTTGTGAACTCTTTCATATTGCATAACTGACATTTGCCAGTAAAAAAATGTTACATCATATGGTTTCTGAAAACATCCAAAAGAAAAGGCATTAAAAGCTACTGCAAACACTTTCCCACAAAGCATTGAAGGCCACTGGCCATACTGGGTTTTCACAATGGTCATTGTGATGAATGTCTCTTTGTGTCTAACACCAACTAATTGCAAAATAATCAAATTCATTTATGAACTTACACATTCCCACATAATCTACTTGATTACAAAACTACTCTCCTCCATTTCTTTTTACTTCATGCCTTCAGCTGCTTGGTGAAAGCAAGTTGATGGAAAAATCCAACTCTGATATGGCAATGCAGCTTCTAGAAATCAGTAAAAAAGTTATGTTTCCCTTGATAGCATTTTCACACCCACATGTATTCAAAACTCTTAAAATTTTCATTTTGGCTTCTGGAAAGTACATTGTAAAGTGAAAATTATGGCTACAGAATTAGAATTGTGGTGTTCAAAAATCTACAAAGTAGTCTTATTTAAATTATCCACAATCATCTGTTTTTCTTCTTACTGAGAAATAGTGTGTTGCAGGTTCTCAGGATTTCCTTTGAGTTATGCTAAAAAGCCTTGCACATTACTTATTTGCTTAGTGCATTTTTGAAGTATTTAATGTTGGAAAATAAGCAGTAAGTATATCATAGTTAATTGGAGAAAAATAAAGATTTTGGAAAAGAATTTGAGCTTTTGTGACAGCTTTAAAGTTACAGAGAGATGTGATTTTATTGTCTTGCTTTCTGAGACCTATGTTGAATTCTAATTGCATCAAATGAGCAAAATATGTTAAGAGTTAGGGAAACTTCCATGAGACAAAACAATTGGACCAAATGTGTGAGTAATGTGAAGAATGGAAATTCCTGCTTAACTAGCCTGTATTGATAGCAGGTCATTCAAGGATCTCCATGGTAACAGTGAAAAAAATATGCAGATATTTTTAATTTTCAGGAAGTTCTTTCTTAAAATCAATATGACACCTGAGAAATACCTAAATACAAAGTTACAAGAATTTGGGTGGGCAGTGAAGAGTCAAGGACATAATCCATTGAAGATTTAATCTCCTTTTTGAAGTGATTCTAGTTATTTCTGAGTCTAGCTCTTCAGCAGTAGATCACTGATGATTCAAGGTGTGGAAGGCCAGGGGTGCCGATCCTCAGTGAAGCAAATCTCTGCAGAAAAAAGGATATTCTTTTGCATGGGCTTCACCCACAGCTTTTAGCTCTGTAACTGGGAAGTTCTAAACCCAAAAGAAATGGATGACATCTTATGGTTCTGGAAGTTTCTAAAGACATTTTAATGATAGTGCCTCTAAAATAAAACCTTTGCACTTGCCACTTATCCCATATTGTTTTATGTAAATCAGAAGGAGGAGAAGAGATGTGGCATTCTCTAGGTGACAATAAAACGCAGCATCACTCTGAAACTGCCACACTGATCCCATTTAGAAACCCAAAGAGAAATAACACACTGAGAGTGTCTTTGTGGAGACAGAACTGTTCAGATTAATTGATTTGGGAAAAAGACACAGAACTGGGATATGACCTGAATTACAGCTACAAAGTAAGGATTTCAGGAGTGCCTGGGTGAAAAGTCAGGATGGATGCACAGAGTATTGGCTGGTCCTGGCAGTTTGTTTAAAGCCACAACTGTGCCAACACACTGACTGTGGTGGGATAACTGCCCCAGGTGATCTGTCCTGGATGAGCACAGACACACTCTTGTGCAGAGGCTTTTTGAAAAAGCCAGATATGGATTCTTTCTTCTTTCATTTCTCTCAAGAGTGCTGTAAAGACCTCGTGTATCCTTGTAGTGGAACCTGCCGAGCCGTGCAGTCCCCTGCCGAGGTGTGGGAGAAGTCTGTGATGGCCCAGGAGGATGGACAAGACCAGCCAATACTTTCCCCAACAGTTTGAAAGGAACTTGGCTTGGAGCAGTTACAAGAGCCTCCCTCTATCATTCTCCAAGGAGATAAGAGGTGACCCTGGAGCCATCAGGTTTTTTTTATTGGCTGCTGTCCTAGTGTCATGTCTGTCTTCTGTCCCACAGAGGTAGGCCCCAGCACAGGAATTGCTGTGTGCATTAAACAATGGTTGTGTTTTACCAGACCAGGGGGTTCTCTTCACTACATTTTTGGTCCAATACTCATCTTGGTGCCATAGTGCCAAATGATACAGAGGAAGACGATTTTTGCTCTGACTGCATCTTGTTGCCAATCTTCCTACTCCTGAAGTCAATGTAAAGCCAGGGGTAAGGCAGTTACAGGATTTCAGTGGTCCCTGACTCAGAATGCCTCTGGGACCAGTTTCTGCTGCACGGGGGGTGTGTGTGTGGGTGGTGGTGTCACAACAAAGCATCCCAAGTCACAGAGAGATAATGAAATAGAGAATGTTTTCAGAAGTTAAAGCTGTCTTAGCTTTTCAGCACCAAATGTGCCTTCTTTGTGGAGTTATTTCCAGTAACGACACATGGTGGGTGGTAGGTTGTGTATTCAGTTCCCCAATTAGTTGTCTTTGCATGAGGTCCACTTTTATCACATTAAATAGAACAAAACTCAAGACAGATGCTACCTGCTGATCAAGATACTGTGGTACAAATGCCACGTGAATGCTGTGACAAAACCCCAAAGGCTGAAAAATCCAGATTGTGGTTTGGTTACAGCTAGAGTTAAAAATGATACTCATCTAAGTTCCAGCATCAAAATATCTGTTCCCTTATCTTCTCTTACAAAAGTGCTCACAACCTGGAAACATTCAGAACTACTTTTATTACATCTTGCTTCAAAGTCCTTGCAGTTGTTCCAAGGACTCTTTGTTATTAGAATATTCCAACTTGGCATAGCCCAGCTCATAGTATTTCTATCATAGATAAATTTGCTGTGAAAAAAAAAAGGGAGATATGAAATAGAAACTATTCTGGAGAAATGGGTAGCAAAAAGTATGACATGAGTTATTCTCCATCTCATAATTCAACATCTCTTTAGGATGCAGCAGAGTTGGTGTGGTGTGCCCTGTGGCAGCTCCCTGAACCAGTAATTCTCTTTTCAGTGTGGCTTTGTAGATCCATGGAGCTTCTGTGACCCTCTGCTGTGAGTGGGTAAAGGGATCACCTGAGCCCACAAAGCTGGGAGCCTCTGCCACAGAGGGGTCTCAGCACCTGCCTGCCCCGTGCCAAACACAGTGATCTCTGCTGGTATTTCCCTCATGAGTGGGTGAAAAGCAAGAAACGAAATATTACATTGTTGACAATGGCTGAGAGTTAACTTTATGAATAAATTAATATTATCTGGACAAATCATGTCCAAACCTTAAAAAAAAGATAAGTGGAACCTTCTCTAAAATTTGTTTCAACAAAATGCTTGAAGCATCCATCTCTGTCAGCACAGATCCCCCTCTCCATTGTGTGTACACATGCAAACTGTTCAAACTCTCTGTTATGTCAAGGATGTGGAATGGAAAGGAACGTGTGAAGTGTTTCCCACATATGTTGAGAAAAAAAAATCTGCAGCAGTCAATAAAGAATCTGGTAAAGGGAAAAGTATTTGAAGTTACGTTACAAGGTCAAAGATGAGACCACAGCTGTGAAAGCAAACTGAAACAAGAGAAGGAGATAAAACACCTTTTTACCAGATAAAATGATAATACTGTGATACCACAGTGTGTTTGAAGCATTGTGGTAAGGGAATTTTAAGAGTTTGGAACCTGGCCCAGCTGCCTTTGCTGGTGCTGATATTACACAATATCAGCAAATAATCATATAAATGTCAAATATATGACATTAAAATAATCATATAATCAAATAAACATATAAATATTATAAAGTAATATTTATATATTATAAATAATATATAAATGTCAAATAATCATATAAATGTCATTCTGACCAGGAGAGCACCCAACTAATAAAGGGCCAGAAATTCTGAATTAGGAAAGTGGGAGGTTGCATTACTCTAAGGAGGAGCAAGATGTTTGCCTCAGTGGGATATACAGGCCAGGGAAGGAATCCCCACTTGGAGCTGTAACACTTGAGAGTTGTAAATAAATACTTGGAGAATATACTTCACTTGGCATTAATAATGTGCTGCCTAAAGTATGTTGGATGTGCTTTAAATATTACATGTGAATCCCAGCCCTGTCTTGTAATAGTTTTGGAAAATATCCATAATCTTGTCATTTTAACAGCAGAACAACTTTTCTGGCCTTTTCATCTTTCCTGGTATATTAGGAGCTGAGAAATGTGGACTTTCTCCACATAAAAATTGCATTTGCTGTTGTTATTGCCTTTGCAGCTGTGCAAGTAACAGTCAACTTGATTTCAGACAAGCAAAGTAAATTAAGAGAAGATGAAGATCCAAGCACAATAAAGCTACTTTGGAGTCATTACAAGACATAAATGTAGAGTAAATCTCAGGTCAAATCCGGGTCTGGCATCAACAGTCACAGCTCCAGCCTCTGTAAGAAGTGCCTGCAAACATCAGGGTTAACTTCATCTATCAATCAAAATTTGGATTGATTGGGAAATAGTGTTAGACTTTAGAAAACAACATTAACAGTACAACAGAATCCCTGAATCATCAGTGAAAGGTTCTTGTCAACATGACTTCCATTCATTTATTTCACAATTCAAAAGCAGCATTACTGTGCATACAGATGAAGACTGCCCAGTTTTTGAAGACTGCCCAGTTTTGTACAACATATTCTGTCCTGTTGAATGTCCCCAATGTCCCCATGCAGGCTGGAGGCTGAACAGGTGAGGCAGAGCTCAAACCACAATTACTCCATTCAGCTCCCACATCGAAATCTCTGGTGCCATGTGAAAATCGAGCCCTTTGCAACACAACAGGCACCAGGGAACTGTGTGAAATGCACCTTCTGCTTCATTTTGTCATCTCTGGAGTAGGCTGTGCTAATGGGGGGTTACAGTCTCTCTTACTCCTTTCTGCTTTATCTGCTCAGGGAATACACAAATATGCTGCACACACACCCCAAAAGCAGAGAAGATTCTGCAGGAAGCTGTTCAGTGTGGAAGTCATAAATCACCCAAGAAATGACTGTCACTTCCGTGGCCTGTGTTATATGAGGGCTTCCTTAGATAACAAACACTCCCAAAGAGAAGGTAAAAATGGCTTCTTACAGCCCAAATGCAGCATTTTGCTGTGGAAGAGGGGTGTTCTGGCAGGACTCCCATACTTAAATTATCACCAAAGGCAGGAGAGTCAACGTGAAAACTGGGGAAATGGTAATGCAAAGAAGAAAGCTGGAAAGAAAAAAGAAAACTACACAAAACTCGAGCTGTTAATCACATCCTATGTTGATAAAATATTTATGAGATCTCATTCAATTAATTAGAATAAACTATGTAACACTGCAGGAAACAAATTGAAAATTTAATAAAGTAAGTTCACTTCCAATTTCTTTTGAAGAAAGAAGCTAATTATATTTAGTTCTGTAATTATAACTTTAATTAAAATATAATGCAAAATATTTCATAGAGTGAATACAATTCTGTGATAGAAAATGGAACCTTTAAGACAACTTGCTCCTCAGACAAAAATTCATAACAATTTAACATGAGCATTTTAATGTACTAGTTTTAAAAATCTTTTCAGGATAATTTTAATATAAATCCATCTTAGAAGTGCTCATTAGTGTTAGCTTTTACTTAAACACTATGGTTTACCTTCCCGCCTCTATCCAGAAGTGTTTCTTAGTCTATGTTAGGGTTGTGTATTTTAGTCACTCTATTTAAACCAGACACATTCTTTATTTATACTTGCCTATTGCAGCCTACAGAATCCAATTTTTATTTAGAGAATAATTTCAAAACACATTGTAAAGTATATCCACATAGCAGCTGCTTTCACCTGAGCAACAAGGAAAGAAAGTGCCTCAGGCAGAGAGATCCAGGCAGGCACAGGGAAATTTGGCAATATAGAACGAGAACACTGACAAAATGACCTTTCAGTGATGTTTTCAGTGATGATGATTTAATAGCAAGAGAGTCTTCTAGGCTGGTATAAAATGAATTTGTCTTTAGGACTGAAAAAATAATTTTACAAATGATTTCAAGCACACAGTCCCAATCTACTCTGCCCTGGCACAGCCTCACCCTGAGGCTTTGGGCACCATAATATAAGAAGGACATTAAGCTATTAGGGAACACCCAAAGGGGGCCATGAGGATGGTGAAGGGTCTGGAGGGGAAGCCAAATGAGGAGCAGTTGATGGCACTTGGTTAGTTCAGCCTGGAGGAGGGGAGACCTCACTGGGGTCTTCAATATCTTCACCAGGGGCAGCACAGATCTCTGCTCTTGGTGACCAGTGGCAGGACCCAAGGGAATGGCCTGAAATTGTGTCAGGAGAGGCTTAGGCTGGATAGCAGGAGAAGGTGGCTGGGCACTGAGCAGGATCCCCAGGGCAGTGGTCACAGCACAGCCTGACAGAGTTCAACAAGTGTTTGGAAATCTCTCAGGCACAGGGTGGAATTCTTGGGATTTCCTGTGCAGAGCCAAGACGTGGACTTTGATGCTCCTTGTGGGTCCCATCCAACTCAGAGTAGTCTGTGAACTGTAGATTTTCAGTGCTAAGAAAACTCCTTCTGTTCTCCTGAAGAGGATCAGCTGTAATGAGAGTGAGTCAGTGATAGCAGTGTTAATTGAACAAAACAGGGACTGAAAATAGAACAGTTTGAAGAAAATGCTGGATTGACATATGCTGTTTTCGTACATTTGTTGAACATTATTGAGCATTTCTAGTGCAGTAATGGGAGAGTAGGAAAATATCTGGGAGTGTTTATTTGATAGAGTTTACATTACACAGCCTGCAATACAGCCACAGCAGCATTCTGTGATCTTTCTGATCATACAGTTGGGTTTTTTTCTCCTCTTTGCCAAGGAACTTGTTATGATCAGAGCTGACCACTGTGAGAGCAGAGCTGGAGTTTCCAGGTCTGTCTAATGAACACGAAGCACAGTGGCAGTGACACCCTGATCCTCTCAGAGTGGATCAGAGGCTGTGGCACTATTCCTGGAGGAGCTGCAGAGTTGACTCCTTTTCTGAGGCCATGACAGTGGATGCTTTCATCTCTCACAGTCTTTAGTTTGCTCTGCCTGGTGAGTCAATTGGGGTGCTGGCCATTCATCCCCTTCACCAGAAAACCCTTTGTCCTTCAGGCCCTTTTCATGATGGAATTTCTTCATCTCAAGGAGAACAACTAAAGACACTGGCTCAGAGTTGGCTCACTTAATCCCTTTTTGGCAGGACTGGCTCTCCAGTGACATTTCAATCACCCTGGAGAACTGAAAAGCTAAAGATCTGGGATGGTGCACTCATCCAGATGAAAATCAATACTGAAGTCAATGAAACTGGATCAGGACATAATTTGTGCAAATCAGTAGTATCACCACAGAACTTATTGGGATTGCTGCCGTGGCTGGTCTTAATTAACCCTTTACTTTAAATAATGTTTGAATATGATTACTTGCTGGCATGTTCATACAGAAACAGTACTGGTTTGTACCCTTCATCCACAAATAAACTCACTGAACAGACAAAGCTGTCTTAGGGAAAGATAATTAAAAAAAAAGGTTAAAAACCCCTGTACTTTGCCAACACACGATTGGGTTGAAAAGTAGTGAGGGGGTTTGGGTTTGAACTACAAGGACTGAGCATGATGAACAGAGGGTCAGAGGAACATTTACTTTGAGTGGGTTAATACAGAATTACTTATTGCATCTTTGTCACGGTGGGATCAGATCCTCTCATACAGACAAGAATTTATGCTGGCTTTTTAAGTGGCTTTAGAGAATTAAGGACTCAGTTCCAATTAATGAAATTTGCAGAAAGATGTGGTTTATATCCTTTTTTTTTCTGTTGGTTCTCTAGCATAGCATAGAAACCGACTGTGGGTGAAAATTATCTTCTGCTGGGTGTTAAGATTTGCAAAGGCCTTTCTGAAGTGTCTGCAACCAAAGTATCATCTTTAATCTAAACATAATACCCTGTGAGTTCTGCCAGGAATCTACTACACAACTATTTTCCCTTTTATTTTTCCATCCCTCTGATCTTCTGCCTGTCCAGTTTATATAACTTCTACACTTCACTGCAGGAATTAACCTTTATGGTATGTCTATACATTACCCAGAAAAAAGGAGAGTTAATCTCAGTGGGGGCCTCTGGACAGAATTATCCTGCAAGGGAGAATTTAATCTGCAACATGTCTGACCTTGTTGTTTTCAATGCTTCTCTGCATCCAGAGGAAAACTAATAACAAAGAGAAACAGACTCAGTTGTCATAGAGGAGATGTGAATACTTAAATAGCTGCCTGCTCTCTTTCATATTTTTAAGACTTAAAGGTTCATGTTTTTTTTCCTGCCTCTGTTAAATGAAAACATCTTTACTTGATATTCATCATTCTACAATGGCCATTTTATCACCTAGACAACATGAATAAAAGTTATTATTCTTTCTCATTAGTCACTCAGTCAGGGAAAAGAGAAAAATTGAGCATTTTACAACATTTTACTTTTCTGACATTGTAGAGTAAATGACACTCCTAAATGATGGCCAGTCAAACCTACAGAATCTATTAGTAACTTGATAATAAGTGTGAAGGGATGCTGGGACCCAAAGGAGTCTTAAAGTGGCATTTATCAGGCATGTCACATCATTGCTAGTGGTAATAAAAGCATTTTTGTTTTATGTTGCAGCGTCTATAGAGGATAATATTTTTTGTGCTATAGCCAAAAGTGATATTGCTACATTCATCACACTCTTTGATATGAAATAGCCTAAAAGCACTGGAAATTGGCTGTCATTATTTGTTTCTTCCTTTTTTTTTTCCCTAATCAAGGAGCCTTCTCCAGTGATGAGAAAAGTTTTCTTTCTCTTCAACATGGACACACAACAACTGTAACATTTCTCCATTAGAAATTTGTTTCTAACAAATTTCTCCCTTTGTTTCTAACATCGTCTTAAACTTTTAGTGTCATCTGAAGAAGAACATTTATGATTAACTCATTTCATTTTCACTTTGTCTTTCCTTATGACAATAAGGTTCAGTGTGTTAGGTTTGCTGTTACAGCTGCTCCTGGCAAAACCTTCACTGCTGCTGGGAAAAGTCTGTGAGTTTGGGGACTGCAAGTTGGTGACTTTGAATGTTGGCTTCCAAGTGCTAAAAATCAGAAAGTAATCGGTTGCCTGTAAAACTGATAAAATTATTTGGTTTTTCCTCTTTTTTTTGATATTTTAAACAAGATCATTTAAACAAGGGCAGGTCACCAGGTGCAATTAGGAAGGTCCCTGTGCTACAGTCCTGGTGTAGAGACCCCTGGTGAAGAGATTTCTGGTGTACACTGCTTATATTGCTGAAAATAGTTTTCCCTGCTGCCACATAGCTACTGATGATAGAAACTAAACTCTTCAGGGGGCTGTTCCTGAGTTATGTAAATTTTTTTTCAGGCCTGATAGACACAATGAGACCAAGTTTAGTGTAGCCTTGGCTGGTGGCACTGTGGGAAATTAATGCTGTGTTGAGAACTCAGGGCATGACTGTGATAGACTCTGTTCTTCCTGAAAAAGAAAACAGTGATAGCAGTAACTACATGTTAAAAATAATAATAAAAAAAAAACCACTACAACCAAACAAATTCCACAGAAACATCTAGAAGGGTCTTCTTTTCATTTTCCTTCCTTGGTGGTGAAAAAAAAAATCCATCAGTTATGCTGGATTGATGGGCCAACCAGTCATGACCTTGTGCTTTGTATTCCCCTTTACAGCTGCTGCAAATTTGCATGAGAAACTTGTGATATTTCCTATGGAATTATAAGGCTGGGATAGACAAATGCACCACAGAAGCTTGTTTAATAGCAGAGAGGAAACATCACATTCATCATATTGAATTCTTTCCCTGTGATATTCATCATTTGCATGTAAAAATGCCATCTGATTTTCTCCCTCATAAAGCCAGTGTGATGTTTTCCTGTTTTCCTGTTGTTATTTTGGTATGGATTTAAATCTGTCACTTTTAAAAACTTACATTTTTTAAGTCCCACTGCACTCTGGAAATAGGAAAAAAATGGGATTTTGAAGGACTGGGGAAGTTAAAATTCTCTTTGTGGAGCATGCTTGTGCAGAACAGTAGATTTTATAATTACTCAAGTCTGTTCTGGTGTTGGGGTTGCTCTTTGGAGCTAAATTCTGCCCTGACCATTTCTTTCAGACTACAGGATTTGTCATATTGACTGGGTCTGTTAAGATCTGGCATGTCTTATTAACACCCTTCAGCAAAGCAGCCCACTCTTTGTGTGAAACACAGAGTCAGGCAAGGCTGTCAGAACAGCCAGAGCCACCTTTGCACTTCTTAGGGGCACGATGGTGCCAATGCTGTGAATAGCTCCCAGCACTTCCCTCACATTAATCTTACTCTGTCTTTGTAATGTGCTGACATATCAGCTGACTCCACGGGACATTCAGGCCAGTCAGAGTATGATTCCATGACAGCTTAGTTCAGGTTTTTAGAAGTTCATGTAGCCAGACAATAATAAAAGGCATAACATGCAGGAATGTGGAAAAGCACCACAAATGCAGAAATGCTGTACCTTTAGTGCAGATCCACATTTAGAATGGATGAACAGCTTATTCTGCCTTTTCCCTTGCTTTTTCTGTAATTATTGCTCATTTTTGTGCAGCAATTAAGGACTGGCAGATGAAGCAGACTTCACTTTGAGTGAAATATTATCACTTGAGAGTATGGTGCTAAGGAATGCCCCCAAGCATATAAACATATCAGCATATATACATATAAACATATGAACATATAGACTAATTTGTAAATAAGACTAATTATTGAACTCAGGAACTCTCTGGGTGAAGCTGTTCAGCCTTTCAGAAGGTATGACATGCCTCAAACCACAGGTTGAAATACCCATCTGTTTAACAACCTGCAGACCACAGTGAGAAATCACAGAGTCACAGAACAGTTTAGGTTGGAAGGGACTTTTAGAGGCCATCTAGTCCAACTCCCTGCAATGAGCAGGGGCGTCTTCAACCAGCTCAGGTTCCTCAGAGCCCCATCCAACCTGACCTTAAAGTCCACCACACCCATGCTAGCACTTCACCACCCTCACTGTAAAAAATTTGCTTTATATCTAGTCTGAATCCACCCTCTTTTGTTTAAAACTGATACCTTATCCTATTGCTACAAGCCCCATTAAAAGTCTGCCCCAATCTTTCATATAAGCCCCCTTTAAGCATGGAAAGGCTTCAATAAGGTTTCCTAGGAGTGTTCTCCAGGCTAAACAACTCCAAACTCTCTCAGCCTTTCCTCATAGAAAGTGTGCTCCAACTCTCTGATCATTTTATGAGTAAACTCATATCACCCTGCACAGGCTTGATTTCTTCTCTGCTCCTTTTCCCCAACAGCATTTCTTTCTGAAGCTATTTCTGGCAGAAATCAGTTTGGTTGGCCTTAGGGTGACTCTTGTGGGTGCTGCTTTCTGCCACTGGCAGCTTTCCTAAGCATTCCTTACCCCTTATTCTGGTAGTATTTGCTGATTTATTTCTTTAAGGATAATGCATACACTAGCAGACAGTTCTGTAATAATCATGTCTCAGCAGTTGTCTTTGGCCACCAGTAATGAGAAGAAAGGGATGAGCTTGAAAAAATGCTCTAATTAGTTCCTGCAGATCAGAGTACTTCTCAGCTGAAATAAGCCATGTGTCTTCCCAGAGCTAATGTCACTGCACTTAGAAGTGAGGGTTTCTGGAGGAAAGAAATTGCAGAATGTTTTAATGGACAAACCAAAATAATTTTGTTATGCAAAACAAACAAACTGCAGTACACCGAGGTGAGAAAGTTCAGGGTTTATATCTGAAAATCTCAAAATCAAATATGCTTGTATTTATGTATTTATATTATGTATTTATAGCTCATATTTAGTTTGCTGTGATCTGTGCTCTTTGGCTGTTTTCAAACTGGGTTTCTTAAGCTGTTTGGAAGAATTTTCCTTTTGTTTATTTAATCTTCAATTTCTTTCTTGCTGGTTTCAAACATCACTCCCTCTCACTGGATTTGAACTAAGTGAAATGACCCACTCTTTCTTTCATTAGTAGTTTCCTGCAAATCTTGGCATGTTTGCAAAGGATCCATGAATTTATTGTGCAAGCAACTGCGAGCAAAGACAATTTTTCTATGTGAGCACAGTGAAATTTCACCAGGAGCAAGCCACAGATGTCTTTCCCTGAGACAGCTTGCCATTTGTTATAGGAAACAGTTTGAAGCTTCTGAAATTCAATTCTTTCAGGAGCAGCTGCCTCAGTCCCCTGTGCACGCTGTGGTGAGTAAGGCAGGTGTGTGTGCATTGCTCATCCCCTGCACACCCTTGTGGCAAGCACATTTCTCTCCCTCTCAAGATTCTTCATAGAGGTGCACAGAGAGAAGTGAAAGAGAAAACAATTTCTATTTCTGCTCCTTGTTTTTCCTATGTGGAATGTGTTTGGAGAATGGTTTACCTGGGTTGAGTGCTTGGATTGGATTCTGGTGAGGATTGTTTGAGCCTGGTGGCCAATCCAACCCACCTGGGCTGGACTCTCAGAGAGGGTCACGAGTTGGGTTAGAATTAGAGACAGAGAAAGTAGTATGTAGTTTTAGTATCCTCCTTTTATATAGTATATTAATGTATTTTAGCAGAGTTATAATAAATAAATCATTCAGCCTTCTGAATTGAGTCAGGCATGATCATTTCTTCCCATTGGGTTCACCTACATTTACAATACACCCTCATCTCCTGTGCCCTCACTTTAATTCACCTGCCCATGCCCTCTTTAGACAGAGGGGAAGCACAACAGTGGCTTTTTCCTGCCCAGCTCTTCCTTGGCATACATTTACCACTTTCCTTCAGGCTGTTTCCCCTCCCTGTTACCATAAGAGTGAGTTGTCAGTCACACAAGGATCATCTATGCCAAAACATTGGCACTTGGCAGAAAACAATACCTGAGAAGGAGTAATCTCTCTCTTCTCTAAACTCTTGCTGGGAAAGGCTTTTTCTGATATTTGGTTGAATGTTTTGCTGTTTCTGTTTAGTCTGGTTGAGATTGGCTTTTAAAGTTTGGACATAGCATCTTTTTTTTCATCCAGGAAGGTGGAGACTCTCTGGATTTGAACAAATACCTGAATTCTAAAATTCTCCCTTTTTTTTGTGAAACTTGACATAAGGATTGATATCCTAAACAGTTTAGCTCACATAGAATTAAAGCTGGAAGATTAAAATGAGTATCTCTAAAGTCCTTAATTTTTACTGGATGTTTATAACTACAAGCCAGAATTTCCTAACAAAATGGGAATGAAGGATACCAGCTACAGCTTACCAATTTATACTGATAGAACATCACTGTATTTATTGTCCAACTTTACAGAGAGCATTCAGTTCACTTGATAGAGAATAGAGCTGGATGCACTGTGTTCTGTTGAAGTTATGAGTGTTAAAATATACATCCTTAAACAGAAAACTAGTGAATGTTTTTGCATGTTCACCAGTTTGCTGCAGTCTTGTATTACTTGTGAAACATATGTGATGGCATTTCTGGGACAATCCTGCATTCAGAAAACTTGGCATTTCCTTCTTCTTGAAGAGGCACATCTACTGCTGACATTACCAATGATGCATAAACCAGCAATGATAAATTAGACATTACATTTCCCAGTCTAACTCTGAATGATTGTTTTGAGAGACACCTCAATTTCTTCAGCTGTTCCTCTAGCATCTTTGTATTTGTGTGTACAGTCTGTGTGTGTGTAGCTCCAAATCAAAGCTGATGAAGGTAGGAGGAATATAGAAAGATGGAAGAGTAATGTTTACAGGAAAGGAGCTGAGAAAAGGAGATTTTCACTTATCTGGACAGGTGGATTGCTGTGGATGGCAATATTTGATGGAAGACCCATGCAAATGTCAGGCAGGAAAGCAATACATTCTGACAGCTATCAGAAATCTAACAGAAAGATGCCTCTGAAAAGTAAAGTAAAGATCTACAGCAGCAAACACCTTCAGTGCTTTCTGTGGAGTGGAGATGTGGCAGGTACGACAGAGTAGAAATTGGATGCTTTGGTACAACATTTCTAAAATCTTTCTGGAAATGGAAACCAAGGAAGGAAATTGTTAAGCAGGCTTTTTGCAGATCTGCCACCCAGATATTTGAGACAGACAGAAAAAAAAAAAGATACAATTTCTAGTGAATTTATTGCTTTTCTATATTACTCAAAGCTTGAATAAGCAAGTTGTCAACTGTAGCTCACAGGGACAGTGAAGAAAAATGGAAGACAAGGCTATGACAGGTTGGGGTGTTGGGACTGAATACAGAAAGGGAGAACATCTGTGAGCTGAATTTGAACAGATTCCAGGCAGCTGAGATGCAAACATGTCACCTCCCAGTCTCTTTGCACAAAGGAACTTACATGGTCAAAAATCATCTGGTCACAAAGAAAAGTGAATACTGCAGAAGGGTTTGAAGAGGTTCAGGGTTGTGACCTTTCTACTTGGGAAGAGTGAAACAGGTGCAATAACTCAAATAACCACTGTTCCTACTGCTGCAGTCATTCTTGTATGAAAAATAAATCAAGATTTGTGCTTATCTTTCTGGATAACAGTTTATATTCTAGTTGGAAGGGGTCTGTAAATTAATCATGCTCCTAAGACCTTATGTCCTTGTTTAGCCCCTTCTCCTAGGTATGAAAGAGATGATGTGAAGCAGTCCCTGCAGCTTGCAGAGGAGCAGAGCTTGCTTTCCCAAGTGTAGGAAGAGGGCAGTGTTTCTTTCAGTTCTTTCAGTTCTAAGCTTGCCTTTTCAAGGAGAAAGGGGCACTATAAGTGAAATACTAAGATGCTGATTTGGAGGAGGATTTTTATCCCAAGTAGAGATCCTTCAGATGGGATAAGCCAGAAATTCTCAGTCTTGCCCACGCAGGGAAATATCAGAACCACAGATTTCAGATTTAAGAAAGGAAGCATGTATCTATCTTAGGTGTGTTACCTGGCACATAATTTTTTGTATCTACATAAATTTCTGGTCGCTTTGTGGGCAAATTTGGCATCCACCCATCTGACTAACCTTTCCAAAACTCTTACCTACAGGAGCAGCCAGGAGGATAATTATTTAGAGCAGCGCTTTGCATCAATTCTTTTCAGCTTAGCCATGAATGGGTATTGTGTAGATGCTAAGATATAGGTTATACCCTGCTACTGGGTTGTATCAGGTTTAAATTACTCAGGGATATAGCCTCAAAGCCTGTGAGTGTTTGAAAAACTGATTCTTAGTGTTATGTTCCATCTCAGTTTCCACCACTAGACATCCAGTATTTGGTAATATGAATCTCAAAACCTAAATATCCTTTTTTTCTCATTAACCCTTGAAGCTCATCTCTTTTTGAAGTCTAGTTTCTGGCTAGATTTTTGTTAGGTGAGCTAGCATGTTATTTATATCACTTTATCCTGCTCCCCTGTCCATCTAAATCATCCCTGACTTAAATATCACACATAAATAGTGTATTTTTATAGCATGAAACAGGAATGACTGCTATCTGGCCAAGTGAAACTGAAATAAAACCCCACAGTTTGTGCTAATAGCTTCAGAGTGTGTCCTGAGGGCTGGTAAGCCACTGCCGTTCTATTGATTTCAAGATATTGCATACAAGTTCTTAAAATGTGTTATTAAATAGGATTTTCTCCTGCTATTTGCCATGAGTAGAATGTGAAACACCCCCCAAAATGCTGTGGTAGAAGGAAAGCTGAAGAGGCAGGTGAAGCCACTTTACTACTGATGATGCCACCTTCCTCCAACAGAGCTGGCTTTGTTTGAAGCCACAACAGCTCACAGGTGAACCTCTCAATTTTATTGCATGCCAAGTTCATCCTCCTTTGACTCTTTATTGAGAATTTTAATCCTGCAATTTAATGGAAATGAATTTCAGCCACTGCCTTTTGCATTGCTTTCTAATAGCTGTAAAATTGCCCAGGTTCTTTGGAAATTGCCCAAGAAGCATGAACTACAACAAACCTTGGGAAAATATTGTTATATATTCCAGATGCTCTTAGGAGTGTTTCCAACAGCCTTCAGTGATAAAGGCTGGAAGTTTTCCAAAGCTGGTAAATGCATCTAATTCCCTCCAGGTCCAATAGCTACGACAACCTCCCTTGGAGCCTTCAGCCGGAAGCACACTGTACTTTTGTTGGGTAGCTCAGACTTTCCTTTAGCAGATCATCGGAATGTAATCATGTTAGCAGTGAATTTTACATTAAAGCAATCCCAAAAATACTACCAATCACTTTAAGTTTATGAACCACATCTCTCAGAAATGAACCTGAGTAACAGGAATTGTGTGAGAGTCAGATAATCCTTCCAGCTGCAGAGAGCTCTTTTAGCAATTGTTTTAAGATGTTATTGTGGGATGAAAGCACTGCTTTAGCTGTCCAACAGTTATAAATGGGGTTTTTTCTTACACAGCAGTTCTTTTTCTGGCAGTCACCTGATCAACTGTGTATTTTAATCTGATACTGTAATGGTCTACCTCAGTTCTTCTCTTACTGTTTTTCAGCCCAGAGACATTTTATATCATTTATTTGCATTCCCTATTACTTCCCTGTTATGCATTTCCCATTATGATGATCTCTGTTGTTTTGAATGGTACTTGATCTTAAAAATACTGCAATTATTTTAGCCACATGAATTTCAGCCTTGATGCAGTGCAGGATTGCTATTTTGTCTAATAGCAGGTTTTCTATGTTAAATCTTTTCCTCTGACCTGGGCCACAGAGGACTCAAACATAATAACTGGAGAATGTTTGGAAATGAGCCTGTGACTGGCTGTATCCAAGCTGTAAGAGCTCACCAAGTCCACCTGCCCAGTCAAAGCATGGCTGGGGACAGTCATATCAACTCTAACAGCTAAATCCAATTGGAATGGCTGTAGGGAAAACCAAGAGCAAATATCTGTTCAGCTCCAGAGCCCAGCTAAGCTGTAGCTGCCAATCTTGAGTCTTTTTTCACTGGATGGGACAACCTAGGCAGACACAGGTTTGTGTATGGACAAGTCCAAAGCAGTCAGTAAAGGCTTCCACAGTCTTCTGAGGGATTAAGTTTGGATTTCACGTGCACCTAGACCTTCCAGCTCTTTATTTGATCCTGAATGAAATGTTTTCCTTTTCTTTGCAGGGACAGCAAAACATTTTATGAAAGTTTGCTAAACTCATTCATTTTCTAAGTCAGTGCATTAAGTGAACCAATCTCAGGTTATGCAACAGAACAAACAGAAAGCAAGTGAGTCCAATGGCCACCCACTCATCCCCACCATGGTGACATCTACATCCCTGTGATAGGTGACAAACTGGGGCAGTGGCCTCTTGGTAAGACAGAACCCATCCTGCTGTGTAGGGCACAGTCCCGTGGTTTATATTGATGGTTCAGAAACCTGAACATCCATGGATACAAACATTCAAATCTGTAATCCACAAGGGATCTTTTCTAAGTCATGGATTGAGATCAGTTTCTTCTAAAGAATTTCATCTCTGTGGTCCTACATGAGATTGTGGAGAGGTTTTTTACTCCAGACCCTGTTCTTGCAGAAATTTCAGAACAATAAGATGACCTGGCTCTAGTCTCATACAGATGCATTTTTAATCTCTCCTTTGTAGGAGAACTCTAAAAGTCACTAAATGTTAGAAAATCAATGATGAAGAAAGATATTTCAGCAAAACTTTTAAGAGATTTTTTACTTTCACCTGCTTCCAATAACTCATTGGTGCATGGATTATTAGACTTCAAAGCTGTATTCTCTGCTTGTGATTTAGGTTTTAAATATGGCCAGGCTTCAAAATGGAGTGTTAGACTGCACTAACAATGTTCTTCATCACACAAACTCTACATTTTGTGTGTAAAACTGTATTTTCTTGCAATTTTTCTTCAGTGTTTGTGGTGACTGTAATGTCACCATCTGTTCAAGAAGAAATAGCTCAGATGTGTCAGAGACATTAATGCCATGTAATGTTCCAAAATTTCACATTATGATAAATCTATTTGTTTTCATTTAATATATGTCTACACTAGTTATTGTTTGTAGTCAGAATGCCCAGCTATAGGAGTTATAAGTGAGAAACTCGAGACTGATTGAACACTTGAGGTGCAATCCTCCAGGGAAGTTGAAAGCAGATTTTCTGATTTTCTTCTGACTTCAGTTTGCAATGTTTCTGAAATTAGCTCTAAAAATTACCTGCTTATTTTGGGCCTCTTTAATAAAACCCTCCCATTCAGAACACACATTGCCCTAGCTGATCATGTTGTGCTCACTCTAGACCTGCATTTCAGCTGTAGCAATCATCAGCCTCAATGGTTTAGTGAGCAGGATGCTTTTATTTTATCCTTGTCTGAGAAAGTCTGCCAAAGACAGGATTATACCATGTGTAATATTTGCCAGTAATCACCTCACTAGAGGCTCATAGATTGTCATTCTCCTTCAAGAAGCAGTTTGAATTTAAGTTTTAAATTTGATTTACCAAAATGGCCAAGCACTGGATAAATAAAGGTTTTACTAAACTAGCTAGGAAATAAATCTGCTTAATCTCACTCTAACATGAACCAGCCATTAAGTTTGTAAATGCAGTAATTTTCCTTTGGGCAACCAAACCAGTTTCTGGGAGTGCTATCTGAGTAGGAATGGATGTACCCTGATATATTGAAATAGTGCCTCAGTTTGTGTCTACATCAGCTTCAGCAGCTGCTCAGCATAAGGAACCTGACACATGCTTCAGGACCAGACATTATTTGAAGAAATAGTTATGTTTAGAACAATTTGTCTCACTTTGAAGAAGAATCAGTGCAATAGAAATATTCATTCTTTCTACCTGGGCAAGAGGGTTGGCACGTCCCTGGTGAAAGGCAGCAGGTGAGATTCATACAGCTTGTACAGTTTGGAGGTCAGGAGTTCTCCTGAGACACTGCATCACGGAAGATTGTGTCAGTTCAGCACTTCCTTTATTAAAACAAATAAACAAAGGAAAAAACATAATAACAATGCTAATAAAGTGCAAATCTCTGCAAGCTGTGGTATGTAAAGTTCAAGCTTAAATCTAAAGCATGCTTCAGCAGTTTACATTAAATGCAATATTTCAAACTCAGATACTTTAGTATTGCTACAACATGAAAGTAGCAGATAATAATCTTCAAAATCCCTAAGGCTGCTTTTTGGTGTTTTTTTTTTTTTTTTTTTTTTTTTTTTTTTTGAGCAATTTCAACCAGGACCTTAATCAGTACAAGAAAATGGGTAAGAAAGGCTTTAGGCATGTATGAAACAACCCAAAAAACATAGTGACAAATCTCCTACAATGGACAGAATCAGATGATACAGGCAGCCCTGTCAAAATCCTATTTTGTACTGACTTAAATGAGTCTCTGGGTGTGTGAACTCAAGCATGTGAAGAAGAGAGAAAACATTTCTAGAGGAGTTTAGTTTGTTCATGACCTGTTGAGTTTGTTGTCTTAGCTCACTTTGGCATAAGATACTCACAGCTGTCTCAGGTACAAAGTATCAGGTGCTAAAAAAACATGGAGAAATTATAGAGAAGGCGAGACCAGAGGTCAGACCCCACCTTTTAAAATAGATTTGTCTCCTCTCGTGCTGTCAGTCATCTCTCTAGTGGTGCTTGGTACCTAAAACCAGCAGGACTGCAGAAAAATATAATGGTGTGAACCAATTGCTCCCTTATGCAAAAAGGGGGAAAACAGTGTTTGACCCCCTTGAGCTGACTGGCGTGTGTCTGGAAGTGTGAGATTTAATTAAACAGATGGTAGCATACATTACCGCTTTAGAAATGTGATTAATCATTATAAATGTTCTAGGTCCTTTAAAAGAATGACTAGAGCATCTGGCTATGCACACTGAAACAGTGAACACCCACCTGACAGGAATCCATCTCCATAAGGTAGATGATACTTGTGTTTATGTTAATTATTTGGAATCTTTATGCTTCAGTTGAACGAATGAGTTCTGGCACATTCTTTTAAATGAGGTAGATTCATTCTGATGTTAGACTGAATTTAGATTCTACCTACTGGTGAATTTTAGCATCAACAAAATAGCACGAAGTAAAAAATCCAACCTTAACCCAGCAGTTTTCAAAGATCCTGAAGTTGAAATTTGATCTAGAATTTCAGGCTCATTTCTAAATAGCTCTCATGTCACACACACGTGATCTAGCTTTATCAGAAGTCAGTGATCAGAATTGCTGCCTGTCTGAAGTTCTCTCATGTTCATATATGTGGTTCTGTCACTCCTAACCACGGTCCAGGTATCTTAAGAGTTATTCCACATGCAGGGTCTTGGCAAGTGCCTGTCACCTTGCATGTTTCTCTGAGGAGGCAGCATGAACACAGGGAGAGCTTGGCTGGTGCTGGTCATCTCCTTCTGGGTGCTTTTGGTAAGAAGCCTGGAGATTTATTTGCTTCAAATAGATATTATATTTTTTAGTCTTCTATATTTATCCACATTCTGTCATTTAGTTCCATCTGCTGTACATGGGAAAATGGAGTCTTTATTTTAGAATACAAACTGCTGTCAGCTTGAGGCTCTCTGAGACTGGCAGTGTTTAGAGTTGCACAGGATCCTTGTTTTCAGTCTGTTCTCTGTTTTCAGCCTAGAATCATGCATTCTAAGATTCTATTCTATGAATCTTTGCCTCTTAATTAATTTTTGTTCTCCAGTTGCACATTGCTGGCTGATATCCTGAATCGTGCAGGAGGTGTTTGGAGCCTTGCAGGGTGGGGAGATGCCCATGCAATTCTCTGGGATTCCTCTTCCTGGGAATATTTTAATAATGCTCAGAGAAATAAGAGATGAGACAAGCCTGAGACTGAATTACAGCCATCAGGTCAGAGTCAGTGTTCTGAAACAAGCAATGTAGGCTTAGTTGCCAACCTATATTGGTTTTCATTTGCTAAAAATCCCAACAAGAGCCAAAGGTACTCCAACAAGCCAGTTTGCTGTTCCTCTTGCTCAGCAAATCGATGGATTAATACTCCCTATAATTTCCATATGACTCTGAAAGGCTTACAGAAATAAACTTGCAGTGGAGGATCACCTTGCAGTTTCCTTGCAACATTTCTAAATGCCATCTGCTCGTAGCTGGGAGCTGGGTGTTATGGTAACCTGAGTGCTCAGACTTCAGCTAATTGCAGAATACATGCCCATGCTCAGGGAGCACAGATGCACGTGGGTGCATAACTCTGGCACGAGGATGGCACAGGGAAAATCCAGAATATGAGAAACCTTTGGATGGATCTCTCTTGCAACACTGGTGTGGCTGGAAGCAAGGAGGTTGTCTCCTGCACAACCCCAGGAGGGTTACTTGAGTTCTACCACGTGCCCAAAGGCCAGGTAACAAATTGTCTGCTTTCTTTCACAGTGTGGATTGAACATTTTGGGGAAAGATAAGGGCAGGGTGAAGCCTCTGTGCTGAAATTTTATTTTTCATATTAACTTTGAGATGCCTTGTGTGTGATTCAATGTGAAAGTACCACAAGTTCATTCCATCTGTACAAAGAAAAACTCATGATCACTGTGGCTATGAAGTGAATTTGAATCATCCTGCACACAACTCTGTGTGCCTTTACTGAATTTCTAAGATTATTCTTCAGAGAAAGTAATTTGGCATAGGTACACAGCATTTTTCCAAATGCCTTGTGCTTTTAAGTGTCTTTCTGCATATGGCCCCATAAATAATAAAACAGTTTCCAAAAGCTGGACAAGTACACAGCCTCAATTCCCCATAGTTGACTCTTGTATTAACCAGTATCCTGCTCCTGTTTCCCTGCTTTGTGCATCCATTAATTATGGATCAATTATTCAATTCTTTAGGAACTCAGGTGAGCGCTGGGCTGCTGAGTTGTGAAATTAAAGCAATGCCACAACGAACAGGAAAGAATATACATTGACTTCAGAGCCATCTTCCTTCTGTACTGATATTTCTGGGACAAAAGTGGTTTTCTTCAGTCAATAATTAAGGCAATTGGTGTGGTTGTGCTTTTCCTCACACTGCTTCCAACTCTTCCAGCATATTATTTATCAAGATCTGCTTTCTGAGTGACAATCTTTCCCCATTTTTTAATGGCACAATCAAAATCTGAGAGCCAAATACCTACTATCACTGTAGGCACAATTCACTCTGCTCTGAATGTTTCCTAAATGAAGCACAGCACAATTACCAAAAGAACAACTGCTTTACAAAGTGGATCTTGTGCTTCAGTAAAATGCAGACACAAGGATCAGCTCAAGGAATAGAGCATTAATTTTCTATTTGACATGCTGGAAAAGGTGTCAGTCCAAACTGAGAGGAGTGGCTTCTCAGCTTCTGGGAGCAGGAGGAGCAGCACTCTCCATCACATTGCTCATTTTGCAGTCACCCTCCTTCCTATGATTGCACTTTGATTTCTCCAAGATGTAACTGGTTAAATGAGTTTACCTTTGGGGAGTGAAATTTCTGGTGACAAATCTTTTGCTAGTAAAAATTGTTTGCTTTTGAAAAATGATCTCCCGTGTTAGAATCTGAATAAATTTGAAACAAAATATTTACACAAAATCGAACTATGCTAACAAATGAAGATAATGGCCTGTTTTTCACTGCCTTACCCTTTGTTCAGTCATCTACATCAATCAAGTTAATCAATTAAGCAAATTACAGGAAAGATCTAACACTTTATAGCTTTTTTTTTTTTTTTTTTTTTTTTTTGCATGGAGAATAAAGGGAAATTAAGCTGATATTGCTTTCAAATATCTGTTCTTCTGCTAAAGTGCCAGGTCTTTATAGAGTGCTGTATTCAATGCACAGTCTCCCTGGTAATAACTGCTGTATTGTAATTTATCTTCAACAATGCAGCAGGGAGTCAGCTCTCTGTACAGAGTGAGGAACGTCTGTGCTGCTGAGAACCAACCTGCTGCTCTCAGAATTGTTTAAAACCTCAGGACAAGGGCTGCAAACCAGTTTGAGCAAAGATTTCCTTCAGTTCTTTCCTTTCCACAACCAAAATGGTTCTTCTGTGCTGTGTGACAAAAGTTGATCACACCACTAACCTGAGGCTGCTTTGGGTATCTCAGAAAAACACTGCTGAGAACAATCATTTTTGGGACCCCTGCCTTCCTTTCTTATTAGTGAAAAAATATTTAGGGCCTCTAGTTCATTTGTGAAACCAAAGCTGGATATGGGATTATGCATAGTTGAAAAAAACCCTCTTTACCCTCTAATCTTCCAGATGGACACATTTTGTTGTTTGATTTCCAGAGAAGTTATCATGACCTCCTGTGATGGGAAATATCTTCTGTCATATGGTCTGTGAAGGTGGGAAATATATAAAACAAAAGCTTAAAGTGTTTATTTTTACATTTTTTTAAAGTTGTAGCATTAAAATTGGGAAGAAATCTTACTTCAGGGTAGTCACATAGCAATGTTTTTTGGATCATGCAAGCAGCCTACAAAAATGGGCTGTTTAGCCTGAGCTTGTTCACCTCCATGATACTTCCAGAAGTTCTTCCTGAGCAGGAAGCAATAGTGCATTCCAGGAATTCAGACAAACTTTTTAGTTGTGTGACTGACACTGAGTTACAACATAGAGAATTTTTCTAAATTAAAATCATTAACCTTTGAAAAAAGCTGTGTTGAAAGTTACTTTGTCAGTTTAGAAATGAAAGGGTAAAGCTTCCCTTAGTCTATTTTGAAAGCTGCAGCCTACACATATTTGCAAGTTTTTCCCAGAAAATACTGCTCAGGTGTAATAGCTGCCAGAGGATGGTGAGACAGTGCACTGCTCTGGTGTTAGTCATTCATTGACAAACTGCCTGTTTTTGCCACTAGATTTATACAGCCATTTAAAGAGAGAAAATTCAGGAGCTGTAGACTAAACTGGAGCAGCATAATGTGCTATTTCTCCATCTAATGGAAATGTCGGCTTCCGTGGTCACTCTTCTGTCTGCCCATGAAATTCTGTGCCTTGAAAGGCAGGCCTATGTTTTATATAGGACAAATCTAATTAAAAAGGCTTTTTTTCTCCTTCTAAGGGAACATTTTTTTGAGGTCCTTTATTAGCTGTCTATACAAGGTTCAACCCCACTCTCAAGGCCAGACTTGTCCACCCTCATTGAAGGTTGGCTCCCTCAAGAAGGATCTCAGCTTTATTCATTCTCATGGTCTGTCTGGAAGGAACACCAGTAAACTCAAGTCCAGCCTCCTTCAGGTTTCAAACCTGAGATAAACACAGACATCTTCAACTTTCCTGTGCTGGGATCATAACAATCCCATGGAGGAGTTTGCCCAAATCCGCTCTCAGACCAGAACTCGCCTTGCAGCACAGACACAACAGGATCACTTACAGAAGTTGGTTTGTGCAGGTCTCCCAGGGTCTGCAAGCTTACAAGAGGTACATCTCTGGACCTCAGTTCAGCAGTCCTTTTAATGGGGGCAGTCATATCAGCTTCAAAAAGCACCTTGAGCAATTTAGATAAGGCATTTAGCAAGCAGTGCTCTCAATAGACTCTGACAGCCAAACGGGGATAACACTTCCCACTGCTAGAAATTAAAGGAGAGATTTCCTTTTCTCATGAGGAGTTGGAATAGTGTTAGCAAACACATTTCCTGATGGCTTTTTCCTTTCTGTCTAACTTCAGAATACCTCACTCTGGGGACTGTATCCATTCCTGAATTGCTCCTGGTTGCCTTCCCCTGCTGCTGCCTGCTCTGTCAGCAGTCTGGGATGCAGCCCGTGACATTTTTCACTCCTTGTCTCAGAGGCACACGGTGCTGAGTCCTGCCCAGATGCTCCTGCAGGCCTTTCTGTGAAGCCTGAGAATAGAGCTGTTCAACTGAGTGATACTCATAGCAAGAGAGGCAGTCTTGAGAAGGAAAATCAGGCTAAAAGCAGCCTTGCCTCAGACATTGAAGAACAGTTGAAGAAGAATTTGATTTCAGTTTAAAGGGCACTTCTTTGCCAGTTATGAAGTGCAGTGTGTGGTAATAAGAGATGATTATGCCACACAATAGCCTGAATATAGTCACTGAAGCATGTTGAAATTAAAGGAGATTTCTCTATATAAGGCATGATGTCATGCTTACAGCCAGCAATGAAACAAGCAACTCATTACATACCCAAACCAAGCAAATATTTAAGGCTGCAGGTAGTACATAAGTAAGAAAACCAAAGCCAGACTAAGGACCCAAAGGCTGAGTGCATTTCCTACTTTATTTATTAGACCAGACTAGAAGAAACTAGAAATAAATAGAAATAATGCTCTGAGCATCCTGCCAATTATTCCAAACTACAAACCCAAAATGCAATATGAACAGCTCTCTGCTTCTAGCAAAGCACAATACTCACTCAGATATTCCTACCCCTCCTTTCCAACCAGCACTTTAATTCATTTCTCTTTCTCCCAGTGCCAGGACAAGTAAATGAATATTGCAAGCACTGCTGGTAGATGCAATAGCAAAGCATTCTTTTCCTCATTTTTTCAATGAAAAATAGGGAATGTTGCAGAAAGGGCAATGAAAACATGATACAGTGTCCTTTTTTAGCATCAGGCTTGTATTTTACTAGGCCTTTGTTCCGTGTTCTGAGTTTTCTTGAGACTTCCTTTTCTCTTCTTTTCTCTGCTTAGCTACTTGGTAATATTTTGACCTAAGAACTTCTTCTCTGCTCTCTTCTACCTTTTAACTCACTACAGCTTGAGAGGATGAGTAGCAATATCACTTTTAGCAGGAGAAAAGTATCTGAAAACTGCTGAGGTTCTTGCTGTTTAACCACCACCACATCTTTCTCTCCTTTAATCTCACTGGAGGTTAACAGTATGTGATATATTATCCTGGATGAATAAACTTCTTAACATTATAAGAATCAATTTTACAGGTATTGCCATTATTTAAATATAAACCAAGAAAACTTTTTCCCAGACCCATAAGAGCAGATCTGTGTTATAATAGCTGTGAAACCATAGATGAAAACCTATCACCCTGGAAATCTCTGGCAGAGCTACTTAGAGGACCAGTACCTATATTTTCAAACAAATCAAGTGCCTGAACCCCTTTGAAAAGCTCAAATCAGTCACAGGCAATGTCACTGCAGCATACAGATGGTTTGGGTGGTCTTGTGACTCTACAGATGTGAATCTGAATTTACAGATGTGACCCCATGGCAGTGAGGGCAGAATTTAGCCAAGGACTGCTGAAAGAATTTGAGAGATTCAGATGCCCATACATTTGATTTCTCCTTCCACCCCTACTACAAATATTTCCCATTCATGCCTGATCTGACTGCCCACAACTGGGTGTAAGGCTGCAGACATACATTTTCTTCTGGAGCATCTGTGCTGCTTAAAAGGTTCTGCCCACAGCCCACACCCATCTGTCTCCCCTCCCTTTTACTCTGTCTCTGGTTTCTAAAGTCACCTGATTCCCCCAAGCCTTCCAGATGTCTATCCAAATCTCAGATATTACCAAGAACCACTGAAGGCTGGGCCACAAAGTAGGAAACGAGGAATTTTTTTCACTGAAAGGGAAAAACAATATTTTCCCTTTTCTAATTAAGGAGAATGAACAGAAAGGATAAGAGGTACTTTATTCAGCCTGAAATCCAGGAGAAAAGGTGGATTTCTCCTTGCCTTCACTTTGTTGTTTTCTTAATTTATTTTTTTTTTTTTTGTATAGCAGAAAATTCAGCATGGTGAATGTCCATTGTTTTTTAGATCTGCTCTGAGTTGTGCTGCAGAGGACCTACCCCTTCTCTAGGGGATGCACACAGTCCCCACCCTCTCCCCATGTCCAGTGTGCACCCCTCAGGTTTTGGTGCAGTGTAAGCTCTGAGCTGCAACTCAATGTAGACAATTTTTGCTGTTTCATTTCAGGAGACCTGCTCACTTGATACGCAAATAAACCTGAAGGTGACTACACCAGATGAAATATTAATAACAACTCTTCCTTTGCATTTCCACCATACCTTAGGTGATTCTTTGCATCCATACAAAGCAGGTAAGTGCCTTTCCGAGCTGCAGAAGATGATGCTTCTTCTTTCTGGTCCCTCATGTGTCCCTGCTGCAGCTCTGCAGCCCTGGCTGGCTGCTCCAATAATTTTGGTTTCTGTGTGTGCTTCAGGCTCCTGCAAACCACATGATGGATTCCCTGAAACCTCTCTCTGGTAAGCTTCAGTTGCTCTTTTGATCAGGAACAACATTCCTGATCCCAAAATGGACATTTGGCAAAGGTAGTGCCCTTTCAAAGGACCTTGCAGCAGAGATTGAGAATAAACAGCTGCTTTCACTCACAGGGAAAATGAAAGTCTTTGCTTAATCAAAAGGTGTTGTATGGATTGTTTAATATTATTAAAATTGTCTTTTAAGTGTAATTAAGATAATCTTTGATACACATCTTGCTTTTTGTGTTTTATGAAAAGGCTGAAAAGTGCTTCAGCATTTCTAGATTTTTCCTTCCCATTGTTTGAGTTGCAACAAACATTGATGTGTTACACACAAGTGCCTTTGTTTGGATGTAAAAGCTTATTTGAAGTGGCATCAAGACTTTCTTTAAATGCCCTGGCCAACAAAAAGGAAAAAAAAAAGGTTTATGCTTGTGGCTTCTAAAATTCCACACTCAGTGCCCTTTACTATTGCAATCCCATGCTCTTGAGATTGCTTCCAGATATATTGTCAGATTTAGAAGTGAGTAAAGGTGAACTTTATTGAATAAGTTCATTATAATGATATTTCATAGGTTTGGGCTTGAGATTGATGAATTGTAAATTTATACTTCAAGACAAAAAGAACATGATCATATAAATTGTCTTATTGAAATTAACAGGGCTGTTCTTTGAAGAAAAATGCCACTCAGCAGAACACTTCAATGTATGCATAGCTCTAAGCATATGTTTAAGTTCAAATGAAGTCAATCTTTTGGTTTTAAGAGAGCTTGACTGTGCTTAGGTTCCTTAAAACATTTATATTAAAATATAGGGTGGCTGCTGCAGTAGCCTTGGGGTGTCATTAATGATTTAAAAACAGTAATCCTTCTGAGCACTCATGAACATTAGGTAAGAGAACTACTATTAGTTGGCAACAAGGTTAAAGCCTTAAAAACTCTGTCATCTGATATGTTTATTAAACTTTCATATGCATTTTGCAGATGCAAAGAAGAGCATTTAACTGCACACCAGTTGCTGAAGACTGGTGCCTGCTTTCAAGTGTAGTAAATAAAAAGTTGCCGGAGTGCAGTTCAAGAATTGTAGTAAGGAAAGGATTTGCTATTGCTAATATTTCTGCCTACATATTGAGAAAAAAAAAGTATTGTGGATTTGCTTTGAAAATAATTTTCCTTGGGTTATTTTGGAATATCCTTTCCCTCACAGACTAACAGTACTTTGTGGAAGAATGGGAAGGAACTCTCTGTGGTTGCACTTCTCTGTAGTGGCACAGCACAATGTGATGAAGGAGCATTGCTGACACAGCAGCCACTCCAATGCATCTCCCTTACAGCAAAACCTGCTCTGTATGAGGGTAGTTTGAAGGCAAAAGTTCATTTATTATATTTCTGTAACAAAGACACCTGATGTCTTAATAAAGAGACCAATACAAAATGAACAGGAACATTCTACATTATTAAACAAGGGTATTGAGGCTGAATGTATTTTTTGCTCTATACACGTAGGGCACTGTATATACAATGGAAACTTTTGAAGTAAGCCTTCCAAATCTGAATCTCAAGGTCCTTATCATAGGTAATCTATCAAGAAACACAAAACAAACAGCACTGTTAATCCCCTGCTTCTGAAGTGTCTCTGCAGGTTACTTGGCAGCACAAAGCAATCACATGCTCCACAGAGCATCCTTTTCCTCATTGAGAGAAAATCAGCCTGTAATTTTTTTATGCCCTTTAAATTCCAAGTTAATTTTTACATTAACCTCCCAGTTTTTCCATATCCACAGCCACCCCTCTCTCCAAAACTGAAGGAAAGCACTACTACATTGGTGTCTGGTGTTCACACCTTAAATCAGCCCCAAACCTACTGACTTCCTTTAGCAAGGAGTTCCATTCACATCAGAGAGGTGAATGGCAGGTTATAGCAAAGGTATAAACTTTATCTAAAGTATAAAGTATATATATAAACTTTATCTAAAGTAAGAATGATGAAGGACAGAGCAGCAGTGATGATGATTGATCAAGTCTAACCCCTTTATATTTGAGCAAACCTCCTGATCATCATTTTACATGACTGAGATCAGTCATGGTTCTGCAAATGACCAGGTCCACCCAAATTACCATGGAGAGGGTGAGCAGATAACCTCAGAGCCCTCAGTGGCCATTTCTCACCTGTAGCATGAACTCTGTCTATAGCACTTTGTTCTGTTGTCTTGGAAAACACCATTCCCATTTGCACAAATGAGTTGATAATATGACTTCTTTTAAAGTTCTCTTCCACATAAATGCACAGAATTGTGGATTCATATCACCAGGTTTTGTGCTAGACCCTAAGTGGTGCAATTCAGAAGAAATTCAATACTGCCTCTTTTTTAAAGCCAGGCACTGGTGCATTTTCATGCATTGAAAATAACAAAAGTCCTTATCTGGCTGTGGGTATTGAGAACTAGTACAATGGGTAAATGTTGATTAAATTACAGATACACTGCACTGGGCAGTGCTTTAATATTTTTTTTTCATATATTCCCCAAAGAGATGCATATTTTAATTTATAAGCTCTGGAGAAATAAAAAAGAAGACAGTAGTAACATAACCAATAGGATGTAGAGAAATATCAGAGGCCTCTTTCAAACATTTTCAGGCTTTTGTACAGCAAAGCTATGAAGGACTCAGAAATGTAAAATATCAGAAAAGCAAGTTTTTAACATTGTTGTTCTGCTCTAGTGAATGGCCATAAATATGATATTTATAAAGTTTTGTGTTTGTCACTCAAGGACCCTGTGTAAAACCTTTTAAGTTCATTATTAGAAATATGTTTTGTTCCTTTTCCAAATTCCAGCCTGTGCTCTGGATGTCAAAATGCATATTTTTCTAACAGCACTGACAATAAAGATGAAGATTCAATGCCAAATTAGGGCCTAATCAATGCCTCAATACCTTGAGATTTTAATGCACCTGTGTTGCTATTGGACATGAAATGAGTGCACAGAATCTTGGTAAGTTCAAAAGAGAAAAGGACCCAGTTTTATGCAGACATCTGGTATTTATACAATTCTAAGGGTGACTGTGGATTGGAGGATGGAATTACCACCTCTCAAACCACACTGTTCTAAAGATCAATCAACCATTTCTCTCCACCTACAGAGAAATATGTAAACTATTCTATTTACACATGAAATTTATGTAAACATTACATATATGTAAAATGTAAACATTTTCAGAAGGTTAAAGAAGTTTTATGAGAACTTTAATATTTTCAAAAGAACTATAAAAGAAAACTTAAAACTTTTAAAAATCAGGGTAACACACCTGCCCAAGACTAAAACTTATTTAACAACTTTTAGGATGCCAATACAAAGGAGGCAAGTTACATTCCCCTCTTACCTCTGACTTGGCTCTCAGGAGCTGAGAAGAATCAAAATAATTTCTGTCATAATACTCAGCAGGATAAGGTGAGTTTTGACATAGGGCACAAGAAAAGGTGCTGTTCTTACAGGTTCTTTTCCAGCTGGAACCACAGTTTGAGTTTTAACGGGAATTCTTTTTTTCTCATACACAAAATTCTCTCTGAGATGGAGTGAGCTGGGAGAAAGTTGTCCTCTGGATATTCATTAATTTCAAACAGAAAAACAGAACATAGAGCTAGTCCACCCATAGCTGACCAGTGAACAGGCAGGCTAGAATTAATTAATTCTATTAAAATTAAATTGTGCTATGCAAAAATAAGGCAAGTGTGATCAAGCCATGTGGCTTTTACATGCTTGCTGCTATCCAAGTTCAGAGCTGTTGTGGTCTAAATAATTTTCCAACAGAAAGATGTAGTTATTTGTTTTGGAAGATCACCTCACTTAATATTTGGCACTTTACTTTTTAACAAATTATTAGAATAATATTTGGGAATCAATCTTTTTCTTTTTTTCAAAAATTAAAACTTACAGAAATAATATAAGGTTGGCCTGTGAGTCATCTGAGCATTCTTATAAATTTCTTTTGTTTGCAGTTCTTCCTTGAATTAAAAATAAAGTTATGGGGAGTGGAAATTTCTTCTGACAGTTGGTATTTAGAGCAGAATTTCTGTAGCTGCAGCTTAGTGTGGATGTTAAGGAATAACAGAAACTTTTTAAATTATAGAACTAATTATCTACACACAGCTGATCAAACACTTTGCACTTCTGGCTGTGAGCACAGCTCACCACATCTGTTGGCCTCTCCCTGGGTAAGTTTGCACTGCAGTTGCTGCTGTGAATGTTATGGAGTGGAGATACACCAAAGGCAGCATTAAGCTAACAAGCCTTGGATTTGTTACATGACAGCACCAAGCTGAGTGGTGGCTTTTTAGCCTGGAGTCTTACCCAGCCACTTGCTGGGTGTTGGAGCCAACAGAGGGTTTGGGGGTACCACAGAGCTGGGCAGCTGCATCTGCTGCCAGCTGTAAAGGGTGATGCTGCTTGTCCTTCACAGCCTCTTCCCTCTACTGTTTTTTGGGTTTAAAGTTCCTTCAGAAAGCTCACTGGACCCACAGATTGCACTTAATGTTCTTAGAGGACACAGGGATGACTGTGAATAGGCACAACATCAAAAAGGGGAAGAGTCCAGGAAGATTTGATGTAGTTTATCCCTCCATGAAAAAGCTGAGTATCCTTGAGCTGTACAAAGTGAAAGAGGAAATTTGTTAAGATAGGAACAATATTCTCTTGAGTACATTGTATTGTGACTGTTATTTAACACTGAAAATCTCCTTGTCTCACTTAGCTCGTGAGGACTCCTGGAGCTGCAGGATAGAAGCACAATTAAAGTACAACGTGCTCACCCTCGCCTGTCACACGAATGGACTGTACCAAGAGTTAGGCTGTAAGAACAACCACACTGCAAGGCAGAGATTTCCTCCTGCAGGGCTGGAATCAGGCTGTGCCACCCCGGGCCTTGGCACACCCTGCACCCCTGTCCTGCCCTTGCCTTGTGCCACATGCCCAGCTCTATGCATATCCATTATAATAGAAAGCCCCCCCACATGATGTTGTGTTTATGCATAAGGAAAGTGCTACAAAGCTTTCTGATGTTCCAAATTCTCTTTGCAAGCAGAAAAGAAGAAGCAGTTGCATCCCTTTTCTTCAGACTTCTGCCATTTTCCCCCTTTCAGGATCAGCAATTGTCAGCCTGTTGTTTAAAAATCCCTTGTGCTGGTGCTGTTTGTGGTGCCTAAAACTCTTGCTTTCTCCAACAAAAGGCTTTTTATTGTTACTTTTTCCTCCGCTGAACGAGATAATAAGGGCAAGCGATTTTTGATTTAACCTCCTGCTGCTAAGTTTTCAAATTTTAAAGTGTTAACAAAAGGGAATGCATGTTTTCAGTGTTGAAAGCTCTGATTATACAAGGTAAAAATTTATAAAAATCAAAGGCAGGCAGACAATAGCAAGCTAGAGATATCTGACTCTCTTTAACTGCTGGCCTCCTGTAACAGAAATGGAACTTTGTCAAGAAAGCAAGCTGTAAAGAGAGACTGTTCTACCAAGTCTTAGACTATATCCATTTTTGATAGATATAGTTAACCTACAAGGGAACAACAGTATTGACATATATCACTTTGAAAAATGCCAGCTGAATGAGGTATTTTTGTTTCCTGGGTTACATGCTGAAGCCATGTCATTTGTTCTGGTTTTTTTCAGTCCCTGCTAACACATTCTGTTCCTGTATTTTATGATTATATGTTCACTCTCTGAACTGCCCCAAAGATATTGATTGCATTTTTTGATGAGTGAACAGTATTTCAGTCTATATGAAACTCTCATTTTTGTTCCTATTTATGCAATCTTTTGGACAAGAAATACAATTAGATGAGTAAAATTACTATTCTAGCGATCCTTTAAACCTGGTAAATTATTTTTGCTAGGAAAACTTCTGGTTCCATAGTTTTCCTCAGCTGACACAATGCATAAGAAAGATTTAGTCCCAAAGGAAGACACTAATGAAATTACTTAAATTTAGGTGTTATCCCTTTAGGTTTTTCCTAATAATTAATCACTGCCTGGTCCTGTGCCTTTCAAGTCTCCATTCTGGGAGAATAATGAATATTAAGGAAAGTAACTTTTAGGTTTTTTTTGAGTCTTCATTAAAGCTAAGTATACAGCTGCCTGCTGAGGTACCTCACGATGCAGACACAGGTCTGGGATTTTAAGATTCAGATCTGTTAAGACTCAGAGCATGACCAGAACACCAAACCAATATGGTCAATGCCACCAGTGCTGTTACTCGCAGCTCGTTTGGGGAGAAGAGTTTGGGTCAAGCTTGTGAGCAACATTTGATGCAAACAAAGCTTTTACAGGAGAATTGTTCTCTTTTCCTTTCATTCTCTTGTCTTCTATTTCCTACATGTGCAGTGAGTGGACATTTGTGTGGGCACACTGCTCGCTGGGGTGTCCTGCTGACACCCCATCAAATCTGTGCTGGTGAGATTCCCACGGGTGTGGCTCAGATCCTGACTCGAGCTTGCTGCTCTGTTCCTGGGAGAGCATCCCTTGCTGCTCAGGAGGGAGCTGCTGGTGTTGATGGCAGCTCAGAGCAGCTCTGCTCCCAGGCCAGTGCCAGAAAACAGATGTGTGATGTGTCCTATCCTTAGCAGAGGCACATGCCATGTTCCATTAAAAGGGGTCATCCAGCTTTCTGTCACACTGAGGGTAAGCAGCTCTTCCCTTTTGCAGCAAAGCCTTAACAGGCAAAAAGAGTGAGCTCCCAGGGGAGGGAGAGAACTCAAAGGAAGATTTCCCAGAGTGTCTCAGCACTGGATGATTGTGGCCCTTTCAAGTCAGTCTATCTGAGAGGTTGCTGTGCCCATAGTCTCGGCTGCTCTAACTCTGGGATCACTTAATCCACATCCATGTCTGAACTAATTTACTCTGCTTTTCCTAAGGCAGGTTTGGAGCCTGGCTAATGTGGTCATGGAGCATCTGGAATGGCCTGGCATGTATGAAGAACAAGAGGCCATTTCCACAGATCAAAGGCAGGCTTACAGTAACAAATCATTAGTATCACTGAATTCCAGGAGGAGTGGTTCCAGAACTCAGGAAGGAGCAGAAAGCTGCACAAGAGACTAAGAACAGCTACACACATAACTGATGTGCTGGCTTGATACCATGTTTGGGTGGGAGGCTTCCAGCCTGGCCTTCAGGTACTGAACTGCTCCTGTGCTCTAAGCTCACACTTGGTTCTGGTGCCATGAGTGCTGCTATGGAATTGCATGGTTAAATGGTGTGATGGATTGAAGAGGTTCTTTCTGATACTCAGGAGCAAAATTATTGCCATCCTGCAAGCCACATATGGCCTTTATAGGAAAGCTGTGATGATCCATGTTTTATTGTTTTAGGGTACAAACTGTGTAGCCAAAGGGGTTAACCCCATTTTGGTGAATGGCTGAAAATGCTTACCATGGGGAAAAAATTAAATTATACTGAGAAACGTTGCTTTTATAAAACAATTTGTGCTGAAAAGATGAGTCTGCTATGAAAAGCACAGGGTTTTGCTGGAAATGTGCCAGAGCAACACTGTCCCAAAGTGATTGATTTGACTTCACTATAAATTTGTTTAATTCAGATGAATGACTGGGCTTTAGGCCGGTTGGTATTTTAGGGGGAAATGATCCAAAATGGGAGTTAAGTGGAAAATATTTGGGAAAAGTCTCCATAGATAAAAGACTTAGATTCAAGACAGCTCCCGAGGATGGTTGTTTTTCTGTCCCAAGTTATTCAGAAACCCCAGGAGAAACTGCAGGAGGATTGCAGTGAATGGGTTTGATTTTGAGAATCTACAGTATAATGTGAGACAATGGGCACATTAAAACCTACATTGAATTGAATAATGAATAATGAAACTACATACAGATTGAATAATGCTGAATCAATACATGAATGGAATTGTGTGACAGGGGTTGCTATGGCATCTCCCTTATTTAATAAAGGAATAAATAAAGGAATTGAAATCTCCATAAACTGTCTCAGCAGAAATTAGAGCTGCTCCTGGTAGCTTTAATATATGCAGTAGCACTTTTTAAAAATTAATTATCTTTCTCCATAAACAAGAACAGTTTTTTTTTTATTGTGTTTATAATTATTTTAATTTGTCAAAATTTATGCCAGTTCCAGTTGAACCATCCCTGAAGCTTCACCTGGGGAGTAGGGAAGATATGAGCAGAGAGCTGTACAAATGTTGTTTTTAGATTTCTGCTTTGTGCTGGACATGGCAGAGGACAAGCAAAATACACCCCAAAATGCAGTTCCTTGGAAAATATGGCACCGAAGCCTGAAAGAAGTTGAGCCCTTAATTTTATGACTTGACTTAACAAAGAAGGGAGAGTAACAGGATTTACTTGATGCCCTTGAGCTGGATAATCCACATTTACATTCCAGATGGAGATGCCAGACCACATCCTCACATGTGAAATCAGGGTGTCCACGGAATTAATTGAATTACACAATTTGGGTGCAGAAGTATTATTGTAAATGTCCCTGTGACAAGAGATGAAAGGGCAAGAGAGTTATACACAACAGATTCTTAACGTACGAAGTTATGATCTGGTTTTACTCGTCAAACATTGATTTTCTCATTTTGCCTTACCAGGATGTGATGATATCACACACATTGAAGGAGTTATGCTGATCTGAGCTTTCAAGGTATGGTATTTAATTATGTGTCATCAATCATGTGCTGTAGTTCTTCATCTTGAACAGGACAGTGCTGAACCTGCACATCCTATCTTGCAGATTTTCAGGTGTGTTAAGTTATTGGCAACAGATATTTATATTTCCTCAGTAGCATATCTTATTAATAAAATCTCAATTATTCTAGCAAACATTTCCATGAAAATGAACAGGAAAAGGGCATATCATGGCAAAAGAAAATATAAAGAAAATTTGGATGAAGCTTCTTGAAATGGTTTTTTTCTTCCATTTAAAGGTTGAGTGGAGTTTTCTCTGTGCTTGAGCATTTGTTACCCCTTAAATATAACACACCCACCACAGCTCCTACTGCTCCTAGAGAGTGTATCAACCTCTAAATGAATAATTTAAAGCTAAGTTAACTTTCCTGAGAAGGAGTTTACTGAATAGATGTAACTGGTGCCCGATAGTTATCACATTCTAGGGTACTTGATGAATAAATTATATTTTTTCCCCCTAGCATGAAACAGTCCTAATTTTTGGAAATACATTTGCTCAAAATATCCAAAAAAAAGTCAAATATATTTTTATGTGTGAAGAGCCTTCACTCACTTGAGTCACAGGCATCTATTTCCACAACAAAATGTAAAAATCAAATGACAAATGATTAATGTTTTTCTTAGGAGAAAATATCATTGTTTCCTTGCAGAATCAGGCATTTTCATGTGCTTGATTTAAAGCTCATCAGTCACAGGAAGGTTGTGCACCTTGTGTGGGTCAGGCAGATGAAGAACTCATCTTTCCCCAGATTTTTGTGAAAAGCTCATGGGGATATTTAAAAGTAGCCAAAAACAGTTCTTCGAAGGGTTCCTTATAACTTGCAGTTTGTCTGAGTTGCAGCTGAGGAAAATGAAGCAGATTCATAAGAAAACCCTTCACCCTGTGAGCTGTGGGCTTGTGCAGCCTCCCTGTTATGAAAGGGATGCACTTCCAGTCACTTCCAGTCAGTGAACTGCTGGAGTTAATTAAAAGTATAAATAATTTGCAACAAGAGGATGAATGTGGCTGGGAAAATTATTTTTCCATGTATTGATTGCAAGTGTATTTTAAAATTTCCAATGATCTGATTTTTTTTCCCATGAGTGGGGGAAGAATTTGGGCCAGATCATTACCTAGAAACTCAGCACCATTTGAACTGAATTCAGAACTGCTGGACAGTTTTGCCTTTCTGTAAGTCTGCTCTGTGAATCAGCAAACAAAACCAGCTGAATATTTTATTCTCAATAATAAAACCACACTTGAGAACACATGTGCTCTTTTCTGTGGATTTGAACAAATACACTTTCCTTTGGCATTACGTCACTTTTCTGCAAAGTGTATTTTGAAATTTAATGAAAGGCTAAAGGATATTTATTGAGTTCTTATTTGCTTTTCACTTATCCATTAGGCTGCAATTTCATCTTTTTACAAAAAAACATTCAAACACCTTTTGACCAAAAATACCCAGCAGGAAAAATAGCCACCCTGATTCACAAGGGGGTTTTCCATGTGCCTCGGGAAGGGACAAACAAACAACTGAATTCACTATAATATCACTCCATGCAACTTTCTTCTGCCACTGGTTAGGCCTTAATGTACTTAGAAGGTTGCTCTTCTAATTTGAACTGTGTGAGACTTTGGCTGGAGGCTACTTCTGTGTCCCAGTGATAAAAGGAGACATAAAACAACCCAGTGCCTGATCATGCTCCCTGGCTGTCAGTGAATCATGTTTAACAGCATCTCCATTGCAGTTTTGGCCAATTTGCTTGCAATGGCATCCTTTTCCATGGGCTTGCTGCTCAGCAGGCCCTGAAGCAATCTATGAATAACTTCCCAACAGATGCTGTTTATGAATTGAAGCAAATGGCTTCCCTGTTTCTCTTTTTTCTCACTTCAATAATTTTCAGTTACATTACAATGAATATTTATAGTCCTATAGCAGTGCATAAAAATGGGAACAAGCAGACCTGTGCATTGTTTCATACGTGAGTGCTGTTCTAATGGCTTTTGCCTCAATGGTTTTAATGTTCTGCTGATGGACTGAGAAGAGAATGCAAATTGTAGATCAGTCACTTCCATTCACGGTTTTAGCAGGCTGGGCATTGATGGAAGAGTGTATTAGGAGCAAGTGTAATGCACCTGATCTGGAAATAATACACCCCCTAACACAAGCCTACAGTACCTTCCTACTTGGCTTCATCTCCTGGGGGTAATCCCAACTCTCTGCCTTGTTGAGTGCAGGAGTTTGCACTAGTGCAGCCAGTTCTTACGGGGTGTGCTGGGCTTGTGTGGCCAGCTTTTGGGAGGGGAGGACAGCCAGAGGCTTCTCTCCTCTTCTTCTCTCCATCTCTGATGGAGACAACATCAGCCAAGGCTGAGCATAACAGTGACAGAGCCACTGGGATAATGTATTTAAGAAAAGGAGAAATATATCTGTGCAATGGAAACTGCAGCTGGAGGGAGAATATGGGAGAGAAACGGCTCTGCAGATGCCAAGGTCAGTGAAGAAGGGGGAGAAGGAGGGAGGAGACATCCAGCCCTGGCCAACCCACTGGATTCATCAGGCTCCAGGTAAAATGTTATGTAACTTAGCATAAAATTAATGGTTAGTGGTAGGAGTAGCCAGTGTTTCAAGTAATTCAGTTGAAAAGTGCAAAGGAGGAACTGGTTTGTGATCAGCCATCATTCTCTAAGAGAACAGTGCAAAATTCTTGTTCAATCCTAAAAAAGCCATTTTACAACATTTTATAATTCTGTAACAGTTCTTCAATGTTGTTTTGCCAAGCAAAGTGGTTAGATTTACAACTGTAGATGTTTATTGAGTTTTTTTTTCCAAGGGAACTGCTCTTGGTGGTGCTTCATTCATCTCCAAATGTCTGAACTATTTGTCATTTCTATTAAACAATAGAAGGGCTAAAGAAATAATGCTTTTACTATCACAGTAATTCTAAGATTAATAAACCCCTCTAACCTATTAGATACACTTGTACAAACATATTGTCTATAAATCTCTGCTAGATACAAAGCATGCATATTTAAATTCAGAATATGTCAACTTGTGGCATTTTCCCCTGCTCTATAATAAATTCATTTATACGATAAAAATAATTGGAGATATGAATGACCACACACATTATTCACACTACACATCTTTAACACAGCAGTTTATTCCCAGTACAGAAGCTGGAAATAGGAAACAATCTGAACAATTTCTTGTGTCCTAATATGATGGCACTCATGTGGATTGCAGTTTTTAAAGACCCACTGTAAATAGAGCACACTAAATAAATATGACTGCTGTGCCTATGAAACCCAGACTGTGTGATTTCATCACTTTTGGCTTCCCATAAATGAATAAAAAGCACATACCATGTTAACTTACATTATCAATTGCTGTGTCAGAAAAGTAAACTGGAGATATGCAGTGTGTCCTCAGTTCTAGTCCATTAAGTAACAAAATAACACAATTACAGCCATGCCAACCTACCCTTGTAAAAGTATTCCTTTAACATTCTGGAGTCTCTTCTAAAAGGCACAGATAGCAGAAGGCTGAACTTTCTAATGGACAGGATAAATTTGACATTTGAAAACGTGAATTTGTTCAATTTTCCATCAAATCAGTAACCTGAGGGGTTGTCATGTTGGATTATTGAGAGGCACCAGCTTTATCTGGTTCCACGGTGGCTGGTGGGACCAGACCTGTGGCTGCTCAGAGAATTTGGCTCCAGCCTTTGACCCACTCCTGTTCTTCTCTTCCATCTGCTGCAATTTCCTTATAAACCCCTGGCAGCTCTTTCCTGCCTCCTTTGCAGCAGGAGAGTGCAATGTGCCAGTGCCTTTTCACATCTTTGCTGAGTTTTATTTTTTCTGCTCTTCTCTAAGCAGTCCTGCATAAAGTATAGAATCATAAACAAGTCCTTCCCTTGAGATTACATTTAATTAAGAAAGGTACCAAATTCACAGTAATGCAAAGGCCTAATTTGAATTTTTCTCCATCTTTTAAGAATGAAAAAATGCAGTAAAATATTGACTAGATACTCACAAAAATATCTTCCTGTCAATCACACACAGTGGGTTTTTATTTAATTATTCCATATAATTCATCTTCACAGTTCTCTCTATAACTCATTTGCACAGCTCCTTGCTTCTTGGACAGGTTATTGATCTAATGTGTGCAGAGGAGGTTTTTTTAAAGTCAGTCTTTTAGTAATAATCACCAATACACAAAATCAAGGAGCTTTTTAATACAGGCAGTAGTAAAAATTTGATCAATGGGACCATTACAGCATTAGGCCTTAAATTAATTGTTTCAGCTTACACTTTAGATAACTTCAGCATCACTTCAATATCTGATCTTTTCAGAGTTTTATCATGTAGGAAACGTTATTTTCATAAATCACTGTCAGCTAAGAAAACATATAACAAAGTGGCCCGAATGATTTTCCAGGGGAAGTTGGGGACTGAACTAGATACTGGCCCTAGCTTCCAGCCCCATGACAATGATTTAATATCACAAAAACACCATGGAAAGCACTGAAAAAGCTCCACCCAAAGCATTTGACAGAAATGTTTGTAATGTGTTACAGATAAACAGCCATTGGGACATAGCAGAGATGCTGGAGAGCAAGAGTGAGTCTGTATCTCAGAACTTTTTTCTTTAGTTCACTACACAAATTCCCACTAAGGAATATTATTGGTGTAAGAACTGGAATATTGGATTAAGAGCAAAAGCGCAAACCCATTTGCTCCCTACTTATTAACATGAATTAGTTTTTTTTTCAAATTATCCAAAATTTTAAAATAATTTAAAAAGAAATCAAGTAACATGTAGACAGTGAACTGGAGGGGTCAAGTGTGCAGAAATTTTGCATCACCCATTGCTCAGCTCCCACTGCTCCCTGGGGATCATCACTCCCAGTGGCAAATTCCCTTTGGGAGCAGGAATAGCAGAAAGCCCAAGAGAAGTGAAGGAAGTGATAAAATGGGTGTTCTTTCCAGGAGGAAGAGATACCTATAAAATGCAAATATATTCCTTCAAGGGGGTTTAATGGTCGGCACGTACTTGTGAACTGCTGTACATTTAAACAATCAGAATTCTGGGTGTTTTAATGAGTTGTTTATTACTGTGGACCATCCATTTGCCACACACCAAGCAGGCTATAAATACTGATTGATATAAATTATTAATAAAATCAACATCTTTTCTCACTTTCTTGCCGAACATAAACTACAATGAGCTGAAAGTCCTACAAATGCTTTTAAGTGGTTCCCCCTCCGCCCTCCCAGCATACATGAAGAAAACATTTGATTTTATAAAGCAGTGGAAGTGCTTTTACTGTGGCTAGAATAAATTTCCTCAGTGTTTCTATAGTGGAGACTAATAACCGAAGTGGCTTTGTTATTGCCTAACAAAAGGCTAGCATGTTTTATCTATTAAAATTTTATCTTTTCCTTTGTCTGTTTCATCTCAGCCTTGTTTTCTGCTATAGTTAATTACTTTTCTCATAGACAAAATAAACTCCATTAGTAGTAACAAGGGAGATCCAGATTAAGGGCTCAGGGAGGCTTGGATCTTAAAGTTAATATTATTTTGTCAGCTGGAATTTATCAATTTGGGATTAAAAATTAAACATAGAAATGTTTTAGAAGCATGATTCATAGTCAAACCAAAATAGTAGAATGTTTATTTGATTCCACAGAAAAGATAGTTGTCTTTATCTTAACTCTATGGGAATTGCACTGGAAATCAAAAGGAATTTGTCTTTCACAAAGCTAAATTTGAAACATCACATGTGATATTTTTTTTTTTTTTTTTTTTTTTTTTTTTTTGCCTTTCCAAGTGACAGGACTCAGACAAAAATAGCAGGATATCACAGATGTTCCTTTACACCAGTCACTGGTATCGCTTATCCAAATGATGTTTTAATAGAAACACACAACTGCTCCTTCTGTTTGATGATTGTCAAAATTTTGTTTCCAATGTAATAAATGGAGAAATATGAGCAGATGTGGCATTGACAGTTTGCTTTCTCCACTGGGCTGTGTGGCAAGCTCAAGTCACATCTGCATTTTTAGAATATTTCATTCTGAGCCTTTTCCACCTAGTCTGACACTCCTCAATGCACGTGGACAGCTCCTGCAGCTCAGGGCTGTGCAGTCAGCTCCCAGCATCAGTCTGCTCCTGGAACCCCACGTTCCTCACTGACTTCTTGGAGAGCACTGGGAAACTCACTTTTCCAGCCACAGATGGCCCCTGTGAGCTTTGGTTGTGTTTATCCCAGATTTTTCCCTGTGTTTGCCATGGTACCAAGCATCCCTAGTGCTGCACCACTTTGCTCTCAGTCCCAGCTGTGCTCTCATAAAGCCAGTGATGAGCCTGGCTGCCAAAATTGGATGGATGGGGGTCTGCAGCCTCTGGGATGGCTGGGATTTCACAGGAAGGATATTTCTTGTCAGGTGCAGGTGTTTCAAGAAATTTGGTGGAATTTGGGCAGGAGAGTCACCCAGATTTCAGCTAGCAAGGATCCCCTAACCCATGGAAATGGGTAGCCTTTGAATCTGGGAGCCAGGCAGTGAGAAATCCCAAGGAAGAGACTATTTTAGTATAACAGCTGAGGCCATAAACCACTGTGGAAAAAAATATACTTTATAAACATAAAGTGAAAAAGTAGTCCCTCGCTTGCAGTTTTTATGTGATTTATGTCTTTAATTTCTTTAAATCAGTGACCCATCAAATGCAGACACAAAATTAGAAATTCAGAAAAAAATTCAACAGCCATAAGGAAATACTGAGGTTTTATTTGTTCTCCTCCTGCAGCTGCCTCTCCATGTTACATGGATTTATCTCAAAATGAAGCACGATGAGAAATCATCTTGCCAGAATATTATTGATCTGTGATTTGGGTACCAAGCTCAATACCCTGTAGACACAGATGTGAAAGAGACAATTTACACCCTCTCACCCCTAAATTTTTCAGAGGGTACTTAGTTTCAGATATATAAATCTATAAGCTTTTCACAGTGCTTTTGTGACCAAATCTATGCCACTTATATTACTTCTGGGATTTTTCACTAAACCAGGAATGAGTCAGTATCCTTGAATAATCAGCTGGTCATGCTTTGAGAGCTGCTGATATCCATGCACAGGGCCCAGAGGGCTCCTCACACAGCCAGCCTGGGCTGGGAGGTGCTGCAGGGAAGGGGGCTCTTTTTTCTTATTCCTTTCTTTTTTCTCCCCATTGGTTACAGTGGGATTTGGTTGGAGCTCAATAAATTCAACAACAAGTACCGGATCTTCAGCTGGTGAAAATTTCACACATTTGCTTCAAAAGCAGACACTGCCTTTCACAGTGGGAATTTTCCTGCTATCTTGGGCAAGCACAATTTGCAAGTGCTGCAGTTGGAGTGTCCAGCTCAGTAACTTTGAAAGAGACATTCAGATTTTCAATGCTTTACTGGTGGCTGTGCAGTATTTTCTCCCCCTGCTTCTGCTGTCTTTGTTGTTGGCTAGTAAAATGATTATTTTTGATTATGATTATTTGACATTTTTCAGAAATATGTGGCCAAATTATTTGAGTAAAGCATGGTCCATGTGTCAGGACAAAGCCAAGAATTAACAGAACGATATTTTCTATGGCCAGCTCTGCTTAATTTAGGAAATCAAAACATTTGTAATATTACAATCTGGACTTCCCTACCAAAATAATCCAACACCCTTTCAATATTTATTAGCTACACCAATATATCAGTCTTTAGTTATTGAAAATCATGTATGAGCACAGGAAAAAGGGAGTTTTAATGCTCTCCAAAATTTTGATTTCTTTGGTAGTCTCTGAGAAGTCAAAGAACCTGTCTGGCCCTGCAGTAGCTGCTTGCTCAGGGTATTGGTGGTCAGGAAGGAAGGGCAGGTGGGGTTGAGTGTGAGTGTGGGCACATGGCTTGGATGAAGCCCCTCTCTGCATGGTTGCCTCAATAAAAAGCTAGTTCACATTTGCAGGCTCAGAATTGTACTACCTGGAGAACCTCCTTTGTCTTCCTTAGAAGGGGGCCAGTTCAGTTCCTGAGCATATTTATTCCTTTGGAAGGTATCTTTAGGATTAGACTCTTTGAAGTGCAACAAAGACAAGTTGCACTTTCTCCAGGCTTAGTCATTATATGTATAATCTTCTCCTGGAGTCTGGCTATTTAAAATACTTTAAAAGTATTTTTTGTTGAGCAATAAAGATGAGATAACAGCAGTCAAATATTTGTTCCTGTTCCACAATGATTACCTTTTTACCTCATCCATGTCAAGGAAGATCTCTTACATTCACAATGCAGATTTTCTTCTTTAGAGCTCTGCATAAGGATAGCAGCTTCCTGAAGGGCCACCAAACTCTGCTCTGGGACATTCTGTGATGGTCATGGGAACTTCTTCCTCAGCAGGACAAGAGAAGGAAACTGATGATTTTTGCAGGACAGGGAGCAGGACCTGCTGCCTGTTGTGCCCTCCATGCTGTGTGTCATGTCTCTCTGCCTAGAGACACCACAGCCACTGGACATGGGCCATGGCAGCTCCACTTTTCTTCTTGTTGCTGGGGACAAAAGGATTCAGAAAAGATTTTCTAGTTAATCAGTTTTTCCAAAATATAACCCAGAAATTTTCAGCTTTTGACTCAAGAAGCTTCAGAAGCTGAATTTGCAGCACCATCAAACCTCAGCTCTAAGAGGAGCTGATAATTCTCTTTCCAATGTCATCTCTATTGACCTCAAGATGAGATTTGCTTGTGCCATACTCTGTGGAATATGGAGCCCTCTAATGTCAAGAAACTGCAGTGGGTGAAACGTGTCCTCCACAGCTCAGCTCCTCACCCTTGAGCAGTTGTGGGTGCTGGCAGTTCCATTGTACTGTGCTGAAACACAAGATTATAACCTTGATGAATGAATGAAAGATATGTGTGCTGAGTCTACGTGCAGATTACCACACTGATAACAACTGACTCCTCTGGTACTTCATCAGGTCCAAACTCAGCATTGTATCTTCAAGAAACTGATGTTTTTCTCATTACAGATGTCTTTTACAACATTCCGCCAGGTAGTGATGAGAAATGAGGTAAATAAACACTGTATGTTGCATGACAACTTTGTTTGCAGAATAGATACGAGGCAAATTTCTGGAAGAAGCAAGTAAGTTAAAGTTAGAAATTAAATCCTGCCAAATCCTTAAAGTTGAGGAAAATATATGGTTACCAAAGAAACAGAGTATGAAAAGATAGCCATGCCATTGAAACTCAGACCTCGTCCAATGGCCAAAAGCAAGAGCAAAATGTATTAACAGTAGAGAGCTTAGCATGTAACAATGAGAAAATCTGTAATAATGGCTTAAAAAGCCAGTCTAATTTTCCATGACCTTCCATAAGCCCAGTAATACTCATTAGTGTCTACATGAATTTGTTAAACCTTCTCAGCATTGAAAAAACATGACTTTATTCAATTTGGATTTGTTTGCATCTAAAACTTCCATATGCTGTAGCTTCCCTGAGAGTGACAGTATTTGAGGATTAAGGAAACACATAATATATTCCACACCTCAATAACAGTAGCTAAATAGTTTAATCTACCACATTTCAAAAAGCAATCAAATGCACAGATCCCTGCCCTTTTAAATAAGAGAGCTTGCCTGTAAGAGAGGCATTCTGAATTTCTTAATTAAATGAAAAATGAGATGAATGCAAGTGAGGCTGTGAGCTGATGCAGCTTCATTGTAATAGCAGTCATTAATAGTTATTAATGATAACTGGGATAAACTGTTAGATGTCATCCACGTGACATGAACAAATTATTAATACATGTATTTTAAGGGAAAAAAAATCCTTGTCTGAGACTTGTGTGAACTTGCAGGCTAAGATAGTAGCTACAATAGATTACAGAAACTGGGCATTTGCTTTGATTTTAGATATATTGTGTTTGAGCAAGGAACCCAGCATCCCACAGTGGGCCACTGAGGAAACAGCAAAGTTACAGATTTCACAAGTTGTGATGAAATTCCCCTTTTGGCTCAGAATCCTGTGTTCACCCCTGACTAATTCCATTATGCTGCTCAAGCTGACATCCTGATTAAAAGAAAGTCACTCCATTTAATCATTAGGCAAACACAATATGAGTGCTGAGTAGGTTTGGTAAATATGAAGCAGATCAGTTCTTGCTCCTCAGGTGCTGATAGCACTAGCACCTGCCTTATCTCCTGTGTTATCAGCACCCCACTCTGCCACAGAGACACTGCTTGGAACTGCAACACCGTCAACAAGAAGCCTTTGGGTATTTGCTTTTCCCTCTTTCAAATACACATAATCACTCAGCAATACCAGGATGGTTAAATTGCCCTTAGAGCCAAATGACTTTGAGTTAGATTTCTTCTCTTAACTACATCAAATCCTGCTGTGTCACCAGCACCTGTGGAACTAATGCACCAGAAGAAAGGTCTTTGCTGGGGGGATACTTTGCCACCCCCTTACAGTAGTTCATGCTATGCTACACAGGCTGTGCACATGAAGAGGCAGCTGAGTTCACCCAGTCCCACGTTCAGCTGGTGGCCAGCAAAGAGAAGGCTCCTTTGTCACTGCTGTCACTCTTCTCTGAACAAGGACATTTTTGACTCAGGTGTATGACACATGCTTTTCAAGGACACTGCAACAGCAGAGAGGCATTTTGAAAACCAGTGCTGTAGATCCAGCTCCTTGAAACAATGGGAAATTTAGTATTGATTTCCATGAGGGTAGAATTAGAGCACAGCTTTCCAAGGTCCTTCTGTGCAAAACATACAGACTGCATTTCAAGATTCAGGGATCATTAAATCATAGAATAGCTTGGATTGGAAGAAGCCATAAACATCATCTTGTTCCAACCCCTCTGCCATGGGCAGGGCCACCTTTCACTAGACCAGGTTGCTCAAAGCCCAGTTTAACCTGGCCATGATGCCATGAGGGTTAAGCTGAGCTGTAGCACAAGTGGAAATTCTCCTTTTATCTCACTCCTTTCCTTGTATTTGCACTGACACCATCTGAAGTGTCAGGGGGAGCATTGGGCAGCTACACAGAGCTGGAGGGAAGGAATTACAGCACAGACAGTGCTTTTCCTTGGACACAGCTCATCCTTCCCTCAGATCCACAGCAGGATGGAGCATTGCTAGGCTTCCATGCAGGGGTACCACTCAGGAGGTTGCATCTAAATCCTAAAATGGATGTTCTGTCATTCTGCATGAAACAGTCTCTGAACATCTCTCAGAATAGGAGTTCTGAAAAGCCCTAACCTGCAAATTAATATTTTTCAGGCAATTCCTGTCATATTTATTATTACAATTACTATTAGTAATATTGGCATTTTTGCCCATAGTTGCTCATGCATTTTCACAGAGTGAGGCTAGAATTGGAACCCAATTAATTTTTCCCAATTCTAGTCTCACACCTCTGAAACCCAAGAAATTCTGCAGTTGTCACCAGCCTGCCTAATATGCCTATTATTTTGCTTCCTGATTTCCTCCCAAAGAGGGGCATCAAGATGAGCTTATTATTGAGACCTTGCTGTCATTTCCTTTTGTTTCCTGTTTGCAAGGTGCTGATGGTTGTTGCAGACTGGAGAAGGCTCCCAGCACATCAGCTCTCTGGACAATCTGAGGGAGCAGCAGAGCTGGAAATAAAACCCCCTGGAGACACTGGTTTAATACTGTTTGCATGGCTTTCCCTCTTCAGTTTGCAATCACTCTGACTTCAAAGAAAGGTTTTACAAGTTCCTACCTTCAGAGCTTTGTAGAGAAAATTGTTTGTTCCTTCTTACCATCAGGTACTCTCAAAACCAGCCTTACAACCACTGGTAAAGGGGAGGGAGGCATTTTATTGTTCTGATTCCCTTAAACCAGTAAACTCTGAAAAACTGCAGGATAATTATAGGTGCTGGGAGGTTTTTTTGCTATCTCCCTTCCTAGTTTGTGTAATCCAGTTTAATACATCCTCACAACTGTGATTTTCCATGATCATAGTTAACATTTTCCCTTCCAAATGCAAAAGGATGCATTTGCTGGTCTGTCTGGAAGGTGAGCCAGGGAACATTGTTTCCCATTTGATAACACTTTAATGTTCTTGGGAAACATTGGTCTATTTGTTAAAATTTTGTTCAAATAAAACTTCAGCCAAACGTGCTCTAGGGCTTTTTATATTAATCTTTCCAATGGCCTTGTTTAAAGCATGAATTTTCTTTGGGGGCTGTTGTATTAACTTATTTACTTATTATTAAGGACATTGAAGATTGAGAAAAGTAAAGGCAAAGCTGCAGACTGCTGAGCTGAGAGACCCATATCCTAATCACAGCATACACTGAGGTGTAGAGATTGTGATTAGGATAAAAGTCTGGTCATGGAAAGCGACAAAACACTCATTTCCTTCAGGAAGATCAGCATTCCTCCAGTGTCTCTCTGTTGAGAACAGAGGTTCTCCTTCTTTGGTTAAACCTTGTTTCTAATTAAGTCACTGATTTCAACCTCAGAGTGAACTTAATCTGTTTTTTTCCCTCCACTAAAAATTAGACTGCTTTAAAATGAACTGTGAATTCTACAGAAATATTCTGGTTTAGACAAATTTGCCATTGAGTAATTGGGGTTTTTTTGTTCAAAAGTCTTTAAGATCATGGCACTGATTTTACACTGATCCTGAGAAAATTTCCCCTTTAGGCCCCTGTCTGAGAATCTCATTGGTTTGATTCATTGCAGATTTTCCCCTTATCGGATGAGTAGCTTGACCATTTGATTTTATTGTTGGTTTCTTTCCAGATGCCAGAAGTACTGAGTATTTAAATATATATCTGAAGTTCAGCAGGAAATTGAAAATTGATTCTCTACAGCAGTTATCTGAGATATGGTTCAAGTTCTCGCTTCAAGTTAGCCAGAGCAAAGAGCTAAAGCAGTCTCTGGGGAATGCCAGCTTGACAGACACTCCAGAGTGATTTCTGTGGCATCTTAGAAGAGAAATTCAGAAATTATGCTTTTGTTTAAAGAAGTCTCCTGCCTCCTCTTGGTTCTACTAAATAAGCATGGAGAGTAAGGAGAACAAAAAGGATTTTTAATTCCTTGGTACTAGGCAGGCACCCTTCAGCAGACGTGTGATGAGGTGTCAGGAGGTGACGCTCAGGTTCAGGCTCTCTGTGATCTTCTTCAGCTGTGCTGGGGCATGGCCACAGGCTGTGGGCAGAGCCCAGCCAGCTCTGCTGGATCTCATGGATGGAGCTGAGAAGGAGGAGGTGGCTTCTTCCCAAAAATTTCAATGAGAGTCAGCATGTTGGGCAGGACCAGGATGGCCAACCATGGCTGGAGCTGGGATATCCACAGAGACAGACATGAGTGTGTGGGTGGCTGCTCCCACAAGCACAATCCAGTGCTGACTGCTGTTGGAAGCTCGTGTCTCCAGCTCTGCCACAATACTGGAATTATCCTCCTTTAGTTTCCCAAGCAGCTCCCAAGGCTGCCTCGTACTGTTGAGGCAGAGGAGGCTCCAGTAGAGCCAAGTGCTTACTGTATCACAGACTCACAGAATCACAGAATCACAGAATCACAGAATCACAGAATCACAGAATCACAGAATCACAGAATCACAGAATCACAGAATAGTGAGGTTGGAAGAGACCTCTAAGATCATCAAGTCCAACCTATGCCCTGACACCACAACTAGACTATAGCACCAAGTGCCAAGTCCAGTCTTTTTTTAAACATATCCAGAGATGGTGATTCCACCACCTCCCTAGGAAGACAATTCCAGTATTCTATTATTCTTTCAGTGAAATTTTTTTTCCTAATATTCAACCTAAACCTTCCCTGATGTAGCTTGAGGCTGTGTCCTCTTGTTCTGCCAGTTGCTGCCCGGTGGAAGAGATCAACCCCCACCTGTCTGCATCCGCCCTTCAGGAAGCTGTAGAAGTGGCATGACATAAAATCCTATCTTTACCAATGTTTCTATGAATCTGAGATCCTAACAGAGATGTGCTGGCTCAGACTGATGCCCTTTGGCGCTCTGAGCTATATAAAAATGAATAGTTAAAACAACATTTGGAAGCAGATTTTATTGATGTTTTTCTCAGCAAAATTAAGGAAACTCTTCATGGGTAAAATATTTACAAGACTGTAAGAGTGACTTAGATACCTCCCTGCCTAAGTTTAATGTGTCTCCAGCACCACTTGCAGTGGTCACTTATCAAATGTCTCTCGGCCTCCAGAACTTGTGATATGTGAGACCTCAAACCCTTTTATGCTCTGGCAGGAGAGTGAGTGCAGCAATGATTCACTGTTCACAGGCCAGTGTTCAATACACATTGATTTGGTTCTGTATCTTTTTGTTTAAAATGCATCTCCACACAAATGAGTCTGGCATGTTCAAACTTCCTAAATAATCATTTTACCAACATTCTGTAATAAATAAATTGGCCTCAAAAATCTACTGGATATACAAATAAATCTGCAGAATCTCTGTTCAGCAGCAGCAATAAATCCTTCCTCTATCACATACAGTGTTTACATTTGCCTAGGGGCTCTAAAACATTATGAGATGAAATGATTTTCCTGTTCCTTGGTGTCTGACTGCCATAGAATTTAAGTGTTTCATGAATTTAATTGTGAAGAGAACAGTTTAACATCTTTTCAGCCCCCTGAGGGAAAATAGAAGGAGGAGCCAACTGGATATTGCCTGGAAAATGATTAATATTTAAAATTTTACAATGATTACTGTATCAGGGGAGGTTCAGAAGGGCAGCAAATGACCCCATGTCCATTAAAGATCTGTGCAACCTGGCAAAAGAAGGATTTGGTATCAGAAGTAGGGCCTAGCCTTCTGCTTGTGGTTCAGTTGCATTCCAGGTTGCATAAATATCTTTATTTATGCAACAATAAGCCAAATTTCAGCATTTTCCTGAAAATCTATTAGTTGCTGTCAAGCTCTCTGAAAGGTATTCTATTTCATTGCAGGAGAATTCATCTGCCATGCTCTGAAGAGGATGTTTATATCTCTAGCAACCAAAAGCTTGCAAAAAGGCAGTTGCAATCTTCTGCTGGAGCAGAGGTAGACGAAACAGAAACTACTACTGTTGCTTAGATGTAAAAAGAATTCTACTTTCAGTGGAAAAGATTGTCCTGACTTGCCTTGATTACTGAAATCAAGGAAAACATTACTTCAGTCTATCAAACCATTTTTGTAGCATTTAGGGAATGAAAGAGAGGATTGTTGTACAAGCTGGGAAAGAAAGCAAAACTACCAGTTGTGCCTCCTTTAAACACACAGCCCTTCATAGTTTCATTTTTCCCATCCCTATTTTGTTTTCTTGGCCCTCCTTTATTCACCTTTTTCTTTTCAAGCAATACAAGAAGGAATTCTAATGTATTGTGTATGATTCTTTATTCTGACCTCCCTGCTTGGTGCACAGAAGTCAGAGTGTAACATGAACCACAATTTGATGTACAGAGCCTGCAGTGGATTCTTGGATTTTATTCAGGATTAAATGACAACAAAATCTTTGAAAACCTGAGAAGAAGGTGGGGTAGTAAAAGGGATGTGTGGGAGAAGAGGAATATAAAAAAAGGATCAAAACAGATAAATTTCAGTTGGCAAGTGATAATATAATTTCAGTTTCCTAGCATTACATTTGTAGCTTCCAATGTATTTTAGTGATGGATTCTGCATAGGAAACTTAATGTAAATTAGCTATTATAAATCTGTTTTCTAACAAGAAAAAAGAATTAAATATAATCTTATAAATTTTGCTAATGTGCTTGGTAGTGAAGCAGAATCAGCAGTAAGAAAAAGAATACTGCTGACAATTCCAGTGAAGAAGAAAATCAATCAAGTATAATGTTCATCATTCCTTATTTACTGGGATAATTTGATCCTGACATTCTGCACTGTGATGGGCATGGCTTGCTTTGTTCAAGATGTTGCCCATTTTGTGCCTTTAGGAGCTGTCTTCTTCTCTTGCCACCAACTTAATACACATCCTTTTAACACACATGCATGGGAAACGAGTATTTCCAGAGTTCCTGATTGCCCCAGCACCTCTCTAATGAATTTCCTTGCAGGGACACATTGTCTGCAGCTCTGCTTTGCTTCATTAAAGCAGTGCTCAATAAATGCTCCTTATCACTGAAAATTAGCAGTGGTGTGAGCAGGTCTGCTGAACTTTGCAGCTACACTCAGGGTTTAGAATGACAGGGTCTGAGGGTTGGGAATTGGAAGAAATAAAAATATGAACTCAGAACAGCCTGGAGACTGGAGCATTCATTGCTGCATCTCTCTTAGGGTGGGACTGTGCATTAGCAGATGGCAGCCTAAAAACAATATGTGCTGAGAGAGCTCGAGATGTATGGCAAGATTTTCACCACCTACACAAGCCTTCTGAAGAGTATTGTCTGTCAGGGGTGGCTCAGGAATTTACCAGTTGCTTTTGTGTGGATTTCTGCAGCTATTATCTGCAGAGGATCAGCCAGGAGATGTTGGAGGCAAATTCGAGGCAAATTTTTACAAAATGGAATAAGATAACTAGTCACAATATTAATCCCTAAGCTTTGATGTGAGCCTTGTAAAACACATATAAAGCAGCCCAGGCCCCTCTTTATTGGTAGATTGTGGAGATGGGTTGGGTTGTGAGAGGCAGCAGAAAATTGTGACTGAAGAGCAAATCATGATCTTGCCATCTGCCTGGAAGGAACTATTATATAGGGTTTGCTGTCAATCAACCAACCTGTTTTGAAGCAAAGGCAGAACAGTATATGATTTTTTTTTTATCCTGCTCATTTCATGCACTAATTCCCTACTTAGAAAATCACCATTTCCAGCACCAGCACAGAACTCTGGGCTCTGGCTGCAGCTCCCTGCCTAGTCCAGCAAACAGGGAGAAGAGGTGTGGAAGAGAATCCTTAGAGTGGTTTTCTTAAATAATGATAAGCCCATAGGTGTGACAAGGAATTAAAATCTAATTGTTTAAGTAATGGCATCAGGGATTATTGGCTGTTGTATGCCACATATTCATGATAATTCTCACTTTATTTTGTTCCAGTGGGAAATCTTTTCCCCAAACTCTCTTCCACCCTCTTTAAGGGTGTCTTCTGTGTTGCTTTATGATATTTTTTTGGTTGGCTTGGGGTGGGTTTTTTCATGAACATAACTGAAGGCAAAAATTGTTGCTGTCTGCCTGCTTTATCTTTTCAAGGATTTTCCTACAAACCCTAGGCTACAGTACTGCACGGCAGTGTATTTCATCTATAACCACATTTCCTCATGTAGCATCTCTAGTCTCGGATGTCCAAGCATGCTAAAATAGGTGTGTGGAAGCCACACTGTGCTCCTGCACAATCCAGGCCATTTTAGATGTAATAAACTGAAATATAATTTAATATCACAGAGTGATTCCATTATAAGAGTCCACACTGCAGGGGACCAGTAGCACAGAAACCTCTCAATTTGTTAATGTTTTTTTTTTCCCCACCACTATCTGTATTTATAAAGAAGTGGAAGCAAATACAAGGGTTTGCAAATCAGCTCTTTGGTCAGTCCCCTGGTGCAAGGTAAGAACTGAAATTTGCTCTGCAGCTGAGGCCAAGGCAGAGTTAGAAAACTTTAAAGTGTTCTTTTCAGGGTAACACCCGGGCTTAAAAAGACCCAAAGTGCAACACTGCAGAACTGATCTGGCCTCTTGCATTTTCCTTTGGCACCAGCCAAAGCTTCCTTTCCAAAAGAGGTGCTGGGCTGTGCTAGGATGTGCTTTGGGTGTCTAAAACATTTCAGAGCCAGGAGAGGCTCTGAGCTCCCAGCACAAATACACCCTGGCACCTTCCCCACAGCAACCTGGGTGTGCCTGAGCATTGGGAATTGCTCTAACCAAAATTACACTTTGCACCTGATGGTGCTTTGAGCCTTCAAACCAGCTCCTTCCTGTGTCCAGGAGGTTTGAGTTTATAAAAGTTCTCTGTAGGGGGAAAGACACTGAGAGGAAGAGGAGTGTGGTGGGATTTGTTGTCTTTGGGGAAAAAGCTAAAAGGACTTAAAGGAAAAGAAAAAAAAAAAGGTAGTCTAAGGTAGTGGCAAACAGAAACAAGAACTCAACCTGCCTCTGACTTCAGACCTGGTTTTTGGGTATTTGTTTGTTTTTAAAGGTGAGTCTTTGGGAAATAGACTGTTGCAAGCTGTGGAGTGCTTTCCTGGTTGTGTTCATGGTTTGGACTTTGAGCTTTCATGGTTTGTTGGGGAAATTCTTGCTTCTGGTGGTGGTGGGGACTGGAAAAGGGTTGATGTATTTTTGAGCTTTGGTCTGTGTAACAACTTTTTGTATGGATTTGGCAGCTTTTCCTACAGTTGTCCCTATGCCAGCAGAAGGTGGAGGGTTGGCTGGGCTGCAGGAGTCTGCCAAGAGGAGAGAGAGGGGCTATCAAGCTGGGGCTGACTTGCTGCAATGTTTTAGGTGGAAATTTGTTTCCTAGATAGCCTTGTTTCTATGCTGATGTCTGAAGTATCTCAAATTTGACAGAGGAGGCTTTTTTTAACTGCTGTTGAAGCCTCCTTTTTTTATTACTTCAGGATAATGACAGAATCATAGAATGGCTGGGGTTGGAAGGGGCCTCTGAAGACCATCCAGTTCAAGCCTGCTCCTACAGCTGCTGAAATAATAATGGAGACATATTTTTTATTAAGTTTAACTGGAATTTAGGAACATAAGAAGTGTAGAGGGAGTGACTATAACCCAGTGACCATATCTGAGCTCACCATAGGGAATTTAATTCCCAAAGTTTCGGAATGCCTTTGCTTTTCTTGGATTTATTTTATTTATGTTGTAAATATTAAAAACACTTGCACCTTATATAAAAGTTGACTTTTCAGCAGCAAAAATAGATGCTAAACCTGTGTTTGAGAACTGATAATTGACATAATGAAAGTGATATATCAGATGCCAAATGTCCCCTCTGGCTATAGATACACTAATTTTCACTTCATGCAGCCTCTGATCCGTGATTTGCCCACAGTAAGGGGAATCTTGCCTGTAATGTGGTTTTATCTGGTCTGGAAAAGCAGCTGCAGCCTGACAAAAATAGTAGTTTGTTTTCAAACTGGGAATATTCCATTAGCATTTTATGTAATGGGTTCAACCTGGCTCTTTTAAGAATCAGCTGGAGGTGCTGAGTTTGTGCTGGGATGAGTTGGGGAATCCATGAAAAGATTCTGGATTTTCAGATCAGGATGATCTCTCCAGTTATAGATAAAGGTTAATAGTATCACAAGAAGCCATGAACTGCTATTAGTTCATGGGCTGCTTTAGCTAAGATTTCTTTGCTTTTTGGTATCTCTGAACTGAAATTAAATGGACAACTCACCTTCATTACATGATGCTTATGTTTACCTGCCATGATACCCTGAGCACAGTTGTGTTTCGCTGATTTTATTTTAAATGTATTGAGTGCTATTAATTTTTTTATGATGATAATGTACTGCACAGACAATTCATCTTGTTAATCCTCAGCAAGTGCTGATCTTGTCAGCTAATAGCAAGTTCTAGATAAGGCTTGAGACTTTCTGTGCGCGTTGTCCTACATACTTTAAAAATAACTAGGACACAAACTTTTGTGATATAAACTTCCCTGACAAATATAGATGTGTTCTTTTTTCTTTCTCTCCCCTCTTAGGCTTTGGAAAACTGTAAAAAGCAGAATGCTTGTCTTCCAAACACAGTAATTGTGAAGACCAGACATCCCTTTGAAAAGGAGTAGCCACATGTTTAAGGTAGGCTGGGAGGAACAACTGTGAGAATCCTTCCTTTTGTGTTCTTTTCTCACTTCTCCCTACTTTTGTCAACATTCAAAAGTGTTCTTTAATTGTTGTTTTCCAGTGCAAGCTACTTATTGTGCTCTAGTGGTTGTTGTGGGGTTTTGTTTGGTTGGATTTTTTTTGGTTGGTTTCTTTTTCCCCCTGTGGTTATGTTATCTCCCTGCTTGGCTCTTCCCTGTATCCTTGAGGATGGTTGACAAAACTGCTGCTTCTGCCAAGCAAGTTTGGTGTGGCTGAGGCAGCAGGGAGAGAGGCAGAGCAGTGCCATGAGATAAGAGGGTGGAAAGGGGCCAAGAGCAGCAGGTGGAGCATCTCCTCTGAGTGTGCTGTGGTCCTTGGCTGATCCTCCATATCCACATGTCTGCACCTGTGCTGGAAACACAGCACATCTCCCAGCACTTGGGGTGGGACAGTAACTGTCTGCACCACCCTCTGGGATGATCCCATGGCAAGTGGCTTCTCTGCACAGGTTGTTCAGCTCTGATCTTTCAGGATCTTGGTGTGTGTGGTCTTTGTGTCGGTCAGTGTGGTCACAGCCAGACAAATCCTTGGTGTTTATTCCCTGCATGAAAAAATGCTGTATCTTTCTAGCTAAGCTTTTCCTGTTTGCCTCCAGGAGAAACACTGCATCTTCTCTTGTCACTGGAAAAATCTGTAGGAGAAGAAAACCTTACAATGCAGGCAGAAGGACTTCATGTTGTCATTGAAGACATAGGAAGGGCAAGAAAGGAAATATATTCAGTTTGGTCACTGAGGTTGGATTAGATGTCCTGCAAGAGAGGGAGACAAGTGGTGAGGACTGAGAAAAGGAAGTCTCAGGATGAGAAAGGTTTTCCTGGGAATGTATCTATCAAAAGTTCTAGACATGAAGAGCACCTGGCTGAGCAGAGGGGATGTGCACACAGAGCAGCAAATATTGCTGCACTCATGCATTGAATGTGGGTTGTGAGTGTTTGTCTGGGCCAAGCTGTGGCCAGGGAGCTGGTAAACCTGTGCTCTCCCTGTACCACAGGAATCCTCTTTGTGTTTCCTGTTCCACTAGGGGAAAGGAAAACAACCAAGAGCAAGAAACAGAGGGAGGTTCAGGACCATGGATGAGGATTTCTTGGCTGGTTTTACTCTGGGCTTCACAGCATTGCTGTTCATGCAATCACATGTAGGCAGCACAATCTTCACATGCTCAGCTGCTGGTTATCCATGTGGGATGGTTCCCAGTGGAGGAAAAACTCTGTGGGGAGATGAGGGGGCCAAGCAAAACTGCTCTGCCAGATTTTTGAAAAAGCTTCCACAAATGTTGTGAACCTAGGATGAGTGTCAGGAATCTGGCTTTTGGTGGAACTGAGGTAAAAGTTGCTGTGAGACTACACTTGGCTCACCTGGGTAGGAACCTTGAGGTAGGGAGGAGCTGCTGCAGTGTGCAGTGCCTGTTGCCCAGGCAGCAGCCAGGGGTGAGTCTGGGCTATGGGAAGGAGCTTTGTAGGGTGGGTGGAAGCAGCTGGGAGGGGTGGAGAGTGCAATCTGTGAAAGGGAAAGCTTCATTGTCCCAGGAACACTGGGACTGAGGAGCTTTGCCATTTCCAAGGTGGTGAGCCTTCTCCTGGTGACCCTGTGAAATGTGAGCTTGGATGTGTCGTGTTAAACCTGTTCATGGGGAAAAGGCAACTGTGGGGGAGGAGGAGAGGGAGGCAGAGGAGGCAGAATGCAGAAAGCAGAGGCCAGAGGCCCCTGTTTGGGTGCAAGCAGCAATCTGCTGTCTGCACGAGCCTGCCTGAGTTGCATATGCTGTCCTTTTCTGTGTGCTCATAAAATTGTGATAAATAGAGGTCCAGGCAGGGAAGAGCATTTATTTTTATTTGCCTATTTTTGTCATTCACTTGGCATCTCTAGATGAATGGTGGAAGCAGGAGGGAAAGGCTGTTCTCCTTGTGCATGCAGCCCTGGGTGTGGGGCAGATTCTCAAAGACAGCTGGATTCCTGCTGACACCTTGCAAGCTACCTTCACCTTGGAAATATCATCCAGTGTAATGGTCTGTGCCAGCAGCTCCACAGAGGCTTCAGTCAGAGCTGTGGATAGGCAGTTTCCATGCTCTCCAGCTGGGATAGCTCAGGTGCTGCTGGTCTCTGTCCTCTCCTCTATGTCCCATCAGGTGTCCGAGTGGGGGTGGAAGGAGATTGTCCTGGTGCTTCACCTCCCAGCAGTCAGACCAGGTAACCCAAAGGGTGCTCTGCCCCTCTGCAGGGCATGGATTCATCATGCCCCAGCACTGCCAAGAGCTGCCATTCCCCAGGACACCCCCTTCAGTCCCATCTCTCTTTTGTCTAGAGACAAATTACTTTCAGCGTTCCCTTTTCATGACATTTTGAAATGTGCAGACTACTCACTCATGGTTTCTTTTCCTTCTTATTTTCCCAGAGTATCAGTGTCAGTAGTCCCACAATCAACATGGGCCCAGAGGTGCTTGTAAAGCATCATCCCCTCCCTGTCAGAGCCAGGTGAGGAGGCTGAAGTAAAGCCCCAAACCATCAGGTGGCTATGACACTGTGCTTAGCAAAGAGGGCAAGAGGAAAGTGTTTAATGTCTTGTTGGTCCACTGAAAGTTAAAATTGGCAGCAAAGACATCAAAGCAGGTGTGAGGATGCTTCTGCAAGATTTGCCAAGGACTCCTGTTCTCCTGTCTGATGCTGGGAGCCAGGGCAGGGAGAGGCTGCAAACACAGCCTGTTTAATATTCTCTCTGTCCCTCTGATCTCCCCCCTACCCTGCAGAAGCAACATGTCCCCTGCTTCTGCAGAGCTTGTCCTGAGCAATAGCAGCATCTGTCAGGGGTTATGGTGGCATTAGCCTCATGGAGCTGGGAGTTAGCAGTGCTTGGCAGAGTGACAGTTCTGCTGTACCTTACATAAATCTGTATCTTGCATAAATCTGTCTCTGCCTACTCTGCCAAGGTGTGTGGTCACAATTTGTCTGATTCTTCCTGCTGTCCACAAGGATTTTGAGTTTCTTAGAAGATTATATGTGTTTGAGACCTTTCTCCTTCATCTTTCTTAAAACCTCCCCACTCGTTACCCTTTCACTTGTATCTGTCCCACAAAGTCCTAAAAAGGATGTATGTTAAACAGGTGTTTATTTTCAATTAAATTCCCATCACCTTCCCCTCACAGGAGCTGCAGAATTCTCCCTGTATTCCCATGGGATTGAATTCCTTGAGCCTCTCTGTGGCTTTGGCAGCAAACCCCAACACCCTTCTCCAGCAGAGCTGACTCCTGCTCTGGGTTGTGCCTGATCCCAGGTGCCTTGTTCATCAGTTCTTCATGGTTTTGTTGCCTCTCATTTGCTTTTTTGAGCCTTCTAGACCCTTCTGATGCCAGAAAGTAACAATTACCTCAGTTCTTTGCTGTCTTTCAGTGTCTAAGGAAATTCTTCAGGAAAATAAGGAAGCCCTTATTAAACATATCATTATCTCCCTAACCACACTTGTTCTACGTGTTTTCAAACAAAGCACCTGAAAAGAAAATGTTGACCCCTTGAAAGCATCTCTGGTCAGTAAGGCTTGGCCTGAGCCACTCTCTTGTCCTCAGCTCTGTTCAGGGACCTGGTGGGAGGGTCCATGGCCAGTGATGTCCTGTGTCACTTTGTCACACCCACCTGGCACCAATTGCTTCACTGTGTTAAAAGTGTAACAGAGACCTGTTCTGAGCATTGTGGCAGAGACCAGCATCACATGCTGGTCTGCAGGGCCAAATATTTGGAGTGTGCTACCCAATAAAACACAGCAGCTCCAAAGGAGCCTGTGATCTGTCAAGTAAACTCATTGCACCTCTTGATGAGAGTCTCCACTGAGATAGATGTCCTCAGGTGCTGAGGTGGAGGTACTTGAGTGTAAGGGTACTTAGTGATGTTATTGTTTATTATTGTTTGGTGTCTTGTGCTGGTGAGCAGTTAAGGTGGCACACTCTTCTACCACAGGTTATCCAGGGGGAATAAAAATGATCCCGCATTGTGTTGTAGCACACATCCTGAGCTCTTAAAATGGAAGTTTGTTTTGTGTCCAAGCCCTTTTTCTTTTGTAGGCAGACATAAGAGCTGTAATACCAAGTGAATGGTATGTACTAACTCTATACAATGGCTCTTTAAAAAAAATAATTACATATGGTACAAGAGGGAGAGGAAACCACTCCATTCCTGTAAATGGCCACTTAAGATGTGGAGAATAAATAACTGTAATAAATAATCTGGCACAGCTGAGCTTTAGCATTTGGGAGTAAATCAGAGCTCTTTCCCCATTGTCTGCAGAGATACCTCGGGAATGGAGCTGGAAGGAGAGATTCCACCCCGAGTTTGTGGCAAGGTGTTGGGAAGCCCCTGGGAGCGTGTGGGAGCCTCCTTACACCTCCCCGCACCTCCCTTCCCCTTGCCGGGCGTGTGCGGGGGAAGAGACTCCCTTCAGCCCCGCTCCCTGGTGCACAAGTGCCAGGAGAAGGCAGGTGAATAAAGGCAGGTGAATAAAGGCAGGTGGATAAAGGCAGGGGTAAAGGCAGGTGGATAAAGGCAGGTGAATAAAGGCAGGTGAATAAAGGCAGGTGGATAAAGGCAGGTGGATAAAGGCAGGTGGATAAAGGCAGGTGGATAAAGGCAGGGGTAAAGGCAGGTGAATAAAGGCAGGTGGGTAAAGGCAGGGATGAAGGCAGGTGGATAAAGGCAGGTGGGTAAAGGCAGGTGGGTAAAGGCAGGTGGGTAAAGGCAGGTGGATAAAGGCAGGTGGATAAAGGCAGGTGAATAAAGGCAGGGGAATAAAGGCAGGTGGGTAAAGGCAGGGATGAAGGCAGGGGTAAAGGCAGGTGGATAAAGGCAGGGGTAAAGGCAGGTGAATGAAGGCAGGTGGGTAAAGGCAGGGATGAAGGCAGGTGGATGAAGGCAGGTGGATGAAGGCAGGTGGATGAAGGCAGGTGGATGAAGGCAGGTGGATGAAGGCAGGTGGATAAAGGCAGGTGAATAAAGGCAGGGGTAAAGGCTGTGCCGGCGGTGCCCAGGAGCCTCCGAGGCCGCGCTGCCCGCAGCCCATCCCCGTTCAGCCCGAGCGGCCGCTCCCCTGCGCCGTGCGGGCTCGGCTGCCGCTATTTAAATGCAGCTCCCGCCGCTGGCTGGGGCTGCTGAGCGAGGGCTGTGTCGCTTTAAGGCACATGTGATGTTCTCCCGAGCGGGGATGTGTTGAAATCGGCTCCGGCAGGTCCAGCGCCCGGGAGCCGCCGCCTGGTGCCCGCCCGCGCTCCGGAGCTGCTGCTCGGCCTCCGCTGTCCTGCCCGCCGCGCCTCATCGCACCGGTTTCTATATGTTCTATATGTTCTGTATGTTATCTGTGACAGCACCATCCCTTCCGAGGGCTCGGCAAGCAGAAGGGGATGCTAGGAAATGATCTAAAGGGGAAAATGAGAAGGTTTCCACCCCTCAAACCTTGGCCACTTTTCTGACGGCAGTCTGAGAGATCAGATGTCTTCTTTACACTGGAAACAGGATTTGTAACGAAAAAGAGATTTTTTTTTTTTTCCCTTCTACTTTTAATCCTGATAAAGAAGATTATTGGGAAGCTATAAAAGAAATCCCTTCTTGTGGTACAGATGGATTTAAAAAAGTATTAGATCTTTCCGATGAACACTACTAGAGTGCTCTGCTCTTGGTTGGATTACTCAGGTAAGGAGCTTCCTCAGGCTTTAAGATTCAGAAAGCAGATCTGGAACTCATCAGATAATAAGTGGCAAATATTCACTGCTGTGTTTCTATATTAATGATAAGATGATCTCAGGGTGAAATGGTGCGTGCGACAGTTTGCTGACGAACGAGTGCATGAAGAAATGTTTGTAAGAAATGCTGGGTTTGAGCAAAGGTAGTTTGAAATAGTGAATGTTTGAGAGATGTTTTTATATTTTTTAAAAAACCACAAAAAACTAATAAAGCCTGAGTGGGTAAAGTAAGTCTGCTGTCCATGTGTGAAGAACGTGATGCTGGAGGGAAGACACAGGAGCATTTAGCAGGTTATGGAAGTTTGGCTCTTTGACTGGGATTTTTAAAGTTCAGTTTAAATAACCTGAACACCTGAAATTCCCCTGCGTGAGACTCGCCTTCCCCTTTGCCTTGGGGTATAAAAAGCACGGGAGCACCAATTATGATAAGAACGTGTTAATTCCTGAAGACACGGGAAGCCTCCCGGGAGCTCCCTGATCTGAGGAGATGGAATCTATTTTGCAAGATAAATGGGTCTAAAAAGAGAGGATAAAAAGTGCATTGTATATTACAAAGCAAACAGTTGGAAATGAAATTAATTATACACCAAGCAGTGCATCAAGCACTCAGTACAGAGAAAGGAAGAGCCTCATGCTGATCAAAATAATGTTTTGGTATTCTCTATTAATTATACTTGTCAGTTTGTGTTGTTCATTTCAACTAATTAGACTTAAAAAGCTTCCCAAAGACTCTTCTGCTTTAAAATCAGGGCAAAAAACCCCATTTATATGCAGATATTTTATTACCACAGCATTTCACTATTTGAATATTGTTCATCTTCCTACTGTAGAAATCCCCTGATATTGCATGCAGGGTTTCGTTGTTTTTTTTTTAGTAAAGACATGATTTTTTTCCATGTGAGAGATTGAATCTTTCAAAGTGTTTCTTGCTCTGTGAAAATGATGTTCAGCTGATTGGATTATTAGATAGAGAGCAGCATCCCGTCATTGGCTGAGTGAGGAGAGTGCCTGAAGTTTGATTAATTTGGCCATCTGAAATGCAGCAGAAGGTGCTGTTAAAGGAACTGGACGATGTGTAGCGTAGCTGAGCCTTGCAAACCTCCTGATCCTTGCAGGCACTGAGAAAGAGCTGCTGAAGTTAACAAGTCAGAGGGAAATTCAGCCAGTTAGTACAGCCATGAACACAAGTATGGAAAAAGAGTTGTCTGCACTGGATGGCCAAGAGCACCAGCACCAGCAGACAAAGAAATTGTTTTTTCTCTTTGCAAAGGGAATATTTTTAGTATTTTCCACACAGTCTGCCTTGTGGGAACATCAGATCTTCTATAGAGCACATCTGAAATTCAGTCTGGCCATACTCCAGTCCTTGTGCATGCACAGGTCGAACAAAAGGAAGCTGATTTCATCTGGGGATTAGAACGTAATTCTGAGAAACAATTACTTTGTTTGGTAGATAAATGCATGATTAATAATTAATTCTCACAAAAGCAAAAAAACAAACAATGTGCTGTTACCTTCTGGGTCAGTAATAGCCTTCTTAGCTTTGGGTATGGAGTATTTTGGCAATATGTCTTGAATATCTGAGGATGTGTTATGCCTTTCTGCAATGTATTTAAAGCAGCTTTGATACTGCCTGGACATCATGTTGGCTTTTTCCAGCTGGTGTTGTGACTTTTTAAAATTTGGTTTACATTTTTAACTCCCCTGTAAATTGAGCTATGGATCAGTGTGAGAATATTTCCCAGCTTCTATTTATATTGTGATTTTTTTAGTCCTCAGATTATTACAGTTTGATTTTAACCACTGAATTATTAAAGTTACCCAGGCTGCTGTGTTGATGTCTCTTTACCTCAGCTGTCCTTTTTGGGCATGACCTTTGTTGTACAATAATTGCATCCTGCAGGGGGGAATAATAATCAAAATACATTTAGCAAAAGGAGTGAAAAAGAAAAATATTAAAAACACTGTTGTAATGGAAGCTGACTATTGTGTGTGCTGTAAGGTATTGGATAATAATGCGTATCTAATATTTTGTTTAGAGAATGGCAGTGGTCTCTGCAATGTCCTGGGTCCTGTATTTGTGGATAAGTGCCTGTGCAATGCTGCTCTGTCAGGGGTCCCTCCATCACACTTTCCAGCAGCATCACCTGCACAGACCAGGTAGGACTGAGCTCAGCTCTGGGCTTGCAGGCTCTCTGCCCATGCTCCTGTCTTGATAAATGACTGACTAATCAAAATTTTTTTAAGTTTTATGAGTTGTTTGCCTTTGTATTGCACAGCATCTGTTTGTTGGTGGGTCTAATGTGTGTTGTGCCTTGCCAGTCCGATGTGGGAATAGTCATCCTTTAATATCCTTTTCTAGCAATTGCCCAGCATAAGAATCCCATTGTGGGTAATGGTTCAGTTTCTGTGTCCTTGTTTCTCTCTCTCCTTCTTCCCATTTGGTGAAGTTCCGGAATTTCTGTAGAACTTGGACACTGTGAGAACACAGGTTTGTGGAACTTTGTGCTTATCTGACCCAAACTGGGGTCAGGTTTGTTCCTTAAGCCACGGGCACTGAATCTCCCTCAGTCACCCATGTGTGTTGGGGGTCAGGTTAAAGGAGGTTACAACTTCTTGGGTTCTCAGGTTTACCTCTCAAATTGATGGGACAAAAGTGTGGCCTGGAGGAGAATTTGGGACTGTGAATAGAGTGCAGTGCCTGTAAAGGCTGAACCAATCCCACAGGTTAGCAGGAGAGAACACAGCTCACTTGGACTGCTGGGTCTGCAGGGACAGCACAGCAGTGGTTTTATTGTGTTTTTATTAATAGAAATGGATCACATAACTCCTTCAGCTGCTAATTACACTTTGAAGAATGTGCTGTGATAAAAATTGAGGTGGTGGCATTTTCTAGCATAGTATCTTCATCTGGTTAAAATTAGATGGGCCAAGAATGTCACTTAAACAAATTTGAATCCAAAGAAAAGGTGGGAGAGGCTTTAAGAGTTGTAGAAATGAAATATGGAAAGTGTTAACTCAGTGATGAGTCATTTTACAACGTGGCAATTAATATTTTAATGGTTTTTGATTGAATAACATCCCTTCAACGACAAATGATCTTGAACACAATCTTTAGCAACTTTAAAACTCAAAGTTTTCCCAAGTATGTTTCTCGTGCAGTAATCACAGGTATTGGCAATGTCTTGGTTTGTCTTAATAAAACATAAATGTTATAGAGAAAGAGACCAAAATCCTTGCTACGCTAGGTCTCAGTACCCATGTTAGAGTATCAGATTAACCAAGTGTGTTACCTTTACACCCTGGCACTGGAAATCTGGGAATGCTTGAAGTTTGAGAAGTGAAGGTCTTATTTGGGACTTGCAGAGATTTATTATAGTGCAATTATCAATTCTGCTGCTGGTTATTTGAGTGTGTCCGTAGTCAAGGAAAGGGGGGAATAAAGAGCCCAGCTGCACAGGTATGTAAAAGGAAAATGTAATATCATTTTATGGAATCAGTTGGAACAAGTGACATTATGAGAAAAAATGAGAGCTGGGCAGATCCAGAGCGCTACATTTGCCTAAGCTTGAAAAATCACCTTTTTTATGAAGCAAGAACAGCAAGACACTGAATGCATACCAAATGTTGGGGAAATGTGAAAAATGACAAAATCTTTCACTCAGGGATGTGCTACAGATAGAGTGAAGGTTTTACAGCTGCCTCATCACCTACTTAGAAGCAGCCAAGCTTTCCCTCCTGCGAGCCTGGCTCAGGCAGCTTCTCTGCACCCTACATGAATAAGATTGATGGTGTTCTGATCCCAGGCAGCCAATTTCAGTCTCTCAAGAAATAATCCACTACACTGACAGATGAGTGGAATTTGACATGATGTTCACCTCAAATTCAGATTGTGCTGCACCTGGGAAGTACCAGCCAGTGAGTGTCCTTTAGGGACTCTCAGATATTTTGGACAATTTCTGCTGTCACAACAGAAAATCAAGACAGCGTTTTTTTTTTTTTTATAAGGCCATGAATTTACAGTCTGCCAACTGAATGTGAAGGGTTGTACATAAAAGGGATGGAAATATGTTAACTAGCAAACTGAGTGGTTTTAATGTATTCAACTGTAGTCCCTGAGCACACCCTATTTTTCATATTTATATTATTAGGAATGCATAGTTTACTTTTAGTTAGAAACTCAGTAAGCAAGATTAAACTGTTCAGCCAAATAAAAGTGAATAAAAAATGGATGCAGATGAGCCAAAACATGATTTCAGTAATTTAATATTTGGTGTATGAAATTTCAACTTATTGAATCATGGCAGATAGAGCTGTAATCAATAGCATGCTCAGCATACCTTTACTTTCAGTTTGTGATCATGCATAGATAATGAGCTGCTCTAAAATAAGAGAATTTGAGCAGTTCATCTCCATCATGGGGCCACTGTGGTACAAGATAATTAAAAAGACAGGTTCCACCCCATCTTGTTCTTCCCATTCTTGATGAATAGAAGAGTCTCACTGAGCACAGGAAGGTGCAAGTAAAAGATAAAATCCTCTTGGAGTGTATTTAGCATAATAAACTTGAACTGAACACGGTGGATTAGCACAGTGAATATATCCATCTGGACCACAGCAGTTAATCCAATTTGGAAACCCTGGAAATCAAGGGCAATATATTAAAAGGTTAGTTTATCATCAGAGATTTCCAAGCTTGATCTTTTTTTTTTTTTTTTCCTCCCAGAAAGTTTCTTAAGCAAGTATCTGAATGGGCTGGAATAGATTTTTACACACTGTGCAATCACAGAAGCTTAAAGCCTCTTTCCAGTGCAGTATAATTTTTCATTTTTATAATTCAGTACTTCTTTATTCAGTTAGATGACTTAGCAGAAGGTATGAACCTGGAAACAAATGTGATAAACTGCTCTACATGACAGTATTTGTGATTGACTGTAGCTTTCTTTTCTGTGAAACATTGGCAGGTGAGCACAGGTAGTAAGGCTATAGTAAATACTGCTTGCTTCTAAGATGAATGATGCTGTGTTATTTGTGCCTGTTCATTAATTCTTTTTTGTCTCATTAACACAGTGAGAGGTTTGAGTGCTGCTCTTTAGTGCCCTTAAATATTGGTGCCTGTTCCTTTTGACCTAGGTAGGTGAGGAAGAGGAGACCTGGGAGCAAACCTGCAGAACCTACTACAGTGTAATTCCCCTTGGGCAATACTCATGGCTTTCTGCAGGGTTTTTTATGACTATATTTCATTTTCATGAAAATCATGTTAGGCAAAGGATGTGTGAAAGCATTCACAGGAAATAACTTTATGTGGAAACAAATCTCCATCTTCTTTGCAAGCTTGTCATTTCTGTGTGATTTAAGAAGAAATAGTGGTAATGAAAAGAATTCCACGCTGGTTGTTTTGGTCTCTAAGATACACACGGTTGTAGGGCTGTTGAATTGGCCTGAGGGGTTACAGTGGACATGTTGATTTGAAGTTATCTGAGTGCCTGTGATAGTTCATTGATCATCTGATTGACAGGATTGATCCTTCCAGCAGTAGGAAGTAGATGCTGGGATTTGGTGACACAATATATTAGCAAAGTACAGGATTCAAATTTAAAAAAAAATAATAAAAAAACAGTCATCACCTTTTCAATCATGTAATTCTCTGCAAAATTCTGATGTTGTTCCATAACATGGTATTGGATCTTTCTGCTAATCATAGAATAAGTTTGTGCAAATGAATTAAGTACACATCGAGTTAGTCTTGTGTGCAGTGTAAAGATGTAAGGCAGACACAAGCAGAAAAAAGTACCCACTGTAGCACTGCTGACATTTGCAAATATGCTAATTAAAAATAGGACTGTTCAGAGGAAGAAATCACGGACTGAATCAAGGCTGGAATTTTATGATGCTAAACATAAAGTACCTTTTATTGTGACAGTAGTTAATGATGTGCCTATTAAAAATCTTCTCAAAAAGTGATTCTCTATACTACATATTATGAGATGGAAAAATCAGTCTCAAAGCAATTCTGCACCAACTAATAAGGAACGTCAACCTAAGGATGCTGTGAACATGTTTCTCAGTAGACAGCATTTTGCAGAAACTGTAGTGTGTGGCTGTAAGCAAAAAAATGTCTTAGTTCTGATCTTGGCCTTCCCACTGATTTTTTTTTTTATAGCCTTGGGGTAAACTGCATATTTTCACATTTCAAAAGGTCTGCTATTTTCATATGCCCCATATATGTGGCTATTCAGTTCAAAACAGGCAGGGTTTTGAATCTAATTCCTCGGGAAAGTATAAATAAAATGTGTCTCTACTTTGTAGAACAATTGAGATTTGGAAGGTGAGTTCAGCAGGATTTTTGCTCTTGGTGTTGACAGAAGCAAGTGTGGCACTAGGCAGTTAATATATAAAGTTTCTGTGATTAGCAAGAATTGTATTTTATTAATCACATGTTGTGAATGCAAACTGTTGCCTTCAGTATACACTGTTCGAATTGCCAGGAACACAGCCAGCCATGGCCATGAAAGGTGACAGCTATTTTTTCTTGCTGTGTTAATTAAAATCAGCACATTTTTAAGTTCTAAGGTCTGACTCAGTTTTCATTTACACCACCAAATGCACAGGAAGCAGCACAGTGCCCTGGTTTGTTCGCAGTCAGAAAATTCTGCTCACAAGGAGCTGTTCCAGTCACTCACTGGAAAGATCTCCCTTGTGATACCTTTGTTATACCCACCTGGCCTTGACAGGCTGCTCTTGAATATGTGAAATTACCAACTGTTAAGTGAAGAAATCCAGGCTGTAAGTACCTACTGTGTTCCTGGTCACATACAAAATACATTTGGATGTATGTGGACACGTATTTTGTTTAGGAAGAGAACTGATGTGACAAAATCAACACTTAAGCATGAGGTAGGATTTCTAGCAGCATGATGGCAATGAACTGCCTGCTGTGCTCGTGTGATGGGCTTGTTTACAACAGCAGACTTGATCAGAAATATTGCAGCCTGTGATTTTGGTTTTTTTGATTATTTTTTTCCTGAAAAATCAAACCTCTGAAAAAAACCCAGCATGGCTCCATGGTGTGCTTGGAGATAGGGTTAGCCATGGGGGTTTTTGGGGTCTGTTGACTGGGACACAGGGGAAGTGTGAAAAATGCATATTTTAAGACTATATATGTGGGGGAAGTTATTTTTAGGCATGAGATACTCACTTTGAGGAACACCTAAATCTTCCAAAGGAGAGGAATTTATTCTTTAGGCCTTGCTCACACTCAAAGATGCCAGGGGATTAAAGGAAAGAGTTGACATACAACAGAAAGAGTTTCATGTTTAGAATAGAATGTATGCATAAGCATGAAGGATGTATGAATATGCAACAAGTGTATTGGTTTAAGGGTGATTCCTTTGTTCACAAGTCATGCTTTCTGTGACTTAGTGTCCGAGAGCATCCAGACATCTGTAATTCTTTGATTTTTATTGTCTTGTAATTGTCCTAACTCTAAACTTTCTTACTGTAATTGTATTATTATTTTTATAACCATTTTATTATTATTAAACTTTAAAAATTTTAAAAACCAAGTGATTGGCATTTTTCACAGGAAGTAAAGGGGAAGGGATAGGTTGTCATTGCCAGGGATCAGGCTGTCCTCTCTGGCTGGTCAGTGGCAGGAGGAGAAGGGCAGCTGAGATCCTCACAGCTTGGGGCAGGTGCAGGAGAGCTGGCACCAGTGACACTGCTGAATGGGATGCCTTCTTACTGCTGATCCAGAGAGATGGAGCAACCTCAGGGGGAGCAGGTGTGTCAGCTCAATGGGCTGTGAGGAGCAGCATGGCCAGGGTGTGCATGGGGCCATGAGCAGCCATGGGGAGCTCCCCAGGAGCTGCTGGAAGCGTGGCTGCATTCCCCTGTTGGGTGCCACCTTCCCTGTGGGTGCACTCCTGGGTCACCCTCACTGCACACCCTGTGCAAAACAGCAAAGTGCTCCCACAGGGACAGTGGGGTGATGCCTCCTGTGAAGGTGCTTTGCCCTGACACTCTCTGAGCTCTGGTTTGGTCCCCCTGTCTGATGGATTGAGCTGTGTCTCACAGACAGGATGGGACCCTGACTGGTTGCAGATTTAGGATTTATTATCTGTTTGTACTATATAAGCAAAAAGCCAGAGAGACTGAGAAAGAAAGATCCATGCAAATCCAGATCTAAGACAAGGTGGCAGCTTAGGCAAAGCCTTTTTCTGCATATTCTTTGAACCAATAGCATAAAAGAAAAGGTGTAAAGTCATCGTACTCTAACCAATAAGAAAAGAACCCTGTGGGTTTAACATTACCAAAAGGACTTCTGTGAACCTCAAACAATACACAAGAATTCATTATAAAAGATTGAAACTTTTTCTATCTTTGCAAAGCATATATCTAGGACTTTTCACATCTCGATCAATAAGTTCTTGTTCTTTCTTGTTCCTTATGATAAATATAAATGCATTCACTTGATTCTTATTTTCCTAGCTTCCCATGAGAAGGTTTTGAAATTTCCCAGCTTTATGTCTACTTTCTGGGGCCTTTTTGCACTTTCTAAAATCTTTTACCTTTTTATATTCCTACACCCCTGCTGTGCCCTTCCTCCTGGCCATGCTCCTGTCCCCATCCCAGGCCACTTCAGCCACTTCAGCTCTCCCTCAGGCAGACACTTGGGCAGGAGCTGCCCTGGGGAAGCAGGGACCAAAAAGCTCCTTTTGCTGTGCTGGCCCCAGCAGCATCTCCTGCTCCCAGCCCTGTGCTGAGCATCCCTGGCCAAGTGCAGCCTCGGGGCCCTGGTGAGTCATGCAGGGACCTTTCAGTGCACACCACTATTTGTAGCTCGCTGTCATGGCCTTAAAGACTGTGAGAATTCATTCTGTGCTGGTGAAGTCCCAAGGAAAATTTGGCACCTACAAATATAAACCCCAGAGGCAAACTACATAGCTCTGGACTGAAATATTTCTGCTGATAACATCAGAAACATGCCTTTAATGATTAGCCTGCTTTAGTCCAAGGCTCATTTATATTTTAAAAAGTAATATTCAAGTGCATCGCTTCACAAGATTGATGTGTTTTTCCGTTTAAGTTTGATATTATTTTCTCCTGTAGTGTCTATAATATTTTGTTTCCTTCTGAATGTTTTTCGTTCCAGTCTGTGAAACCAACCTGTGCTGTGAGCAAGATTTTTTTTTTTTTTTTTTTTTCCTGGTGGAACTCAATATTTTTTGCTGTTTTCAGATGCTCTGTACAGAACAGCTTTTTCCAGCTGATCTTACTCCTTTGCATGGGAGTGATGCTGGAGCTTTCTGTTCATCGTGCCCTGGGAAGGGACCATGAGGACTGCAGCACAGTTGGAATCTAAATTTATGAGTCTCAGGCAGTGATGCACAATGGGGAATCGGGGGTGTAAATTGAGCTGAATGAAGTTACAAAGCCCAATGTTTCCGTGACTCATATTTCTACGCTCTGTTTAGATTGTTTTTTGACATCTTTCTCTTGCCTTCTGTATTTCTTTTGGAATACCAGTTTGTCCCTTTTCCTTCACAGTGGGTAAGGAAACATTCCTGCCCTTATTGAAAAGTTGCTTCAGTGACAGCAGCATGCAGGATCATTGTTGCTATCGTGATAATCAATAACTGTGTCCTACTATTCCATTGTAATCCTTATTCTGAGAAAACAGCTTGGCTTGGGAACTGAAATGATGGCAGGAAGAGAAAATTTTACTCATTTTTGGATGATGTGAAAGTAATTTCTTGAGAATCAGTGAATGAAGTACAGAACATAAAAAACTGTTAGGTTGGGTACCCTTGTTGTGGTGCTGTGTCTTTCCAAGTAACCCAGGGAATAACCTGCTCTCCATGAGCAGCTCCCACCCAGCCACACATGCTGGGAGATTTTTGGAATTGAGTACAAATATTTCTATCATGAAGAGTTAAGTTTACTTGTACACCATGTACCTTAACTGTTGCTAAATTAATAGGCCACCAAAAACCAGCTTAAACAGTGATCCTTGTCTCTTGATTATGAGGAGAGCTGTTGGCTCAGATTAAAGAATGTTTTTAATCCATCCTCATGCACAATCCAAAAATCTGCTGGATTAATTTAATTTTCTGTAGTGGACAAATCTGAATCAAGAACCTTCATTCTGAACCTACCAAAACACAGGGAGCAAAATAAAATATACTGTCAATTAAACTGTGTACAAGTGAAAGTTATGTCTGTGGAGAACTCAATTAAAGACTCCTATGCATGTACATATCAGTTTGTTGGAAAGTGAGGAACCTGGGACTGGGATTTTTCTGTGTAAATAATGGCAGCAACCAAAGGCTCTACAGATCAGCCTGGGTACAGGCAAAAGCCTCAGGATCTAAACTGCAGCCCTATGTTAAAACTTTATTTTTACTGTCTTCATTAATGCTCTCCAAAACTGCTGTGAAATATTGCTGGCAAGCAAAGCTTCAGTGCAATTGTACTGTGTTGTTCAGGATTTATTAATTATAATCTTTTCTTGCAGAGTCTATTTATATTTGATCATGACATTAATTGGTTGCCAAAACAAACTAGAGTTAATGGTGTTTAATTAAGTGCTTGAGAGCAAGCAAGGACATTTTATTTGGAAAATTGGTTTCATTGATTTATATGTTTGTTTCTTAAAAGAACATGCAGAAATGAAGGGAACCTATTGGTTAGCACCTCTTTCCTACATTCTGCCCAGGAATCACAATAACACAGTGGTGACTGAATATGTTCAAGGTTTAAAAGTATCTGTAGCTCATATACTTGCCTATATAAACATACTAAAAAGTAAGTGTTCACATTCTGAATAATTCTGAATTTAAATAAAACCAAAAATCAGGCAGAAATTAGATCAAATAACACTGAAACTATCATTAAAGTCATGTTCAGAACACTGAATTTTGAAAAAATTACATTTTAGAGAAGACTTTAGCTTTATTTCTGGACTGACTAAAGGTGCTGAGGATAAGGAAGGTATGGTAAAATACACTGAAATATGACTTGATATAGGTATTTCCTGTAATTATATTAATTTAAAAAATCCATTATTTTATTTCTATGATACAGTAATTTCTATGCTTTCTATCATGTCTTTAAAAATTGGCTAATTTTACAGTTCAGAACCCTTTGAACACTAGCCTATTTCACGTTTTAAAGCCAAAATTGGAACTGAGTGGGAAATTCTGAGCACTTAATATTTGAGGGGTTTTGTTTGTTTTTAAGAATCAGTTTCTTAAGTTGAAACTAAAAAGTGAATCTATGTCTTTGTGCCTTCTTTATTTCTGCCTTGATATTCTTCTTTGGGGAAAAAAAATTATCTGTGCAGCTACCCAAAACAAGCCATCATCCTGATAAAGGCATAAATCCTGTCTGGAAGCAGAAGCTCAGGTCTGCCAGTGGCTGCCTCTTTCCCAAGAGGAATCAAGACCACAGAGAGCTCAGATGCAATACCAGGGTGAACATGAGGAGGATCTTGTGTGTCCTTCTGGCTGGGACCAGCTCTTTTGCTTTAGAGCAGCGCTGAAATTGAAGTAGGTGTGGTGTTTTTAGAAGTTGTTCCTTTTAACACAAGGATACACTTTTCATTAAACAGCAGAAATCTGGGGGGAAAACCTTGCTTCAATCATAAGCTCTCGTGGCTAAGTTAACACGATTTTACTGTGACTTCCATTAACTCATCAAATTCCTCTTTTTGGTTACTTGCATGGAGTGCTTTAAAATTTGGGTGCTCAGCCAGCCAGAAGTCACAACTGTGTGAAACGGGGAACCCCAAGGGATGAGTTGAGCTCACAGAAGTTTTTGAGTTCCTAATTGTTTTCAGTGTGCTGGGGTAGGGTCTGACAGAGAAAAGCTGTGTCTAAGCCAGCTCCCACATCTGTAATATAATTATTTCTTTAGCAGTATCTTTTTATGAAGCTTTTTTTTTGTGAAGCAGTTTTTTTTCTCCTCCAGGTAATTAGAAACTGTGTTCCCTCAGCTGACATCTCAGTGCTTTCTCCATTAATTCAGCTGCCTGTGTGGTGTTTATCCTAACCTTGTTTTGAGCTTCTCCAACAAATAGATGACTCCTTTAGTTCTAATTTAGTTTCTCGTGGTATTTCTATTATCTCTTTCTAGTTGGCAGGCAAGGAAATCAGATGTGCATCAAATGAAACCATTTGTCATGGATTAGTGCATGCAAATGCCTTGACAACAGCAGTAGACAAAAGCTGTGAGTGTCTGAAAGCTGACTTAGGAAGAGAAAATTAACAGGGCCAAAGCAGCACTGATAGCTGTCCCTAAATTAGATTATTCAATGCCTAAGAGCGGGACAACACATCTGTGCCCTCCCTTGACATTTGTCCTCTACTGAAATCTTAATACATTAGGGAAATTCACAGTGAAGCCTGTGAAGTGGGGAAGTGTCTGTGGCAGCTCCTGGCTTTCCCAGGAATATGGACACATCAGGATCTTCCTCTATCCATTAAAAGCCACCAGGGGTGGAGGATGGGGCTCACATGTGGGCAAAAATAGAGAAAAAACATTAATGATCCTCCAGGCTTGTGTATCCCAATTTCTTGCAGCACAGGAGAGCTGCCAGGCAGGACTCAGTGAATTCTGTTGAGGTTGAGTGTATCCTCCTCAATGACTTCTTTGGAAATATTTTGCATTTCCTTCTTTCCCCGAGGGCAGAATTGGGTAATTGTTTAATGCTGATTCCTGCTGTTGATAACACGCTGCACTGAATGAGTTGAGTGGTTATTAGATATTTATCTCACTCTTGCCTTGGTTACTCCAGCTCTGTTATGAGCCTGCTTGGCCCTAAGAGGTAAACGTGAGCTCTGGAGTTCCCTGCTCAGAGGATGGAGGGAGGAGGAGCTGAAGCACAGTTGGAGGAAGGGGAATTTTGAGATGCCCTGACTGGGAGCAGGCTGTGGGCAATGAGCACCCAGGACACATTGTATTTCCAGCCCTCCAAAACCACCCCTGGGGGATCACCAAACACTGGGGCTGTCATTTAGTCTACAGTGTAGGCAGATTACCAGTTGTTTTCTGTAGGTTTTTATCCTGTTTCTGTCTTTTATTTCCCTTCTCGCTTCCTCTAAACCAATTTCCTTTGTTTTTCTCTAAATCTTCCTTCATGTAAACTCCTAAGGCTCTCAGTTTTGGAAAAAGCTTTCTGAACTTCCTCTTCTTAATTAATACACCTTGATGTGGTGTTTGAACAACAAAATTCCATTTGATTTCATCCCAATTCGAACACCAGCAATATCTTAATAAACTAAATAGTTTCAAACAGGTTTATTTTAAAAATGTATCAAAATGGAGCTGTTTGATTAAAAAACTTGAAATGCTAGAAATTCTTCTTCCTGATATTGGTAGGATAGATTAAGTGGTTTTTTTTAAGAAAAACTGGGAAAAATATAAATTGTAATATCAAAAAAATAAAATTATATGATATATAAAATATAAATCATCTTCTACCGATAGGAAAAACTATTTCTGTTGATCAGAATCGTCCAGTGTGAAAGATTTTGTTTCTGATGTTTACACCATTTGTGTTTTGATTGGTACCTTCTCCCAGCAGTGTGGTGTCAAGAAGTCCTTTGCAGCAGTCAGTCCTCTGAGGTTCAGGCTATGCAATTCCCCCCTAAACCCTGTTCTTAGGTAAAAGTAATTACTTCGTACATTCCTTTCTTGGTTTTTAGCCTATCAAAGGAAAAGGTGTAATCTGTAGTGTCTAGAGATGGAAACAAACTACAAAGTAGTATCAGATTTATACTGGATTCCTCTTGATGAGGATTGTGTGTCTTTAGTATGCTGCTCCCTAGATCTGAGGGGCTGTGCTCTTTAAGAGGTGAGAAGAGATTATCCCTTAGTCCTGAGAGAATCTATGAATCAAAATCTGGATGGGAAATTCATGCCGAGTTTAGCATGCAAACCTGCTTTTAAATGTAACTATGGTAAAATAATTTTCTCTGTATAATGCATTATATACATTAGTATCTCCAGTTTCAGGTATCTTTCTCTGAGTTGTGTTCTCTCTGCTTTCCAAGTGCTTTAATGTCCATATTTCACATAGGTTGCAAAGATATGAACCAAACTCAAATATGCCTTTGTCAAGAGGGATTATTCCATATTTTGATAGCACATATGTGTCTCAGAAACACCTTTGGTATAAAACAAAAAGGCAGTCTAGTTTTACAGGGATGCCAACAACCAGTTTGGTTTTTTTTTCTCTTTATGGCCAGCCCAGGGACAGCCTGTGCAGCATCCAGCAGTGGAACAGCCCATCAGAGGAAACAGCTCTCCTCCAGGAGCACATTTCTGGGAGATGGGATGGAAACAAGTGAGGTTTTGTTACTCTGCTCCTCACAGCCTCCTCTGGTGGCTGCCAGACACTGTCCTGCAGCTGGTACCCAGAGCAGGCTCCCCTCCCTCGTGCTCTGTCCTTGGCATGGCTGCTCTGGGCAGGGTGATGGATCAGAGCCTCCAGCTCCCTCTTTCCATGGAGTCAAGGGCTTTGCCTTAAGCCAACTTCACACTGGCTTAAACTTCCATGGTGGTTAAGCTGTAATGGCTCAGACTGCCCCAGCTGAGAGGTGTAAAGAGCCCTCCTGTTGCTGGTGCTCAACTGAGAAACAAGTTGTGCCATGCCAGGGAATGTTTCCCTGCCCAGGGAATGTTTCCCTGCCTAGGGAATGCCCAGGCTCTCAGCTGAGCTCCAGAGGGGCAGTGCCAGCTTTGCTTCAAGTGTGCAGCTTCCCACTTTCTACTTAACTGCTTCCTTAAAGAGGGGAGATGATTGGGCTCATCTTAGGACAGAAAGGCTTCCTCTTTAGCCATGTTTCTCACTTGAAACCTACACTTCCCACCTGAGGTTAGTGCTGTGCTTCCAGCGTTTCCCAGGCTGGAAATGGATTATGTATAACTCAGGGTATTTTTTGAAATGTGTCTGACTTGCAAATATTACCTGCCCACTATTACCCAATAGTCAATTGCAGGCCAGCTACAGCAGCATAGAAACTGTGTCAAGATAAATGTCATCTTCTTAAGGGGAAAAAAAAAAAAAAAAAACAGTCTATTTCTTTTGCTGTAATTGGAAAAAAAACCCAAAAACCTTAATCTCTTGTTTGATTCGAAAAACACAGATTACTCTGGGGAAAGCTGCAGAAGATCTGTCCCAAAAGAGGACTGTGATCTGGGAATCCTAGGTGGAAAATCACCTGTGAGTGTTGTCTTGTTTGGCCCAGCCAAAGGTGTGGGCACACAGGACAGGGTTCTGTGTGTCCTTCCCCACTGATGGCCAGTTCTGGGCTCTGGCTGTTCAGGTTGACTGCAGAAGTTTTGCTTCTCCTTTGTTGGAACCTTGAAAATCTCCAAGCTGGAGAAAGGTCTTCTCCATGATTTAGATCTGTTTTGACAACACAAAAGCTCTGAAGTTCTACAGATATTTATCAGCATTTTTGTTTCATGTCAGGACTTTTTGCTCTTTTTGCTGTCATAGGATGAACTGTGTGTCCCACTTCAGATTGGAGTCACCACTTTGGACTGAGGAGTCCTGGCAAGGGATCCTTTTCCAGAGGATCCTTTTCCCCTCAGGCAACGAAAAGGTGAATCAGTACCAGCTGCTGCCCTCAGCCTGGCTTGCAGAAAGTGTCTGGAAGCTCTCATTAGGCCTTGAGTATCAAACTAAGACTTGATTCTACTGAGAATTAATGTAAAAATTGCTCATTGAATCTCTCTTGGTGATCAGCTTTCACGTGCTTGAGTAATTGTAGCAAATTTTCTGTTGTGACAATTGTTTATTTTTTAGTTTGAGGGAATACAGGGTAACAGTCTACATTTTGAAAAGCAGCCTTGCTTTTGTTGTGTGATTAAAGCAGTGTAAATAATTGAATTTTTTTTTATATGACAGCCAAAGCAAGATATCAAGTGTTGGTTTGGTGCAGTATTTACATTTTAAAATTAGTTTAGAACCACACTCAATTGTTTTTCTGACTAAGTGGAAAAGAAGGAATAGAAAACAAAACCTGAAACAATTTGACAAATTTCTAGACACTGAGAGAAGAGTGAGGAAATGGCCAGATAAATAAAAAAAGACTAGGGATGGTACTGCTTCTTTCCTTGAATAGATTCAATTCAGAGTATCTCTAATCAGAAGTTGTGTTCTGCTTTAGGGGCTGACTCTTCATCTTTTCCCTAAAGTAGAGCTGTGGTGTTAAGATATGGCTGGAAGGGAGAGTGCCTTCCAATAGCTCTTCAGTTTTACATCTGGAATAAATAAATAAGAGAGGAGATAAGACATCAGGATCTTTCTGTCTCACTTCTTATGAGACAGCAAAAAAACGCAGTCCATTGCTCTCAGTCTCCTTGGGTAAGGCAGTGTTCTGTGAAATTTTGGATGGGCTTTGAGGCAGCCCCTAACTCTGCCAGAAAGGGAGGAGATGGACAAGACAGATCTAAAATCTCTGCCACTGAAGCTGAGTACATGGCTCTGCTCTGAACTGGTAGGGGCAGCTGCTGGTCATTCAGAACTTAATATCTGTGAAAAGGAGGTTATAACTAGCAAAGATGCATATCACAAAAGCAGCTTGTTCCAAAGTTCATGCTCTGGACAGGGAACACTTTGGCAGATTTTTCTTTCTTTTGGGAGAAAGTTGAATCCCTGCCCCTAACTCTCAGAGCAGTGTGAAAGACAAAGACTTTCTGCTGTTCTGCTGTGTTTGAACTCAAGGCTTGACCTGTAGCTTCTCTCTGAGTTTTGGGGGAGGCTAAGGCTGCACCAGCCCTGCCTGTGGCCTCTGCTGATCCACTCAGGAAGAAGCAGGAGCCCAGAGGGAGGGAAGGAAAAGCTTTGACAAACCCCTGTTTGTCTGCAGTGCTGCTCTGTTTTGCTGACTTCAGTCATCTGAAGGCCTCTGCTAATTTAATGAGCTCATTTCACTTGTCAGTGTGGCAGCTACCCATGTCAGACACCAGCCCTCCTCCTTCAGCACACATCTGCAGCAGTTACTCTGCTGCCCTTGAGGAAACTCAGACTGAAATAGTACTTTGAGAGACACTTTCAGGGTTTTGGTTTTCAGGTTATTTTTACAAAGTTTTAGTGTTAAAGATGTGTTTGTTTATGTCAGTAATAATACCTGCTTGTGTCATTTTTATGGAAACAGCTCTGCCTTGCACAGCACCACTGTTCTCTTCTGGAGAAAGCAGCATTGGCTCTCAGCAGTGGAGCTCTGTGTGAGCTAATGGCAGCCACTGAACCCAGCAGTTGTGAAAACTCTACCTAATTGTGCCCTTTTCATTGCAGGGAGGGTGCAGGGGATTTTGGTGGTATTCCTATGTGGACATATTTGTTTGAAAGTAGTAGGACTGGCAGTAAGTGCGTTTTGTGCCAGGAGACATTTAGTGAAATGTGGACTTGTGGAGAAAAACCAAAACCTCACACACTTCTGGTAGGAACATACCGATTTCAGCAGGTCCCAAATTTGAGTAAATTTGAAAGAGAGGTTGAGATCTGATGGGTTGACAGAGCCAATGCCAGAGGCTCCAGGATGGCTCTGCTGGCCACGGCCAAGCCCATCAGAGAAGGAGGCATCAACAATAATAAGGGGGTTTGGGAATGAGGGAGGGAATTTGGGACTGAAACTCAGCCTAAGAAGAGGGGAGGCATGGGCGGGAAGGTGTCTTTGAGACTTGTTTTTATTTCTGATCCTTCTGCTCTGGTTTGGTAATAGATTAAAGTGATTTCCCCATGTGAAGTTTCCTTTGCCTCTGACAGTAACTGGGGAGTGGCCCCTCCCTGCCCTGCCTTTCCTTTTATCCCCCTGTCCAGCTGAGAAGAGCAGGGATGGAAGAGCTTTGGTGGGCACCTGGCATCCAGCCAGGGTCACCCCACCACACCAAGGGTTGTTTTTTTTAAATTAATTTATTAATTAATTATTTATTTTTTTACCTGTTTCCAAAGCCTTGTGATGCCTGTTGGAGTCCCAGCCCAGTTTTGTGATATCTTTTTGTGCTCTTTCCCATCTCATTGGATGATCTCTTGTCAAATCTTAGAGCCCCAACTTTCTGCCAGCAGAAATAGACTAGGGTGTAAAACGCTTTGGATTTTGATGGCAGTTCATGTGGAATAGAAAATGTAGGTTCATTTCATAGCTGACAAAGAGCTGATTATTTATGTTTCTTAGAAAACAACGAAGAACGTCCAAGAATCTTTTTTTACCATTATGGATGACTTTCCTTGTATTTTCACATCGTTCTTTTTTGAATCCTGACAAAGTGAGATTAAACAACAAACAGCCCCTGAGATCTGTCATTTTCTTTCCAATGATTTGCATAGGATGGTGCCCATAAATTATGGAGGCAGTTACTGGGTACTGTGAATGCACAAGTACTTTGTGATATAATTTTGAGAAACATCCTGTGTACTACATCTGCACAAGATAATGATGCTATTCTATAAAAAAAGCTGCTAAACATTTTCAGGACACTAAACCTTGAGGCAAGGGTGCTAATTTATTTATTTTTTAACATAAAATTGGGAAGTTTTATGCTGGATTATATAACACTCTGCCTACCTCTCTTCTTATTTATTTAAACATTATAATTACAAAAATCCTCAGTTTTTAAACACCCTGCTTTGTCTGTAAATCCTCTTTCTGTAAATGGGAAACTTGGGAAAGATGCTCAGAGAGAAGGAGGCTTAATTATGTTCTGCTGCAAAGACTCCTTATTTACGACTGCTTTTATTTTTTGTATTTCCCTTCATCACTTCTTGAGGACGATACAGGAAGGGGGCAAAGTATCATCTGCCAAAATGAGAAAGTGTGGATATGCACATGGCCAGGCTTGCCTAACTTTTCTTTCTCTGTGGCACAGGAATATTCACTGCTGGCTTCTGTACATTGCCTCATCTTGTAGTGCAGAGACCCATTTTTAGAGCTGGAATCATCATATAATTGTCCTTTGCTCTTCCCTAATTCCTTGTTTTCTCAGTACAGCCCATAGTGGGATGTTTACAGCAGCAAGGGCCCCCTCATGGGGAACTCAGTGTTAAAAGTTTCCCTTTGGCTGACCAGGTCTTACCCTCTGTTATTCCAGTACTCACAAGAGTTTGGGGTCTGGCTGCATTCCTGCTGGTTTTGATGAAGACTGAAATGTTTTCAGTCCTGCTGCTGCTGAGAGCATCTTTCCTCATTGTCCAAGTGCCAGTCTGGAATGAGAAGTTTCCCCTGGGACCACAGCTTGTCATGGCCCAAAGCAGTGGGAGCAGCACTGTGAGGGACAGCACAAAATCCCTGTGCTGCACTGGCCACGGGAGATGGATGCTGCTACCTTCTTCAGATTTCTCCCCCAATTCCTGAGAGAATTTCTGCTGCCATAGCAGCAGTGGAAGTTTCTCTCTGCAGCTGCAGGGACAAGGTGTGTCAGAGCTGCCCAGGCACTTCAGGAGCTCAGCACAGTTGGTTTTCCATGTTCCTCTTCCCTGTGACCCCGGGGCAGTGTGGCTTTGTCTGTCCTGGGCACAGCTCTGGCAGCTGGCAGTGCTGCTGAGCTGTGGCCCCAGTGGGACCTGCACTGTCCAGGTCTCTGCCTCCACAAGGTAAAGGCAAAGCCCCAGCTGACCTGGGGGTTGAAAAGTGCCACTGCAGGTGCAGAGCTTCTGCCATCCTTTAGGTAAAATCACTCACTCAAATTCCCTGATTTTTTGTTGCTTTGTTAACTGTCTCCCCCCACCCCAATAAAGAAAATATACCTCTAATATTTTTTATTTTACATTCTGTGTTCTGGTGGCCAAAGCTGGGAAAACCTTAGTGCTTACTAAGGTTTTCTAAATGAAGTACTTAAAATCATAAAGGATAAGTATATGAAACCGGAAACCAGTATCATTTACCCTGCCTTTGTTTTTCTCTAGAAATATTTTTCTTATTACATTTTGAATTATGATTCCTGTAACAAATTCTAAACCATATCCATCAACTCGAGTGCAGAGAATGCTCAAAGTATCTTTAAGTCTGCCATGGCTCTTTCTGTCAATATTTAATATTTGGCTAAGTGCTGTAAACAAAGCCATGGCAAACTGGGGGAAGGTAGTGCTTGGATGTCTATGCTCCAGCTTTGCAGCCACAGCTTTTCTGTAATCCAGCTCACTTCTTGCTTTGCATTCCCCACATCCATATGGATTTCTTCCATGGGGGTTTCAGGCGCTACACCCTTCTGTGTGTGTGGCAAGATTCAGAAGCTGCAAATCCATTAAATCAATCTACTTGGTGATCTTCCAGTAAATAACACCTGAGTTTATGAATTGTTCAGCTTTGTGATAGATCATAATTTGGATTTAGAGCTGTTTGCCAGCCTGGTGGGCAGAGGGGTAAATCTGCTCCCCTTGGGAGCCTCCAGCCTTGCAGCACCTCACCTGTGTGGGATGCTCAGAGCCTGGCAGGGTGAGGGTGCTCCAGTGATTCCTTGCTCCTGCTAGCTCTGACTGGGGATGTAAGGAAGTAGCAAGCTTCCTTACATGCTTGGCAAGCTTTCTTTACTTGCCAAACATTTTGCTTCTGGCAGTGATAGGTATATTAATTATCATTTTTATCATGTAATCGTCTGTAGCCCTAAATTGCAAGCACATCTGTAGATCAGGTTGAACGTCTAGTGGTTTTCTGAATATAGATCTCTATTATTTCTTTATGGCAATATTAAATCATTCTAGTTGAAGAGTTAAATAGCTGGATTTTATTTTTCCCCTTCCACCAGAATCATGCCAACATCACAGCATCTTGCCCAGCTGTCAGTATATGAAGATGTTTTCTCCTTATAAGTCTCTTATATAGATGCACAATATGAAAGAGTGGAGGACATAAAGATTTCATCTGTATGCTTTCCTGTAACTTAATTTATATTTCTTATTTGTTCAAGGAGGGAAGCTTCCCTACCTGTGAGGAGAAAAAGAGAGGTAGACTATGAAACATTGCAGCAATGAAAGTGTTCTGTGATTTGGGATGTTAGAGCAAGTCTGCTGGGAAATAGATTAGTAGGCCAGGAGAGAGTATTGTGATCAAAGTGCATAGTAAATTAATTTACCTCACACTCCAGCAATTTATCACATGGATATCACCCTTACATGTGTAAAGATATATGAGTATGGATGTGATATTGCTCTAGTGCTTATATCTTATTCCTGAACCTTAATAATTTAACACTCGTGCTTTAACCTTATTGAAATATTAAAACCCTGCCATTCCTTAGATTTAGTTTTGTTACAACTGTTACATTACGTTTTTGTGTCATTATGACACCCGTTGGTAGCTGCAGCCGTGACAGGTCTTTGGCTGTTTGAATAGAAAGCAAAGCTGTTTTGGGCTGGTAAATGCAAAGAAATTTCATGATGAACAAAGATCCACTTTGTAAAGTAGGAGGAATGACAGATTCGCTGACATCAGGAGCCTTTTTAAAAATAAGTTTTTCATTTTCTCCCCCTTGCAACTTTTGGCTTGTAGTCATTTCCCATCTCTAGAGCAGTTCTGAGTGCTTTTTCAAGTTGCACTACTTATGCTGCACAATTAGACTTGGCTGGTAAACAGTTCATTAAAAATATCTACTTCAAAGCAAGATGAAAGGCAGCTTTCAGAGGTTTTGTTAGAGAATAGAACAAAATAAAGATCCACCTATTGTTGAAGGGCCTTGAGGTCAGGGAGTGGAAGTGGTGCAGTGAAGGTGGGCATGGGGAATTCAGTTATGTCCTGGCCTGAATTAAGGGGGGAAAGAGGGTTTTTTTTGCTGCTCTTGGGCTAAGGCAGTGCCCTGACAGGGGGTTCTGCTGCCTGTGCCTTTGACCAAAAGCTGCCTTGTTCCTGAGCAACTCTTTCCCCTCAAAATCCCAAGTGGCTCCTCCTCAGAAGGTTTCAGCTGTCCAGGATGTGTGCCGCCAGGTTACACAAACATTCCCTCAGAAAAATCCCAATTATGTCAGTGCCTGTGCTCCATTCAGTGTGGGTGAGCTGGTCCCTGCTGCTCTTGGAGCTGGCACAAGGCTGCAGAGAGAGCATCTTCCCCCTCCTGCCCTTCCACAATCCCTTCCCAATATTTCCTTGGCTCCTGGCTGCAGAGCCACCAATTTCTTAGGATCTTTATTGCCAGTGTTCCTCTAATTAATTACTTATCTCCAGGTCTTTTAAAAATCTGTTAATTAGTGTATGTAGCTGTCTTGTATCCCTTAAAGTCTGAAACCATTTTATGCACATCTTATCTAAGTGTACAATCAGCTAAATTAATACTAATTACAGTTTCCGAGGCTCTCTTGAATTCATTTTCTGAAAGGAGAAAAATTTTCTTGATGTTTATTTACAAGTAGAGGTCATGAATATCCCTGTATTAATCTTTTTTGATTACTAACACCTGATAACCCAGATTGCAGCTTCCTAAAGTATTTTTGGTTCAATTAATTTGCCTTTACTGCTGGATCTAACACACATTTTGCTGTAGTAAATCACCTGCTAATGAAAGTACATCTTCTTAAATCAGTTCAGACTTGCCTTGTTAGGTTTCTGTTTGAGGAAAAAAATGTACTTTAAAATACTTACAGAAAATGCAAGTAAAAAATAGTTACTCAGATAATTAATTTTCATTGAAATTTTTCAAGTGAAATACCATGACCCTTAAATTTTCTTTGAGTGGCTTTGGCCATCATCTGCATTTTGTTTTGTAATTTTTTAGCATAGTATTACTAGTGTTTCTTATAGGTTTATGTGTTTATTTGAGTTTCAGAACTTGTACTGTCAGTATGAAAATACTACCTGAGGAAAGCAGGAAGTGTTTTCAGAAGCTCATGGAATGATGAACTGGTGTAAATATTGTAACTCAGACTCACAAAACTGCCAAGAAAAAGGGGATGGGAGAAGTTGATTGTCTTGTATAGGAGAAAATCTTTCCAAAGTAAGCAGTTGGATCTTGGTTGAGCTTTCATCCTCCTTTTACTCCATCAGGACAATGTAGGCACCAAGTTAGACCACGTTGACTCAGTGACATTTTACCAGCATTGCCCAAAAGACTCAGGGCAGTAGATAACTGTTCCAGGGCTGTGTAGAAAAGCAGTTTTAGACCCTGTGCCAAATGAAACTCACTGTTGGCTCATGGGAGGGATTTCAGATGAGCCAAGTGACCCATCAGAGAAAGAAGTGGATGCTTAATCAGGATTTCTTCTTAACCAGGGCAAAATGAATCTCTTCCACTGAGGGAGAAGATTTGTCATGGCAGCTTTTGTTCAGGTCCTCAAGAGGAAATGTGGTGTGTGACTGGGCCTGCAGGTGGCAAGGAAGTGTTTGGGTGGTCAAAAGGGAAGAAGGATACAGTGATCTCAAATAAAGAGGCCAAAGCTGCAGAACCACTTGGCAATGTGTCAGGCTCTTCACACATCAACATGTGGTGGGATTCAAATTAAAGAAATTAGGGATTTCAACAACTAATAAACTGTAGATATATTTGGATAATTTTTTTTAGGTTATAATCTCCATTTATCAGTGTAATATAGCTATTAAAATCTTAATATCTCTAATGCAAATCCTAGTTATGCCTACATCTGTCTCCCTGATGTCCATGATATCTGGCTTTTTAGTCTGATACAATACAGTCAGAACAAAGTTCTTCTCTTGTCACAGCTGTAGCAGGGCTCATCATTGTGTCAAATCTCAGTTTTCAGTGTTGTCCACTGTAAATAATTTCACCCTGCCTGTAACTTGAGTATCATCTTCAGCTTATGTCATCCTGGCTGAATCATGCTGCATGAACCATCTAAGATACAGCTGTTGAAGTTTATATGTGCAGCCAGAAGTCTTATTAAGGTTCTTATTTCATGTTCTGATTATTTTCATTTTCTGTCCCTCATAAGTTTTGTTACACTGTGCTGGTGTCTGTCCTTACAGCCTGTGCCTTGTCTTCCCTCTGACCTGGTATCCCCATTTCCATTGTATCAGTTGTAAACTACTTGGTTTGATTTTTAATAGTATTTTTGTCTGCTCCCAGCAGATTTATTTCCTATTTGTTGGGTTGCACTTGCTTTCCTGTGTGCCTTGCACTGGGCAGGTTTTCATGTTGTTCATTCCCACAGTACTTTCTGTACCCTTTCCAAGCATCAAATCCCTTTGGCATCAGGGGATTAGGTGTAGCAAGTGGTCTGATATTCTGTAATAATTTACCCATTACTGCAGAGAGATTATCTAAAGAAAGTCTATCTTCAAAAGCCTGTACTTAGAATAAAATATTATTCTTAAACTCAGGTGACTTTATCTGATCTCCAAAGACATCTCCTGGGACAGAGTGGTTTAGGTACCCAAATGCAGGTTTGTGCTTTCTGTGGATTTCAGCCATGAGTTTTCAGGCATTTAGTTTCAAACTTGCCTCAGGGTCTCTGATTCATTTCACCCTGAATATCCTCCTCTCATAAAATGATTCTAGGCATGTCCACACGGTGCAGAGAACACAGAGGTGTCCTCGTTGGAGCCTGCACCAGCTCCAGAGCCAGCACAGGTGCATCAGGACACACTCACTGTGTTGGTTTGGTACCCTGATTTCCAGGCATAGGTTGTGTTGCTTCAGTATCACAGGTGTTGATTGCAAATCTGCTTTCTGCACTCAGGTGTTCAGAATAGCCTCTTTTTAAGCTATTATATCATCCTAGGGGCTCATAAGACCAAAATTCAGTATTTTAAGCGTTATCTTAATTGCACACATTTTTGTTCATGCTATGTTTCTCAGATTTTGTTAATGAACTAAATTATTAGCAAAAATTGTTAGAAGGTGTAGCTAAAATTTGATATTGATTGACTCACTTATGCCTGTGGGTGTGCATATTATGGAGTGCCCTGGTTTATTAATCTGAACCCAATTTTACTTTCTGAAAGAAGGAAGATGTTATTAAAGTGAAATACATGTGCACAGCCAGGCTATTGCCCTACAAACTGTGGTGATAAACCTGAGGCTTAGGTACTCCTGAAAATATCCCCTGTGGAGAAGGACATGCATTTGTTTATAATAACTCAGGGACTGAGAATAGGATTTCTGCTGGCATTTGTAGCCCATGCCCTGGCAGCAGTCAGCAAACTCTTAATTAGCATCTAAACCAAACTTTAGGGCCTCAAGGATGACCTTCAGTAGAGGGGAGCAATGAGACGCTTTTAATTTCCTAATTATTGAGTGGGGCTAGTGGATGCACAATGACATCAATTCCACAAAAACTATTCTGGTTCCTCTTGGGTTCCTTGGACTCCTTTGTGTGTATTGATTGCATCTCTGCCCTGAAAAATGTATAGGCAGTGTGAAATAAAGCTCTTTTAGCCTGAGGGGCTGCAAGATCAACACTGTCACTGTGTACAGGGTGATTTAAATGTGATATTCCAGAGGACAAAGTGCTGTGCTCATCTCCACTGAAATAATAATTATTAACTGTGCTCTGTTTTTAAGGAAATAAATGTGAAATAGGGATCTTCCTCAGAGCTGAAGGGTTTAAATTCCTCCTGTGAATAGCACACATGATGCCATCAGTTTAGAGCAGCAGCTGAGGTCATGGGACTTCTTTAGCCTGGGGAAGAGGATGTTGATGGGAGATCTCAGAGCTGTCTAAAACTTCCTCACAAGGGAGAAAGTGGAGGGTCAGGCACTGAACTCTGCTCTCTGATCAGGGACAGGACCCAGGAACAGCTGGAGCTGTGCCAGGGGAGGTTGGGGTGGGGATCAGGGCAAGGTTCTACCCCAGAGGGTGCTGGCACTGCCCAAGGAATGGCCCCAAGGCTGCCAGAGCTCCAGGAGAGTTTGGACAACGCTCCTGGGCACAGGCTGGGATTGTTGGGGTGTCCTGGGCAAGTCCAGGAGCTTTCTGTCCCCACTGGAGTAGCTCAGCTGCTGGTTCATCTCTCGAGTGTGTTCTCTGGGTGTCCCTTACCCCTCTCACCAGCCCAAGTGACTTGGGGCAGGTGTAGAGCCAGCAGCTTCTGGGCTTGCCTTGCTGCTGCCACGATCTGGGACCTGCTGAGGATTCAGAGGCCACACCATGAGCTATTTCCTCTGCAGCACTATGGCACAGGGTCCTGCTTCCCCTCTAGTTTTCTACACCTCCTGTGGACATTGCTCAAGCTTGTGTAGTGACCTGGAGCCAAGTAATTGCTGTGCATTAAAGTACATATATTTGCTGGTGTAAAGTGCCAGTAATTGTGCCATATAGCAATTACACCAACCCAAAAGTTGCTCATCTAAATCAATTTGACATGTCATGCCTTTAATGCTTTTCACCAGTTTTGCATTATGAAGAATGGTAAATAAGTGCTTGGTCTTTTAATGTAATCTGCTAATGTTTGTGCTTTCCTGTGTCCCTCCCCTTTATTTGTCCCTGCTGGAAATTTAGTGTTTAAATTGGTGAAGTGCCCTTGAGTCCCCTTGCTACTTTTACTGTTCTCTCTCTTTTACCCACTTTGTCTTTTTTAGGGTATCTTACACATACTAAAAAAGATCAAAATTTAAATATATTCCTTCTGTACTATTTTTTTACAAAACTATTATGCTTCTAGCTCCCAAAGTGTCAGATGTTATGGCTGAAGTATCTTTTTTTTTTTTCCCAACCTGACATTGTTTACTTTAGAAATAGCTTGGACAAGGTAGAGCTGACATATGACTTCCAGTGGAACTGCATCTGTTTTGTTAACTCTTGGATCATTTAATGATTTTTCCCCTTTAAAAAGAAAAAATCAAACCACAAAAACAACTCAAAAAAATCAATTGAAATGCAGTTCAACAAATGAAAATAACAGTTAATGTTGGCCTTCAAAGTGAAACAGGGGGAGTTAATGCTGGTATTCCCTCCAGAGCCTAGTGCTATTTTTCTTCTTTGATAATACCAACAAAGTGGAAGCAGCTTGGGCAGATTTGTGTGGGGAGGTGTAAAAATTGTGGGAGTGTGGAAACAGCAAAATAAATTTATCTTCATCCCACTACACTGTGTCATTGCAGCTGTTTATTTCAGTGGTTGTTCCACAGAAAATGCCAGAGCAGAGCTGATTTCTCTGCTGCCTCAAGCTGGCTGCAGCACTGGGGTGTTTTCAGGTGATGGGCCAGCAAGGACCAATGAGCCTGAATTCTGCTCACGTACCTTGGACAGAAGCAGGTCCTGCTTCTTCACCAGAAAACAAAATCCTGCTGCCAGGAGCTGGGCCTGTGCACAGCAAAAAAAGTGAAAACTCTCTGAGGAGGAGCAGGAGGTTGGAGGATGCTCCTTTCTCTCAAAACTGAAAAGTCACATCCTGAGTTTTTTTTTTTTTTTCCCTCTGTGTCCCCATTTCTGAAGGGAGCAGTGGGACACAGGCTGAGAAGGATTCCCCTGGATTTCTCAGCTGCCTTCTCCCTCTCACTGAGGAAGTGCCACAGTGAGTCACTTGTTAAAACAAGAGGTGACTCCAGGAGTGTTGCTATTGTTGTTGACTGTAGAGGGGAGAGCTCCAGCAGCCCCTGATGAACCAGAATTCCTGCTTTTGCAGGGCTGTGTGTTTTGGCTCAAATATAAATTAAAACCACTATTTATTCCAGGACTTCTATGGCACTCAAGTTGTTGTATTGCAAAGCAACCTCACCATCTTCTCCCAGGTTCTCATCATACCTGGCCAGAGACAGGTGTGACTCTGGGTAGAAAGGGGAGAGAAGACTTTGGGCAATTAAAGAAATACATGTTTTTGCTGTTTATTAAAGCATAGTAACTCTCATATTTAAATAGAAAAATAACTCTTGCAAATGCAGGTTTTTTCCCCCTAAAGTTCATCTGCTGCTATATGTGATTCTGGTGCTCCTATACTTAGAAATGCTTAACATAAATTATGACCTAATTAACATTTGCATGGTAATCGAGACTTCCTACAGCTTATTCTCCTAATTAACACATGACAAATGATCCAGAATTAATATTTCATTGAAACATAAGTTGTCCAAGAAAGCCCATTAATGCTGAAGAAAACGTTTCATTGCCTTACAGTTTTATAGCTGAAAAGTGTTCTGTTACAATTGAGACTATTATATAATTTTGTCATTAAAATTATTTGTTATTAGAAAAATTATTGTAATAAGGATGTGTGGAGGTGTTTCAATTTTTTCTCAAGTTGTGTTACAAATAGATGAATACATGTCCTGATGTGATCACCTGGGCTGCTTAGGGCTAGGGGGAGTTTGGGCTGCTCTGCCATTCCTCACTGGACCACAGTGAGCTTCAAACAGATGCAAAGAAGTGCAAAGCCCACGTGCTGTCCCTCTGTGTTTCTTTGCAGTGTGACAGCACCAAGGGGCTCCGTGCAGTGCTGGGAGCAGGTCTCAGGTGAGCCCCAGTGCCAGAGCTCACCCTGGGTCAGGGGTGGCTCCGTGTGGTGGAAAAGTCTCTCCTCCAACCCAAGCTTCCAAAGAAAGGCTCAGCAGTCTCTGTTGTTCACTCTCAAGGCAGTTTATTGCAAGTTATCTAAAAGATTTTCTCCTGGGGCTGCTGTGGTTTGCTCAGAGCTCAGGCAGAGGCACACACACACCCTGACATCCTCTCTGACCCCGACTGCTTCTTCTCCCCGCCCAGGGCTGCTGCTGTCTTTTGTATGGTACATTACGTGTTACATGGTTACAGTTTTTCCCCAATGCCTTTTACCTATATTAAATGGTGCTTTTCTATCTTTTATATGGTACATTACGTGTTACATGTTTGCAGTTTCTCCCAATGCCTATTACCTATATTAAATGGTGCTTTTCTATCTTTTATATGGTACATTACTTGTTACATATTGACAATTTTTCCCAATGCCTATTACCTATATTAAATGGTGCCTTTCTACTCTAAAGCAATCTGTGAGTGCCATCACCAAGAACAGGGAGGTAAGGAAGAAGAAAGAGGGAGGACAGGGCAGGCCCAAATCCCAAATCCATCTTAAACCCTCTGACCCCCATGTACAAAACCAAAACCCCCCTGTACAGCACTCAAAAATTCTTCCCTCTACTTTGTGACTACTTCTACTATAATATCTAAACTTTTGTGACTTCTTGTTCTTCCTGCAAGGTTGGTAAATCATCCCATGGCTCAAACCCAAAATCCCAGCTGTTTCCAGCTGCCTGCCAGGGTCTCAAATGCTTCTGACCTGGGCCCGGAACATCCAAAATTGTCTGAGGGACATTTTGATTTCCAACACCCCAGGGAGGCCAATCCCAGCACACACAGACACAGCTTGGCCCTCCAGCTGCTGGTGCTTCATTTTCTCTGTATTTCATGTCTTCTCCTTTTTAATGTTGCAAAGCATCCTTGTGTTTATCCCTGCTGCAGCAGGGTCAGTCTTTGAGTGGAACCCTGTTCTCTGTCCTCACCTTTCCCAGGGAGATGTGTTCCCTCTTTGAAGGATCTGAGCATCTGAGCTCCAATTTCCCATCTTAAATGGATGGCAGAGTACAGCTAAAACAGAGAGCTAACACTTCAGCACAAAATACTTTCTTTACATGTGCAGGAAGAGAGCCTGATGACTTTAGTAAATGTGTATAGGCTTAGGAGAATTAGCACTTAAATAATAATTAGCTGCTAACTCATATAACCAAGAAACTGAGGTTCTAAATCAAGGTTGTAATTAGGGTTACATGATCAATACAGCACAAAAAGCCAATGAGCTATTTTTTTGAGTTCACAGTGGTTAAGAACTGGTCATTTTTGCTGTGTCTTTTCAAGCATTTCTATTTCTGGGAACCATTTACTGAAAATTTGAATACAGCTTTGAACTTGGGCTGAAATAGTAAGTTTTGTTGCACTTACAAAACTCCAAAAATTCAAAATAATCAATGAAAACAGATTTTCTTCTACTTGAATCCTTGTGTAAATAATACTGCTAAAATAATAGGTACCTTTTTGCAGGAATGCAAGTCCCATCTTTGTTGTTTGGCCATCAGATACATCTCCACAGGCACCACTTGCTCCATTTCTTTTAGATAATGTGTCATCATTTGTTCACTGAGCAATAAATCCTTAGTGATTAATCAATCAATGCCTATTGGTTTCAGAAGGAATCTCAGCTGCTCATGAAACACAGGCTTTGCTCTCTAAGGAAAGAGCAGGAAACATGCACATATTAGACTAACATTTGCTTTGTTTTAAAGTCAAATTAATTTTGCCTTGCCTGAAGCTGAGAAGGAACTTAATCGTATAGGGAGTCTGTAATAAATCCTGCTTGACATCTGGTATTTCCTTATGAGCTCCTGAGAAGGAGGGGGACACAGCAGACAGGGTGTGCAGGGACAAAGGCCTGGTATTGCTCAAGCACCAGCTGAACTCCAGCATTTTGGATTTGCTTTTGTCCTTGAGTTGTGTGTGCTTTTCCTGGAAAGAGCTCCTGACTCAGTTTTGTCGCACATGGCTGCTTGGCACAACTCTCAGGTGCAGAGCAGAGACACGAAGCTGAAAACTCTGCTTCAAAGATTGTCAGTCAGCTCATTTCCGAGGTGTCAGGTCTATGTTTAAGGTTTGAGCTTTGTGGCTATTGTTTTATAAAACCCTGAATAGTTTTTTAATTCAATAGCAATGATATTTGGGTCTATATTTTCAGTTCTGGGGTTATGAGTATCTCAGCAGCTCAACGTGCCCAGACTTCTACAAATGTGATTGATCAGGTTGGAGACTCTGTTTTCTTCCCCAGCAAGTTAAAAACACAACCCAAGAATATGGAGGATTTTGGACAAAAGGGAAATACTAGGTTTGTATCTGAATGGTGGCATGATGTCCCACATCATCCCAACTATTTAATGAGTTCAGGAGTGCTGAGGATCCTTGTGTGTCATCCTGCCATTGCTTTCTCAGGACAGGCCTTAGTGGGCACTGGGTGTCACTCATTTTTTGTCTTAATATTACAGTGAACTGAATGTTACAGAGTTGCATCTTTGACTTTCTTGTTAAGGGCAACTTTTAGAAGAGTTTCCTTTGTTTGGAATGGCAGTGCAAATGGAAATTGGTAATATTGATCTGCCAACAGTGATGTATTTTACAGCTGAGTGTGAAGCATATCATCCCTTTGAAGCTCCCTTTTTTGTTGGGCTATTTTTCCTTTGTTCTGGTTATTTTTTACGTTCTGGGATTGATGCCCACAATGCAAAGAGAACTGAATAAAAAAACCCTTCAGAAATATAACAGTTCTTGCCTGTTTACATTCTTCTTTTCTACATTAAAGATACTCAAACACATTTGACCCTGAAAAAAGGTTTCCTTTAAGGCTTTTGATTCACTCTGACATATTATGTGTGTCTGCATTATGCAGGTGCCATCATAGCATTTGCCCTCTACTGTACAGCTGGAGGAGTAAAGTAATAACACAAAATTTCATGTCAGTCACTTCAACTGTAGGTGACATTTCAGTGCTTCCAAAACCCAGATGTGCATTTTTTTTCTTTCCATGAACTTCATGGGAAACAATAAAAGGTTGCTTCTATAGAAGAGTAACGAAGCTGATAAGGGGACTAAAGCACAAATCATATGAGGAGTGGTTGGGGGTGTTTAGAGAAAAGGAAAAAAGGTGGCTCAGGAGACCTACAGCTCCTAAAGGGAGGTTGTAGCCAGGTGAGGCTGGGTCTCTTCTCCCAAGTAACAAGTGACAGGACCAGAGAAAATGTTCTCAAGTTGTGCCAGGGGAACTCTAGATTGGATTTTAGGAAAACTTTCCTCGCTATAAGGGTTGTCAAGCAGTGAAATGGGCTGCCCAGGGAAGTGCTGGGGTCAGCATCCCTGAAGTGTCCAAAATGTGTAGATGTGGCCCTTGAGGGTGTGGTTTATTGGTGAACATGGAGCTGCTGGGTTAAGTGCCAGTGGCCTGAGTTCCAAAGAAAATATCTTGAATGTCTTTGATCTGTGACAAAAGGTCAAAAGTCTGAGATGCGGAAGATACTGCACATCACCCATGGGTCTGGGGATGGCAGAAATGTCAGTCAGGCTCCCGGCTATTTTGCAGCAAGAGCAATTTTCTGTTTCCTGTGGTCCTAAATCCTCCAAATGCGGAGCACTCTCACTCCTGTGGCCCTTGGTTTCTTCAAACACCTGAAAGGTGACTGTAATTTGACCTACTAACTGCGAGGAATTGTGAATAATTAACTCTTGACTTAGGTGGTTATTTTGGATTGGTCAGGCTCTGATCTGTATTGGTTACTCAGATTTTTTTTTCCAAGGGTTTGAGAGTCAAATACCTTGGAATGATTTATTTTACACAATAAACAGCAGTGTTTTGTCTCTCTGCATTGTTATATCCTAATTCTATTAGATCTGTGGATAAAGCCACAGCCCTGCCTGCCTCAGAAAAGGTTTTACTTTCATCCAGCTGCTTGAAGCAAAACCTATTTGTGAATAGACAGGGAGTTGTTAACAGTGTCCCGTAAGAAACGCTGGTCATTGAGGAAGCTCTTCCAATTTGTCTGTCTAAATGCAATTAAATGCTGCAAGACTTGCCATAACAAACTGCTAAATTGTCACTGTCATCTCCTGGAAGAGACGCCTCAAGTTATTGGGGGCACTGTTCATTTCCTGCTGCAGATAAGGGATCTGTCCTGCTGTCAGTGGCTGGCAGGCAGTGCTGGGACAGAGCTCGGACTCCTTCTACTGCTTGGCTGTGCTGCTTCAGGGCTGCTTTTACATTTTCAGCTTCCCCATGAACAACTTCAGGGGGAAAATGGAGTGGGAGCAGGAATTTAAAGGGGTAAAGTTTTGGCTTTTGCTATTTTTGTGAGACAGGGCACAGCTCAGTTCCCTGGCCGTGGTGAAGGAACAAGCTGTGGTTTTATCACTGGGGGTCTGTCTGCAAGAACTGGCAATCACAAAAACAAAAGTTTTGTTTTCCTCCCTCAGACTTGTGCTTTGTACTGAATATCTCCTTTTCCACATACCAGCACAACATTTAAATGGAGGGAGAGAAAAAAAATATCTTTTTTCATTGTTAAGTTAGCTGTAATTGCATGACAGGACAATCGTTTCTTGTTGAGAACAGAAGTCTTGCTACTTGAATTTGGTTTCTCTCTAGCATTGAACTCTCACTTTCTTTACCTTTTTGCTTCTCATTCTTTTTTTGAAATAAGAAGAGCCCACCAGAGGCTGTTTTCAGCATTAATTACTTGGCATAATTTGAAATACTGGGAAAACTCGTGGTAGTTCAGACACTTTCTTTTGGGCTACTGGCTCACTTATTGATTGTTGTTGCTCTTTCCTCACATGCTAATTTAGTGGGGAAAACACACCTTTTTTTCTTTCTGTCTTCTGCCATCCAGAGCACCTGGAATAAGCTGCCTGTGTGCCAGGCCATCAAGGAGGAAAAGTGGCTGTGCACTGATGCACATTTCTACCTGGCACCTTTGGCTCTAGTGCTGTTGGAAGGAAATATTTTGGCTGCTGAGGCTGCTATTTACCTTTGGAGCTGCGCTGTCAGGTTGCTTCATGGCTTGGAGAGGTGAGGCTGTCCATCCTCAGAGGCAGCAGGAGTTGTGGAGAGCCCTTCTGCTCCTGCCCCTCGCAGGGATTTCTCTGCAGTGCCTCACCCAGTCACAGAATCAAAATGTTTATGGTGTCTGTGCCTTGGCAAGGCCATCATCTGCAGTGCCCCAAACACAAATCCATCAAAGAGATTGTTGCAGAGCAGCCATGTGTATTAACTCTATTTATCAGATAATTAATTTTGGTAGCAGGGAGAAGGGATGACCATAATTTACGATGCAGTTCAGGGCCACGTGGAAGGAAGAACAACTCTGTAGTATTGTGGGCTGCAAATGGGAATTTTAAACACACCTTAGTATTGCAGTGAATATATTAAATACATTAGGTAAACTTCTAACCAGAAATCTAGTCGAGTTCATGTCCTGTTTCTGGCAGGAAATAAATAATTTACTCCTGTATGTGTTTCTTCAGTAAGAGATGGGGTTTGTGTTTTTGTCTGGGATTTTTTTGGCGTTTTAGTATTGCATAAATCTCTAGAGGCATTATTACTGGTTCTCTGGTCAGAGTAATGTTTTAATATTTTTTTAACTATATATTTATAGGCCTGCAAAAGGATTTGAACAATTTTAAGCCATAAATTCTGCTTAGACTAGGAGATGTGGAAATAAACTGTCCCTGCCAGGGCCTGAACCCTATAAATGTATAATCAGCCCCAGTGCTATTTCCTGGATGCATTTTGTTGCTGAATGCCCTGCCAGGGACTGCAAGATGACTTCACCTTGGTTTTCCTGCCCTTTGCAGGAAAGGAGCACACATCACATCATCTCTATCTCCTCAGAGCACATGGAGTGCTTCTTTCTGCCTTCCACTCCTCAGCAGCCATGCAGAGACAGGGAGAACATTTATCCTGGCTGCCTCTTTCTTCCCTCAGTGTTGTCAGACTGGGCACTTCCATTTGACAGAAAATGTACAACATGCAAAATTTTGCCTATGCTTTTTCATAATTGGCGTGACCTCTTTTATCAATAGCTCAACAGAGAGCAGGTAACGTCTTTTAAAATTTATTCTCATTCCCTTCAGTTTTCCCCCATTTTCTACAGTTTCTAGCTGGAGGGGGGAGAACCAACCTGAGCATTCAGCTTTATTTTCCAGTTCAGCATCCCCTGCACTCCTGCAAGCAAAGTGCAGGTCACACTCCAAACACCAGATAAATAGCTCGTTTTACCTCATCTCTGAGTGAAACAGTCCTGCTCACTTTTTTTTTTTTGCTGTTACAACGTGTTTGCTGTTGTTCCATTTGCAATATTTGTCACAAGTTCCATTCTTATGACCCCCACGATCCTCTTGGCAATATCTGAGAGTGGTGCTATTACAGCACAAAAGGGAAACAGCAAAATTTCCTTTACTGCTGCAGGACTGTCTGCTGAAATGCCAATTCCTTTGTAATGTGGTGCATTGTTCGTTTGCATTTTGTTTTGTCTTGCATAGTTGCACTGACTGTTGTGAGAAAGTTGAAGGAATCAAAGCTTAGATCAGTTGGTGATTTAGACTGAAAATTTGGCTATGTCTTGGGAAGTGAGACACTCTTACAAAATTATATCAGAATTTGAGGTTTTCTTTATTTTTTATATTCTATTTTTCACCTTTGTAGTAATTTTTTACGAGTGGTGATTCAATATTTCGTCAGTTCATCTTTTGTGTTGCATCTTCTCCCATGTTGAGAATCATGATTGCCCTGCACTGACCAGACCCTGGTTGCCTTTATCAGAGCAGTGTCAGCTTTGAGCTGCAGTGAAGGGTTTGACACAAGTACCAAAATCATACATTAAGACATGTCCATGGGAAAGGAGTGCAGGATGTTTCTGCCATCGTGTTGGAAGAGGTGAGAAGAACCAGTAAATGGTATAACACTTCACAATATTTTAATATCACACTTATAAACCCCTAATTTAATTTTTAAAAATGCTGAATTTGAATACTTTTCTTTCCACAATATCTTAATTGAAGTTTGTATTGAATCAGTAGAATTAGTAGAAATTTGGGGTTTTTTTAGCAAATACCACTGGATCCAAGACCATACAAAAAAAATGAATCCTGAGGGGGAAAAGGTCTCTCAAGGCAATCAGGTCATTATCAGAAATTATAATGGCTCCCTAAGACTGATGCTAAACACTTTCTATTCTTGCCAGCTCAATCAACCTCTATTGGGGGAGAGGGGAAATAAAGAGATGTTCTTTCCTAAAGCCCTTTCACGAGGCTCTGGAATCCAAGACAAAGTCAAGTGTGTGGCAGCTGTCAGCCTAAATAGATTAAAATGAATTATTTGTGTGCATATTTTTGAGACTGGCAGTAATCAGTCAGAGATGACATTTATTTTGTTAAGCAGTGTTCCCCCAGAGACAGGACCAGATTGGGGATTGGGTTGGGGCCCCTCAGGTTGGAGAGAAGACTGAGGGGGACATGGACCTGCCTGGCCAAGGCACAGTGTGGAGGAAAAACAGCCAACGTGGAGCTGTTTATCATGTCCTGGAAAATTGGAGTTATGAGCAAGACACTGATTTTAAGGAACATTTGTGTTCTTGGCTGTGGCCAGGGAAGGGCTGTAGGTTTGTACAACCAAATGTGGTTTGTGACAACAATCACACAGATCAGCTCTGGCCATCACCAGAACCAGATTGTCACTTCTGAAGAACTGAATGGAATTTCAGTGGTATGGATAAATTCTTTTGAGATTTGTCTGCAACAGGTTTAGCTTGTTTCCAGAGCCACTTAATCTCAGATTACATAAAAGATTAATCTTTTCAGCTTTCAATTTCTCCTGTTATCCCATGTCCAAGCTTTCTGCAAGGAATGCAGATTTTAGGGTGCAAAACTATCATGATGAACGTATGCATAAACCTATTCCTAAGCAAATACTGGCTAGTATTTACCAACATTTGCTTTGTATCCAAGCCAGTCTTTTCAGCTCAATTTATATTGATCTTTCAGACTGATTTCCACCTTTCCCCATCAGGTTTTTTTGAACCACTGACCTTTATTTTGTCCTCTGCAGCTGTAAGAATGGCTGAAGTGATGCTCTTTAGAAAGCTGATGGTGACAGTGGCAGCTTTTCCTTCAGGCTCACAGAAGCCTACAAGTGTGTAGCTGATACTCCCATGTTAGTTTAATCTCTCAGGTCAATTCCAAAAAGAAGAAGCAGTTAAACCGAACACTTTGTCACCCCCAAAATGAGAAGAGTGTACAACAGGAACCTGTTGGTAGAGCAGGCATCTCTGCTGCATTTTAGAGCTTCTGATTTCAAATTACATGGAAACACCAGCTTTATACTCAGGCAGGGAGCACACAGGTTAAAATTTGATGTGATTGAACACTATCCCACATGTGGGATTGTCAGGAATTTTAGCTGCAGCCTGAAGAATGAGAAGGATCTTCTTGACAGGACAGCCCTTAAATCCCAAGGCTGTACTCCCTGCCTCAGAGGTGGGGTTCTCTGATGTCGGCACTCATCTTCCAGCTGGCACTTGTGGCTTTAAGGACCCTGTGAAATATTGATGTGCTCTGCAAATGGCACTGCCTGGTTACTCTTGGATACCTTGTGGTACAAGGTTTGAATCAGAATTACATGAAGGCTGAACCCCAAACTCCTCAAAACAATCCTGTTTTGTTTGAGGCTGGTAGGAACTCCTTATTCTGTCCATTTCCAGATGGACTGTGCTTTTATCTGGATTTGCTGTATCAGGAGAGAGATGAATGCTTGCCAGTGTTTTGTGAGAATATAAAAACCACATCTTGCTTATACACATTCTAATAATACACATTCCTGTAGTCTTAGATCTAGTCCAGAGGAAAGAGCAGGTCCCAAAGACCATCCTGCTGGTTTAGAGCTGAGTCTCCCACAATGTAATTATCAGTTAACTGATGAAGAATCACACTCTGCAAGAATTATTTTGGGGGATTTTTTTTTATGAAGGGATAATGACCATTTTCTTCTAGGAGCTGAAAATGCTGAGTATGTCACATGTTATGTTCAGTGCTTTAGAGGACTGGCTCTAAAGGTGGCATAAGTATGTATTAAGGTTAATTTTAGGAGTAGAAACCCATGGAGAGAGGCTAAAACTCAGGACACTGAGATGATGATCTCAGCCCCACAACTCTCCATCAGCACCTGCCTAAGTTCAACATCTTCTGAGGAAACTGGAAGCAGGGTTACACCTTCAGACATATATGTTGGTACATAATGATACAGAAAGATACTAACCAAAATCTCACTGGATGTGTCACTCTGTTGGTAAATGTTTTATTGTTTCAGATCTGGATCTTGGACCTTGGCTATTCTCTCAGCCTTTCTAAACCCCTGGTGTTTTGATAGTGTTTTGAGTTAAATTTCTGAGTTGTGTTTTCTCCTTGGAAGATATTATTGTTATTTTAATTTTTTATTCTATTTTGTTATTATTTTATTTTTCATGCTTTGAATTATTTCCTGCCAATCCTGACGTGTTTTCTTCTTTGGAGCCCTGCAAGATTGATGGGCTTGTTGTCATTTGAGACTAATGCACAACTGCCAGTGCCACTTGCTCACTCAGGGATGAAGAGACCTTTAATAATGAAAAATGGTTAATAACAACAGCTTTTCATGTCTACTATCTGGAATTAAAAATCTCATGAAAGCTTTTACATGCTCTCAAATTGTGGTCACTTAGTGCCTTTGTACTTTTACGTGCTAGAAATCTAACAGCTCTCCCCTTCATGCCTGCTGAACTCAAAATTGGCTGATGTGGGAATGAAACCACAAAGATGGTTACAGCTCCTCCAGCACTTGCTTGAAGATTAATTTTCATTTATATTACTCGGTGATTCTAATCCTTGTTTCAATTATAGTAACATGTTGATAATGTGATATCTGGGTATGATATAAACCTAAATTTATGTATATGTGAATTTGATAGGTAGATCTACCTCTTTAATCTGATGTAGAAATATTTCCATGGGTCTTAGTTGTGTATAAAAAAGTATTTCTGCAGAATTAGCAATGCCAATTAATGCATGGTATTACTGTGTAGGATTTTGATCACCTCCCAGTCTGTGCACAAAGTTATTTGTTGTGCCGTAATGCTGGATGGTCTCAGCCTCCTTTGCCCAAGCTGGCATATTTAGGTGCAGGTACCCAGGAAAAGTTCTCTGGTGCCTCTGTCAGTGCAGAAGAGTGGCTGGGACCAGTCTGACCAGAGGTGCAAGATCAGATGTTTCTGGATTCTCTCTTGGGTCTGTTGGAGGGATGAGGTGCAGCCTCCAGTGGTTCTGCTGGATTAGCAGATAGATTCCCTCTTTTCCAGAATGAGGATTCATTCCACTAAACCCCAAAGAGTCCATGATATCTGCCCTAAAAATAAACCCCTGGTGTATGGGAAGTTTATTGCAAAATCATTTCATGATATTTTTCAAGACAGCACCAGTATAAATACACCTGGTAGTAAGTTAGAGCAGATACTTAGCTGAAGCAAAAGAGAAAATTACCACAGTTAACTTTAAACACACTAAATTTTTTTTCCATGTTGAATTATTAGTGTGGATTAAGCACTCCAAGGAGTCTGTAGACATTTGGATGACATTCACAAGTTCCTTGGGAGTTTCCTGTCTGCACTGGAGACGTGCCCAATGACTGCCAATTAAATATTTACACCATCACAAAGTATTGCACAGGTACAGTGCTCACCATTAACATCTCAGAATTTGTCTGCAGATGCTTCATTCTCTCCACAGTTATTTGCTAATTCAGACATAAGCACAAAAAATGGTGAGCAGAACAAATGGTATTTCAAACAACTAACAGTTGGAGGAGGACTGTGGACATTCATTCACTGATTGTGTCAGTGTAGGATGTGAATTTAGGCAACCACCAGTGTCTCACCAGTCATGTTCAAACAAAAATAATGCAAGGTGTAAAAAGTGACTTTAAAGCTATAAAGTGATGTGTCCTTTCATAGTTTCTTCTCACTTTGGATTCGTAGTTCATGTGCTTGTAGTGAAAATGATCTTTCTTTTAAGTTGCAGTTATGCTTGTGCTTAAAAGGGTACAGCTTAATAAAACACAGCTTCTCTTTGAAATGTCTCTTGTCAAAACTAAACATCCAGAAATTTTCAAACAAGCTTCAGATGAACTCACTGTAATTGGCACCAGAGTGTTGACTATAAAATGCATTACTCTAGTAGCATTTGCTTCACTTTAACCCAGTATTTGAAATGAATGTATTCTGCACACCAAAAATGTTTGCTGGCAAGAAAAGTGATGAATGAACATGACTGGTGGCAAAAATTAAAATGTGTGAGTAAGTGTGCATTCATTGTGCTGCTGTGTAAACTTTGTTCAGGTTGAATAGAAGCAATTTGCATGTATTTGGCTGAGCCTCGATAAATTTCAAGAATTTGTCTTATATTATTGCTGGTTTAATAATTCATATATTTAAGCAGCTGTTAGTACCTCTGGTTCTATAGATCAGGTGAGAACTGGTCCACAGTGGGAGAGCTCAGATCCAACTTTCCTCACAAGTTCCATGGGGAAGAGGGGTAGAGGAATAGGATGTGGCTAAGAAAAGGCTAAAAGAATCATAGTGGGAAGAAAAGCAAAATAAATCAAACTAACACATGGAGAAAAGATGACATAGCACCCTAGAGGCAGGGACATAAGAACTGAAATTAAATTGCTATAAATTATTACACCTGGAATGCTCCTACTGACTAGGCCAAAAAATAGAAATGTGAGGCTTCAAGGAAGACCAGTGTTGGTATGGCAAAGGAGAAAAAAGAAGAAAACCACATTGTCCTGAAAAGGAAAGCTGTGGCATGAACACCTTCAAATATTTCCCCTGTTAGAACTCCAGGATGAGGCCATCTGTCCCTTAAGAATGCAGAGTTGGGTTTTTTGTTTGTTTGTTTGTTTGTGTTTTGTTGTTTTTGGGGGTTTTTTTGGGTGCTTTTTTTTTTTTTTTTTGATCTTAGAGGGGATGGAGGGAAATACCTGGAAGCAATGTAGTGGATATAGTGAGTTATGAGTGAAAATTTCCTTTGTTGAATAAAAGACTGGGTGGTTTTTTTTTTTTGGGGGGGGGGAGTGGAGTTAGGATTTTTGGGATGTGTTTTTTTGTTTGTGGTTTTGGAGAGTTACAATCCTGGTTGCTTTTGGAGGCTTTAGTCCAGTTGATGTGGGGAAGGCAGAGCAGAAATTCCCATTCTGCCCTCTGTTTCTGGCTGTGCATTTTTGTTGCTGGGCTGTTGCTGTGCTGCTGTGCCCAGGCACCTCAGGAGAACTGGGTTCTCTGTAAGAGCCAGCAGTGCTAAAGCTCCAAGAATTCCACATTCCTCCTCAGTTCATCACTTGCTTCTCTCAGAATAATACAGATTATGTGCACTTGCATTAAAAATCCTCCTCCTGACGGTGCTGTTTAGAAATAAGTCAGCTGCTGGCATCAGTGTTTGGATGAGAAACATTCCTTTTCATGGTTCTTTCCTTGCTAGAAGACAATATCAAAGCTGCCATCTTAACCTCCTGCTAATTTGCTTCCAGTCAGTCAAATGATGAGTTAAACTACATTATTTTTCCTTCTATCTGGCAGTTTAAGTCAGCCTCTCTCTACCTTTTCTTCATTCACTAAGCCAACAGCACAAAAACACCTCATAACTGTGTGTACATTAACAGTGCAGTTTCCTATATAATCTAAACTCTAAAAAGCAATAAAATCTGTTGCTTGTACAGTTTCTGAATATTTAGTTTTAAAATTGTGCAACAAGAATCTGGTGTTAAAAGCTTGTGGAAGTTTTAATTTAAAAAAGAGAGTAGTTTTTGGGGAAAAAATGCAATAGAAGAGTGACACAGCATTTCTACTCCTGGGATGAATTCTGGGTTGCGTTTGCTGAAGTTGGTCACAAAATCAGTTTATGCAGCTCAAAGCCAGACCTGCTCCTTTGCTGTACATCCATCAGGAATGGGGCAGAAATTATTCTCAGTCTGATCACTCCAAACAAGCGTGCCTGGAGCAGACAGGATTACAGGGATATTAGGAAGGGCAATCAATTTAATACTGTTGCTGTATGAGAAGCCAAGCACTTGGGGTGTATTTCAACCCAGAATTGGAGTTTTTGGAGTTTGAATTTGAGAGGTTTCTCAGACTGCCTTGAAATCACTAACTTGTGACCTGGAATCTCAAAGCAAGAGTAACTTGGATTTTTTTTTTTTTTTCCCAATGCTTTGATATAGGGTTGTTTGTTCCCTCTTTACAATCCTGGGCGATTCAGAGGGCTGCGGAGAGGCAGATAGACAGCAGAATAATTAGTTTGCAGTGCATAAAACATTCCCATGGTGAAAGGAGGCAAATGAGTGCCTCAGGGAGGATGTGGGATGCACCTGAATTAGCCTGGGTGCCCCACGTGAATGACAAAGCTGACCCCAGGCTGGCACAGGGACATTAAACACCCGTGGGCACGGAGAGCTGGGTAGTCACAGCGCAGTTTGCTGCAGTAAATCAGCCGCTAAATGAGAAGCAAGCAGGTGAGCAGGATTTACACAGCCCTGCTCTGTCATCCTTTTACACGAATAGGCACTTAGGACGTTTGCTACGGTTATGTCTTGCTCCCCTGGGAGGCTGGAATCATTTTTTGTGGGGGTAGTTTAGTTCAGCTCTGAGGAGGTTTGTCTGTACCTTTATTTTATGGCTCAGCAAAAGCTGCTGATCTCCCTCAGCCTGTCTCTGCTTGCAAGCACTTGCTGCTGAACTGCGTGGTACCTCTGTTTCCCCAGCAACTCATTCATTCATTTAAATCTTTCTTATAAAGTAACTTTTGCTGTCTACCTTAGGATAGAGAATTGTAAGGGAATTACAAAATCAATATACAAAACAAACACAAACTACATTTAGAGAGACCGCTGCCAAAACTATGTGTGTGTTCCTTATGTAAGAAAGATTTGTTTTTTGCATTGTTCACATTCATTTTCCTTACAACTATTTCTTTATTCATCATATCAAACGTAGGAAAGGATGCTGAAGCTACTGAGGTGTGAGTTTATGCATAAATGTGATGGAGCTGTGTTATTTTCTTCATCCAGCTACATCTTAAATGTACATCCCAGTTTTTGTAGTTTACAAATGTTATGGTGCATTTATATGGATATTTTGGAAGTACAGAGAATATTTTGAAGATAGGAATTCTGTATGGATGGACACAGTGCTGGGTGGAGATGCAGTCCCTATCCAGCCAGGATGATTTACCTACTCAATCATTACATTGGAATTAGGGACATCCAAATCTACTGTGCTGGTGATTAACTAGAGGATAAATATTTCGATTCAGTGGTATTTGGTGGATGCACAGCTAAGTGCTCTGCCTTTGGCTCTGGTTTAGAAAACATTGGCATGGAGAGGAGAGGAGTTTCCCCCACAGTGCTGAACTCCCACTGCCTGCCCAGTTTGATTCCTTAGCACTCTAAATAAAACCCCCAGGACGCTGGCAGAGTCTTGAAATTTCTTTGGAACTCAGGAAAACGTGAAAAATAATGGGCACTAGCTTTTAATCTATTGGAACAAACCCTTAGAAATCAAATCCTTTTTGCTTTCTAGAGTGTGACAAAGCCTCTTGGGTTGCAAGAGCTTTTCCAGTCCATACCTTCATGCTGGCTCAGCCAGAGCCAGGCTTTGAAGGTGTGTCAGATGCCTTCTTGTGCTGAGCAGATCCCAGGCTTTGTGTTGTCCATGTTTTCTTCTCAAAACCTGGGGAGAAGTGGTCAGGGCACAGCCCTCTGCCCAAGGCAAATGGAATTTTCAAACATTTCCAAAGTCAGCTACTTCTGCTCAGCATTGCACAGGCACTTCAAGGAGAGCAGTGAGGGCTGGGCTGAGCTGCTCTCCCTGGCAGGGAAATCTGGGTTCTGTTGTCTCTGCAGCAGCCCCTGTCTGCTTTTAAAGGATGAAAATTAAACTTGCAGGAGCATATCAATCCTGAGAAAGTTGTGCACAATCCTATTGCCTGTGGTCTGCACAGGGGCCAATTTCACCCTGCCTTTCTTCATAGCCCAAGGCTGTCAGCTCCTTGCTTTCCCTGAGCCATGAGGATTCAAAGGAAAAACAAGATAAAGAAAACCGCTTTGATTTTTATATTTTTGTTACCACCACCAAACAGCATATAATTAGCCTTTCTTTTACATATTAAAGCTAGCCTGATGATGCAATATCCATTATAACTCTAAAAGCTTAATCTTAAACAGAACAAAAAAAAAAAAACCCCAAAGGAGGATCACATGCCTGGAAATTAGCATAGGGTTTTTTCCTCTTTAGAGGAATGCCTGAGTGCATGGATGCTGAGAGGATGTGACTCACACAGAATAAGAACAAGTTGTTCCTCAGCCCCTTGATATAGTGCCTGGGATATCAAATCAAGTCCAAGCCCTGATTTGAAACTCCCTTAGAGGACCAGTTATTAATTGGATGTGAACTACTTTTAATGCAGGAAGGACACCTCCTTTGGTGTTGTATTTATGTGAATAAAATGAAAAAGTAGTTTTAGATGAGCAATAACAATCCAGGGCATGCAGCCATAATCCAGCAGAGATGTTTCACAGAATTCACAGAACCACTGGGTTGGAAGAGACCTTCAAGATCATCAAGTCCAACCCAGCCCAACACCTCAATTCAACCCTGGCACCCAGTGCCACATCCAGGCTTTGTTAAACACCTCCAGGGATGGTGACTCCACCACATCCCCGGGCAGAACATTCCAGAACTTGATCACTCTTTCCACAAACAAACTTTTCCTAATATCCAACCTATATTTCCCGTGGCACAACTTTGAGACTGTGTCCTCTGGTTCTGACTGAACCAAGGCACGTGGAGGGTACAGGCTGCATGTGGCATCTCACACAGGGCTCAGCACATCACTCCTGTGATGATGCTCTTGGTATTTTTTACAGAAAACTTCCCCCTCAGGACAGGAGTATTTTGCCATGTTTATGCCCAGGAAAGACCAGATCCACCTGGTGATTGCTCTGTTCAGTGCATATGAAGAATGAATACCTGACTAGCCCCCAGTTCCCTTTCATCAGACCCAATTTTTCCCATCCTGGCTGTGCTGTCCTTTTCACCTCTGCAGGAGCTCGTTAACCTCCCTCATTAGTACAGTGTGCAGGTCTTGGCTCCATCCCACTGGGGAATGGGGTCATGCATCTGTGACTCACTCCTTTGCTGCTGCTCTATTTAGTGCCTTTAACTATGCCATGTTTGGGGTTAGTTTTGCTTCAGTGCCAAGGCAGAAGCCTTTAGGAAATGCATTCTTGCATCCTGTGCTGTTCCTGAGCAGGCAAAGCACTGACCACCACCAGCGGTAATTGGCACAGAAAGTTTGTCAGTTAAAAATAACTCTGGGGTAATTGTTACTCTGTCTTAGAAAGCAGATTTTGCTAGGTTTGGCTGGTTTTTTATTTTTTTTCTTCCCTCTTATTAACCAGCCAAATAATGGCCTATAAAAACTAACATTCAGAACATCTCTTCGCTGGGCATAACAAGAACCAATTTGAATTAAAGCACTGCTTGGAAAGAAGAAAAAAATCCTACAACTTGGCCTTTGCCTTGTACTTTTCACTTTCTTTCAGAAATGATGGCTACCTGGCTATTTAAATAGTCTTTCATTCTAATAACTGTCACTACCACAGCCTCATTATTTAATACTGACGGGAGTGTTTTGCTGTGCAAGATCTCACTGCTCTTTTTACCCCCTGTTGTACCTGAAAACCCTCACACCAGCTGATTTTCTATCTTTGTTTTTATTATTTAGCACGTTTAATATTCTGCCCTATGCTTTCTGTGCCCTGGATGCTCTCAGAGTTGTTATAAAGTAGCTAAGGAAGGCTACATTAATAATTTTCTTCTCAGGAATTTTCCTGCAAGCAAAAAGCTCTAAAACAATTCTTCTTCAGCTGAAGGTCTTGGAAACTTCATTTGATTATCCAACAGGCAAAGACCTGGTCTCAGGGTTGACTGCATCCACCTTGCTCTCCCTATTCTCTACAGGTTTTTGTAGCCACAAATTCACGGCTGTACCTGAGCACAGGTATACAGCACAGTTATACAGCACAGTTAATATATGGTGTGTGTTTTTCTTCTCACCTGCTTCTCCTTGGAAAGGGAAGTGTGAGCTGCAGTGTTCCCAGGTGGTTTTTTGGTTGACTCATGCAATAGGAACATTTCCCTGAGTTTGTTCCACTCAACTGAATGGTTTTGAAAAGGAGATGCTAAAAGGTCTCTAATTCCTGTGTCAGAGGAAGCTCAGGATCCCCCTATGTGGGCCTGATATTCCTTAGAACATTTTTTTTAATTTCCAGACAATGAAATCCTCAAACACATGTTGTGATCTACAGACACCTTGGCCTCAGCTGGGTTGCAGGAGTGGTGGAGCTGGGATGTGTCAGGAGAGAGCAGTGCTGGGGTGTTACTGCCTGCAGGGTGGGATCTCCAAGGCTCCACAGCTGTGCCAGGGAGCCATTTCTACTGTTTGTTCTGGTTATTTGGAGAAAATAGTCATAGGAGCATACTGATAAAGGTATTTACCCTCTAATCTAACTGGGCTTCTGGGCACTGGGCATTACAGCTTCACACCCTGAGGTCAGTTGGGATTCAAGAAGGAGTTTGAATCCATTGGTGTTAGAAAACAGAAGATTAATCTGATTTACTTACAGTGGAAGCTAAAGTTATTGCAGCTCTCTGCCCAGGTTGGGTTTTCTCTGAACAGATCTTGCTGCCCAGGACCTTGGCAGCACAAGCAGACTTGGCAAGGTTTGAACTAAAGTCATTATCTGCACCACTGGGGGGGACAGGGAGCTACCTTTGTGTGTGCAGACACTTGTAGCCTTAGATTTCTTGAGTCTGTAATACCATGGAACTCTTTTCCAGACAGCAGGACCCCTGAATCCTATTTCATTTTGGTCACAAAAGAAATTGGTCCAACCAATTTCATTATTTCCTCACTGAGAGTCAAATAGACCTCATATTAATTGTGATAGTGCTTCAAATTTTCCTTTTTTATGATATGCTGTATCATTCTTTCATGCCAGTTATTCTTTGTTTGGTCTGCCTCACTGCAGGAATTTATTAAGAATCCTTATAGCCCAGATTTAGACATGCTTAGGCATGATGATTTTTCATTTATTGTTATAGAATGAACATTGCAGAGCAAGCAGGAGGCTAACCATTTAACACCAAGTGTCTTATTAATCAGCTTTTGTTTATTTAATTTAATAAGCAGCTTTTGATAGCTGTGAGAGTCTGGTTGGGTATTTAATTAGATCAGCACTTACTGCTCAGGTCTGTGGAACATCTGACTCCAGCTTTCATGATACTTTGCTACTATATAATGGCCTTTGGATCTCAACAAGTTTATTGCTTTTTCTTTTTTTTTTTTCTTTTTCGCTTGGAAATACAATAAGTATTTTCTCAGTAAGATAATTTCAGCTCATTCTTGATTCTGGGGGGGGTTTATATGGGGATGCAAAAGCCAGGGAATCACTTGCCCTTTGGCATAAAATACACAGGAGCAAGTGCTGGAAATTCCTGTCTTTGAAGCCTGTCTGGCCCATTGGGAAGGTATAGAACCTTCTTGCCATCCTCTTCTCCTTTGGAATAAGTCCCAACCCACTTCAAAAACACAACTATGTGAGGTGAGGGCCAGAATCCCCCTCTGAGGCCACTCTCTCAGTCCTCTGATCATACCTGCTGTGGGTTTTCTCACACAGTTGTTTTTAGAGCCATGTAAAACACTTCCCAACATGCACAGTGCTGCATTGCTGTACCTGGCACCTCAAACCTTGTCTCCTTAGGGATCTGGGGTCCAGCAGATGATTGTCACTCTGTAATGCTGAAAATTCCCCAGGACAGAAATCAGCCCTGCAGAGTAACAGGGCTCTGGGAAGCCTTTCTTTACTTTCATTTGCATTTCATGTAATCATTACTTATTTATTAAGTAATTAATCTGGATTTATTTTTCTGAACTAGAAGAATGCCATATGGTTTTTTGTCTTCCATTAGTTCAATCATGTCACATTAACAGGATGGGTTTGAATGTGCAGTCTGGAGTTCCAAGAGGCCTTGGGCAGTTTTTTCATGGATCTCGTAGCTGAAGCTGAACCTGACTGTATTTAGTGAAAACTCAAGAATTCTCCTTAATAGGCAATGCAACAGGATTCCATAAGATCTTGATAAATTGAGGACAAAATATTCCTGAAACAAATTCCTATATGTGTAAGTTCCATTATATTCTTTTTCAAGAAAAAAAAAACAAACAAAAAAACAAACAAAACCTAATCCTCTTCTGTTACTCACAATAATAATATTTTTGCAGTTTTGCAGTACTGTATTGACATGGAGACCATGTATTAAATTGAGTATATATATGTATATATGGGCCCAATTCTCTTGTTAGTGCTGTGAGCTACAATACTTTGCTATGCAAGAATATTCAGGATAAAGTCTCTTAACTTCACAACTCCTCACATAAATTATTAAAATCCTGTGAGGGCTGGGAGGGGAGTTTGAGAAAACCAGATAACTGTAATTGTCTTGGTGAAATGTATATTGATAATATTAGTGTTTAACTATTTGGAAAACTCTTTGGGACAAAAAAAATACTGTTTGCTGTGACTGGCAGAACCCAAAGCACTGTGAGGAATACAGGGATGGACAGCACTGCAGAGTGGCTCCATCCTCAGCACTGCAGCCCCCTACAAGTAGCCCCTGTTACATTGTTCTGACACCTAAACAAGAAGATAAGTGAAGGAAAGCTGAAAAGTGCTGAAAAGCTCGAGAAAACCCAGCCCAAAACAATAATAACAATAAACCCCCCCAAATCTCTTACACAAGTTTGTTACAGTGGCTATTAAAACCACCTAACCAAAATTCCGTGCTTGGCAGAAAGCCAGGGGCAAGGTTCAATTTGTTTTTCAAAAACATGGGACATGGGTATACAAGTAATTAACAAAGCAAGTTTTTAAACCCAATTTAAAGGGAAAAAAGGGGGAGAGTTTTGAAGCACATAATCCAGCTTCTCTTTCAGTTTATTGCCATGCTTTCATTGGATTTTAGGGGTTGTTGAATAGTTCAATTGTAGTCATTAGGATCCTAATTCTCTTAGGTACTTATTAAGCACTAAATTGCTTGCTTATGCCAGTTCTTAGTAACACATTCTCCTGGAATGAAAAGAGGGAGAGTACAGATTGACATCGGAGTTATTCTTCCTATTGTGTTATCTGGAAGAACAGTAAAATCAGCATTTTACAATATTTTCCTCTCTCTGCCCTATAGTCAGCACATAAGGCACTTTTACCAATGATGGAGATGCCTCATCTAAATGGGAAAACTGAAGTTTCTATTCCCCTGATTTTTTTTTTTTTTTTTACCCTTCCAGGAGCAGGCATCCATAATTGATTATTGGTACCCAGCTCCCTCTATTTCCAGATATCCAAAGAAAAACACCACTGTGCTCAGGAGCAATGGAAGGCTCCTTTATCCAGTAATAGTGGGACTTGGAAATGTGTTTCCAAACAGGATTTGAAACAAAGATTTTAAGCACCATTGTGGGAGCCTCAGCTCTTCACTGGGAGTGAAAGGGGCTGTGGGGTGGAACAGCCATGGAAACTTATTTTTCCTATGTCTCTCAGCTACAAGAATGGGCCATCTCTCACCTGTTATGCCTATAGAGCCTATGTGGACATCTAAAACCCATTTCTGCTGCAAATAATGTCAAAAGGTCCATAGGTTAATTATCTCTGAAGCATTACAGCTCCTTGGGGAGGCATAAGTATAAAACCAAATGCTGCTGTGGGCATTAGGGACAGCGAGTACAGCAATCATGTTTTCGGCACAGAAAATGCCAAACTGGGAATCTGTCCCACTGCAGAGCCTTAGGAACCTTGGCTTTCCCAAAAAAACCCAAGTGGCCATCTGCAAATTAACTCGAGGTGGCTCTGTGTTCTAATGGAAGAGCTGTTAGGCAGGAGTAGCAACAAGTGATCTTTGACAGAAAAAATCCTGGATAAAAGATGTCAGAAATAGTCCCTGGGGAGGGGAGGCAGTCAAAAGTTCAGGTTGGATGAGGAATCAGCTTTGGACAGCAGAAGGTGACACCAAGCTCCCTGCATGGGATAATCATCCTGGAAAGAATCATCCTGGAAAGAAGTAAGACTTGTTATCCTTTTGTGACCTGAAGTGGTGATGGCATGAAGGAGCTATTAAAGGGCAGTGGAGGCAGAGGAAAGAGATTCCTTTTAAGTGAGAAATGAGTCATTTGAGGAATAAGTTGCTTCCTTTTTTTTTTTATTTAATTGCTTTTCTCCCTCTTTGTATTAGTTAGATACCAACTGTGAAAAATGTGCTCTTTGGGTTTCTGGGAAATCGTCAGCAGTATTTCAAGTTTGTTTGTCTATTGTTTTTATAGACTTATCAGCAAAAAATCATGGGAGAGGGAAAATCAGAATATCTTTATTTGTGTGTAAATCATCAGTTCATTTCCATGGGTATTTCTCAATTTTATTTCCACAAACTAAATGCTCATATGTGCTTTATTTTAATTGTGTTTATTTATTGGAAAGCTGTTGTTATCAATAGAAAATGTTTTTCTAAATGCTGGAATTTTTCTGAATTGCTGGAATTGTAATGTCTTGTCTCTGGCACTCTCAGTTATGCCAGTGAGAGTACTTGATGCTGCCATTTGCAAAAATTAAGTCATAGGCTACTGTTCCCTGCCTTATTCCTGCTTTGGGCTTTTTCCCCCAGATTTTAAGGGAACTCCTGTGAGAGCTTTGCCTGTCCTCTGCACCTTGAACAGCCCCAGTGTAAAACCCTCAAATAGCCCCCTCCCCTCTGGTGATACCCCAAAATCACATTTCAGAGCACACCAAGATGATCAAGGCTTTGTTCTTCCCATCCTTTGTCTTGTTTATATATCTTATTCTTTAAAAACATTTCATATCTCACACCTTGCTGTTGTTTCTCCCTTTTTCACATTTCTTCCTTCTCTCTCAAAGGCAAGCCCTCATGTTTCACCCACCCTGGCTCTCCCTGTGTCCCAGTGGTTTCTGTCCCAGATATAACCACCCTCATCTCCTCCTTTCTCCTGACACTCCAGTTTCTTTCCAGGGCACTGCCTGGCAAACAGGTTTACACAAATTTACCCAAAACAGATAAAATTAATGTGCAGTTATTTTTATTCCCAGCAGCTTATTTCAGTTTACATCAAAACTGTTCTTACACTCTGCCATGGTAAAGCAGCACAGAGAAGAACTCCTTTTTTTTTGTTTTACCATGGTGAAGAAACCACCCAAGGTGTTCTGCTGACTGATCCCTGCTGGTTTTTGGATAAGGAGATGTGGGAGGTTGTGGACAGGATCTGAGGGCTGTGTTTCAAGCCACAGCCTCTCCATTATCCACTGCTTCTGCCCCCAGGTTGTTTTCAGATGAAAGAGGCACTTCCCTTCTGCCCCAAGCATCTGCTCTGGTCTCACCACACCTTTTCTGTCTCTAAATGGACTGTGCATCATTTGGATATTCTCCCTCTGAGTGGACAGAATTTTTAAATTGTGGATTTTCAGCATGGTTTTCCCAGAGTTTCCCTCAGAGTGTGGAATTGGCAGAGCAGCCCCCTCATGGATGTTAATTGGGTCACCCTTCTCAGCACCTCTCCTGACCCAGCTTTTCCAGCTCCATTTCTGTGCCTGAGCAGGGTTGGCTTCTTCAGCCTCTGTGCAAACATTACAACATTTTCTGGAAATAGCAGTGAATAATTCTGTTAGTTCCTTCTCGCTGGGGTTTCATTGCCTGTATTTTAAGCATAGCTCATTAAAGCTGTAGTTATTTTTTTTAGCTCTTATCATTTAGTTTTCAGCTTAGATTCCATCTACTGTTTATTTTATTTTTTTTTTTAACTTTGGTGTCCTACTGCTCTAATAGAATTGTCCTGATTTTCTGGAAAGTGCTGAGGACTTGACTGTCAAAAACCAGGTCTTTACCCTTTTTATTTGTCTGATTTTCCTGATATTTATGACCATTAATGGAACACAGTGCCTTTATTTATAAAGATAAAATGTACATTCGTACTTCCAACTCAGCTTTGGCTTTTTTGTAGCTCGAGAAGGTGTTTGAGGGTTGCTTCTCACATCCCTCAGTCTGACATAGAGGACAACCATTGGTTTGTCTTTAATTGTGGTTGTGAGGAGAATATAGAAGACATCTGTAGGGCAGGTGCTGGTTTGGAGAGGGATGGATCACCCCAGGCAGGCCCCTGCTTGCAGAATCTCATGGACAGGCTGGGTGCCTCCTGCAGCACTAAACACTCACTGCTTCACTGATCTGCTCTGCTGATCTTACTGCTTTCATTGAGGGGTTTAAAATAGGTATTCTTGCCTTTAGCTTAATTAATTAAATTTTCTAATTGTGTTCTCTTTTTACTGCTGTAGGAGTGGTAACTGGTGACTTAATTGGGATAATTCAAGAAAAAAAATCATCTTGCTCTTATTACTGGGTTGTGGAGTTTGTTTCATTTTTTAAGGTTTTCTTCAATATAATACTCAAAACATTAAATTGCTTAAGACTGTGGGCAAGTTTCTGCCAAATACAGCACAGGAAAGATGCTGAGAATCCTGGGTGATGTGGGTGAGGTCTGGCTTCCTAAAAGCCCTGCAGCTGCTGATGCTGGACTTCACTGCTGGGAACCCATATATTCACAAGTCTTTAGGATTAAATTGCAGCATGAGGACCACAGGTCTTGTTAGGCTGATCCCAATTTTTAATTACTGTATTGTTCCTCTGAAATGGATGCTGGACAAGAGAAAATAGGCTCATTGGGTGTGTTATGATCACAGGGTGTGCACCACAAATCAAACTTTGTAGTTTGCTTAGCAGATGAAAATACAACAGAAAGATAGATCCCTTTGAAGATCATCAGTCCCTAAGTATTGTTCCAGTTTGCCAGAGATGTTTCATGAATGGGAATTGCTGTTTTGGGAATGGGCCATTGAGAGTTTGTGATATTTTGACTGAAGCCAAGGGGCTTCAGGAATTTTCTACATGGACAAGTCAGTTGGTGCAATTACACCTGTGCAATTGCACACCTCTGACAGCACCAGCATCAATACCCCATGTTTCCCAGAATGAGGGCTCCTTTCTTTTTGTTTATTGTGCTTCCATGGTGGCATGTTTTGGGAAAAAGGCAGCAAACTTTGGCAGGGATGATCTCTCCAACCAGAGTGGTGGAGCTCAGGCTGTGCCAGGGCTTTTCCACCCTCTGCTGTCCCCACAGCCATGTGGATTTATGTCCCAGCACGTGGTAAATCGAGGAGGGCTGTGCTGCCTGGCCCAGTGGGACTGTTTTGTCCACAGCTCTGTGGGGGCTGTTATCCCTCTATTCTGCAGGGTGACAGAAAGGAGCTATCTGGCAGGGACGTGTCTTTTTTTGGTAGCACAGATTCTGAAAAGAGAACCATGTGCTTTCAGCAGGGTGGTATTGCAGGGGAGCATCAAACCACCCCAAAAGGGTGACATGGGACTCTTTTGAGGGGTGCAAGAGGCACATTCCCAGTGAATAATGTCTTCAGGGCTGGGAGGGGAACACCCCAGAGCTTTGCTTTGGAGCTGGATGAGGAGAAGCGTAGAGGAGACAATGTAGGTGAGGGGGGAATTAAATTGCTGGAACTTTTGTGCAAGGTGCAGTTTGAAGCATTAGGAGTCCTTGTGTAACCACTGTTGTTTGAAGAGACAAATCTCTAATTTTGGAGTTATGTGTGTTCAGGACAAAGAAATGTTGGTTCTTTCTGCAAGTCAGCATCAATAGCCAGCTGGAACTTGTATAAAAATGTTTCTCTTTGGATTTGCAATTATTTTTGATTAAATAAAACAGAAGGACCTCATTTTGTTTTAAGTACACATTCTGCAATATTTCTGATACTATGGGAAAGAGCACACCATGCACTTACAAATTACTGCTCAGTAATTAACTTCTTTGATCCTAAAAGTGAAAACAGCCCACCTGTGCTACAAGGTGGTTTGCAGAGTCTTTAGAAAAAAGACTTTTGCTGGAAAAGCCTATTCTCTCTGCTCTGTTATGCAAACAATGACTTTTTTTTTTTCATTTAGAAGGAGTGAAGTATGAGTTATTTTTCTTTTCCTAGCTTGCTAAAAATATGTGATAACAAGTTGACTTCTGTGGGAGTTCTGCATGGGTAAAATCTGAAGGATCAGTCCCCATATTGTATGTGATTTTGCCCTAGTAATTATTCTTCACTTGAACAGCTTCTCCATGGCAACTGCTTCAAGAAAGTCTTGTATCTTCACCTATTTTTAAAAAAGGACTTATTAAGATGTATGTTTTAAATTTTTTCACCCTAAAAAGAGAAACAGAAAAAGAGGCAGACACAAGAAGAAGCATACGGAGTTTCGCCCAAAAAGCCCTTTCTTCCATGCACATCCTCACCTTTTCACTGTCCTAGAGGTAAAGAAGAAAAAAAATCTTATAGAAATTAAAAATAAATTCACTACCTTGCCTTTCCCCATGCCCTTCCTGAGCCTCTGAGACATTGTGACGCTGACTTGATCAATCATCCCACATCCACCCTGGCAGTTTCTTAACACAAACTTTCTTCTTCTCTCTGTTTTCCAGCCACAGTCTGCTTTCAGTCTGGCAGTTAATTGTACCCCTACTCCAGTCCCACAGTTGTATTCTTGTCAGAAGGCTCAGCTGCAGGTCAGGACCTATTGGTTTGTAGCCTCTTGCTGTAAAGTAAAGGGAGCAGAATATTCTGTGGCTGGGTGTTCTCTTTCTGACTGGACTCAGCTGGGTCACTGGTGGTGCTTCTTTGAGCAGTTCTACTCCTAAACCAGCAAAAACTCTAATGTTCTGCCAGAGACTAGAAAAGACATCTGTTGTTAGCAATGCAATAGTCAGGAAAAAGCATCCATTTACTTTAAACTTATATTCTGTTTTCATTTTTGTATGGCAGCTGTGCTCTCTAATAAAACTCCAAGAGCAAGGGACTGTCTCTTTCTAGTTTTCTCCTTTTGGAGGTCACTGTCTTCTGAAACAAAGCATCCTTTAGAATGGTTTTTTTATTTGATTCTTTTCCAAATATTGACTGATTGTTGTATGCTGGATGTTGTATTTTGTGTTCAGCTCCTTATGCTGTGACAGATTTTAAAAACTAATAGGGTAAAATGGGGTCCCTTTCCTTTGTGCTAACCTCATGACCATGGAAATTTATCTGCCCTGGTGACGTGGTTTTGGTCACACTCCTGAATGACAGTCTTGCTGGCAGGTTTTGAACTGTGGCTTTCTTAAACTGAGATAGATAGATAGATAGATAGATAGATAGATAGATAGATAGATAGATAGATAGATAGATGGATGGATAGATATACAACCATGTTACCTGTGTTTCACCTGAAACCCCTCATAATGTGGCACACAGAACATGCTACCTAATTGGCTTCAGCAGGGTTTCACCCTTGTGAGAGCTGTTTCATCATTTATAAGACTGTGTCTGAAAGTTTTTGCAGCTTATGTCTGATTTTAAAATCACTGCTCTTATGATGATTATCAACCATTGATGATATTTTTTTTCTGTTTTTATAACACAGCCAGGCTGACTGGTTCAAAAGGTGTGTGTATTTGGCACTTGGGGATATGGTTTGGAGGTGAACATGGCAGTGCTGGGTTAACAGTTGGACTCAGGTGATCTTTTCTCAGGTCTTTTCCACCTCAATGATTTTGTGACTGACACTGTCTCTGAGTTTTACCTTCTGTACCTGCTCTCCCTGTAGTTATGTGCTGCTCCCATGTTCCTGTTGTTGCACACTGCTTTTAGAGATCCAGTCTATATTATGACCAAATAAAGAATTTTATCTGCACAACTAAGATGGCAACAAACCATGGCAGAAGCCAGGAAGAGTTTGCTGGATGATGAGAACATAATAAAGCAGCTTTCTCATTTAACCTGATTTATCACTGTACCCTGAGCCACAACACTTGTGCAAATCAGCAGGTGCTGCTCAGTTTTGTTCTTTTCTTTGCAACTCTCAGTGTCAAAAAGAGGACTCATAAGGCAGCGTCCCCAAGTCCACTGGTGCACATAAAACATTGCCTGGTGCTGTTTTCTGACAATCACAGCAGAGAGGGTGGTAAATAAATCTAAAGCAGTGGTTTTCAGTCTAAATGTTGACAGCCATTTTGCAATTGCCATCTTGGCTCTGATGTCTCGGGAAACAGCTCAATAATTAACCTTGCAGTGGAGATTTTATCTGTCTGCCATTTCTGAGGAGCACCAAAACAACACCCAAACTCACTGGAGGGAGCAGAGGTACCTCAGGTGGGCTGGACATCAGGCACTGGAGAGCAGCTGTCATGTTTGATTTGGTGCCATAAGATGGAAGAAACTATAACAGAATCTTAAACAGGATGCATCCATTAAATTTTCATTATGTATGTTTGGCTTGAACAGTTGCAACAAGGATTTAATTGTCTTTTGTTGACATTTAAAAAATTAAGCCAGCAATTAGAAAATGAAATAAGCATAACTAGCAGCGAGAAATTTAGGGTTGTTTTTAATATGTCTTGGCTGTAATAATTGTTAAATAGTGATTAATGGTTTTCTGTCAGTCAGGTTAGGAGAATAATTTTACTCTAAAAAGCTGCAAGACAAAATTTCTTGTTACCCTCGGTTCTGCACTACCTGTTTTGTCACTTAGCCTAATACCAGAGTAATTAATTCCAAAGAGCTATCTTTGAAAAACAAATAGCCCTGGCTTCCTGCTGAAAATGATAGATATCACTCCACAGGGAGGCTAAAAAATAAACAATAGTTTATATATATCACAGAAAATTGGACTTTTTAATTGAGAAGTATCTAAATTCTCCAAGATTTCTCATTAGTGATTTCATATGTTAAATCTATGGGTAAAACTGGGTGTGATTTGGTACAATTCTTCAATTGTTGCACAAGTCTTTTGGTTAAAACAGCCCAAAAATTACAGAGGCTTCTCTGCGACGTTCACCTTATTGCTAGGCTTTTAATAATAATAATAAACAAAATGCAAACCTTAATGGCTTCATGTGGTTCTGTGGACCGACGTGAAATGAATATTGGTGTCTTGTGGATCACCAGGGACAGGTGGGACAGCACGTGGGATCCTTGTAGTCCAAAGAATGGTGTTGGTGACAGTGCCGAATTTCCATGGGCGACACATTTCAGCAAGAATCAGCTTCCCTGCATTGCAAAGAGAGAAACCTTTCTGCAACAGCAGTAAAATGATTGATGGTGCTCTTTTTCATTACAGCTAAGTCTTAAAACATCCATTTATCCCATTTGTCTGTCCCATGCAGATTTTAGACAAAGTGACATCTTCTCCATGAGTCTCCTGAGCTTGCTGCTCTCCCTGAGGCAGAGCTCCTCAGTGCTTGTATTTTCCTCAGGACACCCATCTCTTTGCCTGTGTAAGTAGGATGGTGAATAAAGTATTCTTTTGTGTGGAATTCAGCAAGTTTATTGTTTCATGTATTGCTGCATTTGGATTTTGAGCAAGGCATGAAGCACATGAATGCCGAAGGGAAGGGTAAGTGTTGCACAGGCTGCGTCACTGCCTGAACTACACTGGTCTGGGCAGGGCCCTCAGGAGCAGGGGACATGGAATTATGGACAACTTGTGCACAGGATTAATATCAGAAGTTTACACCTGACAGCAGTTTGGATAGTGCTTTCTAAGACTTTTTTGACTTTGCAGCTTTAGCACTCATCTCAGCCCTTTTATTTATGAAATAATTATCTTTAGACACCTTCCAGCAACTTGGTTAACATAAATCCTTCTAATCAAAATGTTTTTCATCCAAACTAGACCTGAGGTCTTAGTGTATTATGGGAATTACTCTTCCTGATTCCAGCTGACCTTAGGGTATGGGTATCTAAATGCTGAAGAAAGGATTATACATCAGATCAGAGCAGGGCACAGGGGAGAAGGGAACAAACAGGGCATAATATCCATGGCTGGAGACTAAAAGAGGAAAGGTTGTCATCCCTGCCTGTCTCTCAGATAACAACATACACCAGGTTTCTGGTTAGCTTTATCTGCTCCCCTCTCTAAGCTGCTCATATTTGAAACATACATCTACCTGAAAGCTGGTATTAAGATAATATCACAGAACTGCAGAATACTTAGTGTTGGAAGGGACCTTTAAAGGTCATCTTGTCATAATATGGTACATGTGTCTCTGTCAGCTGGGGATATCATAAAGCAGGTGGCTGAAACTGGTTTTGTACCATACCAGGTCATCTTCTTGTCAAAATTACCAAGTAGCAGACCAGGAATTAATTCTCTTCTCTTCCTGCTCTTATAACAAATTAATGACACCAGGGCACCAGACAAGGTGGGAAAAACTCAGTTCAGCTTGCAGTTTTAAGTTTTTTAAAATAAATAGACCAAAAAAAAAAAAAAAGAGGAAATGAGAGCTTTATGAGTGTTAATATCCTCTAAACTTAAAAGTGACTCGTAAATGTGGTAAAGTTAACACATGCTTCTGTCAAATTCCATTTCTGGGAGGTGTATGAGCAGATTAGAGCTTAATGTTTTTCTCAGGGTATGTTTGTTTAACCTCCATCACAATGCAACTATGTAAAGTCTGCTGCTACATACAGCTTTTTACTTTTTATATTTGTATCTCATGCCTGGATTTAGGTAGCATATAAGTTAAATTCTGTCACATATTAAGCAGTTAAAGAATCTATTAGAATGCAAAAGGAGTCCTGGCATTAGTCTTGCAGACTCATGCTTTTGAAATATAAATGTAAAGAAATTTGGTTTGCTGGGCTGGAGTTTCAGGTCATGCTGAATTTATTCTTGTGCAGACTTTTCTGAGGGAGAGAGCCTTTGCTTATATCTTACAAGGGATGTGAGGTAATGGACTTTTACACTGAGACATTTGTACTCCAGAAAAGCTTTTACTGACCAAGAGCAATGCCCAGCCACTCCTGCGGTTTCGATAAAATTAATTGGTGAAGAGGCATTCCACATTTACTGAAAATGGAAATACAGTGTTTAGATAACTTTAGGGACTTCTTTCCTTCCTAGAATTGACCACTGGAACATGCTGAGGAAGAGATACAGTTTTGTTGGTGCACTGAAATAAGTCCCAGAGAAATACATTAGCAGGCAGGGTATGTGGTTGTGGATGTGGGCTAAATCAGATGGCTGTGATTATAGATATGGAAGAGAAATCCATTATGTGAATTCTACATGTATCTGTGTGTGCAAAATAAATCTTGCCAAAATAACAGTGAAAGGATTAGTGTATGCTGTGAAGTCAGAGTTGAAAAATAGTCCTGTGAGCTGCCCCCTTTTTAGTTAATGAAGACATAGGAATTTTTGTAACATACAGGGCTCTGTAATGTGTTCATTATCCTCCCATTAAAGATTAACTTGGACAGAGAAATGGAATATAAGTTAGCTTTATAGGGGAAATATTGACTAGACGGGCTGCTAACACAGAGATGGATTTTATTATTTAGAAAGGCAGAATATTAGCACACATGAGCTGCTTTTTTTTTTTTTAAACAGAGATGCTACACTGTCAGCAGTGAAATATTACTGCAGGAGAGTTTTCTTTTTATACACAGTGGTAAGAAGTATGGCTTCCTTTCTCGGCACTTCAGCCACAGATGCTATCGGCGAGACCATCTGTGGTGACAGATTTGTGTTATATCACTTCCAAACTCAGCGAAGCTGGTAAAGCCTCCTACTACAGGATATAAGTAGCTCCTGCTAAGGCTGGGATGTATTATGGGGCTGTCTTTCTTTGGGGGGCAGAGCAGTGGGAGGATTGTGTGGATAGAGGCTCACAATAGCTTTCAATCACCTCCCCACCAATCTTGAATTGCTGGTGTGGATCTACTGGGACAACATCTACACAAAGATCCTTCCTCTGGGGCCCACAGGGGATAGGTCTGGACTCTTCTTGCTCTCTGTGGGGCACTTGCAAACCAGTCTGATCTGGGGATGTCAAGGGGGACACTAACTCTGGCCTCAGAGGGAGTCAGTGTAAGTGGCTGTCATGTGGCCCACATCTCCTCTGGAAGCATGGCTGCAGAAAGGACCATGTCTCCCAGAACATCTCCTCAACATTACATTGTCCTAAGGATGCTGACCCTTTGGCTCACAGAGGGCTTCTTCTTGCCCAGTCATACTTTTTTCTTCTCCTAATCTTCACAATTATTTTAACTGGTGTTCTGTGATTTTCTGGGCTGGGTTGGATGGGGGTTGGAGCACCCTGGTCTAGTGGAAGGTGTCCCTGCCCGTGCCAGTGGGGCTGGAAGAAGATGATAGCTGAACTATTGTGTGATTCCCTGAGTCCCAGGATGACAAGTTCTGATGAGCACAGTTATTAGCAAGTGACCACCGTGACCTTGGCACCATTTGGGCACTGCTGGGACTAAAACCGTGGCACCACACAGGGCCAGCTGCTCACACCAGAGGCAGGTTTTCAGCCATGAGTAGGCAATAAAGGGATGTTGGTGGCACAGAGCATCACACAGCATCTCTGCGCAGTGAGATGTGATACAAATTGCTGTTTTGACAAAAGCACTGCAGAAATCCTGGTTGAGCCAAGAGTGGAAACCTCCAGTCTTCACATCTGTGACTGTTGAAAGTATTTGAAGATGTGTTAAGTTGGAGAGATACTCATGTCTGCTAAGCATAAAAAAGCATGTGGGTTTAGTCTGAGAAGGAATTTTTGCTGCTAATAACATTGCAATAGCCTTGCCCTGTGTTCAGAATCAGTTGGGCATGCTCATACCAAATGAGCACAGTTAATTCAACACCATGGAAGCTCTTCAAATATCTTGAACTGAGATTTACATGTTCCTCAGCCTCTCATTCTTCATCTTAAATTCTAACAAGTAACAAAAAAGCTTAAAGAGTTGAGCACCTTTATAGGAGTTGACATTCCATGGTCTCAAGTTCCTCACCTACAAAACAGAAGAGGTCATTCATTTGATCAAGAACTGGCCATGACTTCTGTCAGTAACAGAACCCATAAAACAACCAAAAATAACACTATGGCATTTTACAAAATCTAAGTGATAACAAACACCTACTTGCCAGTAGAAATTTGTAAAATTGTCTTTCCGTTCTTTTAAAATAAAACCCTACTGATAGCTTATACTTTAAAGGCAACAAATAGACTTTCCAACAGATCTGAGGAAATTGTTTTTTATCTTTCTCTTTGGAAATTTAGACTTGCTGCATTTCTTCCACAATAATTTTGCAGAGGGAAATCATAGCAGTATGTCTCTGGGTGCTGTTCCTGCATGCAGCACAGCCACCTGAAATTTTCCAGTTGGTAAGAGAAATATTGAAAGAGTCATCAAATAAACACCTTTTTTTTTTTTTTTTTTTTTTTTGTGAAGTCAGATATTTCCTAAAGGATAAATTGTCAATCAGCTGAGTCCCTGTCCCTGATGTATCTTCTGTGTGGTAGCTTCTCTCCTCTTTATGCTTTCCTTTGCTCTTCATCCTCCTTTCATTCATCTGTGTTTGGACTATTGTTTTACAAAGACAGAGTCATGCATCCAGAGTAGCTGGATTGATTGCAGGGATTACTGCATGTTTAGCATGTGTGCATGTGTGGTTTTCACACTGCCTCTGAGCAAATTCTCCACTCAGGTTCTCTTCTTCCTTGCTTTTAAAAACATGAACTGGCCATCCATTTAAAATCATCCATTTGAAAGCAAAATGGAAGCAACAATAAAGACTGCTGCATTTAATTATTTTTGATTTTTTACATTTCAAAAGTTCTATCTACAATGAATGTGTTTTATAACGGAGAAGAAACTGTGACTGGTTTTATTTCATACTAGTAGTGGCCCTTTAACTGAGCTCTTTGTCATGAGGCATTTATCAGGAGGGTTGTTTGTGTACACATGATAGGATCAATCTAAGCTGATGATCTGCAGTTTTAATAATAGTTTTTTTATTATTTATTGTTTGTTTGGGTTTTTTCAGTCTTCAATACAATAATTTGATGTAGCCCTCCAAAAGTCTGCCCTAGCAGGTTGCTGGTGCCTGTGTTTGTTTCTCTGGCCACTGGCAGGGTACGGAATGAAGGGGAATTGCAGGAGGTCTGACTTTGCCTCCGAGCACTGCTCCATACCACACACACACAAAGATATTTTCCCTCCCAGTGGCTCTTCATACAGCTAAGGAGATCAGAGCTGGAATCCAGCTGCTCCTTATCTCTCTGGCTGTTGACTGGGTGATTCACAGCCCAAAATCCAATGCTGTGAGGGTGTTACAAACAATTAAAGAAGCAGGAATGGGAACCATGAGCTCTTGTCAACTGGACAGCATCATCCAGCCTGGGTGTGCTGCCTCTGGGCACCTTCTGGTTAAACCCCTGCTCAGAGCAGGCTGCTCAGGAGCCTCTCCAAGCAAGGTCTGAATGACAGTCAGCATGAGCTCCTAACAAGGTTTGTGGTTAAAATGAAATTTAAATGTAGACAGGAGTTATGGCCATAGAAAAGATCCTGGCAAAAAGAGAGATGATCACAATGCCACAAGTATAAACCAAAGAAAACCAAAATCTTCAGCACAAATTCTGCTCTTTGTTATGTTCTTGTTATGTCCTTGAAGCCTGGTAATCCACCCTGTGGATAACTGGGGTCAGAACCCAGTTCTGCAGCAGACATACGATGACTCTTCTGTAAAGAATAATACTTTATTAACAATATTTTTAAGTTATGTCAGCTATCAGCCATTCATGAACTTTTATTGACAGCTAAATAGAACCTGAATGATTCAAGCTTTTGGCTGTCATTCAGGGGGGCATTTGCTTTCAGGTCTGCCTTAACCTGCAAGTATGTAATTTGTTTCATTTATGGAGCTGCATAGGAAATGAACCTGGGTCTAGAGTGCTCAAAGGCAAATGCAGTAATCATCTGCATGACTTGATTCCTTATTCCAGTAATATGAAAATTGTCAATTATGGATGAATTATGGGTGCTACTGATACCTGTAATTTGGTTCTGCAGTTTTGTAAACATATGCAGGTGCATTTAATTGTATTTTACTAGTCATGTAATTCATTAAGGTGCACCTGCAGTCACCTAAGATACAGATATTAATGAACTGAAATGCTTTCATTGCCTACTATTTATATTGACATTCCTTACAACTGTTTGGTTTTAATCATATATCTGTGTATCTGAGATGCTGATATTTAAAAAAATAATAAATGATTGTGAAATAAGCAGAGAGCATAGCTAGGTGCTACATTTTTAACTTCTGAAAGTACTCACTAAATAATTAATTTAAATAATTACTTTTCCGTGGAAAGCCCAAGACTGGAGGAAAGCTGTAGAATCGATTTTTGCAGCAGTTATTGTGGCAAAGATGAATCATTAGATAACTGATTCCAGGGATGTGAGCTGCTGAAGCCCTTACTCTGTATTTCCATGCTCCAGTGGTGATGGATGTTGTTCAGCTCTGCCTGAATACAGTACCTTTACTTTTTAACTTCCAGTCCAATCTCTTGGAGATGTTATCTTCAGACTTGGGAACACACTTATGAAATAGGCATTTTATTTTGCACAAATATATGCTTAATATTCACAGCCTGTTCCTTCTCTGCTGCTGCTGGTATTCCTTTCATTTTGATTAAACCAAAAACAAAGTAGATTTATTAGCTGTGGAACCAGTCTTCGGTTCAGTGGATTTTGGAGAACGTACAAGTAAAGCACTGAGAATCCAACCCTACCCCTAAATTTGACTTTTTCCTTCTTTCAGCATTTCTCATTTGGACTATTACTATCAGGTAAAAAAATGTTTTTATGGAAAAATCTTGTGCCTTCAGCAGGTCTGGGACAAACTCTGGCTGCATAGAGAATTGTCCTAACTTTGCAGAGGATAATGATGGAAAAGGAAGTGACAGAGAGCTTCAGTTGTTGCCTGCATCCCTGGGAACTCTGCTCCTTGGCTGCTGTCTGTATGGGAGCACAGGGGGAAGACTGATGAGCCCATTAGCTGTGAGCTGCTTAGGGAAACACAAACCTTTCCATCAGGCCAGCAGACGTGCTCTGATCTCCTCTCAGTGCTGCTCTCAGCCTGTTCCTGCTCTCTCCGTTCGCTGCCTCTTGTCTGACAAAGTAGCACAGTCAGGGACCTTCTTCCCAATGTTATTTTCTCCTTGAACAGAGTTTTGTTTCCCTTGTCCCCTCTACTTTTCCTCAAAGGGTCATTTCCATTTAATAACACTGTTACAGATATAAGGAAGTCAACCACTGAAGTAAAATAGCACAGTAACTAAACAGAATAAGGTTGTTGAGTCCAGGAGAGATGTAGGCTTGCTTACCTGAGGTTACAAATGTTGTAGTTCCCATCCTTGAATCAAAGGTATTGCATTTCTTGAGAAAAATCTCTTTTCTTTTAAGAACCTGTTGGTGGGTTGAGGATCATTCCTGGAAATAACTAAATAACTTTAACTCGTATATTCTATTTTCAATGAATTGTTTTTGATCAGGAAAGTTTTCCAATCTCTAGCTTATTAGAATATTCTTCCTGCCTGACAGAAAGTTGTTCCTCTGCCCTGTAATATAGGTCCTGGGCCAAAAATAGAGTGAATCCTTTCCATACATCTTGACATTTTCAAGAATGTGTAAAGTTTCTGTTGCAGGCTGGAGGGGGGGGAAGGGTGTTAGTTCCGCATTTCAGAAGTTTCTGTGATCTGTGTGTGTTTGATGACATTATGTCAGGAAATATTTTCTGGCCTTATGAGATTCTGTGATAGATGCTTTTGCAGTTACAATATTTGTCACAAAATGGACTAATCCCATCGTTCAGATGAGGTACTTTGTGGCTTGGCATCATTTAACAGCACAGCAATGGTTATTGTAAGAGCAGGCTAAATATTCTTCAGCCTATCTAGGATATTAAGTTCTACCAAGCATCACACCTCCATTTCTGGAGGTGCTTTACAGAAACAGTTTCCAGCTAGGAAAATGTCAAGCAAGAAGATGAATTGGAACCTGAATAGGAGGACTTGCATAAGATGACACGGGCTCCTCAGATGGAAGAGGCAGATATCAGGACAGATGCCCTCAATTAGAAGGAATTAAAGATTTATGTTGTAAATACCTTGGAGGGGAAAAACAACAACACAGTAAACAATAATCCGATTATGTCTGTTCTGACATCTGTGCAAGTGCTGAAGTGTCCAAAGGCAGGAACATTTGCATGGGAACAATCAAAGTATTCACGTGCTCTTCTTATGCTGGAGTCTAAGAACAGATGAAAAAGTCAATTGCATTTTTCATCTCTTTCTCTGGTATGCCCATTAAGAGCATTGCAGACAACTGAAGGAGAAAGTAAAGGCAAAAGAAAAATGAACTGTCATTTTTGGGGAGAGGGCTGGGAGATTAGGAAAGGTGGATAGGAGTTTCCTGTGCATCAGGTAGAGGATGGACTTATTTACCAGGGAATTCTGTTCAGAAACCTGAGTTAAAATAGCAACTTGGCTGTTTCGTGATTCTTTTCTACTGACTGTATTGAAGTTAGATATTGAAGAACAATTGAAATGCAGGCAAATGTTAACAGTAGGCTACATTTTGCAATCACTTTGTTCAAGCTGTGCTTTCCAAGGAAGTATAGAACAGATGAAGCATAGTTCCATTAAATTAATGTATTGGTTGAGGTATTTCAAAGTGTTCCTTCTGTGTAATAACAGAATTTATGAGGAAAATGAGGTGCCCAAGTCCCAGAAGTTGGTTCGTTTACCAGGTCTTGCACTTTAGCCAGCTCCAGTTAGGGTTATTTTCTATCTTAGACTCAGGTAAAATCCTCTCCAAAGTTTGGCTTTCACTGGACTTCAGAGTTCTTAGCACTACTGACATCTTATCCACTTCACTGTGTGAGGAAACAAGATTCAGCCTTCATCTCTGCCTACTCTCTTCACTTGAACTTTCCTTTAAATGGGAGGCTCTTCCAAGCCACATAGGTACCTGGATTTGAGATAAACCATCTCAGTCATTAAATGGGTCCTTGTCTTGCTGCATTTCATGCAGTGTTGGGAATGGCTCAGTTAGTTCTGCATTTGCAAACACATTGATTTTCTGCTCCTTTTCCCTCTGCCAAGAAATGGATGCTGGTTATGACAGCACCTACCTTTGTAAGAAAATTCCACACACAGAAACAGGCTTCAGAAATAAATGGCTTTATTGCAGACTCACAGAGTTGTATGGCTGCATTTGCTTTGATCATTGATTTTACAGAGTGAAGTGTTAGAAAGGAGGAGTGGTGTTTCCAACTCTCAGCTGACCAGTAAGTGCCATATCTAATTGATTCTTTTGTGCCAAGTGGAAATTGAGTTTTCTTGGCTTAGAAAAATGTGTCTGTTTCTGGAGTTTGCTGCCATTAAAACACTCCTGTTAATGCTCATCACTGCTATTGCTATGTAGCATTGTCATTTACTTTTGCTGCTGATTTCTAAACACACTGAATTAATGAACTTAAGCTTATAACCTTAATGCTTGTTTAAATAACTGGTTCTTGCTACATTGAACATTTATACTTATACCTCATGCCTTTTATGACTGAACTCCATTCAACCACTTCACTGATGAAGGCTTATCCAGACTGTGGAATTGCTCCATGCACAAGTCAGTCAGTGTTTGGTTTCCTGCAGTTCATTTTAAGGACAATTATCCTAAACTTGGTTCATCTTGAGTAGGGACAGAAATATGATTATTCCTGCCAACAATAAAAGTCCAAGGGGTACAAAAATAAAATTATTTTCTCTTTTTTAAGCAATATTGGCAACATCACGATGTTACAAGACGTGCTTTTTGATAACTTTCAGCTTACCAGTCTTTTGCTTCCTTCTGAAAGGCTTTTAGAGCAGAGCTCACAGTGCAAAGCCCACAATGGCTGTGTATTAAACACAGCTTTAATTTGTAAAGCAGTGTGGGATAGTTTATAGTTTAATTGGTTTGTGGCTCCAGCTGTCTAGAGAAGGTGGGAAGAGGGGATATAAACCTGCCAACGTTCTGCAGCTTGCTGAGCCTCCGCTCCCAGCGAGAGCCCAGGAGAGGGTGGGCAGCTCCCAGGGCTGGGTAACACCTTGGCTATCCCTCCCACACGCTGGGTCAAAATAGCTGAGCCAGCACCTGCCTGTCGGGAGGGAAGAATTCAGCCCTGCTCCAGGCCAGCAGTAACTCAGTAGCCTTTCCCTCCCACGGGGAGTAGGTGCTGGTGATTCAGAGATGTGTCTCTGAGTCAGGTGGCCTCCCGGGGCTCCCGTGGGATGCTGGCTCCTGGTTTGGAGTCGGAGATGCAGAAGAGAGGATCCTCACCAAAATATTGCTGGAAGGAGTTGATTGCATCCAGTCTGAGGAGAGGGTGTAAGGAACTGCTTTGTTTTTTGGTTCTCAGAATCACAGAATGGTCTGGGTTGGAAAGGACCTTAAAGCTCATCTCACTCCAACTCCTGCAGGGACACCTGCCACTACCCCAGGTTGCTCCAAACTCCATCCAACCTTGCCTTGAGCATTTCAAGGGGTGGGGCAGCCACAGCTTCTTTGGGCACCCTGTGCCAGGGCCTCACCACTCTCACAATAAACATTTTCTTCCTAATACCTAATCTAAACCTACTGTCTGCCAATTTGAAGCCATTCCTCCTTGTCCTGATACTCCAGACCCTTCTTCTCCATCTTTTTTGTAGGCCCTCTTCAGATACAATCAGGTCATCCCAAATCCTTCTCTTTCCCAGGCTGAACATCTCAATTATCTCAGCCTTTCATTCCTTCTAGACAGTGTCCTGTCCCTGAGGTGTTAAACAATGGTTTAACATCCTGAAGCTGAGATTTATATCTACTCTTTCCAACTGGTTGTTTTCTAAAGAATGTGCTATAATGCACAGAAATTTGATCATAGTAAAGCCTGTGTTCCTACTGAGATGTCATAAGTATCTTCTCATGCCTGCATTTCAAAAGGCAGCACTTCCAAAGATAAAGAAGGAATCTGAAATAGCTGAAGTGGTAGAAATTTTCTCACAAATTACTTTCCAAAGAAAAATATATTTCTTCCCAAATCTGCAAAATGCCCATCCCTAAAAATGTCAGCTTAATGCAAATTAATGTGGAGAAGAACATTGGAAATTTTCTCTGGTGTATCCCTGAAGGCACTCCTGAAGGGCTGTAATGTTGCCTTCAGTGCCTGTCTGCTGGAAGGAAGGGAACATGCAAGAATTTTTTTCCCCAAGGCAGCAATTTCAGCCATGCTTAGATGGAGGGTTTTTTTTTTTTTGGTTATGTGTTTTTTATTTTTCTTTTCCTAGAAACTCTTACTAGGAAGCAGATGGAACTGTGTTTCTTTATAGAGTGATTTTTCTTAAGTAACTTCTTTTTTCCTCATAGTTTCCAGCCAGCTAAGCACCCTGGCCAAAAGAGGAAAGTCCAGTCAACAGCTTTGTTCTGAAGGTGTTATGGGTTACCCCAGGTTTCCAAAACCTTTTCCTAGTTCAGGAATAAGCAGAAGTGTCACGTTTGCAGTCCTGCAGCAGGAGCTGCTGTGGGTGAAGATGTTGTTCCTTGGTGTGCTGCTTTCTGCTTGGGGTTGTTGCTTGACTCAGTCTTTTTCTGAGATTTTTGCAAAAGACTGTGACATCCCCTTGCTTCTGATCACTTCTGCTCCAAGACTAGCAAACATGCAGGAATAAAATTACATATTTAGAATCCACCCAAAACCCCAAGAAATTTCTTACTTTCCCATTTACTGGGCCTGGTTATTCACTGTCTGTTCCTAGACAGTCTCTCTCAAAGGAGTGGTGTTACTATTTCTTGTAAATATATTACTTGTGAACACTTTATTAGCTAAAATGAAAGTGTGATCAAAACCCTTCCTTAGGCAGGAGTGAAAGCAAATGAAAGAACAGAAGAGATTCAGGATTTTGTTCTGTCTTAACAGTAAGTGACTCAGACTTGTGTAAGGTAACTTTTATTCCGTTTTTTTTTGCACTCTTGCCATGACGTAGTCATGTCTTGTTCTTTCTGTAAGGTGCCTGGGGTACTTGTGAAAAGGCTGTCATCTGTGCCAGGGAGAGACAAGTGCTGCATGAAAAGCAACATTGGAACATTTCCTGCTCCACCAGAGTCGTTGCCTTGATTTTTCTTGGAGCTGTCTGGAGAACAGAAGCTGTAGCTCAGCTATTACGGCCATTCAAACAAATCTGGCTATAAATATCTCTGCTGGCTCCAAGAAGAGTGTAGTTTTTCACTGGTGGTGTTTGCTCAATCAGTGTCTCCTGACCATCCCCAAGCATTGCTAAGTCAAGGCTCTGCAGAGGAAGGGCTGCTCTCCATACAAACACTCTCCCCCAGACCTGGAAGGCTTTTGTCTCTTCCCAACACTCCTAAAAACTTATGGTGAAAATTATGGTCACCTTCCTCTCCCAGTGTCCCAGAAAGGGTGGTTTGCACATCTGGAATGGAGTAACTGCACTGTTGATCATTACTGGTACAGGAGTGGGGTACCAGTGGTGGTCCCACACAAGGTTGTTGCAGGACTGCTGGTTTCCCAGATGATTGTACAGGGGACCCATACAGCCCCTTTCCAGGTAATTTGATCTATATTTCCAAATTTCCTTACCCAAGGGAATTATTTTTATCCTCTTCTGTTAGCTGTGAATGAATCCCGTAGTTCTAATCTTCAAATTCAGGTTGAACATCAGACTAAAACTTCATGGTAATGTAATTGTTTCATATGAGATCATTCCACTTCATAAAAGGTGTGTTCTGATGGTCTGGAAATAATGTTATAGAACAGAAATACCTCAGAAACACTAATGCGCTATGGCTAGAATTGTGTTATCTAAAAAATACTTGGAGTGCCTTTCTACTCTGTACTGTGTCCAGAATCAAAATGAGGAGAGAAAAATTTTTAAGATAAATTGGTTTGTGAAAAATTTATGTGCACTTTACTAGTGCAGGCAGGATGTAATCTGCTTTGTATTGAATCTGCTTGGGAAAAAAAAAAAAGCCACAATGATAATGAGATTTTTTAAAGGCACTTTTAAATTCATGCTGGCAAAAGACAAATAGTCATGACTTTTAATTTCTATAAACTTAACAGCTGGGGACAAAATAAAGCGTTATTAACTTAAGGGGTGTAAGGAAGTTGCTTTTGCTTCAAGGACGAAATAAGTTATTCTATTCTCAGTGTTATTCATCTCAGCTGTCTGTCTGATCTTTCTGCTGGTGCAGCCAGGCCAGTGAGTGGGTTTATTTATACTGCTTTTACTGTTAGCAGGGAGAGAAGGGGGGGCTGTAGACATCTTTGGTGATGTCTGTATTCCTTGTCCTTGGTAATGGCTGTGAAAAAACTGATTATGGAGGAACTGTGCTTCAGGGGCACGTTGCTCTGCTCCTAAATGAGAGATTTCTTGGATTCAAAATATAAATTGTATTAGCAAATAGTGAGGAGCTTCTTAACTATATTTTATGGTTTGGAAAAATATTTGTCTCCTCTACCACAACAGCCATTAATGATGAAGGTGTTTGTCCTTGTCAGACTTTTTAGTAGCATTTTAGTAGCATTTTAGTAGCATTAAGGAGAATTTACTGTTACCAGCAGATAAATAACAGTTATTTTTATTAATTACTGTATGTATTATATTCCAACTAATAATCAATCTGTTTGGTTTTTGCCTTTCTATTTTTCGTTTTGATTATAAACTTAGTGGTAATCCAAAGATCTCCATAGTTTCTCTGTATTCTTATGTGCCTGCTCTTTCCTTTGCCTGTTGAATTCAATTGCACTTGTATTAGTGATCTATTTTTTTTTTTTTTGCTTGAATATCTTTGGTGACCACTTGCAGACTCCTCCTGTATTTTCCTGGACTTCACCATGGAAGAAGTTGTAGAATATATTGTGTTAATATAAACCACAAGTTCATGCTTACATGAAGAGGAGTGTCCCCTGAGTCCCCAGTCTTTACTAACTGATTTGTCATGGAGGTGAGGGGCACAACCTCTGTGTTTAGGAAATCAATAGCAGTTGCCATTTCCATTAAGGAGTCTTGGCTGAAGTTGTTCTGTCTTACATATTACATTGCTGTCAGGGTCTGCTTTCACTTGCTCAGGGCCTGAAGCTAAAGTGGGAACAGACCAAAAATGGTTGAGTTTTTCCTCAAATAAGCATATCATGTCTGTGGGATTGGGAAGGACTGGTCTGAAGATGGCTTGATCAGAAAGGGAATACAGGAAAACTGGTTCCATCTTAACCATAGTTAAGAAACATAATTTCATCTGCTTCCTAGTAAGAGTTTCTAGGAAAAGAAAAATAAAAAACACATAACCAAAAAAAAAAAAAAAAACCTCCATCTAAGCATGGCTGAAATTGCTGCCTTGGGGAAAAAATTCTTGCATGTTCCCTTCCTTCCAGCAGACAGGCACTGAAGGCAACATTACAGCCCTTCAGGAGTGCCTTCAGGGATACACCAGAGACAATTTCCAATGTTCTTCTCCACATTAAATTGCATTAAGCTGACATTTTTAGGGATGGGCATTTTGTAGATTTGGGAAGAAATATATTTTTCTTTGGAAAGTAATTTGTGAAGAAATTTCTACCACTTCAGCTATTTCAGATTTCTTCTTTATCTTTGGAAGTGCTGCCTTTTGAAATGCAGGCATGAGAAGGTAAACATTAAAGACCGTACCTACATGTCAGCCAAATCAGAAAAGTAAAAAAAATGCATATATGTAGTTCGACCTAGCATAGAAAAATGAGCAGAAGTGCCAAAAGTTTAGAAGGATTGATCCTTCTGCAGGGAATCTTTGTGCACTGTAAGTAGCAAACTAACACCTGTCAATAATTCTAGAATGCCATCTGATGGCACTCCCAGGCACCTGAAAGAAGGACCAATCTTTGAAATAACTGTAGGTAGAGTAGCAGCAAGAAGCCATGATTCGGAGAAAGTGTCTTGTTCTCATTGCCAAATTATGGCTTCTGCAAGGGCTTGCTTGGGCTGAAACCCTTGATGTGTACCTATTGCTGTTCTTTTTCAATACTTGTGACCATCAAGACACATTTTGTTACCTTTGAAGTCCAGGGATTCACACTTGTGCCAGTGTGATGGTGTCACTACAAAACCAACTGGCATCCCTGTAAATGCTGGTGAGGAAGTGGACTGTATCCAACCATAAATACTTCTAATACAAATACTTCATAAATACTTCTGAAGTCAGTGTGGAAAATTGCAAAACACATCTTTCATGGGTTTGGATTAGCACTTAACCATTTCCTCTAGGCAAGAGTGTAATTTAAAAGAGATTAAAGTGCACATGACAAGGATAAACTCTCCTTCTCCTCCAAGGGTTCTACTCAAAGCTCACCTGCTTAATACCAGTGTTAGCACCCTCTTCTCTCACTGGAATCTTAACTTGATTAGACCTTCAGGTGGGACTAGAGAGATGCTCCTGGAGGTGCAGCATCAGCACCAAGGCTGAAGGAGTCTTGGCTATGGATTCTTTTTCTACAGCATCCAACACCCACCTAACAGTGGGAAAATATTTTTCTCCCAAGGCAGTGCTAAATTCACAGTAGCCAAAATGGTGTGGAAGTGGACTTGAAGAAAATTTATCAGCCCAGCTTGTTTTTCATCATCTTTTTGCCTGGCAGAGCCACTGTGCCATTGCATGGTCTCAGGCCCTCTCTGGTATAATCCAAATATTCTGCCTTCAAACACTGGCCAGCAGCAGAATGATGCCAGTGCTGAATGCTGTGCTCACAGATAGGAAAATCTGAGGGAAGATCCATTTCTATCAAAATTATTAAAGGGACATCTGATAGCACTGTTTCATTTCAGGCTTATTAAATACTCTCCATTTTATCCTTCATTTTCAGGGATTTATAATTTTGCTATAAAAATTCATTCAACCTTGAAACTTGGCATCCATCGTTTCACTCCACAAGATATTTTTAAAGATACAAGAGCAGAAATATTCCTATTCTGGCAATGGCTTAAATGGATATTAACTTTCAATCCTGCTGCACAGCACACTGAAAAGTTGAAAAAACTGCTAAAAATTACTGCTATAAAAAAAAAAAAAAGCTTTTGCAGCAATATAGCTTGAATTGTTCACTGAAATCTTGGTCTGTTGAATGTGATCTGGTACATTTTTGATTGTTGTTGTCCAGTTTCAGAGGGAGCTGCTGAGATGCAGATCCCTCTGCACTGTTCCTTGTGCAGGAGCTGGAGCCACGTGCTCCTCCTCAGCATGTCCCATCAAGGAAGGGCTTTACACATAGGGGTGATGCCCAAACACAGCCTGTCCTGAAAACAGTGTGAACTGGGAATTCTAGCAAGTGGGCTTCAGCTTTGGGGGGTGGGAGGTCCTGTATCACATGAATGCCTGGCACCTTTGGCAGTGGGCACAGTGGCACTGAGGCTGTGTGCTCTGGAGAACTATTGGGGAAAAAACTCTTTCTGTTTAGACTTGGAACAAATTCCTAAAGGCCATTGTAGCTTCTCTGTCATCAGAGCTTCTGCTGGACAGGCTAAGCAAGGCATGTTTCAGGTACAAAGGGATAGTCCAGCTCTCTCACATGTCCTCCAGCCCATTTTTCACACCTTTTTTATGATAAAATTTGCTCTGTGCTTTGTCATTAGTGTTGCTTTTGCCTCTCCCCATTCACCAGGCGGGCACTTCACAGGTGCCTGAAGTGGGCCCCTATTTCTTGGAGCAGAGAAAAAGTTTTTGGTCTCAGTGGAGATCTCCATTTTCCTATCCTTTTTTCCTAACATATATGAGCCTGGTGTCTTCTTGATTTCATTGGCATTTAAACTGCTTGACATCTTTAGCCCTCAAGGATGCTCTGAGCTGTAAAGGCTCCTTGCTGAAACTGCTGTTCTGGAGTTAGAGGTGATGCACGATTGGTTGGCTGCTTCATGCACTAAAGAAATCAAGCAGCGTGTAGCTTCTCCCATTAAAAATTAACACCCTGCAGTAGGCACTAAAGACCTTCAGTGTTTTGTTGTTAAGGAGCAAATAATGGAAAAACACCACCTTTATGTTAAAGTAGGAAGGATGCTTCAAATTAAGAGCTGTCTCCTGTTATGTAGCTATCTCCTCCTTGAAACTGGTGACTGGAGAAGGATTTCTGGGAATGTGTGGCTGTGCATGTGGCTTGCTTGGATGTTGTTCCACAGTTCATATCCACACTGCTTTTACCTTCTATAGCCAGTGTATTCAATGTGTTAAAAGATGGATAAGTACCTGTTAGAGCTGATAGGATTTGGATATCCTTTCATGTACTTTGTGTTCATGTAAAGCTTCACATGGCTGCAGATGGCTAATTTGAAAAGAGGCCTGTGGGAAATTTGGCTTAGAGTATATTTGTTAATGCAAATAACAATAATACATGTGGGAAGGAGTGAAAGGATCATTTAAATGGAGCACTGATTCCAAAACTTCCCAGACATCTGTGAATATCCTGGGTTAAGGGGCTAAGCTCGTGCTGGGGGATTTGCTATTTGTTTGGGGTTATGTGAAGGTGAGCTGTGGGATGTCCACTTTGCAGACTCAGCCTGCACAGGGGGGTTTGCCTGGTGTGTGGGGTTCTGCTGCCCTGCTGTAGCTGTCTCCAAAATCTGTCTCAAGCTGCTCCTCACTCAGCAGAGCAGCGATGCCTCGGAGCCTGGGAAGTGCCCGCAGAGTGGGATGAGTGGGATGCGCTGCTCGGAGCAGACTGGTGGAAAGCAGGCACGTTCCCTCTGTCTGCCTCAAACTGCATAATGGTTTTGGCAAGGACCACAGCGAGGGAGATGAGAGGGGGCATTCTGTCCAGCCAACTGGCACTGCTCACATCCACCTCCCCTCTGCCTCCCTGGTACATCGTCCCTCTTTCTGTGGCACCAGCTAAATGCTAAATAGCAGGGCTGTTGTGTGCCTGTAGTTATGCAGCACTCTTTTGTTCCACCCTCTGCAGTTATCAGATGAGAAAGAAAAGTAGTTATTAAGTAATCGAAGATTTAGGAGAGCTCTGAAGTGCTGTCATGCAAATAAGAGGAAAAAATATGATGTTATAAGAATGAAGCATTTGTCTTGAGAAGGTCTCCAAAGTAATAGAAAATGAAGTCTCTCTGTTGAACAGCATTGCAGCAGAGGGGTCCTTCAGGTTATCTGGCATGTGACAGGCTGTAAAAGCTGGTGCTCACAGTCTCTGTCTAATTGGGAGCAATTGCAGCAAGCAAGAGGTGTAGTAAGACCAGTTAGAAAAAAATGCTTTTAATGAGGAACATGTATTAACATTGATAGGATGATTGCTGGGTATTGGTGTGCAGTTGCTAGTTTTCAATTTAATTTCACGTAGAAATGACCTATTGTCAGCCACTCAGTTGTCCAGTTCAGTGCAAAGACAGTTAGTTAAGACACCTGAATTCAGGCTCCCCTGGTTGCTTTACCCACATTTCACTGTGCTTCTCTGTAAATTCTGTCCATAGCTTCCAACACATCCTTTATGGAATGAAAAGAGCAATGTCACTTTGAGGCAGATCCACAGGGTTTAGACCAACTTTCCATTTCCTCAGTTAATTACCAACATAATCTCTAGATAATCTCTTCTCAAGTCTATGAAGATTGGCTGCCTTTGAATTCAGAGGACACTTGGTCTTTTTTGGATCGTAGCCATAGATTAAACTTCTTCAAAGTGGAGATAGCTGTACTTTCCTGCTGTTGATTGAAACATGCCACTGAACACTTCTGAAGCTGGATAACCCCTCCAGAAACACAAACAAATGCTGGCACCCTGTGTCCTCCCAGCTCAGAGGTGCCAAATCCCATTATAACTCATTTCTGTGCAGACAGTCAATCATAGCCTTGTTCAGTGTGTAAGAGATTTTTCTAGTGTTACTGGGAATATTTTATCAGTAAGAAATCACACAATATGGAAGAGTTGTTTGCACCAAATTGGCCAAATCATGTCTCTAATTGTGGTGATATAAGTTGTTATTGCATCAACCTAAACAGGGGAATTTTGTGCCAATATTTTCTGAACTGTCCCCATCTTGACTGAGTTTTTACATCTCCCATGGAAGGGGAGATCTCCCACCTGCAGGGGATGTGCTCCTGTGCCTTGCACTCCTCTGCTGTCTTCAGTCCCAGGAACACTGGCTCTGGAGAGCACCTCCCTACAAAAACCTCATAAGCCTTCTCTGATCCCACCCCTGGGAACTTTGCAGAGGATCAGGAAACTTTCAGAGGAAAATGAAACAGCAAGTGATGAAACTGATTTAAATGAACAAATTTCCCTTATCCTGTGTGCTTTCCTTCTGTATCACCCACATCACCTCTCCAATTTTGTGCAGGTATGGTTAATGTAAGGAGCCATTTTCCTCCTCTGCATGGCAGTGAGTGCAGGATCCTCTGTGTCCCTTAAGAACCACATCAAATGTTCAGGCTGTGCCTCAGCGCCTCTGAGACCATTCCTGGCCCTGTTCTTGTGGTTGTGCACTTCTGATGGACTCACTAAAAAATGCTGAGGACTGGGAGCATGAATCCATTTCATGTTCACTATCAAATGCTTAATGTATGTTTTCCTGTAGGGCATGAATTTAAATTAATTTTTTTCTTTTTAATTGGTCTTACACTTCTAAACTATTTTATATTAAAAAAAAAAATTGTACATACACGCACAGTTGGGTTGGTGGGGTTTGTCTTTTTTTGGTTTTAAGATTGTGTCTCTAGCAGCAAATCTGTCATTTAGTTTGCTGATGTTTGTTTACAAACTAAACTCTGCCCATATCTGAATGTAACACAGTAAATGTCTGTTTGGTTTCAACACCAGATATGACCCAACGTTCAGATATCCATACAGTAATTTCCCATGAGCTCAGAGGAAATCATTCCATCTCCCAGTGGACATCCAGCACCATTTTCTATTGTATTTGAATTTTCTTTGCTTGTGATATTGCATTTCTCCCCCTCCCTAGGCACATATAGTCATTTCAGTTTCTGGTAATAAGTTTTTGATCAGGTTTTCTTTGTACTCTTCAGCTTTTGAAAGCTCACCATTGGGGTAAATTTCCCTTTCATCTTCATGTAGCCTTCTCCTCCCCTTTTTCTCTGAAAACGACTGGAATTGGTAAGGAAGAAAGTTGCAGTGCAAACACAATTTGCTTGTTTAGTTTGAAATTGTAAATCTCCTTTTATCAAAATTCTCCCTACAGTGAAGGAAAAAAACCAAACAAAACTCCAACAGTTATTTTTATCTTTTGACATTAAAATCTGAAATTTCTACATCTGAAGAATAAGACAACTCTCTCGTTCACCAGCTGTATGTTTTTTTACAAATGTCAGGCTTAGTATTGAATGAATGAATGCATGCAAATATAACTGCAGACCTAAATATGTGCCATAAAGGCATCTGAAATGATGGAATTCTGCCCTACCTAGGCCTGATATTTTGAACACTGTCAGTAAAGTACAACAGCTGAAGAGTTAATCAAATCCTGTTCTCTGCCAAATACTAAAGATGCTACTATGGGTCAAATGTTTATAAAACTCTGTGAGATGTGGAGAAGTTGGCAAAAAACACCTTTCGAGAATGGCAGTGATTTTGGTTTAGGTAGGAAACTCAGATTTTACTTTCTACTATGAAATGAATAGAAAATGGCCTTAACTGCAACTTCTGAAACCACTGCCCAAACAAGCAGCAATGTGTGTTATTGTTTGGTTCCACACCCATTGTGACTAGAGCCATGGGGCAGTTTTGGAGGGGATGCACTGGTTGCACTGGGCAGGAACCAGTTTCCATCTTTTAATTCATCCCATTGTTCCTGTCACTGCCTCCAGCCAGGGGAATGGAGGACAGGGAGTCACAGAATCCTGGAATGGTTGTGTTGGAAGGGATTTAAAAGACCATCCAGTGCATTTCCTCTGCCATGAGCAGGGACAGGTTGCTCAGAGCCCTCCAGCCTGACCTCAGACTCTCCCAGGGAGGGGGAATCCTCCATAAGAGGCATCTTCTGCTCTTGGGTTTGTCTCAGGGAAAGCAGGGTGTCATCCAGGGGTCTGCCTCTCACACTCACTGGCATTCCCCAACCTCCTCACCTCCTCCTGCAGCTCTGGCACTAAGGAGAGGATTTCCTCCACCAGGAGAACTGTGCCCACTGCTGCTGGATGGAGCTGGAGCATGAGCAGGGCACAGCCTGCAGCTGGCACTGGGTGGGCAGCGTGTTCCCCCTGAGCTCTGCCCGGGCAGCTCTGGTGGGTGCAGTGCTCACAGTGCTTTGTGCCAGGTGCTCCCAGTCAAGCTGGCAGGTCCCTTCTGTGCCATCTGCCCTGGTGACAGCATTCCTGGTCTCTAAGTGCTTCCCAAGGGCTTCTTTTGTAGGTGTGGGAGGTTTTGGCTGCCGCTGCTCCTGGACCCACCAGGCACCTGAGGTTCTCCCAGTTGGGGAAAGCCCCCTGCACACCCCACCAGAGCACTCTGCTGGGAATTCTGCCAGCACCAGGGCTGCTCTCCTCAGCAGCAGCAGTGAAAAATGGATAGAAAAGCCATAAACATTTACCCTTGGTGTGTGTCCCCTCTTCCCTGCCACTGCCACAGAGGGATCTGCAGGCTGGGAGAATCCCTGTGAAACTGTTACAGTGACACAGCTCTACATTTGCTCTTTTCCTGCCATCCTCTTTATTTTGCCAGGGCTGTGGACAGCATCCAAAATCCTGTGAGCTGGACCTATTGTATTAAGGACTGCTCTTTCTGTGTCCAGAAGGAGTAAAGGCTGCAGCATGGAAAGGCTTTTAGCTCAGCTCAGCAGATGAGCTCTGCTGGCACTGGCACAGCCCCATCAAATGCCACCAGATAAAACCCTGATGCAGAGTCAGGTGCAAAGCCAGGTGTTTCAGGCAGGAATGTCAGCTGCCTTTTGTTTTCTGAAATGAGGACTGGGAGAAATCTCAAAGCTGCAATCTCACAAGAGTGACATGAGTGGATTTAGTGAGATTTTGGAAAGCAGTGAGCATGTACGAAGATCTAAGAAAACAATTCATAATTTCTTGTGCTCAGCTCGTTGTCTGTAAAACCTCCCTGTTCTTACCTGCTTTGTTACAGTATGTTTTATCTCTACATCTTTGAACATGGATGCCAAATATACTTTAAAAAATATTGATTATCTACATTTGGGGTAAATAATTTATTTATTAAGGGGAAAAAAAAAACCTCCTGAATTTCCAGACCAAATGGGATCAGATCCTTTCAAATTAAAAGGTGAGACAGATCCCAGCTGATGTAAACTGGTATAGTCTCAATTAAACTAAAAGAGCAGTTCAGACCACAACCAACTAAAAATGTATCATGTTTAATAGGAAAGTTTCAGAAATAAACTGTTTATTCCTTTTACTGTAGAATATATATTGTGGCAGGATATTTTCAAGCGCTAAAAATAAGCAGCTCCCAAAATTGTTAAAAATATAAAAAAGACTGGGGCACTGCTAAAAGGTGTTATTTTTTTACTGAATGTGGGTTATTACTTGCATAATTGGCACAAAATAGAAAGCAGTTCACAAAAATGGTATTGTTTGCACTTCTGTAATTAAGATTGTATCAGTATTTCAAGGGCATAATAGCCAGCTAGAAAAATGCATGCAATTACAGCATTAATTCCTTAGGAAGTGAATCTTTAGCCAGATTTTGTGGGGAAAACACTGCTTTGGTTGTTGACCAGGTAGAGGAGTCCAAAGAAAATCATTCTGGGTTCCAGCATGGCATCAGGTGTTCTGCATTCCTCACATAATTAAAGTCTAATGGGGAAAAGACGCCCTAACGAACTTAACAAGCAGAATTGCAAATATTAGACCGACTTAGTATGTTCCACTTTTGCAATTTATTAATTACTGTAAATATGCAAAGGTATGCAATTAAAAGAGCAAATGAGTATTTCTAATTAGGATGGAATGGTAGCACATTTCATCGAAGTAGGACACAGTGTGCTACTTAGCTGTGTATATGTTTTTGCCAATTAGTCAACACGGAATTCTCGTCTGAACAATGGAGCCTCATGTAACTGGCAAACGAGCAGTGGAGCACCAAAGTCCAAAAACAACATTTATATTACCCTGTAACACAACGGGGTACTTTTGGCCTTCTTTTCATCTGGGGAAAGGGATATAATTTATTGACAAAACCTGAGGCTGCCTGTGGGAATGTGGCTTTTTCTGGGCTGAGCTGGCAGGGCTGCCCTGCTCACACAGCAATGCCTGGCACTGGGGCACCGGGTCCCCCAGCAGGCCAGGGCAGAGCTGCTTCCTGCCCCTTGCTGTTGTTCACTCAGATGTGTCATTCAGCAAGTGGCAAGTGTCCCCAGCACGTGTCCCTGGGACACTGAGGGTTGGATCCTGGCTTTCCTGGCAGTCCCAGCAGCCTGCTACAGCCAGGATATCCTCGGTGGCTGAGCACCAAGCAGACATGTCAGCAACTATTTCCTAGAAAGCATTGAGAAACAGCCCTGAACTGGAATTACAATGGAAATATAACTCTAGGCTAAGTTAACTTGGATCTATCTCCTCCATAGAGCTGTGTTTTGTGGATGAACATGTGGGAGAGGGGTAGTTCCACATGATGCCATGTGTGGGATGTGCCAGGGCTGCGTGGCCACTTGGACCGTGGCAAATGCCCTGCTGGCAGGCTGGGACAGCTGAGCACTGTGCTGGGGTACAGCCTCAGACAGGAACCAAATCCATCTCTCATGTAATGGGTGAGCAAATTGATTTTCTGTGCAGCCAGGAATATCCCAGTGAGTACTCCCCATTTTGGATGAGGGGGCACTTGGAACTGGTGGAATTCCTCATTACTGGTATCCTCATACAGTACTCAGTCCCATTCAAAGATTTGTGTTTGCTGGTTTAGCAAATTTGGTAATTTTAAGACTAGATCTGTTTTTTCTCTTGAGTGAGAGGAATAGGATAAGAAGGGGAAGAAATTCTGTTCTTGGCTCATGTCTGCATTTACTGTATGGAAAAGGATGTTACCAGTACAAACTGGAGCCACCAGTATATATCAGTCATGACATCATTTCATACTGATGTGGGGTTTGCAGGAAGAAAAGTTTAGTCTGCTTGCCATGAGGACCTAAAAATATGAAACAGCTTTGGAAAGCCCTTGAAGAGGCAATGGAGCACAAGCATGAGGAGGAGAGTGGTGAAGAGCACAGGAGAGACTCCCAGCCCAAGTGCTCACAGGAGCTGCTTGGAACAAAAAGATGCCTCTGGTTCTGTAGTGCTCTGGTGGGTTTGGGGCTGCTCTTCCCTTGCTTTTGGATAAAGTTTCCTTGAATTTAGAATCTGTGTTGAGGAAACACTGAGTTTAGGGGCTTCATTTGGGGAAAGAAAAAGGCATTTTTCCTTTGTATAATAATTCAAAAAACTTAGACTTCAGCTGTACTTAAAGAACTGACTGACAGTTTCTGTGACAGATGAGACAGAACATTCTGGGGTTGCAGAATAAAAGAATATAATTCAGACTGTAGCAAGCAGTCTGTATTCAGGCAGCTTCCTGCCCTGAGCCATGACCCTTCAACAGATATTCTTCCCATAACCTCCTGAAATATTCCCAGAGCCTCTCTCATGGTGAAAGGTATCTTGCTTAGTGTTTCTCCTATGCTCAGAAGACACAGGCCTGTAGCTATAAATAATTACTGACTACTCACACTGCCTTGCACAAAGTTCAGGTTTGAACTTTCATTCAGATACCTCTGTGCCTGTTCCTGCTTGCTCTATCTGGGAAAAGTTGTATTTTTTACATCCAGCCCATTTGCTCCAAGTTAAAGTCATTCTGTCATCTGGATGAGGTGCTGAGACAGGGGATTAAGTTCCAAGCTTTTTTGGTGGTTTGGGCTTTTCTTCCATCCTCTTCTTTTCCTGAGGTTACTAAAACCTCGATTTTTTTTTTCCCTAAAAGAAAGGAAGCAGTCACCTACCTCCAGATCATCAGGGTGTGAGTGTTTAACACCCCCGTGCTCCAGGGTGAAACACAACCAAAGGGCTGAGGTCTGCCTTACAACTGCCTTTCTCAGCTTTCCTCAGGAATTAGGATGTCCTAAGGTGAGGCAGGGGTGGGGAACATCTACAGATCTCTTCACAGGGAAATCCTCCAAGCCCTGGCAGCTGCCCCAGAGCAGGACATTCCCTGTCCCACCACCTTTGCTGGAATCAAGCCTGTGGTGGCCCAGCCATGAGGGATCCTCTCTTCCCTCCAGCCTGGGCTCCATTGAGGCAACTCACTGATGGCAAAAAAACCCCACAACTTTCACACATATAAAGGCTTCACACGAGCCCATGGGACTGCACCTCTGTTTCCTTTTCAAAGAACAATTACATTTTGTAATAACAGCAAATGCCTTTTGCATCCTGGCTGAGTGGGACGTGTAGAGCTGTGTGCTCAAAGTCAGTGCAATGAACAATCCTCCCAAGCTTTCAACAACCCTCAGGGAGTTTTGCATCAGGTTCTTTGATGCTGTTTTTCTGCCAAAAGTGCTTTACATCACTCAAGCTCACCAGATGCTGAGCTTCATATTTTGAGTGAGGGTAACTTTCCTGATGTATGGAAGGTGTTTAGTCCTTTCATTTGACCTTAGCTTTAGCTTGCTCATATTTGTCACTGGAGAGAAAGGTGATTAGGAAGATCTATAGCCCTCAGTACTGATTGCAGACAGCAGATATGCAGTGCTGTCAAGAGTGGGCAATTGCTGACAGAACTGCTTCAAGTTCAGCACACTTTGGATCTCAGGCTCACATCTCCATCAGCTCTATTTTAATATCTCCTAGCACAATTTCAATATTTACTTCCTGCAGAATAGAGAACATCTGGGATTTATGTGGCTGCTCACAAGAGTAAAGAAAAAAAAAGAGAGAAGTGTTTCTGGGGCTTTGCCTATAAAAGCTTCAACTTTCTGAGCAAAGCTAAATGGTGTTTGGCAGTGCTGTAGTAGAGAATTAGAGAGAAAATGGTATAAAGACTCCTGTTAATACCAAAAAAAACTTGAATTCTGCAGAATTTGGCATAGCAACAACCTGCATTCCCAGAACTCTCCCTGTGTATTTGAAAATAATGAAGTGAGAACAAATTGGGTTTGTGGAGTACATTATGTGTGCCAACAGGCTTGTTTGTGTGTGTCTGAGATAAATGTGCATGTGCCTGTGTGTTTGGGGGGTAATTGTTATCTCTGAGTGCTGTGAGATCCCCTTCCTCCCCAAATCCACATCACCACTGGATGCTGTGAATAACAAAATCCTGGGTACTGCCATTTCTACCTCTAGACTCAGTTTCCATGTAAAGAGGTTAAAGCCAGTTAAGACTCAAATGGTCTTCTCTTCCTGCTACTTTTGAGGCATTTGGGAATATTTTTATATCCTTTTTGCTTTTAATTGCTGTTGTCCCTGCTTCATCCTCTCCCTTGTTGCCACTTAGTCCTTGCTGAACAGAGGAAATGGCTTTTACATGGTGTTCTGTAACTACTGAGATCTTTGATTATAAAAGGTACCTGCTGTTTCTGCTGCCTTCTGTAACTGTAATTTGCTCAGGGAAGGAATGGTGAAGGCTGCATTGAGGGGGTGGCCAGAGCCCTAGGAAAGCCACCAGCATGAAAACACTGCTCTCCTTTGCACTGGGGGAGGTTCTGTGTCTCTTCTGGCCCCTCAAAGGGGGCTATTTTTGTCAACAAAATAGGGCTTCCCTATGGTGTCAGGGCTTTGTTATCCCAGAGGAAGTTAGCTGAATTTCAGGACAGCACAGTATCTTCCCACACCTTTGATGCTGTGATCATTTCTGCTCTATTGCCAGCCTGCATCCGAGCTGACACGTTCACACACGTACAGGAAGAGCCTGATGTGCTGCAGTAATTCCACAGCTCTCCCTCTCCTGCCCTGCCATCCTTCTTTCCATGAATCCTGAGTCTTTACCTAGCCCAGGAGAAGTTATTAGCATTGAGCTGTATTATTAGATGAGCCAGGTAATCTGTGTGAGGTAAAGTTGCTCGATGCAAGAGTTCTTGCAAAAGTTAAAGTTAGCAGCACACTGCTGCTAACTCAGAACTGCTGCTATTGTGAATTTACAAATTCTCCTACCTATCCCAGCTCCTGTGTGCATACTTCTGGGTACCCCAGGTCAGAAGTTTTCTCTGCTTATTTTCATTTTTTATCCTACAAATTTTTCAAAGTGAATGTTTTAGACAACTACATAGTAATATTTACATCCAGAATTCCTGTGTGTCTTGCTGACACATGTCAAGGCCAGGGCATTGCAGGTAGGCAGTAAGTCAGACTAACCCTTTAAATATTGACAATGTGGTGTATGCTCTGTATATTTATTGCTAAACCATAAAGCAAGCCCTGGACTTCATGAGATTTATTTGCATGTCTGGAAAGTCAGTCATGTATGAAAGTGCTGGGCGTACTGCACGTGCACAGAGCATCTGTGTTGTACATACACATTAGGAGTGATGCCTCCCAGGGGCATCTCTGTGTAGGCAAGAGCTGCACAGGCTGATGGTTGCAGAGCAGGATTCTTGATCTTCCAGGAAATCCTGCTTGGAGCATATTTTGTCTGCCTCCAGAGCAGTGGGGATCCCCCACACTGGCCCATTTATTTCAGAGAGGCCTTTGCTGAAGGAAAACCAGCCCCATTTGAAAGTGGACTGGTCAGCAGGAGGTGATAAAGTGTTCATTGTTGGGGGGAAAGAGAAAACTCTGACATTTCTGTAATTGCTTGGCTGCTGTGTCTCATATTGCAGCAGAGTCATTCTGCATGTGTGGGTACCTGTAATGGAGAGTGATGGTGTCATTAATCTCAAAGGAACATCAAAAGTCTGAACTGTTTCTGAGCACTGGTATAAATCAGTTAAGTATTGTCCTTTGCACACAGTCATCTGCTCTTCTTTCCTAATAACTCTGATACATCCTTTCTTTTTTTTTTTTTTGACACATTTCTCCTTAAGCTTAGTGGTAAGATGTACCTTCCGACATGAATCACAGTTTGTGCAGACTTCCATTCTTGGATTTTAACATCAGTTTTACCTCAGGTTAGTTACAGGTTGTCACTGTGCCTACTCAAGGTATATTATTTCCATATCATTTTTGTGTGAATGTGGTGGTATTTATTCGTACACAAATAAAGCCAATAAAGCACAGAGCCAGTACATATTTTATTACTAATGTAGCATTTACAGCACTTTATTGTTAACATAAAAAAATGGTACACATATAAAAAGCAAATGTTACAGCATAAATCACCCTAAATGTTCAGCCAGCATGACCATCACATATAATGTTTCCATTTATCAATCAATATGTCAACATGCCTTGATGCTTCAGATGTAAATTATCACCTGAGGTGTCTTTAACTCCTCAAAATGTCATCTGCTGAACTGAGCTCATTCAGGTTCACCTTTTAGCTTTTTCCCTGAGATGCTCACTGTCCATCAAATAAGGGAAGGAGGCCAGAGGTTAATGAATCTTAATTGGGCTTTATTATGGGGCAGCAGAGCACCTGAGGTGCCTGGTTGTGTCCTGCTCTGAGGAGCAGTGTCCTGGTGTGGGGATGGGATGGAGCAGAAGCCAGGCTGCATCGTGCCCTGTAGCACTTGGTGACATTTTATGGTTCCCTGCATTGTCCCCACTGAGGTGTAAAGCTTGGTGCAAACCAGACCAGCCACATTTCAGTTTTGAGACATATTTAAAATACATTTATAAGCGTGAAGACTTCTGAATGACTGAATTATGCTGTAAGGCAAGCCCATTGCTTTATAACTTCTATCATTACTGAGATCTGGTGTTCTTTATTGCCTGTGATCCAGAAGAGAAATTGTATTCCCTCGCTGCAAGTAGGGCAAGGCAAACCAAAAAAAATCCTTCACTCACGAATTTTATGGTGTTAATTTGCCACATATTAATTTTCACGTATCATTTGAGAGCAAACAAAGAATTAAAGTCGTTCATTCAGTAATAAAAGTGTTTTATTCAGAGTTGTAATTAGGCTATATTATTTTCAGTTTCCCTTTGGAGGATTGGAGGCCACGAACAGAAAATGATTGTGCTGCTATTTCTTATATCAAAAAAGTCTGCTTAGGCACCAGCTTTTAGCAAAAATGCTTGTAAGATCCTGGAGAAGTTAAAAGGGCATTGCATGGCCAAAATATACTAGATCCAAAATGTATTTTTGGTATATTGCAACTACTGGTGTTTATATTTCTGTTTCCCAAAGTTTGACATTCTGCATCAGCTGCATTTTGCCATGTTTAGGAGTTGTCATTTATATACTCACTTTGTCCTCTTATTCAAAACAGGACCCAGGTACCATGTCAGTTAGCTAGAAATCATATTCTGTGAATAAAAGGTGTACTAAAGAGCTTTCAAGAAGCTCTTCACAGAGCTGTGTAATTAATTGATAGGTCTGTTTGGGGTTTTGTTGGGGTTTTAGCTTTGGGGGGTTTAGGATGAGGGTTTCTTGGGTTTTTTTTTAAATTTTAGTCATGCTACAAGAAATTACTTTCTATTAGCAAAAAAAATTAAGTGTCAGTTTAGGTTACTCATTTGGAAAAAAAATGATGCTTCATATTTCTAAGGGTTTTAAGCTTCTTTCCATATTTAATTTTTAATGTTAATATTTTGGCTTTTTTATAATGACCAAATCAGATTGTAATATTAAAAAAAAATCAAAACCAAAAAGTAAATCAAATTTTTTGACTTGGAAAATATTAAATGAGCACTTCAAATTTTGAAGGACAAAAACCTTTTTAGCCCCAAAGTCTTCATGGATGTCATCCTAGAAAGACAGTATTGTATGTGCAAATATATATATATATACTCAAATATATTTTTATTTATATATATTATATATTATATATTATATATTATATATTATATATTATATATTAGTATACTCAAATATATATATATATATATATATATATATATATTTGTGCAAATATATATATATACTCACTTCTTAATTCTTCATTTCTCAGATCATTAGTTTTTCGTGTTTTTTATCTTCTTCCTTTCAAAGAATTTGTAGCTTTTTTAGGGGAAAACCCAACCATGTTCACTCCTAAGAATATCTGCTTGGGCTAAATCTTGTTTAAGAATATGCATTAACATTTGTAAAACCAATAAAAATTCAGCCTAAAAAATGCAAACAGTAGGACCACGCTAAACCTCACTGCAGAGATAACTGTACTTTGGATGAAGAAATGTGCTGCTCCTTCCTGGCATTGCAAATGGCAAATAATTTTAAATTGTTTCATAAATAAAGGATTTTCAGCCAGCAAATGACCACCTTCATTTCCGAGCTGACACTGGTAATTTTCTTGTGGACTGGCAGTTGTTAGGGGAGGAAACAGAGTTATGTGCTGCTGCCTGCACCAGGTATCCTGCCTTGAATCCAATAACTGAGCTCAACAGCTTCAAAAGGGTATTAAACATCAATATCCTTTCCTGAGTGAGAACTAATCAGTTCCATCTCTCTACCTTTTGGGATAAAAAGAGCTCTCTGGTTGCTGCAGGATTTATAATATTTCTGGGTGCCTTTTATATATTCTGTTTCCGCCTGCCTTTGTTTCCATCTCTCTCGTTTGCTTTATTTACATGGGACTGTGTGGGTTGATTGTAACACCACAAATTGGTGTTATCTGAGCTGGAGGATGCACCTGCCATAGGAAAGGTTCCAGTGGTTCTACTCAGCAACTGAGATTTGCAAATATCTTTATTCTTTATTTTCACTTCATAAGGACAAGCCCCAGGGCCACATGAGCACTGTGGGGATTCTTTGTCACAGCAGTGGCCAAGGACTCTTCACCTCCCTGAAACTGCTCATTCCTTTGGGCACCTCTATAAGATATAATAAATAATTTATAATTATTGTTTCTAATAATAAATATCCTGGAGAGGAGCTATTTACAGTGGCAGGACAAGGGGGAATGGCTTCAAAGTGCCAGAGGGCAGGGATAGATGGGATTTTGGGGAGAAATTCTTCCCTGTGAGGATAGGGTGGCCTTGGCATAGGGTGCCCAGAGAAGCTGTGGCTGTCCCTGGATCCCTGGAAGTGCCCAAGGCTGGGCAGGGCTTGGAGCAGCCTGGGATAATGGAACATGTCCCTGCCCATAGCAGGGCTGGCATGGGATGGGCATTAATGTCCCTTCCAACTCAGACCATGCTGTGATTCTGTGATTGGTAACACAGTGGGACCCTGCTCCTGATTAGGCTGTCGCAGCACTTTTATAATAACTTGTCTATTTTCCATTGCACCATCTGATAACTTCATTCAGATAAACAATTACCTGAAGAAGATGAAAACAAAACCAAAAACCCTCAGGCATATGTGGTGTATGAAAGCAAATCTCAGCTCCTATTAATTTTTAGGCTGTTAAGAGACACTTTCCTAGGGAATAACACATTCCTATTGTCCCTAAAATGTGAAATATAATATAAATAGCCAGTGGTGGTGAGGGATTTATTTGCTGTATGTTCAGGTAGGGTTCATCTGGTGGAGTTCTATCACATTCTGATGGATTTATGACAGTTCAATCAGCAGTACAACTCGTGTGCATGTGCTCAGCACCCACAGGGACAGCACAGATTTCAGGGAATGCAATGAGCATTCCAGCAACAATCACAATTCAGGACAGCAATGTCTTCTTGCTGGATATCAGTGGCAACATCTAATTATGAAGAAAATGTCAATGCTTCCTCTTTATTACTAACATTGTAGCTGCGTTAAATCTAACTTTATTTGACAGGGCCTCCTCAAAATTATTTCCTACAGAAATGTGCTATCAGACAGCAAGAGTATATCTTTGTCAAAACAGCAAGTAGTAGCTGCTGTTAAGCAATTTTGCAAACATGGTACCTTCAGGCACATATACTGTATATCATTCTGCATTTCCTGATATGACAATTAGCCTTCAGTGTCAAGATAAAAAAGATTATGGATGCAAATATGGCTATTTCTTTTTTTTTTTTTTTTTACTTGATTGCATCTGATTACAGCCAGATACTACTTCTCAGCATGATGAGTTGAAATATATTTTACTGTTTTCTTAAGGAAAAAAATGGAAATTGACAGCGGAGTACTTAACTGCTGAGATTCACATGCTCACTTTATGTATATATGAAATGTAATTCAAGTGGCTGCAAACATTGACTAATCCAAGAATTCAAGCTTATTTGAGTTTTCTGTAGAGAAGCTTAGATTAGATCAATTTGATGAGTTCTTTTGAGTTGCATATTACAATGTCATAAAAGACTAACTGAATTCATACCAAACATGAGCTGGGCTCCTGCTTTCAGTGCCACCAAAGAATAGAATCAGGATTTGCATCTTCTCCTCACAGACAGCAAATCTCCTCTTTGATTATTAGAGGAGTTTTGGCAGATTGTCTCACACAGCAGCCAAATAACATGAAAAAGTCTTATTATAGAGTCAGTCCTTGTACGTGGATTTTATTATTGTAATTTTCTAAATGTGAACTATTCTTCAGCTTTGCAGCCTGGAGGTGGCTTAAAAACCTGTCTGGGAGGTTCAGTAATGAATTTGTCATAACAGTGTCCTGAAAAAGAAATCCTGGAATTATAAAAACATCTAGTTAAACTTAGTCACTCCAGATCATCTCTGGTGCAGTTTGACCCTGAGGAGCTCTGCCAAAGAACCAGCACAGCCTGGGCTTGCCCTGGTGCTCCAGTGAAACCAGTGGGTTTTGTTCCTGAATGTGCCAGGGAAAGGCTGAGCCCTGCCTGGCTCTGCCCTCCTGCTCATGGCAGTGGAGACAGCAAAAATCCTTGTGCAAAATGGGCAGCCTTGAGCACATCTTCATAATTAGAGACCTTTTCCTTTGAATCTGCGCCAAAAAAAGTTACATTATTTTTTGCAGTTTATTGCCTGAAAAACAGACATAACAATGGAAGGAGCATGTGTGATAAAGAGATGGAGCTAAATAAAGAGAACAATGAATATTGCTGAGATTAGGCTGCTGGGCAAAGAGCTGAATGCAGTTGAAAACCCAGCAAATCAGTTCAGGAAGATGAAGTTCATTGAGAGCAGGCATCAGAAAACTGTGTTTCAACTACAGCAAAAACTGAAAAGAAAACAACAGAGATGGCCACAGCAGGTGTACTTTATAGTTCCAGCTCTTATGGAACCTGCCAGAGAGCAGTATTGACATGTGGCAGCAGAGCATTTGAGTAGAAAAGGAGCATGAAGTTGCTTTGGCATTCACATCCAATTTAAGAGAAAAACACTGCTTGGATACCTGGAAAATATATATCCTGCAAATACTTCCTAGGGAACCTGTGTGCTAATCAAGAGGACATTCAGGGAAGAAACCAGTAAACAGCAGGCTTGAGCAAATACTTTCCCAGCTCCTAAGTAGGAATTATTTTTAATCATAAGACATAAAGCATCCGTTGGAGTAAGCCCTGATCAGTGTGTTGCTGTCATGTGAGTTGTTTCATTGACTTCAGTGGAGCTATTTAAGAAAAGCACATGCTCAAGCGCTTGGCAGGGTTCAACCATAAAGAGAGTGCCCTGTTTTAGCAGAGATACTGATAAAAACTGCCCTCATTTGCACCTTAACTCCCATTTCATAGTCCTGTCCTTTACGAAAACAGTCATTCACTCAGAATAAGAAAGGAGTCATAGACCCAAACTGCACCAGAACAGAGGAAGAGTGTTTTCCCTGCAGAGATTTCAGCAACATGCAATGACCTCCAACAACTCTAATTAAAGAGAAATGCATACAGCTGAAAAAGCTATAGCTGATAATTTAGTTCAGCATCAAAAGTCAGCAAAGCAGCATGCTTCATGAAAAGCAACTGTCAGTCCTTGGCCAACAACCATAAAACATGCTGTGATGCACTGAAATATTAGAGGGGAAAAAAAGAAACTTTTTCTGACTTCTTCGAACTGGGCAGAGCGTTCAGATTCCTTTTAACTACCTGAGGGAATTAATTAATGAGGAAAAGAACCCACCATAAACCCAAAGTCCACTGGGATGTTAATTGCAGGTATCAGCTTTGTGGCTCACCTGCTGCTTTGGCTGTTTTTACCCAGGACTGCCATCGTTAGCTGCTGCTGACCTCCCCCTGTGAAACCACTGCACACACTGGCACGGAACTCGAGGTGCTGCAACCCCGTGTGCCATTCACCTGAGCTGCCTTTCCAGTGATTAATCCAAGGCAAGTGATTAACAGGGAGCAGCAGCCACCTTTCCTTTCACATTAGCTGCAAGCCAGCAGAATTTCCAGCTCCATTACCAGGGGGAGGTGGCCGGGCACTGCCCAGGCTCCCCAGGGAATTGTCCCAGTCCCAAGGCTGCCAGAGCTCCAGAAGCGTTTGGACAACACTCCTGGGCACAGGGTGGGATTTTTGGGGTGGCCTGGGGTCAGGCTCAGTGATTTCTGTGGGCACATTCCAGCTCAGTAGATTCAGTGATTCTAGGAATGGACACAGGGCTAATTCACTCCTCTGACACAGTCCCTGCCACTCCAGCTGCTTCTTTCATTGGTTTCACCTCAGTCCTCTGTAAAGATAGCTTTGTGGATTCTCAGTTCCACCCAGAGAGATGGAGAGGCTCAAACTGGGTTAGGGACGCCGTGGGAGTTTATCTTGACCACTCCTTATCAGATCTTGTCAGGTGCCAGTCACAAAACCCATGGCAGCAGCGAGTCTCTCTTGCCTTCATCTGTAAATGTCCATTTTTCACCTTGGGCAAACATTTCATTCCAGAGAGTGGTAGACCATGCAAATGTAGATTGTGTTGTGTGCATTGTAGATTTTTCTCTGATTTTCAGGTTTTAATGTTTTAATCACAAAAGGTATTCTGTATTAACATCTTGTTTTCCTGGAAATTTCTATGATATTTTGTGGTGATCAGGACATAGGAGTCTGCCTGGGATGCATAGAAGTCACACAAATTTAAAGAGGTAAGGGACCAACAACTTTGCTGCTCTGGTCCTGTGCAGATTCCTGCAGGAGGATGGGGAGGTGTTTGTTGAGCAGAAGAGGACAGACAGTGTTAAATTAGAGAATTAAACTGCAAGCAGCCAAGTTGGCCAAACTATCTGTCCTTAGTGCTGAAGGTTCCTGATGAATTCAAGGCATGTTTTCTTGCTGGCAGGTCTCAGTGGAGATACCCTTTCCAGGCATTAATGTAACTGATAGCATCACTTGAGTGGTGTCAGCTGGAGTGATATTTCTCTTTCCTTCACCTAATAGAGACTGAAAGGGCTCTGAAGTTCTGGATTTACTTGTGTGGAAGTATGGGGTATTTAGGAAGGAAAAGGAAGATAAGAAACAGGAATCAAACCCATGACAAAATCAACGCAGCGTCATTTAAAGATCAGTCACACAGTGTTGGAGTCTGCCTGTAGCAGACCTGTCTAGTCTGGGCTGAAGCAGGAACAAGTCTGAAGGAATACTGCAAAAAAACCCCAAGGTTGAAGCTGGGACCTTCACCTCTCTGTGACAGTGCTTAACTACAGATACACAGGACAAATATTCTAGTGTGAACTGGACTTGATAGTTCTTCCTCCAACAATGTTTAGAGTATGTAATTTTGAAAATATAGATGGCTTGACTGCAGAACAAGTAGAGAGACTTACTGAGAATTAGAGCAGGTAACCACACTGACAAGACTTAATATACTCTGTTTTATTTACAATGCATGGTAAATTTGTTTTATTTCAATGTCTCACTCAAAGTATGACTGAAATACTTGGCTGAAGCTGAACTGCCAATATGGTCATCAAAGTATTTATTTCATCTTTTAATCTATATGTTATTAATCCATTAGAGATTACAAATTAAAACATCAAAGAAATACTTTTATTTCTTGTGAATAAACCTCCAAACTCTGGCTTAATTTCAAGTTTTGGTTCTAGTCCCAAGCAGTTTAGTTGGAGCTTCACTAGTGTAAGGATTCAAAATAGATCTCATGATTGCAACCTCACTTCCCTGGTAGTAGCAGTAATCTCAGAGAAAGTCTTCTGGCTGTTAGTGTGACATCTGTAGTAGTAGAACTGCATTTCTTGTTGAAGTGTGTTTCATCTAAACTCTATCATTTAGTAAGTAAAAACCATTTAGTGAGATACAGTAGACGGATGCTGAAATTGGCCTATTAAAGATGCTTTAACAAATGGTGTAATGAAATTCTCTGCAGCTGAGACACCACACTTAATATGACTCAGAATAGATAAAGTAAATAGTGACTAAGAGTAACAGCACTTTATAGAACATAATTATCATTTAAGTGAGGTGCTTTGCAGATGTGAGGAATTTTTGCAATACACTTTCTGCTAGCATTAAAGGTAGTTTTCTCTTGGTAGTGACTCAATGTGGAGTGATTTTTTCATAACTGGAGAGTTTAAAATGCAGTTTGGAGGTTTGCTAAAATGTCTCAGACTCTTCATTTTGTGATGCTTTGAAATAGGCTGTGTATTTATGAATGGTTTTCCCATGAGCCTTTATTAACCAACAACCACAAGTCCTCCACATCTTCCAATACAAACTCCTGTGAGTAGTAGATTTTCTTGTTGCCCGCGCAATATTTTCATATGCTGTGAGAAACTTTATAGGCAGAGACTTTAGTAAAATTCTGGCCAAATAATACACCATATGATTTAAGATTTCAAGTGCAGGGTGGATCTATCCATTTTGTTGGTGAAATATAACAGTAGGATGAGTGTACTGTGTCTCTCTGGGCTACAGATATGTCTGTGTCATAAAGATGTACCTGGTCCCACTGTGATATAAACATGAGCTCCATAGCCTCATCCTGTTAGTAGCTCTTTCAGAAAAGTGGAGACTGTTTGAAATTCTGTATGAACCAGGTTTTGTTTTCCAGAATAAAATTGGTTCGAATTTTGGTCTGATACACATTCAGATCAGTGACTCTGGTTATCCTCACGTATCAGAGACTCCTTCTGTTTGTCTGAGGATAACAGGCAGCTAAAGGTTCAAAGAAAGGCTGTGTCTGGTTCAGACAGTCAGGATGCAGAGCCTAACCTAGTCCAAAGGCAAATGAAGTGAGAGATGCCTGTGGAGCTGCTCTTCACAGGCCTTGGATTCATCATTTTCTCCAGGGCAGGAGGAATACTCCCAGGCAGGGCTCTGGCAGGACAAACCTCCCCAGATGGGGTGGAAGAGTCTGGCACACATAAATTATTCTGCCTTCTTAGGATTTGTTCTGAAATCCATGAGCCCTGAACCATTTTTCAGTGGGTGACTTATTTGATTAATCCATTTGCTGTGATACATGTTATCCATGAGCGGTTAAAAGGCCTTTCCTCTTCCTCACAAAGCATTTTATTTTGCTAGATATTGTTTTTATTTAATACAGAATTTATTCAGCAGCTGATTGCTGAATCTACACGGTTTTTTAAGTGTTTGCTGCATGTAGCCACTACAGTTATTGTAAAGGTTTAATAATGTTCACAGTGCTTCTGAAACAAATGGCTTTTCAGTGTCCATATTATTTTATCATATCAGTTATGAGCTATTAGATGAATATGGAACAAGTTTTATGTGACATAGCAGAGAAACAGTATTAATTTTCCATACCATTACATTCTCATTTTAAATTAGCAAAGGTGTGACTGAGAACCATTTCTAAAACACATTGTGCCATATATTGCTGTACGAGTAATGTCTGACAAAGAGTTGCTACAGTCAAAAAAAGAATAAATGGAACTTTTAGATGAAAATCCCACCTCTGATGCTGCACAACTGACCATGCTGTTTAGATACTGGCCCAGTGGCCCAAGGAAGTGCTGCAGTAGCCCCATGCACATTTGATTTAATTTCTCTCTCAACCCCACAGTAAGGTCACTCAGAGGTCTTCCCTTACCCCCTGATTTCCCCTGCAATAGTCTCAGTTTTGTCCTGCTGCCTGCAGCACGTCTTGCTTGTGGCTTTTCACCTGGAAAAGGCTTCCATGGCTTGCACAGGAGTGCTCCAGTTTGAGATTAGATTTAGGGCCAGGCACATATTTTTTGAGGGATTAAGTTATCCCCACTCAGGAGCTGGAGCCATCCCAAAACTCCTCACTGAGTGGATGGAACCAAATCTGCTGAGTGAGGTATTTCAGGCTAAATCCAATTGTGGCTTTGGGCTGTCAGCATGGGAGGAAAGCAGGAGGCACTGGAGGAGGAGGGCAGGGGCTGCCCCACTGTGCAGACTCCCAGGGGAGCATCCTTCAGCCCACAAACCCCAGCACAGCCTCCCCTCATTTCCAGTTTGCTCTGCCCTGTACCTCCAGCTGTGTCCCAGCTTGCTGTTGGCACATCTGATTTCTCTTCCACACCTCAGTACTTTGCATTTGTCTTCCCTGAATTCCATTTTCTCTGTTTCAGTCTGTTTCTCCAATTTATCAAGATCGCTTTTCTAAGTCTGTCCCTGAGAGACTTCCCAGCCTCTTGTCAGCTGCATGTTCAGCAGTGGCTTCTCTTATAATTACTCACTGTGTAAAAAGCAGTACCATTGCCACTGATAAAGCACAGTAATCATTCCTTTGCAGCCTGCAGAATTTAACCAGTGATGCCCTTCTGCCCTAGAAGGCTATAAATGGGCTTAAAAAAATCTTCAGAAGGTATATAATTATTTATTTAAATGTAGCAGTTTTATCAATTCCTGTGGAATCCAATTGATTGCATCCCAGTGAAAATCCAGGTGAGTGAAGAATGCAGCCTCTTTGATAAATTAGTAATTGAATGTAATGAATTCTTAATCATGGCTCTTGTTCTGCATTTGGTGACACAAGGTGCAGAGACCCCAATTAATTCCTTGCCATCCTCATTTCATTCAATGAACAGTTTCCACACCAAATTCAGGTTTTTTTATAAATCTAGCAGAGGAATAACATTAGGTATGCTCTTTGTCCTTTTAATTTTTAGAGTGAACTATATATTTGCAGTGTGTGAGACTTCCTGAAGTTATTTCAGGGTTTTTGGTAAAAATATATACTTTTTTTTCAGCAAAAAACCCTCTTGTATTCCACAAGCATGAGTTTTACTACATGTTTTCTACCATTTTGAGTAAAGATGTACATTCATCCACCTCCAAATTATGGATTTAAATAATTATCAAAATTATAGATCAGATATTTATGTGACACGAGTTATCCATGACAAAAAAGTATCCTGAAAATCAGGTCTTGACTGGTGTGTGGGACAGTGAGTGGAAGTCATCCACAGCACAAAACAGAAAAGGACTTAAACCAATTTAAACCAAGAGAAGCCTTGCCCATGTTACAGGAGAAATCAGCCGAATGCACTCTGCTATTTCATTCCATTCCAAAATCCCTGTTGGTTTTGCAGTTCCCATTCCCTGCAGCTGCACACATCACTTGTACTCATGATCTCAATTTACCTTCTTGTTGCCCTAATAGGGAGAACTCAATATTTTTTCTGGCAGATGGGATTACAAACAGCACTGCACAAATGGTCTCTCCTTCTCTTACCCCTCCTCAGGTACCTGCTGCCCCACTGGCCCAGTGACCATTCAAAGCTGCTGCTCAGTGTCATCTCCTTGCCTTAGGAAGTGGCATTTCTCCTAAGTGTCCTTGACCTCACCATAGGATGTTTTAGTAGAACTACCTCCTTCCTAAGATTCTCATTTTTTTTCCCCTGAATTATTTTAAAGCAAGATATTCTCTAAAAGGATTTATAACTTACCATTAGAAATCCTCTTCATTGCTTTTTAGCCCTTTAGGATTTTGTCAGGATTACTAACGGGATTTTTATCGCCAGGGAAATATGGCTTCAGACATTATATCTTAAAAAAATAAATCCGAAGCATAGACTGCCAATGAAGCAGCCAACACATTTATATTCTCTCCAGAACAGCTTGTCTTGTAAACCAGAGGATTCTTTAGCAAGGTGTTTTAATTTTTTATGTGTCAGAATAAAGCAGATTTCTGGCTGAGGAAAACCATCTGTACAGATGACAAGCTTGGCCATCATGCTTTCCCAGTTTGTAACATGTATCTCAATACAGTTTTAGCCATGTTTTCACCATGTTTTCTTCAGCTGCATTCCTCATTCTGGTCCATACTTAAATATATTCTTAAATCCAAGTCTGCTCAGCTATTCACCCAGCATTGCAAGAACATGCCTAAATAAATCAAGCAGCCCCTCAAGTGTTTTCCTGCATCAAGGCCTCTCTTTTTGTGTATAGAGGATAAGCAAAGAAGGAATTAGGGACATCAGACCTGTGCTAGACCCAAGAAGCTCTGATTAGAAAAAAAAAAAAAAAAAAAAAAAAAAAGAAAAAGCAGTCCTGCCCTGCATTTATCTCTGGGCACAGAGATTATTATAAAGGATTTATGGGGTAAAAACTGAGGTGGGCAGGAATACACAAGGGAACTGGATCTCTGACTTTATTTAATGGCTTTGCTAAGTGGGTTTGCTTGTCTTAGGGTTGTTATCATACTCCTCCTTAAAGGGACCAGGTTTTTGCAGTCACAGCTTTCTGCACATCCACACCACCAATGGAGGCTGTTCACAAGCAGTATTTATGTCCTGTCCCTGACTGTCAAGTCTCCACTTTGTACCTTGTGTATCAAAAGCTGGGGAATGGGAGTCAAACTGGGAAGGCATTAGGCTGGAGGAAGTTGCAGGAGGAAGTGTTAGTCTTAGATATTGTCATCAGGTATGAAAAAGCTGAAATCCAAGCAAAAGCAGATATTTCTTCCAAAAATGCTTCCTGATGATTCCTTTCATTGTTTGTCAAATGAAGGAAGGGAGAAATACAGTTCCTTTCTTCTCCCTCTAAACTGTCCTCACGGGGTGTGAAGAACAGCCTTGTGTCTTCAGTGAGCTCTTGCTGCCCACATTCCACCCAGTGAGAGGAAAAAACAAAGACTGGATTGCTGTCAAAGCAGAGCAGCTCCAGAGTGGAGCAGAAGCCCTTCAAACAGGAGGTGGAAACTCAGTCTCTGACAAAGTTTTTCTGAGTCTGTCTTTTGCCCAGGAGGCAGATTCCCATGGCATACCCCATGTTCACTATGTTCTTCTTGTAAACTGGTCAAAACCATTTCATAAATAATTGTTTTATTTAGGAAATTCCTGTGGTTTTGTTTTTTTTTTTTTTCCTGCTGTTTGTTTGTTTTGTTGTAGTAGGGTTTTTTTTTTCTGATCAATAAAGAGCAGAGTTAATTAGTTAAGATACGTGACACTACAGGGGTTTGTGGGTCACATAAATCTTTTAGAGCAAATAACTCTGAGGCTTTTTATTCAAAAAAGTTTATTTCAAATTGTGTGTCTGGGGAGGTACCATCAAGGTTATTTCAATTTTATATCAACTATAATTATTTAAATGGCCTTTAATCCATTATACTTTAGGCAGTCTAGAAGGCTTTCACAGGAATGAAATCCTGTGAGTACAACCTTTCTAGCCACTTACAGGATTATGCTTGGGAAAAGCTCAGGGTTTTGGAAGGAATGAACTTTCTAAAAACTTCTTTATCACTTAAGAACAAGTTTGGATTTATTAACAACAAGTACAAAATACTGAATTTCCTAGGAAAATCCAAGCAGTGATAAGCATGATCTATCCAGATCCAAGTGCCTGGGGCTTTGTCAGGCTGTGACCATATGATGTCCATGAGCTGCACACTCATTTTCTGTTTATAGCAGCATTTAGATTGTTCTTCAGCTCTTCTCCATTTTCCTGAAGAATACGACGTTTTGCAAAAAAACAAAAAACCTCTCAATAAAACACTATTAATTTTTAAAGTGATGAGTACAATCCTCACAGCTGGTGGCTCTCTGCTATTTACAGCACAAGTGATCTGTCTGTTTATGTATTTATGGCAGGCCAGGTAGTGATAAATGTCTGGGGGCCATGGGGGCAGCTGGCCTCAGCAGGCACCTCCATCACTGAGACCCTGGAGCAGAATCCCTGCTCCATCTCCTCCCCAGCCCAGGTCACCTCTGTCCCTCCAGCAACTGCATGTTCTGCTCCTGCACCACTAAATTATATAGGAATCATGCAATAGGATTAAATGCCTGTGATCTTTGAAAAGAAATCCATGTCAGGTAACTCTCATTTCCATCCTTGGCTTTGACCCTTCAAGCTTTAATCAGTTTTCATTTTCAAGCTCATCTTTGAACCCACAAAGGCTTTCTTGTCAAAGGTGAGATATTATGTCTAATCACTCAATTTCAAGAGCTTGGCTTTAAAATTAAAATAGCAGATATTCCAAGTTCATGATAAGGACAGGAAAAGTCATCCTTAAAACAAAGTTAGCAGGATTCTTTTTACCTCCTCTGTGCCATGCCTGAGCCCATGGCGCAGCCCTGGGCAGCCCTAAGGGACAGACACAGGTCACCTCCTTCCTTTCCCGAGTCAAATTTCACAGATCCCAGCTTTGGCAGCTCACCTCGTGCACAGAGCTTGTTTTAGCAGGGGAGCAAACAGTTTAATTGCTCAGATTGCAGGCCCCGACCTCAACTAACCTTAATTAATTAATTAGATGTCGGCACGGGCATCAATCCTGTAGGTGAAGAGAGTAAAAAGCTGCTTTTTTGGAGCATGATCTAGGACCTTCATATTTGCCTTTGCCAGGGGAAAGGAGTGGGAAAAGTGCTTTGCATTGCTGTTCAGACAAGACCTGGTGCAGCTGAAGGAGATGTGAGCAGAAGGTGTTGGGGCTGGAGCAGAGAAAGTTTTAGGGAGACCTCAGAGCCCCCTAAAGGGGCTCCAGGAGATCTGGAGAGGGACTGGGACAAGGGCCTGGAGTGACAGGACAAGGGGGAATGCCTTCAAACTGCCAGAGGGCAGGGTTAGATGGGATTTTGGAAGGGAATTCTTCCTTGTGAGTGTGGTGAGACCCTGGCACAGGGTGCACAGAGAGGCTGTGGCTGCCCAGTTCCCTGCAATGTCCAAGGTTGGGTTGGATGGGGCTTGGAGCAATATGGGATAGTGGAAGATGTCCCTGGCCATGGCAGGGGGTGGAATGAGATGGTCTTTAAGGTCCCTTTCAACCCAAACCATTCCATGATAACTTTGGACTCTCCTACAGCACCCGTCCTGCAGGAATTCATGTGGCTGCTGTCACCTTGGGGTGCTTGATGTCCCTGCCTGATCTGCTGAACAGCTGAACTGAGTTTTTAGAAACTAAAACCACATCAAGGCAGCAGGGCTGCAGCTGGAATGGGTGTCAGATACTGTCTCATGCAGGGGATGGGGTCAGGTTGTCCAACAGAGTGAGAGTCATTTCAGGCAGAATTAACCCCATTTAAAGGATTTTAAGACTCTCTAGGCGTTCTGGACATTGAGGAGGGAAAGGCCCATTCAGAGGGCAATGCAGGAGAGGGGATTAACAGGACAGAAATCCCTTTTCTTGGGTACAGCCTCTCCCTGAGTTTCCCTCCTGGAGCAGGTGCCTCTGCCCATGGGGAGATGGATCCCAGGGGGAGGTGCAGCAGTTGCAGCAATTCCTGTCATACAGCTTGAGGTGGCTGTAACTCAGCAGGACAGAAGCTTGTTTGTCTACAGGCTCATAACAGCTTCCTTTGGGAAGGAAAACACAGCTCCCCTGAATAATTTATGGTTTTTTCCTTAATTATTCAATAATAGGAGCCCATTCTTTGGTATTGAGATCTCAGATAAAATGCCAACAGTATGTTCTGTCTCTAAATCTTATTTTCAGGAGCAGTTTAAGGCCAAAATTTCAAGGTTATAAAAGCAACTTAAGATTGAGATAACAATTTTCAAGACTAGTAATTAAGCCAGGCATCAAATTCCTAGGGAGCTTAACCTCTGTAGGTGTTTAAATGTGTCTTTTGGCACCTGATGACCTTGGCATCTTTCTCGAGAACAGAGGGAGTAGAGATGACTTCCTATGCCTGAACTGCAGTGGAGGTTTATATTAAGTAGGAAATGCAAAAATATCTTTCAGCATGTTTATTTTGTTACCTGCTCTCTCATGATACAGAACAAAAAATGAGATCTGTAAAAAGCTGAAGCGACCACCAATCTTCTTGTTTTGAGGCTGCACAAATAAGTAATGTCATGTTTTTCTTCTGGTTCATTTAAAATTTTGTGTCTGTGGTACCAACTTTATGTGGCATCATTAGAATGCATGCACCAAAAATAACTTTACACTATTCATTTCTTAGAAGTCTGAAATATGACTAACAAATGCTAAATCTTTTAAGGGTTGTCTTCCCAGCTGTACACCACTACTGCTTGCCTTGGCAAATCCCCAGCATGGCTGGGACTCCTCTCTCTGCTTTCTGTCCTCGAAATGTTTTCTGGATCAGAGCTTTTGACAAGTAAAGGGTGTGGGAGTGTCACATTCAACAGCTCTGAATCATTAGGAGGAGGCTGAACTGGAGTAAATCAGCATTCCTGCTCTGACCAAGCTACTGTTATCTGTGCTGTGGTTAGCTGAGATCCTGATCCATTTAATAAAAGATTTAATTTAGATTAATGTGTTAAAGTGTTAATTGAAGAGTTTTTTACATAAACAATCCCTTTTAAATGAAATATTGCTTTGGTTTACACATTTATCTCTATATGGGCATACTTTATTTATTCCATAATCAAATTTATAACTGAAACTATAACAACTTAATAGGACATTTTAATAAATAATAGAGAGTAGTGAAAGAACAGGACAGGAATTCCCAAAACCCTGGCATGAAGTTTATCTAGCTCCTACTGGGCATTTGCTAAAGCTACCCCACTCCAACTTCTGCTGTTCTAAACTTCAATCTGATCACTTAAAAATAAAATTAAGAACACTAAATATTTACAGAAATCTTATGGTAAATAACTGTGCACAAAAAATACACTTGTTTAACCAATAACCTGCTTGTGGATGATTCACAAAGAGGGAAAATGGATGCTTTATTTAGGGCAAATTATTCACTACTATGAAGTGGTTTTAGTGAAGTGCTGATTACTGCTGTATATAGAGCTGTGTTGAAATTTATTAAATACTTGAAGAAGGAGTCACAAGAACCTTGCATAACACAGTTTTTTTTTGTAAGAGTCTGGAAGTGACTGCTTAGCACAAAGGTTTTGCTCAAGAAAATTACCCAACACTGCAGACTGGTGTTACATTTTCTTTACATAAATCTCAGATCAGAACAGTCCTGCCTTGCTAACCTTAACCTGCATGTGGAAATCAGGGGAAAGTGAACGAAATGACAGAAATCATTTTTTGTCGGGCTTCTGCTTCAGAAGATCATTTCAAAAAACATCAGCTTTTGCAATAGGTTTTTATAAAGCCCAGAAAAACAGCAGCAGTTCCTGGTACCTGAACTGCTGTGTATGTTGCTTGACAGCTGTCAATCAATCACTGTTGAAATTTACTTCTTTGTTATATGTGTTTTATGAAAAAAAAATAGGAGAGCATTAACACAGCCTGAGTGGACTCCATTAGCATAATGACAATAATATAGCATTTCTGGAGAGAAAAAGAGCATAAGGGAAGTTTGGCTTTCCTTCCACCCCAGTGTCTGCATGGAATGGGAGTTTTCCAACCAAGGCATTGAATCTAATTTCCTGCATCTCTAGGCTGCTAGTGGAAATAGGAGAAAGGATTATTTCAAGTGAGGGGTTATTGCTATTGAGACTGAGCAGGACACTTGGGAGATGCCTGCCTGGCTTTTAGTTTGAGCATTTCGCCTTCTTACTGTCTGACTTAGTCTTGATAAACATGGTTATGGCTTTTGCCTCTTGTTTTATTTTGCTGAGGACACTTGTCTTGACATATGTGAGATATATATCTATATAAACAGATTTATAATATACTTGAATGGCTCAGTTAATATTGTCAGGATGCCCAGAAGCAGTAGTACAGAATCTGTGTTATAGATGGCTTTTGTCACCAGCTAAGTCCACAACACTTTTGTTACTTTGCACCTGTAACAAAAATAGGGGTGGTACCAGAGCCCTCTCCAGGTCAGTAACCAGGGACTCTTCACAAATTTCACCCTGCATGAACTGGTGTGTGCTAAGCTATTTTGTAAGGCTTTAAATGCATTGGCCGACCTGTTTGTAGCTTTCCATATTGTAGTCTATACAGAGCTATGCTGATCTTCCCCAGCTAAAGATTGAAAACCTAGTTCCAATGCTTTGAAATTATTACCCATTACAAGACTCCAAGAGAAAAGCTTGTGATAGGAGGCCCAGCTTTGAAAATAGAGCAGAATTCTTTTCCTGTGGTAGCTAGGGAACAGGCTTGAAAAACCAAGCTTATCCACATGTGTGCATATAGATGTGCACATTTGAAATGTGTGTATGTGTATTCTGAAGCTTTTTTAATATATATTTATGTAATCACAGATCAATATTTGTGTTTATGTGTTATATATTTAATTGTATATTAAAAAATTCAGTTCATTCTAAATCGTAATTCTGAAATGAAGAACCAAAGTTTTTCCTCCTTGCACAAGACATAACCTATAGAGTGTGCCAAGAAAAATACCACAGTTTGTGTGCCAAGGCACTGGAGTTTTTGCTGGTTTGAAGAAGTTAAATATAACTCATTTTTTAAGATGTTGTTTAATGAAAATTCTTGCTTTCTTTCACACTGGTGCTGTTTATTTTTGTCAAACCCTGGCTGGTTTGTTAAATATCACAAAATGATATTTACAACTTTGCAGTGCTCCCACGGACCAGGTGTAAAGACTATGTATCTATCTAGCTATATTTTACATATATATATTCTTTATTATATATAATCAAAATGAGAAATTAATGACAAATTCCCACCTACCCATCATGAGGCATTGAATGTCATCCCATTTTATCTTTACTCTGTTTATTGCTCAGGGAAATGGATCAGAAAATACAGCCCAAAAAACCTGAATATCCAGTCTCTGACACTTTCCAGCAGATTAAGGTTTGCAAACCTTCTCATGGACTCGTCTCTTGATTTTACCAGAAATTTCTTCCCAATTCCCAGCCCAACACAGCTGAAGTTTGAGTTCTGTCCTCTTTGCAGTCCCAGCCCTCAGGAAGAACCTGTGCTTGAATCCCTACTACAAAAGTCTCCATCTATTTGCAAGTACCAGCCATAAATACCTTCTCCTTGCCCATAAATATTCATTTCTCACCCCTCTGCAGCCACATTTTCAGTGTTGATTTTGCCATTGGACACTTCACCTGTGGACTGTGCTTTGGGATGCAAGTTGCAGCCCCAGACTGGGGGACCACAGACACCAAGGAGAGTCAGAAGATCATTAAGGTTAGAAAAGACCTCAAAGATTGTTGAGTCCAACCTTCAACTCAGCACCACCACCATGTTCACCATTAAACCATGTCCTCAAGTGCCACATCCACACATTTTCTTAACATTCCCAAGGATGTGTACTCCTCCACTTCCCTGGACAGCTTGTTCCAGTGCTCAAACCCTGTGATTTACAATGCTTTTTTTACAGTGATTTACAATTTACAGTGATTTACAATGCTTTGTCTGGCTCATGGTCCTGCTAACTTCAGCCACTGTCTGGTGGGAAGCTCAGCATCACTGCAAGCTCTGTGTCACAGATGGCTTTTCAGTTTTTCTGCTGTTTTCTTTAGGTACATTAAAAGAAAACTGCATTTTCATCCAATTCCTTTGGTTGTCCTGAATTTTAGATAGCAAATAATTTCCACATAATTGTTCCCAATTTGCTAAGTAAAACCGATGATGTCAGTTTAATTGATTACAGGATGGCATCAGTCAAACACAAATTTCTAAATATTTTCAGATGCCAAATAGGGTAACCACACTTGTGGCTGAGCATCTCAGCCTTTCCTTCTGTGGGTGTTACTGCCTGGACTGCCCAGGACCTTCCTGCAGAGGTACAACTCCACCTGCATTATTTCTGAGCAAGGTTACAACATATTATGGGATGTATTTATATACATTATGTCATGTAAGAGTACCTCAGTACTCACACCAGTAACCGGTCTGCAAAGTCAGAGTCAATTTTTTCTGTTTAATTCTAAGATATTTTGGATGATCCAAAGAGCAGTGTATCACATTCACCACATCACTGAGAAAGGTTTAATTCTGGCATCCACGTGCAGTTGCTGCATCAAGCAAGTTAAATTTATGGCAGCAAGTCTAATTCAAGCCACGCTCTTGAGTTCAGTCCACCTGAGCACAAAGATGATTTGATTGATAGGAAAAATGTGTGATCTGTCTGTCTCTAGGGTGCCATCTTTTCCCATTGTCCCTTTGAGATCTCAGTTCTGACACCACTGAAAACAAAGGGTCAGGTTACTGCTCAAAATGGAATGATTTTATGCCACTTACTAATGCAATTTCCTTGTAGGCAGGCCAAAAAAGGATGGAAGAGCTTGACATGCTTTTATGCCCCTTGAAATGCGGGATTGAAGACCATATTAGCACAAATATATTTGCTCCATCTCTTTCTTCAAATGTATAGCTAATGTATTCTAAAATTAGTCTGAATCAGGTTTCTCATAGAGTGTTTGAAAAATTTTTACCTTGATTTCTGACATGCAGTATCTGAGCTGTATTTTAAATTTAGTTATGAAGAGAGACAGCTCATTGATAGACAAATGGTACTTCTGATGCCTTATCTTCCTATTATTTTGACATTTTCCTTGTAATTGGTGATCACGAAACTTGAAATTAGCAAGATGGAATTATCTGATACAAGGAGAACACAGCAAATTTTGCAACACTAAAGTGGAACAGAAATATATCCACAACCATTTTCCTATAATCATTTCAGGTGGGTGTTTGTGTTTCAGAAACTGCAATTTATTCTTCATAGCTCCTTTCAGCCAGAAGAAATGGACTACAAGGTGTTTTATAGACTGTGGTAATTTAACTTACAGCGGTAATATAGGCACAACATGGCAAACAGACCTTCTAAGCTGGCAGAGCAATTAATTCATGCTGAACATTAAGCACCTCAGTAGCCCCAAGATGAAACCCAGTGGAGACTGCTGACAGGCCATTTTAATGTCAATCACCTACTTACAACCTTTGCTGTACAGAGAACTTCATTTACCAACATTTGAACAGTAAACAGCTGAAGAAAGAGAAAATAGGGAAAACAGTGAGGAGTCCTTCTCAGGTAAAAAGCTTTACACTTCAAAGGTTACTGAAATGGCCACACTTACCTGATGCTTATTAATAGTATGCCAGGATGTTGCTATTTCCATTTGGATTTGTCACTGATAAGAGCAAAACCTTGCTTACTCTTCTCTTTATGGTAAATGGTCAATCTTATGGTCTTGAATTCTAGTATTTTAGGTTCATCCAGAACAATCCCAACTGTTTCCCACAGGCAGATAAAAATTCAAATTACCACTAAGACAGTGGCAAAAGTAAGAGCCAGTCTTCTCCTTTGTGGAGTTGGGGTTGTCACTAATGAAAGACAATGGAGGAAAGTCCCTAAAATTATCTTTCTGTTCTACATAGGCAGGTGGGAAAATGTGTTCTTCAAAGTAAGTGACATTACTTATTGATGGTGTTAGACCTGTGGGTTTGTGTTCAGGGCTTTGGTGAACAAAGGGAAGGAACTATGGTGGGTTGGGACCAGATATGATCCTCTTGAAATCCCCCAATGGAAATATTTCAGGCACTGTGTGAGATTTGTGCACTAAGAGTTGCTTCTGAGAGATTTCTGAATCCTCAAGAGGTTTCAATGATAGTAAGTGTTTGAGATCAGTTTTGTATCCTCTTGTCTGTCTAATGGGCGTTATGTGGATTTTTCCTGTGTGAGCTTTGGATGACAGATTGTCTTCAATTTCAGTGAGACATATTCAGTCCTCTTCATAGTTCCTTGGGGTTTGTTTGGTTTTTAATATAAACATATACATTTCTAAAGCTATGTAGATTAACCAGTTGGGATAAAAAAAAACATTTCTCTCATCATCATGAATATAAGTGCACTTTGAAAGAAGTATCACACAAAATGAAGGATGGAGAGATGTGTGCTGACTATGCTGACAGCAGTAAAAGTTTGGCAGAATACATTGAAACTTCTGTCATTAGAACTATTTTATTGCAGCTGGGAATAACAAGAAATGTGAGAACTGATCATTAGAGACAATAAAAACAATGTTTGTTTTTTTTTCTCCAGATAGGTAAATCACATTTTGAGAGGTAATTGATAAGCTAATGCTACAGAGCCAGCTGTAAATAAACCATCCATCCCAAAAATTATATATGTACTTTCTTCAGTCACAATTCTAAGCCTCCATCAAAGATCTAATTTCCTCCCTTTAGCAGGGGAAAATACAAGCCTTTATCAAACAGTAATCCTTTTAAAAGAAATGCCAATTAAAGCTACCCTGTTCTTTATGCTAGATGGGTTCTTACCATCTGTCTTGCAACTCTGTACTGTAAATAAGAAGGAAAATGAAAGGATTCTCAGTTTATTATTGCTTTAACTGTAGAAAACAAAATTCAAGCATTCCCCTGATGTCAACAAATATCTTTCTTGGCACCTAGTGGAAGCAGGATTGTACCCCTGCACTTCTGCTTGAATTAATGAGTCTGGGCTTGGTGTTCAGGGTGCCAAGCTGACAATCTGGGTCCTGGAACCTGCAATTCAGGGCTGGCAAGACTTTACTGTGGGCAAACAGACCTTTGAAACATCTTTGGCAGATGAAACAACAGCCCCTAACAGGAGTGGCAGCAGCTAAAAAAATATGTGGCAAAACTTGTGGAGGTGGGGGCTACAAATTGGGCGTTGGAACTTTTGGTTCCCTTCCAGCCCAACACATTCCATGGTTCTATGAAATGTCCCTTTACATTGCTGATTAAAGATTCCTTGGAACAAATCAGTAATTTCTCATCAGCTACATTGACCATGACTTCTTATTTGGAAATTGGATGTCTTTTTAGACTACCAAAGCTAGGAGAAATCTTCTGCACTTTCCTAAGAAGTTGCATGAGAGCAAGGTCCTGAATCGTATTTCAAAGTAAAATCTCTGGCATACTCTCCTTTCTCTATCATGCCTACATAACTGCCTAGCCTACACCTCAAAATCAGGAGATGTGACAACAAAGTTCATTCACACCAGATTAAAAAAGAAATGAGAGTCACTACTTCTCAAAGCTACAGCCTATTTTCAGAAGAGTACCATGAAAATAATGAAAAAATGCTCAAGTCCTCTTTTCTTTAATGTGTAAGCCAATTTTAAATATCCCATGATGCCTTTTCTTTGATTTTTTAGCAAGTGATTCATAAGTTTATTTCCATGTCCTGTGGGACTGATATTCTCTCAGAAAAGCTTTTTCTGTTCTGGCAAAGACCTGATCAGTTGGGCCGAGAGGAAACTGCACAGAAAAGTTGCAAGCCTCCAAATTTACATAAACTGATGAAAAATGGCATTAAATGTTGTTAAAAGTGGTGCATGGAGATCTGGTTTTCCTCCTCTCTACGTTGGCTCTGTTTCTGTGGGGGAAAGGCTTTGGTGGGTGGCCCTTGCTTAGGCTGTGACATTAATGCTGGCTTTGGTAGATGTCTCCTCTGATCAATTCAGCAGGTTATTCGGCAATGTTTTGATTTTTTTTTTTTGAATTTGCAAACATAGGAGCAGGGAGTTCAGGTAGTGGTTTTGTAACAGGTAGAAAACCAAATATTTGTTCATTTCAAGTAAGGCAAAATAGCCTGTTTACTCAAAATGCCTCCTTTAAACCCTTTTTTAGATCCAGCAACATAGAAAACATTTGTTGTATCAGGCAGAATGACAAAAAATAAATTCGGGGATTTTTTTCCCACCTGCATGTCATAAGGCAGACCCCAATGAATTGATAATGTTCTTATCAATGTTATAAATATTAACAAAAATTAAGATTGGGCCTTTTGTTGACCCAAGTTTTCCTTTTCTCCAGGCTTTGTCTCTGCTAGTCTCATGGTTTTGCGGATTATTATTTCTGCTTCAGACACCTCTTGTGCAGACCTAACAATACTTGGTGGGTCAGCATCTTCTCTGGGACTGGAGCAGCAAAACCTCAACTCCCCTTGGCACTTGGGGAGTGCACCAGGAGCCAAAGGACTTCCCATGTTTTTAATAACTCCTTTAACTCTCCCATCTCCAGTTTGATGGTTTCTGTTTTACTGCAGAGTGAGCTTTCCTCTTAAAGTTAATGACACCCTTTGGTTTCTAAGTACGCAGTAAATTGGTCCCAAGGTGTCTTATGACTTTGACTTGTTGAAACATCCACCCTATTCCTTGCACAGCTTCTCTCATTTTAAAGCATTCCTGCCTAGTTTGTGGCAGTGATGGGGTTTCTGTGTAATGCTTTTGATTGTGTCATTGTTAATTAACAAATTGCACATCTGCAATGTTGAGATGTGTTTGCTGCTGTGTGGACACACACAGAACTCCAAACACACGCACCTAACTCAGATAAAAGTTTTATCAAGGAAAAAGTCATTATATGCATCATGGAAATTACTTTCCCATTGGAAAATTCTAAGAAATAGGAGGAGAAGAGGATAAGTTATTCAATATAAAATGTGATGTATTGAAGTAAATGAATCCTGTCCATCAGATCATGTTTTCTTTTCCACCACAGCAGCCCAAATCTTACAATAAGCCTGAGAAATATTATGTGTTTTCCAGACAAAAGCAATCTGAAATATCAGATTCATAATCTGGTAGAATTGTGCTGCCTAGAAAACCTAATGGTATATAAGGATCAGTGTTATGTGATCCAGGGTAGCAATGGAAGACAGGATGTTCCTAAGCCAAAAGAATCCATGAATATGTGTAACTAAAGAAAACCAAATCTGTGCTATAATTCTCAGGAGAATATAAAAGACATCAGTTCCCTTTTCAGCAATGTGTAGGAATGCACTGGTGATCCATATAAAATGTGAAACAAAATATCTCCATGAGAAAATATCATAGAATGTTTAAACATGTGTCTTCCTATGGGAAATTTAAACCCATTCAGAAAAAAAAAATAAGAAAAGAAAAAAAAAAAACAACAACAAATTGCATCTTCCAAAATTCTCTAACTCCTGCACAAGACACATAGGTTTTAATTTTACAAGAAGTTCATAACAATGCTACAGGTGCCAGTTCAGACAAATGAAAACAGAAATTTCAGATCCTCTGGTGGAGTACCTGTTGTAGTAAGCCATGCTACTGTCTTGGGCATATCACTTGGCACTCATAAATAATAATACAAATAATAAATAATAATTAATTGGAATAATCTGCTATATAATAAGGAAACAAGGCAAGTGGTTTTCTTGCATAATGAATATAAATAATACCATAGTGAGAGTTTTGTCAGTCTTTCTCAGTACCACTTCCTGAACTCTTTTCTCTGACTGGTCTGCTTGGCCTGTCATTCACGTGGCTTTTGAGCTAAAACAGCCCTCCTCATGCAAGCAGGGTAATTACTGAGGCCACTGCTTAAATAACTCTGCTGGAGTGGCTCCATCTGTGAACGGCATGAGCCCACGTCAAATTATTCACTACACTTGTAAAGAGGAAAAGAGAGGCACACAGGAACACTGCAGATAACCTCAGGGCTTGGCAGTAGGTCTGCAACAATTAAATAAAAGATTTTCTGAAGGTGACCCTGTGGATGTTCATTCCTTACTCCTGTCAACAGTGGACCATGATGACAAGGCGGGCAGAAGGTAGTAATGAGACAGTTTGATTGATCAGTGGATGTCAAATTAATTCAGCTGGAAGCTTGCCAGAGCAAAACACAAAACTGCACAGTGGAATAAATAGAAGAGTGGATTTGATACTTTGGCTAGAACAATGCCCTGAAACCATCAAAAAGATATCTCAGGCAAGAAAAGTAAAAAATGAATTCTGTAATGAATTATTTGTCATTCAGAACAAATTCAGTTTTACAACAGAAGATAAAAGCAAGAAGCAAATCTTAGCAGGTTTGCCAAAAGGAGAAGCAATATCTTGGAAAAATGTTAGTGGGACAGATGACGAATATTCATTTATCTTTAGGCAATCTGAAAATTCAGCCTTTTAGATTAAAATCAAAGGAACCAGTCTTGGAGTATTCAGTAATTTAAAACATAAAGGAAAAGTGTCCTTTTTTCACCCTGTTTTATATGTACAGGCACGTATCATTTTACAGAGCTTCTTCAGAATCAATCTTGAGAAGATTGGTCTATTAAATATATTTATTTGGATTTGATTGCAGTCATTTATGAAATGTTTATGGTCTTGTATATACACAGAGAGGAACCCTGGCTTGCTGAGCCAGTGGCAAAGCCTCTGTGACTTCACAAGGTGCTGCTACATGTACAGTTGTGCCTCCTGAACTCAGATTTTTACCTGATAATTAAATATAGTGGCTATTTTCCAACTTAATTCAAGCCATTTTACTCCTATTAGCACAAAAACAATATTCACCTCCTTAACAATACTCTTGCATGAGAAAAGGTCTCCACAAAAAGGTGCCTCCAAAGAGCTCATTGCTGCTGTAAGGCAGCTCCCTTTCCAGGGTGGCTGCACATGCAGAAAACCTTCTTGCTCATGGGTGTTACCTGTCTTTGACATGATGGGGCTGGGAGAGAGGGGAGTGAGGGGCTATGGAGAGCTCAGGGCAAGGGGTAGGAAAGCCTTTAGCACCTTATCACTTGTAGCATCCCACCCTGCTTTTCCCCAGAGCTGTTCCCCAGGGATGCCCATGCTTCTGTCAGGTGTTGTCTTTACAACCAATTTTTCTTAAATCAAAAAGCTGGCTCAGTAAATGTGCAGTGTGCACAGTAGTTATGCCAGCACAGAGTTGTATCAGCTGCTGGCAGCCCATAATTACATAGCTGCACACTGTTAAATGTTCTTTTTCACAACACAAGTGGCATTGTCCTATTTAGACTGTAAAGGTACTTACAGCAGGTACTTTCTGATGTGAACTCATCTTTGAGTGGGAACTTGCTGCCATTTCCCACAGGTTTGGTATTTATGCTGCAAGTGCAAGGCAGCATAGAAGGATTTCTAACTGGGCTTCATTATCAGCCTTTTATGCATCTGGTGCTCTGCTGCAGGTAGAAGAATTTTCCTTCCAAGTGCAGTGCTGATGCTGGAAGCACAGAGAGAGCTCAAATATTAACTAGGGTTAGTTCAATTGCTGAGTGTCTCCTGGGAATTTTCATGCCATCACACTTGTAAATTAATTTCCTTTGGCTATTCTGTGCTCCACTTGTGTTAATTTTCTATGAACATTTCTACAATATGGTTTTATCAATTAAAATATTCATAGAATGGTTCTTTCTAGACCAAGGCATATTTCCAAGGTCGACTTTGGTACTTGCTCAAGTACTTACTCTGAAATCATGAAGTACTCTTGCATTGTGTGTAGGAAATTCTTGTTTTTAAAAATGCGCACTGAAAATAGTGGCAGATTAGTGACAAATGTTGCTCCAATGATAGAAAAGTCTCAGGGCTCCAGATGTATCTGCTAACACCAGGAAATGCTGATGGTAAAGCTCTCATTGCAGCAGCTCCAGCACCTTCAGTGGATAGACCATAAATCAAGTTTTGTATCTGGAGGAATAGAAGTGAATGCCTCAAGGTGAGTTTCCTGTGAGTGGCCAAACCTGGAATTTTGATACTGCAAAGGCTCAAAAACTGGGAGCTCATTCTGCACAGTGCAGAAGGAGCAAGAGAAGAGCAGTGGTGGGACAAGGTCATGTGGATTTTCCCACAGGCAGCACTCACAAATCCACTGGTGTTATTCTGTCACAACAACAGGATTGCTGTGAGCACATCTGGGCCTTATGGCACAGACTGGAGGGTGGATAAGAGCAAGACATGGGAATTTAGCCACCAGCCTCAGCAGAAAAGAGATTGAGGTGCTGTCTTTTTATGCATTTATCTGCAGTGATTAATTTTTCAGGGAGTCAGGGCAGCCAGCTGCCACTGAGCTCTCTGTTCTGGGCTCCAAGTGTTCTATAACTTCCCAGCTGGAGAAGCCTTTGTCCCCACCTCATCTCTTTTTTGGTCGTTCCCATTATCACTTGATAAATATCTCATGACCTGATGCTCTCTTTTACCCAGACCTGCACCTGAGAGACCTCCCTGCAAATTCTGCTGTCCCAAACCCAAGACTGTAATGCATCAATAAAAAAAAATAATGACTTGATGTGACATGAAGTGAGACCTGCAATACCCTTGGTATTGTGTGTTAGACACAATTGCAAACCATCACAGACTGCAGGGTTTAATGGCTTGCTACAGTTCTACTAGAAACTTTACTTTTTTCATCCGAGTAGAAATTTGCCATGTATTGTGGAATAATTAATCAGCCTGATAGAAGACAGAGCCTTTTGATGTGATCTGTATAATTGCACGATGCCTATTTCATTATTTGCTCATTGTTCCTGCAGCTGTAAGTGATCAAAACACTTGTTTAGGCACTACCTGCCCTTGATGAAAACTCCTGGGTTTTTAACAGTGGTCAGCACATCCTGTTCAGGCAGTGGAATAACCCAGGGGTAAGAAACTACCATGCAGAAATGCAGGCAGCCAGTTTGAATGTCCCAGGTAGGAGTGTGATCTCTGATGGGCTGCACCACCTTCAAGAAATGCCAGTTTCTTCCCACCATGAGGGGAAGCTCAGGAGTCATTTGGGTGCCTGTGCAAAGAGCTTAAAAAATGCATCTTCTGCAAAGGGCCAAAATTATCCCTAAAACTGCACAGCCCATCTTTCCTCCAGGAGCAGACATCTGCACGTTGATAAACCTCACCTGACTTAATTTTTGCACTGAAACTATTTTCTTGATTTCAGAGATGCAGATTCCCTACAAGTGCAGGGAAAGGTACAATACCACAGTTAAACTTCCTAGAATTTCCACAGAAAAATGATCACTGAGAGATTTGGATATTTTAAGTCTCAAGGCAGGAAACCTGCTGCTTTTCAAAGTAATAATTTTTTTTGTCTGAGTTTGCATCTCTTGAAGTCTGTCATCAAATGCAATAGGAAACATCTCAGCCTACCCACTGCCTAGATATTCCACCCATTCTTTCTTAGCATAAAAATAAGTATGTTTCTCTCTACTGTGATAGTGCTATTTAACTCTACAGTTCATTTATAATAATATCCTCTCCTAATATTTATTGTACGTGTTCAAAATTTTTACTTGGTCTTCATTTGCAGATAATGTCCTTATGCCCATGTGATAATATTTTGATTTTCCAGCTGATGTACATTTCTCGGTAATGCAGCACTTGAATGCACAGCCATGGCTCTGAACTTTGAAGAGGTACCATAGGACTTGAATGAACCTGAAAGTTTCTTTAAAAGCCTCTCTTATCTTAAAACACTTCATGCAAAAAATCAAGTACAAAGCATTCCGTTGATTAAAGATTATTTAGCATGTTTGAATAGCTTTCCAAAGAAGCCACATATCTAAAATTTAGTCACATTTCTCTACGCCTGTGCTGGTGTTTCTGACATGATTTTTATTAATATGAAAGGAAAGGGAATTATTTTGATTTTTCCCAAGAGAAAGAGCAGGTTTTAATGTAGTGAGAGGACAAGCATTTGCTGAAATTTCTGTTGCTGTGACTCATTTACTGATCCCACTCTTTCAGTAATTAGCTTGGATTATTTCTTTTTCTGCCACTTGGCATTCCCAAAGTGTATGAGGGAAATCCTGGTGGTTTCTGTTGGAGCAGCTGAGATGAGAAGGGTGCTGGGTCAGCCCTGAACACAGACTTTGGCCTCATTCCCCACCAGCAGGGTGGGTGCCTGTCCCCAGCACCCTCACCCCAGCTAATTTAAGTGTCAGGTCCCAGCAGATGGATTTGGAGGTGGAGTGCTCCTGCCAGGGATGTGGCATCTCAGAAGGGTCACCTCTGGGGAGGGAACATTTAAAAACATATGGGAGGAAAATGCCACTTTGGGAGGGTTTTGACACCTTGAGTTTCTAAATTGGCAGTTGGAGATGAGGAGACATTACTGCAGGGAGGTTTTCCCCTTCTTCCGAAAAATCCTTTGCTGCATTTTGCAGTACAAAGCAATTTTTAAGTGCAGGGAGGGTGAAGGGAGGGAAGCATTAAAGATAAGGATTATATTAAGGGAAGTGGCCAAGTTTGGAGCCACAGAAGCATGACAAGATTTAGGGAGAAGAGCAGTGACTGATTTTTGATGTGGGATAATTTGACTTCAGACCGTGACTATCACTCCCAGTTTTACATATTGTAATGAATGCAGGCATGCAGCAAGAACAGTTTGGGAGCATCTGATACATTAAAGTATGAATATGATATTAGGTGCTTTTAATTGCTGGATTTTTGATGTCTCAGGCTCTTCTTAAATAATTTCCATTGTTATTCTTTCTTAAGAAGCTGTAAGGGAGCTCCTTCGCTCTGCAGAGTGTGTTGGATGTGGAAATGTAGAAAGCAATTGAATTGTTTCAATACACTATGCCAGTAAACGACTTATTTTGTACAAGAGCAGCTTTTGTAAAGCTTCTCCCTAATTAAGGCACTTCAAGCACCCTTCTGAGCTCAGTGTATATTGGCCTAGGTTCAAGATCTGCTCAGTGCAGAGGAGGGGCACCAGGGACCCCATTACAGGTCTCAGCCACACAAACCCATCTGCCCCTGCCCTGACTTCAACCACAGCATCTGAGGGGGTGGCTCCAAGTTGCCCCCAGTTCCTCTGTGGCCTCATGGACTCCCAGCTGGCTGGGAACTGGGAAAATGGACATTTCTACCCATTACACACCTCGTTCTCAGCCAGGACCATCTTCCAACCGGATTTGCTCGGTTAGGGGTTGTGATGAGTGGGAAGAAACTGTGGCCCTTTAAATACAATCCTGCTTCACCAGGACATCTGTCTCCTCTCAGCAATATCTACTAATCCCCAACAGCCTAATTCATGTGAGTGATCCTGCTCTCCCCAGACTTCATTACAGTTAAGTAGATACAAATTGTATGAAAATTTAGTCACAATACTGCAAAAGTTTCCTTAGGATATTCTAAAGGAATCTTTTCATATGAAGCAGAGGGGAAGAAAGTGGTAGCTTCACTTAATTCAAATGGAGATCCTTGATGTGCTGATATTCTTGGAAGATTTCTGTCAAAAGCTTAAGTTCAGCTGTAAATATTTCTGTCAAAAAAATACTTGAGCTGCAGTGTCAAGGAGACAAATACTAATCTCGGGACTTTGGGAAGATGCATTTATTGAACAAATGCTTATAAAAATTAGCCACAGGGCAGTTCTAAATAAAGTTGATATCTGCAAATACCACATTAGATTAAAAAAAAAAAAAAGAGAGAGAGAATTTGTTGTTCTTATTTAAGTGAAATAAAGTGGGTAATAGGATGCCCCTTTGCAGCTCATTTGCTGACATTTGAGACATTTAAACACACCTGTGAAGGATTCTGGCCAAAAGAAGGGTTGCACTTGAGCAGCTCTGGAAGCAGGGCTGGTCATTTGAAATTTTAAAATTACGAGAAGAAAATCTTCTTGCTGGAAGAGTCAAGGACAAACCCAGAGTCAAAGGGAATTGAATCAGAAACCTTTTGTAAATTATACTCCCAGGCCACTTAAGCAGAAAGTTTCACAGATAAAAAGAAAAAGAAGTCCTTGAGCTTGATGTCCACCATTTCTGAGATAGCTGGTGAGTACTTCTATTGTGACTTTATGTTTTTATGGCTTGTGAGGCGCTTCAAATCTTTGGTGTAGTTTAACAAAATATAATTGTAGCGGAGCACTGGGGAAGGTGCAGGAGGCCACTGGGGAGCTTTGTCAGCCGTGGTGGCTCTGCTCAAGAGGTCCCTGCACAAAGAGCAGCTTTGGGAGCAGGGAACCTTCCAAACAAACATCTCTTTCTGATCTCCAGAAATCTGCTTTTGGATAGGGCTCCCAGGTCTTTTGGTAGAATCCCCCAACATATTCAAGAAGAAACATCCAGGTTTCTGATGGAAATTATTCTGTCTCTAAATGCTGACAGATTATCCTTGCCAGAGACATCTCACACCTGAGCATGGGGAAAAAAGCACACATCAAAGTGGTCTTTGTCCCTTTTTTCTTTTTAATAATCTTAAATAAAATAAATGAAGGGTGCTTTCTGTAAAATAAATCATTAGGAAAATAAGCTTTCAGTGCCACAGGATCCAGTTCTCTACCATGGATATTCACAGAATAATATTCAGCTCTAAAACACAAATATTAATGAAAAAGAGGATATTAATAAAAGCAACCTTTCATATTTAGGCAGTCTTTTGGTTTTTTTTCCTTCAAGTTGCAGAGTTATTGCTTTGCAAAAGCCATTAAAAGCTCCTGTAACTGCACTCTCTGTTGGAGAAGGATGTCATGTCTAAAAATGTTGTCACCTTCGAAATACTGTGAAAGTCAGGGCCAAGTTATTTTAATCAGGCAATGCTGGAAGTTGTGGGTAGAATCATAATGGGAAAAGCAGCATTTACCTTTATATGGCCAATGCAGTAATCCTGGTTTCTCTGGGGAGTCACTCAGAATTGTGTGGATGGTGAGATTAGTGTATTACTAAAGCATTTGACAGCAACAACAGCTACTGTGTTGGCTTTCTAATGCATTAATAGTTCTTAACATTTCCTAGTTATAAAGACCTTTTTTTACAGGTTCCTTGTGCCTGTGCCTTCCTTACAGCAGCCAGCTCCAGCTGCCTTGAGACATGGAGGAATAGGAAAGTTTTCTTAGGAAAGTGATTGATTGAGGTGAGGTTGGGGCTCCTGTGGGAAACAAAGGAGGCTGCCAGGTTCGTGCTTTGGAAAATGCCACTGCACAGCAACAGTGTGATTTTTATAAAAGAAGAGACCTTCTTGTTTGGGAGGGATGTGACACTGTGCAGGAAGAGCCTGATGGCGATTCACAGATGAAAGGTTAATAAGAGAGTCATTTTGTACCAACATAAAATTCAGCTTGCACTGATGGCTTCTCCAATTGGAAAGCTCTTTTTCTTTTTTTTTCCTGTAGGGGAAATCACAATAGGTTAGAGCTGGAATGAAGGAGATTTCTTATCCATTCTCCTCCAACTGACCCCCCAGGCCTCACAGTTTACACCTTGTGCTGCTTTCTCTCATTTGCTCCATTTGCTGCCCCCAGCAGCTCTGATGCCAATTGTTAAACTGCTTCTCATGGGGACCTGGCACAGGCTTTGCTAGCAGAGTTGCATCTCACTCATGGAAGTTCTGTTCCAGATTCCCTTCACTTATTTATGCACAAAATCTTCTTTTCAGGAGAAGCACAGACCTGAGCAGGAGGTTCTGTGGCACGGGCAGGATTGCAGGCAGGCTCAGCCAGGCACAGCAGAAGCAGCACAGCTCACCCAGAGTGTTTCAGGGAGAGCTCTGCCCAGGCTGGGATTTGTTTGCAGGGCTGTGAGAGCCCCGGGCTTGGTTCAGGGGTCTCATGTGGTGGAAAAGTCTCTCCTCCCACCCGTGCTTCCAAAGAAAAACTCCGCAGGCTCTTGCTGTTCAGTCTCAAGGCAGTTTATTGTGAGTTAGCTAAAAGATTTTCTTCTCGGGCTGTGGCTGTTTGGTCAGCAGCCCAGGCAGAGGCACACACACACCCTGGCATCCTCTCTGACTGCTGTCTTCTTCTCTCTCCCCACCCAGGGCTGCTGCTAGCTTTTATATGATATATTACGTATTATATGTTTACAGTTTTTCCCCAATACCTACTACCTATATTACAAAGTGCTTTTCTACTCTAAACCAATCTGTGAGTGCCAACATCACCAAGAACATGGAGGCAAGGAAGAAGAAGGAGGAAGAACAGGATCAGCCCACTTTCCTCCATCTTAGAACTTCTGACCCCCATGTACAAACTAAAAATCCCCCTGTACAAGTACTAAAACATCCCTGTACAATACTAAAAAATTTTCCCCTCTACTTTGTAACTATTTCTACTATAATGTCTAACCCTTTGTGACTGCTTGTTCCACCTTCAAAGTTGGTAACTCATTCCATGGCTCAAACTCAAAATCACAGCTGTTTCCAGCTGCCTGCCAGGGTCTAAAATGCTTCTGACCAAGGCCTGGAACCTCTAAAAATGTCTGAGAGACATTCTGAGTTCCAGCACAGGGCTGCTTTCACAGCATTCCCATCCTGAGCCTTGTTTGCCTGTCTGCCCCTCGCAGAGCCCCAGGAGCATCCTGTGCCCGCCCAGCCTGGCTACCCTGGCCCCTGCCCCCCAAGCCAAGGCTGCCCATCTCCCTCCTGTTACAGCCAGCTGAACAGGCCTTCACTGTGCTCCAAAATGCCTTTTTGGGACAACTGGAGTTTACCTATTCTGCCTGGATGCTCTGCTAACAAGGCTCAGCTGCTTCTCTGGGCCTTGACAGGCTGGAGAAGGATTTGCAGGGCTTGGCTGAGTTCAGAGGCTTTGGAACAGCTGCCAGTAGTACCTGAGGGCTTCTGTCAGTGGCTTCATCTCTCCTGTGAGAGCCTTCCTGTGCATGTCCAAAATAAGCACTTTTCTCACTGAAAGAGAGATGAGTGAATGCTCCTTCACCATCCCTAAAACAACCTCTTCCCCTTTCCTTGACTTCTCACAGAACTATCCAAGAAGTAGTGTGTGGCAAGGAAAATAATGAACCTGTATGTGATATTTTACTGCTATTTTCTAACTGTGCATACTGTGTCAGATATATTGAAAGGAATGGGATTTATAACACTATTATGGTTCTGATAGTTGGCCCTATCTATGGCTAATCTTATTTTTTCTCTGAGCTCCCCTGTCCTTTGTTGCACTCTGATTTGATTTTTTTTTTGGTAATGTAGTAGTATCAATCTCTAGGAGGCAATGTTCTGTCAGAATTAGAATTATTAGATGGCATTATTTATAAAATGAGGCCAAAGTGACTAGGTAGCTATTTCCTTTTTTTTTTTTTTAATGGTAGTTACAGACTCATTAGAGGAGCCTCATCCACTTGTGGCAGGCAGGCCAGAGCACACCCTATTAGTGTTTAGTAGGAGAAAATCCTGGCATGAAACAGCAAAGGTTAGTTACAGATGTATTTTGTGATAGATCTAAAGCTCTCTATTTTAACACTTGCTCTACAGCAAAGCTGCTGAACCATGGCTCTGTATTGCACTACATTAAAATGCAATGGTAATTACCCTCATTATGAAAACATCTCCTCATATGTCTTGAAATCCTTGCTTAAAAATGTATTAAGGGGGAGCACACCACTCATGCAGTCCACAGAATGTGGGGGGTGAAGGGTAGGAGTGCAAAACTACATTCGTGGACAACAGAGGTGGTGAAGAGATGTCCCTCCCTGACTGAATTCTACTGCAAAATGCCATCTCTCAGAAAAGGTCTAATTCAGCATTCTCCAGTCAGAAGTTTCCTTTGTCCTCCCTGGAGTCAGCATTTGGAGAGTCCCAGTGGTCTCCTTTGCCTTATCCAGGTCTGGTATAGGACTGACAATTAAAGGGCTTTTGTGCAGGTGTGTGCTTACCTGCTGCTCCCTTTTGGGAGTTCTGAGGTGACAAAGTGAAAGGTGGCTTAGCTGGAAACAGGACTCATTAAAAGTCAGGTTTGTGTTTCCAACCTGGCCATGCACACAAGGGAAAAGCAGTTCTTATGCCCAGTGTGTAACCCACAGGATTTGGTTTGTGGAGCTGTAATAGCCTGGAGACAAAAGAGGGAAGCCTTAATTAGAAATAACACAAGCAGGTTTTCAGCCATCCCTGTACTTGGTGGGATACAAGAAGGCCTTGCACTAAAGAATCTCCTTGATCTACTGAGTTCCCATAACTGCCACCTCCTAAAAAAGCTGTCCTATTGAGCGAGAGGACAAAACTAGGCTGTATCTCCCCATCCCAAGCAGTGAGAGTGTGTTCTGCAGTGTGCTTCTTAGCAGGGGACAGCAGCTTGAGAAGGATCAACATCTGATCCTTACAATGCCGTGCAAAACTTTGCTGACATTTCTGTGCCTTGCAGTTTGCTGCTCATTCAGAGCCTCCAGGAGCTGTATGAGCTGAAAACCAGTCAGCTGGGTAATTGTGGTAATTAAAAGAGATGTAAACTTTCAAAGTAGCTGACACTTAGTCATTACACCAAGCTGTCATGCTTGACTGAGCTAACGTTAATTCCGATATCCCATTATATCTTGCTGATATCAGTTTAAAAGATAGCTGCTGTGTTTCTTCAGAAACTTGCAGCTACAGTCATAAAAGTATTGATTGCAGTGGGCTTTGACAGATGTGAGATGTATTTAAGAGAAATTGTGCCATAGATATTCTTTTACCTCAACTGCTCAATGCTGTATGGATTCCAGATTCATCCTTCTGGATTTCACTGGTAAAGTCCTGTGGAACCTGTCTGAGAGGTGCCAGAGTGAAGAAACACCTTCTCCTGGGCTGTATTTTTAGTTTTCTTAGCATAGATCTCTTTGATTTTTGTACCTAAACTACAAAGGTGCTGGGGAATGAGAGAAAAAGCAGGTTTTAGCTAGCTTAGCCATTTTCTTTGAGCCTTCCCCACATGCTAAGGTACAGACCTCAGCTGAAGTGAAGTTTTCTAATTGACTTCAGCAGGCTTTGATGGAGGGGCCGAGCACTGAAGTTTTCCATTCCCTGGGAATTATCTACATATGTAGGAGTTATTTTATCTTGTCTTCTTGCTGGCATCCCACTGATTTCCCAGCAGTGAATTATTATTTTTAATGCCTTGTTAGGTTTCTGTAGATACAGAATTCCCAGCCAGTGGAAGCTGCTGGGAGCCATGTAGGAGCTATGGAGAAGTTCTCAGTTACAGGATATAAACTCTATGGAAGTGGCAAGTGGGGTGCTCACAGCAGCCTTGATTCTTACAAGTGGCTGGAAAAAATGAAGTTTCCATGTTCAACCCTTAAAGGATTTTTACTTTCTTTTCATAACTATTCCATCCTTCTTTATCTTGTAAATGAAAATAAGTTTTATTAGGCAATACATTCCATTTTTTCTCTTCTATATGAAGTTTTGAGCTAGCATGTGCCCACACTGAAGCATGAAGAAAATAGTGTCAGTTGTCCTGGGATAAGAAAACTGAAGAAAATTTTTTTGTCCTTTAAAAAAAAAAAATCACTAAAAATCCATCAAATTGAAAAATTCTATAAGCCTAATTACTGATATGTGTTAGCTTACATCAAGGAAAGAAAAAGAAATCAGGAGCAATTCCCCAAACTTGCATGAGAAGTGGGAATAGCAAAATTAAATAGTAAAAGTTTATCCATAGTTTATTTCTCTAGTTTTGGCCAAAAGAATTGTGACCCTGTGGGCTCTCCTGGAGACAGGTATGCTGGCATTATGAAAAAAATCCCCATTTTTCAACTCTATCTAAAGATTTCAAAGCTGTCATCAGATCAATGTATGCCTTAGAGTGGAGCTTGCAAAAAATCATCCCTCAGCTAATATTCTCAAGGACAAGATGTAGTTTGATTTGGCTCTTCCAGGAGATATTTCTGATTGCCTTGGAAAGCAGTATTTTAAAATGGGGGTGAGGGAGCAGAGCTTTATTTTTAAAGCACTTCAAATCACAACATCAGTCAGCCATGAGAATGGACATTCTCCTTCTTTCCTTAGAAAATTCATCTTGGATCTTCTATTTTATGCCTAACTGGGAGTTGTTTTAATGAGTTTATAAAAATCAGCCTGTCTTCCAAAATGGTCCAGAAGTTGGTTTTGTTTGGGTTACTGCTTCTGTTTGTTGGTGTCTAACACTTCAGTATAGATGAATTTTGGACCTTTTTTTGGTCAACATTTGCATTTGATTCATATGTAATAGACCTTTAATGGTGTGTAAATATATAAGCCCAAAACTCTTATCAAAGAATGCATGGAAACATGCTGGAGACAGCAACCACATAACTTGGTGTTCCTATACTGATGCATTATGAATACCAACAATTTACTTTTTTTTTTCTTTCCCCAAAGCTGATTGACAGAGAAAATGAAAATGGTAAATAAATGCACATGCTAGTTTATTTCAAGAGGTGCACAGGCTTTTTCTGTGCACCCCACAAGTTATTTAATAAGATTTGTGCACAAGGCTCCCACACAGTGCTTACCCCCCAATGGGCAAATATAGACATTATATGGCCACTTCTAAATGCAGGAGCCTGAGAGGCCCAGTGCCTATTTATTCAGTCAGCAGTGCCATTATAACTATGGAAGGAGGAGTTCTCACATTTTGAAAATCCAAAGTCTCTCTCCCACCCCTTCCATGGCAGCAGTAGCTCCCATGAATCACATATGAATAATTGCTGATGGAGGAGTACCTGCTTTTAAAACCCTCAGAAAAATGACTACAGGTATGGTTTTGCTCAGGAGACCCCACAAACATCACTAAAGTAACAGGCATTGCAGAGCAGAGTCCTCCTTCTTTTAGCCTGGTTGGAGATATGGTCAGAAGGCAAATTCAGGTGTGTTCATAGTTAATTTCATTCATTAAATAAAGTATGAAAAGGCTCTCAGCTGCCCCGTGCTTGGCTCAGAAAAGGAAGAGATTTTGTGAATTTAATTCAAAGTGTTTTACAGAATAAGTTTGTGAGTGAAACTAAACCAGGGACAGGTTTGGACACACCATAAATGGCTGTTGGTAGTGGAATAGCTGTTCTTGGGGCAGGTGTACCCATTTTTATTTCTAGATTTATTATCCTAAGTGCTTCTGCTAGTCCCTTTGGTTTGCTCTTCTATATGCTAATTTTAGGGATTTTTTTAGTATTTGGTTTTGGATACTTTTTTGGGTTTTTCCCCTCATTAATGGGAGGATGCTATTTTCCTCCAGTTGTTCCTTCTTAAAAGATGAAATGGAAAACATCTTATAACTAAAGTGTCTGAAAGCTACATCCAGTGTAGCTGAACACCAGCACAGGGAATCAGAATGAGCAGGACCTTACAGCAATCCTGTTAATCAGCTGAGATATTGGTGGAGTGTTTTATAGGGACTGGGAAAGCCAAATTTCAGAGCTAACCATGTGAAATCCAAAAAATAAAGGAAAGAGTGGGAGAAAATTCCTTTCTTTTCTCTTCATGTGTCAGTATAAAGCCTATGTTGGCACAAATCAACACAGATTTTTTTCCATCTCTACTCTGAAGTGGATTTTGTCTGCCTTTTGGTAAGATGTGGAAATTCCTAGTTGCTCAGGGGTATAAATTAGCATGGAAAGTGTGTCTGTGAGAAAATGAAGTACATGTTTTTAGTGGCTCAGTTTCCTATAGATACTTGGAGTTGTATTTATTTCACTTAGTAAATCTTTGAAATGTGTTGTATTCTGGCAGAGCTATGTATCAAGCATATCCATGGAAATGAGCTGGTTTCACCTCCAATCCTGATTTTTTGAAATTACATCAGGATGGAGTTTCCTGAGTCTGAGTCTCTGGAGTTGTGTTTTTGTTCCTTTGTCACCAGGCGTGTCCCAGGCACGAGCTCACAGTGATGTCCATACTACTGTTGTACTCATTAAAGATAAAACCAACCTGGCATCCAGCTCCAAGATGTTAAAGATACTGAGAAGAAGAAAATTTGCCACTTGGCAAGGCATGTTTTTACAGTCATTTTTCTAAGTGCATCTTCAACTTACTGGTTTAAAGGATATTTGTCCTCCAGATGCTAGTGCTTCATCATTTGCAGAAAGGAGAAAAACAGGCATATAAAACTGGGTAGTTTGAACAACAATACAGTCAACTCTAAAAAACACAGCCTTAAAGACATGGAAATCTTTCATGCAGTGTGCCAGGCAGTGATCCTGGGCTGATGGTTGTAATTGTTTATCACTCTTCAGCGTGATCGATGCGGGCGTTAACCACAGCGCTCCCTTTCAATGCCATTGATTGGAGCTGCTCCCAGTGACAGTCCCTCGTGTACACCACAGCTCGAGCTACATATTAACATGACTTCTGAATGGCTGGGGAGATTTAGACTCAAAGGATGCTATTCTTCACTGATTTACAGCCCGTGCAGGGCTCCTGAGGCTACGTGGAATGTAAATCAATGGAGAAGCTGGCCCAGGTGATGAACTATTCCATTACAGAGGAACATTTCCATTTTGGTGTATTTACAGGATAATGCACATAGAACCTCAGCTTCCTCTAAAGCGAAGTAGGGGTGCAGCATTGGGAATAAAAAATGAACTCCTATTTGTTCTTTGAACACACTCAGAGTCATTACTTGCCTCTTTCCTCGTGACTGAGTCAGCACAAAAGTACAAACCTTAGAAAAGCAGTTCTGGCAAATTCCCTGCAGTTTGACACGAGATCTGTGCGTACCTTAGGTGGGTACACTGCACTTGCTCACTTGTAGTTTACTGCCTGGGGTACAAGTGCCTTAACGTGGCAGGTTATTGCCAGGGGTGAGCTGTGAACCCTCCTGCTCAGACTCCTGCCATCCTCCAGCAGGAAGGTCCTGAGACAGACCAAGGACAGTTTGCTCTGAGCAATTTTAACCTGCACTTGGGCAAAGAGCTCTCAGCCCATCTATCCAGTGTGTGAACAATGCCAATCACTTGGTTTTTAAAATTTTAAAAGTTTAATAATAAGAAAATGGCTATAAAAATAATAATACAATTACGGTAATAAAGTTTAGAGTTAGAACAATTATAAGACAATAAAAAGCAAAGAATTATGAACATCCGGGTGCTGTCGGACACTAAGTCACGAAAAGCATGCCTTGTGAACAAAGGAATCACCCTTAAACCAATACACTTGTTGCAAATTCATACATCCTTTATGGTTATGCATACATTCTATTCTAAACAAGAAACTCTGTCTGTTGTATGTCAACTGTTTCCTTTAATCCCCTGGCATCTTTGAGTCTGAGTAAGGCCTGAAGAAATTAGCTTCTTCTGATAAGAAGCCAAAAATACCTTTTCTCTGGAAGATTTAGGTGTTCCTCAAAGCAAGTATCTCATCCCTAACAAAAAAACTTCCCCCACATACATAGTCTCTATTTTAACATTATGTTGTAACCTAAAACTACACTTAACACAATACGTAAAAGAATTAATACAGCATAACATTCTAACATTACACATATAATATTCATTGTAACATTTGCGAAAAGCCAATCATCAATATGCATTTTTCACAAGTGCTAGGAGCTTGCAAACAGCTGGTTCATGTGAGACAGACACCAGGGTGGGAGTTTGATGGCTGAGAATGACCAAAGCTGCTTTATCTGCTCTGATCTGGGAGCAGATTCAAGCTTTGTTCCCCCAGGATCACAAAGCAGAGTTCTGTAAGCTTAAAAATTGATTCTGTGATTTTTGTTTTTATTTCTTTTGACAAGAAGTATGATAGTAACTTCCATATCAAAAAGAAACTGCCTTTATACTCTCACTCGAGCCCTCCCCGTTAATCAAGCTGAAGGAATAGGATGGTAATGGCTCAGTTGTTTATTGACAACCATTGGGTTTCTCCTCAGCCAATTCATGATGCTTGTCTGGATTAGTGTTGGAGTCTACCAAATAATCTATGAACACTTCAGGCTATTGACAGATCTCCTTGCAACACTTTTAAATTCTTTTTGTGGGAGTCAACTTGGAAAAAACTGACTATCAGAGTGGAGAAAACAAGTGCTCCCCTCCAGCCCTACCCAATATATTCGGGGTTTCTGCACTGGACAAAGTAAAACAATCAGAATAATGTTGTGATGTCACAGGTGTGAAACAGGTTTGTGCATGTATGGCCCTGCCAGGGCCTTGGTTTGCACAATCTGCATTGGTAGGATGCCATTCTTCCCCATGTGCCAACAGAGTTTGCAACTGGCCTGCAGTTATCACCCAGAATGTCACAGCACATCCCTTCCCTGAGTTCTGGGAAGTGCAGGTCTTGCACCACATGCAGATGTCAGAACTTGTATTAGGGGGAAAAGGGCTGAGATTTTGTTGCTGTTGTAACAGAACAAATCTTAGAACAAATATTGAGATGTGCATTTGCCTGCACCATGGGTGCTGATGTAATCATGATTCCTATTTATTGTGTGCCTTTTCAAAACTGGTCCATGCCAAAGTTACAGCCATGGTACAAAACGGCCTAGAGCATGAAAAAGCAGAAATCCTACATCAAATTAGTTTTTTTCCTGTTTTTCTTGTCTTTTTTTTCTCACCTCCTCAATCACTAATCACAGGCACAGAGATGAAATCTGCCCATGGCTGTATCTCTAGACTCCCACTGACTTGAAGTGAAATTATACAGTGAGACCTGAAACCAGAGGTTTTGCCTTGGTTTTATTTTTTGTTCTGAAAAAGAAAAACTAGACAAGGGACTAGTCAGAGCTCAGAATTGGAAATTGGAGTCCCTAAAGAAATTATTTCTGTGCACCTACACCTTGAAAATAGGTTGTTTTCCTACTTCTTTGTGTTGATGTCTCAGACGCTAATTGCCTAATTAGCAAGCTGACATGATCTCCACTGCTGAATAACTGAGCAAATTAGGATAGTGCTACATGTGTGTTACTTGAAGGACATGCTTCAGCTGGGATTTCCTTGAGCATCACGTATCTGTGGAAACCTAGTGAAACTGCTTTGTATTAAGTGCTTTGTGATGATGTTTCTGACCTTTTGTGCTTCCTCTCCATTCTTGGAAAAAGGACCTGCATTTTGGGCCAACTTGCTATGCATGTAAATCACCATAAGTGGTGAAATGACATTTTCTTGATTTGACAGAGAGCACTAAGTATTGTGCTTTTGTTCCTTACCTACTGAATACAAGCTGGCTAACTATACATACTGTGTGAGCTATTGTATCACGCTGTTAAAACCTAAGGAGCTTTTTATTGGACTTTCGTGCTAAATAACTTCAAAGGTACCACCTGATGTTTTTATATAAATTATAAATGTTTTAAAAATACTTCAGGAAAAATACTTTAATAGCACAGTTTCCCACTGCAGTGTCTCACACTATGTAAACTTTCGGTTAAGGCTGTTTAGCCCTTCCCCCACCAATGACAGTCTGCTACATGGGACTCAATTACAACTATTTATTCAGCTTGAATAAAAGGTTTATTTAGATAGCTGGTCTTAGAGCATTCATTCTTGTTTTGTAGGTTTGGTGGGAAACACCTACAAACATGATTTTTGCTGCAGTTCCCTAGATAGCAATTTTGAAACGGGGTATAAAAATCATCATAAAATAAAACCACCGCAGCTTCAGAGAGGAGAACAGAGTTTTCCATGAGCTTGATCTTGCTCAGCTTAACTGAGAGCTGTGGAACTGTCATCTCTGGTATTCAGAACTGCAGGAACCTCAGGAGTGAAGCCCTGCAGCAGATCTGGAAGGTCAGTTCTGGGTGATGTGTGCAGGGCAGATCTAGGATGATGCTCTCCTGTGTAAGAGGCTATGTGGGGCCAGTGCTCAGTGTTGTCCCCCTTAAACAGGGCTGAAATGCTATGGGGCAAAGGTTTCTTGTATTTTAAATTTGAGTATTTTACCTTGTCAACTTTTCTTCCTCTGCTTTTCTGCTCTCCTGATTAATGTTGACTTGTCAGGATGTTCCCTCATACCCCGTCTAATGAACTTGTGATCTTTGATACAAAAGTGTTCAGGTGTGCTGGGGTTGTCTGTAGACTTAAGTGCAGTTAGTAATGGAGCATCAGCTTGGAAGTGGACACTGTGATCCATCACTGCCAACATGGTCCATAGCCTGGGGGTGGAACTTGGCTGCTGGTGGAGCCTGATTGTTTCTGTGCTGCTGTGTTAGGTGGCGAGGTCACTGGTGAACTGTGATAAAACCGGAAAAGCTTCCTCCCAAATATTTGCATAACACTGGCCAAGTTGGTCCTGTGAATTTCAACAATAAAGGAGACTTGCAAGGTAGCTGGGTGTTTGATTCTAAGCAAGGGTTTTTCCTAGAATAGGCAGTTATTTGCTGTACATAATTCTTGTGACCATCAGCTGTGCGTGGGCTTACAGTACACTCCAGATCAAAGTATTATTTCTGCTGGCCTTGAAACTGTTGCCTGGAATGAGATAATATCTGCAAATGATGCACTGTAACTGTTGACACGGGAAAACTCTTTTGCAATCTAATACAGCAAAAATGAATTAAAAAAGCAATTGGAGAACTTGCAAATGTAACAATGCTACAAATTTGTCTTTGCCTTCCTATTTATTCATACATTTGTAAATGCCAAAATGTCTTTTATCTGCCCTTTATCAAGGGCAGATCCCTAGTGCCATAGTAATTGAAAATTAAGAATTTACAGTATCATAATTAAATTCTACCCTTTGAACTCGTGTAGACTCTAGCTGCATGTTAACAGCTTCCCACGCAGATCACGAGTGGCAAGAAGTATTTTGAACACCAACTGCTGCAAGATAACATAACAAGCTCTGACAGCTCCCTAATTACCAAACTACCCACTAGTTAAAAACTCTTTCATACTATAGCAATTCTCTTCCTTGCATATAAGTCAAAAGGTATAACTAATTTGTTCTTTAATTGATATCTATATTGCTGTTTAAATAAAGGGCATATTCTCCCCCAGTATGCTTAAATATTAATTTGTCACCTATGAACTGAATTTAGGAAATAATTGAAATGACTAAGACCTTTTCATTGATTTTTATCAATTTTACCACAAAACGTTTACATCTTATTTGATCATTAGTCATGTTCAGTGATTGGCAAATTATGCACAGTGACCCTAAGCAAAGCTGAAGTTCAAATGCTTCTGTACACCTGAAAGATTGGGAACCAAGTCGCGCCTGCAGCACAGCTCCCCTTCCCTCGTCCTAAACTCATCAGGGTTATACTGGTTATACTCATTAGCTACTCCTTCCCTACACCCAGGAGGGGAGATGGCTCTGCTGGCTCATCTAGCCCAGACCCCTCCAGAGCTGTCCTTTGCCCAATGCCCAGTGCCATCCCTCTGCTTTTCCTGTTGCTGGCTATAATTTAGGGGAGAGAGAGCGGGGGGAAAGAAGAGTTTCTGGTGGTTTGCCAGTTTGGAAGGAAGAGTGGGAAGGTGATACGGAAGCTGCTGCAGCTACATTTTCAGCACAGACACAAAGAGCGAATCTGGGTGTGTCTGAAGGTGGAAGAGGGTAGAACATGTCCTGCTCCTGGGAGAGCAGTTCTTTCCAGAGGGACAGAGGGACGGGGACATCCATCCGGCAGGTGCTTGCAGAGGGCTGTGCCCGCAGCCGGGGGATGCGCATCGCCCCGGGGCTGTTCGTGTGCCACTCCTGCCTTCCTGTCCCTCGGCTCTCCGAGAGCCTGTCGTGATTGAAATCTTCCCTTAAATTGCAGCCAGAGGAGGTGGGAGATCGCTAATGAGGCTGGTTTTGGGACGTTCCTCATGCTGTGTAAACACCCCTCAGAGAATGTACTGTAGGCAAAGAAAGTAAACGCTGGTTTCATTTCTGCTTTTCTCTTTTGTTCAATACCTGGCATGGATTTAATAGGAATGCTGCCTTCAGTGCCTGTAAATACAATGGGATGTTTTGAGGTTGATGACTAAGGTTCCCTGCATTTTTTAGGTAGCTAAAGATGCAGGCAAGTGCTTCTTGAGAGCATCACACTGTGCTTCACTCCATCAAGGCTCTGGCAAGAGCAGAGGCTCAAATGAACCCATATGTACTGGCTGGACTTTAGGTTGCCAATCCATCCCTCTCCTCTGCCTTTCATGATGCACAAAACAAACTCAATTTCTTACCCAACCCTTCTCCCTTCAACAATGCTACGTCCTTTGCATGCCTTCCTTAAATGATCACCACTGAATTCAAACTGCCTGCACTCGGTTGGTAATGGCACAACAGATCTATGCTCTTTCAGCACACAAGCAAATCTGAGGTCTCTGAAGCACAAAGAGGGCTCAAAATGTCTTTCAAAACTCTTTTTTTCATGCTTCAGGTTTTTTAAAATGGCAGGGCAGAACATTATTGATCTAGCTAAGAATAGTCACTCCATAGCAGAAAAATAACAAGTTACCCAGAACAAGAATATGGTAACCTGAGTAAAAGTTACTCAAGAGAATCATTAGTTAAAACTTTAAATTATTTTTGCAATCATTTTTTATTTAGTAAGGAATTTCTGGGTCATGCTTTTAATTCTGTCTGAAGCAGAGTCAGCTCAGTGAGGAAAAAAGTAATTGATAAGAATGTTTGATGAGGCAAAAAAAAAAAAAGACATTTTGGCTCTGTCATTAAAATATTTTTAACAAGCTGCCTCGCTAGTAAAAAATACCTTTGTGTGCTTGCTTTTACACTGGAAAGAGAAAGAAAATATAGTGCAACGTAACAGGAGGAGAATCACTAACAGTCTAAGAGATTTTGGTAAACATTCCCTTCTGCCAGGTCCTCTAGATTCATTTAGGAGTGAGTCAAATATGGAAATATAAACCTAACATAGATTAGACACTGTGGAGGGGGAAAAGGGGATGGTCACTCAAGTGACAGACCAGTATGTGCATATTCTGGGATGAATATTATCCAAAGTGGAACTGAATATAAATCCACTCATGACTGTTCTGTACAACATGTTGGGTATGATGCATGTAGGGACCAGTCCACTGGTCTGATTACAGAAACCCTGGTTAAAGTCACCTCCATGCCTCCCAAAAGAAGGAATATTTATATACAGTTCATAGCAGAAAGCTTATATTCATGTGGCTGTCCCACTGTTTCTGTGTTTGCTTTGCACCCATTCAAAGTCTGTGCCCCTGTGGATGGTGTGGAACTCCTTATGTGGAACGTGCAGCCTCAGTGCCTTTGTGGGGTGACAAGTTGGTCATGGCCCATCAAAGTGACCCTCATCAGAACAAAACTGGTAGAAGCAGGTGGAGAGAGGGAAGTGAGCAGATACCACAGGTTTAATGAAAAACCAATTCTCTCTGCTTCTCTGGGTGCAGCCACCTGGCTCTTTGTATCGACTGCTGAAATGTTCTGTAATTGTGTAAAAGGGACCTCTAGACAGAAATCTATTTTTTGTTCCTTCTCTCCTTTGTATTAAGTGAGCTCTTCTATAATGCTACTTTTTATAGCCTATAATCATGGTAATTATGTTTGGTTGAATCTTTCACAGTAGTCTAACATTTAGTAACATTTATCTCACTGTGCTGGGACTGGAAATCTTTCCTGCCATCAGATGCTAATTCTGTTATATTGTTGTGGCAATATGGGAGCTAAGCCTAAGCACAGTTGTTACTCGTTACTGTTGTTACCTTTGGCAAATTACTTTGGTTATTACAAGTAGCTGCATTTGGAAGGTCAGTATTAAGCAGACCATGAAGAAGATAAGAGCAATAGAAACATTTAAATGTCCATGTAAAACACAGAGTTGTTGCACTGGTCAGTGTCCAGCAATCAACAGGTCTTGTTTTTAGCACTGTGCTCATTGAAATTATTATTTTTTGTTGAAGATCCTCTGGTGTGCTTTTTCATCAGAATGCACATGTGTCCAAAGCTAACTCAACCAGAGACATTCTCCTAAATGCTAATATTAGTATAGTCTTGCCAGCTTATTTCTATAAATGCTGGACTAGGTAACATCCTTGTATCATCAGATCAATAAGAGGAGGTATGTCAAAGGACAGAAGTTTGGACAATTAGCACTGTGTTTTCAGTGACATACTCTGAAAAGGGAAGTGCACATCCATTTTTCTCCCTGTCATCTATCTCCTCACTTGCTCTCCCACTTTATGACTGATACTAGACTTGTGTTCCTTGAAATGCCATTTTTAGCCAGTTTTGCACATTTTACAAATGTCTTCTGTGCCAAATCATCCATGGAATGTACAAATCATCTCAATTGTTAAATTCATTAACCTAACAAACTGTGGACTAAAAGCCACATTTAAAGCATGCATCCTAAATAGTATTCTCATTATGTGGAATCAGATTAGTGCCTAATCAAATTTGATTTGGAGCTTGGAGCAAAAGGTAATGGACTATGACCCCTGATGTAAAACAAGGATAGGTGAAGTGAGTGTCCATCAACACAATACCTCAATTTTGTGCTGTGCCAACTAATTCCATCCTTTCTGAGCTTTTTCATAATTTTATAAACATATTTGTACTTGTTTAGATCCTTACCTCAGCTTCTCACACACACACAACATCTGCTAAGAAATTTGCAGATATTTGTCCCAGCAGCTTGATGTTTTTGCACATTCATGTCGCTGATGCAGCTTTAATAGCATGGACCAATAATAATGATCAAGTCTATTATTGTTGTGCCAACAGACTGAGCATTGATGGGACACTGTGGTTTGGGACACAGTAGAGACAGAGCAGGAGAACATTTCTGCTCCAGAAAGTTTGCTGTATAAATAAAAAAGGCAGGACAGGGTAGAACATGCAAACAGAAGGGGGAGAAATGCTAAATAGAGACAAATGTTACAGTCAATTATTTCTCTCCCAGAAAACTGTAGAGACATGAGAAGAGAGACTTGCAATAGAAAGGAGAGGAAGGACTGAAAAAGACCACAGTGTTTTATACACTGGGATAGTGGATTTTTCCTGGGGATTTCCAAGCATATCTGAGTGATGTTCCTTTATGAAGATCTAGGAAAAATATTTTCCCCAGTTGCAGTCTTAGGTCTTCTAGTTAACCCCCTGCCATGCCCTATTTATTTCTTGCAGGACTATTCAGTATGTTTTTGAAAAATCAAATCTCTGCTACAGCTTTGGTAAAGCACCTATGTATAAAAGACAAACAAAGGTTTTTATTGTGGCTTTCTATTGGGTTTTAAATTCTTCCTTTTTGAAAAACTAGACTTTCTTGGAGCAACCTTTGAAACTGTCCCATTTCATGCACTGCCATAGGAAATTCTTTTGTTTGCCATTGGCTAATTAAAGCTGTAGCTGTTTATAGGATTAATGAATACCATATCCCAAAGTTGCTTTAGCTCTTTAGTTGTGTATCAATAAGGAGGAATGGACTGCATCTACAAATACAAAATAAAAAGTACTTAATAAATAATAATTTTAAAAATACTTCTGATGTTCAGAAGCCCCACTGTCTGCTCTTTGGAAAGCAAGAGAGAAATATTTGTAAAAGTGTGGTCAAGGACATGACGTGAGGTTGCCACAAAGCAATTTAGCAGATAAGAGTGTGTGTGACACTGCTGAGGTCATTGCCAGCCTGCTCATGAGCTGCTGCCAGGCTGATTTGTGACCAAGTTTTAGACACCTGAGATTTGTGGCTGTTTGCAGCAGTCAGTGCTCTATCAAGGTTCTTGCATATTTTTCCTGCAGCAGGGCAAAACATGATCCCTTGTTCTACCTTCTTGACTGGCAGTGCAACACCTTCATTCTGTGACTCTAGAACCATCTCAGTGGGAAGGTGGGTGGGGTTTTATTTGTCACAGCCACCTCAAAGCCACCATCAGTAATCTGCTGCAGACAGCAATCTTTGGTAATTAATGGCTAAAAATTAGTTAGTAAAACTTACAATGATTTTTCATAACTTGCACCAAAAACTGAGATTATGTTTTCTTTGTTGCACTGCAGATTTAAAAGAGTTGTCCATTTGCTTTTTCTCTTTGCAGGTAGTTTCTTTTCTTCAATCTTCTCAAACATTTTAGAAGCTAAAAAAAGCTCCTCAGACCACATTCTTCAGAGACCTAGAAAATTAGATACCTGGTTCTCTTATGATTCTCCTTTTTTAAGCTATGAAGTTTTAATTTTTTTAACTTTTTGGCCCTTTTAAGTAAATTTGTAAGGAATAAGGAGTTTTGATTCTCACTTCAATAAGGTCTGTCTTTCTTCTGCTGGAAGAAGATGTGGTTATGTAATTTGAACTATATCCAAACGTTTCTGCTTGCTAAAATAAAAGACCCTGTTTCTGCCAGTTTAGCACCTGCCCACAAGTAGTCTTTGTGGGGACTTCTGGAATGTTATTTGGGGTCAGCATCTGGGTGAGAGTTTGGCTCCAATAAATTGCTTTGAATTGAGAAACCAGAGCATGAGGATGGAAAATTAGCAGGGATAGAAAATTGTACAGAACCTGAGCCAACATAACTTAGTGGCTACTCTGCAGCTCCTACTACAGCTCCTGACCAAAATCCAGTTTGCACCTGGGATATCTGGTTCAGTTGTTGTATCGACTAGGAGAAAGCTCTGTGGATTTTCTATCCCAAACCCCTGTGTCTTTTGCCATTTAAATATGGTCATTCTCTCCCAACTGCTCACCCAGCCCATGAGAAGCAGCTGTTTCAACCCACAGAAATCTGTGGGAATTACTTACCTGTGCTGTCAGGGAGGATGCACAGCTCCAAATCTCAGCATCAGGGCCTGCAGGAGGGCAGAGCAGGAGCAATAATATGATTTCATAATAAACAGTTGGGCTTCAGCACATGCACAAGGCATAAAAACTGTCCCTGCAGGCAGACATGGGATAATTTATCATAAATAAGAGAATCTACATACTTAGGGCATAATTTGCCTATTCTGTGGGGCCCTTAATGGGAAATATTTTGTATAATAAAAGTGTGGTAGGGACAGTCTTCTCTTTCCATGCTCTCCTTTTTTGAGGTGTTTAAGAGGTTTTTTACTGCTTGTATTAACTAACTGAACTGATGCTGCCTTTTGGTCTTGGCCACTACTTCACTGGACAACTTATAAATTATCTGAAAAAGAGGAGCTAGCTGGGGAGAAAAGAATTTGGGTCAAATCTTATAAATAGCTCCTGATGAAAAATATAGGAACAAGAGAGAATTCAAAACCAGTTCATGGGAAATGCCAAAATGTTTCTTTTCAGCATTTTAATGATCCAACTTCTGAACTTTTTGCTTCAAATCAGCATTTTTAGTGTATTAAGAAAAGAAAAAAGCTCTGCATGCTAAAAAATGAAACAATGCTTTGTTCAGGAGTCAAATAAACTGAAAGCATAATAAAATACTTTTCGTTTTGTTTTGTTTTAGGTTAAATGAAGCATTTTCGATAGTGCCTATGCTATATGCAGTGGTTTTCCTGTTGTTGAAGTAGCATATCTATTTTGACCTAAACCAATTTCCTTCTCAAGTCTGGAATTGGCTGGGAAACAGGAAAAGCTATTTTTCCTCTCTCCTTCTCCCTTTTCTAGCACTCTTGAAGTCCTTCATTTCCTTGGCAGACTTTTCAAGTGTGGACAGGCTTTCCTGGAAGCAAATCTATTTACCTGTGACTAGAAACCGTATTTCTTCTGCTGAAACATTTTTCACATCTGTTCTTTATGAGACAGACTTTTGCTGCAAAAGAACTTTGAAGATCACTTTCCTTGGACATGCACTCAGTGTGCAATTATTCCAACTTTTTTAAAGCTTTGATTATCATGGCAAATGTAGGAGTTAAATTGCTGTAATAGTCTCTGAGCCATGGAAACATCCTTTGCATTAGGACTACAGACTCAGGAGTTGATTTATGTGCATTTGCAAACCACCAAAGGCTGGCATTGCTTAAACAGGATTGGTGCAGAACCCCTGCAATCACATCCATGCTAGGTTTATTCCTGGTTGGAAAATGACCTCTAAAAGCTGCACTGATGCTCTCAGGAATATCCAAACCTATAAAAATATAGTGCCACACCATGGTAATCTTATCTCTCACTCTAGCAGCTCTTTCAATAATGTCAAAAAATACTTCAGGGCTGTGAAGAGCAAAGAGTTGGATGAGGAGAGAAGGCAGAATTGGAATGGTTTTGCTTGGGACACAGCATCTAAGTGGCTGTCAGATCTATTGCTTTGTTTGCACTGCCTAACTTGCATGCTCTGAAAATGGAGAAAAATCCAATGGACATCAACAGACACCTCTGAAGGTGCTCTTATGATGGCTGAGAGCAAGAGGTGGAAAGGAAGGCTGGGTAACCAAAAAATGCAGCTACTGCTGGCCTAATTAGTGGCCAAATTACATTTGCTTTTTAATTTCCCACCTGACCTGGGACTGAGTGTTGGGGATGTGATGAGGGGAAGCTGGAGTCACCTGGGGTCCAGCCCCCAGCCAGCCCCACCAGGCTCAGGGGTCTGACAGGAACGTGGATTAGCCCCAAAATTCTAAGGGATGTCAATGATCCTGTCTCTGCTGCTCTTCTCTGGCACAGCTGAACTCTAAAATGCAGCTGTAAGCATACAGACTGTGGCTGTGGAGAGTTTTGCCTGGGCATTCACATGTCCACACAGCACAGAATTCCTTTCAATTCAGTCTTTATGCCATCTTGCCATTTTTCTCTTGGGGAAGAGGCAGCTCCACAACTGAAGTCAAATTTCTGACTGCTCTTTGCTGCTCTGCTGAGACTGTGAGTATAGGGGGGGAAAGGGAGGAGAGAAAAATATAGACTTCTGTGGTATTATGGGGGAAGGAAATAGATAATTTTCATGTGAGGGAACAAAAAGATTTATGTGAATTTACTGTAAGATAGAGTAAAACATTTCATGGATGTATGGATGTTATTATCTACATCAAGAGTATTATATGGAAATACATTTAAGTTTTGTGCCCAAATTCCAGTTTAACTTCTGCTAAGTCAATAGAAAAGATTGCAGTGTGTTGAATGGAAGTGAGATGTAGGTCTATAAAAGTGCTTTTCTTTTCACTGGGGACATTGCTTTGCTATTTGTACTCTTTGTTTCTTAGGAACATCTCTCAGAGGTCTTCCCTCTTTCATTTCTCTCGTCAGAGACATGTTATTAATGATCTCTTTTTAAGCTTTATTATTCAATTCAGGTCACTAATCCAGTATATGTGTGCCTAGCTCTGAAAACCTGAATTGTCACCACATTCATCCAGCCTGGTGTACACAGACTTGCAACTATTCTGGAATCTGACAAATAAAATCATTTTAATGAACCACAGCAAACAGTTCATGTTGAAACAGCTGTAAGCACAGTATGCAAATCATGTTTACTGGTAGCTTATGCTCCAGAGAAATAATCTTTATATGACTGCTTTATTATTTACAGGAGTTCCAAAATTTAATTTTAGTCAACATTGACAGATGCCACCCATGTTAATAGTTGGGCTGCTATATATGGAAAATGCTAAGTTATTCAGAGATCTCATGTTTGTGAGTTGATAATGTGGTTGACAAATGGGTTTAACAATATCCACTCCTTTCTGAGCAGTCGGCTAAAATTCACCTGAGGTCTCTGGGAACAGAGGGAAGAAGAAGGTCAGAGGAATATGAATGAAGAGGAAATAAAAGAATGACTCCAGAGAGCAGTGGGTATAATAAAAGCATGACAGAGGATGATTAATTATATTTTAGAGTCAGATAATTCCCAAAGAATATGCGTGCATGATAAAACTTTCTAACCTTTTGAGTTGTAATTAAATGAGAGATACACTAATCTGACCAAGTAGAGACTATTCTGCTCCTAAAACAGCATTAATGCATCTATTAAAAATGTGTTATTTTAAATAAGCAATCCTACCTGCCATGAATAAAGTCACAGGCTATAAATGAAGAGGTCAGAAATGAGAGTAAAAGAGCTAAATTAGAAGAAAACTAAAGGACATTTTGAGATATGAATAAAATGTCTAAGATGGTATAAGATGCAAGGAGCAGAATTAGTAGGAACAACTATGGCTAAAAGATAGGGGTGAAATCCTCTAAAAATTTTCCTCAAACTTTATGTTTTGAAGCTGCTCATTTAAGCCTTTGCACACTTGCTGTCAGTGAGTTTGGTGGCTCTATCAGAAGCAGCAGAAACTCAGCTTTTGAGTGGTTGGTGGGTTGATTTAGGACAAAAACTCTAAAAATACTTGAACTGAGTAAAGACTCGAGTAAATTACTCCATATATATCCAGCAAAATGGGCATGGATGAGAAGGAGCATGATTTCTCTTCAGTTGCAGTTCAAAAAGTATCTGAAAATCTTGCTGGATCTTGCAATTGGCAGAGTTGCTCCTTTAGGTGAAATCTTGGAGCAGGGGGGCAGGAGTTGCTCTGGATTGGGGATAGACCTTCAGATTGCAATTATTTCCCACTTAACTCCATTCCTTAGCAGCAATTACTGAGGTGCTGGAATCTGAGGTACAAACTCACAGTGCTTCAATTTTTTAATTAACCCAGAAGGTAGAGCTTAAGGACAATGAGCCGTGTCCCCCTGTTTAGTGAACTTCACTCTGGTTAGAGTCAATATGTTCATTTCTACTTAATTCTACAAGAGCTTCTGCAAATTCTCCTTTTCCTACCTTGCACATTCTTGACTGCCATCCCACAGCACATGTGGGACAGCCAGGGATCACACCCAGCCAGCAGTTTAGGAAAGGCAGGTCCTGCTTGGCTGTTCTCCTGATTGGTGACACCATAGGAAAAAAAAAAAAAACAAACAAAAAAACAAAACAAAATTCACCCCTGAAGAGGTGAATTTGATAAGGAAGTTATCCTTTTTAATAGATCTGGATGTATCACAGAAGCCTGAGCATAAAGCAAGCCTTTATATTCATGGTCTGCTTAATAAGCCCATGGTTTGGCATTAACATTGAAATCTGTGAAATGGTTAAGTGCATGTTTAATCATAATGGATTTTGGACCCACTCATGTATACCATTCTAACAGCTTTTCAGCTTTTTGAAGTACATTTTCCCTTAAGTTTTAAGGTAATAATGCAGTGAATTGTGCTGATTTCACCCTGATCTCACATTTTTAACTTTGCAGGCTGGATCAGCAAATTTTAAATCAAAGCATTTCCTGTGGCTTCTTAGATTAAAGCAAGAAAAATACAGCTCAGCTGTTTATATACAAACATGCAACAGTTACAATGAAAGAATCACCCACAATGCCAGTGTAACTATAGTAACCAGCATTCACTAAGATCCACATTAAGGGTGGTTAAAGCCAAATACATATTTGTTCCACACAGACAATATTATTCTTGTAATGGAACACAACAGCACAAAAAAGGACCCGCAGATGCAAACATCGGCTAGGTATGGAGTCTTCTACAAAATAAACTTTGCCTTTGCTAGTGGCGTGTGTACTCCCAGGCTGCTCCAGGCTGTCAGAAGGCAGAGGCACTCAAAGTGCTATTTTAGCATAAAGTCAGCTGAAAACCCAGTTCCCTAAACCCTCATCCCCAGCAGTGTCCACTGGCAGAGATGGTGAGGGTCAGACTCTCTAGCCTGCAGCAGCTCCTGCGCCCTCATACTGCTATAAATACCAAAAATAAGGCATTTGATTGTGGCAGAGCTGACTCTAAGTGATGGAAAAAGAGAAGAGCAATAAACAAACAGAAGGCAGATAGAGTAAATAAAAATAACGAGTGGATGTACACTGTAATCAAAGGCCCTTTCTACTTTTGATACACTTTATGATGATGCTCTGTTATGCAGAGGTTGTTTGGGTTTTTTTTTTTTTTCAAGTCTATGGCTGATTGCAAGCAAAAATAACTACTGATCAATAGAAACCTCCACTGGGAGCGGAACATTGCCTGGAAATGATCTTAGCAAAACTACCTGGCTTATTGCCGTGCAGGTTTATGCAACTACTCCTTCACAGTTGTTCTAATTCTTCTTGTGTGCAGAAAAGTCACTGCTAGCCTGTGTCCATCTCTTTCAGGGAGTGTGAGGATACAAAATATGACTGGTTCCTCTATTTTGACTGCTCCTAAATACTGTGATTTTGGTTTTGTCCACATATCCCACACTGAGATTGCAGAGCAGTATCAGGGTGTGGTGGGCTGAGGACAGAGTTGGGAATCCAGGCACTTTCTGAAGTGGTTGGATGATCCCAACAAGAAAACATCACATTTCTTAAAGAAAAAGGCACAACCACCCTGCAAATATTGCAGTTCTGACAAAGAGGGAAAAAATAGTCACTCCCAGCCCAAAACCTGGTGAGTGGGGAAAGCCTGAGAGGCAGAGCCTGGGAATGGATGTTCTCTTGCCACCTCCTTCCTCAGTCCAGCAGCTTCTCTTCACAGCATGGCTCCACACTGATCCTTCAGAGCAAGACAGGATAAAATCCTCAGATATTCTCTAGGCTGTTATTTGCTTTATACAAAGAAAGCAAAGTATGACCAGGTTTGTCTGAGATGAGTGGTTTCAAGCCTGAAAATACAATGCAATACAAAACTGCCCAAGGATTCTCAGGATTCAGAATAATTCTGAGTTGTGTTTTTTTCAGCCAAACTTAAAGCAATGCTGTGTTTTTCACAGGACCCAGTTGTTATAATATTATTTAAATAATGATAGCTGCTGTTGTTGATTGATGTAAAAGGAAAGCTAAGGGTTGACAGGTGGAAGGGCCCAGTTCATTAGTACATTTCCATCAGATCCAAAGGAAAAATGAGACAGTAAAATTGAAAATTACATATAAATAGAGGATTGAGACTAGCAAAGTGGGAACAGTCCAGGCAGGATGGAATACTCATAATGACATCTTCACCACATAGGGCAAAAGTTTAAAATCTTGTTCCTAAATCAATAAAGAATTTTAAAATGCCATACTTTACTCCACTCAAATAACACTTTGATCTTCAATTTCAAATAAGGCAAAAGCAGGTTGCCATGGCTACTGAGTACTACTGGGTGTCTTGGTATCTGGATAATTGCTGAATATTTGTAGACAAACAGCTGACGTGCATCTTCTGCTTTCACTGGCAAACTTGGAAGCTTAACTAGTTGTTGATGTGAGTCCTCTGGTGTCTTTGTGAATAATTGGCTCAACACTGAGATACATTTATCTCTACCCAGACAAAAAAAGGGCCTTTCAAATATCCACATAAGGCCCAAATGTCACCGTGTGTTAACACACAGTGAAACTCAGAGTTACAGAGCTTCCCCCTTCGGACAAATCAGGGCTGCTGACATGGCTGATGTGATTTTATGAAGCTTGGCTGTTTGATCTTTGCTTCCAAAACTCTGTAGCTTTTCACACAGAAGTGGATCTTTCCACACACCTGGGGAGTGCAGGGAGAGCTGACACACAAAAAAGTGTCAGCTTTTTTGGGTTTGTCAGGGACCTGTCGTGGGGCTGTTTTGTGCAACTGTTCCCCACAGTGTCTCCCTTTCTCTGCTTGGGTGGGAGATCAGATCCAGCAGGAATTGCTTGTGATTTTATTTTCTTTTATACTTGTACTGACAATTTCAGTTAAACTGTTCACATGCAAAATGAGATGTGGAATTTCCTCTGTCCTCATATATTATGCATATATGCTTTACTCTGTTTGTCTGCTAAAAGCAACACTCTCACTGTCATAGAATTAATTGGTGTTTAATCCTGCATAAGCAAGCACTGCCCTCAGTGAGGCTAATTCAGACACCCATCATTTTCAACAACATTATAAAATCCAAATTTTTATTAACTTGTAATCATCTATAAGTGACCTGTGTAGTTTGTACTTAGGCAAAGCATTCAACTTTTCATTTTTTCTTCTCTTTTTTTTTTTTTTTTTTTTTTTTGCCTGTGGCATGCATTTGAGAATATCTAAAATATATAAAACTAGATGGAAAATACTTGAAAGAAAAATAAACCCTTAGTCATTTCCCTGCTTCCCATCTAATTCAGAAATACAATTAAATGTTAGGGAAACAAAAATCTCTTTACTTCTCTCTCCCTTTTAACTACATCTACAGGAATACAGACATGGCAGTTAGTAGGAGGAAAGTGGTCTAGGAAAACAGATTTTGTATTGTTGGACTTGTTTGGGTACTCTCTCTGTCATACAGCACCTGCAAAAGAATTAAGATGGCACAGGATAACAGGGCAAAGTTCTGTAAGGTATCAAGGGCTTTAAGCTGAAAGTCCTGTAAGTAAATCCTTGATAAATACATGTATGGAAAAAGTAAACTCAGAAGGAATGTGGAAAATGCTGGAATATTCTGGAGAGCTATTTCCCCTGCACTCCAGTAATATGTGTTCTGTTCTAGAAACTGTTATTCCTCAAACAGAACTTTTGAAGGTCTACATGTGTTTATTACCAGCAGTGAAAGCTGTAGAGTTCTTGGTAATTACATTTTATTAGCAAAATGACAGAAGTCCAAACCAGAGATTTCTTAAAACTCCTGGCAGCATTTAATAGTACAGATCTGGATCAAATTTGGCATCAACTCTCCTGATTCACAATTACCCAAATTCCAACTTACACCGTACCTAGTTCTGGAAAATAATTTAACCATATACTGAAGCCTAGTAGTAGCGAAACTATTACCTGTAGCTTGCTCTCTGTTAAAAATAATTAATTAAAAATTGCTAGCTTACAGTCAAAAACTTTATTTTCTTTCCACTAACTGTACTAGGGCAGGTCCAGTTTATTTATTCAGTACTTGAGGTCTGTATATAAATCAAGTTTGCACATTCCTCTATTTGCATAATTCCAATCAACCAGTGGTTGAAAAGAAGTGCTGCATGAAAGTCTTTGGCCTTCCTACCTAAACTCATTATGCCTCTAAAGAGCACTTGGCTGCTCCTCTAATCACTTAGATTTTTTCTGTCAAGCTGTATTAGTCTCTGTTCAGGTTCCACTAGATTTAAGGTTCTCTTTCTTGGAGTTTGCTTAATTGTGTGAGGGGAATTTCCTTCCTCTTGCAGAGCCTTTGGAGAATGTTCCACACTTTCAGTCTCAGCATAAAACAGCCCAGGCCCCAAGTGCTACATATTCCATTGCTTCTCCAACTGCAATTCTCTGCCTTTCCTATTTACAACATTTTCCCTTTCATCATCAAGCCCATCCACATCTCTGATATGAGGCAAAGATTTCTTTTGAAGAAGAATAATTTATACAAATAACGTTCAGGTTTCTGTTTTTGTTTGTGACCATGGATTTTCCCTTGTGACCCTGCAGAGAGCACCTTGGAGAGCTCCATGGATATTTTGCCTTCCGTGAGCCCATCTCCTTGTAGCTCTGAAGGCCTTTGGGGTATTTTTGTTTGCCTTTTTAGGCCTTTTCAGTCCATTGTGCCTAGAGCTGAGCTGTGAAATCATCACCCTTTGGCACTACTGTGTGCCTACACCAGCATTTCATACATGTACCTCTGGTGTGACTGTGGGAAGAAAAGGGGTTTTTTTTCCCAGCTGTGCTAAAAATGTCAAACACTCTTCCAATTTTTCATAATAAGTGGTCTCTGCTGTTCCATATTAATGTGCACAATTAATGGTATTTTGAAGTTTTTTCTTGTTTTGTACAATAGTGAATGAGGTGGCAATATAATTACATTGGATTTTAGATATTATCTTGAGCATAGATAAACAATGGGGAAAAAAAGGAAATAAGCTAAAAAAGGGAATACATGGAATTAATTCTTTGAAAGTCCACAGATTCAGCATTTCAAAGATGCATGAAATTTCTCCTTTTTTGTAGTTATTCCATTGTCTCAAAGATTTTTAAGGTCAGAAAGTGCCTCTAGAATTCCATTCTCCTGTGTAGCAAAGGTCACAGGATTTCATCCAGCTGTTTCAGTGCTGAGCCTTGTAAACTCTGTTGAATAAGCATATTTACTGAGGCAGAATTCAATGAACTGAAGAAATGAACCGAATCTGCCCCTCTCAACCTGTCAAATCCCTTCTGTCCTGTCCCATTTTTACTCAAAATGCCAATCTTTTTATGTAAAAAAGTATTTAAATATAAAGAGATCATGGCATCTCCTTGGAAGTACAATCCAATGGTTTCTTTACAGAGAAGAAAATACTGATGTGATAGACATAGTCCTCTGGATACAGGTGTGCTCGCACACATTTATCTCATATTGCTTTCTCTACTTGCTAAAGTGTACCTGAGAAAAAATAGTGTTAGTTCTGCAAACATCTGTAATCCCTCCTCATGATTACATCTATAATGAATTCAGTTTTAAACAGTAGGTTCTGAAGACAGAAACTTCCTAAAAGCTTTATAGATCAAATTTACAGGGTGGAGAAAATTCTAACTTTTTTCTTTGTTATGGAAGGGTTACTTTGTATGTGTGGTCTGGGCTTATTTTTATAATATTCTGGGAAGAAACCTTTGATAAATTCTCTAGGATAGAGACTGTCTAGAGAGGACTGTCTGTGGAATGGGCTGCAGTGAGGACCAGACCAGTCCATGAACTCACAGGCTGAGTTCAGCTAATGCTGGAAAAGCTGACATCAAGGCTTAGCACTACTTTTAAAAACTTTCTTCTCTTGTATTAAGCATAAAATCTTGTCAAAAATAAGATTTTCCATGTCTTAATTGTAATACAGAAAATATCTTTTATTCTTTCTATGCTTGAGATAGCAAGGTAATTTCAGAACTGAAAGTGATTGTCTCAGACACTCATGACTCAAATATTTAATCTAAAGGGTAAAATTCCCAGAGTACTTCTCTCATCATTCCTCAGTTCTATAGAGAATAAAAGCTTCAACTTTATATGATGTGATATTATTTCCATTATTGGTATTATGCTGGAGGCAAATATCCTTCAAGAAGCAAAATCCACTTCTCCAGCACGCAGTGAGTTGTGCACCACAAAGGCCCAATCCCTCCTTTGCACTGTGTGCTGGAGATGCCTTGTAATCTGCTGAGAATTTAATAGCAATTATTTTACTTCTTGTAGTGAAGAGCCTTTAAGATGTAATATAAAATATTCATCTGAAATCTGATGTCTCCAGATTTCAGGGGTGATTTAGGACTGAAGGATGAATTTTCCAGCTAACTGAAGATTTTAGGTAGCAGTGCATATTTATCTGCATCCATGTACCTCTGTACATGGGTGTGCAAGGGCTTCCTTGGCACCTCTTTCATTTGCTGTTCTAAAACATGCAAAGGCTGAAATAAGTATTATCATGCTCCTAAGTAATGCATACATTTTTGGAGCCCTGCCTCGGGAAATGAAAATAAAAGTAAGCATTTGCCTATATGATAAGCAAAGACAAGGAATTAAAATAACCCCTCAGATTCTTTATGTCCTTAATAACACCTCCAAGATTTTCACACAGTCTGCATCCAATTGCTCCCATCTGAAAGTGGTAAGAGCTGCTAAATAGGAACTTCTAAAGAGTTTGCAGTGTAATATGACAAAATGTAAAATATGCTGGGATTACAAACAGTGGGTAATATAATGCACTTTATTTGTAATCCAGAATAATAATCTCTTAATAATATCAGACAAAATCTTCCTGTCTCTTTTAGTTCTTACTGAGTAGAAATCCCATTGGCTTTATCATCTTAGTGGGGTTGCAGGATTTTATCCACCCTGTCTGATAGCATAACAACATGAATATGAATCACTTTATTTATTGTCATACAAGGAAATATGCCTTGTAATTATGCATAATGAGGCTTGTAAGGCTGAGAGCTGTGTGTCTGCTCCTTAGCCACAGACATGCTGGCAGGAGATGGATGCAATTTCTCTATTATTGATCATGTCTAAGCATCAAAGGAGATCGTAGGGGGGATTGCTTCCTGCAACTGCACAAAGCACTGCTGCTTCTACAGAGGGAATTTGTGCAAATATGTGTTTTTCTGGGGGAAAGGGGGAGGATTTGTATAAATACATGAGAATTCAGGGACACATGGGTGGTAATTGTATAATAGTACACACATGGAGCAGCAAGATCAAAGATTAGACTGAAACACTGAGGCAGGCAAAGTCTTTGCATCAGTGAAAATGATTACTTTTTCTATCCAAAATATCTTAGAAAAACAGTATTCCCTGCATGTGAATGTCATAACCAGTTTGTAGGTGACACAGCTGGGCTTTGATCAAACAGAGAAGAGAACTAAAGACCAAGACTAAACAATCATGACTCAAGACTGTGCAACAGGCTAGGAAATGAAAAATCACAGCCTGTGCCAGGAGTGCAAGTATTAATGTTTGTTTAGTCTGAATTTTCCATGGCATCCAAACCAGGAGAATAGGACAAATTCAGTCTAGATATTTAAGATTTGCACAAACATACCCGTTACGGCCAGGAAGGGGGCATTCATTTCACACTGGTTTGAAGGATAACATAGAAAAGTTTACACCTGAGCTCAAATATCTCCCTGCAGTGAAAAGCTTTGCATGATCTAATGCACAGAAGACTGCTGCCAGGGAGCAGATGCTCAAAAATATTGATAAAGCCATGTTGATAAGGTGTGACAACCAAATAAGTTAAGTTTTATGTATATTGACACACTAAGACAAAGGCCTAAAAGACACCAATAAATAAGAGAAACACCAAATAGTGCTAGAAAAGGGAATTGGTTCTCAGGAGATGATGCATTTAGTTTATGGCAATGTTAGTTTTGGAAACTAGATTTTAAAATATTAAAGCCAGATCAAGTGGACAGATGAAACAATAGTAGCTGTGATGGTCCACATTATTTATGTTTTCATTTCAGGATTCTAATTTTGGTATTTTCAAAGAGTAGAAAACAGAAAAATAATGAAGTAATTTATTTACTCTGATAAAGTTAATTACCAGAATAGATTACTTCTACTATATGGATACATGTGAAATCAGGATTCCTTGTGTGAACTGGGGTTATCACCAAAATGTGATATTTCATTGTAGAAGATGATCTGTATATGTATTTTTTAACCTAATTTGCAAATAACTAGTGAATGTCAGAATATGCCAGATGACATTAAGAAATTTATTCAGGCAAAGATGGTTTAAAACACTTTCTGAGTGCTTATGGTGCTTTTAGATGGAGAGTAGAAGACATCACTCACTCTCCTCTTGTATTCTGAAAATAACAGCAGGTAAAGGCAGAGCAGTTGTGGGAATGTACCTCCAGCTATCTGCTAACTGCACATATCCTTCAAGATAGTCAGAGTCTTATGAGGAAAATACAACTGAATTTTAAATTCTGAGCAAGCTGAACCTTTATGGGTATATATGTTTAAGAATGAGTATGTGCTTATACACATGCACAGAGATTTTGATGATATTCACTCTGAGTATGTGCAAATACATCCTTAACTGACATTATAATCTCCACTTAAGTACAGCATATGCTCTGCTTCAAAGTCAATTCATAACATTTCTCTCATTCTCCTTTATTTTGCTTTTTCAAAGTATGTTGTAGGAGTGAAGTCACACTCAGTCTCTGATTTTATAGATAAAATAGATAATGTAATTTAACATTAATTGATGACCCTTTTATTATCTATTACTTGGTCTTTTGAGCAAACATAATACTGCCTACTGTTGCATGAAAGTCATAATACTAATTGCTGTTTGGTGACTGGAAATGGGTTTTCTCAGCTTTAGAACAGCTGGGATTTTTGTTAGCATTTAGATATCTTTTTAATTTTTAAAAATTTGTTTGTTTGTAGGTATTTTAGTTTGTGAAAAGAATCCAAGTATAAGGCCATTAACCTGTTACTATATTTGGGAAAGGGAATCAACATCTCTTACCCACAGTCTAAAGTTTTAAAAGCTGTGCACAAGAGTGATAGCGTTCTGCCTTTTCCCCAACTGCTCTTTGGTGATTGCCATCAAGGATCAGGCAGGGTGGTAGAAATTCCTTGACACATCCTTTAGTGACTTCCAACACCTCACAGGACTGGCTGGCATTCACAAAAATTGGCTTTTCATGAATAAAACTGTAACACTTGCACACAAACCAGCTGATATCCAGTGTCTGCCCTCCACCACCTCAGCTGTGACACGCAGCCTTCCAACAGCAGCCTCAGTTCACAGCTCTGTCTGAAATGTTTTCACTCTGGCAATTAAGTTTGCAAAGCTCATGGCAGTAGTAGTAAAACACAAAGTCTGCAGTACACAGAATTTAATGTTACTGAACAAAACTGCTAGGAGTAGTCCAGTGGAATTATATTATATGTGGGTAAGTTTGTGCCTCCGTTTAATGAACTGAGCTAAAAATATATGAAACATATTTTAATGATTGGAAAACATGCAGAAAAATGTACTGCTCATCTGTAATGAATGATTTTCTCTAATGGGCCCTGTGCCTATAACATGGAAAACTCTTTTTATCTGCACACAGACCAAAGTCTGGCATGCTCAGCACAGACAGTTGCAGACATGGATGGATGCTGATGTGCACAATTGCCCACCCTGGGCATGTGCATCCAGAATTTTCACAGGCTGATGTGCACAGCCACTGCTAAAAAGTGCATGTAGTTCATGGCCCCTGCTGTAATCTAAAATTCTCTCTCACTGCATGCAAACCAATAGTAAAATTAAAACCTCCTTATCTTTCGGAAGCCAAGACAAAATGTACTTAAATGCTTGTGTAACAGTGTGTGTACATGTGGGGATGTGTGTGCAAATAATGGAATTACCATCAGTAATGCCTTTAGTGTGCTAACCCTCTTTTAAAGAATTTCCAAAGGTGTGCAAGAATGTTTATTACAGTTATATCTTATTTTTAATGCTAATTAATTAGTACAAAGATAATATTTACCATAAATTAGATCTACAAAATGTTTGGGCAATTATCTGGCACCTTTGGACAAGTATAGAATAAAAAATTTTTAGGAAGCAGATGTAAAAACTTGACTTAGACTGATTGTCTTGGGTGATAAACGTACCAAAGACTCTCACATGGTGAGATGAAAACTAGGTGAAAGGGTAGTGTAAGGGCAGATGATCTGAAAAAAGTTGCTAAAAGCAGAAAAAGAACCCCAGTGTTTACACAGAAAGAAAATCACTAAGGATAATTTTAGCCTTGGGGCATTATTCTGCCTTTGTATTCAATGGAGGGAGGTGTGCATTTAAAGGGCCACTTCCAGGATCATGTCTGGGCTCCAGGCAGTCCTTGTGGATGTCCCTCAGTACAGGGCTCTAATTAAATCCTAACCACTGGATTCAAAGCCCCAGCTCTTTCTCCTGAGCAGAACATCTGGCTCACAACACTGTGAGTTGAACCTGCGACGTGGTTCACACCACCGCGCTCTGCAAATGAATAATGGATCTGTGAGGGATCCTGGAAGGGAAGAACAGGGAAGGTGATGTTGTCAGGATGTAAATAGTAAAGAGACAAGAGCACCCAGGGGAACGTGTGCTGAATTGTCTCTGAATTGTTCCAGAGAATGCAGAGCAGCACAAAAGGAGCTCAAGCCCAAGTGGGTAGCAAGAAAATGGAGAATGATTTGAAAGCAGAGCTGGAGTGATCCCAGGGGTCAGCCACCTCCTGCCCTTGGAGTGGTGAGGGAAAATCACCTATCTGGTGAAACTGCAGAGGGTGATTTATTACAAAAACATTGGTTATAGGGAAAAAAAAATGTCAGTGTCAGAGTGAAATAGGTGTGCCCAAACTGGTGACTACTGAAATGCTTCCTCCAGCATACCAGGATAAAAATGGGAAATAGTGTATTGAATACTGAACTCTTGAATGTCATTATGAGTATTTAAGATGTGTCTACTGCCAGATTCACATTGCCCCTTTTATCATCAATTTTCAAGCACCAGTGAAATCTAAAAAAGGAGCCACAAGGTATGTTTAAGAGATGAGGAAATATCTTTATATGAGCAAAAATTGACATGTAGGTGACCATGTACAATAGAGAAAAACTCCTGAAGAGGCACAAAATGGAATGCAGAATAACTGTTATATTTGCAGTCCTTTTGATGAATGAATGCAGATACCCAGGAAATTTATAAAATTGATGCAGGGAACCAGGTCTAAAATATTTATTAATGCAGTGTATAATGTATGTGAAAGGTATGACACACCAGTAGTAGTAGTAGGGACATATAATAATATGGATATATAAAATATATGTATTTTTCTGGATCATTTAAACATTTATGAATTTCTCTAAGATTAAAAAAAGCTCCCAAAGGAATAGGAGTTCCCATTTCCCAGAAAATAAGTGTGTAGGCAGCCTATATTGCAATCGTCCTATTTATGGGCTCCTTTAATGTTCCTTTGAATCTCTCTGTGTTTCATCTGTCACAGGGAGTGCAGAAGAGATGATGGACAACTGTTCTGATCTAGTTTGGCAGAATTTATGTTCCAGGTTTGTACATGTTTAAGGGCCATTTAGCAGGAAATCTGGGACATTTGGAAATATGAAGATTTCTCAGGCACGTGGGGGATTCATCCTTAGCTTGAAGCCCAAGAACAAAGAAGTTTTGGAGAAGGTGTGGCTGGCAGCAGAAATCAAAGAACTGGGGAATGTGCATGACAACTTTGACATTTCCTGCCTTGTTCTGTCCTGTGGCAGTGACTCTGGACAAGGCTCTGCAAGGAAGGCTGTCAGATGGTGAGGAAATAAATAAAAGTTTAGGGTGTGCTTGTGATGGCATTTCATAGTTACAGGTTGGAGAAGGAACGTCAAAGCTGATGTGATTTGAATATAAAGAGAACACGGGAGATGGAGATTTGCCCTGGATAAGAGCAGATAAAAAATGGAAATGCAAGACCTGCAAAGGGATATGAAAGTCCCAGTATATGATTTATGTTAGGAATATGTGTCCTAAATAGCTTGGTGATACTTTACAGTGGGTTACTATTTTCAGATGACTTGAAGAATGACCTCTGGGACGTTGGGACCATCTCTGGGAATTTAAAAACAACCATACTGGGTCAGGTCAGGAATCCAATCTTGTTTCCAGTAGCAGTTGAAGCACATGCTAAGGCAGAGCACAGGAGTGATAAACCAACAAGGAGAATTTCCCTCTAGACCTTTCCAGTTTTCAGCAGTTTGTGATGCAGGGATTGTGTTTAATAACCCCTAAAAGAATTTGCTTTTCTAACTGCTTTGTGAGCTCATGGAAAACTTTCAGCTCATGTGCCTTATGTGAGATTTTTCCATTATTTTTTTGAATCTTTAACTTAATGTTCTGTCTTAACTCCTGGATTTGACATTGGAAGACACAGTGAAAATTTGTATTTTCCTGACATCTCTCAGTGTCCTCATTATTCATCGCTCCAACCATCTCTCTTGTTCATCACTCCCAATAATATTCTTCTTCAGAAAGTCACTCTTATGTTGGTTAGAAACATTCAAATTTTGTTCCTCACTGACATTAGCTCACTACCATATTAAAATTTATTTTTTGCTGTAGGGTATCAACAAATTGCAGTCAATTTTTTTTGTCCTCTTCTATTCCCTTTATATTGCTGTTTTACTGAGTTCTGTCAACAGAATTTACATGCTATATGTTAACAGAATTTACATACTATCAAGTGAGTAAAGATATTAATTGGCATCATCATTAGTTTTGGTTTTTGTTTGTTTTTTGTTTTTTTTTTTTTTAATTGACAGCCAAAACTATCAGGAGGGGTGGGATGGTTAGCTTAAACCTAAATTTAATCCAAATGTTCACTTTGAATGTAAATTTCTCCAAGAAGTTTCAGTGCAGTTTTGCACTTAATCTTTTTTGGGTTTTTTGCTTTGTTCTGATGCCCAAGTGCTCACTCTCCCTGTCCTTAGGATCAGAAGCAAAGCCATAAAGAGTTGACTGGGAAGCTGTATGTCAGAAACTGGCCAGAGGGAGCAGAGCCACCATCAGTCCACTACACTGACAACCAGCTGATGAAATTCACAGCACAATAAAAAGAATTTCTTCCTGAGCGAGGGTCAGTGAGTGAGCAACAACAGCTGAGAGCTTCTTTGTCTCAGGCATTGATCAGTGCAAATTTTCAATCATCTGAAACATCATCCTGCTTGAAGTCAGGAATTTATTTAGGACACCAAACCTCCAATATAAACATGGTTGAATCCTGGAAGAAAACTAACAGAGACAATGGCTTTGTGCCATTTCTTTTGTTTGCATAATTAATGTTCAACATTAAGTGTTCACTGGGCTGACACATCCATGGTAGCAGCAAAGTACATTCATTCAAATACAAACAGTTTCTCTTGTATTGTTTTTGGAGCTATATGGTACATTTGTTCAGCTCTCTGGTAATAATTTAAAAGCTAATTAGTTTGAAAAGTAAATAAATATGCAAATATACATCAAGAAGTACCAGTATGTTTTCTCTGATGCTTTGGGTTAAAAAAACCGAAGAATAGAGCACCATGACTTCACTGAATTACTGACAGTGCTATTTCCTGTTGATACTTTCTTTATCCAGACTAGTTTTAAAATAATTTAAACCAATACTTCAGTTTGCGCAAATTTTCTGCTGAAACAAATCAAGAAAGCATGAATAGTGGGGAAGAGCCCACAAGTGGCCAGGTGGGATATTTATGCACAAAGATAACAGACCCCTCAGACAACTTACCTACATCTGCCAGGGATGACAGAGCTGAGATTGCTGTAGTGAAAATGGGTTTTCATCAGGATTTGGGAACCAGAATTGTTTCTGGATGCCACGCTGCTGCTGGTGTTCCATGTGTCTGTTCCCTGGCCATAACCAGGGAGCAGGAGGACAAAGAGCTTCCAGATCTAGCCAGAAATCTAGATTTTTTTTCAATGATAAAACTATATAACTGACACTTAGATATAGATTCAGCAATGTCCAGTAACTTATCAAAGGCAGTAATTAGTGATAAAGATGATGATGATAATAATAATAATTCATTACCTTGAAATTCACGTTTCTAAGGGAACAATCAGATTATAAAATTGTTAGTCAAAATTTATGCCAGGGCACCTCAATATTCTCCAACATGACAATTATTTAGGACCTGATGCTATCTCACTGAATTAGAAAGTTTCTCACAAGACTGTCTCCTGGTCTCAGAAAGTCCTGCCATTAGATTTTTGTTCCAGAATCATTAATTCACTATTCTGTCTCTCAGTATGACACTGTGCTTGCTCATCCATCTCTAAGGATGGTCTTTTAGTCTAAAATTGTGGTTCCAGCATGGCTGAATACTGTTTATTGATGTGGAAAAAAAATGTGAGCCTGAAAGTATTAACATATATATTCAGGTATTGAAGAGGTGATTTGTCCCACAGAGAGAATTATGATTTTTAAATAAGAGAAGGGCTGTGATGCATGAGACTGTGAGGTGATTGCAATATCAAAGGAGGAGAAGGGAAAAAATGAACTTTCCAATTATTTTAGGTACTTTACTCACTTGATAGTATGCAAATTATTGTCATTTATTTAGATTAAATTTGTGTAAGCAAAAGCAGTTTTCTAGGTCCATTTACTTATCAGAAAAAGAATTTCCGTGAAGTTTCCTGAAGGTTTCTCTTTGTGGTGATTGAAACAAAACCCACGTCCTAAAGCTATTATTGTAGCAACAAGGATTTTCTGGCTGCATTACTTGTTCACAGATGGTTAGCCTTTGACATGGCAATGAGATTGTTCACTTCTGCAAGATGTTAGCACAGATCAATAAGAAAACTGTCTTACAGAGGGAGCACCTGTTTGTCAACCAAGGCTGCCTTAAAGGTATTGCTGATATTACATTTTTGTTTGTTCAGTGGAAAGTCAGTAGTTTCTCTGGCTGCAGGGTTAAATTCCTTCTGTTAGCATGCAGTTTGATAGGAGAAGGTTCCCACTGGAACAAGAGGGAACCCAGATTTTCAATGCTGGATAACTTGGTAGGTTGGGCTTGAAAATCTGTTCCTTTTACTCCATTTAGGGCCGTGGGTATTGCAAATGCTATTTTAGTTTTCTGCCAAGCCAACAAGCATCTTTCAAGCTTTAACAGAAATATTTGGGGATGGCTTTATCCACAGGGCCTCTGCCAATCTACCAGTGACAGTAAAATATGTGTTGCAACACATGTCACTGAAGTACAAGGCTCATAATAAAAAGGATCAGAAAAATCTGAAGGCCCAAGAAATAATGTGAGTGTATCTAGAAAAAAAAAGTGAACTAATATGCATGGGGAAAAGAAGTATTCAAGTGTTAATGCTGGAAAAATGCCAGCCACTACAAAGTGGATGGAAAAAATAGGAAAGTGATGACATTTTCTCCTGGAGCAGGAGGTAATAGTGTCTTTCCTTGTTGAGAACACTGCTGGGAAGCACAGAGCACCATTTCAATTAGATATGGTATTCCTCTTCCATCTCAGACTGTTGGCTGGATTTTCTATTACAGAGCATCTGTCTCTGTTTCTACACCCTGGTTTTTATTCCTTGTCCATCTCCACATTGCTGATGTGCCCAGGCAGTATTAAATACCAATGTATCTGGTAGTTTATACACTGGTGATCAAATATTCTTTAAACTTTATTAACTTGTGCTGTTTGTCTATATTTTACTTAATAGTACTGAAGAGCTGAGTGGAGATAAATGCTGGATTGGGAAAACGGGGCAGATTTTCTCTCTTGAATGGAGATAATGATACTCATCCAATTTACAGCACATAATTTCTATCACTTTTAATAATAATGTAATTGTTATATAGTGGAATTTTAAAAACATCAGTGATGCCAGTGACGCTGAGAAGAGCCGTGGACATCACTAAGGTGATGGGGACAGGCTCATGAAGAAAGGTGAAGTGAAGCAGCAAATGCACAGCTTGTCTAAGTGGTGATAATGATGATGGGGGATGTGATGACCATCTGAAACATATCTGACATCTGTAAATGTGGAACAGGGAATAGCTGTGTTCAGTTGGTCATAGCCTCACAATTAGTGTTAATGAGGAAAACGGAGCAAAGGAAAACAGAACATTCTTTTTCTGTTCAGCCCAATGGTAGATCCCATTAAACACTACAATGGCATCTTCAAAGGATCCCCTGTTGCACCAGCAGAAGCTCAATTGCTTAAATAATGAGAAAATAAATTGAGCAAGATGCTCATGAGTGTGTGGAAGGCAATATTTTGATACTGGGAAAGAATTGGACAAGATGACCTCTTCTGCTTCTAATTACCAGCACACCATTAAGGAGAGTTGGCAGAGCTGTCCTATTTCTAGTTTAAAGGCTTTTCTCAATTTTTTTTATTACCCAGTTTATAGCCAGCATTGTTCAAAACTTTTAAGACTGGAAATGCAGCAGCTGAACTGAGGGGTCAGAGCATTGGGGTTGTTTCTCTGGTGGGGTTCACCTGGAGCTGGATCCTCATGAGCCCTGTGGGATGGCACTTGAACCTGAGCTCTCTGAAGCAAAACCTTGGGCTATGAGGGAAATAGGGTTTTTTCAACTAGCTCAAAAGTGGACTGAGCTGGACATGAATCAGGACAAGTCTAAGAGCCAAGGGAAGGGGGACCCTTTGGAGGCAGTGCTGGAATTAGGACAGAATCACAGAATTAACAGCAGAGGGGCTGCTTCTCCTCAGGAAGCTGAAGGACCTGGCCAGGACATGTGCATGTATCTTTTTTCTTTTTGCATAATTTCCCTGGAATACATCACTTGGATTATTTTGGAACAAAGTTGAATTTGTTTTTATCTTTATATAAAATTGTTTCTTTGTGACCATAGGAGACATAGCTGAAATAATTCCTTACTTCCTTCTTTGTCTGACTTCAGATTTCAAGACACTTTTCCCTTTTTGGTGGTGATGTGAGTGTGGTGTAGTTTATTGGCTGTAGTACTATATAGGAAACAGGGAATCATTTGCTAAAAGTAGTTAAGTTATGTGAATTTTAACACATGCTGAGACAGGGGTTTTATCTTGAATTGAAATTTGTTGACATTGGCCAGTGAAATGTCAATGGTTTTCATCAAAAAGATTTTAGTTTTTAAAGAAATCTGTTTAAAAGCAACTTTTAATTGAAACATCAGATTCCAAATTATCTTAGATAATGTTTGGATTAATCCTGATCATCACCAAGAGTAAACAGGGGAGATAAAAATAAATGTGTTTTCTGCCTGGCCTCTTAGGTTCTGCTAACTGCAGAGCTCCCTGCATAAAACTACTGTTCGACTAATAAAAAAACACCTAATAATAATTTCAAGCCAATGTTGTAATGTCACATGTTGCTTTCAAAGTAGAAAATTATTTGCTCACTAGACTTCCTGTATTTCCACTCAAGTATGCAGCCCTTTTTATTCACATTATGAAGGAACAGGGTGAACTGGATTGCACATGTATTCAAAGGAGCAGTACAAATCTGAACAGCAGCCAGGTGATCAATTATTAGGAGGCAGTACTGCATTGTGTTGTTCATCAGCTTCCAGAGAGAAGAGAAAGAAATTGTCAGGGAGAGAAACATTCAATGCAGTTGAAAAAAAAAGGTAAAGAGTGAGAGAGAGAGTGGGAAACCAGAATAAATCAGGGTTACAATTGTATTCAGAGAGCTGGAGTGGAAAGAGCAAATCATGGTGGCAGGAAATAAAATATTGCTCATCAACAGAAATAGGGAGGAGAGAGACATCAAAACACCAAGCCTCATGCAAAAAACAAAAAAAAAAACAAAAACAAAAAAAAAATTAAAAAAGTGATTAAAATAATATGGAAAAAGAGAAAATCAGTCAGACTTGCTTTGTTTGAGACGAACCCCACCAGAACAAAACCAAAAGAAGAAAATAAGAGGTGCCAAAGGCTATCATGAAATAAAATATTGCCATTGTCTTCTCCCTTAAAATTTCAGTGAGGAGGAGGTAACTGCCCTCCCACCAAGGCTTCTCACAGAAGTGACTGCACTGATGAGTTAAATTTTGAGAAAAATATGGTCTGAGTCCCACTTCATCCTGGCTTCCTCAGCCATAGTTTGGTCCTGACCAGAAGAAAACCAGCTCAATCATGCTTTAGTCTGGAGGGAATAGATCATTGTGAGGGAGAATTTTTAAACTTGCTAATTCATAAGCACAGCAGAGGAGCCTGAAAGTTAGAATAGATTGAGACAGAATTCCTTGACTTATTAATTCATAACTGAAGTATAGTATTCTGAAAGTTAAAATATTGCTGCTCACACACCCAGTCCCTAACATTTGCTGAAGTGCTTGACTGTGCTTGAAACTAAATAAGGTTCAGAAATGAGTGTGCTTTAAATTCCTTAGACTGGAGACTACCAGGTTCTTCTGCTATGTATAATGAATGCAGAGTAAAATGCTTTCCATACAAAAACAACTGATTGCTTCTGAATATTTGGTCCCATCCTCTGTCCTTCTGCACCATTGTGCAGCCAGTTCCTGGCAAAGGAATGGTTTTCTGCTCAAATGCAGGACCAGCTGCTGGCGGTCACGGTATGAATAATTCCAGAAATATATGGGCTGGGATAATGGGCACACTTGTCCACTGAAAAATGCCTGGGAAGTGATTGCTTGGCATTGCTCAGCTGCTGCAGAGGCCAGGATTTACTGCTGCTGCTCATCACACACAGCACTTTACAGTGACTTTTGCTTCCATGTGCTGTAACTTGCAGTCTTTGTTTTCCTTCTCACGGATTTTGTAGGACGTGGTCAAGCCCATAGACAAGAATGTTGTTGCCACCATGGCTAATCAACTCATCTGTAAGAGATCCCATTAAAATCATTCTAATCCACCCTGTCATCTCAGTTTTATGCATTGGCCAAATTTGTTTAGACCCATTCCTTGCTGTTACTTTATTTATTGCCATTCACTAGAAGATTAATGCAGCTTCTGCACTGGTTATAATTCTCTCTATCAGTCTGTCTGTAGTATCTGTGCAATCCCAGCTCTTCATCACTGTGCATTCTTTATGGATCACATTATTTTCACCACTCCTTATCTAACTACTTCATAAAAGCATCTCACACATTTATAAAGCATGACAAGAGCATTACCATAAACCATGCCACTGTGCTCAGTAAACACATCATAGGCTCTCCATAGGCTAATCACCTTAGTGGATAAAATTATCTGGGGATGAATTTATCTGCAACCATCATATCAAAAGATGAACTGTATAGAGCAACATTGTTTTGCTTTTGCACAAGGATTTAAGATCCCTGAATCATTTTGTGATGACTCAAAGCCTGGGTTTGAAAGTTGGTTTTTGCAGAGCTGCTTTGTAATCAGTGGATTATTTTATAAACATTTTTTTAAAATCCTGAAAGTGTTACATTTTCATGTACCGTATGAAAAATGCAAAGAGAGCATCATAAGAAATTTTTAATCTCTTTTAAGTTTGAAGGGAAAATTAATACGGTTTCTCATTTTGAAGAAGTTTGGAGAATGTACTCATCTAATACAATAAATGTATTAGGCAGTTTTAGAGATCTGGTGCTTGGGGAAAGCCCATTGGGCAAAAGTGAAACTCTGGCAGGACCAAACTGTGCTTGCATAGTTGGCATAGAATAATTTTTAAATCCTTTCTTAGTAACCACTTCTCATGCACATTTCTATATTCATTTCTCATCAGCAGCTGTGACTGAATTACTTATTTCTTATCAACTTAATTATTCCATCCAAAAAGAGAGTAGTCCTGTCTTTCTTTCATTGTGTATTTTTCCTGAAACTTAAAACTGATTCTTTGGATGTCTTTTGCTGGCAGCATTTAGAAAAAATATTTTGAGGTTCCAAGAACAATATTCTGTGGTTCACTCAAATTTTATTGTGAGAGTATTTTCAGGCTTAATTCCACTTTAGATTTTCACCGTTCCCTGGCAAGGAACTAGAGATGTCAATATTGGAAATGTTCATTTCTGTTCAGCAGCAGAAATGTACATTCATCCACAGCTTTGATACCTAGAAAATTTGTTCTGGGCAAGAATTGTGCAGCTGCAAAGCAATGATCAGAAAAGCACAGCAGGTCTTTTTAATCTCTAGTTTATACTGCTGCCTGCAGCTTAAGTTATAGGAGGAGCACTGCTTCAATGCAGGCACATTACATCTATTTTGTCCAAACTCGGTTTTTTTATCCTCTCTGACATATCAAATATTAAATTTTCCAAACCACCCAAGTGACTAAGAGCATGATTTTTTTTAAAGGTACTTACAAGATTTTATGCTCAGCCTTTCTGGCATACATCATTTAGACCGAGACATCCTATTTACAAGTGATATAGACTTCTAGGAGTGTCATATCTCACTGAAAGTCAATGAAATTTAAAGTAATAATGCTTATTACTTTTTGACATGGAACTTCAGTTATTTCTCAAAAGTAGCATTCTTCTCTTTCTGAATTAAGTCCTGCCTCTTCACACACATCTCTTAATGGCATTCCAGAGCTGTAAATCCCAGCAAGACTTCTAATTTCTAACCTCAATTTCTCAAAGTTGCTGTAAGTTGGGCTCCCTTTGAAGTAAAAAAAAAAAATCTCATTAAAAGACTGAAGATCCCTACTAAGAGAACATTGGATTCTTGCCTGCCTTGTGAGTTACATGTCTGGGTTTTGTAGTTCATCAATACAGGAGTGCTGATAATCCTTATTACATTCCTTGGCACACTCCCTGTGACAAAGAAGCAATCAGTGCTGTGGGGAGTGGGCAGGGACAGCTCCATGCACAACAGGTGGGATTTTCTCAGAGATTCTGTCACTTTGGCGGTATATATTTTACACAGGCATGCAAAGTGCTAATTAAAACTACTCCTAACCCTGCTTAAATAAGAACTGGGAGCAGAGTCCTCATCAGCATTCTTCTCCAGCCACCCTTGCCCTGTCCCCCTCGCCTTCCTCAGCCTTGCTGGGTGTTCCTCTGCCTTTGGAGCTGCAGCGTGCCAGAGGCAGGAGCTGCAGAAAGGCTGCCTTGTTGTTCTGGAGACCATTTTCACTTTGACTCATCTGTAAAAGTTTTTTTTTTTAATTTTTTTTTTTTTTTTTTTTTTAGGATGTATAAGAATAATGTCCCGCACAAATTTCTCAGGAGATCAATTTGCGAGGCTCTTTAGTAGGAAAGCTTATTCTCTGGTGTGTATATTGGTTTGATATGGAAATCCATAAGCCAGCCCAAGATCCAAGCACAGCTCACATGCTGGTGTGCTCTGGGTTTTCCTTGTGAATTCAAGAGCAGAATCCATACCATTTCTCCTTTACAGAAAATAAGCATTTTTAATTTCTGTGAATAAACCAGTTTGTGAGGATCAGAATCTATTCTATTCTGGCTGTAAGTATAAGAATCTGTAAATCTTTCAGATAGAAGCCTCCTGTGGCTGATGGCAGAGAGTATTAGTAGAAAATTGTAAAAGACTGTAAAATCCTTGTGCTAATTAGACCTTTGCATATCCCTGCTTCCCCTATTATACTGAATGGGAAACAAAATACAAATAGCAAAAAAAAGTTAAATTGAAATATTAACATTCTGCTGAACAAAATATTTTAAAGATTTTATTTCCTTCTAGAAGTTCTTTTGTTTTTCATTTTTGCAGAAAAGTTTGATTTCATTAAACTGGTCTTTTATGTCCAGATTACTCTCAGAAACTTAAGAGTTTCTAAGATAAATAACCAGAGATGCCTGTGAGAATGCACATTGCCCCTCTTAGCTCAGGAATTCTCCCTCCAGAAGCTATCAGAACTTTGGCTGAGTGTGAAATGAATTTTCACAGGTAAATGACCTGCTTGGTCCAGCAGCTCTTCTCCAAATTCTGACCATGAGCCAGCACAAAGCAAGACAATCTCATTATTTGTCCTGCTCAAAATGGGAGTGTTGTGCCATGACACAGGAACTGGGACCTACAGGAATGTGGCACCACCCCATGGGCTCTGTCCTGGGGGCTCTCAGAGCTGGGACTTCCAGGATTGCTCTTTCCATCAGAAAAACCTCAGTGGGGTTTTCAAATTTAACACAAGGTGCGTTTCCAAGGAAAAACAAATTTCACTAGCCATGGTCTTATTGTTCTGGGTTTGTTTTGTAGAGAAGCAGCAGTTTCTTTAAGGGGGTACCCTGTGTCTCCAGAACCCTTTCACAGCAGCAGCATTTGAGAAAATAATACCCAACCCAAAACTTAATGACCCACAGTGGGAGTCACTTCTGTTGCTGCTGTTGCATAGAATCTTCCCAAAATGAAAATAATAATAGAGATCTTGCATAATAAACAACAAAATACTGAATATTAGTCAAAATAGAAATAGAAATTTAGAAAACAGACCAGTGCAGTTTATTCTGATCCACTGGGCTAAAAACAAAATCCAATATATACCAGGCTAGGTGACTTGCAGAGCATGTGTGGAGCATTCCAAATTCTCATGATTATGGTAATTCCATAGCTAAATAATAGCTCATCAATTTATTTCTATCTGTTATCATAGTGGAAAATAATTAAGTCAGGATTAATGCTGATGGGTTATACTTAGGTCAATTTTTCGATGGTGCCTTTGTGTTACATCAGGTTTATGAGCCAAGTTCAGCTGTTTTGTGACTTCATTGATGGCAGTTAACCTTGACCTTATGAAAATGAGTGAAAACCCTAAGTCTTCTCTGATTGCTCTGAAAATGCATCCTGTAAGCTTGATCCTTTTCCTTCTGAAGCCAGATACACAATGTCAGAGGATTATACATAAAAGAAAAATTGGAGTGTAATTGCACTGTGGCTGTGAGGAGTTTTTTTTTTTATTTGTTCACTTGTGAAGTAGCTCGTGGTGTAGCATGGGACTTTGTTTTTCCATCTGTTACATATTCCTGTCAGAAGCAAAAATGTTGCTTTGTAAGTCCCATAGTAATGGCTTATTATTTCTTAAAGTAAAGTATAGTATTTTCCCCTGTGCACAGTGTAGTCTGCAGTTCTGGCACATTAGCTGGCATAAACATTTTGATTAAAGCTTATGAATGTATTAATTACACCTGGGAAGTTTCCAAAGCTTATTCAAACTGAAAACTCTTTAAACTGCAGTCCCCAAACCTGAATTCTTTATAGTAAATGTTAAAAAAAAAAAAAATAGCTGCCACAGGGTTATTTTTCCTTTCTTCCCTTTGTTGTATAAAGACATAGGGTGGAGAGGGTGCAAATTTTTATATCCATTCATTTCTGGGAGCAATTTTTCAGCAAGTCTACAAGTGTCTGAAGAATTTTTGCTGTCACATTGTTAAACATTTGCTTGGAGTCTATAGAACTTAAATTCTCTTCTAAATGTTCTCTGTTCTCCTAGATCTAGCAGCAGCATCTGCATACACTTCAGCATTTTCAGAGTAACATATGGGTCTATGACCTTAGCAGGATGCTTGCACTGGCTACTTGAAGTTGTTACAAATAAATAGAGCTACCACAAACCAGCTATAGTCCTAATGAACTGTCTGGAAATGTTGATAAAATTGGTCCAGATGATTTCTTTTGCTTGTATTTCCATGGTGAATCACTGGTGATATAACAGAGGCAGATTTTGGCCAGCAAATCCCATGATGCTGTTTGGGCGCCGCTATTTTATTTGCACGTAGCAGGAACAGGTTCTGACAACAACCTTCATCTGGATTAGGCTGTGAGGTGCATTTGCAATGAGCTAGAAGCAAATGTAGCAGAGGATCTGAATTCTAAAATCACGGGGCGTGTGACCCCGAGAAGAAAGGCACATCTTATCTGTCAGCTGGCTGTGCCAGTCCAAAGAGCCCAAGAAGCCTCACCAAAGCTCTGCTCTGCTCGTGCATTCATGCACACGTGCATTCATTACGACTGACCTGCCCTAGGAAGGTCCATTAAGTGGAACTCATTTCAAGCACAGATGGTCCTGAATAGCTTAATGTCTGTCTGGTGGCCAGAATAAGTGAATTCTTGATGGCCTTAGACTTCTGATCACATACATGCAGCCAAGGAGGAAATGAAAACATGTTTATCATTTTGATAAACAGCCTCTCTCATTGCTGCAGGACACTCCATGTAACTCAGCAGAGTCAAATACCATTAAATTGTCATCACTGTCAAAGAGGGGACGTATAAGTTTTGCTACCTGAGTCATAGTTAATGACTTCTACAATGTATAACACAAATCAGTAGTGCTGTTTGCCTTTTTTTTATGTTTGTTTACTGATAAGTTCAGGCTTGGCTAGAATGCAGAGGCAAGTTATAATTTTGAAGCGCAAAATATGCTTTTATTATTACCTCCTAGCTAGAGGTATAAACAACAGAGATGACTAGAAGATGGCTTTTTGGCTTCTGCCAGGCATGCACTCAGACCTCATAGGTGATTAGACATTTTAAATCACAGCCTCCCACAGCAGACTCATACTCATGATAAAATATTTCAGTCTGTGGTGTGTAAAGTCAAGGTGGCTTTATAACAGAGACAAAAATGAGCATTATTTCAGGAGTTAGTGTCCTCCAATTAGAACAAAACCATTTGTAGGGGTAACAAACAGTTGCCTCTGTTTTACAGCAAGAAAGATCTATTATTTCTACAATTTTCTATTTGAAGTCTGTGCAGAGCAAGGATTTTTGGAATGCTGGGGAATATGAGCAGAGTTGCAATGACACAGAGAGTTGCCATCTTCAACATTCCAGGATCCTCCCTGGCAGGCAGTTCTGTCCCTCTGGCTTTGGTCCCATTTCCTCCATACAAAGCTGAGGTGTCCTGTGAACTGAGTGCTCAGAAAGGATCAGCTTTCTCACTATCATGTCCTGCTAAGGTTTGGTGTGAAGCAGGTATAAGTCATAACAGGACATTTTCATTCATCTCTGAAGCTTCTCGAAGGAAGATCAATTCTCTTCTTGATCTGCAAGTTCCAATTCCATTTCTAATCTGATTTTCTTGGGGCAGAAAGAAATTATATTAAAAAAAATAATACAAAAGTCAGTGGGATAAAACAGCCACTTCATGAAATGTAAGTGTCAGCATAACATTCAGAAGACACTTTGAGGATTTTTAGACCCCTTTCCTCTACTTTTAAATCCAATGGCAAATCCCCTATTGGCTTTAATGAGTTGGATGAGGCTATTGTTGTGGAATCAAAGCCAGAAGCTACTGTAGCTCAATAGACCATAAAGTTCAAAAAACAGGGACATTTGTGGGGTTTATTACGAGGATTCAAACTTTTTCTGCGCTCACAGCCTATCAAGTCAATAATTCACTTTTTTTTTCAGAACTCCCAGCCGTGTAATATCTTGCCAGATCTTCCCATAATCCAGATGAGCCATTAAAAAAAAATGGCTGAGGGAATCCATCAGATATTGAATTAGAATATTTCTTGGTGTTCTCCAGCCCCCTCCCCAAAAGGAAGAAAGTTGGAAATAAAAAATAAAAATCACAGAATGCAAAGGTATTTCACATATCCATCTGAACACAGTGGGTGGTTTTCAGTGGAAACTGAAGATGGATTTGTGTTCCTCTCCCCACTCAATTAATTTCCTCATTTATGCAGCTGAAGTAGATTTAAATAGAACCTCCCACCCTCAATATATTTGTGGTATATGTGTTTCTGTGAATGATGTAGTAAGGAGTATGCTTTTTCAATGAGTTTTTTTTCTATTCTCACTGTGTCTGTTTATATCTGTCTCTATTCCCATTTTGTATATGGCTTTTTAAAAGTCTCACATGTACATGCACAGTTGGTAAAATCTATAAAAGCAAAACACATTGCATGCAATGCTACCCAGTAGGCATCCATAGGCTAAACATGGATTAATGCAAATATCTGATCCCACTTAACAGATTTTCCTGAAAAATAGGCTGTATAACCTCCAGAATTTTCTCCATGTGAGGTGGATTTTTTCTTCTCTGTTAGCACTGGAAGGGGTCTTTCTATTATTATAATTATTAATATTTGCATACCTTTATAGACTATGTAGATAAAACTTCCAATTAATGTATTCAACTTCCTAGCAGTTTAAAAAAAATGTTTTTTCATTGCTTTTGTAGTGTCATTATGTTTTGACCCTCCTAAACAACTACACATTTTGAGCTAAATTCATTACTGCTCCAGCATCTTGAGCTTCCACATAACAATTAAAGGTGTTATAAAGCTCTTCCACCACAACCCAATATTCTGAATAGATAACGAAATAAGCAAGACTAGATCATGTGGTTCTTAGTACTCTTACAGCAAATTTATAGAGAAAATTAAGCATTTAGGTTATTCACAAATATTTACCACACAGTCTGTGTAGTCTAAAATTAGAAATGCTTATTACTGTGTACATTATCTTTATTGTTGAAGTTGCAATCAATAAAATCACAAATCTCTCTTCTCCTAGGGCATGACCATAAGATGGATTAAACCAATGAGAATCTTTCATTGCTTTCAATATGATTTGGATAGGGGAACAGGGAATTTGTGTGAAGGATTACTTCATAGAAAATGCAAGCATTTGGGGCTGAGTTGATTATCACAATTCCTCTTACTCCTCAGATACATTCCAAAGCCCATTTGTCAGAGGATGGCTCTTTGAATTGTTGGGATCTCTCTTTTTTTGATGCCTATTGGCTTCCAAAAGGCTTGTGTCAGCAGCCCAAACACATCTAATAATGAAGAGGTGCAGCAGCATGTCTCTCCAGATGACTTCAAGATTTACTACAGAGTTATTCTCATGCTTGCAAACTCCACCATATGACCAACATCAGGCAAGGCAGAATTCTCCCTGCCTACCTGCCCAGTGCTTCACTAAAAATGCCACATTTGTAGAAACCCCAGGTCCTGGTAGGGCAATGCCACTGGACTGCCAGACCTCTACCAAAACCCTTTGTTGACAGCCAGATGTGGATCAGCATCTCCACACTTCTTATTGTCCTACCTGGCCACACAGCACACAGTGTCAAAAGATCTCAATATTCTTTCAAAAAGAGCGAAATCCAAAAATATGAGTAATGTGGTTTATGCTGTAGTAAACACTGTGCACTTAGCAATTCTTAATGGCATGAAGAAATAAAGCTCTTCTAGAAAATGTGTCACCATAGGACACGAGAAAGCACAACATGAGCCACTGCGATGGCAAGGTAAAAAAGAAGAAGGTTTATTTCCTGACTCTAACTTTTATACTTTTCCAAAGGTGACAGTGGATTGGAGAGTGAATGGGCCACCTCTCCAAAGACATTGGACAAACCACCAATACATTAACTTCTGCCACCCCCACGAAGGAATGCAAAACAATATGTTGTTTATAGAAAATGTGTGGGGAAGTTTTCTAACAGAATGTAAACTCAGAAGGCTTTAGAAAATCTTAAGAATCAGGGCGACAAAAATGTTGCACATCCTGCCCTTTAGTGGGCAGCACATGAAGTTTTGTACTAAGTTGAAACAAACCCTGCCAAATTTGTGCTGCAATTTCAGAAATAGCCAGATACCTGTGGGGAACAGCCTGACACTATTAAACACTCAGTGATCGTGAGCTAAATGCAATCTGAACTGAGGAATGGAGAAATTACCTGGGCAGGGCATTAGCCCACCGTGGTGTTTGTCTCCTTGCAGTGCAGAGCAGAGGTGAAGGGGAATGGCACATCTGACACCTCATTTCTGTGCTCAGCATATGGCACAAACACCAAGCACTCATAAGCCCAAAGCCACCGTGGATCTGTCGATCACTCCCCTGTGCTCTCCTTCTGATAAAACTATTGCAAATGCTCAGAAAGAACAATTAGGGAGGAGACAAATTAAACCTGGTGATCTCACACACAATGGAAATGTTTCCTGCCTTAAATCTGCCTATCTAGTGAGTAGGGGAGCAGAGGAAAGTGCTGTTGGGCCACCCTGTAATCTCATTGTCATTCCCTAAGGGCTGAGTACTAGCACAGAATCAAATATTTGAAGAAAAATCTTATTCCTGGATGATTCCCTTAGTCTCTGTCCTTGTATGAGAAAATATTTGGGGAAGAGGTCTCCAATATTACAAGTATAAAACCAGCCAACAGTGATTGCACATTTTCTGTAGTATTTTACCTACATTTCTTCAGGCCCAGACATTGACAATGTTATTTTTAGGCCAAAAATTATGTGGATGTCATAGAGACTTCTAATATAAGAAAGGCAAGTGAACATATCTACATTTTCCATTAAAAATGTAGTGTAACAGTATCTGGCTTATTTGGGAGCACAAAACAAGACAGAAATAAAACTGTAATCCCACCTGTACAAAAGCTGGGCAGAGGCACAGACAGGAGCACGCCTGGGTGCTTTGATTAGCCACTGCTGCTCTTCCTAATCAGAGTGTCAATATTCTCTTTTTCTTTTTTTTTTTTCTTTTTTTTTTTTTTTTTTGCCAGAAGGAGGAACGTGTGAAGTTATAGCAGCACACAGATGCTGTAATAAGAATCGAATTGAGGAAAGATCACAAACAGTAAAATGCTCCTGTCTACCTGGGAAAGTGGCTGGGACTACAAGAAACAGACCTTCCTGTGTTGATGGCAAGTAGCTCCTCCTGTGTATATGTTTCTGTTTGTGTACCATCCATTGCAGCTAGAAAGCTGGAAGTCCGTAGATTATGCATAGGAATTTTGTTGTGTTCTTTATCTTACAAAATAGAAAAATCTATAAGCATGTGTATCTATTTAGACACTTTCTTGCTACTTCAGTGCATAGTTCTGTGCACATGGGTCATGCTAAGATTTAACTGAAAACTGTAAGAATATTGCCCAGTATGCATGCTCTGATGAGTACAAGAGATTTATTATTGATAAATACCTGGATAAAATTATCCCTTGAGTCACTTCATGGGGCCCCTTCAGTGCCACATTAGTTTTGATTCATAAATATTTCAAAGGACAGCTGCCATTCATTTTGATTTAATTAGTCATTTGGAAAGTCAGTGGCAAGATAACATAAATAAATGAATCTTCTATTCTAGTCCTGAAACAAACATTACAGAAAGCAGGAAAAAAATCTTTTTTTCTTAAAATCACTGCTGCTGTTTCTTGTCATGGGGATTTGGTTTTTTTATTTTTTTTTTTTCTGAAGGAAAAGCACGATGTTATTTGTGTCTGGGTTTCATATGAGGTTTAGCTCCACAGGGTGTTTTCCTCTCTGGGGCTCCCCTGCCAGCACAGCAAGGTGAAACCACACAGCAATCAGGGAGAGATGCACGGCTGGGAAGTGCTTAGTAAAATATAAATCTCATAAGAAGATGGGGAGTAAGTGGTACTAATCCCATTAGTTACCCTTCTCAAACAAGCTGCTCTGTGCTGCAGAATCCCCCAGTGCAGCAGCTCTGTGGAATGGAGCATCTTGTAAAAATCCCTCGCTGTTCTTTTTGGTGAGCGTTGTGTTGTTTGTACCAACCCACAGGTGCTTCAGAGAGCCACAGGCTGGTTTTGTGCAGCACTGTAGGCTCTGTGCTGGGCTCTCCTCACTCTTTCCACGTTGGAATCCCATGGGTAGTGTTTTCTGGCAGATTTGGGAGCACCCATGGTTTCCTCTTTGGATCTGTGTTTGGCACTCAGCTTCACCCCAAATGACAGTGGGCAGCTCTGCCAGCAAATATTGGAAAAAATATTCTCTTCTGGGTAACTTTCCTCAATCCCAGGCTGCCAAGGCATTAGAATGGAGCAGGGAGTGGTCCAGTGTAGTTAGACAGGAATATTGTTGGATGTTGTGGAATGGAGTATTGTGCAGACAAAGACCATTCTTGCATATTTGACACCAAGAAGGGGAAAGATTAGGGGCTGCCTTTGAGGAATGAGAACCTTGTGTTTTCTCAGTAGGTATTTCTGGCATGTGGATATTTGGTTCATATATTAAATATATGAAATGAAATGTTTTATTATTTAAAAAACACATTAAAATTTTTAAATTATGAAGCAGCGTTTCATAGCTTGTTACACTGGGAATGCAATTCAGCTTCTGAACTCATGATTAAAACCATGCTATGAATGCACCTGTGAATGATTATGCTTTAGTCCACATCCTGTCATTCTGTTATTGCCTAATTACCCTGATAAAAAGGAGCTTTTCTTTTTCTGCTAAGCACACTCATAAAACCATAGGTGAAAACTACAGCTGGTTGTAACCAAAGATCAGCTGTACAAGCCTTGAAGAATTTCATGTTCTTCATCAGGTCGTGAAACACAGAGGCAGCAGATAGAGCAGACACCATTAATTTAGCCCTCAAAACTCTGTTCAGAGAAGCTCAAAGAGTGCTGTGTTAAGAAAAAAAGTCAGGTGCAGGTGTGGACTGGAGCCTAATTGCTCTGCCAGGATTACAATAAAGTGTTATTGTCTGGAATTTTGAAAGGAGTTAGGATAAAACAATGGCTAATATGAAAGTGTAAGGCAAGTCCCATTGAAGTCACTGGTAAGACTCTCTGTGACTTCAAAGCCAGCAAATGTGAACTACAAAGGAATATCTTCCCCTTTCAAGTTTGGTTCTAGTCAGCCCATAGCTGCTTTTGTAGATGGCTGGAGAACAGTTCAAAAGCCCAATATGCTGCTGGTAAAAATTAATCCAAGGGACATTTGCTTTGGCCTTTGTTTTATCCCAGACTTTGCTTTGTGGCTTTTGACATACTGACCTGGCTTAAGTCAAAACTTTTTCCAGTTTGGTGTTTCCATTCTTGTTAAGACAAACTCCCAAAACTTCCCATGGGAATCCCATTGACGTCAGTGCTTTAACTCACACAAAGATTTGGGATTTGCTGTTTATTTTGTGCCTGAGAACATATCAAAAGGTCACCTGCAACTTTCTACCTTCTTTGTCAACCATATTGAAAGGATTAAGACCGGTTAATCTCACACTAGGTTTTATATACAGTGTGTAAATGTATATAATTTCAAGCCATAATGTGTCACTAAGAAATCTTGCTTGAGTCCTAATTAAATATCCACAGGTGTGCAGGTGAAGCAATGTACTCACACCCAAACAAAGGCATCACTTCTGAGAGGGGACAAGGACTGGGAGACCCCTGTGAGCAGTTTGGCTGTTGGCTGGTCATCACCTCAAGCCATCTCCACCCCATGGCTGTGTACTAGTGTGTATAAAGCAGGCTGAAGCTCAGTATTGCCCTGCCAAACTGTGATTTAATGCTATTAAGATCAAGCTTTTGGTGCTTCCCAGTTAAATTTCATCAGAGAACACCTCCTCAAGGTTGCTGCTTTGACAGTTTTGAGTCCATGTTGCAGAGGAGAGATTGCATTGCCTTCCACTCCTACCAGCTATTGCCCTGGGGCACAGCTGGGCTGGTGGAGAGCTGGCTTTGTTTTCTCTTTCAGATAATACAATTATCTGTAGGAATCATCTTAACATTTTTAATAAGTGTCAGGGCTGATGATGAATATCTTTTTGTCCCTTTTGTTGGGAGGTCTGACCATGGGTAGCACACCATCCCAGTACACAGGGCTTGGCTTGCAGTCCTCCTCCTGCATGGGACAAAATTCAGGCTGAGGTTATTTGTACTAGGAAGGGCATGAAGTTGATGTGTATTCCCAATTATCACTTCCTGCCAAGTCCAGCAAACTTCTTCTTTGGGGTCTCATCTTAATAAATTATAGTGAGGCCAGGCCATGGCAACCTCAGAAGTTATAAATTATTATTTGTATTATTCAGTAGACACTGTCCTAAAAGCTGCTCCATCACCAGTGAATTATGCAGTAGCATCAGTGGGAGCAAAACAAAAGCCAAACCTTGCCATGAAACACAGACACCAGTTTCTGTTTCTTTGCCTATTTTGTTGCACATTTACTTTCATGATTCTTTTCACTACTTCAAGGTCTTTTTTGTTTGAAGGATGGTTTGAAATGCTCCCTTCCCTCTCTACAATTTATCTTGCCTGCCACTTGGCCACAGCATATACCATGGGCATCAGGCTGCTCAGCTCTCTACCATGGATATTATTATTTTCTTCATTTGCCCAAATACCTCTCCAGAGGAAGTCCCTTTTTCTGGGGAAAGCAATGCCCAGCATTTCCTGTGGGCTCATGAAGGCCCTCGGGTGCCTCAGCAGAAATCCCTGTCACTGGTGCAATTTCTCCTGTGGGTTGAGGTTTTATTCCTTTGTCATATCATTACTACTAAAAAAGGTACTTATAACTTTAATACTATCACTTTTATACTGGGAATATTGTGCTTTGCACCATATCTTTTAAAGTGGTATTGAAGCATCCTGTACAGTCAGTAGGTAGTTATGTCTGTGTGTTCTTCAAGGCTTGTGAATAATATATAATTTGTTCATCTATATTGGAGTTTACTGTGTTACAGTCAGTGCTCTCAGACACACATATTTTTTAATGTTTCATTTTTCTGTTCCCTTCCCTTCAATCTTCTTCCAGGCTATTTTAAACTCTTTCACAGGCAACCTCATATTTCTTGCATAATTATCTGTGAAATTTGTTGGACCACAGAGTATGGAATAACAGGAAAGCACCTGCACTGGCTTTTGAAATCAGCCACAAAGGAACTTTCATGCAGGTTGTGCAAATTGCCAGTGCTTTTAGGAAATGAGGTGGGTTTAATACTGGTGAAAACCAATGAGCAAAAAGGAAGGTGCTACTAAAATTCTTAGCAGTATCTCTCCCTCCAAATTGTACCTGTGAGAAAGGCCTCTGCAGACACGTGAGGTGATCCCATCCCATGTTTTGTGCAACACAGGATTTGAAGCATTAACTCTCAGGCAACAGGATTAGTGGTTTAGTCTCCATGGTTTACTCTTGTCCTGTTTTACACCAGTCATGCATCAGGGGAAAGAAAAGTAATTCACTGATACAGAAAAATAAAATAAAATCAAGCCAGTATTTTCATTTTTCACAGATTGATTTTGGGTCACCTCAAGTTTCAGATCATTTCACAATGTATGAAGTATTAGCACAGATGTACATACTTCAGATTTCTGTTAGTCTGAGGATCACTAGCCACCGTGTGGTCCTGTGAATTTACATCACACTTCATCAGGGCAGCACTACCAAAGCAAACATGAGGTTGCTGACCAGTGGGAGCACCCTGACTTAATTCCTTTCTGGGCCAGCACCTCACACCTCTCCAGCTGTGCTGCTGGAGGTTTGGTGCTGCTCATCCTTATTTCCCATGTGCAATAGCTGGAGCAGAGAGAGGACAGCATTGCATTTGCTGTGTTTGTCCTGCTTTCTCCCACCCAGGACCCACAAACAGAAAGGTTCCATCTGGTCTGTGTCTCCCTAGGCAGACAGTAAGTGCAGCCACCCTGCTGACATCAGTTAATTTAGTTTTATTTTTAAATTATGGGCAAGACATCGATTGTGGAGCAAGCATCCATAATTCAGGAGTGTTCCTTCAGGACAGAGGTGCAGCTCAGCCCCTCGTGCTGGTGCTCAGCCTCAGCATCCTCCCACTGCACTGCACCCACCAGCTGAGAGGTGGGCATGGGATGCTCAGACACTTCCTGGCTCTGCCTGCAGTGAAAGCAGGATTCAAGCCTTGTAGAGCCAAATGAAAGACTCCTATTGACTTTGGGTCAGGTCCTTAGTAAATGCTTTGTTAGAGATAATCCTGTATCTATCAGCACTTACATCAAGTGAAAACAGTTCACAGTCACAAAGCCAATAGTTTTCTATTTATCTAATGTGTACTTTAGGTGGTATCACCAGAAAGCCTTTTTTTTTTCCCACTCTGTGAAAATACCTTCAATCAATTCTTATTTCTTGAAGAAAGGGGGAAAAATGCTTTTTGAAATCCAAGGAGTCAGCTTCTCATCTCTCTAGCTGTGCTTCGGCCTAGATAAGAAGAGATCTCAGGGTCCCATATTATTAATTCACTGTCTATATGAATAACGAGCAGCCTTGGTGAATTATTCTACACTTCTGGGAAAATCTATAGCCCTGTCCTTCTTCAGCACCACTGGAACCAAGCAGTAAGCTCATATTTATTTTTATTTGGTGAATTCAGATGACTTAATTTGTAAGGAGGAAAAAAATGTCTCTCTTCCCCACTGACATCCATTTAGCAAGCTGAGAAAAAGTCACAGAATATTGCATGTGCTATTAAAAAAAAAGAAGAGGGGGCAAAGAAGTCTTAACTTCACTGAAATATTTTAGGCTTTTGTTTTGTCCTGATCTTGTCTTCTTGAAACGCCCTTGCAGCCAGATCCTGAGAGGTGCTGACTTCAGAGGGAGCAAAAGCAGAGCTGGCAGCAGCCATGCAGAGTAATTAATTCATTTACCCAGGCACAGAAGCTCTCATTACCAGTTTGCCTTCCCATTGCAGGGCAGAGGCTGGAGGAAGCAGAGGGGAGGCGTGTGCCTGACCCTGCCAACGCTGGCTGAGGTTTTGTGTCAGGGCACAGCCTCATCCCCTGATCCAGAGCATCAGTGAGCAGCCTGGGGAGAGCAGAGAGGCTCTGCTTCTCCCTGAGCAAGTGGGTGTGCAAACAAATCTCTGTGTGGGCAGTGATCTACATCTATGCATATATATATATATATATATATATATATATATATTTATGTGTGTGTATGCAGAGCCACCCTGCCACGGGTGGTGCCTGACAGCACCCAGAGCTGCTCAGACACACAAGGATGTTTTTCTGTGATTAAGGTGCACCCAGGCAGGACATTCAAGGAGCAAATGTGCAGCTCACCTGAGCCAGGCTGCAGTCAGGGCTCCCCCATCTCCCAGGCAGAGCTGTGCTGTTCCTGCTGCATGCAACCTGCAGCAGGCCCTGGGGCCAGGGGAATGGATGCTCCTGGTGTGAGGATGGTGCAGCTAATGAGAGCCTCTGACTGTGGGGTTGTGTGAGTACCTCTTCATTGCAGTTATCATTTGTCTCCCCACCTATGTTTTAAATTTCTTTCTTTTTCCAGTAACGTTGTGGTTTTCTGCACAGCAAAGCAACCACCCTTTTTAATACCAAGCTCATAGAACAGCTGACTAATCCACCCCTGGTGCAATGCAGAGAGCTCACTTCAATCCCAATTTCAGCAGGAAAAAAAATTTCTTTTTTCTACTTAAGAAGGGAAATAAAGCTGTAAGTCATGGCACTGTCTCCATTGTGAGAGGGGTGGTCTCTTTCCCAGGTTCCAGCTGGCAGATTTCAGAGGGAGCAGAGCCCTCACAGCCAACCAAGGTGCACAAACAGCATCCCTATGGTGAAATTAGGGAATGGCATGGCTCTGGAGCAGTGTGAAGACACACAGGAACATATAATTACTTCACCTCCATACAGAGGAAAGTAACCTTTCGCTCACATACTTGCAATAAACCCACTAGAGGCTAAATGGAAAAACAGTAGGAGATTTCTCCTCTAATAGGTAGCATTAAGTGTTAATCACAGCACTGGAAGAGCCTGGGAAGAGGGTTTGGAGGCAGGGAGGGCAGCCAGCCCTGTGCCAGTGTGTGCCAGGCACCACAGGGAAAAGAAGCACGAGCTGGAAGGGAAAAGAGCCTAGAGAAAATTCCTGGGCAGGGATGAAGCCACAGGCAGGCCCATGGGTTCAGGTTAAGGACTGCTCAGGCTGCCTGGAGAGCACAGAGAAAACCAGGACAAGGGGTTTCACTGCTTTGCAGACACAGATCTGCTTTGGTGAGCCCACAGCAGGAGACTCAGCCCCCTGTGACCCATGTGCAAGTACACAGATGGCAGATCTAGGGGCAAAACCAGCTACAGCAGTGCTAAGGAAGGCTGCAGACAACAACCCTTCACCCAGCAGTGCTCAGGGAGACATTTCCACACATCAGGAAGGTGCAGTCTGATGTGTGTCTGCCCTGCATGGCAGCAGGAGAAAGATTTGCTCCCTTTTCCTCATCTGTGTGGAGAGGTGATCCAGCTGATGGAGGATGTGTGGGATCTCAGGAGCAGGAGGGTTAAACCTTTACACCCTGCCTTTAAACAAGCACTGGGTTGGTTCATCTTTCCCTTGTGTGGCAAAGCACACGTGCCCAGCCCAAGTGCAGCATCCAAAATGCTCTCAGTGGTTTGATACCCAGATTTTCAGCTGGTGTAAACTGACCCCTGAAACCCTGAGAGACTTGCTGGTTTGTGCCAAATGAGAGCATGGTTTGTGGGGTTTAGGAAAATGAACAGGATGGTGCCTGGCTATTAATCCTTGCTCACAGTCCTCAGGGAATGTGTTGGATCAGTGTCCAGCTAATCCATGGCCAAGGGGAGCTTAGGGAAACATTAGGGTCGGGTTAGCATCTGTGCTGTATCCTCTGACACCAAATCCTGGCAGGAATTCTGATGATACTTCATCTCTGCCAGGGAAGGCCATATTATTAATTGGCTAATTCTGTATAAGCTCACAGCACACATCTTTTCTGCATCAGATGCTGTGATTTTGGTGCACTGTAAAATGCTGTGTGCCTACAGGTGTCTCTGATGCACTATAGAAAATACCTGATTGGAGTAATGCAGAGCAGGAAGCCTTTTTTCCTTTTCTTTCAAAGCTACCTTCCATCTATAAACATGGAGCTAGTTCACAAGGCTTGATTGTGGTTTGTAGGATTAGGGTTTGAACACCAAAGAAGTGGATGATTAAGTAAGAATTAAAAATGCTCCTCCACAGTGAGCTCTCTTTAAATTAATAAACAAGAACCTGAAGCTATTACACACTGAAATTTTAAAGAGGCAGTGACCAAATCTTTGAAGGAAGCAAGCACATCATTATCCTTTTACTGATGAAGAGAGCTCAAATAGGAGTCACTAATTTAGCACTGAGACTGTCTGTTGTGTTGAATTGTGTTACTTAATCTGGCAGCTGCAACTGGAAGCAGGCAAGTCAACACGTGTTTAATTGATTTCAGAGAATCAATTATCCATACAATTGATCAGAGACACATTTACAGTTCCTCCTCTCAGAATAAGACCAGGTCACTGTAGGACCCAAGCCCCTCAGCAGTTTGTCAGTCTGTAGCTTGCTTTGGGAGATTTTTGTACATTAATATTGCAGAATTGTCTTAAGTTTAGGAATCAAGTAAAGACATTGCAAGCAAGAGATTTCTATCAAATCTTAGGCTTTTTGCTGAGGAAGTGTGCTACTCAGCATGTAAATAACCTTCAGAGTTTGGAACAGGTCTCCATATGCAGGTGTCAAAGCAGTTTACTAATCCTGTGTATCAAAGTAAGAATTATTCTTCTTTGGGAGCTCTTCTCAAAGACCATTCAGCTTGTTACAAGTTTAAGCAAGATGGACAATAATTTCAATATTATTTAAATAGTGCTGCCTCTCCCTTTTGAAACCATCATGCAAAAGACAGTGGTGGGGAGAGGAGCTGTGCTCCACAATTTTAGCATTCTGCCCTATGTCATTAGTACATAAAAGCTATTCTGCAGGCAGATGGATTGCTTTTAATATGAGGGTTTGTGTAATCATTTCCTTTTGATTACAATTCCTAGGCAGCAACCCTACAGCAGAGTTTTCAAGATGCATGTGCATGGTCAGTACATTTTTTTTTATCTTCCAAATGTGCCCTGAACTCAGGAACAGCAAGGTGAAACATAACATCAGCACAAACCATCACTCAGAAATGAAATGGAGAAGCAAATGACACTGTCTTAACTGAGGACAAAGGCAAATCTCCCATTAACTCAAATGAGAGTAGAAAACATCTCTCTCTATTGATTTTCTTATTACAAAATGCCCTTTCCTTTTTCTCCAGACCCCTCCACGAAATACCATCAAATACAGTTGTGTGTAATATAGTTATGCAAATAACAAATGAACTCTATTTCCTTTAGCAGTTTCCTTTCCTCCTCTTGAAAATTGCCAACTGGATGAACACTTTTTAAAAGCAGAGCACCTGTTGTGTATAAAACCCCAAGTTGATTAGTGCAGTGAATACCTGTATATCCAATATATTTAATATAAATATAATACATATATATTAGTTATCCAAGGACAAAGGTACCCCTTGCTCTGAGCAGGATGTGGAACAGGACAGTGACCATTGCTTTACACCAGAGCACAGGGGCAGGGCAGCAGAGGAAAAAATCTGTATCCTTTTGGACAGGTTGTGCTTCCCCTGGAGGCTACTCTCGTTGCATTGGTGCTGTTCATTTCCCTGGTTTGTCTGATGAATTTGGGTGATCTGAATGTCAGGCAGGGAATCAGGTGAGCTTTTTGTGGAGAAATGAAGTGCTTCCCTCTTGCACTGGGACTGCTCCTATCCTGGGATGGGTGTGCAGTTCCAGCCACTCTGTCTCTAAAAATGAGGTGAATTAATTCATGGGGCCAGGTGTGGAATAGGTTTTTACTGCTCAGGAGAGCAGGCAGCCTCTGTTGAGAGAGATTTGTAGGACAGCAGAAGAAAAAGGAGTAGGAATCTGCTGTCAGATCAGGAATCTCCTGTCAGACCAGGGATGGAGAAAGGCTAAAAAAGCAGTGGGGGTTTAATTGCTATAAACTCCCCATCATTAAATGTAGCTTGGAAATTAGAAGAGCACTACTAGCCCTAAGAGGGGGCTGGTAACAGCTTCCCACCAGGGATGACAGCTGGTTTTGAAGACTTCCAGTGTCTGTTGTCTCACCCACAAAATGCAAAGTAATTGGTATTATTTGATCAAACAACACTGCAGCATACTGGTGAGCAATAGGTGGATCACAGACATAAAATGCTAAATGCTGTACAGCAGACTCATAAAGTTCATTTTTATGTTAGAGGCCAAAAAACCCTCTTGAAGTTTTTAGTTACAGTTTGGCTTTATTTGATAGAATCATTTTTTATTGTTTGGTTGACTGACATTGGTATTTCTTTTTTATTCATTTATTTGCAATAACCTGCTGATAAATCAGCTTTAGCAGTGGAACCAATTAATTCTCCATTGTAAATATTGACTTAGATATTTTTAATCTATTCTGTTTGTCAGAGATGGCAATCCTGGACTTCCCTGGATGTGCAATAATGAGGCAGCATTGCAGAATCATTTTCTACTGCTCCTCTGAAACAGCCCTTGTAAATTCGCTGTGATCATTGCAGAAAAAAAAACCCCACAGCATTTGCAAACACAAATTAAGTAAATTATGGTTTTCCTACCTGGCTTGCACTCTACCAATGACCCCTGGTGTCCACAAGTAGGGATGGGATTCTAGCAAAATATATTAATTTGAGTTTTCAAGTTTTCCAGCTGAGCTGCTCATTAACACATGGCCTGATGGAAACTGTGATCAGAAATTATCTGTGATTACAATAGGCATGGTCTAAATGTATTTTGTGTAGCCAGGTTGGATAAATAGAATGACTGGGGGAGGTTTTGAAATTCCTAAAATTCAAACCTAATTGCAAATCACTCAGGTCTTTGGTTTACTGTTTCATGGCACCTTTTGAAAGCTGATACAATTTCCTACTAGAAGGAATAAATTGACAAACCAGGTTAGAAGCTTAAGCTCTGAATGAAACAACCCTTATTCACAGGTCTTCAGTGAAATCCTGAATCCTATCAGTGTATTTCTCAAATCATCAGGAACTCTAATTTGTAGCTAGCTTTGGGTTAGACCCTTTCCATCTGAACCACTCTCATTTTAAACTCATTATTTATGGTAAGCATAGCCGCACTCTTCATGCATTTTGCATATTCAATTTTCAAGCCAAAATATAGGAGCTGCATTAGCTGCAGTGCTCCCAGCAGGTAATCAGGCTCCTGCAACATCAAACCTTATGTCACCACCAGTAATAGGCTGAAATAGTCCTACCCTCAGAAGGACCATGCCTGCCCAGCTCCTATTAAAATTAATGGGCACTGGGCATCCAGTCCCTCTAGGCAGCTTTGGAAATATCAGCCAAAATGTAGTTGTAAGTATTAACCTTTAGGAAGTTAGTGTTGGCAGCTTCCCAGGGCTGAGCACTGACTGAGCCCAGCCCTGCTCAGATGGGAGCAGCTCCTGGGGGCTGTTCTGGCTTAGCAGAGCCCTGGAATTCCTGGGCAGGGAATTGCCAGGCTGCCCTTCCCTTCCCTGCACCAAGCCTGGCTTTTTCCTGGCCACCCAAAGGAAGGAAACCCAATCCCTTAAAAGTCAGTAGAGGCGGTGTGAAAATGCTGCTCTGACTCAATGTTGAAGTCTGGGGCAGAAATGACAAAAATATTGCAGGCTGACTGTTAAAATAAGTATATTTGGTATAGGAAAAAAAAAATTGTCTGTAAATTCTTTTATATATTAAACCTTGTAAAGAACTTTGCCCTGCTGATTTAACATTCTTTAATTAGTTGGGTTTTTTCAGATTTTTTTTCCTTTCCTGTCTGTGCTTGCAAAGAAAAATAGTCTGGCATTTTAAAAGAAAAATGGGATTAGAATAATTTATTATTGGATTACTATTAAACTAATAGAAACAGCCATATAAATTAATTTCTATAAACAACCTCCAGGTCTCAGGTCTAATCCATACAGATGGTGACCTGTGTGGAAGCAGTGTTCCAGGAATAAATTTGCTGGTTTAGACTGGAGGGCTTCAACCCAGCTAATAAACTCTCAGTGGTGCATGACTGAAATGTTACTGCAGTAGCTAGAGAGCAAACTGTCCCCTGTTTCACTTTTTTTTTCACCAAATAGTTCTAAAATAACCAAAGTGTAATCACCACACTCAACTAGCAGATTGTTCATGGACACAAAATACAGTCCTAAATCAAATAAATTGCTAGCTATGAAGCATTTGCTGGGCTCTGCTTTGCATAGTATGAGATAAGAAGCAAATATAATGTACTGGTCTCTATTACTAAATGCTGCTAAAAGTACAAAGTGATAAATGTGCTCTTTCAATTTCAATATAGCATCATTAGCAGAGAAACCCTCTAAAGATCACCAGCATGTTAATGACCTGCATCTTCACCACCACTGTGAGTTCAGCTCTGTGCTTTTGCTGTCTATGCCATTTTAGGAAGTATTAATGTTATTTTGCTAAATTCTCTTACATTTTTGTTCTGGTATTCTTACTTTTTTACTTTGCCTTGCTAAATATGAGTGTGTAGTAGTGAGGGACCCAGAGGAAATGTGTAGCCAGGGACATCAGCAGTGGTGGCAGGTCAGAGGCAGCAGGAGGACCAGCCAGAGCCCTTCTTGGTTCTGCTGAGTCCACGGGTTTTGGGCAGAATTATGGGCAAGGCTTACTGCAGTATCCCTGTGCTCAGGGTATGGATCATGCACTTGTTCTGCCAGCTTTTCCTGAAATATTAGGTCTTGCTCCATGTATCTTTTTGTAGACTACAAATCAGCCATGTTGGTGTAGTGTCGTGCTTGTACAACATCTTTTGGTTATGTCTGCCCTTGTATTTACTTCATGGCACACTACAATATGTCAAAGAATGTAGATGCTGCTGCTTCCTATATAATTTTTCAGCTAAAAATGACAGGTCTCTGGAATTATTACCATATTATTTTGGTTTGGGGTTTTTTTCACTAAGAAAACAACACCATAGATGTTGAGAGGTTCTTCCCAGGAGTTTTGCAGAGACCAAGGGGGCTATATTTGCACTCTGAAATCTAGCAAAAAAAAATACATTCTACTATTTTATGCTGCAAAACAAGTCATGCATCCAGCAAGGGCAGGAACAGAGGCTTCAGGTAGTGAGAAGAAAAATTGGGCTGTGGGCAAGACAGGAGTGAAGAGAAGCCACACAGCAGATTTGCTGTGTAGGTAATACTGGATGCAGTAAATAATCTCAAATATTTGGATTTGTTTTCTTATTTTTGAAACCTGAAAAAAGGCACAATAAATAGATTAAAGATGTACACTGTTCAGATTAGTGTTATTGTACATGTGAAGGATGAGATAAGAACAGAGCGTGGGGAGCAGTTCCACAGGGTCGTGGTTGACAATAAGTCTGGGGAAATACTAAGGTAAAAGGAGATATTCCTACAGCCTGTTTTTCATTCCCATCCAAAAATATCCATCCTTCCAATTTCTCTTTGGTGTCAAAATAAATGAAAATGTTTCACAGTGATTAATGGTGTGCTGGCTACACAGTGAATGCCAGTAGGGATGCAGCTGATCAGCAAAGAGGATATTTTCAGAAAACCTCATCATATTTTGTTTTGACTTTATGCTGACACGTTGAATTTTGGCAAAAAAAGTGATGCAAGTCAGCCAGTTGTATAGGCAAGAGTGTGAGCACTCAGACACACAGGGGGAGAGTCGGTCCCATGGGATTGTCTGGTAGGGGCTGCCTCTCCAGAGAAATGCTGGCTGTCCAAGACCACCCAAGGTCAGGGGTGGCTTCGTGTGGTGGAAAAATTTCTCCTCCAACACATACTTCCAAAGAAAGGCTCAGCAGTCTCTGGTGTCCTGTCTCAAGGTAGTTTATTGCAAGTTATCTCAAAGATTTTCTTCTGGGGCTGCTGTGGTTTGCTCACAGCTCAGGCAGAGGCACACACACACCCTGACATCCTCTCTGACTCCGACTGCTTCTTCTCTCCCACCCAGGGCTGCTGCTGTCTTTTATATGGGACATTATGTGTTACATGGTTACAGTTTTCCCCAGTGCCTATTACCTATATTAAATGGTGATTTTCTATCTTTTATATGGTACATTATGTGTTACATGTTTACAGTTTTTCCCAATGCCTATTACCTATATTAAATGGTGATTTTCTATCTTTTATATGGTACATTATGTGTTACATGGTTACAGTTTTCCCCCAATGCCTGTTACCTATATTAAATGGTGATTTTCTATCTTTTATATGGTACATTACGTGTTACATGGTTACAGTTTTTCCCCAATGCCTTTTACCTATATTGAATGGTGCTTTTCTACTCTAAACCAATCTGTGAGTGCCAACATCACCAAGAACATGGAGGTAAGGAAGAAGAAAGAGGAAGGACAGTACAGGCCCAAATCCTTCAATCTTAAATCTTCTGACCTCCATGTACAAAACTAAATCCCCCCTGTACAGCACTAAAAAATTCTTCCCTTTACTTTGTAACTACTTCTATTATAATATCTAAACTTTTGTGACTTCTTGTTCTTCCTGCAAGGTTGATAAATCATTCCATGGCTCAAACCCAAAATCACAGCTGCTTCCAGCTGCCTGCCAGGGTCTCAAATGCTTCTGACCTGGGCCTGGAACCTCCAAAAATGTCTGAGGGACATTTTGAGTTCCCAGAACTGGCCTGCTGGCCACCCTGTGGATTGTCCACCCCAAGGGCTCTGCCTGCAGGACAGGGTTGCAGGAGCATCTCTGTGGTCTCCAAGACCACCCAAGGTTGCGTGGCACTGAGGGACCCAGCACGTGCCACCTCTGAGAATAGGAGGAGGTGAGAAATGTCACCATGTCCTTGTTTCCTTTAGGAAACAGTTTAGTTATTTTAAAAGTGCTTACAAGGTTTTGGAGAAAGGACCAAAAAAACCTGCAACCTAATGCAAATTAACTTTGTGCTTGTAGGTTTTGATGGAGCTGGTTATACATAAAGTCTGTGCCATGTGTATTCACCTGGAGACCTAAACTATTATGTAGAAAAAAGAACAACAACAGCACAATATTGTTGCTTTCACTACCATTGATCTTTAATTTCCCACTTCAATTTTGCCTTCTAGATTAAGGCGGTGTTTTTTGTACTGTGGTGTATGTGAGATGTTTAAAACTTGCTTGAGATTTCCATTTCCAGAGGGTTCTGTTGGCTGAGGTTGTAGCTTATCTAATATTTTCATGAAGTCCAAGCTCTGCGTTGTAAAAGTCAGTTTAGTTTTAAGCTGCTGGTTTTACCACCACAATGACGAATCCAATTTTTAACTTTTTTTCTCTTTTTTTTTTTTTTTTTTTTTTTTTTTGTGGGTGGGTGTGCAGTGGTGAGTATTTTTTGCTGAAAATTGAGTTGTTTGTCATTACTGCAATTTTAGTGGAAGGGACATTGGCAAAACCAAGCCTCGGTGGAATAGATTGTTATCCAGTGTAATGTATTGATCAGGTCAGGCAGTAAATTAACAGGAGCAGAACACCATTAAATTTTGAACTTAATTGCCTTCTACTCTTAATTTCTATTGGATATAATCAATAGGTGCCAGAGGAAAGTTAAAAGAGTTATTTAGCAAGCTGCTATTTCCTGCAGCATAATGGAAAACTAATGTTTCATCTTCTAGTTGATGCAAATAGTTTGTAGTTTGAGTGTGCCCACTTAAACATTTTATCAAATACTCACTTTTAGTTCTGTCTTGATTAATTTTCATCCCTCCAAGAAAGCAGCATGATTTAGTGACACAATATGTTTTGGCTTAGCTGCCCCTTTGGTCTTTGTTTCCCTGGGGGAACTCTCTGGTCTCTATTCCCACCTCCACACCCTGAGTGTTTCCAGGGGAGGGTTCTCAGGCCAGTGCCTCTCCATATCATTTCCTTTGCCAGGGAAATGCGCTGCAGCCAGCAGAAATGAAGACCACAGCCTTGGTCTTGGCTTTTCTTCTTGGTTTTTTTCCCAGCTTGTTTGGGCAAGTTGTTCATTTCTCTTATTTTCCTGCCTGAAAAACACCAATGTAAACAATTGCCTTTGCCAAAGGCTGGTGTCAAGCTGAAGTGTTGCACTTTCTTGCCTCCTTGTGCTGATGATACATTTTGTTCTCTCCAGCCTCAGTTTGTTACTCCCTCTGTCTCACATTTCCCTCTATAGTAAAATTTTTTATACCTTTTTTAACTTGCTGTTGAATTTCAGTATTGCTTATCCTGCTGTAATCTAAACCCAGTCCCTTATACATCAATATCTCAGTGCTATTATTATTTTTACACCTCTTTGGGCGCTCTTTCCATTACCTGGCCTTTTGCTAATAAAATGCTGCAGAGGGAACACCGTGTTTCAGGTGGCCCCATGCCAAAGCCGTGTGCCCAGTGGCACTGCCCTGTGGAATTACAGGGCCATTAAACAGCCATTGAGTGGAGGATAGACATCTGATGCAAATTAGGGAATTACTGCAAATTTTGGTGGGCCTCAGAAAGTGGATTACTGAAGCAGCACACAGAATAAAACAGGCCAAGGTAATCACACCTCAATATCTTACAACGGTGTCAGTTCTGTGCCAGTGGTGCTGCTCCATATTTATAACTTTGTATTGGCATCAGGCAATTCACATTCAAGCTAATGGGAGTCTTCCTGGAGTGTTGAATCAGGTTCCTGATGAGAAATGAGTGTAGCCCCTTCTGCTCATCTTCACAGCAGAAATAGCAGTTAGAGTTGAGAGGAGCCTACTTGAGGTTTTATGAAGTGGAGCATAATGATGCACCAAATGAACAGACCTTCATAGCAGTCTCATTGTGTTGACCCATACTTGATCTGAAAACAAAGTACCTTCAGGGAGTGGCAAGTAACCCACCTCAAAATAGAGTGACAATGAGTGATCCTTGCTCTGAAATCTTGACCTACATCTGTCCACAACTCTTTCCATTATAAAATGTGTATAATGGGTATTTTACTGGGAGCACATTTGTTTTTAGTCAAGTCCTATATATTAAAAAAAGCATTGCTTGCTGCCTGTGCAAATTCAAAAACTGCCAAATCATCAAAAGAGCTGAGTATGAATTTACCTCTTTGACAATTATTCCTTGTCACATTATTCTGGTTAACAGGGAATTCATCACAGTGGAGAAGGCAAAAATAAAGCCTCTTGACAGTTACAAGAAATTACCTGTGCTTACAATAATATATTTTCCAAGGGAAGGCTGGAGGGCAGAGTTTGACAGTGCTGAAGCTGTACCACCTGCAGTGATGTCCTGTGACCATTACTGGCCTGGACTTAACCTCTGCAGAGGGAAGATTTGTTTGTCTGTGTTACAGTCCAGCAGGAATTGTGGAAGGTTTGCAGTTCCAGCTCCCCAGAGAGGCTGAAATTCTGTTTTGGCTGTTCCACTGGTGTCCATCACATCACTGGCCTTTATACTGGGAAGAGGAAGAGGTGATGTTGTGCCTGTTGTATATTTAGGGGACTGAACCACAACCCAGGTGCCCATGGAAGCCAGTGGCCAAAGAGGAAATTGGACATGGGGCTAATTGAGGGCCCCTGGCCAGGAGGGTGTCAGCAGCTATAATGGCATTCCCATTTCCAGTTACAAGAAATTCCCATTTCCATGAAGAGCTTCTCCTCGTGTTTCACTCTTCTGCCAAGATAAAGATAAAAGGAGATTTTTCTCTGTCTCACTGAGGAGAATCCCCTTTTCATCCAAATGAATTATGCTGTCTTTGAGGCGCCAGATTAATCTGTCTGTGATATCCCTGGTGCATTGCTTCCAGACTAACACATTATCTGTGTTTCTTCTTCCATGATCTCTGGTGCAGATGAAAGCTAACACACATGGTAGGCTGGAAAAACTGCTGCCCACAGCCATGGAAATCCCTACAGGAACAACTCTGCCCTGTTGAAGAGGAGAGGTGCATAAGACAACATTTATGTTGAGGTTGATTATAAGGATAGTTTGATGCCGTTGAGGCTCCTTGTCTGACTTGCTGTCATCATAAAAGCTTTGTGAACCATAGATTATTGCATTTTAGGTACCACAGCAGGACAGGCAGACAAGGTAGAAAGTTTCAGGGACACACATGAATTAGGATTAAATGGAGCAAACTAATTCTCAATCAGATCTACGCACCACGAAAACAAAGAAGATAGAAAAAGACAGGATCAAAATTAGCAAGCTAACAGATTGCATTACTGGTTGGGAAGAAATCCTGGGTTATGAAATGCTGGTGGATTTAATGCTCAATTCTACCCTTATTTGTCTTGCACATTTGTAAGTCATTACCTTCTAGTTCAGTCAGGGCAGTGAGTTTTGGTTTTTTGAGGAGTGCTGAGCCTTGGCAGAAGTCTGCCTGTGGTAATACACAATTCACATCGTGGTTAGGATGGGCACTGCAATTGTTGCTGCTCTCTCTATTCTCTGCTGTGTTTGTAAAAAGATCAGAATTGGAGCTGTGAGGTTTTTTTTCTGATCCCTAAATCCAGAAGTGTATTTGCACCATTTTTATCCACTGCTCAGCACTTGCTTTCCTGAGAAATAGTCAGTCAAGACTTTTGGAAAGCAGGATTTTTTTGTGCACGCTGTTTGCAGTACTAAGAAGTTGTACCAGGCAGTAACTCTAGTTATGGTCCAAAACTCCACACAAAAACACCAATGCTCCAAAACCCAAAAGAAAGGAAAAAAAGTAACCTGCCAAAAACATACAGCTCTTCAGAGGTTTTGCAAGGTAGTTTTGGGAGTTTCAGGCAATAATATTTTCTTTGCATAACTGTTCAAACTGAGTGCATTGACTCTATGCATAAACTTTTTTCAACTCTGTCTTGTCATTCAGTCTAAAGAGTGTTTTGGTGGCACTTTGGAGTTTCTCACATCAGTGCTGGCAGGTGTAAGACCTTTGGACTCTGCTGAAGGGGAGCTGAAGGGAAGCAGCTTTGCTATTATCCCATGGCCAGCAGAACTAAATATGGCTGCAGGAAAACTGTACAACAGGCTGAAAATGGAAAGGATATTATATGGCATCACTGGAAATATGTATGAAACCTTGCCACATATTTACACATATTTTCCAAGAGTTTCAGCAAAACAAGGAGATTTCCGCATCTTTGTCCTGAGTGACAAGCACTTTAAAAAGATAGGTTCTGCACTGCCATAAATAACAATTTCTCTTTTTGCCTTTGCAAGCCATCATCAGGAGGTGATGGCATCACCTCCTCATTCCTACCCTCCATCTACCCACAGAGCCATGAGAGCATGCATGTAAAAATGCATAAAAATGTCAGCCTTGCAATTTAAATGTCAACTCTTCAATCTTATTCCAGTACATTTAGACCCTCCTTTGCATACAGGGTGGCTGATTTCTTACAATTCTCGTTTTCCTCAAAATGACAGAGGAGGCATCCATGGCCCTTTCTGATAGTTCCATTTTTTACTGTCCCCCTGCAGAACACAATTATAATGCAGTGTGCTCTGCTGAGAGACCAGTCCCTTAGGGATATTAAACAGACAGTTCTATTGTCTTTGTGCTGATCTGACTCCCTTTTGCTTCATCAGAGTTTAGCAAGCTCTTGCTGCAAGGATTTGGCTGCCTTGTGATTCTCCCAGCATCTCTGCATGTGGGGAAGATGCTGCAAAGGTGTGCCCCTGTTGCCCATCTCTTTCAGCACCCTGGAAGAAGAAAACACAGAATTAGATATGCAGATATAGATATATATTAATGGGTAATCCATTTCACAGCTTTGTCTAGATGTTTTTCTGTCCCATCCTGTGTAGTTTTTTCAGGTGTACATCAAGGGGAGCCATTTGGCATCACGCTGAGTGGTGCTTTGGTGGGTGCTGCAGGCTGCTGAGGAGCACAGACACACTTCTGCTGCACTGCTGAAGCTGCAGACACAGCCTGCTCCTCCCTCTCTCCCCTTAATGCAAAATGGTGTTCTAGAACTCACTTTCAAAGACTGGGGACTTCTGTGAGTTACCTAAATTCTATGTTTGGGCACCTAAACAACTTGCCCTCAGTGGTTTTCCAAATTAAATATTACAATTTAAAGCAAAAAGCACTATCTATACAATTTATTTTCTCATATTTATTCCATTTGAAAATAAGACCAAATACAATGAGTGTAAAAAATAAATTTACATAACTTATTAGCTTTTGAAGAATTTCCTCCCAAGCAGAAATAAGAAATGTACATGTGTACACTAAGAGATTTTTCTGGGGTCAGATTTTTTTTTTTAAATTATTCTTATTTAGCAAGATAAAATCTTACAGCCATTCATCAGGAACTCATGACCTCCTTTCTATGCCCCTGCCCACAGAAAGTGGAAAGGATTGCCTCTGCTTCTCTCTCTGGCAGAGAACACAAATACAACCCGGTATTTTCACTGAAGGATCAGGGATATTCTTACCATTTTCCCCCATGTCCTGCAAGAGCAGCTTGTACAATCCACAGTGATCCAAGGACAAGAATATGCTTTCCCTTCTACCTTGGCAGGATTTTACAATGTCAAGGTAGGGCCTGAAAAGCACTTTGAGATCCTTGCAGTAGAAGTGTTGAAAAAGCACAGGAAACTGCTCTGGTGTCATGAGACACCAACTTGGCTGCAGCATTACTACAGAAGCCTTTGGAGACCAAAAGCTGTCCTAATTTGACTATTTCCACCTGCTTTTAATAGGGAAAAAATCTGATAGTGTTTGAATTATTAATTTATATTAAAATACAAAATCTTGAAGCACATCAGCCACTAAAGACTCTTCCTTGCAGAAGCCCTTCTGCATTCCCCTGGCCAGAGCTGCTGTTCCCTGCGAGGCAGAGCTGGAAGATCTCAGATCTCCCCATGAGCTCCCAACACAGAACTGAAGCCTCGAATGCTCCCTGGCCACAAATTGAGGCCCTGAATGCACAGTAACTGAATATTCATTTTGTCCATTCTTTAGGAAAATAGTGACTATTTAAAGTACAAGAATAGCTCCATTCATGAGCCACGATGTGAGCAAAGCCTCTGCCACCGCTGCCGTGTCTGCCTTTCTTATGAAGAAGCCAACAAAGCTTATATATTACCATGCATAAAAATAATGAAAAAGAGATTTCCAGGGAGAAAAGTTATGTTTTTGCCATGAAGTGATGTGAGTGATTATAAGCATAGGTGTTATTTCTCTCTGTTGTTCACTTGTCTGTGCAGAGCAGGACAGTTGGGACACAGGATGCTCCTGCTGCAGGGCTGGGTGATACCAGGGTTTCAACACTTGGAACAGGAGACACTTCAGGCAAAACTTTCCCCTGATTTCAGCTGAACTATTCATCACACACATAGCTGTCATTAATCTTACATGCAGAGCCAGGCTTCTCATATTTCAAAACCTTTGGAGAGGCAGCTTTTTAATCTATATTTGGTTCTTCTTTTTTTCCCCCTCTGAGATTGGTTTCTCTTTGCATATAATGCTGTGGTAGTTTCAATTTTAAAAGAACCCTGAAATAAAATACTCAAATTTAAAACTCTAGCAGAGAGAAAGGAAACAATTATCTTGAAATTCTTTTTTTTTTTTTTTTTTGGAGGTAAAAAACTTAAATGACAGCACTGCTGTCTGCCAGAATTGACATGTATTTTAACTTCTGTTTCAGTCAATGTATTATCTTAATCACAACAAGAGGACACATTCTCCAAGATGGAGCCATAAATTCAATTAATCTCAGTAGTAATTCACAAAGCAATTCATTATAGTATAATGCAGCACCTTGAAGTATCTAAATTGCAGCACCTGAAGATGCTTAATGGCCAGAGGCAGATGCAGAAGCTGCCCAGCAGCTCATGGTGGCAAGTTCTAATGTAACATCTTCTGCTTCCTCTCTGACACACCACTCCAGACTAAAGGCAGATCTGCTCCTATGAGCCAGGAGAATGAAAAAAAGGACAAGGAAACAAAATGTCCAGAAAAACAGGAGAAAAGACAAAATCTCTGTGAGGGCAGCAAGTGGCAGGGGGGTGAGGTCTAAGCCTATTTTCAAAAATACATGAACTATGGCAGCTACAGGTTATGAATTATTCTTAGCAAAACTTTCTGGTGACCATGAACAAAATTTTTAATTGATTTGCATATCTCTTTAATTTTGAGATACCTGCCTAATTTTGAGATAATAATTTAGCTGCCTGCTCCTCATTTTTTAAGTCTTTCATACAGCTCATACTCAAAACCCTTCTGTCTGCTAATATTCAAACAGGACAATCTTGGAATCCCCACCTCTTTGCCATTTTGCAGAGCAGAATCTGGACACAAAGCATTATAAATGCAGCACTGTGTGTCACTATGGGAACTGTGGCTGCTGCCAGACAGAGTTGGGAATGAGCTGGGAGCTGGCTGGGCACGTGTGTGTGCCTGTGTGTTTGTGTGTCTGTGTGTTTGTGTGTCTGTGTGTTTGTGTGTCTGTGTGTCTGCCAGGCAGGCACACGCATAAACATTCAAATGCAGATATGTAAATTTTACCATTAAGTGTTTGCGTGTCTTCGCTTCCCCATGTCTTCTTATTTTCCTTCATTTAGCATAGATTATCTCGGTAAGTCTGGCAACTAGTCAATTACTGAATTCCTTTCAAATGAAGGGAAAAGGAAGATTACAAAATTCATCAAGCTAGCATAAATCAGCATATCTTCCCCACCTGAGGATCTGACCCTCTAACAGTAGTTTCTTTCTTCTTTATAAAGGTAATTATTCTATTAAAATTAATAGTAAAATGAATACTGCTGTGACTGAATTACATGGGATAAGCGTGAAATACTGTGATCAGTTCTGCTATGAATTAGTAATTATAGTGTGCCCAGTGAAATTTGCATACTTTGCTCTCCTTCCCTGCTATCTGCCTTGGTTTAGTTGCCAGTGCTCTCTCCAGGGTTGGAGCTGGAGATTTTAGTGCCCTATGCAAAGAGGAGGTGTTTGCAGAACATAGCACCCCTGAGTTTTAAGGTAGCAGAAGAAGTTACAAGATAAGCTTGGGTTTGTTTGGTATTTGAAATAGCTGTGATTGCCTTTCTAAATGTGATGGTGTGTGGGGGGTTTTAGTGCTTACACAGATGAGGTGAGGGGAGAAAGAAGAGAAGGGGGGAAAAGTCTGCCTCCTTTCCTCCTCCTATTTCTGTGTGAAAAGTTTGTGTTCTTGTGACTTTGAGTTGATGCCTGGAGCAGTGAAAGTAGTTGGTATCTGAAAGGAGAAGGGAATAAGGGAGAGCCAGAACAGGAGGAGCTCGTGGACCTGTTTCACAAAGAGCTGTGTCCAGCCCCTTGCACTCAGGTGCTGCATGCAAAGTTTAAAGGTGACCTTGAAGAGGATAAATGATGCCAGCAACAGCAATTACTTATCAGCTTAAGGATGGAAAGTGGAAAGTAATAATTCTTTTTGTTTGTTTGTTTGTTTTTTGTTTGGGTTTTTTTTTTTTTTTTTGAGGTGCTTTAAGGTCATAGGGCAGAAGTGAAGCATCAGGTCCAGGCTGGTTTCTCAGGAGAAGGCAGGGAGGTTTTTCCCTGCAGCCTTACAGCCCTGCCATGCCTGGATGCCTGCTGAGCTCAGGGACTCTTCACCTCAGCATGAACTGAACACCCACATCCCAATGGAACAGGATCTAGGGAGGAAACAGATGGAGAGAGACTTTCTCCCTTTCAACACTCAGTGACTGGAATCTGACATCTTACAAAAGCTGGTGCTCAACTCGGCACCAGAGGTGGAGAGAGGAATTCAGTGATGCCCAGACAGGCTGGGAAAGCTCTAACTGGCTGCATTCCTGTGAAGTAATTGCTTTTGTTAATAGGATTTTATTGTTATAATTCATATTAGGATGATCACAGGCTGGTTTAGATTCCTTATGCTTGATAAAATCATGTAGTGATAAATGCAGACATGTTCCAATGGATAAAAAACTTGTTTCTCTTTCCTGAAAATAGCGTGTAGCAAAAATTTCTCAAAGAAAAAATGAAAAAGGGGGAAAAAAGGAGACTTATGCTGACATAGCTAACATAATATATTTTGTTTCTTTGGATAAAATTTGATCTTGACAATCCCCAAGTTAATAGAAAGTTGTTCTTTTTCCCTCCCTAAAATATCCTGTGTAGTGCACAATTTATCCAGATCAATAGAAGCATTTTTCACCCCAGGAACACAACCTCAGACAACTTGTAAAAAGGTCATACAAACTTTTGATGCAAACCATTATTTTTAATTCATGTGGTCTACCCGTGTTTCCTAGCACCTGAACTGTCCTTTCTGCAAATTACATTCCTTTTGTGAATAGAAACAGTTTATTAAAACTCCTGTATTAATTATTTAAATGAATTTATAAATATTTGAGGAAGCCCATGCAAAAAGCACTCATAATAAATTATTATATTCTACCTTCATTGAAAGCGAAATTAAAGAACTCTGATGATTGCCTTTTGTGAGAAAGCCTTTTCAGCTGCTTGTCATCACAAGGTCTGGGACAGGAGAAATTTGTCTAAGGAGCAGCAAAAAACATAAAAATCAGCACCTAAAGGTCAAAGAGATATCAACATTTGTATCTTAGAGTGTTTGTACTAAATGTGACAATCAATATGGGACCATTCCTTTAGCTGTGCTCAGTGTCTTATGGGGGAGCCATCAGATTCCAGCCTCAGCTTTGGGATCACAGGTGTGGAGACTGAATTACTGACAAGAGGGGAAGGATTGGTGCTAAGGAGAGGCCAGAAGCAAGTGCAAGGAGAAATCACTCACACAGATCAATGAGAAGTCAGATACTGTAAGTGGTGCTGGAAAGAATATCAAATATCTACCCTGAGAGTCTGTGGCAGGTCAGCCTGAGCAGTGCAAAGGGATTTCTTACATGAAATGGAAAAAATAGAATCATACTCAAAATGGCAGCAGCAGAATGGCAGAAACTTCTCTGGCTAAACTTTTCTGGGAATTATTTTCTGGATGGAAGAAAGCTTCCGTTTGAAGCTCTCAGTTTTGCAGTGCTGGTGGGTAAGAGTCCCTCTGTGAACATTCCCATCTTTTGGATCCCATCTCTGTGCACATTTGGTCGTGTCTGCCTGTCAAGGTCATTACACATTCTAAATGGCAGGTGCCAGTCAGGACAGAAGTGCTTCTGCAGAATTTTGGTAATAGATAATTAAATTTATTAAATAGAAAGAGATGTCCAGTGATGAACCCCTTCACCCTGTGCTTCTTTCTTAATTGTCCTGTGTTTGAGTAGCCTCATGAGGTGGGCACATGGATCCTGTGACAATTTGGTATAATCAGTTTGTGGCCATGCAGGATGGACCAGAAGATGCTCCAGTTGTAAAGTCTCAGAGTGTCTGAGGTGGTGGGTGATAAACCCAGAGCACTTGTAGAGATGGACTCAGCTCTCTGAGCAGTGACAGCTCAGACCAGTTGCACACAGCCAGTCTTTACAGCTTTCCCAGCACTTTTCCACTGACCTGCTTCTCTTATTCACCCACCTTCTCTTCTATTGGTGATCACTATTAAAGCAGAAAGTTAGAAATATGAAGTCGAAGGACTGCATCATAAGGCCCAGAATTAGGGAGCTCACTAGGCAATTATCTTTCCTATTTGATCAGGTATTTTTTGAAGATTAATATTTAGAAGGAAAACCCAGCTATTTCAACCTTGTTCTGTTTTAAAGGGCTTTAAAATGATGGAGGAAGGGAGATTGTAAAAATAAAAAAAATATAAAAAACCATAAAATTTCATTTAAAGCTTTCTGTTCAGTTTTCTGGTAACTATAGCAATTCCCAGTGTCTTTGTTTAGCTATTTATTTGTCTTTGCAGGGCTTCTGCTTGCATACATTTTGTAACTGGCAGAGCTGAACACATTCTGCAAAACCTTTTCCACTAATTCGTGCTCGTAATTGCGAAGAGCTTGCGCTGGGCACGCTCAGGCTGCACGTACATTCATTTTGTATGAGCATTAATGAGATCAAGTAGAACAAGGACAGATGTTTGTGAAAAACAAACTCCCTTTTGTAATGATGAGAACAGAGCTTACGGCTTCATAGCTGAGAATCACCTGAGCAGAGTGGGCACGAGATTCCTGGAGTACCTGGAGTCTGAGGCTCCCAGCTCCTTCCACCTTCTTATTTTTTTAAGAGCACATATTGTGCGTTACAATGGAAATTATGATCTTTGTATAAATTCAGGATTATTCACTCTTAAGGACAACAGGGTAAGGTCATTGTATAAATTATTAGTAGCAAAGAGTTACCTAGAAGAAGTGAAATCCAGGGCCTCTTCCAGGAAAAAAAAAAAAAAAAAAAAAAAAAAAAAAAAGGAAAATATACTGTGAATGGTAGTGAAATTTTATCTTTTAAAATAATGCAACTCAGACTTAAATTGAACGGAGGTAAAAATGCACGAGCTGTGCCAATAGCAGCGTGGCCATGAAATTTCAAGTGCCCATTAAAAGACTTCTCAGCTCTGTAAAAGGTCTCAGAGTAAATAAGCATTATGAGCACTGAAGGAAAACATCATTTCAAAGGAAAGCTTGTCAGTTAAGGTCAGGTTAATATCCACACTTGAATTTCACTGTTTGTAAGTCTTGCTGATAAGCTTTTATAATTGAGTTATTTCTCTTATTCCATGCATATTGAAGCAGTAATTAAACTATGATATGAAATACAAAATATTGTGTGCTCAATTCATCAATTTTTATTCAGTCTCACAGTTCTTGTTCCAATTGCACTGGCATTGTTGCACTGAAATATCTCCCAATCTATCATGCCAAGATTATGCATGATGTAATTTGTAATAGCAGCTAGGGATTTGTTTACAAAAAACAAATGTTCCTTTAATCTTCGAAACAAAATTAGACTTGTCTTACATCACAGAACAAAGATAGCTGAATGAATACAACACCTTTAATAAATCAGTAATTACCTTGTGTAGTTCCAGTTGGCTCATTTAACTTGACCTTTGAAAACAACTTCCTCCACACTGATTTTAAAATGTGCTCTTCTGGACTGTGGAGATAGGAGTGCTCTAAAGGTGTGTTATTTATACCACAGCAATTCCCACTTCATGGAAGAGAATTTGGACCTTACTGTCTTTTCCCAGCAGAGATAATTGCAAGTTAACTAAACTACCTCCTCAAGAATTTTGCAGGCTCTGCCTTTCAGTACCACTGTGCACAAAGCAGCAAACACCACGTGCAAGTTCAGAGTGCCATCATTAGAACAATGAAACCTCCCTTAATTTTTCTTTCACGTGGAATCATCCCCTGCAGTGGGAGCACAGGGCACCTGACCCCGTGCAGGGTGGGCTTGGGTTGGTGGAGATCTGAATAAACAAAATTCTGTAGCTGGACTGAAATATCTGGTGGGTACAAACACCAGCAGAGGGCTGCTCCCACCCTTCCCTGGGATTTTGCTCCAGGAATCTTCCAGGTCTGATTAGTATCCTCTTTCCATCCATTTTAAGGGAAGAATATCAAATGGCTTCATGTACTTCACACCTCTTTGCAGTCTTTTTTCCCAAAAACTCCCTGACATCTGGATTTTAGGAGAAATACAGAATCATAGAATCACAGAATGGTTTGGGTTGGAGGGTGTGGCATGCACATTTTTCTCCCTCTCAAGATTTTTCATAGAGTTGCACAGAGAGAAATGAAAGATAAAACCATTTCTATTTCTGCTCCTTGTTTTTCCCATGTGGAATGTGTTTGGAGAATTGTTTACCTGGGGTGATTGTTTGGTTGGATTCTGGTGAGGATTGTTTGAGCCTGATGGCCAATCCAACCCACCTGGGGCTGGACTCAGAAAGGGTCACGAGTTGTGGTAGAGAAAGTTGTATGTAGGTTTAGTATCTTCCTTTTTATATAGTATATTAATGTATTTCAGCATAGTTATAATAAATCATTCAGCCTTCTGAACTGAGTCAGACATCATAATTTCTTCCCATTGGGTTCGCCTGCATTTACAATAGGAGGGGACCTTTAAAATCCATCTCCTTCACCCCCTGCCATGGGCAGGGACACCTTCCACCATCCCAGGTTTTTCCAAGCCCTGTCCAGCCTGGCTTTGGACACTTCCAGGGATCCAGGGGCAGCCAGAGCTTCTCTGGGCACCTGTGCCAGGGCCTCCCCACCCTCACAGGGTAAGATTTCTTCTCAATATCTAATTTAAACCTGTTCTCTTTCACCCTTTTACTGCTCAGGTTCTTTCATGCTTTCAATTCTTTTGCCACTACTCCTGCCCTCCCTTGCTTTCTCCAGGACCCAGCTGATAGCCCCCACCATCGCAGAGTGGGGAATCTCAGCCACATATTTCAGCACTTTTTGAGTTTGGAGTTCCAGCCACAGGTCTTTAAAGCACAAAGAACTTAGTATTTTTCACAGAGGACGAGAGGGACAATATAATAGCTTGCATTTCAAAAAGAAAGCCAAAACAAGAATCTTTTCACTGGAAAAGCATACACCAAAAAAAAAAATCAATTAAAAAAAGGTGGTTTTCATTGACTAGTGGCACATAATCACATTATATCCTATTAATTTCTGTGGATTTGAAGGAAGAATTTTCTATGTATATTTATTTACAGGAATTCTCTCTGTTAGCTAGAAACTAGAGCTTCTCTGGTAATGAGAGAAACACTACACAATTCTTACCCAAGTGGCACACCAGAATTAAATTTCATAACTGATAACCCTCCAATATATTATGCATGCTTTGTTATGCCTTATAAATGCATTACAATGATATAATTTATTCATTTCCAGTGTTCTTTCCTAGAGTACTTTGCTGCTAGGCTGTGATTTTGGCACCTCATTCAGTCAAAATTTCACAATAGACTTTCACCATCCCAAGCCCATTTCTCAGCTTTTCCCTTCCACATCCCCAGACCCAACACCAGCAGTACAGGAGCTCATGTTTGAACAAATGGCAGCTTTTACAGACACCAGATTTGGTCTGAATTCTGCAAAAACTGAGGTTTTTTTTTTTCCCCTGCTTCTCCAGTAACTGTTGGAAAATACACTAAACACAGATTGTTGGTTTACATATATATATGACTGAGGGTCCCAGCAGCCACTGGAGGAATAGCACTCCAAGGCCACCCACAAACTTTGTGTACCCTCCAAATATTCATCTCACAGCCTGACACTTCTCCCTCTGCATTTCAACTTGCTCATTTACTTTATTAATAAATTATTATTCCTGGAAAATTACCACTGCATGGAGATCTAATTCTTTGATGGCACACCAGTTCTCAACTCTGGTCTGAAACATGTTTGTGCATATTTATAAGTAGTTTCCAATTGTATTTCCAAATATGTATAAAGATGTTGCATTTCATTGGCATTTCATTAAATATATAACAATAAGATTAAACTTTCACTAGATTATCTGAAGTCATTCAAAGAGGGTGTAAATAGCATCTATTCATTGCAGAAATATTTTAGCAGCCTGCTCTCAGCTTTGTTCTGCTGGGAAGGGTGGATGCAGTTCCAAATTTCAGTAACAAATAGCAGCAATGGGTCTCCCTAACCTGCAAAAGAACCCCAGACAGGTTGGGAGGGGATCCTCAGTCACCTGCATTCACATCAGCTCCCTGAATTTTGGATTTCATGTTCTCATCAGACTCATTAGCACTCATTAGTGCCAGCAGGTTGTTCTCAAATGCCCCACTCCCTTTGCAGAGGGTTTATGTCAACCACCAATAAATTCACACATGTAAAGCAACAAAAAAAGTTGGCAGCTTGATGCTTGCCTTGGATATTTGTTGCTGTGCAAGAATTCATGAAATTCCAAGAGAAAATACAAGACTGTGTTATAGCACTCTGGAAGGTCATAGAGTAACTATGCATTTCTGGGGAGACAAGTTTATCATACATGATTTATTTTATAATTTCATGTCCTTTCTCTCTGCCACAGATATCTGCAAAAATCTGTTTTGTTGAGGCTTGCTCTGCCTTTCCTTTGCAGAAATCAAGTTTCCTGATAGATAATGTGCTGAGGGTTCTGTTAGAATACCAACTATGATCCATGACTTTCAGAGAAAAAGTGTCAAGCTTTAGTAATGTCTGAGTTCAGTGGAATGTGGAATAATTACAGGTTAAAAAAGCCTACCACACTTTTTGAGTACAGGATTATCAAATAAGAACAGGGTTGAGAGCCAGCTGCCAGCACAACTGGCCTAGGACCCACTGGCATCTCCCAAAGGAGTGCCACAAGAGACCTCCCATCCTGACAGCTCCTTGCTGGCTTCATTTTTGTATTTCCTAAAATCCCAGACTTTGAAAAGATCTCACAAGTTGAGCTGTGAGTGGCTGAGAAACATTTTGATTTCTTTTCCTTGTCATTGCTGCTGAGATCATCCCAACTCAGCAAATGGTTATGCAAATTCTAGAGTTCTCCTGAAACTCTGGGTGCTTTATCTGTGTGCCTGGCTAACAAATCAGTATTTTACCTCTGGACAGCTGGGCACATGTTACAGGTGCCCAGAGGACCAGGGTGCTGTTACTGTCCATGGACTCACCACGAAGTGAAGATGCACATGGACTCACCACGAAGTGCCCATGAGGAATCCTGGTCCCACTTCAGCTGTGGAAGCCCCTCAGCCACATGTCTAAGCAGCAAAGAAAGGGACATTAGAAATGACAAGGCTGCAGCAGTTGATGCTCTCAATCTAAACAGCACTGAGGGCAAGAACCTGGCAAAATCAAAGCTTTTTTGTGTGAAACCATCTCCATTCAGCTCAAAAGGCAGGAATGTGCTTAAGGACCTTCTGGCAGCACTTCACGTAATTTTAATGTTTTAATTTATTTTCTTAGTAACTGAGAAACTCATTCTTCAAGTTAAAAAAGTGTCATTCCCAAACTCCTGCAATTCAGTGTTAAAGTTCAGCAGGGTAGAAGAAACAGAGGGCAACATACAAGGAAACACAGCAAGAATAACTCTTCCTCCATGTAAATAAAATCGCAAATGGCAAACTGGTATAGCAAGGAGATGATTTACCTGTAGTAAGAGAGTGAGAAGCAGAGCTGGGATTAAACAAACCTTGGGAGCTTCTGCTTCTCAGGCCATTAGCCACCCCTACCTCTGTTGGTCACAAGGAAAGCACACAACATGTTTATGGCCATTTTTCCTAATTTACTAATTTCCTAATTTAATAGCAGTTGTTGGCTACTAGGAGATGGCAGTGTAAGTGGTTTTTCACTAGTGACTCTTCCCATGCTGTCAAATTAGCACCCTTTTTTGCTGGTTTATGCAGATCTTCCAATGAAATTGTCCATGGATTCTTTGCATCTAATCTGCCCTTTCATATTTAACAGTGCAGCCCACAGTATTGTTCACACATATAATACACTTTTAAAAATACACTCTAGCTGTTGAATATTTTGCAATGGAGAATCAGGAATTCTGAATGGAAAAAAAATTTAAAACTTCAATTCTTTCAATTCTATCAGTGAGTTAATAAAACATTTTTTAAAGCCTGGAGAATATCACAAAGATCAGAGTGTTCAAAAAAATAAAAGAAGTTTAGGATGCTGATGTCTTTTTAATGTTTACTACAATTAAAAAAATATTAAATTAACTCAGCAAGACTGAATTTGAGGCAATTAGAGATGTGAGACACCACTTGCTAGACTGATTGCACTGTGATTGTATTTTAAACAGGAGAAATGTCCATTTTCCCAGAGCTATGAGAGGTCTGTTCTCAAAGTCTGTGAAGCACTGCACTGCAGGAGCATTAGATTGATACTTGTAAAATTGAGTAAGATTGAATTAAAGCAGAGAGTTTGATAGTTTGGACTCCCTGTTGGAAACAGCCTGCATTTCTCCCAGATAGCAATATTCAACCTGAAATCTTTTGTTTCAGATTTGTATTCTTTAACTTATCAGATTTCTTCTCTACAGCTCCCAGAGTGGCTGCTATCTCAGTCTGTTTATGAAATACATAACCCTTCAGATGACACTTTCTTTCAGTCCAGTTTTCTCATCCTCCCAGAAAGTGTGTTCCCACCCCTGTAATTTATTCTGCTCACCATGACATCCCAATAAACTAAGAGAAACTGCATGTCTCATTCAATTCTCTGAGATTTTGTTGTATAAGGAATAGATGAGCACCAAGTTACAGTTTTTCCCATTCTAGTTTATATCCTTTAAAAAAAAAAAAAAAGATAAACTACTTGAAAGATTTTACCCACCTCTGTGCTGTTGCTATTGCCAAAATCTCCATCAGCGCAAGAATCTCTCACAGGGAGTTTGAACTTTCCTTTAATCTAATCCATTTAGAAAATGACTCACAATATATTGAATAAAGTGGAGAAAATTGATACCTTTTCATTAAGCTGACAAAGTCTTTTTCACTTCTGACATCTGTGAAATGTGTTCTCTATTTAAATTTTATTTATATCAATCTTTGCTGGTGGAAACGAGATTAAAACGGAATGCTCTGTACTTACAGGGAAAACTTTCCCAGGCTGCTATGAGTGTCATAGTGGCTGTGAAAATGAGCTTCTTATCCCTTGCAGTGACACGATACCTGTGATCAGGAGGAGCCACAATCTAATGTCTCCATTCCTTTGTATTCTATTTCTGTATAAACAAAATGTGCCCACTTTATCACAGGCAAAAAGAAAGATGCTGTGGATTTTATAATGGCAACTGCAGAAACAATCTTGGAACATTTTAATACATAGCATGTTCCCTCTAAACTGTTGAAAAATTCATGATGATAATTTGCTCTGTTTCCATATTTCAGGGTATTCCATAAACGTGAATTAAACTTATCTGTTACTCTGTGAGGATGGTCTTATTGTTATATTGTTAAATATAATGTTTTTATAGTTTGTGCCATATAGACTCTGTCATATTGTTAAAGCAATTTCCTAAATACAAATGCAGAAAAGTTAAGAAGAATTTTATCTGCAAAACAAAACAAAAAGAATTTGCATTTTCTCTACAGACAGGAGTAGCAAAAATGACAGAAACAATTGCCTGTGAGTGTCTGGGCTGTGTGTGCACATTTTCTCTGTCCATGTCCTGTTAATCACCTGTAAAACAGCTGTGAGGAACAGAATAGCTTCAGTTTAATGCAAGAACTTGAAGACTGAGAAATGTGAAACATAATAAATTCAGGAGTTTCAACAGGCATCTTTAATCAAATGGATTGTGTATTATTTGCAAAGTTCATTTGACTCAAGAGGAGGATGATTGAACAATTAATGCTTCCATGTTGATTTGATCTTTTAGGTGTAGATATATGAAGGTGTTTAGTGCATTTCTACTGTCCCTTAATAGAATACTTTGATGCTGAAATTCAAGGGAAAAACTTTTCCCCAGCCAGCTGCCTACATGGATCAAAACTTTGTGCTCAGATGATAACAAGAGCAAATCAAAGCACGGTCAATACACTTGTGCAACCACCAAAGGTTCTTGTGAACTTTGAAGGCTGAATCCAAGCTAAACTGGCAGTTCCCTGCAGCTGCCTAAGGCTTTGGGCATTCTGTTTGGGAACAAATATATTTTAAAATGCAATAGAATTGTGTAAACATGAGAAAATATAAGCTATTCTATTGCTTTTTCCCCGTATTCTATCTGATCTTCAGATTTTTTTATTTGTAGTTTATTTATTTGGAGCCCATGATTTGCAAATGCCATTTCAACCAAATGCTTATTTGTGTGTGTTAATCCATGCAGACTAAATACATCAAAAGTTAAATATTTTGATTAAAATTATTCTATGGCTTTGCAAACAGAAGATTTTAGAAACGTGTGATTTGGGCTGAAAAGCAAAACCTCAAGAAGTTCCTGAAGAAAGTTGCTTTTTTCCCCAGCTCCATTGGTGATATGTCAAGAGTTAAATATTCTTATAAAAGAGGCATTTTCTTGAAAATAGTACAGATATAAACAATCCCTTTTTCTAACCTAGTAGATGATAGGAAAAAAAAAAACCAACACTGAAATAAAACAGAAGTAGAGCAGGAATAGTCAAGGCTCTTCTGTTCCACATCCTTTTCCTTTCCCCATGGCAGAGGGATCTGTCTCAGTCAATTCAGGCTTGCATGAAGAAATTCCTGTGCTTTGTGTATTCCCCATACAGTGAGAAGAACACAATGAGAAGCACTCCAGAATGCTACAGGTGTGTAATTCAGCATGACATGAGCACTCACAGCCTGTGCTGCCTGGTGATTAACAGGAATCTCGAATTCTCACTCCGGAGAAGTGGTTTGGGTCACTGAGAAGCTCAGGTTCCTCGGGATCTGGGAGTTCTTGAATAAAAACCACCCTGAGGGGGAGCATCTTAATTTGAGCAATTTGACCCAACTGCTTCAGCTCATTTCAAAGTGACATAACCTAAACATAGAAAAGCTGCATCATGTCCCTGGGGAAGGGTTCTCCCCTCCTCCTACAGGTGGGCCCGGGCCCAATCTCAAATGCTGCAAACTGTGATTCATTTTGAAGTGTTTTCCTCCCTCTTTGAACAGAGCTGGAGGTGTAAAACTTTGAAATCAAACAGAACTCAAAGGATCTGCAGTACCCAAGACAACTGGTCCTAAAGATTAAAAGGCTCTTAATAGAAGAGAAAACCTATAAACACAAGATTCAAAGAAAGTAATTTTCTTTGGGTTTTGGACACCCCTGCCATGGTAAGAGGCTAAGGACTAGACTACAGTGAGCTTTCTAGTGCTTCAGTCTTAAAAAGGACTTTGCCTACTTACATATTAGAGACAAAAAGGAGCTTTTCATCTGCAAATTTCCCCCATTATAAAAGGAGCCTGGTCTTCAGCCCAGGTGCAGGTGCTCACTGATGGGTACTTGGATATAATTGCACCCTGATAATAACTCAGTAATAACATGTATGTATATACTAAAACCAATACACCACTACATGAGTCAGTTGCCATTAAATTTCAGCAATGACTTTGCATTTGATTATTTTTCAAGGTCAAGATCTGAATACTTGGGCTGTATTTAACAACATTCATAAGTAGTGAGATCATTTTAATTGCTATGAGCAGCATTGCTTCTCCATGCTGCCTCCCAGTCTGTATTCACCTCAGATCTCTGTTTTACCTGGTAAACTCCCCAGGCCAGGGTGTTCAGGTTTGTGGGGTTTAGTACCTTGCACTGCAGGATCCTCCTCTGTGGTTATTTAATGCTATAGCACTGCTCCTAGGGAATAATCATGATCACCACTTTTGATTCCATGTCACAGGATTCTTCTCACACATCCTGAGGATGCTCTGCTCTGATGATTGCTGTGAAGGCCAGCATTTAGCAGGATATGGTTTTTCAGTTTGCCCACTGCACAATCTATTATTAGAGCACAGATTCAGCCCTCATACTTTTCCTGCATAGCAAAGAGAGAGATCTTTTTTCTCTGCTGTTAGCAGCATCAATGATATCCTTCTGAAACAGGTGTGTGAATAGCATCATTAAACTGCCTTGCCAGCACAGGTGTAAAGGGCTTTTTTTTGTGTCTTGTATATATGGGGAAATGATATATGATAAAAATCAGATAAAAGCTGTGGGAAGAACCAGGAAAGACAACGCTGAGAAATATATGATTATTGTAGGGCTCCTCAAACTGAACTATTCTATTCAATTTTATATTCATGAATTTAATTATAGGCTCTGTAATGTCCTTAAATCAATGCATGCACGACAGGACATTTTCCAGAGTTGAATGGCAGTCAGCTGGTTTATGTATATTAATATATATATAAGGTAGACAGCTGCTTATAAGGTATTTTGTGGGCTTGAAGCAGCCATGAGGGATGATATGAATGGGTTAAGCATCTCTCTTTGAGTGACTGTGCAGAAAGCTTTGACAGGCTTCCTGAGTGCAACCATGAAATTAATTCTTGCCAGAGAAAGCAAACCACAGAAAGAGCCACTCATGAGCCAACTCGTCACAGTTGCAAGGTTAGCTAAAGTTTATCAAAATCCCCAGACAAAAAATGTCATTAAGATACAGCTAAGGGTACAGTCAGATACCAATTCCCAGGCAAGAAACTTCATTAAGGTACATTCAAGGTTGTAAACATATGTGCCAATTAAATTCAAACAGCTGGGTCCAAACACTGCCATTATTCACGGTGTTAAATATTTGGAAATCAAAAGTTACTTTTAGAGATAATATGTTTTGTATAAAATACATAATATGTCGTCGTTTCAACCAACAGCTTCTGCTGCTGTTCTGGATACCTTACCCTCTGTTTCTAGTTGTGGTGCTCCCTGTGATGGCATATTGGGAAAGCCAAAATTCTCCATGGATTCAAATAATTCTGGGCAGATTTGTGGTAAAAAAAAATCCAGCTGTAGGTCCTGAAAGCAAAGCAGACATAGTTTTATGTGGAGTACACTGAACCAGAAGTCCTGAAGACATGGAGATTATTCTGAGGACAATCTCTTCAGACTTGCCTTGTTCTTGTGCACGCCTGTGAAAATCAGATTGGCACTCAGGGAGAGGAGCTGTTAGGCTGGATGGTCCTTTGGTCTGCAGCAGAATTGCTGCCATCACAGCATTCCCTGCAGCCACAGCACAGGAGCAGACAAGATCTCCTGTGTGAGGAGGCTGTGGCAAGCAGTGCACTGTCTTAGGCAATACAGGATGCCAAACAAGTAATTAAATATGAAATCCTTACAGCTAAACTCCAGCTGAAGGGACACTCTGCCTTTTAACTGCAGTGTTAGACCCTTGAGATATTATTTAATTAGATTTGGTCATTGTAACATAGTTGTGAACATTGTCTTTTCTCTTTTAGCTTCTATAGTGATTGGGAAATGGTGGTGTGAGATGGAGCCCTGCCTAGAAGGAGAGGAATGTAAGACGTTGCCTGATAATTCTGGATGGATGTGTGCAACTGGCAATAAAATCAAGACCACCAGAGTAAGTCTCCTTTCTGTCTGCACCCAGGAGGTCTTAACAGGAAAGGGAATCACTAATGACTGCTCACCCATGTCTTTTCCATCATTATGCCTGCTGTAAAAGTCTTAAAGACTACTGTCGTTATCAACCAGTGCTTCTGGCCATAATTGGGTGAAAATTCAGATGGACCAGGCTGGTCAGCTGGGTCCAGGCTTGGTAATCAGCAGGTTGGAGCCGCTGAATTGCCAGGTCACTTTCTTACAGAGATTGTAATCTCAAAATACCCCTAATGCACATCACTGAATCCCTTTCTGGTGGCTAAAGGGAAGAACATCAGCTCAGAGGGATCTGCTGAATCCTATATCCATTTCTTGGCTGTTCCAGGCAACATCTGGATTAGCAGCTGTACAAATGCTTTGTAGCAGAGGACTCAGCTCTCTGTTGGCACTGCAGAACCACTTCAGAACAGCTCCAACCCCATGAACTCATTAGTGATGAGCTCTTGAGATGCTGCAGGTTCAGGTAGCACAGGCCAACAGGTGACGACAGCTTTCACCACACCATGCCAGGAAAAGGCAGAGAGAGGGTGTGAATGAGCTGCCTAAACTCCCACTACGAGATTACCTTAGGAAGAAAAATGTTTTTCAGAAATAGACTCTAGCTTTTCTTTTGCATTGTGTGATTGTTTCACAACCATTGTCTTAAAATTGTCACCTATACCTGTATTCAACAATTCTAATTAACTAATTTTCATATCACAATTGAAATTTTTTTCCAAGAAAATTACATGATTGTCAACTCAAAATGCTTTTATAAACATACAGATTTTCATTTTCTGTGAATTGAAAAATGGCTTTTGAAACCTGTTAAATGAAAATGAGCGAATTTTCAATAATTTGAAATTCAATGTTTGATAAGAAATTCTACACACTCATGTCCAGCTGCTAATTCACAGGAATGTGCAGTGTAGTGTTGTAATTTCTTGACTTTTTCCTTTCTCTCCAGTCCTGCCTAACTCCAGTCATTTTTCATGTCTTCTGAGCCTCCTGTTGGAGGAGGAGATTTTACTCTAATTGATCCCCATGGCACCTGAATCCTTCTCTTTCCCTCCATAGGACCTGCCCCAGGATGAATGGTTTGTATTGCAGTCCTCATTTCTGGAGCAGAGCCTTCTGCCACACCAACACATTAAATGATCAGGAGACTTAGGAGGTTTCCTTTGTAGGAAGCAGTAAGTGGACCCCAAAAACAAGATCCATGTGATCTCTTTGTCACCTCCTAGAGAAAAGGAGGAAGGAAGGAGGGAACTGGGATTCCCTGACTCAGTTTCTTTCTTTGGTGCTGTTCCTGCAAATCTCTCTGTGCCCACAGCTGAACTCTTCCCACTGCAGCACCACTGGAAGGCTGTTTCCTAATGAATGTGCCTTGCAGTGAAATTTAAAAATCCCAGACCACAAACTCACTACATGTCCTTTCCAGTGAGGAAAGTGGGGAGTTAAAACGGAAGAAAGTGATGTGGAAGAACTAAGAAGCAACATGAAGTATCTTACACAATAATTCAGCCCTTCTGCAGTCTGTCTACAACTTACATAATTGAGGAATTGCATTTTCTTCCTTCAGTGAAGCTGTCCTTCTCTTAACTCCCCCAGTCCTCATCATATAAACTAGTTTAAGGCAATAGAAGCGATTGCTAGAAATTTAGGAGCTTCATTAATATGCAGATGTATGGTCCAATCTATTCAGTATGCATTATTGTATTTCATTTGAATTAAATACTTGCAGAGTGAGTGTTCATAACTGAAAAAATATTTCTTCATTTACCCACAGGAGTTATTTTAATTAGCTTATGAGGGGAGTACCTTATGGTGCTGCTTCCAGTAGAATTTTGCTTTGTTGCTTTAAAATATCATTACAGAACCCAACTGACAAAGGCAACATGACATGATGTGCTCAGCAACTGTCTCTTGGATTTTCTAAGGAGAAATTCTTCTTAGTCTCTGGAACTTTGCTTGAATCTGTACCACTCTGTTAAGTCTAGCAACATAAATATAAAATAATGGATGCAATCAGATCCTGAAACAGGCTTTTTTTTCCCTTTGTTTTGCCATTTCAGACAGCAGCAGAGAATGAGATTACAATGTAATCTGCCCTGACCACAATCGAGATTCCAAGAGTGGGCCATGTGTGTCTAATTTGAGTAGTTAAGGAAGTTAAGAAAGCAGAAGAAACAAGACAAATCAGTCAAGATCCCAGCTCTCTCTGTGGTGATTAGGCAGAAGGCTACAGCAAGTCTCCATAGGCTGTAAACTGTTTTAATGAAGGCTTTTCCTTACACTAAATACATTTATGTTAGCTGCTTTCCTGACAAGGAAAACATTCCCATTTATGACTCTTGGGATTAAGACACCCATTAGTACATTCTTCCAGGCCTACAATAAATCACATATGAGTGTGTGTATATGTTTATATATATATTTATGAGTACATGGATATACACAATATGTATCATTTTCTAGGGTAGTGCATAACTTTATGGTTGGGTCTCAGATGTGATTAATACTGATTAGTGTCAAAAGAAGATGGACAACAGACTCAGTAAAGTCTTTACCAGTACATTCTTCATTCCTTCCTTTTCATGCATTTATTTCTGTGTTTAGCCCTTTAGCATAGCTCACTAATTAAGTTTTTAAAGCCAAAGTTACTCATAGCTTCCTTACATTGATTTGTTTTCTGTTGATGGTCAAGCGGGTGACAAACACTGGAAGGAAATAATATTGTCATTCAATTTTTGGAGCAGTTTCAATGTTCTTCTAATCCCTCATTACTCTTTTTTTTTTTTTTTTTAAATTTATTTAAGAACTTTCAGTGCTTTCCTTAAAAATGTGGGGCCCTTGGAGCTGTACTAGGACCTGCTGGAGGTCACCTTGCCACTTTCAGCACAGCAGCTGGCACCAGTGACAGTAGAAGAGCAGCAGCTCAGGCTGGATGCTGCTGATATTTTGGAGCATGGAAATTAATGTGTTGATCAGCTGGGAATGGGCAGAGGAGCCCAGCTTAAAGCTCCTCTCCAGTTTTTCAGCCTGTGCCTTGTGTTGCAGCCTGGTTTGATCAGTTTTAACAAGTTTTGGCCCATCTGAACTGGTTCTGAGCAGCTTGAACTAGTTTTGATAGGTTTGATTTGGTCTGAACTGGTTTAAACTGATCTCTACCATTTTTATCCTGTTTTGACCATTTAATCTGGTTTGAGTTTGTTTTGACCAGATTAATCTGGTTTAAACCATTTGTTTCAGTTTTAACTGGTGGGATTCAGTTTCATTCAATTTGAACTGTCTGGATCTCATGTAAATCTCTCTTGCTTTAATATTTACTGCTGTATTCAATCACCTCGTGCTTAGATAATAATCTGTAGCCCTGATTTAATTCCAAGCCTGACCATATTCAAGTCAACATGAGTTTCATTGCTGACCCAGATGCCTGCAAAGCGCTGAACCCCTGAACCAGTACAAGAAAGAAGCAAAAGAATAACAAAAGCATTTCTTTGACAGCACTATTTTTGCTGCCAGGCAGTTTTTCTTATTTCAACATCCTAAAAAATCTGCTGGGCATTGGTGTTTCCCCTTGCAGCACACAGATCAGTTTTGGTGGTAGTCACAAGGAGGGATGGGTTTTGGTCTGTTATCTCACCTGAGGTGAGTAGGTGGAGTAGCTTCTGTGGTCTGTCACAACCCTGCCCTCTGGAGAAGTGGGTTGGAGGGGTTCCAAACAAACCTGAAATGTGAATGAATGCTCCTGCCTGTCTTGTCCAGCAGAAGTCACTGGAATCACTCTGGGAAGGGGAGGGTGGAAGGCTGGGTGAGCACAGCCCCAGACCCAAATCTGTCCTGGCTTGGCCTTCTTGCTTGAAGGGCTCCTGCAAGGAAGATGGAGAGAGACTCTTTATAAGGGCATTAGAGGCTTCAGACTGACAGACAGGAGGTTTAGGTTGGATATTAGGAATGAATTCCTCCCTGTAAGGGGAGTGAGGCTCTGGCACAGGCTGCCCAGAGCAGCTGTGGCTGCCCCTGGATCCCTGGAAGTGTCCAAGGCCAGGTTGGATGGGGGATGGAGCAACCTGAGATAGTGGAAGGTGTCCCTGCCAAACCAAGACATTCTGTGATTCTGTGGTGTCCAGCACACCCAGCCCAGGTGGTTAATGCACATCCAATATCTGCCAAGGCAGAGGCAGGATCTTGCTCAGGATCTGTCTCTTGCAGTGCTAAAAGACACACACCCTTCTGGTATTGCATTTAAATTCAGGTATATCAATCAGCTGTATCCCACACAGCCTTGGTCCTTCTTTTCCCAAAGACTATATTTAAAAAATAACATATTATGCATAACTGACTCTTTCTCATTTTTTGACTGCAGATCCACCCAAGGACTTAACAGAGCGCCCACGTCTGCACTGAGACAGTGAAAGCCCTGCTGATTTATGAGGACAAAGTATTGAAAGTTTAAAACCATCTCAGCATTTTCCAAGCCAAATGGATTTCTTATTTGCACTTTGACTGTTTACCAGAAAACAACAGTGGCTTTACTGTGTGAAGGAAAGGATTCGGTGGAAATAATGGCCCTGATATTTGACAGCTGAAAATAAAAAATGAAGAAAGTGGTTCCTTTGGTAAAGTTTCTGAGATTGCAAAGTACAAGCAACAGTATAAGTTTGGATCTACAATTTACTTTATACCAGTTAAAGTATATATATATAGAAATATATATATATTAATATATGATATTTTGAAATAAAAGCCTCACTCTTCAAGAAATTGAATAGTACCACACTTTGCTGCAGCTGCTGTATTTTTTTTTTTCCTTTTTTGCAATGGTCTGGAAGTTCCCTACCTGTTTGAGAGAGAAATGTGGCAGTGAAGAGGCAAAGCAAACCTGCTGTGGTACAAGGACGCCTAAGAGCTACACGAATCCTACCGATGCAGCATCCAGAGCTTCCTGTTCCCTTCGGCAGAATTTTGAGGGCATTTGTTGTTCCACTTTGTGTTCTGGAGGCTTTTCCCCTTGTGCAATACTAGCATGCTGGCTTTTCTTCATTAACCATACTTGATTGATATATAACGATGATAATTCTATCCTCCTCCAAGAAAATATTTTTAGATCTGTTAGATATTCCATGAAGAAGAGATGGACAACTACAGAGTGAAGTACAGTATGTATTAAAAGTTTATTTGGCAGAGTTTGGTAGACTGTGAGCTCCCTTCTTATTAAAAATGTACTGTATGTACAATGTCTTCAGACTTTGTATAGCTCGTAGAGACTGCAGTAAAAACCCAGTAACCACCTCCTGAGCTTTGCATTGTTGGCTCACTAATTCTTTGAAACAACAACAAAGCTACTTCTTTCCAGACTGGCACGTGAGGCGAGTTTTTCATATGGTTTGGTGTTTCAGGAGCCCATTTGCAATTGGTGAACAGGCACCTCAGCTTAAGCATGCCTCTGTGGACACCTGGCTGTGTGCTCTTACCCCACAGCACACATGGGAGAACTACCTAAATTTAGGTTTCCCTCATTACAGGCCAGGCTAATTCTCATTAGAGCATTTGCCACCAGCTAGAAGCATACACATAAAAGCAATTCCACAGCATAGCAAATGCCCAACAGTTTGTGGCAAACACAAACTTGTGGCTGATCCCTTCACTTTGAGAATTGTTTCCTTTGGTTTATTTTCAATCTGTTTCCTGCTATGGTGAATTCAGCTGGGCTGAGATGCTCCTCAGCAAGGACATGTCCACAGAGACCTTGACCCGGGCGAGCAGCCTGAACTCCCATTTCTGGCTGAGCTGCAGCTGTTCACCAGGCAGTCTGGCCCTGGCATTGCTGAAGAAAGATCAAATCTGAGGGCTGAAGTGTGCGAGCCTAGTTCACATTCCCAGGCACTTTTGTGAGCGGTCCAATTAATTTCAGGGGGTTTATTGGTGTGGAAAAGTGTCTTGCTGTCACGCATAAGTCTGCACAATCTACCCTGCAGTCCGCCTAATGCTACCAAATCAAGGAGGAATAGGGAATTGTAAAAGTAGTTCTGTTCAGTCCAGCTTCATTTCTTTAATATTTCCAATTTCCTTTCAGCCTGCTTACCTGTCTCTCACAGGATGCCTTTGGCCATGCTGATCACTTTTAATCCAATGCAGAGAAGTGCTGCACTTCCCATCCTAGATTTGGTTGAAATTTTCCCACTGAGTTTCTTTCTCCTTCAGGGTAACCACTTCAATCCTGATGCTTCAAGAGGCAGAAATTGTCACTGTAATTACAGTGTAGATTAAAGCAGTTACATGACGTGTCACGCCATATTCCAGGCTGGCTTTCCATGCTGATCTTTTCCCAGTGCTCACAGTGGAAATTGATAAGCTGTTTCCAAATACTTCTATTATCTCCCTTCAAAAATGTGAGTGAAGATTATCTAGGGAATAAAACAGATGACCCAGAAAGTGGTAGAATCACATCCCTAGAATGTCCAAGAAAGGCCTCAGTGTGGCACTTGGGGACATGGTTTAGTGGTGAAGATGGCAGTGTGAGTTTAACAGTCAGACTTGGTGATTTTAGAGGTCGTTTCCAGCATTAAGAATTTTGATTCTGGGCACAGAAAGGACAGTGAGCCTCACCATCACTTGGAGTGATGGTGATCTTTGCACGTGGAGACCACCCTCCCTGGTGGCTCAGCTGGTCAGGCTGGGTATTTTCTGGAATCAGCCCCTTGCCCAAACTATAGATGATACCTGGACCCTCCTCTATATTTTAGATGTAGTCTGCCTTGGCCACATGTCTCCAGTACTGTTATCTCAGTTCAGAGGGGAACACTGCCTACCTGCTTACCCCAAATGGATTATAGGGTCATCTCCAGGCTCAGCTGCCACTAGTGAAGAGAAACTCCTCCAAAATAAACCCCTAGTATTTCTGAATTTTACCCAAACAGCTCTTTATAAACGCCACAACCTCCTCCAGCATCCCTTGGTGTACTAGGAGATGGAGCAGCAGGTAAGTCCATTCAAAGCCAGGACAGCCTTTTACCAGCTGGAACTGAGGCACACAAAGCTAAACACAATCCCATTGGGGAGCTGTGAAAAATTCAGCAGAAACTGAAATTTGGTTTCCTTATTCCCAGTCTAGTGACACTCTGTTTGAGGAGCCCCACAAACAAGCCCATGTGTGGCCTCTTGTACCCTTTGCCAAAGCCCAAGGTGTCACCACTGGGAGGTTTTTGCCCCACAGCAGAGCCACAACCACGGCTCATCCTGTGAGCAGATAATGCTGCTTGTGCTGTGCCTATGAAATATGCCTGTTGAGATTGGGAAATATTAGACTTGCTAAAATATCAGAAGGAAATGTTGCCATTACCACAGGAAAGTTTCTTTGAGATGTTTATGAATTTTTCTTTGCCAGTAGGCAGCCTCAAACACCACCCCACCAAATTCAGTAAACATCTGCGTCTCTTTGAAGCTGCCGCAAAAATCTGCTCGTGAAGTGCAGCATGGAGAGATTGCTGTTTTAATTAAAATGTTTTAGAGGGCAATTAAGGCCTTTGCAAAAATAATGACTGATAGAACATGAAGTCCAATTAAGAGTCAGATGCAACTAACCTTCATTGTTTCAGGGAACCAAGTTGAAAACAATAATAAAATGAATTCAACAAGCCTAGAGTCACAAATATTCTGCGTTTCAGGGATGTTCACAGTAGCACAGTGTGTAGCAGGAAGATGTCAGAGCTACTTACCCTGGCCGATGGAAAGCAGATGTGTTTCAGTGGAGGAGTGAATGGTCCTCATATCCTCATGGGAAAGTGACAGTCATGCCATTCCCTGCAAAATGTTAAAAGGTATTTATGTTAACAGAGGAGAAAATGAAAGTTCCTGCCTTTTGGCAGAAGTCTAGATAGACACTTCAGGAAATGAAGAAAAAAAAAAAAAGAAAATGTAAATGCATCAAAGATAAATTTAGATTTATGTCAGTGTTTCTTCCGATGTGTGAAATCAAGTTCTGTAAATCTAAAATGTACAAGTTGGAAAAAAAATACCAAAAAAAAGGAGTAGCTACCATCTGCCTATTAATTCAGAAAATTTAGATTATATGTTTCTGTCCAAAAATCTCTGGTAATAAAAAGCTCAGTGTGGTATGACATGATATTCTTTTGAATATACTGTATGCTATATAAAAAAACCAGAAATAAAACCTGGAAGGAAGTCCACTCCTATGGCAAACATCAGGAACAGCATGATGTGACCCATATGTGGCACTACACAGAGAAAGGACCATGAAAAATTGCTGAAGGTGAAGCAGTTTATGATGAGTGATGCTCTTATCAGACCTATTGATTGACTATTAGCAGAGTTTGCAGGTACTGTCAGTGGTGTACTGCTTGGATGTTTTCCTATTATAAAATGATTGGTTACCACCCTAACTCTCCTCATTCATTTGCCACTTACCTGTTTCACTGGCTGGTCTAAATATAATTACAGATCATACAGAAGTTGTGCAGGAGATAAACATTGACGTGGAAAGCACATCCATTTCATCTGAAGGTGGCAGGCTTTGTTTCTTCTTCTTCAAGGGCAGGATGAATTTTGTGGCCTAAAATGAGCTTCTCTTTTATCAACACCTCAGTCACATCCCAGTAAGCAGGGTTAAGAGCTTGCCTGACAAAGAAGTGGGTCATGCTTCTTTGCTTGGTATTCTATTTTTTCGTCAGAGAAAAATAGAAACACATTCCACAAATAATCTTTCAGGTAGACAGAAGGAGATGTGTGTACAGGGCAGTTGGTTTCAGGCTGTCAACACTTTTTCTAGTTCACTGGTTTGAATTCAGATCATAGGCCTGACACATATTTATGGTTTCTTCTCTCAGAGGCTCACACAGTCAAAGCACTTAACTTCACAAATATTTGTACTTTGTAAAACCATGCTGCTCTGAGGAAAGAAACTGAATCCTCTGCTTTCCAGGCAGGAAACTGAAACTCATAAGAGCTGAGACCTGCCCAAGGTGATGCTAAAAACCTGCAGCAGGCCCAGCAGTAGAAGTGAGGGCTCCTGGATTTCAGGTCATTGCTGAGGATGGTTCACCTGTGATTCACATCAGTGAAATTTCGCTGAGAGCAGACCCTGGCTTTGAGCTTGACTCTCAGAGAGCAGAATCAGGGAGTCTGCAGTCAAGTGTGGGCAATTGTACCAGCACCGACTGACCAGAGCTTGTGCATCTCCCTTTCAGCTGGGATTTTCAAACCACTGATGCTTGGAAAATCACCACCAGGTCTACTCCAACACCTTTTGCTCCCACAGGGACACAGTCCTGCCTTAGTTTGGTTTCATGGCTCCATAGTAGAAGCTGCTCTGAGCCTTTCAGATGAGAGCAGAGATAGAAAATGGTCATGTTTAACCCTGACAGGCTGAAAAAGATGACCAACAGTTCTTCTTTTGGAGGTCATGATTTTTTTGGAGACATCTGTCTGAGAGAATGGTTTTCATGTGAAAGCTGACTTTGAGGGGAGAAAGCCCATATTGCCTTCCACCAGAAAAATGGGGCACTGGCCAATGAGGAGCACAAATAACTTGGTCTCACCTGAGAGTGTGGACACCACTTCCGTGGGAGAGGATACTATGCAGAGCAACTAAGTAATGGAAAAAAAATTATTTTTGACAAATATTCCTGTGTGGGTGCATTTTGCAGATCTTTGCTAAAACTTTTGCCTTTGTGTGATGTGTACCTCTAATTCCTAATTCAGAAATGTGCAGAGGTCTTTCTCACATAACAGACCTGGATATGGCATTTTTTCATCCAACACTCATGGCTGGATTATTTTTGTTTTCCCACCATGAAGCAATATTATCCAGTTGGTCTGACCATAAACAAAATACATGTTTGAGCATCAAGTTAGTAACCTGTTTCCCATTATTTCTCATCTGTTTTATTTCTCAGATTACTGTCTTTGATTCAGTTAGAAGTGAGGGCTAGGGGCACACCTAGATAAAAAGCAAGCTATGCATAACCTAAAATATTGCTCAGGGGAATAGGTAATTTCTTCCTCCCACCTGCCATTCCTCTTCATTTCCTATTTCATTTCACTTTCATTTCATCCCATCCCCTCCCTTTCACACCACTCAATTACATTCATCCATCTCCATTATCACCACTACTGCCCCACAGACTAAAGAAGAGACCCCTTTCAGGGAGCTGTCCCCCACAGCCACGGTGATTTATGTGATCTTCACTCTTTTCTCTGTGTACTTTGGTAGGTGAGATGCCAATCTGTGCCAGCAGCTCCCTGTATTTCCCTGCCCAGACCAGCAATCCCCAGCTCAGGGCCACAGGGCCCCTCTCAGGTGTGCCCTGGGTACAGAGCAGGTGCTGCTGCTACTCGATTTGCAGCAGAGGAGTTAAGTGGCAGCTCCTCACCTTCCCTGAACCCGCTCTGTTTGTTGCTTTTCCAAAGGTCTCCTCTGCCTTGACCAGATGTGAGAACTCAGCACAGCAGCTATTGGGGGCTTGCCACCAGTTTAAGCCTCTGCAGGAGGGAAATTTATCACTACTGATTTGATCAGACTTTCTTTTTGGACTTGAAGTAAAAAGTGAAGAATTGGCCAAGCCGCTGTGAAATGCACAGTGTGGAATCCAAGCTCAGGTGTAGACCCATTTAGATTGGAGAAGACCTCTAAGATCATCAAATCCAGTCATTAACCCAGCACTGTCAAGACCAGCACTAAACCGTGTCTGAGCACCACATCTGCACAGGTTTGGATCACTTCCAGGGATAGTGATTCCACCACTTCTCTGGGAAGCCTGTGCCAAAGCTTTTTCTGGGCTTTTTGTGCTCTTTCAATTACATTTTCTCTCTGATAGACGTTGCTATCCAGATTAGTAGAGCCTTCATGATGTCCCATGTACAATGGTCCAGTTTTTACACATCTGACCCCTAATCCCTAAAGCCCTCCTGGTGTCTCACAGACACTGATACAGAGCAGAGAAACAGTTAGGAAATGTCACAGTCTAAAGATAATGGTCTCTGTGTCCTTCTCTGATTGAAAAGAATTCTCCCTAAAAGTAGTTTTGAAATTAAACAGCCTTTCAAACATTTTGCAACCTGAAGAACGCCAGTACTGAATTAATGCTAAAGATCAGCTAAAAATGTCTTAAAATAAAACATGCACTTGGCTCTTGAATTGAAGCCCTTAGGCAAATCTTCCACCAGCTTTGCTTCTAGAAGAGGAACTGATAGGCCATATTGAGACCCACTTAAATCTCTAGTAAGGAACGTAAGCAGGGAAGGAGACCTGTCACAAAGACATCACTGCCTTGCAGTGCTACCTCCAGGCACTCTACAGCTTTCCTTTAATTCTGCCACAGGCAGGTTTATCACTCAGCACTGGACCCACAGTAAGCAGATTTGCATTCCATCAACTTTCCCTGCTCTTAGTCTAGTCTGGATTTGACTGATGAGTATGTGTGAAGACAGCACTTAGGACTTCACAACACAGCACAACAGTCCAAGCAAAGCTTTCCTGCTGAGGAAGGCATTTCCACCCCAGCTGAATTACTGCTCTTTGAGCAGAATTTGTGTGTTCAAAGCTGCTCAAGAGGAAAAACCAGGCTACAATGTTTTTCCTCAGCAGCTTGGCTATATCTCCCCATTCTCTTTGGCCAGCAGACTCTCAAAGACACATCAGCTAAAGTAGCAACAGCCAGTGCAACAAAGAAATATCACAGTCTGGGAGATATTACAGTCTGGATGTGCACCTGCCAGAGGCAGCTTCCACGAGCTCTTCACTCATGTGGCTTCATTTTCTTCTGACTTTGACTCCCAAAAACTTACAATCTCAAAAGATAACAGTGACTGGATGGAAAACAAAGCAAAACAATTCATAGCAGTTGTTGATATGCCCTAGAACTGCTTTCTCCTCATCTGGAATAGGAGAGAGGGAAGACTTGTAAATGCAAGGACAGGGAAATTCTGGCACCCAAAGCTGTAAGACTTACAAGCCTGAAGTGATATTTTCTTCTCATCTGTTCTGAGATGTGATTATTATAAGAATATTACATTCTCAGTTAGCTTTTATACTCTCTCAGCACCTGATTTCTAAATGTTATTATAGCCTATCTTCCTTTCAGCTCATCTCTACTCTGTCTTTGTCCAAGGCAGAAAAAATAATACTTTGCTTACACAAAAGCCTGTTCTTTTACTTGGCACAGAAAACAAGACAGGGGATAAGAGACTGTTGGTTTTATTTAGCGAAACTCATCTCATCATTTGCTTCACTGTTGGATTATAAACAGTATTCCAATCTTCTCCCGTAACTGAAACACCTTTTTTATATCAATTTTTCTTTCTACTATCATCAGACCACTTTGATTTGTTTACATGAGCTCTAGCTCATGTATCCTGTGTCTATTTCTCTGATTTGAGCAGAATTGAAGTCAGTTTCAAAATAGTGGGCCATTTTCCCTTACAGATGTTGTATCCATTTAATCTGGGTCTCCCATCCTTAAAATGCTCTTTCCAACAGTGCCTTGTTACAATCAGCACCAGCTTTGCCAACAAAAACTGAAACAGCAAACTTTGAAATTATACTCCAGGTATTCATATATTAGACAAATTAAATACATATTAGATTGTTTCATATTTTTGCTAGTCTTTATCCTTTAGGCACTGACCTCAAGGAGAGACTGGCAAAAATTTCACCAATGCCCAGGAAGTCAAGGAGAACAACTGGGACAGGATCAAAAGAGGAGAGAGTTACCCACACACATTGTACCTGCTGCCTAGGAAGATTTTCCAGGCTGAAATGTCTTCATTTCCCCCCCAAAGACTGGATAGTTAGGGTCAATGCCTGCTTTCTGCAGGTACCTCAGTTTCCCTCATCACTGGATCTGGCTCACAGTGTTTGCTGGTTCATAATGTTGCTTTGCAGCCCCACTGCTGACTTAAAAAAAAAAAAAATCCCCTCCATACTAATTAAATTTTGACTTTTGTGACTGCTCATTGCACAAGATCTGTGAGATCCTGTGGAGTTAAAGATGTCCCTCAAAAGCTCTCAGAAGTGTCACAATGGCTTTTCTCAACAATATCATCTCCACTGTGCCTGTAGCAGCAATCTACAAAAAATACTTAGAGTGGGACCAAAATACATCCCTTTTTCCAGCATGGAAAAAAGCTGCAAAGGAAAATAAGAGTGAAAAGATTTCTTACAGTCAGTGCTGTGGAAGACCTTGTGGCAAAATTGGGAAGAGCAGCCTAAAGCTGCTAGAATGGTTTAGCCCCAAAACTAAAACTGGTTTGACACAGAGTTGGCATTGATTTCTAGTCCTCATTATATTCCTTTAATATCTTCTTTTTAATATCTTCTTGCAGATTGCAGCACTGCAGCAGCTCCACCTTTGAAGCCTTGATAATTGGAAAGGAGCCCCAAAAACCAGCTTCACAGAAATGAGTGTAGGCCTGGTCAGTGTGTTGTTGTCTCCCTTCCACCTCCTGCCCTTCACACCCAACAGAATTTTACCAGAATAACCATGAGAAAGTTGCTCTTCCCAAATTGCTGTCAGACATGAAAGTCATCTTGTGCCTGAATAAGTGAGGCACTCATCCCTACCAGCAGCCAGGCATTCCTGTAGTCCTCCTCAACCCCCAGCAGCCCTGTTCAAACTGATCTAATTAGTCCCTTGCAATCAAAGGCAGTGCTTTGGGCAGAAGACTTGAAAAATAGGACTTCACAACTGGTAGAGTTCTTGATCAGGATTATATATATATATATATTTTTTTTTCAAATCAAACCCAAAGTTTGCATAATGAGGATTTCTGGGAAGATAGGGTCTATTACACAGGAAAACCAGCTGTTCACCATTAATTGACTCCATCCTTCTCAGACACTTTTTCAGACACCTGGCATCAGGATTTCTGAGCACACACAAGCCTAGCATGAAGTTAAATGAAAATTGAGGAACTGACCTGAAAGCAAAGATTACCAACCTTAACTTTCAATTTATCAGGACATTGCCATGATTTAAACACAGGCTGCTCTGCTGAATTACAGAGAGTTTCTACTTGCAGCCCTTGATTTTCTTCGCTGCTCTACAATGCAGAGGTAAAATGTAACCTGTTGAAAATACCCTGCACACCTCTGAGGTAACCTTCCTCAGTACTTAGCACTGAAACACCCTCAGACACAGGGGAGCCCATCAAATATAACTCTGGAGAATCAGAGAATCATGAGGGTTGGAAGAAGCCTCTACAATCATCAAGTCCAACCATGAACATGAGACTGCCAGACTGAACCATGTCCCTGAGTGTCACATTCACACATTTTGTGAGCACTTCCAGGGCTGGTGATTCCAGCCCTTCCCTGGGAGGCTGTTCCAATGTTTGCCCAGTGTGAATGAACCAGAAATTCAGTTTCAAGCTTTATAAGCTTGAAACTGAATTGAAACTTGAAACTTGTTTCAAGCTTATGCAGTAGAGACAAACCAGACTCCTAGCAGGAGCAAATTGGTATTAAAACCCTGTCTGGACAGCAGAATATTCACATTTCACTCAAGACTTACATATAAAGTGAATCTATACAATAGCTGTGCTGATCATTTCCTTAGGTTTTAGAGAAATTAACAATTTTAACTTTACAGACTTCATGGTTGCTTGATCTCACTACAGTAAACAGCTCCATATTTTTCCTTTTCATGTTTTATCCTGAAGCAACAGAGCATTACATTAATTGACTTGTCTTATTAATTCAATAAGCTGCTTCCAAGATGAAATGCTTAGCTATGCTTGCTTGTTTTTGGCACTTTTTGGTTGTTGGAAGAAAAGCTTTAAGGCTAGAATTGCTCTGATGTTTTCCACAGTTCACTGAATAATTTTATGCACTACTGAAGATTTGCCACATTTGGAATTACTGCAAACTGCTACTTTTTCATCATATTATAATTTAATTCACACTTTTAGTATGATAAGAAAACATTTAACAGTTTGCATATTTGAGAAGTGTATTTGTTCTGCCAGAAAGTTGTGGTTAAGAATTCATTATGGGTCACTCATTTCTAGGATTTGTAATTTGGGCTTAAGATACATTTAGAAGATTAAAGATGACATAGAAGCCACCCCATTCAAATGAATTATATGCAAGAAATTCAGGGAGAAAAAATTGACCTTGCTGTAAATATAGGGCAAAAATAATTTATTGTGAGCTTGAGTGAGGTTGAGAGTTTTTTACTATTTCAGCAAGATATTGGAGGGGAGGTGAAACTATTTTAAGCTTTAAAAAACAAAACCCCAATGTTGCTTAAGGGGAGAATATTCATGTAACTATGTGGATTCTTAGATTTCAACTTCTTTAGGAAACATTTTAGGTTTGCCTTTCAGCTGGTGAAAATGCTGATTTTTTTCTTTCCTTTTCTTTTTTTGGTCTCTATTGGGTGAAAATGAAATTTCTTTTTTGGTGTCACTTAACCTCTCTGTGTCCTTTTGAGGCTCCTGTCACACCATGGGCTGTTGTCCTAAATATCTCTCTCCATTTTATTTCTTGGACTTGGAGTGGAACCTCACAGTGAAGTCTCCAAGGTGAGGTCTCTGCAGGGTAATTGTGAATATTCTCCCTCTGCCTTCTCACTGCCAGGGCCTCTGGGAGCTCCACCCTCGCTGGTGGGAACATGGACTGAGTGGAAGAGCCCCTTAGAAAAACTCCTGGAGGAAGTGCTACAACAGGAGTCAGTCCCTGGAAAAACACTTCTGAGCTGTTCCTGCTCCTGGGTGTAGGAAGGCATGGCTGTAAAAAATGTCCTTTACACTCCTTCTCACCCCAGAGCCAGGTACAATCCCTGCTGCAGCAAACCCAACTGGTAATCACAAGGTTTTGAGTTAAAGACTTTGCTGGCAGTGAGGTCCTGTTTTCAAATGAAGGTTATTGATCAAGTTTCTGGCCTTAAGAAAAGAAATCAAGAGATAATTTATGCTCAGAGTGACCTGTAGGTGTTTGCACAACAATTTATATCCACAGTTATGGTAATGCAGCTGGACACAAGACAATTGATCTTTTCCTTGGAACTTTTTACCTTTACAGCTACTACCTCTAACTCCTCATTATGTGTCCCCATACTCGTTGCATTTCAAAATTATCACACTAAGCAAAGCTCAATGCACTGTTTAAATGAGTAAGGAACATCTGGTGAGCTGAGACTACTGGGACTCCATGGACAGATAAAGTTGTAGCACTTTTCCTCTGTATATGGAAATGCATTGTAAATTAAATCTGCAAATTGTCTGAAAAGGCACAGGTTGGAAAGGAGGTGGGGAAGCACCATCATTTGTGCCAAGGTCAAATTCCATGCAGCTTAGCTGAAAGAGAGTGTTTTTTCACACATGCAGTCACAAAGTTTTGTACTGTTCACTCATTGTTTTGCACCTTAGCAGTTTTCTAAAGGTGCTTGGGACATTCTACTTTGGCCATCACTAAATAAGTGCCAAATATACTATAAAACTGACAAATCTTGTGACTATGAAAGTATTTCTCTCCCAACCTTTTTTTTTTCCCTTCTTTCATTTGCTTTAAAGAAATGTGGGGTAAAACTGAAATCTCAACCCAGAGCTGCAGAGACTGAACTGCTGCCTGCTGATCTACCTTGGTTAAAAAAAAAAAAAAAAAAAAAAAAAAAGGCAAAACAACGAGTTGTACACTAGACCATCTGCCATGAAACATAAATGTCTTGTAATAGCAATAAGCCAAGAGCCATGAAGCACTTAGCCTGAGGGAGAAGATGTTTCAGCAGGGTGAGCAGCAGGGGAACCCTCAAAGAGATGGGTGATGCTCCCTTGCAGCTCCAGCTGTGTTGGAGACCAGATCTCCCAGCCTGCAGAGTTCCTGCCCAGCCCCAGATCTCCTGCTGTGCCCCCTCTTCTCCTCTGCATTCATGCTGAGAGGCTGAGGCCTTGGGAAGGTGGGAGTAATTTTTGTTAGTGCTGTTCTGTGATCCCACACACCCCCTGTGCCAAGAGGGGACGTGACTGTACCTGGGGCTTGTCACCCCCTCCGTGCCAGGACATCCCTGACTGCTGCCACGTTTGTGTGACACAGAGCAGGAGTGCTCATATGTTAGCAGGCCTAAATTCCCTGCAGGAAGCAAGGAGAGGGCACTACAGGCTGGTGGGACTTTGGTTTTGTTGTTCAGAGCTTCTCCTGGAAGCCACTGATGTGCCAGTCTCTAGTGTTCCTGCTTTTTTCCCATCCCACGTGAGTGTTTGCAGGCGCTTTATCCATATTATTGCTTTTGTTCTTGCATCACACAGAGGTAAAAGACAACTGGGAGAGCACAGCCTCCACCTCTGGAAGAAATTTTACCCCTCTTTTCTACTGAGAGCATCAAAACACCCTTTATTCCATATACACCTGTCAGGACTTACTCTGGCACAGCTCCTAACCACAGCCCCAAATGTGAAACCTGACATTAATATGAACCAGTAGGTTCATTTTCAACTGTTTACCCTGGAACAGAGCTAATAACAAAAGACAAGCAGTTATCAACAAAAGGTAGGGTTAGCTCATGTCACAGCAGCTAAGGAGTATAATTTGAAAACCCCAAAGGGACTATTTAAGAAATGTCTTGCAGAAAAATCCCTGCTCTTGTTACCATCTCAGGAAGAAGCAGCAGGAACATGACACCTTTGCCTTGTTGGTGCAATGATGGTACTGAGAGTATGGCAAGGCTGAGTGCTAATTGTTCATTGGGTGATCAGTGATATTCCCAGGAGGCTGCAAAGGCAGAGGTTGAAAGGAGAAGAACTATTCTTTGGATTTCTCCTTTCAGGAAATCATTTAAAAAGAGGCATGAATGAGTGTCAGGACAGAATCTGCAGATGGCTCCAACGTCAGAGAACATTTATCTGAAAGCCAGTAAAAATGTGACTGTCTCCTGTTTTCCCAGGCTGTATAACATCACCTTGATGAGTGTTTTCAGCCCAGACAAGTTGATGCAGGAGGGCACATCTGCTGCTCAGCACAGTGAGGGCCCCAGGAGAGCTGCCACTGCTGCTTCCTGCAGTCCCTGCAGCCCCCACAGGGAATGGCACCCAAGGCTTTGGTTCCATCACCCCTCTGACTGCCCCAGCCTCCTCCTCCCACCCTCCCCATTATCCCCATGAGGCTCAGCAATTTGCTTGATCCTTTTCTGGACTTGTCCATCCATTCCTGGAGCTCCCACACTGGGATGGGCCAGCACCTCACTGTCCTGTGTGCACATTAATTCCCTTTAAAATTCAGCCTCATTCACAAGGTACCCATAGCCCTGATTTTGGAGGGCATGAACAGCCCCACACCAGCTGCATCTCCCATTCTCATATTTGGTAACCCACACCCAGGTGCCCCTCAAACTTCTTTCCTCAGAACCACAAGCTCCCAGCCCAGCCCTTTAATTTGTTGCTGTATCTAGAAATACATTATATATTTCTAAGTTAGTAGCCCAAAATCCATCTGAGGATTTGGCTTTGATTTCCCTCAAAAAGGCACTTTAACACCTGGTCTTCACCTACCCAGCATGCAGGTCTGTGATATGGATGAATGAATCTTCCACTCCTTTGAGCAGGGCTCAGTGTGGCTGAGGAGAGGAGAGCAAAGATGCCCCACATCTGGACAGAACACATCTGCTGCCTCAGGAAGGTCTGACACTCACGTGGTTTCAGCTGAAGGCCATGCAGGATGGTGAAGAATCACTCTTGGAGTTTCCTTGTAAGAGATTATCTGGCATTGCTGATCATAATCGATCCCCAAGGGCAAAGTGACTGGCATTAACCTAGCTGCCCTCTCAATGCCATGAAAAATAATTCCATCCTTTGTATAATCCTAGAAGAAGGGAAAAGAAGTCAGAAACCAAGTGTTTAAAAACCTGCATTTGTCAGGCTGATCCTGTTTAATTAAACAGGAAATTGTAGGGCAACTAAATCAATCTTTACAAAGAAAAGCTGTTTCCCTGTTTACAGAAGAGAAACTTGTGGTGATTTATCTTTAAGAATGTAATTGCCTAATGATTAATAGTTACCACAGATAGGAGAAAATTAGAAACAGGAATGACTTCTCTTGGTGAGTGAAGCATGGCAGAGTTATATGCCCCTGCTACAGGGAGGATTAAACAAGAAAAAAATCCTGGTTTATACCAGGAACTTGTTACTCTTCTAGTTTCTAGAGAAATCCAGATATGCTACTGGATATTAGGAGATTTGGATCTAAGTATACCTTTTTTTTCTTTTCTGCTCATGGTAACTCAAAATCAGATTTTCATCTTCCTTCCCATCCCTTTCCTGCAATCTGCCATGGAAACCAGTGGGCTCCACAACTACATTGTACCTCAGTGAACACCATAATGAAGTGTCCCAAATACATCTGCAGTCCCATCCTTGGGGATTTCATTCTGGTTCTGGATCCTGCCCTGGCTGCAGGACTCCTGAGGTAGAGGCAGGAACTGAACCCAGTTTAGCTGCATCTTAGTGCAGGTGATGCTTAATACCACTTTCCAATCCAAACGGTGTCTGCTCACAGCTTCCCAAGAGATAAATTCAATTTGCTGGTCACTGGCTTAGAAATGGGGCTTAGAAATGTGGGTTTCCCACACAGAATAACAGATTTTGTGTCTGCAGAGTCCTGGCAGGACAGTAAGACACCTCCACAATTGCATTCAACAATTGATCAAAGTAATATCCTTGAATTTAAACAGGAAACAGATGATGCCAGTACCTCTGCAGGGAAGGAAAAGGAATCACCGGTGACTTTTCAGAGGAGCAGCACACCCTGGGCTGCTCAGCATGGAGCAGGACATCCCAAACAGCACAAGAGTCTGCTCAGCCATAATTCTGACTGAAAGCACACAGCCACTCTTGTGTGGGACTTGAGAGTTTGACAAGTCAGGATTCAATTCTAGAGCACTTGATGGTGTCACTAACAACTTCCTCTGCAGCCACATACAGAAATGCCACTGCAGCCCAACAGAGAATGGCCATCCATGCCTTCCCTCTCACCTCACCCAGCAGATTTAACAAATTTAAACAATTTCTGTTCACTTGGAACTGGTGGAGGTGAGGATAAGACTCTAACATTTTATGGACCCATAGTTTTTTGATTGTTTATGAGCAAAGGCAGACAGAGTTCTCACAAACCAGTTTAAAAGCCCTCAGCAGGGAAGACTCGTGGTTTAAGAAAATGAGGATTTTTTATTATTACTCTAATAGGTGTATTATTACTCTAAAGTAATAGTACATTATTAATAAAAAACACACTATTGGTTGTATATTATTACTCTGAAGGCGACTTGCACTGAGATTAAGGTCTGAAAGACTTGTAACACCTCTGAAAGAGGTGTCTTCCACTTGGCCAGAGTGTAAAAGAACCAATTTTACAAGTATTTCACTATTTTTCTGTTGTAGCTGAGCCCAGGCAACATTCTGCTTGTTTTCTCAGCTCAGTCAAGATTCATCTGCACCTCTAGTGGGACAGTTCTGACCCTGATAGCTCATGCTCTCTCCCAACAAAAGTGTTTTGCCAGCATTTCAGTGCTTTACACTAAAGCACCATGTTATTCTCTCAGCTACACAATTTTCCCCATTTCCTTCAAATGTCTCAAGGAAAATCTGCTCTCAGTATCTTGCAGGAAGGAATCTGTCAGGCTTTAACCCATAACCTTTTTCTGCTTTACTGACCTAAAATTCTCCTGCCTGTAAGGCAGACCCACATTTTAGAGCATATATCTCCATAGTTTAGGGAAGGTCATAAAACATTGTCCAGGCACATCCACTCTCTTTTCCCATAGATCATTTCCTGCTTATCTATAGGCAGCATCCCAGCTACCTGTTTGACAAGTGCTTTCATTCCTTTGCCTCCATATGAAGTAACCCATCTAGACTAATATCCACAGATTGCAGTATAAATTCCCTGCTAAATCTTAACCAGTGTAATTACTCAACCCTAAATACTCTCATTTCTTCCTCAGTAGGGTCCAAAAATACCTAGCACGTGAGGATCTCACAGCCACCCTCACTGATCCCCTGCCACCACTTAATTGAATTATAACACCATAAATAATCTGGAGGCTATCTCAGAGGCACCCCATACAATTTTCAGGGATGTTGCCTGGTGGGTGACCTATTTGGAGAGGTGCAGACAGATTTCTCAGGATTTTCTTCAAGCTGATTATCTCCATATTCCCTGGTGGGCCTTTGTTGCAAAAGAATTACAAAAAAAAAAAAAAAAAAAAAAAGTGCTATTTAATTTATTAACAGTTAGTCCCAACCCAAATTCCCACAGTGAAGAAATGCTGAGCAGATAAGCCTAAAGTTCTGCAACTAAGAATATCAGGACAGTGAAGTGTTTTAAGATGGGGATCTGAATTTTGTAGCTAAAGAGCATCTTCAGGCAATTCATGGATTATGCAGGGATACAAATGCATGAGGCACTTAGTGCCAAGTACCTCCTGGCATTCACAAACATAATCTCCACAAAAGGAAGATTTCCACCACAAAGAGATGTTTTGTATACGGCCAGAAACAAGGTTGCTTATTTGAATTAAACGTTCCAAGGGCATTAAGGCTAATCTACTGGCAGCAGTAGGTCTGCACTTCAGGTAGATGGAGTGCTTGTGCTGCATTGTAGCCCTCCATCCTCTCAGCACAAGGTACTCAGAAAATTGCTCTTCTCTTTGCTTGCCCAACTGCTCTAGGGACGCTGCCACACTTGTCAGACAATAGATGTGGTATGGGAGCAGTTCACATGCCAAGCACACACCCACGAGTGCTGCTGTGTTAAACAGAGCTCTGCAGAGCAGCCTGCACCACACACATCTCCTGTTGTTATCAGCCCCTGACGGTGAGCCCAGGCTGAGGGCTGTGGTTGGCACACCCGAGGGATGGGGTGCCACCCAAAGGGACCTGGACGAGATCAAGGAGTGGGTCCATGGGAACCTCACGAGGTTCAACAAGGCCAAGAGCAAGGTCCTGTGTCTGTCACTACAGGCTGGGGGATGAGGGGGTTGGGAGCAGCCCTGCAATCATTTGTCTCTCTTCCAACATGACCAATTCGAACCAAAATAACCTGAGTGCCTTCACACTGATTCAGTGTAACACATCTAGGGAGACCTTACACAACTGATATTGTTCCAGAGCATGGTAGAACCCTTCCTGGCATGGTGCTGCCTCTCAGGGACACTATCCAGCACCAGCAGTGCTTTATTTTCCTAACCACACACACTGGTGGGGCAGCTCTGCCGTGGATCCCCTGTGTTCTCCAGATGTTGCCCCTTGCATTGCTCCTCCCTGTCCTCTTACATGGGTGCAGCAGGAAGGGATGCTCCTGGATTGCAGAGATGTGCTCTGGTTGCCACGACACGTAGCTGGGGGTTTGGTTTCCTCTCTCCTTTCTCCCTGTCCCCAAGTCTGCCTCTGTGAGTGCCCCACACGTGGAAGCAGGAATGTGTGCCTGTGCTGCCAGAGGATCACAGAGCTGCTGGGACTTGATGTGTTTCCCAACCCCTCTGCTGGTCTCTGTTTGTTTTTGTGTAACCAGAAGCCATTGAAGCCTGATGTATTAATATATAATCCCTACACTGGGAAGCAGCAAGGTCTCCCCTCCTGCTGCTCATGGAGTACTTTTACATCTTCCCTGCTTCCCAACGAGGGGTTGAGGAAAAAACAGCAAAGGCTCAGGAAGGAGTCTGTTCTTTTGCCTTCCCATCAAGCACAGCTCTCTGCATGTGTGAGGTCTCACAGGGGGTGTGAGCCAAGCCTTATCCTCCTCCAAACCCTCAATTAAAGAAAGAGTGAGCAGCGAGCACCAGGACCACACCAAAGCTCAGAGCTGTCAGTGTGGCTGTCTGCAGCAAGCTCCCAGGAGCTCTCTACTAATATTTAGAAAACAAGGGCAAACAAACCCAAAACAAACCCCTGAGCCCAAAATTGTGATTAAACAATACTAAAGTGCATGTAATCCACATTGCTGTGTGCCAAGGAACCTGGAAGGTGGACAGCCTCTGGGAAGCCCCAGATGCAAGCGTGTCCCCTGCTCTCAGCCAGGAGACAGGAAGAGGAATTCCTGCAGGAACAGCTGTTTGGGGCCAGAGAAGGCATCCAGAGAACACTCAGGAGGCAGAGCCTGGAGCACAACACCCAGTGCTCACCTCAGCAGCATTATGGGCTCCATTTCACCTCTGAGTGACTTTCTGCTAACTTCCTCAAGAGTTTTTTACCCAACCCAGAGTAAGTCCCATACTAATCAGGGTTTGCAACAGATCAAAACCTTCTTTCCAAAGTTTCAGGAACTCCTGGAGTACAGCAGAGATTCAGAATAGAGCTGACCTGCACAGAGAGAAGGCATTTTCAAGTGCAGATTTCACATATTCAATTATCATCCACCCAGTGCTGAGCCACATGATGCAAGGGAGGGACAGGGGGATGCACAGTGCCCTGGGTACATGTCTGGCTTTATCTCTCTGGGGAAGGGAAATCCCAACTCTGCCTCTGTGTTCTGCATCGCTGAATTCCCACAGCAATGGGGTCAGACACATCTGTCTCACAAAGGAGAATTAAACTAGGTTGCCAATTTAAAAATACATTTATCCTTTAAAGAAAGTAAGTAAACACCCTCCACTGAGTGATTGATGTGTTGGGAAGTTACGCAGCCTAATGAAGAGCACTATGAGCTGTTGGCATTATTACATTTGCTGTGACCTTAAAAAGGAAGAGCTCCAGTTGTCTTTGGAGTACAGCTTTGTATGTTCTTGGATTTCTAATACTAACAGGAACACAAAATACGGCGCTGATTAAAATCATTCAAGCTTTTGCTTCTACACCAAGGAAAGAGTGAGAATGGATTATATTACAGGCATTTTGGCAGAAAAAATATTTGCTTTCACAGAGGGAGATATAATGTGTCAGTTCTCCAGTCAGAGAGCAGACAGGCAGGCTTCCACTCCAGCACCATTTCAGCAAAGTCTGGTTTGACTCTATTACACATTTCACAGCGTGTGAGCCCAGGCCCTGGGCAAACACCTCCAAGAGCCCCTTTGCAGGTTCTCCTGGTGCAAATGGAATGGGTCAGGCAGGGCAGAATGGGCAGGACTGCAAGTTAACAAAGGTCTGTGCTAGCAGCATGGCCAAGGAAGAGCTCGTCCACCACAGGCAGCTCACGAGCCACACAGAGGCTGCCCTGGCAGGGCTGTGGTGCCTGTGGGGCTCTGCAGCAGCAGGGATTGCACAGGATGCCCTCAGTTGTGTTGGGGAGTTTTTTCTAAAACCTACTTTTCCCAACTTTCTGCAAATCCTCTTACCTTTGCTGTTTCCCACATCAGTAGGTTTGTCAGTAGGCTACAAGTTTCCCACACCGCCAGACTCCTGAGCATCCCTGGCCCAGTTTCCTGAGACATTTCAGTTTCCTGAGACATTTCTCATTCCATAACCAGCAAAAATTGTTGGTTTTGTGACTCAGATTACCAGAAATTTCCCTGTGCAGCCATGCCTACACGAACATGGGTTACACTTACATCAAGTTACTTAACCTCCCTGGTCTGAGAACATTTAGCAACAGGGTTGCTGTGAGAACAAATTAGATTCAACAAAACCCATTTCAGAGACAACAGCAAATTCCAGTTGCATTTCCATTTCTGCAGAGAGGCTGAAGGTGGTTATTGTGCATCTAACATCAGTATTCAACTATAGGTGACTAATTATACCAGAAATGAAACAAAGTCAATACATTTCCAACTTCATTGGCTTCCAGCTGGGGCTTTACTAAAGAAAAAAGAAGAAAAAGATGAGGCTTGTCTGTTTGAGATTGAACTAGAAGATTTAAATGCATGTTTTCAGATTTTATACCATCCTTTCATATTTAATCTTTCTTTTTCCAGTGTTGTTATAAGCTTTCAAGTGATCACAATGCCGGAGTCTTAAGATACTAATTTGTTTGTGAAAATACATGGGAAGATTTCAGGAAAGAGAAAGTTAGGTTTCACTTGCTTTCTCCTAGAGAAGACTACAATGTTATAATTTAATGTATTTAGAGAAGAGTGTCTGGCAAAACATATTTCTGCTGTTGTTGAGAAGATGATGGTGCTTTTCCCTCTTTTGCATTATCTAGAAAATGAATTATTTCCCTTATCCATTGTTTTTAACAAAATGTTTTTGTTTCTATCAATATGAAATGTCAGACTGAAACATGCAGCTATTTGCTTTGGAATAAGCACAATATTACCCACAGCTCCATTCAAAGCACCAAAGAACATAATAATGTTAACTATAATTAGATTATTTTCCAGAGAGTTATAAAAATTCATTGTAGAGCAGGGGTTTTCATAAGGAAACAGAAAGACTTACTTTATCAAATAACTCTGCACAAAATAATTTTGGAGCATTAACTCGCTTTTGTGCCTTGGCTTTAATTATTGTCTTTTTGGCTTGGTAATGTGTGGATTCCAATTACCACATTTTAAGAACAGAATAGATGACTCAACAGACAAATGTATTTTCAGACTATAGAATTATCATATCCCACTGCTACTCCAAACCTCCTGTGCCCACAGCACATATCACAACTACTCTCAAGGACTACCCCTTACCTTCTGCATGGCCCAGTAGCACCAGATGTAGATTTCCACCAGGGAAATACTTCCTTTCCATGCCATGCATGGCATTCTGGCCAGCACTCTTCAGGGGTCAGCATTTCACTCCTTCCCTGGAGAAGGATGGCACAACACTCTTGCTAAAACACTTCTCTCTCAGCACAGTGCTGCAGGCTTAAAAACATCTGAAGAGACATTGCAAAGGTGCACCTTCCTGCCACAAAGCAGGCAGGCCATCACAAGAAATCATATCACCAATTCCATCAGTTATTTCTGAGCAAACAGGTGATCATGGCTTAAATTCTTTTATTCTAGGAAGTCTCTGTAATTGTTTGTTGTGTTTTCCTACACCTGAGGTCTGTGTCCTAGTGGATGTTTCGTAGACAGCTCATCTGGCATCTGGATCAGAGACTGAAGCCTCTATTGACCTGTTTGGTAGGAAGTCAGTGCTGATCATCATTGTATCTGACAAGGTTTAAGAAAACCCAGATAAACAGAAGCTGATAAACTACTTGCTGCTATACACCTGGCACTTTTGGATTTACAGGATTTATAGTGGCTGTTTCATCTCCAGTATTCTTGGGAATTAGAAGAAACTCAGGAAATCTTGAAATGTAAGATTTAACAGTTGTGTTAAATCTTCAGTACTAAATTGAAGGACTCTGCACATCACAATGCCCATTTTGCTATGGAAGCAAATCCTTTTCTTTTTGTGAATTATAATTATTTCCAGTCATAAGACCTTTCAATTTTCAAAAATCCCTAAGGTATGGTGTTACCTATAGGAAAACATATAGTTCTGCACAGCGAGTCTGGAAAGCAAGATATAAGCACTGCTGTGCTTTATCTCACATCCAGCTGGACATTGCAGCTGAATCAAATTCCTCAATATTGGCCTGGGTCCCCAAAGAAATATCTTTTCAGTTCTTCTCTAGCCCCATGTGTTTTAACTCTCCGTGAACACTGAAAGGATCAATCTCACACCTTAATGGCTTGCAGGAAGGGAATTTTAAGTGAGAAAACACTAACTATTGAGCCCTAGAGTTGTGCATCCAGCTGGGTGACTCCTGAGGCTAACCACAGTCAAAAGAAGGGAGAGGAAAGTTCAAAATCTTTAAGTCAGATAAAACTAAGTCTTAACCAGGAATTAATTTGAGAAACTCATCAACACTCTTGACCTCCAGCATAGATGGGTGTAGTTTTGCAAGGTCTCTGGGACAAAGGTTGCATGTGCCCATGTGGGTTAGTGCATCCCTATTTGGCTGTCAAGTGCTACATCATCAACTACTAAAACATCTTCCAGCTCCCTCTGTTCAAAGAGCTGAGGAAATCAGTGATAAACCTGGTTAGCAATGGCCCCTGTTTTAGAAAAGGTGTTCAATGGTCTCCACTTACACATTTCATACCTCTCCCTAGCAGTGGCATTGCTCACAGCAGAGGAACCTGCCCCAAGGCATGGGACCAGCACTGAGTGCCACCCCACTGAATTACTGGGCAACTTTACCTGAACCCCAGGCTGCTCCTGGAGCTCTTCCATTCTCAGTGGACACGGCCCAAATCAGCTTGCCTTGCAGGACTTCTGCCCAAGCCTCTGTGGCTGCAGATATGTGAACAAATCTGCATCAGAGAGAGATGAGAGCAGCAGGACCCGTAATGATGCTACCACTGGCAGTGAGCTAAATTTAATGTCAGCACTGGGACTTCACAGCAGCATTGGTGTGGAAATTGGATTAGTAGCTCCAACTAAACAGAGCTTAAGCCCTTATAAAGTCAGTGGGAGGTTCTGATTGACCTCAGTAGGCTTTGGATCAACTCCCAGGAAGAGTAGACAGTGTTACCACAAAATTATATTCCTAGAAGACTTCCTTGCCCATGATAGAAGAGGTTCTAGTGAACAGCTTTTCTAATGGAGAGCCTGGGCCACTGGGAGGATTGTCTGGATGCTTTTTGAAGGCAGCTTCTTGAGCTGCTGGCTCTTGAAAGCAAGTGCCAGACATGGAGAACACAGTTTGGTCTAGTCCAATCTTTTTTTACTGTGACCTAGTCAACCCTAGGTATTATTAGCCACATTTTCTCACAGTTGTTTCACCTGTCTTGAAGTCTCTGGATAGGACATCAAAAGAGTGGAGAGCTGGAGGATTTTTGTAAGCCCTAAGTAAATTTTCCTCCCTGCTTCTTCTACCCTTGCTGTCAGAGCTAAACATGATGCCACTTGAAATGAAGAAATAGAAACTGCCACCTAAACTTTTGGACAGTTGTTTCTTTTTTGGAAAAAGAAATAAATACAGTGAATATATCAACTTGAACCTTGACATTCATTTTCCAAACCTGTTAATTAACTGTGGGGAAAAAAATATGTGTTATGGGCACCAGATACCCTCACTACTCACATTGTACAGAAAAGAAAGACATGGTCCAGAGCCTGCCATTAAATGTTTCTCATGATTGCCTGTTGTTAGAAGGGAGCTGCAGCTATGCTAATACAGTGTGCTCTCTACAAAAAACCCTGTAATTGGGACAAGGCAGTCACAAAGCTTCCCACAGCTGGCAGGAATTGTGACAGTTCTCGTCAGCTTTAATCATGGCTTTTAAAGCAGATCAGTAACAGCCACAATTAGCCTTTTAGATTGGTCTCAGAAATTACCATTTTTAAAATATGGTGACTCTGCAGGCGCAAACCCAAAAGCTCTGAGCTATGCATAAAACAAGCAGCCACACACTCTGACTTGTCACTTGTTTGGCTGCTCCTTTGTTTCTGCAGAATTGTAGTTCTAAAAAGCATTCAGGAACTTGTACAGATTCTGGAGAGGAAGTTAACTTCAGCCACCTCCTTTTCCTCAACAAACCCACCCTTCTAGACATCTTCTGCTCTGAAGGAGTGTCTGGCACTCTGGCTGTGACTGAGGAAAGGGAGGCATGGCCATGTGGTGATGGTGCCTGAAAAGGTTGCTGGTTCATACTCAGCAGAAAAACTTTGAATCTTGCTTAGTAGGAAAGGATTGAAACAAAGCCCTTCGGAATGGAGGCATGAGAGAACAAAGAGGTGAAATAAGCAGGAGAATTTTCATCCCAGCAAAGGTCCCTGAAGATCCCCGTGGGGAAGACAAGGAAAGCAGAGTAGGAATAAGAACAAGCACCTCGTTAGAGAGATGGTGGGAGTGCAGCTGCTGTTGAGAGGGTCTTTCAGTACACCTCCACCAACAGCAGCAGTCAAGAGACAAGGCTGGCAAGAGCTTGTTTTGCTCCTATCTGCCTCTGCTAAACCACTCAGAAGTTTCTGTCTGCACAGCAAGGTTACTCGGTGACCCTCACATCTTTTGTGAACCCTCTGTGTTAGCCACACAAATCCTGGCATACAAAACTGGGTATCCCTATCTAAAATCTCTCTCCCTACTCTGTGTGGGATTACAAACGCCTCGTTCCTTCTTGGAGGGTTTGCCAGCACAGCAACACAAAGGAGCCTTTTCAAGTACAGATCTGGCCTTTGTGCCTCAGGGCTTAATTCTCTGATACTGCAATTGCTTTGTACCACCGTGGCTTACAGAGTCTTTAAAGCACAAGTGTAAGTGCACTTGGATGTATCTCCGTGTCAGGAGGTAACAGGATGTTTCTTGCCTACCTCAAAGTGTGACGGAGCAGTGTTATCAACCAAGACTTCCACCGGGCTTTGATTTCCCTCACAAAAGCACTTTAACACTGACACTCCTGCCTCAGTCTTACTGCAGCCTGCTGCAAACCCCACTGTGATCTCCATGGCAGACTGGTGTGGGCCAGTGCATCACTCTGTGCCAGCTGCTGGCCAACTCCTTTATTCCCAAAACTTCATTACCTGCCTCACAGGCTGCAGGTGCCTCGGGCGGCAGAGGGTTTGGAAATGAAACACGGCAGTTGGATCTCTGTGGCAGACATGAGCAGTCCGCAGTCTGCTCTGTGTTGTTCTGCTTCTGTGAAAACAGAAAGGTGATGTTCCCTGAACCAAGTTTTCCAAGCAATGCAATTATAAAATGGCCAAAGGATAAAATCCAAACTCATAGCCCATGACAAAAACTCGTAGCCCATGCAGCATATCCATAAAGAATTCTGATATTTCCTTGGTTTATTTCTGTCACAAAATTGGGAAATTTATAAAATCTCCATTCTTCAACACTATAATTTGTCTTTCTCTACACTCACTATAGACCTAGGAAGAAACGAGTTGAAGCCTCAATTACAGGAGGCTTTCAAAGAAGCAAAGGAAAATCAGCTTTATGGAGCAATCCTGCATGATGAATGACATGTTGAGCTGAGGCTGAGCCTTTCATCTCCACGGGCTGCACGGACATGTGGACAGCAGTGCAAAGTACCCACTTTGTGCTTCAGCCTGTCATTCACCATATCTGCTCAATCAAATGCCATTCAAAGGTGAAAATGCTGATTTTGTCCATGATGGCTGATAATGGGTTTAACACCTCCCTGGGAAAGTGCACTAGGAATTGGCAGGAATATAAACCTTATGTTTCCTGAGGTCATACTTTGCTTTTAAAATGGGACTTTTTGCTGCTGTAAATAGGGTGAATGCTGAGCCAGAGCCATCATTAAGGTTTGCTTGTTCTACACTGCCCATGACTTCACTTGGATACATCAAAATCTGCACATAGCAGACACAGTAGGACTCTGATAAACCAAATGCTTCTGAATGCAGTTTAACGTTGGGCTTTCAATTATTCCCACTTTATGAAGTTAATCATTGAGACAATGTGCATTGACAGTAAACCAAAAGGTACCTTCACCAAGAAGGATGTGCCAAGGACAAATGCTACTGGAATAACTGTGAATGATTCCTATTATAAATAGCAAAGCAAAGGATAATGTGTTTATTTCAAACACCAAAACGGGCCACATTTCCACCCCATAACTCTAAGGGGCCAGAAAGCATATTTTTTTAAAGTTTTTTGTAATAATTGACACTAGGATGGAGCACAAGCAAATGACTTAGTGCTCGTGCTAGCCTTGCTTAGCTGGCCCACCTCCTCCCTACTCACCAATTCCCAAATATCACATTTGAGGCACACATCCTCTTCACTGCTTTGTCTTCACTCTACGTCTTCCCCCTCATTCTGTGGTATCTCCTAGAAATGCCAGCACCAAGCACTAACAGGAGCACTTTAACAGCAAATTCAGGAGCACTTGCCTGTAACAAGAGCAGAGCCTCATTCAGAGCTGTATGGCTCTCATGGATGTGCAGTTGCTGAAAATTTATCAAGTGGGTGCTGTTGCCTTGATGCTCTCTTTTTATGCCATTCAGCCAAATGTGCTTATTTAGATTCAGAATTTCTGTCCTTGGGAAAATGAAAAGCTTTTTTCCATCCTCCCCATCCCAAAGTGGAATGGAAAATATCTTAACAACTTGAATTTTTGAGCACAGATTTCCAACCTGTTTTCAGGAATGAAATCATGTAGGTTGGTGCAACTGTCCTTGCTGGCTCACACAAGGTGAAGTTTTGTGTCTCATTTAGGCAGGTTCTGTTTCTCTCATGTGGCTCTCAGAGCACAGAGGCTGTGGTGTTTGGTGGGAAATTATGTCCCTTAGATCATCAAGATCTCCTAAGTATGTTTTCTTTATCACAATTCAGGTTTTGTACACAGTCCTTCTCTAAACTTCACAAAGTTCTCTTCTCAGAAAACCTTTTTTTTTTTCCCTAGAAATAACTTATTAAAAATTTAACATCTTGTGAAAAATTAAAGAAAAACTGTTCCTTATAATTAAAATTTTAATTTATATCTGCTTGAATATGTTATCCAATTCATTACTGAAATTCTATTCTTACTAAGCTTTTTTAATTTTAAAAAATCAGGGTTTCATGAAAAGAAATATGACAGGTCTGAATGTCTTCAAATGAAAATTATTTTGCATAATGAATTGTGTGGCATTCAAGCCAACCTCATTGTCTGCTCTCGTATCTGATAATGCCATGTGGTACAGACAGTCTCTCACATCTATAGAAATGGAATATTTGACACACTATTTTTAAAATTGCTGTATTAGCATGTAATGCAGCTGAGTTTCACAAGGTTTCAGGATGAGGCTTATGGAATTGCCCAAGGGGATATTATGCATGGTACCAACAAATCAACCAACCTGAACACAGCTTTAACTTCTTGCAGAGAGCAATACTTGGTGATAATGTCAACTCTAAAGAAAAATTTAGCAAAATTTTCTTCATCTGAATGTGGAAGCCACTTTATTAATGAAGAGTATTTAACTTGCTGCTTGAAAGAAGGAATATGTTTCATAAAAATAGCTTGGAAAAAAGACAATTGCCTATTTCTTTCTAAGATGGTCTATAACTTCTAGACAGTGTCCTGCTAATTGCAAAAAACCTGATGCATTCAAGTCATAAATCAGCATTTCTCAAGGCAGCCAAAATAGCCTTTAAAATTCATTGGGGTAAGACTGCTTTATTGCAGTGCTGAAACCACAGTTTCTCAACAGCAGCTCTCTCTTCTATCCAAACATCTCTGTCTTACCAAGAGCTGGTAAGACAAAGAGGAAAGCTGAGGCAGAAAAGTGGGAAATGATGAAAGAAAACTTTCCTCCAAATTATATAAAAAATTACATTAAGTTATCTCACTTCAAGTGTCTTTTGCCTCCACCACATCTCACAGTAACCCTTTCAGGAGGGGTGGGTTGTGCTGATCAGCCCTGACTCACTCCTTGTTTGGGCAATCTCCCAGGGCAGCTTTCCCCACCAAGAGATGGGGAGGCACCTTTAGGATTGCACACACTTTGCTTGAAACTGTAATTAGGACTTGACAGCAGAGCAATATGCAGAAGATAACTCTTTCTGGGGATCTTCCTCCCTACTGTGTTTTGCCTGACTCTGTCTGTCCCATCTCTGATTTGATTTATATTCCTTTTTCTTCCCTTAGTCAGCCTCTCCCTGCTGCACATCATCTCCCTGATCAGGAGGAAAAAGTGATTACCCTCTGGCTCCCACTAATCCTCATGTCCCATCACTTTTTAGGGTGATGATTTCCAGCCTTCCTGAAATTGAGAGAAAATTAACACTTCGAAACCCCAGGATCTGTGTTCTGTTGATCTGACCCCAGGCAAAACATAGCTCTGGCTGGGGCTGTTTTACCTCTAATCACAGAACAGCTCCCACACAGTCTTATTTGTAGTTTTTTATCTCACTGTCCAGCTAAGTCAATCAATTGCTGCAAACTGTGTTGTGCTGCAGGGTAAAGAATAATAGAGGAATATTCAGCCAAACTGTACAAATGTTCCTCCTAGTGGTGTGTGTGTCTGTGTTGGAGCAGCAGCCCAGCTTGCCAGGTAATGCCACTGGTCTTTGACAAGACTCTTACAGCTCTTCCAGTTTCAGGGGGGAAAACATAACTAGAGCCATCATTCACCTCAGGAAGCATCCACAGAATAATTACTCCCTCCAAAACAATTATATCTGCAAAATGCTCCTTTTCCTCAGAGGGAAAATCCTCGTGGAGCCTGTTCCCAATTAAGGTTAATATATGCCCCTATTTCTTCAGGAAAAGGGTTGTTCTGGTCCCCACTGGAACCACTCGGAAACTTTAATGGTCTTTGAAGCAAGCCCAGTGACAATGTGTCTTCATTAGTGGTAGGAGTGCTCCCTTGCTTCAGGTTTGTCTGAGGTTTGGATGCTTATCCATCACACCGTGGCATGCTGGGGACAAGAAATTGGATGCAAACTTATGGGAAGAACTGAGATTTCCTACAATTTGGCCGCCCCTCATGCCTGATTCAAGGGCTGCATGGAGGATGGTATTTTCAGTAACATTTGCTCTGGTGACACTGTTGGGACCAGTCCCTGCCTCCAGCTTCAACATGGCTGGGAAATCACAAATTCATGGGGTGGTTTTGGTTGGAAGAGACCTTAAAGCTCATCTCAGTCCAACCCTTAACCTTCCCATAGGCCAGGTTGCTCCAGAATGGGGCTGGGCAGCTCAGCACTGGTTCTGGACATACTCCAGTGTCTCCAGCTGCCCACTGGTGCCCTTTGGGCCACCACTGGAGCAGCATATTCTCCTGATTCATGTGCACACTGAAGTAGTCCTCATTTTGGGGGCTGGAACTGCCAAGGGAGGGGAAGGAAATAAATAATTATGCAGTAATATTTCTTGCTTTATAACTCTGCAAAATAGCTCTGGCCTGATTTCTGTGTCAGCTGCCCCACAACAATTACATCTAAGGTTTCTGAGAGGACCAGGGATTTTGTTGGTTTGTTTTTTAATGGAATTATTCTTTCATTTCAGTGCCATATTAAGCAAACAAACTGCCAGACTGCTACTCTGCAGTTCTCTGCAGAGTCACTCTTACCAAATGCCTGGAAAATTTGAAGACAAATTCCCTCTGACTTTCATGGGCTCTTTTATCACCTTGTCCATGCTTTCATCACCTTGCTTATGTTTTCCTGTATATCCCATTACTTTTTACAACAAACAGGGTGCAGTTGTTACTATTGATCACCACTCTTCTTTCTCTCACACACAGACTGACTTCTCTCCCTCTCCCTTTCATCATACAGTTGTCAATCTCTACTATGACCCTGTTTTAGGTATTGTATAAGCTTTTCTTTCTATTTTCTATTATTCAGTAAATGACTCCCTCTAGATTGAATCTGTGCTACAAAATCTCTGCAATGTGCTGGTACCTGGAGTTCCCCATAATTATTCCAGTGCTGTGGTTTCCAAAGCTTTGCTCTCTTGCCACGGCTGTCTGTGCAGCATTTCACACTGTTCCCTTACAGGATTGCTTTCCTCAGCTCCTCCAGCAGTGTAGAGTTCCCTTCCAAAATATCTGTGGTTCTTCTTGGCATCCAGGTGCCTGTAGCACATTACAATGAATGGGGGAAAATAAGTCACTTGGGAGCTGCAGACAGATGAAGGGGTTGTGCCAGCCTTTAAATCACCAGAGCATCTAAATGTTTGTTAAAAACAATAATAAGCACCCTCTCATCAAATGTAGTACTCGAAAACTATTGGATTTTAATCAAATAAGAACAAAGGCAGTACAGAGTGACTCCCATTCATCTCGAGGCATCTTAATTCTGGCTCCAAATATTGCTAAAAGTGAGATGAATGGGAACTACTGACACCAGTGGCAGAGTCAGCTCTTGGCTCCTGATCACTCTTAAAGCAGCTCAGGCTCTGATGCCCACCCATTATGGGGTTTTAAGGGAAAGCCTGTGCCTTGGAGTAATACAAATTACTAAATATGTAGAATTGAGCCCCCATCTTCCTCCAGCTTTAACAACTGTTTTGATGTGTGCCTTTGTCCAATATTCCATAATACCTGCCTGGTAGGGGAGCCACCATGACCAGCCAGGTGTTGTTCCCAGGACAAGGCTCATGCCCTGCTCTCCACAAGTGCTGGGTTTTACACTAGGTCTCTCTGCAGTTGACAAGATGAACATTGTAGGGTCCTTCAATAGTGAACTCCTTCCATTCCACTCCATTCCACTCCATTCCACTCCATTCCACTCCATTCCATTCCATTCCATTCCATGCCAATAAATAAGAAGCTGCAACCATTTCTACACAAAACATTGCAGCTGAACACCCAACCCAGACATGTCACACTCTTCAAGAGCACTCTTACCTCCAGGTGTTCCTCTGCTGACTTTAACAGGTCAGGGCTCTCTGGGTGTGCAGCCTGCTCTGAAATACACTTGGGAGGTAAAGGGACATTTGCAGTTTGGGATCCAGGTGAAATATGTTGAAAAACAACCAAGCAAAAATAACATTGAAGCTGCTTGGACCACACTGCATCAGCACAGGAGGGGTCCCACTGAAAATTCCACTCACCAGGATGGGATCCCACTCAGCACTTCCATCCGTCTGAGAAGTCATTTCCAAAGCCACTGAGTTTCTTTTTGGTCAAATGAAAGCAATACTTATGGACTATAAACCAGCAGTTGGATTTTATTATATCTATGTTGCTTATCAAACTTCTGAACTCAGTGAGAAATATGAGAAACACATGTGAGAGTTGCTTGTGAATATACAATGAATTTGTTCCTTTCTGAGCAGCAGAGCTGCTTATCAAATAAATGAAAAAAACAAAGTGTTCCTTCTTAACATGGAACTTACATCTTTAATAAATATCAGCCTTATGTTCTCATGAGAATCTTATTATACAACTTCCTTCACTGATTCATGTATTAATACCATTTTGTATTAAGCTGGTACATAATTGATGATATGGAAGTGTTTTCATATAACAACTCCTTCACTGCATAATATAACCCACTTATCATATTTTCAGCTCAAAATTCAGAAAGTTCATGCATGCATTATACACTAAAATGAACACATTAACTGTATAAAAGTACAGTATATCATTTGCAAATTGCATGCAAACCAAAGTAAATATACAGTACTAAACGCTGATTTTGATACAGCTCATGTTGAAAGGCATAAATCAGCTAACAGAAAAAAAAATTTTGAGCTCAGTTGAATGGAAAAATCTCCTGCAGGAAACAACAGCCAACCTAGTGATTTGGGTGCAACCTGTGAGTCCTATATGGCTCAGATTAACACATATGTTACCCATTCAGTGACAGGACTTTCCCACAGAAAACCTGTCTTGTCTTTCAGTACCACTCACTAGAACCAGGTGAAATCCCTGGAGAAATTTGACCTTTAGGTTTAGGACATTACTGGTTTGTTTTGTATTCTTTGGTCTGCATTTTCTTAATAGCATTCAGCAATACTTCAATATCTAAAATGGTAAAATTACCTAAGGCTCAAGAGGTTGCTCTGTTTTATAAAAGCTATTTAAAACTAAGCTCAGGAAGATAGAGAAGGAAACCTTCTTCAGCAAACCAGCACACCAGGGCAGTGACAGCATAGACCAGCAGTCCCTGTATTTACTTACAAGCTTTTCATCCTGTGGAGCTCATTTTACAGATGCTCAGGCAAAACCATTAATATTGGAGAGCTCTCTGGCATAAAAAAAGTGATGGTTTGCAAGAGGAACACGTGTCCACCTCAGCCATGTGCAAACAGAGGGAGAGTTCATTTCTGTGCTGCTGCTGCTGTGCCCCAATCTGACAAAGGGACATGTGAGATGCCACTACCTGTCATGGACTTGTACCAGCACAGGACTGGCACAGTTTTCAGACACTGTTCAATGCCCTGTTATCCCCACAAGGGGGAATGGCTTTAAACTGAAAGAGAACAGGTTTAGGTTAGATATTGGGAAGAAATTATTCACAGTGGGAGCACAGATTGCTCAGAGAAGCTGTGGCTGCCCCCGGATCACTAGAAGGGTCCAAAGCCAGGTTGGATGGGGCTTGGGGTAACCTGGGATAGTGGAAGGTGTCCCTGCCTGTGGCAGGGGGTGGGACAGGATGGTCTTTAAAACCTCCCCATGATTCTATGTTGCACCATTAAAATGTAATGGTCCTGAATCTCCTGGTTCTTCCCCCTCCACCACAACACTGACTCACCACTTTGCTGCTGGAAAAGATGCTCAGGACCCTGAGTTCCCTTCCACTCCCTTGGGCAGGTGGCAAAGCCACACTACACCTGACTTTTTAACTCCCTGCCCTCCCAGTGACCTCTCACTTCCCAACCCTGTGCCTCCTTTGGGCAGTAAAACAAGCCTTGCTCCAGTGGCAGCGTGATCCATTATTAATCCAGCATCACTACATCTGGGACTTCGAGTCCAAGGCAGAAATAAAAAGGCAGCAGCACAGGCAGACTGGGAGTGCAATCAGAACAGCATTTGTAATTTAATAGAGCTACCTGGAGTAATGCTGTAATCTCAAACAGCCTTCATAAGTTGTTCAGAGAGAGAGTCCGTAAATCCTCAAATCAGCTACAAATATATAGTTGCATTACTACCATGGATTTAAATGCCTTTGAAGTCAATAGGGAGATTCTTACAGATTTTTACAGGCTTATGTGGTATTTACATATATACACACAGAGAAATACATACATATATATATATATAATGTCCCTAGGGGTTTAGTCTAATCTGGATTGAGAGTCCCTGAGGAACTCACAGCTGAGACCCTAAGGAAAGACACAGTCAGAGAGCTCTCTGTCTGTAGGGTTTTATTATAATGTCTTTTGAACATACTTTTTATACCATTAACCACCATCTTTCTTTCTTTTTGTCAAGGCAAGAGCTGTCTCTATTCTGTAATGTAGACATCACCATCTCAGAGTATGTTCCCAAGAAGACTAATTTAAACACTGACAAGAAAATCACCCATTCCATTTGGACAGAGAAAAAATTATATTTCTCCAGCTGGAAAGGAAAAAAATCCTGCCATGTCATCTTAATCAGGTTCACTGGACAAGTCAGGGAAAGATTGAGGTTTTGCCAAAATGAGGATCAAAACTATGGGAAAAAGTAAGTGAGTTTTATTTGCTTGTATCATTGCACTCATTTTGCCAAGCCCCTGGTGCTTCCTTGGTGCAGAAGCAAGGCCAGCTGGATGCTTACATGACCTGCACAGGTTCACCCACTGCCACCAGTGCCACCAAAGCTGGGCTGAGTCACCCATTCATTTTTCATCCCTGTTTTTATCTTGCCCTCTTCCTGCCCCCATGACACGATTCTCTCCTCTTCCACTTCATTCTGAGCTGTGTTCCTCCTCCTGCCTTTTCTCAGCTCCTGCTGCAGGGGCTGGGGGATGGCAGAGGGGCAGAGCAGCCCCAGCCTCCCCCCAGCTCTGCACAGGAGGGTTCTGAGGATGTGACAGCCACAAACACCATGGAGCAGAATCACATGGCATACCAAAAGACAAACCAGAGAGCAACTTGCTGTGGAAAGGACAAATGTTCCAATGAAGAAACATCCTTTTTTAATTCAGTAAAAATGATTGTGTTATTAAACATTTTTGTTTCATATTGATTTGGTGATAAGGGATTAAAAGTAAATTAAAAGCCTGGTTTGCAGTCTAAGGGCTGTTTCTCATCTCAGTGGTTCTACCAGTTGGGAAGCAAATCTTTTCGTACAAGTCCAGGATGGGTTTAGCACACCAAGCCCTGCTGCTTGTTCTCAGCAGTGGCCAAAGCCCTGTGAAAAGCCACAGCACCAGCATGGACTAGGTCTGCCATCACTGCAGGATCTCAAAAAGCTCTGCTGGGAGTCACAAGGCTTAACCCCCAGAACTATGCACCACTGCCATACAAACATGGGGAAAGGGTAATACAAAAATTAGCTGAAAAACCCAAGTCTATTTCTTTAACCAGATAATTTTAAATTTTGCTCCTTATTTCTTTCTTTCAAGAAGGAAAAAAAAATGAAAAACAAAATGAAGCTAAAGACAAATAGAAAGTGCAAATGTAGACCAAGAACAAAAGGCTGTGAGGTGTGTATCTAATGGATAAGTAAAGCATGAGCAAGGAGTAAGAAACCTGAAGCTTCTTTAAATGTCATTCTATTGCTAATTAAAACACCATGCAGAATTTCCCATGAGAAGAATCTTGAAAATTGAGCCTCGTGGCACAATTCTGATAGAGTGGTTGGATACAACTGCCTCCCCCTCAGACAGAATCCTCTCCCACACTTCTTTCCACCTTGCTCTCTCAGTCCAGTTTTCCACAAACCTTACCACACTCTCCACCATTTCAATGAAGAAATGCTTCCTAATATCTAATCTTAATCTTCTCTGCCACAACTGGAGGCCATTTCTTCTAATCCTATTACTTGTTCCTGGGAGAAGAAACTTGCTACACCCTGCTACAACCTTCTTTTTGGGAGTAAGAAGGTCCTCCCTGAGTCTGCTTTTCTCCAGGATTAACATTCCTAGCTTGCTCAGCTGCTTCTCATAAGATTTTGGGGGCAATTTGTCCCAGGGATTTGTTGTGTGCTGGATTCTGCAGGTCAGGAGCATGGGGCACCTTTGCAATCCTCTCTCTCTGCTCCCAAAACCATGACCCAGTGCAGCCCTCCTGGCACAGATCCTCTCCCAACCTTCTCCCTCCACAGCCCTGCTCACCACCAGTTTCAATGCACAAATCCCAACCTCTGCACTTGCTGGAATAATCTTGTGTCATGTTCACAGAGATCAGACAGGATTTATTTCTAGATGAAACCCAGCTGATAATAAAAAGCAAGTGATTAATCCGCTCACCCCAGCCATCTAACACCCAAAGCCTGTTACTGTTGCTGGCTGGAAGGAGATATGTGATTGATTCAGGAGGGTCTTTTAGCTCTGTCTCCTTGTTTGAGTTAGAAGCTGCATAAAAATGTGTAGCCAGGGTTTGTGTCCCTTCCATCCCCCACCTGACTGTTGGTGACTGAACCTGTGAACTGAGCCTTTGCAGTAAGAACAGGAACAAAAGTCAGGATTCAAGTTCCCTCTGCTACACTTTCATTTAATACCAAGATCCCAGGACTAGAAATAAGGCCAGTCCTGATTAATCATGTAATTATTTTGTCTTGAATAGTCATTAAACGCCTCTTCCCTTTGGGCTCTGAGCTGTTTCCCTGCCTCTTTCCTGGGTCTGGCTCACTAGATCTCAGTCCCCCCCTCTCCCAAGCTGATATCCCTCACTGCCTCCCTCCTTTGCCCCATCTTCCAGCCTCCCCCACATGCACAGCCCTGTTCCTGGGATCTTGGCACATCCCCACACCCCTGCCACAGTTCTCAAGGAAGAGCCCCATGCCCACAGGCTGGGCAGGATGCAAGGCAATACCCTGCAGCATTTTCTGCTCTCCTGGCCCTGGAAAAGCTGCACCTTAATAGTTTGGGGGGCACGGATGCTTTGAAGATTGGCGTAGCTTCTAACACTTGTGTTTTTGTACCTCTGTGCTGAAAAACTTTGATTTCGCCAAAGGAGTGGTTTAGATCTGTCAAAGCTCTGTGTTTAGCTGCTGGTTTAACCAGCAGGGACTGGATTTTCTTTCCTTTTCTGTCAGAGGGTTTGATGAGAGAACTGGTATCAAGAGGATCAGCCAGAGAGTGATGATAATGCTTTTAGCATCTGAGCCAAAGCCCACTGCCTTCAGTGAAAGCCTTTTCATTGACTTCAGTGAGGTTTGATCAGCCCTGTACCTCACACAGGACTGGGCAGGCTTTGCTTTGAACACAGCTTCAGCATCAGACACCAAAGTTTCCAAAGGCCACCATGTGGCCTGGTCACAGAAGTTTGAGAAGAGGGAGGGCAGCAAGGGAGAAAAGAATTATTCTTTTTCCCTATGCTTTCAGCTCCTTAAACACCTTTCTCATGCCTCTCCCAATATATTTCTTTCTCAAGTATTCCCCAACATCTCCTAAAGCATCCAAAAAGAAAAAAGACATGGACTCATTTTTAACAGAGAGACGTAAAACCCAAAAGATTTTCTATAAATAAGCAAATAAATATGAGGGGACTGAAGAAAGTAAACACACAAAATAAAGATGATTAAATGCTTTGAAAGGTTGATAGGAAGGCATTAGTTTAACTCCTCTCTCACACAGCCTGAAATCTGCTAAATGCAGGGGACGCAATTCTGCCCGTCTCTGTTTATTGCATTATGCATAAACTCTGCTATCTGGGGAGACGAGCAGATCTTGACACTCTGTGACAAGCTGCCAAAGTTCCTGCAAACAGGAGGTTCCTGAGCAGCCTCCCTAAATGAAGACAGCCCACACGTGCTGCTAATGAAGGAGCAATCCACCTCCCTTGGCACCCGCCAGGCACTCAGGAACGTGGGGACAAATGGGGATGGGAAAACCTGGCAGTGGGAGCAGCACTGGAGCAGCCAGTGGGAGCTTCCACACCTCCCAACAGCCACTGCTGCTGCCTGAGATCAGAAATTAAATGAGCAGTCGTGAGCCTGTGACCATCCAAGGGTTTAAACTCATTAAGATGCTGTTTGACTCCACGGATTTTTGGGGGGTGAGACCACAGTCTCATTTCCTTCTTAGGTTTTCTGCCTCGTTACACACTAAAAACTGAAAGCTAATTAGCAGCTTGCATAAAATGGGGGAGGGATGAGGGAAGGTGTGACAGAGACAGGTGGCTGTCACCAGGGAATGTCTCTTCCCATAAATGCTGGTGCCCATTCACAGGCTCCAGGAAACCTTGTCCCTAAGAAAATAAATGCCAGCTGCAAAGCACGTGGTGTGTGCTCTGCTCCTCTTCAGCAGCTTCCCCTTTGCACCCCCAGTTAATTACAACTTTGAGGAATAGCAGCCTTATAATCATGGATGTGCAAACTCATTTCTCTTTAAATGAAACCTGGCTAAAGGTTGAGTTTTACTGGAACCATTTTTAAACAAACAAGCTCTAAAACTTAAAAGAAATCTTAAACTCCATTAAATAATACAGTTCCTTCACAGGGATTTCTCCTGGGAAGGGATGTCTTAGATTCAAGTGCCATGTTATGACAAGCATGACAGACTTGATAGCGATCTGTTCCAACTCATGACATTGCCTAAATTAGGTTAGATAGAATCTGTGCAGGCTTTCCAAGGAAAGCTCCTCTGGGTGGAAGCACTATTATTTTTATTAATGGCAGTGAATTATGATTTTCTTCTCCTAGGAGTCATAAACTGTGTTGCTACACAGTACTACATCATGTAATGTATGTAATACATGATTCCTTAGTAGGGGTGGAAACTGTTACATTTGCATGCATTAGAGCCAGAGTTGTAATCAGAGTGTGTTTTCCCTCTTCCTTCATTGAATATTTATGGATTTCTTTCCTACATCCCCCTCTGCTGCACATGTCTCTCCTTGACCTGGTGTCTTGCTCCATCTCATTCAGGCTGTGGAAGGGCTGGTGCTCGTGGCTCCTGTTGCTCAGCAGAACTGAGAGCCTGGCTGCCTTTCAGGCTGCTCTGAGCCTCCCTCGCTGCCCTGCACATGCAGCCCCAGCCTCAGCCATGTGGAAAGACAGATGGAGGCACACAGCCGCTCCACTCCATCGCTGTGGGCTCAGGAGCACATCAGGCCAGGCAGCTGCTGATGGCACCAAGGACACTTGCAGGTAAACAAGGGGATTTTAAGGTTGTAGCAACACCTGAGCAAGCTTGGAAATACCACAGCCAGCAGATGACAGGGTGGAAAGGCACAGGTGATGCCTTCAGCGCTGTGCCTCTCTGTTCAGTACATTCCACACCGTTATTTCCAAGGGCTCAGATCTTTAAAGGTGCTCCTATATCACTGAGGCTTTACTCAGAAATCCTATTTAGCAGCCCACCAAGCAAACACATGCCTGTATTCTTCCACAGCTTTGATAGTTCACATCTTGAATTTTAAAAGAGTCATTCAAGTGCAAACACAGAAGATAGACTTAAAGGATTTGTTCTGAGCTCACATGAGCATGCTTTCCCATCAAGACAAAGCAAGACAGGAGACTGACACCCATCTGTAATTTGCAGAGGGGCTGGAGGCCATCTGAGCAACCTGGACAAAGAGAAGCAGCAAGAACGCTGGTTTGGATGCCACACGCGAGCACAGAAACAAAGCAGCAAAGCTGGAAGACTCTGAGAAAGATCAAGAAGCAGAAGAAATTCAAATTGCTTTTGGATGCTATTAAACAACAGGAAGTATTTAAAGTTCTAAGAAAAATGCTTGGATCTCAAGTACACAAACCCACACTTGGTCCATTTTGCTAAATCCATTGTCTGCACCTTGTGTAACAGCACATCTCCAGTCTCCCCTGCAGATAAAGTTTGTGCAAGTGCCCGAGGTTAGGGATAAAATGGAATGTGGGTGAGATCCCTGTCTGGCTCCTGAGGCCCTGCTGGAGCACTCAGGTGCTGCTCTCAAGCACATTGGTGCTGATCAGAACAGAATAGACCTTCCTGGTGTCCATCATGCTGGCAAGGCTCAGCCAGGTTAAGAGGAGGTTTCACATCCATGTGTCAAAAGCCCACAGTAATAATAGGCTGCACACTCAGAACTGAATTATTGCCCCTGCAGGGAGGCTAGAGAGAAACCAAGAGCATTCCTTACAGACTCAAACCAATTTAAGCTCAGGTTGCCAGAGTGACACGTTGTTATTTCTTAGCTGAGAGATCGTTCAAGGCAAACTTGAGCCCTGCAGGCAGCCTGTGGGCAGCCCAACACACAGCGAGGGGCAGGGGCTGCTGCATGGGGCTGGAGCACTGCAGGGTAGAGGACACTGCCACCAAAAGGAACAACAAGATCTCTGTGCTGCCACAGAGAAATATTCTCTGCCTCAGAGAGGATTTATGGGTGGGCTGCCAGGGAAGAGCTGCCTTTAATGAAAAGAAGCAGAGAGGGTGGTTACAGAGTGAGATTCATGAGGGTGTGCAGACGAGGAGGTGGCAGGGCATGGTAGTCCAAGGGTTTTAATACATGACCAGAGATGTACTTACAGCTGAAAGATGACCAGGTGGCTAAAAATGCAGAGAAACATATGGGACCAGATCTCTGAGGAAGGATGTTTTCCCTGGGATGGGATTAAAGGAATTTCCAAGTCCTCCTGGTCAAGGGAAAAGCAATGACAGGAGCATGGCACATTTCTGCTTCTTAGAATTGCAGAAATAGCCCTGCAGAACTGGTCTTTCAGCTGAAGAGCAGTTGCAAAATTAAAAGGGAAAACAAATTTTAAATAGAATGTTGCAATTCCTGTGCCATTGGGAAAGGCACAAAGCAAAGAGCGTCAGGTGGTTTTACTTCATACATTTGAATTTGTGACAAGCTCATGGTAAAAAAAATATGAAAAGCATCTTGAGATAACTTCAGTCTCTCTCTTCCCACATGAGACACTAGTCACAATTATCTAATAATTATGTTACAGCCATTTGCCATCCTGGGAAGGACTGACACTGTCACTCTGCTGCTGCTCTCATCCTGGAAAATCATTCATGTAATGCAAACAAGGAAGGAACTGGCTTTAAAACACTATCCAAACTCACAGGCCCTAAAGTTGGAGGAATCACACACCAATGGACAGGCACGAGTCCTGAGTTCCCACCCAGATCAGGGCAGTGTGTGGGAAAACTCCCTCTGTATTGGACCACGTTTTTTCAGCTGTTAACCAGCAGACTGCAGTGCTGTAAATCTAAGATCTTTATGAAAACAACATTATTTTCAAAGAGAACTCTATATTTATGGCTGACAAGTGTCATTTGATCATTTTTGTGAAATTAAATTTAAGTTCATACTGTATGCTCTCCAAACTACACTATAAAATTACACTTAAAGCAAAAATTATATAAATCGTAAACAAACTGATACAGTCCTTACCCCTTAAAAGTACTACATGGGTATTATTTAACCATGATATATGCAAACAAAGTGCAAATTAAATGGCAGTGGGTGTGGCATATATGTAAATTTCAAACCCTCCCCAGTCCCAATTTCCTCTTCATGAACTGCCTACAGCTGTAACTCAGAATTTATAAGCCTCTCAGTTTCTAATGCAATCTCTGTCATGGGAATGAGGCAAAAAAGAATGGAAAATGACACAAACCCAACCTGCTGCCTTAGGCCTTCTTCCTATCCAGGGATTTGGCCAGCCAAGGAAATGCTGGCTTGAAGGTGGCCAAGCCAGGCGAGGCACAGGAAAGTGTGGGACTCCTGAAAACCCCCGTGTCCAGTGGGCACCTGGAGCTTTCTGTGTCACCCAGCAGAGAGCTGAGGACCTGAGGCTGGAATTCCCAGGGAAAGCTCCAGGGAGGAAGAGCCGCCCTGCTGCTCCTTGCGGCCGCGCCGGGGACGCCCGGCCCAGCGGAGCCCTGCGGCTGCCGCGCCCCTCACACCCCCGTCACTGCCACCACAAATATCTCACTTTCCCACAGCACAAACCGCTTTCCTCAGCATCTCCCCATGGCTTCAATGCAATCTGTCTCCTTTTTATTCCCGGCAATAATGCGAAATGACAAATTCCATGAAGGACTCTATCACACCTCTACCTAGAGGGGATGTTTTTTATGTTGCTAAGGCCTAAGTGCCTGGATTTAATTTCTATAAAGACAGAGCCCAGGTGTTTGGACAGAAAATATTCCCCATTTCAAGCCAAATTAATATTTTGGAGAGTCTTCACTCCTAAGGTGAGAACTGGCAGTAGAAATGACCTGTGCTTGGGGCACATAGGTCAGTATTTTTCTGGAGGAAACATGAAAGTCATCCTTTTGGCTGAGCTACCTGCCACTGACACAGGACATCATCACACTCGCCCAGCACTGAGGGAGAAATGCCAACAGCTTGAGCTGAGCCCTATACTTCAAACCCAGCCTTCCCCACACTGGTCCCAGAAGGAAATTTTCCATATGCTAGACTGACAAAGCATTACAGGTGTTCTCCTCCATCTCTCCTAATACTTGAAGGTCTCCCTGCCTTTGATTCCTTTTAAATTTTTCTTTTCAAGCATTTATTTGAGCCTTCCAATAAATGCTTGAAAAGAAAATTTGGGGACTCTCAAAGGCTGTGGGGACTTCCACCCTGTGTTTTTCTCAAGGGCCTTCCATTGGCTCCATTTCCCTCCAGGGCCCTCACCAGGGAACCAAGGCATCACATTTACTTTCAAGAGACTCAATTACAGAGGATCTGTCTACCAAATCTGGCAGAATCAGACTTAACAAAGTTTAACAGACTTCACACTTTCAAAAGTAATAGGATGAAGAAGCCCCTGAGTCTCTCCTTCACCTTGCTCCTAACTCACAGGACAAAAGGAAGTTGATTATTTTTCATTCCTTTATTGGACTCACTGCATTTGTCATCAAGACCTTCCCCTGAGGACAAACATAAAGACACACCTAAAGGACAGAAATGAAGGTTTTCCTTATCCCACTAATTGAGGACTTGGAGAGGATGCAGAGCAAAACACACAAGACAAGTCTGTAAGTCTGTCCAGTTCAGTTCCAGGACTCCCAGCTGTATCTCACCCCTCACAGCCCTGGCCACTGAGTGGATTTGCTGAATGCTACATTTATTTTATTAGACTTTCACAAGTCACACAGCCTTCAGAGTCACAGCCACGTAGAGAGGAAACTTAGTATATAGAGCAGAGACAGGGCTCAAAGAACAGAGGATTAAATAATTAATTTTGGTTCTGAGAAAGCACCTCAAAGAAGCACAAATGAGAGCCTACTTTTTAGTTCAAACTCAGCGAAGGCAAACTTTATGTTCCTGGAGACTGGGAAAGCTGCCTTTTCCCCTGTGAACACCTTTCAGAGATAGCACAGTTTCTCTGAGTCCAGAGTAGCCTGAAATTTTCTTCATGAAAAAAGGTATTTGAAGAGGAAATCAAGGAAAAATGCAGCTTTGAGCGTAACGTGCTTGAAACTCCATCCACTGCAAATAGAACACCCTAATTTGTGACTGCAAGCCTGGGAGTAACACGATGATCAAAGGCAGTGTCTGATAGCACCGTACTTGTGACTTGTTCCTGTCTGTTCTGTTCCCACCTAATTATCCCTTCCTGAGGTGAATGGAAAATAGTTTAATCTGTTTTTACAAAGCTCATTCCATCAAATTAGTCAGTGAGGTACATGGTACAGTTACTACTGGTAAAACCTATACCTAGGAACAACCAAAGACAGAAAAACCATCTCTCAGTGTCTTGGTTTTTTATTTGACAAATTTAACCAGCTTCTACAAAGGGAGGTAGGAAAAGAGTGTGCAGGAAAAGGCTCATCAGACACTACCTTCCTGTGGCACACAGGTGCCAGGATGGTGGTGCACATAAAACACACCAACTCCTTTATCCCTATTGATAGAAACAAACAAACCAAAAAACCACAGCACCTTTTTCTCCCCCCAGTCCTCTCTCTGCCCACAGGAACACAGGTTTTCCATTACTGTTGGTTGAAGCCCACCAAGGCTGCTGTAATAGAGGATGCTCTCCTCAGCCCTTTCAAAACTTCCAAAAGAATGCTTGCTCCTACCAGGGATTACACAGCTCTGGTGAAAACCACACAGCTCCTTAAGGACGGAGAGAGCAAGCTGTGTTTGGATTAGGAGGGTTATCCACCATTCAGGAGTGTTTTAGCTTATCCTTACCCTTGGAAGGAGCAGTTCCAACCCAAGGCATGGAGCATGAGCAGTTGCAGCTTTGGGAGCTCTCATTAGCAGTCAGCACTTACTTTATCAGCTGCTCTTAGGCTGCACCTGTGCTTTGGTCTCCCGAGTCTGTCAAAGTAATAATCCACTTGACATCTCCTCAGTCTGCTGTACAACTTTATGGTTTTATGGCTTATTCCTCTCTAACATCGCTGTGTACATGCACTTCGGGTGGGCTGACCTTGAGAGGCAGAAGCTACTCTTAGATAACTACACCCATAAATCCAGCTCAGCCACGTGTCCTGCTGATCCCTCTCCAAGCTGAGCCTAATCCAGATCTGACTGAAACTCCTGGGAAACCTCTGGCACTAGACATATTCTCCTTTATCCTGTCTTCATGCTTCTCTGACCAAGTAAGCTGTGGTGTTACTAAGCTTTCCATCTAAAAGCAATCCTTCCTTATTTGGAAATAAGTTTAAAGCAGTGAAATAGATAATTATGGAAGACAGATCCACAAGGGGACAGAAAAGGTTACCAGCCTGTTCCCCCAATCCCAACAGAGAACCATATCTCCTTAAACTATTCATGAAAGGTCTTCTCTAAGTTCTTTTGAGAGTTTCCAGGGGTGAACCCTGCTGCACTTGTATTTAGACACCATTTTTAAATTATTCACATAGTTTAATCCTTGCACAGGTTTTCATATCAATTTTAGGTCCATGGAGTGAATCAATTCAAAGATCATTATATTTGAGGGGATGTCAAGGCATGGTGTTTGTTTGATGGTTTGGTGCATAAAATACACAAGACACTGTCAAAATAAACTGAGAGTCTCTTTGTCTGTACTTTTCAATCTGAAAAGGTTCCAAACTATACAGCACAAAACACACAAAGTTGGAAAGTAACCTATGGGGAGAAATAATGAATAAAACAATTTGATGTCTTTCCAATCTGACAAAACAAAGAAACATTCTGAGCAGCAGTTCTAAGGGATAAAAATAATTCAGCTTTTCATTATATGTGTTAATTTATGCATTACATATTTTAGAGAAACATTGAATTTTTAACTTGGAAACCTGCTATTGCTTCTCACTCTGAGTGACACTTGTGCAATACACAGAGAAGCACTGGTAGATCTAAGCTCTGAGCATGGTGCATTTGCAGTTACTACCAACTCTTGCTAATTTAGCAAACATTGGGGCTTTGCTGAATAATTGGTTTTCCTAGCCACAGATGGCCATCTCCTTCCACCCACAGCTCTGGCCTTGGTGACATTTGTGGGAGGAAGGGCTTTGAGCACTTGACCCTGTCACCTTACAAGATCATAAAATTCTTTGACCTATACTTTAATTTGTTAAACCAGTTGAAAAAGAAATGCAAATCTTGCACAGCATCCAAGAGCAGAGAGAAGGCAATCCCACTAGGGCTCAGGAAATAGAAACCACCAGGATGAAGTTGCTGTGATAGCAGTGCCCTAAACCTCCTCAAATTGCATAAAATATTTCTTCCAACTTCATCATTTGTTGAATCAGTTCTGAGGATAGTTGCTCATTCTGCCACACCATTAAACAGAGCAGAAATTGGGGAAGCCTGACACTGTCAGGTGACTGCAAGATCAGATGCCAATAAACCAAGTCAGACTAGGCAGGATTTCAATTTGGCTGCTGCATTCAGTCATGACTGCCTCACTGAGACGTGGCTCGATGCTATAGACTCTTGAAAAGACACCTCTCTCAACTTTGCTCCTTCTCATCAAAAAGTCTAGGACACATTCCACACTCTGGGATATATTTTAGTACATACCAGATGAATGAAGAGGAGGGGTTAACTGTTCCTCAGCTTCAGATGCAGAAAGTATTCCTGCATTGAATGATCAGAATTAAAAATAAACACATGAAGAAAACCCATACAGCAAGAAAATAAGATGATCAACAGCATGTTCTCCTCCAAAAAGAAAGACTTCTGACTCTTTCAACAAAATTATAGATCAGCTGCCTACTACCACATGGAAACTTTCTATGATGTTCAGCTATCATGTTATTATCTGGATTTTCTTATGGGGTGAACATATTTTGGACCATATTTTCAATAAAAAAATCTGAAACTTCCATTTTGGAAGAACTAGTAATTTCAGACTCTGTTGGAATTATTACCAACTAATGAGAGTAGAGATCAGAGGTTAAACTACACACCAGCATGGCTTAGAACAACTGAAACTGGTTTGCCTTTCAAAGCCTCAACTTGTCCTAAGTGAATAAACCAGTCAGAAAAAAAAAAAAATCATTACGTATTTTCTTCCCCTATTTAGATGCCCTCACTCTGCCTATTCTCTTTATCCCTACCAAGAAGGTCACTCCATGAATCTGTAAGCCAGCAAAACAAAAAGTCATGGAGAAGTGTCAGCTTATTAATCAAGTACATATGGCTCTCCCTGGAAAATAAACTTTCACCTACAACCAAACTGATGTCTGTGTTTCTGTGCTCCAGCAAAGTTCATTTTTTTTCCAAAAAAAGGGCCAGGATTCAAAATAAATATTCAAAAAATCAAGTCTTCAAAGTCTTTCTTTCAATGATAAATAATTTCTTCAACCTTTTCAAAAGCTGATCCTTGACCTTGAAGATTCTGACATGTGTTCTCCTCTTGACACCTCCCTGCTCCCAGCCAGCTGTCTCACTTTGGCCAACATCCTGCACAGAACAGGGATGCAGCCCCTGAAACAGCACAGAGGGCTCTGCTGACACACAGCTCTTGTTGTCACCACCTCCCTTCCACTCCTACATTAGTCTGCAGCCTTTGCTACAAAAACTGAAGCAACTGTTCATAACAATAACACCAGAAGTGGACAGTTCAACCCCAACACAGCTGCTGTCACCGGTGCCCAGCAAACCTAAGCATGGAGGCAGGCTCTGTTCTCCCATCCTGGAACATCCATGTAACCCTTCTTCCTCTCTTTTACTAGGAAGGGTGGTTGGGAGAGATGAAGAAGGTGCTGCAGGCTTGGTTACCAGCAGCCTGCAGTGGACAGTGTCCTCATTCTCCACAGACCCCAGCACTGATACTCACAGCACCCCAGAGCACCCCCAGGAGCACAGCTCTTGGAGAGGAGCAGATGGCTTGAGCTGCATCCAAGGAGGCTGAAGTGAGTGAATCCAAGCACAGCCAAAATGCAGGATGAGGGGAAGGATTTCTTTTTACAGCTCGTGGAAACATCATCTGCCCCTCTGTGGAAAAGCATGCTGCTCATATTTGTCAGGGCTGTGCCTTGGGTCTGACACCTTGCAAAGTCTGGCTGCTTAGGTGGCATCAGTAATCCATGAATTTGTCACCTCTGGGCTGGATTATAATAACTCAATGTGTTTTGAAACTCAGTGTGGAAACTGTACACCAGCTCCAGCTGGTTGGGAATGGGGAACAACTGCTTATTTCATGGCTTATGTTGCCAAGGGCATATCTGGTTTGTGCTCAAGTCTCTCCCATGGCTCACAGCCAGTATCTGATGCCAGCTTAAGGCCCTGGTTCTATTTTTCAAACCAATTAGTGTCTCAAGTTCCAACCACATCAAAGTTTGAATTCTCATCCACAAACCCCCATGGCATCTGTGAGCCTTTGAGAGCTCTTAAAGCTCAGAACAAAGCATCTAGGGGAGCTGTGAAGAAAATAAGGTGGGTTTTATCAATAGCTGTGGAATATTTTTCTAGGCGGTATCAGGCAAGTCCTGACTCTGGTATACTTCAGGCATATTTCTTTAAGGTGAATTTACTTCCTGACCAAAATTCACAACTCAGATAACTGTTTCATGGTAAAACACTTCCAAAAGCCCTCATCATATCAAATGTTATGAGTTTCTACTCCCATTTGGAAGAATTACAAAGTCCTTTAATCCACACTACCACTGACCTTGCCCATAACATACAGATGCTCCAGCAGGTTAATACCCACAGAGAAAGTACAGGAAAGCAAGAGCAGGAAAGAAGGTGCTGAATGCTTCAACACATCCTTGACATTTTTTTGTATGATAGACCATACCAGAGAGGAAGTTAGAAATTATTTCCATTGGTGTACACCTACCTTCTCACATCTGGCAGTTTTGCAGCTTCATCAGATGAATTCTTTTCTTCCATTCCGATTACGAATTACAAGTAGATTTGGGAGGTTTGTTATTTACTCCTCCAGGTTACCACCTTAACAAGAATCCAGGGTGATGTTATCCTACTTAGCACACCAGCCTGCAGGCAGGCTGATTTGTCTCCAGTATCACCTAGTGGAATTACCAGTTTATTTCCTGTGAAAGCTTGGTTTTCCCCCTCTCCATAATTTTAAGAATTACAAAGGGAGATTCTTTTGCAGATGGACAGGATTTTATACACTTTATGTGTGTCAAGCAGACTTTAAAACGCAGATTCTTCAGGAACTGTATTTATTCTACATGGCTGTTTTCACTCAATAATTCTCCTGCTGTTTCCTACCCCTTCCCAGTGCATCCCTCTCCTCCTGAGCTTTCTCAGCATCAAGTCCTGCTAGTGGTAGATGTGATTATCTTGCTGTTCCCACCAACATCCATGACATCTCTTGTTAAAAAACAAACCCAGAGTAGCACAGGCAACCCCTCACATTCATCATATTCTGCCCTTACTCAGACAAGATTAAAGACCTTTCAGTAATTAAAGATGGAAGGGTGTCATTGAAAGGCACAGGGCAGCAGGGGAAGGTGAGTTATCCAAGCAACACAGCCATGAGTCTCTTGTCTCTTCTGACCCCTTGCTCCGAAGGCTACTGTTTGTAAATCAAGATTAATGAGAGAAACAGCACTTAAGTGCACCTGATCATAAATCTGGGAGAGTTAGTACACTCTCTGACAAGATTAATATATTTTATATCTGACACTGTCTGTGAAACATTCTGTGTTCAATTTATTACCACCTCAGACCTGAAAATGGAGCACAGATTTCCTTGCAGAGCAAATTTCACTTTTTGCAGAGTGCTACATTTGCAACTCTATATCCATTTTCATTTCTCTCGAGGTTATTTTCATTATGAAATAAACTTTTAATGTAATTCCAGTATAATTATACATAAACCAACATATTGGCAAAAAGCCACAGAAGAGTGTTGTTGGTTAGATCATTAAAACAATTTGGGAATTTTTTGAGGAAACATCAGAAAATGCCATTTCACCTAATTCAAAACATTGCAAATGAAGAATGTTCAAAAATTTGTTAGCTGGGGAGAAAAAACTCTGTAACCTAAACTACTTTTTAATATACTTTTTACTTGAAACAGACTGAATTTCACATAGACCTTTCTTCCTTTGAAATTTATAATGATCAGCAAATACTTAATTTACATTTTAAAAAGTCTGAACCCAAACTGCAGTAATTGCAATTTACTGAAACAGGTTTTTTCAACTAGGCCTGTTCCTTCCTTTAAATTCCCTCAGCTGATGAATAAGAATAGTTGAGATTTTGGGTTGCTGTCTAAATTTGAGATAACACCATTTTTCGAATTGTGAATTCCTCAGCAGTTAGGAAACAATTCCCACGGTGTCATAACAGCCACAAGAACTCTATGACAAATTGTAGCAGGTATTCAGATGTCTGGAAGTTCTTGAGCATGGTCAGTGCACATGGTGATGATTAACTCCTCAAGTTCTCTTTGGTGGGCTGAGCACACCTGGGATCAGCATCAGGCATTGCAGAGAGAATTATTTTGTGCAAGGCCACACCAGTTGCAATGACAGCGTGACAAAACAAGCAAAGGTAGTGCCACCCAACTCATCCCATGGAGCTGAAATATAATAGAGAAATATATAAGGAGAATATATACAAGGAGAAATGGGATTCAGTCCAAATGAAGGAAATCCTCACCAGCTGCTTCCTCCCAGAGCTGCCCCCGAGGTCCCAGTGAGTGAGCCTCAGGCACGATGGCTGGTGGCACATCTCTTCCCAGGGTCATTTCCTCCTCCTAGGGCTGTATTCATACATCTATCTGTACCAGAAAAATACCTAAATCACAACCAGACCTAGATAATAACCAGAGGGCCCAGTTTTATTCCTCTAGAAAGCAACCAATGGACACAGAACATCCATCTTTAAGATGCTCCTCCAATTCATACCACAACTCCTGAGGCCTCCAGGCTGATATACGCCATGGGAAGAACATGCCTGACAGAAGGCAATTTCCCTCCCAAGGCTCACCCCTGTTCACAGCTCCTGTCTTTACCCTATTTGAATCCCCTCTGCACAAACAGCCCCGCTCTCACCAGTTCCTGCCCCCTGACACCGCATTCCCAAAGGCAACACCCCACAAAAAGTTTGCTTCTCATTATATTTCTTGATCTTCACTGCCGCTGTCACCTCCTCCCCCCACACCATATGTTCCTCATCTCTTCCCTGCTGAGCACTCTCTGGTCTCTGAAATGTGACATCTGAAGTGACCTCCCCTCCTGGTCCCCAGCTCTGTCTCAGCAGAAGTCAGGGACTGCAGTTGGCACACACTGCTCTCCTCTGGAGCATACCTGCAAACAAGGGTAAAAGCACGTCCTCATTCCACCCTTAATCAGCTCTCTCTCCTGATGCTGGGGGGTTTTTGGGACATAGAGGTCTTCTGTTATTTGGCCATAGAGTGTTTAAGCAGATCCTTTCACCTGGTTGAGGTCACTGGGTGCTTCACAACACAGAATCTGCCCCCCTATTACTACAGACTATCTATTTCTAAAGCCTTTTTGTCACATTTTTTTCTCACCAGTGCCACAGAAGAGCTTCTGCCATAGTGTGAACTCTCAAAGAGATTCTCAAGACACAAGGTCAGAATCTCACCCATATACAAACCAGTTACTCCTGTTCGTGCTTCAGCTCCACAGCCAGGACTAAAATAAAGCAAAGTCAAGTTCTCTAATCTTCCACAGTATAAAAAACCCAGCAATCAGAGCTTATTAGCAGATAATGATTTACTTTCTACCCACCAGTTATTTGCAAAGATCATCCTCTCTCCCTGTCTGAAGTATCATCAGGGTTTCTCCAAAAGTCTACTCCATTTATCATTAGGGGGATTTACACTGTAAACAGGACAGCTGCATTACTAAGTCTAATTACCCTGAGAAGACAAAGCACCGTGTGCCTACACATCACCCTGGAATTAGAAGTCCAGGTAGAACAGGAGAGAGGCTTTTAATTAAACAAAGTCAGTTACCTCTCACAGAAAGCCTATGATTTAATTTAAGCACACATACAGGAAGAACACCAGGTCAAGCACCTTCCCCATCTTGCGAACCTGTAGCCCAGTGATTGCCACACACAACAATCATTTCTACCCACCTGGCTCACATTTCTCTTTAGGAGTATTTCATTCTCTTCTTGGCTTTCTTTCCTTTAATTAGGAGTAAGGAAAATGTTGTAGTGACTTCATAGCATGTCAGATTTAATCTGCGTAAGACCCCACCACATGTTGGGGGGATGTGTGGCAGGAGTTTTTAATAAAGGATTACAGAATGCACCTGCTGTGGCTGAAATATTGTGAGCTTTCCAAAGCTCTGGGAGGCCTGCATTAGTTCAGCTTTGACTTGAACATTTATTACTTATCAACCTTTGGCATTGGGATGGAGTTTGGAGCATGGTGATGATATCAGCTGATTTAAATTGCCAAAAAAGTGATCAGGTTGTTTGCACAAAACCAGAGAAGTGCTTGTCTTAACGGCTGCTGCAAAGATGGGTATGATTCCTCTGCCCCAGACAATATTGGTTTTTTGTTCCCAAATGTCATCAGATAATGACTTTTATGCCAACAAGTTAATTGCAAAAGCAAAGCAATGAAAATATATACTGAACCATAGTCACATATTTTCTACATTTGCTTCTAATTTAATGTAATGAACAGAGAGTTTTTTGAAGGAAGATTGCAGATGCCATGGAAAATAAATGCTGTTTCTGAACAAAACCATCATGCAGCCAAATGAGCTGCCAACTCCCCTTTTCTTACACCTCTTGCACTGCTCATTTCTTCTGTTTTCCACAGGGTGTAGGACATGGGGTCAATCACTTTCTCCATATGAAGGAGTTCAGCCCAGAGCTGCCCAGGACACACCTCTGGCCATTTGATGCAGGTTTGGGACAGACATCCTCACTCCAAGCAGCTGCAGCAGCTCCACCTGGCTCAGGCAGCTCCAGGATTACTGGGGCAGGCAGAGGCAGCCCCTGTACACTCCCCTGTGTGTTTGAGATGCCTCCTGCTCACACTTCCTTTCCATTTTCTGGTTTTGAGGTGATCTGAACTAAGAAAAGCTCAGTGTAGAGCAGTGCTGGCATGTGCAGCTGCACTGCCTGGTTCAGCAGCTCTGACACCCTGAGCAGAGCCAGGCACCAGCAGTTACACAGATCACTTCACCAGGGCTGCCAAGGTGGACCAAGCTCTCTCAGAAACAGCCCCCTTTGGAGTTTTAGATGTCTCCTTTTGGATAAATCACTTGTCAGTTCATCGCTCACAGCTGCCAGCGTGCACCAGACTATTTACTGCATCCCAGCCCTGTGCTTCTAATGGCTCACAAAAGAAGTGAGAGACATCCTGAAAATACACGGAACACTGACAAGTGCTAATGGGGCTGCTCTCCTGCTTTAAAGCAATTCTATTAACACATTATGCTGCAACTGAGGGTAATTATTTCCAAGGGAAATGGCTCCATGACCCAGGATAGGCTCTCATAATGGCGATTAAACTCACATGTGACTAATACACATAAGACATTAACTGAAGTTTGAGGATTTATTAAGATTTGCAGAGACATCTCCAGGGCCACGGAAGACAGTCTGCTTGAGTTGCAGAAACCAAATATAAAGTAAGAAATGTTCTTATTGGCTTATAAAGCTGACTAAATTCATTTCAGATTTTTAGTAATACTTTTAATTATAAAGGAATACCTCTGCAAATCCAACATTTTATTTAGTAAACATGTGAAAATGAAAGGGTTTTCACTCATAATATATAATAAAATATTACATTTCACCTTCAGTTAACACTAACCTACAAGACTGAAGAAGATTCAAGAAGTATTTGGACAACACTCTCGGGCCCATGGTGTGATTTCTGGGGCTATCCTGTACAGGGCCAGGAGTTGGACTTTGATGATCCTTGTGGGTCCTTCCAACTCAGGTTATTCTATGATTCTACCTCTAAATATTAAGACAATTTAGAAAAAATTAGAAATGGGTTAAAAAATAGTGTTTACATTCCACTGTTCCTCATCTAACATTCTCTCCCTTCCTGCAACCTGATGGCAGCACAGCATTGTGCATTCAATCCCTCCCTGCCACACATATAAGCAAAATACTGATAAATGGGATTCTCCTTGTTCCTTTGCAGCACCCAACTGGCTAAACCAGTGCTGGAGAGGGAGGAAAGCCAGCAACTGATTCCTCTGCCACTGGAAAATCTCCACTGTCTCCCTCATGACACTGGCTCTGTTACATGCCAGTCATGCTTTCATCCACCACCAATGCAAATCCAATCCCAGCAGGGCCAACAGCAAAAGTGACAATGCAACTTCTGCTGTGCCACGCATGCTGCAGCCTCCGAGTGGAGCAGCCTTGCCAGCAGCATGAAAGGAAACCTTTCCAGGGGGTTCCACAGTGGCTTGTTGTGAGCTACTGAGCTCCCTCCCAGACTGCTGAGAGGGTACCAGTGAGCCACCAGCCTCCCACACCTCTCGGGTGGCTCTGCTGTGTCAGGATGGCAGCTGGTTGCAGCTACAGAGCAGTTGGCAAACCTTTAGCCCTTTACAGGAAACCATTTTGCAGCACCTGTCTGCAAGAACCAAATGCTCTTATGGAGAGTTTCCCCGGCTGCACAATACTGTAAATGTTCCTGAAGAACAAATTGTGCTGTTTTGAAAGGATAAATGACTCTCATCTAATTCTGTCCATGCAGGAGGCTTTAATGACTATCTCTCCATTGCCTTTTGAATGTGTGTTTATGCACAGTTTGGATATAAGGAGTGGATGGAAGAGGAGAACAGAAATGAGGAAAATTTAGATCTACATCTCGGGCTGAATGAGCATAGCAGCAGCTTTTACCACGCAGCCAAATTTCCCACTGCCTGTAAAGCCTCACAGTAGCTGCACACAGTCAATATTTGATAGACAAGTTGGCAAAGCTCTTACATCTCACATTACCTGCTTGCTATACAGCAGACTGGCTTGTAGGCAGTTGGGCTGCAGGAATCCACACTAGGGAAACACCAGTCTGGCTTCTCCCTTGGACCTGTGCCCTGGGGACAGGATGGGAACAGCTCTTAGCTCTCACTGTCACAAGCATAGAGCAGAGAGGGACAGAATTGCTTTCCAACACTGATGGAAAACCTTTGGGCTCCATCACTCATGCAGGATTTCTATGGATAAAGGTGCACACCAGGATATCCACTGCATTAACCAGCCTATCTGCATTTATTCAACCAGCTTGGCACTGCCTGTGTGTCACAGCCTGCAGCTGGGTCTCAAACACAGTCTCCATGGCAGGATTCTGGCCAGGAGCAGCACCAAATCCAGCATTCCTCTCAAGCTGGTGACACTCTCTCCCAGCCTCCTGCTTGGCCACTCCCTGAAATCAGCTGAGAGCTAAACCCCATAGGTGCAGAACAGGACATTTATGAGTTTGATAGATGAAAAAAAAAATTATAAAAAAAATTAAATTAGTGACTTCATCAGTCATCAAATATTGATTTGTCCTAGATCTGAGGATACAAGGAATCATACTCCAGAACATAATGTGCAGTGGGAAAAAACATTAAGAAAGGAAATAGATCATAATTCCACAGGCTATTTATTAATATATATATGAATAGTATATATATATATGAATAGTATATATATATATGAATAGTATATATATATATATATATATATATATATATATATATATATATATATATATATACCTATCCAGCAGGTAAAACACAATTGGTAGGCTCAATAATTGGGTCTTCCATAAAGAAAAAATAAATATTGTTGGAGAATACAGAAAACATTCCTGCCTCTTTCAGCTTGTCTGACAGAACATAATTCTGCACACCTATGGATCAGCAGATCAATGATCCAGGAACATAACTCTGTTGAAATATTCTTGATGTGGTGAGCATTAATGGCCCAGAATAGGCCTATAGGGTCTCACCCATCAGTGCACCTACAGCAATTCAGAAAACTGTAACATCTCTGAAACTGCCATCAGCCCATTAAACCACTGATCTACAGAAGCACCTCTCTCTAAAGGAGGAGCAAAATCTGATTTGATTTGGCAGACTCAAATAGCCTCATCAGAACTATAAAGTAAAATATCTTCAAAGGTGCTTATGGGGGCTTTAGGTCCCCCATGGTTGAAAACCCCACACCTTTTGCATGCTGTGAACCCAGTGGATAAACCAAGTTTCCATTCATTAATTCATGTCAAAACAACACAGAAAAACCTCCCCTCATAGCCTAGCCAGCCTTCCCCATCCATCGGGGTCTTTCCCCAAAGAGAGGGCATCCAAAAGGGGCTGGATTTGTGCCATCACTCTTCAAGGGTACCAGGGGAAAAACAACACAACATTTAGAGCTATACCCAATCCATATTTTAAAGGTTTCTCTGCAAAAATGCTTACAGATATTTGGATAAAGCCTCTTTAAAATAGAAACTAAAATATTGATACATTAATCATAAATAAATATGTACCATAAATGCAGCTCTGTAAGAAGAATACTGAATTATAAACAGCTCAAAAAAATTCTTCTTTCATGAACTTCAACACTCCAGATCTGTTCGTTGCTAGGCTTAATTTTCATTCATGGGAAAAAAAAGGTTTTGCTGAAAGGATGCAAATATCCCTGTGCTTCATAAAAGAAAGTTCCTTTTTTGACATGATTACCCCTAATCTAATTAAAAACTGTGCTTGTCACATCTTGGAAAATTAACTGTCTTCACATAGGGCGAATGCTATCATTTCAAGAGGTCACAATAAATTACTTATAAACAAGAAAACAAAATTAATTCCTGATCTAAGCACCAAATTCTTTACAGACCTAATTAAAGAGCATAACTCAGCATCCTGAAGTGACTGAACAGAAATCTGCAGAATAGAAATCTGTGTGTTTAAGGGAACAACTCAACACATTTGGGAAAGAGATGGAAAGCACCAAATGAATAATATAAAAGATGAGAGACAGGATTGTATGCAATTGCAATATGAATATCAATACACCCCAACACTAGAACAGTGAGTGCATCATTATTGTGGAAACTGGAGAATTGGCTTTGTTGTCATTCAATGCCAAAAATCACTGCTCAGTATCCTTTTCTCATGACACTGTTACAATTCATAAATTATTAACTGGAGTCTTTTGTAAAAAGTTCCTGTTTACAAGGTTACTCTGTAAGTTAAAATGTTTGTTTGCCCTCAGATCTCTACTGTAAAGCATCTGTGGGTAGATTTACATGATGAAGTTGATAGATTTGTATTTTGACAGTACATCTGTCATCCTCGCTTCCCGTGTCAAGAGGTCAGGTGTGCACTTGGAGTTATCAGGTGGCTCATTAGTGTCCTGTGGGATGTGCTACCTTGTCTGCTTTGCTTTAAGTGACAAAAAAAACGTTTTTCTAGCCCTTGCTGCAGGAATTCACAACCCATCTGCAATTGTTTGTGTTTTCCTGCTGTCAGATTGGACTCTTAGCACATGAACAGAATGTCTCTGGACACAAAACCATGCGGGGGCAAAGCCCAATCCTTTCACACACACCCTGATCCATCAGAGGGTGTGAGCACCCCCATGGCCTCTTCTTTACAAGGCCTGGAATACATGCTTAGAACTCAGCACAGCCACATCACATCTTGCACCATCCCTGGGTAAAAAATGCACATTAACCAGAGGCAAGAAGCCCTGAGCTCGCTGCTAACCATGGGCAGGCACTTGTGCTCCCTGCAGGGGCAGAGCCTAATCCTCAGGCTGTGCAAGCCATGGGCTACTGCAGGATGAAGCAGCTTTCCCATGACTTTCCAAAGGCCCTGTAAAAGTTGTTGAAAGCAGCAGTACATTCCTCTGCTCTTCCTGCAATATTCCTCCCGGATTTGCTAATGCCTCCTGCTGACTTGCAGGCACATCTTCAAAAGGCAGATAGAGAACATCATTGTGCATTCATCTGGGCCCGTGTGAACTCATCAGCTCCAGGAGTTCCACAGGAATCCTAGTGACAGCAGAGTTTAGTCCTGTGAATAGCAGGGCTGTTTTACAAAGCACCGATTTTATTTTGTTGGGAGTTAGAGTAATGCATTTTACATTGATTTTACCACTGTAGTAGATTACTTTGTGAGCTACTTAATTTAAAGGGTAAGCAAACAGCTGACAATTTTGCTTGCAAATCACTTGTTCTAGTGAATTTTAAGCGATGGGAATATTTATCGAAAAATGTGGTAAAGAAAAAAAATCATCATGATTCTGCAAACTTGAAAATCACCCAGCGCACGACGATCTTGGGTGGATCTGCATAGTACTGTACAGCAGATAAATAGATTCTGTACCTAATTTTGTGTTGCCTTTTAGGCTGTTTTTCCACTGCTGTAATGTTCATCTCCTTCTCACAGTGGCTCATGGATGGCCTCGTAGATGTTCCTTTAAGTTGCATGAAAATTATTTTGCAATTTATTGTGGCTCTCTAAGGTCTCAGCCATATGAAGGCCACAGGTTAACAGTCCTCAAAATGTCTTGAATAATGTTTTGTATCCATAACATGAAGTGTCTTGAGGTAAAGTTATTTACCCATGTCACACTGCCACTCTTCTGGCTCACTGAGAGCATTTGTGGTATTGGATGAGCCTTTGCCCCTCATAAATTTCTTTTCATGTCTGAGCCAACCATTCCCTCTACTCAGAAGACCCAGTAAGAAGTTTCCTGACTGGAAGGCATTTCTGAGAAAAACCTCTCTGGTGATTCAAAGTTTTTTTAAAAAAATGGAAAAAAAATACATCCACCCACAACCTTGAACTGCAAAGAGCACAAATCAGGATTCAACAGCCAAGAGTCACAAATGGGAGCTCCAAACCTTCACCCAGAGAGAACACCAAAGAGCAGAAGGGGTGCTGAATTATTACAATTTATACAAATTTGTGTAAATTCCTGTACCAACCCATGCAAACCCATGGCAGCATGGATTGTGATCAAGGGAAGCACAGCTCCAGTGAGCAAACACAACGTTTGTGCTCCTATTTCTCTGCTGGAGGACTTCAGCGCATCAACACCAATCATGTAAGTGGGGTCAGTTTTGCAAAATTTCATTCACAAAGACGTGAATATTTTGGGGTATTTTAACACCCCAAAATTAAGAAGTTACTGCTAGTGCTGGATTATCCAGTGTCCCTAAATAACCCCATGAGGCAGATGCAATGCAGGTTATGGCTGAGACAGACAAGTGAGAGAGTTAAGAGGGCTTTAAAGGCTGCAACCTTCACAGCAGCTTGAGGTACCTCCCTTTATAACCACAAGGAAATAGGGTACCTGCATTTCAGCTAAAGCCCAGTGTTCTGGTAAGATCACTGCTTGACCACTCTGACCATGCTCTTAAATACCTTCCAAAATAGAAAACTTCCATTGGCTAGAAGAGATTTATAAATCTCTGAGTTTCAGTCCTAGAAAAGGGTACAAAGACTGAAGGTGCAAACATTATGTTCTCTGTTATGGAATGGGACAGGAGAGTGAAAACAGAGCTGATTTTCCACTTAAATCTCCCTCATGTCTTTTACACCTTTTACAAGTCATTACATCTCAAAGGACCAGAAATATATATACATTTCCAAGACCCATCTTGGGCTGGAAAAATTCAACAGTGCCTTTTCACAGGCTTGAGCCTTCCCATTCAGAGCAGCCTATAATGATTTTTCTGGCAACATTTCACTGACTGTCATTTTGCATAAATGATTGTAATAACAATATGCTACCAATAAAATGTGCCACCAAAACTGCTCTTCTTTTGAGTGCATGTGATTTCTCTGTATTAATGGGAATGTCACACTCACACAGAGCAGGGCAGAATGGCCCCTGAAGTGTTTTTACTCAATTTCTCCTGGTGGGTGACTTTGTCCTCATAACCATAATAAAGCAATGGTACTTTATAAAATGCAAAAGGTCTCCTGAAGGTTGACACATGCTGTTATTCTAACCCCCATTTGTGAAATTTCATCCAAATTAGAAAAATCTGGTAACTGAGACATATTCACACAGCAGAATTCTAGATTCTAAAATACAAGCTGTTAACTCTGGCTGGGCACTTTTTTGTTTGTTTTTCTTAAGTAACTTTAGCAGCAAAAGACATAAAGGCAAATTATTTAGAAATATGCTGCTTATTCATCAAGGCAAAGTCATCATTTGGGGAAAAACACCAAGTTTTTTTCATTGTTTAGTTAATCCTGTTCTTGAAAATGAGATTCTAGTTTCTCAAATAAGCTCTAAAGTAACTGAAGTGAAAAACAGTACATACTTCATATTTTCAGGTGTAGGATTCTCATTTCTAGACAGCGAGAATCCCTGCAGCCTTAACCACCCTCCTGAACATAACCAATATATTCCAAATTCCAAGGTGAGCACATCCATTCTGAGTTTGTCCAGAATCATTACCCCAGTGCACTGCTGAGAGACACCGTGCTGCAAAAAGCAGTTCTTTAAATGGCATTACTGCAGGTTAGAGGTACTAATTTATCCCAAATATTTGTTACAGGATCGTCTCTATCTTGATAGCTATAGAAGCACTATTGTTATGACAGAAGTCTTAACTGTTCTCTTACCTCAGGGTCTTTTCAGTCTGCAAGCAAACAGTAAGTCTTCAAAGCCATTTTCTATTGTTGTAGGTTTGTTATAAGCTAACCCTTGAGAAAATTTACAGCAAGTGTAAAAAATTCATCCACTCTCTTTAGATCCAGATTTGAACAAAAATCCTTGAAGATAAGACTTAGAGGTAAATGGAAAATGGAAAAAATCTATCATAAATTTAACGGAGTTGTAGGATGCAAGAGAAACCTTGAAGGGGGTTATATTATGATAATTTAATTTCTAGATAAAAAAAGGCCATATATCTAGTTTAATCAATATATTCAAGCATTTATTTTGATACCATAGATATTTCCTTATCTAGCTGGACAAGACAAGGATGGTGGTAAGGAATGGCTGAGGAGTGAACAGTGGCTCTTCCTGCTCCAAGTGAGACAGGATGGAGCTCCTCACCAGTCAGTCCTGGTAGTGTTCAACACTCCCAAAAACCAGCAAAGGCAGATGCTAAATAGAGCACGTAATTCTGGCAATCTGTGTTCAAAAATATTCACCAAATCTGCAAGGGGGCTACAAAGACAGGCAGAGGGGAGAAAAGGGGACATGGCCAAGCCACAGTTTTATTCCTACTCAAATGTCACCTGGATGAAAGGAAAAGCATCGGGGTCATCCTGATGAGGGACAAAAAGAACACAGGTAAGAAATAAGAGATAGGTTTATGAATCAGTTCAGCTTGGATATTAATATATCATCAGAGAAGTGAGTGTCTGCAATCACCTCTGTTTGAAAATTTATGAAAAGACACTTCTACTTTTAGAGCAGGAGGATGATTCTCTGAACCAGGACAGGAGAGTCCCTGTCCAAACACAACCCTGGGTGTGATGACCCACAGGATTTAGCCTCCAGAAGCTCAACAGGGGCTGCAAAGAGATGGTGAGGATTGCTGCTTACAAAATCTGCTCTTCTAGACTCAATAGTTAAACACAAACTGTTCCAGAGAGAACACACCAAGGATCTGAGGTACAGATCTCTTCCACTGACAGAGCAGCTGGCACAGACTTGAATTCTGCTGTCCCTCAGCAGAAGGGCAGAGCTGGTGTCAGATGCCAGACAACAGCATTGGAAGCAGCAGCAATGCTCCAAAAAGAGGCAGGCACACATCACAGCATCTGAGCAACGAGTCAGAAAAGGCTGTAAATCAACCCAAGAGCCTCTGGAACAAAGCTTCCTTAGGAATATAAAATCTCTGTCATGGCCTGGGCTTCTAGGAAGGCAAGTCATTCATTTGGGCCATATTCCATCATCCCATGCTACCAAATTTACATTATAGCTTATCCCCTTCCTCAGTGACAGCAAAAGAACCTTCCAGGGGGTTATTTCAGGGCATGTGACATCCTGCACCCCTTTGGGGTAGGACTGAATTAGTGAAGTTCTGGTTTTGTTCTCAATTCCACCACAAATCCAATGTATGAACACTGGAAAGTAACTTAGGTTTTTTTTTGTATTTAGCTTCAAAAATAGAAAACTTTTCTTTAAAACTCTTTTTTTCCCACCTAGAACATCTCAGCAATGGTTTTAACTAAGCGTCACCATAGAACACTTAACAAAATAGATAAATAAATTCCAGTTATGGGTCAACACTGTATAAATAGCAAATAAAAAGGATTTTCCCTGATGACACCATGAATATATATGCAGAAAAACAATAGAAATAGTAAAGGTAATTTTGAAATTTAATCAGAAAATCAAAAAATATTGGGAATGTAGAGCTCATTAGGGCAAGCAGAGTCTATTAACTGTTCAGCTGTCCAAGCACAGAGCAGAAAATCTCGTTTGCTTATCACTGAGTACAATGACCACTATGATCCCAGCTGTAATCACATACAAAATTGAGAGTGACCTAAACCAAGGAAATCAAAACCAAAAAACACAAGGTCAGATATTTCGACCCCTGACTCTGGTGGAATTAACTGGCTGAATGCTCCCACTCACTCCAGCAAATCAGAAGTTAATAATAATGACCCTGAACAGCTTCCCACTGCTCATGGGATCTTTCCCATACACTAGAGACCTTATGCACAATGACTTACATTAGTACTAGACAGCTTTTTTATTTCCACCTTTCAGTCTATATAAAAATTGGATGTGCATTGCTACTCCAATATTTACAGAAAGCATAAGAATGACTTTTGTCTCTGGGTCAGCAGGAGTTCAACTGCACCACTGCACTTCAGCCTGCTGCAATGTCAGGGGGAACAGACTGGCTACAGCTTCACCTCTACCCTTTATTCTATTTATGAAGACTGATGACAAAAAATTCTAACAGGCAAATAAGAAAAAGAGCATGAATGCATCTACAATAATAGGGAACAATTATGTGTCTCAAAATGTAACTACTTGGAAATTCAGTCTGTCAAGGAACTGGACATTTAATTATTATAATCATTCTAAACAAGAACTAATTGAAACTGAAAATTCACTTTTATCTAGAATTTTGCTTATGAATTTTAAGTCTGTTACCTATTAGGATATAACCAAAGCAATGAAAATCTAAACAAATTACTCCCCTTCCAGTAAGCCTTCCTTATGCAGTACAAGCCTGCTCTCCTTTTTCTGAGGCATCTCAATGAATATTTCTAGCTAATGGCTAAATTCTTTTCCATATCTAGATTCAAAGAGGCAAGGAATATGTATACTTTGCTATTCCCCTAGAGAATGGATTTATTTTAGGACAAGAAAAACTATGCCTGCTTTCAAATTTTATCTCTTCCTCATGCTTTCCTGCCATCACTTATGAATGTAAAGGTTAAACTACCTAGAAATATCTAAGGAAATAAATCCAATTGCACAGCTACAACCAAAGTTTGCCCTACAATAATTGCTACTAATTCTATAAAAGTTCCATCTTTTCACCTTCATACCACCTTGATAGGTACTAAATTACAGTTGAAAATACACTAAGACATAATTTACTAACACGATCCCATCAGTTCATTTGGATCAGCTTTGTATTTTTATGTTGTACTGTATGCAAGAAACACCTCAGACAAATCCTTAGAATCATATAGGTTGAAAATACCTTAGAGATCATCTGTACCAGTTCTAATGTCAGCATTTTCTTTCTATGATCCCCTAAGTTACATTCATGACCTAAACTCATTTAAAACAATTTTACATATCTTTGTGTCATTAGGAAAGTCTTATCCTTGGTGCACCACAAGAAGCTCAGGTGTGTTCTTCCACAAGACAGGTCTCAGATCCTCGGGAATCCAAGGTGCATTTCAGGTAGAACCAAATCTCCTTGTGTTTTCTTGTGAAATTACAATGTACCACTGAGCAGCAAAATCCAGGCTGAGGAACTGCAGCCACAGCTGAAAGGAGAAGTGCTGTCCTTTTTCCCAACTCCTTTGCAAGTTCAAAGGATGAAGTCAATCATAGCATGACAAAAATGGGTCTCTGTGTAACAGCCAAGGAACAGTCCCACGTGCCATAGTTCTGGGAGTGACCCTCAGGTTCAGCCTTTGCTACCGTGTTACCTATAAAAGAAGAGGAAAGAGTTACTAATATAGAATTGACCAAGAAAAGGATGATATCAGGTGCATTGTTACTGCAAAAGAACTGTGCACACAAATAGACAATGAATAAACTTGCCCCAGCCACACCTTTAAACCACACAGAGAGGCAGAATCTCTATAGAAATATTAATTACATATTATTTGATAGCATGGGGTGGGATTTGCAGAGAAAGAAATGGCAGTTCACCATTAAATTTGCCTCCAACATCTCCTGGCCATCTCCTCTTTTACTTTGCTTCATGCCATTCCCAACACCGATGCCTCCAGCACAAGTGTAGGATTTACATCCCAAAGGACCATTCATGCAAACTGCTGCCCATTCCCAGGGGTTCATCCTGTGGGAGGGAATCAGGGACCAGGCAGCACATGGGGGAATAAATTGTCCTTGCAGCAGAAATCCCCCCCAGCCAGCAGAACTCGCCCAGGACCCTGGAGGGGCTGCAGGGATGTGTTCAAGCCTTGATGCACACCCAGGGCACAAACCCAGCAGCTCTGGCTGCACAGTGAGGAGGGTCCTGCTGGATTTCCTGTCCTGGAAATGGATGAGAACAGGCAGCTGGAAGGAGGAAAGCTTTGTCAGCTCTGCTCTGCAGTGTCTACATGTGTCACAAAACTAAACAGACACTCAGCACAGAGAAGTTTTTATTTCCTTCCCTGAGGGAACTGATGGAAGATGCAAATTCCTCAGCTTTGCACATTTTAACTGTCCCACTCAGACACTAACTATTCATCTAAACACTGAGTAGTGTCAGCAGTCTCCTCTGCTTCAAATATTTTAGTTACACTATTTTTTCTTATTTTCATGGAATGAAAAGATAGAGGACTTAAAGTTGATTAAATAACATTTCCTCCTTCAGTGTATAATTAACCTGTGGAAGCCACTGTCCCACATAGCACTGATCCCAGGGTCTTAAAAAGCTTTAAAAATTGATTACAAATTTAAATTGTAATGAGATCACCTTTGGTGCATAACACAGAAAAAAAATGAGTATGGAATGGATCTCAACCATTGTGTTTTAGACATAAGGCAACTATTAAATTGGAAAAAATTCATGGATGAATACACTTCTGTAATTGTTCCCAAGGGTTTTGCTGTGATTTGAGCTTCCCATTGCTGAGGCTCACAGGTGGCTGAACAGTCTGGGCTATGGGTCTGACAGTTCAAATAGTCCTCTTTTTGTAAAATTTTAATAACATACCTAAGAAATATTTTTTTTATTGATCTAAGACAATTCTTTGGTTCATTTTCAAAATAAAAATGTATGTTATGCCATACTTCCCTTTTCCCTGTGATGAGGGAACTTGCCTTTCCATTCTAGTTTCCTTACAGCTGTCCAGAGAAAGGAAGAGGCAGCTGCATGAATGAGGATCTGACAATTCAGACATCAGTGCCAACATAAAAGTCTTTGTTCTGCCCCCCACCCCTTGAGCGGTGCCAAAGGCATCAAGGATAATTAACCCTCACTCAAAGGATAATTAACCTGATTCACTCTTCTCCAATGAGGTCCTTTTGGTATAGACTGTCATCTCTCTTCTGGTTTGGCCAGAGATGAAGTTGCCTTGTACAATATCTAGAGCCCCTGTTCACCAGTCTCACCCTTCAGTGTGATGCTACAATGCCACTCCTTATCTACAAATGAGTAGTTAAAAATCAGCTCTGGGAAGAAACTGAAAGGCTGAGGGTAATCTTTATCTTGCAATAACTGAGTGCCAGTTATCCACATTGATTCCAGAGTTTGCAGGCCAAATTCCAGGGGTAGTGTCCACCACAGGAGATCAGCAGGACCCAGGCATGCTACCGACTACATCTTTGGCACTTGATAAATTCATTGGCTATACAATCATAGAAAGGTTTGGGTTGAAAAGGTTCTTTAAGGTCTTCTACTTCCAGCCCCTCTGCCATGAGCAGGGATGCCACTTCCTCTGTGCCACTGTGCAATGTCTATAGATCAGCAGTACCACACCACAGCTGCCCAAAACATCCAATTTCCTCTCATCCATCCAGAAATTAGTGCAGTTTTCACTCCTCAGAGCAGCCTTCACTAAACAACATTTGGTGACAGTATTGCTTATTAACTCAGACTGTAACCTAATGAACAACATTCTTTCCCAGCTAGAAGAGGCTGTAAAGGGAAAAGCTGAGCATATGTCTCTCCTTGCCACTGCCTGCTAAAGACTCCTGGTTTATGATGTATTTAGACAGGCAGTTTGCTGTGACTTGTTGAACTTCAATGCACTGAACCCTTTTTAAATTGCCAAGCAGACAGAGGACACAATATTTTCTCTCCATTAATTAAGAAATAAGATGACATAGCAAAGGTTTGGTTTGAAAAAAAAATATCAGTCCAGCTACAGGGTGGTCTGTAATTAGAAATATTCTGAACCAGCCTAATTTCCAGTGGTGCTCAGTGTGGCACAGTGTCATCACTGCAGGTTCCCAACAACTCCCAAGCCAGACTGGTACTTTCAAAAGGTAAAAGTTTATGTGACAGTGGTAAAGATGTTGGATCCCTGTACTCAGTCTGCAAATCGAAGAATTGGTTCTGGAACATAATTATCCCTGAGCACAATGAAACAGTTTCTTTGGTTCACTACAGACAGAATCAGGACCATTTTCAGTTTGACTGCAGGAGTGAAGGGGCAGTTCTGACCTAATATTTCCTATCTGAGAGCAACGAATTAATCACAGCTTTCCAAAACCTTGAGAAGGCCAAGACTGGTGTTCACACTCCCCAGACACAATGCAATAAGAGCAATCAGCAGACTGGCACCTTTAAATATAGATGATCTCTGTACTTGCCTTTGTGGTTTTGACTTTATTTCCACTGCTGCAAGACCAACCTGAATAGTCTGGTAGTACTTTACAATCCTCTCCATCCAAACAGGGGTTCATGTGACACCACCACTTCTGCAGGACAATGGAAGCTAGAAAAAAAGAAGCAGGAAAGAGAAACAGTATATTTTTTTATCACCCTTGTGGTTTTTTTTGCAGGGAGATTTTCTATGCCATGTTCAATTAGTTGATTCCAAAAGGTAAAATCAACAATTACTGGTTTAACAGTGAATTACATGGAGTGTGTTTGAGATAAAAAAGTGACTAAACACTTCACCAGCCCTCAGAAGGGTAAATGCCATATTCCAAATGGTAAAGAGGCAAGTACCAGCAGAGACTGACTCCAACATTTGAACTGACCTCTGGAAGTGCCTTTCCATCTCCACTGACTACAAAAATTACTTCTCTCCTTCATTTGCATGTTTGTCAAATACCTGCTGAAAGGGGGAATGAAGCTTTGGCTTCTTGTTTAATCCACAGATGCATATGGGAGACTGGACAGAGAAATGCCAGTTTCTTCCTTCACTGGGTGAAAAAATAGAATTGCACAGAGATGTAAACCCAAGAGGTGTGTCAGCAAATACTGCAGGTAAGAATGGAAACCTCTGGCAAGCACTAGAATATTGACTAAAATCCACTTGCAGTCACACTGCCTCTTTTGCAGTATGTTTTGGAAGGCTACAGTTGTACGCCTTAACTGGGCAAATGCATTAACTTTCTACCCTTAAGCCAGTTTCTATTAAGATCATGCCTATTATTTTTAGAAATGTAGTCATGACTTTATAAACCTGCTGTTAACAACAGCACAAACACCTGCATGCATTTCTCAGTTTTGCATTGTTCATGGCACTCATCAAAACCCAGAAAATTATTACGAAATATATCAGTACACAATCCTACATAATCTATATTGGATTTCAAAATAAAATAAGGCTTAAGATGTTGATTCAGCTAGTCTGCATTATACTGCTATGTGCACAAACTATTGAATCACATCCCTTAAAAGATAAGACATTCAGAAGAGATGAACAAAAATAATGGAGTCTACTTCTTGTAAAGCACTTTTTTTATTTTTAATTTCAAGACATTTGTTCTTCTGCAACCTTTAAATTGGGGTGTCAAGCAGGCAAGCTGACATCAGGATATTGCTGAAAGGTTCATTCAATTACATTTTTACTGAAAAATGTTACAAAAAATACACTTCTGGAACACTGCTTTGGCTTTTATAAACTAATCTTTCAGTCTTACAACATTGCAAAATAAATGCATGAACTTCCACCAGTCATCTGGGTCTTGCATTGATACTGACTGGATGTGGGCATCAGATGGTGGACAAAAAATGGGTGAAACCTGACTGTGCTTCCTGGGAGGTGAGAGATCATTTCTGATAAGGCCAGAAAAGGTGGAGTGAAAATCACCCAGAGAAGATGGCAGCAGCCAACAGAGCCTGGGGCACAGAGAAAAACACAAAACAAGGGAGTGTGGGATGGATGGAGGCACCATGATCCTTCCTGGAGGAGTGGGAATGAGGACTGGCAAGCCACAGGTCTGCTGGGGCAAACAGGGCAGGGTGATTTGAGGTAAAAAAACCAGGTACCAATCACAGCAGTGATCAACAGCAGAGAGAATTGCTGTCCCAGTCACCACTACTGGATAAGGTCTGTAATTCAATGAAAAAAAAAAAAAACAGCTACAAGCCAATTGCTTTATAAAATATACAATTTTTAAAAAATTTTTTTCTTATGTTTTGGGTGTATCCTTCTCTTTAAACCCAGGGCAAAATATAGGCAAATTAAACAAGCCTGTATTCAGGACAAAGGTGCTGGGAAAAGACCCTAAATATCTGTATCACTCTGTAGCATGCAAATTGAAGACTCAAGCAGTTTCTTGCTTTCACAGTGTAGGAGTCTACTGAAGGGTATGTACAGAGTGGGAGAAAACACATCAAATCCTGAGGCTGAGGAGAGAGTTTCAGTTTCTGTGCTGCAGCAACTCACTGTAGTCCCAGATGCTTGCAAAAATAAGTAAAGCCTGCTAAAGCATTACCCTAAGGAGTGAGGGGGAATCAAAAGCTTCCACTTGAAAAGTCAAAATCTTACATTCATAATATTTTGCTGCACTTAATTGCAACTACACTTGAATACAAAAAAGCTGTTAAATTCCTTCAGCAACTGTTGGCTGAATCAAATTTCTGCAGTGTTTATATATTTCTGCCATAGAATGACAGTGTTACCTTTGCAGTCTTTATGTGAGTTTAAAATAAGGCCTGTCTTCTATTATCTGTTATATGTAAAATATTTCTGTTATTTGATGTGTCACCTAAAAATGCAGAAGACACTTCTGACTTCTGACACTTTTTCCCTAAGAAAATGCACTGTTAAACATTACTGTATTACTCAATTACAAAGCATAAAAAAAGTAGGCATCTAAATTTCTTTCTAAATCTACTTTTTTAAAATATCTGTTTTGACAGCTTCATAATAGGTTTTTAAAAAATCAAAAAACAGATTCACACGTATTTTGAGTTTTACATCTGACACTACATATTTCTGAATATTAGATTAAAATTAGACTTTGAAGCTTTTTGTTTTATGTTTAAGTGAACCAGTTGCAATTTCATTTGCAAAAGAATAAAAACAGGATCTTGCTTATGAATTAATGAAATGAGGGATTTTGTTAACTTTAAGATTAAGAAAAAGTCTGTATTTGAGTAGATTTACTAGCTTAACAAGAGCATCAATGTTTACAAAAAATAGGCACATTAAATGGTGAAATATTGATCTAGAGAAAAGCTCTCCATGTCAGGTGTCCCAGCACCTGCATGCCCAGTCTTAGGGCTGCATTTATTATCCAGTGAATTTTTAGCCAAGCTACTAAGTCTTAAGACATCTGGAAGAGTTAATATCATAAGCTCGAATTTTTTGGCTCATGCTGCTTTCAAACTAGCTTCAATTCTTGTGTGGAAAAAATTAAGAAGTTTTATTGGCACAGGCATGAAATGGACCAGTACATATATTAAGAGGATTAATTACACCAAGATTTATGCACAGGCTCATTATCATCAACTCGCAGAGATGTTTCCGAAATTAACAAAAAGGATGGATTACGCTTTTTGAGGCAGTGGGAAGTCAGACATCAAGGAGACTAAACTAAACCTTTCAAACAGTGCTAAGGAGGCTGGAGTGAGCAGAGGCTCTCACCTTCCACGCACGAGGGCTGAGCCCGCGTGGTCCCGGCCACCTGCCCCGGGAAGCAGGAGCACTTCACGGTCTGGGAGCGCTCCTCGATCCGGTTCTTGTTGCAGCACCGGTGCACGGCCACCACTTCACACGTCCCTTGCTTCACTTGGTGCTGGCCTGACAATTCCAGAGGGAAGGGATGGAGAGAAAAACACATCAGTGCCTTAAGGAGCCAGGTTGGGCAGCCCTATGTCAGTCTCAGATTCAGTTAAAGAGAGAAATGGAAAGTTTCTAACCAGGCAGAAGCCTGAGAAGGTGCTGAAAAGAATGTAAATGAAGCTCTTTATCTCTCTTGTTGTTCACATTGTTCATAGTTAAGTTCTACCACTGTGTGTCATGCACTGTGCACCAGTGGTGTGAATTCTTTTCACTTCAGGACCAATGGAGTTGATCTGCATGAAGCTCTGTATAAAGAGCAATGCATTTTGAAATAAATCAGAGTTTTACTCTCTCAGCCTTCTGAAGTGGAGTCATATCATTCCCGTTCTGCCTCAACTGCATCAGCCCTACAAGATACTGAATCTCCTCAGTACCAGCTTAAATCCCAGGAATGCAGGGAAGCAAAGAGTCTTGTAGGATCTTGCCAATTCTTTTGCTTCTTTTCTGCAAGGTCAGGCTTAAATCGTGAAATGGTATTTCTTATTTGGACTCAGATGTTTATTAGTTCTTATCTATCACAGTCTCACGAGCCATGAGTTCTACAGCACTTCACTAACAAACTACAAAATGGAGCCCCATCTCTCTCTACCTACAGGCCTTTTAAGGATAAACTGTCCAATTAAGAAATGACACCTAAATTATTTTTACTTTTAACCCAATAACCAACCACCCGTGGCTTTCAATGTGGACTTTTTATCCAATTACACAAAACCACCCAAACCCATGGAGAAGAAGATGAAGAAGGATCCTCCCCCATAAAACATCCATCTTGCTTTATATCTATTACTATATTCTAAAGCTTTAAGTTTTCTACCATGCAATGTTACACACTTCTATTCAAGCCACACACCCATAATCCAAGTTCCATCATTCAATTTTGGAAGCCTTCTCCACGGCCTCAGGACAAATGCAGTGTTCTCTTGGGAGTCAGTGTCTGTCAGCACAGAAAGCCTAAAATTTTCAGCAACCAGGGTTCCAACAGGATCTGGCTCATTCCCTGAGTTTATATACTATTCTCTCTTGTGAAATTACTTTTTTGTAAGTCAGTTTTCCAATCTATCTGCCCTCATCCTTACAAAGCCAGAGCAGCTTGGAGTAATCAGTTAGATGATGAAGGCAAAAAGACAGAGCACACCCATCTTCCTTTGCCTTCCTGACATCCATCAGGTTTTATATTTAATTCTTTATTTAATTATTTTCTTTCATAAATGGACACAGTGGATAGGATAATATTTAAAACAAGAGAGACATCTTAAATAGTCGGGAAACTTTTTAACACATCAACATGTAAGCGCTGCTTGCTATGTTTGTCATCACAGACAGGCTGAGAACAAGGTAGGCTGTAAAGCTGTTATAGATAGTCAAGTTTTATCCAAAAAGAAAAAAAAAAGCTGATTTTTCCCCTCCCTTTCTCTTCTTTATTCTTGCCTTCGTGTCTCACCTCACCTCACTGCTCCTTGCAGCTGATCATTTTCCTCCACTGCCAAACTTCCTCTCCATCCTGCCAAAACCTTCTCTCAGAAACTCCACTTCACCAGCCCCTCAGCTCCTTGCATAAGTCATTTCCATGTCCTCACTTTCCTGAACAACCTTCAAGTGCTTCAGCTTGCATTTGTCTTGTCTTATTTAGAGTAGAGCCTTGGATGGCTCTTATCTGTGTTTGTAAAGCACCTTGTAAATTAACAGCACTACAGAGCAGGGTGAGTTATTTCACAAGAGAGCCAGACAGAGAGACAACTCTGAGAATAACAAGAACAGTCACCATCAAAGCAGCACAAGGTATGAGAATAGAGACAGGCAGATATTGGTGTAGGTGTGGCTGATATCAAAGGCACAGAGAATAAAAAAATGCAGGGGGAAGGCAGAGAACTCTCCACAAACAGCCAATCCTCCAAGTGACAAACCTGAGAATTATCCTCCTTCCTCCCACTCCGTGTTTGCCCTGTTTGGATGGGTTTTTTTTGATATTTTGGGTTGGTTTGGTTTTTTACAATATCTTCTGCTAGCTAACATTGGGCACACCTTTACAAATGAAATTTTCCTGAGGGATAAAGATCACTGTAATTTTTGTGCAGAAAATGTTATTACTTGATTAGGTGTGAAATCTTAACTTTCAAAAAGAGTTAGCAATGCAATTTAGGTTTCGGTAGGGGTTCTTTTTTTTTCAAAAAGTATTAAATACATACATATAACTTTTTTAAAAAGTTGGCTTGGCATTATTCCTTGCTGTGTATGTTTTGGTTTCACAAGTATTACAAGCACAGCTGAAATACTTGTGAAAACACTTGGCTGCCTGAATTTTGTTGCCAAATTTGTATTCATAACAACCTCAATGGACAAGAAACTATGCATATTCAATCTTTGAGTGGAAATATGGTGTTCTACTTGAGCACTCAACTTTTTAAGAAATAATATATACACAGATTTTTGGTTTTTTTTTCCCTTTTTTTTCCCCTGAGGACAGAGCTACACTACTTAAGCAAAATGTGCTACAGTAGAGAAATAAGGTATTTTACAGAAAATTGGAAAAATGCTGAAGATAACATAAAAGTATCTTACAGAAACACTGTAATAATTTTATTGTCAGACTCTGACTTTTCATGCAAGTACCTAATAGTCATATAATAATAAACATGGAAAAAAATTGAAAACACCTACTAGTCAGAAGGACAGCAGCTTCTCTGTAAGTCAATATGGAAAACAAACACACAAAAGAGAAAGCAAATTTGCTACTTCATCCCAAAGTATTGTTCCTCAAAATATCTGACATGACAATGTTTGGAGAAAAGCACAAGTGGCACAAGTTCTGACAGAAAAGATTTTTTAAAATGAGATCACTATTTAAGAGAGGTTGTTAATTTATTTATTAAATAAATTTAAAATTTATTTCATTATCTGTTTTTTTAGTGCTATAGCCTGAATCAAAACTCTTTGAAGTAAACAGGAGAAAATTTACATTGGTTTCCTACAGTACCCACTGTGGTGGTCTTGCATTCACTGGAATCAACAGCAAAGTTTCTATTCTCTTCAGGAGAGCAAGGTCAGAGTATGCTTGGTCTCTTGAGAATGAGATTTTATAAAGCAAGCAATAGAAGCAAAAATTTTGGGCTGCTCAGGCCACATATTTGTGTTTGTCATGTATCTTATCTGAAAACCAAGTGGCCAGGCCTTGCCCTTAAGCAAAGTCACTATTCACCAGACTCTGGGATAAGAGAAGAAACCTTTTTTTCCAGAAGGCACATCGTAAGGATGCCCAAGATCCAGCTCCAAGGATCAATATGTAGCTGCAAGGATGTCTGTTTTCCACCTCAAATCCTTCTTCCTTTAGGTGAACAGTCCTGTTAAGCCAATACCAAAGGAAAACAAACACGCTGGCCCTGAGCATACAGCCCCAAAAACCTGGGGCTCTCTTTCAATTATCTTGTTTGACTTTTAAAGCAGTGACAGTGGTGCCCTGAAGTGCCAGGAGTCAACAGACACAGTGCAGTTTGCAGCAGCTGAGGTTAAGATACCTCATGAAAGCAGCCCTTGGTTGAGGAGCTGTTTTATTGTCACATTCCTGCCTGGCAGCTCCACAAGCAGGTGAGGGAAGGTGTCTCCTCTTCATCTCCTGGCAGGAGTGGGATCCCAGGTTTGAAAACACCACTGCCACACAAGGGAAGGCAGCACTCCCCTCCCTCACCCCTAATGCACAGCTCTCGTGGAGTACAGCAGTGGAGGCACTAAAAAGCCACAGACATCTGCATGCATCATTTACATTAATTGGATTGCCCTTGTAATAGTCTTTCCCCTCCTACATGCTCACATCGATATTTCCTCCTGCTTGTTCACACACATCCTGACACTTTTTATGCTGCTGAGCACCATATGAATTTCTCCTTAATATTCAGACACATCTGTGAGCAGGTGCTGAACAAATGCTGAGGGTTAAAGTGGTGCCTTTCAGTGCTGTTTTTGCCAGTGTTCAGAAATCTAGAGGATAAACACACTTTCACATTTAAGAAAATTCACAGAAAATCTTAACCAACCCTAACTCAATCTATTCCTCCCTAGATCTACTGAAACCTGTTGTATCTGCATTCAGGGGCCCAACAGCAGCAAAAAAGAAAGAATATAAGAATTCTCTCCTGCATGTTTGAATATTCATCTTGCACTAAATAAACCTTCATCTCAGGTTTAAAGTACACTTAACATGCAGCTGACATTATACCGACAGAAACGCTCAAGAAATGCTTTAAAATATAATTGATGGATTCTCTGGAAGCCAAGTCATTAGAAGAGCAGGGAGTGAAGAGTTTTCAAAATGTGACGATCACAGTAAATGAGTTCTATGCTGGACACATCAAGAAAGCCATTTCAGAGAGAAATGCAGTGAGAGGGAGGGAGAAAAGCTGTGGAGAGCAAAGCCCATACATTCATAGCTCATCACCTGTGAACTTATTCAGATCTGTGACTTCAGGGTTGTTGGTATTTTGGGTTGAATTTCGGTTTCATCTTCCCTTTTAAATAAGAAAACTCTCCAGAGGGAGAAACATTTTATCAGCAGCACCACCACAGCAAGGTCTCTGTCACAGAGCACCCTCTGCAAACTGAAGGGAGAGCATGGGCCAGCCAGGCATGGGGCAGGACAGGGGATGGGTGTTGAAAACCACACAGCTCTGAGTTCCCTCTTATCAGCAGTTTAACATGTGTGTTGCTATCCACATCTTAGCTTCTTTACAGCTTTTCTTCCCCAGAAACACCAGTGCTGTTTGGTTCACTAGGGACACCTTCTCTGTCTCCCAGTACAGGGCACAGACACAATGGGACAGGGCTCCCTGATGGAAGCAACCCCCAGGATTCTCCCTGCTGTGAATTTTGCTGCCTTCCATAATGAGATACCTACAGATAACAGCAGCCCCCAGGTGCCCAGATCTAGAATGCTTCTTAATGACCTCAAGAAGTGGCCACATGAAGGTTCTGTGACCATTTATTTGTCATCTGTAGGGTTTTTATCCCAGAAGAATGTTCTGTGTAGGGCTGCAAGGCAGCACCCCAGGATTTCAAAGAACACAGACTTCTCTGAAGAACAAGAAAGTACAAACCAGGAAGTTATTGGACTTGACATTACAAGCCAACACAAGTGTTGTCAGTAGAGATGACTCAATAATCACTACTGAACTGTTTATTCTCAGTGGTATTCTTAATACTCTCGGTATTATTCTTAATATGTTTTTTTCAACAAACATATTTGACAAGACTTTATTTTCATTTTCCCCATAGAAGTCAGAGGGCAGATACCAATTAATGCTTCTAAAACTTCGAAATGCTCAAAAGAAAAGAGGGAAATACAATTATTGTTAATAAAATATCAAACATGGTAGTGATGCACTTCAAAACCATAGGGAACATATCAAAGAAAGAAGCAGGCTTTCAGAAGGTTGCTAACCAATTCTGTCCACATGCATTTCAGCTCTGTGACTAATTCTGATCACTCCCAGGGAGTGCTGTCTCAATGCAATATACATGCAGGCAGCACCCCTCTACCAGAAATCCTGAACAAACGCCTCTTTCTTCTAATTTCTTGGCTAAGAAACATAAGGAAAAGACAAATTTAAAGGGAGTTTTCATCTCTGTTTCATAATCTGCCACCTCTGATGAAGAGGAGCTACAATGCTGTGGAGAGCAGCAAATCTGGAGTAGGATGAGCCCAGCTCAGCACATTCCTCAGAAAGCCTCAAAAGCAGCAAGCTTGGTCTGCACAAAACCAATTGCATCATTTATTTAAAGGGTAAGAGGATGGATGTCAATAGGAGGATAAACAGCTATGGAACTAAATATTGCAGACAACATTAAGAGAAACAAATGAGTTTAGAAGTCAGCACTGATGCTGTTTGGAAGAGGAAAGCACTTTAAGAAGCATGGAGCCAGTTTATCATCTGCCTTCATCTCATGCAGGCTTTTGCTTACAAATACATGAGCACAGGAAACACACACCAGAAGGCAAATATTGTTAGAAAAAGACAAATATGAGAGGACATAACACTTGCTATTTTTCATATTATTTGCCAAACATACTTAAAAGAATCAATCCGGCTCACAGGGAGGGGTTTTTTGAGGGGTAAAAGTGGAAAAGGACTGTTTATAAAGATGACAACTCTTCTCAAGAAAAGAAGTTAAAAGTCACTTGGAAAGTAAAATTTAAATACCATGTTAGAGGCTGAGAATATCAGCAGAGCTTTTTCTTTACTACCATTTCATCAGTTACTGTAATTTTTAATAATTTCACACTCCTGTCACAAGGTTCTATCATAGATGCTCTCCTCCTTCAAGGGTATACAGTATAGATAAATATATACGCACACACTTTCTCAGAAATTGTCTCTGAATACACAAATCAGTCCAGTTTCACTTCGAAAGTTCAACCTTTTCACTTATTGGCAGTAAGGGAGTGCTCAGAGATAGTCCAGAACTGCCCCAAAAGCCCAGTTCAGTTGTTCTAGGAATAAATAGACAAGAAATGTTCTCCCATAATCACCTGCTCATGATAGCAGGAAAAGATGTAACACACCAAAAAATCAAACAAAAAAAAAAAGGGAAAAAAGAATCCTGTTTGCTAACCATTACTCTCAGAATCCTCAAACACACTGCAGGATTGTGATTCCTAGTGCTAACATCTGTAAGGAAAAAGCAAGCAAAGGTACAGCTATTTTACAGATGTACGAATAGAGGATGGAGCTTCCACAATGTGCAGGTTTCAAACCAAAGAGTTTTTATATAGTTACAGATTTGTCTCATCAAGACATTTGTGCTTTTTCTCTTGTGGAAACCAGCAGTGTGGTGCGTGCAAAATCACAATCAAGATTTTAATCTTGATTCAGGGAATCATGGAAGCAGCCCTGAACCACTTTAACTTGTTTCAGGTGAGAAGTAACACATGGGGTAAAAAAATCCAAAGAACTCTCAAAACAAGCAACTAAGTAGAAAGAAACACCAGGGGTACAGTGGGTGTACCTCTATATCTGAAAACAGGTGAGTGACCTCAAACCCTGGTAATGAGACCCAAAGAGTTAATGAAATCATAACCCTTCAGAGCAGGTGGAGGAAGCTGCTGACACAGCTGGAGAGAATCTTGTAACACAGTGTGTTGAGTGTCAGAGGTCACATCCATATGGAGATTAAAGTCCCCTGGAATAAGTAGCACAGGTGACCTTAGATCAGACAAAAGCACGGAGACTTCTCCAAGGAATGAAGCATTAAATCTGAGTGGTCAATAAATCAAAACAGCTGAGAAGGTGCTGGAAATGCAGGGGGGAGGAAGGGAAAACTGCTGCAAATGGGAAGGTGGATGAAGGGTGACCTGGAAGCAAAAACAAATTAAAAAATGAGTGTCTCTATCTGCCAGGGGGCTCTCTGAAGTCAATGAGGACTGCTGCCTTTCAGCTGGGCACCAGTACTCATCTGCTTCAAGCACACACTTCACTTGTACAGATAAAATCCAAGACTTAAAACCTCATAAGGCATCTTGGAGTAAAGCAGTGTTAATCATTTCCTATGAGCAGCTTCCTGCTGTGGGGCTATTTTAGGTGAGGCAGAGGAGAGAATGCAAAGGAAAGATTTGGTTTTCAATCATAACTTGTAGCAAATGAGCAACATTGTGCTCTCTAATGTAGAAGAATTTCCCAGGTGTCCCATTAACATTCACTCTCACTATTACACACAGACCACTCTTTTTCTCTCATTTGTTCCTTTCTTCACAAATTTATCATGAGAGAAGGGAAAGAGAATGAAACCAGTTCCCTGGAGAGGTTTCTGCTTGCCTGAAGAAAGCAGGTACACACACATCCATACAGGCCAGGCTTATGGTTACTCACCACTTTGTAAGCAAAAATTTAATTCTCTGCCTCAAGTGGGAACTGATTTCCTCTTACAAAAGGGTTGTTCTTGCCATAGGAAAGCAAAAATTGCATATTTGGGACCATAAACTGAGAAAGGCAGTCCCATCCACACCAAAAATGAAGCCATCCTGCCCAAGGTGTCACTAACACAGCCCTTGCAGGCACCAGGAGCTCTCTGCCATTTGCAGTTGCTCTCCACACACAGTCTCAGGGCTGTGTTTGTTGTCTCAGAGCAGCTTATTGCTGCTCATCTATGGCATGACAGAAGTTCATTTAACAGTATCATAATTTTTAAGAAATTAAAAAAAGGAAGAAAAAACAAAAAATAAAATCCTTTTAAGTCTGTCTCAGGCATGCAACAAAATATATTTTGAGGATTAAGCCCTGTGCCTTTCTGAGCATTCCTCCAGCACCTGAAATAGCTAATGATCATTTCAGGCTTACTTGTGTAAAACAAACATTTGTAATCTTCTAAATACCAGAGGTATTTTTAACCCAGTTCAAGGTCGTTCATCAGAAAAGAATGATATTTGTTTAGAGAATATGAAACACTAATTGTCATCTAAGTCATTAGGCTCTGCAGATTAAGTAAATGGAAGCTGCCAGAAAACAAAGTAGATGTTTGGGGAAAAAGCATTCTCTTTATTTCAAGTGAAAATTGAATCTTCATTCTCATGTCCAAATAGAATCAGTAAAACTGGGGAGAGCAACCAAGGAAACATGTACTGTACTCCATTTCACTGCTCAAAAGAGCTCATATCTCACAAGGCATAAAGAACTTCTGCTTTTCTGGGGTTTATTTTTATAATGCAAAGGTACATCAAAGGTACATTTCCCTCCTTAAATTACTTTGATGGGACTAGCTAGAGGTAGGCAAATAAATAATTATTAATTAATTAACCCTCATTTGGCAAACTGTTCCAGAAGAGCTAAACATAACTGTTATCACTAAATGGTGTGGTTTATGAAACACTTCTGGTTGTCCTGTTAGACATTCTTAATTTAAAAGATAGGCTGTGAATCCCTCTTTCCACTAATTGCTCTGTGTTTCTTAAAATCATAGAGCAGCATTTGTTGCCAGTGGAAGAACTGTTTTCTGCAAAAACCAGAACCAGCAGATAAGACTGAATTTGAATGATGGATTTCACTGCAGAAGTGGGATGAAGTTTTCATGTGACAGGCAAATTGGGCAAATGGAGTTCTGAGGAATGTTACAAGCAATCAGACCAGTTAATGCACTGGGCACCAGGCCACTAGCTCCTCAGCTGCTCTTTAATCCCTGGGAAAAGCCCTCTGTCTTGATCACCACTGATTAATTATTTTCAAAGTTTGTCTCATTTTATATCAGGTTTTATACATCTGTAATGATTACCTTGGGTTTATCCGATGGAATAGACAAGGAAAGCATCACAGCAGGCCAAATATAAGATCCAGATGCCAGTTAAGCAATAACAGGTCATAAAACTAAATTGAACAAATGCATTTTTAAGTCTGAGTGGCATGAGGATTTCTAAGTGGTTTCAGCATGTACAGACTCTATCCAGCCTGGCTGAACAGTTAATTGAAGTTGTTTTAACTGCTAGGTCCAGAAGTGCAAACCAGAAGTGAGGTTTCCAGAATGTCAACAGACATTTTTTTTAGTCAGCACTGTTGAACAATGGGGGGTTTTATTGCAAAAAAAAAGCCACTACAGGCTGCCCACCACTTCATGTTGCACTGTGACAGACACACAGTAAAATAGAATCACAATGAAATAAAGTGAGAATTAACCTGGTAACTGCTTCTCATAGGCCCACATTTAAACTCCTGATCCTCCTTTACACTGCTAATAACAGAAAAATAATTTAAAGGTCAGAATTCAGAAGTTGTCAGGTTCTGTACATTTCCTATTTTATACTGATGACTCTCTGTCAAAGCATCACCATTAAACTTTTGCTTTTCAAGATTCTGCAGCTGTCTTGAGCCTCTCAACTTTCACTTTTTAATCTCCTTTACCTAAGAATAAAGGTGTAAGACTAAAATTTTAACATTCCAAATGCAAGCTGTAACCCAAGAAAACCCCAGAAGGGTGCAGTTCAAAGAGCCAAATATGGAGATCTCTGCTCAGTAACTAGGCATGCACAAGTGGGTGCTGCCACAACACAAACTGTCCTGATCTCTCACCTTATTTCCTCCATGCCATTTATACTATTAACCCCATTATTTTATGCAGCAAAAAAAGTTAATTTTGAATTGAGTGTACAGCTAGTTCAACATAAATTTAGCTTTTTTCATTTGGCAACTAGCAACAAGAAAGATTTCACCCAGGCTTAATATGTGAATTACTACAAAAAGGCTGCTCAAATCAGTAAAGACAGAGTGTTAACAGACCCTTCTCAGAAAGTAAAGAACTATCAGTTAAAACATTATTTTTTTTGTTCCATGCATCCTATTCCAAGTACCCATGAATTCAGCTCTTCTTCCATTCTTATTAAAATTGACAGTTCTTGACAACAATTAGGTATATTTTCCATTTTAATTAAGCCATTGAGCTTGAAGTGAAAAGTTAAAACGTAACTTTATAATGGTACAGAAGTCACTATATCCTGCAATATGTACCACAGGAACAAATGGAGAGTAGCATCAAAAGCCTCCCCAACACCATGTCACAGCTTCAACAGAAAGAGATCACAACTCTGAGAAATCTGAGAGTTTGATTCTTGAATCAAATCCAATCCTCACTACCATCCCTCAAAAGACTAAGAGAGCTCTTGACTCTTGCAGATTATGGGATTAGGAAGAGGGTTTTTGACCATGAGATGGAAATTTGCCCCCAATAACTGAGCACATTTCTTTTGTGATGCAGCAGATGCAATAATAGAATTTCCTTGCGCCTGTACGAAACCAGACAGACACTGGCTTAGCTCCAGGACACTTGACAGAGCAGATTTGGATTAGAAACTCAGAGGAGTTAGAATTGAAGGGAGGTCTCAAATTCCCAAGGGCTTTTAAATGTCCCATTCTTATGTTGGCAATGAAATCTATTTGAAATAACAGTAATTAGATGTTTAAATAGCAGGAAGACACATGGATATTTTTCTAGATGTTGGCGAGAAAAAAGCAAATTATGCAGTTAAGTCTGAAAAGAAGATTTTCTTCATTTACTACAGAAAAGAGGGATTACTCTTTTTAGCAGGAACACTTGTCACAACTGGGCAAATTGCAGAAACAGTGTAGTGAAATTGTCCCTTGAAAGTATCCCAGCCAGCTTGTCAGATTTGACAAAGTTGCATTCTTACCAGAAAACAACAGGCTTCCTCACCTGGGGAATTTTCCCTTGGCCCTAATAAGACTATCAGCAAATGCAGAGATGAATTAGAATAGTCATTAAGGAGGCAGAGCATAAACAATGAGCCACAGGAAAGGTCAGAGCAACGAGGGTGAATAAAGAAGAGCACGTGCCCTGTCACCACCACTGCAGATGTGGAGGAAACAACCAAGGGAGAGAAGCAGATGTTCCTGTTAAAGCTGTGCAAATTTCATGGCTGCTTTCAAGGATAATGGAGCAGCCATAGGTGGCAGGAGGACATGCCATTACCTTCTGCAGTGCTGGTGAGGCTCCCCCAAGAGCCATTGACTTTAACAGCAATGCTGCAGCATCTCCTGTCTGAGGAATTTAGAGGTGACCTGGCACAGTTATCATCAGTTTCACTCTTTCCACAAGGATGGTACTCTAAATAAAGCAGTTGGGTTTTCCTCTTGAAGTCAGCATATGAAAAAGGGGAAACTATTACCAGGTTTCTTCTGATCGTATTCTCAAAAAAAAAATTCAACCCACAGTTTATGGGGTGGTTTTCTACCCTTAAAAATTGTGTTGACTTTAACTCACTAGAAAACAGTTTCTGCCAGGGTGGTTGGTTTTTCTTGATCTCAAAACACACATTGCCCTGCAATATAAATTGTCAGAATAGCAGATAGCTTTGAAAAATCCATGCACATTGTGAGATTATATTCAGTGTCCTTTTGATACTTCCTTCAGCTCAGTGCCTCAGCAGGGACAGGGTGGGAAGCAGCCATTGTTTGCAATGGCTGTTCCCACAGAGCAGCAGCAGCTCCATAAAGGCACATTTCTCTTGCTTGAAGGTCCTGAGAAGCCAAGAAAAGGTCAGTTTAATCTGTAATGAATCCCAGCAGCAGTGAGAGCTGCATTAGTGCCACACAGCCCTGCACAGCACTCTTGCTGCATAGCCCATGGAAAAAGACTTCCCTTCCATTCACACTTGCTCAACTCCTGTTATTTTCAAAGCTTCTCAGGATGCTGTGTGGGGTTGGACTGCCTCCCTCACACTGTTCTTTGAGCCTTTAAACGTGAACTTCTAGCAGGCTCTGCTTTAAACACGAGCTGCTGTCCTGCCTCCTGCTGCTGGGCTCCTTGCAGTGCCCACGCCAGAGCCCTCGTGTCCAGCAGCATCATCACTGCCCAGCAGGCAGCTCCAGCAGCAGGAGCCTGCCCAGAATCACATTCATCTCCCTCAGCCAGCACAATCCAAGAAAACTGCAGAAATTCTGTCTCCTATCCGGATAAGAGGGAAGGAGACAGTCAGAGAGAAAACCACAGGCACGGAGATTTTTCCTCAGCGAATTTGTACTTATCGACAGCCCTGAGAGCTCCAGCTCACTGCAAACCAGGCACCTGGCTGAGGGCATTCCCAACAGCAGCAGCAGGCAGATCTGCCTTAGGAACAACCTGGAGGTGAAAGGCTCTGCATCTCATTACCAATCCATCAAGGCTTCCTGATCTCATGTGATTGCATCTCGTAATTATTTAAATGCAAGTGCCTCTTTCGAGCACAAGAAATTACAAGGTTTTCTTTGTAGCGACTGTCCACCTTCAGAGCATGCAAACCTGACCAGCTGAGATTAAGCAATATAATTAACAGGTTGGTTCCTGCACTGCCACTTACCTGGAGAGAACTCAATTGTCAGCACACTGATAGTGTTGGCTAGCCCAGTTTAATTCTACCTTGGCAAACAGAACTTTCTAGGAAAATAACTCACCCACTTGAACAGCCATGACTTTTCTTTAATGAAATAGTCTGAGTCCTGTAATGTAAAAATGTCTGCATTTCTGTATTTAATAAAAATATGAGTTTTGCTTAACAAATATTTTTAAAAATTATTGTTAGGGAACAGGCATGGTGGTATTCAACATGACAATAAAGAAATAGAAATAGCTTTTCAAAAGTCTTTTGTTATTTCATATGTGATTAAGTGCCTGCAAGATTTCTGTTTAAATACTTCTAACAAAGTCATTTACTTTTTAGTCCTGAACTACAGGTGAAACATGTAATAATTTTAATTGCAGTCTCAAACAAATTGCTTCTGAGAATGCAAAAATGGCAGTACAGAATCTAAGGTAAAATTTCCCCTTTATTTTTGGGCAAAGGTTAAGAGAGAGACAAAAACATGGAAGACTCAAAAGATTCTAAAATGAGTATAAAAAGCTTATTGGGTTTAAAACAAGAAAATACAGCAAAAGACACATTCCACTGTGAATCAGTGGCTGTGATAAGGCAGGATATATCTAGACTGAATATTTTAACTCATTCTGAAATCAGTGCTGGATGGCCTGAGGTTATCATAAATATGTACACTTTGGAAGTAGCCTTAGCTGAGAAGGGATCCAGCTTCAGCAGCAAAACCCCAGAAGAGCTCACTGACAAACAAGAGAACAGGTTTCTCACTGTCCTGTTCCAAGCACTCTATGTTCTGTGAGGCTGCAAAATGATGATTTATCTTTAAGCACAATTCAAAACTACACAGCAAGCCATATCGGTGAGCTGACACTAAACATGCTCATAATTTGACCTGGCCATGTGTAGAGTGATCCTAACTCCAAGTTATACAAAGCACTGGTTTACATGGCTCAGCACCAGACAGAATTAGACCTTCAGATATTAAAAAGATATGACACTTCACTTAGAGTGTCCTGCTTTTACCTGAAGGAAATTTGCCATGCAAGTTTCCTAAAAAAGCAGGGAAGCCCCAGAAACCACATCTACCAGCATACCCAGTTTCACATGGGGTGAGTAAACTGCACATTTCAGCATCACCTCTTCCTCAGAGGCTCTTAACTCTCACACACCCTAGGGGCAGGAGCTGGACAACTGAACCACAGCAAGATGTGATTCTCCCAGGTACCAGGACAACCCCAAGGAAGGGAACATCCACAAGAGAGTTCCTGAGCCAAACATTCTGCACTGGTGGTGGACGGGACAGTGAAGAAAAGTGTGATAATCATAAAATCATCAAATCACAGATAGGCTTGGATTAGAAGGGACCTGGAAAATCAGTTCCAACCTGCCTGCCATGGGCAGGGACTCCTTTCTCTAGACCAGGTTGCTCCAAGCCCCATCCAGTCTGGCCTTGGACACTTGCAGGGATGGGGCAGCCACAGCTGCTGTGGGCAGCCACCCCAGAGTCAAGAATTTCTTCCCAATATCCCACCTAAAGCTGCTCTCTTTCAGTTTGAAGCCATGCCCCCTTGTCACTACGGGCCCTTGTAAATCAGCCTCTCTCCATCTCTCTCACAGCCCCTTCAGTCCTCACAAGGATTTCTCTGCTGTCTTTCCACAGAAACACAGTACAGCACTCTGCTGGAGCCAGCTGGAAAACGATTTCCAGAAAAGAACTTGGAGAAGTTTTCAAGTTTCCAAACTGACTGCAGCAGTGGGGCACCTGAAGGCCTGAACCACTGAACTTAGTATAAATTTCACTCCTTACATAAGTTTTAGGTATAATTACCTTAAATATCAAGTACCTGAAATATCAATAGTAAAATCTCAGAACACCAACACTCTCCTTTAGTTAAAAGGCTGCCCTTTTTCACTCCTCTTGAAACCTATTGAGCCTGTGAGCCAGGGTAGATTTGTTCCCAGTGTGCCCTGGCTTCACATTTATTCTTTCACACAGACAAGGCACTGAGAGCACAGAATTGCCACCTGTGGGTATCTTTTACAAGCAACTGAACAGCAGGGTGTGTCAAAAGAAGAACTGAGCTCCCTTCCTACTGAGAACCATTCCACTTTTCAGTTTGTACTCATTAAATTCCACTAACTATTAGACATGAAATCAGACATGTTATTTGGCAACAAACCTGACATCTATTTGCAATGGTCTAGAAAAAAAACAGCATTATTTCTCCTTCAGGAATGCATTTTGCTCTCTAAGATTACAAGGTACAGTCTTTTGAAAATCATAACTCATTTCTCCTTTTATTTATTTAAAATAATTGACATTTCATCAGGAACTTCAGCAATATATTGTTATTCAAAAAGCACTGAAGTTAGGTAAGAGAGAACAGATTTCTATTTCTTCTAATATTCCTATCAGTTCAAACAATAAGGATATTTTTTTAGTTAACTTTTTACATGTCCATCAAATTTCAGAAAAAATTCCAGTCAGTAGAGAAGAAAAATTTGTTAATCTAGACTTCATTAAACCTGAAAATACTGCAAGTGAAGCAACAGACATATTTGTGCATGAAACACCTTGTCAAAATTGGGACTACCCTCTTTAAAAGAGTTTCCCACCTCTCACTTCTCCCTCCTAGCATTATGAGAGCAGAGCTGTGACTGATCATGATTCACAGCTTGAAGCACAGGTGAGTTCCATAGGAGAGGTGGATGGGAATTTCCAGGATGAATAGATTCTGTGTCAGAGATCCAGCATGCTGCCAGTCCAACACATCAGCCTTTGTCAGCTTCTGAGCAATTTTAAGCATCTCTATAGGGCTGGATTATTTGGTAGTTTATGTTTTATGGCACACAGACCATTTATGGGGAGTCTGTTAGAAGTGGAAAAGAGCTTTTTTTTGCAGGAATCTCTACATGGTTTCCTCAGATACCTTCACACTGGAAGGTGCTGCTTGCATGGGGGCTGAGCAGGGACCCTTTTCTCTCAGCTGACACCTCAGACCACACAACAACTTGGAAAGTGATGAATTAAAGTACTGAGACACAATCCTGGAGCAGGGAGTGACCATTTCTAGCTAGAGGCAGAGAGAAAAAACAGGATCTGTGCTGCTTTCAGTAAGCAATCAGGCCTGGGTGTAAAGGGAAATTCAATGTGGTTTTTTCTTGTCTTCAGAAGTACTGAACCAAGACAGGCAATTAGCCAAAATGAGAATGGACTCAGTGAAACAATTTGTTATTTGTTTATTATTCACTAACATCTGATAGAGACTCCACAGAAACAAAATCCCTTCCTGGAGGTCTTTGCCTTGCTTAGAACTCATTACCCCAGAGACTGGAGATATCACTGATTCTATTTTAATCCACTAAGCTGCTGTTGCTTAGCTATGTGGCAATTCTTATAAAACTCTGCTCTCCACAAAGCAAAATCTTCTCTCTCCTGGCAAGAAGTCCTTGAACTTGAAGGTTTGAATCTCTAGCAAGTCAGACTGTGGCAAAATGACTAGTCATAATAGCAGTGCAGGATAATGCCTTACATTTCCAAATTTTAGGTTTTGCTGTACTGTATTAGTGCACATCCAGCAGCTCTTGTCACCAGTAATTACTATCCCACAGCAACTACACTCAAGTACCCACCAATTAACTAATTTCATTTTGACAGTTTTAGAAGCAGAAGAGGAGAAATATTGATATCTCCGAAGCACAGTCAGCAGCTGACACACATCTTCTTTCTATCCAAAGGAGCTGCTGTCAAATGAATTGCTTAAAAACTCTTTGAGGTGATTCTATAGAATACAGCAAGGATGCACTGCAGAGCCTCCTGCGAGTATTAATTCTTGGGGTGCTGTTAAGATTGGTACAAATGAAAAATACTCCATGCTGGCAAAAATGACAACTTGAGAAAAGTGGTATTTATAGATGGCCAGTGTTTTAAAGGCTGAGTGAGTTTTTAGAATAGACATTTCTTCTAAAGAAATAAAGCAAATCTTGACTTTTTCAGCAATATGCACTAAATATTTAATAAGGGATCCTGGAGCTCAAGAAGGTTTAAGACACTGTGTTAGAATATTGAACTAATAAGCTCCTCCAGAAAAGCCTCTAAATAGGTATAGTTAAACATTACCTAGTTTATTTTAATTATTTAACACAGAGACTGAAGGAGGTTAATGTGACCCAGTGGACTTGTTTATGTTGAAAACTATTGCCTCTCCTTACTCAAAAATCTGCATGCTGAGCTGCATCAGAGCACAGAGCTACAAGGGAGCCATAAGGAATAGAGGTTTACAGCTGCCTGCTAACACCAGGATGGGAGTGTTTGCACCAGGGCTGTGCCTGCACGGAGACACAGCCCATAATCAAAGTCAGGCCCATTAATTTTATTTACATCACTTGGAAAACTAATATACTTAAGTTAGAGGTATAGCTGAGAACGCCCTGGATGAAAGGGGATATTGCTCATTTCCAAAATTCAGTTTTAGAAATATAAAAATCCCCATCATTTACTCTTCAGTTCACACATCCTGATAGCTAGTGGTCCTTTCTTCAGACTATGGATGATACTTCACTTGGATCTTCAGCCTGGTCCTCCAGCTACAACAGGAGAGAAAGCTGCCTTCACTAAGCTACAGAAAATCAATAACTCAAACCACCCTAGAAAACTCAAGTGATAGAGGATAGCTACTAAATATTATGGAGAGGAAGCCAGCTTTGCATACAAAAAGAAGGAGATGAGGGAAATTTAACTATTCATGGCCCCCACCAGGGAAGAGGGGGAATAATCCAGTTTTAAACAATGCCAGCTAAGACCCAGCATATTCACCTGGATATATCCTCTATAGAAAGACTAAAAGCTAGTCATGCATAAGTAAAAGGTCTGAGTTTCATTTTAACTGGGTCTCTTCTTTATCAAAAGAAATCTTGTTTGATGTTTGTTTTCATTTGTCCTTGGGAATGCCAGCACAAGCTAAGGCTTGTGTTCCTTCTTGCACATGGAATGCAAAATCATCCATCCCATGCACAGCACAACGTGCCAGTGAACAACATGGCTCAGCTCTGCAATGTCTCTGCTTCAGAGAAATGTTCACTGTGATTCTATAAACTGGTATTTTCCAGTAAAGGTTGTTACAGACTAAGGAGAAAAGCCACTGAGAGCAGAAGTCAGGGGACCCTTAGAGGATCAGCTGGCAGAAGGAAGGCATTGGAGTTCTCTGTGCTAATGGAGCCACGTGCCCTCAGCAGAGAATATAGAATGAAAATTTTGCATATGTGTTTCCTAGAAACAAAGAATCCTCTGTGCTAGAGCAATCCTATCAGCAGATCCATGCACGACGCCCTGTGCTGCTCTGCCATGGGAGAGCTCCTGGCAGAATCCTGCCCAAAAGGATGGCAACCACCTCTTCCAGCTTCACAAGAGACCTGCTCTGCCACCTCCACCCCTTCTGACCACCAGCACCTTCCTGGGGGTTATAACCATGACTGTGTTTTGTTTCTAATTCATTTCTCTTCTTGAGTGAAAGGTGTTGTATTTTTAAACCTTCACAATTCCACAGCTATTCAGTTTCCAAGATTTAAATAAGTTGGGGGTTGTGCTTTGGAGCTTTGCCCTCTAGAAAAACAAAACTTCATAACTTCATGGAGATTATTGATCTCACAGTAAAAACAGCCTGGTTTTCATACAAAGCTGAGGTAAAATGATGCAAAACCTCCAAGTAGCATCAAAATCATCTTCAATCACCTAAAAATCTCAGTACTGGGGAAATCAATGGGGCAGAAACTCATCCACACAAAAAGAATATAATAATTAGTGATTCAAATGTTATATCTGAGAGTGAGCCCAGGGGGTACCAGAGTCTTTTTTAACCCCAGTCCTGAATAAAAATAGCACGCTTAAGTCTTAATTTTGTTGGCTTATTTTTCCTTTTCTGCAGGAATTTCATTAGTGCTTTCCTTTAAAGCTCTCCCAAAACTTGGTTATGTGCCTGGAGAGATTTTAAAGGAAAAGTTCTTACTCATTTGGCATCTCCCTCCAGCCACTCTAGCTCTAATTACAAGGTACAGATTAAAAATACAAATTAGTTCTATCGCCGCATTCATGGCCTTTTGGGGAAAAAAAAAAAAGGGAGGGGGAGCCCAAAAACACACACAACAAAAACATAAGCAAAAGCCCTAGGAGAAAAAAAAAAAAAAAAAAAAAAAAAAAAAAACAGTGGAGCATCCAACCTAAGGTAAAATGTTAAAGTCAAGCAGCTTGGACTGGAAGAGGGGGGAAGAAAAGATGAAGTCCAATTTTTTAAAAATTTCAGTGAAAAGCTCACATGCCCGTGGCAGTCTTGCTTGAGTACAAAGTTGTGCAGTATGCAGGTGACATAATTAGGTCACTGGGGGCAAGGCTTCTTAGAACTATTATATAAAGAAATCCATGAAAGTTCTCAAATTACACACCTTCCAGGTTTCAAGAAGGTTCAAAACAGCAACTCTGCAAGCAACCTGGTGTAAGCCCTTCCTGGCAGCATAAAGCATTGCAGTAATATGATCTGACTAACTAGCTGCTTTCCATTATTCTGTTCTCAGCTTGCAGTTTTCTATGGGATCCTACTAAACATATTTTATAACTTTGTCATTAACACAAAACAACATTAAAGAAAGTAAAGGTGAGCTACTATTGGTGCTTCCCTGTCACTTGAGGATGAGGAATGACATTGTTCATGTAATAAATGTGACTAATAAGAGACTTTTCAGATGGGATTTTTCAGAAGAGTCTTAAGGGAACACTGAAAACAACGACCTTTCCTGTTCAGCATTTGCTGATGATATCTAATGCATGATATCTTGGAGGGATGGTATCTAATAATCAAAGTCTAATGGCACAGAAACCCAGTTTGAGCTGGACACTCACACCTGAGAACAGCACAGGCTGTGCTGGCAGGGATGGACCCAGTGTTTGGGTCACAGTCTGCACTGCACAACCTCTGCTGGCCCAGCACTCTCAAAAATTATTGGGGACTCACTGACAGGTGGAGGCACTGCAAAATATCATCTCTCCTGCTCCTTTAGAACTTTCAGTCCTTCGGGGCTAAGAAGTGTTTGAAATTCAAGATGAGCACATGGTTCCCCTTTAGGAAGGCATAGTGAAATGCAGAGTCTCACTAAACTCAGCAAACCACAGAAAACTCCTCTGCAGCAGTCCCAGTTCCATTTACTCTGAAGCATTTCATAATTAATTCAGAACATGCTGGATTGTTGGATTGACAAATATCATAAGAACAAATTGAAATGTAAGGAACTAAAGAGAAGAAATCACTTGCTTAGGAGCAGAAACAAGGTATTGTTCTTATCACCTGCAGCCAATCCCTACACTTGGAACAAGATACCAACATCAGGATGAACTTAACCTGTTCATAGCAGCCTGTCTATACCACTATTACAAGAGCATAAACCATCTCTTGATTAAACTGTATCATTTCATGATGAATGTACAGGACCAAATCCCAGTGCAATTCTAAGCTGTGCCCTTACAATTTCCAAAGTTCCCTAAAACTTCCCAGTTTCATATGGATTATTTTATGTGTCTGCCAGCTAGAGCTGTTCTGTCCTCTCCATGGATATTCCATCTTCTGTCACCTGGAGCATGCACAGTACTCTCCCACAGGGCCAGGCACAGACCTAGATTAATAATGCTAATGAAATATCTTCCCTGAATGGCACAATTAACCCAAACTAAGGGATCTCTTTACTTTTAAAAAATTCTCCTTCAAAGCAATTTTTCCTTTCGGCTTTTAAGCCAACCAGATAAATCCAACGGCTGGGAGAGTCATGTAAATCAAACAGCCCCAATTTCCATAGTGCAGCATCAGATAATGCATTCAGGCAGTGCTGGTGTTGATAAGTTTGAAACAGTTTTGTGTCACTGTATCTGCAAGCAAGTTCAGAAGGAGGTGAACAAGTTGCCAAAATCTTATTTCATTCCAAGATGAAGGGCTATAACAGAGGTCATGTCTGTACCAGCTCCAAGCCTGCATTTTTTTTTTTCCAAATAGCAATTTTCTTCACTTCATTGTTTCCATATTCTTGCCTAAAACCACCATAAAGGCCTGTGGCTGGGATTGTCTCTTCTACATATCCAAAAGGAAATACTGTGGATTTACTGTTAATAATTCAGCATTTATAGCACTGCTATTCTAGGGAAATAGTCTGTTCTGATCTCATATTTCCTGCTTGCAACAAAGAGCACTATCCTTATTGCAACCACTTAATGCTATATTCACACCCTAGTAAACACAAGTATTTTCTCTTAAACTTAAAACCACCTCCAAAGAAAGTAGGTGTGATCTAAAATAGAGATTTGTACAATCAAGGGTCTCTCTTCAACATGAGAAAGCCCCACAAAAATTAAAATTCAAATGATAGTCATATTTTGGGTATGTAGGTAGAGCCTGAACTTCAATCAACAAAACAAAGCTTTTTAGTTTTTAACATCTGGTCTCCTGAAACTAAATGTGGAGAGTCAATGCATTGCTTTAAATTGTTCTTGGCTAATTAGTAAATATAGCAGCTGACAGCAAGATATTTTCTCTCACAGGACAGAGTCCACATGTGAATAGCTAAAAAATACAGCAGTGACACTGAGGTGAACTGGCCACAATTTCATCCTAATAGACTGTTAGCCTTGGAGCTGAGCTGGATCTCATTTAAATACTAGCACACATATAAAGTACTGCAGGTCCGAGCACTCAGCATAAAATCATGACAGCTGGTTATGAAACATTTAGTTATTATGTACCTTTATAACATAAATGCTAAACATCTTGATGCTATACGAGATGCTGTTACAAATTTTAAGAAACGTAATTTACATTTTAAATAGACTCCAAAATTCAGATACTGCTGCTAACGTGAGGATACTAACATGAGGAACGTGGGGCTGCTTAAGGTCAAACCTAATTACAAAGCCTGCTAAGATGAGGATCATTTTTTAAGCAGTGCAAAATTAAATTATTTGTCAGAGCTATCAGGCAGTAAATACCTGCCTGTTTTAATTGCTGTTGATACAGCGTAATAAAACTTGGAAAGAAAACACTCGGGTTTAATTTAATTTCCCTTCTCAGGTCCAGATCTGCTCGAGCAGCAGCGGGCTGGGCTGGTCCTGGCTGCAGAGTGGCCACGCCAGGGACGTGTCCCCTTCTCGCTGCCTCACCTGCCCCTGGTTTGGCAAAACCTGGAATAGCAACACATGGGCTTGGCCACTGAGCAAACGGAAAACAGAGCTGTGCCTCTCCTGGACACACAGGGGCAAATGAAAGATTAAGCAGGGAGAAAATCCCGTGGGAATCTGGGAGGATACGTTCCCAGCGGGAGCGCGGCGCTGCTCGGGCAGAGCCTGTGGCTGTCGCGCTGCTGCCATCCAGCGGGGCTCGGCACAGGGACCCCGCAGAGGATGGAGAACGAGCCACGGGCACAGGGATGCTCCTTCTGCACCTCGTGGCAACGCCCAGCCAGGCTAAGGTTTGCAGGGAAAGTAAAATAAAGGCAGGCGTGAAGAAGAAGCCTTTGTAAGAGTCGGCTTATTGTAAATGCAGGCAAGCCTGATGGGAAGAGATGATGTCTGACTGCAGTTCAGAAGGCTGAATGATTTCTTTATTATAATTATACTATAATACATTAATATACTATTTAAAGGAAATATTAAATGTAGTTTTAATATCTCCTTTAAATAGTATATTAATTACCTACTTTTTTCTAACTACCATATCTAACGCACAACTCATGACCCTTTCTCCAGAGTCCAGCCCCAGGGGGGTTGGATTGGCCACCAGCTCAAACAATCCTCACCAGAATCCAACCAAGCCATTACCCCAGGTAAACCATTCCCCAAACACATTCCACATAGGAAAAACAAGGAGCACAAATAGAAATAGTTTTCTCTTTCTTTCCTCTGTGCTCCTCTATGAAAAATCCTGCAAGAGAGAAGAATGTGCCTGCCACATCTGCTCCTTCTGCATGAGCACAAAAGAGGCACCTCCTGCCCAGACTGCTCCTGGTGCTGCCTGAGAAATCACCCCATGGACTCGATCCACTTCGACCCTGCAGCTCTTCAGCTGGTTTAAGATGCTGGAGCTGAGAGAGGAATGGTGGCACAGCTTTGTAACGTGCAGGGTCTTATCTATCTTACACCAGCACAAATTCCAAGTCTTCAGGTCTAGAATTTCATTGAATTTCAAATGGAGGTTCAGCACATACCTTGTATAAACTCTCTTGAAAAATCCTACTGGCTGTTAATCTGCTGTGATGGGTATCTAAATATCTCGTTGAATCCAACTTTAACAGTTTGTATCTGCCTCGTTTCAGTACTTGGGAGCTGAGAACATGTGTAGAGCAAAATGAGATTCTGATATTCTGCTATCTACTTATCATCTCCTCAAAGATAACAGGCTAAGAATTTGTAAATGATAGCATAACATTTTCATTATCAACATCATTACTTGTGGATGATGAAGCAAAGAGAGTGACAACAATTGAAAGCCAACACAAATTATTAGGGTACCGTCTACAGGGCAATTTATGAAGAAGATAAATTTCTGATGCTAACAGGAGACTACAACAAGACATCAATGGCACAAACTCCTCCAAACCTAGGAGAAAGAGAAGGAAGCGGGGGGAAGGTTGGCTGACTTGGGACCAGGAAAGGAAAAGACAAAGCTTTCCTCAGCAGTTGAGCTGTACTCTGCTCTGTGAGACTCTGAAATGCTGCTGAGAGAGAGAGAGAAACAAGTGTCAGTCTCCGTATTTTTCATACCTTCATATTTCCTGTCAACTTGCTCCAAGAAACATAAAGTGATCACTTTTAGTTTAAATCCTCTTTAAATCCCACTACACAGAATTCTCCCAAAGAGCAGCAGTGGTGTAGCAGTCAACAAAGAAGGGGATGATGCTTTATGGTGTATGAGGGAAAACAGGTGAACTGTGACTGATAAACACTTAGCAGTACCTGATATTCAACTACACCACTGGCAGAGTGGGAGAATTATAATCCACATTTCATCTGGTTTGATTATTTTGGGGTTTTTGTAACACTTTGAAAGCCTGACATGTTGTCCTCCCTGTACAGTCAACCTCCCTGAAAAGCAGGGGCACAACCAGAACTCCTCCACTCTCCAGAAAGTCCTGAATGCTATAAAAAACACTCTACTGGAGCCTCAGGCAAAAGCCAGGGCTGCCCTGTGATTACAGGCTGTACATTGCACCAGGCACCAAGTCAGCTTTTACAGAGAATCTGCAAGGGTATCTGCTTTGATTTGCTGTCATATGTTCAATTCAGCTTTGAATGACACACCCAGCCCAGGACATTCCCAGTAAATAACTTCAGGAGGACTCATTTAGGATAGTTGTGTTCTGTCAGTAAAGAGATATCCTTGATTTACCTCTATACCAAAACACAATAAATCCATCTACCTGTTAAAAAAGTTAACTGGGGCATTAAAGCCCTGGTAATTCACACATCCCTATAAACAAGACTTGCACAGCATCTAACATGGAGAATAAACTCAGCTTTGCACATTTCTACCATGTTCCTTCTCAAATACATTTTGAATTTTAGCACTTGTTTGGATACAGGACCATAGGCTTAACTCAAAATATGTTATTTGATTCTAGCCAAGAGGTCATGTAATCATTCGTGCAGACCAATTAATCTCCCTCTCATTTCATCATTCAGAAATTTAAATGTGATTTTTGAATTTCAATTGGCCTATCAAGTGCTCAATGACATCATGAGATCCTGTTTCCACTGAAAAGGATTTCTGCCTTTCTTCTCCATGGAAGACTCACATCCTGTTCACTCTACCATGCAGTCCATTCACAAAGCAGATAGCTTAAGTCATCAAATTTATACAAAAAAGACTAAATAACTATCATTGCCCCAGAGAGCACATTGCAATTGAATGCCATTTTTACACACTCTTACTGAAGCACGGTGTTTATCCTTGTGATTTTCATACTGATTCCTTTTTCTATTCAGAATTACTTTGTTTAATGCTTTATTTACAGTGTGTTATAACATCACTGATCCCTTCTCTGCTGGAGGCCAGTACATGTTGCCCCTGAGCTCCTGGAACCTTGGTGTCACCTGTGCTTCACTCTGCATGAAACAAGGGTCAGCCAGTGGGTACACAACCTGTGTCCTTTACATCTCACCCACTCACCTGAGACACAAGGACCCCATTTCTTCTCTCCCCATCCCCACAGCAAACCAGTCCCTAATCACCATGCTGATATAAGAGCAGTGGCAATTAGCAATTTCCTCTCAGTACAACCATCTGCTGAGGCTACCACTAACCAGACATCTTTCCTCTGCTTGTCCTCAGACTGAATTCATCATTGCACAACAGGCAGTTTTCCCTTGGTCAAGGAGTGACCCTGCTGATAATATTTATCATCTAACAGATCTCAGACTGAAAGGTCATGTCATATTCCACCAAAAATATATAGTGAGCAAAACCTAGTAAATAAGGATAAATGTCCTTGCTTTGCAGTGCCTTTTGACCAGCTCAGCTGACAGACTCTGGACTGAGAAATGCTGGAAATAAGTTTGAGAAGGATCTCCCCAGTCACTTGCCAGCTCTGACAGGTGGTTGCAGTGATGGTATTTAAGTGTATTGTTCACATAAAATCACAGCCCAGCCACCAAATCCCAGGCAGGATAAGCTAAACCTGACCCCTGGCTCAGTTCTGCACCTGAGACCTGTTGGCTCCCAAGGCATGGAAGTGCTCACCATGCACACAAGGCTTTCATCCCCCATCTCTTAAATGAGAATAATCACACTTCCTTTGTACAGCAGGTCACGTTGCTGACCAACACCTTATATTGCTTTGATTTGGCTGCCAGAGGAGAGATCACTGTTTATTTAGGCAGCAGAATTTGGGGCAAGAGCCCTTCTGGCTTTTGGAGAGACAATAGAAAAAATGCTGAATCACCTTTATTCCCTGAATAACTGGTCCTTCTGCAGCCATAGTTCTTTTTAATGCTGCTTTGATGCTGTTCTGGCTACAGCTAAAAGGAAAATGGAAATGATTTTGCAAAAAAACCTACTCAGGTTTTGGGTTTGATCCAGAATTCAGTCAATCCAAATCCCTTGATACCAGGGAAGGGTCAGGGAAATTCTTTCAAGTCACTGCTGGATTAGATTTGTTGCCCCAGAAGAGGACATGTTTTCAGAGTAAACTCTCTTTTCTCTCTGGCTTGGCACAAAATATCATGTGATGCAGCCTGATAAAAGGACGTTTCATTACATTAGCATAGCAGACTTATTTGTCAGTTGCACACTAATTATCTTGGCTCCTCATTTGGGGACTGTGGCATCCCTTGCAGTAAATTGCATTTTGCTGAGGGCAGCAATTTTACTCAATTTCTAAAGAATGTCAACACAAAGTTGTGGGGTCTTTTGTATTTCCAAATAAAATATTAAAAATACTGTGTGGTGAGGGGAGAAAAATAGCCCATCTGTCACAGTATTTCTAAATGAAATATCAAACTATTGCTTTTTTCTATATAATTCAAACAACATTGAACACAGGTCTGATAATAAAACCCATTATATTGTCTTCATATTTCTGAAGCCTTGGAAGAGGAACAGAGCCTGAAATATTAACTCTATGCTAGTAAATTATTAAACTCTATTGTCAGCAGCCATTCCTAAAAACAGACAACAGAGTTGGACACCCAACCAAGAAAGTGACAATCCTTGCAGAGCAGACTTTCTTTTGACAATATGCATTTAGAAACACAGAAAATAAAATTATCAGCTACATTTTTTTCCTCAGTGACACAACAGTACTAACTCTAATAGAGCGCACGTAGAGAACAGCAAGGAACTCTTTCTCCATTCAAACTCTCTTTCAGATGAGAAATTCCAGTTGACTTAGTTTTAGTTCAGGTTGGTTTTTTTTTGTTTTGTTTTGCATTATTTTTTCCATCTGGAAGAACACCAGCATCTGCTGAAAGGACTCACTGGACAGAAATCATTAGCACAGCCACAATTCATGCCAGCCACTCGTGTTGCTGGGGTGAGTTAAGCCAGCTGACACCCTATGCTCTTTTCTCAAGTTATATTCTGACTTGATTTTAATATTTTCAATCAATTATGTTTTCTAAAGACAAATCTGAGAGAACTTAGTAACAAGTGGCACTGCTGACACACAGTCTTAAGATCTTCCTGTTTGATGCCCTCTGAAAAGGGCAGATCCTCAACATGGCAAGTCAGGAGAGATTTTGTGTCCCTTTCAGAGATAATCCAGGGATACCACAAACAAGGAAGTTCAGTGTCTCCATCAGCCTTATTTCCTCTTATGGAGGAGGAAATGTCCTGAGAAAAGAAAGGAAGCTGTAGAAGACGGGATATACACAGCACAAAAGATACTTTAAGGTTTTACACCCAATCTGAAAATGAAATGAACCCAAAAGACTACTTTGGTACATTTTGATTTTTGCTTTACAATCACAGTTTTGTTTTTGCCATCAGGCAAAACCAGCCAATGTGATGCAGCACCCTACAAACAGCTGTTAACACACTCCAGGTCTGCTAAACACAGAGGCTGCCATTCCACCCCAGCTAATTTGTGGCTGTTTGTGCAAAAAAAAAAAAAAAAAAAAAAAAAAAAAGACATCAAAAGTAATCTGCTTATTCCAAAATATTCACTGCATCTTAAGATGCTACTTAAAGGAAACACAGGTATAAAACAGAACTGGTATCAGGAGGATGCAAGCAGGAAATAAAGCTAAGAGAAATCTTGCCTCACGCTTACCTGGTCATTATTTCTCAAAATAACAACATAAATCAGAAGACTAGTGACCATTCATGGACTGCAAGGTGTATGTATGATATCCATAAGGAGAAAAAAATAGGTGGAAAGAAAGGAAATAAATAAATAAAGGCAGGCCAATCAGTAAGCAACAGGACTGTTGATCCTATAATTTTTCACTCATAACTTCTGGCATTTCTGGAGGTATTATTAAAGATTGCCACCCTGGAAGATAATGAATGTCAGGTGTAGCTTCCATCTCCAGTGTGATGAGGAGAGATTACTCTGCTGAAGCCTACAAGACATCTTTAATCTCCTGATTTAGAATCCATTGTCTGCTATCAGTTGTCACTCTCCTGAAGGAATGCAAGAATGCTGCCAAACACTGAAAAACAGCCGCAGCAAAGGGCTACCAGCAGCAATCCCGAGGTGCTCTGCCAACAAAACACTTAAATGTTAGTTTAAAAAAAAAAAAAATCCATCTCCAGGTTCTTCCATTGTTAATTAAACATTTTCTGGTTTCCAAGAAGAAGTGCTTGCTCAAAGATGTCCTTGAAAGCAGGAACATCAACACCACAAACTTTCAAGGATAAAGTCGAGGGGCAGCTCTGTGGAGTCTGAGTGGGTCAGGCACAGGTGGGGCATGTTGGATGCTACAGCCGAGGATGCCAACAGATTTCCTGCTCTTAAATCAAAGGTGAATGTTTTGTACCCACCCACAGCCAGGTGGGCAAATGAAAGCCACCATGGGGAGTCAGCCCGCCCTAGGCAGCCTCTGAACCACCCTTCATCAGGTAGCACAGACAAAAACAAACAGTCTAAATCACCAGAAACTGCAAGCCATTTCCATTGACATTTATTCAAGCCTGTGCAGCCACCCATTTGGGATGAAAGGCCTTACAAATGGATTGAAATGGGACTTTGTGTTCGGGGCAGGCTCTGCAGGGCTGTCACAACCGATGGACATGGAGGCTGTGGCAATGCAGCCCAGCCAGTGAGCACAGACATGGGGATCGATAGAAAAACAAGCCCTAAAACAGTTTCCATCCTTCAAAATGGCAGTGATTTGCCAGTGGTGAATTCTGTGAGTGACTGGCCTAAGCTTTAATAAAATCATAACTATGCAGTTTAACTTTTCTGCTGAGACACATCCGGAGTGGGCTGGAAACTAAATGACAGAAGAATCAAACTCCCACTTCAGTGGGGTCAGGGCTTCATCTTAGGCAGGTCTTTTAATCATTTCAGAGCAAGGAACTCGATGCAAGTCCTTTACATCTCAATCTCTTGCCTTCATCACTCTGGCATCCATCCTCCCAAGGACTCAGCATGCTGACCTCCATGGAAACCCAGAACAGAGCTTTTTGTTGCATCACTTCACTAAGTGAACACCATGGACAAGATCTTTTCCATTCTATTTGTGGATTTACACTTATCTAACCGTTTCTGTCTCACACTGGCATAAGACAATCCATTTGCAATGTAATATTTTTTTTCTGTTATCAGATCTAAGTTTGGGAGAAGTGGATTTAAAAGAAAAGACACAGTGAAAAGAAAGCTTTCCTGGTTAGAATTTTGGTCAATGGAATATGAAGATTATCATTTACAGCAGGTGGCAGCCATGTAAAAAAAAAAAATATGGTGTCAATGAAAAATGAATAAAATAAAGACAATATTTTCACAAGCTTTCCCCTATGGCTTTAAAATAAGGTCACTTTGGTGGTTTTCACTGCAGGAAAGAGCTTGGCATCAGCCTCCTGCTCAACAGTTTGACAAACTGTGCTTGACCATATGTGTTAAATGAGACTCTCTCCTTTTTGTTACAGAATTTCCACACCCCCTTTTAAAACAATGACGTTTGAGACATCAACCTGCACATTTACTAGTTTGTAATTCTGCCCTTCCCAACCCTCAGCTCCCACAAATACACAAATCTTTTCATGTGCAGTCACATTCCACACAATTAAAGTATACATTCTTGAAAAACGACACCAGAAACTACATTTTACCCTATTAAAAAAAAAAAAAATCAACACTGAATTGTTACTTACTGGTAACATAGCTATGCATCTAATTTGAAGTCATTGTCAAAGTCTGTAATATATATCAAAAGCTCTCATTGTTATTTAAGGAAAAAAAAATTAAAGGAAAATAATTATTTCTTATGCTTTTTTCTCCTCAAAAATAAGTACACCAGTAAACTTCACACAGAGAATTCTGCTCCTTTTTGTCTTAAAGGGAACCTATTTCTCAAGTGAATTGCCTTCCCTACCTTATTACTTGAAGAGATTACAGTCAGGGTTGTATATTGTAGCTACCCTATATTTAGAAGCTGGGTAATAAACCACATAAATAGCACACTGAATAAAACATTAAGACATAAAAGGAGTTAAATAGAACAAAGGGCTAAAGCTTATTGTGCAGTAACCATGTCTGACCCGTGGAAATACAAAGGACTCATAATTCTAGTTAGCAAAATGCAGAGTTGGGATTTAAATCAGGAGGAAGGCAGTGCTGGAGCCCCATCCACAGCCTTGCAGGGCCCTCTGGTGGAAACAGGAATCCATCTCACGGCTGCCCAACAGCACCGCCAGGAAAAATGATGCTCCAACCCCAAAATAAAGGGAGAACAAGCAGCATGGATTTTCCCTATTTTCTTGAAAGCAGCAATATTTCTAATATAAAGCTGCATTTTTCAGCTCTCCTTTAAGGAGATTAAATCCTGGGGCCTGTGTGAGTAAAGAAGTTTTCCTCTGACTCCAGTGGGAACAGAATCTGTCCATAAAGCCCTGAAAGTAGAGAAAATAAGTCCTTAAAGTTGTTGAAAACTGCAGTTAATGTGGAACATTCTGCCCAGAAATTTAGACCCTTCAGCAAAGCTGGAAGCATTGCAGGTGAGCATCATCATATAAAAGAGTCTCAAAAAAGCCAGGCTGCACCAGTAATTCATAGCAGAGACTGCTCAGCTGGCTGTGCCAGCTCAGGGTCTGCAGGGCCAGCCCTCACATGAGCTGACCTGACAAAATGTCTTTTCAATGCTTCTTCATTTGTGACTTTGAGCAGTGAGGTGGAAACAAACCCTTTCTGGTGCTAAATGTATGTTCTTTCATCCAGCACAGCATGGAATTGATCATTATATTGGTATTAGGTACTCAAGAGCCTGAAATACTGCCCATTAAAAAAAAAAAAATATATTAAAATTGGTGCTTATACTTCCCTTAGTTATTGTCAGGGCAGAAAAACTCTTCAAAGGACATTCACAGCAAGAAAGTCAGATTAATATTCTCATGTTTCTTCTCCACACAGATCTACAAGGAAGCTGCTAAAATAACCTGCACAAGCAGCATCTTCAATGATCTAATGGTGAGGAGAAGGAAAATTCCAACTCTGCCTTTTGCCTCTATCAGTCAGGGCAATTACTGTTCCAATGAAAAACAGGCTGCAGCCTCCAAGCTGGATTCAAGATCCAAACTGCTCCAAAGCAAGGCAGGATTGACCTCTCCTCTGACAGGTATTTCAGGGGATATTTGTGATTAATATTTCACAGAGCAAAAGAAAGAACCAGGCCTGTCTTACACTTCATTACAGGGGAGAGGCCTCCATTGTGAAAGGGAATTCTCAATGCCATTCTCTCCCACTTTTCAGGAACAGCATTGGCTGTTGGGTCCATAAGATCCAGTCTCTGTGCCTGCCTGAATAGGGCAGACAGCTGAGAAATGACATTTTTTTCAGGCACCATCTAGCATGACCTAGGTCAATAATTGTCTTTTCCCAGATTAGGCTCCTTTAAAACGGCAGTATTTTGAAAAGCAGAAGTTGCTTCCCACTTTTCATCTTAAATTCTCTTGTCTGCTCTTAGTTAATAAAGATTTTTAGCTGTGGTGAGTACACATTTATTTAAAGGTGGTGATGATGCCAAGTACGTCACGTGAAGCACACTGATTGTCAGGAGCAGACACAACCTGCTCTTAAAAACCAGCTCCTCTGGACCTAAGGGACAAAGCTTTTGCTGAACCCAAGGCTTGGATTCAATCCTCTAATGTGCTTCAGGATGTTTTACTTTGAAAAATGGGAATGCTGCCTATTGACTGCAAAAATTTTATCTCCATTGCTACCAAGAACATGTTAATTTGTATGAAATAAATGAGGCTAATTATTTGCTTTCCACAAAACAGGCTCTGCTAAAAGCCCTGAATTATTTGTTTTCCTGATGAACAAGGCAGCACCTTGCTCACATAATAGATTCCATCAGAGATTTGATTATCCATTAGAAGGTAAATCTATGTGTCGTGTAAGGCAGCAAAGATAAGATGAGGCTGGGAAACAGACTCCTTGAGGACAGAGCTGGAGAATCAAAAATGGGATCACTGCTTCATCTACCACATGGAATCAAAGTGGGATGGGGGTCACTTTAGTGTACAAAAGAGGGAAAATCACATTTGGGGCAGAACAGAAAACCACAGTCTATAAAATGTACATAAAGGCTCCAGCTTCAAGGGTGTCCATTTAAAAAAAACATCTCCACAGTTGGACCAAGCTATTGATGAGAAGCAGAACTGTCTTTTAGCTCATCAGAGAAATCAGAGCACACAAAAAGGCTTAAAGTCAAGCAGGTTGACTGTGTTTGTGGTACCTCTTTGGTAGGGCGGAAAGAATTCCTGGTGACAATTTATGGTATGCTCTTAAGCATTCTGAAATTCTATGTAAAAACATGGTCATGATTTACAGAATACACTGTGCTCATCATACAACACAAGGTCACTGCTGCCTTACTACAGGTATTACCTTAGGTACTCAGGCAAAGTGCATCTTGAAAGGACAAAAATAACATTTCTTCTGACAAGACCACTCCTCAAATAATAAAAGCTGCAGAAGGCTCTTGTCCAGGTTTTTCTGTAAAATCAGCCCTGAAATGTTCTGCTATTAACTTGTGATTGTGCACAGACTCCCTTCCTCATGGAAGGGATACAACAAATTCCCAGAACAAAGCAGCAATAGGGGTCATCCTCCACCACTGCATTCACTGGGGCCACTCCTCAGGCTTTTGCCTCACAGTGCAGTTGTGGAGTTTGTGGAGTTACTCTCCATAAGCTTGGCTGTATTTTACAGCAAACATGAGTGCTGCACAGCCAGGGGAAGCAGAGCAGGTGATGGGGGAAGGCAAGGGGGAGGTTTTGTAGCTCTCAGAGACACAGCAGCTATGTGCAGGTCAGTCAGTCCTGCTTGCCAGGTCTGAAGATATTTTGGTGAGCACAGGAGGAGCCTTCAGCTCCTGCCTAGACAACCACTGGAAGCAGCCAGGAAAGAGATCAATAGTTTGTCTCTTCCGGAGGATGGAGCCTCTACCAAATGCATCCTCACTTCCCAGCCCTGACCTGAACCCACAAGAGTCTGGCTCAGAGCTAAGAACATTGCATATGGATCTGGGGAGTAACACCTGATTTAAGAACAGGGTCACATCACAGAGAGTAGCACTCACAGAAATCCCCAGGCCAGCATGAAGCTATGATGCTGAGAACAGACCCATTGTGGGGTTTGCAGCCAGATTTTGGCCTCTCCTGAAAAGCAGCACTGACAGGGGGTATTTTGTCACCTTATCTCTCTCTCTAGTGGGATCAAAGGTGGCACAGTCTTAGCACAGCTATCCCATTCTATTTGGGACTTGCACAGATACCTTGGCATTAGCACTGGCACATCTTTTGCTGCTTTCAAGCTGATGCCTACATGATCCTACCAGAGATGTTGCTACAAAAATCCAGTCTGGAATTCAATCCAGCTTGTTCTGAGCTTTTTCTGGCATTTATAATATGATAACACATCATGGCTGGTAGGTATTTCCCTACTACAATTGTGCATCCTCTTAAATGTCAGTTAGGAAAAGGAGAATATCAGAGGCTGATCTCAGCACAGGTCAGAATTTGTGTCAGTCAGTGAAAGAAGTGGCTAACATGAGTCTGAGGGCTTCGATTTATTGCCCACCAGAGCAAATGATACTGCTGTAAAGTCAGTTGATAACAACAGGATTAAAAGGGTGAAGATAAAGATACATCTCAGCATGTTTTTGGATAAGGATAAAGCAATATGACACAAACAAATGCCAAAGTCCTAGCAGTCATCAAGTCACTCCAAAAACCCCCTGGCAAGCTTCAGTACACAAATAACTAGAGAAGCCATGAAAATTTACAATAACTCTTTTCCTTGTTGGTGGTGTATTTTTAACCTATTGCACTGATTATAACATGCTGTCAACAGCCTCATCAATTATCCATTGCTAGAAAGTGGGCTCTAACATGCTGCAAGTGGTATTAATTGGTCTCAGTAGCACATAATGAGTTTAAAAGCTCCTACCTGTGTGCCCCCGGGGATGGTGACTAGAGGCGGACAACAATTTACAGCAGACCATTAACACATAGACCAGAAAGAGCCAGTCAGACAGAAGCATTGATTTGGCACAGAATCTCATCCTGGAGGCAGAAAAGGAAGCAGTTGAGTGAAAGAACAATGCGAGCAGGGAATAACATAAAAACGATGTGGGGAAGGAAAAGCTGAAGAATAACTGATGTGGCTTATTGCAAGGCAAACACTCACAAAATCATATTTATTACTTGGTTGAGATCAATTCTTTGTTAAGGACATTTTATAATTAGAAGCAATGTCTAGCACACATCACATTGCCCACAAATACATGTTTATAATAACACATTATGAGTGTAATACAGTTCTATGAATCTAAGGGATGGGGTTTTTTTTGTCTTTTATTAAGATCCACCCACATTCAAATTTAAACATACATATTTATGATTTCTACTATGCTTTTGGAACTGCATCTCCCCCAGTGATTGAAGAAAAAGAGGCATTTTTACTTAACACTTCTCAGGACATATTTACTAAACTACCAACTCCCCTGTAGCCATGTACAGGACTTGGTTGGGTCTCCCAAATACACAATATTTGGGAGATTTCCTGGAGATCAGTTAATTTACTGAAGGTAAAACACTCATGGAGCAGCATCTCAGTCAAACATGCAAGGACTCACTTCTCTGCCAGGGTGTTGGAAACTGCATTTCAGAAAACATTTGCTCTAAAGAAGGTGTTGTTATTCTTATTCATGTTATTCTTAGAACTAAGATCCCAAATCTTCCATAATTTTTCTGCAAATATCTACAATTAAATCCCTCAATAGCTTATGTTATGCCATTCATCATACAGAAAGGGAATCTAATCATCTTTTTAAACTGAGTTATGGTGATTTATTGCTTGCATGATACATAAATGGGCGTTATGTACTTGAACCCTTAGATACTGTGTTCCACAATTTCAGCAAATTCTGCAAGCAGGAATACATCAAATTAATTAAAGGCAATTTATAGATTTGCATAAATTGAACCAAATACTGTTTTCATGGCAGTGATGTTAGTCTGCAGTTAATCAGCACGGTGGGATTTGGGCAAGTTTATCACAACTTTATTTGCACCAAAATGTCCTTCGGGAACTGCTTTTCCCCTGCAGATTCCAGTTCTGAGTCTTGCAAGTATTTTCTAAAAAAGTTTATCTGTATATCTTAAAAAAAATTAAGACTATTCAGCTAATCCAACATTCAAGTGCTGAAGAGACAAATTTAAAAAAAGAAATCTCAAGCAACACAAGGGCTGCCACAACCAGGTGACACACTTGGATGCTGCTTAAATTTGATAATCTACCAATGAACCAAAACAGAGGCCATGTTTGCTCAGTTAAAATTGCTCACACAATTTCCCTTTTCACACTTTGCAGAACAGCATTTTTTCTCTAATTGCAAATGCTGATAAAGCCCAAACATATAAAAAATATACTTATTAATAACAAAAGTTAAGAGACCAGAAGCCTGCTGCATGTGAATATATTTTGGCAACAAATTCTGGTTTACACTGTAGAAAGAAATACAGTGGTGCAAACCCCAGCACTTTCAGCCTACAATTTTTTTTTTAAATTACATTAATATTGCAAAAAAAAAAAAAACAAAAAACAACTCCCATATTTCAGAGAATGAAAATTATATGTAAAGAAGCCACACTTTAAGCACTGATTTGGCAAGAGGGTACCTTTTCTGGCTTTAAGAAGATGCTCTGTTCTGACCCCAATATGTTTCCATGCTGAATACAGGAACAAACATCCTCATGGCCTTTTACAGCTGTGTATGGGAGACTTCCATGTGTGTGAACCAAGCCCAGAAGATAAAGACATCACTGCTCCTCACCCACCTGTAAGTCCCCTCTTCTGCAGCTCTCCCAGGCTAATTCAGAGCAGCTGAACCAAATTCACCTCTTGCATGCAGCTGAACCACATAATGTCACTGCAGCTAATGGGATTGAGTCACTGTGAAAGCAGCATAAATGTTACTATTGCTGTTGGCCCAGTATTATCCTAAGAAAACTATCTGGTAAGTTCTAAAATCAGTGTGTGCCATTTCAGATTTTGGTCATCCAAATCCTTCCTGGGTGACTGTTTTTTTTTTGTTTGTTTGTTGTTTTTTTTTAGGAGTGAGCAGAATTTAACCTTTGTTTTCTTGGCCTGTCCATGAGAAACACACAAGTTACAGCTCATGAATAGAATGTCATCATCCACTCAGCTTCCAATCCCATCCTTCTGTTGCTCTAAATGCAAACACTCAGATCTGGTCCAAGTATCAGTGGATACCCCCAGCTCTCTCTGACATATCACCACAGAGACCTTCCTCCAGATTTCCTGTGGAATTAAAGACCCCAGCTCAGGCATTCTGAACATGCCATTTCTGGTGGAAGGGGCAGGTGTGATGATGGACAGGTCCCAAATTATGCATCATATGCTCATCAGCTGCTGCTTCAGCACTTTAGTGGACCCAGGTGTTCCCACCGTTCCCAGTGCAGTAGCAAAACTGGTCTCAGTGGAAATGGTCTTGTACTGGCCTCTTTTCAAAAGTTTTCCCCAGTTTGACTCTTTTGAGCCATTAAACAAGGAATGTGCAACCAGGGCTCAGCAGGTTAACAGGATAACCTCACCTCTATGTAAGAACATTGAATTCCAGGAATAAGTGTATCACTACAAAGCATCCACTCCATCATATCCAAACTGAAAGGCTGCTAAAAGCATCCAGTACCATCCAAATGACACATCTGCAGACTTTAGTCTGCCTTGCAGGTAGACAGGACACAAGTTTTCAGCCTGCTAATGTAAAGAAATACAAGAGGATCTTTGAAAAGGCAGAGAAAAAAATGAAATTTGGCAGACAGATGCAGCAAGGGGTGCCGAGCCCTTCAGCGCCAGTGAGCTGCTGCTTTCAGAAATGTCAAGCCTTCATTCTCTATTGGATTCAAGTGGATATTGTTGCTAACCAGAACAGAGAATCTTCAGTGTCATTTGAAAGATAAAAAGTGCTCTTACCTTGGGGACTTTGCAAGAATTTTGTTCCAGTCAAACACAATTATTTCAGTGTGTTTTTCATAGTTATTCCAGATTCCCATTTGCAGCAGCAAATAAGCCTCTCTGCATCTCAGAATTTTCCTTCACTTCGGGGACCTAGAAAGAAAGCCACATTACACTGCAATTAATGTCTGCAAAGGTGCTGTAAAACACATCTTTGTTACCAAAATCTTAGTTTCACAGTGCCATCTACAGTGCAATCCGGGGCAAAAGGCAGCAGCTGCATTTCTCTTTTCTCTCTGAGAGCACAGAGGAGCTGTGGTGAGGCAGCTCTGAGGCATCCCTACATTAACCAAAGACAGAGTTTGCAGCTCACTGGGGTCTCACCATCACCTCCCTCTGTCCACCAGCTGCTGGGAAAGCTGTGAGGCTGCAGCACAGTGCAAACACATTTCCACCTGGTTCCATGAAGCCTCCAACGGTTTGAAGCAGAGATTATTGAAGATAGTGAGAAAAATCTGTCACTGTCTTCATAAAGATTTGGCCAGGCCCTGGAGCCTGCTTCAGCAGAGGGTCAGATCCACAGCAGTGTGTCTGGGATTATGCATTATTGCATTATTGCTCCCTCTGACCCTGCTGCCTCTCCTCCCTTCCAGCATCAGCTCTCACACCCAGCCCCCTACACCTACACCCACTGGTAAATTCTAAAATCAGTGTACCATTTCAGATTTTTGTCGTCCAAATCTTTCCCAGGTGACTGAACCTCTTATTTTTCTTTTTTCTTTTTTTCTCTTTCTTTTTTTTTTTTTTTCTTCAGGGGAGAGCTGAATTTAACCTTAGTTTTCTTGGTCTCTCTGTGAGAAACACACAGGTTACAGCTCGTGCTGTAACCCAGGAGTTACACTTTGAAATCTCCACATGGAAACACTTTTACAGCAGCTCTGACACATGCTCTGCAGAATAAGGAGCTCAAACACTCCATTTTATAGACACTCCGGCCTCTTTGCTTTTGCTGTTTATATTTGTTCTCTCACTTCCATCCCTGGGCACAACTTGACCTTCTGCTACTGAAAACATGGCACAGAGCAATTTGTGAGAGTAATAATAATGTGGTCTTCACCTAGACAGCAATCACAACAACCTTTTCTCATCTTACCCACCACTCTTTTCATTGCTCTCCTCCTTTGCTCAATCAGAAATTTGCTTTTAAGAAACACAAAATTACAGCACCACACTGGAGGGCAGAGCACGTCTGGGGTTATAAAAGCACAGAGGCAGACACTTTTCAGTAGCTCAGGAGAGGAAAACTCCTGGCTCAACACACTCACAGAATCCCAGAACCTTCCAATCACAAGCTGGAAGGGACCTTAAAGCCCATCTTGTTCCAAACCATGGGCAAGGACACCTTCCACTGGATGAGGCTGCTCAAAGCCCCATCCAACCTGGCCTTAACAGCTCCTTTTTGTTCAGAATGCCATGAGAAAATACAGTAATTGCTGGACTTAAGGAGGGGCCAGGCCAGCAATCTGTAATTAATCACATTTTACTCTCTTTGCTTTCCAAGGTGGAATTCCAGGGTGAGCCAAAATCAGCATTTCTATCAAATCAGCAGTGGCTATCAAAACAAAATGCAGGCAAAGAGTTGTCTTAAGAAAAAGCACTACCATCCTGCATTAATCCTTTCTTCCATAAATATACATAAAAATAAAAAATAAAAATAAAACAGCAGTGTGCCTCAAAAGACCTATTAAGAAGAAGCAAACAAACAGGATTTTCAATATAGCATTGACTGACTGAAATGGTTATGTGGTACATTTTTACCCATTTCATAATAGGACAGGTAGATAAATACATTCTTACAGCGCTCTTGTAGAAATCAATACTGCGATACACTAACTTGGGTTTTAGTGCTTATCTGTTCCATAATTTTTATTAGAGAGGAAAATAAAACCCTGTGCAGATGCGTCTGCAGGTAAATACAAATATCAGTGTAACCTGTTGTGTAAACACATGTTAAACACTGGTAAAAGGCAAAGGGAGTATTGATTAGTCCAACTCATTCTAATTAAGTAGATGCAGTGAAAGTGACAGACGATACGTCCACCTGCATATCTCCAGGCTTTCTGATGCCTTCCAGGCAGTGATATTTCTTTTAAAAATAGAGTTGTATTAGGGGAGATTAAGGCAAACTCCTGAAACCAGCTTCAGCTGGTTTATGTCAATAGAGGAGACAGATCAGAACAGAAGCAAGAGGCTCACCTGGTTAATAACTGTAAAAGGAATTCCAGGCTTTTCATAGCAAAAGCATGCTTTGTGTGTGTTTTGTGGGTTTAGCTGCTGGCCCCTGTCTTGTCTCAGGGTGACACATTACTTTGGGAAACAGAGCTGCCTGTTTGTTTTTATACAAAGCTCTGGCCAGTGAGCAGCTGAACCCCAGCTCCATCTGCAGCAAGGATACAGAAAAGGGGGAATGGGAGAGGGGAAGGGCCCCATTTTCAGCATTTATGCATGGACTGGCCACGAGCAACTCCTGCTTTGCACAGAGTTCCCCAGTGGCTACAGCACTTCCCTGGCTCAGTATTTAGGGCAAACGAAGTTTGTGGGTTCTGGGATCTGGAGGGAATTGCAATGGTCAGGTCTGCTGTGCCTTGGTCCCAGCACAATCCGTGTCTTTGTGGCTCTCTGTGCCCCTGCTCTTGAGTAAAATCGGTATAAACAGCATTTCCCTGTGCCAGGGAAGAGCTTCAAGAACAGAAACAATAAAAGTCTAACGTTATTTGAAAACTGTGTAGGCACTGTATAATTCCATTGACAGATGGAATAAGATAACACTTTAAATTAGGTACATTTCCTACCAATATTTACATGTTGTAAAATGCTTTTTATGGCTACTTTCTGCAAAGAATAAATTACTAAACCATTTTGTGCCATCTTTTATAATAAGCTATTAAATAATTTAGAAAACCTCCTTTCATTAAATATTTAAAAGGCCTTAATTTCTCCATTCTGAATAATTCCTCACTTAAAATACAACTGTGCATCTCTTAAAGTCTCCTCTTCTGTAAAGCAAGGGGTGAGAAGGAAAGAAATTTGGGGGCCATGGGGATTTGTCAGCCTGGCTTTAACCCCAATGTCAGCCTGGCCAAACTCTTATCTCATACAGAATAAAGGACAAAGGGAAAACAGAGGTGACATTTCTTAGAAGAGGAGGGAAAGATCTGGTCACTGTGTGTATTTGAAAACTGCTGCTATTTAAGGAGAGCTAGAGACAAAGAGAGAGTTAAAGCAAACACCTACACACTGGCTGACCAACCCAGAACCCATTTTGGGGCTAAATCACTATACAAAGGGTAAGTATTCAGTGACAGTACTTGGAGGGGGCATATAAAAAAGAGGAAGAGCAAATTTTACACAAGCAGGTATTGTAAGGACAAGGAGGAACATTTTTTAATGAAAAGAGAGATTTATATTAGATGTTATATAAAAGTTTTTCCTGTGAGGTGGAGAGACCCTAGAAAAGCTGCCCAGGGAAGCTGTGGCTGCCCCATCCCTGGAAGTGTCCAAGGCCAGGTTGGATGGGACTTGGAGTAACCTGGGATAGTGGAAGGTGTCCCTGACCATGACAGGGGGTGGAATGGGATGGGTTTTAAGGCCCCTTCCAACCCTGACCATCCCTCGTTGTGTGCTGATGCTGCCCCATGGCCGGGTGCAGTTCCAGGGCTGCAGGTGAGTGATGTCCCTGTTGGGGTGCAGGGGCCACAGGTGACTGTTCCTGTCAGGACACAGGTCACTGTCCCTGTCACGACACAGGTGGCTGATGGCCCTGTAGGGGTGCAGGTGATGTCCCTGTCACGATACAGGTAGTGATGTCCTTGTCGAGATGCAGGTCACTGATGTCTTGCATCTTGACAGGGATTGGTGATGAACTGCATCTTGTTGGGGTGCAGGACACTGTCTCTGTCGGGACACAGGTCACTGTCCCTGTCATGATACAGGTGGAGATGATCTGTTGGATCACAGGTCGCTGCTGTCCCTGTCACGACACAGGTCGCTGTCCCTGTCAGGACACAGGTCACTGCTGTCCCTGTCAGGACACAGGTCGCTGTCCCTATCAGCACACAGGTCACTGATGTCCCTGTCACGACACAGGTCGCTGTCCCTGTCACGACACAGGTCACTGCTGTCCCTGTCACGACACAGGTCGCTGTCACTGTCACGACACAGGTCACTGCTGTCCCTATCAGCACACAGGTCGCCGCTGTCCCTGTCAGGACACAGGTCACTGTCCCTATCAGGACACAGGTCGCTGTCCCTGTCACGACACAGGTCACTGCTGTCCCTGTCACGACACAGGTCGCTGTCCCTGTCACGACACAGGTCACGGTCCCTGTCACGACACAGGTCGCCGCTGTCCCGGTGCCGGGGCCGCTCCCGGCGCTTCCCGAGGATCCATCGGGGCGGTGCTGCCCCCTGGCGGCCCCGCGCCTCTCTCCGTGCGGCTCCTGCCCATTCCCAGCTCCTGGCAGCACTCGGGAATCTCCCCCAGCCCCGCTCCCTGCACCCCCAGCCCCGCTCCGTGCACCCCCATCCCCGCTCCCTGCACCCCCAGCCCCGCTCCGTGCACCCCCATCCCCGCTCCCTGCACCCCCAATCCCGCTCCCTGCACCCCCATCCCCGCTCCCCGCACCCCCAGCCCCTCTCCCTGCACCCCCAGCTCCCTTCCCGGTACCCCCAGCCCCGCTCCCCTCACCCCCAGTCCCTCTCTCCCCGCACCCCCAGCCCCGCTCCCTGCACCCCCAGCCCCTCTCCCCGCACCCCCAGCCCCTCTCCCCGTACCCCCAGCTCCCTTCCCGGTACCCCAGCTCCCTTCCCGGTACCCCAGCCCCGCTCCCTGCACCCTCAGCCCTGCTCCCTGCACCCCCAGCCCCGCTCCCGGTACCCCATCCCCTCTCCCCGCACCCCCATCCCCTCTCCCGGTACCCCAGCTCCGCTCCCGGTACCCCCATCCCCTCTCCCGGTACCCCAGCCCCGCTCCCGGTACCCCATCCCCTCTCCCCGCACCCCCATCCCTTCTCCCGGTACCCCAGCCCCGCTCCCTGCACCCCCATCCCCTCTCCCGGTACCCCCAGCCCCGCTCCCCTCACTCCCAGTCCCTCTCTCCCCGCACCCCCAGCCCCTCTCCCCGTACCCCCAGCTCCCTTCCCGGTACCCCAGCTCCCTTCCCGGTACCGCAGCCCCGCTCCCTGCACCCCCATCCCCTCTCCCTGCACCCCCATCCCCTCTCCCGGTATCCCATCCCCTCTCCCTGCACCCCCATCCCCTCTCCCGGTACCCCATCCCCTCTCCCCGCACCCCCATCCCCTCTCCCGGTACCCCATCCCCTCTCCCCGCACCCCCATCCCCTCTCCCGGTACCCCATCTCCTCTCCCCGCACCCCCATCCCCTCTCCCGGTACCCCATCCCCTCTCCCCGCACCCCCATCCCCTCTCCCCGCACCCCCATCCCCTCTCCCGGTATCCCATCCCCTCTCCCTGCACCCCCATCCCCTCTCCCGGTACCCCATCCCCTCTCCCTGCACCCCCATCCCCTCTCCCGGTACCCCATCCCCTCTCCCTGCACCCCCATCCCCTCTCCCCGCACCCCCATCCCCTCTCCCGGTATTCCAGCCCCGCTCCCCGCACCCCCATCCCCTCTCCCGGTACCCCATCCCCTCTCCCCGCACCCCCATCCCCTCTCCCGGTACCCCATCCCCTCTCCCGGTACCCCATCCCCTCTCCCTGCACCGCCATCCCCTTCCCTGCACCCCCATCCCCTCTCCCGGTACCCCAGCCCCTCTCCCCGCACCCCCATCCCCTCTCCCCGCACCCCCATCCCCTCTCCCGGTACCTCCATCCCCTCTCCCTGCACCCCCATCCCCTCTCCCCGCACCCCCATCCCCTCTCCCGGTACCCCAGCCCCGCTCCCTGGCCCGGCCGAGCCCCGGCCCGGGGGATCCCGGCTCTCCGTGCCGCCTCCTCTGCAGCTGTCCGGGGCAATTAGCGCGGCTCATTAACCGCACGGAGGCGTCGCTGTGGCAGGCGCGGGCTGCCCTCGCAGCGTGGGCAGCGCAGGACGCGCTGGCCGCCACCTGACGGGCACCGCCGTGTCCTCCCGGCGCCCATCGGGAGATAACGCGTCCCACATTCTGGATTCGGTCCCCTAACCCTCAAACAGAAATCACTACATCGGCTCACGTACCCGCGGCTTGATCTGAAGGCTTTGAGGGCCAGTAAATCCACCTCGGCCGAGTTATTCCAACAGTTAATTAACCTCACCTTAAGCACTGCACCTTCCAGCTTATACTTCCCGATACGTTCTCATTGTTTTCTCAGCTGGCACATCCCACAGGGATGTGTCAGACCTTCAGAGGCCTGGACTCTGCCAACCCTTACTCACAGCAAGTAAGGGTTACACCAGGTAGGAAGGCACTGGGCAAACGGAGAGAGGACTTAAAGTTACCCAAGTAGAACAGTCACAGGATCACAGGATCACAGAATCACAGACCTTTCTGCATTGGATGGGACCTTAAAGCCCATCCTATTCCACCCCCTGCCATGGCCAGGGACACCTTCCACTATCCCAGGTTGCTCCAAGCCCTATCCAACCTGGTCTTGAGCACTTCCAGGGATGGGGCAGCCACAGCTTCTCTGGGCACCCTGTGCCAGGGCCTCATCACCCTCACAGTAAAGGATTTTTTCCTATTATCCAATCTAAACCTACTCTCTATTAGTTTGAATTCATTCCCCGCCATCCTGTCACTTCATGAACTTGTAAAAAGTCCCTCTCCAGTTTTCCTGTAGGCTCCCTTCAGGTACTGACTAGAAGGTAGCAGAAGACTAAGCTCACAGTGCAAGAAAATAAAACTTTTGTTGGACCTATTCCCTCTTCCCCTTACTCCCAGAGCTGACATCGGCTCTTCTGCTTCCCTACAGGAATCTCTGAGGGATGCAAGTCTGGCCACATCGAGCAAAGTGAAGTTGAACCACACAAAAATCATCCAAGCAGGTATCCAAAAACCACAGGGTCACTGCAGCAGTGCCCAGCACTCTCAGACCCCAGCAAACTCCCTGCACAGTTCATGGGCATTTTTTGAACTGTTTTTTTATGCCATTACATCTCATTTACAACATCAGTCTCTGCTGGAAGCAGCTCAGTCTGTCACCCCTAGTCAGGCCTTTCCACAGAAATATTTCAAAATCTCACTTAGCAGGAACTGGGGGTGGTGGGGAGGAAAAGAAAATAATGCCAATGAGAGCTAGAGGGAATAAACCCCACATCCTCTGGAGGAGGGAGAGCTGAGCTGCTGTTATATCCACATAACAGGAGGCATCGACCACACCAGCAGCCAGACCATGCACACACACACAGACATCCTCTGTGCCATGGGTTTGGAGGGACCAAGTCTGTCTTCAGCAGCACTTGGACTTCTCCAGGGTAAATCTGTCCTCACCACTTCCTTTAAACATGAGAACAAACCTTTTGTCTGTTGTGGGCATGCCCTGGGAGGATATCCTGCAAAGCAAGCCTAAATCGCCTGAATTTTCTAGCCCAGACACCACAGATTTCATTAGTTAATAGTGCCAAAGTCATAGTAATGACTTGGGTGGATCATCTATAGGAAAGGTTTTCAGCTGGACTCATTTTATGTGAGTCTGTGGCCTCCAAATTTGAGCCAGCAGAGCTCAGGTCACAGAGAAGCAGAAAGAGCAGTGCACAGGATCAGGAAATAAATTCAAGCAAACGACTGAGAGCAAGAAGCAGAGGGCTGACTGCCAGAAAACCCAAAGTCCAGGTAGAGTAAGGAAGAGTTTAAAATCAAAGCTGTTGCTTCCTCTGCTCTCTCAACACAGAGTTCTCATCTTTCCTCCAGGATAAAGTCCAGCAAAACCAAGAGGACTGCTCAGAGAGCAAAGTGCAGACTGTCAAGTGTACAGAATAGACCCTTTGCTCCATACAGCATTATTTATTATTCATCACCACCCCACTAAGGACCATTCTGCCAAACTCCAGAAAAGGGAGGTATCACCATCAAGGTTTCATTTTAAAGGTTGCACATGTGGACAGCCAACACAGGAGGTCTCATTACAGCACAGAATTTCAACTCTTTCAATTACCCTTATCAGAAAGAATTTTTCCTTGTGATTATCCAGGTTCTTTCAGTTCCTCACTGCAGCTCAAAATCTTCTCCACCCCCCTTTGCAAGCCCTGCTTAAGAGGTGTGCAGGCTTCAGGCACTCTGTTCAAGGGAGAGCAGAAATTACTCCAACCATGTTCAAAGAGGACACAGAGCAGAGAGTGCCCTGCTCCACTCCCAGCTGCCCTCCCAGAAGCAGAGCAGCTCCCATCTAAAGCAGGCTGCACACCAAAAAAAAAGTGGAGAGAAATATCTTTGAAGGAAATCTCTCCAGCAGAATGTTTCAGACACAGCAAAAACACATTTTCTCCTACTGTAAACTTTGCCTGCCAGGTAGCAAAGCATTAAAGTTGTTACACAGGGTATCTTGAGACTTAAAACACTGTTTTCTATACCCTGAGCTGATGGAGGAATTTAATTTCTCCCATGGAAGGCAAAGATAACTGACCTGCTGTCAAGCAGGTCACTCACATTCCTTTCCTCCCACCAGGGACCCAGGTGAGCTGGTGGTTGTTTTGGTCACTCAGAGGAGGGAGGAACGGATGGAAGGGATGGAGGAGGAAAACTCGTGTCAATTTGTGCCTCTGGGAGGCCCCAGACCTACTCTGGGTGTGTGGTGGCTCACATGCAAGAAGCAGGTAATTCCTAAGGGTGGCTGTTCAAATTAAGAACAAGAGGCAACCCAAGGGAAATAACATGAAAATTAAGAGAGGCAGCAAATGTAAGTGGTAAGAAAAGGTGAAAATAACTGTTTGTTTAGTCAAGAAAGAAGAGTTTGCTGGAGACATGTCAACTCTCCCCTTGAAGAGGCTTTCTTTAAAGAAGGGCAGGATTTAAAGTGATTCTCTGTAGCTACTGCAAATAGCATTAAAATAAATTCAGTGTCCTGCAAGGATTAATTGTGTGCATGAAGAGGAACTTTCTGTATCTAAGTGGGGGAAACTAGTGGTACAAACTGCTCAAAATGTCATGGAGCCTGGTTGCTGGAGATTTCTTTAAATTGGATGAACACCTGTGGGATGGTGAAGGCTCCCCTCTCCATCCACAGGGTTGGATTACGTTTGCTCAGGGTATGTGACAGGACAACATATCCTTTATGCCCTGGAGCAAAAAAAACCAGTGGGATATAAATGTGAGGTAGTCAGTCACTGTTCAGTGTCCCCTCTATACCCTGAATCAAGTCAGAGGTTACTGAGGAAAATCCTGGCAGAAACAAAGTCAAAATGCCTCCTGCACATGTTGGGTTTTCATGCAGGCAGAGTCAGGGTGGGTTGTATTTAGAGATCTTTCTGGTGGTTCTTAGGGCCCTCATGCAAACAAATTTGGTTCTTTCTGGTTCTACTGCATTAGAATATTTTATTGTCTTGTTATTCCCAAAAACACCTCACTCACAGCATGTCCACTCGTGCTTCCCTAAGCTGTGTCAGGCCCTGTCCATTTCTGTGTCACCAATGTAACCTGTCCCTGCTTTTGTTTCAATTCCCAAAATGCTCCAAGAGGAAAGCACAGAACAGCCACCTTTGCTTTTAGAACACAAGCATGTTTTATGAGCTCTGGATGAACACAGGCTGATGAAGAATCCCCACTGTCTGGGTATATGGGATAATTGTTTCACTTGGGACTCATTAGCTAATTATTTAAAGATTCTAAGGAAAAGCATTTCATAAATACAGCACTAAATTTCCAGAAGTGTAATTACAGGCTGAACACACATTTTTTTAGCACCTGTGTTATCCACTACACAAGCCAAGAGCAAAGTACCTTGTGCTGTGCTGTCCCTGCTCCCTGGCAGGCGTGGGGCAGCACAGGAAAACTGCTAGGAAATTGAAAGGGAGCATTTTTGGTATTCCCATTTTGGTAACAAAAACAACACAGTCATCTTGGGGTGGTTTAAAATTCTGCCCCTAACATACAGAATCTCAATAATGAAGCATAAAACCTGCACAGGTGAGGGAAGCACAGACCAGGCAGCTCTAACCCAGATTCTTGATCTGGATCAGCTTCTTACTCAGTGTTAGAACACATTTTTTGCTTATCAATAACTTCCTCAAGTTACTCTGGAAAAACATTGCTCTAGTGAGCAGAAGAATTCCAGACACACCAGTTTGGGAAATAAAAAGTGCCACATCACAGACTGACAAAAATGAGGCAATTGTGTGGAGACTTGGACTTGGGTCAATAAACAGTTGCATTTAAAAGAGAACCCAGTCTTGTTCAGTCTGGGTTCTCATTAACTGAGCAAAAGCATACTTAGAACCTACCTCAGAGCTGTATTTGCTTTTCTATGGTTTTGTAACTCATGCTGGATGGGAGACCTGCCCATCACACCCAGTGCACCTACACTGTGCATGGGTTCTACATCCCTCCAGCAGCTGCTGCCTTTCTGCTGGTAACCAGAAAAATCCCAATATGAGTGCATAAAGCAACACCCCCAGCTATTTTATTTCAAGAAACACCAGGAACTGCATTCCCTTATGCAAGAAAATTTCATAAATTTTGCTCCTCACTTCCAGAGGGAATTTCCTCCATCCTTTCTTCTTCCTGCCCAGTGCTTTATGCCTCCTTCCCTGTGAATCTCAGCCCTCTGTGCTTCTTGTTTCACAGCCCCTCTCCCTGCCTCCTCTAGGAAGTTCTCCTGCTTGGCAGCAGCCCGTGTGTGAATCCCCAAAAAAAGGGCTGGGAAGCAGGGGAAGAGACCCCCCTGAGGTACCTATTGATGAAAAAGATCTCCCATGGCAGGTTAATCATCTGCTGGATGCTGTTTTCATCCCTTCACAGGCTCGAGGAAGATACACAGAGCTCTGGGTGCTGCTGCAGTGGAAAAGGAACAAACCTCTAAAATTCCCAGACACCTTCCTGTGGCTGCACTGCCAGGAGAGGAGAGCAGCAGCCACAAAAAGCTAAAACTTGCTCTTCAGAAACAGTGAGAGGTGTTAACATGGTGTTTCCTTCTCAGATACCTGGATTGTCAGAGCTCTCCTGGCTCAGCTGAGGAAATGTGTTACCCTGCACGATGCTCAGCCAGTGCCTCTGCTGAAGGATGACCCCAGCCAGGCTTTGAATGAGCAACACCCTGTCCTCTTCATGGCTGAGGCTGGAAACTTTCTTCTTTACATGGGGTTTTTCTCTCTCTCTTTTTTTCTTTTTTTTTTCTTTTTTTTCTTTTTTTTTTTTTTAATAACAATCCTTTTCACAAAGCTCAGAGAAGCCTGAACTTCAGACTTGCAGCTCCCAATCTGCCTGCAATGGATTTTTCTTTTCTTCATTCTTGGAAAAGCCTCTTCATGATCATGTAACCATGTGCATGACGGGAAGGGCAAGGGGAAGGGCAAGTAGTATAATTTTGATTATGCTTTGAAATGCTCAGGGTTGGAAATGAAGTATGAGATTCCCCTTGCTTCCCCTGCCTCTCTTGAAGGCAATTATGATTGCCTTAAAGATGTGAGATCTGTTGAAAGTAACAAATCGTTGATTGTTTATTTTCAGGGTAGACAACAATCAGCTTTTAATCAGCTTCTACTCACTGCTAGAGAGCTATTACCTCTCTTAAAAATAATTAGAAAACAGAAAAGAAAAATCTCCAATTATTATCATCCAGGAAACTGAGATTTTATGGGGGGGGGGGGGGAACCACACCTCAAGACTCACATTAAAAAAAAAAAAAAGGTTAACATAGTGGTACATTAAATTCTCTTTTAGCAATGAGATATTGTTTGCCAGAAGTTGGATTGTGCTTCCTGAGTTTGTATGAGGTTATGGATATTGGCACCTGAATAAGAAGCAGTATTTTCAGTCACCTTGGGCAGACACTCAGATATTTCTGCTGAACATTTTTGTTTAAGGAAATGGATTGCATGAGTCTTCCATTTCTCTGATTTCTGACTGTTCACAGAACCCTGGCTTTCAGATTCCCACAGCACACATTTTTTCCATTTTTGAGCAAATAGTCTGTGAATTTCTGTCCTGGGGGAAAGAGTACTCAAACTTAACTACAATAAAGAGAGCAACCTCCACATTTCAATTATATTGGAATTAGCAACAAGTATGAAACATCTCAGATACCACTTTTTGTGATTTCAGATGGGCAACTGGATAGACATTTCAGCTCGTGTACAACTTTCCAAAAGCTTTCCCTACCAAAAATGCCATTAAAATGTCCCCTCAATGTGCCTCATTTACTACTACCACACAGAGTTTTAATAGTACACTGCTTGTAACTCAAATGTATCTCAAATAAAATCAAGCAAGAGCATTTTGCAGGGTCCTGAGACAGCTGCTGCTCTCCTGGCCAGCAGGTATTTGCCTTTCAGGTGATGGCCAGGCAATTCTCAGTGTTCCTGGGGGGCAGTTACACAACAAGGAGCCTTTAGTAAGGGGGACAGACAGGTTTTGTCACTGTCACATTGCAGGGAACCTGCCCTCCAAAAATGTAATGAACTGCAAATCCCTTATGGACTTTAAGGGAGAGCTCTCTAAAGAGTGTGTGAGTGCTCAGCTAATTAAGTTCTCCCCCACCAGGACCCCAGTGGCTGTGTCTTTTTATTTTACTTTCTCTATTGCCCATTGGAGATGAATTGTGATTAGTTTAAAAAGGGATTCTTCTTGTCCATTGATCAGTGTTGTACCCACTTGACCTACTAGTGTCTCTTTAAAGATTGATGAACTGGAACACAAAAGTGGAGCTCTCTCAGTTTAACTGTTCCCACCTGAGTTTCCTGCCCTGTGGGATACATTTTTAGAGGCCCATGGAGAGTTTGCACCATTGGTTCAAATTCCAGGGTTATTGCACACAGAACTTCCCTGGCCTGGCTACAGGCAAGGCAGCAAAGGCAGTCACAGGACTGGTTTACAGTAAAATCTGCTTAGTTAAAAATGTGCTACATGTCAGGACCAGAGCAGGACTTTAAGTCTTCTGCTTCAGTACTGGTCATTAATTAGATAAGAAACAGCAACACTAATTTAAAGAAAAGTATGGAAAAATGTACTTACTGGATTTATATTTTCCCCTCACCAACTGAAACCCCTCCTTGCAAATGACAAATTTTTTTGGCTAAGATTAGCAAGAGAGGCTGCAGGCAGCCAAACCTTCACTGGGCAGAGGGTACCACCACACCCAAAAAGGAAGATATATATTTTTAATTTAGAGATGTGCCTTACACTAAGCAAACCCCACATGTTCTCACATAATTGTGTACTGCCAATTTAGTCTAATATATAATTTTCAAACTATGGATGAAGTCCTGTCCACCTCTATCCTCCCTTAAAATTGACAGACAATGGCAAAAACTCACTTTTCTGCTTACAGAAATTGTTTGGTGAGCCAAACCCAAAGGACATTTTCCAGATAGTGCAACCACCCTTTTTTACCTTACTGGTCCTTTTTGTTTTTCTAAGCTGATGGCTTTGGGCAAATAAAATAGCTACTTGGGTGTTTATTTGTTCAGCTTCATTCAGATTGTATGATTTTGAGGAGTACTTGTGAGTATAAAGTGTCTTGTAGCAGCTGTGTGTCAGAAAGACGGAAGAACCCACTTGGAACGCAGATATTGCTGCATAAACCAGAATAAATGGCCAGTGGAGAGTATGGTTTATCATTTTAAATTATTTTCACTCTCCAGCCAAAGACAGTTGGTTTCTTAAGCCATGATTTTATCCTTTCTAATTTGACTTCTCAATTGTACCAGAATTCTTAATTATTTCGCTGCTTGCAATAGCACCATCCAATTTATCACCTGAGAAAAGCAGCATAGCATAAATAATCTATTGACTTTTTAACCTGAAGGTCTCAGCATTTAGTCTTCAAGAACATGAAAAATTTCTAATTCAATAATGGAAAGTTCCTGTGACGGTCACCCTAAGTGGAAAGTGTTGGTTTCTGAAGTCTCCTGTTCTCTCAGGAGAAGTCAGCAGAGGTCTCTGAGCTCAAGCCCAGCTTAAGCTCCATTCCAACAGCTGGAAACAGCTGGAGGTTATCTGGGATGCCCTGGAGATCTCACCTACCAGAAACCCCTGGCCACTCACGTCCTGAGGTGCATGTCCCAAAACACAGAGCCACAGCCAGGTCCTGGCTGTGTGTTGAACAGTGTTGAGCAAAAACCATGAATAAAAGGGAAAATCCAGAGGTTGCTCCCCTGGCACATAGGACCAGGAATCTGTGCTGTGAGTGGGTAAATTAAAAAAAAAAATAATAATTTTTATGACTTTTACATTTTTTATATTATTAGGATTTTTAAATTATCTCTAAGAAAGATCTGCCTTGTAATAAGAATATAGACTATTGATTTTCTTTGGCTCATATTTACATCTTTGATTCTGAAAGTCTTGTTCTGGACAAGAAACACTGACTCCCATCCATTACTCCTAACAGAGCAAGACCCACAGTGTTTGTTACTCATCCCAGAGACACAAATATTATGCTTAACCAAGAGCTGAAGTGAGATTAAATTAATAAAACAAGGTAAAACAAAGTAAAGCCTGAAGCACCAGAGCATCCCCAGCACTTTGCACTTTAGTGTGGCATTGCTGGGTAGAACAGAAAGAGTAAAATTTGCTGTCCTAATTGCACTTTACTGTCAAACCATCCTGTGGGAGCTGTACAGAGGCATCCTGCTCAAATCATGCCCTGTCTGCCAAGCAATTCTTTACCCAGAGATCTTACAAAGCCTCCCCAGCCCCTTCCTTTACAGGTATGGCCCACCTGCAAGCTGCTCCTTTTTCTCAGCACCCAGCTGAGTCTCTTCACACAGGACAGCCCTGAGTTAGCAGAAGGCAAAATCTGCAGATCTTTGTGCAGCATCTCTGTCCTGCCCTAAAAACCAAACAGAGATGTCTAAAAAAGACAGGAATAACTGAACTCCAGCCCAGCCATTGGACAATGCATTTGCCACAGAAAGGCAGTGACCCAAGGGCCTGAGGCAGAAGCTCAGCCATGCTTGTCAAATATTGCATTTGTAGCTGCACTGAGATTTGAGAGCCAGGCTTGAAAACCAGCAGGACTCATGAGTCCCTTAGAATGGAAGCATGAGGGCTATGAAAGCTTTATTGCAGGTGCAGAGCCATGCACAGCATTACTCCACCAGAGAATCACTGGTGGGATTGGTGTGGGTGCCTGATCCATTAACAGGAGACTGGAAAAAGCCCTGAGTGTGAGACACAGGGGAGCCCTTCCAGCACCAGGATGTTTGTCTCCTCCTTTAATAACACCAGCTACACATCTTAATGGAGCAGCTCCTCCTCCCAGCTCCTCCTCTGCCCTGGCACCCTGATGATGCCTCCTCGATATCAAAAGCAGCGTTGGATGAGAGACGGAGGTCCCGAGCCGTCCCTTTTCTCATCATGTGTAATTTGTAAAGCTAGCCAAAAAATAGCAAGCAATCTAGCCTGGAATTTCGCCAGCTGGGATATTCATAGCACATGTGATCAAAGAGCAGAATTTGCCAGTCACTGGGAAAACAATCAGGCTCCGTAAGCCGAGTTCACCGCCGAGCACTGAGGCTGTAAACATCACTATTGATCAGGGCAGAGCTATTTCCATCAGGCTGCACTGCTCTGGACATGAAACATCTGCAGAGTCAACACCTACACAGCTGAAGTTAGAGCAGATAGCTCCAAAAATTTAACCTTCTGAGACATGAGCGATTTCCAAAAGAATTAGCAGCCGAAGACACTATGAAATTACACTGAAAATTGGAGAGAAAGATATCATAAATGGATTTTATGTAAAACTCTGGGTTATGGTACAGCTTATTGACATATACAACAAATTAAAACAGCTAATTCATCTTACTACCTTCCACTGATAATTTTTTAATTAAGTTACTTATCTTTATCTACATATTTAAGAATGTAGGTCTTTCATTATTCATCTCTTAAAGAAAATCAATGTTGTCCTGATTTGCTACAGCTCAAACAAGGGAGCAGTATTATCTCTGCTAGGACTGACTAATAGAAAAAAAAATTCATTAACTTTATTAGGAAACCCTAAGAAAATGCTATTGAGCACATTTTCATACTCCTAAAAGTCTGATTTATGAACCAAAAGCTTAATAGTGTTCAGTATGACTAAAGAAGGCATCATGATTTTTTTAAAATGCTTATAAATTAAAAAGGAAAAGGTACAAAATTATTGAAACAGTCTAACAAAACGTTTTAGAAAGCTCAGCCTTAGTTCTGGATTGTATTATAAAAACCACTAGCAAAAAAGCTTTATATTCTTGGTTTCTATTATTTATCAATTATTATTCTGCATTTTCTTTATTACTCAGACTGGAAGCTCATCTGTAGCACTTGTTAGATGTGAATGTCTAAGTGCCTATCCACTACACAGTTTTGAAATATTTGCACATCAAAACAGACTCTGGTTTTATACTTGGGATTCTAAAGCTTTATAAAAGACACTGAAAAGAGTAAACTTTGAATCTCAATTTCTGGAGGAAACAGACCTTTTCTAGTCATCTAGAGTGTCCTTTTCTTTTCAAGGTGACCTTAAGTTTCAGATTTGTGAAATTGTTTCCTCTTGTGCTCAATGCTACGGTGTAACAAGTTTTAAAAATGACTATTTATCTTCTTTAATATATTAGTCATATATAGCAGGAGAAGCCTCTGTGGGAATTTTTGCTATCAGGTTTTCTCAAGCCTAAGTCAATGCTGATTTACAAAACATAACTTACCCTTAGTAACAAACAATCATGGATATATTTATTGGAATAACATCTTCCCATTCTCCTCCAGCAGCGAGCTTCGTTTATCAGTCCCAGTGCTGCAGATTGGGGGATATTTACAGTGACCAAGGCAATTTGAAAGTAATGCTTTTATGTTGCCCATCTTATTACAATTTTACAAGCCTGAATCGCTGGCATTTGGCAAAACAAATAGATGGATCTGAAAAATGTTAATGACATGCAAATTAGCCGGGCAGGTGTAAGTTATATTTATGTCAGAGAAGTGAGAATTGGTGCATTGCTCAGAAACTGCCCATTGCAGAAGTTATATTTAATGAAGTTTAAATTTTTTTAGATTTTGCCTTGCTAATCATGACCTCGGCTGCCTGCACCATGTAATGACAATAATGAATAAACATGCTGTGCTTATGAAGAACTAGAACCTAACAAGCTGATCAATTGTTAATTCTATAAAGTGACTAAAACGTGTCTCTACTATCAATAAGTAAATCAGCTTCTATTTGCAGTACTAATGCACCTTGTACATATCCTCCAGCTATCCTGCCCTTCTCTGTAATAATGTAATTATCAGTTTGGTCATATTTAAGTACAACCTGAATGGGATTTGAAGTTATTTTTGTCTTGAGGGTGGAAAAATAGGAGGAAAAATTGTTTGGGTATTTAAAGAGACACAATACATTTATTTGGAGGATGCAGATTTTCCACTTGCCCTCCAATTAGTTATAGAAAATTATTCGTTTGAAAGCCAATTATTTTACAGCATTATTCTTAAATCATACAGGCTATTATCAGACAGATATTCCAGAGAAGAAGGCCTTTTTATTATTAAAGCCCTTTTGCTCTAAGCCTCTGTAACAAAGACTTTAAACAAAAGACAACAGTGCTCATTAACTATAACAGAAGATGTTTCTTCTGTTGGGGGGAAAAAGCATTTAAAATAAGACTAATTTGGCTTTATTCATGCTTTATTTTTCCTCTTACATGAGGAAAGCACAGAAGGTAGATCAGATCTTTAACCATAATACAATTATGTATATTCCAAATATGCTAATTGCAAAGAGCTGTCTCCACTGCATTTCCAAACAAGATTTAGCAGCAATAGTTCATCCATTGCTGAAGAACTTGTTCAAGAAAAAGGATGTTTAACCCATGCAAAACCCAGGAGTTTTGCTTGAATTATCTGATTCCCTTCTCATTCCTAGAGCTGTCTGCAAAGACATTGGGAGGGAGCAGCTCCCTGTTCATCCACCCAAAACCCCCACCCACCTCAGCCTGGGGTGAAACCTCACCTGGAGCATTTCACAGGTGAATGATCCACACTGGAGGGTGAGTAATTGTATTTAAATTGGCTGCACTAATTGTATTAAACTGGCTTCCCCTTTTTCAGAGTTATAAACAGTAATTATTCTTAATGTTTACAGATTCTGTAACTATTCTTCTGTCCTTAAACTGAAATACATGTCACAAAAATACATTAGAAACTTTGCAAGGAGGAAATGTTCTGGAGGGAACTGCTCTTAAGAGTGTGGATAAGCTCACTATACCAATTAATTTCTAACACTTAACCAAGTGTCATTTCTCAGGTGGAAGGTCACACTCATTCTACCAGAAGTTGTCCCACCTTGGTGTAGAAAAGGAAGAATAGTCCCTTTTACCTGCTACTCTCTTAAATTAATATAATCAGCAGGTTTTTTAAAGATATTTGATCTAACAAAGTTTTGTTGTTTCAGTTCAGTCCCTGAACAGAAACAGACCTATTAATAAACAAAAATAGAATTAATAATTTCAGCAGCACACCAAAAATACTGGGACAGTTCAATACTAAAACAATTATTTTGCTTTTTCCTCCTTCAGCCCCAGTTAAGCCCATATACCACATGACTGGCAAAGTACTACTTATTCCAGTAGTACTTTGCAGTTAAATAACCCAATTTCAATTACTCTGTGATGTGCTTCCAAACAATGGAGATTAACTCAGGGGTTCAGAGGCACTGTTTAAATGGGAAGTGTAACAGGAATACACACACACACGACAATCTCTCCGTATTCCACAAAATAACTCTTCCTTTTTGAGACTCAGTGGCCTGGTTTATGTGCAGGTCCTCTTTGTAGGTCTGTGTTTGGGGAAATTTTCATTGCACTTGACTTCTCCCCATGGTGCTTCAGAGCCACTGACCTGGCAGTGCTCAGCACAAGCACCAGGCAGCCAGGACCAGGCTTTGGCACCCGCCTGGATCCAAGCTGAGCCAATTCCTGCTGCATCCCAGTTTTCCCTGGGGAGGAAGCAGTGCCCCAGAGCAAGGCAGCCACAACACTTCTGTCATTAAGACTATGAAGATTTCCTTCACACTCTGCTACTTTTTCTAGGAGTAAAGCAAATTGGTATCCTGAGTACAGCCCTGGCTGTACTCTTCCTCCTCTTTCCTTTTATATTCTCCTCTTTTCTGTTTTTTCTCCTCTGGCCAGTGCCAGGGTCTGTGGCAATCACAAATCCTGGCACTGGCCAGAGGAGAAGATAACAGCAAAGAGGAGGAGATGATCTCTCCTTCCTCCCTAGCAACCCTGTCTGCTGAGCATTTGCCAAGAAATGGGAAGGAAACCAGCAAGGAACATGGGCTCCTGAATGCCCAGTGAAGAGACCATCACCAGCAACCAGAGCTTCTCTATTTTCTTTTCAGAATTGTCCTGGAATCATGGGATGGTATGGGCTGAAAGGGACCTTAGAGTTCCAAAGCCCATCCCAGCATGGCCAGGGACACCTTCCACTATCCCAGGGTGCTCCAAGCCCTGTCCAGCCTGGTCTTGGACACTTCCAGGGATGGGACAGCCACAGCTTCTCTGGGCACCCTGTGCCAGGGCTTCACTATACTTACTGTGAAGAATTTCTTCTCAATATTCAAACTAAACCTGTTCTCTTTCATTTTAAAGCCAATCCCCCTTTCCCTGTCACTACAAGCCCTTGTAAATTACAGGGAACAGAGTTCCAAGGACTAATTTAAGCAGGGCACATTCACCCCCTTACTTCTGTCAAAGAACCATACTTCCATTAAAGAACTCAACCACACCTATTTGATAGTTTAAACATAACCAGAAGTTTCATTTAGGACTCCAAGCTAAGTTAATTTTGCTAGGAAATTCTAATATGGATTCATTACATTAAATTCTGAAAGGTGGCATTTCTCTTCCTGTCTCCAACATTATTAGCATCTTACAGTGGCTTGAATTAAAAAAGAAACATTTATTTTATCACCCTGATATCAGCCTGCTGCAATATAACATTTTTGAAACAGGGAAATATCACAGCTTGGCATCATAAATCCAACACTGCAACAAGATAAATCCTTCCCATTAATGTAAACCACTGTACTTCCCAATATATCTGCATCTGCAACACACTTGTGTTTGCTGATCAGACTATCATAAACACACATAACTCTCAGTGAATAATGGAAGCAGCAGGAAAATCTGAGGGTAACTGCTCTCCAGACTAAAGCAGCCACAGCCTGGCCCTTCAAACAGATTCCCTCATGCAGGGGTGCTCCTGCTTGTGCTCAACAGCATAAAATACCATTGTCCTCCCCCCTGGAATCCACATAACACAGCAAAGGACATCGAGGTACTCTCACTCCTCAATTACATGTGCACAGAATGGATGCTGGAAGCTTTATTAGCTTACATTATATATAAATCCCAGAGATGCACAAAGGAGAGGTTGGGTACCCTATCAATTAAGAATTTCAGGATTTCTCACTGAATACTTAAGGTGACAGGGAATTGACATGGCAAAAAAAAAGAAGCTCACTTAATTTTGTTAAAAAGAAAAATCATGCAGTGCTTCCTACAACAACTCAATTTCCACCTTTTCCCCTTTACACTGAGATCAACACTCTGAAACTTGTACCAAATGGGAATTTGGCACACAGTTTAGGAAATGCAAACACATGAATTAATAACCTGAATTATGCAAATATGAACCTGAAATTTGCAAATTTTTTTTAAAAGCTGAAAGAACTCCTCTTAATTGGTTTATCCATGTCTAGGCATTACTCAGATGATTCTGGTTTAGCAGTTAGCAGCCTCTTGCATGCTCAGAAAAACAGCCTACAAATGCTTTAAGAGCTAAAGCACTGAGTTCTGCTCTCTCCTCTATAAGGAAGAGGTTTGTTGCTTCCAGAACCAGAAAGTCCAAGCTGATTCCATGTTCTCAGCTTAAAGGATGTAGCACATCACTGAGTCATGCTTGGCAAGAGGCTGGAGAACAAAAAAAAGGGCAAAAGCTCTGCACTGAGGGTTGGGGAGTAAATTCTTTAACCACCTTTTACCATCCTGTAACACCAAGGGTGGGATTGCTGCCTCTTAATGTATTTACCCTTGTTATACCTCACAGCACATCTAGCACAACTGCTGTGCAAGGAGGGAGAAAAATATCCTTTTAGGAGAAAGGCCTGACCCCACCAGGGTTTTTATTCACAGATGTTCCCTGTGAAGTGTAACTGAAATTGAAACAGCACAGAAAAGGGAATAAAAACAATGGGTCACCTTTGGAGTCACGGAGATACCCGGTGCTACTTTCCCTCATTTGAGCTTTACTCTGGCACAGTTATACCAAGTCTGAGCAAATCAGCCTTTCAGCTCACAGCCTTTCCAAAAGGAAAGTCCAGATATAAAGTACAGCAAAAGGGGTGAAACCTGCAGCCCTTTGTTCCTCCTCAGAAGCCTCTTCAGAATAGCAAAGAGGCCTCGGTGGCAGAGCGTGGCAGGAGCCGGTCCCTGGGAGCGCCGGGGATGCTGCGGAGCCCGGGCGGGAGCGCGCTGTGATCTCCGACCCGCAGGGCTGGCACCGCCTTCAAAGCTGCGCCTGCCTGATGCTTATCACACCTTCAAAGGGGAAAAGAGATGCTGAAGGAGTCCTACTAGACCTTGAGAAAAGGAGTCCCAGGGCCATAAACTCTGAGAGAGAGAGAGAGACAAGGAAAATCCAATACCTCGGATGAAAAGTATTTGTATAGGATGGATCTTTATTCTGAGTGTGCTTCCAAAATCCAGGACAAAACATTGTGCTCGAGATTTTCCTCCAGAGACTGGAATGAGGCCTAGGACTCAAAGGTATCTTGCTGTTCCGTATTCATACTGATATTTTTATTCTTTTAAAAGAATAAAAGATTGGTCTTAAAGAGATATAAAATATTGGTAGTCCAAAGAAAAATTTTTGCACTCACAAATTCAAGTTTAGCTCTAGATTTAGATCTCGTTTTTTCAATGGCCAACCAAGGTAGGTAGAATTACAAAACTGCAATAATTTCAAGATGTCATAAGAAACTTTATTTTACACAAGGCTGAGAACTAATTCCTTTCCATTAAGTATTTACTTCTCCATGTACAATTTTTCCTAACACTGGAGTAGTACTGGCCAAATTCTGCCCTTTTCACTCTCTGTGAAGCAGCCCAGTCCTTCATTGGGAAGCTTTCCCTGTGAAAGAACAGCAGGTGCTGGCCTTCAATTAATAAAAGATTGGCATGGGGAGATCAGGGGCTGCTCCCAAGTACCACCAACCAGTTTCCAATTCAGACCCAATCCAGAGCCATCACATCTGGAAGGCAGCACCAGCTAACACCTGCACCTGAGCTGTGAGACCAGCAAAACTGATGGATTCTTATGCAATTTATATTAAACTCAAAGAAGTCAAGGTGAATTTTTTTTATGCAATTTAAATAATATTCCCCAATCACCAGAGCAGCCTTCTAAACAGCTGAAGAAAAGGGCCATGGAATAAATGGCAGGAACCCAGACAAGCTCTGCACCCTGGAAAGGCAGAAAGCTCTTTAGTGTTGGACTAAAATCTATCACCAAGACTCTTGTTTCCTTTTGCCTGTGTTTTTCTTCGATAATTGGGAGATTTTAGTTATCAGAGTATGTCAAACCTGTACCTTCCACAAGCACTGAAGTCACTCAGACAAATATATCAAACATCGATATGAAACTAGAATGGAAAAAAGAAAAAAGTCTGCTACACCATCATCTAAACATAAGACACTAAGTAATAGCATTTTTAAAAAATCTATTTCACACAGATGAAAATCATTACAGCTCTCTAGAGACCCTCTCTCTCTCTGCAGCTCCCCATGTCATTTCCTAGCTGGTAAAAATGTGCCACAGGATATCAAAAGACAGTTACGTTCTTCTAATTTTAATATTCCTCTAATCCAATAATGGCTTGTTTACTGCTTTCTAATTTAAAGGTAATTCATTAGATGTATCCTGTCACGTCTTATTGGCAATGAAGGCATAAGGATCTTACACAGAGCTCTGAGGCATGTCAGTCATATTGCTAATATTCTGTGTGGGTCCCTCAATGCAAAGGGCTATCGATGCAATGGCACTGATAAGGGACTCTGTGTGTGTAGCTACATACAAATCACAACCAAAAATATTAAAAGACTTCAGGGGTGAAGTCTGGACCCAAAAATTTATGGTTTAGCATTGAGAATTCTAGCAAACAGAAATAGAAGTGATTTGAGTGCAAATATTTGTGATAGTCACAAAAGGGTCTTGCACAGCCTGTGGGGAAGCCCCTGCCTGACCTGCAGGGGAATTGGATGAGTCTGCAGCAAATGATGAAGGTTAAGGAAACATTAGACAGAAGAGACAGCCTGAACTCCAAAATGAGCATTTCAGGAGCCAGACCATGCCAGGCAACATCTGTTGTGATTCTCCAAAAGCTACCCCGAGTTTTTGAGTAACCCCAAGGCAAAGGGACAGGAACTCAGGCCAAGGGCTCCAGACCTGCTGGACCTTGGCAGCAGTGAGGCACCAAGGAGAGGGTGAGAGCACAGCAGGAGCCACTGGCACAGCAGGGCAAGCATCTTTCCTGCCTCACCAGCCCCGGCAGCATCCCCCTGGCTGCACGGTGTCCCTCCTCACTCCCACGGAGTCTGTGCCCACCTCCCCGGGAGCTGCTCTTCTCCGAGCAATCAGGCAAAGGAAAGCAATTCACTAGAGGTGAAAGCACCGTGTGCTCAAACACGCTGCCCAGGCAGCGCTCCTGCCACAGGGGCTGGGAACTCTTTGGCTGTTTCCACTCTGCCACCTCAGCCACACCAGCTCTCTCTGTACCAGGGCACTGATATGCCCATTTTCAATAATCTCTGCCCAAGAAGTAAAACCTTTAATCAACCAGACTAACCACACACGTGTGGCTGCTCACTGAATTGTTGATTATCTCAGAGGAGGACATAAGGCTGAGAAACACAGTGGCACCAGGAAACCTCGCACAGACTGGGGTTATTCCCCAGGAGCACGGCAGGATCACCAGTTTGGAAGCCAGTTTGGGTCAGTGAGTGTCCAAACCCATCCCCTCATTGGCTGTCGGTGATGTCATGGCCGTGCATTAATCCCCGGTGACTGCAGCTTTAACACCACACGTATCACCCCATCCCTGCTAACGACAATGACCACGCGCCTTGGAGGAAATTACTCGAGCAGAGAACAAAGCAACTTGTTGAAACAGGCAAAGTCGCATCTCTTAAGTGATTATTTCCAGCTTTTCTTTTGTCAGAGTGAAGTTGCTGGGGTCAGGAGATGACACGTGCCTCGCTGAAAGGAGTGAGTATTGTTAGAGCTCTGTTTTAAAGAAAGTAAATCCTCCCACTCAAAAATGTGGAAGTGCCAGTGGTGGGAAACCAACTGCTCTGGGAAATGAAAGTATCTCAGGAGCTATAAAATCGGTAGCTGAAATTATAAACACTTTTTAAAAGAAAAAGAAGTGGGGAAAAAGGAGTGACATTTAAAGCGCAAGGCTGACCCTTTGCTAGACCCTCATCCCTGGAGGAACGGGGGCAGTAAATGAATTTCGCGCACACACCCCAGTGCAGACAGATGGAACTCCAGGACCAATCCTCGGAGTGCTCCGGGCTGCCGCTCTCGCAGCCGCTCTCCCCAGCCTGCCCAGCCCCGGCGCTCGCTGCAGACGCTCTGGGGAGCACAAACACCGCAGGCACCGCCGGCACGGGGGTACCGCTGTGAGCATCCCTCTGCCCCCGGCCGGCCAGCCCCGGGGCCTCGTGGGGAACAGAAACATCACTGTTAGCCCCGCACGGGCGGTGATTGCGCTCCGAAACACAAGTTACCTCGCAGCTGGAGCGATGCTTCTCTCCCAGCTGCCTCCCCCCGGCGCGCATCGCGCATCCCCCGCCTGGGACGCGCAACCGGGGGGAAGCCCAGCTCCAGCCCGGCCCGGCACCTCCCGGAGGGCAGCCTCAGCTCCAGCCCGGCCCGGCACCTCCCGGAGGGCAGCCTCAGCTCCAGCCCGGCCCGGCACCTCCCGGCATCGCGCACCAGCCCGGGCAGCCGGAGGGAGCCCAGCCCGGCCCCGCGGTGCCCCAGCCCCGCTCCCGCTCACCTGGCCGCGCCTCGGAGGCAGGAGCGGCGTGCGGGGAAGGGGAATCACCCACGGGGGAGCGAGGACAGCGCTCGGCGTTCAGGCTGCCAGGAGGATGCTCCGCACAGACTCCCGCACGTAGCGGCGCAGCGCCCGAAGTGGCTTTGGAACTCCCCTCCCACTCCTCCTCCTCCTCCTCAGAGCCCGGGGAGGAAGCACGGTGTTACGGCTTCGGCGTCTCTCCCATCTCCGCGGAGCATCCTCCCTTGGCTCTCCGCGGTCCCTGACCCCACCGCGCACCGGGAGCGCAGAGCCAGAGATGCTCGGGCGAGCTGCCCTCTCCTCCCTCCTTCCCTCTCCTCCCTCCTTTCCTTTCCTCTCCTCCCTCCTTCCTTCCTTCCCTCCTTCCCTCCCTCCGCTCCGGGCAGCCGGGCTGCCGCCGCCGGGGAAGATCGCGCTGCCTTCCGGAGACAGAGCCTTCGCTCAGCCCGGGTTTTTAATGGCCTGACGGAGTCCTGACCTTATCTCAGCATCCGAGTGGTCGCTGCTCAGCCGAGGGAAGAGGCAGGAGATGTTTCCTAGCTCGCAGCTGGGCCGGAGTTCGCAGCATCTTTCGGAAACACCTGCAACTCGAGAAGGGAGCGGGGGCTCAGGCCGTAACCTCCCCACTCCTCTCACCGCATGTCCACAGTCCTGCGGGTAATCAATAAATCATCATCGTCACAAATTTGGCTTAAATTGTTCAAAATGAAAGCTGGTGTTTCCCTGGCTACAAAGTCGGGGTCACTTTGCCTTTCCAGCAGCCACGGCGAAACGAAGTCTGCTCCTTGCTCTGCCGCTGACTCTCTGCAACCTTTATCCCTCCACTTTATGCCCTCGATTCTCAGTAGCTCTGCTGCTCACCTAAACAGTGACGTCCAAATAAATGCTTCGGGGGCTGTCAGGCATTTAAATATGTGCAGAATGGAGTCTCATTTCTGTGAGAGAGGGCAGTGTCTCACCGTAGGTAACCACAGGGCTCAGTGCAACAGTAGGTTGATGTCAGCTATATTACCTAAATCCTGTTGTGATGCAAATCGTCATCTTCCTGGACAAACATTCCTTTAATTGGAAGAATCACTGAAAAAATGCCTTGTGGAGCAGAACAAGCTACTTTTATCACAGGAAAACCCTTGTTGGCTACTGTTGCGGAATGGAAAATTGCCTTTAGAGTTGTCTTTGTGCAAGTTCTCTAGTCCACGTGTGAAAAGCAGTAAAAATCCCAGCAGTTTCCACACCACCGTTCACAGAAAATTAATAATCCAGAAGCAGACTCTCATATCCTGGAAAAATTCACTTAGCCTGAAAGAAAGGGTCCAAATCCCCAGCCTTAGCTCTCCCTCATCTCATGTTAGCACAATTCAGCTATGCTCTTTTAATCAGCAGGACTTGCAATATAGTCAAAATTGGAGGGAACAAGCCCACAGCATGAGACCACATCTCTCCATCTCATTCCTTACCTGAGGAGCTTCTTTACCTGTCACCTTCTTGCCTACTGTTCCTGACACTTAACACCCCTCCAGACCTCTAGTGAGCCTAGAAAAGGGGAGAGAGAAAAGCCAGAAGGAAAGTGCTCCAAGGTTGCATAAAGAAATGTGAGATGCAGATGTGGGTAAAAGGGAGGGAACTGGATGTACTGATGGGAAATGGAAAGATTTAGAGGACAGGAGACACAAATTAGCAGGAAGAAAGGTCTCGTCTTGCTGTCTGGGGTTTGTTGAAAGTAGGCTGGTCAGGAAATCAGACAGGGATTATGCAGGATCAACAATCCCCTGATATGTGGATGGAGCAGTTTACCAGCTGTGGGTGCTTTTACTGGGCTGCTGAGCCACAGGAGACAGCAGTTCAAGCTCTCTCTGGCCTGGTGCTGTCCTGTGCTCATAATTCCTCCCCATCTCTTAGCCTCAGTTTTCCCATCCAGACAGCAGAGACAGCCCCATTTCCAGCACTGGGCTGCTGTCAAAACGAATTAAGAGGTCTAAAGAGTACTTTGAAATGCAGATATTATGCTCACTAGTTTTAATGTCTCCAAAGCGGCCCCCAGATATCTCTAAATCCTCAACATATCCCTGATCAATTCCTGTTTTGCATAGGAGGAAGCCAGGCAGAGGGACAGAGGCTTTAGTCCATCCCTTTTATGTTTTGTTCTGAGGGTCCCCCTGACCTTGCCACAGCTCAGGTTCCCAGGTTTTGTCCCACAGTGTCTGATCCCACCCAAAGCCACATTTTGCTGGTGATACAGAACAAGCTTCATGCATGCAGAGCCTCCACACCTGATTATTAATTACTACCCAATTAGTAATAAATGACTACCCTCTAGAAAGCTATTCCCTCTGGCAAGTCGAGCTTCCATCCCCTCCCTCTCCCTGGAGTTACACCATAATTCTGGCATCCACTGTGCCCTGCAGGGCCCTCCAGAAAGCTTGGGCACTGTGGGGCTGGACTAAACCACCACTGTATTTTCCTTGCCTTTGCAGGTGCACTGGGAAGGAGCAGGACACAGGAGCTTCTGGTCCCCAGGCCTGTGATCGAATTATCTCTCCCTCTGTCACACATCCTAATCATCACAGCTGGCGGCCATGCCAACAATATTAACGCTGCTGAGTAGCTTTCAGCTTTGCAATTAGCAAGGTTTTCTCCTTCCCTCAAATAAAAAATGGGCTGGTGCTTCTTAGCACTGCATAAATGATAAAGAGACATTCAGGGCCCACGTTCCTGCCTTGTTGAGATGAACTGACATTAGAAGTGCTGGAGATTTTTTTAAGTCTTCTGAAGATTAAAATGGTTACAAAGCTTATTATTTCTAAACATGTTTATCCTGCCTCTCTTTTTTTGTTTGCAAAATTAGGCAAAGCACAGTTTAAACAAACAACTATTGTACTATTAAACATTGATTAAAGAAAAGGGTTCCGTTTAAATTATTAAGTGGTAAGATAAAAAAGCATCCCTTCTCTTTTGTACGCTACTTTATTCAGAAGTCAAACTTCTGTAGTCTCACTGAATGCTAATGAGCAGCATAATAATGCACAAGGGCAAGAGGGGGCTGAGTAATTAAAAACAGAGGCCAGAAATCAAAGGGCTTGAAATACACTTAAGAAAATAATTCAATTATACATTAGAAACCTGGGATAATCAAGACACATCCCACAGTTTCATTCATCATTATGCCCCAATTTTATATCTCTGCTGCTTTGCTGTACACAGGAAGCAGCAATTGGGACTTTCATGTGTGATGCCTCAGCTGGAGAGACAAAGGCAACATGCACTCAGGTCCCTTCCTCATCTCTGCTCCTTGAAAAAGGCTTCAGTTGAGTGAGTAGATTCTCAGTTATCTGATTTAGGGAAATACTTTTGGTCACAAGATAATTCTGTATTGGTTCTACATTCCTTTTCTCTATAGCTTTGCAATTAATTAACACAAATTTCTGCACCCACCGTTTTATCTTCCCTACAAATCCATCTCCCACCACTCTCCTTGGCTCCTTCACCTCTTCCCATGGCTTCAGACTTGCCTGGTTATCCACAAAAACTGCCTGGTTATCCACAAAAACTGCCTGGTTATCCACAAAAACCTCTGCCAAGCAAAGTAGTGGGCAGGTTTGTCCAGCAAACCATGTATTTAGCTGGGGTGGCATCATGAGACTCTGAGGTTTTCATGCAACACAAGCTGGGTCAAAAAGTCCTGATGTAGCTTTGCAATGTCACTTTTATGGGTCAAGGAGTCCCAGCACAGCTCCTGGTTTCCAAGACAGCAAAGCAGACTGTAACACTTGTAAGGAATTCCAGTGCCATGTAATAAAACAAGGAAAAAATGAGACAGTTTAGTCTTGCTCAGTGACTTTGGAGGATTTAAGTGATTTTGCTTTGTGCAGTCTGGATGCAATAAGCAATTATCAAACTTAGACTCACTGCACTGACTCCAGCTTAAAGGAGAGAACTGTAAGTGATGCATTGTCATGGAAAAAAAACAGAAAAAATGAAAACTTGAGCTTCCATCTGACAAAGAAGAGCACTGTGTTCACAAGCTTTGCAGATGCACAAATTACAAAATGTTACCTCCTTTTGGTACATAATTAAGGCAATGACAGGAAAAAAACCTTGGAAACAACCCAGAAAAGAAAGAAAATCAGGAATTTTAGCAAAACCAACAGCATATCAGCTTCCTGAGAAATCAGAGTCTGTTTTTCTCATTAGAAATTTTAAAGGTTTAAGCATAGAGACTATGAACTGTCTCTAATGAGCAATGGAGTCAAACCAGAAACTGCTGTGCTCCACAAAACCAGAGGAGCTCTGAGTCTTGCACAGGTCACAACTTTGAACTGTGAGAAAGGGAAACAAGAACCTCAGGTTGAGTTTTCCAAAACTAGGGGTCTCAAAATGAAAGTTCTGACTCAGCTGATGGGGAGGACTGTTTAGAGTTGTTCCAGCTATTACTGAGCTTTGCTGCATCTTCCATTCAGGAAAAAACAAAAGGCTGCATGAGAAGGTCCAATTTCAACCAGTGTATGACAGCAGCTGATGTGGCTGTCTCAAGATTTCCCCAGCCTCATCAGCTACATCTCCCTCAATCAGAAATAAAGCTCTCTTTGAGATTATTCAGCTGCTCCACCAAAAAAGATGCACACTCACTTGTTAAATAGGAGATCATTAAGACAAACAAACCAGCTCATAATGTCAGTGGAGCAGTGTTTGCCAAAGGTGGAGAGGGAAATGTGCAAGTTAAGACAGACATTGAATTCCAACCTACAGTGAGTTAGAGAGCAAAATATGCATTTTCCTCCATTTTTCTAATGAGGAATTAATTTTTTTGAAGAGAAGACATAGTCAGACACGTTGCTTGATTTGCAGAGGGAGTGACTGGAAGTGGGGAGCTGCACCCAAAGCAGAGCCTGAGCCACAGAGGAGCCCCAGTGCTCAATATTCATTTTTCAAGTTTGTGGTTGAAATACTCCAACAGATATCTTAGTGACAACCTTTTCTGAGGAACAGTCTGGGGCAGTAATTCTGACAGGACAAGTCAGCTGTAATGAATCTCTTTCCTCAGCACAGATGGGGCCTCACTTTACTCACATACATTGCTCCTTCCACTCTCTAAGACTACGTGGAGACAAGAGAAAGCAGCTCTGGCCTCTTATCTTACCTGCCCGAAACAATATAGTGGCAATCAATAAATGAACTACATTTTCTTTAAATATGCAATTACATGGAATAGATTATAGAAGTGACAACACCCTGAACAACTCCACAAACACAGAGCTGGGCTCTGATTTCTATCAATATGAGATGAAAGTTGTGTAGTTGCTCGTTTACAGCTCAAAGCTGCATTATTTTCCCTAACTCAGGCTCTATTGGTAGTCAGCTGAACACTCTAAAGCAGAAATACCACCTCATCTTGATATTCCTTCCACAGTAAATAATGATTTACAAAGGAAGGGGGGAAATCTCCCTTCCCCTCCCTCCTTCAATTCATTAAGCTCAACTGTGATAACCAGTGAGGCATACAGGAAAGGGTTAGGTATCTCTGCCTCTGAATATTTAATTCAGGCCTAAATGTAATGCACAGCATCCTTGCACCCTTGGGAGTTCAGCAGCCAATATGCCAATGAATATATCCTGACAATAGTGATTTTTTCTGCACTTTGGAGGCATGAGTGACATTTGCTCACCACATATGTTACATCGGATGCTGAGGTCTACACTTGTGAGAAATTAATCAGAATCCATCTGTTTCCTTCTCATCCTGGACAATTTCATTACAACTTAACCAAAGATTATAGGATTCCCATGTCTGTGTCCCCAGCTCCCAGCCCAGTCTTGGTGTTTCTATACCGAATGATTAAAGCTGCTTAGTTTAAGTAAGGTCAGAATCAATCTTCCTTCCTGTAGGGAAAGGCATAATGCTCATGGGCAGGGTCCAAAATCTGCTCTAAATTACATGTAGGTAAATCCAGAATATCCCTACTGAACCAAAGGGTGTTCAGATTTATCACGGAGCAGGTTGGGGACCTTGATCTAGCAATACATTTTTCTGGTGGCTGATTTTGGTGGATATCAGGCTCAAAAGGGCACAAAGTCAGTCACTGCAGGTCCTCTGTTACATTTTCATTTACCTGTCCAGGTGGTGAAGGGGGATGGCTCAGCCCATCTGTGGGGCTTAGAGACACCATGACACTGTTGGGAAAAGGAAGTGCTCTGGCTTAAAATACTGCCTATAATTAGGTGGCTTAGAAAATTCTTTGCTTATTTTGTACTTACTGGCACCTCTTTAATTCATTGGAGTACCAAGGGTGAACTAGACAAAAAGGTTGCTTGGACCCTGATTTGTAATGCTGACATTTGCATAATGATGGATGAAGAGCTTAAATTTGAGGGATTCTAGGAGTTCTTTGGGCAAGGCATAAATGGCTTAACAAGCCCAGAAGCAGAAATATCCATGAGATTCTGGTACCAAATTACTCTGTGACTGTTCCAAACATGAGGCTTCCTCTGAATGACAGAGAAGCCAAAGCTGTGAACCAAAAAGAGAGGTTTCCATGACAGAAACTGGGCAGGGAGACACAGAGTGGGAAACCTGGGAAAGCCCAAAAAATAGGAAAAAGAGCTCCAGGGATAAGGAGCTGAGAGGCAGCTGCAGCACCAGGGGTCTGCGGGTCAGGGAGGCCAAATTTGACTTGAGGGATGCTGGCTGCACACAGTCATGGCAAGTCATGGCAGGCATGGATGAAGGATGCTGGCAGCACACAGTCATGGCAGGTCCCAAAATCTTTTTGCCACTTGCCTGTGACTGTGGCAGAGAGACCTCAAGCAAAGGAATTCACCCAGCAGTGGGAGGTGGAAGCTGAAGGCAGCTGAGATGTGCAAAGCAAAACACCATCAGCAGCCTGAGAGGGAAGCTGGAGAAGCTCCCTGAGCTGCTGCCTCCCCCACTGCTCCCAGCCATTATTCCAGCTGACTTGCAGACACCTGATAGTTATTTTTGAAATGAAGGTGTGTTCAGATCACATTCTCACAGCCTGTCTGTTCAATCAGGACTTACTTGATCAGGTGGTTTTTTTGCTGTAACAGGATCACAGGAGACCAGGCCTGGAAACAGGACCTCCATTCCAGCTCTAGGGCTGGATGCTTCCTTGCCAATGAGATATTGACACATTGGGAGATAGCTGTAAAAGAAAAGGAAGATCTTGCATAAATTAACTTATGCTATTTATAGATGTGGAGAGCAGCCTATCCATGGGACCATCTGCTAATCTATGTCCCATGGCAATTAAAGTCAACATTTCACTATATCTTCTCCATCAAGGGCTGAGATTATGCACTGAACTCCTTTTTATAGTATGACACTAACCTTGTATCTGTGCTGTTCAGTGTCTCTTTCCTACTTTCCATGGCACTTTCCACGTCCATTCTCTGAGTGCCTGCTGCAAGAAAGAAAAAAATTCAGAAGGATTATTTTTATTAATTTATAATGAAGGAGGGAATAGGTTTCTCATGTTTCTCAAGAACTTATCTGTTTTGATAACAAGAAAACAGACATTGTGTACTAAATTAATGGATATATATATTTGATACAAAGTGATCTTCACACAATCAAATTTTATCAGTACATCTTGTTTACATCTTTGTCTACAAACAAACCACATAGATTTTCAGAAATAACTTATGATTTTGGACATTATGTTTTTAATGTTCCTACCCAAGATGCTTCTAAAAATTATCAAAAACCTGAGAACAGACCTCTTTTCTTCAGACCATCTTATCTTCTTCAAGGAAAGCTGAAAGCATGAAAAGTATGGCATCCAAACATTCTGTTTTAGAAAATATGTAAAGACAAAATCCAACTGCAGTTACTGTACCACTTGTCCAGATTATAGATATAGAGAATTTTCTGAAGTAGCTTGAAAGCTTGAGTCCTACTGCCTGATTCTCTATCTTTTTATACACAACACATTTTTATTACTCCATGTAATTTTAATAATTTATACTGGCACCATCACTTTAACAATTGCATTCAGTACATTTAGCAATAGGAGTTTCTATAACAGCAAGGAAGAAAATACATAAGATTTGATTACCAGGAGGGTTTGCAGCAAGGCAACCTTACAGCAAGACTGAAGGGCTCCTGCTCAGGCCAAAGATATTATTTTACTTAAATAATTACAGAAATACATGTTTCATGGACACCAATACATCTGGTTAATTAAAAAAATAATAAAGGCTTTCTTAGCTAGTGAATTGATCAATCACACACAAAAAAAAAACTCGAGTAATGCTCCACTTCTGTCAGAGCTGATATTACAGAAAGCTTCTCTTTTCCAGCTGTGTGGGGATGTGTGTGAGGGAGGGAAAGAAATGGAAACATTAAGCAGAGACACAACCAAACCTTATCTCACGTTGGGCTGGAACCTCACTGCAATCACAAAACAATTAGAATTATGTGAGCACAGAGCCTCCCCCAATTTATGCTGGCTGAGCCCCTCTGTGGGGAATGATCACCTCCCAAATATCCCTTCCCTCCCCTCTCTCTGGTTTCCACTTTCCAACACAGGATACAAAACCTGAGCTGTACATCCACTCCCAAAGGTCCAAACTCTCTGCTCAAAACCTAAAGGTTATTATGCAAAGTCCTAGAGGAGAAAACTGGTGTGATACCTTCCCTCTGCACCTCAAAAGACATAACAGACCATTACTGCCTACGGATATAACATACACAAATATGCCAGGGCAGAGATGTAAGTATTTGTGGAGAGGCTTTAAAGCCATTGTTGTCCATTTTTGCACATTAAAACCCACAAAGAGTTTTATTTAGAGCACTAAATCCTTTCATTTCTCTCTGGCTAGATTTTTTGCTGTTAAAATATTCATCATGCACTCCAAGAATCTCATTGCCAAGTATTTGTTTTATTTTTTATAACCCTTTAAAATAGTTTCTTTAAAATATCTTCAGGTGTACATATTGCTCTTAAAAAAAACACTGAAAATAATGCTTAATTGTAAAACAGAAAAGAGAGGAATGAGGCATCAGGCACAGCTGAGACCTCAGTACGACAAAGGGTGGATTCCACAAAATTCAGTGCAAAGGGCAAATAGAAAGGGCGTTTTTTCAAAGTTGGAAGCTTTCAAAGTTAAATTTTTTCAAGTTTCACATAAGTAAATGTAACTTTCTATTGCCAGTGGGGGTGAGGGATGGAGGAAGGCTTCTTTAAAGGGGATATTTGTGTCAAAGGCTTACATTTACATTTCTCTTCAGATGAACAATATTTTTTCTGAGGTGTGTGGCTGACACTGAGAAAAGTCAGTATTTCCTGTCTGAAAATTCCCCTCTAATCTTGATAGCCTGGAGGCTGAGCCCAACTCGCCCTGCAGCTTTTGGGATGGTGGCAAATGAGGCACTTTGTGCCTGAGAAGAGCCTTTGGGCAGATGTTGGAACTCAAAATGTCTCTCAGACGTTTTTAGAGGTTCCAGGCTTTGGTCAGGAGCATTTGAGACCCTGGCAGGCAGCTGGAAACAGCTGTGATTTTGAGTTTGAGCCATGGAATGAGTTACCAACTTTGAAGGTAGAGCAAGCAGTCACAAAGGGTTAGATAGTATAGTAAAAGTAGTTACAAAACAGAGGGGAAATGTTTTTAGTATTGTACAGGGGGGTTTTAGCACCTGTACAGGGGGGTTTTTAGATGGAGGAAAGTGGGCTGATCCTGTTCTTCCTCCTTCTTTTTCCTTGCCTCCATGTTCTTGGTGATGCTGGTACTCACAGATTGGTTTAGAGTAGAAAAGCACTTTGTAATATAGGTAGTAGGTATTGGGGGAAAACTGTAACCATGTAACACGTAATGTACCATATAAAAGATAGAAAATCACCATTTAATATAGGTAGTAGGCATTGGGGGAAAACTGTAAGCATGTAACACGTAATGTACCATATAAAAGATAGAAAATCACCATTTAATATAGGTAGTAGGCATTGGGGGAAAACTGTAACCATGTAACATGTAATGTACCATATAAAAGATAGAAAATCACCATTTAATATAGGTAATAGGCATTGGGGAAAAACTGTAACCATGTCACACGTAATGTACCATATAAAAGAGAGCAGCAGCCCTGGGTGGGGAGAGAAGAAGCAGTCGGGGTCAGAGAGGATGTCAGGGTGTGTGTGTGCCTCTGCCTGAGCTGTGAGCAAACCACAGCAGCCCCAGAAGAAAATCTTTTAGATAACTCACAATAAACTGCCTTGAGACCGAACAGCAAGAGGCTGCAGAGCTTTTCTTTGGAAGCTCGGGTTGGAGGAGAGACTTTTCCACCACACGAGACCCTGACCAAGCCCGGGGCTCTCGCAGGTAGAGCCTGTGCCAGAGCTCAGCTCCCACCCAGAGCTGTGCTGCTCCTCACCCTGCAGCCTCCTCTGCCAGGGCTGCTGCATGTGATCAAATGCAATCTGGCAGCTGTGAAGCTCAGTTACAAATGCCTGGGAAGAGATTACCTTCAGCTTCCAGAACATTTCTTTTAATCTGAAGAGATGCAGACACCTCCCATCTTCTCCCCATGCGCCTTTGCTTTACGCATGGAGTCAGCCTCATTCTCAACACCACAGTTTGAGCCATTATGTTCCATTCTCTACTCCCATCTGGGATTTAACTCCTTCTACATGGAAAAAAAAAATTAACTTTCCTTCTTTCTGTTTCTTCTCACAGAGGAAGGAGTCGGAGTGAGTCACAAACCTGAAAAATTATCTTACTCTGCTTTGGCACCTCTGCCAGGAGCTCTCTGGTGCTCCTTGGAGGACAAAACAGCATTTCTATGTGACTTCACAGAGCATTTGTGCCATTGCTTCTCTGTCCAAAGGGCTTCCATTCTGCATCTATATAAACATAGAAAGCAGAAGTTAATATTTACCCGTGATTGTCTCCCAGGAGCAAGGGATGTGCTTGTACATTGTTATTCCACCTGTTTTGTTTTCTCTCCCAGACACTGAGATTAATGAAAAAAAGGCAAGGCTGCATTTGTAGACACTGACTACACTGTTACTGAACACAGAACTTAACACTGAATGTCTGGGTCATTTAAAAAGTGGCCTGCATTTGTGAGAAAAAGCATTTGGGCAACATTTATGAACAATAGAGGGACACACTGGATTCACTACATGATAGGCTTCCCAAGCAAAATGCTCCAGTTAAGGCAAAGTAAAGACATCCCACAACTGGGGAGGGAGCTTATTGTTTTTCAGCAGATTTCTGGTTCTATGGCATATTAGGTATCATTAATGGATTAAATAACTTTTATGAAACATGACCTGCTATTTCCAGAAACGAGTCTCTTAACTTTACCACAAATATTTCCTCCAAACTCTTTGATTTTCATTTAGTGTCTATCTAAAAGGCTAAAGACCCAGGCACTCCACTCAGTTGCACTGACATTATCTTTTAATTAGCAGAGGTCACTTAATGCTTTTAGTGCAATCAACAGTTGCTTTCTTTCCATGATCAACTACAAGAGCACCACAGTTAATGCAGACTGATTAAAACTTGAAAATCCTTTAGTGCAGAAGTATCTCAGGACAAATATAATCAAGCTACTGCCTGTAGATCATTTTCCTGGACAGTTTTGATTGCAGCACCACCAGGAAGAACAATCCAGGAGCTGAAGGTGCAAGGCCTCTCTTTGTCCCATGGTTATCTCCACCTGCATGTGTTGGACATCCATTGAGTGCTCCCAAAATCTTGTCTCAGTAGGGGGAAACTAAAATTAGTGCTCACATGTTGTTGATAAATGATAAGTAAATCTCACACTGGAGAGATTTATACAACTTGCTGCTTGGCACTGCAGCTGAAAGCACACGTGAAAAATTAGGACTGACCTTATTATGTCTTGCAAATGTAAGTCACACTCCCTCATATGAAGATGAAGCTGGGATCCTTGTCTGATTTCAGTGGAGAAAGATCTATTGGTGGTGAGGAATTGGTCTGAAGTGAACAGGTTTCCTGGGATAGGGACCATGCTCAGTTCCAGAGAGTGGCAAGTCTTCTGTTTCAGCCACCTGCCCTGTTAAGGTTTTAAAAGCTAAAGGCAGACAGATTGGGCTATTGTCTCCAATATCTAATAATTTTGTTAATCCTTATTCTTTTGACCCATACACAAAGAAAATTATGCCAGGAAACCAATAGTAGCCATTTCTTTTTAATCCCAGCATTATATCTGCTACAGAGGTTGCAAAGTCAGTAAAATGAGAAGAACTCTTCCTATGCCAGTTATAAATTAATGAAGGTTTTTAATCTTCATAGCTTTTCATTGCTAGACAAAGAGCATATGTCAGAAGACATATCACAAACAACAAAACCAGGATGAACCAGGCTAAAAAAAAAAAAAATACAGCATGCATGTCCATTTAAAAAACAATTACACAGAACTCCCTTGGAATGGCCATATACATCCCCAGACCAGCTGCTTTCATCTCCTCTGCTGCATTTAGGTTATGAAAGGATTTAGTTTCCCAAGAAAAGAATTTGAGACACAAGAAAGGCAGGGCAATTTTAAATTAAACAGCATGACTATGGTAACATCTGCAATAGATTGGATGCCCTAAACACAGTGCAGGAGAGATCTGTCGTCTTATCTACGGTTTGGTAAATAATTTCTCCTACTTCAAGGGTCATTACATCTTCAGCTCTTTCTGTCATCTGTGATTCCACTGAGGGGCTGGAGAATAAAGTCTCTACAGGTGCTTGTGGTGCAAGTGAGCAGCTATAAATAACATCCTGGAGTTCTCTGTGCGGGGTATAAAAACCTCATTCCCAGCCTGACGTGCCTTCATTAGGCACTGACTCCCAGCATCTCCCGACATTGGATTTGGCAGGTGGTCACTAGGCAGCAATATGAGCCATTAGGGAAAAGGTTTCTCTGTTCCCCCACATCCCCAAAGCTCCATAGGGCACTCCAGAAAGGGAGAGATTTAAGGCTGGAGCTGGGGCAGCAGCATCTCCCTGCTGGTCCCTGGACAGACACAAACTTGGTGCTGTACCAATACAAAGAGGAGTCATGAAGAGCATAAAGGCTGTGGAGGGGTTCTCATTGTAGGGGTGCTGGTTTTTGGAGAGTGTCAAAAATAATAAGAGAATCGCCCTAATTAAAGAGAAGGGGGGGAAATCCCAACCAGATTTTGTGCAAAAGGTATTAAAACTAAAAGAGCTGAGGAGAAGGTGAAGGGGCAGGCAGAGCCAGACACGTAAGCGGTGCACAGAGACCTCATGGGACAAGGTTAGGACAGAAGTGACAGCTGGTCTGAAGAAATAGCATTTTTAAGATCCAAAACTCTGTCAGGAAAATCCAACCCGTGCAGCCGATAGAGGAGTTCAATAAAAAATGGGCAGGCAGAGAAAGGACACAAGGTACATAAATACATGCTTATTCAATAAAGCAAGAAATGGAACAGCAAAATTGAGCAAACAAGGCTGCCTGGTGGTGGGAGACAGCCTGATTTATTTGCCTTGCTGAGACACAGCAGCGTGGAAAACACAGCAGGGAAACTGTGTTGTCTCGGTAGGAATTATTCAGCAAAGGAGGGTTAGGTCATGGCTAGAGCATCACAAAAAGCCTCTGCAAGCCAAGTTTCCACAGGAAGAAAAATCACACAGATAATGCATAATTGATGCAGATGTACCAGGAGTGCTGAACGCCCTGGGGAGGGGGAGGAAAATTATTTAAAAGAAAAAAAAAGTCAACAAATAGTTAATAATAAAGCAGGAGTGACTTCTAATTACCTGTACAGAGCTGCCTACAGCCTGTGCCACAGTGACAAGCTGTTTCTTAGCAACTCAGAGGAAGCTTTTGGAAGGGCTCCTTCCAAGGAGGGAAGCTCCCACCTTCTGGGGACCAAAGTTCAGCAGTGAGTTCTGAGTGCACCATTAGGTTTTAGGGGCTGTGGTACGTTGTAGGTTGCTCCTGTAGGAGGAAAGCAGGCATCAAAAATAAAAGATCTGGGAATGTGGGCAGGAATCAAGCAGCCCTGTAAAGGAAGATACTGAGATGGGTTTGGCAGGAGGGACACCCGGGAGTTTCTGGCAGGGGATAGGTGCAGCATCACCTGAGTCAGCAGCACACAGAAAAGTGCAGATTCTCAGGGCCAGATGGTTTCACCCAAAAGCTCTGCAAGGAGAGAGCAACAGAGCTGCTAATGCAGAGATCCTTTCCCATTAACCCCCTTCTTTAAGAAATGCTCAAGACAAATCCATTTCCCAGCAACATTTTTTTTTTCCTTGCCAAAAAATCTGGTTATTTTGGGAAGTCAGCAAAAGTTACACACATCTTGCTGAACAACACATTTCTACAGAGCAAAACTGCACCTTTTTACAAGCAAATCTGAAAAAAATATAGGAAGCTCAAAAAAAATCACATGATCTTTAAAATCATCTCAGGCACTGGCACTGGCAAGGACCTTTTGATTAGCCAAAATATCCAGGAGAGAGAGAATATTGCGATGGCTCAAGAACTGGTTAGGAGATAGTCATAGGTGGTTAATTTTTAAATGGATCAAAGACCTGAATCACCATTGATGTTTAATAAATTAATGAGATGGAAAAGTACACAAAGAATAAATGTCAAATAGCAGAGAGGAGCTGGGAAAATTGCAGGGGTTCAGGAAATCTGCATGGGCAGACATATAGAAAAATAAACACCCTCAGAACAGTCCTACTCCTTCATAGACATGAGAATTTTAAATCAGTGCTTCCAGTGATAATTAATAGTGAAAAAGAACAAAATTAATTGGAGCTGCTTACAACAGACCTGCCTGCACTTTTCTCTGTGGAGTGCTGGCTGGGAGAGTGGGGAGCAGAAGTGTCCCCATCTCCAGTGCCACCAGACCCCTCCTCTCATGCAATCTCAGTGCCACTGAAGTCCCAGGAGGGACAAGTTGTGGGTGTGTGGGCAATGCCAGCCACCACCCCTCACCTCAGACTGAAGGCAAAAGTCCAAAACATAACCAAAAAATAACATCAAAAAGAAGCATCTGGGGTCTGATTAACTCCAAGAGTAACAGAATATACTGAAGGTTAATTGACACTTGCCCCCAAAGGAGAGAAACTTGGGATTTCTTCTCAGTAATGAGAAAAAGGAAAATCAAAAAAAGTAAATAATTTGGGTGTCAGGAATTTACAAGTGATGGACAGATGTTCTGGTGGACAAAAAAAGCTGCATGGAATGTGCTGTACTTGCTTCACAACATGTCACTGTCCAGCAAGACCTTGCCCATGGTGGGATTTGCACAAGGATCTACACAGGATCTGCAGTCACATTCCTTTTTGTCCTCTTTCACCTAAATGTTCCAGGCACAACATTTGATATCAGGAAGTGATGCACTGTCCTGGTGCATTCTGGAGAAGCCCTTCTCACACAGCAGTGCTCTGATGTGCATTGCAGTGCAAATATTCTCCTGAAAGACACTTTAATAAAGCACTCTATTAAAAAGAATCTGCCAGCAGAGGAGTATTGACTGTGTAAATACGATATTGGAGAGCTGGGAGAAAGTGAATATGGGAACAAGCAAACACTCTTTTGTCAGGAGGGGGCAAACCCCCAAAGCCACAGAAATAAGCAAAATTGTTTATTATTTGCGAAATGTGAGGTAAAAGTGTTTAGCCAAGCACTGAGTCAGTGGGATGTGGGATGTCCTCAGCCAAGTCCCTCCTGATGAAAACAAGCTCCTGCCTTGCAGGGATTGTGCTTCCTCCTGCTGTCCCCAAAGTGACAGCAGCATCTTCAGCTGATGCCATCGCACAGAGCTAATATTAAATGCTTTCAAATCTGATCAAACGCTTTCAAATAAAATGGAACTTACATTAAATGGCCAGAAAGCTGTCAGTTCTGGTTTTTAGTCCTCGACTCTCTCCTGAGTTCCTGGCTCAAAAAGAAAACATTGTGGCTATTAAGTAAGTAAAGCTTGATTTATCACACAGCATTTGAAAATGCTTTCTTTGAAGCATGCACTAACAGGTCAAATATTCCCAACTTTTTCTTTGGCTGGAATGTTAAAAACGTGGAATAGATAATGTCCAGGGCATTTTTGCAACCAAGGCCGTAAGAAGGAGATTTGGAACATCTACGTTCCTCTCAATTTACTTAACCTTTATTTATTTTTTTTCTTTAGGGAGCGTTGTAATACTCTGAACTGAACTATCTAGCCACTTTTCTCTTGTCAGGGAAGGGCAGTGCTAGGAGCACACCACCTCCGGAGCCTGCGTTCCGATGCAGGCATTGCCCATGGACCCCGGGGGAATGACACATTTGGCAGCGTTTCAAACACGGCGCCCAGGGAGCAGAGAGATTGCTGCGAGAATTCCAATCACAGCCTCGCTCACACTTCACAACGTACAGACTCGTTTTTCAGCTGCAAATGCTCCTGTTGACAGCGATCCAACTTTGTAATTAGTGACAAGACAGGGAATGCTTGGCACTCCAGGTGCGCCCCCACCAAAGGGGTCCCCTGGCTCAGACACTTCTGCAGGGTGGGATGTGCTGCCCAAATGGATTTTCACCCAGTCCCAGGAGGGGAACTGCAGGTCCCAGCAGGAGCAGGGGTTCCACCACACCAAGAGTTGCAGTGTCCCATTCTCCCACCCTCCCTAAAGTGCCACTGAGCCGCTTTTGCTCTCAGGGGAACTCTGGGGCCTCAGAACAGCACCTGGGGCATCACTTCAGCACGTCCTTGTGCTTTGCTGGAGCTGCAGCACTCGAGCTCTCTGCTCAGCTCCTTTCACTGCCCAGCCCCTCTCCCTGTGAGCCCTCTGCTCCTCCCCAGGCAGGGGAGTGGGATGGGTGCAGGAGATGAGGGCTGGGGGATCAGCATCCCACCCTGCCCCTTCCTTTCCCTGCTGGAAAGCTGCTGACACGGATCCACAAATAACTGATAGCACTGAGGTACCAGGGAGGAGGATTGTTTTGTAAAGCAGAACGCAGGCTACTTAAATAATGAATTAAGAGGCATCAAAAATGCGTATGTAAAAGGACAGAGAGGGAAGGGCTGATAGTTTAGACTATGCTACACCACAATGAATAAATTATAAGAAAGGCTGAATACTTTACTAAGTATAAAGACGTCTAGCAAAAGAAACCACTCTTTTTATCCCCCACTGAGTCCCAAGTGAAGACAGAGCTGAGCGGGCTCAGCTGGTCCGTGAGGTTTTCTTTCCATGTACATTTTCATCTGGACTGAGGCATTTTTATTTAACAGCATCCACCCTGTCTTTAAGCCTTTCACACCAGAGACAGGCTTGCTTATTTTTCTGACGCTGCTGAAGTTCTCCCAGTCATAACAAACTGAGAACACCCAGGCAGTGTGACAGAGATGAAGTGATGGGTAGGAGGCACATTTCATTGTGCTATCAAGGCCTGGGCACAGTAATTGGTGAGGAAACAATTGGGAGCTGTCAGCTCGGAGCACACGCCCTGCTGCTGACTGCTGTGCAGAGCCCTGCCTGGGCAATAAGTGATGGCCACTGTGGCCACCACTGCCCTCTTACTGTGCCAGGCTCCTTCCTCCCAGAGCCCTGACCAGCACAGCCATCCCTCCCTGTCCCTCACTGCCCCTCGGTCCCCTCCTGCCTGTCCCAGGGGCTGGGGCAGGTTCCTACACCCGACACGTGAACATGACGAGGATTTTAATTACCTGCAAGATGCTCAACAAATCAAATGCCAAACAGGCAGAGCTGCCCACACTTCGTGCACGTTCAGGGTCTGTCCATGATCCTCACCTGACACAGATCCGCGGAGAATGGCCAAGAGATGATGAATTGTGCCAGTCATTTACTGACCTTGTTGTCCATGGCAGCCTTCCTCTTCTCACAGGATCTGCCCACCAGACAGTTCTGAACTGGTGTTGGTCAGCATGGAGCTCTTTAGGTTAGAAAAGACTTTTTGCATCACTGAGTCCAACCATTAACCCAGCAGTGCATCAGTGAAAGCAAAATGAGAGTTTAGGTGTTTGCTCACATATGGGGACACCAGCAAGCACTGACTCAACCACCAAAGCTGATGATGGACACCTTGCTCCTGCATCACATCATCCTTATTTCAGTGCTTCCATCATATTACAAACCTCACCTGCTTTCCACCCTTCTTGCATGGCAACTCACACAATTCCATCCCTGTATTAACGTTTACAGCTTGTTTTTGTTTTGCTCAGCTGCTGCAAGCTGTGGATCAGATGTCAGGCAGACAAATCATATCCCCTGGCTTTAGCCAATGCAAAGGGATAATGCTGGACACCACAGCCCTCCCTGGACAGCCAGAACCCTGTGTCAGCCCAAAGCTTCCCAGAGCTGGAAAGAAAAGTCAACCAATCCCATCTTTAGTGACCAGCTGGGGGATAAATTTGGAAAGGGACCAATCTGCAAAGCTCAAATATTTTTCTTTAAAAACAACTGTCTTTGTGGTGGTTGCTTTTAAAAAATATACAGAATAACAACTCCATCATTTTTCAATATTTTCTTACTATTTTTCAAGTGCCTGTGGCTCATATTTCCACAACAGCAGGTGCACATGCACACAACCAGCCTTCCTAGTGAGCTGCACTGGAGAAGTGTGAGGTAGTGGGAGGTGCAGGATATATTGCATGGCTGGGTGATGTGCTGCACAAGTGAAAATCAAGACTTTGCAGCAAAACAGAAATTGCATTAACTACTGAAAGGTGACAATCTGGCACAAAGTGGCTTTAGAACAAAACATGAAGCAGGATTTTGTTACAAAAGATTACCTGAAAATTATTTTCCAACACCAACTAAGTTGCTTAAAGAAAAAAATGAAGAAAAACATAGCAATATTATAGCATCTGAATCATCCTAGGCTAAAAGCTGAAATCTCCATGGATTAATTTTTTGCTCCTACAAACAGGAAGGAGGAAAAACAAAACCCTGACTGCAGGAGCAGTTGCTTTGTCGTCGGTGAGCAGATTCTGAATGTGAAATGAGATTCCCTTTGAGCGTTGGGAAGGGCTCTAGTGACACCTACTGCACTCTGGTACAATAAATAGAGAAAGCTCTCCTGCCTTACCTGGAGCAGGAGGTCCCTGCAAGGCAAGGGACATTTCCAGCCTGCAGAGACCCCTGAGGCGAGGCTGTCCCCTGCAAGCAGCAAGGCACAAACACAAAAAAGCTGCATGGAATGTGCTGTACTTACTTCACAACATGTCAGTGTCTAGCAAGACCTTGCCCATGGTGGGATTTGCACAAGGATCTACACAGGATCTGCAGTCACATTCCTTTTTCTCCTCTTTCACCTAAATGTTCCAAGCTCAACATTTGGTATCAGGAAGTAAAGCACTGTCCTGGTGCATTACGAGCCCCAGCAGTGCCAGGGAGGGGTGGGCAGAGCCAGCAGATTGGAGCTTCTGGAATGGGCATGATCAGCGTGGAATCGTCTGCAAGTCAGAAAGGAGATTTACATCGAGTCCAGCATTGCCAAGATCACAACCAAACCACGTCCCCACACCTGCTTGGGCCCCCAGGGATGGGGACTCCAGCATACCTGGTCAGCAGCCCCAGGGATGGGGACTCCATCACTTCCCTGCACGGCCCCTTCCGACATCTGACAACTTTTGGTGAAAAATATTTCCCTAATATCCATTCTAATCCTCCACTGGCACAACTTAAAAAAAGCTGTTCCCTCTGCTCCTGTCCCTGTTCCCTGGAGCAGAGCCCGACCCTCCCGGCTGTCCCCTCCTGTCAGGGACTTGTGCAGAGCCAGAAGGGTCCCCTGAGCCACCTTTGCTCCAGGCTTTATCAGTGATGATAGATTTGGTAAAATTTCCCTTTTTTCCTCTATGTTTTCTTTACTGAGACTATTTCTATTTGACTGCGACTTTATTATCGGCTCAATCTAGAAAATAACTGATGCATTCTCAACTTTCTCTTTTAAAATCCTGGTTGAACGTCATCTTTTGTTCAGTTTTCAACAAACCCAACCCTCAAACACCCGGCAACCAAAATTAACATTCTTGACACTCTTTTGTTCCCAGGTGATGGGGGAGCTGAGTTCCAGACAATTGATTTCTCACCCACTACTCAAAAGCTCTATGCACTTTGTCTACTACATTAATAAGTACTTTTCTAAAGGCCAAAACAAGGTCTGATTTGGGAAAAAAAAAAAAAAAAAAAAACACAAACCAAAAAAAACCAAGTCAAAAGAACAATGCCACTGTAGAAGTTATACATATTCAAAACAAATTTATCCTCAGTAATAGTGCAATTTACCTTTTTATTCTACTTCTCCTCCTTTTTGATTTGCCATGGAATGATTGGAAAGGGAAGGGAAACCAAGAAAACATAAAGGAAATTAAGAGATAGCTTGTTGAGTTTTATTCACCTATTGAAAAGATAATAGCAATAATAAATACTTAATGCTGTATCATATATATTTATATATTATTTATTCTATTATATTTATATTTATTCTATTATTATCTAATTACTATAATTATACTATTATATTATTATACTATTATTATAATTATTATCTAATTATTATATTTATTGTATTACATTTATATACTTATTTTTGTACTTTATCTATATCATATTTTTATATTATAAAAATATTTCAGGGTTCCAAGAGAGGACAGCAGCCAGTAAAAGAATTACACTTGTGAATAGGCTGTCAGCTCTACTCAACCCTGGCAACACCCCCTTCCATCCTGCCCTGCCCTTTCCTTCATCTCGCCAGCAAAACTCCCAGGTCACCACCCAGTTTTCCAGCTCTGTCCCTTCTCCTCACATTCCCCCTTGGTCAGGGATTCTGCTCCCCTCTCCTGGCTCAGACTCAAGGGAATTCAAGACCTTTCCTTTCCCCCTCCTGTCCGTCCCTGCAGTTTGTGATATGAATATTTTCACTCCCCTCGTTTTTGGCTCTGTCCCACAAGGTTTCCACACATTTCACTTGATTTATAACCACATTCCCAGAAGGCTCCTGAGCTCCAAGCTTGAGAATGACTCTCTGCCTGTTTTACCCATCTGAAACCTTACACTTGCTCCTCTCTCATCCCCCCTTGTGCATCTCTCTCCCCTCAAACACAAAATGCTGTTTTCAGCTGCACCGTGGCACAGTTCAAACTGCAGGGTTTGGGTGAGGCAGCTGGACTGGGCTGGGATGAGCTGAGCCCTGGCACTGACCCAGGAGGGACCTGACCCATTCTGAGCAGGGCTTGGTCTGAAAAGCCAGGTGTGTGCTAAGAAAGGCAGGAGCCTCTCTTGAAATGCAAAATTTAAACTCCCTCCCTCCAAATTATTATAATTTTGACATTAATGGTCCCTCAAGCAAAGAAATGGGAGTAGGAATAACAGTTATTTTTTAGGAAAAATAAAAATGCAGTAATACAAAACACTGACAGAGTCAGAATCTGACCTGACCCCCTGTGTGTCAGGGAGGTGACACAGCCCCATCCCAGGGGGGCTCAGCCCTCCTGCAGTGCCAGCTGTGCTTCTGCTGGAGCAGGATCCTGGGCAAGGGGGGAGTTTTCCTCTGGAGCTCCAGGGCTGGGGGAGATGGGCCTGGGCTCCTCTGGGAATGCAGGGGGAAGAAAGCTGCTCCTCTGGGAATGCAGGGGGAAGAAAGCTGCTCCCCTGGGAATGCAGGGGGAAGGAAGCTGCTCCTCTGGGAATGCAGGGGGAAGAAAGCTGCTCCTCTGGGAATGCAGTGGAACAGAAAGCTGCTCCTCTGGGAATGCAGGGGGAAGAAAGCTGCTCCTCTGGGAATGCAGGGGGAAGGAAGCTGCTCCTCTGGGAATGCAGGGAGAAGAAAGCTGCTCCCCTGGGAATGCAGGGGGCAAAGGCTGCTGTGCTGTTCCCAGGTCAGATTGTATCCAGGTAGGAATGCTTGGCTCCTCCCCTGGGCAGAGCATCTCCCCATGGATGATGGAATTTTCTCAGCCATGCAGGGACACTCAGTGGCCATGAACAGAAGATAATTAATAATTAATGGCCCATGAATAGAAGATATCTCCTGGAGGGAGGATTGCCTGTGGGAGAGATTTAAAAAGCCTGCCCCACCTGGTTTTAACAGGTGGCCCAATGAACAAAACTGCCTCACCTCTCACAGGTGGCAACAGAACACCCACCCCCAGCCACACCTTGCATTTCCAGCCTAAGACAAGTGGCTCCCTAGAGCAGAGGCTAGACAAGATTAAGAGCAGGTATTTACCAACAGGAGCACCTTGGGCAGTCCAAAGCCTCAGAGAGGGGCTACACCCAAGATGGTTTTTCAGACAATTATAAGTTTGGTCCATTCACATATCAGAGGTTAATCCTCCACTTAGTTTAAGGTAATGAAGTCTTCTGCCTCCAGTTTACTCCTCCCCAATTCACTTTTCTTGGTACTATTCTGGGCCTGAGGCTGAAGGGTGTCCTTGAGTTTCAGGGATTGTTTTGTCTGACCAAAATGTGAAGACAGTTAACCAACACTTTATGAGGAGTTCAGAGTTATACACTAATTTGAATTAGAGTGTAGGATTTGAAAAATATAAAAGCTAAATTAGTGTATTAGGATTTGAAAAATATAAAAGCTAAAATCCCAAGGCATCGGGAGCACCCTCACACCCAGGCCTGCGGTGAAGACCTGAAATGCAAGAATGAGGAGAATTCATGACTGAGCAACAAAACCCAATCTTCTGTGGCCATTTCAGAGCCAAAGCCAGAGGGGATTCAGTAGCAGTTCATTTATTTCAGGCAAAAAGCCCAATCCATGAGAAACGTGTGTTCAGGAGTGGAAGAGCTCAACTTAAGGCAAACACTGCAAATTGAAACAATTACTCAGTGTTGAAATCAAACATTTTACCCTTCTGAGCACATAAAAAGCTTTCAAGGAGAACCTTTTCTTCAGTTTTTCTCCTTAAAAAAAAAATCAGGATTAAGAGATATACTACAGCCTGAGTTATCTCATTAATGGTACTGGTAAGATTAACAGCAAGAATTAAACAGTTCCATTATTACTTAATGGCTTTTAAAAATGTATTGCCTTAATATTTATAATCAGAATCTTAAGATTAATAATGCTGATTTGCCACCTCCCCATCACAAACCATTTCTCACACCAACTTCCACAGAACTCTCCAAAGAAAAAAACCTGAAATTACATCTTGAAGAATTCTGAAGTAAAAAGGAAAGAAACCACATGCATCCATAAATTATTTTTTATTCCAAATCCAGCTCTCGGTTTACTTTGTACAGGCAGCACAGGCAATCCCAAAAGCATTCAGGACTTGCAGCATTACACAAAGTCCCAAAACTGAATTCATCCCACTGATGCCAAGGTGCCCCTTAGACTCTAAACTTGCATAAACTGGAGAGACGAAAAAAATATTTTTAAAAAATCAGAAGTAACAAGAAACAAGATTCCCATCATCTGTTTGAAAAACTTAACCCAGAGCTACATCCTACCTTAAGATCAAGTGGCCCAAAAGTCTCATGGATTCCCTCAAATTCCAGTTTCCAGACAGACCCGAGGTGGTCCAGATGCTCTTCAAGTCACAATCCAGACCTCTGCTGTTGTCCAAACTCCCTCAGGATTTACTGGCAAAACCAAAAACCCAACCAAACCTCCTTCTGCTGCCAAGAAAATTCTGTGCTATTTGAAAAGTTAATCAACCAAACAGTCTTTTCATCTTAGCAATATTAAGCCATAAAGGCTGAATAACATGTTGGCCATCAACTGTTGACCCTGCACTCAAATTTGCTGAAACTGGTGAATGTTGGCAGGATATTTTGCCCTTGGATGAAGTCCCTGCAGCCTCTCCTCCACACATATGTTCAACCATTTGTTTTAGTGATGACTTGAAAGAGCAGCTCCTCATTAGCTGCTCCTGTGCAGACTCCAGCACTTGCTCACTGCCTTGAGCAGCATCACCTGCGCCACAGGAAGTTAAATATAGACAAAGATTTTCACAAACCAATCTTCAAATGCCCAGCACTAAAGCCAGCAGTGCAGGATGGCAGCATCACCTCTCAATGATTCTTAAGTAAATAGACCTGAATGTCACTTTGGACCTCAGAGCATCAGCCTGTCATGGCAGGAGAAAGAAGAGACATGTGGCTCCATGCAATTAATAGTATTTAAAATATTTGCCTCTAAAACCTGGCAAACTACCAAAAATTTTACATTTTGTTAATTAAAAAGCTTTTTATTAAAAAAAAATATGTGCACAGTTCATAATTAAATGTCTTCTTTCATTTGACTTGGTTTCATTCAAACACAGACATTTTACTGGCTTAAGTTTTATACATTTCTTTTACTTTAAAAATCCCACAAGGTAAAAACCCCAACAGATACATACAAATACAAAGGAAATGGTATTGCTCAAGGGCTTTTTGTTACCCCCCTACCCCTCATATTAAGAAGTGCAATTTTGCTTCTATGGTCCTTTAAAGCGAAACAGTTTTCTCCCTCAGTAAAACAACACTCTCCAGGAAGAATTGCACCACATACACAAAATCCATGAAAATCTCAGCTCCACCCAGCTTCACCTATGCACTGATTAAGGTCTGAGGGATCTATATGAAAATTGTGCTTACAGTAACTCATCCCTACCAGCGCAGACAGGTCAGTAAATGCACCCACACTCTGTGAAATTTCTGGGGAAGGGAAGTCAATACCATCTACAATTACAGCAGTGGAATGTTTGTATTTACCAGAATTTTCCTGCTTTTCCATACAAATGTGTGCCTGCCCCAGGCCACCTGAACTGTAGGGCTGAACTGCACATGGGAAAACATTCCCCAAAAAGCCATAACTTAACACATAAATCTAGGGTTTTATCTCACTGGACTTGAGTCTTCTCAAGTCTGGCTCCACTCAAGACAAAAGAACTACTACCTGTGTTTCCCCACTAGAACATCTCAGCTCCAAGGGGAACTTCAAAAAGAACTCGTCTTTGGTTTAATATTCCCTTCACTGAAAATAGTGAACTGTGCTACTGGCTTTGGAAAGATTTCATTTAAAAAGTTTTCTGGGTTAACTCTTCAACATTTTGAGGAAACAAGAATTTGAAAAAATTAGGCTTTTAGCGACTCTAAGAACAAGGTTCATCATCAGTTCCTTTCCTTTCAGCTGCAGCTGAAAGACACTCTATACATGTTATCATTTGTCTTTAAAAAAACTAGAAGGTTATTCCCTTTAGAATCCTCAAAAAAATCAAGTTTTATTCCAATTTTCTCAAGTTTTCCAATGCAGAGTGCTAGTTTTTGTGAAAAAGTATGAAATACCCAGATCACTTGAAATTTTAAATATTCACTTAGGAAAACATTTACCTGCTCTGAGACAGAAAACTGACTGAACCTACTGTGCAGACCTCTTGTATTGGAGCATTTATAACTACAAGAGTAAAAGTTTATATTGAAATGCAAAATCATAAGACTGTGCTCTCTAATGTGAAAATATTCCTAAATTTAAAGCAGAAGCTTGCAGTGTCTGTTGACCCTGGATCGACCCAAGAAAACCTTACATGAAATGGGTGGACATATCTTTGTATAAAGAATATTTCAGAATCTGGAATGTAGAAATACAGTGCAAAAAACCAGAAATAGTCTGAAAAATAGTTTTTACATATCAAAACCTCCCAGATTAGAAAGGAATTATAAAGACTAGGTACAATGCTAAGAAGTTGTCTGACAAATTAAGAATGGGTTATTTCCCTCACAGGGGGATTTTTTTTTTTTTTATGGGCATGTAGTGACAGGACAGGGGGGAATGGCTTCAAACTGACAGGGAGTGAGTTTAGATTGGATACAAGGGATAAATTCTCTGCTGTGAGGGTGGTGAAGCCCTGGCACAGGTTGCCCAGAGAAGCTGTGGCTGCCCCTGGATCCCTGGAAGTGTCCAAGGGCAGGCTGGATGGAGCTTGGAGCAACCTGGGATAGTGGAAGGTGTCCCTGCCATGGCAGGGGGTGGAATTAGATGGTCTTTAAAATCCCTTCCAACCCAGGCCATTCTGTGATTAATTAAAAACAATATTTCAGTCAGAAGTCTAATTTAGAATTCATCATGTTTTACCCTAAATGGCCACTTTGAATGCTGTGAAACATGATTTGCAGCCAGAAGCACCAAATACATAAATTCTTCCACATCAAAGGAGTAGTTTGTAAATTTTGGATGTTCTCCCAGTGTTGGGTGGTGTCCCTAGAAAAACAAGATAAGGATTTTTAGACAGATAAGATCAATACATCTTCCATTCATAAAAGCAAGAAAAAAATTGAGGATCTGCCAGTTTAATTTATTACTTCTGATCCACTGATCTGCTCTGAGGCAAAAGAATCAGCAAAGGAACTGCATAACAGCCATGCTATGAATGGTTCATGGCCAATTAATTTAATTTCTCTTCTTCCCCCGACCATTAATATCAAATGATTTCTTAATTTTAACAGGGAAGTTAATTTGGCCTTAAGAATGAATATCATATTTCAAATAGCAGAACATAGGCAGGTAAAGCAGAATAACTGTGAAGTCCTTCAGTTACAGCACCTCACCCTTCCTTACCTGATCCTGAGGGAATACTTTATTCCTTTTCCTCCAAGTGATGTAATGAATGCCTCTCAGCCTTGCCAAATCCAGGTAACAACGTTCATCTTCACAATTGTATCTAGCATCAGGCAGAAAAAACATATTTACCTACAGAGATTGTGCTGAAGTTACCAGGGTGAAACAGGAAAACCTTGAAATGTTCTAAGGCAGTAAAACCATGGGTAAATTCAGAAACAACAGCAAGGGCTTCCCTCTGCTCTCCAGATGTGGCCTTGGAGGCAGTTTGAGGCACATCTACATGTCAGACATGTCCCTGTCCAGCTGCAGCAGCTCCTGGACATGTGAAAAACAACCCCTGAGTTTCTGAACTTATTTGGAGACTGGACAAAATATTCTGGAGCCAAGACTGTGCTGCAAAACACCAGTTCTGCAGCCTTCCCCCAGCAGAATTTCCCAGGATGGAGAATTCAGAGCTCTTGTAACAAGCATTCTGGATTTCTGCTTTGTTCTCTAGATTGGAGTGTCTGCTAACACCCCTACTTTGTGATAAAATATGTTTTAAAAGGAAGCTACAAGGTAAATGTAGGCAAAACACAAAACAAAACTTACCTTGGCCAGCAAGCTGGTGCTCATGTCCTGAGCAGAAAAAGGAGGATATAAAAACCTCCAGGGGGTTGCTAGCACATAATCAATTCATATCAATAATAGCCCTAGACACGCATAATCAGTTCACCTGGATCACTAAAACATCCTTAGACCTCAGATTCACCAAGCAGAACTTGAACAATGAGGTTTTCTCATTGTTTGCCATTTTCCCATTATATTTATACCATGGAAGATTAAGAAATCACAGGCTAAGCCTGTATGATATAATTACACTGTATTTTATATTGAAAGCTCTGGTTTGGTCCCCAGGAGAAGAGGCTGACAGATATAAAATGTAAATAAGGCTGCAAGACAAACATCGATGGTCAAATACCAGGAAGGGAGAGGCTTCATTAACACACAGCAACAAACAGGAGCAGTTGTGTGTGCAAGAGAGGGAAGGAGACAAACAGACTTACAGCTCAAACACAACAGCCCAGTCTGGCAGAAAGAGCAGGTGGGTCAGGCCAGCTCCATGTATCCCAATGAATATATCAGAGTTGTGGGTAATTCTCAATTGCTCCGAAAATTCAAGCTCCCTGCAGATAACACAACAAAAGTGGTGATGATGTGGCAGCTCTATCCACCCCAGCAGAACATGGGGAAAGCACAAAATTGGCTGAAGGGAATACTGGAAGAGAGAACTGATTTTTCAATGAACAATACTAAGGATCACAAGTGCTGCAGCCAGCAGTAACTTAGCATGGAACGAAAAGAAATGCATGCAGGTTTCAAAACTTCACAGGAATTTGTTTCAAAAATATTTTGGTCAACTTAAAAGTTTTTGTACATTTAAGGGTTTTTCTTCTTACTTGCCTTTTTAAAAAATGCATCACCTTAAAAAACCCCCAAAATCTAAGAACAAAATACCCCAAACAAAAACCCCAGCATAAAAGACCTGTTTCTGAACTGCATTCAGTGTAATGTAAAATACACAAATAAACATCCTCCCACTGTCTCTGTTTGGTCAGAACACGGATGCCTCAGTGCTGCTTCAGTTTCTCACTTTTCCTGCATGATTCATGGCAGCTCCAGGTGCAGCTGCTGCTATTTGGGACAGGCATGCATTGTTTGGGAACTTTTCCTTTAGTTCATGTCTTCCTGGCACAGTGCCTACTACATCTGGCACCACAAACTGACCTCAAGTGGTGTCTTCAGGGACCACCAGAGCAGCAAATAATCAGAATTATTCCTAATTACTAAACTAAGCCTCTGATAAAGTAAGACACTGACATAACAGAAGAGAAACCCCTGCTCCCACAGTTATTGCAGAGCAATATGCAAAAAGGTGATGGGAACGCAGCTGGCTTTGGGAGAGGGAACAAAAGGGATTTCAAACCTTGTTCATTGCAGAGTAGCTTTAACCTGAGCCTACTAACCCCAATTAGTGCATTATGGAATGGTGTGCTCGACCACCTCACCCAACATTTTCCTTCCCAGTCCTTGGATTTTGCCAGGTTAGCCCTGGGGACAGACACAGCATCAGCTCACACCAGTTTCTTCCACCAACTCACTTGTACTTGTAGTCCACCACTCTGACCTCCAGTGTTGACACTGTTTTCAAAGCATTCACAAGCTGGGGAGAAGAACAAAAAGACAAGGATTTGGTGTCCTCCTTCAGTTAATTGCTCCCTTGCACTCCTGACCTGGCGAAGATAAAACCAACTTCTGTTTTTGCCATTTTACCAGAACACAAACTACCTGCACTAGTGGAGGCATCACCTGAGGACAGCCCAGCAGAAAAAGCACAAATCCTTTGCTTTGTCTGCTCTGCCACTGAGCTACTGTGTCACATGAGCCTCAGTTTCTCCCTACATAAGGTGGGGATGATGATCCAAATCCATTTTTGTCAGGCTCTAACAGTAAAGAATGAAAGCAGGTATGAAGACATTAGATAATATAATTTTACCATGAAAGAAGTTTTTACACAAGTCCACGAAGTTGCATGATTCAAAAACATAAATCAATATGAAAATTCATTATGTTCTGAGTGCACAAACTCTGATACAAGGGCTTGTGCTTTTCAATCTGCAGGCATTACAAAGGGTTTTATTAGACTTCAACACTGGAGATGCTATAAATAAAAGGAATAATTTGAAAGTGAAATAATTTAATTTTATCAGAAGATCTGCAGTGGCTGTTTGCTCAGAGGAAATACTTTTAGTATTACATTTGTAGTTTTCTACTGGATATTTAGAAAGGGCAGCAAGGTTCAGTGTCTGGGGTACAGAAATGGAGACTGCCTAGAAGACATTTCAGAACAAATTAATATAAACATTGGACATATTTGTCCAAGATTTGCCAGAAAATAGATGTCTTGGTTGTACCTGGAAAAAAAATATCAATCCAATAAGCAAAATTTAGCTTCTAACAAATATGTTTTAAAGATATAAAGGACCACACCTCATTCTGGTTTAATATTTTCCGGTAATCTGTGCTGCGTGCGAGGATGGTGACTCGAATTTTCCCATCCTAAAAAGAAAGAAGCAGCAGTGTATTAGCTAAGAGGCAGCCCACACACAAAAAAAAAAAAAAAAAAAAAAAAAAAAAAAAAAGCCAAAAACAATCCCAAACTCTTCCATATTTACTTCTGGCAATTATTTGAGCAACTAAATATGTTCCTTCCACATGTAATAAATAGATGGTGCAACCACCTTAAAATGCACATTGTATTTTCTGACAGATTCAAAGCATCAGAAACTTTGTGAAAGTCTGATTATTAACCATGAACTAAATATTTTCTAAAAGATTTACTTTATTCAGTACAAAAGAGCCTTTGTATTACACATTATCTGGCAGTTTTTGAAAGCAGAAGAGCAGCTTTCTGGATGGGTTGTGCACAAGTTCCTTGGGAAAAAAAATATTTTACTTCTATAACAGCCCCTCCTTTTACCTCTTTTAATTAATTGGACTCACAGGGGTGAGTGTTCCAAGTGAATTAAAGAGATTTAACTGCATGGCTCCCATTAGTGTCAGCAGGGGAAGCATAACTAAAGGCCTGTGCAGAGCTCTGAATGTGCCCCTCAGCAATGTCTGGCTACTCTCCAGCAGACATTTGAACCTCAACTAGCCCAGAGCTGCCCTGGCCACCAAGGCAAGGTGCAAAAAACATCAGTGTGAGCAAAGAGAGGAGCCCAGAGCAGATAGATGGTGCTGGGCAAGCATGCAAGGAGCAGACTGCTCTGTTTCCAGCTCTGATCCCAGCTCAGCATCCAAGGGGATTGATAAAGGGCAAGTTCTGCCCTGCTCTGTGGGATCCCCACTGATGCTCCATGGAACTCGTGTCTGACTCAACTAGGAAGGACACAAAGGCCTCCAGCACAGAGAATGGACACAGGGATGAGACCCTAAGGTCAGAAGGAGAATGCTCTAAAGTCTGTCCTACAGAAGTAAGACATACACAAATGTTTTCTGAAGGCCTTTGCAGTGAAAAAAAACAACTCTAAACATCACAGGAAAGGACAAAAAGTACACAGGTACACCCCCATTCCCCAGTGGGTTCAGTTTCCCTCTGCTGTTCCCTGGCAAGAACCACCAGCTCCACGTTGCAGCTGCACTTATCCCACCTTGGGTCCTTCCTGGGTGATATTTAATCTGTGCAGCACATGTTGAGAAAAGGCTCGGAACAGCCCCGTGCCGTGACAGCCAGAGATCTGAAATTAAAAAAGGAACTGTTAATCTATGAAGTTATTTCGCTCAGAAAACTGAGCTTTGTGATCAGGTTTTTACCATTCTTGTGGAACAAAAGCCCAGTGTCATGCACTGTGCTATTCACTGCAACACAAGTGGCACTCCCATTTAAAAAGAAATATAGCTCTAGTGCTAGAGACTGAGTGTGTGAGCTAATACCCTCAGGGAAGTCTGACTGTGTTTAAGCTCTTGTGCTCTGCAAAAATACAGTTAGTTCACAGTGCCCACCCATTAAAGAGGAATAATTTGCACCTCCTGAGCTTTGACACAGGAGACTGCACACAACCAGCTGGAATAACTTTAAAATCCCAATCTTTAGGGAAGATCATTCCTTTTGGAGCTGGAGCCTTCACTGCAGCGTATTTCACGATATTGGAGGGATTCCCCAGCTCAGATTCCCCCCTGCCACACCCTCCTGGTGGGAATGGATGGACAAAGGGACTCACCAGAGGTGTGTTATAGAACAATCCGTATCGCATCCGAGGCAGCAAAGAGAACACAGCTTCTTTAAAGCACACCTGGAAGGGGATCAGGAGGAGTTACACCGCACTGCTCCTTCCCCCAGCCCATTCCCTGCCAGCCCTGCTCCCAACGAGCCAGCAATTACTGCTCCTGCCAAGGACAGCCCGACTTCCTCGGCTGTGCAAATGAAAAGAACAAAGATCCCAAAAGAGCTCTCCTTTGGGACGTGCAAGTGTGGGAAGAGGTGATGAAAACACCCCAAAGCAGAACAAACATGGACTAAAGAGAAGGAAACCAGTTAGGGAGTTTATGACTAGGTTGTAGAGGCTGAAATGAGCTCTGAATGGATGCATTTTTTTTTAAATGATAAGCAGCAGGAATGCCATGAGTTACAGGGGGAAATAAACACCTCAGGAGGACTCGGAAGACTTCAGAAAGAACATTTGAAAAAGCTTAACTTCAGCTGGGAGTCCTGCAGAAGGAAAACCCGTTCATAAATACCACCTCTCAGGACACAAAAGTTAGGTCCATTTATATAAAGATAGGCACATCACAGAATCAGGTTACAGTTCTGTCTCTTGTTTCTAAGGTAGAATACTCATATTACACAAATTAAACATGAATGGAAAGTATTAATGCTTTCCCCTGGAACACCCATAGCTGCAAGAAGCTTGGGAAGTTGTCATACTTGCTCCCTAGTGACCATGAATTAAAACAAAGTATAGAATTCCATACCCTTTTAGAGTCAAAAGTTTTCAAGTGAATTATTTCATAGTCAGTAAATGCCTTCCATGTCTCACTGAACAGGTCACCATAGCCATATGAACTCTAGGAGGAAAGAAAAAACCCAAGGGTATAACAATTACAAAAATGCATCTAGAACCTCTTTTCATGATTTACAGGTTTTGTATATGAGTTTTAATACAGTTAATATGTACAACACCACCACAGGACCCAAGGCAGCCTAGCACAGAACACAGACATTACACAGCACCAAACTCTTTGTTTGCACTGGCAGGTAACTCAAATTACCTCTCAGGTGGTTAATTTTTAATAAAAACTTCTATAAATTAGTGAACTAGACAATTTCTTCAGTAGCAGATTATAATTTCTGAATTAGGAGTGAGAATTCCTTACTACCTTTCCCAGAGTCAACAGAACACAAGTTAAATTTGAAGTAACACAAACACAGGGATGGTAGGAGGCCTGAATCTCAATTCCTGAGATTAAAAAGAAAAAACAAAACACCTGGAAATTCAAATGCAGCACTGAAGTTAGAGGTAAAAAGTCACAACAAGTTTGTTTTGCATTTGCCTATTTTGGGATTGTCACTTGCATATGGCACATGTGTCACAAACTGAAGGCAATGGTCTGATTTGATGGAAGAAACACCTAGGGGGTTTCTATGAAGAGCAGTAAAAAAATTTCCTCTTTGCAGACACGTTCTGTGAGGAGCTTTTTAAGAGCCATCTACTCCCTACAATGTTATCCCAGCTACAGGGGCTCCTGCCTTCAATCTGTCACCTTTCCTGCACATCCCAGGGCTCAGTCACCACCTCTGGCTCTCTAAATGCAATTAAATGTGCCCTCAGTAGCCCTGGTGCAGATTCTCACTGAAGCTTCCTTTCAACTCCAGGGCTAGCTCAGGCTGCTGGGAAGGTTGTGTGGGAACATTCTAAATAAGAAATTTGAAAATAGGACTACAAGTGATAGCAGGAAAGAAGAGATATCTAGTGAAATGTAAAAAAAATCTAAAGGACAGCAGATTTCCTTTGGTTCAGGAGGCCTTCCTCTTGCTCTGCCATTAGGTATTAATAAATTTTACAGTCCAGACTCCCTTCTGGCCATACATTACAAGAACTGCTCTCCCAGATTAGAAATGGAGAACTGATGAAAGCACCACTTTCTAACCCTCTCTGCTCTCCTTAAAAGTGCTTTATAAACATTTCTTCCCTGCATTCACAGATCATCTTGCACACCAACACCCAGTGGAATTCCTACTCATTTTCTGCTTTGTTTAACCTACATCTAAGGGCATTGCTCTTTAATAAGAACAGTAGGCAGGAAGTATGCCGAATCTAATTACATCAAGGAAGTTAAAAAAAGAGAATGAATAATAAGCTCAAGTCCACCTTTTGATGAGCACAGTTCATCAGCAGTTGACTGGTGCCATCACCTGGTTTTACATAGCAATGAACCTCCAGCTGCCTGAGCAGGTAATGCTCATTTAAATTGATAACAGTGTGGCACTACTTTGAATGGTACATCTTAAAGAGTTATTTGATTCTTGACATAAGACAAAGAGTTGCTTTTCAAAGCAATTTACAATGCTGTCTGACACCTGAGCTTTTCAGAGAGCCATCAGAGCTGGATTAACAGGTCCTGTGCAGCACTAGAGAGATCACTTATCTGACAGATGGCACTGATTTTAGTTTTAAAATACAATAGAATTAGAAAAAAGAGTCTCTTCTAGCCGAACAGGTTTCTCATTAAACAGCAAGCAGGGGGTATTTGCAGTTCTCTATTGAAGTTTAGTTATCCTAGCTCTAAATGCTCAGAGGAAAAACTCAGCAATTTATGATCACAAAACAGGTGTGGGACAGTGACATATTCAAGAACTGTTATTTCTAGACCTAATTATGCACGTTATCTGGCGTATTACAAATTGCCTAGTTGTTTTTTATTTAGTTTAATACCCTCCTACACAACTTAAACACTGTCCAATAAAACTAGTATTACTCAAACACATGGTTTCGACTCGGCTGTACAGCAGAAGCAGCCCCATTTAAAAACTTGTTTTATGTTATCATGGCAATGTGAGAGGTGACTGAGGGAAGTAACTCCAAGAAGGCTACTTAAAGGAATTAAATATTAAACTCTGTTTTAAGCTATATAAGGATTTAATCTAGCTGTTTTCTTTACTACAGGCTGCACATTACTGATTTACAAATGTGCAAGACTGCATTTCTTCTTAAATATAGAGCAAACAGTTGAGCAAATCTACTTCAGTATTCCAGGAGAAAAAAAACTTACAAAAACCAGTTAAAACTTCAAATGCTACAGATAAATAGTGATCAGATTATTTTTGAGGCCAAAAAAGGGCAAACTATGGCATAACAAAAAAAAGGCATAACTATGTGCTAGCAAAGCTGGGCATTCCAACAGCACATGGTTTATCATAGAAAATCTGTTCTCTAACTTGTATTAATGCACCTGTATTAAAAGGATCCAGAAATTTATCAGTTTATTTAGTTTATCAGCTATGGCCACAAGACAGCTAAGGATTGGCTACTTAAACATTCAGAGCCCCTATAAAGCAGAAATATGACCCATCACAAACATGTTAAAAGCAGAGCAGACTTACAGTGTCCCACATGACAATGTTGACATCAGTACTGAAGGAATTATTGATATGCTGGGTAATGTAGAGATTGACAAAATCACAGAAGTGATGGTACATATTAACACCTGAGAAAGAAAGAATTGTTAGCAAAACACTGCATTACTTGCTCCACTTTTATTGGTTTATGCATTTTATATTAGCTTCCCCTGCTTCTGACTCCTTGAATCCTCCTAATACACCCTAAAAAAGGAACATCTAAAATTAAGGAATTGAGGAAAGAAATCTGAGGTAAAATGTGTTTTTTAAATTAAAAAAACAGAGCTAGAAGAGTGGCCAAAAGACAGAATAAGATGAGCTTCATGTGCTCACTTCTCTTCCCTGTCCTCCAAAGCACACAGATCTGCTGCTGAGCACGCACTGCAGGACACAGACACCCATACTTGGTGTGTCATGGTATGGAACCTGTCATGCAGAAATAGTCAGAACAGCCTCTGGCACAAAGTCACAACACTGCCAAACCACAGAACAACTGTGCAAGGCAAACAACAGGAAATCGTTCTGATTTTTTTTTTAAATCAACTGTGGGAAATTACAAGATTTTCAAATTTTGGTTTCCAATTTTGTCACTGGAACTACACCAAAAAAGTAACTAAAAATTCACATAATTTTTCATATTACAAGTGAGCTGTCACAAAGGCATAATGTAGATGGGCAAGTTGAATATGAGTTTTTTCTACTGCAGTACAAAAAAAAGGGAAAAAAACTAAAGATACCAATTACCTGCATCTAATTTCATGAAGTATGTTGGTTTTTCAATAACAATGTCACACTTCCCATCTTCTAGAGGCCTGAAGTCTAATGCAGTGAATGTCTGGAGTTCTGCAAACCTAGAAAGATTCAATCACACAGAATATGCTTTGACATCAACACATTCAAACAAATGTACTTCATATGTCTCAGATTTAGTAACTGTCCTTCCAGTCTATTTCAGTTAGAAGGACTGCTGAAAACTGATAGAGTCTGACAATTAAAATTATTTGAAATTATAATGGCAGGATCTTGAGGGCTTCTAGAGGTTAAACACTGACTTTGATCTCAGGAGTGAACAGCACCTTTGATCTCCAAATCAAGGCAGCAGGGATGTAACAAAGAGTTTCAGAGCTTGGATCTGTGGCTCCACACAGCTTGATCTGCCTTGCCAGAGACACTTAAGTGAGATTTCCATGCTTTGTTTAGAATAATGAATGTAGAGGCAGCATTTATTGTTCCTGCATCTGAACAAGGATGAGCAGCTGTGATGACAACAGCAGGTAGAGGAGAAAATTCTTCCTCCTCTGCAACAGTTCTTGACTTAAATAAAACATCAATGAAAAATGGAGGAAGAAAAAGAAAATACAAGCAAAGCATAAGAATGAATTGTTATATGGACCTTAATGGCTCCAGTTCCTTCATCAATTAACTGGCAAGGCAGCTTTGAAGTGCTAGCAGGCAAACTGTGATGCTCTGCTCTTCCTGCTCAGCCTGTGGACTCAGCCCACCTCACAGTCCATCCCAGGTTCCCTGGGAATGGTGTGAGACATCCAGATCATCCTCACCAAGGGCTGTGGGAACTCACTCAGGAGGACCAGCTCAAGGCATCTCACCACAAAACAATCACCCCTTCCACACACAGGTGAGGCACAGCACCAGCACCTTGCCCAAAAACACCTGGAGGTTACAACTTCCAACTGCAAGGAGTTTTCACATCTTTTGTTGCTGCAAATGAGGCAGGACACAATTACACACAGTATGGTTCAGACTTGCTGCAGAGATGTAATTACCAGAGGTTTCTAATATCAACTCTCAAATTGACCTTAAAAGGAGCAAGTCTTTCCTCAGTATGAAATCCACTACACACAGCTGGTAATGCCAATAACAAAAAAAAATAATAATTAGCAAGTGAACTTGGAAGCAGCTTTGAGAAGAAATTCTTACCAAGACTGCAGAGGGCTCTTGCGTTGACCTTCAGCCAAAAATGCTTGAACATCAAGACTACAATGACCACCAATTTCTCCCTTCTGGAAAAAGTCTTCTTTGAATCTAATGCAAATTAGAAAAAGTCTATCAGCTTTTGTGCAACAGGGCCACCAGTGTCCTGCAATCTTAATTACATACTCAAGCCAGTGCTGCTTAGTCTCAGTTCAGCAAGGCACTTCATACATATTTAAAACCTGAGTATTTTCCTCAGTGTAAATCAAGAATTTCCCACAATTCCCAAATAAAAATAGTGGTGTACTTGAAGGTCTAGGCATCATCTTAGAAAGCAGCAATAATCCATCCAGGATGTTATTAAAAATGATTTACACATACCCACGTAAGTAATTTAATCAAATTTTTCTTCATGACAGTGATGCATCGTCATGAGAGGATCATCACTGGTTGGAGTTCTTGTTTGTTTCTAACAATCTCTTACTGAAATTTACCTCAGATCTCACAACCCACTTTGCTACCCAAGGATTTTATATGACATGTGAAGAGTGAGATGCAAGAACAAGTTTCCAGAAAACAAGTTGCCAGTTAAAAGCACTGTCTAAATCAGCTTTCAGAACAGGCTGTGATGATGACAAAACCCATTCTGAAGGGTAATATCACTGTCAGTCATGAACCAGATCAAGACACTGACTTCAGAGACAAGTCAGAGGGTCATGCCAGCACCACTGGTATGTTTTTTTCATCCAGTTTCCAATATGTGGCTTTTTAATTCAGGATGTAGAAGATCCAGGTTCAGCTCTCTCCTCAGTCACTCAATACCTAATAATGCAGCTCCTGAATCTGGTATAAAGGCACAGGAAATGTCTTGGTTCCTCAGACAAAAGCAATTATATTCTACACATCATCTAATCAAGGAAGGACATGACTGAATACACAAAAATGTCTTCATCTCTTCCATCAAGGAAGATTTCAATCACCCATCCTCATTCCATAAAAGTGAGAACTTGGGTTTTTACACCAGCAGCAGCAGCCAGCAATGAAGAGGGGCAAACCTTTACAGGGCTTCAGCAACAAGCCTCTGATCAGCAGTAAAAAGGTTAAAAAAAAGTAAAACCCATAGCAACAAGCAAACCAGCTTTGTTAAACAAATTCTCAAATCCTTTCCCCTGCCATGCCATTTTTGCTATAACCCAGGCAAATCAGAGACCTGTCGTGGTTTCTCTTTACAGCTCGTAAATCAATGTACAAGTTCGTTGCTCTGCAATGCTGAAGGTACTGGGAGCAGGTCAGAGATGAATCTCCCTGTTAAGAACAAGTAGAATTCTGTCAATAACAAAAATTATTTTTAAAAACAAGTGAAAAGTATCACATTTATCAGAAATACCTACTGTTGCTGCAGGCTTGCAATGGGTTTTCACTTCACTGAGTCTCTCTTGAACATATCCGAAATCTGCTTGTTTCCAAAATATCTGCTGGGCTGTCTCAATGTCTCTTGCCCTGATGTGTGAAAGAGAGAGGAAACAAATCAAGGTTCTCTTGCTCAATCCTAGTAATAACTTCAACAGATCACATTTTTCTACTGAAAGTGGAACACAAGAACCAGCCAGTTATTTTATTGGCATTTAAGATGCCAAAACAGGAAGCACTTATCAGCTGCATGTAAGTGAAAACATCAATGACAATTTAGAGCTATTCTCCCCTAAAAGGGTACACATTTTTTTCTACATTTTTCCTCTGTTTTTAAAGCTAAGAAAGGAAATACAGCTATTTTAGGAATCTGTATTCAGGGCTAAATCAGAATAATGAAAACATTCTGGCAGGAAGCACTTGTAGCAGTAGTTTCTTCCTTAAAACTTGTAATTTTTTAATCATGTTGAAAGGCTCATTATGCATAAATACACACATTGTATATACACACAGGTGTCCAGACTTTAAATTCTAATCATCACAATAATGTTTACTTCACAAGTATATCAAAGTGAGCACTACACTATTTTTTTACCATAATGTACAGTAGACATTTAAAATTAAACTTACCACCCAGTTTCAACATAGTCACACACTGGGTAACTGAATCTGTTCTCTGATTTGCAAGATTTCTCATAACCCCAGCAGGATTTTAGTTTCTTCAAGTGTTTCTGCAACACAGAATCACGTTTTGCAACAGGAAAATGGGAAATGGCTGAAGTAAGTTGTTAGCTTTAAAACGACATCTAGCTCATAAATCTTCCATAAAAGGCTTTTGGTTTGGTCTGTTTTCAAACAGAGTTTGAGAAACAACGTCCAGATTCCTCAGGCACAGCAGAGGCTCCAAGGTGGATACACATGCACAGCAATATGACTCTTTTACAGGTTCTGAGACAAATCCTTTCCCTGACTAATTGGCAAGGAGACCAATTAATCATCACCTGCAACTGCTACAACTCCCAAGAACAAACCACCCCAACAGGACATTTGAACAGTCAAACAGGAAAAAAGTAAACTTACTTTATATGGGCAAAGAGGATCCTGCTTACAGATGTCAGCAACATGCTGGTTATTGTGCAGAAAGTAGGGGATGTGCTCATCTGGCAAGTTGATTGTTTTGTAGCTGTAGAATGGCTCTTCTGGAATGTTTGGGAATTCAGTAGGATTTTCAGCTTGGGAATTAGCCAGAATTTCTTGCAGTAGCAATCCAAACACAAGCAACATAAACATGGCAACCTGTGAGTTCTGTACTTTATAAATAAAATATTAAAAAAAAAAAAAGGAATTAACATATCTGCAGCATTTCAAGCACACAGAACAAAATTCAGTCAGAGTCGGACATGTAGTCAAAGAATTTGTACTTGGATTTCTGGGGTGGTTTCTTTTTCCTGTGAAGACCAAACTTTCACTGAGAGGCCAGACTGCACAACCTCAGGATTATCTTTGAATCATTAGTCATTGAGTGTTATTACGCACTACAAACTCCCAGTCAAGCTAAAATGGGTGTGTTTACTTTAGCTAAATGCCAAGGGATCCTGAGAGTTCAGTGTGGAAACCAAGTATAGAGCATGAAATATCCAGTGAGAAGGGAAAAAAAATAGAAGAACTGGGGGGGGAGGGGTGAGAAAAGGAGGCTTTTTAGTTTTAAAGTAAGTATGAAAACAACACATTCTCCATTTTGAACTAATAATTGGCTGAAGGAAAAATAGGCAGACACAAATAGAGAGTCACAGCTAAGTCTTACAGGATGCCTATTTTTAGTGCTTAACATCATGTTAAAGAAACTTGACTACTGAGTATATTCTATCTATAATTTTATATATAATAGAAGTGTATTTATATATATATACACACATGTACACACACACAGGCCCACACAGCTGTATACCCTAAAGCTGACTGCATACCTTCCTGCTAATACAACCTTCTCATCTAACACCCCTGCTTTGAACCATTCAACTTCCTGAGGAAAAGAAATGCATGGCCTGTATCTAAACTCCACCTTTTTTTGGCGTTATAATTTGCTAAAAATTTGCATGCTTGCTTTCAACTGAAGCCTTTAGCAAAATTCCTACGATACAAGCAGTTTTACCTGTTTGGTTTGAGAGGAACCACTTCAGATTTCCCAGGTACAGAAACCTAGAGTGGGGGAGGAAGGTGGAGTTAGGCACGTCCTGCAAAAGGAGATTTCCTCAGGACACTGTGCTGCTCCTAGGGACACGTTCCCAGCAATGAGAGCAGCTGCCACAGCCCGGGCACCGTGCTGAGCCCTCTCTGGGGTCCCTTTCCAGCACACAGCCCGGGCACCGTGCTGAGCCCTCACTCGGGTCCCTTTCCAGCACACAGCCCGGGCACGGGCTATTTCACACGGAGCACGCCTCTCCCACCACGAACCCGGCAGTGGCCCCAAAACTCGCGGTCCCTTCCCCACCCCTGGGCGCTGGCTGAGGGGCTGTCACTTGGGGAGGGTGCCTGGCATCCTGTGCCAGGCCGTGCACGATAGACCCAGAAACGGACCCGGACCCAGCCGGAGCTGGTGCCTGACCCACGCTCGTCATACCCGGCACCGCCGCCCCGCCCTGCGCTCCCCTGCCCCGGCACGGCAGCGCATCTCACCGGGTACCGCACCGCGCATCGCACCGCGTACCGCACCGCGCATCTCACCGGGTACCGCACCGCGTATCTCACCGCGTACCGCACCGCGCATCGCACCGCGCACCGCACCGCGTATCTCACCGCGTACCGCACCGCGCATCTCACCGGGTACCGCACCGCGTATCTCAGCCCCGCCGGCCCCGAGGAGCCCCGCGGCCCACGGGACCGGCCGCTCCTCCTGTTCGGCGCTCGCCGCCGGCCTCAAGCCTCATGTCCGGGGGCAGCGCTCGGCCCGGCCCCGCCGGGCTCCGGGGGAAGCGGCCGTGCGGGTGTGAGGGAGGGGCGGGCGGGGCCGGGGCCGCCCCGCCCGGGGCAGCGGGAGCCGGGGAAGGACGGCAGGGAAGGAAAGCGGGGAAGGAAGGCAGGGAAGGAGGAGCGGCCGGGCCGGGCTCCGGCGGCGCGGCGCAGGTGGGGCCGCAGCGAAGGGCACCTGCCCGCGGGGGAGCGGCGGCGGAGCAGCCGCGTCTTCCTTCTGCTGCCGGAAATCAAGCGCGGCCGCCCCGGGAGCGGCGAGCGCAGGATGCGGAGGAAAAGGGCCTTTTCCTGCCGCGGCCCGGCAGGAAGCGCAGGCTCCGGCACCCCATTGTTCCAGGCGTCCCCCCGAGCCCCGGCCGGCCGCGCTCAGGGGCAGAGGCTGAGCGATGCGCTGCCCGCTCCCCCTGACACGCGGCAGCGCTCCCGCCTGTGCCGGCGCCCCGCAGCCTCCCCCGCTCTGACCCAATTCCCGCGGCGACGAGCGCCGGGGGAGGCACAGGCGCCAGCACCCAGAGCTTTGAATCCTCCCGCACAGCCCAGAGCTCTTCTCACCTCCTTCCCAGGTGGGAAACGAGGAACAAACGCTCAGCCCGAGCCGGGAAACCCGAGAGAACGCGGCGCCGGCAGAGGTGCTGACCCTGCAGGGACACCGCTTACCTGAATAAAGGAAATTAGTCTGAATTTCACATTATTCACAACCCCGTCGCTGCTGTGCATTTGGAAATAAACCAGCTCCTCGTACGTAAATACCCACGGTACCTCAAAACTTCAACTGGCATCTGTGCCTGTATTCCAATTACATCTGGTATCTTCTACCTTAAGTACTATTTTCCTTTCGCAGCACTAGTTTACACCCACCCTCCCCAGAATTATTTTCTCAAAGAGAACCAGAGCACACTGTTAGCGGAAAATTTTATTTTACGCTCACCCGTGCTTTTTACAGTTTATACATATTTTACAGCTAGAAACCAAGGGGTTTAATTTCACTGTGATAACCATTTCACCTCTTATTAAGGATTATTATAGCCCTTAGTAAAATGTAAGCACATAAATTACAACAAACATGTAGCAGTAAAAAAAATAGAACTAACCCTTCGCTCACATATTTTGACATGGGATTTTGAACATGGGCTCTTGAGTTCCTAAAGGAACTATCAGAGTAATCTATTCCTCATCCAAACCCACCTACATCCACAGAGGCCTTTCCAATCAGCAATTCAGCTCCCTCTGAACACTACACTGAGTAACCTTTAAATAACATTTCTGTACTTGCATATGCAATGAAAATGAGAGCTAAATTAGTTGCTTTCAGAAGAAATGTTCTAAAATAAAAAATTTAGACAAAAGTGCTAGAATTCTAATTCCTTTCATTTTGCATGTTACTCTTCTAGGCAATCTCAGTAAAAGCAAAGAATTGTGTTCAAGCAGACACTAACGTTTCTTCAAAACAAGCATACAATTAGATCAAAGATGAGCAAACCATGATATTGTAAAGTCTGTTACTTTTCAACAGCCACTTTGTTTTCTAAGGCTTTGATGATTAAGACACAGAAGGCCGTCTGATTTTCAGGTGATATTAAAGGTTGCACTACAAGGGTATATAGAATCCAAAAATAATCAATAAGAATATTTATATCTACTTTAGTAAATTTTTTTAAATCTAATACCTTTTCTGTTTTTACACTTAAAACAGTAAATGCTGATTGCATGTTAAAATTTCCTTTTTACCTAAGCTTTTCCTGAAAAACAAGATAGCCCAAGGCATTCTCAGAACTGTCAGTCCTTGAGGAATATAAAATAATTTATTTTTTTTTGCTGCTGCATTTGTCAGCCAAGATTGTAAAAAAAAAGTTGAAAATCAGGAAGTTATTGATTCACTGTAGTAGATAAAAGCTGAACGGAATTTCTAATCTTTGACCATCACAAAGAGTTGTTTTCTTAAGAAAAGGCTCAACTAACCCTTGTACATCATAATTCTAAATCAGTAAAATTCCAGCAAGTGCTTTAATATGGACTGATTTTTGTTTAGGTTTGATTAGTCTGGGATTTTCCAGAAACTCAAAGCAAACAACCATGCTTTAACATGAAGTGTTAAATTGTGAGGTTTTTAGAAGAAAAATTGTACCACCAAGGTTTCCAAAACTGAAATGAAACCAGAGAGTAATCCCCTCCCACCTCCCAATGAAAAAAAAAAAAAAAAAAAAAAAAAGGAAGAGAAAAAAGTATTTTTATTAAAGCAGTTAGAAATTTCTATGACAGATGGGGAGTTACAACAAAATTAGGTGTTCTGGCTCTATGGCTTCAATGAAATCTTCACAGAGTAATTGCCTGAATCTCAAATCAGACTAGGGTTTTCCATGAACATTTCCTTGCCTGTGTAACTTCAGTGAGGAATAAATCCTGTTCTCCCAGTGAGGAATAAATCCTTAACACCCATAGTAAATTCATATTACCAAGAGGCATTTTTCCAGAAGCAACTCCTCATCTTTCACATCCTTTGTGTGTCAGGCCACCAAATACCCAAGCAGGAAAAGAGTTCCCAAATTACAACGTGCACTGGTCTGGGAAAAAAAAAAACCTCTCCCGACAGAGGCACTGGTGTGATAAGCAAAGAATTTCAACTGCCCAGTATTTCACACGAGTAGGTTCTGAGATGCAGCAAAATATTTGCTCTCTGGAATGCGGAGAGGAAGACGACAGCTTCTTCTCAGCATTCCCAAGGGTCCCATTCAAACATTTCCTCTGACATTACCAAAAATGCAGCTCAACTCCAAGTCATGTGAGTGCTGCTTGACCAATACCTCGCTCAAGGAATGGCATGAGAAATACTCTGCAGCCACTGGAGACTTGCTCAGTTCAGAGACTAAGCCACAGTTCAGTTTTACAAGAAGTCTAACCCTTGCAGCTTATAAAAAGGAACCATGAGATGTGCAGCAAATTATTTTTAAAAAAATCTTCCTGCATTCTTCTGAACAGTTCTAGCTATTGTTAAAAATCAGCTACTAAATCTAGAACAGATATTTAACAGCTCAGATTTCTGGTTTTAAAAGTTGAACACATTTATCATTACAAGCAGAGCTGCTGTCTCCAGAGAGCACAAGCAATATAAAAGATGAAGCTGTAATTTGAAGTCTCATCTGAGTCTCACACTCTGCTTTAAAGGACTTAGTGTTATGCAGTCAGACTAATCTGATTTGTCTAAGAATAATCACCCTGACATGTTCAGATGTTGTAAGCACAAATCTAAGATTTCATGTCATAAAATATCCACCAGGAATGCTTCAGACAGCAAGTCCCTGATACTTAGTTATTAAAAATTATCTGATGAGATTTTAGAAAAACTCTTATGAACACTTGAGAAAGACTTCTAATGTGATTTTCATAGGTTTACAAAGATTATGAATCAAGGGCTGCTTTAGTACTACTCATGCCTTCCAGTGCTGTCTCACAAGGTAACAACCATAATTTCTGCTGTTTATGTAAAATGACCCACCATTTAGCAAAAACTTAAATAAAGGGATGACTGAAGAAAAAAATTAAATATTGCACAAATAATTTAACTGCAGACAGAACAGGACACTTAAAGCATTGATTCTTCTGTCAACATATGAACTCTATTATATAGTCACAATTTCTATGATACAGGGTTTTTTTACAAGACATTTAAATTCAGCATTTACATAAACAGTTATCTTTACAGTCTGTCACCATACAATGCTAACAGTTCCACGAGGAATTAATTTTGTCTTTGTTTCAAAAGTTCATCTATCTGAGTCTTGTACATGTTTTTCACATCTTCCAGATCCAGTCGGAGCTCCTCAGCCTCCTCTGCCTTCTCCCCATACATCTGGAGAATGGTGTTGTACCTCTGATCCAAATCCTGCAAGGACACACGGTGTTACCTCACTGGTTTTTATTCTCAGCTTCAAACAAGCTGCTGCTGGGACAGTGTTTGACACTGCCAGGGGAAATAAGTGCAGCACTACCTCATCAAAGTGTAACCACAGCGAAGCACACAGTAAACTCTTCAAAAGTACTCTGTGCTTTGAATATAGCTAGATTTATAGTCTAGATGTTAAAGGAAGATATTCCAAAGATCATAAAAATAATTAGTGCTGGCTTCAGAGGGCCCTACTGAAACACCTTGAAGTTCAGTTGCTATAAGCATTAAAAACAGAAAACTGCACTACAGGAATGAAAAGTTTGGGAAATGTTTAATGAGAAAACTGAACACTCTGTATTAAAAAATTATTCCAAAACTCTTCAAATATTCAATTTAAATTCTTAAACATTAGGATTCAGTTATTTGTCCTATTTCCTGTATATCTACCACACATATATATTCAATTTCTGCATTAACCTCAAACCCATGCTATCAATCAAAACCCTCCCTCTACTAAAAAATCCAGTTCCAGACAAGCTCCTAATGATAGAAACAAAAATGGTCTCTCTTTGACTTAGCACATAGTCTTATGCACAGCACATATTTCCAACAACTGTGTTTTGAAGTGACTCTCTAACATGGAGTGGGCATTTTTAGATTCTACTATACATATAAAAAACCCCCATCAAAACCCAGGCTCTCAGTCACTTATGATTAGAAACATATATATACTTGAATATATTCCTAAACTGATAGGACTACTCCTAAAGAAATGAAATTATTTACATTTTACGGTGGAGTTACACCAGAAATGCACTTACCTTTAACTGTGTGCGTAGTTTGGGTATTTCCTTCACTTTTTCTTCAAGTTCATCATTTTGATTTGTTAATTTAACCAGCTCTTCTGCCATTATTGATCGAGTTTTCTCCAGGTTTCCAATTTCCAGCTAGGGTAAAAACACATAACAAGGAGGAGAAGGAAAGAATTCACTGTATTTATAAAATACCACATCAAAACACAAGTATAATTAAGGCTTATTCTTAAGCCAGACTGTGAAACAACACAGCTCCACTCTTTCTCCTCAAATCTCAGTGTCCTGGATATTTTACTTTTCAAACAGATAGGTTTTCTGGATAGCTCCTTGCCAAAACAAAAAAGGAACCAACAAACCCTTCTTGTGCTCATCCCTACACAGCTGTGCTGTTTCACAGAATTCTCCTAACACTGACCAAGCTTTCTGAAGATACCTGTAGATGTGAAATCTCTCCTTCTCTTAGTTTTAGCTGTGACTGAAGGTTTTCAATTATACTTGAACCCGATCCCATCCTTATTGCATCATAGAGATTGCTTCCACTGGTAGCTATTGGTCCAAACGAGTGATCATGAGGATCATCCTACAGAGAGAAGGTTAGAGAAGCTGAAAATTAGACAAAAAACATGCCCATTTTGGAATCTTCCCTCTCCTAAATATGACATAACTTAAGATTTAAAACACACTGTGCTAGGCAAGCATTTCAATGCTTAAAGCTTGTTTTCAAAACAAAAGCTTGAGGTGAACAGGTACAATTTGGGATAGCTCCCCACTGGCAAGTTCTCCTGACACTTCTAGAGGTGCCATTTAACACTGGCAGCATGAACTGGACTGACAGGACAGGAGCAGCAGTAGGAGACAGCAGAGTACAGCAGTCAGTGATGCTGCCTAAGGAGCAGGGTTGTGCACTAAACCAGGAGTGCAAGGAAAAATAAATCACTTGCATGTTTTACAATCACAGATATCTTGTAAGCAGATTTTAGAGTTTCAGCACAGGATGTTACCTTGTCTAAGGCCAATACATTCTTGAAGAGTCATTTTTTATGCTATTAAAAGTTCTTGAGGAGGAAAGTAAGTGGGCTTTCAAGAAGAAAAAAGCCATTATAGATGATCTATCCTACCTGAGAGAGGAAAGAGGTCTGAAGACCTGCCATGTCCACCCCACTTATGGAACTGGAGCGGGACATTGATGGTGTACTTGATACAGTTTCAACTGTAAATGACTTTCGGTCCTTAAAAACAAACAGGCATCGAATAACACCAGTTAGAAAAAGAAAAAATATCCACAACATGCTAAAAAAAATCTATAAATAGCCTCCCTTTTTCCACCAACAACTATAGAACACTATGTGATAGATTTTCTACTTGTCCCATACCTAAAACATATGAAAGTTCAACAGCAAAGAATTTCTGTGCTGTAACACAGCCTATCTTCAAGATCTTGGACCTTTCACGAAATTAAGACAGAAGCTGCAAATTACACTGAAAAAAGGTTCTCTTTCAAGTAGCCAAGAGAGACTCAGAGGCAGTTTTGTACACCCAAATGTATCATAAAAAAGAATATCTCACACCCAGAAGAACATCTCTTAGAATGAATGTTAAGGACTTTTTCTTCTTTTCAAATAAAGTGTATGAATTAAATTCCAGGATTTTTCACATGCTAATAATTTACTGATACGTCTTCAAAACAGACTGGCCCCTTTTTCCATGCTAGCCACTGAAGGGGAAACCACTTAGATTTTAGGACTGGAGACAGTAACAAACAAACAACAGAAATAGTTTTACTGAATACTAACTGCTAATTAGTGGTCATGAATTTAATGACTAGTGAGGATTGCTCTGTGACTTGTGACTTCAGCTGGAAAACATGTGGAACATTACACACTGAAACAAAACAAGAATTCAGTGGAAGCAATGCTGGTAGTCTAAGCAAAGGAAATAAATAGCTTCAGAAGAAAAAGGATCCAAGAGTGCTCAAAGAGCACAGAGGAGTGTCTACTAAAATAAAGACAGTATCAATAAGACATAAATGTTAAGTTTTGGCACCTTCTCCTTTGCTGCTTCTTGGACAAGAACAGCCTTCTTTCTCTCCTGTTCAACCTTCATCTTCTCCATTTCTAACTGAGTAGCCAGCAGTGCCTGGAAAGAGAAATACAAGTTGTTAATCTCCTGCTAGCTCAGATTTCAAGCACAACAGATTAAAGCTGAACTAGGCAATACCTTTTCTTTCTTTGCATCTTCCAGGGTTTTTGCATACTCATCTTTGAGCCCTTCTAGTTCAACCTCATACCTACACAGAGGAAGGAAAGAGGTAAAGTTAAATAAGTATTCTCCATTCTATTCTCTGTAGATTCAGATGCTTTAAAAACAAACACAACTGCAAGGCTACAAAATGTTATGAATGTAACACTTTTAAATCTTTAGCATGAAACAAAGTCTCCTCAGCAACATTTTGGAACATTCTGCCAACACAGTCATATTAACAGTCCTTTTCGCTACATTCTGAAGAAATGCTGTTAACCAAAATTGAACTCACCTGCTGTTCTCATTTTCCATTTTCTTCAATTTGTTTCTCTCCACTTCCAGCTGAGCCTGAAGCCGGGTATTTTCTTGCCTTAAAAGACTATTTTGAGATTCAGAAGAAGACATTTGAATTTTATTAGCAAGAAGTTCCTCTGTAGCAGCCCGTTCTCTCTCAGCAGCTGCTGCCAGAAGTGTTTGAGACTCACCTAATGATAAGAAAAAAACCCATAAAATTTAACATTTTTTGATCAAATACCTAGAATATGAGTAATTTAGTTATATATCAAAGTTGAATTTGAGAATTTTTTTATATGCAACCAATCTGTCCTAAAAATATATCTTTTTTTTTTGTAAAGGAAATTAAATATTTTCCACATACAGACAATCAAAGCAATGCAGAATTAACAGATTTCAGACTCTTCAGAATGCAACTACAAGCTGTCTCCAGAAAGGATATAATTTCTTTAGGTCCACCTTTGGGCTTTTAATGTATTTTTCATTTAAAACAATAGGTTACTACTGTATCAAACAGTATCATCACCTATGCAATCAGGTAAATTATTCCAAACTTTACAATTTGGAATCTCAGCATCAGGCTCCATACTGTAACACTTTCAGTGCCTCAATGCCCTTAGATGCTGTAAGGACATGTACACCTTACCCCCTCCACCTTACAATTTTATGTTACAGTGTTTTACAGAGAACCAGTGGATTACCTGTCCAAGAACCTTGGCATAACCCCCCCACACCATTTCCTTACAGGAAAGCATTTGCTGCTCATCTCTCCTGATCCACCAGCTACATTTTGGGCAAGTGTTAAGCCCTTTACGTTTACCTTCACACATCTCACATCTTCACCCAGAGCCTCACAGTTCAGCAGAAGCTGAACCACCTTACCCAGCCTGTCAGAAAGGTTCTTTTCCAGTTTCTCCCAGGCAGAGGTCTGTGCTCCCAGCGTGGCCTGCAGGTTCTCTATCTGCCGCAGAAGGGGCCGCGTAGCAGAGGTGACACTTTGGCTCAGCTCTTGGTTCCTGCTCTCTGCTTCTTGGAGTCTCTGAAATCACAAATTAAATACCATTTAAATCCTATGATGGATTGAAAGATTCATACAGAATTCATCTAAATAAACAGCAGCTGCTTTACATTCTAAAATTACTGCTTTACAATCCAACATTCATGTGGTTCAAATTCAAAGTAAAGTGTGAAATTCCAGGAGAGAAGTTAAACATTTTTAGATACATAATAGAGCAAGGGCCCAGAAATTCCAGAGCTCTGGACATAATTTGAAACATTCTGGCAGCAGTATACACTCTGGCCCTTAAGAACAATAAAAATATTCTTAAGAAGAAGATAAAGAGTCATTCAGAAATGCATTTGCCATGAATTTAACACAACTATCACAGAATTAATGCCTATATTTTGTCTCTTTTTAAAAAAGGACAGTATTCCATTTAAGAGGCATCATAAAAAATGATGACATTTTTTCCACTATGTGATTTAAAAAAACATTTCCATTAATATTTTTGTTGCTCCTCTGTAAAAGACAACCATTGCAGGTAACAAGGAAAAGAAAGCCTCTCTTTCAGGCTGTTCATGTCATGGTAGCATTCTATTTTTGGGTATTTAGAAGTCCTCCTTGCAGATGCAAGTTGGCATCATCTGTTTGTTCTATTACCTGTTGTAGTTCACCAATTTCCTGCCGTAAATAATCTTCTTTTCTTGCTGCCTGCTGCTCTGCACGTTGCAGTGCCAGCCTCAGGTCTGCTACCTAAATAAACACAAAATTGTTACTAAACTCTTGCCAAAAGTTATTCCTTGCCACAGTCCCACATCATTTTCAGTGTTAGATAGGATATGTTTGTTTACAAGTAAAAGCTTCATTTTTGCACACACACAAATAGTTACATTGATTTATTTATCATTAAAAATTCTAAGAGTTAAGAATACTACAAATTTAACATAGAGTGTGTCAAAATAATTTCATTTAGACAATTAAAATGATAAGTACTTTTAAATAAAATTAGTATTTTAAATGTTAGCACAGCCACCACTTAATATGGAACAAGTTCCACAGGGAAGAAAACCTCTGAGTATTTGCTAAGTACACAAAAAACGAGTTCCACCTGATCCATTACATCAGGTGTACACAGCACCTCAGGGCAGTCACTTGTTCAGTTAAGAGTTTATTACTGCATTTCAGACCCACCTGAATGGCCAAAGCTTCCTGCTGCTGCCGAGCCTCCTCCTGAGCCTTTTCCAGTGCTAACCCAAGCTCTTCCTTTGCCTTCATCTCCCGACTCAGGGCTGCTTCCTGAGCCTCACTGTCCTTTGTAGCATTAGCTTTATGAAGATCTGCAAGTTCCCTGGGGAGAAAGAATAACCAAACAATTAAACAAACCCCAGTGCATTTAAATGCCACAGCAACTTGGAAAATAACTTTGTTACATGTAAATATTTCACGAGCATTGCAGAAGAAAGAGCCACAGTGTGAAGGTCAGATTGCTTTTTTACTTGTACGCGCTGTCGAGTGCTGCCTGCACACTCCTGTTCCTTTCTTCAAGTTCCTCCACTTCTGCCTGAAGTTTAGTAAGGTCCTTTTCTTGTCTCTCCACAACACTGTTCAGTTGTTTAATGCTGTCTCGATGCTGCTTCTCAAGGTCTTCCTTGCCATCAAGCACCTGTCAGGGCAGACAAGAAACATGAAACAAACCCCAGGACATGGGGCTGACAACTGCCTGCCTGAGGACAGTGACAACAGAGGCAACCAGTTTGGGATAAAGTGGCTAAACCCACCTAACACTTGGCACAAAGACAAAGGTTTTGCTTCCCTGCCTTGCCCAGAGGAGGGAGCTGGTCTTCACCACAGCTTCACACAACTCCACATCCTGGGTCTGAAATTAGTAAGGTCTTGACTCAATCACTAACCGTCCAAATTTTGGTGGTACAGGTTTTCCAGCTCACATGGTAACAGTAGTGCAAGTGCAAACAAGCAGCTGAGAAGATCCCACGCTGCAGTTTTACAAGGAATACAAACATAAATCACAACTCAATGCTCCAATAATGTGAGATGGTAAGACCCTGGCACAGGCTGCCCAGAGAAACTGTGACTACCCCATCTCTGGAACTGTCCAAGGCCAGGCTGGATGGGGCTTGGAGAAACTTGGGATAGTGGAAGGTGCCCCTGTCCATGACAGAGGATGGAACTGGATGAGCTTTAGGCTCCCTTTCAACCCAAATAATTCTGGAATTCTATGAAATAGAGAAGTCTCCAGAAAATAAAAAAATATCAATTTATCAAGAGCCCTCCAAAAAGGCAATTTTGCAGCTAATATAAAAAGCTTTTAAAAAATTAACAAATATCTCACCTGTTTTAAATGCTGCAACTCCTCTTCCAATTCCTTAATCTTTTTGTTCTGTTTTGTGTTAATATTTTCTCTCTCTTTCTCTTTGGCTCTTAATTTCTTAATAATGTTGGAATTCTGCAGCTGCTGTTTGGAAAGCTTTTCTCCTGTGAAGAAATTGAACATGAAGCTAGTGCATATTGGTGATATTCTATGAATTCTCTCTACTCACACCAGCCTTGCTCTTTAGTCCCATGAAAATAATACTCCAGTAATATGGAAATACTTATTCTTAGAATTTTTCATGCAAGTTCTTAAGTTTAAATCTTTCTTATCCTGAGATACCATTGCTACGCTGAGCTACAATGAGATAGGAGAGGATGCAAAATGCTTTGAAAATAAAGCAAGAGACCTCATCATGTTAGAAAAAAAATAAAACTCTCTTCTCATTTAGGGTCTATATTTTACTTCCAAAATTAAGAAGTATTAAAGGAGACACTGTAGAAATGCCATGATCAATGCCTTTGTTAGATTTTTTCCTGAATGGAACATGGAATGTTTCTCTGCATGTGCAGATTTTATCTCTCAGCACCTTTTAATATAACTTGCAAGAAGCACCTTTCCAGCCACCTGTACTTGGCCTGACCACTCCTGTTGCTCTTTGCTATTCACTAAAAGCTTCAAACATTCAGAAACATGCAACATGCTTAAAATTTAGCACTTTTTCCCCACATAAAGAAGGACTGTAGGCAAGGTCAGTACATTTCAAACTATTCTACACATTTTTACTACCAAAAAAAAAGTAAATTCTCACCTTCCTCCATTAATCCTTTGATTTGCTCTTCTTTTTCTTTCAATAATTCAGCAGTTTCATTGGTATTAAGTCTAGTAGCCAATTCCTCTTTAACAGTCTTTACTTCCTAAATAATAGGATAAAATACTTAAGACTGTTTATTAAAATACATGGAGGGAAAAACACTGAGTGAGTTACACTGATCACCTTTTACTTCTGCCCTTCCTCTCACAAGATTTGGCTTGGAAAACAATTTAGGTTGGAAGGGAACTCTGGAGATTATCTGATCAAAACAGATTGCTCAGAGCCTTATTGCACCAAGTTTTAAAAACCTCCAAGGATTGAGACTCTGTAAATCCTCTGTACAATTTGTTCTAACTTCCCCATCCATTTAATTTTCTTGAAACTTTTGTAATAAAGAAACACCAACCTGTCCTATTCACACATAGCTACTGAATAATTTTTCTAGTTCAACTCACTGCTGTATTAACACAGTGACAAACAGCTGAAAAATATTTGGTTTGCAGTGAGATTTGAGTTTCCTCTTTGCATTAAGCTAGAGAAATGAAATGCTGTGACACCAAATCAAGAACATTTAAACCCCATAAACTTTGCTGCTGTAGATTCCTTTGCTCGTTCCAAATCAATCAGTCATCAGCCCTTCATTTTCCTCCCAGTTAATCCCCTAAAGAAGCCATTCCCATTCTTCACCCCTTCCTCACATCCCCAGGCCATTCTCCCTCACCACTGCAAATACTTATTTGGTACAAGGTGAATGAGAGCACAAATTAAATCTCTTTTTTTCCCCAATTAAATGAGTTCCCCAAGCTGGTTCACAGCATGGATACAAGAACACAGATTTGAACACCAAGCAGCCTGGATGGCTGGAAACAGCTCATGCTGGTTACTAACAGCCTCCTGCTTTTCCCTGGGTTAATGTTAGCTGTTTTTCCTCAAGAAATTCAATTGTGTCATAAACTAATAAATATTAATTTCATAAAAAAAGCCAAATTACCTTTTTAGCTGCATCTCTCTCTTTGCAGGCTAGTTGGAGCTTTTTCTCAGCATCTGCAATTCGCTGAGCAAACTCCTCTTTAAGAGATGAAAGGCTGCTGCTCTCTTCTTTCATTCTAAACATTTCACTGCATTTAAAAGGAACATTTCAGAACAGTTGCATGGGTATGTGACACTCCAGATGGTTTGCAACAGGTTGTCTTAAATGCTTTTTAAAAGTATTTTACTTGTATTACACATGATAAGCTAAAGTCAAAAAACCTCACATCTCTCTCAGAAGTCCTAATCAAAGATCTTTATTTTCAGTATTCAGTATTTTACCCATGAAAACAAATAAATGCTTGATTTATCTATGTTTTGTCCCTTGATAAAGTCCTTTTTAGTTAACCTTTTAAATTAATAATATACATTATACAAATGGTAAATTATTTAATTTATTTTTAAGTTAGGATCAATTTAGTCATTAAAAAACAACACCACATATCAGTTCATTTTTTAACTCAATATTTGATCAATGAGCTGGTAAATACAACTTTCCATTTTTCTTCTTTTAACTTTAAATAAATTAAATAATAATTTCAGTTTTTTCCCTACAACCAGCCCTTTTTCCATGGTTTCCCTGCCTACATTTTAATCAACAAATTACTTAGTAAATCAGGTTCCTCCCTCTGTATCAGCAAAGTCAGTCTCTTTTAATAGCTGAATCCAGTCTTATACTAAAGATCTTTATTTGTAACCAAGACTGATTCTCTACATTTGTCATTCCTAATGCTTGCTTCCTAAAAACTCTTCCCCAGCCCCTTCTCAAAGAAATAACACGTCTTTAAAAAAATCCCATCACAGCACAGGCCATCACTATTGCCACCTTTCACAAACAGAGCACATCTCCTGTAACCGTTGTTCCTGTCATAAAGCTCCTTGTTTTATCTATTGTCTAAGATTTTATTACAGCACAGTCACAGTTACAGCACTGAGTGTATTTTCATACTTACTCTTTGAGGTTATCATAAGCTTCTTCCAAGCGAGCCCTTTCTTTACTTGTGCTTAATAACTGTACTTCCCTCTTCTCCAGCTTCTCAGTTAATGAATCAATCATCTGGACAAAGTTTTATAGATAAAGATCAGATGAGTGGGACAATTAAAACACAAGAGGGGCAAGGCTTTCTGTTTCCCCCACCTCATTCCTTCACAAGATTATTTAAAATTGAACTGGTCAATGTTTCAGGAATTTGAGGCAGAAGTCAATGAAGGTTACCATGTTTCTACCACACACCTGAGCATAAAGACACCTAGTTTTTTTTCTACAGGAGTAGAAATTCAACTAAATCAGCACATGTGGCTCAAGTAAATTCCTCAACAAAATGATCAGCAGTGATATTTAATTATACATGAAGTTTTTAACTAGAGCTGATAGCCTATAAAACTATGGCTTACATTAAGCATTAAGACTCCCAATGTTCTTTACAGAATAATTTTTATGGGAAGGTTTTTTCTGGGAAACATTAGCACAAAGCAGCAGAATAGCCTCAGATGAGTGAGGAAAACTTTCACCCAGTATCAAAAGCTCTTGGCTCACATCTTCAAAATAATTTCTTAATACCAGATTTTGGAAAGATGAATATAAAACTAACAAAAATACAAGAAAATATACAAATGTAAACACCAAATAATTAAAATAACACATTTGATCTATGAGACTTCCTGTTTGCCACCCCTATTCACAATTCACAACAATGACAACCAGGTGGATCACGTAAAACCCACAACTATCTGATCAGAAACTTTACCAGTACTGTTCCACTGCAGGATATCAGGGACAGTTTTCTACAGGGTCAGGTAGTTCAGCATCGATTAATTTATTCAAATAAGCTGATATAAGAGATACAGGACAATGTAAGAAAATGTCAGAAGTCTCATTTGCAATTAAAAGGTGTGTTTGCAATATATGTTTTACTTACCTTTTTAAGCTCTTGCTTTTCAATGTCCTCTTCTACCAATTGTTCCCCAGCATCCTGCTGGGGCTCGGCCTCCTCCTTCACAACCTGTTCTTCAATAGTTTGCACAGCAGCAACCAAAACAACATCTGGCTGCTCAGAATTAACAGGGGTTGCACTTCTCCCACTCTCTTCCATCTCAGCTTCCTCAGCATGTAACACAGGAGCATCATTTAAGTTTTCAGACTTATTTTTCAGGGCGTCAACCGTTTCTGTCTTTGGCACGGAAGGACTGGCAGCAGCAGACGCTGAAGCAGAAGCCCTGCCTGATAACTCATCATCTGAATTGATTTCACTGACACTCCTGCTATCCAAGGACTGCACACTGAATGAATCAATTCTTTCAAAAGCATCCGAGGAGCCACAGCTCTCAGTCATTTTCTGGAAGTCATCTAAGCGATTGTAATCCGCACATGCAGACGTGGATAAGAGTTGGAACGACGTCTGCATGAGGTGAAGGCTGGATTTGGAATCTGCAGCTTCTTGTCTGGAACTTACTGAGCTCTCACTTATCACACTTTCGTGGTCCAGAACTTCAATATCACTAGTTGTGGAAGTGCCTGAGGAGAAGGTGCTGATGGGAGGTGATGGGGTATTGCTTTGTCTGTCCTCAGTCTTTCTCTCCTTCCCTTCCAAACCCAGATCTTTCGTGCCTGCTCCAAGGGGTTGAGAAGTGCCCTCGGGTGGAACTGCTGCTCCATCCCCTCTTACACTGGATTTTTCAGTAGGAGAATCTTCAGGTTCTTCAAAATTTAGAGCAGACACCTTTTTGTCAGTAATTTCATTTGTGCTTGCTTCATGCTGGGCATCAGATTTAAGCACAGCATTCTCTTCTAATTTCTCCTTGGGAATATCAAGGCTTTTCAAGTCCAGGACATCTACGGAATCCTTCACCTCTGCCTCTGCTGTCGCTGGCCCTTCCAGCTGAGTGGAGTGTTGAGACTCCTTTAAAGTGCTTTTCACCTCCTCTTTGGGTCGCTGTGATTTGGCTGGAGGTTTGGACACCACTGGGCTTTTCTGTATACTCTGAACGTCTGTTGGGGAGAGAAAGGCACTGAAGAAGTTTTCGGATTCATCCACTACCGTCCTCCTCACCGGCTTTGTGATGGCTGTGGGTGATACTGGCTGATTCTGGGGTTCTGTATTTGAGTTCAAGCCCCAGGAAGATGTGTCCCATCCTCCACTTATGAGAGAATTTGTCCCTAAAAAAAAGGAAAAAGGGAGATAGGCAAAAAAACCCACTTTGAAAGCTACAAGCAAAAGCAAATATGGCCTCTGCTTCCCTTGAGTGAAAAGAGTCCAGGAAAAACAACCTGAAAAACTGTAGTTAAGAGAATTATACTGATTTTAAAAGAAGGAAAAAATTACAAGGCCTTAAAAGTTATCTGCAAGTAGCACATAAACACTTCACACACCATTACAGAAAACAGAGGGGAAAAGCTTTAAGTATTTGCAGAATTTACACTGTAAGAAGGTTTCTTGCCCTTCAGTTTCTGATAGAATTCATTTTTCCTCAAACCAAGCATCAGCATGGAGCTGACAACAAAATTCAGCAGCAGCCCAGCTGAGAATTTTCTTCTTCTGTAAAGAAATACTGAATTGTTTGGTTCTGAGGCTGCCCTAAAACAACATCAACAATTCCAATTATTGTATTTCTTGCAGATTTTCCAAGACTTGTCAACAGCAAGAACAAGAATTTCAGCATCAAATTACAGTACCATCTGAAGTAAGAAGGAGAAATCAAAACACAATATCCAATTTGGTACCTACAAACATAATCTGTGTAACATAACTGTTTCAGGCTTAAAAACAAACTCACTCTATATGGCAGCATCTATTAAAAATGCTGAGTTACAATATTTAAAGCTGGCTTCTACTTTCAGAACAGTTGATAGCTGTTGGCCTCAAATCTGAAATCCAGATAATTACTGTTTTCGTTGCCCAAAATACTACAAACGTGTGATTTATTACTACAAGCATCTGACTTTTTAATACCTTGTCCATGATTCAAGAGCTTCAGAAAAAGCTGAGTTAACAGTAAATTCAGAACATATTTTGACATCTCTTAAAAATGTTTTCCCTGAAAACCAGATGCAGGCTGATCTTTGCTGTTCTTCTTATGAATTACAGAACTACCATAAATACTAAGATACTAATAGAATTTTAAAAGTTTGGACAAGTCTAAAGCTTTGAGAAATTAAGCATGACAGAATTTTCTATGAACAATTTCTGCATTTTAAGATGACATCAGACTACTTACATTTTGGTTGGACAAGAGGTCTTTAAAGATTACTGGACCTTCATGTCACAGTAGTGACATTTGTCCCTCAAAGGGACAAAAACATCCCAAACTGACCTTTGCTGAGAAACCAACTTGGAAAACATTTTCAGTTGTTACAGCTTTCAGTTTTCAGATATCTCAATGCTGTGGTTTCATCTGGAAATAACCTCCTTCTCTGAATACATATTGTTTTTCTAGATATAGGTGTAACAGATTCCAGATGTCTTTGTTTCCCATATCTTTATTAGTAGTAGTAGTATTATCTTTAAGATGTTATTTTGGGGAGAGTTTTTAATAAGAGGGCTCCTTTTTGCTCTCTCCCTTCCAAAGAGCAGCTTAGGTTTGACCATTCCTTCAGGCTCTCCATTAGCCCACACACAGGGAAGACACTTCCTCATAACCATGACAACTTTTCTACCAGCACATTCCTTCCAACAGATGTTGGAGGATTATGAAGTGGAAGCCACGAACAATGGAAATTTCATTTGGTTCACATGGACCAGACTTTCAGTTTCTACTCTGCCGCTCCTGTTGCAGAGAGTGAATCCATGCAAGCCTCTGAAAGGAGTATTATTTCGCCTTTTATATTGCTGAGCAGTTTTCACCAATTATTACCCCCTCAGCAAAAAAAAGCATAACTAAATAAGGCCTCGAGAAGCGGGGATATGAAGCTCAGCGCTACCCATGCGATAAAAGCAGGACGCTGGTGATACCAGCCGGGCTCGGAGCTGAGCCTGCCCCGGCATCGTGTCGGTGTCACCCGGTACAGGGGCGCGGGAGGGAGCAGAACGTGGATTATTAAACCACAGGGAGCTCTAAATTATAAAAACCAGGGCGGCTTTGGCAGGGTGGGCGGTTAAACCTCCCCAGGGAAGGGGGAGGCACAGGAGGAAACACAGGAGGAGGCGGGCGAGGCTCGCCCTTACCGTCACCGTAGTCGGGGATGACGGCGTCGGGCCAGGGGGTCTCCTCGGCCTGGATGTCCAGCACCCGGTCGATGGATTTCTGCGCCTGCGACAGCGCCTGCTTGGCGAAGCTGGAGAGCTGCGAGGCGTTGAACCAGCTCATCCTCGGCGGCTCCGCAGCGCCCGCTCGCCGGGGCCGGGCCGGGCGCGGCGCGGAGGCAGCGGGGCCGAGAGCAGCCGCGCAGGCGCCGCCGGATCCACGTCGCACCGGGCCCGCGCAGCCGCGTCCCGCCCGCACGCCCGGCAGGCGGGGCCGGCCCCGCGCCCGCCCCGGAGCGCTCCGGCTCGGGGCCGGCCCCGCGCCCGCCCCGGAGCGCTCCGGCTCGGGCCCGCCCCGGAGCGCTGCGGCTCGGGGCCGCCCCGGAGCGCTGCGGCTCGGGGCCGCCCCGGAGCGCTGCGGCTCGGGGCCGGCGCCGCGCCCGCCCCGGAGCGCTCCGGCTCGGGGCCGGAGCCGCGCCCGCCCCTGAGTGCTCCGGCTCGGGGACGGCGCCGCGCCCGCCCGCGGAGCGCTCCGGCTCGGGGCCGGACGGACTCAGCAACCGCCGGTGCCGCGCCCTGCCATGGGCACGCACAGCTTCTGCGCCCAGCCCCGGCTGACCCGGCCGGGAGCGCTTCCAGGGATCCAGGGGCAGCCACAGCTTCTCTGGGCAACCTGTGCCAGCCCCTCACCAGAAAGAATTTCTGAGTATCTAGTTTCAATTTCTCCTTTTCCAGTTTGTACCTTGTCTTATCCCCGTATTTCCCCTTGCTCCTCATCCTTTTAAACTATGCATCTCACAATTAAAAAATTATAAACTTCAAACACAGCTAATACATCAGACTAGAATTCACTGGCACTCCTTAAGCCTCTGACTAAAGCCGCCAAATGATGCCCCAGATTTTTTAATCAAAGTTATAAATTCTCTTGAATGTCCACAGAAAAGCCACAAACTCAGGAGTCTTTCTGATTTTTTTATTAATAAATACCTTAACAGCACCAATGATATTTGAACATAATTTTGCAATGCTGTGCACGGCGGCTGCTTGGGGACAGTGAGGAGACACATCTGTATTTTCATGTACAGTTGATCATTTTTTCCTTCTGTGCTTCTTGAAGCAAAGCCATCTCTTCCATATTTAACACCTTCCATAAAATTGATCAAATCAATACCAAATAAGAGGGAAATCCTCATTTTAATCTATTGCCTCCTTTGGTTTAAGGTGACTCAGTAAGTCTCAGGAGTGCTACAATTTAAAACCAGATTGTTGTCCATCCTTTTAAAAACATCTTTTCTTTGCATCTATGTGTGCACACATGTCGAAAACAAGACTTTTGGCCACCTTAAAGTTCCATGTGTTTCAAAGTACATTAGCATGAACATTTTGACAACAAAACCCAGGAAAAGTGTATTTCTATACATCAGAGGTCTGTACATGAATAAGCATTTATACAAATATAATCCACCAAATATTGGCTTCTACATACAATTCTGAAATATGGTGATTCATTTAGATTTCCTAACCTTCAACCATGCTGGCACTAACAGGAACATTTCAGGCTGCCTCAACACCCACAGAGTATGTTTTATTTTATAAGGTGGGCACAGATTTCTCTTGCTGTATTTGCACTTTACTTATGAATAAATTAAGTGGTAAAGTGAAGTTTGAACAACATAGTCTGTGGTGTAGTAACATCAGCAACTGCAAGTTCCTGGCCATCCACAAGCCCCAGTTCTGAAACAGAAAGAAAACCTTAATTAATTAATCCCATGTGATTTGCCTTTTCAAGAAGCCCAAAAAATATTAGAAATGCTATCCCCACAAACCATAAATGTCATTAAATAAAGCTGCAAACAGCTCACTGGCTAAGTTAATATTAATCTAATTTAACCAGGAAACAGACCTTGTTGAGAAATAGATATAAAACTCTACTGGAGAGTGAGTAATTTAGTTATTTGGATGCTTTGTTACAATGTTCTGTGCATCTGCCTGCACTTCACCTTTAAACAATTGATATACCTGAGAAATGACAAAATAAAATTGTATGTGTATTGAATCTAAAATGTCAATGAAGCAAATTCTACTGCATAATGCAAGATAAAGCTAAATATCCAGACAGAGGGGTGAAACTGACTTTCTCTAACTTGATAATCAACACCTGACAGCTCCATACCTTTTAGTGTCTTGGAAAGATTTGGCCTTGTTCGTTCTTCAATTGAAGCTACTGTCTGCAATTAAAAAAAAAAAAAAAAAAGGCCATTTTTTTTTTCAGATTCAGTACATTTAAGTAAATTTAGAATATTAAAGTCAATTATGTATGTTCAGATTACCTGTAAATAAAGTGTTTTATTTCCCCCATACATAGTTGCTGTGATTGCAGGAGATTTCATCTGCCTATATATGAAACATTTAAAAACAAACAGAACAAAACAAACAAAACAAAACCAGGCAATCAGGTTAAAATACATTTTAAAATTACCTTTTATAAGTAATAAACCAACAAACTCAGAATGTCTGCAACTTACAATGAAGCATTATTTGTTAAGTAATCCAGGATCTCCTGCAATTTAGCTGATGGGGAAATCTCTATGTTTTGTGGAAGCTGGCTGCAGGCTGGACAGTTCTCCTACCACAAAACAGCACAAGAATACACATTATGTTAAAGATGATTTTGGAAATGCTGCTAGTAAAGTCTCAAAAATGTTTGTGTTGTGGTTTTTTGAAATTTTAGCTCTAGAAATATTAATACTTGCAAATATTAATGACAAAACCAATTTCCTTCTGAAGTCTGTCACTGATTGGCTCCCAACAGCACCTAAGTATTTATGAATGACAAATTTAATCTGACATAAAATCCAATACTACAAACTTTCAGATCAATTTTTACCATAACCTCTTTTAGAGAAGATCTGCCCATGACATGTCTTAGGTTTGAGAATCTTATTTTGTAGTTCTGCTCTGCAGAAATAGCAGACAAGTAACACTGTAGTTTCCACTTTTAAAAATTCAGAAATATTATTATTCAGTGCTAGGGGCCAATTGATTCAATACTGAGGTCACACAAAGTGCATAAATACAAATCAAGGGAACAACCCTTCAAGCCTTTAATTGCACCAACCTTTCTTTCAGCTTCAAAACTGTATGTATATAATCCATCCACATCATTGAACACCAAATAGTTGTTAAGAGGAACGTATGCACTGTAATGACAAATATGTCAGTGTTGATACATGGCATTCTGCTGGAAATCATGTCTGTTATTAATAAGAAATTAAATACCTTGTGGCTATTTTAAAAACTTCTGTGGCGCAAACAGCTGGAATGAGAAAAAAAAACATTTCACCTATCTCTAGCAGATATCACACAGTTGTACAAAAAGTGACAAAACCAATCAACTATAACAAACTATAAAGAGAAAAATAAACATCTGAAGGCAGCTGGTAGTTCTGTGCATTAACACCCCAGATTTGGCACTAATCTGAGACTATGTCAAGCCTATGTACTCTGTTTTTCAATTTTTCTCCCCAGTCTTAAATGCTTTTACTCTCTCCCAGTCATAACATTTATTCAGTCACATGCAGTTTCTCTATGGAAAACAGAAATAAGACTGTAAGAATAAACCAGACACATTTAAAAACTACTATTATCCTCTCCAAGTTCTCAATTCCAAATTGTTGTCCCACAAAACTCTCAAGTCAGTAAAGCAAAAGAGAAATGAGTTCTTTCAGCATACCTGCAATTACTGCATTTGTAGAAGCTACTGCTGGAATAATTCGTTTAACTACCCCTGCAAAAACAAAACATACAGCTCTGGGTTTTCTTAGAAACTCTAATGAGACACTACTTTTAGACAGAATAATTTCAAAGGGTGGGTCCAAAGGTACTTTAAAGTGTCCAGGAATTTCTGTAACAAACAGGTATAATGGCATGCTACTGCAGTACTTGGGCACTTTTTGATTTTAGGAATGCATCAGGCACATTGAAAAAAAGCAGGTAACTAACAAAGAGAACTACTGAACAAACTTTGAAAGCAAGTATTCTGTGTTTAGCACCAGAAATTAAACCTCTGTTCTATTCCAGTTTAACTGGGGAAATGCACAAAGATAGCTGAGTTTTCTATTTAGTTAGTGTTTGAAATGCTGATTAAATGAGTGTCAGCATACTGCACTTGCATGTGAACAGGGGCAGGGACAGCAGAGAGGAACAGATGCTATAGACTTAATCAGCCTGAACTGGCACAAAATGTTGCTAAAAAAGACAATCAAGTCCTTTTATTTCTACTCTTTGACCCAGCAAGAGTGGCCACCATGTAATGTAAACTGTGGAGCTGCTTCAAGTTAAAAATAAAACAGCAAAAAGAATGTTCAGTTTTATCCCAGATAAGTTCCTCTGATTCATCATGAGTGCCCCAAACAACTGATTTGTCATAAAAATATTTGTGCTGGCACAGGAAACAAGCTGCTTGTTTCTGTTTTAAGGGTGAGGAGAACTATCTCAGCACAGCTGCCAGCTTAGTCATAACAAATACATAGAATGCCAATCCAGCCTAGGTGCAAATGCCACAACTTGGTGAGATGCCATCCCCTTACCTTGGGTGAGTCTGTACGTAACACCTTTAATATTAAATTGTGATGCTCTTTCTAAAGATTTCTGGTAAATCCACTGTATATGTTCAGGGTCATCTCCATCCAATGCAATACCTTCTACAGTAAAGAATTTACAGGTAAATTGCAATTATAATAATTCTTCAGAAACAGAGCATTCTTTGCTTCTAAAAAAATCCCTGTTTTAATTGAAAATGAATACCCCATGAAGCTATTGAAACTTGACATTTTAAATAATCAAAGTACTACTTTTAAAAACATCTTTAGTTTTAACACACCCTATACACAAACTATAATCACTGCACAATTTACAGAGGTGTTACAGGTTACATTTTAATTCAGGAAAGACACTGTACAGGGTGAGAAACACGAGCAAATATGGAACTGAAGAGTGAGTTCAAGAAGAGAAAATCCATCTCCAGCTCAGAGGAGGCTTGGATTCAATATGACAATGAACCACACAAGGCTAAAGGCAGGTTTGTTTTAGTAAAAGTATATACCCAACTCAAGTTAGTTAAAAGGAGAAATGTTCATTTAGCACCAGTACAATACATTAATTACCTCCAAAAGGCTGTTCCTTTGGCCACTGCAATATCCTGACATACTCAATGCAATGCTCTGGCAGTCTGGGCATGGATGCAATGGTGCACATGGGAAAATTGACCTGGTTGGGCAGGGGATGAAAACCAGAAGAAATCATGATACATTAGGTGTAGCACTAAGAAACCAGCAAAGCAGAAGAATATAAAAAAGTGTCAATTTCACTGGCTGAATTACCTGTGGTGGGTAAAGTGCAAGTGTGCATTCAACACACGCTGTCATGCCAGGAATAATCACACGGACATTTCCTTTGAAACCTTCTGTTCCTCCATCTATCAGAGGTATGATGGAACTTGGATCCAGGACACCATTTTCATAATGCAAAAATGACATCTAACAAATAAAAGGGGTGGGGGGTTGGTTTTCGTTTGGTTTGGGCTTCTAAACAAGTTACAGGCAGAAAAAAAATCCTAAAATTTTATTCTTAAAGGTACACCCAACTACTGAGTGCTTAATGAAGTTTATTTTAAAGGTATATAAAGGTATATAAAACAGAACTTATTTGTCAGTGCACAAGACTTTATCAACCACCTTCAGCCTCTACCTCCTCCCCTTACTCCCCTGATAAATGCTATTATTTGCTATATATGTTCTTATAGTTCATTAGAACAAATGGTTGGTTGGTTTAAGGTTTGATTTGTTGTTTTGCTTTTGTCTTTTTCTATTTTAATATAGGTAGATACTCCAGATCATTGTTTTAAAAATTAACAATGACAAAATTACCACCTTTCTGGTCACTGAATTCTATAACAGTGGAGCTCCAAATAATGGATTTACAAGTTGCAGCATAATAAAGACTGCTTGGGTAATGAAGAAAAAATTCACAATGGGAGCATCCAGAACAGCTCTGGAGCTTTCATTCTTGATTTTCAAAAGCTGACTGCAGAAGGCCCCAAGCATGTAACCTAACTATGAAATTATCCTTGCAGGGCACTGCACAGATGTTGGCTAAGACTTCTCAAGAAAAGGGAATTTCATCCTGCTCACAGAAAGAAAACAGAAACAGGTATACAGAAAGCTGTGAGTTTCAACAGCCCTCATTCATTTTCATGACACATTTTAGGCAAGTATGTTTAATTTTAGCCATCTAAACTCAAGCAATTATCAGGCATTAAGAAGACTGATAACTTTACCAGCATGCCATTGATCCATCTTCTTGCAATTATAGAGTCCAGTCCACAAACAATAATATGAAACTCTAGGGAGAAAAAAACATTATTCAAAATCTATAGTAATGCAGACATACTAAGACAAGCAAAGTTTTCTGTCCATAACAGGGACAGTGACAGTAGCTCAGCTATCTCCCCTAGACTACCTGTATCACAGTTGTATTTAAATTTTGTCTACGTGTAACTTCTACTTCCAGTATATTGTGGAAGACTAAAATAATTAGCAAGCAAACTACCAGGAAAAGCAGTGAGCAGCAACATCTGCAAGGCTCCCCTAAAACACCTGTGGGTGTTTGTCAGGAACACAAATTCCACTTACGTCGATAGAAGCTTTCATCCATGTCTTGAATCTTTTTAAAATATCTGAATGCAAATCCAGTAAAGGAATATATTTTCAGTTAAGTTTACTGTTTTCTATTTGCTAACCTAAAGCCAAAATATTATCTAATTTATTACTGTAATTCTATATAACACCTTCTAAAAAAACTAGGTTATCTGAGATTAAATTCCCACAGCTAAAGCTGTAACATCTCACAAAACTAATAAAGGGCAGCAAAGTTCAGCAGGTGAAATATTGAGGAAGCTCAAAATATGTGCTCTCACAAAGTCCTTTATCAGTAAGTGCTGCTCTATGTTTGTCAACTAATGCCTCCTACCAGTGCTTACTCAAAACTCTCTGGTGAATAATTCCAGTATCTCAGTGAAAATTACAATATTGCACCTGAATAAAATAACTCAGTGGAAAAATACAAAATCATTTCTAAGCTTTTCCCATGCAAATTCCCTGCATGTTAATGGCACAGAGAAAGAATTCCCAAATCACCAGCTGAAGGAATGTGTTCTTCATTGTATGAGAAACAGGATGGCAGCAAAATACTTTGGATACTCTTCCCACCCACAGAACTTTCTAGGATACTGAAGCCTTCAGGCCTCTCTGTGAAAGGATACGGTACCACAGCACAGTCGGGAATGCGACTGTTCAGGAATTCTGCTGCAACTTCTGCTTTTGGTCGCCCCACATCCTTCGCTCTGGGAAAAACCCAAGCAATTCCAAAAGCTTCATGTTAGCAGATTTGTCTTTCCAATCTCTACGCATCACAATATCAAATTAAGTGACTAATTGTTACTTTAGGACAATTTATTTAATTGGATAATATTAAGGCGTCTAAGCCAAACCATTCCATGATCCCTGTAAAGATGTGAGAGTCTCAGAACTAATTAACTATGGTCATCAGCACCAAAAACATCCAATGATTGTTCACTGTACTTGGATGAAAAAGGTACCAGAAAATCTGAGATCTCTATGTGTGTGCATTTATTCATTCCTTGGTGTCACCTTTTCCAATAGTCATCAGCTGTACTGGAATGGCAAGGGACATAGGCTGATTTTCTTCATGCCACAAAGCCCAAAATAAGAAGAAATCATACGCAATTTTTAGTTAATTCTGAGTACTACTGTGACATGAAGGTCCAGTAATCTTTAAAGACCTCTTGTCCAACCAAAATAATGAATATGTTAACATGTGTTATTTAGGTACATTCTTTTTAAAAAATCAGAAGTTAAACTGTGAAATTATAAAATATCACTCACCGAAACAAAAATTGTCGATTAAGGTTAGAAACATCTATAGTATCCATGTCAATAACATGGATCTGTCTGAAGCCAGACAGTGCCTGGGAAAAGAGAAGGTCAGCTTCATTTACCAGGAAATTAAATGCTCACAAAGCTCCAGAATTTACTCCACATGCCAAAACAGCAACCTTTGGAGGAACAAATGTATTTGCTCCTCATTGCCTGTGCAGACAGGTTCATGGTCATTCTTTGTTCAGAGGGGTTTTGTTGGGCTGCTAATGCTGGTATTCAGACAGATGGAATTAATAACATTCCAACGGTCAAAGACAATGGTCTCCTGAAGGCAATATTGCTTTGGCCTACCTGATGCTAACACAGGGAAGCCAACAGTAGGCTGATCTATAAGGGGAAACTGCAGTATTCCTTCATGGCTGGAGTAAATCAAAAGGGTCCATTGGGAGAAGAAAGTACAGAATTTAAACAAATACCAAAAAACACTTCCACGCTTGGCAGGAATGGGGAAAAAAAGTTTAATTCCTTTAAAAGGCTTTTAAAAAATTCCTGTTAAGGTTTGGGACATTAACCATTTTCACATTAATGTCATAAATGTGTCTGGCATATTGACCCAGATACCACAGTTCAAAACAAAGCAGCATTCCTCATGGCATTCAGTGCTGAAGCAGATGGCAAACACAAAAATCACCTCCCTATCCAAAAATACACTGAACCTCTGACAGAAGCTCTGCCTCATCTCCATTTGCATGCAGGCCATCACCACATCTGGCAAATAACTTTACAGTAAAACTGCCTTCAAACTGTATTGTGGGTCTGATCTGGTGAAGTAGTGACATCAGTCACATACAAACATGTCACAATAAGAAAAAAATGTGCACTGCAGTTAAAGGGAAATATATGCTGTAAAACATGGGATTTAGAGAAAATAAATGAGTTGTCATGTTCTGAAGTGTATCTAAAAAATCTAAGTTATATACAAAATATGACTTAAATTTTCCTTTAAGGCTTCACCTTTTTATATGTAAAGACTTTGACACTTTTCCCTTTACATTTTCTGAACAAACAAAGCTATCTCATGCATAATAAGGGATGCACAGAAATCCTTGTCCTTAAACAGAAACATGGGGAAGTAAAGTAATAGTCCAAACTACCAAACTCAAATGGGATCATAACTCTGATACACTGAGATAAATATGAGTGCTTGTGAGGATAAAAACCACAGTAAAAGGGTAATTAAACTTTTCATTCCAAACAACACTTCCTTGTGCCATTATGATCATGATTTGTCCTTAGTTGACTACACTTCCCTAGATCTGGCAATTAGGGAAAATCAGCAATATCAGACTGGATATAAGGCTGCACATGGATTTTGGCTACTCTTCATACAAAGCAGCCTTTTGTACCTCAAGACAAACTTTGAGACAGCTGAGAAAGTAACATGCAACACAGGAAAATACCACCTTTCAAATGCATCCTTCATCTTTATTGTCTGTATCAACATGTATTTTACACATGTTGTTTAGAACTTAAAATTCTAGTGGCTATATACAATCAAAACTGCAAAATCAGTCAATTGAAAAAGACAGTTTTGTCAAGGAAAAAAAATAAGAAAAAGAAACAGAGCAGATTCTAAGAAGAAAAGGGTTAAAACACAGTAATTACCAGGTTTTTCAGGAGTTCACATCCTAATCCTCCTGCTCCAATAACTAGCACTTTACATGTGCTTAACAAAAAATCAAGGGCCTGCAAAAGACATAAAATCAAAAATTAATACAATTTGTGCTTTACTTCATAACCCTTACAAACACGTTACCACAAATTTTCAGTGCCTAGTGAGTTACAGATAAAGCAACTTTGCATTTGCAGGAGTAATTACATATTGGATTTTAATCAGTTGTCGATTTCATGCAGTTCCTATATCCCCACTTAGAGAGAATCAAGACCTTTGCTGATATCAGAATATTACTTTCATATTACTTTTGACCATGAAAAAAGCAAGGTCTACTCTTATTATTACAATGCTTTCCTTCTTCAGATATTTCACTGATATATAACACAAAGTAAATCTAAACAGATAGACAAGATTGCTGAATAGAAAGAATTGAAAATATTAAGTATATAACTGCTTTCTGTGAAGTGTTCTATTTCACCCCAGTCTCCAACTAGTAAATAATGGAACAGTGCATTAAAAAGGTAACAGGAAAATACTTTCAACCACAAGCTCTGAAACAAAATGTACAACACAAGAAGAAAATTAGAATAAATAATTAAAATAGTCTACCCTACTACACATTACCCAGTTCTCAAAGTATTCATATTAACACTAATTTCTTCTCTAAGTAAAATAAATTCTTCACTATCAAAATACTTAAAAATGGAGATTTAATTGCTTCTATTTTTCATGTGAAACTCAAAACCAGCATAATTCATACGTTGCTATATATTTATATATGATGACAGCAAGCTTGAAGTAGACAGCGTACAACTTAAAAATACAAACTTAAAAAAATAACACAATATGTTCTTTTAGGACCATAGTGTTCAATTGATTAAAACACAAGCTTTTCATGCAGCTTCAATACTCACACATTGCTGGTGGTCAATTAATGAACCTGTTTACATTAATTTGCAACACACTCTACAGATATTTGATTGAAATTAAGTCTTTCTCACTTGAGTGCCTGGCTCGAAATCGGGATGTGTGAATGGTCCAGATCGCTCGAGGAACTTCTTTACATGGTTCCAGCGACCTTCCCAGTCTCCAGAGTCCCCACACCCACCATCAACAGCCATTCTGCACAGAACACAGTAAATTCAGCTGCAAAATCAGACAGGAAAAGCCACACCTCCAACTTTCTATGCAAAGAACACCTAAATTATTGATCATTTGTACAAATGCACCTGCATATTCTTTATGCCTCTAAGTAATGCACATGAGCATTTGCATGAGTGGGTTTTATTTGTGAAACTAGAAAGCAATAATATAAATATGCACAGAGGGGAAAAAAAAACCCAGGCCTTTCAATAAACCCACTGCTTTAACAGTTACTAGTAAAAGTTGACCTGCAGTTTAAAAAGGGCCTATTCTTATTACTTTTATTTCCCTCAAATTTGAAGAGGACACTGAAAAAGAGCTTGTTCCTTTAGATTTTGAGGGTGATCATTTTTTCATCACTCAAGTCTTGTATCTTTTTTTGATAGACTTATCAGTCTGTAACTGCAATTGTGAGGCTCTGAATAAATTACAGTAACATGCCCCAATATCATCCTCTCAATCTTCAGGGTAGTTTATTTAAACAAATATTTTTAAAATACATGAATCAAGAATGTTCTTCACCCTCAAGTGGTACCAGGGAATTGGAACTGTCCCATTTTTCAGGCATGTTCAAGCCTGTCTGCAGTAACAGTCTCAATTGAAAAAAAAAAAATGAATGTTTGCAGCTATCTTCCTTTAAATTTTCAAGGCAGAATTTTACATAAAATACTCCACTACCCTTTTCTCATTTTGCAGGTCACTTTTAATAGTACATAAGTATAGACTTAAATTTTCAAGAGACTTACAGGAATAGTTCAAAATCAGCTCTCAAGTAATTTTCTACTGTAAGATTAACATCTACTTCCTTATTAAATAAACAGGAGTTCCACTCAATAAATATGATTATGTTCTACATTAATATAAAGGATTCAATCCTGAGTAGCAAAGGATGTGTCACCACTGATAAAGTGTTACCTGCTTTCTCCTATGAAGCACTATGAAAAGCACTTGTCTAATAATTCTTGGATAATGTTTAGAATTTATTATAACTTCCTTGTAACTCATCTCAAAATCAAAGGTAAATGTGGTGAAAACATCTGGAGTGAGTTCCTTTATCTTCACAGAATTCAGAACTTGGACAACACAGTGTGCCAATAGTAACTGAACTTACAGGCAACAGATTTTGGAAAAGATTTTCAGTAATAGGGAAAAACTTCCCTAAACTGCAGGAATAAATAAATCATAATTCACCTGTGATGTCTCTGCCTATGGCAGCGGGTTGGAATGAGATGATCTTTAAGGTCCCTTCCAACTCAAACCATTCTAGGATTCTATGATAATTTGATTGCAGACTGAACTCTCCTCATTAATAGCTGAGGGAAGTTATTCACTACATGAGCAGTTAAATAAGACCTACAAAAATTACTTTAATTCATAAGGGTCTTTTGACCTCAGATGCACTTTCATATCTCCTCTAGTTTTCACAATAATATGAAAATACACATATTTCACATAATGGGAAATGGTGTAAATGAACACAGCACCCTCTGTGCAGAACCCCTCATCTGCTGTACACCAGATCTCAGGAGGTGCATTAAGCACTGACTTAAGCAAATAAAATGGATCAGCAGACATCACAAAAACTGCTTCTATGGATATTATAGTTTTTAGTGTTTCTGGAAATTAGTGTTGAAGCAGTGTTTGGTGACATTAAGAACAAATTTTTTATTCTTTTATATAGCCCCTATGAACAGCTACTAAGCAGCAGCATTCCTTTTCTGTTTCAATGTGTATTTCTGTTTAGATATGTATTTTCCTTCCTAATTGATAAAAATGCTAAGATCTAATTTCACTTTTGCAATTAGACTACAGTTCGATTTTTAGATGGTTGGACATTGTGGAGATCTGAAAAACATCCATAACTCAACCTGAGATTTCATGTTTTATTTCACAGGCAGTTTTCTCCAGTGTTTATTTTTTGTGCTGTTACAGCATGACCAGGTATAAGAGTTCAACAATATTCTTATGTATTTCATTGAGTTATTTTCGTTTTAAATTTTGCTTGAAATATCAGAGCACCACAGTCCTTATATTGCTTTAAGCTCAGACTTTTCCCTGCCATCTTCACTTTTTGTGCTGTTACAGCATGACCAGGTATAAGGGTTCAACAGCATTTTTATGTATTTCATTGAGTTATTTTCATTTTAAATTTTGTTTGAAATATCAGAGCACCACAGTCCTTATATTGCTTTAAGCTCAGACTTTTCCCTGCCACCTTCACATCTGCAAAGCTCCATGCTTTTGGGGGACTTGGCATGCACCCCCTCCCATCCCACATGCCCAGGGAATGCTGTGGCCCCATCCCCACACACATGCACTGCCTGCTGACCCTGGGGTAGAGGGACACAAGCACATGGAATGGAATAATTCAGGGATGAAGCAGATGTCGTTAAGGATTTCTCAACATTCATTTTCACTGCCTTTAAGGCTAGATTTTAACGAGTTTTAATGTGCAGAGACAACCGTTCTGCAGTCTGAATTTTTAAATTTCCAGCCAAAAGCTTAAGTCACCTGCTTCTAGCCTAGAGGCCCTCCCAGGTCCCTGACGGCAAGGCAGCTTTCCCCCCTCTGGTCACCAAGCTCTTCAGCACACCATGCCAAGCTGCGAGCCCGCATCTCCCACGCCGCTCCGGGCCAGCCCCTCGCTCCTCTGCCTCCCCGGGAGCTTCCTCTCCTCTCCTGTCCCCCAGGCTGCTCAAGGGCCCTGCCCCAGCTACGCCAGCTCTCCTGGGGCTCCCTCCTCCCTGCCCGCGCTCAGCTCCTGCGGGGCTGCGGCTGCCCTCACCTCACCCCGCCCCAGCAAGCGCTGCCCCTGCCCCGCTGGCCCGCAGCCCCGCACTAACCCATCCGCCAGCAGCTCCTCTAGCCTCCTTCTTTTCTTCTCCCTAAAAGAGAGAGAATAAAAGAAGGGTCAGTATCGCGCTACAGAGACCGGGGAGGAGGGAGAGGGGACCGCGGGCGCGGGGCAGGGCCGGCCGAGCACACACATACAGGGCACTTACGGTTCCTCACCATCCGCCATAGTTCCCTCTGCTTCCCACAGTGCCCCGCGAGGGGCGGCGCCGGGCGCGGCGCGGGCAGCGCCGCCTGAGGCGGCTGAGGCCATAGTGGCGACAGTGGCGATAGTGGCGACAGTGGCGACAGTGGCGACAGTGGCGACAGTGGCGACAGTGGCGACAGTGGTGACAACAGGCACGGACACTCGGCAGGGACACCCCCGTTCCCTCACACAGAGGCTCCCTCCCGCCCGCCTGCCCGCACCCGAGGGATCTCCCTGCGCCCGCCTCTCTGATGGCCACAGAGTGCGATGGTTTCGCTTCAAAGGGACCTCAAAGCCCATCCACTTTCACCCCTTCCACTGCCCCAGGTTGCTCCAAGCCCCGTCCAACCTGGCCTTGAACACTTCCAGGGATGGGAAAAGCATCTGAGCAGTTTCTCTGGACAACCTGTGCCTCACCACCCTCACAGGGAAGCATTTCTTCCTAGTATTTAATCTAAACCTACTGTCCATCAGTTTGAAGCCCTTCCCCTTTATCCTATCACTCCAGGCCCTTGTAAATAGTCTCTCTCCATCTTTGTTGCAGCCTTCCTTCAGGTACTGGGAGGCCACAATTAGGTCACCGCAGAGCCTCCTCTTCCCCAGGCTGAGCCATCCCAATTCCCTCAGCCTTTCCTCGTAGCAGAGCTGCTCCAGCCTCCTCCGGGCTCAGAACTCCCTGGGAGCCATGGAGGGCATCCTCAGGGACAAAGGGCAGACATCATGGTGCTTTAAAGCCTTCAGGACAGCTGGAACCCAAATGTGATCAGGCTCAGGCTGGTCGCTGCCTGCCACAATGGCTTTTTGTCTTACTAACACTCCCTGGGCAGGGCCTGGACATAAACCAGAACCACATAAACCAAGGACCACACATAAACCAGAACAGTGCAGGCCAGGAAGATGATGAGGACTAACTTGGCCTGTGCTCAAGTCTTGGACTCCCAAACTTCAGGGATGTAAATCCTTCAAGGATTCCTTCAAGTGCCAGCCTGCTTACATTTGGAGAAGGATTTTGATGCTCGGCACGGTATCAGCAAACCCTGGGTGCTGTGTGATGCACAAACAGCCCGTGCTCGAGCCATGGTGGCTGAAGTGTGAAAGCCTGAAAACACAAATGTTCCAACACAGACTGCTGGGGTCAAAACACCATAGCTGCAGGCACCAACCTTTCCATCCAAAGGCACAGTCACCCTGTTGCCTATTTTAGGAGCTCTCTAAACACAGAGTCTGGTTTAGAAAGGAGACATGGTTTAATCTGCCAGGCTGAAGTTTCCAAAATCAAGTACCCCAAGGGGTAAGAAGTTTTATCTATTATATAGTAACATTTACATGAACACGCCTACTTACTACATATTCTCCGCCCTCCTAATGCATATTTATTTAGGTGATGTAATTAACGCAATGCCTGAAATCCAAAGTTCTTTTTTTCATTAGGCAAATTATATCGTAGAAATTATCAGACGGCATCAGTTACTTTGCAAAAGGTGAGAAAATTCAGCGTGAAGACAGCAAATTCAGCCTGAAGACATCCTAAACCCCACTAGCAGAGCCCCCCTGCCATGGGACACCCCGCAGTGGTGAGGCTGACACTCCTCGTGGTGCCCGCCCCACTCATCCCTGCTTTCACAGATGATGCCGAGTGGCTTCGCCCACGTGAATGCTCAACGTGCATCACCACTCGCTGAAGGAACAATGAACGCACAGCGATTATTGACAGCAGCCCCTGCCAGCTGCCAGCCCTGGGCGGTGACACACGCCTGTCGCTTGTGCTGCTGCCCGTTCGCTCGCGGGCTCGGCAGCGCGGAGCGGCGGGGCCGCACCGGCGCGGGGCCGCTGTCGGTGTCGGTGCCGCCCCGGTACCGCTGTCGCTGTCGGTGTCGGTGCCGCCCCGGTACCGCTGTCGCTGTCGGTGCCGGAGCCGCCCCGGGGCGGTGCCCGGCGCTCCCGAGCCTGCGCGGCGGCGGCGGCGGCCATGGAGGTGCAGGTGGCCCCGCTGCGGGCTTGGGACGATTTCTTCCCCGGCTCGGATCGCTTCGCGCTGCCCGACCTCAAGGACATCTCGAAATGGAACAACCGCGTGGTCAGCAACCTGCTCTACTACCAGACCAACTACCTGATGGTGGCCGCCGCGCTCGTCTCCATCGTGGGGTCAGTGCGCGGCCTCGCGGTGCGGCCGGCAGGGCCGGGCTGCGGCTGGGGTGGCCCCGCTCCCCGGGCGGGTGCCACGGGAAAGAACCCGATGTGAGAGTACGGGGGCGGGGGAGCTGCCTTTTCCCTTCCTCCTTTTCCCCTCTTTTCCCCTTACCCTCCTCCACTCCCCTTTCCCCATCCCGCCCCTCCTTAAACCTCTGGTGTCGTTTAAAAAATGTAGAGGCCTGGTTTACAGCCGCGGTAGCAGCCGGGTTTGTGATGTGTTGGTGGGGTGTGACCGGCCTGAGGACTCCGTGTGTGTTGTCTCCCTTTCCCACGGGCTGCTCCTCCAGCCCTGTGCCCGAGGCGGAGGCTGCGGAAGGCAGCGATGCTTGGGGTGCGGGATGTTGCTGCTCGCGGAAATCGGAGCCGCATCCTGCGCAGCGATCTGTGCTTCCTCCTGAACCTGCCCAGCGGGGCTGCTCAGGCTGAGGCACGCTCAGCTTTGAATTTAAAAAAAAATGCATAGATAAATTCTGCTCTCTGTAACTGTCCTAAAGTAATGTTCAGGGCAAGCCGTTCTTATTTCTGAACTAGCTCATACCAAAAAAAATCGCTATAAAATAAATAAGGTACCCCATCATTTCGTTCTGGTGGGCAGGATTCACACCTTCGAGGCAGGACCATCTGCTGGTACAATGTTGTTTCACACCCAGCATTCCTGAAGGGAATGAGGAAATAACCTTATAATCACCTTCTGAATTAAAGGCTATGTGACTCTATTTCAGGTACTGCTCTAGGATCTTTGGTCAGAAAGCTCTTAAGCAAGACATGCAGCAGAAACGATGATTAAGCTTTTAATATGGAAACTGAAATACTCCACTCTTCTCAACAAGTAACGCACAAATGCTTAAATTGGAGAACTGCCCAGCTACCAGGCCAGAGTGGCTTTGGCTGAAGTACATCTTATCTCTTATGTTGCAGAGGCTTAAAGTGATTCCCCTAAATAATTTTTTTTTTTTTTTTTGTGAGGGGTACGCATTCTGCATCCTGTTAGGGCTTCTGAAGCTGTTGACCCAGCATCTAAGTTGATAAAGATTCTCTGGCTCACAGCAGACTTTGACCTGTACTCTGTGGAAGGATAGGCTCAATCCTGCATTTTCTTCTTAATGCATATGATGGTTTTAGGTTCAGTAGAGTGGCATAGGCATTTTTATTTTGTATTTTGGTGGCAATATGTTGCAGTGATATTTACAGACTACTAGGCTGGCAAAATGAGACTTCTATGGTCTTGCTGTTCTTCTGCCACTTTGTTCTATATTTGTGTGTTCATTACCCTCATTAGCAGCACCATGTTGTAGCTGGCTCTCAATGAACAAGTAAATCACAGGGTCCCTGGAAAGCAGGCGGACAGCTCTTCTGCCCAAGAAGGTGGGAAAAGAATGAAAATAATTTAGATATCTCCAAACGGGGTATCTCCCTGTAAAACAGGGATGGCAGCAGCTTTTACTCACCTTCCTAAATTCCTGCTTTGGAACTCTTGATTGCTTTTCTTCAGATCAAGGGAGATTTGTCTCCCACTTATTTCCTACTAATGTGCTGAGGTGGGAGGTGGAGGAGGAAGAGAGCCACAGAAGATGGAAACTAATATCAGAGCTGAAATTATAATATCTTAATATTGAGTGATAACCCTCTGAGTTGAAAACTTATGGATGAACAAGACCTGAAGTGGGATCTTTATCTCACATATTTTTTTATTGCATGTCTTAGAGTCTTTGGTATATGATGAACCTGATTCTTCTGACATGGAAGTAAAATTAGATGGGAGAATAATTCTAAAGGAAATGGGATAATACCTCAATAGAGAAAAAGTATCCATTTCTTTTAATAAAAATACTTTTCAATTGGCCAGACTGTGGCTTTGGAAGAAAGGTAAAGAAAGTTCTCCTGATAAATTTAAATTGATGACTAAGTTGTCTTTCACTTCATCCTGTAATGGTCGGGAACCCCTGATAAATGATGAATCATGGCTTTTTAGGAACTCCAGGGCTGTGTCCAGGCCTAAGGGCAGGATTGTTGGAACCACTAATAAAGTGGTCTTAATCTGTGACCAACTTTACCTGCCCATAAGCCATCTAATTATACAGACAGACTTGAAATGCAAAGATAATATTTTCAGCTGTTGCACTTCTGCGGTTGAGCTGGGTTGACACAGAAATTGTAGTCCAGAGCTTTCTTGATACTGGAAATACTTTGTGCTTTGTGCCACAGCTTTAGTTTGCTGCCCCTCCTACAACAAAGCTGACTTCTCCAGCCTTTTACCTTCTCTCCACAAAGTATGGAATAACCTTGCCATGAGCACAGTGGAATTGTAATCATCTTTTCTGCATTATGTCCCTACCTTTCTCCCTCTATTTGCCTCCTCCTGTAGCTACTGTTACCTGTAAATTGTGTTTTGCAGTAATGCAGATTTTACTTTCAGCCTACAGGACTGGGTAAAAAATAATAAATCAGTGAACAAGAAACTAAAATTTGTGAATTAGTGCCACTCCACAAATACAGGCTGGTGGTAGCAGCCACACTCCCTCTCTGCAAATCCTTTAAGAAGTACTCTGGACTTGTCTGCTTTTTCTTTTTTCCCCCCCTACAACTCTGTTGCAGTAGACTGCTGGCAAAAGACAAGCTCTTGACAAAATTCTGCCCTTTCTCCTAGTTATAGAGGAACTGGACTCCCTGTTCTTACCCTGGGCCAGGGCCCTGTCATTGTGAGTCCTGTATGAATTTTTATTAAAATCAAGGCCTTCATTGCCTCCCACATCTTGCAACTTCCCTCAAACAGTCAATTTGGTTAATAAGTGAAATTTGTCTGTTCTTCCACCTACTCCAACAAGGCCTCTCTATCATGTAGTTCAAACTTAACTACTTTAAATTCATGTAATTTCATCTAGGCTTTTGTTGCCGTGTACTTGCTAAAAATTAGCTTCAAAATCTGACAGTTTTAAAAAGGCGTGCTGAATTTCAGAATGCTGCATCAGAGTGCTCATTCTGTCTTGGAATAATATTCTCTTTGCAGCCTGAGGTTTGATGTCTCTTTCCTTTGCCACTTCTTCAAAACATCTACTGTTCATCTGTACAACCCCAGCAGTCAACAACTGTGTCATATTTTTTTTCTATGTTTCTTCCCCAGATCACTACCTTAGCTGATGTACTTGTAGGGATTCTCTTTGTGGGAACAAAGGCTCCAGGGCAGCAAAATGTTCAGTTTCTCTCATGCTTGATGAAAGACTAAGAATGAGAGAGCAAAACATGCGTAATTTTAAATCATGTTGCATGATAATATTGGTGCATAACTTCATAAAGGTTTGGCAGTTCTACAGGCAGGAATCTGTCTCCTGTTCTCAAAGCCATGCAAGTGAGCGACAGTAGGTACATAAGCATTGCTAAATGGATGCTGAGGACTATCCCTTGAGACAATGTGCTATTTATACTTTTATGTGCTACCTGTAGTTACAGCTGTATAAGCTCAAATTATGAGGAGAGAGGAGGCAGAACTTTATCTTTCAAGTTATTTAAATTAATACAAACGAGCACATTTTAATGCTCTAACCTGCTCACTGCTTGGGCCATGGTGGAGCAAAAAGCCTTCTAAGAAGGAATTTTCATGCTTATTTCAGCCTAACTGAGCTGCTCTAAATTTAAAAAATGTTCTCAATGACTGCCAGTCTCCTACTCAGCGCCTTTGTTCAAACTTGCCTGGTCACATGTGAAAGAAACAGATGTGACAGCAACTGCTGAATAATCACCCCAAGACAGTCATCTAAAATGGAGATGATATGAGGATGGAGCTATCTTGCTTTTGCTTTTTATGTAGCCTGTCCTATTTCTGGCTTGTGCTGCCAGAGGCTACTTGCCTTACACAAGGAATGTGCCTTGCCAAGCTCTTTTTTCCCTATGCTACAGCTGTGTGTCCTCCCCCTCTCCTGCTGTAATGCTGTGCACAATTGTGCAGGTATGAAACAACCTGACAAGAAGAGGTGATAACTCACTGAAAGCAGAACTTTTTGTGTTTTCCTGCTCCTGTGTGAGAATTCTGTCCTGTTTTGTGATGCATGTAGGGCAGTGCCTAGAAATATGAATCTAGTTTAAAAAAAGAAAGTATTTCATCTTCATCTGTTTCTGCTGGCCAGGGGTAGCTGCCAGTACTTCTTCCCACACAAGTGCACCCCCAGCATCCCTGCTCTCCTGAGGCTGCTTCTACCAATACAAAGTGTCCCGTGGTCCCTCTTGGCACAGGACAATGCCCGTATCCCTGCAGCCATCCAGGATGTTTCTTTTCGTGTGTTTGTTTTCCCTGTCTCTACTTTGTATCTAGGTAGATGCTGAAGGAAGCCTACAGGGACAGCAGGAAACTGAATCTGGGTGATGGCTTTTCCTTGTCTCCTTGTCCCAGCTGTACTGGAGGTCACAGCATCCCAGGGTTGTACCTTGTCACCACAAAAAACAAAGGACACCAGCTGGGGTGCTCTGGGCTGTTGGCACCCCCAAATGCTGTTAGGCCTGCCACACTCACTGCTTCCAGGGTCAGAGAATTTAGTGGGTTTTATATCCAACCCTAAGTCCTCTGAGCTGTATAAACTCAAGTCACTGTACCCTTGCCATGCTTGTACTTCTGTGCATTACATTTTTAGGTATTTGAGGTCTCATAAATCCCTGCTAAAGGGAATTATATTTAGAAAGTATCTTGTAACATACTTAATGGCTGGTCACTTACCTTTCTTCTGCATCTCTGAAAGACTTCCAGCCTCCTCCCCTGAGCACAAATTTTTCCTGTTGTGTTCTGACCTCTGCATAAATAAGGTCAATATCAGTGTTGGTGGGTTCAATAGTAAGATGACTTCTTGACCTGTTACACAGCTCTCTTTTTCCCCAGTCTCTGTTGTTCTAAAATTACATATCCCTGTTTTTTCCTTTTTAGTTTTTAGCTATTGTGTTATTGAGAGCAGCGTTCCAACAAATCTGAGTGGAACTGAATAATGGAGTTCTGCCTTCCTTAAAACTGCCATTGTTGTAGAATTTTCCATGTATGAATTTCTAGGATAATCTTAGATAGTGCTGTAAATTATGCTGTGGGCGAGTCAAGCAGTAAAGGGTGGCTTTAGCATATGACACCCTATCCAGCACTGTGATCACCAGTAGTGAAGTCTATGGACACATGGCTGATAATTTGAATACTGGTTTTCAGTGGCAACTGCAATCCCCATCTGTGTTCATGTGGCTCTGAATGCCTTCACTTGATACTTCTGTTCACTGTTCCCTTGTTCACGTTGGAATGCAGCCTACTTCAGAAAACATGTGATTCAAATCATTTTCCTCAGAAAAGAGGGATCTTCTGAATGCATTCTCCCCTCACCCCTCTTCATATCACTTACAGCCAGGCAGTTACACAGAACCTATGTAATACCAGAAAGAAATGTAGAGCAGAGAAGTCTTTGTCTCTTCCTCACAAATATGGAGGGATGGTTCTTCACCACAAGTTTCTGAAGTTGTAATAAGAGTAACAGGAACTGTAGGGATGATAAGGCTTTGAGAGTATTTTCCAGGCACATGGAAAGCGTAGAGTGGAGCTCTGTCTAGATCTTTGTTGCTTCCAGGATTATCTTGTCCCTGGATTTTTAGCAACGAAAAGGATTGCTGTGAATTGTGTCCGTTTGGCCATTTCTGCTCCAAGACAGCTGAGGTGCGGAGGTGAATCCTATTTTAAGAATCTCATATGTCCAGTAGTACGTATATAACCCAGGCACCAGTGTGGTCCAGTCATGAGTCACCCTCCTCCTGCTGCAAAGGAGCACAGATGAAACTGATTTCTTTCCAGAGCAATGCTGTTCACTTTTTCCAGCCTGGAAACTTTAGATTGACAATTCAGAGCTAAATATAATCTGGCTGGCTACAGGGAGTGACTCAAATGCAACAAGCAAGTCTGGCTTGTCACCACTTCCAAAAAGCCCGATTGGCTTTTCAGCATGAGTAGCAGAAGCAGGTGGAGAACTACTCTGAATTTTAATCTTTTTTCTGTCCAGCTGTCCTATCCCCTGTTGTCACAACTGACTTGAAGAATCAAGAGCCAGTCCTTGATCTGAAATAATTCCTGGGGGTTCTTCCTGCTCCAGGGAAATGCTCCCTTAGCACTGCAGGCAGAGTGTTGGCAGTACCAGTCCAGCAGCAGATTTCTTCTGCCTGGGCCGGATGTGAAGCACAGACCACAAACCATAACATCCTCCTTGGCAGTGGGGAGGAGTGGTGAGTCACTGGGCATGGTAGCTTTGGAGCAGCAGGATGAGCTGCCAAGTCTGCAAAAGTAAACCTTGAGCATACCTGGTGTTATTGGGGCGCTGTCATGCTGCTGCCATAGTTGTAATAGCCCAGGGGCTTCAGCTGCTGTGTAATCAGATCAGTGCATGTGAAAGCCAGAAAATCAGAATGCACATGAATTCACATAACTTAATACTATTTAAGTGAAATACCTTAGAGCCTGGACTCTGGGTACAGAAACAAGCTCAGCAAAGTCATTGCTGAACACTTGATCTGAACAAGCTCTGAATACTTGAAAAAGTGGTTTGAGCAGGTGACATTCTTGCCTTCATCCAAAAAGGGACTTGCTGTTTATAGTCCAGAGCTGATCCACTCAATGGCTTGGTTTGCTTGGATACTCTGATAACAATAACAGAGCGCAAACCTCAGCAGTGACTCTCTTGCCAGGCCTGGCTCTTCTTCCTGTAAGACCTTTATCACATACTCCAGTTCCATGCTTGCTTGGGACTGGGCTTCTACCTGTTGTGCTAACAGTGGTGAGCTCCTTTTGCAGGTTCATACAATTCTTTTGTTTGAATGTAAACCAATGAGAAGGTTTATTCAGAAATGAGAAGTAGTGAAGTAACTTCCTTTACTCGGTGTTCTACCTTTCCCATTTTGCAAACCTAGACAAGATAGCATGAAGAGCTAGTTCATCTGAAGGCATAGCCTGAGCCTGGTTTTGATCACATGAAGGGAAAAGATCAGTCAATGTTGTCTCCATCTGCTGTCTGGATATGCTGACTCTGGGTGTGATATCAAATGAGTTGATTGCAGAGGAACATGAAGAAAAAGATTATCCAAATTCAACACTAAGGGTTTCTTCTTCAGTTGTACTTTTTACTTTGTTTAGCTCCTGCTGAAGATCTTGGTGAAGGTCTTCACAACAGCAACTTCTTTTACAATAGTAACATTACCACTGAGCTGGCTGATCCTTTATGGACACAGAAGTCATGAAGGTTCTGAAACTGAACTCTTTGGTTGTTGTTCCTCTTCTCTCCAGGTTTCTGAGTCCCCTGAACATGCTCATTGGTGGCACTGTGGTGGTGCTGGTTTTCCTGGGCTTTGTGTGGATGTCGCACAACAAGGATGTACTCCGCAAGCTGAAGAAGCAGTACCCAACCACTTTTGTCCTGGCCATCATGCTGTCTAGCTACTTCTTGATCTCCTACCTGGGAGATGTCATGGTGTTCATGTTTGGGATCACGCTTCCTCTCCTCTGTAAGTATTTGTTCTCTTCTCTGGGGGGCTAGAGGTGTGTGACTTGAGCTTTCTCCACCAAGTCTGCAGAGTCTAAGTCAGCTGTTAACTTTGCTATCTGTGTTTAAGTGGTCCCAAAGCAGAACTGGGGGAGGGGACACAAAAGCAGCACAAGCCATCTTTAATGTTATTATTAAATGGGTACCTGTGGTTACTTGAGCAGTCATTGATACATCATCATCTTCTAGTGATGTCACGGTGCTGGGATGTGCTGCAAGAACTATGCATTCCTTGGGCATGAACAATTAATGAGTGTGTTTTTGTCGTGCAGTGATGTTTGTCCATGCTTCCCTGAGGCTCAGGAACATACAGAACAAGCTGCAGAACAAGATGGAGGGGATAGGCTTGAAGAAGACCCCCATGGGCTTCATACTGGATGCTCTAGAACAGCAAGAGGATAGTATCAACAAACTGGCTGACTACATATCTAAAGTGAAGGAGTAAGCAGCTGCAATGTGGCATTTCTGCCTGTTGCAGGAGTGTAGTTGCTATTTACTGTTGTTCAAGCTTGCTTTCAGTTTATGTACAAAACAGGAAATGCATGTGGTACAGGTTAATAGTTGCAGGATACAGGTATTCCAAGGTCTTCAGGGCTCCTCTAAGAACATACAAACAGCAACTTTTTTTCTATTGTATAGCAAAATGTTCTGGTGTTTACACAAATACATACTAACTTAACCATGTTTGCTTGTCTCTTCTTCTGGGGTAGAGGAGAAAGAGGTAGAAACCTATGGAATGCAGTCTCTCAAACTGTCTTGTAGCAAATTGGTCCATTAAAGCAACATCCCTTTCATCTCAGTTCTGAAATACTGCAGTTTAGCCAGGTTGTGCTGAGTAGCACGTGTGGGCCTGGTGGTGCTCAGATGAGCTGGAATGTATCACAAGCAGGTATCTCTTGCATCCTCCAATCCCTCCCTTGAGTGCTCTGTATTACAGAGGCCACATTACCAGCTTAACTGGCACGTGGTAAAACTCTGCAGTGCTTGTACCCAGTCTGGGTTCCTGTCCTCACCTCACAGCCCTGAAACAGTCTAAATAGCTGTAAGCATGAAGAATATACATGGCACTGGCTGCCAGTCCCAGTAACATTTACCGTCAGGCTCTCCAAGTAATCATCCACAGAACTGCTCCCCTCTGTAGGAGAGCCAAACTTCCTTATGTACCAGCTAAACTCTGGCCAAGCATGGGAGAAAGAGAGATAGGCTGGACGAGCTGATAGGTTGGATGAGTTTCTACCCCGTTGATGTTTTTAAATACTGCTACTTTAGGACTTACCTGCTTTAGTCTGCACAGGCTGTTTGTAGATGGAGGTGTATGTGTGTTCTTGAGCGTGGGTCATCTTTTTCTTTCTTCTCACCCAGAATGCAAAGATACAGGTCAAACATGCATCTGTTGACTCTGTACTTCCAACACTCCTCAAAGGAATAAACTGAATTTCAGGTTTACAAGTAAAAGCAATAAATGTCAAGATACAATTTTTGAAAACCCATTCCAAATTCATGAAGATATTTGCCTGTTAAAACTCCTGATGTTGAAAGCAGTGTGGGGGATTCTTTTATATATACACAATTTAACTGCCAGCTCTGATGGAATCATCTTGTTAACAGGAGCTTACCAACAACAGGGGGGGAAAGTTGTCCAGGTGAGACTCCATTTCAAATATTCTTTCATTTCTCTTTTCTAACCAAGTAATTAATTTAACAAAAAAGCAAGGATCCTTGAAGTTGAAGCTTTTATGTAACTTGCCATGCTGTTTTCATAGTGAACTGTGTAGAACTCTGAACATGTCATTCCATTTAAGTGTTAAGGTGATCAGTATTTATCAAAAATGTCTGTATATTCCAGCTGAAGAGTCAATGGCCTGTTCCTCACTTGTAGCGCATGGTCTTTGTTTTTCAAGAACTGTTTCCACACCTAAACAACATAGTAGCCTATGACTTCATCATTACAGTAGCATTTTAAAAACTGCACAGTTATGAAGAAAAATAAATTCTAATGGTTGGAAACTCGAGCTTGTGCCTGTGTCTGTGGTTGGGGTGGTGGGAGATCTGCTGTCACCCTGTGGCTCGTGCCACAAGCCTGTGCTGGGGATTGAGCTGCTGGCTCTGACTGCTCTGTGTCAGCTTTGTTGAGGCCCAAGGGATCTCTGAGCCAAAATGTTCCAGCCTTGCTTTTGCATCCTTAAACAGCTGCTCTACAGAGGTGGAATACTTATGATATTTCTTCATGCAGCCTTGGTCACTTGTATAACTCAACTCTGCTTAACTGGGATTTCAAATTCTTGTTAATTACCTGAGAGGGATTTCTGCTTCCAGGATTACTGAGAGCTGTGCCTTGAGCAGTACTAGCACCAGCTCTGCTGCAGTCCAACTAATGGTGTGATCTCTGTGTGCCTCCCTCCTCCTGTGATCACTGAGAGGCTGCTCGGTGGGAGAACGTGGATCAGAGCAGAATTTCACAGGTCATGCTCTATCCACCCTGGAAATTCACGTTTGGCAGCTTCTGAGTGTAGCAGTAATTGGTGCCTGGCAACTTGAATTGGAGATTGTAGAGCACTATGTTATATATTCCTTTGTGCTTCCCTGGCCCAACTGCTGCAGTCTGAGCTGCACCAGCCTGGCCTTGAAGCCAGTCTGGAGAGCAGCATGCTCCAGGAGCTTTCCTTGGTGCATTTGTCACTTACTGCTGTGCTCTGTGCAAGGGCTTGGTTGGAGGTACTGTTTCTTCCATTCCTGCTCCTCTCCTTTACAAAAAGAGAGGGCTGCAATGAAAATTACTTTCTTTTTTTATGTCACTTCCTTGTTACATGATGCTTCAAAGCTACTTGCTCTCTCTTGGGCAATACAGAAACCAGCTTTCCCAGGTTTGGGGCAATACATTTGCAAACAGAAGCAGAGCTGAGAAAGAGCTTTTACAAGTTTGGAAGGTGGAGATTGGAAAGAGACCAGGTGATAGGTACCAAAAGGACAAGAACAAATGAAAATTTAAACAAGTGACAATAGAGGTTACCTTGGATTCAAGAGGTCTTGAACATTGCTGATACTACAGGACTGTTAAAATAAACACGGGAAGATGGGACTGGGATTTAGCTGCCAGGGGAAGGTTGCTAAGAGTTACCACTCAGAGATTAACTCACCTGAAGGAAATCCTTCCAGGAGCTGCAAAGCTGTGCCTTTGCATCAAGCAGCCACAGGAAGGTGCATTTTAACACAGGGAAAGCTTTGTTCTTTCCCTGGGCCTTACAGCTTTAAGAAACAAAGAAAAAAAGTCCCTAAAACAATTGGTCTCTTGTGGATGTATTTCACAAGTGTGACTTACCTGTAGCTGCTTTACAAGAAAGACAGCAGAAGAACTTAATGTGATCATAAAGAGAGAGGAGAAAAAAAAAATCACAAAAACATTAAGGAAAAACTGAGTTGTGTATCTACAGGTTTTACCCCTTCAAACCCAGCCCTGCAAGATTTGACATGCTATTAACACATGATACTAAGAGGAATTATGAGTTTCTGAAACCCCTGGAAAAGAGGTGAGACTCATCCTCCTGCCACAAAAAGTGTGGAGAGAGACCTAAAATAAATGGCATTTCAGTGTCCTCCAAGGTGGCTGTAATTAAGGATTGCAGTAAGAGAGTGGTGAATCACAGGGAATGAACATCACAGTTCCCAAAGCAGAGCATGGCATCATCTTTTAAATGTTGATCAGGTACAATACCCACTAGACATTGTTCTGAAATGGAGCTTGGAAGGTGTTCGTTGTACCAGAGCAGTTGTTCTGTGAATGCTTTGTTAGCAATGGAAGTGCTGCACACTTCTTACAGAGAGAGCTTTATTTCATTTCTGTTTCCTTAGCCTAAAAAATGAAGCTGTATACATAGAAACCAAATACATTTCTCATGGACAAGAGAGTAATAAAGTAGCATTTGTGTGAAAAGAAAGATAAGATAAAGCACAGAGTGTTCCTGCAGAATCTGCCAGCAGAAGGACAACGTGGAAGCGAAATAGTTTGCTGACAAACTAGAAAGACAAGGTTATTGATGCCTCTGAGAAAATACTCCCACAATAAACTGAAGCCTCAAATCCCCTTGGCAGACAGATGGCAGTGGGATTGGTTGATACCTGATGGAAACACTTAGCACTGACTTTTCCCATGCCAGCCTTTTTCACCACACTTTCACAAGTGTGTATCACAAGCTTTGTTCCCAAAGAGTTGAATACACCACCTGGGTTCTGCAGAAAACATCTGCTGAAACAGTTGTAAGCAAAACTTGAATAGTCTTTATTCCAAGTTGTTTTCTTCAGGTCAGTCTGGTCTCTCACTCCAGCTGCTTTGGCAACGGCACCTGGACAAGGACATGAAGTATTACTAGGAGGAAATTTATCAGGTCAGTTTAGTATAATACAAACCCCCAGAAACTAAAATATAACAGCTGGGAACTCCAAGGAGCTCTGGTTGGGAGCTCTCTTTTGTTTGGAATGCCCCACCTGATGTTTGCAATGCTTAAGGTCCAGGAAATCAATTTGAAGGCTTTGAGTCCCACCACAGAGAGAACAAATACTTAGCTCAGCTCAAGCAGCAAAACTCCATTTCAGAAATAAAGCTGAGGGAATTAAGGCAAAAAGGAGTTACCAAGATCAAGGGGGATGAGGTGAATGACACCCTAATGTCCCAAATCGGAGACAAGGGGATGACAGAGCCTAAAAAAGAACCAACCCAAAAAATCCCCAAACAATCCACCAAAACAAACCGCCCCAAGCCCCCAGTATGTGTGTCCATCATTTCATCTTTCCATGGGCTGTGACAGGAATTCTTATCTGGTATATTTAGGATACACCATGCATTGATCTCTCTATCTTTAACCCCACAGCTCTCATGGATAAAATCCTCCTGACCATTTTGGGGGGAATGGCTGGGGCTCAGTATTGCCCCTGGCATGTAGCAGCACCCAGGTTTCTCAACCATTGCTGTACAGAATAAGGGCTGTGCCTGGCAGAGAACGAGTGCCACTGTCCAGGATCCTGAGAGCTGGGAAGGCAGCATCTCCACGGCCATGAAGGACTAACCTGCTGCCACCAGCACGATCTGTGAGCTTCCCACAAGCAGGTCTTGTTGTCTGGGATGTGGAACCAAAATGCAAACCCTAGACTGGCCTAGAAAGGCCAGAAATGTCTTGAGGAGAGGCCTTGGCTGCAGCCGAGTTGGACTGGCCAGCAGAAACTCAGAACCCCAAACCTTGCCTACAGAACAGAATGTTCAGGGTAATCCTGGACCAAAATCTGAGGTCACTACGGAACCCGCACCTGCCCAAATATCAGGACAAATTACTCTGTCTGGAATTACGGAGGAAATAATTATTTCTTTGTAGGTATAAATGAAAGCAAAATTAGTCCCACTATATTAAAATGTCAATATTGAAAGGAAAAAAAATTACAAAGTATTACTTGACTATTTTTAACTACAAGAGATTTTCTGTCCTCTTCCCCGAGCCTTGGCAACACAAAGAGGCATCAAGCTACAAATATATCAGCCAATGATGAATCAATGAATCAATTCAATTCCCTTGAATCAATGCAAGGGAATATAACAGGTCAGGAGATCAAGAGTTTAAATCTGGTGGCCAACATTTTGAGAAGAAGCCCATGAATTTGGTACCCAAGTGAGACCATACCCAAGAGGCAGTTTGCAGTTTTGAACTGGCATTCTAAAGTCAGGATGATCTTGAGCTCACTTGAATTGACCACTGAGCCAATTTTCAGTGGCAAAGTTTTACTTGAAAACAAATTTAAAACCTCCTACAGTACCACTACTTTCTTCCCACAACCTTGTTCCATCTTCACTGCTGGTGTATCTAATTTCTATTTTTTCCTGTTAGCACTAGAATTTTGCAATTGATCTACATAAAGACAAACAGAAGAATGAGCAGCAAAGGACCACTAAAATAATGCACTCCTTGTTACTGGGTGAAGCAGGCAGAAGCAGGGCTGCAGATTATGAGTCCAGGCTGGATTTCAGTGTGTGCCAAGTGACAGTGCTCTCTTGTATGAAGTGAGAGCTAGGGGAAAACACAGCTATTGAAGAGAGAAACATGGGGCTTATGGGGGACTAATGTGAAAAATAATACTGTTGTATTCCTGAAACAACTGTCTTATAATAGCATGGGCCTGTCATAAGTAATACACTATTAGGAGTATAGTAACGTTTAGTTTCTGAGGGTTTGTTCACCTCCTGAGTGAATTTCCTTTCTTTTACCTTGTGGATGCAGCCAGGGATGCACAAGGCTGCAGGCTTGGTGCTTGCAGTGAGTTCCCTGTGCAAGCCATATCTCAGTGCTGCTGGAAAACAACCACCTGCAGTCTGATACTAAAGGATGGCAATGCCATTTGCAGGTGCATTTGCCTGTTGCCCTGATTTTTAAAGGTGTTAAGTTTTCTTTTATAGTTCTTTTGGAAGTTCTAAAGTTCTCATAAAACTTCTTTAGCCTTCTGATAATATTTACATTTTTCTACTAGAGTTCTCATGCACTGTTCATATAAATAATGATTGTTTTGCATTCTTCTTTGTGGGAGGAGAGAATTAATGGACTGTTGGTTTGACCAGTGTGGTTGGAGAGGTGGTAATTCCATCCTCCAATCCACAGTCACCTTTAGAATTCTATAAATACCAGCTGTTTGAATAAAACTTTCTCTATTTTTCTCCTTTGAGCTTACCAAGCTTCTGTGTACTCATTTCATGTCCAATAGCAACATTTGCCAGCCCTGCCAGTGCCCAAAATTCCCAACCAGAGCTCAGGGCACAGCAGGTGGCTGCCATCCCCTCCCTCAGAGACACCACTCTGCACTCACCGGCTTGAGATAAGCGACGTTGCTCTGGCGGATGTCGTTGAGGAGCTGATCTCTGGGAGTTATTTCTACCAGGGGAGGGGGTCTTCTCCTGGGAACTGGTTTAAGTGTCTTGATGACATCTTTGAGGTTGGTTTTCTCAGCAGGCTCCACGTACTCTGGCACGGGGGGTTTGCGCTGAGTCTTCTTCAGCTTGACCACTTTGAAGCTGATGGGTTTCTCTCTGCACGGCTGCTCGGGTGCTGGTGGCCTCGTGTTCTCCTGCCTCTTGCTCAGTGACACAGCTGCAGGGACGGGGGGTTTAGGGGCTTGTGGGGGCTCCTGCATCCTCAGCTGGGGCAGTGGTACTCCCAGCATTTCCCACATCCCGGGAGGCAACCCAAGTCCATTCTCCAGCATGGCTATCAACTCTTTCTGCTCTTTCATCTGCTGCTGCCTTTGCCCCTCTTGCCTCTTTTGCCTCTGCTTGTCCAGGTTCCTGCTGAGCAGGTTGGTCACCACCATCCTGGGCCCCGGCAGCTCGAAGTGATACCCCATTTTGAGGAGGGTGTTGTTGGCTTTCAGCAGCCTGGCAATCTCCATCTCTGCCTGGTGGCCCAGCAGGCCCCTCTGGTTGTGGAAGCGGAGCTCCGTCAGCGTCTCGTTGTACTGCAGGCAGCGCATGATGGCCACGATGCCTTTGCCAGAGATGAAATTGGAATCAATGTTCAGGGTGGTGATGCTCCTGTTCTCCCTCAGCATGTTGGCCAGCGCGAATGCCACATTGTCGTCGGCCCCCACGTTGGCCAAGCTGAACGTTTTTATGTTTTTGTTCTTTTTCATGGCGTTGACAAAATCTATCAGCATTTCCTTGGGGACGTTTTCTATGTTGTTCAGGTTGAGCTCCTTCACATCTGGGTTGTTTTTTCGGACTTTCTCCAAACTGTCTTCTAAATTGGTTTGATTTCCTGAGGGCCTGGCACTTAGTTTCATGAAGCTGGTATCCAGCGCTAACTTCTGGGGGATGTTCAATTTTGATATTTTCTTTTCATTTTCCTTAGGCTTTTCTTTGATATCTCCTGGTTCTGTACCTGGCTTCTGACTTATCTGGTTGATGTGACTGCTCTCATTGGTGTCATTCTCCTTTGTTTCCAATTCACTCTCATTTTCTTCTTCTTCTTCTTCCTCTTCATCATCTTCCTCTTCCTCCTCTGCTTCTTCTTTCTCATCCTCCTCCACCACTCTCTCCTCATCACTTCTATCTTTCTTTGTGTCCCCAGGTTGTGGTCTTGACTCAGACACGTGCTCATTTTGGTAATGTCTCTCTTTTCCCTCTGTTCCTGGCATCCTCCCACCAGCCACCTCACCACTGCTGCCAGCCTCTCCTTCCATCTCCTCCGCAGCACTTCTCTGAGGAAGACAAAACCTCACAGCTGAAATAGTTGCAGAACATCTTTGTTACAATAGCTTTCTGCTCAAATAAACATGTAGCAGCTGGATTTAGATCCCTCTTTGCCTATACAGTAGAGAATAATCCTTAAAAGTCTCACTGCTGTAAATTCAGGCTGTACTAGTTTTCTTGGGAACACAGGAACAACTTGTTCCTAAAGAGGCTGCAAACCAGTTTCTTATCTTTGCCTACTAAATTAAGTCCTAACAATTAAATCCTGAACATATTTAATGATATGTTAAGATGTTCTTTGAACCCTTCTGGGGATTAAGAGTTTCTGATCCAAAGTCTCTTTCTGGATTTAGTGTAATCTTTATAATTTTTTTGACAAGAGAGAAAGTTTCCTTTGTGTGCCACAAAGCATTGGACATGAGGGTGAACCCCTGATGGTTTGCTCAGCCCAAGGAGGAGTGAAGAGGGTGCATTGTGACCACTGTGGAATCATCCAGCACAAGGGACAACAAGGCCACCTGCTCTGGCAGTCCCAGAGCATCACACCTGAGGCAGCACCTCACTGAAGATAAAATATTAGCTCAGTTTGGAGTCCAGAGATAAGAAACCAGCCTCTGCATGAAGTTGCAGGGCAGTGAGGCTTCTACCATCCAAATAAATTAGTTGCAAATACCTGCCAATTCCAGAAACACTCCTTGCTGAGATTTTTCTTTGTCAAGCGTCTTTTTGCAAGCAGTTCCTCCACCACAGAGAAATCCTAATAAAATCAAGCTATTCCCCTGAGATTTGCACTCTTCAGGCAGGACAGTGTCATGGCTTATGCTGCACCCAAAGTCAGACAAAATGGTCCCAGTCACTTCTGCCCTTGGGGCTGTGGTGGTGAATGGGTTTGGGTGGGGATTGCTTGACCAGCTGTGAATGCAGCAGCCAGCTCCACACCCGGGTTTCAGATTTAACCTCAGAAGTGTTTACAGAATTATTTCTTTGAGTACAAGAGTGTTGCAGGAGGAGAAAAAAAATCCCACAGGCAGCCCATGGAACCTGCCTTGGGAAGTCTGGGATGTGCCACACTGGCGTGTATTAGCAAACCACTGATATTCAAAACAAAAGTAAAATAAATCACTTACCTCAAATTCACTTCTAGTGAATTTCACATTCAAGTATGGATGTGTTTTATCTGGCCAAGTTTCAATTCTATTAACGTATTTTAAGTGTAGCCCTCATCCTGAAAGATATCTAAGTATGACCTTAACTTTATTTCAAAGTCATGGGGATAGTCAAATAAATTTAAGCACTGTACTGAGTAGAGCTGAACTTGTTCAAGAGCTTGCAGGCTTGGTTGTTAATGTTTTATCCTGTTAAAATAGAGTGATTTTGGATTTTTCTCCAGTGCGCCATTAAATTCTGTCAATTAATAATTTAATTTGTATGATTAATATAATCTTCCATGGAAAAGCAACGTGGTGCTCTTCCATATGCAAAATCAAACTAATTAGAGTTACATCCTCCAAAAATGATCTTGTGACAGTTTCTCAGTGATTTGCTTTACTCAAATCAGAATTAGGATTTTTTTTTCCTATTAAAAAGCTTACATAAATATTTGGGAAAAGCAATTAAAAAATTACTAACCCTGACATCAGTCCAATCTGGATTCTATCACTGATGAGGCTTTTAGGATTAATCTATATTTGTTTGTACTCTACCTTACGTAAGGGACAGAAGCAGAGGCAGGTTAAGGTATTAAAGCTACAAAACAGATCCCACTGCTGATGCATAATAAATATTTGTGATTTTTTGCTTGTTACCTCAGAGGGCAAGAGGGTGACAGGAACTCTCTCATCCTCGAGCATGCGTCTGGATGCCTTCTGCCAGTACAGGTAGTCAACCAGGGACCTGTGGTCGAAGCTCCCCGTGGGGGGTTTCTCTGTCTGATCCCTCTGTATCATCCCAGTTGGGATTTCGGGGTCTGGGGCCATGACTTCCATCTCGCTCTGCAGCTCCTTCAGCTCCTCAGGGGACAGGTTAGCCAGGATTTCATCCTCATCAATGTCCTCAGGACACACGTCTTCATCAGAGTTTTGGCCAAGTTCAGACATGTTCATTCTTCCCTCCTTCCTCTTATACTTTTTAAACCTAAAGAGAAAGATAAATTTCAAAGGATTTCCTATTTTCCCCCCTCACTAGCAGTAGTTGATCTGGTTAAATCGACAAGTTCATGTTTTGGTCCTGAGCTGTGGCAGCTCCCAGGCTCAGTGTGGGACACAGCCCCTGCAGCTAAGTCTATATTAAGCTGCACTTGGCTGGATAAAGAGAATTTATGGCGATGCTCCATTTTCAGCAACCTGTCAGCTGTGCAAACCCTTCTGACATTTCAGTGCAGCTGGTGTGTCCCCCACTGAGGGAGGCAGAAGACAGACATGTTCCAGAGGATTCCCAGGACACTGCACCGCTCAGGGCGTCACCCTGGAACTGCCAGAGCAGGATGAAGGGACATCAGTGGCACTTGTGAGATGTGCAGGTGAAATCTGGCCTCTGGGAAGAATCAGAAAGGTCTCTGTGTCCATAACATCTCCAATCTGTCTCAAAAGGACCGAAGACCCCAGCCCCTGAGCTGCTTTTGGCCAGGTCTAGGTCCTGGATGACCGTCACAAGGGGTTTTGGTGTGAGTGCAGCCACCCTTGCTTGGTGACCTCTCCCAACCCTCACACGCTGGTCAGGAGAAAGTTCTCCAAGGTGGAAAAAGGTGGGTAGAGCTGGTACAATATGCACCTTGTGCCTGGGGACAGAGGTCCATGCAAGGACAGGCAGCAGCCCCTTGAAGCAGCCTGAGTTCTCCCAGGGAAACATTTCCCATGGCACATCCCTGCTCCCACCCAGGGGCAATGCCATGCCTGCTTCTTGACTGGCCTGGCCCTGTCATGAACATCATTTGCAACATCAACTCTTTTTGGCTGGCAGTTCATCTCAGGCTCGTCCTTCTCCTACTTTTTACCATTTTTTTTTCAGAGTTAATAAGCAACTACAAAGATTCACTTTGTTATATTTGTAGACCAGATGTAACTCCCCAAACTCATTTTTTTGTTAGGTGTCCATTTCATCCAAGTGCTTCCTTCTTTCTTCAGAATATTTTATAGGCTGCTAAATTCACACAGCAAACCTCCAACCTCACCATGTGCATGGTTTCTCTGTAATAGTAAAGTAGCAAGGGTGGCTGATTTTGCTACTCACAGTTTGGGCCGTTCATTGGATTAGGAAGATTTCCTCTCATAATTTCAAATTTTCTTTGCAGGGGTATCAAATCAAATCCACACCTTGCAAATGCAGCTTCCACAGGAACAAAACCATGGGGGAGAGGCTAAGAAACCATGCCCTGCCAATTTTTAAACCATATTTCTCATCACAGTCTCAGCCATGCTCTCTGCTGGAGTCTGCCAGCAGCAAAATAGGCTCTGCATGATGATGGTGTCTCTTTGCTGTGTTTTGCAACATGAACCATGGAGTTCTAAGCCCTGTTAACCTCTATTAAAAGTCCATTATCCAAAGGTCCTCATTTGAGAAATGCTGTTACACAGCAGGGGAGAGAGCAAAAACTTAAGAACAGAATAAGTGGCAAAGGAAAAGATAATAAAAGCCCAAGCCAAGAATTCAATGGCTCCATTTGCCCCTTTGGTATTTCAGGGATGTCCTTATCCTTGTTTTATATTATGCAGTAGCAAGCACAACAACAGACCCACACATCAATCTATCTGCTCCAGCAGCTCTAACCCCCAGTGATTGCTGCCCATAATGGAACCCATAAATGGGTTCCTGATGTTCTCAAATAAATCAATGCTCTTCAGTAGCTGGAATGCCACTCTCCCAAACGATGCAGTTTGGGCCACAGAAGCTGTCTATTCAGTGCTTGCTTCTCACTTGCTAATTTCTTGCCTGTAAATAAAGCCCCATGCCACCTTCTTGGGTTTCCAGGATCTTCAGCCAGGCCATCTTGGGCCATGGTCTTGTCAGATCATCTCAGTTAAGCAGGGTCAAACCTATGAAGTCCTCTTGAGAAGGAAAACAGGGGTACTGAGAACACTATCAGGTGTTTGAAAACCACTTTTTCTCTTAAGCAGAGACATATCACTTGTCAATACCATGATTAGGAAACTCTATACTGGAATGATGCCTTCCCCATCAGCTGCAGAGCAAGGGGCTTCCTGGTGACACCTCTCCTGGTGACATGGGTGCTAATCCCACAGATTTCCAAGGTGGGTATCATATTTTGCCTACTTTAGGTCTCTCCTCCATAAATTATGTTTCCAGGGTGTACTTCCTTTCCTAACACACTGCTTAGTGGTGTTCTGGTAACAGCACATTAGAGCAACAAACAACACTCTTGAGGTCAGGACACGCTCATGGTTGGTCTAAAACACTTTTCCAAGTCTAAACTCCCATCTTCTTCCCAAAAACATTTGTTGGTGTTCCCCTCAGAGCTTTCCAAAATAATCACACATTCCTCAATGTTCATTAAGACAGGAAAGCCACCTCCACTGGTGACACTTGCTATTTCCACACCAATTTGACACTCGTTCAGGAATCCCCGGGCTCACAAGCTGCTGCACTGGTACAGGAGGGCAGAGCTGTGCTGTGCCAGAGCTGCACTCAAAGCCTCAGCAGAAGACAAGAGGCACCTGCAGCAATCACAGAGCAATTCCTACAGCTCAAAACTCACACTAAGCAGGCACCCAACAAGCATTAAGCAAAAACACTTCAGGAGCACACTGACAGAAGGAGAGGTCTGCCCTTGGTAATGAACCATCCTGACTCACATTTGTAAGGCAGGTGCTCACGTATGGATGAACTCTGGAATGAATCCTGCAGCTTCTCCTGCAGGATTGCTTCACCTCACTGATTTTTTATTCTCATTTAAATGCTCTGTTCAAAAATTCCAACCCAGCCCTCTTGAAAGCCAAAAGGTTGACAAGTTCTTAGCTTGAATATCAGGAAGGCCTGACTGCTGTGTCACTATTTGACAGGCAGCCCATGTTTTGAGTGCCTAAAACTGTTCTATTTTTAAGATAATTGATGGGACACATGCTGTGGTCAAATATTGGAGAGCAATTTCTATAATGTTGGGTTTTTTTTTTGCTTATAAATCCCCCCACATTAATTCCCCTCTATTACCAATCCATGGCATTTCCAAGTGCAACTGGAGCAAGTCAGGGAATGTGCCCATGTAACATAACCTTGCATTACTTTTAAGAAACTCGTAGGCTGATGGGAGAGTCTAAAATTGACAATCAGTAGCACACACCAAGCATGTCCAGCAATGCAATGTAACCCAATACAGGGATTATAAAGGATCAGATGATGGCATCTTAACAATAACAACCACTGAGGAATGGGAGCAGTCATAGAGAGACACCCTGTGGGAAAAACACCAAGGGGAAAAAAAATCACCCACCACATCTCCAAACTCTTCCAGATATAAATATATCAGATTAAGTTTGCTGCTTAAATAGAGTAAGGACATCTGACTTTAGAAGTATTTGCCCAAGACAGGGAGCTGCAAAGTCAAACCCTGTGAGAAGCAGCAGGCACAGCAGGCTGGGTCAGGGCAGGAGGGAGCAGCAGGGATGGGGTATGAGCCCCCCACTGCTGCCCCAGCTCAGCCAACCACCACATGTCACTGTGCTGAGATCTCTCATCATCTCCCATGATCTCTCCCATCATCACTGGGTTGATGTCTTGTAATTTCCTCTGCCTCTAGGGAAACAAGCAGAGCTGCATCTCGTGTTTCAGTGGGACCTGGATGCTTCTAATTTGCTCCCCCCAAAAAGAACTTGGTGATTTTTTTTTGTTTGTTTGTTTCCATTTTTAGAGAAATCTGAGAGCAGCTACAGTACCTGTGCAGTAGGAAACAACCTCTGTCATCATGCACCTTCTTGATTACAGGGAAAAGAAAACATTAACAAGTGTAGGGAGAAAAAGGGAGCATGGAGAAGACTTTGGTTATGACAGAAATCAAGGACAGAACATTTCAGCCTGGGGCAGGGCACTGACCACCCACAGTGGCCTGTCCAAAGCAATCCTGTAGGGAAATGCATTGGCAAGTCAGATGCATATTCCTTGGTTTGTATCAAAAAGGGTTAAATAATCAGCAAATGGATTTTAAAATAATTTCAATTGTTTAAACCATTAAAAAATATCAAAAGCTCCATGATTTTGGGATAGGAGACAGCCCCACATATGAGCATTGAGATTTTGCTGGTGGGGGTCTGGAGATGACACAAAAGCCAACTGAGCTGATCCTGGCAGTCTGGGCTGACCCAGGACAAACCTTTGCCCCATTCAGAGCCAAAAGCTGTTCCAAATCTGACCCCCAAAGACTGACTTTCTGGGCTTGCTTGCCACTGAACAGCACTACACCTCCCCTGCCATCTCCCAGATCTTTTTTTTACTGACCACATTCTAAAATGGCTGGAGCAGCACCCCCAACACAGCCAGGGGGGCTGCTCTGCACCGTGTTCTGTTACCCAGAGCAGTTCTGTGGCTGCAGGAGGGAATTTCTGCTCCCAGATATCATTTCTAGCACAAACATGAGCAAAATGCTGAAACACTCAGCACTGGCTTCTGCTAACTTGGTATTTTCCTTTCCCAGCTTGTTATTTATGTGACCTTGGAGAAGCATTTGTAAATACCTGAATGTTTTCATCCCTGGGTGGTGGTTTGTTACCTCTTCTTCCCAAAGCACAGTGCTAACAGCTGCCCAAAGGAGCAGAAAACCAGCCCTGTGGTGAATAAAAACAGGTCTGTGAGAGACCATGAGTGATTTTGAATGTGTTTGGAGAATTGTTTACCTGGGATGATTGCTTGGTTGGATTCTGGTGAGGATTGTTTGAGGCTGATGGCCAATCCAACCCACCTGGGGCTGGGCTCTCATAGAGGGTCACAAGTTGTGTTAGAGATAGAGTCAGAAAAAATAGTATGTAGTCTTAGTATCCTCCTTGTATACAGTATATTAAAGTATTTTAGCATATTTATAATAAAAACATAATTCAGCCTTCTGAATTGAGTCAGACATCATCATTTCTTCCCACTAGATTCATCTGCATTTACAATACTGAACCTCACACTGCCCATGGGCATTACACAGGGCATTTACCCAAATGTTTACCACTATTAACAGAGAGCTTGTTATTCCAAATCCGTGTGCCAAACAGGCTCAGAGACTCAATACTTGCATCAGAAACGCAAGCTCAGACCTTGAGAGAAGACATTAATCTCCCTGAAAACTGTGTACGGACCTGTCTGTGACAGCATGTGCAATTCAGCAATTATTTACTGCTAACTCTGCCTTTATTCTTACAATTTATCTGCGCTCTGGGTTTGCAGGGAAAAAAACCCAAAAAACCCAACAAACCCAGGAGTGACAAAACCTCATGCTAAAACCAAAAAACCAGTGGCTAGAATTAAATGTTAAAATATACCCTTTCTTTTTAGGCCGAATCTGTATTTTCACTCCCAATGTTGCCTGGCAGCACTATTAAATCAGAACTGCAGTAACACAATGTCAAGGATTCTTCAAGAAGCAACATCATAACCTTTACAAGGAGCAATCACCTCCACATTTATATGAAACACTGAATTCAACATAAATAAATCAGATGAGAAACAGCCATCCTAGGAAACAATGTCACCTTTCACACTGAAATAGGGTTTACCTTTCTTTTGCAGCATCCAAACCTGTCACAGCCTCACACCTCGTGTCCTCCTGCCACCAAAATGAGCCCACAGGCAGTGATGCTGCAAAGGCCACATGGCCACCTCGTTCTGTACACATGGGGCACGTCCTTCCCTAACCTCAGGCTGGCAGCAGGTGCAAGGATTTCTTCTAGAGTTACTCCAGCTGAGCCCTGGCTGGCTGCAAACTCTTCTCCATCTGCAGCTCTTTGATGGCACTCTAATGATGAAATAGAAATTGAGACTCCTTCCTGCTGTGCTGGAACAGGGCAGGAGATGTCCAGGGGGGCAGAGCACGTCCCTGTGCAGTCAAGGACTTGCTGAAGGATTTATGGTGAGTCCCTTCATCATAAGGGACTGACAGGGCTAACCAAGGTGGATGGATGGCAAGGAGCTGGCTGCTTCTCGTTAGAATCTTGCTTCTGTGTCGTTAAGGCCCTGACCTTTGTGTCCTCCTGGGCTACCAGCACTGACCACAACTCACACTGCCCCTTCCTCCAAGGAGGAAAGGTCACCTCAGGCTACATTTGCTCCAGCAGAGCACAGGGTAAAAACTTTGATGATAAATCCTGCCATGGGAGAGATTTCACTGACAGAGACTTCACTACTTGTGTGAGGCCCTGCTGTAGCTGAGGCTGTCAGTTTTATACCTTAGAAATGTATTAAATATGACAGAAAAGTACAAAGGAGATGGAAGAATAGTGCAGAATGGAGAAATCTTCCTAGAAGTAGTCTGAATGTATCCAGACAGTGCCAGGCGAGCACAGGGAGCCTCTCCTGCAACGATCCCAAAGCCCAGAAGATGGAGCAAACCTTCAGTCTTTACATCTTTAGAGTGTTTCCTACACACGTTTTGGGATGGGCTGGGTCATGGTGAAGGCTTCTCACCCACCCAGGAGCTGCAAACACTGCTGCTGCATTCTTCACACTTCAGTTGAGCAAGTCCAAGATCATGAATGAGAAGTCAGCAGAAACCTACAGGAGTCACATATTGAGTCTCCTTGACCAAAAATTTCACATAAGTGTAGTCAGGTGAATTTTAAAGATTAGTGATCTTAAAAGATTTTTCCTGTGTTGGGGAATGGGCTCCTGACCTGAGCCTCATCCCTCCTGGTCCCTGCACTGAGGAATGTCCAACACCAGCCTCCCATGGGGCTCATGGCAACTCCCATCACTGCTTGTCCTCCCATATCAGAGTATTTTTGTTCAAAACAGCAGAGAAGAAGCAGACAGTAATTAAAAATATCAGGCATGGCTTATTTTAGCTCAGTGCACAAATTCCTTTTTAAGGATTGCTGGCAAGGACTGGGTCTCCTTTTTAACTCAAAGCATTCAAAACCACTCCACTACACACAGATTTAAGTGGGGTTTTATTTTCCCTCCACACTCCTATCAGAGCATCTACCTTCTGAAGAGAGAGACGTTTGTAAAATCAAACCCTGTGGGTCTGGTGTTTCACCTTGTTCATCTCCTGGCTTTGTTCTGATATTACCAAATAAGAATTTCTAGATATTTCTTCATACTGGAAGGGTCAGGAAGGATTCCAGAGGAGCACAAGAGGCAGGAATGCTCCTCTCTTCAACTCTGCTGTCAGGCACTAGATGTCCTCAGTTATCCTGGAGAGGCAGGCTGTGGTTAAACAGCTACACACAGATGAGATAGGAATTCAAACAAAGCACAGGCAATTTGTATTTCAGCTGTGAACAAATAAGATAATGATTACAAGTATGTCTTTATTACCCCCTCAGCTGCAGTATACAGACTTGTTTCTCTGAATAGTTGTACATCTGCATCAAAAGATCACTCCAGAAATGCAACAAAGCAAGCTGGAAATCTGCAAGGGGCAAAGTTAAAGGTACTGGGGAACAACTGGGTGCAGCAGCAGCTCCCTTGATAGGCAGGAGATGCCACAGGATCATCATGGGTTTCCTTTCTCTCCTTTGCCACCCAAGACTGACCTTAAGCAACATCTGAGAAAAATTGGGTATTTTCATTCTCTTCTTCCAGGCCACCTTCTTCATTTTGTATTTCCACCCCTCACAGAAGTTCCTGAAAACAAAACCCTTGCAGAGCCAGGAATGTGGAGAATGACAAGAGGGGCTCGAGAGCTACAGCTCCACCATCCCACTTCCATTTCCAGCTCCTCTGCTCAGCCCTTGCTAACTGGAACCACAACCAGGCTCTGAACTCTGGCCCTAGAGGTTTTATAGACAATACCCCCAATTACAGCAACCATCCTCAGCTCAAACCCACCTCAAATTCCCATCTTCTCAACATCTTCATCCAAAATCACTGTTCCAGTGAGCTGGGAGGCCAGGCTGAGTGCCAGTGTTGTGCCAACACGGATGTGTTGGGCTGAGCTAAATCCTGAATGCTGATGGAAAAGCCAACACAGAACTCGGTTAAAAGCATTAAAAGAAAGGATTGCAAACAAAGCTTTAAATGGGGCACAGGCCTTGTTACACATCTCATTTCCTTTCTGTAGGAAAAGCTTTGATAGTGCTGATTCCATGAGCTCTGGGTAAGGAACTGGATTTGGGACCGCTCAGCTTCCTGCTCAAAGCACCGGTGGTTTGTAGCAGCAGAGAGCAGTCAATGCATGAAGAACTTGCCAGCAGGCAAACCCCAAATGCTGCTTTGAGAAATCCTAATGTACAGTGTCATAGGGGTAATTTCAATGGGCACACCTGCAGGTTTTTTTAAACACCTCTTTTTGCCAGCAACCTGGATATAAGAACAAATTCAGTGGTGGTTGTGAAGTTTATGGACACCACAAAAAGTAGGGAATGACAACTGAAGAGAGTGAGGCTGAATAATCTCAGCTACTGGGTGACCAGGCTGCAGAAGCACTTGTACATCTGACACCCAAGTCACTCCTACAGATGGGTGGGTGTCTCGGGGGCACAAACTCCAAAGAGGACCCAGCACTTGAGCAGCACAAACCCCCAAAACCACGTTCCAAATGAGAAAGGCTGTGGAAATTCCTAGTGCAAGGACAGGTGAGTGAGAAGCATTTTCAACAACACAACAACACCTCTGTATCACTGTAGAGATGCTGAGAGAGCCCAGCTTGGCTCCCTCAGTACAGCTGATGGAGAAGCAGAAATTCTGACCTGATACTCTGATGTTTTGGGATCTCTGACCTGCCTGGGGCCAACCTCCCTTCAGATGAGACCACTGACCCTCTGCACCCCACCCAACACCACAGGCCAAAAGAAATCAGACCACGGTGATTCACTTCAAAGCCCTGAAATAACATACACTGCACTTTCCCAAGCACTCAAGGAGAAACAGGAGGAATGCTGAAGTGGTTTTGGTAGCACACTTTTTAGTTTATTGACCTATACAAAATAATAGGTCTAAAAAATTCAAGAGTAGTAAAAGAATAAGCAAAAAGAGCTTTCGCATTTCTAGAAGGCTATACAAATATGCAAAACCAAGGAAATAAGTTATTTTTTATTTTGTTTTTGTTCGTTTAATTCCAAATTGCGACTCTAATACAAACAACTAAGTACCAGCTTAACAAGTGTGTCCTTCTGTATATATTACATGCTCTGGAATACTGGTAAAAAAAGTCAAAAAAGTTTATCAGAAACCTTTCTATTCACAATATGAACAAGGAGTAACTAATCTTCTGTATAAAAGAACAAAAGAGCACCATTGCTGGAATCCTGAAGCACAGTACAGCTGAGAAACGAGAGAGATTTTACCATATGCAGACGAGTCATCAGGAATCAGGCAGGATAACCCCGTGCCAGTTTGTTCCTACAGATGGATGACCTGAGGTAGGTTTATCCCTCTTAAATCAAGACTGCAGTCACACGTTTTCTCCCTACACAAACGCTTCTGTGAAAAGGCTGTTCTGTCACTCAGTGACTTTGCAACGCACCTGGCGGTTCAGGTGACTCGTGGTACAATCCTAATGCCCCTCATTTTAAGGCACCCACTTGGCTGTTTGTGTTTGCATCCACCTTAAAATACTGGCCACTGCTACCAAATTGTTCCCTGGGGCTCCCCACTGTGGATCCCTGACCCACTGTGGCACAGCAACGTGTCACTGTCACCTGCTGAACAGGGGTTACCGCGCAGCCACAGTGACAATTTGCCTACTCCTCCACGCAATGAAGTTGTACCATGGAAAGGTCATTAAATGGGCTGTTATTAATTATGTTTTATCACGGAAAAGAGAATTCAAAGTTCACTGCTTCTGTTTCTGAATACACAACTAGCTATTAGCTTTACATGATGTATGTGTCGGCAAATTTTTATTCTTTCCAGAACTTGCTTGTGGTGCTAACAAACACTCCTAACAAAACCCCAAAAACTGGACAGACTCATTCAAACCTCCATAAAAAAAAAAATTCCAGCCTTCCTTCAAGTAATGTTCCAATATTGGTTCAATCACCCTTTGCCTCACTCACGCACACAGATATATCCTTCATAAGCCCATGAAACCTCTTCCAGGTCCTCATAAGCCATGGCAGAATAAATTTTCATTTTTCCTTCTTCTTTCAGACATCAGACTTGTGCTCCTATAATTCCTGGTTTTTCCGTAAGAGTCTCCTTTTCACATTTTTTTTTTCTCTGAGGTTTGCCTTCAAGACCTTCCAATCTTCCCAAAAAGTGCTTGCTAAATATAAATACTTCAACCAAGTGCTGCATCTGGTCATAGATGAACTGTGGCTTGCCCTGGGCTGTAGGGATTCACAAAGAAACGCCATTCGTGGTAAGACTTGGTCAGTTTGCTACAGTCCCTCTGAATGCTGAATTCCACCTTTCCCAGCAGAACAGCCTTAGCCTGCTTCCTCTTTTTGTTCCTTTTGAAGTCCCGCCCGAGGTCGGCGGCGTTTTGTGCAAGGCACGCAGGGGTGGGAATGAATGAGGGGCTCCCGGGGGCTACACCAGCGTCCCGGGCTTGGAGTCCTCATGCCAGAACAGCCTCTGCTCACTGCTGGGCAGCTCTGCCTCCAAGCCATCCTCCTCGTCCCCGCCCAGCTGGCTCGGCTCCACGTAGGTCCTGCAACACAAACACGGCACCAGGATCAGCTGAGGGTCTTCCCCAGGCTCTTAAATTCATGCACCTCCCTTGGGCTCAAAGCTATGCTGGTTATTTTGAGTTTTCCTCCAAGCATAAACCCAATTTTATGCTGTAATCAGTAAAGTTGTGTGCAAGAGCAATCTCAAAGTATCACAGACTGGTTTGGCTTGGAGGCACCTTAAAGCTCATCTTGTTCCAACATCCCTGCCCTGGGCAGGGACACCTTCCACTACACCAGGTTGCTCCAAGCCCTCTCCAACCTGGCCTTGAGCTCTGCCAAGACTGTTGGACGTACTGATTGCTTGTTTGCCATGATCACATTAAAGCAGAAAATAAAGCAGATGAACAATCAGACAAGTGATTCAGCATGTGGAAAATCAATAGCTAATGAACCTCATTTAAATAAAGCTGCTAATACAAGCAGAATTTTCAAAGCTCAATTATGAGAAATTAAAAAATTAGTAGAAACAGTATTTTTAAACACTGTTGCCATAGATATTTTAAATCACTTCAGTAAAACAGCCCATAGCACTTAGCTCAGGAAAAAAAAGGATCTAACAACAGCTTTTATGTATTCCCTTACACTTCCATTTATTTTAAAACAAACAGAATTAAAAATTCAGTATTTTCACACAAGTCGGTCTGGCAGCAAGCATAAACTGCAACCCACAAAGCAGGAGGCACACGTGGGGTATTTATTACACTGAGCATAAGTGTATTTAAATGTGATGGCATTTGTGGGGGCAGGAGTCATTCCCCAGGGCAGGAGCTTTCTGTCCTGACAGCCAAGTGTTCTCCAGCGGGGGGGACACATCAAAAATGCCATGCAGAAGCAGCAAGAACTGCAGGATTTCCTGCAAGGACCAAGCAGAGCCTGGGCTCTCTGCAGCCCTTGGGAGAGCCCCCACAAGCAGGGGGTGCCTGCAAACAGGAGCACATCCCCCGTTGCCTTGATTTTTAAAAGTGTTAAATTTTCTTTTATAGTTATTTTGAAAGTTTTAAAGTTCTCACAAGACTTCTTTAGCCTTCTGGTAATGTTTACATATTTGAGAGTCAAGAGTTCCCATACAATTTCATGTATAAATAGAATAGCTTACATATTTCTCTGTGGGTGGAGAGAAATAATTAATTGCTCTTTAGACCAGTGTGGTTGGAGAGGTGGTATCCTCCAATCCAGACACCTTTAGAATTCTATAAATACCAGATGTTTGAATAAAACTAGGTCTTTTTTGAATTTACCAAGCTTCTGTGTACTCATTTCATATCCAATAACAACAATCCCCCATGGCTCCCAGGTTCATCTCTGCCAAGGGAGATGCACTTGGCAGAGGTGGCACCACCTCAGATGTGAGGTTGGAGAGGTATTTTCTTGTTTTTACAAAAGTTTATCAGCACAAGCACTACAGCTTCAGGAACCCAAGGGGACTGTGTCCTGGGAAACTGCTGATGGGGTTCAGGAGAGTCCCCCCATCAGAGGGACTGGGCTCACTGTGAGCTCTGCCTGCATCACTGCCCAGAGCATCACAGCTACCAGGGGCTGCAAGATGTTTGACTGCCCTGCACCAGCCACAGGAAAAAGTTGTGCAACCAATGAGTTCATCCTTCACTACGACTACTCCCCACTTCCTTCAGTGTCGGGGTACAGTTAGTGGTGGAACATTTCATCTGCTCCACACAGAAAACCTGCCCTCACAACATCAATTTCATAAATGCTTTTCATCCTGGCTCTTTGAAATCAAGCTGATCTGCTCAGAAGATTTAAGAGCCAGTGACATGCAAGAGGAAGGGCAGAAAATATATATTCTACTCACCTGCTCTGCAAAGGAAGGTTGCCATAAACATTCCCATAACAGCTGGCATAGGAGGAATGAGACAACGTATCGTAGTCTGAAAGTCCCAGTGTAAGGGGGTTTCTCCAGTTCCCAGCAGTGTTTGTAGAAGATGCTGGAATTTAAAAAAGGATTATAACAAATTACAACTTTCTTCAGTTAAATCAGCTGAGGCAAGACAATTTTCATCAGCGATCTCTGTTGGGCTTTGCAGGACAAGGGAAGACAATGCAAATACAAAATACGATTTACAAGCCCTGTGCAGGTGGTATTCTGTAGCTTTTAAAGTGCTTTCTGACACAGTCAGTGATGCTCACTGGACTATATTTTGGAAGCCATCACAAGGCATGAAGCTTTGTACACTGCTTCTAGTTGCTAAATATACCTGTCAAACTCAAATGCTCTTTGTCCTTCTCTGGGTTACCGTGCTTACACAAAGAGCAAAAGGCTCATTTACTCTCAGGAGAAGATAACAAGCAAGACCTTCTGTAGGGAGCGCTGTGCTCCAGGACGGTGTAGATGAATGGAGACGAGATCTCTGCAGGCTGCTCTTGGGGTATCAGGTTTATTAGGGATGGAGAAAGGTCTTGCTTGGAGCTGCCAGACGCAGCACGTGGTGAGGCTTGACAGGGTGGGAGAGAGGAGAGACAAGGGGATGCTCTAGGAGAGGGTGGAGGTCCTAAGAGAGGGAAGATCCAAGAGAGGGGAAGTTCCCAGAGGCCATCCGACCCCTCAGAGCCCCCTTATCAGGGGGCTTCAAGGTGGGCTGGAACAAGACTTGGGCCAATGGGGTTACAGACACCTGATGTTTTAGGGGAGGGTTACAGGTGTGAGGTGAACCATACATTTTGTGGGGTGAGATGGAACAGTCCATTTGACTTTAGGACTTATCTGTAGGTAAGGGTATTGTCCAGCCAGTGGGGAGGATTGTTTTCATCCTGGCTGTATTATTATGAATAATTATATTTATTCATCCTTCCCAACAACCATCCTTCCAAAACAGAACAAGACCCTACTTGGCTCCTCATCTACCTTTCAGGACAGAGCTCTGGTCTGGCTTCACTGAGGCAGTGACAGGGGGCAGAACTGAAAGGACGGCAAGGACTTAGAAAAACACAGATGAAATCAGACATTACCCGAAGAGAAAGACGACACCCGACTGCTCGGCGAGCACGGCGTCTGCAGAGCAGCGAAGCCCAAACTCCTCTGAGATCCTCTGTCAGACTCAAAGCCTGCCTGCAGGCTGTGACCCTGCTCCTTCTGGCTGGAGGCACGCTGGTACCAGCCACGGAGATGCTCTGCTACTAAGGCCTTGTGAATGTTTTTGGTTATGTGCTCCGTTTTAGCAACTTGCTTCCTCGGGAGCCTCAGGGTTGCGTAGGGGTTGTGTGGAACTCTGTCCACCTCGTCCTCGTGGTAGGAGCGGAATTCCCTGCACCGCTCGTATCCGTAATGCGCCGATGAACGGTAGGAGGGGTTGACGCTGTACTGCCCCTCCGTGTCACTCTCATAAACGTATCCCCCGTTGTAATAAACGTCCGGCTCGGTGTACGGGGAGTATCCAGAGATGTAGTAATTATTAGAGGAAGGCTGCTCCTGATTTTTGTGGAAGACACCACTGCGGACGTCCTTATGGGCCAGGTTTGGCATGCTTCCTGAACTTGCGGCAGAAATGTTGTGTTTCTTTGACCGCCTTCGACCCCTGGTCCTGTTGTCCAGAGTCTGAGTGGTGTAATAGGGGTTGGGAGTGGGTGTCACGCAGTAATACTCTGCACTTGACTGGCTGGTGTAGGATGATCCATCATCCAGGATCTCTGTGCTGCTGCTCCGCTGGGACTTGGAGAGGGAGAAGGTTGTCTTTTCAGCAGGAGTCTCGGACAGCAGGTGGGTCTGGGATTCCAGACTTCCACTGCGCTGCCGGCAGTGGTGTGGGGAAACATCTGGCCTAGAACAACACAGATGTTGGCTGGTTAAAGGCAGTCTCACACAAATGTACACACAGAGCTGGGGAGAGCACACAAGGACAGGTCAGCTGCCTCCCCAGTCCAAGCACAACACAAATCCTGCCTTATGTTTCCACACAGAGTATTTGCAATGCACAGAGATCAGTTTGGCTGAATTTTGTATTGGCTGCAACAGTAGGAGATCTGCCTTACAATAATCTGTCAGGCTGAGCAAGGTTAATCTGTGACAGGGACACACTGAGCTAAGGTCACAGACATACATTTGGTAATGATTTACAGGAGGGCTCCCTCAGCTTTTAGAAAGGAAAAGCCTACACAAGTAACAAGCTTGGAGCAGAAAATGGCAAGATGGGTTTCCTTTGGATCTGTCTCTCAATGCTGCATTACAAACCTTGAGCTCTTGATAACATTTTAAGATTCCTAGCATCTCTCCTTCTCCAGCATGGATTGTCAGCTGTCTAACAGCACAGACTGAGCTCATATTACAGCTGGCTTCCCACGGTAATGTCTCTAAGCAACATTTTGAAAGCCTTAACCTGCTTGTGGGAAAAACCGCGCAGCGAACGACCCTTTGCCCTCCTAACACCATTTGTTTTGACTCTGGTGCTTCCCCAGCTGGGTGTGGCAGGTGAAGCAGGGGTCCCTTACTGCAGGTGGCTGCTGCTGTAGGCGTTGCGGGTCAGCACGGGGGTGGTGGGCATGCTCCTCCCGCCGTGGGGCTGCGCCGGCCGCTCCAGCGTGCGGAACGGGCTGCTGTGAGTCGAAAGCACGTCCCTGCAGCAAAGGAGAGAAGCCCAGTGAGGTTAAACGTCCCACAGGTCCCACCACGGGCACCTGAAGTGCCGCAGAAACTAAAGAAAGGGAGGAACAAACCTAACTGGATGTGTGAGAAATAGAATAGGAAGAAAAATGCAACCCTTTCCTGTGGTTCAAGGGAGGTTTTCACAGGATAATCAGAAGGACAAGTTGCTGCCGAAGGACAGAACCATTGAGGAGAGACAGAGCAGGTAACAGAGAAGTAAATCAATTAGGTTTTCAAATGAAGGACATCACAGTTGAATGGGTACATATGGCTATAATTTGACTTCTGAACTTCATGTGGAGGAGTGTTCTGCTACTCTTGAGGATGAGGAAAAAAAGCAAGACATGGCATTGCTCAAAACTCTAAAACTTAAGCGTGTCTTCAACAGCCTGCTCACACAAGACAGCCCAAGAAATCTGAGGATCAGTGGGAATCCATACACTGGGTACAGCTGCTAGCTAGAACCAGGTCTGACATGATCACACAATCACCTGCATACCTACTGCTTTTGATGTGCTCCAGGGAGCTGTCCTAGCTCATTAAGTGCTCAAATCCCATAGATTTGGGATGGACATACAGCTCACTAGTGATGGAAGCTGTCTGAATCCCAGTAACTCTGCTTGTAAACAGAGAATTCTCCATCACGCCTCACATGAATTATGTCTGCTTTGATAATGCACCTGCTGAAATACTGATACCATCAGGACGGATGGGTAGGGTTTGGTGCTGCCTGAATCCGCTAAACACAGTCATCAGGAAAATGACAAGTTGTTAAACGAGCACTGAAAAAACCCAGAAACTGCCACAAAGAATGACAGCACGAGCAACTCCTTAAATGCAGCCCTTGCTATTACATTTCTCACCCGTCTCACAAAAACTGCACTACACTTTGGTTTGAGATATGTGTCAACTGCTTATCCACACTTTTGTTCTTAGCCAGGAAATTCAGCTCCCAAACCCTGTAAGCCCAGAAATTTAGCTCCCAAACCCTGTAAGCCCAGAAATTTAGCTCCCAAACCCTGTAAGCCCAGAAGAGCAAGGAGGCAGTGGGCTCTGCTGGAATGCTCAGCAGGGACAGAAGGATGCAGCTCATGCCAGCAGGTGCAGAGTGAAGCAGCAGGGAGGTGTGCCTACCTGGAGTGTCTGCTTTCCAAGAGCTGCTCGTTCATGGATGACTTCCTGAGATGAATTCTCTCCACGCCAAGGGACTTTGGTGGGGGAAGTCTTGGAGAAAGCTGTGCAGAGCTGGGTCTCTGTGCTGCTGCAGGAAGTGATTCGCCGACTGTTGGAAAGGAATATGCACTTTGTTAGAGCAAAATCTGTGATATTTTTGCTCTGTGTGTAAATCTGTGGTCCCTAAGGAGAAGCACTTTCAAGTACAGAGACAATGGCAGGAGTTGTGGATCCAGAAAAGATTTCCTGCCCGTACTGAGCTCTCTCCACACAGACAGGACATCGTGGAGGCTCCTACAGATCCCAGCAGCACTGACTCCTCTGGAGACTGCACCCAGCTTGGGGCTGTGCCAGATCACAGAATGGAACTTCCTGGGAAAACATCTGTTTGCAGAGCAATCCTTTCCAGAGCCAAGCAGACAAGCTCAGCCTCTGCAAAGGCCAGTTCCTCTCTCTCACTTTCCAGCTCTTGAAAATGACATTTTAAGAATTAGTTTTGAAACACAACCTGAAAGAGACTGACTTCAAAAGCCACTGAATGAGCAAAGACAACTGACAGACACATTTGGCTGAAGGCAATTGGGAAGATGCTGGTTTGATCCTTGTTCTCACTTTGCTTAGGGCACAACCAGGTCCTGACAGAGCCAACAGGAAACTCCAACTAATACATATAAATGCAGGACAAGCATCACAGAGAACACATTCACAAGCCTGGCTCCACTTCCACTTGTACAAGCAGAAATCAGGTGTAAATCCATTTTATAGCACCACCTGGTTTGTACAAGTCTAAAACTGGGACAAAGCGAGATCAGAATCAGGCCTGAACTGAAAAGTGAGTAATAATTTACATAATGTTTGTCCCCAAATGACGATTATCCAGTTTAAGGGAGAGGCAGGCCAAGTCCTTTCCACCTTGTGGAACAGGGTGTGAGTGTGTCTGTGGGTGTGTGTGTGAAATGAGTAAGCTGAGCAAACACCAACCCATGCAAGATGCAAGCTCACTAGGGAACAGATAAACGTAAATAGAGCATTAGTATCTGTGACTATTCCACCTTTCTCCAAGTTTTATAGTAGCTGTGAGGGCAGAAGGGCTGGGCTAATTCTTCCAATTTGTAAGTCCTTCAGTTCTAGGCCAGGCCCTAGGGACACTCACAGTGTTTTCAGCTTGCAGGTTGCTCATGTTAAAACCAACTTCCTTCTCTGAAGATGACTCAGGTCAGCTCACAGAGCAGAAACTTTCAAAAACTAATTTGTTAGGAGGAAAGATATTCCCGAGCAGCTATTTTTTCCTCTGCTATAAAGTAATTTATCATCAAGAGCCACCAAAATTATAGAATCATATAATGACTTGTACTGGAAGGAACCTTAAAGCTCATCTCATTCCAACTCCCTGCCATGGGCAGGGACACATTTCCCTAAAAGGTTTTGCTCAAAGCCCTGTCCAGCCTGGCCTTGAACATTTCCAGGGATGGGACATGCTAATGGACATTAAGTCAAAGAAATGGGCAAACTTTTAGGGAGAAAAAAGGATAAGCATCATACCATCATCATAGGTGGTTGTGTCTGACAGGGAGCTGCTCTCGGATGGAATTATATCATCTGTGAATAAAAACAAACACTTTAAGCATAAAAGAGTCAACATCAACTTACAGATATCTTAATAACAGTTTATTTTATAGAGTTTCAGAGCCAGCTGATAATTTTTAACACTGCAGTCCTTACTCTTTAGCCCCCAAAGCCTGAAGACAATCCTGGTACATCATCACTCTGTGTGTTCACTGCAGTTCAGCAAGTCACCCAGGTAATTATCAAAGGAGATTTTTTTTTTTCTTTTTTAATCTGCAGCAGGAATCAGGCCAAGATTTACAAAGGTGTTTTCCACCCCAACAGATCTCACAGGGTGTTTTGGTGCTTCAGTAGGAGTCAGGAGCCTACACAGACATGCAGATCTTGGCTGTTAGCAGCTAATCTCCTCTAGGTACACCTGAAACCCCACCAGGTAGGTACAAAAAGTCTTTTAAAATTTGGCACTCACTTTTGAATGTTTCATCAGTATACAGATCCTGTTTCAATTAAATTAAGATCAATCCAGAGTAATTCCACTGATTTCCATCAAGGTAATGCAAATTCCAGCAACACAGAAAACAGGAACTGTTGCATGGGCATACTAATTTTTTGTTTCTTTTACATTTTGTTGTTTATTCACAGCACTTCACTGTACCTGTCTCACCTTGATGCTACACAATGAGAAACAGCCTGTCCTCACTCAGGTTTGGAGCAGACCACCAGCAGCAGAGAAATGAGGTTGAACTAGAGATAATTAACCCATGGACAGCTCAGTCTCTAGGCTGTTTCTGGCAAGATATGGCACTGGTGGGGTAAAAACCTTCATGAATCTTCAAACATGACAGAAAGGAAGCAGCAAAAAAATGACAGTAGCAGCCACTTTGTGTATGACACCTGCTTGTGCCCTGAGCTACCATGAGCATGTGCAAGTACACTGCTCCTGCTGTCACAATTTGCTGCCAGGAAAGCTCTGGTTACAAGAATGTACTAAATAGAGCAGCTGTTCAAAACCAGCAAAAATCAGGACTGGTCCCTGCCCTGGGGGGACTTGTCAGACCACCGAGGATGGGCTGCAGCTCTGCTTGCAACCTGACACTGGGAAAAAGCTCCAGGGGAGCTGATTAATGTGGATTTGACCACAGGGCTGTAAAACATGGAACTGGGCCCAGTGTGGGGAGGAACAAAGCCTGCTGAGGAAAAGAAAAAAGCCAGCCTTAAGCTACAGTGCTGGATTCAGGGGGGTGTGCAATGCTGACATACTCAGATACACTGACATCTGAATTTAAATCCCTGGTCTGTGCAACTCCCCTCAATGGAGGAAGAAACTCTGGGCTAGAGAGGGAGGAAAGGGAAGAGAAAGTGGAACATGGAAAGCAGTCCAATATGTGCTTCACCTTCTACCCTTGGGGCTGGGATGGAAACAGCTATGGTTTGATTCAATAAATCAATGGGACTATTCAACATATTGCTTCCAACAAGCAATTCACAGACTCAGGTGACTCATCAATGTTCAGCCTCCTGAAACCCAGACCTGGAGCCCGAGAGCACTGCTGGTGACCATGACAAGGTTACACATAAAATCAATTACTGAAGCAGGGGACAGCTTCAGGTAAACAAATACAGGCTGCAGGGTGAGAGCCTGAGACTGGAAGGGAATGCAGCTCCTGATTGCAGGCTTGGACTTCAGGGCAAGAAACTGCCAACACCAACAATGGCACCCAAGGATGGATGGATCTCTCTGCTCATCAGCCTTTCTGGTCATTACCACACACCAGGTGCCCCAGGTAATACAGGACCTTCCACAATCAGTATCCAAGAGTGAGCAAGAGACAGGTAAAACAGATGTTTCCCTCCCCTCTGTCAATCAGGAACAAGCTGGGCCACATTAAATGCCGATCATCAGCCTTTCAGAATAATCACTGTGTGATGATGGATAGCCCAGTGATGCCGTGGTGTGTCAGGGCTAAGGATCCAAAACTCCTTCAATTGGCTTGGATACTAACAGGTTTTCACACATTATCCTACAAAGCAGCAAGAATCTCACTTCCCTTAGGAGAAAGACACTCTCACAACAGAGGGGCTGAGAATATCTGCTTTTACTGTGCTCTTCAGTGGCAAATGGATTTAGTAAAAAAATCTGTTTGCTACTAATTGCATTCATAAACTCCTGAACTTTACTTATGATTTCTGGGAAATCAGGAATTTTGAATCAAGAAGAAATGTCCTCCATCCTGCAGAAAACCCTGCCTGCTCTATTTCTGCTGGAAATGAAGCACCATGGGAGGGACCGGGGAGAGATGTTACATGTGGCAGCTCAACTGCACTCATCACACCAGGAATTCAGGCATCAGAAAAGCTTCACCCAAGGTGTTGCTGCCAGCCTTCAGTGCACAGCACCTTCAGCCCATTCCTGGTGCTGGAACATGTCTGTGCTTGCTCCTAAAACTGTGGCCTACTCTGCCTTCAGCCTACAGCAGTGCACTGAGTGTATCAGATGCAACAGTTTCATCTTCTTTTTCTTATTTAACTGCCTTGGAGAAGATAAAAACCATATAGAGAAGATGTAAACAAAGTTTCTAAGTAAGCCAAATTGCTCTTTTTCCCTCCTGTTTGCATCAGAACATGGGGAATTCTCTCACCTGGTAGAGCCAGAGTTGATTTCTGGGTTGGTTTTTTGCCACATTTGATTCTGTATTCATTTATGGAGTTTTCGATCTCTTGCAGCTTTTTTACAGCATCAGCATACTCTTGCTTTCTTTTCTTCTTCACGTTTTTGCAGAGGTCTGGCTCACTGGCAAGTTTCTTTGCAGCTTCCACCAGCTTTTGGTGTATGATAAAATTGCTCTCCAAGTCCTGCAAAGTAGGATCCTGCAAAATCGTGAGTTGCGTTATTTCTTTGTACTCCCCACAGAAATTATCAATGAAAATCATTTTAAAAAGTTCTATTTTTGTGGTGATGAAGTGAAATGTTGAGCACAAAATACAGAAATACCAAAGTTCATACACAAGAAAATCTCAGCATATGAAGGTCTTGAATCTTATTTCTAACTAGGGTACAATTCTGAGATCTCTTGGGCAAGGTCCAAAGTTCTGAAGCCCAGATGACATAACTAACACAGGCTCTTAAATTCAGGTTTAGGCTGCTAAACCTCCTGCTATGAGTCCAGCCCTGAAAACGACGTTCAAAATCTCTCCCTACTTCATAGAATATAAAAATGGAAATTGGTATCACCATACCTACGTAAGAGGGAGTTTCAGGCTTTAATTAATTGTTTGTAAACTACTTTGAGAAGCTCAGATGAAAGGCACTGCAGAAGTGCTAAGCAACACGTTATTAAATCTGGTCAGCAGGATTTTGGTTTACTAGCATTTAAGCAGTCCACAAAATCACTTTGCTGCAGACAAGGAGCACACCAGCCCTGTGAGGCAGGGCAGTGAGTTTCTGGTGAAAGATGCCAAGTGCCCAACACCTACTTACTTGGATGCTACAGCTTGTTAACAAATCTCACAAGGAATGAGGAGGAATGGAGTGTGTCCAGAAACTGCAAACATCTGAATTACCCTATCACTTGAGTCAGTCCCTGCCAGCAAAGTTCATTTTAGCTTCTTGAGCAATGTAGGGAGGTTTTATTCAGGTGGAACCTTCATTAAGCCACAGGTAAAACTCCTCCTCCTGTCACCTGTCACAAAACTATGTTCACAGACAGATGATTTTGCAAGGGGGACAGAGCACACCCCTGCCACGTTCTGGTTTCAAACGCCATTCCAACATGACACAAGTCAGGCTCCAGAAAAGTCAAATGGCATTATGCACCTGATCTTCTCCAATTAGCAGCAAAATATCTATTAAAATTCATGCAACCATGGCCAAATCAGGTTGGGTCAACTTAAGGCCTTTAGAAACAACCAATTCTTCTGGTCAGTTCAAAGCACGGCTGAAAGAAGGGCAGAACCCACCAAAATTTCCCCCTCCACACAAGCAACTGCCCCAGCTGCTTTCCTCTTAAAAAACCCAAGATGAGCTGGAGTATCTCCAAGTGGCTTTGGCCACTGCTCTGGCCATGCCAGCCCTGCTGTCAAACAAGCTGCCAGGCTCACCTCCTCGCTGGGGAGCAGGTTGTCATCCAGCTTGAACGCCGTGCCAACGCGCCGCCTCACCTGGGGAGGCTCCTCCCCAGCACCCAGAGGATATTCCTTGGGCATCTTGCCTGTCAGCTCCTGGGGAACAACACAGAGGGATCCAGCTAAGCCCCAGTGAGAGAAAAGGGCTCCCACCTGCCCGACCCCAGAGGGAGGTGCAGCTCTCACCGCCTCTCGCAGGCAGATTTTCTTCAGCTCCTCGACCTTCTGAAGCAGTTTTTCCTGAAGGAGTTTCTCTTTCTTCTTTAGTTCCATGATTTTCTCCTTCTTCTGTTCTTCACTGACCTCTGAATCCTGAGACCCTGGAAAACACACTCTGGATCAGGATTTCCAAGTAAAGGCCATTTTAATTGTCTGGTAGTCTCACTTGCCTTTTAACAAACACAAGCCCCATTAAATTTGGCTACTTCACATTTATGTGCAGTATTACCTGATGAGATCAAACTGCCATTGCTGGCCATAATAAGCTGGTTCTTGGCCTCCAAAGTCACCAGCTTTGACACTTTTGGAGTTCCCATCTCTGTCAGATCCATGGCGATATCATCCAAACTTCTGGCTGATGGAATTTTTGCCTGAAGGAGTTAAAAAAAAAAATCCAGCCTCATTGAGTTACCTCTAATTAACTTCAGAACACATCACAGAAGATGACATTTCACACATCATCTCCCACAAAATTAAGGGCTAAAGCAACAGCATCACACAGGTGCTTGCGGAATACAAGGGCTGTTTGGCATTCTCTTCCCCTCTCCCCCAAAACCCAAACCATCTCCCAGCTCAAAATCTCTTCAGCTTTCAAAACAAACACAGGAAAGGAGACAAAAGGAAAGGCAGATTAGACACCCAGACATGGGAATTCCCTCGTCCATGATTACACTTCCATAGGCCTTAACTGCAGGCAGGCTAAAACAGATCAAATACCAATGCCACCACTAACAGACTGCTCAAAAAGCTGACAAAAACTATTTGTAGTTTTTCTCTGGAGAGTAGTTCATCCATGGAAAAACATATGCTGAAGGATATACAGGAAAGGTGTTGAAACCCATGCTTGCAGTAAAGTACAAACTCATAACTTACTTTGCTTTGCTTCCTGTCCAAGTAAAACTGGTGCTGACTGATTGCCATCACCCAGATGGACTTGATCAGGGAAGTGTTTGCATACCAGGTCTGCACCACCAGCCCACTCTGACCAAAGGTCCTTCTTGACACTGAAATTCTGAGGAGGTGAAAAGAAATGCAATTTCAAGACAGGTCTCTGAGGTTTAAAGTCCACAATACGTCTCTCTTAACCAGGTGAGGCTCAGCCTTTATTTTAGGGATGTAAAAATTCAGAATTCCTTCATCCCATCATCCAGTGCTGCTGCAGATTTGGCCATGACAAACAGTCCTCCCCCTGCTCCAAGAACTCCCTGAATGGACACACAGGGAATTTGAGAGGACACCCAGAGCTGTGACAACCCCAGTTTGCCCTGCCAAACGCTGGATCAGGATCAGTCCCAAAGCCCAGAGTAAACTCAGCTCTGAGGCACCTCCCACCCCATCCACCAACACGTGATGGTGAGCTCCCACTCTGGGTAAAGATTAACCCTGATGACAGAACTGCCTCCTCCAGCCTCACCTGCGGGGATCATGCACTTCCACAGCAAACTTCTTCTCACGGAAATAGAGATTTTCCAGCTGTTTCCATTGAAATAGCTAGAATTGAGAGAGAGAAGCAGAACATGGTCACCAAATCACCAGACCTCTCACCCCAAGGTGATATCATTCCAAATTACAATTCCTGTGTATCTCCAGCTATGGCATGGACTGAGCAGTAACTACATTCATAACATCAATTAAAAGAAGCACATAAATATAGGATGCCCCCTCAGTAATTTCACACTCTTATACAGACAATGTGCTGCAAATTGAGGATTTTGCCAGTGACAACATCTGCCTCCATCAGTAGCACATTTAATTTCACTGCTAGAAGTTCCCAGAGATCTTGGCGGGGCAGCTAAAGTAATTTTCTCTCTGATTAAACACAAAAATCTCTTTACAATGTAATTGTATAGACAACTATGTTCTACTTCCCCCGAGTCAGAACATCCCCAGGGAATGGCAGAAGCTTGGAAAAAACCAAAACTCTCTTGTGTGTCTTTTCACAAGAGAAAAGACACAGTGTGTCTCTTGTGAAGACACACTGTGAGACATCCAATGTGACATTTTGGAGAAGAGGTACAGCATGTACAGAACAACAACAGCTACAGGAGGAAGCCACCCCCAGCACATCCTTCTGCTGGAAACCCACATATTTCCTGCAAAGTGCCAGCTGGGAGAAGCGATCCAAGTCAGTCGGGGCTTGGCAGCTGCACCCGTGGGATCAGAATTTCATATGAATTTGCTCTCCTTTCACAGCAGCATCAGCCACCCCCTGGGGATGAGCCATTGGGGGCTGCATCTTCCCAGCCCAGCCTCGCAGGTTTTGGCAGCACCACCTCCTGCCCCCTTCTCCAGCAGTGCCAGGGTGCCTGGATGCACTTGGGGACCCAGATGATGTCCCCCAGACCATGAAGGGCTGCAGAGGTGCAGCAGCTCGCTGCAGTTTACATCAGCTGCTTGCCAGAGCTGCAGCCCACAGGGAGGTACCAGAGGTGCTCCCACCCAGCTGGGCAGGCAGGGACAGGGCTCAGTGAGAGATCAGCCCTGGACACCAGGGATCCAGCCGAGGCACCCAGGCCTTCACAGCAATTCCCTCCTTTCCCTGCTGGAGTTTTTCCAAATCCTCAAGGGTGCAGCCAGCACAGCAGAAACCCCCAGGACACACAACATTCCCACTGGCGTTTGCCAAAACCTGACATACCATGCTACCTCCCAATATAGAAGCACTTCAGGTTTTGCAAAAAATGATGTATTAGGCTGTGATGCATCTGAAACATTTGTAACACAATGAAACATAACCCAGCACATTTGTGTTTTGGGGGAAAGTGGCTCTTTGAGCAGCCTCTGCCTCCGTTTAATTAAAACTTTCCTAGGAGTACAACTGACTATTAGAACCTGCCGTAGAAGAAGTGAAGCCAAGTGGAAATGCAATTTACTTGAATTAATAAATTATTTTCTAGACGACTGTGGAAGTTTCCCTCTGCTGCTTGAGTAAGTTTGTGTTTGTCTCACAGCCCTCCTGCCCATCCACACCGCTGTCAGAAACGCCTCTTTTCAACTCTGCGCTGAACTTTGAAAATAAATCCATTAACAAAAACGCAAAAGGAAACAACCCCAGCAGTCTGTCGGGACATTGAGCAACAGACATCGTGCTCCAGCAGCGATCCCAGCCGGGATCCCGGCACAGCCGCGGCCGCTTCCCCGCGTCCCGCACTCACCTGGCCGCAGCCCCGATCCCGATCCCGATCCCGAATTCCCGGCCCCGCCGGGCAGTGTCAGGGGTGGCATGGGCAGGGCACAGCCGAGCCGTCCCTCCGTCCCTTTGTCGTGCTGCTCCTCTCCGGCAGCTTCGCCTCCCACTGCTGACACACGCCTGACATCACCACCCGCCCGCTCCGCTGCGGCGCCTCCCACACCCCTTCCCCAGACAGAGGGAAAAACCCAACAGCGGAGGAACAAGGAGGATTCCACCGAGGGGCTGCACCCCTGGGAGCACCCCCGGGTGCCTGTGGGGGCCAGGGGCTGCCCGGGGTCCCCGCGGTGCCGTGTCCGGCCCCGCCAGCCTTGACTCACACCCAGAGGCAACAGGTCCAACCAGAAGCATCATCCCGCGTTCCCGGCCGCCCGCTCCCACGCTCGTAAAAACCATGGGCGTGCTTCAAACATGACCTCTGGAAAAAAAACTGCCTCGCTGCGCCTCTTATCGCGGCGGGGGATGGATCCCCGTCGCCTTTATCACTTCCTTCGGGTTTTTCCCCTCCGGATGCGCTCGACATTCCTTGAGGGCTGCGGGAGAAGGGGGCACCTGTCCCAAGGTGGGTCGCGTTTGGCAGGAGGACAAAACGCAGCAGCTCCAGCACCTGGAGCAGCCTCCTGCCCTGGCAGAGGGACACGGGGGTCTGTGCAAATCCGACACCACGACCACTTCCAGTGCCGAAGAAAGAAAAAAAAATAGGCGTTTGCATTTTTAAGAAAACCCGCATGGAGCTGCCTCAGGATGTGGGTAGAGCTTTGCTCCATTTCCACCGCACCCTGTGAGATCCATCCCAGCCCAAAAGGAGCTGAGGGGTGCCGCAAGCATTCGCAGCTGGGTACATTCAGCACAAAGACATCTCTGCCTCCTTGCCCAAAGGATAACTCCAGCTCCCCGCTCTGCTGTTCCACAGCAGCAGAGAAGGGAATTGGCGTTGTACTCAAAACACATCTTTGCTCTTGAGGACTCAAAAAGTGCCCTGTCCTCAAACTATCTCATTTAAGAACAATATAAACTCCTTAGCTATCACCTCCTCTGACAAACGCTCCTAAATCAGGTTCTTGTAAAAAAGGCTGATGATTAAATGAACAGCTTCAGAGTAAGTTGTGAGCCAGTAATATTTATACAGATGCACATAAAAATAATCCTGAATGAAAGTATTACACTTCTCTGCCTAACACACTTGGATTCATGAAGACAAGAGGGGAAAAAAATTACTCAATACAAACAAGGACAAAGCAATAATGTTTCTTCAACTGAAATTTTTCTAACTCATGGTCAAAAGGCAACACTCAGGAAACCGTCACCGCTCTAGAGATATCCTGCTCCCTTCAAATACTCCCCACCCTGTACAGACATGTTCCTAAATAATTCCTAATTTCAATCTTACCTAAACTACATGCATATTTAAAGACAAAAGAGTGGCAAAAAAAAAAAAAAAAAAAAAAAATCTGGAAATCTGGAACTGGTTTTTGAGGGCTGGAAGAACAATTAGGAATAATTAAAATGTTTTTGTAGAAGTTTTGCAATGTATGTTCCCTTTAACCAGATGATTAAGTCCACTTGAGCTAATTAATGTTTTCTTAATAGCCTTCACATCCACGTAGGTTGTCAGATCCTAAAATGCTCCTGAAAAATACTGAGCATCCCAGGGGCTGCCTGTCTGACTCTGAGTAGAACTTGGCTTGGTCAAGGCTGTTTTTCTGATTTTTTTTTTTTTGTAGAAGGCGGAGGTACAACTCTGATCACATCTCATTACCCAGGCACCTCTGTGCACCAGCCAGACTCCTACCACCCAGCTGCTGCTTTTCTAGCCCACGAGTTTAGGTTTCCCTGTATTTCTACTGTGATTCAATTCCAGATATCAGGGAGCACTGAGCAAAAAGGAATATCCCTCCTTCCTGCACAAAAAGAACGGTAGTAGTCTAAGGCAACCCAAAATAGGCATGGCATGCCTAAGTGTTGAAACACCTTAAAAGCAGCAGCTGGTTTTTCACCTGGCTGATCCTGCATCCAGTTTTGAATAAAATTCAAGTTTGTCCCTGCCTGGCAGCAGGAGCAAACTGGCTCAGTAAAACGGTCCTGTCAGGATGGCAGGCAGGAGCTGGCAGAGACCCTGCCCAAAGAGACGTGCAGGAGAGCTGCTCAGGCTCCTGGCTCAGCATTGCTGTGAGCCTGATGAGTTTTGTTTAAAAAATAATATTTTAGCTTTTTTTTTTTACAAAGTTTCTTTTTGCAACGAGATGTAAATGTGGAGAGCAGCTCAGTGCAGGGCATGCTGCTGCACCAGCCCACATGCCGGAATTGCACCTGGGACGTTCCCAAAGTTAGTGGCAAATTCTGACCAAGAGCTAAATTACCCAAATCTCTGGCTTTCCACCCAGATGGTCTTTGAGTAAGGTCAGCATGGAAGTGCAAGCCATGCCACAGTGTTTGCAGCAGCCTTTCCCTCGGGAAGCACTTCCAAAGCACCTTGTGGTACGTGCAGTGCCTGCAAGGAGGCTCAGCAACCAGCACCTCGGGAACTGGCTGGGAACAGCAATCTGCAGACAAATCTGGCAACTCAGAGCAAGGAAACATAAAAGATTTCTGCCCACAGGAATGCACCCCACCCGATGAGGGAAATTACCACCCAGCAGCGGCGCTGGGAGCAGGCTGTGTTTCAGCCCCTCGGCTGCACTCAGCTGCCTGGCACGCTGCCCTCAGCTGCAATCCTGTGTTTCACTGCTGCCCTGCCTGCCCAAGGAGGGAGGCACTTGAGGAGATGGCAGCAGAGCCAAACTGCCCCACCTGCAGCAGCTTCTGAGGGAAAGAGGCAGACAGCTCCCACCTGTGCCAGCATAACTCGGCAGAGCTCATCTGCAGGCATCCTTCATCCCTTAAATATTAAGCCAGTCCTCTAAAAACCTCTTCAATCATATTTTGTTCTAATACCTTATGATGCTTTTTTGCCTTGTCCTCACTAACACTGGCATCATAAGACTGAGATGTCTGCCCAAAACATTTGTGTTTTGCAGCAGGTAACGTTCAAGCGACTTTTTTGCACATCTGGAAAGAACTGAATTTCAGAACAGCCTCACAAAAACTGTGTTTTTTTAAGTAATTATGCAAGCTTAGTATCTTCTATCTAAATCAATGGCTTGGTGAGAAATAAACACCATAAAAGAAATCTCTGCCTAATTAGAGCTGCCTGTTGAGAAGGCTGTTCCAATGCTGCTGTGTTCTGAACTATTCAGCAAAGCAGGACAGCAAATTTACATTAAGTAAATGTTCTGCAAGAGAGAACTTTCAGCATCAACTTTTAGCATATGTTGAATTAAGGAAGAAGTATCATAATAACTCCTCCTCACACCTCAGGAGCAATGCATCCCAACAAAGAGGAAGTCATGTAAAAGTGTCAGAATGCTTGGAAGGGTGAACAAACTGCTCCTGGACAAACTCAAGACACAAAAAGACACCTACAGAAGGTGGGAGAAATACAGAGAAATTATCTGAGCAGCCAGGGGTCTGATTTGGAAAGCTAAAGCCCTGGAAGTATTAAATCCAGCTAGGGATATTGTGAAGGTGATGAGGCCCTGGCAAAGGTTACCCAGAGAAGCTGTGGCTGTCCCTGGATCCCTGGGAGTGTCCAGGGCCAGGCTGGCTGGGGCTTGGAGCACCCTGGGATAGTGGAAGGTGTCCCTGATATGTGGCAGGGGGGTTGAAATGAGATGATCTTTCAGGTTCCTTCCAGCCCACACCATCCTGTGATCATCACTGCCCATTTCAAAACCAGTACATGCTAACAAAAACACTTCTGAGAACACAATGCAGCCAAGACATCAAGCAGTAGAAACGATTTTCTTGGACATTCGAAACAATACCACACCAAGATTAGTTCTTCTCTTCAGATAACATAGTTAATTTATCACGAGGGAGTCGCCCACAGAAACACAATGAAGTGGGAGAACAAGTCAAAGAGCCAGCAAGCTGCCTTCTCCAGCCCTCAGAGGATCCTCACATACTGGCTGAACACAGAATAAACTCAACTCATACCATAATACACCCTCCATTAACAAGTCATACATTGTTTATCTCACCAGTGAGAAGAATGGGGTAGAGATAAGGGGAGATCTATTCTGGCTTGAAATGACAAAGTCCTGGGACCTGTTTTATACTTTTCCTAATTGATTCGGAGGATACTGGGGACAGGATTTTGGCAGGCCACCTCACAGCAAGCAGGAGGCACTTCTCCAAGCAGGAGGTGACTCTCAATATTAACTGCAACTGAAAGAGAATATGTTTGCAAAGCAGCAGGACTGCAGAGCTAATCCCAGGTCTGAGCTCAAATCTGAACAAGGGTTGCCAAATTCAGTCTGTTTTAATGCCCTGTGAGACTCCAGGATGATAATCAAGTGAGCTCAGTATAACCTCCAGCCAGCATGGAGCCACTGCTTTTATCTACAAAGACAATTTTCATAAATGACATACAAAATAATTCTCCCTTTTCAGTCTGTTACAGAGCTGGAGCACAGTGCTTCCCTCAGTGCCTCAGCTGGCAGTCCTGGGTGATGGGGAACACTTGGGCTTTTCTAGAAACTGCTCCCAAAGCAATACAGGAGTGACTTGGAGCCACAAAACTTCCTTGTCCAAACCGTCTCAGGTCAACCAGCAAAATATTAATAGCTGGAGCCAAACCTCCCCAGCCAGCTCTGCACAGCCAGACAGCCAGGGCAGGTTCTCCAGGTCCAGCCCCAAATCACACACCAGCCTCCCTGATGGTGAGCTGGAGCCCTGGCAGGGCTGGTGATAGGGATCTGGAGATTGCTTCACCCAGGCCTCTCCTGCAAGTTGCTTCCTGTGAGCAGCTCTCAGCCTTGGACTCCATGCACTGGTGTTGATCCAATAACAAAATCTTGGGATAACCACTGTGCTCCAAGGCTCGTATTTAGGTGTCTTTGCCTGAAGACCTACTTGGATAAAGCCAGAAGATTTCACTTTTTTAAGAGGGTGGTTATATTTCTTTGGATTTAAGTCATCCTCCATTAATGGGTGCAGCTAATGTAGATTTTATTTCTATTATATATAATGCAATTTTATTCTAAATATGGAGTTGGCACTTGCAAGATACTTGTGATTCTATGGTAAAGCAAACACATCTGACAGCACTACAGAAAAGACAGAGAACAAAATAAATCTCCTTGATGTGAATCACTGAGGCACAGGTATCAATTTCTGTTAAAAGCCTCTATCAAAATGCTGCAGCTTTCCCACCACAACCAGTGTCAGAGAGGTTTGCACACTCAGAGATCACTTGTAGCTTTAAAATTCAGGAAGGCCAACTCAGTCTTCATTGGACTTGGACTCAGCCTTTCCCTCTTAGTATTCTCTATTTATGTATCAGCTGCATGCATATTTAACCATCACCAACTGGAGAAGTGGAGCACAATGAGGATGCTCTTTCCCAGATGGCTGGGGATAAACACAACAGCAGTTTTGATCCATGGTATAAACAGCTAGATAACACCAGCACACGGCAGTTGTGAGTTTGGCTCCATTCCCAAAAAGCAAAGCAAGAAAATTCTGCTAAATCCAGCAAAACTAGCAACTAGCACCACTGCTCTAAAAGACAGGAATAGTTTACATGCCTATTCCCCTCCTGCCTGCTGCTTCAGAGAGACTCCTGGGAGATTCAGGCAAGCTGTCCATACTCCTCTCTCTCTGAAATAAATTCTGATACATTGATAAATATGAACAAACAACAACACTGATTAAAAGGAACTTCTGCCTGCTCCATCACAGGCAGCAGGGCTGTAGTTACACTGAAATAAGCAGCAGTATCCTCAGCATTTTAACTCCAAACCCAAGTCTGGGTATGGGTGCCCCTCTAGACCCGCTGTCTGATTTTCCTCCCAAAAGTGATCTGATTCTAATCACTTGCCCAAAGTGCACTTTGTATTTCAAACCCAGAAACATTTTTCATATAAAGAAACTGTTTGTATATTTAGCCACTCGTTAGAGGCAATAATGGCTCAGGACAAGTGGTGGCTTATGTAATTTTTGTCCCTTTGCACTGACACCAGAAAAATCCTTAAGGATACTACAGCCATATCCATCCCCACAGTTTCAATTAGCTTACAATTAGGCTCCTCTCTCTCACCTTCCCTATTCTCATTTCCATTGTAATGCTTCCACTCCAGAGATGATCTCTGGATTTTACTTTATTTTTCTTATACACAGCTCCTGCTGCATTCAAAGACAATGCCTCATAACTAACTGTAGCAGGGTGTGACTTGGTATCTGGGCCCTGCTGACCTTAAAAAATTTTCTTAATCAGCCTGGTTGATGTTGTAAACTGAAATCCCACAAGCATAAAAAATGCTTGGCGAAGCAATGCTTTCAGCCAGGCAGGCTCCATTTTCTTGGAGAGCATTGCTGGTCACAGCTGGACATCTTGGCTGCAGAATCATCTTTTCCTGGCTGGAAAATCTTATAGATGTTGCCTAAAATCAGGGAAGTGCTCCAGGGCAAGAGGACCTCCTTGATGCTCTCCTTTGACATTCAATGGCTTCATCAAGTGGACTTGATTTACAAAGGGTTCCTCCTGTGTTACTCTCTTTTAATGCAGGCATGGGAAGAGACACCTGGGATAAAACTCTGTATTTTACTAAACAAAGCCACACAGGTACATAAATACACCAAAAGAAACCAAGTCACAGCCTGCTCTGGTAAAAGAGAAGATCAAGTTGGAACCTTGAAGGGGGGATTACTCTTTAACAAGGAAGTTTTGTTAAGCTGTGCTTTTTGGCACCAATACATTAAACGGTATCATTTAGCAAATGTAAAAATTCCCTGGCGAGGAGCTCAACTTCATGTGAACTCCTGCCCAGATAATTCCTGGGGAAAGAAGAACAGCAAACTCCTAGGTCTCCATCCCCTCATGGCTTAGATGTTTTAGTGAAGACACACTGGGAAGCAGTGGGTTGGAGAAGGAGGAGGGTGACTTCCAGTACACAGCATTTATTCTAAATTTCCCCTTAGAATTTATGGAAACACACAGTTGCTTCAACAAGCCTTCAATTTCACGCAGTTCTTCTTGTTTTTTGCCTGTATCAGTGGAGCCTTTTATGCATCATGTACAAAAAAAACCCCACCTACAAAAGTGAACTGAAAACACTGCCCGAGTACAAGGCCTTGCAGAACCACAACTGCTTCATATTTCTGTAGTTATCCCTGGGGGCTGCCAAAATTCCCACCCTGAGACCACCAAACTCAAGACACACGAGCCAAAGCTCCCAAAGGGAGTTTCCACTATCTAGGAGAGGGAGAGATTTACGGCCTCAGTGCCAGCAGAAATCTCCTTCTGCCTCCAGTCTTTGGTCTTTTGCCCACCAGTCTAATAAGCAACAGCTTAAATGAGTACATTCTGACATGCAACACCATACCATATAAAAAAAGTCAGATGCAAAAAAAACCTTACTTTTCTGGGCTTAACTTTATCTTGTAAGTCGTACTGGCCGATTCCTTTGTAACTTATTCCAAGCCACCATGGGATTCCTTGTTTATCCTGAAAAATGGATGTCTACGTCAACCAAGAGCTACTTAAGAATTAGGCAATTCCAAGATTACAGCCCTTTTGTACTCTGTGACAAGTACAAGTAGGTACAGAACGAGGATTTTCTGGCAAACAAATTGACGTGAAGTGGATTGCTGGGGTGAAGGTGGAAACTTTCTCCCTCACAGAAAACCAGGTGGTGGCTGTGCAACGTGGGCAGAAAAGCGACAGTGCTGCTGAAACAACGGGGTGTCACTGCTGGAGGAGTGGCTGTGGAGGGGAAGGACAGGGGACAGAAAAAACACTGTGGCCAATGACTGCATCCACTAAATTCAGGCATGGACAGCCACAGGAGGAGACACCAGCACAAAACATCAGCTTCTCAGGTACCGCAGTCATGACTCAAAAGTAAGGAGACATCATCTCTGCGGAGCTCTTCGGCAGAAAACACTTTGGCCCCGTCTCTGCTCTACAAATGGGAATAAATGGTGTAGTTCCATCACTCTGCAAAGGTATTTCTCAGCATTTCCCCACTCCAAGCACGCACCACTAATCACCTGCCACTTAGGAGGAGTCTTTTCAACATTCTATTTTTCTAATCTTGATTAATGTCTCTGGGGAAACTGCTTCAGCTCTAGAAGTGATATCCAGTTTAATTAAGATAATAGGAATTTAGTTCCTGATAGGATTACATAAGGTTTTATAAAGATTCCTTTATGCTTTCTGGAAACAATTTTTTAAGTACATTGAATGGGGAAAAATTACAGAGGTTGAAAAATGTGGGGTTCCACACTGATAGAAGGCACTGAATCATCCAACTGCTCCTTTAGGAATGCAATCCCTCATAATAAGCTCAGCAATCACATTATCTATAGTCAGTTACTGACCTTTACTCCATAGTAATGAACTCCATATGTTGGCAAAGCTTCTACCACTTTCATGTACCTGCAGACAGATTTATAGCATATCAGATTATTTTCTCTGGAGGAAGTAATATCTATTAACATATTTTTTTCACACATACATCCAGGACACGTCATTTATCATCTGCATATTTTGAAGGCCTTAATAGTTGAAGGCTCATGTTTTCAGAAAAAACTTATCATCTTGGCTTGGGGAAAGATGGGGTATTTTGGCCCAGCTAAAGCAAAAGGAAAATCTCTCATACAACAGAAAATTCAATCTTTTATCAGAAGATAAAAGAAAAGATAACTGAAACCAAAATTCTGAATTGAACATGTGAGCCTTTTGGGAAACATTGGCAGGAAGACCTGCCTATAATTATTCCATTATGGAGCTCTAGTTACAAAGGATAGGCTCCAAATGACTATGTTTATACCATTGTACAACTGTTTCATTAGGCAATTCAGAAAACCACTGAACAGACCATTTTTCCCTTGCTCCTACTGAAAAAAGAACCACAGATTATTGAGAAAGATTTACAGGCACTGAGATACATGAGAAAAACTGCAAGGAGTCTGCACTGTCCAGCCACGGCTGTCATCTCAAACATCTCATAATATATCCTACTGCATCTGCTTGTAGGTAAATGAAAAATACAATTCCACAGGCTCAGTGGGCAGCTTGGAAGACCTTGATGTTTTGAAAGCCAAATTCTGAACATTTCAGAATTTCTTACAGGGGATAGGGCAATATCCACCCTTAAGAGTTTGGAGTGAGAATTAATTGATGGCAGGCAACGTATGGAGAAGAGTCTTCCAATAAAGTAAGATGCAAACAATGTCTTTTGTATTTGAGGTACTCAAATGACTACACAAGTGCTGAACTGCAAGCCTGTGAAATGTGAGACTTCAGATAATTCCACTTTGCGAAGTAACTCAATAAAAAGAGAATCTGACAGACACAAATGACATGGTTTGCAGGCAGTAATGACCCAAAGAATCTGCCTTGCCACTTCTCAACCAAAAAGAACAGGAAAAAAGTAAAAATATCATCTTCACAAATTAACAAGTGTCATACTCACTGAACAATGGCTTGTCCTCTGGTCAGACCTTTGATTTGTGTATAATGCTCAATTACTCTGTCCTCACTGCAAACCAAGCACAAAACCCAATTTAGAGGCTCAGTGACTTTGTTCATGTGCGATGGCATCTGTTGAAGCTCAGCCACCTGCTCAGCATGCAGAGAAGGGTCCCCCTTGCATGTTCCTTGCTCCAGTTTACATTCTGGTTCTTGCTGAGTTCTTTCCCACCCTTCATTAGGCAGCGTGGAGCTGCCTGGCTGATCCCCACCATCACATCCTGCCTTGCAGACTAATTAATGAACCATTTCGGATCAGCCCGTTCTGCTGCAGATGCTGCTGCAGAAGAATGGTCCTAATTGTGGAAATTCATCTTAATGTTCTAAAGGACCGAAACTTCAAAGGCTGGTTAATGCTCCATATGTAAGACAGAAGAAGTTTAACCAGAGCTGTTTTCATTCCTGTGTATTTCTTCCCCTGACATTTCATAGGTGAAAAAAACCACACATTTGTCAGCAATGACCTTTTTGCATTTTTCCTATTACATATTTCAACATTTTGTTTTGGAGGAATGTGAAATAAAATATGCATTTCTCTGTCAGACAGTTGAAAGCAAAGAAATACCCAGCAGTATTCATTCAGAGACAAACAAATTATAAGCAAGCACGGTATACTTGAAAATCCATCACGTACACATCAAGCCTAAAAAACCAAAACAAATGAGGGAGTTGAATTTGCACAAAGGGCATAAATTCCAAGGAAACAATATCACTGATTCATCCTAAACGCTGTTTTCCTTTGCAGCAAATTCAAGCCCCAGAATTGCAACTTTCCTGCCTTTCTAGATTATTTTCTTCCCCTGTGCTGTTGAGAGGGGCTGGGTGGGCAGCTGGCAGCCAGCAAGGGTCAGCTCACCACAAAGGCTCCACTGTGTGACAGATGAAGACTGAGGTGCTCTCTGCAAACCCAGGCCTGGCTGGAGTTCAGACTTCAGCTCCTTCTATTGCAGGGTCCCCACATACTCTGATCCAGCAGTTTCTGACTCAGCAATTTAATTTGAGCAAACTTTCAAGGAGGAATTTGCATCAGATCTTGCATAATTTATAATCGTCTGAAAACCGGAAATGCTTGAAGATGAGCAATTAACTCCATGTCCTGGGCTGAAAACTTTTAGAGGAGTTTGCAAACTGCTTAAAATTCATCTTGTTGTTACCACTCATAGCAATGATTTACATTTTAAATTAAACAGCTCACCAGTAAGCAAGTGATGGATGCTCCTGCAGTGTCTTGGTAGGAAAGACTGGCAGTGTCTTCAAGTCTTTTCTAGTGTTCTCATCACTGAAAAAGCAAAAATGGCCCAGAGTCAGTGCTAGTGAATCACAGATGGACTCATTAGTTGGGGCAGAAGGAAGGGCTGTATTTGCTGCTCACCAGTGTGGAGGGTTGCCCCATGTCAGGCTGTCATAGCAACGTAACTCTAGATGCCCTCTCACATGACAATGATGGATATGGTGTCATGCTCATTATACACACACGTGATGCTCAGGCCACCACGGTATCAATATTTATTTTGCACACCCTCACTCTATTTGCTGAGTGCAGAATGAGCCCTGAAACAGCTGCAGAAAGCCCAAAAGTAAAGCTTGTAGTGCTAAGTTTTGCTCTGTCTTTAACAATACATTTCATGAAGCAATGTGGTATTTGTTAAATCACAGAAGTTTAACACAGATCTGATTCAAAACAAAGGGTTTCGCTTCATACACTTTCAAGTATTTCCAGTGAAATTAGTTCTCCTGTATTGCCTATTGTATAGAAAGTTCAAATATTCTGAACTCTAGGCCCAACATTAAATGAAATACAGGGGGGCTGAAGTATTTGAATGGAATTTGTCATGACAAAACCATGGCAGAATATTTTAAAAGTTTTTTAGGGGCATCAGTAAAATGGTTAATATTTTCTCCTCACATGGTCCATTAATTAATCAGCTGAAACCTGCACGCCCCATTTTGGCAGGATTTCTGCATGCCTTCGCAGCAGCGCCAGCAAGCACCAACATGATTTTTCTATGCAAAGAATGCACCAGTCACGTCCATCAGCATCTGCCTCAACTTTGTCCAGGCTTTCCTTGAAGGTGTTTTTCTGCTCCCAACCTCTCTTGTACTGTTAGAGCTTTCATCAGAGTGATGTCCCCCTTTGCCATGACCACTGAGGATGGAGCTCTGCACATGGAGGACACAGCAATCCCCCCCACCACGATTCCATCTCCCAGATGCCACATGGAAAATACAGGAGATTAAAAGTTGTTTTTGTTCCTCAGGTTCAGGGGCTAATCCCTGTGCAAGGCTCTTCCCCAGCCCTGACAATGAGCCTCAGCCCTGAGTAAGGGGGACCACCTCTGGGGACAAGGAAACAGTTCAATCAACAGCCTATTTATTCTGCAACTTCTTTGATGAAGCTGCCAAGAAGGGGTCAATTAGCACCGAGGAGTTCTGGTTGCTGCACTCTTCTGCCAGGAATATCCATTTTTCTTTGCAAGCTGGCCAGCACCCAAGTGCCACTAACGGGGACAGCTGGGTAGAAAATCGGGATTTCTCCTTCCAGCACTCAAATACTCACAAAAAGCTGAGTTTTATTCACCCCTTGCAAGCCCATTTTGATGGGATCAAAAGGCTGCGGGACATCTCGGCTTGCAGAAAGAAGGCAATGCAGACACAGAGCACAGTCTTCTGAGGCCACAGAAATCAGAGCAAAGAATAAAAAAAAATCCACCAAAAACCCCCCTAAAAAACCCAGAAAACTACCAAAAATCAAATACAACCAAACAAAAAACCCAAACGGCACAAAAAAACCCCATAACAAAAACAAGAACAACCAAATATAACATTGGCCTGAACTCCCTCTTAAAGCTGGAAGGTTTGGCCCTCCAACTTCAATCACAGACTCACAGGATAACTGATAATTAAACTGCAATTTTCCTCCTATTTTTAAACCTGATTTATCACTGCAATGGCTGCTCTAGCAGGCAGAATTGGCAGGGAGCTACAGTGAAGTAGGAGAGGTTTTGGAAGGAAGTACTAACAAAATAGCTCATTTTTACCAAACAAAAGGGCTGTTTCTGTACACGTAGATTCTCAGCCCTGTATTCATTATCAGAGGTTTAATGGGTGGCCATTAAACCCCTGTTTAGCAACCTGGTTGTAAGGGCTGAGGCAATAAGGAGGCTGATGCTGGGAGGCCAGGGCTGAGCTCTGGCAGAGCAGGGGACAGATGACACCCAGCTGTCACCACTACACGTGGGTGGAGAGGTCCCAAACTCTCCTTCCCCAAGCCTTACGGGGCCAGGAGCCTCCCCATCACTGAGAGTCTGCAGAAATGCCTCAAATCCTGGCAGCTGCATCTCCCATGCTCTGAAATGGCCTCCAACAGTTCTACTGCCTTCTTGTTTGGGCCCTTCCCCTCTCTGCTTGGTTTTTGGGCCCCTCGCCTCTCTAGATGTGGCTAAGTAGCAACTTTATCCTCCCCAATGCCAAAACAAGGGTGCTAGTTAAGCTTGAGTGATGAGTAGCAGCTCATCAATCTGGAGATGTCTACTGCTGAATTTAAATGTTGAGGGCCAGCCAGCAAACCCGCCTCCAAGCAGGGCCTGTGGGCTCTGAGCTGGGGCACGCAGCGATCAAAGGGCTGTCACCACGTCTGTGCCATGACAGGGGGCACGTCCCTGCAGCACTGACCCAGAACCACAGCCCTGCTGCAGACTGTCAGCAGGCAGGGGCCACGGAGCTGTGACCATTTACAGCAGAGCTGGGCCTTCTCTCCTGCCAACCTACAAACCCATCCAATTTCTTGCAACAGCAGAGAATACACTGATTTTAGGAGGCAAAACTGGCTCCTGGGACTTGTCTTCCTCACAGGACTCAACCTCACACCCTGAGGTTCAGACACCACCCCATTCGCATGCACTGGAAGAAGTCCATCCAAATGGACTAATAAGGCCTGAAACGCCCTGAGAAGCAACATGAGGATTTTTTTTCCCCTGCATAATTGTAAGATCAAGCATGAAACAATCCTAGAAAAATGTAGAAGACCTGGGAGAGATGGGGCACAGCTCCTTGCATGCTGGATGTCTTCAGATAGTGCAGGCTGGCACGCAGCAGCCTGGATCTGATGACTGCATGCCCCAGGATTAGAGTTTGGGATGATTCACAGCTTCAGGGATAATAAAAGCCTCAAATGGTCCTCCTCCTCCTTCCACAGAGTCCATTATCACTTCATCTGCACCAAGCAAGTCTCCCCTTGACCTTCAGGATCACTTTCCCAAGCCCTCCTAGACCCAGCTGTTCCCCAGAGGTGACAACTCCCGATAGCAGGAGCTGCGGTTTGAGTTACGACCTGTTCCTGTTTGGTTTCACAAGAACCACGAGATGAAACAGCAATCCCAGGGCAGACGGCCCCGGCTCCAGATGTCCCACCACCCCCATTATCTGCCAGCCAAACGCCCAGTGCTGTATCTGGCATGTCCATGGTGGGTTCCCACCAGGAAGAGGACGTGGCTGTCAGGATGGGGTGGCCCCAACTTGCCTTTAATCTGACCCCTGCTATGGAGGGGGTTTCTGGACTGGTGGTTTTTGGCATAATTTCAATACATAAACTGCCCAGAGTCAATGGGACTGAACAGTTTTTGGCAAAAGGTTTGTTTATTCCCCAGGAGAATATAGGAAACTCTCAACTCAAGTATTTTTCCACTATGGAGAAGAATTAAACAAAAGCAGCAGACAGACCTTTCCTTCCTATTCCACCCTCTAAACAGGACTTTTCTCTCTGGCAGATACAAAGCAGAACTTGAATCAATCTGGGCAATGCAAATGGAAATAATGAAAATTTGTCTCAGAGCCTCCTCATGCCAAACCTCAACTTGCACTCCTGGTACTGCTCATAATTAATTCTCTGTCCCAACATGATCAAAGGTTGGGTAAGATGCTGTCCCCAGCACGCCCTGCTCGTCAGTGCTAGCTCTATGGAGAGGGAGCTTGACTCTAAAATAACCAGATAACATGATTAAAAATATTTGATCATGTACCATACTATCAATGGGACTTCCTAGCTGAAACTCCAGCAGCAAAGCAGGACCAATCTTATGAGCTTCCTACACCCTGCTGATGTTACAGTGAAATTTTAAGCATCTTGCTAAAACCCCCACCAGAAATCCATGAAGGAACTAAGCCAGGAAGGAACTAAGCCAGACCATAGTGGCATGCTCTGCCTAGAGCACATTACTGAAAATTTAAAGAGTTACATATTTATGCCCCCAGAAAGTGTGTCTTGACAGCTTGTAATGGAATGATACAACACTCCCTGCCAGGCAAAGATTTACAGAACTGTGCTAATGAGGACCATTTGTCAATAGGTTTCCCTGTACTTACTGTCAAAAACTAGCTTATGCCCCTTGCCAGTGCAGGTAAGAGCTTAGATGGAGTATGATATGGTTAATGAGAGTAACAAAACATGAAGAGCAAGCAACACACCCAGCAGCAAAAGCCATATATTGGACTACAGCATAGAAGCTTATCAGCCCACAGATTCTTTGTAAATATTAACAACTTAATGAGGACAGGACTTCAGACAACTCTTAACTGACTAAAGCAGAGGCAGGTGTGTCTCCCTTTGCTGAATTGTGTTTATAACACATAATAAGGGACAGATTTATCACTAGGGAAAGTGCATTGTATAGCAACTTTATTCTTGGAGTTCCTTGACCTCACACAAATACTTTCTTGTGTTACTACAGGATCATTGGATTAAGTCACTCCTTGGTTCTCCTGAATGTCATTATCTTATGTTCAGATAAATCTTGAAATGAATTTTAGGCATAGCACAGGTAGAATTTAGAGTGGCCTTGTCTTTAGAAAATGTCAATCAGCCTCTCAAAATTAATGTGAAAGTTATTTCATGGACCAGCATATTTGAGAATGACATATGAGATTCACAGAAATGTGCAGCTGCACAGCAAAAGGATGATACACTATTACCCTACATCATGAAGGTTATTCAAAGCATTTCCATTAGGATTTGTCACCTCACTCTCTTCAAGATATTTAGAGCTAGCAAAAGAAATACTCCAAAACAGTACATGATTAGAGCAGACACTTGAATGCTTGACAATCAAGGGTTTCAGAGGGTCAGATTATTCAGCTGATGGCAGTAACAGCCCTATTTCTTGAGAAAGACCACCAAATTCATTTGCACCAAATTGTACAAGAATATCCTGTGCTGCTGCCCACACCCCAGCTGGGTCCTAAAGTGACTTTCTCAAGTGACCAGACTCAAGGGAAACATCACCAAGGTCTCCCAGGTGCTCCCATTCCTTACACTCAGAGACAAGAACCAGCAACATGGACCATCCCATTGTAGCTGGGCTGCTTCAGCAACAGGTGCCTGCTCTGTAGGCTTTGGGTTTGCTGTAAAATAAAGAGCAAGGCAACCTCAGGCCCCCGTGGAGGCTGCTCTGCCCTCTGAGGGACCACGAGAAACAGGTGTGAGGAGCAAGCAGTGAGGCAGTGGAGGGGAAAAAATGAGCAGGGTTAAAAGTGCAGGAGAAAAGTGAGGGAAGGAAGAGAGAGCAGGGGAGGTACAGAGAAAAGATGGATTTAGCAGCTTTTGAGTACGCCAGAGCAGCAGGATCTTGGCAGGAGGATTTCGAAATGTGCTCTCTGACAAATCCTCTTTTGTGGCAAATGCCAGACGTTTCCCATCATTTCCCAACCTTTCAGTTCATGGTCTGCTGGCACACTCAAGAAAGTTATTTTTCTATTGAAGGGAGCCCAGGATGTGGAAAGGCCATGAACAAGGGGCTCCCGTTGGTACAGGGCTGCCAGAGCCCGAGCTTCCCCTCAAGCAGCAGGAGCTTTGCTGGGGGCAGGGCTGCAGAGGCTGCCACTCCAACAGCAGATAGCAGCCGCCTGCTCAGAGAGGCATTTGAAGGGGCATTTAAGAGCCTTCCAGCCCCATCTGTGAAAAGGACACTGATAAGCAGTGCAGATGGCTTTTTTAACCCCAGCTTGTTGGACGTTCAGGCTGTAACTATGCTATGGGTTCCCAACTTGTAGAGCTGCAACAGCTTTAGCCCCACAGCTCAAGGAGGACCTCCACCAAACACAAAGTGTAGCTGGGACTGGATGACCATTCTCCATAGTTGAACCAGAGCCTTGGACTTCCAGGCCTGACTTTGAGCTCCAGTCCAGTTTCCTGAGCCAAATTTCTCTGCTTCCCAAGCACTGCCCAACTCCTGGGCAGAGCAGCAGCACCTCCTGATCTGCTGGGGTTTGGTGACCCCATACACTGGTTTTTGGAAGACAGGCCAGGAGCACCAAGGAAAATGCAATATTTCTCCTAACAGCTGTAAGCACTCACCTCTCCATATGAGAGCATGGTGAGCAGACAAACGGGAACATGAGCTGCTCCCACAGCCTTGGCAGATGAGACAATGCTACAACTTCCACTCTGCAGACAAGGAACAGGGTGCCAAGGAAGCAGCTCTGCGTGGCTAGAGAAAATCTGTGACCTGGAGCTGCCCTAAATCCTCAGGGTTTCTTTTACAGCTCTTGTTGTGAAACATGAATATTCTGATGACAAACCCGTTTGGTCCTTGGACCTACCACCTACGATGGGTGGTGGATCCCATCCCACAGACCTCCTACGACACATCCATGTTTAAAGAGCTGCTTGCTCAGACCCACAGCACATGCTAGAAGTGCTCCCCTAACAGAGCAGACAAAAGCAGAATGGCTCTGCTTCACCTGGGGATTTACTGCCAAGCAAAAGTTGGATATTCACAGTTGATACAACGCTTGAAGGATCCCAAGCCCTTCCTCACAACAGCAGACTGTTATTTCTAACATTCACACTTTCTTCCTGTTCGCACAAAGGTCAGCTTAGCCATATTAGTAGTGGGTTTTTAGCATGTCTGAGTACAGTAGCAAAGTTTAAAGCTTGTTATCACAGCCCGGCTGATACATGGAGATACATGGAACCACAAGAAAAATAAAGTGTCCAAATAATGATAAAGACCTGACAAATCTTCAAAAGCAAAAAAGCTGACGTTGAAAAGCTGTCGCTCCGTTTCCTCTAAGCACAAAATACACCTCAAGCAGTACATCTCAGCCACAATGGGAAGGAAAAGCAAAAGATTTACTTCTGCTTTTCTAGAGTGAGGATTTTGTTAGGGATCAGACCAGAGCCCAAACTCCTGCTCACAGCTGAGGGTGCAAGACTGGAAAAAATCCCTGTAGACCTGATGAAGTTTTTCAGATATTCAATGAAAGGGAAGTGAATACATTACAACACAAAACCATGAAATGTGATTTTTACAATAGAAAAAGGCCACGTGTTTTAATATTGAACCTGTACTTAAGCAAATTTCTAAGACAAGGGAAAAGCATCTTTTACTGGAGATGTCATGATGCTACCCCCCTTGTGACAGCTTCTCCCCTGCATGGGGGACAAGCTGGGTGATGTTGAATTTCCTGGCACCTTGCTTGCCTTGTCTCTCATCTATTTTGCATGCAGAGCACACACAAAAGACCTCTCTAGGTGGCTGGGTTGTACCCACTCTAGCTTTGCTCTCTGAGTTAAAAACAATTAATAAAAAAAGAAGAACCAAAGAAAAGAAAGTACTGTGGAGGGACTATTTAAAGAGGACAAAACACAGTAACCCCTTCTCTGCCCCTATGGAAATTGTACAAACATCACACACATGAAATCTAAAAATTACTGTTCCCTACCAAATTGCCATAATTATGTGTGAATATTAAGAGTTACATTGCTATATACAAGTAGTAAATCCCATGAGATCAGGTTGTTAAATTACTGCAAACATCCTTTTTTTTTCGTCTTCATCTAATCCTTTCTGCTCATTTCCACCCACAGTGTTTTCACCTAATTAATCTGCTCCATAATAAGCATTCTATACGAATTCCCTGACAGTCCTTACAGAACTACTTTAAAATAGGAAATTGTAAAAAACCATTACAATTACATCATTGCAGACTGTATATGCTTTATATGCCATGAATTGGATGAATCTACAAGTAGCACCAGTGGAAAAAACCCTGTTGCCATGAAAAGACTATACAAAAAATGGCATCTTAAGTACTTTTTCTTTGTATTTGCACCTGGTTTGCATGAAAAATAAAACACCAGGAGAAAACAATGTTTTCATCTCACAATTGCTGCCTCGGTGCTCAGGGAGATGGAGCTCAGAAGTTCCCTGCCTGGCTCCCCTCTGCCTGCTGCCTTCCCTCAGCTCCTGTTCTTCATGGCAGACCTGCATGGATTCACCAAGGAAAGCAAAATTTTCACCCTGCTAGAGAAAAATTACTGCAGTCTATTACCAGCTTTCTCTGAAGAGCGTATAAAATTCAATTAAGCTCTTGGGAAAGTGGGCATCTGATACTTATCAGTAGGGTGATCATCATCATTGTATGAAATAGATATGACTTTCCCTAAACTTGCTTATTTACTACCTTGGTTTATCATATGCTCCCAAATAAAGCAAAATAAATAATCAACCCCCTCAGCTAACAGGCTCTGAGCAAGCAGATCTTTGCTTGTCTTGCCCTAAGTTAGCTGTTTATTGAAAAAGAGGGAGCTGAGGAAAGCACATAGCTGGGTTTGACGGAGAGAGAGTTAATGGTTCAGAGCCAGTGCCAGGTATTTAAAGAAAAAGTGCTGGGAGTCACAGTTGAAAGGCAAAGCACACAATGAGTCACTTGGCAAACAAGGGCCAGGGGCACAAGGGGCACAAGGCAGCAGCAGGGCTGAGCACTGATTTACAGCCAGGCAGACACAGCCCACGGGGAGCTGGGGGCAGGCTGCAAAAGGCTGAGGGTATCAGGGCACGGGCATTTAAAAAGTGCATTTGCATGGAAAAGAACATCAGAAACTAAACTGCAGCGCTGGCACAGGCACCAGATGGATGTCCTGAGAGTGGATCCCCTGCTGACCCACCAGCTCTTCTGTATCACCACTGGCACAGGTGTGAGGAAATAGTTGGGGCTGAAACAGGATCCAGACCGAGCTTTGATCTTGGGCTGCCAGGTGAGATGTCTCCTTGGAACTCATCCCCAAACGTGTCTTCCTGCCCCAACCCCAGCCCTGGGCGTGGCCACACCAGGAATTTTCCTGGCAAAATTCCCAGAAACAGGCTGGACAAGCCACCTCCAACAGACCTCAGGTGTGTCCTGTTCCTGAGGGTTAGCGGTAGAGCAAGCAGGTGCTTTGCTATCAGACAATTATTAACTTCTTTCCAACAGCTATTTTCTTGCACTGCCCACATTATCTTACCTGCACTCTTTTCCACCAAGAGATCTTCCAGTTTGCCTGGCAAAATATTCAGCCTCCTAACTAAACCCTACCCAAAAATCTCACTATGAGCACTCACTCTTAATTAAGAGCAAATTGTTAATACTACTTTCTGCACCTACATCAAGACCTTCATTTTTTTCCAAGTAGGATTTTTAAATCCAGGAACAATTACTCCATAGCCCCAGTTGCAGGGATATCTCTCACCCAAACCTTTCCCTTTTACAAACTGCCTTTATCACCCCCTGAACGATAAACCCCGGTGCCTTGCACATGTCAGCTATCAGGAATTCATTATTTTGTCTGTGTTATGTTATACCAGTCGGGAGTTATCTTTGCAGCCCACAGGCCAGAATCAAAAATGAATGCGTCAGCTATTTAAAGAAAATAGAATCCCTCCTCCAGCAATTTAATTAACTTCCAGGGAGCATGGCTGGGTTTCAATCCTGGAAATGGTACTGGGGAAAATACAGCCCAAGATTACCAGTCAGAAAATAAACTTTTTTTTCCCCCAAGTTGCTTTCCTTATATAGTCCCTGTAGCTAATCTGATTTTGATAAATATTTTTCCAGTGCTAGGACAGCATTTAGAACTTCTCAGTTATAAAATGTCTCTTTCATCAAGCTACAAAGGAAAATAAAAGTGTATAATATTATACAGCATTTTAGAGGGCAGATGCTTAATTTATAAACTAAATACAGCTAGATCATTTATTTCCCAAGGAGGCCAGAGTTTATATGTTGAACATCTACAAGAGGAATAATTAACAGACTGCCAAAACATTGTCTCTTTAAAATTCAAATAGAATTCCTAAAATAAACAGAATATGTATTTTTTTCCCCCAAAACTGAGGCATGCCAGAAGTCACAATTTGAATCACATTGTCTTTCTAAAACCTTTGCATAGAGTCTAACAATGAAGATTTCATAAAACCAGGCTTGCAGATTTTTCTATTTGCAAATAGGAGAGTGGAAAAACGCAATTAACTCACGCAGAGTTTCAAAACTCCAATCAATGACTAATGATTGCTCGGGGTTCCTATTGCAGGAGCTGGGCAAAAAGTGCTGAGAACTCAGCTTAAACACACGAGCAGTCAACTGGAAACCATGGATGAGTTGTGCAAAGCAAACATGAGGCAGTGTTAGTTACATCCTTCCTCTTGAGCAAAGCGTGCCCAGTGCTGCACAGGCAGGCAGAGGGGAGCAATCTGCAGCAGCCCAGCCTTCCTGGGGACAGCAGAGCTGCAGGACTGTCCTGCTCTGCTCAGGGCAGCCCTGACACCATCCCAGGCAGGGGGAGAGGGATAGCTCACTGAGCATCCCAGTGACATCCTCTTCATCACACACAGCAGGGGATTATCTTGGCTGGGATCACCAGCTGGGTAAACAGGAAAAGGAAATGGGTACATGGTGGCCTGCTGCCACCTCTGTTCCTCATTCCTCTGGTGTCCCAAAGCCAGGTGAGGCTGCCTTTGAGAATCTAGAGTTGTCCAAATCAGGCCATGCTGCAGGTGCAATTTTGAAGCGTGCACTTTAGTTTTATAAAGATGTCTTCAAAATCAGGGTCCTCTCAAAGTGGGACTTGGTTGTATCATCTTACATAAAGTCTCTCCCCAAATAATAAGGCACAAACTAAATGATTTTTAAGATCTCTTCCATCCCAAACCATCCCATGATTCTGTGAAAAAAACCCTGTCTTCTAAGATCCCAGCTCAGGACCTTAGGGTCCTACTGCTAAGCACCTGCAAGGACCAAACCCCAAAGTCCCTGGTATTCCCATGCTGCCAGTGCTATCAGACTGTGAAGCCCCTTCAGAGTGACCTTTGTGGTGTAGAAATCAAAAGTTTTTTACTTTCTCCGAGCACCCACGTGTCAGGCTTGCTCACTGAAAAGAAACAGATTTCCAAGGAATGCGCTCACCCACTCAGCATGGGGCAGGGGAGGGTGTTTCTCAGCAGGCTGCTGCTCCCTGCCATCAGGGTGTTATCTGAGAATTTGAGCAGTGGATTGGGAAAGAGGTTCCTGCAGAACCACGGGAGTCAGCCGTGTTTGGGCCCTGGTACGGAGCTGATGTCAGTGGGAACGCCACATGGTGACCCCACCACAGGATGTGTCCCCATGGAAAAGCTGCCTATGGGATGTGTGTGAAAAATCAAGACAGGAAGAGATCCCCAGCACTGCCTGGACTGGCCCAATCCTCACTTCCACAGAGCTAATCTCCAGGACTTCAGGCAATTCCTGTATTTACCCACGTTCATTCAGCACTAATCCAGTATCAGAAAAATCAACCTGCACATTCTCACGGAAGCAGAGGTGGTGCAAGAGCCACATTCCAAAAGGTGATTCAAAGCAGAATGTCCAAATGACAGTGAGCAGAGAGCACACTAAACTCAAGGCACTGCAAAGGGAGGCAAATCCCACTGCACAGGAGCGCTGCTGCAGGGACACGGTCTGTGCAGCACAGCAAGCTGTGCAGCAGAAGCCAGTCCTTCATCGTTAAGATATGCTGGCAATTAAGCCACTGCTTTATCAGCACTGGCCCAAAGGACCACTTGTGATATGAGACATGGAATTCCTTCACTCCTGGTGTGCTCACGGTGCCTGAGACAGCTGGCTGTGTTCATTTGCCACAGGGGCGTAACATATGCTCAGTTTAACAGAGGAAACAATTGCTGCAGCTATTTCCATGCGACTCTTAGGGGAAGAGCTGCATTTGGAAATCACTCTTGTAGCAGAGTACTCTTCTCCACAACTTTCTTTAAATACTTCTGAAGGTAACCACGGGCAATCCACTCCTTGCAACGTGTCCAGGGAAGCATGGAAAACAACCACAGACAGTTCTTGGGCTCATGGAGCCATACTTACAAACCTATTTATGGCAAATGATAAGGAGGCTGTGTTAAGTTTAAACCACATAAGGGAGCTTTTCACCACTAAGGTGGTTTCTAACATTAACCCCTGTTCTTGACAATCAAGAAAATTGTGCCACCAGTTGCTACAGCTTAACAAGTTACTTATTGTGGAGTCAGCAGTGATTTTCTGGTTATCTGGGCCTAACTGAGCTAAGCTTAGGGCGTCCCTGTAGAGATCAGGCAAGATAAGGGGTCTTTCTAGAGAAAAATGCAGCTTACTACAGGTATAAGCAGTATACTGTGGGTCACAAAGCATGAACAAAACAGAAATGGTCTGCACAGCCAGCCCACCTAGCTGATCACAGACATCTTTTCTCCCTGCAGGTGTGACAGGATGCCAACAAACAGGAGGAGGAGGAGGTTTGATGGACTTCACAGTACTGTCCTTTGGCAGGGCTCAGACAGGACTTTGAAGGGAAGGGGTCTAGGGATTGGCACTGGCATTTACTTGACAGCTGCCCCCTCAAGGGAAAGCAGAGTCATTCTGGCAGTCAAACGTGACTTGGTTTGGGCAGACAGGTCTGTACTGAACGCTCTCCAAAGCTGTGGTAGCTAAAGCATAAAACACACTTCTCCCCCCATATGGAAACTCAGCAAGCAGTAAAATATTAACGTGACCAAAGCCAATCTTCTGAATCTCTATTTGCTTAGTGAGCTGTTTCTAATGGAAGGTCTTTCCCCGTGGCTCCAGCAGGTCCAGGTGACCCCACCTGCTCCCCTCAGCTCCTTATCACAATCAGAGCTGGGTAAGCAGCACCTCCAAGGGGAAGGCAGATCTGATGATGCAGCTTTAAACAGCTCAACCAAAGAAGGGGGGTCACACATCAGCTGCAACACAACTGTTGGGTCAAGTGTGGGGAGGGAGAGGCCCCGGGGCAGCTGCAGGAGAACATGGCTCACTGATCCCAGGGCAGCTGACAGTGTCCCTGCACTGCCACTGCACGGGCAGGGCTGTGGGCAAGGTCACCCACGTGGACCCAAACACAGGTCAGCAGAAGCACAGGCAATGGTTTGCTTGGCAAAAGTTTGGCAAAGCACAGCTCTTCCCAGCAGGGAAGTGTGGGAGCTTTCCCCTTCTCCCACTGCGGCACCCACACTTGGGAGGGGAGCAAAGAGTGGTGGCCTGAAACACTGTTTTGACTCAGAGCTTGCTCACAAAAGACATTACTCACCCTTGCAGACTCAGATTTTATCCAGCCCAGCAGCACATTTCACTTTCTTTGGGCACTGCTCGCAGCTGGACTTTACCCCCCATTTGTGATTGTTTGCAATACAATGCCAGCACAGAAAAACACATCCATCAAGCACACACCAGCATTAGAAAGGAAAATGTTATTACCTGGAATAGTCCCCTTTAGCTTCCTACAATTGAAAAACAGTGACAGAATTAAAACATGATCTCTTCAAAACCCTCGATTTTCCCAGCATTGTTCACTTCCCCACTCCCACAGCCCTGCAGGCAGATCCTGACCCCCACCACACTCCCTGCAAAACACGGAGCCTGCCTGCATGTGCTCAAGAGCTGGACTTGGCCCCTCATGCTCCCAGCTGTAGACAATCCACCCACAGCACAAATAAAACTGCTTCCAAAACGGGGATGAGTTTCACATTGCAAATCAAATGTCGCTTTCACTGCACAAGAAGTGAAATACAATTCTCCCTCCTCTCCCATCCAGGCAAAATTGGCTGTACAGTCAGGTCAGCAGTTGGGAGGAATTGTGCTCACTCGAGATGAAAACAACTCTTCAGGCAGATCAAGCTGCTGCTGCAGCTTTGTTGTGGCATTTTGTCAATGACACCACAATGGGGGAAAATCCCCAATTTTTTAAAGGCAGAATTTTATTTCATAGAAAGTGGTAAATAACTGGAGTTTAAGTCTCAGTAGAACAAAACTAGATTAATGAGAGGGGAAACTGACACTGTATATTTTAACATAACAGAGGTATCAAAACCATATGCTTGGAAAAGGAGATTCACAGGCATAATGTAGCTGATTTAGCTACAATATTTACACTTTTCTTCCCAGATCTCTGGAATGTATTTAAATTAGGGTAAGTGATAAATTGAATGGAAACCTGCCCAGATAAATGACTTCCCTTGATTAGCTCTTACTCTTTCAATTTAAAACCTCCTCAAATAAATATTTCTCTTACTAGCCTGTGAAAAAAAAAGAACTCCTATGTATTTCAGCTTCCCACTCCGCTCCGACCATAAATAAACCCTGCTGGTCCGTACGGAGCGGGGGGGAAAACGCCGGGAAGGGGAAGGCGCAGAGCCGAACCGAACCGGGGGGAGACACTCACCTGGAGCACCAGGGCGGCCAACTTGAAGACGGTCTCGCTGTCCACCTCGATGTGCCCCTGTGCCGGAGAGAGCGGAGCGTGAGCCGGCGAGGAGGGGAGGGGGCAGCGGCAGAGGCGGCGCCGGCTGCGGCTCCGGCCCGGCGCTCCCCGCCCCGGCTCCCCTCCGCTGCCACGGCCCGTCCTGCCCTGCCCACCCCGAGCCCGGCCCGTCCTCCCCACCCCACCCCAGCCCGAGCCCGGCCCTCCCTCCGCCTGCTTTCTTTACAAATCTGGCTGCCGCGTTTGGTGGGATGCTGCCCCGCGTGTGGTGGGATGCTGCCCCGCGTGTGGTGGGATGCTGCCCCGCGTGTGGTGGGATGCTGCCCCGCGTGTGGTGGGATGCTGCCCCGCGTGTGGTGGGATGCTGCCCCGCGTTTGGCGGGATGCTGCCCCGCGTGTGGCGGGATGCTGCCCCGCGTTTGGTGGGATGCTGCCCCGCGTGTGGTGGGATGCTGCCCCGCGTGTGGTGGGATGCTGCCCCGCGCGTGGTGGGATGCTGCCCCGCGTGTGGCGGGATGCTGCCCCGTGTTTGGCGGGATGCTGCCCCGCGTGTGGTGGGATGCTGCCCCGCGTGTGGCGGGATGCTGCCCCCTGTCACCGCGCCCCAGCTCACCGGGACGCGGTCCCGCACGCTGCCAGCCTTTGCCGTGCAGCAGCGAAGGGATTTGGGTGGCTGGAAGCACACCCACCCCCCTCCTCAGGGCACAGAATCCACCCGTTCCAGGGATGGAATCACTAGGATGGGACCTTAACAAGCATCTAGACCCCGAGCCCCCTGCCCTGGGCAGGGACACCTTCCACCAGAGCAGGTTACTCCGTGTGCCCTGGCATTCAGCACTTGCAGGGATGGGGCATGGCAGATACATGGTTGGGTGGCACCCACGAGCACTTATCAGCTCCACAAGTAGCAATATTTGACAAGATACAAAGCCTTGACACCATCTACAGGAAAAGGTATTTCCCAGCTCATTTCTGTGCTCTCCAGAGCACAGAAGCTGGGCTTGGGTGCATCTATCCATCTGTCCCAGCCAAGAGAGTGCCAAGGAATTACTCTCTGTAAATAGTTTTACTGGTTACAGTTTTAGGGCTATTCCTTGTTTGTTGTCATTGTGGTACACAACCCCCTAATGCTAAACCAGCCATACTGATTAGTCACAAAGACAGCACAACTGAGTCCTTTGTCCTGCTCAGTCTGCACCCTACAGCTATCATTTCTTCCAACTCCACTGGAGCTCTAGAGCAATGTTCAGAAAAACTGCATGGACCCCATGCTGAAAATCTCCTGTGCCTTGTGCCTTGAGAACACCCCAAAACCAGCCCTGTTTTACCAGCACTGTGTATTCAGAAACTCCACAGGTGCCAAAGCATCAAAACTACACGAGGATCCTTTTTCTTTCTCCTGCTTACAAGCTTAAGTATATACTTTCCAGGTTAGGAAAGCCCCTGGCCTTGGTTCTACTCTAGGACCAGCAGTGACACTGGAAGAGAAAAGGAGATGCACTGACAGTTGCACTCTTTTACCCCTCCTGCATCCTGCAAACAGTGAGCAAAGCACAAAACTATGGAGCAGCCCAGGAACACAGATTGTTCTTATTGACCTTCTGCAAATGCAGATAGTGGACATGTCACTGAGATCCCAACACATCTTTAGTCCCCAGGATCTGTTGGCTGAATGAGGAGAGAAAGCAGACCAAAAGCTGAAATAATGCCAAAACCAGGGCAGCAGCAAGATCTACAGAATTACATACAGATACAGGGAAATGACATCTCAAAATATATTAGGGCACATCTGGAGCTGAGCTAATTTACCACAGCTGCAGGTCTGGCCCACAGAGACTAAATTCAAAAGTTGAACAAACAAATAATTCAATTTTAATGGAAAGGAAGTGTTTTTGCCAGCTTTGTCAATAAAACATTCCAGCAGCAGCACTCCCCCAGGCTTCTCTGACAGGCAGACCAAGAGGAATTTCCCCTTCCCAACAGGTGTGGCACCAGCTATGCAGGAGAAGCCCCCAAAGCATTCCCAGACATATTTTATTAGAAGAGGAGGGGTGCATCACAAGTTTAGAGAAAAAAAAAAAAATAGCTTGAAGTGCATCCTTCCTTCAGATCTCTTTCATGTTGGTGCTTAAGAAAAGAGGCAAGATTGCAGCCCAGAACTCTTCACATAGGTGCAATTTTAAGGCACTTTGTTACTTCCAGGTCTGTATCAGGTTAGTCTTTGTCATGCACATCTGAGCTGGCTTTTTGAAAGCTTAAATTACATCTGCCCAAGCAACCTCTGATGCCAGCTGTGGTGGTGAGAGGATTACAGGAGATAGGTCACCCCAGCACCACTGGTGTCCTTCAGCAGCAGACAAAGAGCTCAGATTTGGGAAAATGCCATCACAGGGAACCTCAGCTCAGCAGGAAAGGTGAGATCTGGCTCAGCAAAGCTGTCCCTGGATCACAAAATCAGGGAAAACAGGGACACAAAAGACCTTAAAAGCTCACCAAGAGCATTGCCCTGCCCCAAGGCAGAGTCAGCTACATGGGGCTCATTGCCTTTTAAGTTTACAAGAAACCCAAGGAGATTTAACTCTCCAAAGCCCTCTCAATTTATTGCTGGCTTCCAGATAAGCTCAGCAGCACTTGATGAGCTGCTGCAGCAGAGTCTCTGCTGACCCACAGCAAGAGCTTCTGCTGGCCTTACAGGGGTGTTTGGGACTTAAAAACCAAGCACCTCCTCACTTTTCATCTTCAAAGCACCTCACAGACATTAACTAATTAGGAATAGTAATTACAAGACTGCTCTTGTGTGTTTATTTGCTTTTTCCTAGATACTGGCCTTAAGAAACTCTGGTCACTTCTACTGGTTGCTGTGGCATGGCCACAAGTGTTAACAGTGATCCCACAAACCACTTCATTTAGGGTTTTAGGAGGCCAGAGAGAGCATGAAGGGGGACTGGCTTCTCCAGGTGAGGAAGCTTCACTTTGCTTTGAGAGTGAGGCATTTGCTGTGCCAGGGCCCTCAGTTTGCTTAGAAGCTGTAAAGAGTGAAGAGACTCCTCCCTAACTTGACCTCTTGAAGATGTTGCAGGTGTCTTGACCAAGCAAAGGGGACAAACAGATCACCCCAGGAGCAGAGCTGCCATCATGTCTCCCCAGCTGCTGCAAACCTCAGAACAGGGTGGACCAGCCCTAATTATTGTCCCCTGTCACCACACAGGAACAGTGCCAGGAGACTGGGGCCACTATAAGCAAGGCTCAGAAGAAAAAAACCAAAAAAAACAACCAACCTGAAGAACAACCCACCCTTTAAAGGGACTAAAAATCACAGAAAAAAACAAAAGGTGCAGGGAAGTGAAGGGACTGCCCTGAAGTCCTGCAGTAGCTAAGCAGCAGAACAAGGATTTGAAGCAAAGGATGCCAAAGCCCAGCTCAGCCTGTATTTGACAGAATAATGCTCTGCAAGTGACAGTGTCTTGGACAATTCCCTCTGAGCCTGGAAGTACTTTTTCATCATAATATAACATTATTTGCCATCTGGCTCAGCAATTGGCCATTGCTGTAATGTAATCCAGCTCTGCCCTGGGCTGTCATGGAGTTTGGACAGCCCTTGGCTTGACACAGATCCAGACAGTGATATGTGTCATTCTGGAGTGCAGGACCGTGACTCTTCCCACTCACTCAGGCAGTATTTTGATTTTATAATCATCCTTCAGCCTGGAGGTTAGCAGATGGGGGTTTCTGTCTTAGTATTGCTTTATCAGCAAGGTCAGATTTCAAAAATAGATGAGGAAAATGACTGTAAGAAGATTAATTTGCATTGCCTGCCATTGCCAGGGTAATTCAAGCAGAGACTTCAGTGAGCAAGTGGGGGACCCTGAGAGCCAGGGCAGCCAGTGCTCCCACGGCCACGTGTTGAAAATGAAGGTAGAAGATTTTCCTAGATTTATCCCAAGTGGGAACAAGGTCACCAGCGGGAGGTTAAGTAGATGTATGTCATTCAGATAATGGAATCTGAATCTTCTCCATTTGAGATGTAAATTAGTTTAAACAGATTGGTGACTGCAGCTTCAGGGAGGGGATGAAACTGATATTTTTCAAATAGAGTTTGCACAGGGGCCATCATTTTAACCAAAGATAGATTCAGACAGAAGACCAGTGGCTTATCTAAACACTGAACTCGGTCCAGTGGATTCAGGTGGTGGCTTTTTGTCAATCTGATGAACACCAGAGTAATAAAAGGCTGCAGCAGGTATCCAAACTGGTTGGCAATTACTGTAGAGCAGGAGGAGTAAGTCACTATCTCAGCATCTGGTTAAGACCAACTCAACCTTCTGTGCCCACGGGCAGAATTTAGCCCCCAGTTCAGATAGGAGCTCAAGTCTTGCTGCAGAGACATAAAATGTGATAAAAATCACAAGCTTGGTCATGAATAGAGGAGTGAACCCTCATTAGACACAGCAACAACACTAGAATTTACTGCCATAGAGATACAAGTCTGAAATCCTGATGAAAACTCAGATCAAGAGTGATGATAGTCAGATGAGCATTAACTGTGTTAAGCAAATATTTAGGCTGTAAACTCAGATTAAAGCAGATTTTAAAAAAATAAGCACACATAGGAACTGTCATGTTTAACTCTTTAGAGCCAGAGCAAGAAGTGAAAGCGGACATGGTTTATTCAAACCACATGTAACCTCCAGAGGTTAAAGGCTGACAACAATAGTCATTTCACCTGCAGATTTGAGAGCTGAGATACCAACATGCTTTTTCCCTCAAACAAATTCCTTCAAAATTTGTATTAGCCAAAGACACTCCCCAAAACACACATGCTATGATTGAATAGCCTTGAGACAGCCACAAGACTGAATATGATTACCAGTGATTACTGAAAGGTGATTTTAAAAAAATCTGAAAGAAGGGTGCAATTAGTTGGAGGGAAAGAAAGGTCCCAAACGTCTCCAAGACGATCAAACCAAGGCAGGCAGGCAATTAGCTGGGTGTGGACCCAGCCCAAGTGAACAAAGCAGTGCCAGCTCCCCTGTGCCTTTACCCAGCACTGAGGTGACTTCCCACCAGGGATGCAGCATCCCTGCTGTGTGTCCTGGCAGCCAGAGAGGTGGGCTGGCACATCCCAGCAGTGCAGAAAGCTTAGCAGCTTTTCAGTGTTTAAGGCTTTTTTTTTTTGACAGGCTGGGGAGGGCAGTGGGTGTTGGCCACAACCTGTTACACCACACAAGCTGTGCAGAAGGAACTAGGTCAGGCAGATCCTGTCACTCGCCCCGTCGGGGTGGATGTACTGGGAATTAATTACTGCACAGACAACACTGGCAGCACATGGAGAACCTCCAGTGTTACAGTGAGCTCATGGGCACTCTGTGCCCCCTTCCCCGGGACCCTGTGACTCTGATCAGGATATCCCTGGACCCTCCTTCCTGCCCCAACGGGGTTTGGGGAGAGCCAGGGAAGCCCACCCTGTCCAAAGTCTGTATAGACCCCTGACATTCCCTGTTCATCCTCTTGTGCCCCGCTCTCCCCTAGGACATCACAGAACAAAGAGAGCTGAACCAACATATCTGGGGTAAGAGCCTCTTTTGGAAATCTTTGCCATCTCCTGATATTCCTCCCCTCACAGCCTCGGATCTCTGGGCTAGCCTGAGAATTCAGGGGGCTGTGAGGGGGGGAACGTCACTCCAGCTTCCGACTGCCTGTCCCAGTTACCAGCACTCACACCTAGATCTGAGCCTGGTGGTGTCACCTGCTGCTCACACTGCCCTGCAATGCACTGGAGGCTCCATCCCACTCCCTTCTGCATCAGCTGCCCCAAGCTTTGCCGAGCATCCCAACTGGGACTCAATTCCCAAGGACAGAAACTCCAAGCTGGAAAAAGCACAGCAGAGCATGTGTCTGCCTCCAGCACCTCAGGGAGGTAAAGCAAAGCACAAAAGCAGCAGAATACAAGCTGCTATAGGAGCAAATGGCAGTCTGCTCCTCCTGACCTTCCTCAGAGGAGCACTTGAGATTTCCACTTGTGCCGCATTTCTCCCACAGAGCCCTGCAGCCTGGGTGGCTCAGAAAACCTCACAGCTGCTTCACAACATTTAGATGGTCCATGATGTTTTCCATTTCATGCATGGAACCCCACAGACCTTCACACCAGGCACAAGGGAGCACAGCCTGAGACCAAACACAGCTCAGTGCATGTGCAGAGGCCAGCACAGCACTTTCCTGGCCAGACCTGCTGCTTCCCACCTCAGGGGCTTAGGCCAACCCAGCTCAAAAATAAATGCTGTTAGTGCCTTGTGGTAAGGGACAGCTTCAGGTTTCCCTGTTAGACTCTTTATTTTGCTGTCTCTGCCAGCCACTGTCATCCATTTCCCTTTGACTTTTGTGCCTCAGCCAAGTTTCACTTAGATGAAACTTCAGGGACAGGAGCAGCTACTCTAGGACTTGCCTGCACAGTGCAGCAGGAACATATTTACTGCTGCTTTTTCTCATTAATACAAGAGTAAAAGCAGAGAATGGGGAAAGGCATAAAGACTTCCCTAGTTTGCAAGCCAGGGTACATAGCAAGTGTCATTAGCATTAACATATAATCACAGCCTTTTGCTTTCCTACCCCAACATCACAGTGAGATATCAACACACACAACAACAGAACTGGCTGAGCTGTCACAGCATCTTTGCTCTGTGGCCAGGACATCAAAGGTGCAGGACTCTTCATGGCAATTAACCCAGTCGTTAGTCCCAGGAGGAGGTGACTGCATCCAGAGATGTGAGGAACAGAACTCGGGCTGCAAATCAACTGAGTCTTCCTAAGCAATGGGCCAGCCCAGCTGGGACACAACCTGCACCTCCCCAAGAGCCTCACAGGTCCCTGGGGCACCATCACGCTTTACAGAAGGACTTGGCTCGACCTCAGCACTCTCAGAGGAGGCCCTGGACTGTCCCCACACCATGGCCAAGCCCCTCACAGCCCAAAGGCACCAGCACAGCCCCATGTGAGGTCTCTGGGAGGCCCCATGGAGATCTGCCAAACTACATCGGCGTGGGATCCTGCCTCCCCCTCCCGTCATGTTTTGTTCACAGGCTCCATCCTCCTCGTCTGCTGACATGCTGCTGTGAAGGCTGGGCCATGGAGGTGGCTGCCATGGCAGAATCCACAGGAGAGAACAGCCCTGGAGGAGCAAAAGGCCAGCTGATCCTGCTGAACCTCAACCCGGGGTACATGTGCTGTCTTTGGGAGCAGAACAGCCAACTCAGGCAATGGACAGAGAGTATTTAATAGCCTTGGCTAGGATCAGACAGTGTTACAAGGCTACAAGGGAACATTCCCCTCTCCCTTGAGGTGGGGGAGAATTAGGAAATATCCATTATAAAACTTTCGAGAACTCTCTGATATATGACCACTTTGCTCCCCATGAGCTGGGAACCAGCCAGGCTTTCTGCTCACACCAGGGGTCTGTTTCTTGGTAAGCACTGGGTCTTCAGGCTGCCAAGTGCTCACAAGCATTGCTGTTCATGGAGCTGTCACAGACTCCTCTGAAAACTTACATTTCCTTTAACTTTTCCCTTTTGTAAAATAATTCTTACAAGTCCTTGAAACAAAGGGGAACTTAAATAAACCCCCCAACACCCAGAGATACAGAGGAAATGGGGAACACAGCCAGCTTGACCAAGATCTTCGTTTACAGAACATATTTTAAGGCCTGGCAAAGACTCAACTGTATGGCTGCAGAGCTATATGGAGGTTAGCCCTAATGCATAATAAACTTGACAGTGCTTTGTTAGCCAAGTAGGGTGTTATTTTTCCAAACTTGGCTGTTTCAAAAGAAGAAAAGACTAATTTATCTTTCCAAATTTATCATCAGCATGTGCGTGACCAGTTCTGACCCACCTCCCTGAAAGCATCCCAGCTATGGTCATGGGCTGTGCAATAACACACTGAGCACGTTACAGAGCTCCCTGTGCAAACACATCCATTCCAGGTAACCACTGCACCAGGCTGCCACTCTCCTAAATTCCAGCTATAAATTTTAACCCAGTTTCTTGGAATCAATGAAGGGAGAGAAGGTTTTTAAACTGGAGCTGTCACCACTGAAGTTTCTCAGTCAGCAATACTCAAAGCCTTGGAAAAGAGAGGCACGTAATAAACAAGAGCTCAGATGTACACAAAGCAACTCCAGCCTTTGCATTCTCCCAAAATACATGTGGATAAACAAGTTTTTAACCAAGTCACTGCAATGCACTTCCAGAAACCTGGATATATAATTATCACCAGCTCCCACCTCCTGCTCGGTGGTCCAAGCTGTTCCTGGCAATGGATGTGACTTCTCCAAGCTCCAGGAGCATGGATGCTGGAGAGCAGGAGCCAGGCAGCTGCTGGGACCACACAGCACTGAAGGGCCTGGGGACTGCAGCACCAGAGCAGGGGAAAAATGGGCAGCTTGACATGACAGGAGAGCAGGGTGAGAGCTCTGGCAGCATTTGCTGCCTCAGCTGGATGCCAGGGTTTGTGCAGTGAGGGGGCACCAGGCACTCTGCAAGTGCAACAGCACATCTTGTGTTCTGTTCACATGCAAAGGAGGCTTCACAAAAGTAAAAATGAGGTCTCAACCCTTTTGTTTCAGGCAAAGGGGTCTCCCCCAGGTGCTCACAGGCAGAGGAGACCACACAGAGAACAGCACAGGTCACAGAGGATGCATGAACCTGGCACGTGCCAGCAAAGGTCCCAGAGGCACAAAGGAGCTTTGATTGTACAGAAGAGCACAGAGGTGGGGGAGTGGGTGGGGAGCAGAAAAAAATATATATTTTTGGCAGCTGAGATTTTACTCTCTATCTTGTCCCTTCCTTGCCAAAATGTCTACAGAGATTGCAAAATGCACAAGCCCCAGTTTCCTCCAAGTCCTGGCAGGGTGAAGCAGTACCTGATTTGCAGAAAGGAGGAGAGAGATTTGCAAGAAGGAATGTGGGGTTGAAAGGTGAGGAAGAGAATCATGCACTGCAGAACACCAAGCAAGCCTTCACCCTCTTCAGAGCTGTCACACAGGTTTTGATTTCATTTTTTATTACTCATAATCTTATTTTGTAATATATTATGTAACCAAGAATATAGTAACATGCTATAGTATTTACCCTAGATTTTTATTCATCTGGTACAAGATGGCTAGCACACACTGCCCAGCAGCTCTAGCCTGACCCCAGAGGTGCTGGACTTTCTTAGGGGGATTCCATTCTCTTTGATTAGACACAGCCACTTACAGGATTTCACACACAGACATCTCAAAGAATACTGTAAATACATTTCTGATGCAGCCTCTGCACTTGTAAGCCAAGGATAAATCCCCTCCACGGGAAGGGCTGGCACAGAGCTTTGCCATTGTGCTGGCTCTGCTTGCCCAAGCCTTTGTCTGGCTCTCCTGGTGTGTCCCACATGCCAGCAGGAGCACTGCCATGCCCATGGCACATGCAGGGCAGCATCACCCTCTCCTCTCTGCTCAGAAAAACATCACTGTCCTCTAAAGACAGAAGCCAAGGGAGCACAGGTACCCAAACAATGCTGTGCTGTCAACACATGCCAGTGTCAGGAATGTCACAAGAGCACTCAAGCATCAGGCATTTGCACCACCCTGGATTTGGGTTTCCCCTATGGGGAAAAGCTGCAGTGAAAACTTTGGAAACACCTTTATGAAAGCAAAAAACCATGGGTGACTTTTAAGCAATCATATCCACACAGGCCTTAGCACACCCCAGGGATTGCAGCTTCTGTCCCAAAACCACATTCCTGGCCCACACAGAGCAGAGGCTTCCTGCAGAGATCCAGGTTAGCAGGGCTTGCTCTGGGAGCTCTCCTGAGCACATGGGCTGGGTGTGGGCTCCTGCTTTTTGACTGGGGCACTGGGGCTTCCTCACTCCAAGAATACAGCAAGGAAAGGAAAGGAATGAGAGGAAAAAAAAAATCAAAACAAAAAGCCAAGCTGAGGCAGGTCTAACCTCCTGGAGCTGGATTAACAACTGAGAAACGCCAGGGAACATTCCTGGCTGTCATCAGTGAGCATCAGCCACTTGCCTCATGGAGCTGGGGATGCTCCTATTCAGACATCCCCCAGCTCCTTCCCTGCCCCACAAAGGAGCCAGCAGCACCAGGGGAGAGGGCAGGCTGTGGGAGCACATCTGAGGGACCTTTGTGTCTCCTCCTGTCCCTATCCCAGGGGTTTAGGATGGCCCCACGTGCCCTAGAGACTGACCCGAGGCTTGTCACGTAGAACAGAATATTTTTACAAGAGTTAATTGGAAGGTTAAAAGCTACTTGAGAGTGGATGAACTGGCTCCTGCTGAAGGAGCCACAGGCTTGAGCTGGGCTGTGAAAGTGCCAGCACAGAGAGGGCTGCAGGCAGAGCCAAGCCTCCCCAGGTCTCGCTGGCTGCTGAATCACCTGGTGCTGCCCAGAGATCCTTCTCCCAGGAGGAAGTGATGCTCCTCATCCTCATCCCTCTGCTGCCCACAGAAACTGGACACAACAGAAACTCCCTGCTTCTGGCAGTTCTGCTTGCAGGAACAGGGATGCCACACTTTGGGTTGCTACAATTAGAGCACCACAACTTGCAGGCCATAGGGAAAAAAAAAAAAAAGAGCCAGCCTGCCTTCAAACTTCTTTTTTTATGCTTCTCTTCTTTTCTTTCCGATAAGCTTTATAAATACACATAAACACATATACTGGCACATAAATTTGTTAATATTGGGTAGGGTTTGTTTCAATAGCAGTGGCATTTTCCACATTCCATCCAAAACCAGAACAATTTTCCAATTCTAAAATTATTTGTGCTGTTAAACTGCTCCAGTTAAGGAGCAATTTAAGGGTGGTTACAGGCTGCCAAGACCCTTCATTTTAAGTGGCAGATATGTCAAATGGAGACTTGCTTTTTAATAACCATAACCAGTGAGGCCCCAAGTTCTTTGAGCATCTTTCAAATTTGAGCATGTTGTAAAAATGCACCAATTTCTTTCACTCACTCTTCCAGAAAGCAATTCCTGTACAAAGCACAGTCACAGCTCTGCCATCAACCACTTCTATACCTATCAGGTCCTCAGCACTGAGTATGTGGCAAAGGAGCAATAGAAGAAAGATGCACAAGGAGCTCCAAGCCTTACCTGGTGTACACAAGACTTGGCATTCAGAAAAAACAGCTCCACTGTAGTTTTGTCCTTGAGAAAGGAAATGCTTTCAATGTAGAACCTGAAAATTAAAAAAAGAACCAAAAACATGAGTTAATCTCTTGAATAGGTTTCATCTTCCTCCCAAGTAATTTTATTTCCTCAGTGTTTTGTTCTCTAGCAATAAAATAGCACAGAGGAACTATGAGCTACTGCACTTAATTTCCTGCCTTTTAGTAGGGAACAAGCAGAAATCACAGCCTGACAGCACACAGGGAACAGGGACTCCTGGTTCAATAGATCCTGGATATCTGATGACTTTTCAAATGAGATAAAACCCCTGAATGCTACAGGAGTGAAGCCCATCCCTCCACTGCAGGTGAAGTCACAACAGTGGAAAAAGCCACTCCAAATGTGTTGCAGGTGGGGAAGCCAGTCCAACACTCTGCTGGAGGACAGGGGTTGCTGGCAGAAATGTTAGTAAAATGTTAGTCCCCTTCTAGGAGAGCAGAATGTTAGTAAAAACCTTTAACTTTGCTCCAGGTCCAGATGCTCCCACTAAATGCTAGGTAGGAGACACAACTTTTTTACAGCCAAGCAAAGACCTGGACCACCAGAGCCTCAGATCACCCAGGGCTCCCAATGTCCTGTCCTCACAGCAGGGAGGGCTGGATGACCCACACAGGGCAGTCAGAACCAGAAAAATCTCCCCCATGCTGCTCTTGAGGCTCCTGAGAGCCTCAAGCTCCATCCCCTGACTTTTGCCCTGGTGATCATCCTGGCATGGAGGGTTTATAGGACATCTGAACAAGTCCCCAGCAGCAGCACAGAGCACGTGGCAGGGAGCAGTAAAGCTGGGACCTGCCACACGTGTTAGGAATGTTTGCAATGTTTATGCTGTGACTTCAGAAAAGTGATACATTAAATAGTAATTGCTTTAATATTTTACATTCCTACAGTGTGTTCCATCAAATTAATTTCAAAGCACTCTCCAGAATGCCTCTGCAGATAATTCACCCATTTCACAGGCATGCAGGCTGTCCAAGGGGCAGCCCAGCAGCCTGCCCCAGACATTTGAAAAGCTGTTATACATTTCCATGACTCACCTTTCCCCATGAACTTTACGAGCCACAGGTATTTCCACCTTCTCTTGATCTCACCTGATATTTTTTTTTTTTTTCCCAACAGGTTTCCTTAATTTTACTTTAAATACTTGAGTGTTTCTCTTCAGAAATGCAGAGCAGAGAGCAGGACCCACACTCTTCATCCTTTCCCAACCTGCTGCCAGACCAGCCCTTCCCAGAGTGGACCTTCCTCAGCCTGCTAAAGCCTTCACTGCACCTTGCAGTGATTTTCATCAGCTAATGACTTCATTTGCACTTCCAGTTTCTTTCAGCCAGGGTCAGGTGTGGCTGACTTACCCTCAGAATCAGGACAGTTCTGGTTCTGAGGAGAGGCAGCTCCCAGGCACTCCTGGTAGAAAGCAGGAAGCTGTAGGATCTGTGGATTTAGGGTGAGAGCACAGGGGGGCACTGCCCCAGTCCCAGCTGTGTCTCTATGCTCTATTTCCTCTGTGGTACAAGCTGTACCTTCTTATCACCCCTGTACAGATGGGGAACACTGAACCACAGAGATAAAGGATGTTCAGAGCATGGCAGGCACATTTGGGAACACCATGAAGTGCACATTCTGCTTCAACTTCCAATGCTGTCAGCAGTCTTGAAACGAAAATGATATTTCTGAAAGTCCTCAATCTGCATCACAGAGCCCTTCAGCTGAGTGTACAATCCAAAAAACCTCTGTGACTGGATTGAGTTTATGCCAGCTGGCGATAATTAAAATCTCAAAGGATTATCACATTTCCTTACTGAACAGCAAAAGCTCAGGAATGAGAAGAAATGAAGAAAAACCAGCAATCTGGAGATTCCTCCATTTCCAGTAATGCAACTGCAAACTGCAGGTTTTGAAGTGGCTTTTCTGCTGGAATATTTATTTTCTATGGATCAGACAGTTTCTGTAGTGCTAATTATTTCTGTACCTCCCTCTTCCTGCTCTGCATCTCACTGCCCACCTCCTTGGTTACCTGTTAAGGATCTCATGACCCCACAGTAATCAGGCTTAAAATTCCCTTCTGAAAGTTGATCTTTCCAAGCCCACTCCTCACACATTAACTCCTGCCCAAGTCTCTGCACACCCTGTCCTGTTGAGGACCATCTTGCAACAGAGAGGGCCAAAATGAACACCAGGAGCAAACAGCATCAATTCCAACCAAAAGAATGCTCAAGTTATAGGATTGCTTTCACAGCTTTCTTGGGCAGCCATAGGTTTTGGCCTCCCAGATCTTGATCAAACAGTGTAAATACAGTGAAGAGCCCATCACCCCTTTATAAATGGAGCTTTTTCTTTCTGCTGAGTGTGGAAGAGGAGCTCTGGACACCATCACACACCAGCACGTATTCAGCCAGAACAAAGTGCCACTTGTTTGTCCCATTCCCCTGGTGACCAGCGGGGGACATGGGGAGGCACCAGTGCCAACTGACCCAGCTACACAAGAGCCTCTGCCTTGGAAGTGCTTCAGATAATTAAGCACACCAGGCATAAATTTACCCAGATCTGAAAAGCAAATGAGGTCAGCCTGCTCTCACGTTCCCTCACAGGCTGCAAGGAAAACAAAAACTCCAACAATATTAAGAATATGATGCTTGATCTTTTCTGCCAGTGCAGCTCTGTTTTGTAGGATGTGGGTTTTTTTCAGGCCCTTAACCAGCAGAGCTTTGCCAGCAACAGCCCTAAAGTAATGAAATTACATTGGCCAAAATCACCATTTTGACAGGGATTTTATTCTTTCCTGGGGAGTGGTTAAGCTGTGAGCAAAACAGCCATCAGCAATCCCTTTAAAGTACAGACAGCCCTTAAGTAAACAGAAGGAAAAAAGTAAGTGAAATTGTTTGAATAAACTGTATTGCAATTTAGCACACTCAAAGACAAGTCAGGCAAAGAAGATATTTAAAATACGAGGTTTTAAACAAAAAAAAAAACCCAAACCCACCCTAGGAATAATGTCCTAGTAGTAGGTTTCAACCTACTTTATTTCATAGTTAAATACAAAAGAGAGCAGCACTTAGTCAGGGTCTAATCTTCTAAAAATAACACATTGCTTTGATATTTATTTCCTTTATCAAATCTGTAATCAGTTCCTTTAAACAAAACCCTCTGGTGATAAATAAACCCAAGTGGTAATGTTTGCTTGGTAGAAACAATTACTCACCTAACAGCAAAGTACAAAGTTGCTGGCCCTGGTTTCTTGGGCAAGTCATGGTCCAGGACACGGTGATCCAGCTGCAGCCAGACACTCTGACCTCTATGGAAACAGGTTGGGGAGAAGGTTAAAAACTGGGATGGAAAATACAGAAATTGGTTCTTTTCAGTGCCCCTGTTTACTCCAAGTGTTACTTTAAAAAGTTCAAGACTCAGCTCCAAGGCAGGCAAACATCTCATCAAATTACTTCCTTTTTTTTTACCTATCCCAACCCTTAATCCTGCAAGGCTGAGCCATGGGTGCCCTCCAGAGGCCACACACTCCCTCCATCATACACCAAGGCAGGTCCTGGAATCCCACTGGAGTTTCTGGGGAAGCCAACAGCTTTCAGATAATCCCCTGGAAGCACTTTAAACCTCACTGTGACTCAGTGCCAGCCACCAAAAACATCCAGAGGAATTTCATGGCAGCTTTTCTGGGGGAAAAAATAAACCAAGTACAAACAGTATCCTCAAGGGATTTACAGAATAGCTGGGGGAAAATATTTTCCAGCAAGTGAAAGGACAAGGATGTGGCAAAAATATTCCAGGGATAGCCCAAGATGTAAGTGACTAGTAAAAATAACACAGTGCTGGGGTCAGGGCCCAGGGGGAGCAGCTCCCATCAGCTCCATGAACTCCAGGGTGTCCCCAGGGCCAGTCCTGCTCCTGCACATGGGAGGTGCCTCAGCAGGGTGGCCCCATCCCCATCCCCCTGATGGGATTTGTAGGTGGAGGTTTCCATCCAGGGCTGCATAAAACGTGGCAATGGAGAGTGAAATGTAAACGTTAAGGAATTTAGAGATTTTAGAGGAGCTAAGATTTTACTTAGAAAAAAGCCTTACTAGAGTTAATTAAAATAATAATAATAAATTAGTAGGCCTAGATGAAGTAAGGAGTTAGTAGTTAACTAATAATTGATTGATTGTCAGCACAATGTTTATTTAGCTGGGTTTATAATGAAGAATACACAAACTGACAAATAGCTTTTAGGAAGCTAAGACAATAGTGGGCCTCCTCTGTTCCGAAACCAATTGAAGACAAGGAATGAGAGTTCTACCATTTGTCATATTGGCATTGAAAAAGTAGAAAGGTCAGAATGAGGAAGACTTCATTTACTTCCTCATTTTGGGACCCCTCCCATGAAAGGAACCAACCCATTTCAAGGAACAAACTACACATGCTTAATAGTTTTTGGAGTGATTAGCATATGAAATGGTGAATGGGATGTACCAAAAGTATGAATATGTATTGGTATTTTGTATATTCAATATTTGTATGGATAAAAAGACTCTGTAATCACCTGGAAGCTGCGGTGTGGATTTGGGAGCTATCCCACACAATAAACACACACTTTCTAACTTTACACTGTTAGAGAGTTTTCGTCCATCACAGTTGGATATCGGTACTAGATCAATATCCATATTTTTTAATAAATCAAGAGCAGCAGGAACCAATGTTATTCCCACTAGACAAGAGGTTTATTTAGGGGCTGTATTAGTGCACAGCTCCACCTCCCCACTGCCCTAAGCACCTCTGCTCCAGCTGTTTGGGGGAGCTGCAGGTAACTCCTCTGGAGACACTGGCCTGCAGCCAGCAGATGTGGGGATGCATTTCACTGCCCTGCTGAGAGATGAGCCATTGCAATTAATTAACCCAGCTGACTCTGGGTTAATGCCATGGAACAGAGCCTGGGCAGAGCATCACACCAGGCTCAGAGAGAGGAAAGTGCTTCCTGGGCAGGACTAACCTCACAGCTCACTCTGCTTGGGAAATCTGGGGTTAAAAGGCTCAATAATATATTTAAGATTCAGGTGCAAAGCAGTGGGAGCAATTCATTTTGGAAATAAAAAAAACCTTTCTGTTGTTACTAAAAGCGCAGAGGAGGAAAGCTGAGGGTGTTCACATGGGAAATTACCACTGAATCAGTTTTTTCACTGTGTGAGACAAATATGAAATGTGAACTCATCAGGAAAATATTTTACAAGGATTTTCTGGTTTGTGCCCAGAAGATATTTTTCAAATATTTTCTATTTTGTGCCTTCCCCTCTCCCCAGCCAAGCAGCACAAGAAAAAGGTAGGAAACTCTTTCTTTGAAAGAAAAAGTCATTTTTCCATCATGCCAAACTGCCATGGTATCAGAGATAAGGTTTTACATTGCAATAATGACACAGCTGTTTAAACTAAATAAACACACTCACGTGTCATCGATAAATGTTATCCCAAAATATTCCTTTTCTTTCAGGTTGAAGTGTGAGGCCACCAGATCCAGTAACTCCCGAGACAAAAGTTTGGGCTATTGAGAGAAAAAATAATTTTATTAATTTCAGTCCAGGCTTTTAGTAATTTTTTTTTTTCTGTGCAAATATCGACATTTAAGTACACATGGCCATGCTAAAACCCTGTTCTACAACTGAATACAGAAGTGGCATATCAGACTCAGGGTGTCTCAATGGAGCTGTGTGGGATGTGTGGAGTAATTCTGTGCTTAATCTATGACATTAAGCTGAAGGGCACAGACTGAGTGCTGCTTTCCTCTTTCTGGGGGAGAAGACAGCATCCCAGGCTTTCTTGCACTTGGAGAAGGAAGGATTTTTCAATTAGGAAAATATTTTGTAGTGGAGGATCTCATGCTTTTAGTTCTGTTATGGGAAAAAAACATCCTCAAAACCACAGAGTTTTCTTCCCATCTAAATGACAAAAAAAAAAAAAAACCAAAACAAAAAAAACCCACCAAAAAAACCAAACACCACAAGGGGTGTGTTTAATATCCTTTTGGTGAACACAAAAAGTGAATACAGAACTGATGGCAGATATTTTGCCCACGTTGCACGGGGAAATCCTTCAGCTAATCCATGTGTCAGGAGAAGCACACGTTGCCTCAGCATGCCTATTCCACTCCTGTGAGTTTTTCTAGCATAACTAACTCACTTCAGCCCCCAAAAGAAAACAAACAGAGAAATCTGGCACTGCTGCCAGTCCCCAAAAGAGCGAGGTCTGTACCTGAACCAGCAGCTCCAAGTTCCTGTCATCGAGGAGATGCACCTGGCAGTGCCGGCCCTCGGTCATCTGCAAAGACAGCAGCACAGCCCGTCAGGACGGACAGCATTCCTGGCTTGCACCAGAGCATGTGAGGCTTGGGGACAAGGGAATGTGGAGCAAGTAGCTGATTTTGATGGATAAGGAGATACCAGAGCTGAGAGTCCTTCTCCGAGGACTCCATCTGGGGAGCTGCCTCAGCACTCGCAGTTCCTGTCAACTCCAAACTGGAATTAAAGGTGCTTAGCAGCACTCAGGATCAGATAAAAAAAACCATAAATGCTGTGAGAATTAAATGTGAGGATGAACCAGCCTAGCCAGCGCCACAGCTCTGGTGAGGAGATGATCAGGGACCCAGGAAACCCAGATCCATCCAACCCTCCCTGCAGATGGGTCAGCCCAGATTTGGTCCATTGACTGTGTCTAGAACAGATGGAATCTCCACCAGCACAGTAACATTTTCACTTGGGCAGCTATTGAAAGTCATCACCTCCATGGGATTCTTACATAGGAGCTGCACACATCAAGAAGGTGCTTGAACTGCATCACTAAGAACAGGATGAGCTTTACCTCTGATGCTATATCTGAACTACTTCTTTCATGTCACATTTATCTCCTGCAAACTAAGTCTCTTCCCCTCTTTAGGAGGTGAGCAACTCAGAAATAGCTGCCCATTATGCCCTTTTAGTATCTGCCCTTTGAAATCTAATACATTTCAATGAAAGCTTTTACATTATTTAATATCTGTTCTAATTCTGGGCCTTTCAGCAGCTCTAGTGAGGACCAGCTTTGCAACACTCTCTGGGTGAGAGCTGGTGAAGGAAACCTGGCTTTTCTATTTGTTCTCCCAGACTCAAAGTAACTCATTTTCCTGACAGCACAAGCTTCCAGCTGACTATAAATTGTGAGCTGTGAGCAGAGGCCGGGGGTGGTTTGCTTAGACAGGGGCTGCCAGAGGGATTAAACAGTAACACGCGATGGTTTCCCCTCTCACATCCCTCTGGCTCCGCAGGGATAGGGACAAGGACAGTGCTGAGCTGTAGAGCCATCAACCCCTCTCATCACCTCCTGCCCCTGTGCACGCTGCACACCCAGGCCTTGCAGAGACTTGAAAATAAACACAATTTCTGCGTGATTGCAGTATGGCCGCAGAGACCTCGCAGCTGAGACACAGCCGCCTGTGTCACTAGCCAGCCCTTCTGTCGCCAGCCCAAATCAACAAAGCTCCATTGTCCCAACTAATTGAGCTCATTTTGACCAAAAACCGACAGGAGTGGCCTCCTGAGGAGGTCAGAGATGAGCCTCTGCAGGCACAACTCCCCAAAGCGTCCCAGAAAACTGGGCTGCAGCATTTGCACCCCAGCATCACCACCCACCAAAACAGCAGGGCTGGCACAAGGAGCGTTTGCAGAACGAGTCTAGGGGACAGAAATCCCTTCCTTTCTCTGCCTCACTGCTACGAACATGAATTTGTACAGAAGTGCCAGATGAGCAGTGTGCACAGTGCACGCAGCAGCTCAGGGCACAAGGCTGCTGCGCCCCGGAGGCAGCAGTGATCTCACAGCTGCATCCCTCGGTGCTGCACCCTGCAGAGCATCATCCCCCAGCCCTGCACTCCCAGCAAGGTACCACCTCCAGCAATTCACCCCTCAGGTTTTGGAAGCAGAGCTGCACACCTTGGGGCACACCCCCAGAGATTTCTCTGCTGCCCAAACTCAGCACCCAGAGCCCTTAAACCCATTATGATCCACTCCAGGTCCATTTGTTCCTAAGAGCTGAAGGGCTGCCATGGCAGGCTCATAACTAAGTTGCCCATTAGCATCAATTAATCATTTCATCAGCGCACCCTTCAAGGTGGAGCGCATTTCTGGCTCTGACACAGTTACCAATCTGCCCATGCTGCGAAGTGTCGGATCCAATAGTGTTTTTAAATCATTCCCCATCTGTTGCTCTGAGATAGCATGAGGGTTGCCATCATTTAATTGTGAGCTGCTTTAGCTTTCACCCAGTGAAATCACATCAATCACTTCTGACTGTTTTAATTGCCTCACTAGTCTGTTGTTAAGTAAAAAAGGTTTCTGTTAGAGCAAACACATCCACAAAGCCTCGTGCTGAGGAGAAAGAAAGGTATCTGGAAGGATTAAAACATGAAAGAAATACCAAGCATCATCTGTGCTTCATTTTAGCTATCCAAGGTAACTGCAAAGCACCTAAAAAGTAAATAAAACTCATAACAGCCCTGAAGATAGGCAAGGTATAATTATCCCTGATTTTATTGATGAAACAACATAAGAAAACAGCTTAGAAGTCACATTTACAAATATAGACGCAAACAGCTTTTAAAACCTGAGACACCAGGAATCTTTCCTCAGAAGTCCCACATCCACTTCCCAGAGTGGTGGAAAGCTCAGTCAAAGTTGCCAAGAAGATGCCAAGGTCCCAGTGACAGCACTGTGAAATGCCTTTGCTGTGCCCCACCTGCATCCCAGGCTGGTGTCATCCCAGGAACACTTCATCCCATGGACAAAGCCACAGGACAGCAATGTCCAGAGCCATGAAATGCCTGTGGCTGTAGCTCCAAGAAGAGCTGCTTGCACCCTTCTGCAACCCCCCATCCCATTCCTGAACACCTGAGGGCTACATTCCTGCTAAGACACCTTCTCCAGCCAGGATGAGACACAGGGATACTCACTGTGTGGCACCACAGCTTGCTCAAGGAACACAGATCTGCTGGTGTGACCATCAGCTTTGCATCTGTAGGCTCCAATCCCAAAACAAAGCCTGGACAGTCAGAGCCCTTCTCCTCCTCCTCCTGCACACCCAAAGCTGCAGCCCCAGCACCCTGGTTCCTGCAGCTGTGCAGGAGTTCACTCCAAGTATCCCCACCCCATTCCTGACGGGGCAGAGACCACATCACTTGGCTCACCCTGTTCTTCCAATCAGATGAAAATCACTCCAGATTACTACCACAGGGAAGCACAAGCCCATCCTACATCAGGAATGTCGCCCACCAGAGAGGTCATGTCCAGGAGACAATTCTCACATCCAGCTGCCTCCCTGTGCAGACAGCGCTCTGAGGCACAGGGCAGCACTCACATTTCACAGCCCTTTTCTGTGCAGGAGAAAAAAGCTTTGGAAGCTATTGCTGCTGCAAGCTCACCTCATAAGCTTTGGAGTGTCAATCCCCAGGAGTGACATGCCTGTGGCACAGCACAGTCACAGGTACCAATAACCTGGCCCCATTCTCTTGCACGGAGAAAAGCTGGAGCGCTTCAATAAAGAGGCTTCCATCACTTTCATCAATTGGATTTTGGCCAGGGAAAGGTGCCTCCAGCTCAGCAACTGGAGACTCTGAGCTCCTGGAGCCAAAGGACTTCTTTTTAATTCCCCCAATGACACTGGTATGATTTATTTGATTTATTCCCCACAGCACATTTGCTTGCAGGTCTGTTTCCTCAGGCTGCGGGAAGGGACTTGTGCTGTGTCCCAATTCCCAGGGCACCAGGCTCCTCAAAGACCCAAAGCCCTGGAGCCCTTACTGATACGTTTCCTTTCATCTTTAATTCAAGATGCCCTGCTAATCTGAACAATATAATTGATTTTCTATGTGTTGGACCAATCCATCATGAGATGAGCACAGCTGTCTGCCTCAGTCAATAGCTGGGGTGAACAGTCTTGAGATATTTATACACACACACATCTGTTTTCACCTTATTCTCACTGATTTGGCATTGTCTGTACAAATGAACAATTTTTGCAACATGACTCCAAATTGGTCATCTTAGTTATTTTTAAAAGCCTGCTAATATTTGAGCTATTATCCAGTAAAAGAAGTAGCAGTGGAAAATTCATGAAGCATCTCTGTGTCTCATCTCATTCCCAACAGGAAATTAGGAGAGAGACAGTACACAGCCCTATTTTTGGTAAAACCATACTGAGAGACTGGGAAACAATAAAAATCCAGCATCCCAAATTCACTTGTATCCTCTGTACACAGGTAAGCAGCAAAACCTCAAAAACTGAGAGAATTGAAAGATGAAGACTTTCCACTGTAGAAATACAGTTACATCAAAATGCTGCAGTTCTCCTAATTTACAGGCTGTCAGCAAGAACCTGATTCACCCAAATCTTCAGTAAAAAAGGCAGATAATGAAGGGAAACAAACAATTCTCAAAATATCCATGTGTGGAAATTAAAGCATATGGTGAGATTGTAGCTCTACATAGAAAATTAGCATTATCATAAAGGTTTCATTAGCTGGGAGGAAACAACATGTTGTCCTCCCTTTCTATCACAAAAAAATGTGACAAATTCTCCACCTAAAATCATCAAAGCAGATTTTCCAGAACATCCATCCTTTAAAAAGAAAATCAGCAAGGCAGAGAAAAAAACCTACTTCTTGGTTACTTAGACCAATTCCCTATAATATCCTGAGCCTGAATGTTTATTTGGGAAAAAAGCACATGCAGGATATTTATGCTATTTCTCTTGGACAGAAACATCCTCCTTATGCAAAGCTGGTTGTTACATGCAATATTTTTAGACATCCATGTGTGTCATCCCGTTAGGAAAAAATAAGAAAATTAGTAATTAGACAGGGTGTAAACAGGAAATCTCAAAAAGAAAAAAAAAAAATACCCCACCATTAAGCCAAAAAAAAAAAAAAAAAAAGAAAAATAAAGAAAATAAAATAAAAAAGCTGTCAGAATAGGACATCTCCTGAAGGGAAGCTTAGGAATTGGAGAATCATAAAGGGTCTGGGTCAGGAGCAAACCCCAATGTGATGTATTCCCTCCAGGTCAGATCTCTCCCTCTCAGAACTGGGCAAGTTACAAAGAAATCACTTGGTCTATCTGTCACTGACTTCTATTTTTAAGCCTTTTTTTGTTTTAAGGTCTACAGAAAGAAAAGAAAATAAAAAAATTTAAAAAAAACCAAAAAGAGCCAACAAACCCCAAAGCCTACAAATTCTCTGGCCAAAGAAGAGAGGATTACACGCAAGCTGCACATAATTTGTGGGAATCCAGAGCTTCCCTCTCTCTGCCCTGGCAGGTCTGGGACCCTGGCAGGGGTCAGGAACCCCCCTGGACAGAGCCCCCAGAGACACTGGCTGTGATCTCTGGCCATGGAAAAGATTTTTCAATCTTACAGGATGAATTACCAGCTCTGAGTGTTTGATATGAGTAATAATTAAGTGTGGCACGGGTGCAAAAGTAAAATTTTAGGATTCTAGATGAGGGGTCCAAAGGGGACAAGATGGAGGAAATTGGGTGTGCCTTGTCCTTTTTCTCCTTCTTCATGCCCTCCATGTCTCACTGTGGTGTTGGCATTTTTCTGTTGGTTCAGGCTGGGGACACACTGTTCAACGTAGGTGACAGATATTGGCACGTTATTGTAAATGCAGCCCAGGGAGTTTCTGGTATTTAATGTTTGTCACATCCCACTGAGGGCAGAGCCCCACACGCTGCCCTGCAGGACAGAGCTGGGCAGGGCAGCAGAACATGTGAGAGATAAACAGAATAAACAACCTGGAAACCAGCACAGACCAATTATGGCTTCTGCTTTGGCAGCGGGGCAGAAAGACAGAGACTTTCTACAATCTCAGAATCATCAATAGCACAGATTCTGACAATAATTAAGACAAAACTGGGAGCAGTGACAGGCTCAGAGCCCTGTGCCTGCATCCCAGCTGCTCTCCCTGGGGATGTGCCACGGTTTGGGCTCAGCAGCCCCAGCGTGCAGACACACTGCACCACTAAGTGCAACCTGCCCAGGGACAGGGGGCTGAGCCAGGCTCCTGCAGCCTCCTAAATACTCATCAGCAAAGCTTTAAAATCATCCACATCCAGCAAGGCTTCACACCTTTAATGCTCTGAATTCCATGAGAAGTCTTTTGGAAGGAGCAAACCTCTCTCCCCAGTTCTCTTCTTTCCTTCCTCCCAGGATAAACCCTTTTGTTCAGGCCTGGGTGCTACTGGAAATATCCCAGTGTGACACCAGGGATTTGGTCCCAGATGCACTGAACTGTGCATGTTATTTCCATGAGCTCCTGGCAGGGTAACTATATAAAATTAAACTTCACTGGCAGATGAATAGCTCCAAAAGGTATTTTATAGGCAGGAAAAAAACACCTATATTGATGCATCCAGTGATGAGAGAAAGGAGAACCATTTTCACTACATAAATGGCCAGCACACAGCCTTAAACCTGCAGTTTGAAAAATGAGAAATTGGACTGAGGCACATCATTAGTACATAGATTATAAAAACTGGCTCATTTATTCCTGAAACAGGCATACCACAGCGGCTCAGGCAGTCAGAGCACTGAAGAAAATAATATAGATAATAAAAAGCAAAATTCCCTCTCCCAGAAGGCAATGCTGTCCCTTTGTACACTGACTTCACAAAGCCTGTGCCCTGAGGGCATCCCAAAATGCTTCCATCCTGCTTTTGGCAGTGGCACAGAGGCAGCAGCTCTGCTTTCCAGGTGCACAAACCTGGATCTTTGAAGGATTCCATGTTCAAATCCCTACCTGAACTGCACTTAACCACCCATTAAAGCATCACCACTAATTTCTTGCAAAGGTTCTGTTTTTTTAATCCAAACTTCTCTTCTGTAACTCATAAGCCTGTAAGAGATATCAAAGCTTAATACTGAGCCCCTACACTTCAGGTTTTCATTGGCATTTAAGTGGGTTTTTTCCTTTGGTTCTGAAGGCATTTAGGATCAGCTCCTCAGATCAGCACTGCTTCACTGACTTTGGTACAACCAGCCAGCTTATGTCTGGCCCTGAATGTGCACAGCCTGATCAAAATTTGAAATCACATGCAAGAATGTCTTGCAATAAGGAGCTGCCCTAGCCAGGCACATCTCAGGAAAATAAAAGCCTTTGCCTGTCCTTCTGGAAGGAAGGGGCCTGCATGCAGCTGGGGGGAAGAGGGAAAAAGTTATAATGGTTTAAATGACCTCAGAGTTTCCTGGTGTGTCTGTTGGGAGAGCAAAGCTTCATCATGTTCCAGCACTTGGAGCCACTTAGAACTTGAAGGAATAAGCAGGAAAATAACAGACAGAACTTTGGGGCTATACCAGCACTGCTGGGGGAGCTTTTTAAACAATCTGCACAGATCTCCAAAAACATCATGATGCACATTCTGGGGAGCCTGTCTGCAACCCACAGGTCTGCCCTGACCAGTGTGGGTGCCATCACTCCGTGTCCCATGGTGGGAGGTGCTCAGGTGAAACTGATGGATGAGGATTGGAAATGCTCCACTGTCCCACCAGTGAAGATCTGAGGAAGGGAAGCATTGCTCCAACCCACTGGCACATCCCACCCCGCTGTGTGCCTCCCCAGCAGCTCCTCTGCCTCCGAGCAGAGCAGCCCTCCCCTCTGCACTCACTGATGCCTCCTGCAATGCCCAGTGGGTCAGCTCTGGGTCCAAAATCTCGTGTTTCCCCAGTCTCTGCTCACACCAGCCATGGCAGCCAGTGGGTTCCTGCCACAACACCACAGTCTGGCTCACACAGACACAAAAAACCTGCAGTGATCCCTTTGAGGGCAGTGGCAGGGCTCCCACCAGCTTTATGGGGGCAGACCATGTCTCCAGACATACTGCCTCTCCTTCCTAATCTTCAAGCCATAAAGAAGCCTTTGGCTGAAGTCCTGTCTCCAGTGTAGTCAATTAATTTTGCCATTAATTTTAATAGGGTCAGGGTTTTGCCTTAAATCATTTGTTATCTCACTATTAACCTTTAACAGGAGCCAGTATCTGCTTAATGTTAAATAGCCAGTGATGCTCCACAGTGGCTGGCTACAACTTTCATCCTCTGAGCCCTGGCAAAGCATCCTGTAGAACCAACCAGGTGACTCCAAGTGCCACCCCCATCCCTCCCAAGGACTGCAGAGGCCACCTGGGCTCTGCACACTCCTGAGATGTTTGCCCACAGCAACTGCAGGGGCTCTGCAGCAGAATTCCCAGGATATTCTCTTTCTCAGGACCAGGCAGGGACAGACATTTAAAGCCATAACTGAATGACATGCACAGAAATGTTTTAAGATGAGACAGGCTGGAGAAAAGTGCCAGCTTTGCACTTTGATGTCCCTTTGATGATGCTCTACATGGAAATGTTGGCTCTGCTGAAGTTTGGCAATGAGCTGGAGATAAAACACAGTGCCTGGAACAGGGGGCTCAGAGGCTGCCTGGGTTGCATGGCACCTTCCTAAAATAGCCATGAGAGCTGAAGATAGGATGAAAAAACTGGCTCCTGCAGAGCATCAACTGACTTTCATGTAAGCCCCACCAGCTGAGCCAGTGAAAAAGTCTGGCACAGGAACAGCCCAAGTGCTCTCCCTCACTGCAGGCACTCTGGCTTGGCCAACAGACTTTCCATGCAACCTTCCTTTTCCCCATTTATTCTATTATTCCTCATTGCAGGGGATGGCAGATCTAAGAGACTCTTTTATTCACTCTGTTGATGGCTTGTATGGGATGACAGGCACAGACTCTTGGGGTCATCAGAAAGATCCCACTCACCAGAGCAGGCTGTGGGGCTCTAAATCTCATCCTCTTCTCCCAAAATCCTCAGAAATAATGATGAGCATGCTGTAATAAGACTCCCAAAAAACTGAACAAAACCAAAGAACAGCGATAAATTAAAATCCAGGAAACAAATTAATTCAATCTTCCTCAAAATGACAAATCCAGTAACTCAGCCAGGAGCTAAAGCCCTTTGCCAAGAGCAAAATATAAGCAGCAGAATCGCAGCTTCTTTCTCCCAACCAGGAGTGTGCAATGTAAAAAACTCACCCCTCTCCTCCCCATGAGGAGATCTTGCAGTGTGGCTGTGTTTCCTGATGGCTTTTTCCTGTACTTGCCTTTGCTCCATTCCCCATGGGGATGCAGGGGCTGTTCTCTGTGCACCAGCACAGGGCTGAAAGCACTCAAGTGCACAGGCAGCATCAGCCCCACTGCAGGAAGCAGAGGGAAGAACTGCTGCTAAAGCCTGGCTCTGCTGGCCCCAGAGCTTCCAGCTGCCAAGCAGCACCCAGCCAGCATTTCACCTCCCCTGGCACTGCCAAAGGCCACAGGATCTCTCTGGCAGTGTCATGACAGACGCTGAATCCCTCTGACAGAGGGGGAGAGGTTGGCTATTCTCACCTTTATTGCAGGAGCATTCTCCTTAAATGTGTCTGAAGCTGAAAAACTGAACAGGTCATGGCATTCCAGGGGTGCTGGCATTCCATTCCTGCCACTTTGCAATGCATTTAAAACAACAGTGACAAAAGAACAGGCAGGCAACTCTACAGCTAATGCTATTAAAAAAAAAAAAAAAAAAAACAACAACAAAAAAAAAACCAAACAAAAAAAAACACCCATCTGGAAAATTAATAGGAAACAATCAGTAGAAATCTGCCACAAATATCAAGTCAATGAAATCCAACATCTGCTTTCCTTGGCAGCACACAGCCAGTAAATTCATGTCTGCTGGAGACACACTTATCTCCAGCAGTGCTGAGACACTGCAGGCAGGTCATTACTGCACACAGCCCACAGGGGTGGTTTGTTCCAGTGCAACCTCCTGGGAATTCAGGGGGAAAAGGTCTCCTGTGGGATCAGAGTGCTTTCCTGATGCTACCTGACACAGCAAATGCAGGGGCTGCCCATGAAGGAGCACTGCCTGGAGGCAGCAGCATCCACTTTCCCTAAACAAGCATTGCCCACAGTGGGGCAGGACTGGCCTCCTGCCCTCCTGTGACCTGTCCTGAGCTTTGCTCCTCAGCCAGGAGGCAAAGCAGTTAAGCTCCAGCTTCTTTGCTTAAGTCTCTACAACACCAATCTCAGGGTTTGTTCTGTGCAGAGCTTCTGGTAACTCCTGAGTTTTACCTCACCCCAGAAGCCATCCTTGGCTCACTCGAACAAACTCAGCTTTCCCTGTTACAGGAATAGTTACAGAAGACAAAAAAAGAACCTTACAGAAGAGTAGTTTCACATCCCTGGAGACCCACACTCCACCCTTGATGCCTTTTTGCCTCTCCCCAGGCCTGAAGCTCTCCCCCATTTCTGATGGCTTTCCACTGGATGCTCCTCTGTCCCCTCCAGCACCTCCCTGCTCACCCCCGAGTTGGGTTTTTGAGGGAAGACTCCCAAAGCAGGAGACACACGAAGAGCAAGCCCTGACCAAATAATTGCCATCCCCTCCAGGCACCATCTCATTCTCTAAAGTCATCTTGAGTCTCTTCTTCTCCTGCCCCATGCAGGTCCCTACACCCAGCATCTCTCCCTGGACTTTTCCAGCCACTCGTGCTTGGCAACAGCCCCTCAGGAAACCCGAGATGCCAGCCTTGGACAGAGACCAGGTAAGAAGGAGATGAAAAATAATTTAAAAAGAAGGCCAAAGCACAAATCCTTTAAGCCTGCAACTCTTTAAAAAGATTGCAGAGGACAAATAAATAAACCAAGAGAAGTCACAATAGTGGGGTGGGCTGGGGCAGGCAGCGAGCAGCGTTTCTGTGGAGGCGAGGAGCCAACATTCCCAGTGCCAGCAGCTTGCCAGGCACTCAGGGGGCTGATCCACATGGTTCCACATTTCACTTTTAAAGCAAAACAAGTGCTTTGGATCAAAGGCTCTTTCTCAGCAGCCGTTGCCCCCTGGCTCTGTGTGCACTGCTGCATCTTCCCAAGGGTTTTTTAGGGGGTGAGAGAGGAGGGGACCTTATGAGGAGATATTTAATGGTTGCATGCTGAAAGGAGTTACTGTACCAGGCGCCAACCGCCTTTTCTCGGGACTCATGAATCTGTGCTTTGTTCAGGTTAAATCATATCTCAGAGCAGCCCATAAGGGTAATCTCTGAAAAGAGGTTTCTCTCTAAATTAGAGATCTTTGCTCCAGCTGCAGCAAAGTTTTCAGAATCCAGCTTGGATTTAGCCCTTTGCAGAAGTAGCCAAGGCAGAATTTACAACAAAGGGAGGAAAAAGCAGCTGTAAATGCTGGGATAAACAAACGGCCCCTTATCTCCTCAATGGAGTGTAAAAGACACAAAGAAATTTTTATGGACTGCTCCTTCAAGGTGAAGACATGAGCAAGCAGAAAGGTTTCTACCTACCCCATCCCAAACTTTCTCTGCTCTGTGCTGCTTTCTGGCTCTCCAGGGCTCACAGCTCCGAGCTCTGCATGATGTTTAACTCAGGACACACTGCAAGAGCACTAAATCACATTATCTGTCACTGCTAAGCATCAGAAATTAAAATACAGCCTCTTACCTCCACATTACACAGCCTGCTGGTTTAAATGGACTTGAGAAATCCAAGAAGTAATCCCAGTGTGCACACACTAAGCCTTCATGTTTTCTGTGCATCTGAGCTGGGGGAAGAAGGGAGACACGATCCCGGACTTCTTCCGTTGCCATATAATCTGAAGGAAATGACCTTCGTGTTTGTTGCTTTGATTACAGATTCAGAAACAAAAGCCCTTCCAGAGTGAGTCAGGGGACACAAGGGGTTGAAACGGGATTGTTAAAAATGGGAAAGCATTACAATTGTGGGTTGGTTTTTGGGTTGTTTTTTTGTTTTTTTTTTTCCTGTCTGTGATATTAACCCCTTTATTATAAAACAAAACTGAGCGAACAAGCAGGAGTTGCTGACCAAAGGCACAGCACAGGTGCCAGTTCTGGGGCAGGGAGACACCTCGGTGTGGGATGGTGATGCCTGTGCCACAGCAGGGGCTGAGGACCCCCATGCTGGCAGCTCTGTGCTCGCTGGGAGCTGCCATCAGCCCTCCCAGCTCCTCCACCCCACACACTCCTGGGACAGGAGGGGACTTTGTGCAAAAACTGGGCACAGCACTAAAACTTCAGGCCACCCCCAGTCTGAACCCCTTGGAGCAAGGCTGAGCCCTGTGGCAGCAGGACCAACGCGTCTGAAGGGATACAGGGACAGAGATAAGCAGAGCTCTCTGCTCAGCACAGCCACCCCAAAAACTGACACCTCCACTGAATCTCCCTGCAACAGACCCCCCAGGATCACCATCCCACTGGACTTCCCAAACTGCTCTCCAAAGCACTGCCCTGCTGCTCTGATGTGGGTGCTGCACCCTGGGGAGGGAACTGAGAGCATGGGCACAGTTCACATCCTTGGCCATCAACGTGAACTTGATCCTGTTCCACAGGAGTACACCTTGCTGCTGCTAGGGGAGTAAATCATCTACCTGCTGTTCTGCTGCTCCTTTGCAGGCTGTTCTCTGTGTGCCAAACACTGAGTTCTACTTTGACTCCCTGATTCCTTCCCCACTGGCACATCAACCCCCAAGGCTTCACACAGCCCCCGGCTCTGACGCAGCAGCACAAACTGTGGAACTGTGCCAGGCAGGGCACAGCCTCACACAGGCACAAAAACAGCTCTCCTCAAAGAAAACTCCAACAACTGACACTGCTCTCACTGGAAATGGAAAAAACAGAACAACAAAGAAGTGTGCACCCAAATCCAGGAAGCTGGAACTTCCAGAGCTCCAAGCTGACCTTCAGGTAGGTACACAAGAGGCACAAAGTCTCAAATTTACATATGCAGTTACTTCAAAAATCTGAAGGCTCTACACAGTTATTTATGCTCTCAACTTAGCAGTCACTATGCATACAGAGGACAAACTAATCCCAACCTGATTTTTTAAAATCCAGGGATCTATTTTAATAGAAAAAAAAAAATTAAGTTCAACACCTGGAACAAACTACTTTGCTTTTCCCACAATGAAAATGGGTCAAACTTCGGACAGCAACATCTCAGAGATGTGATTCCCTCTTCTCAGAGGTCCTGAGGCCACTTGGCCCAGCCAAAGTCCCCCAAACAGGTGACTCTGTGCCAGGTGTTTGAGGCCAACAAGAGGTTCCATGAAGCTGCAGAGCCTTCCCAGGAGAGAAACAGCCTGGTCCAGCCATCACAAGGGTGAGTCAGCCCTGCTCCCCTCCTCTCCCTAAACAACCATCAATCCAGACACCTCCAGGAGCAGCTACCCCAGACACCAGGGTGCTGTGAGGTGCCAGAGGTGTCTCACCCTCCTTGTTTAATTCAGAAGAACCAGCTTTGATCAAACAACCAGCCCTTAAATAGCTGCAGACAAAAGAGCTGTCTTTTTTCCCAAAGTTATTTTGTAAAAGGCAATGTTCTCATAGTCATGAGACCATAAAAGCCTTCCACTCTATGTCCAATATCACAGGTTTCATGAAAAAACCATAAGCTGGCCTCACATCAGGCAGGAGGGTGCCAGGTCAGGTCCAGCCAGCTGGTCCAGACTGCAGCAGCAACCTAAGAGGTGGCAGCGAGACAGTTTTGGGATAGTATTTCAGAGCAACAAACTTGCATTTGTCTCCAAAACAGACTCCAAAGCCCCAAAAATAAGATGGAAAATAGACAGTGAGTCATGTTTCCTTAGAGAAATGATGTGAAGGTTACCTGGGTGGTGCCAGCTTCTGCCCTGCTGGGATAACCACAATGACAGGAATAGCTGGAGGAGGGACAGCACAGCTCCTCGGAGGATCTGTGGCTTCCAAACAAACACAGACTAGGGCTGCATAATTCAGCTGTACAGAGAATTTAGTTTAACTGAGAAAAATTAGAGTTTAAAAGAAATACAGCCCACCTGTAAGAGGTAGGAAGCTGCTGGAGTTGAGCACAGGGAAATTCTGCAACTCTAAGGCACGAATGAGCCGAGTTTGGGGACAGCAGTGCCACAACCCTTCACTGAAGGGTGACACTAGAGGGAATGCAGCACACCCCAGCCCCCCCAGCAAGGTGAACAGATGCACTGAGCTTGAAACAAGAGAGGAATTACTGCCACTTTCACTACAGCTTAACAAACACCACCCTGCTCCAAACCTCACACCCTCTGCCCTGCCCACATCTCCCTGCCCAGAAACCAGTGGCCCAACCAAAGGTGAAGCCAGGATGCTCAGGAAGCAGCACAGCACCAGCAGTGCCATGGGTGGAAGTGCAGGGACTTCTCCAGCACCATTCCCAGCTCTGCTGGCACCACACTCCTGTGCCTGATGGCCAGCAGGGAGATGCACCTAGGGCACCCATCCCCAGGACAGCACCTACCCCACATCAGCTGGAAAAGCAACAGAAACATCACAATCTTAACCCTAGCATTGCTTGAACTGTCAAGGATGACTTTTAATGGCTAAATCCAGCACATTCAAACTTTTCTCAGCTTTTTGGTGACACTTGCTCTCCCCATCTCCTTCCCCAACACACCACTGCTGCATGTTTAAATGAATGACAGATCAATTAGTGGGGAAAAGTGTACATGTGTATTTGTGTGTGGGAGGGTATTTAAGCTAATATATTCCAGCACTGATGGTTTTATCCTCTTTGCAGTCTCTGAGAATGAACTGGCCTCCATCTGTACAGAAGATTAGTAGAATTACTAATCACTAATTATGACTCAGAGGTTTTAAGAGCAATGCAGACTGTACAAGGGGTGGCCTGATTTTCAGAAAATGAGGGGACAAAGATAGCACAGTGTTATTTTAAGCACATGGGCAGTCCATCCAAGATCACAAAGCACTGCCAGCAAAAGGGGTGACAGAGAGACAACCACTCAGGAGGATGAAAATGAAGCTTGGAAAAACCAGCACGTGCCTGAAACACTTTTAATTTACCTTTCCATACAGTTTCTGTCCAGTCAGAGCAAGCTGGCCAGCCTCTCTGCAAAGGCCAGAATGGAGATTTCTCCAGGCAAGCTCATACAGGGATACCTTTGTGCAGGACTTGCTGCCTCTGAGAAGTGGCGCCAGCGACATTCGAAATCGAACGTATTTTGTGAGCTGCGTCACATCGAAGAGGAAAAATATTTACACAGGCCCGAGTGGTTTGTGAATAGAAGGCACTGTTTGAAACTGGCACCGTGACACCCCAAAGGAAATGAGATGAAGTTCACAGTCTGGTTGTGAAGTTTGTCAGTGAGGGAAGAGGGAGAAGCCATAAAAAAGAAATCATATTTTTGTTTGAATCAACTCTCTCCAACAGAAAACGCTGTATCATGAGCTCAGCTGGAAATGTGTCTGGCAGAGAGCTCTGGAAAGCTGCTGTTGGAAGCGTGCAGAGCCAAGTTTAACTCTAAGATGTCAGGAGGCAGTGCCCCAAAGTCCCAGCCATGGGGACACCTCCCCATGCCAGCTTTGGGCACAACAGGACTTTCAGCAGTGCCAAAGCTCTGCAGGTGACAAATGAGCAGCACCACTGCATTAGATCAGATCCCTTCAAAAAGAAAAACAGCTGGATAAAAGCAGCCAGAGCAAAGCTTTTCCAAGGTAACCAGTAATCCCCAGTGCACAAGTTGAAAACTTTGAAGGAACACACACACATATTCAGCATCCTCTAAAAAGGTTTTGAAGCTCCCTTTGCAAAGCCCTGACCTGTAAGAACACCTGAGATGCTTCTGCTGAGCATCACTCCTGGGATCTGTCTGGTGTGGAACAAAGTTCTGCCCTGACAACGCAGCCCCAGCTTTGTGCTCTCCCTCTCCACTCCAGCACTGCTTTTCATCATTGTGAAAAGAGAAAGGCAAAAAGGCACCTCAATTTGTTGTCAGCATTTTTCATAATGGAAAGTTAAGGTGTGGTAGCAGAGGAAGCATGGTGCTCACTGTCCAAACCAACTACGTTAGCACTGGAGGAAACAGAAGTCAGCCACTTCCTCTCCCACCCCAGGTACCATGGGCCAGACACACGTACAAAGCTGATTTCTTCTGCTTCATCAGCAACATTTTTTCACTTCATACAGAGGAAATGACCTTCCAGAGGTTAAAAAGCCCTTTGTCCAAAAGACCCATATGAAAAGTTTACACTGTTATGCCATAGTTTATCAGCTAATTACTGTGCAATTGGTAATTTCAGTTACTCCTGAACTGCTTCATCACAGAGATGCTCCTGTATCTGGCTGTACATCCAGCAGATCAATCACAACACACCATTGTATTCAGCAGGGAGTTTGGGAACAGTTTTCCCAATTTCTTTAAAACTTAGCATGGAGCAGACTGACTGACACACATTTAACCCTGACTCTAAACCATTCACTTGACCAGTTTGTGATTTATAAGAGTTATCTGCATCAGTAAATAGACTGTGATGCCATGTCTCATTCCTGCTTAACCATACTGAGGAATCACTGTGTTGTGGGATGTACTGGAGGCAACTGGCATTGATACCTCAGAGGAAAACTTCATGTCAATACCCCAATGAAAGCCAGGCCAGTGATAATGCAGGTAATGAAACACAGGATAAATGCTGATTCTAGAAGTCTTTGGCTTTGCAGCTGCTTATTAACCTCATTTATATAAAAATTTCACTTGGTTTTACTGCCCTATAATTAAATCTAAGACAGGTGGCCTATAAACCCAGCATGTGGAGGGTCCTGCAGAAAGCTTTTTTTGGGAATAGTATCAGGACACCTAGAAATGCCATGTTGTCCCATCTCAGGCATTAGGAGGGGCTCTGGGAAGAACCCCCCAAAACCACAGCACTATGTGCCAGAGCTCCACAACAAAATACAGCCCTCAGTCCTTTCTCTGGTAGGAAATGGGAACCCTTGAGTAAATGTTTCTATGCCAAATTCTCATCCAGGAATTTTCCCAAGCCCTAACAACCCCAATAATTCATCCTGACTTGCTGCTGTTAGAAAAAAAGACCTGTGCCAGCTTTTCTATCAGCTGTCTCTGCAGATCTGTTATTTCTAGGACAGGCTTTAAACGCTCCCTGCTATGGACAAGACAATGTTCCCTGGCACACAACCCAAGGGCTCAGAGAGTCAACTCTCACACTGCACAGCCCCTCCCCTCGAGAGGATTTGGGGTTATTTCAGAGTGAAACGGGACACCCCAGCAGTGCTTTGGCTCACAACCTCCTCCAGATGAATGGCTCCGGGCAAGTAGGACAGCCCTTCTCTTTTGGCAGGTGGGACAGATGATGGAAAGCATCCTGGAGCAGGGATCAGCTTGGGGAAGTGCCTGGGTTAGGGGTGAAGTCGCTGTGCCAGTGAGCAGGTGAAACAACAGGTAAAACCTTGGGAAAGGTTTCCCACAAACACAGGCCAGAAACAGAAAGGCTAAGGAGAAGGTGACTGACAAAGGCTGGTTTGTGCTTGCTGGGGTGGGTTTTAGTTGTGCTTAAAGCTGCTAAGGCAGGTAAGGGCTTTATGCTGGCAGAGAGGATTTGAGCCTGTCCTGCCAGCCCCGTGACCACCTCTGCACCTGCCAGCTCCCAAACACAGCTGGGACCCTGCTCAGACACACAAAGGGGTTCGTGGCTTCTCTGTGCTGCAGCTCAAGCTCAGATCTCCCACCAGGCTACCACACATTTTGTATTTTAAGAAGGTTAAAAAATCCCCCTCTCCACAAGAACACATGCAGCACCCCAAGGAGAAGGAATCCGACTTGCTTTCCTTTCTCCACAAAAATGTACTGATGATTAAATAGAGACTTACTGGCAGCATCCAGCTCACACAAAAATAGCCACTGGCTCACAAAATGTGACTCCCAAATACTGATCAAAGCAAACTCAGGTTTCCAGGGCTGATCAGCAGCACAAGTGCCTGCCACCTCAGCCTTCCCTGCACGTCCCTTGCATGCAGCTCAGTGGACTAAGTTCTGCCTGGTGTCCTGGTCTGTCACATCATGCACAGTCCAGGGAATCCTCAGAGAGGGGAAAAGCCCACATTTAGACAAAAGAATTTCTATATGAAACCTATGGTATTTTTCATATCTGGAATATGAATGTAAAGGAGCTACAGAAATGAGCCTTCTCTGTGAAGCCAATGTGGAAATGTTAAGCACCTCTCCAGGAGTTAATTTTAATAAGAACACAGGGCAAAAAGGTGTTTTCATGTGGCTGCAATACCTACAGGACCTCTGGGGAAAAATCTGAGTGGACAAATAGCATCCCTGGCAGGTAGGAGTGCCCTTTGTAGAAAGAACAGGGGAACAGAGGAAAACGATTTGCTCAAGACAATGCAGGATCTGTAATAATGATGGGACACAAAATCTCACACCCAAGAGTAGAGTCCTGTCCCACAGACATTGCAATATCCACTTCCTCAGAGAAACAGCCCCATGGAGTGCTCTGCACTGCTTCTGTTGCTCCTGTGCTGCTCCACTGGGCCTGAGGTATAGAAATGTAACCCAGGGTGGCTCAGAGTTCCTCCCTGTATGCAAGGGTCACCCAGCCACTGTCTCTAGCTGTTTCCATAGCTTGAAGTACTTTAAAAAATTAAGAAAACCAATTTGATTCAGGCTCTTGCAGGACTCTGCTATCTGAGCAGTCGGGTGACATTTAATGCTGTGTGCTCAGTCCTGCACTCAGTGGACTCAGCCAGAGGTTTGAGCAGCTGAGAGCCAAGACTTCAGCACAAAAAGCAAATTGTTACACAACCCAAGAAGGAAGAGCTGCAGGGCATTCCTTCAGCCATCTCACTTTAATACACCCCAAATTACCACTAGCAAATTCCTGATGTTAAAATGTGAGAGTTGCTTTGCTCCTGCCAGGTTTCACCTCCCAGGGAAGACTCTCAGAGCAGCAAGTGGGGAGCAACAGGTCCCCAGCAGGACAAGTTGTGGGCAGAGGGGAAGGGGCACTCCCTGTCCACTTCCTGGGCTCAAGGTCTGCCTGGTAGGATGAGAGAAGGACCAGTCTTCTCTTTTCACCCATTTTCACATCCCCACTTTTCAGACACATGTCAGTGATGCTTTTTCATAAAGAAAAGACAAAGCAACCGCTAGGACACAGTAAGCTTAGGCAGAGATACAGCTACAGTTTGTATGGAAAAAAAATCTCTTTTCACTTCAAGCCAACCATCAGTATATGGCAGCTGAACAGGCTGAATACAGCTGTTGTCTGAGCTGGTGCTCATCGAGCCTTTATTCCAGCCCTGGAGGGATGGGCTTGTACCTCCATGGGGATGCAATGGAGAGGGAAGGCAGTCTAAGCTGAATGGACCCTGAAAATAACACCCACACAGCACAGGCGTAGCTGGATTTTACTTAGAGAGGAAGAAGAGAGTCAGAGCTGCATCCCACCACATCCCTACAGGTCAGTAAAGGTGAGCAAAGGAAGAGCAATGACACTTTTACTCCTGCATTCCCTAAGTAGTCATGATCCACATCCACAGTGACACCTGTGTCAGACACATCACACAGTGTTGCCACACATGGTCTGCCCAGGACACATTCAAGCACTGGTACATCTACCACTGTAAAGCTGCTCTCCCACTCCTGAGCCTACCCTAAAGCTAAATACCAACAGATCGCTTTAGGATTAAACAGGCACAGCTGTCCTTAGCTGTGGCATGACTTTCCCATGGAGGTTGCATCCTGGTGCCTCTGGAGACTGTTTGCTACGAGCTGTGTCATTCTCTGTATTGCAACACACCAAGGAGAGGGGAGAAGCTGCTTTGAAACATTCACCCTGATGTAGCAAACACACGAAACGAGGCTGAGAGCAGGCACGCAGCACAAGTTCACATGCAAGACAGAAACCCATACGCACAGAAATAAATAACTGCTAGCAAAAACAGACTCGAGAAAGAGTGACACCACCCTCGCTGCAACTGGATACCACAATGGGTGCAAGTACAGGGCTGTGTTTAAGGAGAGCCCCCCAGTTGCCATTCCAGGACCCACTGCATCCCTCCCAAGCAGCAATCCCTCCGTGCCATGCAAAGAACTATCACGTTACAAGCTGCCACTATTCAGTGACACAAACAGCAGAAAAAGCCACGGCCAGTCTCTCCCATGGGAGCACAGAGAGCAGCTCCTGGAGCTCCAGATCCCAAGGGTGACAGCAGCAAGAGGGGGTCCCGGGGGCGTTATATGGGGGGCAGCTGGCTGCCAAAACACTTGTAGATTGACTGATAAAACATCCTTGGCACAGAAAACATCTCCCCCAAACCCTGAATGCAGGCACTTTGAAAGCAACACCAGGACCAGCTCAGGATGCTCTGAGCACCTTCCCAGCGCTGCCTCGCCGCTCTTCACCCCACCGCAGCGCGGAGCAACCATCCCGCAGAAACAACGCGCAGGGGAGCAGGTGCGGGGACGCCGTTCCAAGGAAAAGCTGGGACGCTGAGCTGTTTTTTTTTTTTTCCTTTTTTTACCTGGTAGACATCGCGGAGGCCACACCAGGCTCGCAGCGCCTGGCGGCACGCCCGCAGCCGGGCCGCGTACCACCGCCGCAGCGCTGCCACCGTCACCGTCCAGAGCAGGCGGCTGCCGCCGAGCAGCAGCTCCTCCACGCCGCACATCAGCACCGAAGCCATCAGCCGCTCCGCTGGCAACACGCACCCGCTGTCGCTGCCTCGCTCAGACGCCTGGCATGAGGCTGCCCGGCTTTATTCGGCGGGGCAGGGCTGCTGCGCTCAGCCCCGGGGTCAAGGCTTGAAACAAACTCCGCTTTCACGGCGCTTCCTGGGCAGGTTCCCAGGCATGCCCCGGCTCCTGACGCCCAGCCAGCGGCTGCACTAGCTCAGCCCTCCCAGCAGCTCACACAGCAGCCTTGTCCTTAGCAGCTTATATAAAGCTCTGTTAAGCTCCACTAGCTGCCACTATGTTTTCTAATTAAATGTTAACCCTTTTGCCATGTGCGCCGACAACAAGCCCGTTTAGATGCTGCAGAAGGAGAGGAAGGCGCTCGCTCAGCGCTGCCGCGCTTCAGTGAGCTGGGCAGGCGCTGCACACGCGAATCCCGAGCTATCTGCCTCCAACACCTCATTATCCGCTATACAGGGAACAAAGCTGCCGTTCTCTCGCGGCTGAGCCCGTGCTCAAATTATACAGTAGAAATCCTGCTTGAAAAAGGCACTTCTGGGGAGCAGCAAGTGGAGGAAAGCGGGGGGGTAGGAGGGGAGGGTGGCGAATCAGTCCTGCAGAAATAGAATAGCTTGGAAGAGACCTTAAAGTCCCTATTGTCCCAAACCCCCTGCTATGGGCAGGGACACCTTCCACTAGACCAGGTTACTCGGAGCCCCATCCCACCTGGCTTTGAGCACAACTTGTGCCAGTGCTTCACAGTACAACAGATGCACTAACTTCTCTTCCACCTCTAATTGTGGCAGATACCAACAGCACAAAGCCATCCCCCTGTTCAACACTTCCCCCTTGGTTCTTGCATCATATGGGTAAAACACCCGAAACGTGCTTAAGAGATGATTAAACTCTACTCTTAACTAACTCCATTAACACAGCACTTGCTGCATGAGAAAAACAAAGCTGGGCATTGTGGCCGAGCTCTTCACAACAGCCCGCAGCAAATAAACACTGCAATAATAACCCACAAGAGACTCCAGCCTTGCCTCGAGACAGCTCAAAATTAAACAGCACCCTGCCCTTCTGGGGTTTAAAGTGTTAAAGCTCCCAAGCCGAACCTTCCATTTGAGCGCTCTTCCCTATTACAAGCTAAGGGAGGATGGAAGACAAAGGATGATTAATGTTTTTTAAAACCCCCTCCTCAGAGGACTGGACACTTTCTAAGCTTTTTGGGACAGAAGCTGCGTGCTACCATCAGCACCTTGTTGAAGAAACTATTCAAGGAGCAGGTTTTTGGCTAAAATCTTCAGCAAGGCTGACCTGTAAGAGTAAACTCTTGTGCAGTGCAGTGAATGGAAAGCAGCAGGAACAGCCTGCACACAGGCTGGGTGGGAGAGCTAAATCCCACCAAGCTTCTCCAAGGGCACTGCCAGTCTGTCCCAAATATCCTCACAGGAGGAAGACACCTGCGTACCCACAGCACAGTGGAAGCATTCACAAACCCCACTTCATTCCTTATTAATCAACCTGCTCGGATCTGCAGGAGCTCGTGAGCGCTGCTGTGGCAGCTGGGTGATGTAATTCTGCAGACAGATGACTGCCTGCCTGTTTGAGACAGCCTTTGGACCTGTGTCTCCAAGATCTCCCTCTTCTCTTTCATGCATAACAGAGTGAAAGCAGCCCTGGTCCTCTGGGTGCTGGCATCCCTTGGCTGTGCTGTTGCCAGGGGTTTTGGTCACTCCAAGTCTTGCTTTCACATGGGGAAAACAATGACCATATTTCAAATGGGTATGAAGCTGCTAAAAAGTGAGCCCAAGCAGAGGAGGAGGAGATGGCTTCTTGTAACAAGAGATAAACAAAGATTTGGGCTCTGCATTGAAATCTGGCATCCATATTCCCTCTCCAAGGGTTTTAGCATCCCATGGAATTACTTAGAGCACGTAGCCACAAAAAAATCTTCCTCCTCCTCCTCCAGTGCTGCCCACCACTGTGTTTAGAGGACTTTGACAGCAATCCACAGGTACCAAGTAGAAAAGGTTTCCCTCTTCCACTGACAAATATCCATGGGGTTATTCCAATAACCTGAGCCAGTACCACTGCCAGGCTTGGCAGCAGGGAGTTGCCATTCCCTCACAGAACACTGCTCTGGAGAGGAATCAGCCAGGAAAATCTCCAATGGCATCCATTCACTGCAATCAAGTCATATCCAAATTTAAACACAGAGATAAAAAAAAAAATCCAGTTTTCAAGTGCCATTTCTGAAAGAAAAGGACCCTTGTAGCTAAAGAAACAGTGCAGGGAACTGTCCTGCGCCAGGAAAATCCAACCAACCCACTAGGAAAAGTTTACGTGGTTTTCTGCTCTGCCTGCTGCCCTCAGTGCCTTTTTGTTTTGCCTGTTTTCCCCCATTACCTAAATAGATTGAAAAATAAGGATGATGATTTTCCCTTTTAACAGAGCAGAGCAGATTTGCGCTAGGTTTCTTTTGGTTTTGGATTTGTTTGCATGTTTGGTTTTTTTCAATTCCTCTATGATCCATGGTATCTTTACACTTAACTTACATGTTCTGCAGTTATTCTTTATGCTTCACAAGCTCCTGTGAGCCTGAGCAATGGCCCCTGATGCTCCATCTCAGAAAGCAGAGCCAGGGGTACTCAGGCCTTCCATCCTCAGTGTTCCCAGCTGCTTTTCCCATCATTATTCCCATCACTTTGCCCAGGCTTTATGTTCCTACAGCAAAGTTACAGCTCCATGGGTAGGCTGGAGCAAGGCAAGAACATTGTCTCCACCCTGATTCAGGGCACATGGACTTCAAGTCCAGTCTCATAAACAGAAACTTCACCCATTTTTTCATCCCTAGGTGATAAAACTAAGTAAGAATTAAGTCCCATCTGGAGTTCACCTTCCCAGCTGACCCAAGTACAGGGAATGCACTGTCCCTTGAACCTGGATAGTGTTAAACACACACAAAAATAAAAAGAGCAAAGAGCAAAGGAAATTTGTGATGCAAAGAGCAGCTAAATGCAATTTAGGATCATTTTGGTGGAGTTATATGCAGCTGATGAATTATCCATTCACATCAATCTTAGTCTTTTATTGACTTCCACTCTAAGAACCTGACTGCATGTGGGTTAGTTTGAAACACCTAAATAATACCCAGGCTCCTTAGAGTCAGAACAGAAAACAAAATTCAGCAAGGGAATGCCAGCAGGATAAATACCCAGGTGGTTTCCAAAGGCTGTACCATCCAGATTTCTATTCTGTGAGGAGAAGGAGGGGGAGAGAGCTCGCAGAAAATATCTTTGTAGATATATGTACAACTGTCAGGGGAGCACAAGAGACAGCTACTGCAGATCTGTTTGATGTGCAGTCATATGAACAACACAGCATTCATTGCTGATAAGGAATAAGCCTACACAACAGTGATCTAAGGAGAATGTCACTTTAAAAGGCAATAGAAAACTTGACGTGTGGCAGACTCATGCTTCTCCTCACATTATTGACTGCAGATCCAGAATAATGAGTAATAAAAAGAACAAAGGTTTGCTACCAACATAATAGGAAAAGATGATCCCAAGTGGATTCTCGGGCTTCCTGGCATGTTATCTTCTATGCCAAAATTAATGGAACGAGGCTTAGCTGAATTGCTGCTCCTCTCTTCAAAGTTGCTCATATGAAGTTCACATGAATAAAGAATTAATCTGCGTGTGAGGCCAGAGGACAAGAGCATCAATCTGCTTTTAAATCTACAACGCAGTATCGCTCCTAGATACGACTTTTGATTAGGCATACAGGAAAGGACACACACACAACTAAGTCCTTGGTGATAGGAAATGAAATTAAAGCTTTGATTATTTCAGTCTCTGAACCTTCCACAAAAAAAAAAAAAAAAGGTGAGTTATTGTGAAGATGCATAAAATGTATAATTCTGCAGGCTTGCAGGTATCTGTCCTGACCAGAGCTTTAAAACATGCTCTAATCCATAATCTGCACTCATATTGATAACATCTGATTGCAGCCAAGATTTGTAACATTCTGTAGAGCGAGCAGTAAAGTTCAGGGAACACAAAAAATAAACCCACAGAGAGCCCTCACAAAGTGATGAGAGACATTTCTGTTTCATGGCACACACCACTATTGGCATCTGCTGCTACCTCAACTGCAAAGGGCTCCAACCCTCAAGCCCTGACCCCTGGGTGGGCTCAGGGCAACGAGAAGCATCCCTGAGCTCCGTGCCAGCACCCAAAAACCTCCTTGTCCTCTGAATTCCCACCGGGAACCAGCTGCAGCCCCACTTCATCCTGCTCCTCCCAGGCATGTTTCTCCTTTCTGTACAAATCTCTGTGCAGATCTGCATGAAAATCTTCCCATTTTGCTCAAGTTAGAAGCCAACAGCACACAATTTCACTGCCTTTAAAAATAAACTTAAGAACTGCTCAAAGGTGCTGTTTTGTAGGCAGTTTTCATGAGCATGAACAACAGGATTACTTGGGAATTAGGACTTTCAGACAATGCTGAAGGCTGCATATACCCTACAACTTTATTTTTTAAATTCCCGTCATGTACCAAGCCTGTCAAGCTATGAACATTAATGCAATTAACCCCAAATAAAGATGAAGTGACTTTTCAAAAATTGGTTTTGCTACACTCTGGCCCTTAATTACCTACTTATATATAAAGTGAAATGCAGACACTGGGCACCCTCTCTTTGATGTTTTAACCTCTCAGTACGTAAGATGCTTAAGCAGCAGCACCAGTGCACAGGATAAATCTGTAATCCAACCTGCCCTGATCGAGAGCTTCTGATGCAAGATTCAACTTCTGCTAAAAGTGTCTGCAAACCAAATTGGTTCTTTGAGATTATCAAAAAGAATTAATCATAATGTGCCTCTAACTAACATACTTAATCCTTCATATAGCACAAATTTGGGGACCTGTCAGAAATTAAGTCTACACTTCCACAAATATTTATTTACTATTATTCACATTATCAAACTTTAATTTAGAAAGAATGAAAGGATCATGCTACTCTCCTTTAAGGCTAACAGCAGCATCCAGTGTAGCTATTTATTTATCAGGTTCTACACCAGGAATTTCAATTCCCAGCTTTTGCCCACTGAACTGCACCTATGTCAAGTGCATGGTGTAGCTGAAAGCCACAGCTACACCCAAAATGATCCACAGCTCCAAAGGGAGGTTGATACCTAATGCTCTCCTCTCTGGATGAGGCACATCTTCTAAAATTTTATTTTTATATAAGTATATATAGCCTCTAATAAGCTTATTTAAGAGCAGCCTTATATATTATTTCTATATGAGGTGCTGATGTTTTCCCTCCTCTCACAGAGCCTGAGCTGTACTATATTGCTCTACACTAATAATATAAACACAACACTGTGATGAACACATTTTTAAAGATGAACAGCCACTGTGCCAGAAACACAAATTTCCTGCAGTCTGTATTCCATAGTAAACTAATTAGCACTTCACATCAGAAATGAAGTGCCACAGTCTTTTAACTTTATAAATGATTAAGCAGCTGCTGTCTGATTCCTCAAACAGCAAATTTCATACCTGCCATACCCAGAACTACAAAATCAGGTCAGGTTCAAAACAAGCAGCAGATGCTCCAGTTTCACGAGTCACGGTTTATCATCTTGCACTACCACACACTATCACCATCAGAACAACATCACCCAGTTTTCAGAAGACAAACCTAGTTCCTCCAGTGCAGCAGGGCTGTAATTTAGCACAGCTCCACTGGCTTCAGTGAAACCTCATGTGCCCAAACACACAATCAGGTGGGGATGCTCAAGGAGGCTACGTGACACCTGGCAGTAGGGAGCAGCACTTCTAATGCAGGTCACTCTTAACACATACCTACGTACAAATTGTATTTAAATTTGTATAAACATGTATTTGTAAGGTGGGAGAATTTCACAGCCTCAAAGTCAGTTCACACTGAAAAGATACCTAGCAGGGAGAAACACCAGACCTGTGGGGAAAGAAGGATGAGGAAATGGGAGAAAAGAGTTTGATCTCCAGCTGAAAAAGGATTTGTCTCTATCACACACAACAGAGCCTGTGAATGCTTTCTAAATACAAGTTTATGTCATTTTTTAGCCACGTGGGTGATGGCCAGCAGAGCAGGATGGGGACCAGCAGGAAGGCTGACACCTACCCAGCCACAGCACCACTGTCTGCATCTCTCTGGGCACAGAGACCTGCCCAGGGACACAGCACAGCAGGTCAGGATGTGACACTGCCCTCCCTGCTCCAGGATGGGGCAGGACCCTGGAAAACCACCCTCTTGTTCTCTGCCTTGTGGGAAGGGCTTCCTCCTCAAGGAAAGCTCCTTCAGGAGGGGAGAGTCATCACCAGTGACATGGGAAACCATCCTGCTCTTGGTTCTACTCCCAGGTCACATCTGGAGGAAACGAGAGATCAAATGGCACAGGGTGGAAACGTGGAGCATCCTCAGAGCTGCAGAGATTGGCACCACCAACAGAGAGGGCTTCACCCAGAGCCTCCCTGGGACAGAGCTGCCAGAGGAAATGACTCAGTCCCTGTGAGAGGGAGGATTCTCCTTCTGGGAAGCATCCCTGGGAAGTGACAGCACAGGGGGGAAGAGACTGTGGCTGCCTTTGCAAGCTGAGGCAGGAAAAGCAATTTCTCTCCAAGCTGCTGATTTCACCTACCTGAAGGTGCTGATTTCACCTCACTGCTTCCTAACCAGGTGCTAGCCCAGCAACAGGTCACTCTCAGTCCCATGCAGGCTGTGCTGTGCCTCCTACCCCAATACCAGCCCTCAGAGATGGTCCCCAAGCCTGAGAGGGGACAGGAGCCTCCAAAGAGGGACTGAGACCCTGCAGAGCAAAGGGCAAGCAGCTATCACACCCCATGAAAATAAATTATAGAAAGAGACAAACACCCTCTGCATCTCCAATCTCAGTGCTCTTATACTTCTACCTCCCCCAGACTGGCAGCGAGGAGTAATAAAGTGCACAAAATACTTTCAACATCCTAATTTTGGAGGCAAAACTGTAGCATCTTCTGTGCACTCACACACCATGCTGACAAAATTTCTACCTCCTGTGCCCCATTACTCAGGCGAGTCAGTCCAGTCCCTTCACCTCCCACCCAGAGTTGCTGCAGCAGCTTCCCAGCAGCTGGAGCAGGGCCAGGTCCCTCTCCGTGGCTGGACACTCCTCCTGCCCATCCTCCTGGAGCCATGGAGTGCTTCAGGGTCTTATCAGAGACGTGGCAGGTTCCAAGTCTGCAGGGGCAAAGGGATGCAGGCAGGTGACAGGTCCAGCCTCACTGGTTTGTGCCACGCTGCCCTGGCTGCAGGAGGGTTTCCTCCCCAGCTCTGGTCACTCTGGTGGCCACCATGCTCCCTGCCAGGTGCCACACCTGCCCAGCTCCCCTCAGGCACCACCATGGATGCTGCCATTGCCCTGCTAATGTCCCGGACATTAAACGTGGGGCAGCGTCTCCTTCATTTTGAGTCGCCAAGGAGTATTAAAGGGAGCTTGGAGAAGCCAGGTAATTATTTCTGGATGAAGAATTTCACAGTAGATAGAAGTACGTGAGGAGTGTGGAAACCATGGCTGCCCCAGCTTTATGATTATTTTATAGCCTCATTAATCTGTGGCAAATGGGGCAGAATTAGTACATAACCTAAATACTGGGCAGAGATCTACAGCTCTGTAAGAGGAAGCATAAATTAGATAGTCAAGTTTCAGCATTTTGCATGATATATGTGGACACAGAGACAAAAATAAGAGCCCAAACCTACCAGTGTTCCTGACAAGAATCTTTTATACAGTGAGAATAAGTGATATCTAACTCATATAATTATATCTTCAGTGCATCCATTCTCTTAGGATGAGTAACTTAGGATGCTGTAGCCTCTAGAAAAATCATGACTCAGAGCAATGCTCTGCCCTTGATTAGGCTTCATGGGTCATGCCTAGCCCAGGGAAGGTGTACCTAGGAAAGGACTTACCCTTCCCTATGTACCTGCTCAGATGTCAGAGTTCAGATCGCTGCACTCCATCAAACAGGAACCAAGACAACATCTTGGATGCCTCTGTGCTTCTTCTCCCTATCCCCAGTTCCAAACCCAGCAGAGCAGGATTCACTTCTGTGTCCATTCAGCATCTGGCACAGCAGAGCACCAATACTGATACAAGCACTCCATCAAAATCCTTATTTAAAGTAACCCATCCCCAGGGCTGCTGGCTGGCAGGGATGAGGGCAGCAGCACAGCAGAGCAGCTGATGCTCTCCCAGGGCCACCAGCACTCACTTCACCTCCCCCAGGCCCAGGCCCCAGCCCCACCACTCCAGCATGCCCAAGAGAATTGTCCTGTGGACATTTTCATCTGGGATTTGATCCTGCACAACCTGAAGACAACAGATCTTGTTGCACTTGCTATAGGTGAGGCCAGTTCAGATCCTTTTGAGGCAGAGCTGTGCATTTTCCCAGCTAGGGGAGATTCACTAACCAGTGGAAAGAGAGAGTAGCTGTTAATAAAAGAGACAAAAATAAATTGGTATTGTAAGTCTATATAATAAATTGCCAGCACTTTTGGTGCTATGGACTGATGTTTTCTGTGAACACAGGTCTGCTGCAATTGCACTTCCAGAGCTAGGAAACACAAAAACAACATTTCACAATGTCTCATCTGTTGCTACAACAATTAGTGCCTCATTTTATTAACAAAGTACCTGTAAAGTACTCATTTGCCAGCTCTGGGCAAATAAATGGGCAATAACCATCTAAAATTTGAAAGGAGGCAGCTTGGGATGTCTTGTTAGAACAGATGAGCTCTGGTGTAAAGCACCTCTTGAAGGTGAGGCTGGTTTCAGGGTGGCTGAATGTGGCTCTGGAGAAGGAAACAAGTTGAGCAGCTCAGGGCATTTTCCCAAAGAGGGGTCACTTCATGACTGTGGGGGTGCAAAGAGCAGCTGATCCAAAGGAGAAGGAGAAAGAGCAGCCATTGAAAGGATGTTTTCATCCTCAGAAGGCATCCAAAACAAACAAGCAGCATGCCATGGGCTTGATCCAAAGCCCTTTGAAACCAGTGGAAAGCCTCCAGCTGCCCTCAATAGGCTCATGGGGAGGCCGGGCATGCCTTGGGAGCCCCACATGCTGCCCCACCAACAAACACCAGCGCAGTGGGGACCCTTCACCTCCTGCAGCTCCTCCTGCCACTGCTGTTCTGCTCTTCTCAGCCCCAGCAGGCATTCTGCAATCATTAGCTATTCAAGCCATTCAAATTATATTAAATATACGCATATAAAAATATTTTTTTTCTACCCAGCCCCAGGAACTCGTACAGGTCTTGAATCCATTGCTGACGTAGCTGTGGATCACAAGATCTGCACCAAAAACCTGAACTCTGCTTCTGTGCTTCACAAGGTTCCTTCTGGAGCCACCACACAGCCCAGTCCTCCCCCAGTTGCCACCTTTGCGTTTGCCCTGGAGCTTTCAGGAGCTGCACAAGAAATCTGCACTGATGCTACAGAAATTCCAAGTTCTTCTCACCAAGACAGGTCAAGTTTAGACAACACATTTTGCACGTTCAAGCTGAGCAAGGCTCCTTCGAGTCCCGATCCAATTTTCCCTCCCTTGCGATGAAGAAATGCCCAGGGGAAAGGCCAGCAGCTCCAGCAGTGCTGTCAGACTCTGCAGGGTGGGAGCAGTGAAATGTCAGAAACACAAACAATGAGAGAGGAAGAGGGAGGGAAACTGGGATGGCCACGGGGGCTGAATCAGCCCGTTGAGGTCAGCAGGGTGAGGTGCTGGGCACAGAGCCCTGTCCCTGCCAGGTGAGGCTCACCCACAGCTCACCCCGCTCTCACAGCCCCACCAGACACACGGGGCACACACAGCAAGTCCCCCCTGCCAGCACATCTGTCCCCACAGCTGGTGGCCATGGCCACAGCCACGGGACAAGCTGTGCAATCCCTTATCCCAGTACTTGTGGAGGTGAGGACAAGGGTGCAGAGGCAGGGCTGTTAGCTCAGCCCACACTCAGTCACTCATTTTCCAGTTAACCGGGGAGAACAGAAGGGGAGAGGCAATGATAAAGCCCATTCTCCCATTCTCTGTTGATAAAACAGGCTGTTAAAACTCAATATACTTCAGATCCAGTGTTTCGTTCTGGTTTTTAACTCTTTTTAACTTTTCCCTCAGTCACCTTGGCAAAAAGGGAAGCAGAGCAGACATGCTGAGAGTGAAGCTTTAGCCCAGCCAGGCTCCCACAGTTTCCTAATCTCTCTTCTGGCCATCCTGCAACAGCATCAGCTCCCCAATGGAGGTCAATCTGAGACCATTCATACACTTTAAAAGTTATTCCTGCTCTAATGGGCACAAATGAGAATTCTGCATTTGTTAACAATTATCCCAGGCAATAACTTCAATTCCCCCCCTTACTTCCAAAGGAAACAATGCAGACTGAGAACTGAGTAGTACCTGTTGGCAGAGAATTTTTTAAATTAATGGATAAGAGGGGCTCAATGGCTTCCTAAAAGAAGAAATCCCATTGCTTCCCTCTTCCTGCCCCCGTGGGATGTAAAGCAGACTTGAAAACTGCCCTGGCCATTATCAGAGCTGTGATTCAATCAGCTTTTCATGGTCCTAATTAACGGCTATTTGTTTTCATGGGCGTGATTCCTCACTTGCCAAGACTGCAGAATCATTATATATTTTTCCCTTCCTCCTTGGAGAGGACATGAGACCTTAGCCAGGCAAAGGAAGCCATTTGGAGCAGGAAGAGGATGCTTGGAAGTAGAGCTGGGGTGCTTATATTAGGCCCTTTCGGAGGTCAGAAGATCAAACTGACTTTTTTTTAAAAAGAAATCTGCTGTTCTCATTTACATTAATGGCCAAACTGTAGCACCAAGGGCTCTTTGCCTGCCCAGCTGGTCCTGGAGGATGCTCCCCAGAAACCCAACTCCCATCCTGTGCAGGTGGCTGGAAGGGGACAGGGGACATCCAGCCCAGGGAAACCAGAGCACCTGGTCCTCCTCTCCCTACAGCTCCATCAGGAGGAAGGAGAACTTCCACCTACTTCTGACTGGACCCTGCTACACCCAGTTTCACTCCCTCCTGCCTCATATACTGTTCGTCAAGGCAGGCAGTAGCTTTTGGGTGGGAACAACTCCAGGACTAGGGTTTTGGAGGGTAAAGAAAACACAGCTAAAGGCTGAACGGGCTCAAATGTCCCATAGGCTGCCTGCAGAGACAGCAACATTTGCTCTTTAGGGGCACAGACAGAGGGGACTGTCCCCCCATCACAGCCCTGTCCTTCCCACCCTCCCCAGGCACTCAGTGGCCTTGGCAGGGTCATGGGGATATCTGTCCCTTCTGCACAGAGGCAGCAAACTCCTTCAGCACACAGCCAACTAGAATTCACACAGGAGGGGAAAATAAATTCTGGGGTTCAAAAACAAATCTAGCTGGTGCTACATTATCAAATCCTGGGGGAGTTAAAAAAAAATACAAGAAGAGATACATGTAACATACTTTGCCCCTTCCCCCGCTGCTGAATGTTAAATCAAATAGTGCTTCCCCCCACCAAGAACACAGCAGCCACGGGAATACAACTCCTGCTTCTGTATTGCTAAGTGATGCACTGGCCTTACAGCAGGTAAAATTGTGGCACAGCACCATCTGTTTCCCAATATGCTTGCTGCCAGCTTCCATTGCAGGGATTTACTCCCACAGCCCTTCCAAGGCAGAGCATCTGTCACAAGAGAAAGGGATCTGTCACCTGCCCACTGCCTATTTGGGACACAGCCTATTGAAAGGTAGGGACAGAATATTTATTTTCTGTTGCACAGCACAGGCTCACAGTGCCAGCTCCAGTGAATAGCCCTTGATGATGCTACACATCCTTAAAATATTGCAGGGGAAGGCACATTTTCCAGCTGTTTGTGCCTTTTGCCAGAGCACATTTAGATCAGCAGTTTCTCTTCTAAATATTCTGAGGGTTGCTGCAAATTTTCCACTATGATTAAGTAGAAGGAGAAAAGCAGCCAACAGCTCCACATCTTTAAATTGAAATTCAAGGGACTTGTACACAAGTACTTGTGAAAGCCTCAGATGTCAGTCAGGCAGCTTCCAAACTCTTGTGATGGTTTCAGGCAGATCCCAAACAGTGACCAAAGCCCCAGGGGGCTCAGGACAGAGCAGACCCCAGGGGTGACCATCCCCAGGGGGTGCCAAGCCCCAGTGCTGGGGGTGCAGAGCCCCCCCAGGACTGCCCCATCTGCAGCTCCCTTGAGCTACTGCTGGACAGACTGGCAGGCAACAGAGCAAAGCCCACACTCCAACTGGAGCCAAATTCCTGCTGTTCTCCCTCAGAGCAGCTGGTGAGGCTCTGTGCTCAGCCAGGGGAGCAGAGCCCTGGGCAGCTGGAGCAGCAGGTTCCCCTGGCTGCAGGAGGGTTTCCTCCTCAGCTCTGGTCAGGCACCACCATGGATGCTAACATTGCCCTGCTAATGTCCCAGACATGAAACTTGGGACTTAAACTAAGTGTTTTGGGGCTGTGAGGTTGTGGTACAGGTTCCAGCAGCTGGCTCGAGCCAGGGCAGCATTCCCACATGGTTAAGCCTCCATCCCCTCAACAGCATCATGTCCAAATGGCCAGCTGACCCTCCAGCCAGCCCAGCATCGGGAGCCACGCCAGGTCTGCCATGAGCAACACCCATGCAAAACAAACCTGGGAGAAGCCTCTGAATACATCCATGTTCTGTCACCTCCGATCTAAGCTCCACCAACCACTGGGACATTCCCCAACTCCTAAGGTGGTAACAATCCCCCGGCTTCAATTCATTACCAACCCAAAGAAGTTCCTCTCACCTGAGACTCGGCAGACAGGCACCTCCTGGAAGGGAAAGCTGCTTGCACACCTCACCCTCTGCCACACGCCATAGGCTGTCCCGGATCCGTATCCAGATGCTCGGCCTTGGCTCTCCTGCACAGCCTGGCCCGGTGGCTGTCCTGGCCAAGGGTGCTGGCCACACACGGGCACCCGAGCTGCTGGCTGCAGGCAGGGGAATTCCTGCAGCACCGGCAGGAGCGGCCAAGCACCTCCCAGGGCAGCCGGGACGGGAGCAGACGAAAGCAATGAGCAAACTGGTTCAGCCTGTTGCTGCCTCTGCGCTCCGCACACGGGAGGTGCGCAAGTCAGGTGTTTGCTCCTGCCCCAGCTTGGAAAGAAACAAAAAACAAAAAACACAAACCAAAAAAAAAAAAAACCCCCCCCCAATAAAAAAACAAAAAAAACCCCCCAAAAACAAACAAAAAAAAAAAAAAAAACAAAAACCCCCCAAAAAAACCCCCAAACCGCCCCAAAAACCGCCCCAAAAAACGCCCCAAAAAACAAAACAAACAAGAAAACCAACCAAAAAAAACAACAAAAAACCCAAACAAAAACCCCTCAAAAAATTTATGAAACAAACAAAATAAACCAAACCCCCCCCCCAAAAAAAAAATCCAAAAAAGGCAAAAAAAAAAAAAAACCAAAAAAAACCAAAAACCAAGTGGTTTCATAGGATTTAAGACTTTCACCTAACTACTTTCAAAGAGGATATTTGATGACTGAAATAAGGATAAAACAAGACCTAGAATTTCAATGCCAAAGTTGTAGCAAAACAAACCCTTCCCCTCCCCAGAGTTAATTTTTTTTTTTTTACATATAAGCACCTCCTCTTCTACAGCCCTAATTTTATTGTCCAGTCAGGAATGGGGAGTCTTGTTTCCACTTCTCTTCCCTCCAACCCCATCAATGTCACAGGCTGTAAGAAATCAAGACAACAGCATCACTTTACAACCTGCTCTCATCTCCCATGGAAGGAAAGCAGAGGATCCACCTATGCTTCAAAAAGATCCAGCTGATCTGGAAGTACAACCTGTTATACTCTTCTTATACCTTAAATATCTCAATGCGCAGGTTTCAGTAGCTGCTTTGCTGCCTCAGGGATGCACCACATCAGTGCACCAAAACACACAGCGAAAACACACAGCTCTGAGCCAAGGGAAAGGCTGATTCCAAGCCTGGCACAGAAGCCACTGGCCAACCTGTGGCTTTGGGACTCCCCCTTGGTGCCATCAGAAACACAATCTCACTTCAGCTCTTCAAGAGAGCCCAGCTGAGCTCAGATCCTGGGATGCTTTTTCTCATTTCTCCCAGTAAAATGACTTCCTAGCAAGAAGTCACTGGGCACCTCCTTTTCATCACTGCAGCGCTGTTAGTGCCTGTGCTTTGCTGCATTTCAGCCCTGAGAGATTCACCTGCTTCACTGTGCCTCCCAGAGGTGTGTGTAAAATCAGCACCCCCAAAGGAGCCTTGCCTACAGCACCCAGAATGCTCCACTTGGAGATTTTAACATTTATGATTTAAAACATCTTAAAGCATCAGTGCATGAGTGCACTTCTGGCCTATTGTTGGACTGCTCTGCTGGGAGAAACCTAATCAATTTATCCTCACAGTTCTCCAGCCTTTGCTCATCCTCAGTATTATACACCATGTATGGATTTTATCCTGTTCATTATTTCACTATTTCTACAGTGTCTTTATGGGATACAAGGCAGAGTTATCTATTTTCCCTTGCAAAAATCTCATGCATCCTAAATGGAAAAATCATTCCAGATTTTTACTCACAGTCACACAGAACAACCTCCATGTCCCAGCCTGTAAGAGCAGACTGGGATTACACAAAACGCTAGGGACCAAGACCCTGGTGCAGACTGAACCACAGCACAGCTCCATGGTGACATTCCCATGTCCCCCATCCCCGCAGCCACTCCTGCTGCATGCCTTGGTTCAGCCCAATAAACCCCTCCTTGCTTAGCATCTTTTAAGTTCATCTCTGCATAATCCTTCCCTCCATTAGGCTAATGAATGAAGTGTTTCCAAGGAGCAGAAACACACTTGTTACCAAATTACAAGAGTCGGGCTGAAGCAGATCCTTTAAACAAACACATCCTGACTAAGCTCTTCTAACCCTGTTTACCCAATCCCTCCTCTCCAGCCCTTGGGTATCCCCAAAAAGCAGCAGCACTTTGTTCTGCAGGACCGGTCTTTCCATGGCCCAGGGCACTGGCCTGCCCTTATGCAAGGAATTTGTCCAATTCCCCTCCTGGGTGAATTCTGCTGGGCTTCTCTCCTGCATCCACACACCTGTTCTTAGAGAGGGCAGCTCTCTAGGGCAGCATTAAAAACATCCAATGCTGCCAAAATCTCCTGCTCTCCCTGGCTTTTCTCCTCAGCAGCTGCAGCATGCTTGGCTTACAGTTTTGGGGGCTCTCACCCATAAAACTCAAGCCTAGGGGAGCTGCCCACACTGCTTGGGGAGCCCCAGCCCCCCAGGACTCCAGGGTTACCAACCTCCTCTCAAAAACTCTATTTTTAATCCCAGCGATCACAATGATGACGGTGGCAGGACTTGCACCAGTTTCAACCCTCCCCACATCACAATTACTACAGTGTGCAAACAGCCAGAGAAATACAGGATGACAAAGCCCATCCCCAAATATTTCAGCCCTTTGGGCACGAAGCAAAACCTTTCCCAGTGCTCACACAGAGGGATGCCAGCACACTGCAGCCTGTCCCACGACTGAGGAACACTGCACCAGGCACAGCAGCACAGGGCACACTCTGCCCCAGCCCACCAATGCATTCCTGCAGCCCTTCAAAGCCTCCCCACAAGTTTATTAAATTTTATTTTACAGATACCACATCCCCACAGATGCTTTCCCACCTCAAGAGCAGTGATGCTCTTGAGGAAAGGCGAATTTTCCCCTCTCACTAAACACCCACCGATCGGCCATGGGGAGATTCCCACTGGGAGCAGCACCAGGCTGAGGTTAAAGAGATTCTGCTGATCAAAACCTTGGCAATGCCTGAGCAGGGATTCCTGGATTTATTCAATTATTCATGCCGGGCAGTGCCTCACTAGAGGGCAGCCAGCACACGGCTCCCACAGCCCAAACCTCCAAGGCTCAACACAAACTCACTGTGCAATTACAGAAGGCATCTGTGGCAGGAATATTCTTCTCTCTCTCAGGACTTTTCATAGAGGAGTACAGAGGAAAGAAAGAGCAAACAATTTCTATTCCTGCTCCTTGTTTTTGCCATGTGGAATGTGTTTGGATAATTGTTTACCTGGGGTGATTACTTGGTTGGATTCTGGTGAGGATTGTCTGAGCCTGATGGCCAAATCAACCCACCTGGGGCTGGGCTATGGTGAAAGGGTCACGAGTTGTGAGTTAGATATGGCAGATAGAAAAAGTAGGCTTGTAATTTTAGTATCTCCTTTAAAGAGTATATTAATGCATTATAGCATAGTTATAATAAAGAAATAATTCAGCCTTATGAACTGGAGTCAGACATCATCATTTCTTCCCACTGGGTTCACCTGCATTTACAATAGGACAGTGTGCAGAGCGAGGGATAAAACACTTCATTAATGCCACTCTGCATGTGGTGTGGCTCAGACAGGGGCTCCCAGAGGTACATCCCTTACTCCCAGCACCCTGAGTGCTCAAATTCACTCACCACCTCCAATATTAAAACCTGCTTTTCATGATTTCCCCACTAAAGTGCCAGTATTTACTGAACAATGCAATTTTTTCAGCAGAACCTCTAAATTTTTCTCCACAACCCCAGGAGAAAGAGGCAGAAATTTATTTGGCTACCTACAGAGGGGAAAAACAGCAATTCATTAAAAAATCCCAGCAATTCACACACATTGAAAAAAAAAATCCAGGCCCTAATTTTGTTTTATATACCACACAAATATAAATCAATGAACCAACAGCACCACAGCAAAGTTCCCCTTTCCCATGGGAATACCCAGGACCTCACCAGATAAATTCCTTCATGCCAGAAACAGCCAGATCAAACCCCAGTGCTGGGAGATCTGCTCTGCATTTTAGGTATTTACAGTAAATGCTTACCGTGGTGTAATGGCCATTGTATGGCAACAATACCTTGTCCTGTTAGGAAATCCCATGGGAATAGGGATTTAAGGTAGACAGTGTAAGTTCTCACCAGGATTTAGTAACCTCCACTGGGACTGATTTGCTTAGAACAATAGTTAAACAGATCAAATATTCCCAGGGGACCCTTCTCTGATCAGCAATCTGATCCAAAACTTCCTGGAGCCTTTCCAGGCTGGGTCAGCCCCTCCAGTGCCAACATTTGGTTCTGGAGGGGCTTGAACCCAGCACAGCCCTGTGGATGACCCCATCTCAGCAGGGACTGCCCTTCAGTCATTTCTGCTCCACGTTTTAACCAACCAAATTCAGGTTTTTTATAGATGAAAGTCTTCACAAATTGATCTCTGTTAGAAGAAAATTGGTCTCGGACTAGAAAGGAACATAATTTAAAATATACTGCCAAAAAGAACATTGTTTTTTAAGAAGAGGACAATTTTTCTCCTTATAAGTTGCTCTCAGTTCTTCAAGGCCATCGTGGTCCCAATTCGATACCCAGATCCCAAAGGTCTCCTGGCTTCAAGGAGTAAAACAAAACCATATCCAAGAATTCCCCTGTGAGAAATCAGTCTTGCCCACAGCCACCATGTAATTAATGTGTTCCTGCTCTGTGTATTCTAAGAGCACATTGGCAAGCTGGAATTTGTTTCATACATATTTTTTCCAGTCTGTCCCTTAATCCACCTGAACTCTTAGCAAGATGACAGGACAGAGGTCACCCTTCACTCTGTTACTAGAAAGTGAGCCACTGTGGGAAAGAATGTGCAGGGCAGCACATGAAGTCACTGCCTGAGACACCTGCAGCAGCTTAGAAACTTGGACAGAATGAAGAATTAGCCCTTTTCCAGGACTGCTGAATATTATTACTCCTTTCCTTGAACAGGGATTTTCACTTATGCACACTTATGTATACATCAGAAATGAGAAAGCAAGATGGCTTGTATTAAAGACAATCCTAGGACTTTATAAGCCATACTACTTACATGCCAAAACCTCATATTGGATTTATTTTTTTAAATTTTATTCTCCAGCCCCAGTAATTTAGCAGCACATATTGATTCTGAAAGACTGGGCAAAGCTAAATGAGCAGGATGCAGGGGCAGCCAGGAGTAACTGCTGAGCCAGAGAAAGAACTGACAGAATAGGAAGAAAAATAATATCACTTAATCAAAAAAGATTAAAGAGAGTCTACGTTTCCCCCTGTTTGAATGGCAAACTTCCCATCAGATTAAAGAGACCACTTAAAACCAGAATGTTTTCCATCAGAAGTCTGGGTACAGAAAAGAAACCAGCTCATATTGTCCAGAGGCTCAAATATTCTTTCAGTTTATTCCAAAAAGAGAAATATATAGGAAAAGAAGTGATATATATTTTCTTTTTCTTCAATTAAAATAATTTTCTGGCAGTGCTTTGCTGCCCAGTGCAGGAGCACAGGCACTGCTGGGACTGACACAGGGCTCATGACCCACTGTGGAGGCAAATTCCCTCCCAGCAGTGCCAGCCCCACTGGGATCCACGGGATCAGCCCTTCACCCTGCCCTGGGGGACTCACGCCAGGAGAGGATGCAGCTGAGGTTCAGAACATCCTTTGAGGTGAAAATTAAATTCTCCATGTTCTGGGTGGGCCCCTGGGAAAGCTCCCACCTTCCCAAAAGTGAGCTGCAGCACAGGGCTGGGGAAAACCTCCCCCAGCCCTGGGGACAAGGGGACAACACAAGCTCACCCCTCCTGTAACACAGCACAAGCTGCCCATCCTCTCCTCGAGCAGAACTGCATTCTACATTCTGAAACCAGGAGAAAAAGAAACAGTGCATGGGGACAGGATTAGTGTTCAAAATTAATTAACAGATAATGCCCCAACAAATGAGTTTCATCCCAGTTTATTCCCTCCATCCCACAGGGAGAACATCCTTCTTATCAGAGCAGCAGAGAAAGTGAGGACAAGCCTAATAAAAAGACAAGCTGTACTTCTGAGAGTTGTTATTTTTAACTAATTCTCCCTGTTTTGTTCCACGTTACTTGAATTAAATGGCTGAGATTGTGCAAAGAGCCCAATCTTGCACCAGCACTAATGTGCAGTGCCCCACAAGGCAACGAGGGGCTTGGCTGAGCACAATTCCTCAAGAGGATGTTTTGATACACAGCAGAGTTGGGAGCTTGTACCCTATTACCCCAGGAGAGGAAAAACCCACGTTCCTGCAGAGGTGTGACTCTGCTCTGGGTGCCAGGGGGTGTTATGTTCTCCAGGTGATGCCTCCTAGCCAGGCACCCATGCAGCAATGGGGAGGTTGACATCTCTTCATTTCTTCTGGTCCCTGACACCTCCAGAGGCAGGGGTTTGGTGACTTCTTTTGGGGTTTTGGTAGGGGCGTTTTTTTAAGAAATTGTCTAATATTTTTGCATCCAGAAGCACTCTTCTTACTAAAGCATTGCTCTGCTATGTTGTAGTCAAATAAAAGCTCAATAATTCTGTTGTAGTTAAATAAAAGCTACTAAAGATTAGATCTAGCAAAGACTCTGAAACACGACACTGTTTCTGAAAGCCCATCAGACAAAGCCAGGGCCTGCCCCAGGACTGTGAGAAGATGGCATTAGGGTCCCTCCCCAGCACACATCCATATGTACCCAATGATGGGCCAGTTTGCAGGGTACCACACCCAAAATCGCAGCTACTGGGGCAAAAGGAAGGCAAATATTTTGAGAGAGGTGCAGAGGTGGCTGCATGCTCCACACCAGGTTCCCAGAGCATCAGGCACGTCAGGATTAGAGGCACTCTCCCCTCCAAACACAAATCCAAGGATTTCACTTCAGCTCTGCACCACCCAAACAAATCCCTGATGCAATCCCATGGGGTTCCTAGTGCTTGTGATTTTCCAAGGAGCAGGGCTGGGGAGTGTCCAGCCCTGACAGCCTGCAGGACCCTTTGGAGCACTGAGGGTCCCCCCTGCCAGAGCCTTGGAGCAAGAGTCAGGGGGACCTTGCTGGAGAAAGGTGCCTTAGCTATGAGGTCTCAGGTTAGAGACTTCTGTCTCCAGTCTGGGTTCTGATAAATGATGTTCTGGGGCAATAATCACCAATCCTGTAAGAGGAGACCTCGATGCCCACAGCAGTGAGTCATCCCCCTTGCATATCAGCCCCCAATGCCTTCCACTCCCCATTCCAGGATTTGATTCTAAACAGTTCCCATCTGTTTTCAAAGCTTCTTATCTGTTTGTTTTAGCCTGCAGCTCACAAGTTTGCTCTTTTTCCCTTTCCTTAGGGAAAGGCCACCTACCAGCATGGGCAGTGGGTTCAGGCAGCACTGAGGAATAAATGGATGTGGCTTCTGTGATCACTGGTCTGGGTGATCTCTGCCCCCTGAATCACACTGCTGAGCCACTCTTTGCAAGTGTTGTCCTACAGAGCTGCAGCTGAATTCAGCCTGGAAAAACATCTATTCCCTTCACCACCTATGAAAGTTTATTTTCCTTTAGTATGAACCATAACACATAATACAACTAGAAGAAGATGACAAGGAAAAAAATTTGGACACATTTTAAATGCCCATCAAATTCAAAATATCAAACAAATACCAGCTGTTGGTTCTGCTAATTTTCTGGGACAAATATGGTAGAAGAAAAGGATCTTGGAGGAATGCATTCAAAGCTTAAGCTGCAAGGGAAGGTGGCAGAAGAAGCAGCCCCCTCCAGCAGTGAATTACTCAACCATATCACAAATGCAAATGTGGACAATCCTGCTAAACAGGCTCAAAGCAATTGAGTCTCATAGTGAAATTCACTGAAACTACAGGAATTTGCCCTCGAAACCTTCCTTCAAGTACCCATGTCTGCACTTAGAGATCATAGGAGGCATCTAATAGATAAAATTATCGACCTTTCGAAAGCTCACTTTAAGCTGCCTACAGGGAATCACATAATTATGGGATGAAAGATAAAGCTTTGTCTGGGATAAGACAGCATAAAGCAGTGAGAAATGCATTATACAGTTATCATCATCTGGGCTTCTTTCCATCTGCCTTCTGAGGTTCCTGTTTCCAGGATCTCCTCAGCTGCCCTGAGATTCACAAACCAACCAAAGGGAGAGCAGCTATTGCAATACCAACACTCCAACAGCCTGGACTTAAAGATTTAAGAAAAAAAAAAAAAATCAAAAGCAAAGGGCCACAACCCTTTAAGAGCTGCAAACATCATGGAAATCATCATTCCTCATCTTCTGTGATCTGTCATTCTGTGATTACCAGGAAGGGCTGGAGTTGCAGCAGCATCTAAAAACACCATGGGCAGACAGTGAGGGAGTATAAAAACTCATTCTTAGGGCACAGAACAACCACTAAATGACAAGGGCTAGGGTAAAAGCTTCCTCCAAGGACTGGCTCGCCCATAGTTCTGAATCAAGATGCAACTGTCAGCTGGCTCCTGTCCCTTAAAATTACTTCCATCTGCCTTCACCCAGCCAAGCTTCTGGCATAAACAAAGCCCTCACAACCAAACATCCTCTCCCTCCACACCCCACCGTGCATTCCATTCTGGAAAGAGCAGATTCCATGCTGACCTACAGCTCTGCAGGCAAGCCTCAACACTGCTGGCCTGTTTTCTTTTGGAAGAGAGAGAGTTGTCTCCCAACAGAATCTTTCTTCCCATTGCAGGGGAACAAGTAGAGGCTGGCTGTTCCCTGTGTCCTACCACCTTCACTAAGAGACAAAAGGACATATCCCACACCAAAATTTACAGCAAAGCTACCCAGCACCTAGCAAAGTCCCAGGCTTTTTCCATCTTGGAGGTGCTTCCATCCCATCCCATCTTCCTGTCATCCCCTGGGAGAAGGGAGCTTTGTCCACAAGACCTCCCAATTCCCCCCCAGGAGTTGCTGTGTGTTTTGAAGCACTCAGATTCAGAAGAACAGAATTCATTCTGCTCCAGGATGCCAGTGCTGGACTTGACATGTATTGGGCTGAACACAGTGATATTCACTACTTCAATGCAAAAGACCACATTAAACTTGATAGATTTTGCCATCTTCTCACAGACCCCACTCCTGTATTATAAAGGAAGTGAAGCACAGACCTGGCTGCACACACAAAGCCAGTTCCAGAGCTTGGAGCACATCCCAGCTACATCCCATCCTCATCCAGAGCTGCATCCCCTCTACCAAACAGTTCACTGCACTGTCCTGAAGCATATATTAAAAAAAAAAAAAAAAAAAAAAAAAAAAAAAAAGTAAAGCCTGCAGTAATCCTTCTTTTGCCTCTTTTTGTTTTGGTTTTGTTTTGTTACTGTATGCTCCAGTTGCTGTTGGAAAGCAATTTCTGATTCAGGCTCTAGGTCCATTTAACAATTCAACTAATAATTGTATTTTATTTCTCAGACTATTAGCATGTAATGGAGCAGCAGCAGCCTTGGCTCCTGCTGTCTGGAAAGACAGAGAATTTGTGCCAAGAGCTAAATGCATTGCCTTGGGTCAGCTGGTCCCTCCAAATCCCAGAGTACATTATCTTGGGAGTGGGCATTCACCCACTCTGCTCTCAGCAGGAACTGGAGCTTCCAGTTGCTTTTCAAAAAGATAAAGAAATATCAGTGTATTTCCTAGTGCTTTCTCCCCTTCTGTACTCTTCCCACATAATAGAAAGCTGCTTAAATGAGATGTGCACACTCACAGAACAAGTTAATTAATGGTCTCAGCCTGAATTGGTGAAACCAGCATGCCTCGAGCAGTGATTTAGCACTTCTACACTCGCTGCCAGACTTTCACCTTCCAAGCAGTCTTTAATCCCCCATATTAACATTTAGCTCCCCGCTGACCCCCCATATTAACATTTAGCTCTCCTCCCTGCTGAGGGGCCTCTTCCACAACCCAACTCTTTGGGAGCTTGTTCTGAAGACAGAAGCATCCCAGGTTCCCACTGAGCTGGGAGCTGGAGTGGGGCTGCAGGGCTGGGAGGGAACTGGCACCACACTCCACAGCAGAGGGATGAACATCTGCAACATCTGCCCAGCCCCACAGCAACCAACAGGATGAGCTCTTCAACCCTCATCAGACCAGCAAAGAGCCTCATTTCTGAGGTACCAAAGTTCCTACAGAAGCAGGCTTGAAATTAAAATTCCTTCCTGCTGAAAGAAGCCTTTTCTGATTCTGGTTCATCCTACCAGCACCTTCTCTTGCAAGATGTATTTTCTTATATGATAGAAGAGAGCAAAGAGAGGAGGAAACATTTCCAGGAACTGCAGAGTTGTGTTTATCCAGCTCAGCTTCTGGTTTGCAGCAATCACTGTACCCAGGACCTGCTGCACACACTGGAGTGGACTGTGCCTGCTCTGAAAACACAGCCAGGCTCAGAGACAGCCAGGGACAGTCTACACAGAGCAGGGGTGACAAGGACAGAGAGGTCTGAGCTGTGCACCAATCTCAAGGAGCCTCTGCTGCAGGCTTTGCAGAGATCTCCTCCTGCAGAGGCTGAGCCCAGGCTGGGCTTGTGGGCAGCAGGCAGAGAGAAAATCCAAGAAATTGGTGGAGTCCTCATAGCTGGAAATGTTCAGAAAACATGTAGGTGTGGTGCTCAGGGATGTGGTTCAGTGGTGGAGCTGACAATGGTGGGACTCCATGATCCTAGAGAGCTTTTCCAGCCTCAGTGATTCTGAGATCAGACTCGGGGAGCAGAGGGAGGACTGGAGCACGGCCAGGTCCTGCTCAGCCCATGAAGGGCACCTTACCCTCTTGCACAAGACTTATTTGATCCCTGGAGATGCAAAAACAGATGGGGAAGATGAAAACCAGGGCTCTCCCCACTCACCCAACCCCAGTCCACCTGCAGGAAGAGCAGAGCAGGCACCACCCCTGTTCTCAGCCCATCTGTGCTGGGACCCAGCCAGTTACAGCTGGGTCAGGCAGGGGACAAGGGGACAGCAGAGCCCAAGTGATGTAGCAGAGCATTTTGGCACCTCTGAGCAAAGCCAGCCAGGGAAGCAGTCACGTACAGAAACCTACTCCAGCACTCCCCATTTCTCATCCAATTATGATATAATTCTTTCCTCTCCCTAAAGGATTAAAGCAACAAAGAGGGAGCACAAAGGGAGAGGTGGGAGGACTGCAGCAGCATGAGGGAGATGAGAAACCAGGGGCTCCTGCCTTTGATGTTTGGATGATCACATCATTGCAATTACTATGTCAAGGGCTCTGCAGTGTCACTGGTAAATAAATCATCCACGAAAATTAAATGTGCAGGGAGCTTGCACCACTAGTCACAGCGGGCAAAAATGAGAACAGAGAAGTCAAAGCATTTCAAACAGAGGAAAAACTCAAAAATGCTAGGAAAACAAAGTAACATTTTGGATTATTTCTGTAACAAATATATAATCTCTGTAGATGCCTGTACAGGGAAGATAGAGACTTTAGATTAATCTACTGTTCTTTGGGAAATTAAGCCATTATTTAATAATGTGTAGTCTTATTGCAGACAGAGGGAGGATAAAGAACTCATTTGTCTTGCACAAGAAAGAATCTGGCACTTGATACCTGTCCTGCTACAGCATTAAAAACTATGCAATACACTCATTAGTCTCCTTCATCACAAAAACACCTGGGTCTTCTCTCCTCCCCTCCCCTGCTGCCACAATGAGGTGATTTGTGCCACACCACAATAACACAGAATTTCACACCCCACTCTATTTCAAGAATGAACCAAAGTAAAATTCCATCCCAAGCACTCGCTGCTCGGTTGATTTGAGTTCCCTGCTATGGCTGATGCTCATTTCCCAGATGAATAAAGAGATCCATGCAAAGATGTTTGCTCAAGGTCGCTGGTGCCAGGAGCAGGCAGAGCTCCCACCCACCCTCCTCTCTGCTGACAGAAACCCCAAACCCACAGAGCAAAGGGAGCACTGCAAACATCACTGAGAGCAGATGGGATGGAGCAGGGTTTGGTAAAGCCTGACTGACATTCAGCCATTCTCTTTCCTCTCATTCAGTCTCTCCAGGCTCAGCCAAGTCCAATTTCTTCTCAGCTGTTTGCCCTAAGCTGCCTCATCCTCCCCTCCATGCTCTCCCAGCCCAGAGGTGAAGCTCCAGAAATGCTTTCTAAATGCCTGTTTTGCAATTCAAAACATCCCTAAACTGTTCCATCAGCTCAGTATTTGCCTGTAATCCCCTTTGGATCTGAAATGTTTATACAGTATTACTTGCAAGATTTAACTCGGAGATAATTAATTCAGTTCTGTGATTTTTGGCTTCATTTTGATTCTAGGGCACCAAAAGAAAACCTTTGCTTGAATCAAAGCACTTAGAAATCTGACAAACTGATTTACTGCCCTGAAGAGAACTTTTTTTTTTTTTAAATACGAATTGGTTCCTACTTTTACCCACTCCCACTTTTGTTTAAACCCACCTACTGATGGTGGGAGCACAAATTCTAAAATCACACGCTCAACTGCTGTATCATGTTTATTTTAATCAGAGCCCATCCCATTCTAGTTGCAAGTATTTAAAGCCCAGATTTGGAGTGCGAAAGCAAATTAAAATGAGAAAAATCAGTAAAAGTGATGGCACCCACCACCATTAGCAAGCACAGCACGTGTCACTGCTCTCAGGGCAGGGGATGCAAAGGATAGGAGGGAATGGTTTCTGATTTCCAGAGGCAGGGCTGGATGGGATACTGAGAAGAAATTCTTCCTGTGAGGGTGGTGAGGCTCTGGCACAGGTGCCCAGAGAAGCTGTGGCTGCCCCTGGATCCCTGTAAGTGTCCAAGGGCAGGCTGGATGGGGCTTGGAGCAACCTGGGATAGTGGAAGGGATCCCTGCCCTTGGAACCAGATAATTTTTAATGTCCCTTCCAACCCAAACCATCCTATAACCACAAACCCACTGTCTATTGGCTGAGGTTGGTCACAACACACAATAGAAACAGTCCCCTTTCATTAGAATTTGTTAATTGTGCCATGCTTTGCTGTCCCCAGCAGTATCAGTAAAATGCTCCAAGTCTGAAAGAAGTCTTTAGCTACTGCCAGGTTGAAGCACCTATCCCTGCAGCCCCAACATCCACTCCCCTGCTGTCCTTTCACACAAAACCTGACACTTAAGTGACATCTAAAGGGTCTCAAACTGTCCTTCAGCAAGAGCAACCAGCTAACACCACTGCTTCCCTGCAAGAATTGTTTAAACTTCCTGCACCTCGAATTTCTCAGTCTGATGCAGCACCAGAGCTGTGAGTCTTCCCACCCACATGACCCCGTGTAACAGAATGCTCCTAAAAAGTAATTTATCCTCAGAACAGAGTCAGGAAAACCTTGCCTGACAGAAGCCTTATTGCTTTTAACTCAACACGAGTTACATTCTCACAGCTATAAGTAAACATGATTTCATCTTAGGAATAGGTCACAGATTGCTTCACAAACAATCAGTGAATCCTCACAGATCAAGCTACAGCAAAATCATGATCCATTCACATCTAAAAGAGTAAAACGTACCTGACACAGGCAAAGGGAGGGTGTTTCAGATTACTGCTGTCCCACTGGAAGCAATGGGTGGGAAGTCACTCCCAGATTTTTCTAGTCCTTAGCCCGAGATGTGACACAAACCAAGCCCCTCACAAACTTGGTAGGGGCACTGAAGCTGTGTCACACCAACTGAGAGCAGCTCAGCTTGAGGACCAGCACAGCAGACAAAGCATCCCAGCTGGAAAACACATTAAAAGCTTCAAAACCCTGCAAATGGCCTTGATCAGTTTTCCCCAATGGGACTACTTTTGCAGAAAAAAATAAATTCATTATTTATAGCAGAAAAGAAGGTGGCTGACTGCAGCTGAGGATGCCTCTTTGGATTTAGCAGATATCCTGATATGGGGCATTATGTAAACAACACCTACACACAGGAGGCTCCTCTCACCACAGTAAGAAGTTTTCCCTGTTTTTTGTAAGGAACAAAAGCTTCTCCCTTTTAATTTCAGTAGAAACAGGGCCTGGATTCTGAACTGTCTAGAAGTTTGATGGGTGACAGCCAAATTTTGTTCTCTCCACCTGAAGTTCTCCAAGCTGTGGCACACACTCCCCAGTCTGGCCACTTTCCAGTCAACGACCATGACTTTAATTTTTCACTGTGGTGGCCAACATCCTCAGATTTGCACTCCCACACCATTTACAGTCAGGAGACATGAACTCAGGGCACACAGAATGACAAGGGACTGTCTGAAGTAGGGCTTTGTTGAATAGTTTAGAAAACTGGGCACCTCAGCCTCTCTAGGACTTGACATGAGAGTTCAATCTGTTTATTTGCCATTAGCAGGCACCAAGCCATGGTGCTTTGCCTTGGCTGCTGGACTGCCTATCGTGATATTTTTCACACATTCTTTGCTGGGTGAACAAAAGCAATTCCCTCTTCCCCAGGGATGCCTGACCTGATGTTGCTACACTTCTGACAACACAGCTCAAAGTCTTTACAAAGCTTTTAAAGTAAAAGCACAGGAGAAAGAGAGAACATGAAAGAAATTTCAATGTGGCTTTACATTTCCTGGTTTTAACTGTATGCCACAATTAGGGTAACACAAATAGAATTGCACTACAATGCTCCTGCAAGCAGTCTTTGGGAAGGGGATGCTCTGAGCTCAATCTCCATTTGCTATCCTGAGTGGCTTCACAGAAATCAAACCAGGTATTCTGCTCAGCCAGATACCTGCAGTCAGGCTCAATACTTCCTCCCAAACGTTTTAAATGTTTGCCCCAGTGAGAAATATGGCATATGAATTCAACACAGTGTTTATCCTATTCCTCTGCCAGAGGAAGAGAACCAAGAGAAGAGCTCGCTCCCTGTATTGCTCTTATGCATCACTGTCAGCAATTGCATGGTGAGACAAAGTCCTTTCAAAAAAGAAAAAAACCCAAATGTCTATTTTAGGAAATTCTCATCCATCACATAGCATTAGAGATACTCAAGGAACTCTGGCTTTATGTGATTTAACATGGAGATTTACACCCCACCCCACCTCCTTATTTTACAGTCTTTGGTGGCATTATGCTTTGAGGTTCAATAGCTCCAAGTGGGGTTTCTATTTAAAACCATCTTTACTGCACGAAATTTTATTACATGACCTTTTTAGAGAAAATACATTTTTGGGGAAAAAAGGTATCAGATGACTTGCTGACGTCCGAGACATGCACATGCAATGGGCAAAATGTACAAATCCTGCTGGTTTGACTCAGAAAAAGGCAGCCTCTTAAAGTTTAGAAATACAGAACATCAAATTGTAGAGATGAAAGAATAGTTTAAGTTAAAATATTAAAAATCCACATCTACTGGCAAAGGAGCAGGGAGAAAAAAGACAAGCAAAAGGTGGGAAATTCTTCCTTTTAGCTTACGTGGGTAACATTAAAATCCACACACACATAATTACTCAGATTTTCCCCTGGGAACCCCAAATTTATGCCTGGCCTGTACAAGAGGACAACACAGCTGTGACAGAGAACAGACCTGTAATTACGTCTCTGTTGTGCCATCAACAAGCCCAGCATTCATGCACACACACCCCCAGGGACACGAATCCCTCACAGACACAGCTGAAAGCTCATGTATCCCCTGCTTGCAGCCTCACCTTCTCCTGCATTTCATTTTGGGGTTGATTATTAGATGCCCACAAGCACCTATTAAATAGACAGAAGAAATCCTAGCAGGGCAAATCCCAGCCCTGCTGTCAGACAGGTCCAATAACCCAGGAACAAAGGCTGCAGCCGAGGCGTGCAGGCATCCAGGAGCAGGGATCCTGCAAAAAATGGCACTTGCTGGCCTTGGTGGCACACTGTCTGTCACTTTAGTGGCACTTGCTCCCCACTGTTTAGTGAAAACAGAGGTGCAAAGCACGGAGCTGTTGTGGCAGGAGGTGCAACACCCATGGAAGTGTCTTTTAAACAAGGGATATTTAAGGGATAGCCCAGGTAAAACCAGTCCTCCTGAGGTCTCTTGGGAGGGGAAAACAAAATCCCAGCCCTTTGCAAATCAGGGGCACAAGGAGCTGGAGATGAGGTGCAGCAGCAAGTGAATGTCACAACCTGTCCAAAGCAGGGGAGATTCCCCTTGTCCCCAGGGCTTGTGTGGGAGCTGGAGTGGCCAACACCTGATGCTGGGCAAGTTGCTCATCCACCTGGGCCAGGCACTCCCAGGGAAAAGGGACTGTCCTGAAATGTGAAATCTCCAGGGCAGAGCGCCACAGACATCAGGAGACACTGCAAAAACAAGAAGTGTATTTTCTGTATTTTCTACAGCACCATCATATTCCTCATTTCTTGCCACAGTGACCTACCCACCTGTGCAGGTAAAGGACCCCCATTACCAACAAATCAGAGCAGTAATGAGCTTTCTGCCCCAAAAAACACATCTAGCCAAACAAAACACCCAGCTGCAACATTTCTCTGCTGCTTGTATTCTTTACCCTGCCCTAAACGAAGGAAAAGGCTATGAAATGCTTTCTTGGACATGTCCTGCAATATGCAAACACTGCTCCTGGGCCAAGGAGCTCTCAGGAGAGGGCTGACCTGCTCTTCATAGCCATTGACATGGGCAGAACACGTGCCACAAACATCCTCATAAAACAAAGCACTTTTGGGAAAATCAGTGCTTGCTGCTCTTGCCTCCCAGGAGAATATACCTTACATACCCCATGCTGGTTCCCATTGCATGGCAATAAAGTTTCACTTCCTGTAAATACACAGCTAGGCATGAAAATATCAACTCGTTTTGTGTATCTTCTCACTCTTCCCTTTACAGCCAGTGCCAGCACCATGTAATTCAAACACTGTGACATGGGATTCCTTTCTGGCAAGTGCCCACACTAAATTTCAATAAGGCAGGCTTGGCCTGAAGCCAGCCTACAGAAGGTGAGTTTTCCTTTGTCTCAGTAACTTAGGAAGCAAAACAGCTACAAAGAGAGCCAGAAACCACATTGTGATGAGGATGAGGAGGTTGCAGGGGGAGAAGAGAGGAAGATTAATCTGAAAGCACCTTGTGACGGTTTCCAAAACAGAGAGCCTTAAGCAAGGAGGGAAATATTGGCTTGAGAGCAAAGATTGTATGCAGCTAGTGAAATAAATGGGAAGATTTCCAGTGAGTGGATCACTGCAGAACAGCAGAGCCATTAAGAAATCTGTATCCCCAGAGCTGCACACCATGCCCAGCAGCATCAGGATAATGTGGTCATAACTCAGAGAAGCATCAGCAAACAGCAGTTTTCCTACTCCCTGTATAATTTAACAAAGGCACAGACACTGCTCTGTCATATTTCTCCTCCCTCAAAGCAGTGGCATTACTTGTTCTGGGGTTATTTTGGTGCAGGTTTGGATTTTCTTTAAGAGAGATCTCTGGATTAAGCAACATCTTTATTTAAACAGCAGCCCAGGTTCATTGGTTCAGAGCAACCCTGAAAGCCAGATAGCTCCAAACAGTGTCAGATTTCAGTAACAGCTTGAATGAGAACACCTTGGCACTCATCCCTGCACAACAGCATCGGTGTGCCTGGAAAGCCTTGAGAATTAATACCCCATTTAACACTACCAGGAATTCAGTGGTCAGTTTTCAGAAATACAGGGACATCAGAAGATGACAGTCTCCCTACACACAAGGCTGTGCCACCAACAAAAGTAGCTAGATTTATGGGAATTCCTGGAGAGCAGCTGTGCAGTTATTCCTGCTCACAGATGTGCTCCTGCACACCACCAGCAGCTCTTTGCCTATTAAGAGGTATTTCTTTTAAAGTGAGGCAGTGAGAGAGGTTGTTATAACGATCATGTTTGATCCTGGCTCAGGACCTACATTTACACCCCCTTTTGGAAGGAGAGGACTGAGATCAGTAGGTCTGCCAGAGCTCACCTTAGGTTGAGGGTGGCTCTGTGTGGTGGAAAAATTTTTCTTCTACTTGTGCTTTTAAAGAAAGGTTTAGTAGTTTCTTGTTGTTTGGTTTTAAGATTGTTTATTGTAAGTTATCTAAAAAGATTGTCCTCTTGGGCTGCTGCAGTTTGCTTAGCAGCTTAGGTAAAGGTACTTATAACTTTAGTTATTTTCTTTGTTTTTTGTCTTCTTTTTTTTTTCCTTGCTTAGGGTTGGTGCTATTTTTTATATGGTATATTATGTGTTAAATGTTTATAGTTTTTCTCTAATGGTTATTATTTCTATTAAATGGTGCTTTTTTATTTTAAACTAATTTGTGAGTGTTAACATTACTAAGAACATGGAGGTAAGGAAGAAAAAAGAGGGAGGACAGGACAGACTTAAATCTTTCTATTTTAAAACATTTAACTCTCACGTACAAAACTAGAACTCTTTTGTATAGGACTTAAAACTCTCCTGTACAGTATTCAAAAATTCTTCTCTTTACTTTGTGACTACTTCTATTATAATATCTAAAATTTGTGACTTCTTGTTCTTCTTGTAAGGTTGGTAAATCATTTCTTTTGTGACTTCTTGTTCTTCTTGTAAGGTTGGTAAATCATTTTATGGTTTAAATCTAAAATCACAGCTGTTTTCAGCTGCCTGCCAGGGTCTCAAATGCTTCTGACTTGGACCCGGGACATTTTGAGTTCTGCCACAGGTCTGCAGCTACAGAGCAGCACTGGACAAGTCCCTGCCTGTCAGCTCCCCACAGCCATGGGGATTCCTCCTCCTCCTCCTCTGCTATTTGCATTCATTTCATGCAGCACCAATTCATCCAAAGCTCCTGCTTTACCACACTCTGACCTGGGAGCTGCACCCATCCCACGGCCACCTTCTGCCCAGCTGCCAGCACCCCAGGAGTGCTGGGATCCCCCAGGAAAAGCAAGGCAAGGCTTGCCTGCAGGTAAGAGCACCTACAGCCACTGGAGGGGATGTGCCAAGCTCCTGGCAGCACCTCTCACCAGGATTTGTCACCTCCCATCTCATTCTCAGCAAGCAGGAGAGCTGCAGAAGGAGTGAGCTCAGGTGCAGCACTGCCTGGCAGTGCCCATGGGAGCAGCCCAGGCTTCACCCAGAAACAGAAACAGGTTTTTGCCCAGAAACACCCTTGTGTTCAGAACAAGGGGCAGAAGTTGTGTGCACTGCAGAGCTCTGCGTGCATCCAACACACAGCCAGCTCGATGGGAGCAGCTTTTCTTCTCCACGTGGATCTTTAAGATCCACCTTTCTGCCCAGCTGTTGTTTTAAGCCAGAGCTTCCCTGCTCACAACGTAAAACCCAAATAACCTGCACAGCAAAAATGAGAAGGTACCCAAGGCTATTTTCCAGAAGTGGAGCCTCAAACCCTTTCACAGGCAGGCAGCTGTTTTCTGGGCAGGCATCCCAAATGAGCATCCCCCTACTCATGCAGAAGAGCTCCCCTTACCCTCTCTGCATGCACCAATTTCATCCTACTTGTGTGCACAGACAGGAATCAAACTGGAAGATAAGAATACCCTGGCAGGGATACTGCCTGCTTTATTTATTCAATAGCTCCCTGAGCCAACTAGGGCTTTGTTTGCTGAGCAATGACAGACTATTCAAATTATGCTTATTAAAACCATTCAGTCAAGACATCATGCCTTTAGAAATACTGTTTGGTTTATGTTACAGCTATTTTTTTCCCCTTCCTGAATTCAGCGATTCAGATTGTTCCTCCAGCAAGCCAAACACACAGATGATTAAATTCTTGCACCTCCAAAGCATAAAGGCATGCCAATATTTGGCCTTTTCCAGAGCAAGGTCTGAATAAATTGGAGTTTAGCAGGACTCAAAGCCATTTGGATACTTCTAGACACAAGCCAGTTTCTAACCAAGTTGAGAAAAATCTTCTTGGGAAAAAACACTTCAACACACAGAGAACTTTTGAAAATCAGCTCATGAAGGAGATGGTGCTGCCAGGAGATAGGTATTAAACTACCCACTTTATTCAGACATTTTCTACAGGCTTCACTCAAGACTTTAAATTTTGTATAAAGTTTTCATCACCTTCACAGTAGCAAAGCTGAAAGGGCATTGAACACAAGAATTTCATGGTAGTGAATAGCAGCACAGGGGCACTAAATCACAAACATCACAAACTTGTTAAGGCTCCCAGGCAATTGTACCCAGCCAAAGGTGCTTGTTGCCTCTCACTCAAACAACCCCTGTGGTTTTATTGCCTGGGAAGAGGAGTACCTTGCTTTGGGACAGCAATTTCTTGGCAAGCAGTGTCTGTGACTGGTTCTGTGCCACAGGTGAAGCCTCCCAGATCCCTTCTCAACAAGGGATCTTTGCTCTTCCCCACTCGCCCTCCAGCCACCCCATTTGTGTTTCCAGCAGCTGTTGGATTCTATGCAGTAAAACAAAATAGAAATCCCGTGGTGGCAATGTGCTCACCCCTCCTTTTATCAACAGTCCTGAAGCAGGGACAGGAGAGCAGCCCCTGAAGCAGAGCCCAGCCCTGACAGAGGGAAAGCGCCGTTTGTGTCACCAACAGCAGGGTCTGCCAAGGCTTTACCTTGAGAAGAAATGTCCATTTAGTCCTAAACTAAGGAATTACCCACTCCTTTACAACAGCTTCCCATTTGCAATCACCCAACTAGCTGTTAATAAGGGATGTGCAGCAATCCAGGACACAAGTCAGATAAAACAAGTTGTGGAAACTGGCCTGGGACCTGTAGAGCTGGGACAGGCACATCCTGCCTGCACCAGAGCTCTGACCAGCTTGGAGGGCATTCCTGCAGCCAGGAGCAGGGCAAAGAGCTTCTGGAAATGTTTTGACAACAGTTGAGAACCACCACACTCTTACCTTTAACAAGTTTCTCTGAGTCAGCTCCCCCCTTCAGCCTAGAGCAATCCTCACAGCTTTTTTTCCTTAAACACAGCATTCCCCATAGGCTGGGAGCTAATTTATGGCAATTCATTAGGCTGTTCTAACTCGGGCAGCAACAATTCATGCTGTAACTTTACTCAAATGAATTTTTCTCAAAAACACTACCCCACCCTGGCAAAATGTTAATTAAGGATCCTTTTCCCTGCTCTCTGAAGATCACAGGGCAGATGCTGTCAGACAGGTTTGCTTTCTGTTATTACCAATTCCAGCAGCAATTCACCTCTCCTAATCCCATTCTGAGTATCAGGTACTCACACAGACATTAAAATGAAATAAAGAGGATTACTGTAACCACCCAGGTAGCACCATTAGTTGGGACAGAGTTTGCACAGAGGACAAGGCACAACTGAATGGGTGAGGATGAGTTGCTGTCCCTAAAACCTGGAGGACCTGCTGTTCCTCTGATGTCCTCCTGGACTTCCAAATATTTGCTTGGGGTTTCCTTTAAATGCAGAGTTTCCTAGTGGAATGGTGAGCATGCAGAGCACATTCCTCTGCTAAGTGTCTTCTTCAAAATTTGGGTAAATAGCAGCACATTCCTGCCCAGCTCACACAAACAGCTTGGATTCCAATGGCAGGAGCAGAGTCTGAAAGGACAGCTATGGCCTTGCTGCTGGTTTTCACCAAAACCAAAGACACAACTGATTTTGTGCTCTGTTAATCAATGTAATTAATCTCCCCCGGTGAACACATTTATCCCAGTAAATGGTTGCTCTAAACTGTATTATTTAGACAAAAGGGGAGCTGTAACCATGCCAGAAGGTTCTTACAGTTAAAAAAAAGTATCCTGCATGAAAAAAAGTGATGATTTGTCATAATGAAGCCATTGCTAATGTTATATTAGTGTCATGTTAGTCCTGAGAATTTACTGGACAGTGGTAAATTTGAATTTAATTAAATTTTTCTTCCTGTCTTTCCTCATCCTCCCTTTGGACATGGGTGTCACAGCTGCAGAGAAATTGCTGGCTTGAAATAATTGCCCAGTGAAAAGGCAAATGCAAAACTTTCAAAACCTTTTGTCCTTGAGAAGGGCACAAAGCACCATCAACAAATCCCTCAGAATCCTTCCTTGCACCAGGCTAAGGTGCTATGCCTTACCCAACATCCTGCTTAGGCACAAAAAATCCCAGTTTCAAGCAAAGTCACCACAGCCCAGAAGGTAAGTGACACATGGACACTGTAACAATACAGATATATTTCTTACATCCCAAGACAGTCATTAGGAAATGCTAATGTTGAGGAATTGCATCAAAACTACAAAAAAAGTCCATCCCCTTGGATCCTGTCAGTATGGCTGGGCCAAGATTAATCTGCCTCAAAGCCTCTGCTCTGCCCTGAGCACTCTGCTGGCTTTTCACGGGGTCTGGCAGGGATTTTTATCTCCAAATCCCCCACCACAGCATCCCCAAAATTGGCTCCTCCCTGCTTCCTCAGCTCTCTGTGCCATCACTCCTGCTCACCCTGTACCAAGGAGTTCTCCTGCCTGCAGGTTTGCTCCATCCAACATCTGCCATGGGTTTTCTACACTGTGCAAATCCCCTTTTTCTTTGATGTTCATCTGCAGCCCTGGCCTGTGCTGCAAAGAGCCCCTCGACTCAGAATTGCAGCCCTTAAACTTATTTACTCTGAGTTATTACACAAGCTACAAGAAGCTGCTCACATAAGAGACACCTAAACCAAGGAAGCTTTTCAAGCAGATCTTCCCAACTCCTTAAAAACACAGGAACAACAGATTTTGCTTTTTTTTTTTAATTTTCCATTACTTTTCTCCATATGCACAAATATCTTTCATATTCCGTGCAGAATTAACCTCTGAATTTAAAGTCACATGTCTTGGGAACCACCTCTCACGTTCCACAATTGAAGGTAATGGCTTGCAAAGGCTTGCAGAATTTCTCAGGATTAAAAAAAAAAAAAAAAAAAAAAAAGTGTTAAGATGAGCTGATTCCAAAAGGCCTTTCCTTCTTTTTCTGGGGAGTAAATGATACTAAAATAACATGAAAAAATAACATGAAAAGCAGCATCATGACTAACCCTGTGAGCTCCAAAACCTGGACAAGAGCCAGTGCTGTCAGAGACTGAATGGGACATGAAAAGTCTCCCCAGCCTCAGGTGATGGGCACTGCTGCTGAAAGCAAATCTTCCACCTGTTTTAGCCCCAGAGGAAGAAAGCAGACTACACACAGGTGTTATCATTCATCTCCTACAAACTTCCTCATCAGACATCACCTCCTCCTCCCGAACCTTTCATTCTTTTCCAAAAGCATTATCAGCTGCTTTGGGCAGAGCAGTACCCAGAGTGTTATCAGACATCTTTTGCTCTACAACAGGAATTTCCACTCCTGGCTGCTCTGGGAGGTGCAGCAGCCCTGAACCCCCTCCCCAGGCTTGGGAGAGGCTCTGTGGTTTGATGGCTCCAGGCACAGGACTGGGAAGTGCTGGGTGGAACAGCTGGAGATGGTGGCAGGCAGAGAATTCCCCCTCCCCTCCATCCAGAGCTCACACACACCCCTGGCACCTCCTGAGGCTCAGCACTGCTCTCACATGGCACCCACAGTGTGCTTTCACCCAGACAAGTTTTGCAGAGGGAGGTGACAGGCACAAGAGATAAACAGCCAGGAAAATCCATTTTAACCACTTTAACCACAGTATGATCTCGGCACCCTGGTGAAGCAGCAGCAACACCTCTATAGTGCCAAATACAGCAGCAGCACACGTGGTTATAAAATACACCCTCCTATGCTCTGCTGGGCCCTGTAGGATGCTCAGAGGTAACAAATATCCCATTTCCCCCTTATTCTCTCCAGTTCATTGTGTAAAACAATCCACCTGACTGTTTCTTTCAGGAGGGTGAACAGGCTGCAGGAACATCCCAGCAGCACAGGCACCTCCAGCAGAGGCTGGGTCAGACCCACCAGAATGTTCTAAGTGGATTGGAGTTCATACCTCGGGCTCCATCTCCTCCTCCTGATTTCAAGACTAATCCTGTGAGAAAGGAACCAGGATCTACATTTGTGCAAATAACTTACTGGCCTTTTCCTCTTGACTTGTGGTAATTCTGCACAGCCCCACTTTGCAGCCCGAGGATACAAACCCATGGGGGTAAAGGGAGCTCACACCTAAAATCTGGGGGAGTGAAGGCCAGGCTGCAGTGCTCTGCAGCTGGACAGGTGTGGAGGACAACACAGCAAGGCCAGGCTGTAGTTTCTGACCTTCCTCCTCTACTCTGCTTACTCCCACCTCCCTGCTGTGCATTGAAGGCACTTACCTGCTCCACCACTGACTAAAGTATGCCCACTGTTGTTTAAGATCAGCTGTTATAACACACCTGGCCAGGCCAGCACACCTCAGTTAAGCAGGGGCTCCAAGTATCCAAGATTTAAAAGGCTGGACTGCAACTTAGAAATCACTGACACATTTAAAAAAAAATTAAAATGCAACTTCTAGCACCTCAAAGCAGAGGTTTGAGCCTGCAACCTTCGTAAGGCACATCTCTAAAAGACTCATCATACAGGAGTTAGGAGGCAAGTCCCAGGCTGCATCCTCCCACCCTGGGCAGCCACATCTCTGAGAGACCAGAACACATCTCCCAAGGTTATCCTCACGTTTTTGCAGGAGTAAGGGCAAGGAATAACACATCTTTCTTTGCTGATACAAAGAGCCATAAAAGCAAACACCGCTCTTCTCCCCAAGCCTGCACCCTCTCAGCACAACAATGGCCAGACTTGGAACCTCGGGTTACCTTTCACTCACCTGGATGTCCTGGGTGAGTTTCTAAGGGTGCAGTGCCAGGCAGTTCATTCCCTGCAGCATTTCCACCCTGCTGCTCCCCACCAAACACTCCTTTGGTCCCTCCTCTGCCTGCTCTCCCCAGCTCAATCCCACCCCTGGTTCTTCTCACTTGATTGGTTTTGTGTTTTGTTGTGTGGGGTTTATTTTCTTTTTTTTTTTCCCTTTTTTTTTTCCTTCCACCACATTTTATTTTAGGAGTACAGGACTACAGAGCACCAGCAGTCTGCAAAAACAAAACCAAACAAGCAGAGCTCTGCAGAGGAAGTGCCAGACACGGAGTCTGGCACACAGCACACCCTGCCACTCTGTACTCCAACAGCAGAGCTGGAGACAACAAGTGCTAAAGCAAACTGGGAGTCTGACTCCTGGTGCCACTGAAATCCCACGCAGCTCTGGTGGAGATGACACACTCAAATGTATCTGAATAAACATTTGTGTCTCAGCTGCTGCAAAGCCCAGGCTCCATTCAAGTATTATGGAGGAGTTTGGAGCAGGGAAAGGGATTTCTCAGGCAGGGAGAAGAGGTGTAGCTTGCCCCAACAAGTGTGTGATGCTCTGACAGGGTGTAACTACTGAAAGACAAGATGTTAATGCACTGCTAACAGAACTTTCTGTCATTAAGCATCAAAGCTAGGCACACCACTGGGTTAAAAAAAGAGGTTCAGGCTGAGAATGAGGAGGTTAAAATTAGTCTAAACACCAGTGTTTAAAGTGGAAAGAACCAAGTCAGCAGCCAAGGTAATTCCAGACAGCAAGAAGCCTTCAAAGTACTCCAAGACAGGGTTAAAGATGGATTTATACACATGCAGCAAAGACCCTTCTCCTCCCTTCCAAACCCACCACACACCCACATGCCTTTGATCCACATCCTCCCTTGACTAGGGATGGACAACCAAGAAATCTCACTCACAGTGCATCCAAACCCAACCCTTCAGTGTGTAGTACCAAAGCAGTGGTCACTAAAACCCTTAAAGATGAGCAAGGGCTGCACAGGAGAAGCAAGACCTTGTATCATCCCAGTAACCCCCAGTGTGCACACACCCCTCCTCTCTTCCTTCACTCTCAGGCTGACTTGATGAAGCCCATGGTTTTCTCTCCTTCCCCAGTGATAATCAGGGATCATCTAAGGGATAAACTGAACAAGCCTTGACTCTGGTGTGTTTATCAGGTTTGTGCCATTACCTACAGAAACAGCTGGCCAAGTTTCCTGGTGTCTCCTGAATGCCCCAAACTAACACAACACAACTTCATTTCACCTTCTGATTCATGGAAACCCATCATTAGATGACTCCTCTCTCGTTTCCAGCAGTTACTTACAGTGATTTTCTTGTAAGTGCAGCGAAGGCAAAAACACAGAAAAGGAGCTCTGCTGCTGCCAAGAGAGGCAGACTCACACAGTCAGCACTAGGAAATACTGACAGATAAGCACATAACTCTGCCAGATAATGCATCAGCCTCAAGGCTGCCAAGCAGACACCTCCTTGGAGCTTCCCATTTTTGCCTCCCATGTAAGCAAAATCAGGTGGGGCTGGAGAAGGGCTTAGGAAAGGTTACTTCTCAAAACTTTCTGTTCTACACAACAGTACAAACCAATCAGAAAAAGATGCAACTGATTTTAAGGGGGTTGGAGACAACAGCACAGTTAGAAGAAATTCTGTTGCCTTGGTTTAAATAAATTTTTTTGGAAGCGAGGAGGATAAACCAAGTCCAGGCATTCAGAATCTGCATTAGCTACACAATACGTACACATCCCTCCAACCCACTAACAAGGATGCTTACAATCAATGCCAGTTGTGCTTTAGCTGCTAGAATGTTAGATTCCATGAGCTCTCTGCTAAGCCTTTTTGACAGTGGAGGAGAAAGAAGCGATTTGAAACACTCGGTCTATTTTACCATAAAATTGAGTAATATGGTACCCATTAGAAGGATTCCTACTGCAGCACATCCCTGTACAGTTCCCACACTTCTCAATTCTGCTCCATGTGCAGCTACCCTATGTGGTGTGTACTCCTGTTACTGAGAAGAGTTTATTCAGATTTTGGTCATTTAAAATTTGTTTTTAGCCAGGCCCTGCTGTCATGCAGCATTCCTGCAAACAAAGGCACTTCCTTGGTATTATGCACAAAAGGGAACTCAGTGTCTGGGGAGTTAAATATGGTTAAATTGCTGGATCTGCAATCCAGAGGGGCTTGCAGTTTGTTTTCTAAACAAGAAACTGAAGTCTAAACGAAGACAGAGTAGGGATGAAGTGTGAGAAGAAAGTAAGAAGTGCTGTCCATGCTCTAGAGACAGCCTGGAGATCCTCCCAAGCTCCAGACACACATTTTTCCATCATTATCACCCTCAGAAACAAATACCATGATAAACCATGTCAATGTTTAATCTCAAACATGCACACCCCTATTTTTTTTTTTTCTTTTGAGATTTAAGACATTTTACCTTTATAAGAACTGCTTTCTTTCCTGGTTGGACTCAGCCCCTTGCAGATGTGTACATCTGCTTTCCATGCCATCCAGGCAGGGCTGTAGGGAAAGAAGGATGCAGGACCCATGTTCCCATAACCTGTGCATTTAGCACTGCAATGCCTCCAGAGGAATTCTGGCTCATAAAACCCATCAGTGTGCTGTGATCTCAGCCCAAGGCTGCATTTCAGATGGCAGCTCCTTCTGTGCCATGCCCAGTCCATAGCAAGGACTCTGCCTGGCTGCTCTCTCCTTTCTTCCTGTATTTCTACACCCTTCTCCAGCTTTCCAACCTGAGTTTTCCTCCTGTTCTAAAGCATCCTCCTACTATATCTAACACCCTCTACCCCTTCCTTATGTTAAACCCAAGCACAGAGTGCAATGAGCCTGACCAGCAAAAATCATTCCACAGGTTCTGACTACAAAGCAACAGCCTCTGCCATGTTCTCAGGGCCAGGGCAGGCTGACTACAGTGAAAACACTCCCCAGAAAAATCCACTGACTATTTTTATTGCTTTCCAGTTTCCTTCTAAACTAGACCAAGTGGTCTCTGTCCCCAGATACTTCTAATGCTCCTCCAAGTGTTTCTAGGACTGGCTGGGAAAGAAGGGAAAGGATGTCAAATTTCTGCTGATCTGTTTAACACACTACTTAAAAATAATTGAATATTCCAGGCATCTGTTTCCTAATCTTATCCTTCACTTCAAAGAGGGGAAAAATCAGCCAGATCATTTATTCATAAAGCTGGAACACCTGGCAAATGGTATTTCAGTAAAACTGCAATTTCATATCTCTAAGAGCACATAAATATAGTATTCCAGCGAGGTACTTCTTTCAAACTCCAGGCCAAATTCTGGTCTGAAGACTCCCACTCACTTCAGGAGGGTCATGATTTTGTCAGTTTCACATCTTTTGTTGCTTGATTTTCCATAAGAATTTTCAGGACTGAAAGCCTTGAAAGCAGCGTCGTTCTTGGGAATTTCTTTGCCGACAGAAACGTTCTATGAGATCTTTTATTTTGACACCACACAGCAATAATAACCAAGACCATGCAGAAAAATGTGCCTGTGTATGTGCTTTGTTTCTGCTTTCAAGTACACTGGGTTTGTTTTCAATGCAACACAAGGTAAATGGATTTGTTTCTAAACCATCTCTCCCCTACACTGGGATCTGAAAAAAATAAAGGATTAATTGTATGAAAGAGATTTATATACAGGGAGATTAACCAGCCTATGGAACTCTCTTTCAAAGGAACTAAAGATAGCTCAGACATTAGCATGAGAAAAAGTGTAGGGCTACATTTCTTACATATATTAAAGGGTTTTACATGCCCATCTCGCACTGCAAAGGCATGGCCATACAGTAGAGGCTGCCCAGGCTGTGACCACTGGAACTGATCACTGCTGATCAATAACTTCAATAATCGATCACCCGCATTCTCCGAGGCAAACAAGCAGCAGGAGAAATTATTATTTTGGCTCAATGACTCGACCACGCCACCTCAACACATACCTAAAGGGTCTGAAGAAGTTCAGCTTCCAACTTGAGGAGTGTAGCAGTGATCAGTCCTGTCCTGGCAGAGGAATGAAGGACCTACATGCTTTTGAGTTCTGGGGCATCTTGGAAAACAGTCTGGGACAATAGTTTTTATAATAGTTTGTTACATTGACAGATAACCCCAGTAGAATTGTTTTCTTCTACCCCTCCAGCATCCCCCTTCTTCTGCACTGAAGTTTTGACAACTGCATAAAATCTGAAGCTTTTGTCAGCTCTACATACAGCTGATCTACTGAGAGTTTAGGCTCTAAACAAAGAGGCCATCACATGAAAGTATTTCCTTTCCTGACACTGCCCTGTAAATAGTCTACACAGAAAACAAAGGACCAAAATTACAGTTTGCATGTATTCAATGTGCACTCTATGTTTTTCAAAAATTACTGGAATTCTAAAGGAATTATGGTTTAAAGGCTTGTTGTGTTGCTTTAAATAGCAAAAGAAAACAAAAATCACTCCTTTCTCTAACCTATATCATTTAAGCACAGAACTGTTAACCATTGCTGAAAGCACTGATGCATTATGACCTGGGGCAAGAGGAAGGCTTAATGCTTTGAAATGGCTGCAACCAAACAACAGCAGCTTTGCCTGTGGGTTTTCAACATTACATTGGAGGCAAATTTCTCAGCCTGTTCAAAAAATAAGGTATGCACGCTCCAAATTAGCCAAGGAATTGTTCCTACTAAACACTGCCACTACTGGTGACATACACTAGATAAGGATGTAAATGATGTCCTGCGACCTATTTCCTGCCCTTGACTCTTGACTGAGTCATTATCTTTAAGTATTGACCAATCTTGCAGCATATGGCATGTGCTGGTTTATCTGAAGCCTGATTACAAATGTGAAGGTAGAAGCCCAAGACTCCCATCAATCCTTCTTGTGATGATATGGTGGTCTAAAAACCTTGATCTTTCTTTATCTCCCTTGCAGTGGTGTGTGCTCTGCAGCTGTCCTCAGCTGCTCAGAAACCCTTAAAGCAAAATACAGCTGCTTTATGAAAGCTGTTGTCTGCAGGCAGCTCTTCACAGTCACTCTGCAATCACTTTCCATGCTAAGCACAAAAACTGTTTGACTGTGATTATCTAGTTTGAAATAAACACAACAGGAGTCAAAACATAGTATTAGCCCCTTAGAGAATTTGCTATTTTATTCTTTATGTTTTGGTATATAATCCAAGAGGAAAGGTCTGAAATGTGATTTAACCACATGGTTCTCACAGCAAGCCAACTCAAGAAGAGCTGTAACTTCTATTGTCACACAGCAAAACACACAATGCCTTTCCTTCTCCATGGCACCCTTGGAAGGGATGACCAAAGCTGGCTCCTGTCCTGGCTGTGCCACCCAGCTCAGAGCTCAGACAGGCAGAGCCTGGTGCTGCTCCAGAGCTGGACCTGTCACCTGAAACCAGCACAGACTGGCAGGGGCACTGGGCAGCACCAGCACTGTGCAGGAGCCAGGCCAGCAGGAAGGATCTCAGCTCCTTTCACCCATGCAACTGGACTGGATCCAACCACTAACTCAAATATATTCCCAACAGGAATGAGAATCTACACAGAAAAGACAAAAAAATCAGTGGCCTGAGCATGGTGTCATTGTTAAGCCAGGCACTTCCAGTCAGATGAATAAAACCAACGCCCCTTCAGCTTTGTTCCTCTGGACAGTACAGCCAGGCCAGGCTTATAGAAAGTAGTGCCACTCTCTTGGGGATGCCACCTGACAACCTCAGGACCCAGAAGTCATTTAACACAAATTATAGCTCCTCTTCTACTGGTTTTCCCAGCTTGGCCTGTGCACATCTAAATGAAAGTGTTCTCTGAAGCCTGGGATTGAACAGCTCTGCAGGACAGCCAGGGCACACTGCTGTCCAAAGCCCAAACATCACCAAGTCCAGAAGACACAGGAGTGCAGGGTGCTAATTCAGAGCTACTTTTCTGTGCCAAAAATCACACATCAGCCCACTCTCAGGAGTACAACCAAGGTTTCCTTGGTTTCTAAACAACCACGACTCCCCCCTCCCTTTTTGCTACTCTTCATTTTCCTGTAACTGCTGTAACACAGCATCCTGGGAGGGGAAAAAAAGCAAACAAAAGACATTATAGCCAATTTGTATGGAAAATCAATTAAGTTCAGACATCTCATTAACCTTCTAACCTGCTTATTCCCCTGCTTTAATTTACACTACTGCTTGCAAATGGATTTGACACATTGGCCCACCACTTCCCTGGGAAGGTGCAACAGGCACGAACAGAGTTCTTGGATCCCAGAATACTCCATTTATCCAGGTCCTTCCCTCCCTCCTCCCTGCCATTCACTCAATGCTAAGAAGCATTGGAGGAAGAAAATAGGATACAGAAAATATGCAAGAGCCCTTTCAGAATCATGTGAGCCCTGCAGTGGGCCTCCTTTTTTTTTACCTTCTGTTGCTTTAATTACCAGAAACTGTGAGCAGAATTGCCTCAACCAAGAATGCCCAACCATGGCCACATCAGCAGAGTCCCACAGTGGTGGCAAAGCCACAGGACTCACAGGAGTTTTCTCACACCACACTTCACTTCTACACTGTCACAAGACTGAACCAGGTAACACACACTGAAAAATCAGTCACAGGTGGTGTGTGGAGTTCTGGGTTTTTTTATGTTATAGCACAATGTCTAAGAAAGCCACGATTTCTGTAGCTGAGATGCATTTACAACCTTTACTCTGGGGATCTCTACAGTAATTCCATCTCACTGCCCAGAAAACACCCAGCTTCAGAGAGCACAACCCCAGCATTCCCACAGGAAACCACAGGAAAACGGTCACCTGCATCTAAAACCTCAGTAATTCATTCACTTCTGTCATGTTTTCATAATTATGGAATTCCAGGGCTTGTTAACACACTGAAAGGTTTCTGTACAATCTCTTTTGACTAAGATGACATGCATATTTCTAATGGACTGAGGAGCAAACTCTTAACAAGGGTTTTCACATGTTCAATACAGCAGAATCAAACTAAAAGAATCAAGTCTGATGTGGCTGTATCCATTCAAGTCCAAGGGAATCAACAAAATCAATCTCCCTGTAAAACAGACCAATCCTTGAAATCCATGGTATTGCAGGAAAGACAAATCTTTCCAAGGCATCTTTTTGGTAACTTCTGCAAATAAGCTCCTCAAAAGGAGGAAGAGGGGCAGCTTCAAGAAAGCAATTTCTAAAAAACAGAGAACACAAGTGAAAATGTATATTTTTCTAAACATATGTTTCTGCCTCTGTATGAGGCAGGCATAACTAAAGCACTGCAGTCTTCCCCAGCCTGCAGACACAGCTCTCCAGCCAGTGCCCCTGCAGCTGCTCAAAGATTTCCCAAGTTATAGCCAAGTAAAAATTGATTAAAGCCTTGACTACTTCACTGCAGCTATTGGGAATCCAGCAAAAGTTACAAGAATGAGCTCAGCTGCTCTTTGCTTCCCATTAGGCAAAACTCTAAATAAAGGCAGTGCTTAAAGAACACAATCCCCTAAAGGAAAAATCAACAGCCCCCCTGGCAGCAGCTGAGCTCTGCCCTGTTCCAGCAGAGACACAAATACTTTCATATGGATCTGTGCCTGAAAACCAGCACAGCAGAGAAGGTGAGGAGGGCTGGACCCTTGTGGAGACACTGCTCTAACAATCTCCTAACCTGCTCTCCCCCTGGATCTCACCCTCTGGCACTCTCAAACTTGTTTCCAGGCACGATGTGTTCAACATTAAGTTTTCAGCTGCATTCAGCAAGGCTGTGCTCATTTAGCCAAGGACCCACCTAATCCCATCTATATAAAAAAAAGGCAGCAGTGAGGTCAAAGGTAAAGAATTCCATTATTCTATATCATAGCAATGATAGGTTAGAAAGCCCAGTCTGAATGCACACAGTGCTCAGTGTAATTGAAACTAGTATCAAGTGCCAGGCAGCCAGAAACCTCATCCCGGTTATGCAGCGCGTCCTAAGTGAAGTTAATTTCAATTTAGTTTAAACCCATGGATTGGAAATCAAATTTAAGCACTCAAGGGGAAAAAAAAAAAAAAAAAAAGGGTAATTTTCTCAAAATAGGTAGATCTGGACTTAAAAATGCCATGGGGGAGAGGGAAGACGCCTGTCAGGGTATCAGGTCTGCAGAGAACCCGCGTTAAGGACGGGCGGAAGAAGGAGGCGAGAGGAAACACACGGAGAACAATACTGGGAAAGGGCTATTCTGGACAAGAGGGAGAACGCGAGGCCAAGCCGGGCAGGGAAACAAGTGTAACAAAGGCAGAGGAAGGGCTTCCTCGCCCCGCAGGCAGAGATTTCTGTCCGCCCTCCTGCCCGCATCCCGACGGAGCCTGTGCCGGCTGAGCCAGCGCTGCCCCACTCCTCTCTGCAGGGGAACGAAGGGGCAGATACCCAGAGCTGCGTGTCTGCGCTGCCTGGCAGGGTGAAAGATGCCGGGGCTGCCCCACGGAACGAGGCCGGGGATGCTCTCAGCCCCCACAGCCAGGGGCCGGTCATCTCCCCAGCGAGAGCAGCCCATCACAGCATCCCATTGGGAATTTCACCCTCCCCGAGAGACTCCGGCTTGGCTTTTCCTGGCGGTCCCGAGCAGAAGACGCCGCACGCACGGGGATGTGCCCGCTCGCACTGCCACGACGGGGGGAGCCAGGGCATCGCTCCCCAGCCATCCCTCCATCCATCCATCCCTCCATGCCCCGCCGGAGAACAAAGCACCGCCCTTCCCGCCCGGCCTTACCTCGGCGGGGGCTCCGCGCTGCGGGCAGCCCGGGATGGGGCTGCCGGCCGAGCCCAGCCCGGCCCCGCCGCCGCATCCACCCGCGGCGGCCCCGGCCGCGGCTCCGCAGCGCCCGCCCGGCGGGGCAGGGCTTAGCGCCGGCCCCGCTGCCCCCCGAGCAGGGGCAGGGCGAGGGCAGCTCCGCCCCGGCCGCGGGGGGACCCGCCTGGGTGTCCCTGTGCCCCCGCTCCCACCCTCGGCTGCTCTCAGCCCTCCCCGAGCGGCGCAGGGGACGAGGCAACTTGGAGCATCCCGGTGCTCAACTTCGGCAGAGCCCGCGTTGGAGGGATGCTCCAGCCCCGCTCCCCACAAACACGAGTGGGCACCGGCGGCAATCCCCCCCTGAGCCGCCGTGGATCCTCCCCTGCCTTTGTTTTGCTCCCCAGCTCCAGCCACAATACCGACACAAGCCGTGTGTCACGTCCTCCGAGGTGATGGATGGGGATTTCTCCGGCTTTGCCTAAACGCGCCTACCTCTGTTCACAAGGAGGCTTTGTCATCCTCGCGACGTGGAGCAGAACAATAAGATGTGCTCAGGAATACCCATGCTGGTATGTTACAAACGGGCTGCTAATTACCATATGGAAATGAGCTGCCTAAAGTAATGAGTCGCAGCCTGGCTATTGTTTGGGGGGTGTCAGATCAACTGGAGGTGCTGGCAAGCGGTGCTATAAAACCAGGCTCGCCGTTGGCAATAAACGGCAGCATAGAGAGTTCTGTATATGCCACAAAACAAATCACTGCAGCTAAAACAGCACTTGTGTGGAGAAGAAATTCACTCTAGCATTTTGCAATGAATGGGTATTCTACTATTCCTGGAGAAATCCCACAAGTCTTTGTTCATTCATTTGACCAAAATTAAGAGGCTTACAATAGGCTCCTAGGAAAATGAGATTTTTTTTTTTTTATGGCAATTGAATTATATCAAATAATGGTTATTAGCCCCAGAAACACAGGGTCTTCCTATTTATCACATCCACAGACTGCAGTGCCAGACTACCTGGTGCTTTTCTGAAAGCAGAGCAATAAACACAGCTTGACTCTCAAACATATTTTGCATTCATCTCCATCTCCACTGCACAGCGTTCCCTGGCTGTGTCTCACCCATGCCATTTTACAGCAATGATCTCTTCGTGCTCTCCTGGTACTTGCTGCATCAATCACGCTAATGATGCTCATTCTCTCACCTCTCCTCCCTCATCACTGCCTACACCCCAGGGCCCCAGTGCCTGGTTTTTGCTGCCATCTGACTTTTCTGGTGTTTTCCATTCCTTGAGCTCCTCTGGGGTTGTGGTTTGGGCACTGAGAAGTGTTCCCAGGTATTTCCCACTGCCACGAAGGTGACAACGTTTGCCTCTTCTGCTCCAAACTGGCAGAAGTCAAGAGCAATGCCAGAGCAGCTTTAGGTCACCAGGTATTGTACATCACCACCCACAGCTTTCTCCTGTACTTTCTGTATACTGCAGCTCCCTTCTGCCTGTTTTACTACAAGTTTCCTGCACATTTATGTGATAGAAAGTTTATCTTCTCGCTAGAAATACCAAACATATTATTTTAGCTATGTATATCTCTGTATCAGTAGTTCATCCCTGTCTGGTTTCCAGATACAATCAACCACCAGCTCCCAGTGGGCTCTGTACAGCACAAGATGAACAATTACTACACAGTGTCTCTAAAAAGATTGTTCTATATCACAAGAAATCACTGCCTACTACTTCAGCCATCCCCTCCTTCCTGCATCTAATACTTCATTAGGGGAAATTACACTGACAGATATTTTGATGTGATGCATGCATCCATTTGCCCTCCACAAATAATCCTAAATCAAAATCTAGAGGCAGAGGAGCAAGCTTCCTCTGAGCAGAAAAGGTCAGCCAATATTTATAGGGGCTGAAATAAATGCTCTTTATCTGGTTTATAGCTGCATTATAATAAAATCAAGAGCTTGTAGAAAATACTGCTGCTGCACCTGAACAGAGTACGTGCAGAAAATGAGTGCTAGCAGGGCACAACAGCAGAGGAGACCTTCCAGTGTGATTGATGAAGGAATGCAGGGCAAAATTCTCCAGCTGAGTAACCTCTGCTGGCTTTGCACTTGACCCTGAGACACCAACCCACAGCAGCACCTCGCTGTGGGAGGGGTCTGACAAACCCACAGCAGAGCCAGAGACATGAAGGACAGACAGAGAAACCTGAAGTTGTGGTTTGCCTGGGTCTCACAGCAAGGCACAAAGAATTTCTTCTGCTCTCAACCAAGCTAGCTCAGACAACAGCTCCCAACAGATGCCTCAGGTTTGGTGAGAAATTCCACTTCTGGTCCGTAATGGGGAGCAGAACTCAAAAAAGACTCAACAACAAAGTCCTTTTGCCTTCCTTGTCCAACAGCTATTTACTGAGCTCAAAGCTCCAGGGATTGAATACTTTGCAGCACAATTAGTCAACACATGTACGAATCTGTTTCCTGAGGGTTTGCAGTCTGAAACAGAATCCCTGCATTCCTAGCCCTGAAACATTATTTTTTTGGATATCAACTCCCTAAGTAAATCCTGAAGGCTATGGACATGAGTCAGATTGGGAAAAATGGGTGAATTTATGCTGCCTTCCTTATGTGAAAGGCAGACCCATCTCTGACCATACCTCTTTCCAAAATCCCTTTACAGCAAGGAAGGAATATTAATGTTTTAAAAGGTACTTTGCCTCTCTGCTGAGATCTTCCATTGCTGCTAATCTGTACAAACTGCCAGAGTGGGTATCATTTATTATTTAGGATGAACAATGCAATGCCAGGCTAGATGAACAGCTAGTCCAACCCATTGCAGCATTCTTCTGGGAGACCCCAGTAAAGACAAGCTGTTTATGTAGCTTGGCACTGACATACACAGAATCCTAAAGTGAGGAGTCACTCGAGGAATGGTGAGGCACAAACTTGCTGTATTTCATGGCCTCTGCACAGCCAACATGCAGCCAGCAGGTGCTAACAGCAGGTACCTAGGTTTTGGGGGATGTAGGTGAAAGAATTGCTGTTTTGCTGGCACCAAAAATCATCTTTCATGTTCCTCTAGAGCTGGAAAAAGATGATAATCACTCCAGCAATAAACCACTTTCCATGACTGGAGGCTCCTGTTTGCAGCCCAACTGAAAAACCAGAATATAGTCACAGACAAAATCATCCTGCTTAGCTCCAAATGCTTTTATTGCTGATTTCAGCTAAGTTGGCTGATTTTATCCTAACACTAAGATGAGCACTCACATGCTGGAGCTGCATACCTGAGGTGGAGCACAAACCTCCATTAGAGAATAAGAGCAAACAGCTTGGATGGGAAATGGGATCCAAATGGTGGCATTTCAAATATGTTCATAAACCTTTACAGTATAGGCACAAAATATGTTAAAAACAACACAAAGCACACTGTGGTCAGCTCCAAATTCCCACAGCCACCTCACAGGAGCTCCAGCAATGCCACAAGCCACCTGTTGTATTACAAATCTAAAACAGAATTTGAAGATCCTAAAAGCTGCTCAATCCTAATAAAAAAATTTGGACTCTCTCAGCTAAGACGTTTGTCCAGTTATGAGGTTTTTCCCTCCCTGCTTTTCAGGACAGGTCTGCTGAGCTGGTCAGCAAAGTCTTAGTTCCACATTCCACACATTTCACTTGTGCAAACTGATTTTCCATTTTTCTGGCCCACAGGGCTGGAGTAAGAGGCTGTGCAGAGCCTTCAGGTGGCTGTACAGAGCAGAGTGAGGATGCCAGCCTGCTCACCCCTGAGCACAGGCCTCCTCCATAACAAAAGGAGATTAAAGGAAAGGAGGAAGGATAGGAGGGGATTTCCTCTTCTTCTCCAAAATATCCTTGCATCTGTTCCTCATCAAGACCTTTTGCAAGCAGAGTCTATTTGTGGGGTGTGATGTGGTTTAAGTGAACATCGTAGGAGACAAGGGGTTGCTGGCTTTTCTCTGCTTTCAGATTCATATCACTGAGTAGTCAAATCTGTGTATTTTTAGAACAGGAATGAGGTAAATAAAATGCAGAAAGATAGAGTAAAATGATGTAATTTACCTTAACTGCCAAAACACACAAAGTGGTGCTTTAAAAATACACAGCAGCTCCAAGTCCTGAGAAGCTCTTTGTAAAGCCAACTTTAGATGTCACGATTCAAGTCCAAGGTCCAAATTCAGCAAACATATTTGTTAGATGCTTAATCTCATCTTTCACTGGGGCACCAGTGCACTCCTGATATTTGCACCAGCCAGGTTTACAGAGCCTGGCACAGCTGAAGTGTCTCCCTCTACGTCTGCACCATTGTACAAATCCTGCTCTGTTTTCAGGTGTAGGGTTTTGTGTGTTGTCTGCAATAATTAACCACATTTTCCTAATTGTTTCCTTTTGGTGCTTTAAAAACTCCTTGGTCATACTCATATATATTAAATTATTATAAACTCAATATATTAAATTGTTTTTTGAGTTAACCTTTGCCTTAAATTTACATACATTGATGACATTCTAAAGTATTAAACTACATAAATACATTACTTAAACATGGGAAAAAAATAGGATTGCTAATTATGTCCAACAGTAAGCCTCTTAAATATTGCTGCACAGTCTTTATTTATCATTTAAATGTGGCTCTGTTCACAGATATTCTTCTCAAATACTATAAAGGCAATTAGAATTGGTAATGACTGTAAATACCATTAGTCCTGGTAATTTGCTCTCTCCTACACTAAAGTCTGACACACTGAGGTCCCACTGCCAGTTTTAGTCTCCCATGTTACAGAGAGACTTGTGATAGTCTTTTCTGGCCTTCACCCAACTTTAAGGACCTAAAATTAAGGACCTAAAATTTCAAGACCAGGCTGGATGGAGCTCTGAGCATCCTGGTCTAGAGAAAGGAGTCCCTGCCCAGGGCAGGGTGTGGAATGAGTGGATCTTTCATTTCCCTTCCAACCAAACCTTTCCATGATTCTTTGAAAATTAGCTAAGTGAGCCTGATTTATTCATGCCATCACCGTGCACCTCTGTTCTTTGAGCTTTCCATAACCTATTCCAGCTCCCTATTTTGTCTGTTTGTATTGCAAATGAGATCCTGTCACCTACACACAGAATTGAGAATAGCTGAGCTGACACTGCAGATAAGCTCTGCAGAAGGAGGCAGAGATTTTTACAAAGTTTAGATTTCTAGGCTCCTAATTTTTCCAGTGTTTTTCAACAGAAGGCTGTTCAACAGGAGAAAAGGACAAGAAGCACAGGCAGGTCCTACACAGGCTCTCAGAGATCTTCATCCCATGTTCAATAGTAGTGCCCTCATTGGAGGCATGGTTGTTGCTCCTTTATCACTAAAACTGTTCTGACAGAAATGGTGCTTATTCTGATGGCTGACAGCACAATCTGCTGGGCTTTTCTTGCATTTCTCCCACTTCAGCAGTCCTATTCCTGTTTCCATAGAATTAAAGGCAGGTTACCAAAGGGAAAGACAATGTGGCTCATCACAGCCCTTCAGTCCAGCCACGCTGCACTCCCCCACCACAGCATTGCATCCAGCAGTTTCTGAGATTCTGAGTCTGAGCATTCCTCTGCAGCTCTGTGTACTTATTTCTAAATGGTAGAAAGATTTTACACGGATATTCCTGATAAACCTATGCATTCAGAATTATTTGAAGTATTCATTAGTTTTTTAAAGATACACTTAAAAAAAAAAAATCCCCAATTTGTTCCATATCCAGTTTAAAATTTGGCCTTCTAGTGCCAAGAGGATCTAGAGACATCACCATGTATTAAAAAAAAAACCAAAAAACACTACTCATTATCCCTCAGGAGATCCAGAAGCACATTACTAACATTATACGTTAGTATTAGCATCTTCCCTTATTTTTTACAAATGGAAATAGCCAAGGGTAAGAAAGGGGAACAGTCTGATGAGCCAAAAATCTGCACTCCTGAATCCCACTCCTCCTCCTCACAAATCCATCCTCTCACACAGATCCCCTCTGTGTGTCTCCAGCCCAAAATGCCTCCAGGACTTCACTTAGTTTGCTTTTCAGTCCTTGCTAAGTTTCTTATTGTGAACACCACCAGAGAGCCAAACATCAATCACCCTCAGCATGGAGTACAGCAGTGGAGAAGGCTCATAAAAAGGAGAGTTTGGTGGGCTCTTCCATCAGTCCTGGAGCACTGCTGTGCTGGAGCCTCAGCTCTCAAGGATGGGCAGGGCAGGATGCAAGGACAGCCAGAGCTGGTTCTGGGATGCAGGGCAGAAAGGATCCTTGCAAAATGCTGTTTATGCCCCCAGCACTTCACCTCTTCTCTCCCTAGAGAATATTTTAACATGTGCACAGGCCTGTTCTCCACCACTTTATTGCCCTGTGATCTTGTTTGATCACTAGGGAAGGGCTGAGAGGTTTTGTCCTGATGCTTCAAGCAAAGAATTGTTCTACCCTTATTTTGGCTTTCATAGATCAGAGACAGAGCTTAAGGCTTCTATAGAAGAGACATTTGAACTTCTATCTCCAGGCACATTTGCCAGCCATAAACCAGAAGCACAGCCACTCTGCTGGGTGTCAGACACATCTTGATGGCTACTTGGATGCTTTATGTGAGGGCTTTTGTTTTGCCTTTCCACCAGCCAGTCCAGGAAGACACAGTAAGATGGAAAACAGCGGAACACTAGAGGCATTTAACCAGCTAAAAATATTACCAGAGGTCAATGGACATAATTCTGACAAACAGAGTCCTGCTTGTTGGACCCTGTTTATTTGGTCATAACAGCTGAAACTGCTCCAAAGGGTTTTGTTATGGTGGTGTCAAGGAGAAATTATGACATTGAGCCCATGAGATTTGCTCTGTCTCTTCAGTAATGCAACCTAGCTCAGACTGTGACCCTCTGAAAATGAACTTGCTGACCTTCCATCAGCTCTCCCAGCCTCCAGAGTGCTCTTCAGGGGTACTCTGAAATGACTTCTGGTGAATGAGTGAACTGTACAATTACACAGAGTCTCAGCCTCTCCACATATCATGGGACAGAGCCTAGACATGTCCATCATGCAGCTCAGCTGTGATCCTGTGACTCTGACGTGGAGCTCCATGAAGATAAAGCCATAAAGTGTAAAAAAATCCAGTAAAAATTATTATGGTAAAGCTCCCAAAACACCCCAGTAAAAATTACAATAGTAAAGCTCCCATAAGCCACACTCCAGCAGCATGTTTAGCCTCTGATTCAAATCCCACACAACCTCAACAAAAAAACAAGGCTCGCCAAAGAAGCTGAGCTCCTTGACATCTCCAGACACTGCATCAGGAAGACACAGTCAAAATTTCATTTCTGCACTAGCAGTGGTGGTAAAAATGCTCCACAGAGGTGAAAGAATAAATTAAGGAAGTGTTTGCCACGGAAGAAGATGGTACAGGTGATCTTACCTGTGGCACAGAGCACATCAGGGAGCAGAGGGGGCCAGCAGGTCCCTAAGGATGCTCCACCACAGGAGCAGGGATCCTGCCAGCCAAGGCTCTGCCCTCGGGTACCTGAGCAAGGCAGGGCCACAGCTGGAGCTCAGGAGGCCAATTCAGAGGATATGGAATCATGGTCAAACAAGGAGTTGGTTCCCTGTGGCAGACTCCAGGCACAGCTTTGCTCCCCCAGCATGACTAAAGACAAAAGATGAACACCCCAGGCTGAGTTTAAATGGGCTCCAGGCCCATGGGAATGGGTGCAGCACTGGGTGGGGCTGCTCAAGGAGGTAAAGGCTACTCAGGGCCCTGCTAGAGACCCTTTAAACCAGTTCTGTGTCACTTCCTACAGGGATTTTAAAGCTTGTTCCACAGCAGGAATAAAGTCTGCACTTTCTACAAATATTAATCTCCACTTTCTGCAAATATTCATCCCCACACATGATAGTGTAGGCATCACCAGGTCCAGCAGGTTGACAGAAGAGGTCAGAACAGTGCTTGGCAGGGAGGATTTAGTCCATACAGAAGGTGGCTGTGTATGGGAAAGGCAGGGGGACAGGAGACTGCATCAGGCAAAAACCTTAAAGCCAGTTCTGATTCTTAACCTCTGACTTGAGGGCACTGTAAGTGCTGCACAGAGCTGGGAGGCATTGCAGTGAGGCCACTTGAGTCACTCAGCCTTCTTTTCTGCTCTTCCTGCTATTGAGAATAGTGCTTAAAGCCAGAGGAAAGGTTTTGTTGTTCTCTGGCTTGTGCAAGTTAGCACAGAAGACTGATTTTGATAGATTTTTTTGTCTAGAGGAGAGTTGCATTTACACCTGTGCACCTTATACTGTATAAACAAACAAAATGTGTGATTAGACCACAACATGTCAGGGCATCCAGAAATTTTCCACAAGCATCTGCCTCATTAAAACTTGAATTACCTGGGCTCCTACACCTGTAAATTGTAAATTTTGTAAATCCCACCCTGCAGATTCAGAAAACTTTATCTGCTACCAGTATAAAATTTGTCTGGGAAGGTACAGAAAGTACACAGGATCTCACAGCAGCAAGCCTTTAATTACCACCTGATAATCACCAGTGATTAACTTGTCATCAGCTCTTTGCTGGTTCCTCTTTAGCCTCCTTTATCTGCACCCATCATGGAAGGATCCTGGATCAAAGGACTAAAAGTGAGGTGGTGACTCACTGTCCTTCATTTCAGGGGTACAGTTGTATCAAATCAGAATTCTTAGGTGAACCTAACGTGTTACAGTTTAGAAAATGACAATTTCATGTGAAAGCATTAGAACAGTTTTGGTTGTGTTCAGTGAATGCCATCTTGGATCTACATTTCCTGCTTTCTTAAGCCATAAAAGGTTCCCAAATCCAGTGTTCTTCACACAGAGCCATTTATCCAAATCTCTGACTAACCTTGCCACCTGTGTGCCACTTGGCTACTTTTTTCCCATTAATAATTGTTTGCTCTTCAGATATGGAAATTGTTGTATCTTGAGCTTAACTGAAACTTGATTTTTATTCACCAGAGCAAGTGGATAATCCACAGGAGCCCGTGTTTAAAAATTGCTGCTAAAATCAGGGCAGCCAATGCAGAGCAAGGGTAATCTCTGGGTGGGTTTCATTCATTGCCACAACAGCCCAGTTAGAGAACATCCACTCCCTCAGGAACCAACAGGCCAAGAGAGGCATAAACAAACAAACAAACACACACAATAAATTGGATACCCAGCCCACCAGCAGATTAAGTCAAGAAGGAGTATTAAGTTGTTTGGGTTCTCATTTAAAAATAAATAAATCGACTCTCCCAGTCAATCTGCTTAATGTCTGATTGACATTAAGTAGATAAGCAGTGATTTAACCTTATGGGGTAGATTTCTTCCCATGATGCAGAGGTCGTGTCACACTTGGAAGATGACAAAGTGAATTTTTTAATTTCCTGTCCTACCACAGGCCAGCTCTGTATTTGCTGGGAGATGAGGGTGCTCCTTGTTTTTATGCTTCAGATGCTCCTGGGGCATTCTGACAGGGACCAGCAGAGTGGAAACAATGCTGTCAAATAGCACAGCAACGCTGTAAATAATTCCATGCAGGGAAAAATCACCTCATTTCAGGCAACATAGGAAGGTTTAGTGTGGGATATATTCATCTGGTCATTCAGGATTTCCCATTCCTGGGAGTCACTCTCCACAGCTCCACATCTTCAGTGGCTCCAGGAGTGCCAGCAGAGCCCAGTATGCCAAATGATCCAATGCCCCAACAGCCCCTAGGTTTTCTGCACTGTGTTCTATTGTGTTGATTTATCTCTCCATTTCTTGCAGACTGATTGAGCTCAAATTGGCTCGCACAGCTGAGCTTCCCCAGCCAAGTGGTTCTGCAAGAGGTGATTTTTCATGTTGTGGTCAGATGTCAGTGCAGGTCCTGCACCCGCTCCTGCCTTAACCCCTGGGTCCCAGGGATGTCCACTCTTGATTCCTTCCAGGACTGGGCATCTCCTCTACCATCCCCTTGCCCCTCCATGCAGGATTAACCCATGCAGCACCCTGGCCTCATTAGTTTTGCCCTCTTACCTCTCCCCTCACTCCTGAAATTAATAAGTACTAAGCCCAAACTGGAAAGTTTGAAATGGCTACGGCCTTTGAGCACTTTTTTTCCTGGGGCACAATTTTCTAATTTTGTGACAGAAGGTGTTTTTTTCAGTGCTGTTGACAGCTCTATCCACAAAATCAAAGCACCTTAAATACATTAAGATTTTCCTTTGTTGACAGCTGATGGCCCACAATGCCAATATAAAGGGATCAGCACAATCCAGTTCAATCCATTAACTTATTTATATCGTCTCTGGGGCGGATGTCAGGCAGGCCAGGCACCCTCAATGCCAGGACACTTGTGCCATCCAGCTCCATCCAGCTGTGCTGAGATTTTTTTCAGATTGAAGCAGGTTGGTATTTCCATACCTTCCAAAATTTGACCCAAACTAGTCAGACCAAAGCTGCTGATGTCCCTGCCTGTGCTGGGAACTTGTTGTCACTGAGCTGCAGCATCTTCCTCCTCCTGCACCAGCAGACACCAGCCCAGTGGCAGCAGGCTGAACCTTAGATTCACAGAGATGTTTCTCTGTATAAGGTAACCAAACCCCACTAAAAACATTGGAATTAGGTTACCTTACAGCAGACAAACATCTCTGTGTTTCTCCCACACCTCCTTGGAGAGCATTCCTGCAGGAATCCCCAGTATGGCCTCTGCTGTGCTGCTATCTTTCCTCCACAGAGCAGTTTTTCATAGCACTGAGAGCCCTCCTGCTCTTAGCATCCCCCAAGCTTTTCTGGCTGATGTAAACACCCTTCCACTTCCATCCTGCCTTCCTGGCTCAGCTGCCACTTTCCATCTTATCTTAAAGCCTTTTAATTCCAGTGTTATTCCCTCACTCTCTCCTGTAATTCATTTAGCACACAGCTGCAGAGATAGGAGTCCCTGCTCTCCCCTCTCACTTGGCTCTGCAGGTAGCAAAGGTGTTTCCATCCTCACATTTGTCACCTGGGGATGTCTGTGATTCACTGCCAGGTCACCTCTGCATCCCCCCGATGTCACCCTGCTGTGGCTGCTAGCACAGCACCTCGGGGAACTCCAGCAGAGCTTGGGCTGGCTCAGAAGTGGTGATTTATGAGCTGCCTGGAAAGATCTACTGCCCCTACACAGGATGTTGGGGTAGGCTGTTGTTTCTCATCCCAAGGAACCCTAAAAATGCTCTCTGTGCCATTTCTCATGGAGCAGGGATTGCCCCTGGGATTCCCAGCCCTCCAAACACATTTGGGTCGCTGAGTTTCTAAACCTCACCCAGCTGTAAGTGACACCTAAACACTCCAGCCCATGGGGAAGCAGATCCATGAAGTGACAGAGGACAAGGAGCTCTGGGCTGTGGAGAGCACGAGGAACAACGTGGACCTGCTTTGCTTTAAGAGGCAGTGATGGAAAATCTGGGAGAGGGAAAAAGCTGTTGTAAAAGGAGTTTATTTAGACCTCATAGGAACAAAAGTGATCAAACACAGACTCATTTAGGACCAGAACTGCCTCATTTGGAGAGGGACAGGAGTGTACATGCCTGCAGCATCACCTGGATTCCTTTAGAACAGTTAGAGTTCCATCAGGAAAGCTGCAGCAGAAACCCGAGGTGTGCTCAGCCAGCAGAGCTCAGGTCTGCTCCTGCCATCTGTGGATCCCCTCAGCAGGGCTTGGAATTTGAATTTCAAATGCCAAATGTCTACTGTGACTGGGTCACCAGGAAATTACCAAGCAAGAAATATTTGTGAAAATAATTTTGTAATGTTTTAACAATCACCATAACATTTGGGTAAGAACTCAACCTGTTGGCAGGCAATTTGAAGGTGAAAAGGGATGAATAAATTATTCCTGATTATTTTTTTTCTTTTGCCCAGACTATTTCACAGCTGTTAGCTGAAATTCCAAACCACTTATTTTTGTTTAACATCCTAACAAAAGAAATATAATTCAGACTTAATGCCTCTAGGAAATGTGTTCTGTGATGAACCTCTTTTGTTGGAAATCATATGATTTATCTTCAATCACCAAGTCTTTGAATGAAGAACTTTTGCTTCCCGGTAACTGCAAATATCAAGAAGAGAATTTACTCTAGATGTTGTGTTTCTAAACTTAGCAAATCAGGGATGAATTTAGTTTTCTCCAACAAAAGAAAAAACACAAAACCAGCAACAACAAAAAAACCCAAAAAACAAAACAAACAAAAAAAACCCAAAACACCAACAAACAAAAAAATCCCCAAAACAAAACAATAAAAACCCACACAACCAAAAAAAAAACAAAAAAAAAAGAAACAACAACAACAAAAAACCCCACTTTCTTTCTGTAAAAATTCAATTGTTAACAATGTCCTGAAGACAGCAAAGCCACAATAAAGAGCAAGAAAGAAAACAAGGCAAGTGTGGAAATTTCCATCATACAGACAGGTTCCCTTGGACAGCCAAGGACATGATTTGTGGCCAGTTGGAAAAAAAAATCCTTTGAGAGGCATCACAAAAGCTCTCGACTTGCATGCTTGAGGAGCTGAAATTGCCCCTTTCTCCTCCCTCTTCTCCACACTGTACTTCATACAGTGTTTAATTTCAAAGGTCCTCAGGGGCCTGGCCTCTGGCACTGTGACTAAAATGAAATGTTCTGGCTGGGAGCTGGGCAGGGGGAGCTGGGGAACAAAGCTCATGGGGAGAGGCTCCCAGGCTGTCACCGGCTGCAGACAGCTAATTAACAGTAGACTTGAGTAATTAACAGCCAGACAGCATTGCCTGGGGAGCTCGAAGATGCTCTGAGTGGGTCTGTGGGTGTGTGACAAATGCTTATCCCAGATGACCCAACCTCTGTCTTACAGGGCAGAGCTGCTCCTGCCAGGATGCTCATCACCAGCAAAGGTCATTGTGGGTTTTGTAGGCACCAAAGCTGGTAGAGATGGCACAAACCTGTGCTGAGCTCCTCATGTTTTTTCTGTTAGGTCCCTGCACAGGTTTAGGAGGTGGAAATTCCTTCACTGATGCAAACAGGGAGTGGGTTTTGCTCGTGGCAAAGAGTAACATAGGAAAACCTGTGATTTCTTCCCAAAATCCAGGTGTGCAATATCAGTGACCACCTGAGCCTATTGGTGGCTACCTCCCTTCCCCACACCCAATGCCTCAGCAGATGGGGCTTTCAGTATTTGTGACTTTGATGGTGCAGTGCTTCAGTGAGAAATTTAAATAAATCACAGCCCTGTAACACAGATGATATTTAGTTTTGATGCTCCATGATGTGAAGTTGTGTCCTTAAAGCTTTATTCATCCAGCTGGATGGAAGCTCTGTCCCTGGGAGGGCACCCAGCAGGTTCAGCACTCCATGAAACTGCTCATCCTCAAATCCCAGCTTTTCCCTTCACTCTCCAGTAAGCAGAACAGGGCTGTGATGAAGCCAGATTTGCTGCCTGATCACCTGGCATGACTAACAAGGGTGTATGGTTAGAGCAATTTATCCAGAGCTGAGCAAGCTGAGAACCTCCTGGTTCACATCCCTGTCTTTGGCTGGCCGTGCTGGCCAGCAGAGACACACAAGGTGTGTGTTCAGCATCCTCAGAGACAGACAGACTTCAAACCCACAGCTTTAGCCTGCAGACTAGCTACAAAATAGGGACAGCTCATCAATGTAGACAGTTCAGCTACCTTTAAATTTCCCTTGGAACTGACTAAAAATGCAGCTTTCCTCCAGAAATCTTCATACATACATTTATCTCTTTGTCAGGGGCAGCACAGCTTAGGGTGGGAATAAAGATGCACTCTGCAAATCACACAGGGCTGCTGAGCCCTGGCACAGCCAGCAGGGATGATAAAACACACCCTGAAATCAGAAATCCACAGTATCCCCATTGAAGTACAAATTCCTCTTTACATGCTCCATGATCATACAATGCAGAAAAGTTAATTTTCATTCATTTGTAAATAGCTTGTAAGAGCAGATATTTCCCTTCGCATACTGAATACTTGGAATATTTGCATATTTAGGTAATGACAGTATTTTTTTATGCTGTAGCTTTGCTTGTGGTCATAAATCCATAATGCACTTCAAGGCTGTCTTGTCCCCCAAAATGTGATGTACTTCAGTTTTTCCAAGTGATGAGCATGCATCTGCAATTCATTAAGCAACTGAGCAACACATTTTCCATTTCACAGTCACTATCTTTGTATGACCTCTTTGGTCTGATGACTCAAACATATTTCATAAATTATTAACGGAGATTACATTATTGAGAGAGGAGCTGTGTAATTAGCTGGAAGAGTGCTCAGAATTAGGGTTGTGGGGATCTTCTGAAATCAGAGGGGGAAGGCTGTCAGGAAGACTTCACAGGAGGAAGAAAAAGAGCACAGGAAATTTAAAACCAAAATATTTTCAGAGAACTCCTCTCACATTTTCAGAAAGAAAAAAGAGCCTTACTTGCAGCTCATAACTCTTTCTGTGAATTTTAGCTGTCAGATGCTTTAGAGACACAAACCTCCATCTCCCTGTGGCCCTCTACAAGAAATAAAAGTTTTGAGGGAACTGGAACTTCCCTGTCCCACACTGTGAAGATGCTCCCTGTGCATGGGTGCAAAGGTGGCAGATGGACAGGCAGGTGAGGCTGAAGGACACGTACCCCAGTTTGGGATTAGCTGGTCCAGAAAGGATCTGCTGTCTGCCCTGTGTCTGCAGTTTCAGAGTTATCTCAGCTGATTTTCTTTTTTGCACCCTTCACTTTTCTTTCTTGCAGTTTTCATGCACTTTGCCATGCCCAGCAGCTTTAAATGGCTCAGAGTAAATGGGTTTGCTGAGCCCATGCAGCCTCAGTTTTGTCTGAATCTAACCAGCGAGTTGTAGCTCTTGAAGTAATAAACATTATTGGTGTCCTGATAAATGGGAGCAGTGTGGCAGAAAAATCTGTCCATTCTAATCCATGGAAGGGCTCAGCTCCAATCATATCTTATTACTTTCAGTGTATTCAATCTTCATCTCAAATCATTCAGTGGCAGTTCAATCAATACATCAAAATCATGCACAAGTCCTGCTTACATCAGAAGTGGTTTCTGGGTTGTGTTCTGGAATCAGACAAATAATTAAATCAAAGAATGAGTGATAGAAGCACTCCTTAAGGAACTTGATTGGTTTCTTTATGATTTATCTGCATTTCCTGGCTAAAACTTGAAAATAACTCCAAATAATCCTTCAAATCCTTTCCACACATTTATTCTGAAGGCATCACTGCAGTCCAGTTAAGTGCTACAGATATTTCTCAGAGCAGGTAATCAGAGCAGGGAGAATAGTCTGGTCACTGCTGTATTGCTTTTTCTGTTTAAGACTGTAAAATCTTACCTGAAATTCAGGTCTTAGCTTTTAGCTTATTCAAAATCATAAATCCATTGGCTGTTTTTGAAAAAGGTGTCATTAAAAACATGTCTAAGTTCCAGCACTAAGTTGTAAGTGGTCCTGGGCTCCAGAATCCTTTTTCCTTTGGATCAAAATAATACCATGTTTTACTCACAGCATTCTTCAGGGACATTTCCTCAAAACCTGATTTCATCATAGTCAAAATAGTAGTTTTGCTGTCATATTCACCGTTTTTCCTTGCCTATCTCTTTCTTTTAAGCACACTGCAGGTTAGGAGCCCTGTTTTATGTGAGGGTCAAAATGAATGTAATGTTGTAAGAAACAGTTGTTTATGATGAAGGGTTTTTTTTTATTTCATGTATTCAATATTCTCCTTTCTAACAGAACAGTGTGTTGTCCTGGTGTGATCTCCTTGTAGCTGTGTTGAGAAGCCACTGAGAGCAACTTCACACAGGAATGGAGAAGAACCAGTCTCAGCCTGCACTGAGGGGTTTTCAGGTGCCTTGGTCCAGCATCCCTCCAGATGAAAATATGGGGAGATGCACATGTAATTGCAGTCAGTGGAGCATTTAACCTTGTGTTAAAAATAGGTTAGAAACTGTTGTAAAATAGTTGATAATTGTTGAGCGTGCACTGTTAGTTTGGTTATAGTAAAAGGGGTTTAAAGGGGTATTTTACTTTACTTAAGGAAAGTTTACCCCCCAGCAAAACGAGCCAGACAGAACTGTCATGGGCCAATCAAGCGCCTTAAACCTTCATGCAAGTGAAGGTTCCACGCAGAAACCAATCCAAAGGGACAAAAAACAGGATAAAAAGGGGTTTCTGAACCTGTGCTGCTCCACCTGGAACATCGGGGACATCGCTGCTCAGCGGACCCCGCGCCGGCGCCGCAGCATCCGCGACGGGAGCGCTCCTGCTCAGCCCGCGGGCCCTTGCCTCAGGCCCTTCTTTTTGTTATAATAAACGCTGAAATCGCTTTCAGTACCGGGAGTGTGCTCCCGTTTTTAACAAATCGGATTTGTGGTAAAACAAGCCTGGTGCAATTTTCTCAGTGAGCTGAACAGCAGTGTCAGAATTCCGGGAGGCACGAAGGTCCCGTTGCTCCCCACAGCTGGGATCACTCATGCCTGGGGCTGAGAGCCAGTTCTGAGCAAGGATTGAGCGGGTAGAAACAGCAGCAGCAGCTTGTGGCAAGCACATTTCTCTCCCTCTCAGGATTTTTCATAGAGGTGCACAGAGAGAAATGGAAAAAAAAAATAATTTCTATTTCTGCTCCTTGTTTTTCCCATATGGAATGTGTTTGGAGAATTGTTTACCTGGAGTGAGTGTTTGGTTGGGTTCTGGTGAGGATTGTTTGAGCTGGTGGCCAATCCAACCCACCTTTGGCTGGACTCTCAGAGAGTGTCACGAGTTGGGTTAGAGTTAAGAGACAGAGTAAGTAGAATGTAGTTTTAGTACCCTCCTTGTATATAGTATATTAATGTATTTTAGCATAGTTATAATAAAGAAATCATTCAGCCTTCTGAATTGAGTCAGACATGGTCATTTCTTCCCACTGGGTCTCCTGCGTTTACAATAGCAGCTGGTGCAGGCAGTGCTGTGGTGCCTCTGTGCCTGTCCCAGAGCTGGGATTGCTCCTCAGCTCAAACCCGGGGTGAGCCAGCCCTGAGTGTCAGCCTTCACTGGAGCTTCATGGAGCTGTCACTGATTTAATGAAATTGCCATCTCTGCACCGACTTCAAAGAGAGATGGGCTGGGGCCAGCCTTCAAGTTACCATCTAATTACAATAATCCCATTCTTCTTGTGATCAGATTTCCTCGAAGAGCACAAGTACCTGAATTCTTCTGAGATCAGGTCACTTGCTTGAAGTAATTTTTTTTCTGCACTATGTGCATTTTTTCTCTTCGTCCTCGAGGAAGAACACTGACTTTGTTTTTTTCCCCCAATATGTTACCTGTTTTTTTACGTATCAAGTTATGCATCCTAAGAAAGCTTAGCAATAGACCTCGTGTGTGAGGCACAGGTTGGCCTCCAGCTGTGACAGCATGTGTTAGATGATATATTATAATTGTTTTCCACTCTGCTCTATTACATGGAAAAAGATGGGACCTATCTCAGAAGGCAGTGATGTGGCTATAATGTGTTTAAACTCTTTTTTGAGAACAACAAGGCTGCTGGGGCAAGGGGGTTGGTGTATTTGGGGCTCTGCTTTTGGCAGCACTCTAGGAAAAAGGCGTGTGTTAGCCTGTTGTCTTCAGCTCCTTCACCACAAACAATCCTCTTGGGCTGCACCAGATGGTACAGAAAAAAACCTCACAGACATTTCTCCACAATATGTATGCAAAGAAAAATCAAAGTATTTGATTCTAAAACACTGTGATAAGCCTGATACAGCACCTGGCTTCACTCTCCTGTGATCTGGGATTTTTCATTAGGCTTCCTGCAGCTGGATTTTCAAATTGAATTGTTTTAGTTGAAACCATTTTCACTTTTCATTTCAAGATACTATTTCCCACTCTCTCAGCTTCCTCCAAGGAAAGCCTGTGTGCTCCTTCCCCATGCTTGCTCCTTCTTGACAGTAGGATAGCATTATCCAGATATCCAAACATTGCATCCCTCACCCTTCAGCCCCAAAAGGATGGTTTCAGTAGGATATTTTATTCTGTGGCATGCCAGGCCCATCCTGGGGTCAGATCACGAGCTGCATGAAGGTGGCTGAGGGTGGTGGGTGCAAGATCAAAGCCATCACACGGCCTTGAGGGAGCAGCAAATGCCAGTGGGCTGCCTGGGCATCCCATGGCTGAGGCTCCTGCTTTTCTCCTGAGAGCAGAGTGAATGGATCCACACTCACAGCAAACCCCCAGCCCCCAGCTGAGAGCACAGGAGGAGGAATTGATGGGATGAAAATGTATATTATGAAGAGCTGCACAGCTCCCAGCCCCAAAGATTATGTATGACCACTTTGGGCATCCATTATTTATCACTATCTACATTATTCTGACTTTCTGTGTTTTGCACAAGTCTGACTTATAAAAGGCTGGCAAAGAAGAGCATTTTTTTTGTTCCCTGGGCTTTGCTGTGGGGAGAGAAAATAGTAACGCGTGGTGGGATCCTGCATAAAACACTGATGAAAAATGAGCAAGCTTGTCACTGGAGTTAGAGCATTGCTTTTTAAATGGAAAACAATTGAGTAGTTAATTTTTAAGTAACTTTCCCTCGTTTCTCAATAGTAAGCCATTTTAACAGTTGTGTTGACAGTTACCCAATTAAATGTGAATATTTTGGTGGCATTTGAGTGCTAACCAAGCCAGGTGTTTCAAGGGCTGCACAAATCAAATTTCTATTAAGGAGGACAGTCCATTCTCCTCCAGGCATCTGAGTGGCAGAATTCCATCATTTTTTGTAGAGGAAACCTCCACTGCAAGCAGCAGCTCATGATGTTGCCATGGGGTGGTATGTGATGTGCACCAAGGAAAAAGGTTATCTGCTCCCACTCACTAATCTTTTTATTACACAAAAGCAATAAAAATTTTTGAGCACTTTGTGAGGATTTTTAAGCCTCCTCCTTGGCTAGAGGGAGGGTGGGAGCACAGGGACATGGATCCTCTCTGCTCTAAGCAGCACCAGGGGGATAAAAACAAACAGAGAATCCAAATAGGAGGGGAAATGTAGTAACTGGGGAAGAGCTTGAGGGTGGCAGGAGGTTTTTGCTTTAATATGTGAACTTTAAATGATAATTCCCCTGACTGGAAATCCTCAGAAAGGTGTGGACTGAGAGGAATTTGCCATTCCTGGCTGCAGAAATGCTCATCTGCTTCGTGTTCACACAGGTCTCCAGCACCAGTGGGTGCTCCAGCACAGCAGGATCTCTGTTATCTCTAACATAATGCTCAAAAAATCCTTGTCTTGGGAAGCTGCCTGCTTTTGTCAGCCCCTTTTAGTGGAAACAGCCTCTCTCTCTCTCTCTCTCTCTCTCTCTCTTTTTTTTTTTTTAATTTCAAAACATAAAAAACAACTGGAATATTAAGTCCATTTGCTCAAGATGCCAGGAAATATCCGTCCAACTTTTTATTCCTACTTAAGCCAAGAGGATGTCTTGCAAATGCAGCACAAATATGTACAAGCAATAATTTTGACTCATGTGGGGCCTCTGGTTTATCCACTTGCCTGGACTTTAGCATCCCATGTGGGAGTGAGAAAGGAAACAAAATATTCCTCTTTGGGGGAAGGGAAACTGAGGCACAAAGGTACCAAATCTGTGATCTCTGCCTCTGACTTGAGTCCTTCAGGGTGCAGAATCTGAACCTTGTGCACCATCAGCCTCCCACCATGTCTGCTTCTCACAGAATAATCCAGAAAGTTGAACTAATGGGACAAGAGATTGTTTGTTCCTGTTGCTAGTGGCCAGTTGCTATAGGAGATTTCAGCTCTCCTCTGCTCTGCTGGGGGAAATCTTTTCATGTGCCTGAGGGATGCATAAAGGATTTGACTTTCCAGACACAGTTTTGTGCTTAAAATCTCTCCTAGCACAGATTAAAGTACTTCTTTCTGGTTTAGCAGAGACCCCTTGAAAGGCTGGATGGAACACAACATGGTTTTCATCCAGCTTCAGCTGCCAGGCTCAATTAGGGGAGAATTAGGAGTTTGCCTGATGGGAATTGTGCTGACTTAAATGCTGATTTTCCCTCTTCTACTGATGGCTGGTGGATGCTCAGCCCCCATCCTGCTCAGATATACTTGAAATACTGGAGGAGAAAATGCCATCTAACCCAGCTGGGGAATTCCACTTTTGTGACTTTGCCATTTTGAGGGGAAGTGGCTCCATCCACTGGGGCTTCCTCCCTCCCTGGGTCACTGGGAGCAGCAGAGTTCAGTGAAACCCTGGTGTGAGCCAGAGTGTCTCAGCCTGCCTGGAGCCCCGGGCTGGCCTGGGGCCACACTGCTGAATGTGCAGCTTGGGGAAAGTAAGTACACATTAATATGGCATATATATAGATATATAAATACCTAGAAGGATGAGTGTTCTTTGCTTAAAATCTCTTTGAAAATTACTTCTGTACTGCAGAGACATTCCCAGCTGGCCCAAAGGCCTTTACATCAGTGCAGCCACACTTTGAACTACATCAGGAGCTTGTGGCAAGCACATTTCTCTCCCTCTCAGGATTTTTCATAGAGGTGAACAGAGAGTAATGAAAGAGAAAAAAACTTCTATTTCTGCTCCTTGTTTTTCCTATGTAGAATGTGTTTAGAGAATTGTTTACCTAGAGTGAGTGCTTGGTTGGATTCTGGTGAGGATTGTTTGAGCTGATGGCCAATCCAACCCACCTGGGGCTGAACTCTAGAGAGGGTCACAAGTTGGGTTAGAGTCAGAAAAAATAGTATGTAGTTTTAGTATCCTCCTTTTATATAGTATATTAATGTATTTTAGCACAGTTGTAATAAAGAAATAATTCAGCCTTCTGAATTGAGTCAGACATGGTCATTTCTTCCCACTGGGTTCACCTACATTTACAATAGGAGCTCTTCTACTTTCATGTCGGAATATTGAAAACCATCCTCAAAATTGTAAGTGAAGAAGAAATAAATGATTTACTTCTTTTTTTTTTTAATTTTATCTTGCTCTGTGAAACTTGTCTGCTAATGTATTTAAGGACTGTATCAACCCCTCAGATTGTATTAGACTTTCTCAGGCAAACCATAACCCCCTAATCTTGCAATACATTATGACTGAGCATTTCTTATTAAAGAAATATAGAAATTATAACATTTTAGGGTGAATAAGTAATTTAGTTGTCCACCCTGAATTCCTAGATGCTTCAGGAATGAGGCTGCTCATTCTTCTGTTGCTGCTTTGTTGAGATCATCTTGTTCTGGCAAAAGGCAGAAAGAAATGTTACTGAAGAAATTGATTTTGTACCTTTGATGCCAAAGTGAAGGAAGCTCTGGCTGTTGCTTAAAATTGTTGCTGTAATGTAGAAGGTACACATCCTACCTTATCTTGTATCACTGCTAGATGGCATAAACCAGCCACTTTTATCCACTGAGAAATTTTAAATGAATTAATTATTTCTTGCAGAATAGGATAATGGAAGGACAGAAAAATAAGGTGAGAATAAATTATAACAATTATAAAAAATAAACTATAGAAATTATAGAAACCAAGAATGGAGCACAGCAACATGTTGCAGGTCACATATAATTTACAGCTTTAAATGGTATTTTAATTTTAAGAAATTCCTGCCTGATTTATTGTTCTGAGAGAAACAGTTTTTCCCAAGCAACTTCATGTTACCAATAGCATGAGAGGTAATACAAATTCTTTTGGCAGGAGCATCCAGTGATGGAATAGCAAACATTGCATTACTAACCCCAATAATGCAGGGAAAACATCTTTTTATTGTGCAAGCAGACAGCAACAGAACACAGAATTTCCCCGCAGGAATAGATTGATCTCTTACAACAAAAGCTTGTGAAAGCCTTTGTTCTGATCCCTAAGGATTTTATGATTGTCACACAATCTGTGTAGATCAGCCATTCACTCTGAGAAGCAGACTTTGCATTTCTGTGATAGCTGGCTGCTGTTTGAGTAGAAGAAAATAAAATAAAATAAAATAAAGATGTGCTTTGAGCATTTTGAGAAATATAAATTTTGATTTTTTTTTTTTCTTTTTGAAGGAAGAAGCAAGAAGAATCTGAAATACCCAGCTGGATAGTGTGTCACTGACTGACTGCAGCTAGACCTCAAGGAGGTGTAATATCCTCTAAATACCTATATACAGCTTTTGGCACTGGGTTTTGTGCTCCAAATCCACTCTGTCCTTAGCTGAATCTTTACATGGACCCCATGTCCTGATTAGGTTTTGCTGAGATGTGTATCAGCATCCCAAATACTCTCTGCTCTAACACTTGTCACACGTTCAGTGATCAGCATCTGATTGAGATGTTTTCTCTCTCCAGGCAGAGAACAGGGGGGATATTGCTGACACTGCCTGTGATTGTTTTAGAGCATTGAATGTGTGTATAATGTTTATTCCACACAAAGAGCCTGCACATGATCGTGGCCAGAATTACTGGAGCTACAGACCCACCATGGTGACACATTTTTCAAGTGATATTTGCCAAAGGTGTTTTTATAAAACTCAAAAACCAGGATCCTGAGAGACATAACACTCAGCAAGTAGTGTCACTAGATTATAGTAATTCATAAGTGATGGCTTACTGATCACTGGGAGAGTGATCTGAGGTCATATTTGTTCAACCAAACCTGATTTCCTTCAATCTTGCCACAAACGGACTGCACCTTGCAATGGTTTAATACATTAAATCCACTTAAATGTGTTTTATTCCAATCAGTAGCCCACATTTGTGCCAAAATAGTAGGACCTAAAGGGGAAACCAAACCATCAAGATTTATATTTGTCTACATCCAGGTTACCTCTCCTTGCCATCAGGTACTTTCTGAAGTGCAGGGCTGGCCATTGCCATGGCTGCTCCCTTCCCTCTCCCCCCATCATTAGCATTCCCCTCCTGTGCCAGCTCCAGAGGGGAGCTGTAATTAAAATTCAATCTGACAGAGCATGTCAAATGCAAGGGGTCCCTTTTGCACGGAGTCTTTGCTAAGCTCCTGCTCGTTTTGTGGTTGCTCAGTTCCGTGTGCTGCTTTCTAAGAACAAATGGACAGGAGGAGGTGGGGCTTCCACAATATCCTACAGCAATTTTGTTTAGGTCATTTTCCTGACCATTAAATGTCATGCATTTATCAGTTCTTTCTTGCTTATAAAAGCAAAGCAATAATCCATGAATTATTCTCTTCAGAGCCTGGATGTGCTCAGTGTAACAGAATATTGCCCCTGGAGCAAGGGCAGCTCTCTCAAGGCTGGCTCTTTTCAGCTGCCACTCCTTGGGAATGTGCAGGGAGGGCAACCTGGAGGGATGGATGAAAGAAACCAGTCCAGAGCAGCTTCCCAGTGAGGAAGATCTTCCCCAGGTTCACCTAGGAAACAAGAAATACATGCCAGTGCTTCAGCAAGGAGGCCTTGAGGTGAGGTTTGCATTTGAGAAGGGCTTGCCAAAGGTCTGGGGGTCTGATGGATGTGGGGCTTGGATGAATGAGAGGAATTCAAGACTGGCAGTGGCCCTGCACCAGCTCAGCTCCCCCTGACCACTGAAAGTCAGGAGATCACCCAGAGGAGACACGGGACATCCAAGCTGTGCACACTCCCAGCAGGACAGGGACAGGCAGGGAGCTGAGGAGGATGAGGAGGATGGAGCAAGGACCAACGGGGCTTTTCTCTGACAACAAGGACAGGACTCGAGGGTCTTGTTCCATCAGGGAATTCTTTATACCAAGTTTTCCAGTCATTTATCTTTGCTAATGAACCTTGGTGAATTCCAGGGGTCCCATTCTGCTTTGAACCTGTCACTGGTGAGGCTCGTGGTTGCTCTGACCTCAGAGCAGATGTCACAGTAAAACCAGGGGTGATCACGGTGGCCATGTTGCCTGTAGGTAAAGGAAACTTTAAAGACTCTGGAGTAAATGTCCATGAAAGAGTTGGGCAGCACTAAAGCTTGTAAAACTATAACAAAACTCATACTAAGAGCAAAACTGACAGTGAAGTGAGGAGGATGCTGGGGTGTAGCACATCCACACCCATCATCTCCCTGGGCTTCTGAGAGCAGAATAATACTGCTGGAGCAGGTGGGATAATCAAGGCCATGATGTCTCTGGAAAGCTGGGACATATCAAATCTACTGGAATGATGATAGAGTTAATGAGAACCCTGGCTGGTGCTGAGAGCAGGGTATTTAGGCAGGCAGGAGGGGGACAGAGCTCTCCCTAGGCTGTCTGACAGTGCTTAGGAGGGGTTCACTGCAGAGCTGCAGTTCCCTGTAGCATAAACACCCCTGGAAGTCTCAGCATCCTGCATTGCTCCTCAGGAGGAGCAGATGAGTCAGGAAGAAGAGAGAAGCTCCAGCTGGGATCTCCCCTTCTAAGGAGGTACTGACCTGTAATCCAACCCCTGAGGCAGCTGTGTAACCACACGAGGAGTGTTGGCTTAACCGTGAAAAGGAGATTATGGATGAAGTGGCTGTGCTGCCAGGCCTTTAGCTTTTGAGCCAAGTCACTGTGGGAGCTTAGGAAGCTTCCCAATGAGCAGAGGGTTTGCTATTATATATTAATTATGGAAAATATAACATCACTTTTTTCTGAGGTGTGGGAGCTGGGGCATTGTTGAGCACAGGATTAGCTCCTGGGAGGATTTCTTGACACCCTTTCCACTTGGAGCTCACTGAAATCTGTGAGCATGAATCCAATGAGTCAAATGTGTTTTAATTTATCCCTGGGCTGTTGCAGGCTCTGAGCAGGAGCTCTTGTTTCTGTGTTAGCTACAGTGCCCTGCTTTGCCTGGGCTGTAAGGGGGAACATCAGCACCTTCCCCAGTTTCTGGCCATTCTGGGATTTTCTTCTCTGGGCTCTCCTCTTGCTTCTCCCCAGCATTCCTGTGGTACTTCCAAAGAGCAGCTGCATAGCTGCTGTGCCATGGCTGTTGTCACCCACTTGATCTCAGCTTTGTGTCCCAAGATTCCCCTGGTGTCTCTTTGTACTGTGACTTACCCTACCTCTCTTAGAACTGGAATATTTACCAAATGCCATCCAAAATCAATGGTAGGGAGGTTAAGGTTTTAGAAATCTTGGCCAAGTTTTAATTACAGCTGCTGTAATTAGCACTTGGGCTCTGAGTGCACCCACATGGAGTGGTAAAAGCTCCTTCTATCCTCAGTACAAAGGAAGGAGAATTGATCTCAGCTATCAGCCTTAGTCAGCAACGACCTCTTCTCCTTTGACACTTAGCTTATGATTTTTTACCATGTTTGTACATGTGAAGCACAGCAAAAGGCCTGAGAAGCAGGTAGGGTTGTAAATTGGGTGTGTGACTCTCTTGATGAGAAGAAGGCTCTTCCCCCTCTGACTTCCTCCTCCTGTGACTTACCAGGAAAGCTGTAGAGCACAGGAGAGCTTCCAGCTTGTCCTGTTTGATTTCAGGTGGCTCCTGAACGCTCCTGGTTACTGACTGAGGGCCAAGGAGCACTGAAGGAGAGTGTTGGAGTGTGTAAGGCATATGCACTGCCCTCCCCAAGGCTTCTTTGTTAAACAGAAGAAATCATGTTAACTCTCTACTTGATGCTTCTCTGAATATGATCAAGCATCATTCTACAGGCAATAAAACTTGGTGTCAAAACACTGAAGTAATTTATTTTATCCAGTCCATCCACACCCTCCTACTCAGGATGGAACAATGCACACCAGCTGTATTTTAGAGCCTAGCTGGCTTTGAACATTACAAAGATATAAGCTAAATTCAGGAAATTACCTTGCTAAGGGCTCATTGAAGATTTCCATTTATGGTGCTTATTACTGTTATTACAAATGAATTCATGGGAAATTTAATTAAGTTCTCAAAAAGAAACAAATGGGTTTCTATCTATTAAGTACACTGGCCAAGCTTACTTTTGGCATATTTCCTTGTCCCATAAAGGTTTTCAGAACATTACTTTTCTCTGAGTAATCTTGTTACTAATTTAAGCCTTGGGGTCAGCACCAGCTCGCTGTCTAACATGGGAAATGTGGATAACTCCAGTGTGCTGCACCTGCAGCCAGAGATACTTTAAATATTGAAGTCACTGCTCTCAAATAACACTCACAGAGGGCTCACATTTACTTTTCCTGCATGTGGCTCCTCTGTATTTCAGAGTGGATATGTGAAAACAACACCTGAGCTGGGGAGCCAAAGACTGCCCTGCCATGCTTGACTGTCCCTGCCAGGCTGGCACGGCTGAGGCACCTGGTGCTGCTTTTGTCTCCCCAGACCCCAAATCCAACAACCTGGTCAAAGATGGGAGCTCAGACCTGTCTGCTTCCAGATAAGGACTGTGCTAATATGGGATGATCAATGACAGAGCAGTGGAAGATGGGGATCACTCATCCCTAACCTGCTAAACCCGAGGAATCCTGCAGGAGAACACAGGCCAAGAGAGCTGTAGAGGGGAGTGGTAGGGCAAGGGGGAATGCTTCAAACTGGCCCAGGGAAGGGTTAGATGGGATATTGAGAAGAAATTCTTTGCTGTGAAGGGTGGGGAGGCCCTGGCACAGGCTGCCCAGAGCAGCTGTAACTGCCCATGATCCCTGCAAACATCCAAGGCCATGCTGGATGGGGCTTGGAGCAACCTGGGATAGTGGAAAATGCCCTTGGCAAGAGGGATAGAACAAGATGACTTTCTAGGTCCTTTCAAACCCAAACCAATTCTATGGCCTTATTTTGATGAAGTAGCAAATACTTTTCACTGTAAATCCAGAGTCTTATCTGCAAAAGGAATGTTATAAGCATGAGCAGCAGCACCAAGTCTTCTGCTTTTGTGCCCCTTTATATCTTGATGGGGTTTGTCATCTGATCAGTGAGGGTGAGGAGAATGTGATTTTAGCAACATAGATCAAAATAATACCAGGCATGGAAAATATTCTTCCTAAATTCTGCTATTTCAGAGCAACTACCTGTTCATCAGGCAGTGCTTACTGATTCTGGTATGCTGAAGGTGCTTTGCACAGGCAAAATCCTCGCTGCACTTCAATGAGATCCTTATTCAGCACATGGAGCAGAACACAGATGGATCTGCTGGGCTGGAAAGAAATCCAGCAAATCTTCACCCCAAATGAGAATTTTCATGCTCTGTGTATTCTGTCATTGTTCTGGAAACGTAGACTAGTCAGTTTTAGAGTCCATGGTGGGGAAAGGGGCTTCTGAGACTGAACACCATTGACACCACACCTGACAGCTTTAAAGCCATCCAGAAAGTGATGCAGAAATTGTCTGCTTGGAAACAGTAAGCTGCAGGAGGCATATTCAATCACTGCTCCACAGTGTGCATTCACTCTCTGGGAGCTTCAAACAGCATGTTACAGGCTTTATCTGCTCCCTGGAAATCTGGATAACTTAGGAACCTTATTTCTGAGATGCTGCCTCTCTGCCTAGGACATGCTGCCCCCAAAGAGCAGGGGATGGGCAGTGGCTGGAGGAATGCTGTGACTGGTCCAGCTGATAGAAGCTTGGCCAGATCTGTAGGGCTTCCTATCAGCCTGCTGGGAAAACTTGAGGGTGAAATAATTCAATGGCCCCAAGTTGCTGTCCTGGCAGCTTGGGTGGAAGAAAATATTCCCCAAAGCCACCCTTCAGCCATCTTTTCCTCCTAGCACAGGAAGATGCAGTGGGGTGGCAGAGATACCTCAACTAAACTGTGTTGTGTCACCAGATGTGCCACATGTGATGGTGAATATACATATATATGAATATGCATATATATACACGTGTAATTACATTGCCCAAATTAACCTTGCCCCAGACAGTTTGCTGGAGGGGACCAGCCTGGGGTGAGACTTGGTTGCTGGAGTACTGAAGGTGGCTAACTTAAAAGGACATATTTCACATATTTGCTGCAGATCTCTGAGGACATGAGACAGCCATCCTGAGTTTGGAATTACAGCACAGAAAAGTGGGATTTGCTGATTGGTTGTGAGGTAAAGATTTTTATGAATTTAGCAACAGACAGTAAATGATGTAATGCTTGGTCACTTTGGCCTTTCTAAACCAGCTGTACACTTCTACCTCATTTATTATTTATAGCTAATAGGTTGCTTTATGTGGTGAGGAATTTATGCTCTCAGATATTGATTTGGTGAAAAATCATACAGATACTTTGGGTATTTCTATTTGAGCTTGGAAAAAAAAGCTATTGTCAACTGTGTGCAGCTGCCCCAGGTCATGGTCTGATCTTGGGGTGATGGAGCAGGCCAATAATATTAATAGTATTTCTAATAATAATAGTAATGAAAAGCAAAGAGAGGAATAAAACTCCATCACTCAAACTACAATTGCTCATCACCCACTGGCCAATAACCAGCCCATTGCTGAGCAGTGATCAGTGGCTCCCAGTTTGTGTCCTGAGTGTGACATTCTCTGGTTTGGAACATCCCTTTGGCCCCTTTGGGTCAGCTGTCCCTGCTGTTTGTGTTCCTGCTCACTGGCAAAGCATGGGAAGCTGAAAAGCTCCTGACTGTGTCAGCCCTGCTCAGCAACAACTAAACCACCAGTGTGTTACCAATGTTGCTTTCACCCTAAATCCAAAACACAACACTCTACCAACTATTTGGAAGACCATTAACTCTATCCCAGCCAAAACCAGGACATTATGGATACCCAACCCATCCCCTCCCAAGGGGCAGGGATTCAGCTCAGGTAGTGTCAGACACAAAATGAGCTTCTTTTGTAGCATTTCTGAAATACTTCAATCCCTGCTTTCACTGGGAAGAAAGGAGGTATCCTAATGAATTTTGAGCAAAATCTCTGACTGGGAATTGGAGTTAAGACAAAAGTAATTATTTTATTTAGGGTGAGATCCTTATATCCAGGTAAGAAATTTATTTTGTTTTTCACTCCCAAAATGGATCATGCATATTAGCAAATAAAAGGTTGTATATTTTCATTGACTTATCTTAAAACTTACCTGGACCCAGCCTGCTTTCTAGTTGGAGACTTGCAGGTGCTGGACATCCCTTGGTGGGGTGACAAGCCCAGGGAAGGGTGGGAGGTGGGCTGCTCTGGGCCCTTTCCCAGCGTTAGTGGCTCTCCGGGCAGGGTGGAAGCGATGCTGGCTCCCGGCGAGTCAGCAGCACCATCTGCTGCAGACGGCCCAGAACGGCAGGATTTGGAATGAAATGTGGATTTCAGGGCTTGGATGCTGACTGCAGACAGCGCTGGAAATCACACAAACATTAGGCTGAAGTTGCTCAGTGCAGCAGCTCCGGTGCTCCTCAGTGAACAGCAAAGGGCTCTGCTGGTGCTCCAAGAGAAACACAAGCTCCGGTGTAAATCTGACTTGCTAAAATAAGAAATGTCAAGTTTCCACAGAGCCTTTGAGGCATTGCAGATGGAAAGGAGTTAGGGGAAGTGAGTCTTCCCTAATTATAGAAGTTGGTCAAAACCTCTGATTTAATCCCTGAAAAGGAGGAAGTTCAGCAGTGACCTCTGTATCTGAGAGCTATAGGACACAGCAGTTTTGGGACAGTAGTGGCACTTGGTGAGGTCATTCAATGAGAGGACTGACCCTCCTGCTGTGAGAGCTGTTTGGAAATATCTCTGCTGCCCTTTTCCACCCTGTATTTGGTAGCCTGTTTTTCTGCAAAGAATGGAAAATTGAGCAATGTGCTGAAGGCTTGATCCAAAGCATATTGGTTTTGAAGCCCATCCCAAAACTTCAGCATCTGGGGAATTCAGAGTGTGCTCATCCCAGTAAATCTTCACTTGGAACAATAGAGAACAAGCTTATTTTTCAACAAACATATAGGAGGTGCCAGACAGATGCACCAATCACCTGAAAATGTGGGTACCACGTCTTGAACCGATCTCAGCAACTGGAAATACTGTGGAAATGGTGTTGAACAGGGGCATTTTACCTCAGGGACCTGTACGCATGAATAACCTAAAAATTGCTTGTAGGTCTATATTGTGTCCTTGAAATTTTTTCTCTGGGAGGAGTGGAGGTGCCCAATACCTGGGATCCCCAGCTCCTTGTCAGACTGATGAGCAGATGAAGCATCCTGAGGGTGCTCCCCTGGGCATGGCAGGATGGTCAGACTCTGAAGCTGGGGATGCTCTGGGGCCTTTGGCCCTGCTCCATCTTGCTCAATGCCCAAGCGCAAAGCACAGAGGAGTGTAAGGAGACACCCCAAACAGCCTGGCTGTTGCATCTGTTTTCCAACAAGGCTTGCTCTGCACCCAGCAAGGGCAGCCCAGGGCTGTTTGGCCTATCCAAGAATGTGTGTTTCCAGTAAGCTCCTCTCATGAGAGGAAGGCATGTTCAGGAAACCCAGAGCAATTTTATTTCCTCATTTCTAGACACACAAACAAAAAAAACCCCAGCAAAACCCAAAAAGGCTGTCAGAAACTCCCAGCAGAATAGAATAAATCTGGTGGGGGGAGGACATTGGTGAGAAGGGGCTTTGAGATGGTCCTGTGTGACATGGGCCAAGAAACCCCCAGAGCACCCCAATACCAGGAGAATGCTTGGATGCCCACTACAATATTGTGCCACTACCTGAGCCAGAGTGCAGTCAACCTTCTGCTGGGGCTTTGGAAAGCAGTGATCAAAGCTGAGATGAAAATTTCCTAAATTACTGTTAAAGAGCTGCATCATACATAAGGGGCTATTGCAAAAGTAATTTTAAATGCAAAGTTCTGCCTTAACCCTGTACTTTGCAAAGCCCTGTTGATGGTAGGTAGAAGTTTTACTTCAATCTCAGTCCCACCCATCACATTCCACACCTGATGGCTGTGCTGGAAGCAGGGCTCTACCTTCTCCTCCAAGTGAAAGGTACACAGGCCTCTTAGAGAAAGCCCCAAGTTCATCCTCTATATTTATTTTGGGGACAGGCTAAGGAAGGATCTAAGATCCTGACCTACAGTTACATCAGCTTATTCAGCTTCAGCAGCCAGAGCACGTGGCTATTAGTAATCTAGTGAAAAATGTAACAGCACTTGCTTAAAAATAAACAGCCTACTCAAAAAAAGGAAGTTACAATAAATAATCTGCATGAGAGGTAGCAATAAAAACTTCATGGCCGGAGTCACAACTGGCTGTAGAAATAAATGTCTCCAGAGCAGGAGGTATTGAATATTTCCCTCCATACATCTTGCCACTGAGATTTCCCCAACTGGAAGAAAGCAAGTGCTCCCAAGCCTGAGTGCCTGGGAAGGAGACATCACTGTATTTAGAGTCACCTCGGTGCTTCTGCCCACACAACTTCCTTTCTTCAAGTCACGCTGGAGAGAGAAAATATTTCCCTTCCACTTGCTCAACAGAGCATGGTGAGCTCATGAGCAGGAGACTTCAACTTTCAAAGGTTGGACTCGGCCAAGGGCTGATTTCCCTCATTATTTATGTTTTCTTCAGCTGCTCCCCTGAACTGAGGCACATTCTGCTAAACTCGTATCCAGCAGCTTTCACTCCTCCTTGTCTGGAAAAGTTGTTGCAAGTGGCTGTGGTCGGCCTGTGAGTAATCCTCCAGAATTACTGCAATCCCAGATAATCGGGACTTGCCAGATGAGACAGGGACAGCCCAACAAGGGGGTGGCAGAGGTTGCTGCTTACATCTTCTTTTTGCTAGTTTTGAGTAAGTTCATCTCAAAAATGAATTGCTTAAAAACTGCTCTAAAATAAAGTGATAAAAGCAGACAAACTCTCACCTAGCTTTGTACCACCAGACCCCCAGTCAAAGAGAGGACCCAAATCCCATTTCCAGGGAAGAGACCGATCCAGACCCCAATAAAACCATGGCAATGCTGCCAATCTACTGAAGCTCTGACCTGACAGAGTTCAGAGAGTTGTTCTTAACTGCAACATCCCACCCTGTGTTGCAGAGATGATATCCTCCCACACATGTTGATATTGTTCTCCAGAAGGCGTGTGGTTTTTATTGTGCTGGTAGAGTTAGATGAAACTAATGAGTCAATGGTCCCACATTTTTTAACAGATGGTTGAGATACAGCACTTTTGATTTTAGTCAGCTGATGTGCTCCAGTGCCTCTGTGTTTTGGACTGTTTGGGATTACACCTGTAGGGAGAAGAGGCTTAAAATGTCTGTGGATGCAGATTTTGGAGGGATGGTCCCTGCTGCAGGAAGCCTTCCATAGGTTTTAAGACCCTTCAAGGAGAGTGGTGCTGTTGAAAAAGAATAAAATGGTGTCCTGAGAGTGACTGGGACATACTAATTAGCCCCACACAGGGAGTAAGTTGGTTGCCAGTGATGTCAACCAGATTTCATTGCACACCTTCACCCTCTCTCAAGCCATGATGTTCTTATTCATGCTGAGCAGTACCTCTCTGAGGAAGCAGTCACTGGTTACAACAGGACTACTCATGGCAGGCACCAATACTCAACATGAGTAAACAGCTGTACGTGTGTGATGGGGTGTACATGGCTCTTCAGAGCCTCTGGTTTGCAAGTCCAGGAATGCATGCACACTAATGCCAAATTCCAGATAAATGCCCTCAAGGTTGTGTTGGCATTTCTGCAGAACCAAAAAACCAAGGGTGTTCCAGTGATTTTTGTCGGGAAGTTTTCTTCTTCTCTGTTCTGAACTGATTTCCTTCCTGTCATTTTCTAGGTTCTTTTGACTGAGCTTAGAAGCTAGGAGAAGTAATGTGTGTAAAAAATAGACCTCATGGTATCTGAGTTCCTGCTTGGAAGTGCCCATACTGGCAGCTCAGAGCATGGCAACCAGCTTGAGGACTGCAGAAGTTGTCAAGCACATTGCCATGCTTGGTTTTGCCACTTTATGGATGACTCTAAGGAGTGTATTTGTACCTTCCTGTGTTGACTGTGTAGAAAAGCCATCACAAAAGAGCTGCTTGACATTTTGGACCCATTGTGCAGATTGGTCCATGCACCTCCGTGGCTTCCAGGGCAGAGATGTTGGACTGCCAAGTATGGCAACTCTCAACTGCAGGCACACCCCAACACCACTGATTTTGGGCTCCTCTGGCACTCAGTCCACAGGTATTTCAATAAATCCCACTCTGAAACATTTCAGAAGAGCTGGGAATGGATGAAAGGAAAAACTTTGTTAAGAGAATGGAAAAATCCCATTGCCTATGCCCTCTCCATAGACTCCTGGAGGTGGGAGGGTGCTTTGAGTGGCATTCGTAGAGGCTGCCAGTCCCACGTAATTCACGTAGGAAGTTTCTCACTGTTACAGTCTTCAGGGACATTTCTTCCCCCTTAGTGACCTAATTTTGGTGAATGAGCAACCGTTTGGAAGGACTTTCCTGCCTGACTTTCCGACTGCAGCTCAGAGCCAGCAGGAGCAGGAACCAGGTTCAGAGCTTCCCTGGTGGCACACGGTCCAGCCACCCCAGGACTCTGCCTGGGAGCCCTCTTGCCTCTGGTGTCCTGCTGTGTCACAAGGTGACACTCCATGGACAGAATCTTGCTGGAATAAATAGATCCTTAAGATATTAAAGCAGCCTAAAGCAAGCTTCAGATCCCACTGAGAGTAACTGGATGTGGCTCACTGAACTTTCATAGAGCTTTGCCAAAAGAAAGTAACTTTTTTTTACACAAGGCACATGATTTTCCTTTGAAAATATGTTTACAGAATAGAGCCCATTGCTTCATCAGTCAGTGAATCCTTGATATTTTCATTTATGTGGTTTCTTATTCAACACGTGTTTGAATCATAAGACTTCTGCCCCATTATCTGAATTTATCTACTGGGAGCATTTTTAAGAGTGAAATGTCAGGTGCATGCCAGACATGCAACAGTTTTTTCTCTGCTCCCCGACTCAGTTCTCTGGAATTCCCCTCTGCTTCCTTCTCATTTTTCATGTCCTCTTTCTAGCAGAGAAGAAATACAAGGTTTTCTCTGACCAAGGGAACACAGTGAGGTCCTAGAACCAGCTCCTTGCTTAGCATCTTCAATCCATTGACATCACACCATGAGATCTTTTTGTCTTCCAGATGAGAGTCTTTGAAGACTCCTCATATTTTGTTAGCTGGTCTGTTCTGGTTTGGTCCTGGAAGGCTCCCTGCAAGCTTTTGATGGGTCTAAAACCTGTCAGCAGCTTGTTGTGCTACTGAAGTGTTTTTCAGGTGGGTTTTTCCTTGGCTTTATTGACATAGCAAAGGAAAGGCTTTATTGACACAAGCAAACGGGTCAGGAGCATGGGAATCTGTGGGTGCACAGCCAGACCTGTCAGCAAGCACTTTTCTTGCCCCCTCTCTGCTCTGGATGTCCCTGGTTTCTGATCTCTTGTGCTGCAGCTGCATGGAAATCTGAGGATGTGGGCAAAGCTGGAATGGAAACAGAATGTCATTACTTGTGGTGAATTATTTCTTCATGCTGAGAGTAGGAGAGACTGTAAATATATGCAATGGCACAGCATTACCATACTTTTCTCTTCACAATCATAATGCAATTTTCTAGCAAATCTCATAGAAATCCAGGCCAGAATTTGGGTAAGTGAAATAGATATTTGTTTTTCCCACATTTAATTTTTCACTTAAAATATTACACCTAGGTGTCACCAATAGCATGATGCATGGGCAAGAATGATGACAAAGAATAAACATGGGGGTGGTGTGATGCTGAGCAGAGGCAGCTTGATGTTTGGTGGTTTATGCAAGGCATGTTTAGGACCAAAACACTGTATCTAAAATATATGATCTTGCATATATGCCCCTGTTAGCTGCCCCAGAACATTCTCCTGGCTGCTGTGTGCACTGACATCACAGACAAACGTAGCTGCTGGCATTGATGCCTGTGTCACATGCATTGTATGAGAACAGGGCAACATCTGGCAGTAAGTATTTGAGGCCCTCAATCAGAAAATTGAGTGTAAGAGGAAATGTGGTGGTTCTGTTGTCTCCTGGGTGCTTTAAAAAATAAGACAGATTCAAGAACAAAACTATTTCTTAATGAAGCCTACATGATCTTTCCAGTATTAACACTGCAATGAGCTCAGATAGCATCTCCCCAGAGTGCTGATGTGGGGTTTCAGATGTGTCTGCAGTCAGCAAAGGTTTCACCCTGCTGCTGAGGTCCAGGGCAGAGCCCTCTCCATCACCCAGGGAGCTGAGGGACAGGGTGGCTTCAGCTCAGCCACACAACAAACCTGGGAAGGCCAGCACATGGCGACGTCTTTTTTCCTTGCATTTTTGGATGTGCTAAATTTTACTGGCGATGTCCAAGCTGGGCAAGAATCCTGTTCACCCACCAGCAGTGGAAGAGGAGCTGCAGTGCTAAAGGGGCCTGTGACTTCCCACTAATTACAAGGTGCTGTGATTGCACATTTACATTTGCTGCTGATGACGGTGTCTTTCAGAAAAAGGTATAGAGGACTTTACATGGCTTTCATCTGGAACACAGTGTCACCAACACTCCCCCTCCCAGGCTGGTGAAGCAGCTCTGATTGCTTGCAACACTTTATTAATAGACTTGCTAACATCAAGGAAAGGTTGATGAACACTTAGGATACAGGAAAGTGCCAGTGACTGCACCTTGTGCTGCTTCTGCTAATAATGTGTAGAAATTATAAATAATGTATTTTTATTTTCTGCCTGAGACAAGTTAGTGTCACCAATGGGTGGCCTTTCCTTGGCCTTTCACAACAGCACTCAGCAGACCTAACCTCTCTGATGCTCACACCAGGGCAGGAACAGGGGATTGAGTGCTTTTTGCTCCATGGATTGGCAAGAGTCAATTTCTGGTAGCAGAAACCTGAGGGCTTTCATGCCTCAAACAGAAAGAGGCGTGAATTTCTTTTCCCAAAGAAACCTTTATTCCAGAGGTGATGATTGGTCTTGGGTGCATTGCTCTGGAGGGGGTTATGAGAGCCTCAACCATGTATTTGATTCTATCTCAGCAAGGTACATCAAGGTTATCTTCAGCAAGGACATCACAGTGGCTTGAATAGTGCTTTATGCACTTGCAGTGGATGAGAAATACAGCTGGTTAAAAACCCTTCTTCATGGGGAGGAAGATGATTTTCCATGAAAGGCTAGACACATATTGAGGTGCCTTGTAATCACCTGGCATGAACAGAGTAAAATTTAGCTCTTTATAAGAAGCAGGACTTGAGTTCCTGGGCTTGGACAGCACCTTCTCCAGGCTTTCCACAGAGCTTGAGCTCTGATCCTGCTCACCAGTACACCCTGAATCCAGTAAATCCAGCCACTGTTGGGGAAAATTAGGTGAGATAGGCTTTATCAGCTCCAGACAGAATAATCTACTTCAGAAATACCTCTCCCCTGATAGGGATCAGGTCTAACTGATACAGGAACTCCCACTGGTGTGTATCAGAGCATCTGTGAGCCACAACATGGAGCCTCCTCTTTGCCTTTATTGAAATGTAAAAGATTTCCGAAGGTTCTGGCAACAATCAGACTAATTAGCTGGATGCAGATGGGTGTGAGTTAACTACTGGGTTCCTTGATACTGAAGGCCGCTCTGCACTGCTTGAATGCCACAGGCAACCAGGTCTGTAGCAGTTTTCCTCAGCTTTCCTGAGAAACAGAGCCGTCCTCACATCAACAACACTCAGGTCTAAATTTGCTTCCCAAAAATCCTATTACAAAAGGTGAGACTAAAATCACAGCCTGTTTTTAAAATATACAGTCTCATCAATTTAGAGGGAAGGTGTTTGTTTCCTTTCCCACTGTCTAATAATAGTTTTGAATGGAAAAATTAAAGCCTGGGTGAGCAAAGGAAGGTGGATTTCAGGTAACTTTGGCTACTCTAGACTCAACCCTTCCAAAGAGGCTTGACTGGCTGCTGAGCAAGGCCTTTGTGCTGCAAATAACTTCATCTCAAGGCCTGCTGTGCAATGATTTTCCATGGATATCACTAGACAGTTTCTTCCATTCCCCCACAGCTGTACAGAGTGTACTTTTTGCTTCATTTTACCCCAGTAATGGCATTAACTGCTGGGAAAGCAGACAATATGAGCTCCAGGTCTGGCTTGCTGACTGACGAGCTCCTTGGAGAGGAGTCAGCTCACTTCAGCCATATCCCTGAAAGCTGCTCTGCCAGATAATTGAGGCCATCTGAAGCAGTCTGAGTACCCAGTTCTCATGCACTACATCATTGGGCAGGGTGTGGAAGGCTCAGCCCTGTGTCTGCTCATGGATTCGAGTCACTGAGCTCAGCACTGTTTGGTCCAGGCTGTGCCATCCTCTATCAGTTGTCCCCACACAGAAAGGAGCATTGGTGCTTCCCAGAGGACTGGGCTGGCACTGATGGGAACGAGTTCTGGATGAACACAGAAGTGTGGGGAACAGTTGATGGAGACTATTTGCATCCCAAACAGAGGGGCAAAACCACAAAAGCATTTTACTGTGTAAGCTAACATGTTTTTTGCTTCTTGTAGGCACACATTTGAAGTAAACATTTAAACTCCTCCCTGGATTTGCACTAAGGGAAGGGACATCCCTTCTTCATGGCTGAGTGGCCTTTCTTCACAAGCAGGACATGGGCCCAATGGATTCACATTCAGCACATTGGGTTGGGCTAACAGGCCTTTAACTGCCCTTTTCTTAATGAAGCCTCGTTAAAGAAAAAAGAATCCTCTGGAAAATTATCCTTTCCAGGTGGATGGAGGCAATGACATGGCCTTACAAAGCCTGTTCAGATCAAATGGCAACCTGCTGAGACAATAAGGGGAAAAAATGTATTACAGCCCTGTGGGGATCTGAAATAGGCACACATTCTGAGCAAAGCATTTTGTGATCATTCAAGAAGAGTTTTGGGAAGATTTTTTTTTTTTAATATGGGCAGTTTTGATCTCAGCTATACACAGTTTTGGCCCTTGATGCTGCCAATTACCTCTGTATAATATGGATTTAAAATACTTGCCACACTGTCTTGCTAGCTGAAGGCATCCTTTTTGTACATCTAAGAGTGTGAAAAGTAACACAAAAAATTTAGCAAATTGGCCTTCATCCCTTAAATCCTCTGCTTCAAAAGCCCCACAAGTCTCAGCAGGCTTTATGTACTAAAGACTTTTTTATTTTGCTTTGGATTTATGATTCTTTCACTGCTTAATTTTTGTTTGAAGACAAACTCTTTAGGTGGTGACATAGAAATGTAGAAATATAGCAGATAAGGGAAAAAAGGGATTCTGATTTCAGGTGGAGAATATTTTAGTATTTATTAGATTAAATATTATTATTAATATTTGATATTCTGATTTCAAGTGAGTGAGTAATTGAAGACATTTGAGGAGGGCTTAGTTTCATGATGTGTGTGTAAAGGCCTGTTGGAATGCAGAAATAGGAAAGTCTTGGTATTTGAACTCATTGTGACTACTAATATTCATATTCTAATGTTCAAAAAGTCTTATTCTCTTCAGATAGTGCATTTAATAAAATATCTCAAAAGACACATAAAACACAGAAATCATTCATGGGATTGTATAGAAACAGAAAGGCTGAGAAAGTTTTCACTGAAAAATCTTTACTTTTTCCATTCAAAACTATTATTAGACAGTGGGAAAGGAAACAAACACCTTCCCTCTAAATTGATGAGACTGTATATTTTAAAAACAGGCTGTGATTTTAGTCTCACCTTTTGTAATAGGATTTTTGGGAAGCAAATTTAGACCTGAGTGTTGTTGATGTGAAGATGGCTCTTTTTCTCAGGAAAACTGAGGAGAAGAAGGCACCAGAGAGCAGGGCTGCTGGGCCAAATCTCCTGGTCTCAGTGCTCTTTGCTCCTGGCTAAAAGCAATTTCTTACATGTCTCTACAGGTTGTACTGGTTTAAAAACAACAGGAGAAGTTTGGCAGAAGTCTACAGTTTGCTTTTCACTTTAAAGCAGTCCTGTTAAATCAGTGCCAGTACTTAGGGCAAATGTATTTAAACCAGTTAACTCTCTAATCAGTTTAACTACCACTGATGCTGTACTGAATTACATTAAATCAGCATAAGTGAGAGTTTAACCTGGTTTATCGATGTCTGCTCTGGCCTTTGCACCAGTTTAATTAACTGGATTTGCAATGCCGTGTTGGCCAGATGAGGTTTGGCCTCACAAACTTTATTCCACAGAGTTTTACTGAGTTTCCAGCCCTTGTTGCCAGCCAGGCCATGGCCGTCTCCGAGTCCCAGTCTGTGAAACCTGCTGGGCTCCAGCTCTGGCTTCTGCTCCCTTCCCTGCCCTCCTCAAGAAACAAGACCCAAATGATTTCCCACTGGAGGAAAAATGCTCTGGTCCCCAGGAGCAGCTGATGACGCGCAGCCTCCTGCCAGCCCTTCTGACCCTGTTCTTGGCCTTGGATTTGTCATTCTCAAGGCAGTAGTTCTCAGAGCTGTTCTAGCTCAGGAGAACCTCAGCTTTCACTCAAAGAAAAGGCCAACTCCCTGCTTCTCCCCTTGCAAATGCACAGTCACCACTTCCGAGCTGACCGGGTGTTACTGGCTGCAAGCCCAGTTCAGAGCCTGTCAGATCCTGATCTCCAGGATCTGAAGGCAGGAGTCCCCAGACTCTCCTCTCCATCCTGCAAGTCCTGTCCCTGAATACCTCCCCAAACCATGCAGGACTGACTGTTTGTCCCTGCAGAGGCAGCTGTGACCCCCCCACACCCTCTGTTTGAACCCAGGAACATCTGCCTCGAGCACCAGGCTCAGTCTCTGGCGTGGAAATCATGAAGGCAATTCTTTTGATGAAGAACCAAAGGGAATTACTTAATCCCAGTCTAGGCTTTTTGGTTGTATTTTTTTTTTTTTTTTGCCCTAAAGCCAAGTCAGAATGACATTGCTCTTCCAGCTTCTGTTTGTGCCACCACTGCTGTTGCTAACCAGTGTCATGAGTTAGCATCTGGAAAGAGGAACATGTGAAAATCAAAACAAGGATATTGAACAAGAGAGATTGTCCAGTTCCTTCTTGAATTCTTCTGTTACCTATCCAAATATGGCAGAGATGAAGATAGGGAGGACTAGGAATTAGTGAATGATTCATTAGAGTAACATAATTCATTTGGGAGCCTCAGCTGCAGAATTAATCTTCAGTTCTGCTGATAAAACCACCCTGGGACTGACAGGGTTTCAGACTTTGTTCCAAACTGATGACACATTCTTAGAAACTATATTTTAAAATATGAACTCTCCTTATTTCTCCTGGTGTATTCATGTAACAAATTTTCAATTTGAGAACTCCAATTTTTTTTCTAAGAGGAGCAAATGCAAACTTTGGCAATAACATTTGTGTGGGGCAGGCTGTGGAGGGCAAGGCTGTTCTGCTGAGACGTGGGGTAGCTGGCCTGTTGTTCTCCCTCATAAAACAATTTTTGGATTCCTTCTCAAAACATCTGGTTGTTTTTGGCTGTCTAGCAAAGCCCTGCATGAAAACTGACAAAACTTGGAAAAATGATCTCACAGTATGTGGCTGCTGGTTTTCACGTATGTCAGAGATATGTCACATGCTGCTCTTGTAACAATCAGGCTAAATGATAATTCCTTGCAAAACTTTACCTGGTATATGCACAACAAAGCAGCAGTTAAATGTCCATGAATTTCATCCCTCTCAGGCATTTTCCACCCTAAATGGAAGCAGGATTTCCTGTCTGTTACACTTCTGAGGTCTTGTCTATAGAGAGCTGAGAGGAGATTATTTGTTTTTCCTGAGTGGGGAAAAGGAAACCCTGGGTTTGAAAGCCGAAAGGGTGAAAACTGCACCTTATTGGAGAAAAAGCTCAAACATCACTTGGGGTAGGCAGAAACTGTGATTAAATAAAAGTGTGTGGGTATCACTGGGAGGTGGAGGGAGCTGAAGTCCAAAAGAGGGAAAAGATACCTTGCCTGGGCAAAGAGATGGGATGGAAGCTGGGGATGGAAAGAGATGGGTGACAGGCTGGGGGTCCCCAGTGTGGCTGGAAAAAAAGGAACAAGAAATGAAAGTTTGGAGATGGGAGATTTTACCTGGCATTATATGTGTTTGGTGGAGCAAAGAAATGGGACAGGGATGTTCCTGTGAGACTCTACAGAATCTCTCCATGGCTACTGGAAGCTCTCACTTAAATGCCCCCTTTCTTTCCTACTCAATGCTGAAAGCTTTTACCAAGTCTTCTGCCTTGTAGGGAGATTAAGAAACATAACAAGTTCTTGTATTTTTGTCTGCAGGGGTAAATTGCATTCTCTTCACGAATTTTACAGTGTACAATGCAGAGTATGAATGCAAAAGTCTGGGAACTTTCTTCAAAATTAAATCACATGTCTGTTTATTTTTTATTTTGAATAGCAGCATTGACTGCTTCCTATCCTCTTCACATGAATGCACAAATGGTTGGTGCGGGGGAATTCTTGCAAACTGGGAACTCTGCTGAGTTGTGTGTCAATTTTTTGCCTACTTATAGAGATATCAATCTATGTTGTTGCTCCCTGCTGTCAACTAGAGATCCCCAGACTGTGACTGGAGTAACATTACTGATGGGAGAATAATTTTCAATGGTACTTGTAGGCTAGAAGAAGAAGAAAAATACAAATGATGAGAATTATAAGTGAGTATATTACAAGTAAGGGAAATGCAAAGGGGAATGGGGGGGAAAAGTAGCAGCTCTGCTCAATGTGCTTGCTGCACATTAAATTTTGTACCCCACGGTGTCTGAAAAGCATTGCTGAAATCACAGGAAATACTGAATGAGGAAGAGCTGTGTGTCCTGATAAACCTTTCTCAGGAGCTGCACAACCAGAGTCCTTCAGTCTTCTGAACCTTCGTGCTGCTTTCTCAGTCTTGATGGGAACCTACTCTGAAAAGGAAGATTTGCCCAATAAACTGAACACATTTTAATGGCTTTAGCAAAATCAGACCCATAATTTGAAAAATAACTGAACAATGCTGACCCAGTATCTACATGGCATTGAGGAGCCCAGATAGAACTGCTCATGGCTTTTGAGGGGGTTGAGTTAATTTGGGTGAAAAATGAGACAGAAGTGTCACATAAACACTGAGACTGCCTTTATTGCTGGGTTAATTTCCAGCTCTGGAAAGGACTTAGCAAGGACTGGCTTTCAAGCAATAGAAAAATCAAGGTGACCACCCCCTGTGAGCCCTAAATCTGAATACAAGGCTATCCCTTACGAAACCTGACTTTACCTCCTAGAGAGTGTTTGGGACTTGCTTCTAGGCCATTATCCTTTTTGGAGTACAATTCTACAGAAATACTTCCTAGTAAGAGTCTTAGTAGGGTTATGTCCATGATGTGAACACCAGATTGAAGTTCATGTTCTGCCACTGATTTGATGTTTAACAAATGACCCTTCTGTGTTTTGTTTTTCACTCTGCTAAACTAGATAATTGTTCTTGCTCACCTCCCTAAAGCAGTCTGACATTCTTAACTGGAACTCAATCAACAGAGCTGTACAGAATTTCAGCTGTACAGAGTAACTACAGAAATCTGTACCTTGCAGCAACACAATAGTCACTTCATCTTAAATTTTGCCTGATATGTATTTTGGGGTTAATTTCATGTTTTTTTACAGCAATTTAATTGCAATATTGGCATAATAAGATTAATTTTAAGCACTGTTTTTGTTTTGGGGTATGCTTACGAGTCGGTATCCTGCTTAGGCACAGTTGAAGTATTGTTCTTTTACCCTGAAAGATGAACTCTAAGATGATATTATAAACACGGATGACATCTGTTATGAATAGAACACTTTGTATGACTCAGCAAAGCAGTGTCCAGGTCCCAGCTAGCCCAGGTGCAATGAGAAATTGCCTTAATCTGAACACCAGATAAAACTTTGCATTGCACAGAGGTTGCAGGACAGAAATAAAAGATTCATGGTCTGATGAGAAGTAATCCAGATTCCTTTCTCCCTGGGAGCCGCACACAGCTCCTGCTGAAGCTGTGGTAGCTCAAGTGAAGCAGCATTGCCCAGGATATGTATTTGCATAAGAGATCTTTGCTCTTTAGAACTAGTGCTATAATTAAAACAGAGCTGAAGACTCATAAGCTATACATTTTGAACAACAGAAGATAATATCTCATTTTTACACCTGGAAAAATAGAAGCAAAATCATTGCAAAGAGATGAGTCCTGCTGTTTACTGCCTTCATCAAATCATGGAGTGATTCCTCACTTGTGAAAATACAGCTCCTCAGCAACACCCCCTAACCCACAGAGGCTCAGGCTGTAAATCTAGCCTAGCAGTGGGTTTATTCTAAGTTGTTTTTAATTGTTTGTTGGTTGCCTTTTTTTTTTATCCCCAAAGCACTGTTAGCAAGCCTACTCCTCTGTCGAGCCATCCCAGCCATCTGCCAATGTGGGCTCAAAAGAACATTCTTCAGGGCATTATCCAATTTGTTGTATCTGATTCATTAAAGTAATTACACTTGCTATTAAGTCATTGCTTGGAGTTTGGCAGCTGCATGATAATCTGAGATTTGAATTTCTGAAACAAGATAGAACTCTTGAGTTTATTTTATCAAATCCTCACATTGCGTGAAGTGAGCAGCAGTCCTGGCTGCCCAGGTGTGAGCAGTCCCTGGTGCAGCTCTGAGCAGCTTTGGCAGTTGTGATGGAGGAAAAGGATGTAGGGAAAACACAACTTTTCTGTTTCATCTGGTGTGTTAGAGTCACCAGTGTTCCACTGGCACAAAACGAGCAGTGTGATTTTAGCTGTGCTATGATGGCACCACAATTATTAGACATCAGTTATCAACAGCATCCTCAAATGTCCCAGGTCTCTGAGTTGTGCTATGACTCCATTAAGTGAGGCCAAAGCTCTGGGAAAATGCTGTGAATGAAATTCCCTATGGAATTTCTGTACTGAGGTGCGTCCCTGCCATCCTAAGTCACAGTATGTAAGGAGACAGGACAGAGCTGGGGAAGGTTTCTTGCCCTCTGTGTTGTAAAGGAAGATTAGCCAGTGCTGACAGAAGGCCCCTCGTGAACACAGGGACGAACCCCATTCCTGAAATCCATCTTCCTGCAGCGCCAACCCCCAAACTGAAGAAAACAACAAAGGCCAAACAGGATCATTTAACAAGTTCTAAATGGAACCCTCCACCTCCAGCATCTTTGAACCCCAGGAAGGACCAACACCATCACTCAGAGGGGCTGAGCAGGCACAGGACATCTCTGATCCCTGACACCATCCAAATGTTCCTGTGCCAAATCCTCCTTGCCACCCTCCCACCCAGCCCTCCCTCCTTGGCTCTCCCTGGGACTGACACCGGTGTGGGTACAATGGTGGGTGGCAGAGGCTCTTCCCACCTCCACGTTCTGAGATTATCTGCTCTTAGCGTCCCAAACACGCCAGGAGCCAAACTGGAAGATGAGAGGGCATTCAAACATTTCTGCTGGAAATAACTGAAGCCCAGCTGGGTTTGAATGCCCCATTTTACTGAATCTTTCTTTGCCATGTTTATGAGCTTTGGACTCTTGATAAAAGCAGATAAAGTTCAAAGGAAGCCACTTAGAGCTGTCAATTCTTCTTCTGGGAACTTAATTGGAGAAGTGCAAAGTCCTGGGATTGCTTTTGTACCCATCAAAGTAAGTCACAATAAATGTCCCATGCTCTGTCACTGCTTGAGCTCTGCTGTGGGCACTCAAACCCATCACAGCCTCCCCTCTAACTGAACTCCTGGCAGGGCTGATTCCTGGGTTTGCAGCAGCGCAGGAATGTTGTTTGCAGCTTGTTCCCAAGGGGAGATGCAGAGCCCTTTGTGCTGGTCTCTTCCAGTACCTGAAAGGAGCCTACAAAAAGACAGAGAGGGACTTCTTACAAGAGCCTGAAGTGACAGGACGAGGGAGAATGGATTCAAACAGAGAGAGCGCAGGTTTAGACTGTATATGAGGAAGACACTGTTCCCTGTGAGGGCGGGGAGGCACTGGCACAGACAAGCTGTGGCTGCCACATCCCTGACAGCGCCCAAAGCCAGGCTGGACGGGGCTTGGAGCGCCCTGGGACAGTGGAAGGTGTCCCTGCCCATGGAGGGGGTGAACGAGACGGGCTTCAAGGCCGCCTCCAACCCAAACCATGGCAGGACTTTGCGGTTTTAGGAACACCCGCAGCGCTCTGCGGCCGCTGCCGCTGCTGAGGGGGGCTGCGGCCAGCGTGACGTCACGCGCGGCACCGGTGCCGTCAGAGCCGCGTGACGTCACGGCGGGGGCGGGGCGGCAGGTGGCGCGCACGGCCGGGCCGGGAACGGGGCGGGAACGGGCCGGGCCGGGCCGGGCCGGGAATGGGGCGGGAATGGGGCGGGATGCGCGGGGCGGCCCCGCGCTCGGGCTGACAGCGGCGGCCCGGCGCGGCCCTGCCCTCCCGGCGCGGCGCGGCGGGACTTGTAGTGCGCGGCGGGCGGAGGCGGCCGGGCCGGCCCCGGGGCGGACTACAAGTCCCAGGCGGGGCGGGCGGCGCTGAGTGTGAGCCCGGCCGGCGGCGCGGCGCGGAGCGGGGCGGGCGGCGGGGCTCGCTCGGCGCCGCAGCCGTAACCTCCCGTCTCTCCCTCTCGCAGCGGCCGCGGCGACGATGCAGGCGGAGTCGGGGATCGTGCCGGACTTCGAGGTGGGCGAGGAGTTCCACGAGGAGCCCAAGACGTACTACGAGCTGAAGAGCCAGCCCCTCAAGAGCAGGTGGGGGCGCGGGGCGCGGAGCATCGTCCCCGCGGCCGGCGCTGCGCAGCGGGGCGGCCGCCGAGCGCTCCGTGCCATAATAGCGGCGTTGTTGGCGGAGGGCGGGCCGGGCCCGCGTTATGTAAAGGGCATTGTTGGCCGTGCGGGCCCGGCTGTCACCGGGGCAGCCCCGCCGGCAGCGGGGCCAGGCCGGGCCGGGGCCGCGCCTGCCCCGGGGAGCGCCGCGGCGAGACCCCGGCCGAGCGCGGAGCTGCGGAGGGTCTGGTAGCTGCAAGGGCTTGTGGCGTATAAGGTTGTTCTTGATTGTTTTTGGTTGAGGATTTTTTTTTTGTGGTTTATTTTGTTGGTTTTTTTTGTTTGTTTGTTTGTTTTTTTTGTGTCTGAGAGCGGGTTTGTTACTTGCTTGGGGACTGAAAAGTTTGGCTAGGTAGGTCACTTTCTTCCTAGAGTGGTTCTTCCCTGAAATAGACACTGTTTGCTTATCTGGAGCGGCTGCATCGCGTAGATACGCTCCGTAAAGGAAAATAAGGCGGTCTGCGTGTGTTCCCCTCCCTTGTGGGCTGTTAGCGAGCTGTTGTCCGTCCTACTGCTGCAAAAAGAAAGTCACTGCTCTCCCGCGCCTTGAGCATCCACCTTGTCAGCTATGGCACATTTCTCCCTCTGTTTTTTCATTCAGGGAACCCTCCATTTCACCTCAACACTCCTTAGCAGCACTCTGCTGGATGTAAGGTCATTGCTGCAAGTGTACTGTGGTTTTCATCAAGTCTGTTGTTAGCCTGTCTCTGTATTCACTTTTTAGTTTTGAACACTGCTCTTCCTACGTCTGTGTGTAATGGAAAAATAAATAAGAATATAAATGTTAATAAAAAGGTGCTAGAATGAGTTTGGATTGTACAGCCTGTCAGACAAACTTCAAAGTAAATAAATTACTTTTTGATCATTTTTTCAGTGTTTCAGAATACTGAAGGTTTGTAGTAAGAGGTGTTAAAAATTCTGTTGCTGTCACAAGGGCTTACAGATGTGGGGCCACCTCCTGTGGCTTGTCTTCATGGCAGCACTGCCTCATGCTGTACCCTTGGTCTGGCTCAGAAACGGTGTGGTGGTGATGTACAGCCTGACAGGCCATCCAGCCAAACTGAAGTTGCCAGAACTCCTTTGCTCCCTAAGGTTATGCAGGGAAATTGCCATTACCCAGGTAATTATCTGAGAGCCAGGCTAATGTGCAGAGCAGATGGAGTTCACCAGCACTGATGGGTTCCAGCTGTGATGGAGGCAGCTGAGAGACACACAGGGCTTTGGGTTTAGTGCTTGTGTTGCCAGGGGAGTGCAGCAGTCATGACTGCTGTGCTGTGGCCCAGTAGCCCTGTTTGTACCAGCTGTGTGTCCTAACTGGTGTGCAGTTGTCCCTTTGTGGCTCTCCTCTCTGTAGTCAGCAGTTTGTCTGTGCTTTCCTGGTGTGAGCATGGATAGCAGGTCTGCACTGGAGCTTAGGTGGTAGGCCTGCATTTGACATTGCACAGATGCTGCAACTGCTCTTAATTCCTGTGACTTGATACTTTGGGACCCAAATGCAGCCTTGCATTGTTCACCTCTCTCAGGGAGAAGTGAATAAACTCTCTAATGAAGCACTGGAGTATTTTACTGTCTTATAAATGTTGTCACTTCAAATTTCCCTGGAGTGAATTTCCCCAGTTCATTCTTACCTGATATTCCTGCAGAGACAGCACTGCCCACCCTCTGGGTTTAAATCCTGGTGATGCCTCAGGCCAACATCTGTCCTGATGTTTCCAGGACAGCTTTTTGGAGCAGTGACCAGTTCGTCCCAGTCTGCCTCGTGTCCCTCCACATGTAGCCGTGTGTGTGAGAAGAGGCAGCCTGAGGGTGGAATAACAATCCATGGCTTTTCTGGCAGATAGTGAACTGACATGTTAACCTCAGTGTGGAGCCTGCCCAGCTCACGTACAGCTCGTACCTCGAGGGAGAGTCTCAGCTGTCTTCCTGGTATTGTGGGAGATGAAGATGCAGAGGAGTCAGGGGCCCTGCCAGGTCCATATAAACCTGTCCCTGGAGCCAGGCTGATAAAACTTGACGATAACAGGAGACAGAAGTTGCTCCCAAACCTGTTTGTTTCATGATCATATCTCGGAGAACTTCTGTAGTCCTTCAGCTTTGCTCAGGCCTGGAACCAGTCTGACTGATGATTATCGAGGGTATCAGCATCACCCTGCTGCTTTCTCTTGTGGATGTAAATCAGGAGTAATTGCATAGCAGTGAGTGGAGTAGCAGCAGGTCAGCGTGGTGTAGTTGTGGAACTGGCCATGGGAATTGCTTTCTTACCCTCTCCACAGCCTGGCTCTGGAAGGGTGCCTGGGGAGCAGGCAAACCAGAGCTGATGTGAGGAGCTGAGTCTAAACAGCAATCTGCTCTTTTCCCTGGTGAGAAATGCTGATTTCCTAGCAACGTTCAGGGCTTTCTCTGATCTTTCTAGCCATAAGAGTTGAGAAGCATCTTTGGCTTACTCACAGCAGCTGAAATTGTGAGTACAGAGAAAATTTCATCCTGCTCAGAAATAGGTAAGAATGTCAGTGCTCTGAATCAAGAAGAAACAGTTTTGTTGACCAGTTTAACTCAGCCCTGCTCATACTGCCATCCTTCTCTCAGTGAAATTCTCCTATTTGCTTCCTCCCACATTACTTGTTTTCCAATAGTGACATCCAGTTAAAGATTTCTCCTCTTCAGTATGCCCTCACAGTTACTCCATCCCTGTTTCATAATTCAAGTCTGCAATCCAAAGCCGCAAGGGGTCCAATAATAAAAGCTTTTTGCAGTAAATACTGTGCTAACTTAGGCCAAGCCACAATTGAATGCTAGAGGCCAAGTTAAAATGTAAGCCCAGCAAAAGCTTTAATCACAGGGGGTGGAGAAGATGCATGGGGCTGAGATCGATCAGTCAAACCCATACTTCCCAAACCCTCCCAAATCTTGAGAAGTTGGATCCTTGGGTAAAGTAATACCTATATTCATGAGATCTCTGGAATTTGCCGTGGTCGGATGTCTTTGAAAACTGAGATGATGTTTCAGTTCCTTTGGTTTTTCCAGAGTCACTTTTCTCTATGGGAGGAAAATGGGCTTTCAGGCTACCCAGTAAGAAAATGAGATCTATTTTTTTCCCCCTCATATTCATATTTTTTTCCTCTCCTACCATATTAACAAAGTATAATAGTCTTAATGTACAAGTACATACACTTAAATATGTATGTGTTTATGTAATGAACAAGCAGATAAGGTTTGTTTCCTGGTATGAGCACTGTACAATGAAATTGATGGAGCTTTATTACCAAAAGTCAACATGGGTCCTGACGTGTCTGCACACAGTCAGCAGGGCACTGGAGGATTGAGTTACATCTCAAATGGGGACACTTTAAATCATTTGGCAATGTTTTGGATGTCAAACTGGTATCTGGAGGTAAAGGCTGTACAGCCTGCCATTGCACAGGGCACTCTGAAGGAGCCCAGGTGTGACAAATGCAGTAAAGTTTTTGATATTAAATTGATTTTCTCTGTATTTTTTTGTTGTCTGCAATGTGTTTCCATTTGGATGGTCTGTGTGACATCGCAGGCACCAGCAAATTATTGTCAGCTGTTGTAATTTACTGCCATGCTCCTAATCCTAGCAGATAAATTACTGCTATTTGTGCCCTTTTCTGTTGTCTATGTTTTCAGACTGTTTAAAAAGCACCTGAATGATGCAGTTACTGAAGAATTTTTAGTGTAAGAAAATATTAGGAAATGCATTTAATTTGCATGATAGTTTCTTAGGAGGCTTATTTTTGTTTTATGAGCAATAACATTGGGATGTAGAGTTTGTTATTATTAAAGCAGTGATGTCTTTATAAAATCCTCTTCATTCCTGCTGTCCAAAAACCTTTTCCTTTGTGAAAACCTTCAATATTTTACTTATATCAGCTGGTGCCTCATCTCTCTCCAGTTAGGATCCCCTGTAAAGCATTCCTGTTTGGATTTTTACTCTTATCTACTCAACACTGAAGTTTTGATTTAGTTAAAGCTTCTCTTTTAATACACAATGATTGCTGAGGAGATACTAATTTTGCCAAATTGAAATGTATGCTTACTCTGGAGCCAAAGAGGACTCTTCTAAAGTGCCCTAGTGCCTTAGCCTGCAGATGATCAAATTTAATTTTGTAAATGAACTTTGCAGCGTGATTGAATTTGAACTTGATTACATTAGGCTTAACATTGAGTTTGTGCCTTATTGGAGGTAGTCTTTTCATATTACTGCTATTTATGGATCTTGTTCAAGTGTTTTATATTCTGGTTGGGTTCTGCAATGCAGTTTGTTCAAGCTACTGCTTATATCTGTTCCAGTTGTGCAAGAAGTGGAAAATATCCTTTATTTAGAACAGGTCACATGTTCTTGCATCCAGGAACCGTGTCTCAGTGTGATTAAAAAAAAATCAAAATGTATCTTGGAGGAACAGATTTAAAAAGTTCCTGAAATATTTTTCCGTCTGTTACAGAGGAACATTACATATTTTAAACTAAAAGGTAATAATAGCTGAGCTGGAAGTGCTACGTAGGCCAGTACTGCCTGAAATCAGTGGTAGAAGTCTGAACCGACGTCAGTGGGAGTAGAGCTAAGCCAGAAGTATGTCTCTGAAATCTCTCTGGTAACATTTTTGTGACTGAGTCAATAATTCCATGTTTATTCTGCACCTCAAATTCGCTGCACTGGGAAGGAAACCTTCACCACATCTTTCTGTACTTTTTTATTTTTGAAAACAGTCTTAAAAGGAAAGGCTGCTGTTGGAGTGTCTGTTGTATAAACATGTGGAGACAATAAGTGATATTTCCATGTATTTCTTTACATATATTTCTTTACACGGGAAGCTGGTGCTGCTCCCTGTCTATAGCACAGCATTTGCCATGGTGAGAGATCCTGGGTGACCTTTTCTCTCCTGCACAACTCTCACTCTGCTATTTGCAGTAGGCCTTTGCTATTTAGCAAAGAAACAGAAATAGCCCATGAAATTCAGTTCAGCATTTGCTTTGATACGAACTATTGAGCGTCACCTTTTTGCTTCTCTGGCCTGCTTTCCTCGGGAGGGTTTTGTGTGGCTGCCAAGCTGATCAGAGAGGGCACAGATATTTTGAGGCTGAGTTGGCTGCACTGACTGTGCATCTTTTAGCAGGCACATGTGTTTGCTTTTTATTTATCAAGCTGCTGGCTGCGTTAGTTGTGTACAAGTACAGATGCATTCTGCTTGAAATAAATCCATACTTTTCTGGTGAGCAGGAAACTTCCCTAGCTGGCTGCTGTTGGTTTGCAGATTCCAGGTGATCATTTGAATCAATATATTCTGTCTCTTAAAAGGCTGAAAATAAGCCTGTGCAGCCCTGCTGATGGAGAGCTGGGCTGCCCCTAGTAGTGCTCATTTCCCCACATAGAGTGGAGGTAATTTCACAAGCTTCTGGTATAGAATTTGTGGGGCTGCTGTGAATCTATCCACTGTCATTAGCAAGTAATTGCAGAGCCTCTTGTGCACTGTGCATGTTTTTATTTGGCACTTAGGGCAGTGTATCAGAGGTCCTTCCCAGCAGTGTGGTAGGCAGCATGACTAATTCCTGCTGTACAGTCTGGTCAGGATCTAGGAGAAAACTGGAAGCAAGAGCAGAAGAGATTTGCAGATGTACAATTTTACAAGCAAATTCAGACTCTTAAACATGTTCTCTGATTAAAAGTTGATTGGGGAAAAATCAGTACAGCTGCTTAAAAATGAGGGTACAGGAGAAAGCTATTCTGACACTTAATGATGCTGTCCTGTTTCTGTGTTTGCTTTTAAAAGACTTAGAAAATGAAACAGAAGGAGTAATTTTCTGTTTACTTTTCTGCTAAAAAAATTTAAATTGTGTGTTGGCTCTTAATTGTCTTCTGTGAACAATCTGCTGTTTCAGTGTTGGGAACAAAATGAGAGTCCAACTTCCATTAAGCTGGTCAGGCTCTTGGCCATTATTGTCTGTCTTGTTCTATTTTGGATTCAAAATGTTTTTGAAATACACAGGCTGTAACATTTTTGCTTGGAAAAATTAACTGTCTTTTAATATAATTTTTTTTCTGGAACAAAGACAACATGATTAAGCAGTCTGGCATGGCAGATTTTGCTGGATAGTTAACTGTTGCATCACTATCATACAAGAACTGTGACGATTTATTTTTTATAATCTCTAGTTAAACAGTAACAGCACAACTAATGGGTTGTGTGTAGTTTTACACTTCATTTCATACTGGAGGAAAAAAAACAGCACAGGAAAATGAATTTTATTGCATATTCACAGTATAACTATGCCACTACTTTATCTGCAGCAGCTGTGAAAAACCTGATGCTGCTTTGAATGTCAAGATTGAAATATTCAGGTTCACTGCAGTCAAAGTCTTGGAAGAGGTCATCCTTGTTCTCCAGTCCATCTGGGGCAGAAGTTAAGTGCAGTTTTCAGTGTTAGGCACCGCAAGGCTCTGCACTAACAGTTTTGGGGTGCCTTTTGAAAGGCTCTGTCTCAGTATCTTTGCCCAGAAATTCAGCTTGAGAACTTGCATAGACCTGAGTCACTGCTGCCTGTGGGCTTCACCTGAGAACAGGTCTTTGAGAGGTCACAGCAGTGTCCAAGTGAAACAGGATAGTGTGGGTATCGCTGGTACAGGCACAAAAATGGTGACAATTACTAAAGAGGGCTTGCACTACAACTCTCAGCTAATACTTCAACACTAGTAGTGCCCTTGGATGGAGCTCATTTTTTCTGGTAACATCCCTGCTCCAAGGCCTGCTGTAATGTTTGTGTTAGCAGCCTTCTGCCAAGCATGCAAGACGGGGGCTGGTGGTTTTTAGCTTTTTTTCTCTTCAGTGGTAAGTGATTATATAGAAACACTCTCTGTAGGCTCCCCCCCCAACCCTGACCTGCTGCTTGCAGCTGCTGCATGGACTGGACTGGCAGGTTGAAGGGCAAAATTGTGTTGCTGTGATGTATAATTACTTCTTCCAGCATGAGCCAACAGAGCAGCTTGCTGTGATGATTGTTACGTGTACTGCTATGTAAAACAGAATGCAAGTGTAATGTGGGGTTCGGGCTAGTATTTTAATGTTGTAATTAGCAGCCTCTAACTGTAAACAAGTTTTTTTTTAAATCAGTTCCCATGAAGATTATTCCTTTACAATACAGGCGGACATACATTTGCAGATGTGGGGTTTATGAATTCTGTGTTCCATGCAGAAATGAGCATCAAGAACAAACAAGTGCCTTTTTTTCAGACCCTTTTTCTCTTACTTTAGAGCACCTCATGTGCAGTGTCAGGTGGCTGGACACCAGTTCTGCAGTTGGTATTTCATAGGGATATTACAGCTCAGGGAAACAATTGCATTGGGGATGATGCTGCAGCTGCCACCTCTGGGAAGACTTGGATTCATCCTCTTCAACTGCTTCCCAAAAAACACTGATCTAGATTCACAGGTAGGTTGCACCTTCCTTTGTGCTACTCTTCTGGCACAAAATGGGAATAAACCCACCTGAACCTGCTGTTTGGGCTGGTGTGGCTGGGGAGAGCATGTTAGGGGTCTGGTCTTCTCAGACCACCCTGTGAAGCTGCTTCTGAAGAGAGGACTGGAAAGTTGAAAGGATGTCTGTGTCTGTTTAAACCTACAAAAGCAATCTTTGTGTGCAAGGATTACGTTCCTGGTTTGGCCTACTGTTACATTAAAGATTTTTTTGGGGTGAATTCTAAGAAAATTCGGGTGAATATTGGTATTTTGGGTTCTTGGAAAGATGTTGGTAATCGCTGAGATATTTAGGTGCTGGAATCTTGCCAGTTTTAATGTGTTTAAAGCAGCATGATGATAACGTATTGTTAAAAGCTTGCCTGTAACCCAAATGCTGAGATGTTGTCTCTTTTCTTTGCAAATATGTGACAGAACAAACTGCTGGAGGAATGGGGGAAATGAATAGGGCAGGCAAATTGGGGTCTGGAGGTGGGAGAAAAGAAACAAATGGGGGCAACCAGAATGTCCCAAGTGAAGGATGCTTTGTAGGATGGAGACTGGAGCAATCGGTGATTGTTACTAATCTTACTGCCAGCTGTCCTGTGGTAACATATAAACACATACAACAGGAACTGCTGTGATCCTGCCTGGAAGAGAAGCAGCCAGCTAGAAAACTTGGGCTTGGAGGTGCTTTTGCAGGGTGAGAAGATAGGAGCAGACTTAGGAAGCTGTCAGATGGTGAGAAACTGGGAATATGGGCAAGGGGAACGTGGTTCTGGGGCTTCAAACTGGGAGGTCGGAATAATGCCATAGAAGTGGAAAAGGATCTGAGTGGGAGAGCCTAGCTGAGCATGTTTTGTGCACATGTACTATTTCCTTTCAGGATTCTTTGGGTTTTTATCTAAATAAAGGAGAGAGCTTCTATAAAGTACGACTTTGGAAATGCTTTGTCTGAATGTGTCGCTGCATGGTAATATGCAGCTGTAAAGCCAAATTAGAAATACAACCTCTTTCTATAATGTTTGTGAATTTCGGTCTAGATAAAAGTTGCAACCTGAGAGAGTGAAATCAGAAAGGTATTGACATGTGTACACATGCAGGAGGGAATGATCTTAGAGGAAAGCAAAGAGAAACAAAATTAGGGGCTGTTCCTTGGAAGCTGGAAGGAGTTCAGGGGCCTGTGGGTCTCTTGCACTGTGTCCCCTGGATGCCATTAACTACTGTGTTTGGGTTTCTGCTCAGTCTAGCAAGCTTTATTTTATTTGTAGCAAATATTTACAACTCTGCCCAAGCTCAGCCAGCTAAATGCACATTCCAGCTGTTAGTCTGTCTAGTGAAGCCACAGGCACGGTTCACAAGAGTCGCTGGGATCATTTATTTATGTATTGCTGTTGTATCACGAAGGTTGCTATCAGATAAATAATTATTCCACCCTTGGAGAAGGTACATTGTAAATCTGCTAAGCTGCTCCTTTGTTTGTTAGGCTTGTGCATAATGAGTTTGGAATTTAAGATTAGTAGTGTGCTGTGCAAAGTGCTCATTTTGTGACCTCATCTCGGCCGGGCTCGCCTGCCCCTCCACCTGTCACATCCTGTTGGACACTTGGGGCTATGTTCATTAGGGGAGCTTTGGCTTAGCCTTGCGTCATCCTGTTTTTATGTCTTCTGTTGCCTAGTGGAATTAAAAAAAACCCCAGGAGGTGGGTGTCTGGGTGTTAAAGAACCTGGGGTGGCTTCAAAGTGAATGCAGGCCTGGAGCTGGGGAATGCCTGAGCTGTCCAGGGCAGGCTGTGAGAGGCTGCTGAGCTGAGTTGGGTGTCGGGTCCAGGGGAGCTGTTGCTAAACCCTCCTGGCAGTGACGTGCCCAGGGCAGGTGTGCTCTTCCAGAAATGAGGAAGAGCAGGTATTATGACATCCCCCTGCCCCAGCTTTGTCCACTCAGCACATAGAAGTTTTGAGTTCCAGTTCTGACTGTGATTCAAGACACAGGATATAAAGTGCCCACTGTCCTTGGGAGTGCCCAAAACAATAAACCGTGGGCTTTATGAGGTGTCTTTTTTTGCAGAAGCTACTCCATTTTTTGTTTGAGCCTGGTAGGGGCAGGAGTGACTTGGTGTAGCACAAGGGAGAGAATATTTTCATGAGATATTCTGACTTTGCTCCAGAAAATAGTGGTACAAAGTGGAACAGCTCTACCACGAAGCAAGTAGGATGTGCTCAGAAATTAGATGGTTTTCAGCTCCATCTAAAAAGTAGTTGTCCCAATCTCTGTAGTTGAGGTCACAGCATGACATATGGGGACCTCAAAGTAAGAGTGATGATATCTGGGGGAGAGAGAGTTGGATGAAGGGAAGGAGTCCTGAAATGTTGCAGGAAGGCAAGGAAGTTGAAGGGTGATATGGGTTCTGATTCCCAAAAGGCCTCTCAAGAGTGGTGTGTGTTGGTAAAGCAGCTTCAGGCAAAAGTGGATATTAAGAGTGACGACAAACATACATTAGTTCTTAGGAGTGCTTAATTTTTTAGGAATGTGAAGTCATTTGTGGTACAGCAAAAGAAGCTTGAATCTGTGTAGAAACAAGTTACAAAGGAGTAAGGTGAGTAAGGCAGGAGCTGAATTAAGAGTGTCTGTATCACAAACTTGTTTTTTAATTTAGCTGGTTGCACAATTTACAGTTTCAATCTAATTGCAAAACTACTGTGCAAGTGATAATTTGGTTCCCAGCTAATGCAACATTTGATACTGTACAAGGCTGTGCTGTAGGGGCTTTTAGCCCTGAAGATGTTGTGGGCCAGCAAGGACTTTGTGTTTTTCAAGTGTGTTAAGTAATGTAGAAAAGTGTGAAATGGGTCTGCCTGTTATAAGGCTCTCAAAGGTGCTGGAGCTGCCCCTACAACAAAACCAGGGTTGGCTGGAAGGGGCTTGGTGCTGCTGCTGGACATTTTCAGAGCTGGAGGCGGGGTCTTCCTTGCAGCTTTTTTGGTATTTCCCAATGAATTGGCAAACCTTACTTTTACAGCAGCCTCCTGCTTTCTGGGAGAAATCCCTCCAAGCAGGCAGTAATTGCTGTCTTTCCAAAGCAGTCCTCCTTTGTTTTATTATCCCTCACTTAGCCTTTCTAATGAAGGTGCTTGTAAGAGTTGTGCTGAGGTGCAAAGATGTCCATAAGGCAAAGTTTCCCTGTCTGTGCCTGCAGTGGTCTCTTGCCCCAGTCTGGGGTGTGTGTTCTTGGTTCTCAGGTGGGATCTTCAGGCACTTGCACTTTGAAACTGGGGACTATTTGACTTTTTGCCTTGCAGCACCACTTGATACTATAAACAGACCTGCAGAGAAACAGGTCCAGTGATCTTGTGTTCCTGAAAGCTGCTCTGCTGTGCTGAGAGGCACTCTGGGCACCAGCTGCTGAGATAAGGTGGCTCTTGCAGTGAGCTTCAACCAGGGGCACCTGATGGTGGCTTTATCAGCTGCTGATCCAACCATTTCCATCCTCTGAGCTCTTCCTGGCAGCCTGAAGAGCTGTTTTAGGAAGGCACAGAGGGCAGCTGGCAGGGTCCTGCTCTCCCCAAGGACTGTGAGAGCACTGCTGCACTGTCACTGTGCTGCAGGGCTGGGGATGAGGACAGCCAGCAGCACTGCATGAGAAAACAAACCAATGATCTACAGAAGAAATACTTCAGGTATTTCTTCCTGTTTGAGAAACTCAGTTTAAGTACTGAGATTTCTCACTGGCCTGTTTCCTGCTCTCAGTTTTGGGGTGTATTCAGCAGGATGGTGCTGGTTTGTATGACAACCAGTCCCATCCCCTGCTGTGGGGTAGCTCCTGCCCCATTGCTGTGAAACATTTTAGTTAGATGCCATGTGAAAGGGATGAATATCCATCTCTGACTGCAGAGAGATTTTTTTTTTTTTTCATGGCTCATCTCTTGCTGATCAGTTTTCTGATTCTGCTGGTGGTGGATTTGAATGATTTCAGGTGGTGTTGTGTAATTATATAGATGCTTGTTTCCCTATCTGTAATTTAATTCCTTGCATTGAGATTTATTAAATAGCAGAGCACAGAAAATTGCAGTATCTCTCCTCATCTCTTCTCAGTGGGTTTATTTTCTGTGGCAAGGACTTTCATAGCCCTTGAAATTCTAAATCTGTAATCACTATTTAATCTAAGACAGTTTCCCCTGTATTTAAGAGCTGCAGAATCAGGCTGTGCTTTGGAGAAAATAGCAAATTTGCTAAATTTGGCTGCTTGCAGAGTCATTCAAAGTACATACGTTGTTCAGCAGGTGCTCTTTGGCTTCTTGTGCTGTAGGGAATGCTGGGTTTTGGAGGTTAAGTGGGTGGGAAAGCAGTTCTTCCTTTCTGCATGTAGCACAGGAAAAATTGAGTGGTTGAACTGTGTGCAGTTTATTTGGTGGTGCTTACAGCTGCAGAGCACCCCTGGCAGCAGAAAGATGGGTCCTTTAGAACTGCAAGATTGTATTGATTGTGCTGCATTTCTGCTGGAACAAAAATATAATGGGCTCAGCATTTGCACTTTCCACTTGTGCATTGTTTTCTCTTTATTTTGTGTATTTAGAAAACGCTATGCTTTGCAGACTGCTGGTTTAGTATTTTCTGTGGAATGAAAACCATCTGGGTAATTTAACTGAATTTTATTGAAGTTTTTTTGGGAACAGGCTCTTTTCTGTTTCCTGGCATCTTGTTAGAAGAAGATGAGAATTTGTGTTAAACTTCAGGGAGGTGTCTGATGTGCTGGAATTTTAGAAACAATTTGGGCTTGTTTGAGGTTGTAGAAGTAATTGAAATGTTCAAATGATGTATAGTGACTCCCAAAAGCATTCTTCCTGAGCAAATGCCTACATAGACTGTTCCCCCCTAAATGTACTTTAAATCCTTGGCATAGTAGGAGCAGCAAGCTAAGAAAGCATCCAGTGTTCAGGATGAGGCTTCTTTAAAAGAGATCAGACTTAAATGCCAGCTGAAGTTAAGCATATGTTTAAAGATCTGCCTCAATCAGACCTTTGTTCAACAAGACACTTCTGTGTAGTCTTTATTTCAGAATCCTAAATAATTCAATTGGTTTTGTACTGGTAGGTTTCATCTTGTTGTAGCCCCAGGCCTGTAACAAACACAGGAGGGATCCACCAAGCCTGAAGCATGTGAGTGTGCTGCTCAGAACTATTTGTGCTTCAGTTTCAGCTCATGCTTTGAGCTCAAATCCATGTTGTTGGATTGGGAGAAAGTGTTCAGCATATGGCAAGATCCTAAATCTGATGTACTTTCGAGCCTGACACTGTGCATTTAATATGTTCCACTTTCACTGAAATACTACTTAGAAAAGTGAAAAATCCCACTAGAAAAAGATAAATTCATAATCTTTTCAACATGGGTTGCAGAATTAACTGAATTTTGGTATATAGTCTGTTTAGCAGAGGATGATAAGTATAAACTGGTTTTTTTTTTTCTTCTTTTTTCCCCGAAAGACTTAACTGCCCATTTAGTTTCTGATGTCCTGATGATAATGTTTGAGATGAGTATTTAGATCTTCACATGCTTATATCACAGACCAGCTCCTTCAACCCCCATATGTGTGTTTTTCTGCTGTTACAGGGAGTGGTCGTGTGGCTTCCCTGGAAAAGGAGCTCGATATGACCACTATTTTGTGGATCCAAAACTAGGTTGTTCTCAAAGCCAGCCACAACGTTGTCACATTTGATGCTGTGTGTCACAGGGGCAGGATCTGGAAGTTTGGAATACAGTTGTTTCCAACAGTCTGAAGCTTTTCCCAGTGGCTAGACAGACACAGTCACTGAGGAGACTTCACAACTTTTCTGGATGACTTCTTCCAGTACTGATGACCCTCACAGTGAAAAACGTGGAGCTTTTTTTTTTTTGAGTTATACATGAACTGTTTTCCAACTTCTTTGTCAGAGTGCATACAAGATGGAATATGCAGGAGGCTGCACATCTCCCCAAGCTGCACTCCCTCAGCTTTGCTCTTTTGAAGTAAAACAAGGAGCTGCATTTCTTAGCTGAACTATTGGATTTTGCCCTAAAAACAATGGAATGTGCAGGTAAAGCTTAAGACATGGTGGGCAAAACTTCTGCATCCTTCCATCATGGCTCAAGGGCTGACAAGGTTTCTTCCTCATTTTGCTTCAGCCCTGTTTGACACATGTTAGTTTTTAGCTCTGCCATTGCCCATTGTGGATGGATGCAAAGCACCCCACAACATAACCTTGCATTTAATGAGCAGTTCAGAGCAGAGGTTGTGTCCAGTGCTGCAGAACTGTGCCTTGGTGTTGTTTGTGCAGAGCATTTGACAGATGCTCATTGCTTGCGATGTTATCTGGACTGTTTAACATGTGTAATAATTCCACCAGGCTGTTGACTAAAATATTCCTGTTCTTTGATGCACCAGCACTAACTTGTCTGCTATGAATTCATATAATGAAGTTGAAATTACTTCCAAAATAGTAAACATGAACTTTGGCCATTTCTTGCTCTGGGATAATTCTAGAATCAGTTCCTTGGTGAGCCGTGCACAAAAGACTTTCTGTAACCTGTAGCTGTTTCTGTTCATCAGGACAGAACACAATTCACTTTGGCCAAGCTATATTAAATACATATCACATGGAATTGAGCATCTAATCTTTAGCTGGGACTGATCATCTCTTGGCTCTGTAGGGCTATGCTTTAGTTTCATGCAGATTATTTTTGTCAGCTTCAAGGGCCAATAAACTGAGGATTTTAAAGAATATGTTCTTTAGCATAAAGAAGATTTTATTGGAATTACTGGAAAAGTTTATTTCAGAGATGTCTTTCAGGATAAAATGAAGTGTAGCAATTAAATAAAAATCTTCAATGACGCTGTGAATAACAAGCAAGAAGACATTGCTATGTCCTGCCATAGCAGTCTCACTTGATTTACTTAGTATCAGCCATCAAGGTGACCATGTTCAGTCTCCATCTGTGTTTTCTGAGGCTGCCTTCATTTCTGTGTATTCTCCAGCTCTGACATGTTCAGATAATTGCAGTTGACTGGCAACATCATATATAGAAAATAAGTCATGTTTACTGTTCCAGACTTTGTTCCTTTTGCATTTCCAATAACCGTTGAGAAATAAGCAGAAAGTTACAGGTGATTTCCCAAAGCAGCATTTTTTGGGGAAGAGATAAGATTTCTTAATGCCATCTAGAAGTTCCAAAGGAACCCAGGACCCTGTAGATTCAATGGTCCTTCTTACTTCACAATTTTAGATGAGGATGATATTAGCATTTATGCAATGCTTTTGGGCTTTTCTTTTGTAGATTAGAGTGCCTGTGGATGGGTAACAGTGAGCAGCAATACCTGCATTAGTCAGGATACTTATGGCATGGTTAGCTGTTCAGTGCTTTAACACCATGTGAATGCTGAATGTTGGCAGATTTTGATAGCTGTTTTTGCATCTAATTCATGAAGTGAGAGCTCTTTTTACCCATTGCTTTTTGTTGTCTCCTCATGTTTATCCCAAGGCTCAGTGGTGTGGAGGAGGTGGGGGAGAGGTCTGGACATCTGCTTACAAAACCATCACAAAATGCCACTTGAGTGGCTGACTGCAAGTGCAAGATTCGGGGTCAGGAGTCCTTTCCCTTGTCATCTGTGTAAAATGTGGGATCCTGGGAGGTCTCAATGTGTGAGCTGCAACTTGAATAAAGCTGTTGGGGCAGTTTAACTCTGCAATGCTTAACTTCAATTAAGTTGTCAAGTTTAGCATTGCTTTAGGCATTAATAGAGTTTTACTCTCACTTAAAAATCTGGTTTAGTAATTAACCTCCATTTTATTCTGGAGTTCAGAAGGTGCTCATTTAGTGCAGCAAATCTAATGTCATGTGAATTAAAACATGAAAGATATGCAGTAATGAGAAACTGAAACAGGGTAGTGCAGAAATCTGATTATATGCAGTTTACATAGAGCTGAGTTCTTAATGAGAAGTGTGTTAAAGGCACAGTCTTGCCTCTGCACTTGCAAGGTTAAGGGATGTTCTGAATTAAATTGGAAGTTAGTAGTGGAACTGGTATTTGTCACATTGCACACTGAGTTTTTGTTGCACTGAGGTTTTATTGTACAGCTGTTCCTGAAATCTGGACATGGAATGGCTCTGACTGTACAACTACCAAAAGATGTGAGGCATATGCAGCGGCTAGGAGAGATGTATAAAGATGAAGATACTCTTTTGTGTTCTAATGGAAGTTTGAACCCCGACTCCAGCATATTCTGCAGAGTTTATTGTTGAAGAGAGGTGCTAAAGGTGGTACATGAAGGAAAAATGTACCTGCTGGCAGCAGAGTTGCTCCACAGAAATTGGCCTGGTCTTCATGGTTTAGTTGGTAGAGCTTTTCATTCTGCTGTGCCTGTATTTTATACATCCTACCACTGCCATTAGTGTTGTAAAGAAAAGTCCCCAGCTCCTTTGGAAGGGGGGTGTTTAACTACTCCCAGCACTGGGTACAGATGTGTTTAATTTTTGTCAGAAGGTGTCAGTTTATTGCACGTGTGATATGTGGAGTATGTGCCAGCAGGTGAGTCCTGCACTTTTCAGAGCTGGACTGCTGGCATCATGCTGGTTTATACAGGCTGACTTGCCTTTGCATATAAGGTACAGGCTCTCAGCTTAGAACACTGCGCCAGTTTCTGCTGCCCTGGAGTTTTGGGTGACTGCAAGGATAAAGCATAGGTTTCCCCTTTTATACTGGACACTGCATGCACAAAATGCTGATTACACATCTCTTTCTGGTCTGGGAACCAGAGACTGTGTAACAGATCCAGTTCAGAACATGGACATTTTCCCAATTGTTTGTCATTGTCTTACTTCAGAAAACGTTGTCGGTGAAGATGCAAAAGGCTCGAGTGTTTTCCAGCCATCTCCTCTCTAACTTAGGTATGTGAAATCAGAGGCTTTGTCTTCACTATCATTTGAGTGATTTAAGGTAAAAAATAGCTTCTTATCACTTACTTAGCTGCTTGATTTCCAAGGCAGTAATGTGGGGTAAAAGTTCACCTCACGCGTGTCAGAAGGACTCTGCACTATGTGGGTGTGGTTTTGTGCTACACCTGATCTCTGCAAGGTATGGCTGTGCTCAGTCCTGAGAAGGACCTGGGCTGCTAAATGATTGTAAGGAGAGTTGGTTTATCTCACTGATTCAGTGGGAAGGGAACACACATGTTCAAATACGAAGGGATTTCTATCTTCTGACAGAGCTGACTTGTGCTATGGCCACAAGTAACTACAAGACCCAACCCAGGAGAGGACTGAGAACCAGACTGTGGGCCAGACTCTTCCTGCTGTGGCAGTTTGCAGTTATGCTGGGTTGGATGGAACTTGAAATCGTATTGCTGACCTTATAAAAACATGGTAAAAGTCATGTGTGAGTTGCATGGTTGCTGGCCTGTGGTTGTTTCTTTGTATTCAGTTGAATTTTGCCGTCTTAAAACCAGCATTCCAGTAGAAAATGTGACAGGTACTACACTTACAGCCAGTGGCACCTTTACCAATGAATCCAATTTGAGGACTTTGTGTCTGATTCTTGACCTACTGAATTTCTGAAATGAACAAGAAGCGTATGCCAGTGTGTTAACCTGCCAGGGCTCTCTTCTGAGCTTTATGCTTACTCCAGAGGAACCATGACCCAAAAATACAGGCTCACTGAGCTAATCATCTTACAGCTCAAGCATAGTTGAGTTAATTCTGTGTAATAATTTACTGCTGTCAGCTCTGCAGCAGGAGTTATCTGTGTGCAAAGTCCTGGTTCACAGTAAATACCACGCAATGGAGGTTAGCACTAACCCCTCTGACTACAGACTAAGCTGAACTGACTTAGAACATGCTGGCTGTTGTCTGACCACACACTTGGCTGCTCTGTCTGCTCTGCTGCTGGATAGTAACTTGTTTAGCCAAGGGATTTTGATGGACTGCTGGAGTTCTCCAGCCACCATGGAGGCCTGGAACCATTTGTGTTGGCTGAGGTTGTGATGGCCAAGTTGTTCTGTGTTAATCCATTTTCCACGGAAGACAAAGTGTAGATCAAGGATGAAATGGGGTTAAATTCTTCCAGTGAGTTGCTGCTGCTGGTAACTGTGGACTAGTTTGACAGGGTTCACATCTGTATTAACTTTCAGAAGACAACATGAAGCTATTATGCAGTTACTACCCACTCCAGGATCTGCACATCAATTAGGAGAGGCTGCTTACTCATGCTCCTCAAAAGTTGTGCCAAAATAGCTATTACATTATGTCAGAGCCCATATTTTCATCCTGAACAATTAATCAGAATATAAACCTTGTTTCTCTTCAGCAGCTTTGAATATAGACCTACAACTTTGATACATGGTGCTTTCAGCTGCACTGGCTGAAGAGGGCTCCTCTGCTGTTGACACACATCAGGGATATTGTGATGAAATGTGATATTATTTTGTCAGCAGTATATCTGGGAAGCTCCAACAACACCATGTTCTGTAAACAGCTTTAGTTCCATGTGTTATGACTTATTCTGCTGTAGCACTTTGGGTCCCTGCTCGGGACACAGCATCCCGTGCTGCTGGTAGGTGCTGTGTGAGCATGAGGGGAGGTGGTGGGCTGCTTCACAGCAGCTCTGCCATCATCTCAGAATAAGACACAAGAAGCAGATGGCTGCAGGGGGAAACAATGAGGCAGAGCTGTCAGCATGATGGGATGGAGTCCTTGCACACCCACTGCCTTGCTGTTGGCAGCGCCCTGCTCTGTGTCCTGCCCTGGAGAGAGCTCTTGATGGACTTGGTTGATGCAGGTACACTTGGAGGTACCTCTGAGGATCTTCCTTTGTAAATGGGATAAAGCACTGAGCAGGTGTTGTTGGAGAAATGTGGCATTATTTGTGACCAGCTTCCAGCTTTCCTTCTTGAGAATCAGGGACCTGGGACTCTGGATCCCAGCCCTGTCCCCTTGGGTATTTGTGGTGGTTTATTAGAGCCCAGAGGTTGATGGCAGCAGGGCCTTGGATACATGTAGGGTGTCAGGTAAGATGTGACATGTCAAGGAAGTAATGCCTGTGGTGAAGTGACAAAACCTGTTGTAACGAAAGCAGAATATTTGCTTTACTGATGCTTCTGCTTTTAGACGTGGAGGAACATGGAGACACATTTGTCTCCTCATTTTCCAGGCTCTCCTCCTCTAAGAGCTGCCTGATAATGCTATTCAGGAGCTTCTCTTGTGTGAATATTTGTACTGTGCAACACAGGACTTGAGTGAGGATTCTGTACAGAAAACAGTACCATCATGCTGATGGCCAGACTAAGCTCTGTGCTGTTCTTGATCCTAATTCACAATTTTCTGTCTTTTTTGTCTTTTGCCAAATACCTTTAGTGCAGAGAACATTATAGCTCAGAAAAGAAGGTGTATGATAAAAATAGAAGCACTTGCTTCAGTTCTTCCATATGTTAATGGCTGGATTCTCAGGCAAGAGATCCCAGTGAGATGTGCCAGGAGCCTGAATACCTGCATGTGCTGTGGCCTTCTTTCCATGAAAAAGCTGTTTGGGTTGGAGACAAGGGTGAGGTCATTGGGAATTTGGTATCTCTAAATTGGATCCAATTTTATTAGAAGAGATTATGTATTGTAATTCCTGAGGTACTTGCAAGGTTCTTGCTTTGGAAATTCTGTCTTGCTTCCATTTATTTCTTCTCAATTGTAAAATTGTGAGTGCATAATTTCAACATGCTGGAGGCCATCTGGAAATAGCTGGAGCAGGCTAAATTGCACATTACATTTGATAAAAACTTTTCAAAGACCCTTTCTCAGGGGAAAGGGAAGGATGGAAGCCTGGAAAAAACTTCAATAGGAAAACCAGAGAGAGATTAGGGTTCAATAAGTAGGAAATTATGGTAATGTTTTCATTGAAAGAAAATGCACAGGCAGACATATTAGATGATTGAATACAAATGTTGAACCATCAAAGTGTTCCCTTGCCAGTGGCTGGTTCTCTTGGTTTATTCTTTCTTCTATCAGCTAATGTATATGACTTCAAGATGCAAATCACTTTTCCATAATTTCACGATATACCTACCTGGATTAAAATAAAAGTAAACACGTTAATTAAATAATACAGGCTTGTAGGGAAAGTAATAAGCTTAAGCAGGTAGTTAACACATGTGTTTGGTATGGAGGTAGATTGTACTGAAAGGCTCTAAAAGATTGGGCAGTTTCATGGACAAACCAGACACCGAGGGCAGCTGGACTGGGGTTGCTCTGTCCCTCAGTTAATGATTGTGGATGCTGGAGGGGAGCAGAGCATAGAGAGTAGCTGGGCTTGTGCCCTTTCCCACTGGAAACAGGGTGCTGAACAGGACAGAGTGTGACTCTGCCTCTCCCGTGCCCTTGCCCAGCACCTGGGATCTGGGTACCACTCAGCCAAGCTCTGGCAGGTTGGATGTCTCGTTCCTTCTTTCTCTTGTTGTTTCCAACCCAGGAGCAACTCCTCAAAGTGTGGACTAATGAATCATTGCAAGTGCTTGATGTGTTGGCAGCTCCTTGCCACCCAGCTTCACACTCTGTTCTGCTGCCGTAATTTTAAGAAACTATTGGAACAGTGCCCTCCTCCCCCAGAAAAAGTCTATCCAGAGATCTGGGAAGTAATATATGCAGTCCTCCCCCAGTTTATTTGTACCAAGCCATTTGGGTAGGCCTTGGTGTTAGTTTTAGCAGCAGAGCAGGTTCTAGTCAAGCAATCAAAATCTTGGATATAGTTTATCCTGTGAAGGTAATTGAGTGAGTTATTCCAGAATTGGTGAAAACAAACTCATCTGAGTTGGGAGAATCTAGACCAAGACACCAAAAATCTCCCAAGTCCATAAGAAAGAGTTTTGCTTTACATGGGGTATTAGTCATTATCCTGTCAGTTGTGTTTGGTAGTTTGAATTAGAATTTATGTAGCAGTCTCTCATGCCCAGCTGTGTTCTGTGTTCGTCTTTGCATGTACAGGAGACTTGTTTGTTCTCCCAGTGTCTTAGTTTAGTTGAAAAATTGAAAACTGTACTTTTATCAACTATATGTCATATTTTATTTGACTCACAAGGTCCATATCATGATGTACTTCGGGTACTTCAGTGTGCATGTTAAAACAACTTAGTCCAGTGTTTCTAAAAGTCTCTGGGGAGCAGATGCCTTGTGAGGGGGATCTGTTTCCCTTGGCTTGACTGTGGGGTCAGTAGATGCTATTTATGCTTTCAGCAGAGAAGAAATAAGGAGTTATGGAGTCTATGGTCCTCTCCTGACTGGGTACTCAATGAATCTTTGGGTTTTCACCCACATCCCTGTAACACCTTGACCTTTGCTTTCTGAAGTAAACCACAAGTCACATTGCAGGTGAGCCTGGCCAGAGGAAGAGTTTCCATTTTACAGAGGGGTGAAATCAGGGACAGTGTTTCATCTGGAAGTTGGGAATTGGGCCTTTCCTTCAAATCCAGAGGAACAGTCCCCTTCTCCAAGAGCTTAAACCCTTTTCCAGTATTTGAAAAGTTGCCTGCTCGCCTCTGCTAGTGTTCCTGTCTTTTATTTTCCTCCATTTCTGCAGTGTCAGGAAGAAAAAATAAATCTGTAATCCAAGTAACATCCTAAATATAGAAGTGCTAGTTTACAAATGAGAAGTCTTTCTGATGGCTTCAAAATGGTTTTGTAATAAAAGGAAATGTATTTGACACTGCCAGAATTTACAGTCCCACCAGAGACTTGTGAAAGAACTGCTATACCAAACAGCCTGGGCTGAAATGGAGCTTGTTGACACGTAGGGGTTACTGAAGGGTATTTCTGGCTGTTGCCATGAGGATGGCTTAGCAAGAAAAAAATACCTTCTCTGTGACTACTGTAGGGCTTGTCTGTACCATCAGCTTTAAGGAAAAGTATTTAATGGATGGTGGTTAAAGGGGGAGGCTGCTTTTTAGACCTGGTACTAGGATATGGCCCCTGAGAGCCAGGAGGAAAGGGTTCTGAGCAAATCTGGTGTGGTGGTATAATCTAATACTGCTTTTGGCTGTTTAACTGAGTAAAAACCAGTTTTTTTGGAGTCCCTGCAACTTTCAGGCTTTATTTTTTTTCTCCCTCTCTTTCTTTCTCCAAAATTTTTTGAGCTTAGAGTCTCTCATATGTTCAGTTATAATTGCAGGAAGGTGTCACAGTGGTCTTCAGGTGCTGTCAAGCACAGAGATGATTCTCAGCCATTTGATGAGATTTCAGCTATGGGTTTAGAGGTGAATGGTCTTATTCCATATGACAGCAGTTACTTACAGCAGCATCCAGGGGTCCAGTTCTGTTTGGCACTTAGAGGCATAACCACAAAGGAGTTAGCAAAAATGGGCAGTTTGCCATGTCTTCTGCTTGGTCTACTTTTGGAGGCACTGCCAATGTGTTGAGGAGAGAGGAACCTTCTACCCAGCTTCTGAGAGTGTCCAAAAATAAAATGCGAGGACTTAAAATGTGGCTGAAGGAATAGTCTGTAATGAACTTTTCTCCTACCAAAATTAAGAGTGAAATAAGATGGCTAAAACAAGTATTGGAAGTTTGATCAATATAATTGTCTATAAACTGGGGATCTAATGTTTCATTGTGTTCAGAAGAAGTTCCTATCTTATTCACTGTCACACACGAGGTTTGCACTATATTATTTTCCTCTGCAGGCCTCCTAAAGGCTTTATTGCTTGTCTGGGAATCCTATGTTGCTGCATGATCAGAAAACAGAATGTCATGGGATCCTGGACATTGAGGATTTGCATGAATGTTTTGCTAAAGATCGGTTCCCCGTGCTGAGTGGTAGTGGTTTACACAGCAAAACCCCAGTTTTAAAGCCTTAGTTTTCATCCACGTTTAGGCCTGTGATTGTATAACCTGTTTCTGTGGGTGCTGGGGCTTTGCTCTGCTTTTTGCTGTGATTTTAATTTGAGGGCTTCTGCTGCCCTCACACCACTGGCTCTTGTTGAGTCCCCACTGTGCTGAGACCACCAGGCTCTGCTCCACCTTGATCTGCAGTGAAAATACCTCCATGAGCTCTCAGAGATGTTTCAGGTTACATAAACCAGGATTTAAAATAGTATCTTTTTCACAACATTTGGAACACGTGTTCGTGAATATAAATTTTCAGCGCAGTGCCAACAGAGTTAGTTTAACAGATGCAGAACTCTGTTACTAAGTATAGTTTCTGCAGTTACCTCCCCACACAAATTTTTCCCTGGGCATTTGCTATGTGCTTATCAACACTGCAGAAGATCATATGCATGTTCTTTTTTTTCAGAAAACAGTCTGCAAGCTTTCTGCTTTCAGAAGCAATTGAAAGCACGTTCTTCTGAAGCCACATTGAGTTTCAACTGATGAATCAGAATTCTGCATGGAAAGATTTGGGTACAAACACAATAAGAAAATTTAGCAATACTTTTTTTTCCTTGTGGTTTTTTTTTTCCCCATTCTTGCTTTTCCTTGGTAAACAGCAACACTTGCTGGCAAGAATGGGAATAACAGATCAATCTGCTTATTTTCAGTTGTTAGATTTGTGTGTCAGTCATCCAGCTCTTTTCCAGCTGTTACCCAGTGGGAATTTGCCTGGTGGAGAGGAAGATTTAATGTTTTGGCGAAAGATCAGAGTCCTCCCTAGTGACATTAAGTCCACAAGAGAGCCTGAAGTCAGTTTCAGATTTTATTTGAATGAAAGCCGAATTTTTTGAGTTTTCCCACCAAAATAAAATGCTCTCATGAGTTAGCCAAAAGGGATTTGGTCACCAGTAAGGTCAGGAAACTATATTTAAATAAGAAAGTAGGAGTTAATTGAAGGTTGCCTACCAAGCAGCAGGACTTTTGTAAGGTGTGAAACTGTGGTTATTAGCCGGGTTGATGGGGATTGTCTTATTCATTACCACGCACTGTTAAGAGTAACTGTTGGTTCCTCTGTTCAAGCAAAGCTTCTGTTGCCAGTGCTGTCAGGAGATCTGCTTCATTTAAAAAAAAACAAAGTCCTGGGCTTGGTATGTTAGTAGCCATTGAAGTGGAACATAAAAGGAATACAATAGGAACAACATACTGAAAAGAAACACGGCTTTTAAGGTTGTTGAGTGCTTAATTCTTTTGTAATAAAAGAGAATTCAAGTGCCCACACACAGTAAAAATAGGGCTGGGGAAAAGAAAGCATCAAAACTAGCAAAAAGGCTTTGGGTTTGCTGAAGTAAAAGGGAAAAAGATGGGGAAAAGTATCAAAACCCCCTAAAACTAGCTAACCAAAATAAATAAGAAAACCTCTAACCAGATAGAAACCCCACCTTGTTTTGGTGGACGTAAAGGGATGTAACTTGATTTACCATGATGAACTTTGTGTCTCATCACATCTGGAACATGGAGGTTCTGTCTGGAACATGGAGGTTCTGCATGAGGTGTGAACACTGCAGAATTGTCTTCTGTCTGCTTTGATGTCTACTAACTTATCAATGGCTATAATTTTAGAGAAACATTGATGTTGAGGTTTTACATCTCTATTTTTGTGCATATTTTAGGTTTTGTTGTTAAGATTGTGTTGTTTCTTATATGTGGGACAGCACAGTCCTAAATCTTTGGCTTATTAAGGAAAATGGAAGAGTTTCTATGAAAGAGTGTGGAGTGATGTGTGTGGCTTTGCTTGGGAGGGGGAACCCTTTGCCTGGATCCTGTGAACATCACTGCTCTTGGGTTGTTGCTGGGGGTTGGCAGCGTTGGACGTGCTTGGATAACTGAGGCAAATGAGCATCTGCTAGAGAGGACACAGCTCTGTGCTTTGGGAATAGCAGGGGATAAGCTTCCCTAATAACTGGGTATTTTACTTTCTTTTATTGCACTTTTATAATAGCTGTTGTGAAGGTTGCTGGGATTAGTGGTGTGGTCTGTAGTGTGAATTCTCATCTTCCTAATTCAGAGTTCAATTTGTTGGCACCACTGGCTCTGGTAGGTCCAACCTCCCTCGTTGTCCCTTCCCCACCTTGGTGTTTTCAATGAAAAACGGATTTTTCAGCAATTTAAAACCTTTTCTGTAGCTGCCGTTGCTTTCTGCTCACCTTTTTCAGGCTTCAATATTTGTGGTGCAAAAATGCTGGGGTATTTTCAGGATTCTCTAAACAAGGAACTTCTGCTCCAAGTGTGGCTCTGAGTGTTACTGTCACTTTCCTTGCATTAAGACCACCTGTGTGGTTGGATTCTGCATGGATTCATCTCCTAAATGTTACTTCAGGGGCTGCTCTTGGGAGAAGAAAACATTGCTGGAATGTTTTCTCCAGCAGGAATCTGGAGCCTGCTGTCATGTACTTTTACTTGTCTGCACCTGGGGGCAAAACTGATTCCTGAAGTTGTGTAGGACTTCCCCCCTTGAAACAGGGAGTAGGAATACGGGGAGGCAAAGGAAAGCTTGGGATTTTCCATATCCTTGTGCTTAATTTAAGACAGTGATTCAGCCAGCCAAGGGAGACAGTTTATCTGCTCAGCTCTGGTACAGGCGTTGCCTCTTCTTGTGCCAAATACCTTTGAGGATGGGAAGAGACAATATGGTCCTTCTGGAAATCTGAGAAGAATTTTGATGATTAAAAAGAAATAAAATAAACTTGAATCTGCTGAGTTTGTGCTGCCATTTACACCTAATAGAAGAGAGCGGGGATTACAGCATAGTTCAAGAAAAAAACCTCGAACCTATGAATATGTAATATTAATGCAGCCTTTTATTTCTAACTGATCTGTGTACCTTGGTATTTTCATGTCTTCTGGAGAAGGCTACTGTGTGTCGTTTGTCCATCCAGCAGCTGTGGTAACCATAACTCTGGAGTGTTGTGCTGTAGGTCTGAGATTAGTGTTGAAATCTGCACGTTTATTTCTGAAACACGATACAAATGTAACTTCTGCAGATCAGCTATAGATTAGCAAATACTTGGTGAGTCATTCCTTCCCTTTGCTGCCTTTTTTTTTTTTTTTTTTTTTTTTTCCCCCTTAAGCATGTCATAAACGTTTAGGAAAAGCTCATTCATCCCAGATAGGTGTGAAATCAATCTTTGATGCATAGGGCTGTGACTCAGGGAGTGGAAGCAAAAAGGCTACTTGGTGTAATGTCTGCTGCTGTGCTCTTGCCAAATGCCATAAGCTGAGGGGGAAATCTCTCCTGCTCCAGTTTGTTTGGGAGATGCTTTGAAGATTATGGATCTCTTCCATATAGCAGACACCCAATTAACTGTGATTAGGAGTGTCGCAGGTAATAGCTCTGCTATGAGGATGAAGAGAAGATGAGAAAGATGAATAGCACAGGATGTGCAGGTATTGGCTGGATGTGTGAGAGGAGGTGATGGGGTATTGGGAGTCCTGTTCCCCGTGGAACAGGACAGCAGGGGAGAGGTACAAGACAGCAGGGGAGCGTGAGACATTCCAGCCTGGAGAAGCTTTTCCAGGAGGGTTTCTAGGGCAGGTGTCAGCAGCCTGGCTGGGAGCTGATGTCAAGGTGAGTTTCTGCTTGATCTTCTCTCTCTGGCTTCAGTCTCTCTTTGTTGTGCCTTTGGCCCTTCTGATGAAATAAGTGGGACTGCATCCCTACAAGATCCTTAGGCCTTTTATGCAGCACAAAGAGGAACTCAGAGCCTTTAGAATCTGTCTCTTGCCCATTCTTTCTGACTTGAAATTAAGTATGTCATATATATCTTTCACTGTGAGAACTTTCCTTATCTGTCCTTCCATGGTCCATCTTCCTGTCCCCAGGATGCTCCCCATCCCTTTCTTCTCATACTTGCTATTTCAGCTTGGAGGTGGTGTTGTCTGTTAGTAAAGGGAACTGGTTGCCATAATTTCCTAACATATTCTTCACCTTCTTCCTTCCCATCTTAGAAGTCACTATTCCAGATTTGTCTTGTGTTACAGCACATCTGCTTCCCCTTCCCAAGTTTTTGCTGTGTCCAACAGATCAAGTTCCATTATTGTTATCTTTGTGAGCCATTTAAAATGATTTTGTTAGGGAACTGTGCTGTAAGTTGAGAGATGGCAGAGAGTGGGTGTCATGTTTTTAAGCTCTTAGTGGCACACAGGAGCTTCTGCACTGTTCCCAGTGGATGCCATGTACTCTGGAGCTTGCTGTCCCAGGCACAGATTCTGTCCAGCCTCTTGCACTGGGGCAGCTGAGGCTGATGGAGCAGTTCTCAGGGCTCTCTGGTGTGCTGAGTGTGTTTGAGCAGTGCTGCTGTTTCTGTAATTGCACTGGGTAGACAAACAGGCTGCTTATTGCTCCTGTGATTGCCCAGGAAATGTTCTGTCAACTCCACCCTTTTTTTCCTGATGTGTAGCACATCCCTCTGATCCAGTGTTGAGCTAAGCTGGAGAGGGGAGCAGGACACGGGGTGAGTCATCTCACAAAGCTTTTGCAGCAGGTGTCTGGCTGAATCTGCTTACCTGCCTTTCTTTCCTCATAGTAGTTTTTTGTCCCAGCTCTCCAGTTTCTTTGGGTTGTTTAACAAGGTGCTCTTAATAGAAAGAGACTTGTTAGCTTATTTTTTGCCATCTGTCTTCCATTATTTCAAGATCTTCAGTTGGAGCGCAGGAGATAAATTGGCAGGTAAAGATGATCTTGAGATACTTTCTGCTGCAGCATTTCTATGGCAACTTCATTCAAAGAAAGTGAAGGGAAGGGTCAGCAAAGAAGCACTTGGGGAGGAAGGAGAGGGAGGAATCCCAGCTGCAATGCTGTTTCAAGAAAAACTTTGTGTTGGCTTTGTTGCATCAAAATGATTTGACCATTTCATATGGAAAAGATATTTCTCCTTCCTTCAAAGGGAAGAAGAGATTCACAGTATGAAGTGGTTCAGGCTTTTTTGTCATTATTAAAAAAGACAAACAAACCCTTTGGCTAGCATCTATTGTGAGGACTGCTGCTGTCTCCTGGCACTCTTCTGTCTTCCCTCATGTTTCTTATGTTGTCTGTCTTCTATAATTAAAGTTTTTCAGGACATGAGTGGTCACGTTTGCTATTTATGTGGTGCTGTTTGTACAAGATGCTGATTGATGTTGTCTGCTCCTGTGCTCTGTGGCAGTGCAAACAAGTAATTAAGTAACAGAGATTTGGTGTATGTATGAGTGAATGTGCATAACCCCCCTGATATGCTAATATGGAGGGGGAAATACAGAGAGAGATTTAGGTTTTGTGACTTTGATAAATAAACTGTTTTCAGATAGTGGATAAAATACCCAGTGTGCTCAAGGGAATGTGGCAAAATAGAAGCCTGAGTACAGGAAGCTGTCAGGAATTGCAGACACAAGTTGTTCAGCAGCTGCTTTGTTTAATAGTTTAAAATATTATTGTAACTTTTTATGCAGGTGGGCAAACCTTTACCCATTTAAACAATTAATTTTGTTCAAATGTCTGTAATAGAGTGTATTAATGCTTTTGGTCCTCATCAGTTTTTTATCAGTCAGAAAGAGAAAGCTGTAATAGGGTCTCCAGTAAGTCCATTTTGATATAAGTCCACTCTTCAACTCCTCCATCACTGGATAAATGCTGAATGGTTTCTTTTCACAACGTAAATATTTAAAGGGAACATAACTTGTCGGTGGAAACCATCTAATTAAAAGTATTAGTAGCTGTGTTTATTTATAACGTGCATGAATAATTATTACTCAAAGTCTGGGTATTATTTTCTTGGGAAGTCCCTCATTAGAAACTCTGCATCATCAAGGGTGAACTGCACTGTTACTTAACCAGTTTCGGTTTGTGTCTGGGCAGAGGCATCAGAAGAAAACTGCAGAGGCAAAAGGAACATGCTGTGAATATGAAAGCAAATTTTCCAGCATCCCAGCATTTTTTGTAATTATTTTTATATGTGTGTCTGGAGCTTAAGCACTGGCAGTGCTGAGCTGCTTGAGCAGTGCAATGTGACGTGTGTGCAGTGTTGTTCTGGGTGGTGCAGGGAGGAAGGGGGAGAGCAGTCAGGGGTGGGGGTTGTTTCCTCCCCTTAATGCCAGTGCTGCTGAGCATCTCTGGGCTGCCATGCACCTTCTGCCAGACTGCACTCCCTTGGTGCAGCTCTGCTTGGATTATACATCCAAGCATTTGGCTCCTCTCCATTTCCTCTAGAACAGGGACCATTGTTTGCGCTTGGACAACAGTGGCTGTGTATTATAGTTCAAAAAATACCTTTATCATCATCCCTACTTTGCAAATGGGGAAATAAAGAGAGAAGGGAACAGCTTACCCTCAGGTGATGGAGATGAGTAGCAGTGAGGAGCAGGATCCTTGTCCTCACCAAGTCCTGTAGTTATTTCATCTGATGTTAGAGCCATCAAGTAAAACTCTCCTGTGAGATTGTAAAATAAGAGTTTATTGCAGAATATTTCAGAACACAAACAACCTTTCCCTCCATGCAGCCAGAGCTGGATTAATTGCAATTACTGGTAATCATGGCCTTAAGCTACTGTCAATGGTATTCTTTGACAGGTAGGGGACAGCTCAATAGTCAGTGCTGGAGCTTTGAGCTGGAGAGGCCTGGCAGACAATAACAGCAACAGCAGGCTGCTTCTCATCCTTCAGGTTCCTGGGAAGGGAAGTTTCTGTACTGTTTGCTCATGTCTGGGGCTGGGAAGTGTTCTTCTCATGGTCCCATGCATGGAGAGTGAACTCTGACTAGCTCACTTTGTGAAGCTACTCTAGATTTTGTTACACAGCACTTGTCCTTTCCTTAAACAGAACAAAGCCAAAAGCCTTTGGGGTTTCTTGTCCTTATTTTGTCAATTCTTCAATGTTGTTTTTTTTTACATTACTTCCCTTTTTTTAAGATCTGATGGTTAAGTTCTTCCTGAGCCTGTAAATACTCATCTCCTGTCCCATCTATCTCTACATACATCCAGACAGCTATTCTTCCATCTTTACTATGGTGATATTCAGTTGTGCTATCCACACTTTTCTGGCCCTGTCTTTTTTTGCCTTTTACCTCACCTACCCTGTCTCTTACCTTTCTCATGCTGCTGATGCTTCAGACTCCACCTGTGCCACATCCCTTGGGATTGTTCCTCACCCACTGACTCTGTCCTGACAGCTTCTTCTCTGCATCTTTTTCTTGCATTTTCCTGTACCCTTTTCTCCTGAAGGAGGAGGCCTCTTTGTGCTACATTATTCTTTTTGTTTTATATTTTCTTCTCTTCACTTTATTCTTTGCCCTCTCTTTTTAGTATTGAAGAAATGAAATTTCTGTAGCTTTGTGCCTAATAGCCAGATCTTGGTTCTTTGTGTTTTCACAGTATAAAGGAATCCCAGCTCTACCTCTCTACTGTATGGTGTATTGTACAGCACAAACCCAAGGGTGATCACCACAACTCTTGTTTTGTGAACTTAATTTGGGGAGCAAAGGATAGGAAAATAATACAGAAAGAAAGAATGGTAGTAGTAGTTAGAAATTCAGCTTGCAGGACAAGGAGAGGCTGCTCTCTGTATTAAGAACTTTTTGTTCAAAAGTGGAAATTGTAAAGATTTTGTGAACTGTCCACTTCTGAGACCAGGCTAGGGTGGAGAGCAAGCACTTGTGGCAGGACATGAGTTTGTTTTGTGTTCAGGATAGGGTGACAAGTGATTCTGACCTCTCTGACACTTTTTTCTTTTATCCTCTGTTTGCTATCCATTAATCCTTATATCCATGACCCAAACTAACCATACTGTGTGCTTTGTAGCTGTCATCTCACTGTGATTTATTTCTGCCTGTTTGCTCAGAGCTGTTTGCTTCTGTGACTAGAAGTGGGGTAACCAGGATCTAGCATGAGGGCTGTACTGCATGATGCCAGTGATGTTAAAGCCTTGCTGTGTTTCTGTCATGAAAAAGGAGGAATTCAGCATTAAATTTGCATGTTCCCATCATACAGCAAAGGAAAACTGAATTGGAAGCTGAGGCTTGATTGCATTTTTCTATTCTGTTCATAAACTATTATTTCCTGTCACCCACCCCCTCCCTCCCCAAGACGAACAGAATTTAAGCAGTCAGCTTTGCATCTAAGACCTGGGCTCCTGAAAAATGCAGTGGAAATGAATCAATTAATGCCTTAAGAACTTTACCATAGAAACATCTCAGTTCTTCCACAATAGCAGCATTTTTCTTGGTTTATGCAACGAGTCAGTGTTGCTAAAGATGATCCACATGTTGACATGCTTTTGGAGCAGCAATGTACTTCATGGTATTTTAGATTTGTCAGCCATCAAGCAGTGTTTTCTGATAGTTTGGTAGTTTTGCTTAATCATGTGACATTGTAGATGCTGGAACTGGAATATAACCTTGTAGAGCTCACAGGAGAGAAATGGCTTTGTCCTGTGCCTTGTCCATAAATACCAATACCAAAAAGGTGTGTTTTGGAGGCTGGTGTTGGTGAGTGCTGTGAGCATCAGGAAGCCTAATGAAGAATTTATCTGCTAGAAGCTTGTGCATTCCCCTCCAAGTGTTGCTGTTGATCTAAAGAAGCAGTCTCCTTGCAAACTGTGGAATTGCTCATGCCCTGTGATCCTTGTGGCTGCCAGCACATTGCTTTTTTGTTATTATAAGAATATAACTTTTGATGTCTCGGCCGAACGTGTTTGTTCATCAGCTGCTCTTAACAAGTACTTTGTGGATGCATCCTGCAGGCATCTGTCCTGATTTTCTTTATATTTAGGCAAGGCAAAGGAGCTGTACTGAATACTGTCAAGATTGACCAAGGGTGATCTGGGCCATCTCCTTTGAGTCTTGCAGTGCTGGCCCAGGATCTTTAAACAATGACTTTCCTTGCGGGTGCCCGAGTGCAGCTCATGGTATCTGCAGCCTGTCACCCTGAGTGTGGGGTGAGGGGTAAGAAAGACCAAGCTGGAAGGAGGAAAAGAGGATACAGACAGGCAGACAACTTTGTCTTGAAGCTCAAAGCCTGACTTAGGGAGGAGATGTGAGAAGTGGGGGCTTCTGTAGGATTTGCTGGTTTGTCTAGAGCACATTAATACTTGAGCTCTAGTCAGTGACAATGCAGCTGAAATCAGAGGCAAGTACTGGGGCACTGAGGTTTCCCCTGTCCCCACCAGTGCTCTGTTCCATGCAGAAACTGGAGAGATCATGAGTTTTCTTCAGGAGTTTTGGGAAGACTTGCTGTGTCAAGATGTCTGTGCTGCAGTGTCTGGTGGCATGAGTGACACTGCCAGATGGATTCTGTGCTTGAGTGGCTCTGACCACTGGCCAGATCTTCACATGTCTGAAGGCTTAGTCACCTATTAGATGATGTTTTTGAAATATTTTTATTATAGTTCATCAAACAAGGCTTACTAAATTATTTCAAAATGTATGGAACATTGTTTGTCTTTAGTCCAATAGAAACAGTAATTTTAAAGTGCTTGGAAAAAGTGTTTCTCAAGATATGCTCTGATATTTCTGTTGACTGAAATGGCTTATTAATTTGGTGGTGCAGCAAGGCTGCTGTCTGGAATAGATCATCTAATACACCCTCTACTGCTCTGCTCAGTCAGTGTGTGTGTTTCCTTTAAAGTGCTACAAGAAGCACGAATATAGCTAGAGCACCTAGTCTGGAGTCAGGGACAAAAATAAACATGACATTATTATATTAGCCTTGGCCACAGTTCTGACTGGTGGTGTTCTTTGATAACTTTGACATCTAATATTTTTAAGCAGACTTTAAGGTTCAGAGGCTTTGCTAGTTTGGATAAGCCTTTCTCAGTCAGTTTTTTTCTTTGATGTTCTTGTTTTGGTGTTTGTATCCTTCTCTTAAGGCTGCAGTTACAGAGAGCCAGGTTTGTGCTTTTCCTTGCTCATACCAGAGTGGCACTTGGACATGATGCCCCAGCTGCAATTTTTTTTTTTTTTTTTTTTTTGGTACAGCAAGGTCAAAATTACACAGATCTGCAATCAGCTCGCTGTGCTACCTTACTAAAGCATTTTTGTAGCTCTCCTACCTCCTTTCCTGCACTGAAACACCTAAATTTAGAAACAGCAAAGCCCAAGGGTTAGATTGTGCTGTGAATTTGCCACAACTCATTTGGTGTGCATTATGCCCATTCAGACAGTTCAATGGCAGTTCCCTTTCTCCTGCTTGTGTTTTGGGAAGCCACGGGCTGCTTGCCAGCTGAGTTTGGCCACTGGGCTGCTTTGGGTCCATGTCACTGCTGTTACTCCCACTGCTATAGCAATAGCTGTATTTATATTTGCAGTATCACCAGCTACAGCCTTTCTATTTTAAGAATCCCTGGCATGCTGTAGCCTTTCCAGAACATGATTTGCACTCTTAGGAAGAATGAAAGATGCATCCAACAGAAAGGAGCAAGCTTGCAGAAGTTTGGATGTACATCAAGTTTTCCTTGGGGCGTACCTTAAGAGAAATGATGGCTGGTTATGAATTATGACTGCTAGAAGATTTCTGCCACTTACAGAAAACTAACAAGGAGAGATTCGGACTGATTCTGATTAATTTTTTCCAATGCATATACACTGGTCAAGTACTTCTTGTTTTCAGTTCTGAATAACTATTAACTCAGTATTGTGGATTTGTCACTGAAACTGATGTTCAGTAAAGAAGGTGCTTCTCCAAGCCATAATCTTTTCCTAAACTTGCTTAAAGGTGATAAAAAGTGCTCTGGCACACTGGCACTGCTATGGAATAGCAGTATGCTGAGCAACCTGTGTGTGTGCACGTGTTGGGTTTGAGCAGGAAAATTGCTGAAGGTTGACTGTTGTTTCAGGGCAAGAAGGGGAATTCTGACTCCGTGCAGTCAGATTTGATCCATTAGTGTTTAAGAAGGCAGTCAGGGAATTTGCTGTCTCCATGTGAAGTTCTGTGCTTGATGAGGAAAAGAGAGCATGTGTAAGGTTTCAGTGGTTTCTTGTTGGCTTGGCTAACTGGATTTTAGTAGTTGTCAACATTATTAAAAGCTTACATTATATCTCTAGTTAATTCTATTAAAAGGGTTTGGCTGGGATGAACATTCAATCTCCGAATCTCTTAAAATTACTGCAGGTCAACAGACAAATTTACAAGGATTAATAAAGAATTTAACAACAAGGGCTCAGAGAATAAATGACTTGTGTGGAGCCTATGTAGCAATACATGCACAGAGTAGTTACTGGAGAGGATCAAGAGTCTTGTTGCAACTATAAATGTTCTTATTAATCTTTCCAGTGGGTGATGCAGTGCCTGGGCCACATTGTTCTTGATCCTGTGGCTGAACCTTTCTAATGTGGATGAACAAAATATTTTTAGGTATATGACAATTAATTAAGAAATTAAGGATTGAATGTCACAATTTCTGGACCAGAAATCATTTGGGTTGGAAGGGACTCCCAGAGGTCTTCTGGACCAACCTCTTTTGTCTGACCCCTTTGCTTTGCCCTTCTAACAGCCCCAGCTCTAAACCATCTTGGCATTGAGCAGCCAGCCAAGGAACCAAAACAGGCCCACTGATTTCTGAGGTATTTCCTTTTAGTCAGAGGGCTCAGCCATGCCAGGGCTGTGGGGCTGCTGCCTTTCCTTCCTAGTGCCAGGCACTTCCCAATGCACTCCACAGCCTGGATGTTGCAGGTTTCAGAACATTCTCAGCTGCACTGATAGGTACATCGTGGGTGGGAAGAGTTTGTTTCCTACTGAAGAAATTAATTGCTGGTAACTTCCCACATTCTTCTTTCTTGGTTTTGTCACTGAATATTTTCCAGGACCTGGCGGTTTTTTTCCGGTAGCAGTTTTGGCTAGAAAAGCTATAGGCTGTTTCTCAGTGCTGTTCACTCAAAAGCAGCTAATATTAAGAGAAAAGTTCATTTGCATTTTCAGAACTTGTGGATGATTAATTTTTTGGTAGCAGAGGTTTTTTTTTTTTCCTTTATTTAAGTGCTAACAAAATATGTGCATGTACAAAAGCTGTGTTTGAGTGCACAGAGATTAAGCTGGCTAAAAATAGCGACTTCTGTGACCCTGCTGGAATTTTCTTTAAGCTTGGAAACACTGAAGTGTGTGTTTTGTCAGATTTGAATCATGAACCTTGAAGAAGAGCTAATGACTTCTTATTTCTCACCCCTAATCTTGAACTAGAGCATTCTTTATGTGAAAAGCAGATCAGTCTGAAACTGTACCTCAGGCTTCACTTACCTTATTTAACTTTGCCTACTTGCTTTGTTCATTGTAACATTTTTTTCTGCTCCAGTGAGTGTGTTTATGAAAATCATTATTTTCAACCCTTATTGTCAGACCCATGCAAGCTGTGCAATTGTTGCTGGGAGTGACAGTTCCCCAAATTTGCCTTATTTTCTGTTGTACTTAAAACCAAGCTTTTCCTCTTGAACATCTTGTAACTCTTACCCTGATGAAATGTGTGGCTTTCTCTGATATTCCATCTTGTTTTCCTGGCAACTTAATGAAGATTTTTTTAGCTGGGACTAAATGATGAACTCTTGGGACAAAAGCTGTATTCTCTGCTACCTGTCCTGGTGGATCTGGTTGTAGGTAAGGGATGGCAAAGCTCTCGTTTGCTTTTGGGGCTGAGATTCAATTCTGGCCTTCAAAAGTGTTCCCAGGATGTGCTGCATCCAAAGTGGCTGGGGTGCAATTACCAAAAAGTGTTTTGAAACACCCCAGTAAAGTTGAAATTGAAACGTTCTTGTTGCAAGCAATCCTAAAGCCTTGCACGTCCCTTTTTGATGCAGATTTTCTTTCAGATATATTAGTATTTAAACTATAATAGATGTTTTAGTAATTGGTTGAATCCTCGCTTCAAAAAATCTTTTCTTTAAATTTGTCTCTGTTTCTGTGTAGAACAGAATTGCAAAAAATAAATTCCAGTGCTTGACTAGCTCTTGTTTGGCATGAAGTTGTATAGCACTTAAAATTCCTCATAGAACAGCTTTAATTGCTTGCTAATCTTGCCTAAAGATTGGCTGAGAATGTCGGCTCAGTTCTCCTGTTGCTTATTCTCAGTAGCACAGACTGCAAATGCTTGGGGAAAATGTACTGGGAGCGTTTACTGTGGAAGGTGGGTGAAGGGGTATGGAAACACTTGCCTAGAGGTCAAACTGTTGACGTTTTAGTAGCTGGTTATTGATCTCTATCAGCAGCCTGACAGTTGTATGCCTTTTGTAGAATGAGTTAATAATTTCTTGGTGTGATGCAAAATCAACACCCAATTGACCCAAGCCCCTGAGTGTGACCTCTGTGGAAGGGGATGGTGTGAGATGTGTGACCTCTGTGGAAGGGGATGGTGTGAGATGTGTGACCTCTCTGGAAGGGGATGCTGTGAGATGTGTGACCTCTCTGGAAGGGGATGCTGTGAGATGTGTGACCTCTGTGGAAGGGGATGCTGTGAGATGTGTGACCTTTCTGGAAGGGGATGCTGTGAGATGTGTGACCTCTGTGGAAGGGGATGCTGTGAGATGTGTGACCTCTGTGGAAGGGGATGCTGTGAGATGCTGCTCCCAGCACGTCGGTTTGCTCCATGGAACCCTCCTCAATGAGCAGCTCTTCTGGACAAAGCCTGCCTGATAGCTGTGCCTTCCTCTTTCCTTCCCACGTTGTGCTGGGCTTTGATGAATGTGTTAGTGCTCATGTTGGTGGCTGTTCCCTTTTTTTAGAAACAAATCTTACCCACAGTAACTCTATATCCACAGTGAGTAATGGAGAAATCATTGCTCGTTAATGATTCACTTGCAGGTTCCTGTATTGCTCTTGCTCAGTCACTGGTGTTGCTGTTGGCTCCAAAGTGTTGCTCAGCCCAGCACTTAGACCTGATTTTCACAGTTTCAGTGGGGTTGTTGTAATGACAGGGTGGTGGGTGGCTGCCCTTGGTTACAAAATACATCCCTCCAGAGCTGGTCCTGATGATGCTTTTGGTAGGATTGAAGAACTGTGCAGTTGAACCTTTCAACTGCATGCAGACCACTTTTATCAGCTATTTTTTTGTTAGTTTGCAAAAACTGTTGAGTGTTTGCTTAAAGACTACCTCATGATTTACCTCTCTTGCTGTGTGTATCCCCTCTGTGCTCAAAAGGTTAAATACTAAACTTGAAATTTCCATTTTGAACCTTATTTTCAGGTAGAGTTCTCATCCCAGCCTCTCCAAAGTGTTTTTTTGTGTGCACACTTGGTGATACATTTTCTTGGGAAATGCCAGTGCTTTGGTGCTGCACTTGTAGGAGTGGTGCCTCTAATCAAGGAGCAAAAGCAAACTTCAGGTTTTAATAACTCAGAAACAGAATTCTGAAGGATGCCTGGGGTCACAGAGTCCAGTCCTTTGTCTTGGTCGTGCCTGTCATATCCTCCCTAGGCTGATTGAGTTACGCAGACAGAGCTTGCCTAATAATTCAGCTTCCTATTTTGTAACAGTCATTATTGTAGGCTGTTTCATGGTGCTATTGTTTAAATAAACGAAGAGAAAAAAAATAAAAAAGGGCTCACACAAGAACAAGAGGATGCTTTCGCTGCTTTTGGCTTGGTTACTTCCTGTGAAAAAAAAACATTCGCAATGCAATGCTTGGGATCATTCAGCAACAGTCAGCCCAATAACAGAAATTAATAAGCTAAAAACCCCTAGAGGCTTTAGGATGGAAAAATGCTGTGGCTTGATTTTGAATATTCAGCATTTTTTTTTTCTTGATGTCTACTCACCTTCCAGCATGGGCAGCCAAAGCTGAGTGGCTCCGAGTCATTTTCCAGCACCATTTGTAGGATAACGGAGGCCTTGGTCTTGGCTGTGCTGCATTGCAATCCATGATTGGTGTAAAACCTGCACCCCAAAAAAAGGAAGGGAAGAGACGTGTCCTTTGCTTGGCCAGGGACATGAGTATGGGAAGAGCAGGAGGCTACAGCAGACCCCAGGCCAAAGGGGGTGTGTGGTGGCAGGCTTCATCAAATAAAGCCTGGCAGGCTTGGGGTAATTTGGGATCCTATTATTTTTATTGGTTTCAGAAATTCTTGTAATTGATTTGATTGCAGAGAGGAAAAGCAGGATTTTGTACCAACAGTAGTTCTTGTGGCTTTTCTTGTTTCTTTTTCTCACACAAGGGAAGGCTTTCCTGCGGTCGTTCTCCCACTGTCAATTCACAGCAATGGCTTCATCCCCTCTCTGTTTTCTTCCTCTCTTGTTGCCCTTCTCCACTTTCTCTTCCCCACACGCTGCCCTTTCCCTGTGTGCCACCTGTTTGCTCCTGGCACAGTCAGGGCTGGGCAGGAACCAGGAGCTGCCCGAGCTCCTCTGCCTCCCCGAATCCATCAGCTCAGACCTGCCTCTAGTTTGTGCAAGAATGTCTCTGTTCAGATTTATTTTTAATTGAACTCCCAATGTCTCAAATGAAGGAGCACAAAACATGATTTTTAAAATTTTTTTGTGAGGGAAGCCCCCTCGAACAGCCTGAGATCACTCCACATCGTGTTGATCACAGAAATTGTTCCAGAGTCCTGGGCCTAAGCTCATATGGGGAAACAGCCCTGGATCAATGAAAGAAAACATTCAGCAATGTGCATTTTATACAAGCATTTAAACTTTTTTTTTTTTTTTTTTTTGGTTTTGTTTAGTAATAAAAGGAACAAAGCTATTATTAGTGACCATGGGCTTGGGAGTTTGCTAAAGCAGCAATAGTTACTCATCTGTTTTCATTTGCAGAAGTGTTCTAACAAAGGCAGCCACAAATGCAGCAGCAGGGTTAGGAGGTGGATGGTAGGAGTGGAAGTGCAGTTTCTGGAAGCCAGTGCTTACTGAGACCTTTCTGTTTAGTCTTGGTTCTGTGGCCACCAGGAGCTCAGGTCCCAGGGAACTCTTGCCTTGCCTTGGATTGAAACGTGAAAGGATGAATCCCCGGGGTAAGTCCTTGGTCTTTTTTGTTCTCTGAGCTGCAGCAGAGCTCCACAGAGCAGTTGTCCCTCCTGGTGCCAGCCTGGGGTTGTGCCTGCACATCATCTCCTGCAGCTGGCTGGCAGAGATGGAGAAGCAGTGGTGTGTGATCATTCTGTTTTAGTTTTCCCTCTCTCCTCCTGGCCCAGGTAGGAAGAAAACAGAGAAATTACCTGACTTGGAGCCACAAAAAACTCCAATATTTTCTTGCTCATTTCTTTTTCTTTCTCAAACCAGCTGAACAAGCATGCACAAGAGCTTTTGCATGTGCTTTCATGTGCAGCCAGCTGGGGCAGGGTTTGCTCCGTGGCAGATGCTGTGGACTGCAGAGCTGGCTCTGTACGTGGTGGGATCCATGCTGCCTGCAAAGGCAGTTTCCTCAGGTGCTGCAAGGGCAGGCAGGTTTTTGGCTAAAAATGCTGTGTCGCGCCCAAAGATTCTATGGGAAATCAGAATAAAATACTGCTATTGGTTTCCTTGGGTTTGGGACCATGTCCCAAAGTTTGGTTGTGATGTGCTGAGTACCTGCCTGAATTTAATGCTGGAATTAAATGCTCCGTGAGAGTTGCTGTCTAATAATTTCAATCAGCCTCTTTTTCTTCCCAGTCCTGCAGCAGTTAAAAGTCTGATTTGCAATTTGAGTTTACATCCTGAGGTTGCTATGACAAATACCACAAGAAATATCTTGAATAAGTAACAAATTTCAGGAATTGCTGTTTGCCCACATGTCTGTGTGCTGAAGATACAAATTTAAAACCATGGTATTGCAGGAGACCTAACTGGAAAGGAGAGATACAGAAAGAAAACTCTTGTTAGTGCACAGGGATCTGTTGGGGCAGCTGAGCAACAACCTAGAAAGTTTCAATTATTTTTCTAGTGTCAGAAATGATACTGGGATAACAGATAAGCAGGGGAGGAGTCATTGAGCTGCTTTATCATGCTGCTTACAGAAATGTGAAATTTAGCATGATAATTGAATAAAAGGTCTTATCTGCAGTTACGGTTATTAATGGTCAGAAACTGCCATCTAAGAGGACAGATTATGTAATTTTTACCAACGTTGTAAATACATCTATTTTTTTTTTCTGGATTTCATGCAAACATTTTTTTGAAACAAACCTTCTCTGTGCACTGCATGAATAATATTTTGGATTCAAAGATTCCAAAATTTTGGAAGTAGACTGATAGAATCAGAAAGATGTCAGACTTGGTGATATTTTTACACATGGCTTGTTGGAAGGCTTTTTTGTTTTTTAGGAGTGGGTTATTAGAATTTTTCATCTTCAAGTTTTCTTTTTTTTTATTGTTTTGAAGGTTTTGCAAGCATAGTAAAGTATGTAGGCACAAAAGTTTGAAGTGACCTGGCATTAAAGGGAACAAAGAAACCTTCACCCTCTTGAAACAGGATTCTGCACACAGAACTCCAGTTTGCTCAGTTTTCCTCCATGGCAAACAAATTTTTGACGTTTACTTTGGCAGGAATTCCCACCACCATTATGTTAAACAGAAATGGAAGGGTGTTTCCAAGCAGCATGTTTCTTTGTTGCCATGCGGAAATACAGTTTTAAATCTGTTTTCTGTAGGCACTTTGTTTTGTTTTTCATTTCCTTGTCTTCTTCCCATGCTTCTCAACACCACTGGGAATCCTAGAATTACAGATTTGTTTGGGTTGGAAGGGACCTTAAAGAGAATCCAATTCCAACCCCCATGCCAAGGGCAGGGACACCTTCTACTAGACCAGGTTGCTCAAAATATTTTAAGATAAATAGCTATATTCATGTTTTTATTTGAAATGAGGAAAGATCTTCGTTCTGGCTTGAACTTCACTGTTTACATTTTTTTGCATGTGAAATGTTAACTGATACAAAAATGCCTGCAGGTTGGGATCCACCTTACATTTGTGTATTTGTTTTTTTTAGTACTAAGGAACTTTATTACATTTAATCTCAAATGAAAAATTATAAAGAGACTTCGCTGTAGAAAACCTATCAGTTTTCTGCCAACATAATTATTTTTTTGGTGCTCTAGTGATTATGGAAAACCCCATTGCTTCCTGGAGGGTAGTATTTGAGAGGTTTATAAAATGATGCTGCTGTTGAATAGTGCAATGAGAAAATCATAAATATGGGAATTTTTGTGCTTAAAACCTGTGTTTTCATCAGGCTAAGGCTAGTCAGCCCATCCCTGCTATCTCCAGCTGTTTGCATGTGGACATGGAAAAGGCTTTTTTTCACCCTCTCAAACATTCACTGGAATCACAGTAGCCTTTTAATGCCTTTTTATTTTTGATGGTAGTATACTGAGCTTTTTCTTAACTAAGGATTAGTACAGTTCACCTGAAGAAGTAACTGTCAGGCTGGTTTTGGTGTTAGCACCTCCCTTCTGGCACTTGCTAGTGCTTCATCTGCATTTTTTGTCCTGGGCCACCACAGTACCAAGGTCTTGGACCTGCTTGAAAGCCCTTTGGCCTGGGAACTGCTTTATTCTGGCTGACTCTGCAATCCCCAATTTACCTGATGCTGGTTCTGCAGAGGCATGTGGTGGGATGGGTGGAGAAAATTGATTATTATGGTTTTTTGCCTAGGGCTTTTTTCCTCTTGTTTCAGGGAATTTCTCAATCCTAGTCTGTAAAGATTTAATGTGCTGGCATTTTGGTAGTACTAAACACTTGTGAGATTTTTAGAAACATACATAATCACTCAAATATTAAAGACTCCAGTTTCAAACAAGTTGGATATAGACTTACATTAATATATTCTTGTGATTAAATTATTTGCTCTGCTTTGTGGTTTTTTTTTTTTTTCAGTGTAACTTTTTCAGCTTAGCATTGTGTATTTTTGAGATCATCTTTGCTTTTCCCAAGTTACTTTTAGTAAATGATTTTAGCAGCAGGAGCAGCTAGGAGCTAGCGTGTCCTTAGAAAGCACTTGCTCTGCCAGACAGGAAGGTGTTTTTCAGGTTCCATACTTTGGTTTTGTGTACTTAATTATTACTTTTTTCAGAATAAATTAGCCTGTATTAAAAGCACACCGGAGGCTGGAGTTCTTTGTTCCCAGGCTGGAAATAATATGGTCAGTGAAGGTGTTTTCATTATGCTCCACTCTTGAACTTCAGGGGAAATTTTGGTGGCACGTTGAGGGTGTTGAACAGATACAGGCTGTCACAGGTTTGAGTATTCATGCTGCTGTAACCAACTGAAAGGTTCTTCTCTGCTAAGGCTGTGAGCAGATGTTGTAAGAGCCTGGAAGCTTCAGTTGTGTCTTGTGCTGCTTGTCAGTGCTGGATAGGATAACAGGGCATGGCTGTTGGCTACAGAGGATGGAGCATTCTGGGATTTAGAGATGTTTTCCCCTTCTGTCTGTACTGCCCAGGCCGTGTGTCCCCAAGGGGCTCTGCTCTAAAGCCTTGTGTTGGAAGCCATTGGGTGATGGTGGCTGTTGGACTCTCCAGCTGCTGTCTTGCCTTCAAAAGGTATCCCTCTTAAATCTGCTCTGGATGAAACCTCCTGCTCTGCATGCCTTCTGTCTACTTTAGGATGTCTCTTTTTGTAGTAGCTATTTCTTGAGTTTGTTTGTTTTGAGGGAACCTCTAATCTCTAATTTAGAAAGGAGGGGTTGCATTTTTGAGGTATTATCTGCTGCTTTAATTCAGCATGGTGTATGTGAAGGCAAGAGCTCCCGTTGTGTGCAATATTCCAGTACTTCTTCAGATCCATCTGCTTTGCCAAAGGGTTTGCTTTGCTCTACATCTGTCCTTTTGCCTGCAGGGCATCTTCTGTGCTCAGGAAATGGCTGGACATGGCACTCAGTGCTGTGCTGTGGTTCACAAGGTGGTGGTTGGTCAAAGGTTGGACTTGATGATCTTAAAGGTCTTCTCCAACCTTATTGATTTTGTGATTCTCTATCCTGCAATTCGTTGCTGGCTGCTTTATTCCACAGTGACCTACTTTGATTAGGCAACCAGTCTTTATTTGCAAAGGAGCATGTTGTTCCTTCGCCAGTCCTCCAGCTGGAAATGGTTCCAGGTCTGAACTTCTCAGAATGAGACTGCTGATACCAATTTAATCTTGTTCATGGCAGGTTTATATCGCTTGGTGACGTGCCAGGGTTGTTCTCTCCTGGGTGTTTGTTTCTCTGCTGTATTTATAGACAGCAACACTCACTCCTGTCAACCTCCAAACTTTTCTTTAGCTTCCCACTATAATGTGGGCTTGTTTCCCTTATCCCCTCAATTTTAGCTCCATGTTCTTGGGCACGTTGCCCAAGCAGGAGCCCTTGCCCACAAGGCACACACAGGTTTTGTGCTTCTCCATCCTCTCTGGCATTGCCTTGTCTGATACAGCCTGAGGCTGCTGCTTTTTGTGCTTTGCAGTGCTTGGCCATTTGTGACATCGGGAGTGACTCATTCCCCTGGGCTCCTCTCAGTCCCATTGAGTTTAAATTCATCAGGGAAATACAGATGATGTACCATATCCTGTTGTGCTTTGAAAGATCCTAATGGAGTTGTGGCAGCTCACCAGAAGGATGAGCTGTTTCTTTTGACCTGTGATTTGAAACAATACAGACCAAATCCAACAGATACAAATCATGGGGAATTTTATCCATGAGTTGCTTCCCCAAAGTGTCTGCGGATCCAAGGCTGGAGCCTGAACAGAGGCATTTGGAACAGATGTTTCAGGTTAATAGAGAAGAGATTGAAGAGCTTATTTTGAAAGAAAATAACTGGGAATATGAAGAGGGATACAGGAAGGCCAGTGAGCAATTCAGGTCTGTAATCTGGTAATAAGCTTAAATGCTGTCCCTTTATGAGGGGAGGAAAAGAAGTGTAATTTGACTGTGATGGGAGCTCAGGCAGTGCCTTGCAGCCATGGTAAAGGCTGGTAGGAGCTCAGCATGGATTGGCACATGGAACTGTTGAAATCTTCCATTCTTCAAAAATGGCAAAACAGGGCTGTATTAAAATCAGAGAGCCAGGAGGGCACGGTGAGAGCCCAGGTCTCGCTGGTGTCTTGCTGTTCCTGAAGCCACTGCTGCAGGCTGTTTATCTGGGGTGATGCTGCTGTTTCACCCTTTGCCTCTTTACCCTTTTTATTCCAGCTCAGGGCACTGCCAGAGGGCTGGTGAAGAGGGGACAAAGCTCCATCTAGTGTGGAAAGGGAGATGTCTGGGAGCTGGCCAGATGAGAAATCCTACAGAAGCTGCCTTCCCCCAGTCCAGGCATGGGGGTTGTCTTTTTGGCTGTTTCTGTTTTGGGGTTTGTTTTGGAAGCTTGTGTAAGGATTACAAAGTGCTTTGGCTGTGTAAGTGTTAATTGAATAACTCTGGCATTGACAGCTGATGTCTGTTTTTGGTACTCTGAAAATTACTGGCTTTAATGCAACTTTAAGTAGTCTATATTGTCAATTCAAGGCAAATTTAAATATATATCCTTCTACTGAGATTAGAAATTCTGTAGCCAGGTTGTAGCTGTGTGATGGGAAGTGACACAGAAGTATAACACTTCAAAGGTAGAATATCTTAGTTTAAGATGAAGTTCAAGATTTGTACAAAAATACACTTTGGTAAGATAGATGATAAAAGCTGTTATCCATTATACTTGCATTATCTGCTTTTAAAAACAAGAAAGTTTAGCAAATCATCTTGTTTGTTCTGGAATTTGTAAAAAAAAAAAATTGTTTTTCCTCCCATGAATACTTGTAAAGCCAGTTGCAGTTCGTGAATGTGGAAGGAAATAATATTTTCAGTGTATTAGGTATATATTTTTTGTTTTACTTAATCCACCTGTGATGTCTTATTCTTATCCAAGCACATGCTGCTTGTCCTCCTGCCTGCAGTACCACAGTGCCAAAGGCCACTGGGCAGAACTGGTCCCTGCCCGAAGTGGTAGATCAGTGTAATCTCTGGGAACTTGGGATCAAACATCTCTGTGGGTTTTCATTGTTGTCTTGGGGGTTTTCATGGTTTCCAGTTTGTTGGGAATATTGGGGATTGTTCCTGCTGGAGGAGAATCGTGAGGAATAGAAGGTGGTGAGTGCAGAGAAGGTGAACTTTTCTTCCAGTCTAGTAGGGTGAGGTGAAGGCATGGTTTGTGTAGCGCTGACTTTTCTGAGCCAAGAAGCTGAAGAAGTGGCAGGGTCACTTTGCTCCAGCAGCATGTTTCCAAGCATTTGTTTCCCCCAAAGTTGCAGCTGCAGGTCTTGACAGAGAGCTGCTACAATGCTGCTTTTTAGGGATGGCAGTACAGTTGGCTGCTGGGCTCCAGCAAGTCTGGAGCTGCACATCATTTCCAGGTGACTTTGCTGCGTGTTTATGAACCTGGCTCACTAATGCAGCACTGTACAGTCGCCTGCTGAGGCCTAAAATAACAGAAGGTGTGAAATGCTGCTCCACAAAAATGGTGAGTGCTCCAGCAGGTACTTTGCCAAGGTCACAAATGCTAAGTAAACCAGATTAAACAAAACCCTGTTGCAGGAATGCATGATTAACTATAGTCTTTGCAGGATTTATTGGTTATAAGCTAAGCCCTGCCTTTATTTTTTTGTCCTAGTAACTAAGGCAGATGTGAACTTCAAGTCCAGTGAAATATTTTTTTGGCTCCTGCCTCTGTTTACATGATTCAGGAGTTTGCAGTAGTTCCACAACAAATATAGCTTTGAACAGAAATAGCCATTCAAGTGCTGTGCTTCTGGCAGTGCAGAACAGATTAGGAGGGTCTAACAGAAAGGCTTGTAAATAGTTTTGAGTTGGCTGCTCTTTTTTCAAAAGTAAAGCAAGGGCTGTAATGTATTTTGAAAAGTAAGAAGTAGTGTTCCTGCTACAAGTGGCATGGACAACATGGCTCAACTGTGCAAAACATGGGCTGTGTTGAGCAGTTTTACTTGAGATAATCCCATTTTCTAGAAACTCAGCAGCTGTGTTAATTTTTGAGATTGTATTTGGTTGCATAAAGTTATTTCTGAAGATTGTTCCTGACATCTCCTCTTTGAGATGTGCTTGTGCATTTTAGATGCAACATAAGACACGCAGAGCAGAAAGGTAATTGCAAAATTAAATTAAGGCTGTGTATTAGCAGGACCATATTTGAGGTGTTAAAAGACCTATAAATAAGTTAGGGTAGGTATTTTTGTATATATTTTTGACTCTGTGAATTCAAGAAGTATAAATGTTGCTTGCATGTTTTTATTTTGAATGAGACTTCATTCTGTACCATGGTTTTCATTTGGTATTTCTTGTATTTACATGTGATCCCATGTTTAAGTAATTATTTTCCTCATTCTCTCTCTGATGTTCATGAGCCGTTTCTGGCTTGAAACAAGATGCAGAATTGTTTTGATGAGGGAAGAGGGGGAATTACCAAAAAAGTCCTTGGAGATGCCCTTCCCCAGTGCTGAAGGCTTTAAATCAATGCCAGATATTTCTGTGAAAGACTGTAGATCCTGAAAATGTGACAAATTAAAACAGAATTTACAGCTGTGGGTTGGCAGGTAAAAGGTCCCTCCAAATAATATTTACACTGTTCTGCCCCAGCCATCCTGCCCCACAGTGCACACTCTGAGGTTGCAAGCACACAGAGACTGTACCAAACATTGGGAATCCCCAAATTTGGGATTTGGGAGAGGTGCTGATGACAGAAGGGCTCTTTACTGGGTGTGCCTGTACTGAGGATGCTGCTGACAGCATAGCAGTGATGCCTAATAAACTGAGGAGGTTTGCTTCCTCCAGGAGCCTTGTTTTGGGGTTCTCCCATGTCAGGGGTGTTGTGGGAGCACTGAGTGTCTAAGCAAGAGAATTAAAGGCCACCTGCCTTTAGCTGTTTGCAGTTGGGCAATTCCTCCGTTTTGCTTTGCCTCAATTAGCAAGTTTGTAAACATCACTCATGCTTCCTTACATGGACAGCTGGAGCTTATCCCACCTTCCTGTCTGTGCTGTGAAAACCCAAGGCAGCAAGTCTGGCACATCTGTCCTGCAATTGCAAATTGTAATTGCAGTGTAAATATCCAAGCGGTTGGTAAAGTAACTTGTCGCTGGATAAGAGCTTTTTTTACCCTCGCCCCAAGTACTTCAGCTTGCACAATCCTCTTTGCCCCAGTAACTTTTCCACAAATAGATAAAAAGGTAGAAGTAACATGAGAAATGCTTAAGGCACTCTAAAACTGAGGTTTGTTCCAAGCATGGGGACACTGAGGAATTGGTTTATGCAGCCTAGGGAGTTGCTTTGTTAGAAAGAAGAGTTGCTAAAGACATTGCTGATCTGATCAGGTCCAGTAATGAACAGCTAGTGCTGTGGCTAGAGACTCAAGTGAGAGTTTGCATAATATCTGTCCAAGACTGGTTTAATGTTAATATTATTGCAGTGATGGGTTGTTTGTTCCCTTGCACGTTGCTTTTAGTGTTGTGAGCAAGTCCTACGTGCTGATAATGCTGACATACCAAGCACAGAAGTCGTTGTGTGTTTCTCATCATGACTGTTTGGGATTCTTAATCATTTAAAGCAAGTCTTCCATAAACACTTTCCCTTTTGCTCCTCAAGATCCTGTTTGCTCAGCATGCTAGAGCCAGGATGTCATCTGCAGGAGATGAGGCTTCCAGCTGCCTCATCCTCTTTGGAAGGTGTTGAATAGTGCTGTAACAGTGGAGTCAATAAGCAGAAAACCTTGGATGAATGGAATGGTTTAGGCTGGGAATTGCTGGTCCTGTAAGCCTTGAGGAACACTTTTTAGCAGGGAAGGAGTCTGGGCATGTGAATTATGGCTAGAGGCTGTGAACACTACATGATTGAGCCTTGTCATCTGCTGCAAACTGCCTCTGTGAATAAACTTGTTATCCAGCTGTGGAAGCAATAATTTCTAAGCCAAGATACAGCAGAAAAGTGCTGTGAAGCCAGACCTGGGCACTGTGTAGTTGTAAAGTACCAAAAAGTGTGGTGGTCATACCTCATCTTCCCTGTCAGCAACAGTGTTATCATCGCTGTTTACCCAGATTAAAAAAGGTAAATTCTGCATTACAAAATCAAAAACTACAGATTGCTCTCGGAGCCTTATCTCCTCGCTTTTTCTTTTATCACCTCTTGGTTGTTTTAGCAATCTGGCTTTTTGTTTTGCAAATTTGCGTAGAGCCCTTTAGAGAGGGAAGTACCCATAGATGTGGTGTCTGAAAAAAAGTTTAAAAAGCCTTTAACAAGGTCAGACTTTTAAGTGAAAGGCAAATCTGCACCATGCCTTTTTTTCCTCTTTTATTTTTTTTGTTAATGTTTTCTCTGAGTTTGTGATAGAAACTTCAAAAATTTGAGGAGAAGCATCAAACCAGTCGGCTACATTTTAAATTCCTTCAGCCCTTCGTGGGACATTTTTGGGAGCTTGGGTATTTGTGTAGCTGTGTGTTCTTTTCCAGCCTGTTTGAGCAGAGGTGGAGCTGGGGAAATGGTGTGTGCGCTGTCACATCGACTCTGTGCCATTACAGATGTGGTTCAGGCTCTTGAGAGGTGCATGTCCAGTGGTTCCTAGGTGGAGGTTCGCCTAGGTGAACCTTGAATGCGAAGAAGTTGCATCCCAGAAAACAAATTTGTCTTGCACCCACCCTTTCCCTTCATCTTTTTGGCGATAAAGATCGTGAGAAAACGGTGCTGTTACAGACAGCCCTTATCCGCTGATGGTGTTAATGACCTGATCACACCCCTTTTAATTAATGAATGGGAGAAGTGCTTTCAATGCCAGCCCGTGTCTTGGGTTTCTCCCATTCCTTGCGGGGCAGTGAGGGTGGTGCAGCCCCTGGGATCCGCTCAGCCCACGGAATTTACCCCAAATCCCGCGGATCCAGCGTCCCGCAGATCCGTGCGCATCGGGCGGCTGCGCGGCGCTCCCGTGCAGGTGAGACGGGATGCAGCAGGATGCTGACTCCAAACTCCCGGGCTGTTTCGGAGCCTTTTCGTGGGACCCCCTGGCCGTGCCGCCTCAAGGCCGTTGTTTTCTCCTCGGTAGGTGCTGGATTGCACAGGTCTGCAGTGCCGGGAGCCGCTGCTCCCTGGGGATTGGAGTTGCCAGGTCCTTATCTGGAGCCTCCCCTGGAGACACAGCCGGCCCGGGCGCCGCTTGGCTTTCACCCGGGGGTGCTCAGCACAAGCCCTTGGACACAAAATTTGGGGGGAAAAGATGGAAGCTGTCCAGATGTTCATGCCCTGCTCCTTTGACAGCCTCTGTCTGTGAGTGATGCTTTGCCGGGGCACCGTGAGCGGGGTTGGTTTGGTGTGGTGGAGGTTGTGCTCTGGGAATTGAGGATTACTGTGCCTGGGGCTGGCCACTGTTCTCTGCAGAGCCACAGCAGCTGGGCTGCCCAGCTCAGGTACTGAGGGTGCCTTTCAGGAGGGGAAGACTCTGTGTTTAAATATATATACATATATATGTGTCTCTTGGTCTGAAACTTCATGGCAAAACCACCGATTTGGGCTAACAGAAGTTCAGTTTCGGTGCAAAAAAAACTTGGTGTATTCTCACTGTTATAATATGGAGGTCTTTGATGATACTTTAGGTTTGCAATTTTTCATCTCCCTTTTATCAGCAGTAGTAGTAAAGGATTGTAAAATGTGACCTTTGCAGCTTCTAGACAGAACCTCTTAATTTTACCTTGTTCCTTAATCTGGACAAGATCAGGCTTTCCAGGCTATACTGCGAGCTGTGTCCCCAAGTAAATGGGCATTCAAGCAGATCAACTTACGGCATTTTATTAAGTCAACACTCATGCAAAAGCCACCTCCAGAGCTTAATAATTATTTACTGAGCGCTCCTGGGTCATGAGAGAGGTTTTCATTAAGTTCAGAAAGCATTATGTTCAGCCACTTGTGAAGGTGTGTTTTAAATACAGGAAGAAAAATGGAAAACTACTACATGGTGTACAACAACTTAAAAAAATTTTTGAGGATTGAATATTTTTGTTTGTGGGGTTGGGTTGTTTTGGAGGGGTTTTGTGTGGTTTTTGTTTTGTTTTAAGCAGGTTGGTTCCCTGAATTAATTTGATTTGAAATTCAGCCCTTAGCTCCTTGGTGTAGTAGGTGTGCATGGTGGATGGAAGTTGCAGGGTTCTGCCTTCCCCACCCAACCAGGTGCACTCAGTGCATCCAGGCAGATGGGTGGGTGCCTTCTGGGCTGTGTTCTGTTCTGTGGGTGCAGCCCGTGGTACAAGGCAAGCAGTGCAGGTCAGGATGCAAAAGCATTTAGGAGGCACAGAAAACATTTACCTCCATGGTGGAGCAGGGTCAGGCAGCCTATTTCTTTAAACGTGTAACCTTCAAGTGCGGAAACCTTTCATGTAGGAGCCTGAAACGTCGTCCTGGCTTTATTATAAAGGCTGATAAAGGTCTCCACACCATTTTTGTAACTGCTTTGTCCTTGGCAAGTCAGGACGTAGGAGGGTGCCAAATCTTGGACTTGTTTTTTTTTGCATTGATACTTCAAGCAGCGCCAGGCAGTTGGCGCGGCGAGCGGAGCGTCGCTGTAACCCACAATCAATTATTAAATGTTAGGAATGAAGTACAAAGTGCTCCAGGGAAAATGCTGTAGTAGTTACAATCCCTTACCTTGGCTGAAGGGGAAAAGGATTGTGTAGGGGTTTTTTTGTTGTTTCTGGACTTTTTGTGTTTTGTATTAGACTTTTTTTTTGGAGTGGTGGTGGTGCGTGCAATCTGGCTCCTCCTTGCATTTATTTTTTTCTTTTGCTATTCTTCACTTTCCTGTCACTCCTTTCTGAGGCAAACAGCATTGCTGGCTAGAAGGTCAGAAGCTAATACAGGCATTGTTGCTTCAGCCACATATGCAGTACAGGGAACAAAAAAGTTTCTTGAGATTTTACTGCTTGGTTGAGAGATTGAAAACAGAATTTGTACAAATCAACTTTCATTTTGAAGAAACTGTAGTGATTTTCTACGAGCTGAGTGGTGGTCTCCTCTGAAAATGACTTCTGGAGGTCAAGTATTTAAGTATCCACCATTATAGCATAGCACAATCTTAATCTTTAAAGTAAGAAGATGAGAGGTTGCCAATATTACCACTCAAATGTGGATGCCTTTATTTTCTCTATGAATAATTATGAATGGGAGAAGGGTAGGACATAAACAAAAGCATTTAAATCTGGTGTTATTACCTCTGAGATCTGGTCCAGCTCAATGGATTTCTTGAGGTGCTAAATCTGCTTTTCTTGGCTGTTTTCTCAGTGGACTAACCCATTAACAAACAGTTGGCATGAACGGAGGAAAGAGAGCAGCAGCCTCCCTCTTATGTGCCATTTCTTAGTTAATAGCAGGGTAGTCCATCCTTCCCAGAACAAGTGGCTTTGAAGGCTCTTTGTCTAATTTGTCTAAGAAACATTACATTGGAGAAATTTTTTTCTTAAAAATCTTCAAAAACAAAGTTTCTAAAGTAGTTAAAAAGCAAAGTTAATTTTTTCCCCACTTCACAGTCTCCAGAGAAGTTTTTTAATCAATGCATAGATAGTGCAAAATAATACTTGTACATCAGATAACTCATAATTAATGCATGTGACCCAGAGCATTTGTTTGATCAATTTATAGAATCTGAAAACAAAACTGTCCAACGAAAGATGAGTTTGTCTTTTTGCCTAAGGGGACAGATAAAATAATCAGTAAACATCTGGGAAGGTTATGGTTTCTGTGGGTCTATGACAACAGAATCAAACTTGATTTTAATGTGATCAGTTGCCTTTTATTATGTAATGGCTACCTGCATAATAACTCACATATGCAGTAGCTAACATTTCCCAGGCATCTGTGCAAAGGATGTGTAATTTAAACTATTTAATACAGCTTTATCACTTCATGATTAATTGTATCAGCTCATGACACATAACTAATAACTCCCAGTCTATATTTCACTGTGCTTATTAGCGTGCTAATGGATAACTGGTTTAATCATGTGTCAATTAAAAGGATGAGTCGGTTTCATTTATTGCAATTAGATGGTTTCCATAAATTGTTTGCAGGAAGTATCTGAATTGCATAGTATATTAGCTGTGTGTGGGCTCTGCTCCTGGCTCCACGTAATCTGGGGGTGAATCAGTTTGTGTAGGGGAGTTTTGGATCCACATGTCCACTCTGGATTGTTCTGTGGTACCTGGCACCGAGCGTGGTCATGGGAGTTCTGCCTGTGCACAGCATGTAAGGTCAAGAAGCTTTAAAAATGACCATTTTCAAAACTCTCTGGATGAAGCTTGTGAAATAACAAGTTTTTAATCACTTCTCTGGTTGGAAAAGTGAGTTTCTGACAACACTACTGTTTACTCTGTGGAGGTACATGGTCACAAAACCCAAACCATCTTCTGTTCCTTCTATTCTGTGCTTGAGGAGGTGAGCAGACGTGGTGCAGAAGGGAAGCTGGACGGGAGAATGATCTGTGTGATGCATGGGACAGACTTAGAGGAAGATAGACTAAAGTTTCAAAGTGTTTTCCATGTTTGATCAGTGCCACTCTTGGCAGGTGGAAAGAATACTGGTATGGGGAGACTGTCACGCACATAGGAGGAGCTTTGCAGACACCTGGGAATAAATGACAGGAAATCTGTCCATGTTCCTTCCCAGTTCTTGTGACAGAAGCGTCTGGTTAGGCAGGCAGGTGTTGTGCAGCAGCTTTTATCCCAGAATAAGCATTATTTGAACTCACCTGCACTGATGGTGTGATGGTTGGGTGCCCATCTCCCTTTCCCAGTTAGTAATGGGTAAGATAAGAGGAGATGGCCCCAAGTTGTGCCAGAGGAAGTTTAGATTGAACATTACAAAGAATTTCTTCACTGAAAGAGTTGCCAAGCACTGGAACAGCCTGTCAGGGAGATGGCTGAGTCACCATCACTGGAGGTATTTAAAAGACATGTAGATGTGGCACTTGGGGACGTGGTTTAGTGGTGGGCTTGGCAGTGCTGGGTTAATGGTTGGACCTGGTGGTCCTGGAGATCTCTTCCAACCTAAACAATTCCATGATGCTGTGGCAGTAGCTGAAGTCTGGCAGCACGTGGCTGTCCACACTCTCTGCGTTCAGGGCTCCCCTGCCTTTTTGCCATGTAAAATACTGAGCAGAATTGCAGAAGAAAAAAAGTCTGGAGCATCTTTGCCCTTTGAGGAGGAATTTGGCAGACCAGCATTTTCTAGGACTGTTGTCTCATTAAAAGACACAATACTTGAAGCTTTTGTTTATGATTTTTGATCAATAGTAGAGTTCTGAATCGCCTGCAGGAAGCTGGAAGGACGCTTGGTGCAAGTAGGTAAAATAGTTGTGTGAGCAAGATGAGGTTCCTGGCAGGATCTGTTTGAAATGCTGTGGAAATAATTTCTCCTTCCTTCTCCCTCTTTCCCCAACATTTTTTATATAGGAAGGTTCTTCTGAGATGGTTTTTAGCGCACTTGGCTTTCATAGATGGAGAAACAGTTCAAAATGAAAGAAGGTGGGAGGAACTGCTGGGTTACCAATTTTGCAACATTAGGTATCTGTAAAAATTGCCAGTAACACACAAATGAGAATGCTGACAAGTGTGGTACAAAATTGGCCTTTTTCCAACATGAGGAGAATGAATCCTTCCCTGAATGCAGCATTTGGGTGGCTTTTATTTTTCTCATGGTATTACAGTGGTCTCTGAGGTGGGATGTGCAGTGTTATTAGTGGGCAGAAAGAAAATATGAGCATTTCAGCAATAAATGTATATAGTTCATAAATAAATAAGTAAATTTATTTTGGGGCTGCATGTTCAGACATTCCTGGTAGGAATGCATAATCAAAACAATTGGGAGACCACTGATCTATAACTATCCTGGTCATGGAAATAAAGCATCTCTTTTGGTTTGGAAATGTGAAAGTGGTTTAGATGTGCAGCCAGAAAACAAGCTGCTGGATTTAGATGTGAGAATGCTTCACCCTTAATTGAAAAGGGAGTGTTTTTTACAAGTATCACAGTCAATGACTTGTCTTGAGCAGCTAATTAGTACGATTATTCCGCAGCTGCATTAGTTTCACCACAAAGGTTTTCTCTTGTTTCATCAAAAGGATCAGTGTCTCTGTGAATGTTTCAACATGACAGGCCTTAAATAGCAAGATGGTCCCCTGCCTCCCTGCCCCCAAAATGTGTGCTCTGGAAGAGCAGAGTTTGATCTCTTGGGGTAGTAAGCGTGGGTTCTCCTTTTTTTTTGTTTCTGCCCTGAACTGTGTTCAACATCAGTCCTAAACAAAGCCGGAAAACTTCCAGCAGTGCTGGCTCTGGCTGTCGGAGTACAAGCAGTGCTCAGTGCCCGCGGCTTCTGAGCAAGACCTGGAAGGGATGCTGGCTCCCAGACTTGTGTGTCCTGCCAGCATCCTGCAGGTATCTGCACCGGTGCCAGGGGTGGGGGTTTCACAAGCAGCTTCCTCCTGGAACCAGGAGGGTTATTGCTGGCTTGCCAAGGCATGGCCCATGGATTTTGGTTCTGTGGGCTAAGAAAATGATGAGTTGCTCTAGAAAGTGTCCCTGCAGTCCATGGCCAAGTCCCATAGACTGTCCCAATGCTCTGCTTGCCAATGGCCTAGATTTACCTCTTGGGTAGTAAAGTGTTGCGTGCTGGCTTGGGCCAGCCTGTTGCTCTTTGTGTAGTATGACTGGAATAAAGATGTTACCGTTGTTTATTTTGCCTGTTTTTTGTATCTGACGATGCTTGGAAGATGCTGGGGGGCCTGGGGTGGGAGTTGGCTTTTTTGTAGACGTCTGTTTTCTATTTCTGAAAAGTCACTGCCAGCAAGCCCAACCCTAAGGTAGCATTATGCAGGAAATAAGTGAACTGTGTTTTCATGGGACAGGTAGATTCACTTTACTTTGAGCTAGATCATTGGACTGGAGTCCAATTGGTATTATCCATACCAATATTAGACTTGCTTTAGTTCTTTATTACTAGTTTTCTTTAAAAAAAAAAAAGGAATAAATGTGCCTACCACTGTCTATAAAAGCATTTCTTTTTCTCTTGGGTGGTTACTGAAAAATTTGAAAGAGCAAATGGCTCTTTACAGCTGGATGTTGGCATTTGGGGAATGGCTTGGTCGTAGTCAAGTTAAGGTGGCCGCTACGTACCTGAAGTAGGTCGGCTCCGAATTCCCCTCTCGCGGTGCCGCGGATCCTCGCCCATCGCGCCCCACGTTCCCCTGGGACTCCACCAGCTCTGGCCTGGAGCTGCCATCCCGCTTGCTGGAAGCTGACCTGTCTTTCTCTGGTCTTCCCACAGCAATTCCGAGCATCCTGGCGCTTCCAAGCCTCCCTTAAGCTCCTCCAGCATGACCTCACGGATCCTGCTCCGACAGCAGCTCATGCGTGAGCAGATGCAGGAGCAGGAGCGTCGGGAGCAGCAGCAGAAGCAGCAGGCAGCTCAGTTCATGCAGCAGCGAGTGCCCGTGAGCCAGACACCTGCCATCAACGTCAGCGTCCCCACCAGCCTGCCCCCCGCCACCCAGGTGCCCATGGAGGTCCTCAAGGTACGCACCTTTCCGCTCAGGAGCTCCTCAAAACCCGCTTCATTTAACGGGGACGCGGTTATAGGCGTTTTCAGCAATCAAATTTTGCAAATAAGCTGCGCTCTGGCTTATTTTGCAGCTTGTTTTGTTGGGCTGGTAGCAAAGAATGGAAAAACTTTTTAAAGAAATTTATCTAACTTTTGTTTTCTTTCAACTTTGCGATCTCCGGAGGGAGGTTTTGTAACAAAACTAAGTTTTCCGTCATTTTCCCATTGGAAAGCGCTTCTCCATCTTTCTAGTGCGTAATTTCTTTTAATACAAAGAAATTATTAGTAGATAACAAATCAGTGTTTTGGTTTTTAAAGGAAAACAATGAAATAGTTTTGTAAGATGGAGTCAAAACACTTTACAAAAGAACTCCTCAGAAAGCCTTAATCTGAAATATGGGTGAGTTTCCAGCTACTTGCAACAAGTCTTTGTAATCCTTTTTTTGTTTAAATGACTTGTTTGCTATTAGTAGCTTTGGATTCCTTGTCCCACTGGAAACTGTGGGAGCTTGTTAGTGTCCCTCTGTCAAAGGGGATGTAGCTTGCTAATTACTCAGGGTAAAACGTGAACAGCTACAAGAAAAGAGATAATTTCACGCACTGTTTAAATTCAAGTAGGCTGAAGCACCGTGAAATGTGTGAGTAAAACAGTGTCAAATGTTTTGGAGAAGTTTGCTGACATATTTAATGAAAATATGATTTTTACCAATTTAGTAGAGTTTGCTCTGCTTTGTTGTTGGATCTTTTTATTACAGTTTGTTGTTTAGTCAGCGAACATATTCTTACCACATAAATTACCACATAAACTTGGTGACAAACCGCTCGTGTTTTGCTTGTTGCTGTTGTATACCAATTATACGCAGTCAGAAATTCAGTTTTAAAATAGACTTGCTCTCTCAGGATTTTGGGGGGGGTCTGTGTGACAGGTTTATGGGGAAAATATAGGATCATTTTATTTATATAATCTGCATTATGGTGTTGTGTTTTCAGCACTAAAACTTGATTTGGGATAGTAGAGTCATAGTCCAGTATGTGATCTAGGAGCAAAAAGGCAGCAGTTGAATTTTTAATTCTGTCTCCATACACACATTTCCATTAAAAATTAAATATAATATTCTTTGAGCACGTGGGCATATATCCATCCTAAGGAGTCTGAAATTGTCTGGGAAGAATTGTTTTGTCTAATGTTTGTGTATTACTCACAGTGTTTGCGTATAACAATTTCTTCAGCTTGTTTCCAGGTTATGCCTGTAGTTATAATTCAGATCCAGCAGATGTGTAGGTGCTATGAAATAGGGGTTTTTTTGTGATGCACCTAGCTAAATAAGCATATATTACATTTTTTACATCCTTTCATCCTAATCTGTTATAAAACAGGTTTTAGGGTATTTTTTAAATACTGTGAAAACTTGTAGGAAGGTGTTTATTTTCTGATGATATTTTACTGATCAGGAATGAGCGTAACATCTTGAAAGAACCATTAGCAGTTGTCATTATTGTTCATTTTGCAAATGCCTCTTTCTATGGGAGAGGAGGGAAGGCAGCACTTGATTTCTGAGGGACAAACTTAGAAATCTCTGCAGAGGGACAAACCTCAGAAATCTTTGCAGCCAAAAGGTGATGGAAATGGGGTTCCTGGGACCTAGCTGGTCACAGGATTTGTGTGCAAAGCTGTAACCTGCTGGAGCATTGCTAGGAAACTGCACCCACAGGACTTGAACTTGACCCCTCTAACCTTAGGATTCTAAAAAAGGTATTTGTCCCCCATTTCCCTCTGATGGGGAAGGATCTCCTGGAAAGAGGCAGGACACCTCTCCTCCACTTGTCTTTAGCCTAAATAGGAGTGCATGGCCCTGTAGAAGAAAAAATTAAGAGTATGTGTCCTTAAGCGACTTGTAAAATAAAAATAGGTACTGGCAACAGGTACCTTTTTGGCAATGGAATTCCATTTTGAAGGTGATAGTTGTGGAAATATGAGCAAACTGCTGGACCAAAATGATGTCTGTTTTCTCATCACCTACATTTCCATAAGTAACAGTCAAAACTAGCAAAACCAAGTCCTCTTGGACTCTGCCTGTGAGAAGAGAGGAAAACTGCAAAACTGAGAAAAACAGCAAAACTGCTTTGCATAGTTTTGCTGTGTGTGTTTTTGGTGGAGGAAAATGCTCACCTTTTTATCCTTATTCATAACAGTGGACCAGTTCTGTACAAAAAAATAAAAAATAATTAGTACAAAATTCCAGGTTTGAAGTAATGATCTTCCTGAAAATTACCACTGAGGCTTCAGTGGGAGTAAGATTTGGTGAAAGATCCATATAATTTTCTTTGTTGTTTTGGGTGGGATTGTTTTAGGGGTTTACCTTTATTTATTTTTTTGTGTGTGTTTTTTGTGGTTTTTTTTTGTTTTCAGATACAATATCTGGCTCAAAAGCTGAGATTAACAATAACTCAGGATCTTCCTGGTGCCAGTGTGCTGACAGCCAGCTCTGGCTGCAGTGACATCATTTCCCTGCAGCTGCTTTTTACACTTCAGTTGTTTTTTAGCCGTAGACAAATTTTCCATATGAGCTGTACAGAAGTTTTAATAGATAGATGGGGAACTAAGTTGCTAGCTTTACTATCCAGATGGCCTGGATTTAGTGGCCTTAAAGAATGAGACAAATAGGGAAAATAGACAAAAAGTGGATTTTTACACTTTCAGAAATGTTAACCTGCAAGGCACTTTGTTTAAAAGTGATCTTTTTTCAATGTTACTTCACAAACAAGACCAAATCTAGCAGCTGTTTTTGAGTCTGTTTGTTTGTTTGTTTGTTTTGGTACTTTGCATCAAAAAATCCCACTCTAAGCCTGTTGAATTTGTCAGTATTTAGTGGTTTTAATTATGTTCTGTGACTTGCCCTTTCACCCATATCTCACAGTGTGAGAAGGAGAATAATACTTGCATATTATCTGAGGATGGTAATTCAGAATGACTGGTTGAAAAAGAAGCCAGAGGTGTTAATGAGCTTGGATTTTATATTTGTTTTCAAGATGTCCATTTAGAAACAATACAGAAAGAGAAATATGTACTAATCTATGTCACGTTGCATAGGCATCTCCAGATTGCATAACATAGAATGCTCAAGGCCATGTGAATAAATGGGATTTCATTTTCTTGAGTAATGACTTCTCATTGCATCACTCCTCTGCCAAGTAATGTAGCTTGGCAAGGTAGGAGATGACCTGCTGGAATTCAAATTTTGCATTGCTTTGTGCTGCCTAATTAAGAGATTGACTGGGAGTAGATTTGATGCTTTTGGAACAGTATCTCTTCAACTCTAATAGCAAAAGGAAGATTTGTTACAGCTTGTGGTTATACTTCTGCAGAGTTGGGGTTGGCTTCATGGGCTGGTTTGTCTTTGAGCACCTTCTCATCCATCTCCAGCACTGCAGAGAGATGTCACCAGGAATTCTTTGCTTCTGCTGCAATTCACCTTCTTTCTCTGCTTTGGAAATAGGAATATAACATAAAAAAATTATTTATTGGAGTAATTTCAAGCCCTAGTAAATCCCATTAAGGATGGGATCCCATAAGAACCCATTCCTTATGTTTTTTTTTATTTACATTTAAAAGGATTAGCATCTTTGCGAAGAGTTCATCTTAAAACTGAATTGTAGCTGTGCTGTGTGACTTGTATTGCTTTGCCTGATATCTGGATCAAGCTTACTGTATAGAAGTATGACACAATGCCCTAAATGCTTTGAGCCTGCCTGCCCAAAAGCCAGTGTGGCATTGCAGGAGCTGAGGCTGGTGTGTGTCCTCCATGGGAGCACAGGAGCATCCTCAGGAGGCAGCAAAGGAGGCTCAGGGCCAGCGCCGGCCCACAGAATTGCAGATCAGTTCCCCTGAAAATATTCCCAGTTCTTGCAGGATTGAAAACATTACTGGTGGGCAGCTGACACCCAGCCCTCTGCATGTCTCACTAAGCAGATGGAAGGTGGAGAATTAAGGGTGAACATTTCTTCCCTCTGGCCCTCCGTGTCACTTGTTGGCGTTTCTCAGTGCGTGGATGTGACACTTGCTGTCATGTTTCTGATGTGATGCACCAGGTCACGGGTTGATGGAGCCTAAACTGGGGATGTGCTCTGGGTCCCTGTCCCTGCTGCTGGATGCAAATCCTCCCAGGATGAGGTTGCTGCACATCCCCTTCCTCCTGAGCATTGTCACACCAAATGCATAGCAAGGCAGAAATCTGCTGGACTTCTCATACCTCTTCCTCCTTCTTTGTCTGCCATTGGGGTTTGAAGAATGTAAATCTTCCTTGGCACAGATGGGAGATGCTTGATAATACTGCCAAGAAGAGCCTTAAGGGCTGCAGTGGGAACCTGCAGTGGTACAGATATCTTTGGAGAGCTACAAAAATGCTTTGCAAGTAATAAAGTAAAAGCAGGTCTCCTCACCAGCAGGTAATGTAACAGGTCCATTTCATCCCCTTTGAGCTTGTTTTTGGAGAATAAGAAAACAGTTCCCATGCTCCAGGGGAACTGGAGAAGGTGGTCCTGCTTTGGGGATCTACATGTTGAGGTCTTTGCTTTCTGGAGAGAAATCTCGACTTGTGCATATACTGCCAGCTCTTGCTAATAGGGCAGTTCACCCCAAAATAGACACATGTATATCTTATATATATGTATCTAAAATCATTTGTATGGAAGCATAGGCCACAAACTCATTTTTAATGTTTGTCATTAAGGCATTTTAATAGTCTGTCTCTATACAACAATGCTTATAGTATGATAAATATTCAAAAATTTGTCTGCCACTAAAGCCCTCACTGCAGATTCCCCCTGCTAAACTGCCTGGGTTTGTCTTCATGGTAGATGTTAATTGCTCTTTTGGTGCCAAAATTTCATCATGGCCTTTCTTTCTTGTCCTAAGCAAGATGAAACTTCTTCAAAGCCTGGAACCAGATCCTGTGTACTGGATTCCCTCTCTTGCTTTATTATTCCAACATCTTTGCTCACCTCATGGTAGTACTGTGGGCTGATCACTGCTGATACCAGGGTGGCTGTGGTTGTCTCCTGCTCAGTGCCATCCCATTGCTGCAGTTTGTACTCATCTTTCCCTGTTCCCACTTTTCTGAGTGGACAGGAGTGCAGGCAGCCAGCCTTGCCTCTCTCCTTCACCCTCATGTCCTTACTCATTCAGACTTTAAATGTGCCACCACAATAATCTCTGCGTCAGAAACCCTGTATTTCTTCATTTTTGAAATGCCAAACGTTTCTTCTGTTTGATTTTAATGACTGTTGGACACATATCAAAAAAATACCTCCTCCTATTATCTTTCCAGAGTGACCTGTGGAAGCTCTGCCTGGCAGGAAAGGCTCAGCAGCTGGCAGTAGTATTCTTGGTGTAATAATTACCATAAGACTTCATTGTGTGGAGGACTTATCTCACAGTTCTGAAGAAGAGAACAATGGGATGGCAAGATAAACGTGTGGTAGTGCCTGCCCCAGCAAATGTGTGTTTGTGGACATGCTTATCTGATTGAAAGTTAATTTAATCTCACCTGACAATGGTAGATAGTAGTGTGTGCTGGTGTGTTAGGTAAGCCTGCTGTGTATTTGCAATCAAGAACTTAGACAAGTGATTTGCCAGACTGAGTCTTGGTGAGCTGCAGATAAAACATTTAAACTAAGGTTACTTACTCTTGGTGACATACCTTAAGTCATCAGCAAATTCTTCATAAAGAAGAACTTGCATTTAACTACAGAACTACTAAAGTCTGCCTTGCCTCTTCAGCTTTCATGTAAGTAAAAGTATCTCTCAGGCCTTAAATCTTTTGCTTGCTCAGTGGGTTGAAAGCTATTTTAAAACAAGCACTGGTGCTTGAGGTCTGCATCAGTAATAGGGGTAAAATGTAAACTCTTGCTTAACACCCAGGGTATTAGACATTAAAAATGCATGGAATTCGAGGGGGCAGCATACTTCTGTGTACAAGTATCTGATGGTTGACTGCTAGTGCAAAACGCTGCTCTCACCCTTCGTCCCAAATGCCCTTTTCCAATGCATGCAAACATGTGTGTTGCTTGGCTCTTGAGAGAACTCGTTGTTGCTGATGAAGGTGTCTGATCTTTCCATCTTGTTTCTTCAGCTGTGGTCGCTGTGACATAAAAATGCAGCTCCTGAAGTTGTGAGACAGACTGTGCTGCTGCTGGGGGTGAGAGGATTTCTTGGGAAAATGATATGAGCAGAGTGGGAAAATAGGTGAGAAACTGCCCTTCACAGAGCTATTGCCTTGCAAGCTCAGTAGTTACCTGGAAGTTTGAAATAACAATATTTGGCACAGAGGAAAGCAGGATATTCTCCGACAAAATGCTACAGATAGCTGGAGGTCCAAGCTCTGATTGCTCCTTGGAAATTCTTGCTGGTTTATATCCTAGTTGGTGGTCTTGAGGATTTGCTGTCTTCCCGCTGGCAGGGTAGCATCTACAAAATTAAGAAGAGCTTGCTAAGTTGTGTCTGTTACAGCTTCAAAGCACTCTTTTTTTTATGGTCTAGACATATTATCTGCTGGCTGAGTTACCAGACCTTGGGAAAATGGTAGTTCACCACGTGTCAGTGGCTGTTTTGGACCTGCAGAAGATGAGTTAATCTTGTGCAGATTAAGATTTGTAGGTGCCCATAGTTGTGGGTATTAAGAGCATTGCTGAGGCTCCACAGCCCCCAGCTAACAGGTTTTAGCAGCTTGTACCAAGTCCTTTGTCAGGCAACATGAATTTAATAACCACCTTACTCCTGGAGCCAAAGCTGTAAGAAGAGGGTGAGTGCTGGTCACTGCAGTTGTGTTTGCTGAAGCCATGGCTTAATTTAGCAGAAAATAATACCCAGAGCCACACACAGTGCTGGAAAATGTAGGGGCTGGGGGGAGATCCAGGGGGGCCTCTGCTGACACCTTTGATAGGCGTTAAATTTTAAATGTGAAAACTCAGATCTGCTTAAAGTAATCGTTGGGTATTAGGTATACTCACAAATATTTCAGTTCTTCAGCTGGTTTGGCAGCATTATTCTCTGAGATGCTGAACCTGTGTAGTGAATGAATTCAAAGTGACAAGCTGGAGGCATTCCTGCCATTCAAGAGAGGCTTAAGGAATTTCTTATTGGCTAAATTACAAATATGTAGCATTTTGCCCAGCACTGCATGGCAATTTCAACCTGCCTGACCGTGACAAGATTAGTACTTTTCTTCCCTCTCCCCAGCAGTATTTTTTTTTTTTAAATTAGATTAAGAAGTACCAGGCAGAGATGCAAAAGCTTGAAAGAGTGAAAACCAGCCTTACCTTGAATGATTCTGTCTGTCATTGGATTGGTTCCTTAATTAGCCCCATGTCCTTTAACCTCTTGAGAAATAAGTAAGGGATAAATTTGGGGATAAAGACAAAGACGCCTGGAGATTTACCACACACCGCTAGGTAATTCATCAAGGAATGTTGGTAATTAGCCCTGCCTCTTTCCTTTCTGGCTCATTTAATAAAACTGGTTGATTTAAAATAATGCCTGCTGGTTCATTATCAACTACTTTAAGAGCCAAGTTATGAACTTGAAACAAAACCCAGTATTGTGTTGCCTCCAAGGACCTGGCAAGTGTGTTTTGTTTTGTTTTTTATAAGAAAAGAAATTACTCTGTCTGGTCATCAGTCTCCCCAACTTGATAATTAAATATTACTTTGTTTGGATTACCATTTGGCTTTTTGGGTGTATTTATTCCTGGTGTCTGCTGCTGAGAGGCAGAGACGAGGGGAAAAAATCCAAGATCTTGAAAAGGTACATGTCAGATTGTGTTAAGACAGCATGGCCTGATGGAATTCAGCTGAATAAGGACTTTACAAAAGTAGTAGTTGTCCAGTTGAGGAAATGGGCAACTGTTTTAACCCTTTATTTCTCAGATATGAGTGCCAAATACGTTCCTTTGTTCTTTGAGCAAAATGATCCATTTTATTAACCCATCTCTTTAGTGCTTGTAGTGGAAGTTTTCCCAAGCTAAGAACAGAACTCATTTAGTTTGTATTTGCTTGGGAAACCATGCACCAGTCTCTCTTTTTCTTTATAGATGGGAATAGCATTACTTGGAAATTAAATGAGAGGATCAGGCTAACACTGGCTCAACACTGCTGCTTTTGCACTGTCTGGGAGAGTTTCTCAGCATCCACTTCGAGTTTGTTGCAGGAACAGTTGCTGGCCAGTGGATCTGGTTGGGTCAGTCTGCCTGAATTAAAGAATGAACTTACTGTAAATCTTCCTTTAATAATTAATGTCAGTCTTAGGTTGCAACACTTCTGAAACTGTTGTGGGCTAGCAGCAGGCAGTGCTGGCCTTCTGCTGATGGAATCCTCTATAAGACTTTCTGAACATGGAACCTCTCAGTATCATTTGGAGCAGAATAGGATGTAGTGTTTCAGTGCAAATAAGGAAGAACATCCTCCTACTCATCTTCCATCCATCAGGAGTAGTGCTTCCATCCCCTGGGGTAGTGCTAATTCTGGGGGATCTTGTGTTCCATAGGTGCTTTTGTGACCCAGCAAAACTTATATGTCTGCTCTTATATGTTTGGCAGATTAGTAAATAAAAAAAGAAATCACATGTGATGGCCTCTGTGGAAATATAACTCTGTCAGTGATTCTTTTGTCACCAATTATAAAAATAACTTTCTCCTGCAAACAGCTGCAGAGAGGCCTCTGGGGTTATGGGGTAACAGCTCAATCCTGCAGGTTGTCACTGGAAGTTCTGCCACTGGATGCCAGTTCCCTACTTGTTTTGAGAGCTGTTAATAAACACTGATAGTTTAAATTGATTTTAAACTGGGTTTGGTTTTTTCTAGCTTATAATGATGTGGAACAGAAAATCGATTCTCTTTTAAAGAAACACCCAAATAACCCCCAACAAACAAAATTCTAATACCATTTTTTGTAAAGTTAGAATGTCCACACCAAATTAATAGTTTGGGTTTTATACATCATACTATTATAACATACTGGAACAATACTTATTATGGACCTCTGTGACTTTGTGTCCTAGACTTACTGAATGTCAGTAGTTGAAGTTCCACTCAGTTGTTTGAAAATTCTTGTGTAAGTTACATAGTGCAAACAGATTGTTTCTGCATTGATCCCCAGCAGTAGGCACTTCCACATCAGCATTACAGTAATTAAGCAGTAGCTCATGGTGCTGCACTTCTGTAATTTCTCAGCAGATGGCATTACTGTTTCCAAGACTGTATTCCTTGGGAGAGCTCTCAGCTGCCATGGACTTTATAATTCTAGACTATTCCCTTTACTGGTGAGGGTCTAATACTCAGCTTTTAAGCCTGTTTTGACACATTGTTCTAATCGTGTTGTTTGGTTGTGTTACTGTATTTTATTTTTCCAGAGGTGCATTTAAGCCACTAGCCAGGTAAAATGCTTTGTGTGATAGTTATTGCATTCAAAAACTAAGGCAGGCTGCCTGTTTTCAAATAAAAGTACTACTGGTGTCCAGCAGAAGTAATAAACTTTGTCAGCAGGTAAGACTAGAACCTTAAAAAAGGTGAAAAGATCATATTTTCATTGAACATGCCCAATCCTTAAAGATGTAAGACACAACAAATTCTATGCCCTTCCTGCTTTGTGCTACAAATCCTGGTTTTTGTAGAAAATGTCAGCCAATGAAAGAAAAATAATTTTGAGCAGTATTTGATGCCATTGTGGAAACAGTAACAAGTATTAGTGTGTTCCTAAATAAATGTGGCTTGCAAAGCATAGAAGGCATCAGCTGTTTTTGGGCACCCCACTTCTGTGCATCCCTGGCTTCTGACCTGGCTGGAATCCGTGTCCTGTCCCCAGTGGACGCGCTGACATCAGTAGGAGCATGTCTTGCGTGTCTAAAGAAACCAAAGTTTCAAAGAACTGGTGTTTTTGTCTTGGAACAATGTGCTCCTTGTATCTATCTGTGTGTCCGTGCTCTCCTCCCGAGTGCAGAGAGGGGCAGATCTGCTCGGCAGGGAGCAGCTCCAGCCACGCCGGTGCCGCGGATCCGGAATGTCCGGCAGCGCCGCGAGCTCGGGGCAGCAGCAGCAACCTGGGGTTATCCTGACCTGCAGTCCAAACCAGTCCACTAATCTCAGAGCAAGCTTGGAAGTTAAGCAAGGTGAATCAAAGCTTGTATTTCAGGCTGCCTTCCTAAAAGTCACCCAGAAGCTCCTGGTTGAAACTATCAGAATTTAATTTCGGGAGGTAACGGTTAGCCGTGAATGAAATGTTTCAGTTCTGTCAGGAAAAGATCAATAAGCAACTAATGGAAATTCTCTTCTTGGAAAATAGTCCCTTCCTTGAAGGCATTTGAAGGCTGAGGTGTAGCAAACAGCCTGTCTCCCTCTTTCAGGTCTTCATAAAGCTCGTGTCAAGAGCCTGCAGGCAACACACTAAACTTCGTGTTTGAGACTACTTCTAACTTCTTCAGGCTGTGATTTCTCTGCTTGTTTTTTTTGTTGTTTTTTTGTTTGTTTGTTTGTTTTTATATAGGTGTGTGGATTTCTTTGTTTTGTTTGGGGTTTTTTTTGTTTTTGTTTTTGTTGTTTTATTCGTGTAGATATGGGTAGCCCTGGGAGTAATATTGTCAGGAAAAACTTACTCCAGTTTACCAATATCAGTAATCCAGAGTGCCATTGCCCTTAACCAGCATCTCTGTCCTGACAGCACCTAAGTGATAAACCTGCTTTTGGGGAGAGAGCTTGTTTTTACTGGGGGGGAAGACCTGCTGTTAGTTCTGCTACAGCTTCATGTGAAGTAGGGCTGTTCTGTTGAATAATGTTCACATTTCAGAAACTGCTTTACAATTAATTATAATAGTGATTTAAATTTAATTTTTTTCTTGTTAAACAGAAAATTCTTAGAAGTGAAACTTGCCTTTAAAAAATCTTGGCAATCATCTATAAGTTACTGATTGAAAACTTGAGCTGTCTGAAAGCCCTTTTTCTGTTGTAATAATTTGTCTATTACACAGTTCTGCTTCCTGACTGCCACTGAAACCATACTTTGCTGAAATACCTGTGTCTCAAAGAAACAGTTTGTTCTGGGAGGGAATAAAATGACCTTGAATGAGTCAGCACTTGTGTGTAGCAATCGTAAGCCTTCCGTGCTCTTTGCTTTCCAAAAGGAAATGAATTCTGGACCACAGGCACCATTCATTACAGGGCACTTAATGGGCTCCATTCACATGAAAGTTCATATCTTCCTCAAGGCTTCAGCCCTGCATGGTTTGCTGTGTAAAAGGAAAAATACTATTTAATCATGCTACTTCAGCTTTTCTAAAGAGTTGATCCTTTTCCTACACTGGCTTTTTGAGGGAAGGAGTGATTCCTTCTTCTCTGGAGTGCTGCTTTATGTAATTAGTGGTCACGCTGTGTAAAGTGCCACTTCCTCTGCGGGTCACTGTTCCAAATTGCCTCCTGCCTTTCCCTGCAGTGTTTGATCTAAGACATGAGGAGAAAGCTTCCAGGCAGGGCTTCTGCAGGATTATCCTTGGAAAACCCTTCTCTCTGAACTTGTACCTTCCCCCAGGAAATGTATTAATTCTGTTTATCTGCTTTGGTTAAAGGCTGAAAGGACTGAGTTGGTTCTTGATGGCTCTGCATGATCTGAACACAGAATCTGGATGCTCCTCCCTGGGTGCAGAGTGAGGAATGTGCTGATTGCTACTGGAGCCAGGGAACAATGATAGGAAACTGTTAGAGGAACACAGTTCAACTTTGCATTTTCTTCTCTGGTAGCTGCAATTCCAGAAAACATGCCCAGATAACTATTGCTCTCAGCTGTACATATTCAATAGGCAACTTGATGGGCTAAATCAGAAGCAGATTTGGCTGTTACTCAGTCATGGAATCCTGGAATAATTTGGGTTGGAAGGAACTTTAAACAATGTCTAGTCCAACCCTGCTGCCATTGAAAGGTGACTTTTAAAAAATCAGTTTAGTGGTTTTGATTGCCTGGGTTGGTGTAGTCCTGCAGACATCTGTACCTGTGTCACAGAGAGCTGCTGTGGCAGGGCAAGGACAAGCATTTGGACACCAGCCCTGGGTATCCAACCTTCTGGGGCTGACTCTGCCTTTAGTGTGTAGCAGCAGCATCGTTTTGAATTCCCAGTTGCCCCCATGTATTACATATTAGCTTATTTTTGCTCAGTGCTGTTGATAAGTATTAATTAGATTCTTGTCAGAGGAAATTAAATCAGGAGACCTGATGGTATCCAGCCACTCCTGGGAGTTCAGTCACTGAGAGCAGACTAGAGCTGGTCTGACACCAGTGGCTTGAAACACATCGTAGTGTTCTGAACCATTCACCTGTTGGTCCCACATCTCAGACCATGCTGTTATCTATGGTGGATCTACTGGCATCCCCTTAGCTCCAGCAGATGTTAAAATACCCTAAATTTTCACTTTTCAGCTGTTCAAACTTCATTTAAAATGAACTCTACAGTGTGAGCTTATTTGTATTTTTTAAGCAATTAGATCTCTCAAAAAATGTGTCCCATCCTGTAGTGTTATGCTAAAATGGGTTTATACTTGAGTTTTAAAAAAAGGCAATGGAGATGGGGAAGTCTGAGTTAAGATCTAGTTAATCCCCATCTACTCTGTAATTACATCCCTAGCTCTAGCATCTGGTTGCCTTGAATTGTGTTATGAGTTTCTTGAGCAGCTACAACCTTGTCAATCAGTGTTGTGAGGTATGTTGTGAAATACATGTCACGATGTTTGTATTTTTCAGTGTTAAAAGGAGATGCACATTTTTTTGCATAAATACAACTTTAGTGAAAGATGCTTTGCCTGTTTCCCTGTGTGAAAATCAAGCTGTTCTTGCAATAGCACTTCAAGGGTTACATTACTTCAAGGGTCAAGTGCGGTTTAAAATAGGATTCTTCTGAGACCAAGCCTGCAGGCCCTGAATTTCTTTCTCAAAAGACATTTTGATCTTCTGACAAACTGTTACTTCTGAATTTCTTGGTGCTTCATATTTGCAGCTAACCTTTGGAGAACTGGAATGATAACTTTGTGTTTTGTGAATGTGCTTCCCCTGGTGAGTTGATGGCTTGTCCTTTTTTGAAGTTCAGATGAAATCATTAAAAAGAGTTTTCTGTAAGATGTTTGGAAAGATGGAATTTTACTGGTGTCATGTAATAAAATGTGTTTCCAGTCCTGCAGAAAGAGCCCTAACCCTTTACCTTGACAGGACTTCACACAGGACAGAATCAAGAGCTTGTAGTCCCTTGCAAGCTGGAGGGTTTATATTTACTCACATGCTGCAAATGCTGCTCTGACAGGTTTGTGCATATGTTGGAAAAACACCATGGCAGGATTTCAGACTATCTCTTTATATAATCTGTTTTTCAGTTCTAAAATGTTTGTGATAAGGAACACGCTTATGCAACATCTGTTGAAGTAATGAACCTGAGTGCAGTTCTTTATTACAACTGTAATATAAACAGAGCTCCTCACAGCTGACTGGGCTTTTGTCCAAGATTTCACTCTTTCAGCTGATGGTGCTGCCAGCACCCCATCTTTTGGCCTCATCGAGGGCCATTTATATGGACAGCAGCTTCTCATTTCACAGGGTAAATAATTATTTGCTTGCCATATGTGAAATAACATGAGGAGGAGGGTTTTCAACAGCTCATCTCGGGAAGATGTGGAGGGGCAGGTGGTGGGGAAGGTTAAAAAATCGGCCAGAGGGGATGTATCTTGTTTATGTAGGTATAAAATAGATTGTGATGTCATGGCTCCATGCATGTAAAGCTTGAGATCTTAAAGGGCTGAATTGTTGACATCCTTGTTTAATAAATGGGCCCATGTTACTGTTGGTTATTTTTGGGAGCCAGACGATAGCTACTGTCTGAGTGTTGTGGGAATAAGATCATGGGGTGCAGAGGCGAGGTCATGCAGCCTAATGGCTCTTTGTCCTAAATATGTCTTTCTGTTACAGAATTATTATGGTGACATGTCTTTAGCTAAGAGATAACTAAAACACTATATTTCATTGTGGTTTCTGGATTTAAAATGAAGAGTAAAATAAACATACTTAATTTCTTACTCTTGTTACTTTTAATCTCTTGTGGCTGCTTTGCTGTCTGCTCTGGCATCTACTTTGTGAGTGACATGTCAGGAAAGAAAAGATGTCATGGTGCTTAATGGAAGTGTTGGACTTAAGCACTCCAGTCCCAAGGAAAAGCCACCATCATTCAGAAGTAACCCTGACAGTGTAGCTTTCAGTTTGAATGCTCTCTGTGGCATCATTTTGGCCTCTGGGTTAATTCTCCTCCAGAGTGGTGTCATGCTGCTCCACACAAGGAGTGACCCACCTTCGTGGCTTGCCAAAGTCCTGAAAAGAATCCCCGTTCTGGTATTTAGCAGAATGCTTCAGATCAGAGCCAGTTGGGTTTGCATGAAGGTGACTTGGATTATCTTACCTTAGCGAACATGATGATCAAGCACTCTGAGGGACTGAAACTCTTTTATTATAACTCAGTAGGTTTTAATACAGTAATAAATAACAGCACAGCTCATTGAGCAGAAGGATAAAAATCAGGGAGTTCAGTGGTAAGCCAGCTTGCATTTCCTTCATGTAAGTGAAGTCAGCGATTTATTATTATTTTAGGCTGTGTCTAATGATCATATTAGTGGTGTGAATAAAATGGATGTATCTGGAGTGCTTTATTCTTCTGCTTATTTGAGCCTTCCATATTGGGGCTGACATGAGACATCATCAGCTGTAGGCAAAGCCTGGCTAAGTCCTTCTAATTCATTATTAGCTGCCACATGTAGAAGCTCAGTGCATGTTACTGGTATAAAACTGGTTTCAATTAACACCATCTTCATTCTCTTGCTTCTTCTGGTGGTTCTGTGTGTTTGCTGTAAAGCAGATACCCTCCAAACAGGTGTATTCCAGGACTAGTGACCTTTGTGCTTGTAGCCAGTGTGTTGCCAAGTGTTTTGTTAAAATAAATGGTCCTTTCAGAATTATTTTCATTATTTTGGGATGCTTCTTCAAATGTTTTGGTTGGAAGACTTTCCAGTTGATGTTGAAAGCTGTTCCAGCAAGCACTGTTTGGGTTTTGGTGTGTATTGGGGTCATGAATGGTGGCATGCTCTCAGTATGTGCTGTGTAAGTGACCTTGAGAGCAACCCAACATGTCCTGTGGAATTATGTGTACAATGAATGGGGCAGTCTTTCACTTGCTCTTTTCCAGACAAGTAGGTCAGGAGTGTAGATGTCATTGGACAAGTAAGCAACAAGATGTGGAGGATGGGCTTGATGACCTTTAAAGGTCCCTTCAACCCCAACTATTCTGTGACATCCTGCTGATGTACAGTGTGTCCCCAAAAAGAGGAGATTTTTCCCCTGTGATAACCCAAGAGTTGCATTTGAGTTTACAAATGGCTTTTATTTTAAAAAGAGAAGGATACAACTGTTTCTGTGTGTGGCATTTGGGTGTTTGATAGATTTTGATCTGGTGCCATCTTTACATCTCTTGTGTTTCAGTGCTGAATGTTGAAGTTTTGTAAATAAATACTTCAGTAGCCCGCAGGCAATATAATGAACACCAATTCATTCTCACAAGCTAATGCTGTGGATTTGAAAGACTTGTAAATCAAGCTCTCTTCTTGCTTAGCCCCAGAATGCCAACAATTACACTCCTCAACAATGGAAGTTATCTTGGCACAGGTGTATGTCCATGTGCTCTATATTTGAGCAACCCTTCACAAACCTCATGGTGACAAATGAGACCAGGTTTGAGGGTATCAGGTTTTAGGATTTATGAAAGCAACATGCTGGGTGCTTTTCCCACTCTTGTACTTCTTATTTATGGTTTGGGCAAAATAGCCAATTTTAAATTAATTTCATTGTGAAAATCAGTATGGCATGGTACATTAAGAGAAGATCATGCAGGGGTGAAGTAGATTTACTACACTAAAATTTTGAAGCTACTTGAGTTTTATTTCTTAAAGTCTGGACAAGCAAACAACCTGTGCTATTCTGCACATGTGTAACCCTACATCTCTAGGAAGTTGATGATAAGGAGTTTCATTTAAAAGTCAGCATGTGCTGTCTCTCCTACTGTTTTAAGCTTAGCTGTGGTTAACTTTTTACCCAACACCTTTTATAAAACTGTTTTCAATTTTCACCATTATTCATTTTGTATGAAAGATACCATAATTTTTACCCAGTCCCATTTGTGTTCTTCACATTTTGCAAATGACTGATGGATGAGCAACCTGAGCAAAACCAGGTGTGGCGAAGGATGCCTCTTCTCCCTTGTGGAAACTGCATACTCAGGGCTTCTCAGGAGCTGAGGGAAAACTCATGTTCCTCCTCTTTCAGAGCAGAGAGCATGCTTTCTTGGGTTTGGGCTCCAGAAATATACCCAGAATCTCCAAATCCTGTGCACATGTGAAGGTTGATGTGATTTAAGCAGCACTCTGACCTGTCAAGGATTTTTTGGGCCGAGGATGGGCATTCTGCACCTCTTCCCTGCCATGGGAAATGCAGTGAAGTTATTAAAACACCCATTTTTGCAGCTGTCTTACAGCACTGGAGACCTGGGAGCTCCTGTGCTTTGTCCCTTGGGTCTAGCAGAGGTTACTGTGGGCTGGAACAGGGCCAGGGTCAGTCCCCCCTGGGAAATGTCACTGACCTGCCCAGGCTGCCAGGACGTGACTGCCACTCTGAGCTGGCCTGGCCAACGCTGTGCTTGGCAACCCCTGAAGCAAGATAAGGTTGGACAAATTCTTTTACCCCTCTAATGTGACTCTTTCAAGCCAGTAGTGATCTGTGAGAGTGCTCTGGTAAATCTTGTGTTGGTGCTGCTTGGGCTGTTCTCGGGATTGTTCTCAGGCTGTGGAAGGCTTTGCAAGGGGAAGCTGGCAGAATAGATGGCTTCAGACCATCTGCCTGAGCTGGTTTTGGGCTTTCAGGCAGCTGAAATATCTGTAGTCCTATGACTGTGCTCCCTCTTGAATTCACATCTCTATGCCAAGTCTTGCAAGAGATTTTGGAAGCAACTTTATGTCTATCTTTGACAGTTCCTTTGAGGAGGAGTCATCAGTGTCCCACTGTCAGTAATCTCAAACCCTCTAGTGCTGATGCAACTGCTGCTCAGCTTCCTTTTGAGAGAGAAGGGTGGCAGAAGTGGACCTAAACATGTTGTGCTTGAATTAAGCTTTTCAACGTGGTAGTACCATAACTCAAACTTGTGTGCCAGATGTAGTTGTGTGGCTGCTGTTGCTGCCTGTGAAGTCAAAATATTTATTCTCTGAAGCACCTGGGGTAGGTAAAATTGTTGCAAAATATTTGTGCCTGACATTTTATGGAGTCAGTTGCATGTCTGTCCTAAAATGTTGCAGTGTTTTTTGGTAATCTTCTCAGAAACTGTATACAATAAAAATTTATGGCATGTGTGTTGGGAAGTAAACAGCTGAAATGTTGGTTTCCTAACAGAAAAGTAGCAGGACTTCAAAGGACCGAATTCTGACTGAAAGCCCCACTTGTAGAATGGCAGCCAGCAGGCCACTAACATGCAAATGACATCAGTTCCTATCTCCCCGAGTACATTTGGCTAAACTCTTTAATTTCCTTAGATACAATTGTCATGTGCTTCTATAGCTAAAGCACAGTATTTAAATACTAATCTACAAAAACTTTATTATTGTTTGCTTCATGGCTTTCCCTTGGATGAAAAAGCTCATTATGCAGAGGAATTTTTGGTGATGGACTGAACAATCCCTGGTTGTGTAAATGATGATCATTCTGTACAATGTGCCTTTTCTTTTTCATAACGTTGTGCTTGAAGATGAGTGTTGGATTCACTTAGACTGTAATCATGATGCCAGATCTTAAATAACTTTCCCCTGTCTGCTTTGGTTTTCAAGTTCAGAGGGATTTGGGGTGAATTAGGTAACCAGAGAGTTTTGTTTGGTAACTGATACAGTTTCCTTGTGTTTGCTGTGTCCTAAGTTGAAATGATGGAATCAGTTCACCATGGTTGTCATTCCTCAGTCAGTACAAGTTACTTTTCATCTTTTTCTTGCTCTTGGGCTTTCTGGTCAGTATTGTTCTGGCCATTTTTCCTGGGTAATGGGCTAAAAGAAAGGGAATCAAATGTACTTTAGAAAATTTGGCATTAAGGGGAGAATGGCAGCTGGAGAAGTTACTGAAAAGGTTTATATATTACTAAAAGCACAATTGGCCCTGTGGGGAATCACAACCCAATCAACTTAATTTTGATGACATTGTAAATGAGGTGGCTGTTCCATCTTGGAGGACTGGGAAGGTCTCAGCAAGAGGACTGAACTTCTCATGTGAAGCTACTTCAGGCCACTGACGTCCGTAGAGGTGGAAATGTGATGTTGTTTTTTAATGTTTGAATGCAGCATGTGAGAAGATGTCTTTGAGGATAAGTTAAACCATTGTCTGGTTATTTGGATTGCTCCAAGCTTTGTGGTAGGAGGGTACTTCCTGGCATTGCCGTGAAACCCATGATCAATATCTAATAAAGTTAATTGAAGGGGTTTTGTGGTCTTTAAGATTTTCAGTCTTAGTAACCGACCAATGGTGAACATGATTTTACGGATTAACAGAATCTTGAACCTACTGGAAAACTTAAGGAGAATAAATCACTCTTACTGTAAGTGGCACTAATTGATTATCTTTCTCAGATACCATTCTCCCCAATTTTTTTTCCCTAGTGATAAAGAACAAACACTTATTGATACAGCTCCCTATTTTTATTCAAAGTCCTAGAAAATAACTTGTTCCTGCTGTTGTGTTTTTATACTTGGAAGGGATAGATTGAAGCAGCTTTGAAGCCCAGGACTAACATGGTTAACAGGCATGGCTGTGCAGTGGACACAGCTGAAGCCTGGAGCCCTTGCAGAGCACATCAGTGGATGTGATTTTATATAGTTTTAATTTGGGTACCGTTAATTGTTAAATGACACAGAATTTTAACCTTTCTTAAGAATCCCATGACATTTAGCTGTCTAGGCAACAAAAAGTTCTATTGAACTGAGAAAACTGACCCAAAAGTATTTTACTTGTAATTGTAAACTGTAAGTCCTAAGGCAATTTACTTGAAACAAATGGTCTTTTTAATTAAAAAAAAAAAAGGGGGAGGGGGGGTTGGGGGAAGTAGGGTGGGGAGAAGAGTCTTCCTCCCCTTCGGCTCACTGTCCTCTGAACATCTCTGGTATGTCCCTACTTAAATAAAGCATTGAGTGCTTCAGCTCTACTGTCACAGGAAGCTTCAGAGATGTTTTTGGTGAGAACAATCTTGTGTGTGGTTTTGGGAACAGGAATATGTTCCTTCCCAGCTTGTGGTGGCCAGAGCAGTGGGGCAGCTTGGAGCTGCTGGCATTGTAGTGGCCTTTGGTCAGTTGTATTGCACCAACAGAGGATTTTGGGGCATCTTCAGCTTTGCTTTGAAAGCAGAAGTACTTGGAGATGAGACAAGTAAGATTATGTGATTTGAAGTAGTAACTGCAATGACAAAAGCAATTCTTGGTGTTCCACCTTCAAGAAGTACTCTCAGCACAAGACCTGCTGGGTTTGTGCTTGCTTCCAGAAGTTACCCATTGCAGAGAAATCAAACCTGTGCGAGGACAAATTCAGGAGTGTATAAGGAACCCAGACCAGCTCACTGAGCCGGTTACCTTCATCCAGAGGTACCAGAGACTCAAAGCTTGAACCTACAGCAATTAATTGACTCCCAGCTATGGTTGAACTTGACGGCCTTAAAGGTCTTTTCCAACTTAAATATTTCTATGATTCTATGACCTTGAAGCTTTCCTAGAGGATGAGTGGTAGTAATGCCACAGTTCATTAAATAATTTTATTCTGGTGTAAGTCCCGTTAGTTTTTATTGTTAGCCATTTAATTTCTGGATTACATTGTGCAAAACACATTTCCCAAGCCACTGACCTGTGCCTGCCCAAGAGTGAGCTCTCCTGGGTGCCTCTCCAGAAGGAACTTGGTTACTGCAGCACTATTCCAAGTTCTTGCCATCATTAGCAAGTCATTAGTAAATTAAGTCTGACTGATTCCCATCAAGACTGGACGGAAGGAGCAAGAATCAGCAGTATTGTTTCACTTGTTTGTGTTGGCTTCATGCAGAAGAACTACTTGAGCCATGTGCTTTGTGCTTAAGCACACAGCTATGCTTTATGTTTAAATTCCTGAGTCCTTGATCAGGAAACTTAACAGGAGATATTTTTTCTTTTGGAAACTGAAGGAAGTGTGTGGGTCTACTCAGCGGTTCTATTACTGATGTGTAATATAATGCGGATTTTGAAGAACATCTGAAGTACACCTAAAATTTCCACTGATATGGTGTGTGTGCTTCAAGCTAGTGAAAGCCATTGATTGAATGTTTGCTTGATTGATATCAGACCCAAGGTCTGTGAAATCTGCTCTATTTATATGGGTTATTACTGTTCTTTTCATAATGTGGAAGAAAATAGTTACTCAGATACTTGAAGTGGATGTCTGCACTGGGATTAGCAATCAGATTTCAAGATGAGTGAAGGTCTGAGAAAGCCTTTCCCTTGTTTCAGATAATGTTGTTCTCCAGGGTATTCCAAAGTGTGAGGGATGAGTGCTGAGTAGTCAGGGTGGCTCCATCCAACACTTTTCTAGCCCAGCTCAGCCTTGTAGGCCTAAGTTGGGTTACACGTGGGTGCAGTCAAGCTGATTTCTTTCTGCTGCCTTTCTCTGCTTCATCTGAAGAAAAAAGATCCTCCTCAGTGCCAGCATGGCAAGAGCAGATGGAGCTTGAGTGGCTGACAGAGAGACTCAGTGCAGGAGTATGGTGCTGGGACCAGCCCATGGAGAAGTGGAGATGCTGCTGAGCTGGCATTGAAGGCTCTTCTGGAACTGAACCAGATTTGGGGCTCTACCTCTAAGACAGTGTTTTACTCTTGTAGCCAAATTCTTGTGTTACTATGCTGTGATAAATTTAGCTTTTTTGCCTTCTCAGCTCATTTCTGAAGTACTACAGATGATGATAGTAATTCTTATTCTTGTTTGTCAATACCAAAATGCCCAAAAACCAATGTTATACTCAATTGAGTAACAGTACAGCAAAACTTTGGTTGAGATTGCTGGAGATAGATGGTTGGAGATCCAGAGGATTTGGTTTCAAGTGGGTTTGTTTTTCCTTTCATGTTCTTATTCTGTCACATTTCTTAGGAAGTGTATCCAAACCAATAATTTGTCATCTTTCACTTTGTGTCTCATGAATTCGGATGAACAACAGGAACTATTCTTCGCCCAAAATGCTTGAAGGGGCTGAGAACCAAAATTAGATCTTAAAGCTTTTATTCACGGTTTCAAGTTCAGGGTAGTGGAATTTAATTGTAGGGTTTTTGGGTTTTTTTGCAACTCTTTGCTCATGAGATATTTTGTCAAAAAGGAAGAGTGCTTTATGGTTTATCTGCATAGTGACCCTGGGCCATCTTGGGAAGTTTGCCTGAGAAGGCACATTTAGATTGTCTTTGATGTAGAATCTGCCAAACAGGATACTCTAGACCAAAGACAAATTCTCAACAAACAGCATGGAGTCCATTAAGGTAGTCCCCACCAGATTTCCATGATGGAACTCCTAAGGAAACTCAAGAGAGCAGCCAGTGACAAAACAGAATCAAAGTCATCTTCATGTCATTTTGGAGCAACTTAATGACAAAAAAGGCACTTCACTGTGTTCTTTGGTTCATGACTAGACTTATGTGCTTGTGACATGTGAACTCAGAACTTGCCTTCCATGGCATGCTGAGGGCAACACAGACCATTAAAAAAATTAAACTAATAATTAAGTAGCAAAATAAAATACTGTAATGTAGAATGGCACAACAAAATCACAGGGAGATTATGTTCTTGTGACATAAGTTTGTGTTTAGCCAATGAAAATCCTGTCAATTAGGTGGTGTGTGTCTCAAAACTTGACATATAGTGGATTCAGTTAAATATAAATATGTTGGTATTTATTATAAATAATGTAGTATTTGGTGATACAGGGTTGAGATGTGGATATTGGAACTTTGCTGGTGTGTCTCCTGGGAGTGTGAAGAGTGGACAGGCAATGGGCAGAGAGGAGAGACTTTGCTCCATCCTGGGACAGAGAACAGCAGGGGTACCTGGTGCCTGCAGAGGAATAGGAACGTGCAGATTCTGACAGGCAGTTAGGGATTGGTTTTAAAATAACATATTCAAAGAGAAGTGTTACAAAATGTTCTTGTTTACTGGCAACTTCATCTTCTTGGAAGATGAAGATTTAGTGAAAAATAGACTTACCTGGATAGAGTAGCTCTTAGCACTGATGATAGGAAAATCAATAATGCAGTTTGGGACTGACAAAGTGCGTGCTGTACTTATCACAGCACAGTGTTGTCTATTGATACAGTGCAACAAAGCAGATTAAACTTTCTAGAAATGCTATCTTATTGTGCTTCCCTGTAAGCAGAGACTTCAGAAAATAATGCCAGTTGGGCAGTTTTTATGTGTTTGAGGACCTTCAAGGAGCTGGATAGAAAGAAAAAGTAACTTATGGAAGGTGTAGGGACTGTGCCCAAGTGCAGATAAGTGCAGTTGGAACATGCATTAATCTTTTTTCAGCCATTCCTGAATGGGAAGACTTCTTGCAACTCTGGGTTGAGACAGAATTAATGCCTCTGAAGCACCAGGGAAGCTGGGGACAGAGTAGAGCTTCTTCAAGTGCTTCACATTCCGCTGCAGGTCCTGGGTTGTGCTGGGAAGCTGAGGACAGGACTGCAGAGCCCTGTGGGTTTATCCAGGGTACCCACTGCTAGGGAATACGTGTTAGACTCATAGGGCGTTTATTCAGTTATTTGTTACTCTGTACTTAAAAACTTTTAACCTTACTGCTAAAGAAAACTACCATTGTGTGTTAGTACGACTGGAACGAAAGCTGAATAGCGAGTTAGCCTTGAGCGAACTGTCAATCTGACTTTGATAGCCCATCACTTAAAAGGTCCTTTTATGTTTATGAAAAAGCATGACATCAAAGCCAGGGGAAAAAAAATACCAATACTTAGAGCTTAACTTAAACTTGCATAACTTCCAAGAAGAGGCCTTGTGTGAACTGTTTGTTTGTCCACTTGCGTGGCTAATTAGCATAGGTTACTAAAAGTCTGAGCAGTGGCCATCAAGTTTCTTCTGCTCTTCTGGGGTTCATTGTGCTTCCATATGTGGATCCCTCAAACTGGAATAGCATAGACAAAGGATATTGCAGTCGCTTCTCTTGCAACCTCTAGGTAGCATGCTGGAAATGCTTGAGTATAACCATTATCAGGTGAGTTGTTATTGGAGACTTATTTTAAAAATTATTGCTAAGATGTACACTGTACAGGAAATTCTTTTCCTCTGTGTCTTGTGTGCTTTATTTAATTTCTTTCATTCCAATAACTGGGGGCCATGCATAGTCACTTGTAACAGCAAAAGTCACTTTAATGGAATTGTTTTAAAGCAAAATAATTTCTCAGCCTGTTGCCATATTTTGGGTTGATTTCTAGCTGCCGATAATAATGTTAATGATCAATGAAAGGTGACGAAGAGTTTCCAGGATATGGTGGAAAATTTTAATGGGAAAAAAATGCCCTTTCTTCTCTCGCTTATTTAGAGTGTGCAACAGTTGTTCAGTATGAGGATTTTCATATTTTGTATGTAAAAAATTCCTAAGTACTGAGAAGCTTATCTTAAATACAAAAATAGCTGTTGCTGACGACAGTGATTGATCTGAAATGAAACACTTCTTTTCTTGCATCTTATTTGCATGATGTGTTTATAAACAGGCTGTCTTATTTGTATATGATTTAGGCTGTATATATGAGCTATAAATAATCAGTAGGCAGAAAAAGGTGTCTTTGTTTCTTCTTTTATTTTAACGAAGGTATTAATTTAAAAAAACCCAAACACTCAAAACCTAAACAAACTTTATATCTTCTATATCTCTGTTATTTGATACTAGATTAAGGATAGCAATCCATACTTCTTGATTTTAATTGTTAGCTACTAACAAGCATAATGAGTCTTGTGGTACATGTAATTTCTCCATATTTTAGTGAAAACTAAATGTCACATAGCGGAAGGTCTGAACTCAGAACTGACTGTTCTGGATTGTCTGTATCAACTGAAAACCCAAGTGCTGGTCTTAAGTGAGAAATCTCATGTTGTAGAAAAATAGCTGGGACTTCTTGGTGTACTGATAGTAGTCAGCTGTTGAAGGACCAAATCATAAACTGATTTCTTGCCACCAAATGCGAGTTAGTGAAGCAGTGTGGACTTCCCTTGGAGTTGTACAGGTTTGTGTTTTGTCACATAGCTGGTCCTTATGTCACAAATCTGTAGCTCAGATCCGTAGCACCTGCATCGATGTTGTAAAACAATAAAAACCTTTTATCCTTTTTAAATTTTGTCCTACAGGTGCAGACTCACCTTGAGAATCCAACCAAGTACCACATTCAGCAGGCCCAGCGGCAGCAGGTAAAGCAGTACCTCTCTACCACTCTAGCAAATAAACATGCCAACCAAGCCCTGAGCTTGCCATGTCCAAACCAGCCTGGGGATCATGTCATGCCACCTGGGACGGGGAGCAGCGCGCCCAACAGCCCCATGGCTATGCTCACCCTCAACTCCAACTGTGAGAAAGAGGTAAGAACTCTCCTGTTCCTGTTTTCAGTAAAACAGAGCTGTCGTCTGCTTTAATTAAGTTGTTTTAAAACCATATTTGCTCCCTGTTAAGATGTTCTGTTTATCTTTTCTGTTTGTCGTGAAAATGTAACGGCTAACTCTGTGTCTGCCTGATCAATAGATATTTTTGGCAAAAAGCCCACGTCCCTCTAGCTTCCTCTGGTTTGAACCATTTTAGCTAGTTTATACTTACTAAAACTACTTTTCTTGTTTCCCTCTCTGTTGCTTGATGCACACAGTGAATAATTGACCTTTGGAGAATACAAAGCAGCTTTGTAAGCTGTAGCTTTCTGGAATAATGTTATTTATGACTTGTTCGTCTAGAAAGTACAAAGAGCATAGCGAAAATAACTGAAAAAAAAACAAAGCTATTTTGAGATATTTTAGGTATTTTTATGGTAAAATTTGAGCAAGTCTCATGGGTAGCTGTAAGGCCAGATTATCCAAGCTAATATGCCCTAAAATGTTACCAATTGCTGTTCCAGTGCTGCAAATATAAGACTTCAATAGCCTATGTCTAGAAGTCCTTTGCAACCTTGCCTTAATCTTCAGTGGCAAAAACTGAGTTAGATGTTGTATGTGTGCTCACACTCCAAAGGAAAATGGTTGGGAAGATATTAACAAATACAAGAATCATGTCAGAATTTTTGTAACATGAAAACTAGGAGGCAATTGTAGAGTTCCTCTTGTCCTCTCATTCTCCCTTCAAGCTTTTGTGCCAGATTTTTAGTACAGATGCATTCCATGAGCAAAATGTTACACAGCTTGGAGAAACAGTGATTACAGAACATATTTTGCACATGCAAGGGTAATAATACTTGTGCTCCATAGTTTTGAAAGAAATGAAAATGAGATATTTCCATGCTATTGTCTCAGCTGTACCCAAACACTTTTTTCTTGAAGATATTTACAGCTTCACTTTGCTGTGTCATCAGGAACATGTGTGCATGACACTATTTCATTCGTGCTCTTTTTGGGACTGAGACTGTGCCATGAACTCAGATCCATGCTTTGCTTTTTCTTCCTCTTCTTTTTTTTTTTTTTTTTTTTTTCCTTTTTTTTTTTTTTTTTCTTTTATATCTGCAGGGATTTTATAAATTTGAAGAGCAAAGCAGGGTTGAGAGTGAGTGCCCGGCTCTGAATACACACTCACGAGCATCATGCATGCAGGTACTGGATGACACATGAGGTGGAGCACAGGTCCCCTTTCTAAAGAGCATGTTTCTTTCATGATATGTTGAAAAATAAACTTATCCACAGTATCTTTAAGAAGTTGAATAGAAGATGTATTTAAGGTACAATACAGCAATGTTGTTTATTAGCATTGGTGTCAAAAGTACATGAAGATAGCTGGAAAAGGCTCATGCTATTCTAGCACAGTAATGCCATAGCAGAAGAACACATCAACCATTTAAGGTCTTGCATCAGGAAATGTTTTCTAACTGGATTTTCCAAGACTACATGGATGTGGTTTTGCCCTGATAATCATTAAGTCCACGTTTCTATGCAGATCCCACTTGTGCTTTAAAAAATTATTGGAGAAGGCTTTGAATTACCATCTGTGGTAATTCACCCTCAGTAATAACCCTCTTATACTTTCATTCTTTTTCTTAAAACTAAGGGTTTTTATTTCTCACCAGAATCAGTAACAAGACTTTGGGTATGGGCTGTAACTGTTGCTTCCTTTCTTGCCCTCACTTCCAGTCAGTGTAATTTGTTGTGATCACACTTCCTGGAGCTGATAAAAAAATCCCATGTACTGCTACTTTTACCATCACCTTTATGAATTGATTTGGTAGATCTCTGTCATTTAAGCTCCATTTTTATAATGAGCAAAAAGGAAATAGCCCTGTCCTGAAATAGTCAATCCTGCTGGACAGTTTGGAGCACATGTGTGGGTGCTGTGAAGGGGTGTTTCCTCCTGCCTGTGCAGGAGCTTATGGAAACTCCTTCCAGCCCAACCCCTGAAAAAAGGTGTTTTGTACCACCTAAAATCAGCTCTGAGCTGCCCCTGGGTGGTGCTTCCTGGGAGGGTGTATGAGGGACACAAATCCAATGGATTCTGCTCTCAGGAGCCAGCAGCAAATCTTTGCTCCCCCTCCTTCCCTGCAGGTGTCCAGGGCTCGGTGTTCCTGCCTGTGCCCGGGTTTTGGGTTCTGTTTTATGGAGGGCAGGCAGCAGTGCTGCAGTGGGGAGAGGGAGTCATGTCCTTAGAGTAATTTATTCCACGGGCAGCTTCCTCCTCCCCTGCTGCTGGAGGAACAGTGTGTCTGTGGGCAGGTGGTGCAGGGTGGCTGCTGGTGGGAGGAGGGGGTTGCACCACGAATCCTCGGCTCTGCCATGACCTGAGTATCCTGCCAGGACAGCAGGAGTCACAGCTGGAGGATTGCCCCACTGCACAGGCACCTCTGCTGGGTGGCTGAAGTGCTTTGCCAGGCTCCAGTGTCCCAGTGGTTCTGATAACTGGTGTGTTTCTCTTTGTCCACCTCTCTGCTGCAGATGGATGATGTGATTGATGACATCATTAGTTTGGAGTCCAGTTACAATGAAGAAATCCTCGGCTTGGTGGACCCAGCCCTGCAAATGGCAAACACGGTACAGTGGTCCTTTCCTTCTGCTTTCCCTGTTAAGTCTAACTGGTTTTCCTTGAGAGGGGCCAAAACTGCAGCAGGACTTTTGTTCCCTGCAATTAAGTAGTTATTGCATTACTCTACAGAGAGTAGTTTTCCTTTGAAGTGTTTAAGGTGATACAGTTGCAATGAAAAACTTGAATTTAAAAATACAAGCTGGAGTTGAGAGAATACAGAGGAGAATTTTACTTTTCTGATTGCCAAGATTACAACAGAGGAGTAAACTGTGCTACCAGGAGTGGCTTGTTCCCACTGATATTGAAGCTTGTTATGGACTTTATCCTGGGCTTCAAAAACAAAGGAACCTCTGGCATCCCAGGTTCCTGAATGTTGTCATATTCAAGTAAGAAATTGTCTGCTGTATGTTAGCATCCCTATCCAGAGACACTTTCTGTTATCTCTAACATCAGAACTTTATCTCTGCCTGATTTCAATTGCAGAGAAGTCCCCAGCTAGACAGCAGCAAAGATGTTACAGAATTTAGCAGGAGGAAAAAAAAAATTAAAAAAGCAATCTTCCAAACAAACAAAGGGAAGGAAGAAAGAAGGTGAAAACTGAACAAGGCAGGGGACGTGGGAAGCCTGTAATAAAAGCCAAAAATACAGAGGTGCAGAAGGCACTGAGGGAAAGCACAGGTGTCCTCCAAGTGGCTCTTTAGGTTTGGTTCACATTGCTTTGAGAATTAATATAATCATGCTTTTGGCATAATCTGATTTTGATCTTCTGTGGAGGGTAGCTCCAGTGAATTTTTTGCCTTAGGCTTAAGCACTGTTAGATCTGGCTGAGTAGATGTCTGCCAGTGCTGGCGTCTGTTTCTGTTTCATCTGGTGCCAGAATTTACAGCTTACCACAGAGCACTGATTTTGTGGCATAGGTTTGCATTTGCTGACAGTAGCTGTCTGATGTCATGTTAACCTGGTCCTGTGCTCCCACAGATTCCCACAGCCCTCTCAGAGCCGTGGTGGATGACGCAGGAAGCGGCCCACCAGCTTCCCTTTCTAAATGGTGCCCTTTGAGCACACAGGGAAAGAGCTGCACGGTCCTGCTGGAGAGAATAAATTTCCCTTTAATCTAAGATGACTTGCAAAGTGCAGCTGTCCTGGAATTTGAGAGAAAACCTCAAGAAGCTGACAAAAGATAGCTTTCAAAAAGTTAATCTGATTTTCAATTTGTCTTTTTTTTTTTTTTTTTTTTTTCATTGAGGGATGTGGTTCTTCTGGAGTGCTTTCTCTGAAGTACTGTTGGGTTGGAACACATTAATTTAGAAGGGGCTTGGATATCTCTATGCTGTTCTTATTTTCTCATTTCACAGGGACCCCAGAGTGGCTGTTTGATTCCAAACAGGAATAGAAGGATACTCTGCACTCTTTTGGTGCAAGGAGCCCCTGTAGTCAATGTTTAGAGCAGTCTGCATCCCTCCTGTGCTTTGCTGTGCTTGCTGCATGGCAAGAAGCCTTGTAAAAACTGCCTGGTCCACATTTTCTGTGGAATTTCAGAATTTTTCTACTCTGTATGGTGCAGTCTGAAAAATAAGGATATGAAACAGTGAAATTAAGACTTCTATACCAATAAGGTTAAATAACTGGAGGAAAAAAGCATATTTCACTCTCTGAATCAGCCTAGTACCAATCTTGAAGAGATGGAAATTGAACCATGTTTCTCAACAATTGGTTTAGGAAAAAAAAAACAAGCCAAACACTTTTCTTCTGGGACAGGACTTAGCTCTTAAAACATGCAACATGTTATTAATAAGGAATTAATGCCTACAGACTGAACTAAGTCGAGGTAGGAGAAATCAAGAGAGGAAATGGTCTCAAAAGAGACACAAGCTATAAATAGCTGTGCTGAGTCTGTGACACAGGCAGTTGTTGTTCCATAACCAACAAAGAACAAAAGGACCAGTTTGTTACAATTGGTAACAGTACTTAATTGATAAGCAAAATCAGAGATTTCTGTGCAGAGCAAGCTAAGGGAGTTTCCAAGTACCTTGAATTGAAAATGCCCATTGCAGTCAACTGCTTGTGAGAGTGTTTGTCAGCTTTGGTGTTTGGTGGAATAATACCTGTGGTGGCAAGTGTCACAAAATGGTAACTAGTTTATAGAGATGCTTTTCTGCCTAGATGTCACCTGCTAATTGAATTAATGAGTACTATGGAAAGTGCTCTGGTGGAGATGACAATTAATTCATCCAGCTAATCAACTCCAGCCAGAGCCTGGCATGGAGAGCTCTGTGAATAGGTACAGTTCCATTTCTAAATGTGGCTTTCTTCTGGAATTTAAACTCCAGAGTAGAGGAGTTTTGTTACAGGGGCTGCTGCTGAGCATATGCTTGTAGGTCAGGGAACATCACAATACACTGTGGGCTGCACGAGCTGGGGTGCAGAACCCATTCCAGTGTGTGCTAGTACCTTAGAAACAGCCTTGTTGATCACACAGCTGATGTCTCAGTGATTTTAGACACAATGTGGGTGCTTGTTTTGTTGGAGTAGTGGAGGAGAAATGAAAGCCTCAGACTTCCCTGAATGTACAGTGTGATGAATCTGCAGTCATAATTACCATATTTCAAATTTCTGTTATATAAAAGCTATTATTAAAAAGAAAAAAAAAAAAAAGGAGCAGATGCAAAGTGATAGGAAGATTTTAATTTGTTTTACTTTGTGTTTGTGCAATTTGTGATACCAAGACCTTGAAATATGAAATCTCCCAAGTGAAAGCATTTTCAACCATGTTGTTTCAATGAAGATAACATGCTAAACCTGGTATAAGCCACCCTTCCTTCATTTACTTTTTGGAAGAGTAAAGGTGGATGATCTGGTTGGTGCTGTATTTAAATTCCTTCTTAGCCAGAAAAAGCTAAGAAAGCTGTAAGGAAAATCATATTTAGGTTGGAAACATGCTAGAATTTGTAGAAGACAGGGAAGGATCTTCCTTATCTCCAGAAAATTCCATGTCTTTCTCAAGTTTGAGATTCCAGCTCCCTATGAAATGGCTGTGGAAGTTTTGACATCTTCCCATCTTGTATTTGAGGATGGTGGTGAAAGGCTCAACTGTCTTAGAGCCAAAATGTTTGCCAACAATGTGTGGTTTTCTCCAGTTTCTTCAAATAAGAAACAATTTAAATAAACGCCCAGGTGTCACTGCAATGGGCACATAATAAACTCCTTTTGGGCTTTTTTTGCCCCAAGTCTAGTGGCTGCTGTTGTGTACTCACCACACTGCTGTCTTGTGCATCTCAAGCCAATGCCCTCAGCACAGGGGTCCTCTTTTCCTTTCCCAGTTCCCTAAACCCCGCATTAATGATTATTTGGTTTACCTTAGTCAACTGATTTTATTCCTCTGGGAGCTGTTATAAAATTATGAACTGAAGATGTGCCTCAGTTTTAACTTATCTTTAGCTGCAGGTATTTTAAGTGACATGGCCCAGAGTGTTGCATGCACTTTGTGTTTTTGGAAAAGAATTAGTGTAAGTTATTCCCAGAGATGTGACTGCAGCCATCCTGGAGAAAAGGCTTCTTAGGGACTCATGCTGATCATGGACCATGTGTAGGAAAATGTTACAGCTGCAGCTTTGAGCTGTGGAGTTTGGATGCTGGGGAAGTGGTCAAAGAAAGGAGCTGCTTGCATAGATCACTGATTTAAGTGGAGATGGTTGGCATCTCCTTCCCCCTAATGTGAATTTCTCTGGTAAGCATTGGTGTGGACAGCTTTAGCAGCCACATGTTGCTGCCTGTCTTCTCTGTCTCCTTTTGTGATTATTGCTCACACTGTCCTGTTTACTGACATGGAAATCTGGCTCAGTGTTTGACACCTTAGGGGGAAAAAAGAAATCAGTCACAAACTGTTGTAAAATCAGGGTCCATGTTGCAGAAAGGAAAGCAGCTTGATGTTCTCCATATTTCATTACAACCTGACTATTTTACCCAGGCTTTGAGATGCCAGTGTGAGATTTCTAACAAAAAATCTTTTTTATTTCTAAATTCCCTCAAGTTCCTAATTAGTTTTCACATGTCTCCTTACGAACTTCAAGTCCTTGGGCTACAAACAGGGTCTTTGTGCTCTCCCCATGCTTAGGAGCATGAATAGGACAAGCACATCCAAGTCAGAAGGGTGTGTGACGCTCTTGCTGTGTCGGTGTCAGGGATGTGCTTGGGGGACCCAAAGACACAAGGGTCAGCCTTGTAGAGCAGTGAGATTGAGTGTCACCCTGGCACTGATGTGGGCAGGTCACATCAGCACAGCTGTGACCTGAGCAGCACTATTAGATCTTCCTTTTTTTCCTTTTTTCTTTTTAAACAAGGCTGACTTAATAGTGAGAATTCAGTTACGTTTATTCCTCTGTCTCTTAAAGTTTGAGGCAGGGGACTTTGATTTTGTTGGCCATTATCTGTTCTCAACAACCATCAGCATGGTGGTATTTTAATATCCACTCCTGTTTAATCTGCTTCCATATGGCAGAGAAATTTTCTTAGGTCCCAGTCTGGCAAGGCCCATCAGTAGGAGTTTAATAGTCCTGGCTGTGACTCACTGCATTGTATTCACCAGCATTATTTACATGGGTGTAAAGTCAATACCTACTCTAATCTCTGCAGGATCAGTGTCTTGGAGGGTTTGGTTTTCTTTGCAGCACTGATGATTAGTGTTGCCACTCAGATAAGGTACCTGAGTGTTTTATACCTGTCTTTTCAAAACCAAATAAGAGATGGATAAAATAATCCACTCAGGATAATTGCAAGCTTCTTTAAATATGTTTCAATATAAAGGGATAGCTTTGATAGATCTCATTGAAATACTGTCCTATTTCTGTATAAATCTACTTGTTTAAATGCCTAAATAAACACAGCAGAGTGAACAAGTAATTGAGGAAACTAACTGTAAAAATAATCTTCCTCCTACTGGTGTGCCTTCTTGTTATGTAAGGCGAAAAACAAAGTAAACTGAAATGTTTTCTGTGTAGGTAGTTTTCAAATCACATGAAAAATGTGATTAATTAATACAGTGTTCTTCTTCCAGCATGTGACAACTTGCAAAGTGCTTCCACTCACGTATCCCTGGAAAAAGTGGGGGGGTTTCTCTGGGAAAGTTTTGTAGGCTCTTTCAGATATGAGAGAATTTTAAGGGATATAGATGTAATAATATTAATGAAAAATAAGGAGAAACAGTGCAGCAATATCATCAGCATCTACCTCTTCTGTTACCTCTCGATATTTTAAATCTGCATACTTTTGAGGAGAACAGAATTTCCCAGTGTAGATGTTTAATCCCTCATGCCCATAAATATCTGTGGATTTTGCTGACCTTCTTGCAGGCTCTGTTTGCACATGGAAAAGAGCACAGATTACTTAGCATATCCTGATTCTGTTCTTCTGTACAAAGGCAAACCAAATGATCCTTTTCCTTGTTTATCTTTTCCAGTTGCCTGTGTCTGGCAATTTGATTGACCTTTATGGCAACCAAAGCATGCCTCCTCCAGGACTAAACATCAGCAACTCATGTCCAGCTAATCTTCCTAATATAAAAAGGGAGCTCACAGGTAAATACATCTAAAATACCACCTTGGAGTAATTGTATTATTTGAATTCAGGTGATACTGGGCATAATTTCTGTTATGAGAAAGAATATATGGGTGAGCAGTTACTCTGAGCCCGTGTTCCTGTGTGGGTGCATGTGTGTTCACTGTCACAAGTTCATATAAAATCCTTAATTGTTACAGTCACACCTGCACTGTCTGGTGTTCCAGGAAGCTTCCATGCATCTTTTCTAGAGCTGTGTTCTAGTTTGGGATTACTGTTTGCCCTATCAACAGCAAACTTTTAACAACTTCACATCTGGAGTCTCTGTGGGATTCATGTCCAGGAGTGATACAGATTGGGGCTTTACTTCAGTAGGGGAGGGCAGTAATGAACAAATAACCTGTTATAATGTGAAGTCTGGGCATGTAGAGCCTTTAAAATGTAAAATTAGGCACTGGGGGATTGGAATTTGATGATCTTTAAGGTTCCTTCCTACCCAAGCCATCCTATGATCCATTAATATGCATCACTAAATTAAGATGAAAATGAAATGTTCCTTAAATTTTTTTTTGCCAATTCCTGCAGCAATGCTCTGAACAAGCTGTGGGAGGCAGGGGCAGGAGAGTACCACACTAAAAACCTCTTTTTCTCGAGCACATGTGTACAAGAGCAAGATAGTTTGAAGCAAATAATAAGTTTCATATTTGCAGGCATGTTTTATTTCTGCTCACTTGGAAGGATATAACCACACACAGGGTACATATGCAAAGTGTGGTTGTCTGTAGGCTGAACAAATGGAAATCCATTCTAGAACTGGCAAAATCATATTAATGCCCAGAAATGCCTATTCCTAAGCCCTACAGAGAGTCACTGACCATGCAGTAGGGTAGGGGCCTGGTTTCTTTGTCATCTTTCTGAGTTTCTGTTGTGAAAACTCACAGGCTGACTCAGTTGCAAAGCAGGTTCTGGGCAGAAATTAGTTTTAGCAGAGCAGTTTTAATAGGCTAGGAGGAAATGCCACCTCTCTGAGCCAGCAGATATTTGCATTTATAGGACAGCACAGAATTTAAACTCAGCACCAAAAAAAAGACACACAAAGCACAGAATGATTTGTGGCTGCTGGAAAAATGCAGCTTGTACAGAGATGGAATTGTCTGAGAGGAAGGTGGGAAGGGAGGAGAGCTTCTCAAAGTCCTGCATTGCAGGCAGTTTTGTTGCCCCAAGTATAGAAAGCTCCAGGGGCTGTAGGCTGCAAACTCAGCCCAACTTGGATGTGCAGACTGGTGGATTTTCTGCAGGTGCTTGTGTCAGGCTTCAGGCCAAGAAGGCAGAAAGAGAGGGGAAATTGTGAGTGAAGTGGTCTTTTGGAAGTCCTCAATACATCAACTACATCAAAATAGAGCTGAAATAAGTTTTAATGTCTATATGCTACACTTACCTGTACACAGAATTAATTTAGGTGAGTCTTTTTGTGATCAAAATAAAGTAACACAGAAAAGAAACTTACTGGCTACAGTGAGGGGTTATTTTCACAATGGAATGTGTGGTAAAAGATGATGCATTCATTGCTTCTCACTGATTTACTGTGAAACTTGCAAGTGTTTGCTGGTTTAGGGATTCGAATGCAATGGGGCAAGGATTAATGACCTCAACTTTTAAGAAAATGAAAAGGGGTAGAGCAAAGATAAAATACTTGAAATTGCTTGAGACACTTAGATGAGAACTGAAAAAAATAAATTTAGTTGTGCTGTTGCCTGAACTATTGCATGCAGAAGTTAGTAATTATATCATTATTATAGAATATAATAGCAATAATAATAGAATAATAAAAAATAGGTAATAAGTGTGTGGAGCAAGGTGAAGGGCAGTTCTGAGTTGAGGAGACAAGTTCTGTGCAGCATGGCTGCCATTACTTTCCTTTTTGCTTTTCCCAAAGCAAGAACCATTGTTTTCCAACTTTTTTTTGCTAAGAAAGACATTGAATTTTTCACCTTTTTTTTTTTCCTTCATATAAAAGGAACAGGTAGCATAGCTGGAAAACACACTGTTGTTAACAAGTCACTTAAGTTATCCCTTGAGTGCTGTGGTGATGTGTGTGCACGTGCCACAGAAGGATGTAGCTTAATTTGGGCGAGCAGAGCCCGTGAGTCCTGCGTGTGTCACATCCTGAGCAGGCAGCAATGCCCCAAGCATGCTGCTCCTCTGGCTCAGCTCCCGTGGGATGCGTGTGCAGACTCGGGGCAAGGCATGCTGGATTTCAGCACTTTGTTCTCCTCAAATCCCCTGCTGAGTCAGGGCCTCCGTGGGAAACATTCCCGTCGTGGGAGTCACTCTGGGAAGTGTGGGAAGAGATGCTCCACAGGTGCAGAGGCAAAGCTCAGTCCCAGCCGTGTATTTTGGCATCCACAAGCCCTTCTTGCTCCTTGGAATGGGGGTAATGATTGGTGTGACAAATAATCCACCAGGCTTCCCGTGCAGGTATTTCAATGCTGTGATTGAATTATTTTAATATTTATTACCTCATTCACATGCACATGTATTTTTCCTGCAGAGTCGGAAGCGAGAGCGTTGGCTAAGGAGAGACAAAAGAAAGACAATCACAACTTGAGTAAGTTTTGATTCCTCATATTTTGCACCAATTCTTGGAAGGATTTTGGGTATTAAATGCTCAAATACTGATATTCTAAATCTGGATGAGGTGCTGCATGTAGTATAAAGCACATGATCATCGTGTTATGCCCAATCAAATATCTCAAATTCTTGTGATATGTGTCCTTATATCTACTACTGAATTTTAACTCTATTTTTATTTATTTTCAATAAACTAAATGAATGAGTGGTTCTTACCAATGGAATTTCTGGGTTCAACGTATGACCCAATTGCTTTTAACAAAACCACTTTGCACAATTTTACTTTTTTAATTTTAGTTTTTTAAAAAACATTAGATACCTGGTCAGTTAGTGACGTTAAACCACAAATGGGTCCTCAGTATGGCAATTTTATAAATTTCATTTTTGAAAGGAGGTTGTATTTCCAAGTCGGAAAAAAAGTGTTTTAAAATAATGAGCATTTTAGGACTTAATAAAGGATCCATAACTTTTCTTTTTATACTTTATAGTAGTAGAAAAAAAGAAAGTTTTCATGCCTTGAGCCACCCAGAAGCCTTTTCCATAGCATGAAAAGGTAATGCAGGAAAATTGATATTTAAATTTGACTGTTGGATCCTCAAAGTGTTGCACATGGAAGACTACTTGAAAAAAGAGACTGTGCCTTTTGTCCCTTTTTCTGTCTTAGGATTGATTTCCTTGAGCATCTAAATATTAGTCTCTGAATTTGTCTGTGATCCTTATCCCTAGAAAAATGCTTCTAAGTAATTCTGATTTTTAGTCTCAGTTAAACTCTGCAGTCCTAAAATTTACAGTATAGACAGAACTTCCTTCTTTGTGTGTCCAGCTGTAGGAGAGCAAAATCAATTATCACTGGATTTTAAGCTTCAGGCAAACATTTCAGTGGTGTTTAAAGAAGTTCTTGATATAACACTTGATAAGTTGTGATTAAGTTGAATATTACTTGTAACATTTGTGCTGTTTTTCCTAAAGTTGAACGAAGAAGAAGATTTAATATTAATGATCGTATAAAAGAACTGGGCACCTTGATACCCAAGTCAAATGACCCGTAAGTACAACATGCCCAGGGAGACTGGGGCAGGGAGGAGGTGAAATCCTAGGGAAGAACAAGAATTTATAAAAAAACCCCAAATTCCTATGTTTTCTATTTGCTCTTAACACTCTGTGACAGCAGAAATGCTTGAAAGGTTCCATTATATTTTTTGAAGATTTTTTTGAGAGGTTCATTTTCCCCCTTTTGGAACCTGCTTGTGTTTATATTAATTAGGTGATTTTTGTCTCAAAGCTGGGCTTGGTGCTGCAAGTGACTGACTGCCTTACCAGAGATGTGAGGATGGGAAACCTTATGCTGGTCTGACTGCTTTGATGGCTGCATGTCTTCCTAAATGATTCTTTTAATTAAATTAGATGTTACAGCTTGACAAGATAGAGCTGGTAACTGTTTCAGTGAAAATGGAGGGCAGTTTATCTGAGAAGCCATCACAATCCCCTTCCCTCCAAGGGGGGGAAAAAAAAAAGGAAAATAAAGAGTATAACTCTGTGCTTGTTCACTGATAATTTGTCAGTGTTTGCTGTAATTTCCCAATTGTTGTTTGTGATAATTCTACAATGATTTTGCTGCTTTTAGCTTGTATTTATGAGTTCTCAATGCTGATTCAGTATCAAGAAACCTTCCTTGCTCTGGAGTTTGAAAGTGTACTTAAATCTGAATCAGTGAAGATTCTGGGGAGATTTCCCAGTATTTTGAGGCACTTGCTTGTGGAGCAACTTCAGAGCTACTCTGCAGCGAGGCTCTGCAGCCTCCTCCAAGGCCAGCAGGACAAAATGTCTCAGTACCACCCTACAGGACAGGTGGATCTTTGTGCTGACAGGCTGCAGGAAGATGTTTTTTGCCCATTTAGAGAAAGTAAGATGATGTGAGGCGATGGTGATGCAGCAGCATCTCTCTCTCTCTCTGAAGCAAACGTGCTTCCCAAGGGCTGTGCTCCAGCCCCCTCTAGTGCGCTGCAAACGCCTTCTGTATCCACAAACCTGCAATAAATAGCAGCTGGGTGTTATGTCAGGATGAGGTGCAGTCACAGGTACAGGTGTGAAGAGCTGTGAAGCAGAGCCTGACCTTGTCCTTTTGTGTCATTCCAAAGTGACATGCGCTGGAACAAGGGAACGATCCTGAAAGCGTCGGTGGATTACATCCGCAAGCTGCAGAGGGAACAGCAGCGCACCAAGGAGCTGGAGAACAGGCAGAAGAAGCTGGAACATGCCAACAGGCACCTGCTGCTCAGAATACAGGTTTGCTGAGAAATGAGCTGCAAATGCTCTTGGTGTTGCAGCGTGTGATTGCAAATAGCAGTGGCTTGTGGGGTGCGGGTTAGGAGGAACCAACGTTTAAATGAACGGCAGGAAGGGCTGAGATATCTGCAGAGATTTTTCCAGAAAAAGCCAAAGATATCTTAGTTAAAAAAAAAATAGAATCCTAACACTCTAGTAGAAGCACTTAAGCGTGGTCTCTTTTTGTTTTACCATGGCTAGCACTAGTTCCAGACCATATCATCAAAAATATTTATATGGTGATACATTCTTCTGTTTGCCAGGCCTAAGGCATTGGGACTTCATGTGTCACGTAGTTATTGATAGTCACAAAATTAAGTTCAGGTCTTTGGGAGTCTTCTCTGCTGCTTGCAGTCTGTAGGACTGTACAACAGTTCTCCTCAGCACTGAAAAGCAGTAGGTGGCATGAATATGTTTTCTCTGTGGGTTGTTGCCTTGTTAGATTCACCCAGGTTCCCAGTGTTCTGAGCTACGCAGAGATACAAGGGTGAAAACTCCATTTCTCTAATTCCTTTGTCTTTACCTCAAGCTGGATAGGAAACCTTAACCTTGATGTCAACACAGGGTTTTTTCTGGTTAGCCACTGCTTTCCATAGAAGGGAAATTAAAGAAGTGAACCAGAACTGGGTGTAAGATACCACCATCTTACTGGGTGTAAGATGGTGATATCCCAGATATCCTCGTGCTGCTGCTCCCCTGCAGCACGAACAGCTGAGCTCTGCATGCAGCTGTGGCCTGCCAGGAGACCCCTCAACAGCCCAGCTAATCCACCAGAGAGATAATGAAGCTGCAAATACCTGAGAGTCAAGTGTGGAAGTAAACAGCTTTAAAATAGAACAGGCCGAGTTGAGCCCCAGCACAGTTTTGTACTTGGTTGAGCAATCTGCTGCCAGAATGAGATGATAAAAACACACAAGCCTTCTGCAGAGCAGCATCGAGCAGTGGTGTTTCAAAGCTAAGTGAGATCACTTCTTAAACATCTTTCATCTTGCTTTGTATTACCCATCTGCTCTGGCTCCTTCAATCAAAATACCAGACAATAATGGGCAATGCATCTGGCAGCAAATAACCTCAAGTGTGTATTTTCCCCTTTTTTGTTGATTCTGATTAAGCATGGAATAAGGAACTCCTCATTCTGGCACATTAGCTGATGGAAAAAGTGCTTGCTTACTCCACCTTCTCTTCTGATCTTACAGTGTGCCATTACAAGCTTGTTTTAGCCTGGAAATTATGGAAAAGGGTAGTAGTCAGCCTCAGTGACAGGAATATCCAGAAGCAGCACAATCACATCTGAGATTGTGATTGCCTAATAGAATGCAGAAGTAGAAGCAAAACATCTCTTTCACTGATGTATTTTTGAGAAAGCATTTCTGTATGATTAAATGTGAAGGTGAGATTTAAACTTTCCGTGGAAATTTGAAGAATCCTGGCTCTGTGTGAAGTCTAGAAGCTTTCTGTGACTTCGTGGTGATTTTTCTGCACAGGAATAGTGTTGTTGCTCAGTTTTGATTGACCTCTTCCAGCTCTGCTAGACTTGTAGAGTGAGAAATGTCCCCTCCAGAGTCTCACCAGGCATTGATAACGATCTCATAGACATGCTGTGCCTTCACATATGACTTTTTAAAAATTACTAAAAAAACATGCTTCTTCTAGTTTTTTTTTTTTTTTTTCCTATTTTTAAATATTTTCCTCACCCTACCTGATGCCAAACCTGTCTGTCCTGGCACTGGTTTGAGAAGAAGCCTGAGGGGAATATGTCTGTGCTGCAGGGTGCTGGGTTTTGGCTGTGGTGTAGGTGTTGAGGAGGAGTGTGAAGGGTCTGCGTGGGATGGTGTCCACCCACCTCTTCAAGACTCTGCTGTTCAGGTGAAAATCTGCAGGGCTGGAGTGTGCAAGGTACAAGCACTTGTCACTAGGGGAAAGCAAGGAAACATGTACAGGAGAAGGAAACTGGAAGCTGCAAGACGAGCATAAGATGACAGATTTTATTTCCAGATTTTCTTTTAATTTGCCCCTTATCCTCCTTCACAGGAACTCGAGATGCAAGCCCGGGCACACGGACTGTCCCTTGTCCCATCTACAGGCCTTTGCTCCCCTGACATGGTCAACAGGGTCATCAAACAGGAGCCTGTGCTGGACAACTGCAGCCAAGACATGATGCCCCACCACACAGACCTGTCGTGCACCACCACCCTGGACCTCACCGACGGCACCATCACCTTCAGTGACAACCTGGGAAACGTGACTGAGCCAGCTGGCACCTACGGGGTTCCTGCCAAAATGGGATCCAAACTGGAAGACATCCTGATGGACGATACCCTGTCCCCCGTGGGGGTGACTGACCCGCTGCTCTCCTCCGTGTCTCCTGGGGCGTCAAAGACGAGTAGCAGGCGGAGCAGCGTCAGCATGGAGGACACTGACCATGCTTGTTAGCATCAGTTGGCACACCTTTCATAAACTGCTTTGGTTCTTTGATCAGTAGATGAAATAATTTACCTTTTGTAGATTTTTTTTTTTTTGATTTTTTTTTTCCCCCTCCCTTTGTGCTTCATCAGTGTGTGTGTGTGTGTGTGTATATATTATATATATAGAATTTTTTTTAGAATTTTTGTGAAGAAACTTGTATATTCTATTTTAAAACTACCAATGCCTCCAAAATATTGTACAGCATATGTACAGAATCTGTGAACTGGATTCGCCAAGAACTTTGAACTGGTCAAATCTACTCAAAGCAATAGAATTACAGATGAAGAGTCTGTTTCTACGGGGGGGGAGGGGTCAATTGTAGGATTGTAAATGCAACCTATTTACTTGGAAACAAAATGTAAAGTTTAAGAATGTAAAGAAACAGCAACAACAACAACAAAAAGTCCAATTTGTAATTGTGTTAATTGAATAGTGCTGCCTTAAAGATACAGTGTCCCTCAAATGTTGGTCTTACATGACAAGTGTTTAGGGAAAATACCCACCTGACTTCACTCAGAAAACAAACTAAACCCAAGTGTTAAGACATCCTGATTGTGTTGATTGTGATATAAAATGCTGTTGCTGAAAGTGCAGGGAGATGTGAGTGTCTCAGAGTGTTGTTTAATTTTACTCTGAGCTGATTTGGATTTTCCTTTTGATCACGGTTCAAGTTTTTCCTCTTAAATTTTTATTTTGTTTTGTGACACACATGGGTGGCTTTGCCAGTGGCAAACCAAGCCAGGAGCACTGTAAGTTGGGATACACTCTTTGGACAAAAAAAAATTATACATATTATCAGCTGGGCACATTATGTTGTACATATCTAATTGGCTTTTTTTTTTTTTTAATTGCATTGTACAGTTTCTTTTGATTTGCATGGATTCCTTAGTTATCCTCAACTTTTTGTTTTAAATTTATTTGTATTTCATTTGTAAGATTTTTGCCTCTTAATATTGCAGCAATTTTTTGACATTTTTAAAACTCATTGGAAGTTTTCTGCGTTCTTTGTAAACACTTGAAAGAAAGCTTTTATGCAGGGTTCTGTGTTTTAAGAGAGATTTTGAGAATATTTTGTATATTACAGTCTCACTTTGAAAATGTTTTTAAACGCATTTAAGGTAGAGTAAAAATTTAGATTAGGTAATAAAACAACTCTGTAGAGAAACTGAACTTACATATTTATTTTTAGTGATACAGAAAAAAAAGTAGTAATATGCTTGGAAACATAACTATGTAGTTAATATACCCGTTAGAGCAATTCGTGTTCTATTTCAGCACCGGGGCTGACATAAGAGAAAAAAAAAACAAAAAAAAGAGTAAATTACTGTATCTGCAAATAACTGTTACTTGATAACAATGTTATTAATTTTTAACATGCAACCATGTTGTAAAAGTAGTTTGGTGCATTATCTACTCAAGTGTAGTCCTATGCAATAACGGTAGTTTTCCTTGTATTATATCCAGCCTAGGTGTTCCACGGAGGTGCCAGGTGGTGTTCCGAGCTAGACGGAGGGAATGGAATTCTCCACGGCAGCCTACAGCTGACTGGCAGGCGTAGCTCGTTCAGAATGAAGTGCCTTAAACTCTAGTTGTAGTCTTCCTCGACTAGCACTGACTGAAGTGTGGCGTAGACAGAGCTTTAGGGTGGTGGTGTACAGGGCATTGAGGCGTAGCATGGTGCCTACGGATAGAAAACCAGAGCTTCCCTTTCTCCTTTGTGCTACACTGGAAATTGCATAGGATGAGTGCCACGGTGAGTAACTTGAGTGCCAGTTTGGCCTGCTTTCCAAAAAAAACCTTGGGCTCAGCAGGTGGTGTTCAGAAACCAAATGTGAACTGGGTAGGACGGGGTGGCTGGGGATAGTGATGGGAGTTCCCAGACATTTCCCCAGGAGAGCTCCCTGCCTGGCACTGCTGCTGTGGCATGGGGGCGAGGGCTCCTGGGGTCTCCTGCCTGGCACCCGTGCTGCAGCAGGGCTGTGGAACTCGGGGTCTGTGTTCCTGGCACTCTTCCCATGGCTGTGTCCAGCCCTCCCTTCCCGCTTCAGCGATGTGTTAGCATCGATGCAACCACGGGGTTGTGGCTTTTTTTCTTTTTTAGTTTGTGAAGGAGGAGCTGGAGCTGGGTTAACGATGCCTCTCCCCCTCACCCCAGACAGATTTTGGGAATATATCTTTCCTAGGGTAGAGAAGCTCTGGCCCAGGCAGGACCCGGGAGCTGCAGGGTGTGCTGTGGTCACCATGGTCCTGGGGTAAGAAATTGCCCCCAGTTCCTGGAAGGAAGCTGTGCCATAGCTCTGAGTCAGGTGTGGGGATACAGGCTTCTGGTGCTGTTGTTTGGCTGGGGTGACAGGTAGGAAAATATGTAAAAAATGGTTGTAGCTGTAACACAGGGCTGTGTTGCCCTTCCCCAAAAAATGGGGAGCTCTGCAGCATTGGTATAAGTCAGGGTGTGCATGCTGGAGTGTAGTAGCTGAGAACCACTGAATGTATTGAATGAGGCTTTTGGTTTGGTGCCTGCCCTGAGCATTCAGAAACTCAAGTCTAGACTGTGGTATATGAATATTTTTCAAGCTTATGTGAAACCACTGGTACTCGCTGGCAGCCGTGACTTCTGATTTTTGGCTGCGTGGAGGTGAGTTAGGATTCAAGGCCAACCATTCCATCAAGAGCTGGATTCCTCGGCAGAAGTCTCTGTGGCTGCAGCAGCTGTGTTGTGTGCTCCTATACCTTGTGTTTTCTGGGGTAACACAAAACTTGGCCCTGCCCTGCTCACTCTTCCCCCCGTGTTTCCTTAGGTTACAGCCCTCCTCTGAGCCTGCCCACCCTTGGGATGGTGACACTGCAGTGGGGACGCCTCTAGGAGACACAGACCCCCCGTGGGTGCAATTGGGAGGTGCCTTTGCCCCTTGGAGCACGGTGGAGGGTGTGGCTGGGACATTTTGCAAGGCTTGGTGGCAGAGGACAGGGGCAGCAGTCACAGGCACGGTTTGGCATGGCCTGGGTGGAGTGGGATGGACAGAAGTTGTTGCCCGGTGTGGGGACGGTGACGTGTGTGACGCTGGGCAGCGGTGGCTTCCCTGAGCAGCTGGGTGGGGAACAGACCAATTCTCACTTTGCCAAAGCCATGCGACAGGCAGGGACGTGCAGAGTACCACGAAGTTCTTCTTTACTGCTTTTGGCCTATAAAGCAATATTTAACTCTTACAACCTGTAAAAGCAAAAAGAAGGTACATAAGGAAAGCACAAAGCACAAAATAATGCACTTACATTTATGTTGTTTGACATAAAATGCACTGGGGGGGAAGCTGATGTTGATAATAGTATAAATACCTATATTTCTTGAAAAAGTGACATTAATTACTGCCTCTTGCTATGATGCTTGGTACTGTAATGTTGATATTCATCTGCTGTTGACTGCAGCAATAATTTGTGTATGGTCCATAGCACTGTAAATTATGGATCAATATTAATGTATCCAATGAAATAATTTGAACTGTTGTTCTTGATAGATGGATTAAAGCATTTGGTTTTTCACATACATCTGTGTAAGTCACTCGTTTTCCATGTGAGTGGATCTTGTTTTCCTGTGCATTTGAAGTCCCTGCAGTGCTTCTGTGTCTGTGACTTGGCCATGGATGTGTCCATGTCCCTGACGTGCTGTGGTTGGTTCTACCAGAGCTGTCCAGTTGTGTTTGTGGCAATCACACAGGGGAATGAAGCTACAGACCAGACCCCACCTGGGCTTTGCAGGTGCATGCCAAAGTGGAAAGACCCAGAGCTTATGGTCCAGAGTAAGGAATAAAACAGGTGGGTTTTATTTAACACAGCCTCCTCCCATGGGCTCTTGTCATTTGCTTCCCTCCCTCTCTGCCCCTTGGAGCTCATCAGGTGCCCTGTGAGGTCTTGGGGTACCTGTCCCCCTTTGTTCTGCTGTCACTCCTGCACGGTCCCCTGTCCCCAGCAGTCCTAGACAGGAGCACCTCACCCCCTTCTCCTGCTGACCCGTGCATGGTGGGATCCCCATCCCCTCTCTGCTCACTCCTCCCAAACCTCTGAGCCAACATACAAACAGCTGCTTCAAGTTTCTGCTGGTGAGGAAAGTGCTGCAGTCTTGTTGTGTCTTCCCATCTTCATTATTTCTCTGTGTTTCTGTTCTCTCATCCCTTCTGGTCCTGTTTTTCAAGAGCCTTTTGCTTCCTGTGCTCACAGCATTGAGTTCCTGCTCTCTGTGGACCTTGCTGCAGCAGCATTGGGGGTTATTGAGTGTTGTCTCAGGGGGCTTGAGCCCCGAGTGTAAACAGGAATATTGAATTTGACCAATGTCTTGAAAGTCTGATACCTATTAGAGCAGAAAATATCTAATTCAATTGGATTAAAAATTACTAGCTCAATTTAAAAACCAACCCAACAACAACAACAAAACAAAACAAAAAAAGTCTGAATCTACTAGAACTTGTGTTTCCAGCAGATTTTGTAATGTAATTTCATAGTACTAGAATGTAGTAGTACTGCATTAGAAAATCCATTTATTAGCAGCCTAGGATATAATTGCTATTTGAAATTTGAGTTCTTAGATGTCTTTTGACTTTGATTTTTGTGGTCAGTTGATTTTTTTTTTTGTGGTCAGCTTGGAGTGAATTTCTTGCTGTGGGTGGCAGCACCTCAAGGTTTTGGCTGGGTTGGAGAACCCAGGAGGAGCAGGAGGAACACCCATCATGGGGGCATTGGCTGTAGGCACTAGATCTATGTCAGTAAAAGGTTGGTGGCAGCTCTGCTTAGAAGCTTTTTCAGTTGTGTTGGACAAGTCTGAAAAATTCAGTGCAGGGTAAAAAAGTGGATTTAAAAAGTTAAGTCCAGCTGTGCCTGTGTGATCTGTTTTGCTGGGAATCCCCGTGTCTCGGCTGGAGGATGCTCAGGGCTCAGCTGTGTGGTGTGGTGGCACAGCAGGACATTGCCACCGTGTCACCTCACTGTGCTTTCCTTCCCAGGAGACTTGGGAGCCCAGCAGCTGCCCATGCCAGGAGGGAGGTGGTGATGGCTCTGCCTTGGTGGGTTCAGCTGTGCTGCTCCTGCTCTCACACCTGGGGGTGGTCCCAGTGCTGAAAGTTGTCCTACACTGTTGCTCCAGCTCCTTCGAAATACACTTGTTTCAAATTGCGGGGGAATGGCTTGGAAAAGTGCTCCTGAGTTATTAAAATCAATGAGGCTTGACAGGATGCTGGCTCACAAGTCAGATGTGTGTGCACTGAGCAAAATCATTGCCTTTGCCTGTGACCTGAGCTTCACCCTTCCTTGAAACTGCTCCTTTTCCAGCCCAGTTTCTGGGCGTGATGCTCTGAGCAGGAGCTGTGCTCAGGCAAGTGATGGTTCCTGTGACAAACTCCTGTGGTCAGCAGGGAGGGCCAGGGCATAAAAATATTTATATGCAATATTTATGGGCAAAGTATGTAAATATCGATTGTTCTTATATATATATATATATATATATATATATATATATATATATATATATATATATATATATATATATATATATATATATATATATATATATATAAATGTCACCACTGATGTCCATATTGAGCATGCTGCCTCAAAGCAGGGTTTGGTGGACGGGCACACAGCTCCAGGGACTCTGGCCCTGCTCAAACACTTTGCCTGCTCTCTTGCTGTTCAGCAGCACCTCTCAGAGCTCCCTGCTCCCTCTGGCTTTCCTCCTGTGTGCCTGTGCCAGCAGCAGGAGTTAAGGCTTGGATGAAAGGGGAGCAGCACACTCTGTGGGGCTGTGTCCTTCCCAGCACAGACCCACCGGGCGTGGATTCATCCTGTGCTCCATCCCGGCAAGCCCACCCTGTTCAAGGCGAGTTGTGATTTCCTGATGTCCTTTGCAGATTGTTTTCTCCGAGTGCAGTTTGTAATTCACACCAGAGGTATCAGCTCCAGGGGAGCAGGAACGGGGCATTGCTCTTGTGTTCAGCACTGTTTCTTTAGCCACTTCAAATACATTTAGTCTTTTAATGTCTTCAAGAGCTTTGGTCTGATCCTCATTTTACACTGACTACACTGAATGTACTGTTCACTGGGCATGAGTGATTGCTGCTTAGATACTCCTTTATGCATTCCAGAACCACAGAATCATAGACTGGTTTGGGACTTTATTAATATTCCTTTTCTTTTTTCCTGCTGAAAAGCAGTTTATAGAGCAGGCTGTTGCAAAAGAAATTATTTCAGCACTTGTAAATAATAAAATAATTTCTTATTCTCTGACCACTAAAGTAATTTTGTTCAAACAGATCCATGAAGAACTTGCACTGCAAGCAGCCAGCTGGGACTTCTCTGCTTTTCTTTTTGGAGCAATGCATCATAAGAGAATAAGCAGAGATCTTAGGTCCAATATAATAGTCCTGTTTAAAAAAGCAGGAACTAAATCAAAGCTGAATAAATAGAAAATAATTAAATTCATGCTAGACATTAAAAAAAAATGCACCTCAAACAATGAGGGGTATTTTAAAAAGTCACTGTTTTATTAATAATACTTTCCATCCCTTTCCCTTGATCTTTTGATGACAAGCCTGGCAAAGGCACTTTTTATCAGACACTGAGGCAATTTTGCTGCTGTCATGTGCCTTTCTTGATACACACATATTAGTCACGCAGCCGTTTTATGTTCTTTAGCATATTTTAATATATAATTAAAAATGTGCCTGTCTGCTACCAAGCAACCAAGCACGTCAGGGGCTGATTGTGTTCTGTCACCCACAGCAGAAGGGAGGGTAAAAAATAATAATAATCATGTGTTCACTTTTCAGTCCTGATTGTGCTTCAACTCCTTGGATATGTTGTCACAGACACAACCACTGGCTTCTGAAGGCAAAGCCAACATGGGGGAATGGCTGGCAGGTGACCCACAGCCAGGTCACTGTCACCAGTTGTACATTGGTCCTGGATGCTGGGTTTTTAATGTGCACGTGTGCTTTTGTGACTCTTTCTAGTTCAGTTCACCTCGACCCTGCTAAGCTGCACCTTGGCTTTCCCTGGAAATGGAATTCCTAATGCCTTTGGGCTCCTGAGCATCTCTCCCGGGACATTTAAAATAAGCAAGTTGAGAGGTAGAGGGGAGTGGGACACTGACTTGGGCAGGTGATAATCCTGTGCTTCGTTCATTTCCAGGTTATCTGGTGTGAAAAACGGCCCACACAGCTGCTGGAGAGAAGGAGGAGCATTTGTGAGTGTGCCCAGGTGATCACTGTAAGCACAACATTAAATGGCTCTCAGCACCTTTGTCTCTCAGGCTGCTGTCCCTGCGTCTCCCTCATGCTCCCAAAAAGTTAGGGAGCATGAGAGAGCTGAAAAAGTTGAATATTTCAGGTTGGAAGAGACCACAGTGGGTCATCTGGTTCAACCTCCCTGCTTGATCAGGGTCATCCCAGAGCACAGGATTGCGTCCAGACAGTTCTGGAATACCCCCAGTGAGGGAGACTCCACACCTCTCTGGACAACCTGTTCCAGTGCATGTTCACTGCACAACAAAGAAATTCTTCCTCAAGTTCAGGTGGAGCATTCTGGGCATCACTTTCTGCCTGTGTCCTCTTCTCCTCTTGCTGGGTACCATTGAGCAGAGCCTGGTTCCTCCTCTGGCTCCTTCCTTCCTTCACTCACGGGGCCTCACCTGCTCTCCTGCTGCACTGCCTCTGTTCCAGCAAAGCTGGTGGTGCTGGTGGGTCCCTGAGAGAAGCTCTCCCCACACCGTGGCTGCTCTCAGAAACTCACTGAATGAGCCTGTGTTTGATGCCTGGAGAAAGGAGACAAGTTCACTGATCTCCTCAGCCCCAACTTATTTAATTCTGGCAAATATGGGTTTCTTTTTAAGAAGCTGTGGCTCTGAGGATGTGCTCTAAAGCCCCTTGGTAAGCTGGTACTCTCTGTGTGAAGCCCTGTCCTGAAACTGGAGAGATGCACTGCTCTGGAGAAGGCTGAGTGGGGCATTCCATTTTAAACACCTCTTCTCCAGGCTCAAGGAGAAAAGGGATTTACTATGTCAGCTCTACATCACATTTCTCCAGTCTGTGTCTCTCAAGCACGTGCAAAGGTACTCAGGCATCCACTGTGGGCAGTAATGCAATCATTAGTTCAAAAATTTTTCAATTTTAGTAGCTTTTATTACTTCAGCAAAACAGAAGCCAGCATATTAGCACAAACTGGTGTGGGACAAAAACACCAGGGGAAAAAACAAATAATGTTGTCAATAATTCAAAGGCTGTTTGTTGATTGCAATTCCTTTTGATTGGAATCAAAGGGAGGAGGGTGGCATTAATTTTACATTTTTTCATCATCAGCATCCATTATGTAATCTGCTCTGGGTCTGCCAGGATCCTGAGACATGACACTGCAACTTCTTGAAGATGATGAACTTGCTTGGAGTCCTCTAATTTCTCTTGGTTTTCCCCAGCTAGCCTTTTCTAACCAGAAGAGGCTGAGATGGGAAAGGAGCCTGACAGGGTCTGACAGGTACAGGGAGCCCTGTGGCAGATGTGGGGACACCAGGGGGTTCTGCAATCTTGCCAGGAGCCCAGCTTTGTTCTTAGCCAGCAGTGCTGCAAACTGTGCCATGTTTGTCACACCAGTGGCTGCAGGGATTACAGAATGAAACCACCACAAACATTTGGGCAGCAAGAGAAGACTTGCCAGCATGTCCTGAGGGTCCCAAGACAAAGGGCTGCCATACTGCCAGGAGACAGCCCCACAGTGCTCCACAGCAGAAATATTTACTGATCTGTGGCTTGTGATGGTGCCTCTAATCAGAGTGTGTCATTCCCTTAGACTGGGTGCAAAGGCTGGCAGATGAGCTTCTTTGTTTTCCTCTTTTGAATAAGAGAAAACAAGAACACAAAGAAGAAAAGAATGACCAGTGAAGGTGATAACCTATTTGAAATATTTTATATAGCATAGAAATTTTGCCTGGTGCCATATCATGGTCTATGAGCCAGCTACACCTGCTTGTGTCAGGGCTCCAGGCACAAGCAATGGTGGGATACCAGTGGCAAGGGCCATGGCAGTTACCAACTTGGATTAACTAAATAAATGAATAATCCTGCTCACTCTCCCTGAAAGAAGACCATTTGCTATGAACTACACTACTGGCACTCAGTGGTTTCACTTGTGAGCAATCCCTTCTTGAGTAATAATAGATTCCCATTCAAACAAAGCAATTGAAAAAGGCAAATCATGTCAGACGCCAATATTCTGCTTGTTCCACGCAGCTCTGGAGTGTATGCAGTGTCACAGGTGCTTCTGCATTCATCCTGTTCAAACTTCAGTTCTGCCCACTACCTTACTGGGGCAAACAGCTCAGGCCTGGGGCAGGACCATCAACTTGGGCTTGCAGCTCTTCCTCCAGCCCCATCTTGCAGTCCTTGACCCACAGCTTGTATGCTCTTTCCAGAGTCTCTTCACTGGTGTCATTGAATATGTCTGGAAGATAAGAGTTGTAGTTAGTGGGACGTGCAGAGGAGCTTTTCCTGCCTGTATACACTGACCGTGGCAGAGTCACTCCAGTTTGTGAGAGCCTTTTGTGTGTCGAGACTGAGCTTCATGGAAATGGTGTGAAAAGGAAAGAGATGCCAGAGATCACAACCCGGTTCCATGCATTGCTTCTGTGTTAGGGGTTGGTTGGCTTTTATTTTTAAATTTTATGAGTATTTCACCCTGATACTGATCAGATACTTAGTTTGCAAGTAATTAGTTCAGGGCAAATTAAAAAATTAAATTCTTTTTGCCAAGGATATTTAACAAATCTTTTCAAGTATAGCAGAGGAATTATTTTTCTCTTTTCCTCTTGCTGGTTTGTCTGCCAGAGGCACTGCATTTCCCTTTGCAAAATGAATTGGTTAATCGTAATGCAATTAATTAGAGCTCAGCCCTTAACGAAGTTCTGGGGCTTGTACACAGGAGGGATCCTCTCTCTCGATGGCTTCACCGAGACGTGACAAAAGAGCACAAGAAATGCACAACTGCAGACCGCGGGGCACATTTCCCAGGCTGTCCCCGTGGGGTCCCCCAGGCCGTACCTGCCACGCCGAGGCCGGTGGGCAGCGGCATCCTCGGCTGTCCCCCGCTGTGCTTGAGGCGCTCCCGCAGGGCTCTCTGGATCAGGGCCCAGCTGCAGCCGCTGTGCCAGACCGGCAGCTCCAGGCCCCGCATGCACTGCAGGATCTGCTCCTTCTCCTCGGCGCGCAGGAGCCCGCGCGCGTGGGCCACGTACGTCATGAATGCCATGTCGACGTTCACGGCTTCCCCGTGCATCAGCGACGGCAAAACCCTCTGCAGCACGGCAAAGGTGGGTGGCAGAGAAGGTTTGGGGTGGCAGATAGGAAACAAGTGGGGTTCATGTCTAAAAGCGTCCCTGTGAATCGACATTTGACTCACCGTGGTTGCTGGATGTTGGCATCTTGTGATTTATGGGTTGCTAGGATGATCTGTTTTGCACGTGATTAATCGCAGCTAAAATCTCCCGTAGGGATCTAGGATCTAATTTTCCTCCCATTTAAATCAGTGTTAGACAACCATGGGATGGAGGGATGGGCTCTGGATATTGGATAAGATGTAGGTGTCCCCCCTCATTCCTCAATGGCAATTTCTCCCCTGCAATACGGGCTATGGGCTCCATGCCTTTGTGCTCTTACAGGTCATGTTGGTGACTTCCAGTGGCTTCACTGGAATCTGGTTTATTTGAGCTTCAGTATGTGCCCAGTAAGAAGCAACAACTGGATCGAGGTCTGAATTGGAAATGGGTGGAGGTGTGGGGGAAATGGGGCAGGAGAAGGAGTCCCTTTGACACCAGGCTGGTGTGTTGGGTGACCTAGCATGTGCAAATCTGGAGTTTCAACTCCTTTTCACAAGGTTTTCGTGAAGCCTACTGAATAGCTTTATTTTATCTTTGAAGTGGATATTGCAATATAAAGTCTGTCACTCACCATTTCCAGCTCTGGGCTAATAAGGTGGCCAAAATCAACCAGTCTGTCCAGATCATCCTCCCAGAGGTTGGGAGCCAGCTCTTCCAGCATGGTTTCAATGGCAATCCTGGTAGTCTGCAGTGCAGCATCCCCGTGGTGAGCAAAGCTGTTGCAAGACTGGAACTTAGTGTCCAGTAGGTATTTTCCATGGCTCTTGAGCAGGTCAAACAGCCCTTTGTGTTTCATGAGGGCCATCTGGGACAAAGAAGGAGATTAATTAAGGGTAACTGTCTGATCCTTGTGTGTGCTGCTGGAAATGTGAGTGTTTCTGTAGATTGGACTGAAATAACATATTATATGTTATTTGGCTCCCCTGCTGCTGGGCAGCTCTGCCCATGCTGGGGGTTTGCTACGTGCTCCCATGTCCCTGCAGGTGGTTTGTAATGAGATTTGGTTGTTTTCGTGCCTGGAAGGAAACTTGGGACTGAATCATGGCCAATCCCTAGGACAGGGTCTGGGTGGTGGGGACCACCACCTTGGAGTTGCTCTTCGGGCAATAAAAGGAGGAAAAATACTGCAGTATAGAGAATAGGAGGGTTTAGAAGTGATGTCCTTGTTAGAAGTACATATTTTTTTCCTCCCTCTCTGACTCAGGCATTAGCCCCACCCCTGCAGTGGGGAATGGTGACCTGAGGGTTTCACAGGGCCTGCCAGAAACCTCCAGATATCCTGGGGATTTCTCACTGTGCAAGCACTGAAGAGTGATGTTGATGAACTCATCTCTAATACACTTTAATAGCTGAACTCCGCTTTATCAAAAGTTTCCAAAGCTCTCCAGACATAAAGCCATTTACTGTGCACTTTCCAGGTAATTTTAGAAGTAGAATTTGCCTCGCAGGAGATTGATTAACCACACTCGACATACCCACTGAGGTAGGTGCAAATGATCTTGCAGATTATTAATCCCCAGCAAAATGAGTCTCAGATTCTCTGCCAGGAGTTCATTACAGATTGCTATGGATCAGCCTCAATGGAAAGATAAGGCTTTTCTTCCCTGGTTTTGCTGTGTCTCCTGTGAGTTTCTGCTGTTTCTGGCTGTGAGTTTTGGAGTTTCCTCCACAGGGTTAGCACTGGACACTGAGTGTATGGGATCTTCTAACAAATTTAGCAGCTGTAAAAAATATGTATATAGACTCAATGAGAGTTAAATTTCCAATCCACCCTTCATGGCCCACCTTGATTCCTCTAAGTTGTTTATACAATGCCATGGCTGCTGGTGGACATTTTACTTTCCAATACTTAAAAGAAGCAAGAAAGATGAGGACAGACTTCTTAGGAGGGCCTGTTGTGCTGGAACAGGGATAGTGGTTTAAACTGAAAATAGACAGATTCAGGCTAGTTGTGAGGAAGAAATTTTTTACAATGGGGGGTAGTGAAACCCTGTAATGAATGTTCCAGGGACTGGTAGATGCCCCATTCAATACTCAGTAGGGGCTTTGAGCAACCTGACCTAGTGAAAGGTATCCCTGCTTATCACAGGGGGATTGGATTTGGTGACCTCCAAAGGTCCCTTCCAACCCAAACCATTGTATGACTTCAGTTTTGAAAACTGCATTTACAAAAGTTCATACCTTTAAAATTTCCCCGAGGCCATTGGAGATGTGCCGCCGAGGGATGCTCTGGATGAAGGATCTATCCAGGAAACTCGCCGCGGGCGGGGTGTAGCCCCCGAGCTTGTTCTTACACTGCAGAAAGTTCACCCCGTTCTTGGCCCCCACGCTGGCATCCACGTAGGAGAGGAGGGTGGTGGGGACCCGGATGTAGGGGGTGCGTCTCCTGTAGAGCGACGCGGCGAGGCCGACGATGTCCAGGCACACGCCCCCGCCGATGGCGATGATGGGCTCCGTCCGCCGGTCCAGGCTGAAGTTCTGGACCTCATGCAAGATGTTCAGCACCAAGTCCATGGATTTTGTTTCCTCAGTGGTTGGCAGGGCGAGGATTTTGTGCTGGACGTTGTTCTCTTCAAAGTACTCTCTGACTTTGGAGCCGTAAAGTTTGTCGACGACTTCGTCTATGACGATAAAGCGCCGCAGTTTCCTCTTGCTGGCCATGGCGAGCTCTATTTGCTGGGGGTCAGTGATGTGACCCCAGAGCAGAGTGGTGTTGGAGGGATCCAGAATGTTGTACGTTTCTACCACTTTGTAGCAAAAATAGATGGGAGCTTCAATTATCCAGGAAATCCCACCTTCGGAGATGCACTCACCTCTGGCAAGGATCAGAAAACGTGGTTTGAAATCACTGTATTTCTAGTTTGACCTTTGCATGTCTGAACTAGTTTAAGGATATTGCTGGGAGATAAAGAATGTGGAGTCTCTTGCCCATGCACTGCAGAAACATGGAGCTATGAGGGTGGGTTACCTCCCTGGGCATCAGGACTCAGCAATTTTATTCATGGAGAAGCTCTCTGAGGTCTTAGTGAAGAGTTAAATGCCTGAATTCCTACATAGCATTAAAAAGATACAGTCCAGAAGGGCTGGGACATGCTTTTCATGCTAGAAGTGAAAAACCTAAAACGAATGAGCCAGCCCAATCATTTCAGCTTTCAGAAGGGGAAGAGCAGAGGTTGCCAAAATTTTCCACATTTATGGAACAAGCATCCTCTGGTGGTGTATCTGGATGGTAGGAGTTAATTTATTCCTGGCTGTCTATACACAGCCACACAACTCCATTCAGACCAATGCTTCTACAATGTTTTAGTTGAACTACCAGATCTCTACCTCAAAATAGGTGTGATAGAAATAGGAAGTGCTTGTGAAGAGGGAAAGAAAATGATTTGGAGGCTGGGAAATATTTCCATGCTGGAGTTTTCAAGGGTAAAAGCCAAAATTAGTTATCTATCTAAACGAATGAAAAACAGCCCTACAACCCCTTCCTTCTGTGGGATGGGCAAACCAGGGACAAAACAAATTGGGAATCAAGAAAGAAAAAAAATTAAAACAGGCAGAACGAAATAGCAAAATGTCTTTTATGTAAGACTATTTCTTGAGCTGCATTTTGGTAAAAAATTAGTTTCTGTGATATTCATTAGATAATCAGATTTCCCTACATGCCCAATTTCTTTTCACATTCCTGAACATTAACTTAAAGGTCAAATAGATGCTTCTCTGCTTTCTTTACCAAGTTGTCTCTAAGTCTTAAATTCTTAAAGTCTCTAAGCCCTTAAACTCCATAGCTGTTAAAGAAAACCGGTGAGGATTTACACCTTCCAGAAAATTTATTCTGGGCTTTTCAAATACAGTATCAGAAAAAACATTGTTGTGTACATTTTAATGCACCATCTTATAGCTGTACTTAACTCCATGTGCGTTCATCGCTGGTGTGTGACCCTTCTAAGAGACAGGATGGTTTGGAATATTACTTGGTGGAATCAACTTCGGGTGCTGGATGCTACAACCAGCACTCATTGCAACCCCTCTGCTGTACAAAAAATCAGAGGGATTTTGGGGCTGAACATGCCCTTGTGGGAGCATATGTCAGCTGAGGATTTTCCTGCGTGCTCTTGGGCCCTAGGTTCATCCCTCCTATTGACTGAGGTCCAGCAGGCTGATTTTGGATCTGCTACAGTCCTGCTCCACCAGCTGCAGCTCTGCAGCTCCTGTGCAGCCACTGCCAGCGCTGGTGAAGGTCCCTCTGACCTGGCTGAGAAACAGGATAGACTTGTGCCATTAAAATCTGAGTATGACAAAGGCTGGAAAACTTCTGACATGCAGAAGAGAGTGGTATTAAAAAAGGTTTGCATTATGAATGAAGCTCCATTTACTGTGAAAAGGAGTATGCTGTAATTAAAAGATAATTAACTGGAGAGATGCACTATCACCAAAGAGCTGTGTGTATCCCTGGGGGAAGGTTTTGTCTTTGCTCTATCTGAAGCAGCATTAGGTGACTTCTGCAGTTTGAGGGATGTGTTAAGGGTTTTGCTTCTGTCAGTGGCAGTTTATTTTTCCCACCTACTCATTTCATTTGTCTACAACCACCTCTATAAACCCATCTGTCTCCCATGCCTCAGCGTGAGATTTTGAACACACAGATTGAAGTTTCACAGAACGGGAGAAAAAGAGCCCAAGTGCAGCATGCAGATGTCTCTGTGTAAATTTTTCAGGAGTTTAAAGAAAATTCCTCTCTACAAAAATGGAGGCTGCTGATAAAATTCCCTTTGTAACTCCGAGCTGTGTCAAGGAGCACTGCATCTGCCTTTGCTGCCATACTGGCCACGTTCCCAAGACATGTTCACAGCTTTGTACACATAGGTCAGGTTGGATGGGGCTTGGAGAACCCTGCTCTAGTGGAAAGTGTCCCTGCCCATTGCAGGGTTTGGATTAGATGACCTTTAAAGATCCCTTCCTGAACTATTCTGTAATTCTGTAAATCTGTCATTGCAGGTTGAAGCCGCCATGGCACCCAAGATGGTTTTTCCATCCCACCAAGAAAAATGACCAGTTTGGCCGGCCAGAACAACACAGGCTCCTTCCTGTACTCACATTTTTGCCTCAGAGAGAGTGATCTCATCCTCGTCGCTGGAAAGGGCTTCTCCTTTCTTGATGCGGCACCACGTGCTCCTGACTCGCACCAGCTGGAAATCCGTCTGCCGGGGCTCCTGGGGCATGGTGGCTCCTGGGACTGCTGCAGCACACGCCTCTTCTGTCACCAGCATGCTTCCAGAAGGTGAAATCTCCCTAGCCAGAGATCTCCCATCACTGGGTGCCTTTGAGGTGCTTTTTAAAGGCTGCAGGGTGACCAGGCATCAGGAGGGGAGGTCTCCTCTCCATGTGAGAGACTAATTACAAAACTGAGATTACCTAATCTGGGATGCACGTTAGGGGTGGCAGGAATGTTTGAAGACACGTGCGACTACCAGGATGGGGTTGTGTAATCAGCTGGTTTTATAATGCTTAAGGTGTACAATAGGAGTGAATACATTAACTTCCAACATGATGCCCTACAGCAAATTTAAAGTTATGAAAGGTAGTTTGTGTGATTCTTCACATCATTCAGGAACCTTCTTTGCTGAGCAGAGTCTCTGATCTGGCTGCAGCTCTGAGCTGCTCTTATGGGATGAGACAGGAGCAGAAGCATGGGGATCAATACCAGCTGGTTAAACCTCTTTTGAGTTCACATCCCTGGGATTCTCTTGGATTGAGGAACAAAACTATATTTATATAATATATATTTTAACTTTTATGGTGGGTTTAAAAAAATTATCAGAGAGCATTTATCTCCTGAAGGGCTCTTTGGGGCATGAGCTGGGTTTTGATCCCCACGTGACTGGGAGATGCACAATTCACTTTTGCATGTGATCTTCTAGCTGGGTCTTTTGGAGGGCCCCAGGCTCAGGTTGCCACACAAAATATTCCTTTGGCATACAGCTCTGTGTGCTGAGCACACTGGTGAAATCTTCCTTTGATTCCACCAGCAGTGCCTGAAGGCACAAACCTGTCTTTGCCACCTTCTCAGCCGTGTTTCTGAAAGCTGTCCTTGTTCAGAAACAAAGATCAAGAAAACCAAAATCAGATGTAAAAGCAGAGGCAGGAAAAAATTAATCTTAAAGAAGCCATTGGACAACATTGTGTCATTGCTTTGAAGGCTTAATTGCAGCCAAACTCACTTTGGAACCTTCACCTATCTCAAAATTAACGTTGAGAAAGAGCTGCAAGATAAATCTCCAAAGCCATGTAGCCCTACTCCAAGAAATGCCTAACTCCTGACTCCAGTCCTCACTGCTGGCTTCATCTCCAGATGGCAAAGTGCTTTTTAAAGAGGACAGGCTGTTAACCCCATTTTGGAGAAGAAGAAAATTAGAGTCTTAGAAGTGAAACAACTTTCCCAAAGTCACCTTAAATCTAGTGCATGTGGATTAGATGGCACACTAAATCTTGTAGTCTGTTTACCAAATGCTTATCTGAAATTTTAACTCCCAATCTAAGTGCAATTTTACTGCTTTCTGCAGGAACTGCAATTCTAATGCAGTTTGCTGTTTACTAAATCATAAAATAGAAATACCTTAGGCATGCCAGGATGTCTGTTTTTTCATCTTTTTTATTTGTTTTAATTAATAACAATACAATCAGCACTGAGATTTCTTTTATTTGCTTTTCTTTTACTCTTTCATCATGTGCATTTACTTATTTTCATTTATACTTCCCTATTCTATTCTGGGGACACTGAAATATCTTCTGTTACATTTGAGAAGTTGACAAATTAACTTTTCATAGTCCAGCTGCTTGCCAGCACCAAAGACTGCCACATGTCTGTACCTTCCATCTTGTAGAGGGGCTGCCAAGAGCCCTGTGTGAGCTCCCCCAGCCTGTTTGCCTCCTCTGCCCAGCCCGTGGCTCTCTCTGCACTCTTTGCAGGTACATTGAGTCAGTCCTGGAGTGAATGAAGCCGGGGTGATGCATCCCAGAGGTAACAGGTGGTTATGGGGGAGTCCATATTTCCTCATTACCTTCAGTTTGTGTTTCATCTGAACACAAAGGAGATGGCCAGCCTGCTGGAACTCAAAATGTCCCTCAGACATTTTTGGAGGTTCCAGGCCCTGGTCAGAAGCATTTGAGACCCTGGCAGGCAGCTGGAAACAGCTGTAATTTTGGGTTTGAGCCATGGAATGATTTACCAACTTTGCAGGAAGAACAAGAAGTCACAACAGTTTAGATGTTATAGTAAAAGTAGTTACAAAGTAGGGGGAAGAATTTTTTAGTATTGTACAGGGGGCTTTTAACCCCTGTACAGGGAGGTTTTTACTTTGTACATAGGGGTCAGAGGTTTTAAGATGGAGGGATTTGGCCCTGCCCTGTCCTCCCTCTTTCTCCTTCCTTACCTCCATGTTCTTGGTGATGTTGGCACTCACAGATTGGTTTAGAGTAGAAAGGCACCATTTAATATAGGTAATAGGCATTAGGGAAAACTGTAAACATTTAACACGTAATGTACCATATAAAAAGACAGCAGCAGCCCTGGGTGGGGAGAAGAAGCAGTCGGGGTCAGAGAGGATGTCAGGGTGTGTGTGTGCCTCTGCCTGAGCTGTGAGCAAACCACAGCAGCCCCAGAAGAAAATCTTTTAGATAACTTGCAATAAACTGCCTTGAGACGGAACAACAGAGACTGCTGAGCCTTTCTTTGGAAGCTCGGGTTGGAGGAGAGACTTTTCCACCACATGGAAGCCCTTAACCAGGCCTGGGTTCCATCACCAGCCCACCTCAGCTCCATCACACGCTCATTAAGGACTTTGCTTTAATTCCTCACCAAGCCATTCTGCCCAGCCCTGCTGCAGGCCACCTCAGGCTTTTGGATGCCTCGGATGTTCCCACTGCTTGCTCCTGATGCCTCCCACAGTCAGTCCGTTCCTGGGACCCTTTCTTGGGGTGCAGATGAGCTGGTACCTGCCCCAGCCTGTGCAGAGACCTGGCCCCCAGAGCAGGGTTATTCCAGTGTGTGGCTGTGCAGGGCAGTGGTGACCTTGTGGCTAAGGACTACTTGTAGATAATCTGGGGTTCAGAGTCCTGGGACACTTTTGGCCCCATACCTGGTGGTTGAGCTGGGGCATGTCTGTGATATGTAACTCGAAGGTTATGAAACTGTCAATTATTTTCTTGAGAGCCAGCAGCTTCCCAAGGTCAGGATGGGAACTTACGCTTATGTAAGGCAAAGGCATTGAAAGTCGGCTCTTTTGTTGTGCCTTTTTCGTTTCAGATGCTGTTGGATCTCACCTGCTCCTGTGCTCTGGGTGGGACAGGCAGGTGCAGCCCCAGCCTGGAGCCATCCTCCCCACACAGCCTCTCCCCAGGGCTGGGGCTCTGCCCTTGTGACTGAGGGAGGAGACTTTGTCCCCTCACTGGGCACCCGAGCACCGACCTCCTGCTCTGCAGAGGCAGCAAAGCCACCACAGCATCCTCCAAGGCCAGGGGACAAGAAGGAACATGCACAGCCCTCCAGGTAAACTCCCTGTGTGGGGTGGGGAGCTCCAGGAGAGTGGTGTGGCAGGAGGGGACACCGTGTGATGCCCTGGTCCTGGGTCCCCACCTTCCCTATGGAGAGGGCACCTGCAGGCTCTGTGGCTTGGCAGCAAGGAGCAGAGGGTGGGCTTGTCAGGGAGAGGAGAGAGGCTCAGCACAGGAGATGGGTTTGCAGGGACCAGGAGTGGAGGGAGTGGGACAATCCCAGGAGAAAGGAATGGTGGGGTGGTGGATGTTTGCAGTGTCAAGAGAGCTTTGACTGTGACTAATTTCTGATAGATTGTCATGCTTGTTTCGTAGATAATTTCTCTCCCTAATAGAGCACTGGGGTGATTCAGCTTTTCAACTTACTTTCTAGCAGTAGAACCTGTAGAAAATGCATCAGCTAGTGTATATTCTCCTTGTTTTCCCCTGAAGTTCAGTGAGAGTTTAGATCCCTGGTTCCTGCTATGAGCAGCAGCATCCCCTCTCTGGCTGCTTCCTCCCGCTCTTCCTCCTCACGCTCCCACTCCATCCCTAAGCTCCTGCCTGTCCCAGGCCATCACTGCTGGTTTTGCTGAGAGCTCGGGCACTGTGGAGGCTAAGGCTGAGCAGGCTGAGCTCTGCTGGGACATGCCCCCTGCAATGTCTGATGGCCACTCTGGGGGCTTGGCCACACTGCCCATGATGTGCCCTGTGCTGGGACTGTGTTTACACTCTAGGGCACAGAGGTGAGGGTTGGGATAAGCTGTTGTCAGCACCTGAGGTACCTTGGTGAATGCGATGGCTGGAGCTATTTGGGATGGTTTTAGCAGACTGGATTTCCAAGTGCTTAGCACCGAGCAGCTCCTGCCAAAGCACTTGGCACAGGACCACCAAACAGTCTGGCAGCAAAGTGTTCAGGTGGATCAGGCTCAGTGCTCTGCCCTGCCTGGGGAGGGGGGCTCTTCTTGAAGGTATTGCTGGGGCTGCAAAACAGATCTAGAGCCTGGAAGGTGAAATTAGGATAGCCCTAAAATGGGAACCAAAGATTTGGTCTTTTTGGTCTTGTGTCTTTGCTTTGTTTTCGCCAAATCCAGACTGTCTTCTTCGCTTTGTGCCTCCTTCGGGGTGGCCCCCTGCAAACAGTAAAGTGTTCTCCTCTTTTCCCCACCTAAAAAGTGCCATCTGAGCACAAACTGCAGAGTTTAATTGTGATTCTGGAGCAGCAGGTCCCTCCATGGCACTGCACTGCCTGTCTGCTCAGGGGACACTGATGTCCCACACGTACTACCTTGCAATCCTAACTCCTGACTTTGATGTGAATCAAAAGTTCCTGATTTCAAACAGAGTAGAAGCTGCAATTTATTGTTCAGCTTAGTTGCAAAACAGGGTGGCTGTGCTCTCAGCACCTGCCCAGGAAGGTGCTGGGAACCATTCTGCTGTCAAGAATGGTGCATTTTAAGAATTGCCACTTTATCTTTCTTTATGAAGCTGCTGGAGACTTAAAGCAGCCCTTTCCTTCTCTTCCATGGTAGGGCTATTTTCAGCATTTTCTTCCTCTGAGCGAGCTGTTTATCTTTTCTCCCATTGATGATTATGCACAACTAGATGGGAAATGGAAATGTCTGTGCATACACAGAGCCATAGGGACACAATCAGGAAATCTGATTTAGTGCTTAATATACTCCAGCAGTTTTCTGGGATTATGTAAAACCACGCACTGAAATGAAGCATTTTTCCTGGAATAACCTTAATAAAAAGTAGTTACATAAAATAAAGTTTAGCTCACCTTAGTGCTCAGAGCCTTGGGCCGGGCAGCCAGCTCTGAGCTCTGCTCTGACTTGTCTGGTGCTTGCATAAATGAGGACAATTCTGACCTCTGCTGTTGGTCCAAAGCATCACCAAGCTGCAAAAAATGCAGCACTTCCTGCAAAGGTTGTGTAATCTTGGATGGAGAGTTGCTCCTGGCATGCCCTGCCTGCAGCATCTCTTGGCTCTCACGTTTGGTGTTATAACACAGCTTACAAAACAGCTGGGGTTAAGTCTTGTTTCCTCCCCTTTGTGTGACAGGCAATCCCTGTCTGTTACTTATCCAGAAGCAGAACATGATTGTTACTAAAAGCCGACATGGATTATAAACATGTTTTTACCCCTAAATTAGCAAAAAGCCTGAGTGCTTGGCAGGGAGGATGAGTAGATCCCAACCTCCAGCACTCTCCAGCTGAGCAGTGGGAGCCCGGGGATGCTCCCTCATGTAGAAAATGCTGCAGGAAGAACATGTGTCCTCTTCACTTGAAGTGTAGCTGGGCTGAGGTCAGCAAACCAGCATGGGTTGGGAAAGGGGTGGTTATTCCTGCAGTTGCAATTATTTATAAAACTGCTGGAAGAGATAAAAGCTTCCCTTGATGGCTAGAGATTGGGATGAGATGTAAATCCTGCCATCGTATCACAGAATCACTGAATTGAGTTTGACACTGAATGGGCCGGTTTGACAAGATCTTAATGCTCATCACATTCCATCCCCCTGCCATGGCAGGGACACTTTATCCCAGGGTGCTCAAAGCCCTGTCCAGCCTGGCCTTGGACACTTTGAGGGATCCAGAGGCAGCCACGACTTCTCTGGGCACCCTGTGTCTCATCATCCTCTCAGAGTAGAATTTCTTCATAATAGTTATCTAAACCTACCCTCTTTCTGCCTGAAGCCATTCCCCCTTGTCCTGCTACTTCATGCCTTGTAAATGGTCTCTCTTCATCCTGCTTGTAGGCTCCCTTCAGGTACTGGAAAGCCACAGAAGTAAAAGAGATGGTTTTTTTTCACTCACTCCGTGTAGTTCTCTGCAGCTTTTCTATCACAGGCAATAAAACCCTGCCAGGGGCAATCTGCTCCACCCCAGCCTCTTGGCCTGTGTCTCCAGGTGCTTTCATAACCCAGCATGTGCTCTTACACTTGAGGAGTGGGGGAGTTCCTCAGAACCTTGCCTCACCCCCTGAGCCACGGCTTGCTGTGATCCATGGTGGATTGGTGCCTTAAGGGTTTTCTGGGATCTCAGGGCAGGTTCAGTGCCATGGGCAGCATTGCTTTGGCTCCCAGAGCAAGGTGATCTGGTTCTTGGAGGTGTTTCCACAGCCTGTGACACGCTGTCACGTTGTGTGGTGCACAGCAGCCTGCCTGGCACAGACACAGCTTGGGGACTTTTACATCCCATGGACACACAGATCCTTCTTTTTACAAAGCTTCCCCCACTGCCTGCATCTCCTGCCTGGTTTGGCAAGAGCAGTGTTGGAAGCATTCTGTTTTCTCCAAGGAAAATCAGACCTGGAGGAGCAGGGTTTATATGGAGTTGTTTGGTGTTTGATGTTTTGTCTTGGAGCTTTAAAAGCAAAATTCATGTGTTTGAAACATTCTTATTCTTGATCAGCTCTGAGGGGAAAAAAGGGAGAATGCATGCAGCAAAAATCTATTAGAAGTATAAGATGTTTTCAGTTTGAAAAGGTTTTTGTGATTGTTCTCATAGCCCATCAAAACCCTGTAATTTGTATTGAAAATAAAAACACACCTGTGTTTATGTACTTTAAACTCCACTTCCACTGATTGAGTAGTTACAAAATCATTATTCTTCCTTTTAATTTCCATTTCAGAAACTGTGGCTGGGCACATTGCTGAGCACCTTCTCAAAGCCAAAGAAATAGCCCTCAGTGACTCTCGTGTACCCGAACAGCTCAGGAATTACTTACAAAAAGCTCTTGATGTTGCTCTTGGACTAGACCCTTACCTGGATGCAATGTCAACTTCCAAGAGGTACAGATTCTCCTTTGCAACCTGGTGCTTTTGTCTGTGATGGGATGAATGTGTTGTTGGATTTTCTGTCCAGAACATGCCAGAAACGTGGGGGACAGCAGCAGGAGGTGTGACACTTTTCTATTGGTTTAAGGTAGAGACACACTGTCTAACATAAATGATAGACTTTGGCAAGTTATTGTAAACACAGTGCACGTAGTTTTTAGTATAAAACGTAAACACCATCCTGGAGGGCAGACAGAATGCCATGGATGAGATGCTAGATGGAGCTTAGCAGGTCAGAGAAAGAATGTTATAGATAAGAAAAAATAAACAACCTTGAGAAGCCAACCCTGTGCATTCCGACTTCTTCTTTGGCTGCACAGGCTGGGAGAAAAAGACTTTTACATTCTTGGGGTCACCTCAACACCTGGACCCTGAGAGAGGTGGAATGAGACTGAAGTGCACCCAAACATTTATCAAAGTGTGCATGAACGTGTATGTGAGCCCACAGCCTGCAGGAAAGGAGGTGACAGCAAAAAGCTTTAAGGGTAAATTTTTGGAGATATTCTCCCAACTGATTGCTGACTGCAGCAGTGTCTGAGCTGGAGCATATCCTGGGGAATGCCAGCCTCCACACAGTGCTTGCTGGAAGGCTCAGAGTGAGCCCCTGGATCCAGCTGGGATAAATTAGGAGTGAAGAAAACCTGCACCTCTGGATCCACCCTCTAATAACAGCCTTTATATATGGCTTTTATCTCCAAGCACTCAACAAACATTAATTAATCTGCTAACTAAATTACTCTGGTAACTAAACTAATTAATTAAACTAATTTAAGGTATCATTAATTCAGAAGTCCAACTGATACCCTCATTATTCTTTTTTGAGCTACAGTATATTACCCAGCCATGTGGGGTCTGCTAAACAATTCCCATTAATCAGTGTACATTTTGATATGTGGAAAAAGCCAGTTCTGTCTAAAATTGACAATGTGTAAACTGTTCCAGGCTGTGGATTATGGGAAGGCTGAACATTCTCTCTGTTGCTGAAATAATAGCTGATAGTTGTTTGACTTACACTTGCTGTAGGATAATAGCTATACATTATCTTATTAAAGTTGTTAAAGCATTTGTGAGGGGCAGAAAAGAGGTTATATGAAATGTTCTACTCTTTAAGTCTTGGATTATCTGACTGTGGCTGACACGGGTTATGAATTCTTTCTCATTTTACTGAGGAGTGGAGGGGGGCAGCTGAAGGAAAAAAAAACACTGAAATGGCTCTAAATTCTGGCCTGAAGAATGATCACCATCCATTTCTGGTGGTTACTTTCTTCAGAGAGGGTAATCTAACCTGTCTGGAGGCTATGGACTTCTTCCAGTCCTCTATTGCCTTCCCCATGTAATAGGTATCATCTCACTTCATCCAGAGACATTGTCACAGGCCTGGCTTCTGTGAAATAGCATCTGGAGGCACCCTGCTTTTCTGAGCACTTTGTGAGGAAAAACATTTTTTTCCCCTGCCTTGTAAGAGAAATTTAGATTTTATATCTTTCCCTCTATTCTGCAAAGAAACCTTATTTTTGGCTGGGACAAAACTAATAATTGTAGAACTGAACAAAACCTGGCCAAGGTAACTGGAGTAATTCACTCCAAAGCAGCAGATAGACAGAGACCTGTCTGGGACCAGCTGAAAATGGGAAAGGTTTGGGGTTGAACAGTGGGGAATTCTTTCCTTTAACCCCATGGTCCCTCCTTCCCAAGCCCCTATGAGTGGGGTGGCTGCCAGCACTGAGCTGTGCTTGTTGCCAAACTAGGTTCTCTTAGGACTGGAATTTAGGATACTTGTGATGCTTCTGGGCTAATTTTTCATGGTCATGCACAGACAGAGGTTTCCAGGAGTTCCCTCTTGGTTGTTGCTTTTTATGCTGAACGCTCAGATTTTGGTTGTTATCATAATATTGAAATTTCTTTTTTTTCCAGAAAAACTTCATCTGAAGACATCCCAGGGGATGCTGAAGGAGCTGAAAGCAGAGTCAGGCTGCAGGAAACATGTGCCTCTGGCTCTTTGAATGGCAAGTTGTTCAACCAGGAGGGTAAAATTGCACCAGATTGGTGTAAAATCTGTCACTGAAGTTGAAGCTATCATCCTCTACTTTGTCTTGAGTAAGGGGAGGATGAATGCCGTGGAAATACTCAGAAAATGTGGGAAATTACTTTTTAAGAAGTATATGAGCTATTTGTGGGCTTTGATGTCCTTTGGCATGAGTTTTCCTGTACCCTGCCTTCCATGCCCTTGTATTCACTCACATGTGCCCACACAAGTGCTTTAATTCACAGTGAATAATTAAAGTGAATCCCTTGGTAAAGAGATCATCACCCTTCCTGGAAGGGGAAGGGATGGAAAAATGCTTCTGATTTGGGTTTGGGATGTCTGATGGGGGTTTATATGCTTTTTATGATGGAGGTGGCTGTGGCCAAGCCCTGCACCTTTACAAGTAGAAACACCCAGGCTTATATCTCTTATAAAGCCTATTACACTAAATTTATTCCCAGATTCATTCTTCCCAGATGTTCTCATCTTTGGAGTAATATATCATCCCAGTGAAATACTCTTATAATCTATTACACTAATACATTGTTCGAAGGACACCACTGATGATAAATTTCTTAAATGATGGTGCTGTCTAGGGATAATGACTCTAAGAGCAAATGCAAGGTAATGTAGTGATTTTTTTTTTTTTTATGCTGGATTCCAGAAAGAATATGGAGCCATCTCAAAGCCATTTTCATATGGGGGGAATGTTAAAATATGCAATATTTCAAGCACTATTTAACAAGAAGTTGAACAATAGCAGCATTGATGATAACGGTTCTACATTTAAAATCAGTCCTTTTATTCTGTTGTCTTTTAGCTGCATTTTTAGATGAAATTTTGTCAGATTCTGTGGTTAAACCTTTATTTGAGTGTTTTAAGATTAGGGTGTTTTTTTTAAAGATCACTTAAAAGGCATGTCAAATTTTCATTGTGAACAAAGTATAGTCTTTCTCATGGTTTTATTTTCAAATTTTCCTTCTTGTCTTTCCACAGGCCAAATTTTTAGGATGTTTGTCCATATGATGAGAGCCAGGAAGATTTTATTAATTGGCAAGCTTAAAGGTTACAGTATCCTTGCTATTGCAGAGGAATTGCCAAACAATGGCAAAATCTTTGCCTGTGCAGAAACGCCGTATCTCGGAGTGAACAGCCAGGAAGCATTTGATTATTCCTCAGATGGCAAAAAGATAAGCATGCAAGTGGGACCAATTGCAGACACCTTGGAGGTAAAATCAGCTGGAAAGGGAGTTTGGGATTTCTTGTGAAGAGCACGTTAAAGAATTTCAGGCAGGTCTTATTCCCTGCCCACATGATGCTTTGGTTTGCTTGCAAATGTGTAAACACACTCTTGCACTGAGGGTATTTCTTATTTCCAGTGTACGATGGGGCAGCTCTGTCACACAAGAGTTTTTCTCCCTTTTAACTAAAATCCTGCAGCTTTTTGATCAGAGGAATCACAGGCTCTCAATGCAGGTCTGTAGGCTTCAATGGCAGTTTAACTCAACAAGGGTTGCCTTTGTTTCGGGCCCCTAATTCCAAATATAACAAACAGGAAGAATGGATCTGTGCCCTGCTGAGCCAACTTTTGAGAAGGACAGCTTGCTCCCAACGTTCACAAGAGCTGGGAAACTCCTGGAGAAGTTTGTAATTCTGCCAAAACCTCTCACCCTTTTTCCCCACAGCAAACTCTTAGACGAGTCAGGCCCCAATTTCTCACTTCCAGAGCAATGTGATTAGCCTCAGACTTCTTTCATTCTGTACTTGTTTCATTCTGACTGCTAACTTTGTCCCAAGAAAGAGAAATCTTATGATTGCTGGCAGCTCACATTTAATTCCAGTTTATGGATCTCCAGGATGCTGCTGTGGGTCCAGCAGGAGACAGGTGGTGCCCATACCAGGTTTATTAAAAAGCCTTTCTATTATTAATACAAATCAATTTGATCAGATTTCATTTTCAATCAGAATGTGTCAGTGTGAGCTTGATTGTAACTTTATTTGCATTAGCAGGTACTATATTTATTTCTAAAATGAAATGGCCAGGAGCTTTCTGACCTCTGGTTTTCATGACCTCCGAGTTTGATAAAAAAGAAACAAAGAGCTTTGCAAGTATACAAAAAACCGAAATGTTACAGATCACCTGCAATGTGCAGCATTTAAAATCCCAGCTCCCTGCAGTGAGTGTGAAATTAATTGAATTGCTGTTGCTCTCTAGTGCCCATTCTGTGCAACTGACTTACTGTGACTGAATTAAAATATCTAGAGGCAGGCAGAGTACATGCTGTGTAGAGATTAAAGAAGGGAGCAGAGACATGAAAATTAAATCCTTAAAACAGAATGTTGCAATTGATTTTATATCCTCCAATTGCAACATGAAGGCACATCCTGACCCCAGTTCTGCAGGTGCTCAGAACTTCAAATACCTCTTGGAGCTGTTGGGAACAGAGATGCTCGTGTTTGGCAGGAGAGCTCCCAGCATGGGGACACCTTTCTGTGCAGGATTTCTGCACTGGGCTCTGAACTTTTGCTATTCAGTGTGGCAGACGTTTTGTCATCAGTATCAGGACAATCAGGGCTGTCCTACAGGTTTAATCCACAATGGCTGTAAATGCTGGAACAATGAATTCCGTGGCCTCTCTGGTGCATTTTGGGATTCTTGAGGTTTGCTCAGCTGGAGTGTGGCAGCTGCGTGGGATGCCTGGGGATGTGGAAGAGACTCAGCTGTGGACAGCGTGCTGCCTTTTCCCTCCCAGATGACCAGTGTGGGTTGGAGACTGAGCAGCTTCCTTTGCTGCCTCGTGGGCAGCTGAGAGGCAGGAGGACAAGGCAGCCACAGGCAGGAGATGGGTGAGGGTGGCACAGCAGGGCTCTCACAGCTCAGCCTCACAGAGGGACAGAACATTTCAGTCCCTCGTGGTCTGTGGGGAGGCTGGTCTGGAGCAGAGCTGGCTAACATTGGTTCAGGAGCATATTGAGGTACAGAAGAGCTGGATTCTGGCAAGGATTGTCCCTGCTGCCTACAGTCTGCAGCCCTAGGTGTCATTCTTGTCCCTTTGTAGAAACTAGAAGGCAGAGCTGGTCACCCACCAGGGCTCTTTGAGGTGTCTGATAAAGCTTTCTTGCTTGGTCATGATGGCTGAATCCTCCTTCTAAGCTGAGTACAGCAAGGCAATATTTCTGCTTACCTGCTGCTACTCAAATTTTCGCACTAATACAAAAATCCTGGAAGCAGGATTTGCCTCACTGCCCTGGCCCATTCAAAGCAAGAAAATGTCATATGGTCTATAGATTAACTAGCTGCCAGGGAATTCCTTCTCTGCTGCATGAAGCTGTGATTCAGCATGTCCAAACTGTCAGAAGGAGTATGATCTCTCCATTGGGTGTAAAACTGCTCTGCCCAGGAGCTGCATCCCAGCCTCAGGCTTCATCCAGGTGCTGCAGGATGTGTCCTGTGCTGCCCCCACAACTGCTTCTGCCCTTTGCAAGGAAGCTGCCAGATCCTGCAGCAGATAAGGATGCAACACATCTGTGCCAGGGCACCTCAGACTGTGGGGCCATGATGTCCCCCCAGTGGCTTTGGCTCTTTCTCCTAAATCCAAGGCTCAGCAGGGCTGGGAGCGGGCAGAGGGCAGAGCCAAGGCAGCACAGCAGTCCATGGCAGCACCTTGGCCAGGCTCTCTGAAGCCCCCTGATGCTCCCTTGTGTTATCACACAGCACTGCTGGGGTTGGCCTGTTTCCCTCCCTCTTGTTCCAGATCACAGCCAGCACAAATCTGGGATTTTGACCTGTCAAGGGATGCTGAGTATCAGACAGGAGCCAGAGAGCTCAAATACATGGTAGGATTCACTTGATAGCTGAGGGCACAATGATAAAATTCCATGAGGGACAGACACTGCCAAGCTGGGTGAGGTCCCCAGCAGAGCACAGAGCTCACATCACAACACAATCCTCTGTGCTCAAGGGCCTCAGGAATTTTGCACAGTATTTTGAAATGTTGGCTGTCTCAGGTACAGGTGTCTTTGGTGGGAATTAGCTACCTATTCAACATATTCTGGGCCACATTTAAAAACATTTCCCCACAAATCTTCCCTTCAGTCTGAACTCTGTTGAGCCATGCCTGGATAATGTGCCTTGCCATGGATCTGCTGCCAGCAAGAGCCTGATCCTGCACAAAGAGCTTCCTTCAAATCCCAGTGGACTTTTGATGAACAATGGATGCAGGATTGGGTCTGGAGGGAATGCAAACTATCAGAAAATTATTCCCATCCATTATTTTGATCCTTACATTTTAAAATTGAAAATGCAACACAAAAATAACGCTGTGTTTGCAGCCAGTTCTTCTGATTGCAGGGCATTGTGGAAGCATGTCGGGGTTTGCTTTCTTCTTTTTTCCCTCCTGTTAGCAGACAGAATAGGTGAAGAGGTTGAGCTGCAGATCTCATTTCTCCTGTTTTGCTGCTTGTGAAGTCTGCCAACAGAATCCACCTTGACAAAGTCAAGGACTCTGCGTTTAATGTTGAACTGAGTGAATAAATTATGCATGAAATTGTGTCGGAGTCTCTAGTGTGCTCTAGAATTGCTCCTTTTGATATGAAAGGTTAATTCAGAAAGGAGTCCAAAATAGCTGGAAATTGTGGGGATAAGTGGATAGTATTCACTGTTGTGAGCTGTTATTACTAGAAATTGCATTCCCTCTCTGGCTTCCCTAGAGATTTCACTTTGCTGGTGAATATAAACTGTACTCAATAGAATAGCATTTAGGAGTAACAAGAGTGTATGTCCACACACAGTAAAATATTCTAATGGTGTTTTTAAAAGGAAACTGTACTTTTTTCATGTATTCTGTGCACCCCAAGGATGGATTGCTATTACATTTAGGTCAAGAACAAGGCACAGGAAAGGTAATAAGTTTTGAGTACATCTTTATTACAAATATGCTGACTGTATGATCCATATCAAAGGAACTGGGCAGTCATTTTTTTTCTGATTGAGATTGTATGTGCCTTATGAGAGTGTTGTCTCTGATCAGGACTCCAATCAGGTTTGCCCTGAGTGTTGGCAAAAGATTCATTCATGTTTATATTTGGGATGTCCTCTCCCTGATTTTTTTGCTGTATCCATCAGCTTCTGTGCCTTTTGTCATGGTCACTTTTGGTACATCTCCTCAATGGAAAGCAGTGCTACACTTTTTTTTTGTTTTTTTTTTTTTTAATCTGAAAGGAAGTTAATGACTCACTGTAAGCAAAAGTATTAATTTTAGCCAAGTTTGTTCTGAATTAAAACTCTTATTGCCATCTGTTACCATCTACGATGACTCTGTAGCAAGGAGCAGGGATTGCACTGTAAACACTCAGGAAATTAGTTTCAGCAGGATATTTTGCAGGCAGATTATTTCCTTCTGGATCTCAGCTTTCCTCACAGTTGGAGGCATTTGGGCTCTGCCTCCCCAAGCAAAGGACAATGACATCTCCAGAGTGCTGTGAGGTCCCAGGCAGGGCCCAGTCTGTGCTGGGAGGGCCAGGGTGGTCAACCCCTCATTTTAAACACCCTCAACCATACTGGACAGCATGGAGGTGTCCCCTCCACCACTGTGCCCATCTTTCCAGTGCTTGGCTCTGCAGTTAGAGCAGATTTTTATTTTCTGGCTGTTTTTGTTCAGCAGTGGGTGCTGGCAGTGAGGAAACCCTCTCCAGTGTGTGCCCCGGCCATGGTGACCACCTGCCTGGGTGACCTGTGTTTTGCTAGCCAAGGAGCTCCAGGAAAAAGAGCACTTTCCTCTCCCTGTGGCTCTTATCCTGCTGTTTAGAGCCTGCTCTCGAGGTAAGGCTGGTTCAAGGAACTTTGTGGATTCCTCTTATAGCCCCGGAGCTGTTTCTAGCTAAATATGGAAAACCCAGCAGCAATTATGAAGCTGTGGAAACAAGAAGCTGAAATGATGGCAGGTCCCAGGACAAACTCAGGTTATCCCTTCAGTGTGTCAGGCACTGGGTATCTGGATGCCCAGGTGACATTTCTGACTGGCCACTCAGGACTCAGTGAAGTGGCAGAAGAGAAATGCCTTAGGAGCCATGGCCTGGCACACCCAGGCAGTGCCAGGACCAGCCTGGTGTGCACTGGTTGCACATCCAACCCAGGCACCTCCTGGCATGGATGCTGTGATGCTAAAAGGTGGTTTCTCTGTATCAGAAGACAGATAAGAAAGAGATAAGCTGTCAGTGGGTAGGCATTACAGAAAGAGGGCTGAAATGAGAAGTCCAGCTAATACCCACAGAGCTGCACAATCCCATATGGACCTAATGAAGTCAGTGCATAAAAGTGAGATTCTTTTTCATTAGGGAGCCATCCCACAGAGCAGGAGTAACATATGTTCAGCCATGGCCACATCTGTTTCTGAATGTCTGTCCCCCACCTCCTCCACCCAGGAAGGTTACGAGTCAGAATGTAGTGATAAGTCATGATAATTACTTGAATTTGGCTTTGGCTCTTCTTCCTGAGGAATGAGACCTCTGATCTCTCTTCATGATGGGCTCCTGCACCCATCTTTCATCTTCTGACCCTTCCTGAAGTATCTACATTGGACAGATTGACTGAGGTGCAACCTGACATAAGATACTCTTCCACAGTAGCGAAAATGTCCCTGCTGCTTTCCACCCATGTGGCTCAAGGGGGAACCAGGGCAAGATTTTCCTGTTGGTCATGGGATGAAAAGATGAGTCCTAGAAATCCAGATGTCCCAGTTCCTGCTACATTTATAATAAACCAGCATATATTTGGCCTTAAGGTCTTCTTTCATTATAGTGTAATGTGTCCTAAATGTGGGCTCGTGAATGCTTTCAGCAGAGTTTCTGTGCTGTCAAGCATCCACAGATAAATGTGACTATCCAGGCTTAATTCCCTCACCACTAACAAGCTCACAATGACACCAGTTTGCAACAGAGGAGTTCAGAGCACAACAGAGGAGTTCAGTATCTCTTTCCTCAATTTCCTTGTTTAATCCACACACTCCTGTCTCTGAAAGGCTCCTGAAATCCTCTTTGGGAGCCATTAACCTTACTTACTCCCAGACCAAACTAGTTTTTCACATTCTGTTGCCTTTGTGGATGCTTTTTGCTGGTACATCCCAAGGGATGGCTCATCACTCGTTGTGCACGATGTCTCTAAACACAAAAGGGAAATGAGGATGCAAGAAGCACCATTAGAAGTCGTGGTAGAGACAGTGAGTTCTGGAAAACAGAAATGTTTTTCTCTTTTCCCTTGAAATGCAAAGACTTGAAAGCATTTCTGCTCGCCGAGATAGGTGGATGAGCTGTTGTTTCATTGCAACACACACAGATGCAGTTAAATAGTCCCAGATGGAATCTGAAATATTCCATAGCAGCCTCTTGGGCAGCGAGTGCATTAACTGCCACAGGAGAAGGCTGTAAAGGCTCCCATCTGGTCATCCATCAACACTTTTATACATTATCATCAGCAGCCTGCTTGGAGGGAAGGTGTGCCACATTTCTGAAAATCCAATTAGATGATAGCAGCCAGTTCTCTTTTATCCTCTCTGTTGCTGAGCCATCCAAAGCATTTTTTTAGATTAAAGAAACATCATTTTCCTTCACAGGGGCTGTGCTGCTTTATCTCTATCATGACCTGTTCTTTCATGTGCTTTATAATTCCATATTAATTGGGATTTCAACCATTTTCCTGCTACTGAAGTGGGACACACTAGTTTGCAATTCCCAGGTCTGCCTTATGCCTCTTTTTTCCCCCAGACTGATATAATTGCCACTCTTCAATTTGTTGATAGTTGCTCTTTTGAGAAGAGAGAACTTCTTGCAGCACCTCAGTGTCAGGGTTTGATGTCAGTCTTACCCTGATGGATCAATTTACTTTGACTCAAGGTTTGCAGGTGTTTCTGCTGTGACTCTCAACACCATAAGCTGGGACGAGCCATCCTCTTTTATATCCTGATTTTCCTTGAGAAATCTGGAGATTCGTTGCTAAAGAATTGTTTGCAAAGCATGGAAAACTCACAAGATCTCCAGAAGCATTTCTAGCAATGTTACCTTAAAAGAACAAGTTTCTGTCTGGTTTGGTGTTTATATAAACAACAAATTAATGGCAACATGTTAAACTTTCAGGTAAATAATTAGTGTTTTCTCCAATATAATTTTTTCCCAGGCATTGCATGCTGAGGATGAGCACTTTGATATAGTCTTTATTGATGCTGATCAAAGGAATGCTGTTCAGTACTACAGCTTTGTCATGGATAACCACTTGCTGAGCATGGATGCAGTGATCTGTGTTGAGAATACACTCATGAAAGGACAAGTCTACCTGGAGAATGTATCAGATGAAAATGTACTAGCTGTCAGAAAATTAAATTCAGTGATTAATTCAGATCCTCGTGTTGAGCAGGTTAGTGCAATGCCATTGGTTAAGGTGCCTGCAGTGCTGTATCTATGGATTTTGCAAAGTACTCTTTAAAATGCTTCTTTTGTTGGTGCCATTATCCAAAGGACCTAAAATGAACTCAGATTTTATTATAATTCACCTCACTTGAGCTGTAGGTATGAGTTTCTATATTCAGGAGTGGTCCTGCTCTATCTACATCTTATAGTGTGTTAAAGGCAAGATAAAAGGAGAGCACTTAGGAGTAAATAATCAGCTCTACAGCACAACTAAAGAATCACCACTCTGCTTTAAAGGCTCTGGGGGCTGTAGGGCATCACCAGCACAACAGGAGTCAGCAAAGAGAATAAAAAGAAGAAGTAATAGGATGCACAGAAAATATGTTGTGATTTTAGAAAGTGGAGAGACAAGATTGCATTTTTATTCCCTGGCATTTGTGTAAGCAATGAGTTTGGAAGAGGGATGGGAGGAAATACAAATGCCTGAAATATTTGTGTTGGCCTCAGCTAAGGAACAGGAGTAGGGGAAAAACTACTGTGGCCTGAGGACAATCCTTCATATCAGTGGAATTTGGGTGACAGAAAGCCAGGTACCAAGCAGATGAGAATTGTTTTATATTTGCAGGTGATTTTGCCTGTTCAGAGTGGACTGAGCCTCATTCGGAGGAGCCCTGTGCCTCCAGATGCAGTGATTGAATCCAAGGTGGGTATTTTATCTCTGTGAGCATTTCTGGGAAAATTTTGACTCTGCCAAGGACAAAATAATTTTCAGGAGTTTGGTGGCAAGAACCCAAACATGTGGTCCCATGATCATGGGTTTAGCAGCTTAGAGCTTGGCACCTTTAAGCATCACCAGTCCAGGTTGCACTAAAGCTGATAAATGCTGATTCCTTGCAAAGTCTTTCAGATCAGCTGGTCCTGTGATGAATCTCTGGAGCCACTCGTGTGCTGCTCACCAGGTGTCAGTGCCTGGTGCTCTCCCATCCTTCCCATCCAGAGGAGTGTGGGAAGATGGAGCTGAAGACCAGCTGAAAAGAACCAGGACGACATTTCTGAAATAGTTCATTTTTTTGCTCAAAGGCAGCACAGAATCCCTCCTGTGATCTCTGAGCTGGATATTTTCATGGCCCTACATTTTGCTTTTCCTAAAGAATAAATGGTACTTTTATCTTTCTCTGTTTTATGTAGTGGGCATCATCCAGTTGTAATGAAATTCCCATCTGGACTCATAATGACCTACCTCAGTAAACCCAGACCCAAACATCCTGGTTGTTTTGCAGTTCCTGAGCACTCCCAAAGCTACACCCACTGGTAATTCCTGTAATTCCTGGCATTTCAAACTCAATATTTTAAACATCTTGTATTTTGCATTTTGATTCCAGTTGGGGGGAAATGATGTATGGCAGCTGATCAGATGACAGCTTGGTTTAAGTTATTGGCTGATATCTTTATTTGTGCACCAGCCTTGTGAAGATATTTTGATTGCACTCAACTTGACCCAAATCCTGCTTTTGGAACCTTGTTCTTCGCCTCTTAGCTGAGCCTGAGGGAAAGATTGGGCCCTGGGGATGAAATAAGTGGAAGACTTAATCAGTCAACTTCTAAGACTTTGTACCCAAGCCAGGCTAGGAAATGCCATATCCTACTCTCCTGAAAGTGGAATGGTTGTAGCATCTCCCCAGTGCACAGCCCTTCTGCTCCATTGTCTGGCACCTTAGTGCTCTGTTTGATCTTCATATCTGTATAGATAAGGGGACTTTTTGGCTTGGATTAATGATACTTTTTGTATTAATCAATGGGCCAAGAAGACATGGATCCCTATTGTAATTGTAGAACCTAGTGGGAAGAAATTACGATTTGTGACTCCAGTTCAGAAGACTGAATGATTTCTTTATCATAACTATACTATAATACATTAATATACTATTTAAAAGAGATACTAAAACCACATAATCACTTTTTCAAACTACCATATCTATCCCTAGCTCACAACTCATGATCCTCTCTGAGAGCCCAGCCCCAGGTGGGTTGGATTGGCCATCAGCTCAAACAATCCTCACCAGAATCCAATCAAGCACTCACCCCAGGTAAACAATTCTCCAAACACATTCCACATGGGAATAACAAGGAGCAGAAATAGAAATTGTCTATGAGCTTGTCTATGAAAAGGTCCTGAGAGAGAGAAGACTGCGCCTGCCGCAGATCCCTGCTCATGCTCCCACCTCATTCTCACCAGCAGAGTCCTTCAGAGCGTTCGGCGAGCTCTGCCCCTCACTGTGCAGGGTTTGTGCTCTGTTGCAGACAGAAGTGCTGAAGGATGATGTCTTCTGGGGCTGCAACCAGTGCCGCATCCTGGAGCGGCTGCGTTTGGACGGCAGTGTCGCCTACGTCACGGGAGCAGGGCAGGGAATTGGCAGAGCCTTTGCCCACGCCCTGGGAGAAGCTGGGGCTAAAGTGGCTGTGGTGGATCTGGTCCTTGCCAAGGCACAAGCGGTGGCGTGTGAGCTCAGCCTCAAAGGTAAGCACTGAGCGTGGTGGGCACTGCAATGGGTGGCTTTGCTTCACACCACTCTGTAGAGCAATCCCCTCCCATCTAGTCCTGCTGGGGAAGTGGTTAGAGTAGAGGATTTTCAAGCCATGGGCACAAAGCTTCTCCTGCCCTGTCAGTGCTGTGCCAGCACTCACTGATAGCACACCATGTGCGAGAGTTATTTATCAATATAAACCCTTCTAGAGAGGCAAAGTGATCCAAACAACATTCCTGGCTAAAAGTGTCCAAAGTGGTGAGCCCTGGCTGACAGGAACAGAGAGAAAGGTCACCTTGTACAATCTGTGTGACCAGCACTGAGCAGAGATGGTGCTGCTCAAAGTAAATCATGCAGGCTTCACTATGAGTGAACGAAAGATACAGCCTGTGGGACTCAGATTCAGTCAAAGAAAGAAACTAAGAGTTCCTAGCCAGGCAGACACCTGGGAAAGAACTAGAAAGAATGTAAATAATTCTTTATCTCTCTTGTTTTTCACATTGTTTATAGTTAAGTTCTATCACTGTGCATCAAGCACTCTGCACCAATGCTTTGAGTTGTTTTCACTTCAGAACCAATAGATTTAGTCCTTGCAGAGCTCTGTATAAAAGAGCAATATATTTTAAATAAATCAAAATTTTGAATATTACAGCCTTCTAAGTCAGAATCTATTCATTCCCATCCTGCTTCAACAGCAACAGCCCACAAACTACCCCATCTTCCAGACCTTATATCTGCACCATGAGCCAAAACACCAAAACAGGGTAGTTGTATTGTCAGTCTGAACCTCTCACTGTGCCTTTTAAATTGAAGATAAGTAATTTTTAAGCTCTCTTTCAAAGATGTGTGCAAGGTCAGATATGGGAACAAAATACTAATAGACATAATAAGTAAAATCCCAAATAAGAGGTAAAATCCTCTACAAGCCACTCCTGTTTTAGCAGTAAAAACAGAAAAATGTAACATAAAATTGAATTTCCCCCTAGAGCTGTGCTAAACTTCAATTGTAAAGGGGAAAAAAGAAAACTGGAAATATAATTTTAATAAAAGAAAGGAAGTATTACTCATTTTATAAATTCTTCTGTGAGATTGCACCTGAGCCTTCTTCGAAGTTCAGTACTTTTTTGTCTCTAAAGATGGACAATTACACAGGAAATTTTCACATGCCCACCTGGATAAAGTCACCAAGTATTTGTTTCCCCTCTGATTTCTGCAAGGGATTTGGCCATTAGAAACCATATTCTCCAGCAAAACCAGCCCCTGCAGATGCATTTATATCACCCAGTCTCAGGAAGAGACAAGGATTGGTGTCATTCTGGTTTGGACATTGTTCTGAGGCTCCCCAGAGAACATTTAAAACAAAACATCCCTGTCTGCACAACTCCAGCTCTGCTAAGCAGGAGGCACTTCACACGGAGTGTCAGTGCAATGGTTAAAGCTCTGATCCCTATAATGACCTAGAAGAAAGTGTCCAGTTCCAATTACAAATTCTAGAGTCATCCAGTCCCTCCTTCCCTGAAGCTTTTCACTCACTTATGCACTGGAGCCATATGGTTTTGGCACAAAGTAGCTGTGCCCTACACCTTAACTCTCCTTTTGGACATTTTTTTTCCCTGTGAGATCCTGCATATCAAGCAGAGCTATTCGGATAGAAATGGGCTACTTGATAGAGCCATGAGACTTTGGATGGCAACAGCCTATTGGAAAAGGAACTTAACTCATCTCCAGGGCATTTTCAGTAGGAGTTTGATCATCTACCCTTCAATGGCTGCCCTATATCTCTGCTCCTTCAGCAGTGGGCTGCCAGCCTGGAGGAGGTGGGGGGGTTGTTCCAAAATGCAGTCGGAGAGGTCATGAGGCATAGCAAATATTATTGCAGTCTAAAGCAGAGAAAATCTCACTTCTCACTCTTTACACATCTTTATCCTTTGAGGTCAAATATTATCTATCAATTTGACCAGTGCAGCTGGTCAGGGCACATCTCTTCCATCTCATGATGGGTTTTGAGGTTTTGAATTTATTGTCGTTCCCTGTTGGAACAACCCCCAAACTTTGTAAAGCTTTTGTGAAAAGGAATTATATCCAAATGCCCGTTTTTGGGAAGGATCTGAAAAGGTCAGGTTTTCAATCTTTTTTTCTCTCCAGAGGTAACTAGAGATTCTAGCCTGGACCTCAGAAGCTTTCCCTTGAAAACTTTTTGTTGAAATCAATGTTTCCATGAAACATTTTGGCTTCAAAGAAGTATCATGCTCTGTTGGAAATAAATTTTGACAAAAAGGTTCAGCTAGCTTTACTCTCAAAATATTCACATGAGTAAATTGAAGCAATCATAACATTAATACATATTTTTCCTGCTGTAATAAGGACAAAGGGGCTGTGATTTTTTTTCTCCTCTATGGCTGTAGATCTCTAACTCAAAGTTGGAAGCTCAGTGCCCCAAGTCATTCCCATACTGATACTTTTTCAAAACATTTTGCTTAGCTTGCTTAGAGCTGCTCTGTTTCTTATCAAGGAGCCCTTTCCTGCCTTTTGGGATGGTGCCATCATTTCATGATGAGTTTTAAACATCAGAATGCCTGTGATGTCAGTTTTAGCTTTGTTAGACAGCTCGGGTGTATGTCCCTTGGCTGCAGGGCTCTTTGTTTTTAGATCCTGTGTGAATACCTTTTTCAACAGTTACTAATGGATCCTGACTGAAGAACCAAAAATGATGAAACATTACCAAAAAGTCCTAAGGGTTACCTTCCACTACACACACCTCTGTCTTCAGGGGGAATCACTGCCTGTACCCTAAGGGAAGAATTAGTCTGATGGGATTTTTAAAATGTGCATTTTCACTGTAAACTATGCAAATGCCTTGTGCAATGTCACTCCTGATCTTCTTGTCTATATGCAACATGTTACTTCCATTTACACTGAGAGACCAGAGATGAAGCCCGTGGCAGGGGGACGTGTGTGTGTCCCTGCAGAAGGACACCTCAGCATATCCAGCACAGTGATTGTCTCCAGCACAGAGCCCCTGGGCTCCTCTCCTGCCCCTCTCATGACAAGCCTGCCTCCACAAGCCCCACAAAGCTGAGCTGAGTGCTGTGGAGATGCACTGGCCCCACTGCACCCAGCAGCATCATCCTGTGCTGAGTGTCTCGTCTCTGACTGTGTCTGTAGATTTGAAGCTATTTCCCCATCGTTTGTTTTATTTATTATTTTTAACTGGTCGTTTGAGGGGACAGTGGAGAGACAGAAAGTGGTTTCCTCCCCCCTCTCAGAGTGCAGGAGTATCAGATGAATTGATTAAGGTGGAGTGTGGGGCTCTGGTTTGAAGTGAGCATGGTTTCACTGCTTCTTCACTAGACACTCACATGTGGCACCTTTTGTCTCATTTTTATAAACTGACCTATAAGATGAAGCTCTAAATGGGGTGAGAGTTGGAGGGCAGGTGAAGAGTCTTTCTGTTACCATTAGTAACACACTTGCACCCATTTTATCTGTAAATGGAAAAAGAAAGATTGCAGTAACTCCCTGTGCATTGCAAGTCTTGATAACAATTAGGGGCCGTCTGGCTATTCTTATTCTTTCAGCATATTTAGCATAAAACCTGCCATAAAATGAGAGGTCTTGTTTTGTGGCTGAGCATGCATCCATTTTGTAGTTGTCTGTATTTTTTCTCTGCATGGAAATCAAGAGAATGGTGTCATCACTGAAAGGGACAGGAGCTCCCATGTCCTAGCACCTCAGAGTGGCATCACCTTGGTTTGTGCACTCTGACAGGTTCCTGGAGGCACTGGAGATGAGTTTTTCCATGCAAAAACCTCTTTCCTGCCATTTTCTTCACACACACCACTGGGCAATTCCTGCTTTGCCTTGCTTTCCTGGAAGCCTCCATCTCTGCTTAATTTTGGGAGAGTCTCCTCCTGGAATAGGCTGATCCCTTCTTTTGAATGTTTTATCAGAATGATCTAAAAGAGGTACCAGTGTGAAACAAATTTGTCATTTATACAGAAGAAAAATATCTTGCTTTAATAGCTGCAACTTCTTACCCAGATTGCTGATCATGGTCCAACCCCACTCGCTGCCTCCCTCTTCCCTTAACTAAAACCCATTTCACCACAGCCCTTACTGGTGTAGCTTTTTTTGGCTTTGAGGCTGGGTATAATCCCAGTGGCTGGGTATAATCCCAGTGGCATCAGGTGCCTCAGGAGGCTTCTTATGCTGTCTAACTATAAGGTTATTTAAAGCTGATTTTTATAATAAATTAAATGAAGTTATTTACAGATCAGCCCCGGCACGAAAGTCAATGGCTGGATTATTTTAGGAAAAAAAATGCACAAATTCTTCATGTTTCAAATTTGGTAAATCACTGCCAGACATTTGCATTATTCTGGCAGTGTGATTTGCAATAAACAAGTCACTATGACTGCCATACCTGTGCACCTGCAGGTCTTCCCACTGCTTTGGTTCTGTCTGAGGCTCCCATCTCCCTGCACGCTGTAGTTCACCCAGAGATGAGGATGGGATGAATTAATTTGATTTCTGTAGCATCTTGTGGGGGGGAACCTGGCGGAAGAAAAGCATGTGCAGCTGGGGAAGCTGCAGTTGAGGCTTTGGACAGAAGATGGTGCCGCGTTCCAAGCTTCGCCCTGCTGCTGCTCCCACACCTGGGCTCCAGGCTGGTCCCCAGCCCGCAAACCTCGCAGCGCTCTGCGACTTCATCATGCTCCTGCAGAAACAAACACGCCTTCTGCTGCTATTTGTGGAGCAATGAATTAAGGGGGAATGCATATATACACACACATAGGTATAAAATATAGCTATATATAAAATATCTCTATATACGGATTAAAAAACAATCATAAAATAGAATTTTTTTTTCTCCCCCCCGCCCGTGAATTCCCTTGCTGATTCTATCACTCTTATTTCAATGCAGGCATTAAAAGCCTTGCCCTGGCAGCAGATGTAAGCAAGCCTGAGGATGTGCAAAGGATGGTGGATGCAATCGTGGCTCGCTGGGGCACAGTCCACATCGCATGCAACAATGCAGGAATCAATCTGAACTCTGCAAGTGAAGAGACTTCCCTGGAGGAATGGGACAAAACTTTTAATGTTAATTTACGAGGATTGTTTTTGTGCTGCCAAGTAAGTGTGAAATACTGCACTGGTTAGTTTTGCAAATATTAACATTCTAAGTGCTTATTTTATCTCAGGTATAATAGCACTTTATTAATAATTATCACAATAAAATTGTTCCTCGTTTTTGTGGAGTTTGGGGGAGTTTTGCTTTCTATTAATTACAGATTTTGGTTAATACATTCAAAAGCAGCTGGTACTTGCTGGCTACCCAATCCCAGGCATTAAAGAATGGCCAAAAGTTTTTTGAAGGGTGGTTATTTAAAGGGTCCAGAAAGCTTGGAGGGGGGAATTCCCAACATTCATGATTTTTTAAAAAAAATATTGCCAACAGTGGAGAGGTGTGAAACGGCAGTGGGATTTTTTGCCTGCATCAGCCATTTTTATACCAAGTTTTTATATCAGGTACTTAAAAAAAATGTGTTAGCACATCAACTCTTCTGAAAAGACTAATTTATTACCATGTCATTATTAGCACAATCACAGAAAGGGTCACTGGTCTTTCCTTTAATTTCTGTCACAGGCTGCAGGCCGCATTATGCTGAATCAAGGATATGGGAAGATAATTAACACAGCATCTATGGCAAGTTTAATAGGTGAGTGATGAGAGCTAACAGTTGTGCTTCAGAATCCATATTTTAATTACTACCGATGCTATTTGAATCAATTAAACCTGTATTGGGAAGGAGTAAATCACTGACATTTCGTATTAGAGGAAATGTACTACAAAATTTTTATTGATATCATTTTTCAACATTTATCTGTCCTCGATGTTTTAGAGCACTTATTACTTTTTATAGAAAAGGCGGAGTCACCTCCTCTGCCTCTGGTGCAGATTCCACAGGAGAGGTGCTGTTCCCTCCATGCTGTTCCAGGCAAACTCCTTGGCATGTGGGAAGCTGAGCCCACAAGAAGCTTACAAGCCACCCAAAGGATTTTTTGCCAATATTTGCCCTGGTACCCGTGGGTTTTATAACATTCTCATTGCCAACAGGTGCCTGCACCAACGCTGCTGAATCAGCAGTGTCATCAAAAGGACCAATAAACCATTGCAACATATGGAATGAAATCCCTACTGCTGAGCTAATCTGGAAGGCTGCTGAGCTGAAGCCCATGTAACAAAAATTGATCAATTACACAAATTAAGCATAGCCCTTTAGGAATTTATTTTATTGGTCTGGACATCTGTTGCAGTATTGTCCAAATCCAAAAATCAAATGGTGCCTTGGGTTGCCAAGTTAGGCAAGAAAATCTAGTAGCTATAAAAGTACAACTGAAAACCCCTGTATTAATATCATGTCCATCTGCTGAATGTTACATAAATATGCAGTCTTTTTTATTTTCCTTTGGAATAATGTTTATTTTTACTGTGCCCAGTTTGACATTCAATGTCATTCTACTCAGTTTATTGCACAGTAACTTTAAATGGTTTTTCAAAAATCCATTTATAATGTTGTTGTTAATATTTTTTCAAGTGCCTTTACCAGCTGTTTTACTTATGCTTAAACACAGGCACAATCCCTTCATACCAACTTTGTAAACTTACAAAAACTCCCCAAGAAAAGTAGTTCTGAAAAGATTGTGAGGTTTTAAATTTCAAGTACCTCAGGCTTTCCTGCTCTGGTCTGAGCAGTCGGGCTCTGGTCTGTGCTTGGGCTGTCACCATCCACATCATTGTCACAAAGCAAGATTTCCTGGGATGTAGTCCATCCTGGAGAAAGTTAGGAAGCTCTGGGAATTGGCACAAACTGGGGATCTGCTGGTTTGGCACACAGCTCCCAGCCTTGCTGCAGCCCAGCAGTGGTCTGCTCTGCTTAAGGAGAGGCTTTTTCCAACTCTTCCATCGGGGCTTGGCACAGCTCTGCTGAGCTGAGTGGTGATGCCATTCCAACAAAGCATCTCCATCCCAGCCCCAGCTTGGAGCTGCACCCCCAGACTTCACCTGGGGATCACATCTGAGGGCAGTACTGCTCCTGGAACAGCAACATTGGAAAGCAGCCCTGAGAGCAACCTGGAAGGGTCATCCCAAGATGCATTTAAATGTCAGTGAAAGTTAATGCATGTTAGGCCAGAAGTTAAGAGATGGAGAGATGTGTTTACCTTCTGAACCTGTTTGAATCTTGGCATTGAGAAAATCGAGTAGTTATGAAACTACGACTGAAAACCACGATGTTCATATCATGTCCATCTGCTGAATGTTAAATAAATATGTTGGTTGGTTGGTTATTTAAGTACGTTGGCCAACTGGCATAGTATGAAATGTTTCTAGAAATAGTTAGGGGATATTTTTTTTGTTGTTGTTGTAGGTTGAGTCCTTCCTCAGAGATACAGGAAAATGAGGAGACACTTAGCAGGATAGGGAGGTTTTTGTTTGTGATTTTTCCAGATACACTGCTCAGAATCAGCTTTAATTAATTGAAGATAAGCTGCATACATTTTGCATATGTGCATTTTGATTCTGGTGTTCCAATGGAATTATTCCAGGCATGTGCTCCAGCAGCGGCAGCTCGGCCCTTCATTCAGGTGTAACTCAGAGCTGTAATTTTTACAGTGAATATCTTCAGTGGGAAGTGCTCTGCTCTGCTCTGTGTGCACCTCTCATTAATATTGTGTGGCTGCTTCAGGGTCAGGCTGGAAGCCTGATACACCAAACAATGGGGTGAGAGCAGTGTCAGGTTGTTGTGGTATAACCCCACAGTCCTTTCCTCTCTCCCTCCAAGGATGGGAGAGAGAATCTAGGAAAAAAAGGTGAAACTTGTGGGTTGAGATAAAGACAGTTTATTAGGACAGAAAAGGAGAGGAAAATAATAATAAGGAAAAAAGAACATAAAAACCAAGTGGTGCACAGTGCAGTTTTTCACTACCCACTGACCAATGCTTAATGTACCCAGCCAACTCACCCCAGTTTTGTTTTTCAGCACAATGTCATGTGGTTTGAAATACCCCTTTGGCCAGTTAAGAGTCAGATGTCCTGGTTGTGTCCCCTCCCAGGTTCTTTTTCCTCCAGCCTCCTCGCTAGCAGGGCAGCAGGAGGCCCTGGAAAGTTCTTGATTTAGAGTAAGACCCACTCAGCAACAGCAAAACCATCAGTGTGTTAACATTATTCCCGTCCTAAATCCAAAACACAGTGCTGTAACAGTTACTAGGAAAAAGAACCCCAGCCAAAGTCAGAACAAAGGTGTTTAAAACATAACACAGCTAATGTTTGCAGAATTTTTATCTGCTTTCTCCTATTGTCTGTCTTCTCACTTCCCAGAAGCCCTAGCAATGCAGATTTTTTGATTACACTGTTGGAGGCATAGCTTAATTCACAAACCCCATTTTGTATGAGTTTGAAGGGTTACAGATTTGCTCTTCTTTCTGTAAGAGAGAGAAGGTAAGGTAAGAGAAGGTGGCATGGGGTGCTCAGTGCAGAAATCCCATCCAACACCAGAGATTCACAGCATCTGTTGGCTTCTCCTTGAGTTCTTCCAATTGAGAGGGGCTGAGTGTCTCAGCAGGGGAAAATTTCATGCTCCTAGTTACCTTCTTCATATATTCTTATAAAGACAAAAGTCCATGGAAGGACTTTTGATAGCTGTGTCTCATCACCCAAGTCAGAAGCTGATTCTCATGGCTTGCAGCAACTTGCTCTCACCCACATGCACTGTTAGGTGCAGAGCCAGTGCCAGAACTCCTCTCCTCTTAGCAAATGATCACCAAAATGATTTATCACAGCCAGACATGTTTGGAAAGTTTAGCAAAGAACTGCTTTTGGGAGGTTACAAGGTTAACTACCGAAGTTGTATGTAACTTGGAGCTGATGCATGGCAATTAATCAAGAAATTACGTTCCCCATCTCTCTGAGAGCCCCCACAGCGAGCTGCGTCAGGGGGCAACAGGCACACACTGAGGGCAAAGAAGTTCTGCTGGTCAAAATGCAAATTATTTCTTATTGAACAAAAAAGAGTGCAGAATAAATGCTGGCAGAGGAGGGCCATGGCATGAAATGCTCTTTTTAGCAAGGAAAATACCTCTGAATTCTGAGCAAACTTGCAGCATATGCAGAAAAACACCCCTCTAATTGTTGCTCCCATCATGTGTGTGATTTAAATGTAATCACAAACATCTCTGTTCAAGGCAAAGATCCTTGTTCACATGCTCACTACTTTGCAGCAGGGCTTTTTTGGTTCTTTTAGAGTTTGGGTAACTCAGTTATCACCTTCTTTCCACCCTTTACATTGAGATATTCAAACCCAAGACTTTTAAGTCAATAAAATCAGTAGTGGGTGTGTTGGGATGCCATGGGTGGGAGTGATATAGAACTGATGCATCAGCTTAATTTATTGAGACCAGTTTAATGCCAGCTACCAGTGCTGCTTATGTGCCTTCATCAAAGTGCTGGGAGTTGGGGTTTGGCTGCTGAACCTTGTGCAAACCCAGTGATTCCCTTTCTTCCAGGGTTCAGCGTTATCCAGCCCAACAGGCTGGAATTGCCTGTCTTTGTGACTACTGATATTTGCCCTGATTTCTCCCCCTCTCCCTCCATCAGAGTCAGCAGCTCAGTGAAGCTCTGTGCTGATACTGAGCTAATTATGGATGGATGCTTTGCACTGGATTTGTTTAATGAAGTCCTAATGGCAGCCAGAAAAGTCCAAGGAGAGATACTGTGTGGGTGTGAATCCCAACACCTGGACTGACTTGGATTGACTCCCGTGGGCTTAAGGCACTTTACACCCACTGGGGATTTGTCCTTAAGTAGCTTTCACTGAGCTGGAGAGGGGCAGAGCCACCCGAGCACACGGCACTAACAAGCTTGAACGTTGTAATTAGCAAGCTGATCATTTTCTGTCTTTGACTGACATGTGACATCTCTGAAACATTTTCAAAAGCTTCAGATTTTGAAAGTGGTGGGTGTTCTGAATTTTTGGGATGCACCTGTGTTCACATCCACACAAACATTAGTTAGATGATAATATGTGTTTGCCTCAGACTATGGATAATTTAAAAATTAGGGAGAATAATTTGTTCCAAGAAGCTATATATAATATGTTATATAAAATCTTTTATGCACTTATATCATATTCTATCATATAATGTCATATCAAACAATTTGCTGTCATATTCAGCTATCATGTATTATCTACCACATATAATATAATAAATAATATTAATATATTATATAACACAGAATGCATATATTATTAATTATATAATATTTTAGAATTATATGGTAATATATTTTATTAGTATTACAGTGTACAAGTATAGAAACATACATATGTATATAATATATGAATGTGCATATGTGTACATGATTATTTATCTTTGTTCAGAGCAGCCAAGTATTGCATATATATGTTTAACACATTAGTTTTGTCTCATCACCCAAGGTTTTGTCTTTGCCCAAATATGGGATCTTTTATATGTCTTTATTTTTATTTTCACCATTGTTTTCCAGTACCCCATCTGCTGAGATAAAATTGTTAGATGGCAAAATACATATTTAGGGGTTTCTGTTGTAGGTGGCTGAATTCTTGCTTCTCCCTGCCTGGTACCTGGCAAAAGGGCAAATAGCTCATCTCAATGCAGGGAGTTGTCTGTGTAGTGCCTAAGCTATTTTAATTTGGGAAGAATAAATAATTTTCTTCTTCTGAATCCCTTGTAGTCCCTCACCCACAGAAGCAGTTGGCGTACAACGCCTCCAAAGCCGGGGTCGTAAAATTAACGCAGACATTGGGAACCGAGTGGATTGACAGAGGAGTAAAAGTCAACTGCATTTCCCCGTAAGTAAAATGTAGTCCCATTTTGAAACTACAAAGGGAATGAAATGTTCTACAAAGCTCAAATGAACACTATCTCAGCAAATAAAGTTTCTAATTAGCAGGTGGATTGCATCCCTTTTTATGTTGTCTTTTCCTTAACAAAGGTTTAAATACTTAAAACCAAGCCTGCTCTGTTGCTGTGTATACTCAGGGATTTAAGGAGAGGTTTTAGCATTTGGTAATAGGTTTTCCAATAATGTGAAGGGTAGTTTTTAGCATTTCCCTTCCAGATGAAATATTTCCTTAGTCTGTCCAAGCCTTCTCTGGTTAAAGAAAGGGGTTTTGACACTTAACAGACAATTCTTCTTTTCCCTTTTTACTTGAGACAAATACATAGGCACTTTAAAAGCTACATTTTATTGCTGCTATTGAGCTATTGTTCAGCTCCAACAGGCCAGGTGTAGTTTTGTAAATATATATATATATAATTATTACAAATTACATTTTTCCTTATTCTTGGAGATTTCAAGCTCTGTGTTTTAGGGTATTTATTCACAAAGAAAAGTTTTCCTACCAGATCCACTTTGTGTCTCCCTGCTTCTCATGCACATGCCCAACCAGTCATTTTATTAAACAATTAGCAGTGCATGATAGTGCTGAGCAGAAACCCAAGTGGATAGCATTAATTAGAAGCGGTCAAATTCTGTAGACCATTGAAGTCAATCAGAGTAACTAAGAAGGGCAGGATTTTAACCCAGGAGTTAAATTGTAATAATGAAGATAATAATGTAGATCAAATTAGGGAAAACAAATTACATATTTTAATCCACAAAGTGGAGGGGGAAAAAAAATCACAGAGCTTAATGGCAAGTGCTTCTGTTTTTACCGCTGGTCTGCTCTCCCCTTGCTTGTGCTAGCTGTCTTCCTTATGATTATTTATTACTAATTATACCAGAGACTCCAGCCGTCACTCTACGTGATCCACAGATTCTTTCAACAGCATCTTACTTCCTAATGGGATTTTCCCTATGCCCATGCTAGCAGACTGTAATGGTGCTCCTACAACTAGTGCTAGTGAATTCACACTGGCTTTCGGGAGCTGGGGAGATGAAGGGAATTAGGGAAGCTCAGCAGGACCTGGCAGGAGCTGTGTCTGAAAACATACGGGTAATCTGCACCAGCAGAGGTGGGATAGTTGTGCCACATTCACAGCAATTAAATGAGGAGGCTCTTACAGGAGGAATTACCCGCTTCTTAGGGACTTACATAAATTTAAAATACAGGCCCCAAATGATCAAAACTCATTGTTTTGTACAGCTTGGAAGCAAGCACTCACTTCTAAAGAAGTTATGTTTCTGGAGACAGCTGCCAGAGCATGGAGAAAAAATAGACAGCTTCTCTTTCTACTTTTCAAGACAACACAGGATTGCATTTTGATCATCTCTACCTGTCTTAAACTCTAGCTCTGAGCTCAAAATCTTACAAAAAAAGAGCTGATGTGGTCTTTTTTCAGGAATAGCCAGGAAGGACACAGGGAGAACAAATATTTTGTTGCCTTTGAGGTCCCCTGTTGTGGACAGAGCAGTTTTCCCTAATGCAGGTGGGAACCTGGACTGAACTGCTTTGGAGAACAGCAGAACTTCCCTCACAGATCCTCCAAGCTCTGGCTGAGTCCCTCGTGATGGGATTGCCCAGGGACCTCTGGGCATGAGGAAGGAGCCTGCAGCAGTTCATGGTGCTCAGATCCCTCATCACATGAGCAAAAGCCACATCTGCTTCTGAGCAAATAACTATTCACATTTATAGTCCTGTCTGTGTGAGATGTGAACCTGCATTTCAGTGCACATTTGGACCCATCCCCAAAACTGTGGACCCCACTAGTGTCACTGTGTCTTGATGTGACTCACTGAGGACCAGGGACACCTTCAATCCACTTGATCTGAGTACCCACCACCAGCAGGAGCCTCAGTGTCATAACAGGGTGGGATTTTAAGGAGTCTGAGGAGAGCAGATGTAGATATAAGGCACAATAGTACCCAAGATCAGCTCTGGATAAGTAAAATATCTGTATCCTTAAGTACTTTGCCCCTCCCAGTCATGGTTGCATTAAAACCTTATGGCACTCCCAGTGTGCCTCTGTCTGAAGCTCCAAATGCTCCAGTCTGGCCTTAAACATTATTTCACCATGCAAACCTTTTGGCCTTTTCCCCCTCTTCCTATCTGGTCACTTTTTATCAACTTAATTTCTTAATGAGTGCATAAAACTTATGCAGAGCAATGCATAAAAGTTAGCAATGCATAAAATGTTATGACAGCGTCCTTAGGATGATTTATTGCATTTATAAAATTGAACATGCAGGCTTCTCTTGCTGGCCAGGCAAACCTGACGCCCAGGGAGAGAAGGTGGCTGAGATTCCCTGGATGTTTTGGCTGACTTATGCTGTTGCTATTGTGGAACCTGTGCTCAGTGCTTGCACCACCATCCAGTGCCATCACCTCATAGCCTGCTGTAGAGCTGATGCCAAAAAAAATGAAGAAGGTCCTGGAGTCTTCCTGAAATGGATGTGGGGGTTGAACTGCAGAGGGTACCTGGGTGTAGTCAGGGAACTTTACAGAGCACTGACTGGTGCCCAGCTGCCCACAGGGCTTAGTCTCTTTGTTGGTTCCAGGACATGGAAGTGTGTTGGGTGTGGTGGAAGAAGAAATTCTGGAAGGTGTCTGGTTTTTGACATGTGCAGCACTGAACACGTCATTTTTGCAGCCATTACACTGAATCAATGTCTATTTTTTTGGCTAATTACTGCCTTCTTGATTAGCAAGACATGAAACGCCATTATGTGATTACCTTTGGGATGGGCAGGTGGAAGGTATTATTAATAATAATTAATTAATAATTATTGATATTAAGGTCAACTTACAGCCAGGCCAAGCAGCCCTGGGGGATGAACCATGTTCCCTCCTGATGGGCTGCAGGGATTTGGGTGTGGGCTGCTGGGCAAAGAGCCTTTGTGTGCCCTGCATTCTGCCCTGCTCCTCTGGAAGCAGCCACACCGTGCTGCACCAGGCTTGTAGCCCCAGAAAGCAGCAGGATCACTGCAGGTTTGGGGAGCACCCCATTAGGGGGAAGGAGAGGCAGAGCTGCCAGGTGAAGGAGCACCCCAGCATCACCTGAAGGCATCCCAATTAAGCAGCATTACTATCCCCATTAAGCAGCAGTCGTTGCTGGTAAGTATCTTTGGACTTAAATCTTAATTCCTTGGGAGATGTCCCAATTAAGTGGATCTTGTGATTAAACACTTCCTGATTAAGTGGAGTGTACTTAACTCATTCAAATTAATAACTCATCTGAAAGAAATCAAGTTACACACAGATGGAATCTTTTTTTGCTCTCATTTGGGGATTGAGTGCACGTAACAATTCCAGTTAAGTATCTGGTAAGTGATATTTTTCCTAATGTGTCTCTCAAAGTGGAAATGTTTCAGGCAATTGTTTTTTTCTCTTTTTTTTTTTTTTGTGGTCTTTTTTTTCCCCCTCGTCATGTCCCAAATTGTCCTGTGTATCAATAATGAAATATTGATGCTCATATCTAACATTAAGGAACCAGCAGTTTGATATTACATTGACATGCAACAGAAAGTACTGATAGGCTCAGCACTGCATACGAGATGAGGTAGGGAATTAATGCATTGGCAGTTGTCTTTGCTGGAACTGGTTAGGAGCCAACTAAAATCTGCCTAAAAGGGTTCGACAACGTTAAATTGCCCAACTTGGCACCAAGCTTTCCCAGAAGATGTGTAGTATCAATGACATGCCTAATATTTATAGTGCCATCAGTATGTGTGTTTGCAACTTTTAAGTTTTGCGCTATATTTTTTTCCCATTTCTATAACAAAAATTTGTAGTGAAGTTTGGTTTCACATCTAAATTTTTGCTATGTGGAGTGAACCTAAAGAAAGGTCCAGCAAGAGGCACAGCACGGTGATTCGCAGACTGCAGTGATCAGACCAAAGATCATTTTTCTTAACAGATTGAAAAACGTCCTCTTTTTTAGCAAAATCTGTTGTGCTGGAGGACTGTGTGTTTTTTTCCCTAATCTGCATTCCCTTGGGGTTAAAATATATCTGTAAATGAAAAAAAGAAAAAAGAAAATCATATGGATCTTATTCTGGTCTCTGCTAGTGTAAAGCCAGAATGATGATGATGATGGTGATGGTTTTGTAAGCTCAGTGAGAGGCACGTAAGGGAAAGGAATTCAATACATTTCATGTCTGCTGCTCAAAGCACATTTCTCTCTGAAGAAAACCAGTTCTTGAGGAGTTTGGGAAAGCAAGAACGGAGACTAGGGGGCTCTGCTTAAAGGAAATAAGTAAACCATTCGCAGTCCTATCCTGGAATGTGCTTGATTTTGTTCCATTGCCAGAACTTAAGTGAGTTGCATTGCTCAGTGTTTCCAAACCGCTCTGCTCTTTATTGACAATTACAATAAAATATAAAGCCGATATTTAAATCCTGCCTGATTAGTGCAAACAGAAATGTTTGGGGGAAAATCTGAATTAGTTCCACTTCATAACAGAGTAAATAGTGGATTTCAGCCTTCATTTAAAACAAAAGGTAAATCTCATACCCAGAATCCAGTCTGTTTCAAAAAATTATTTCCTTGGAAGTCTAAATTGGGATGCCGATGAAGTTTCAGAACAAAACGGGCATTTTTATACTTTGTTCATTTCATATTTATCACTAGCTTGTTTGCTAATTTTCATTTGCAAGAGGCAATTCTTCCAGCTAACTGGCTGCCTCAATGGGCCACTGATTTCTTTGAAGTGACAGTCTGTAAATATGCATAAAAAAGAGATGCAATTAGCGTGTGTGTGGTTCAGTGCAGCCTGATTTCATTGGCAAGTTTACCCACAGTGTTGATAAGCTACATTATCTAGAAAATTGGCCGCTGAAAAACAGCACCTCTGATTGCCAGCAAAGGTTCCAGATAACAGGGTGCTGAAGAGAAATATAATTGAGGTTGAATATGTTAACCAAGGTGTCACATGCTCCTTAGAAGCGCTAATTTATCAGCATGTTGGAATTTTTATTAACATTTGGAATGCATTTCTACCACACTAATGAAGTGGAATTGGCAGTTCAGGTTTTAGTTATTGTCATTTCTGAGAAGTTAAATGTAATTTCTCGTTAGACACAGTTATGTAAATATATTTGTTCAGGGGCTGAAAAAATTATACATTTCGCAAAATACAAATATGTTGTTAAGGAGGAGTATGACAAATCAGTTGCAGTTAAAGTCATAAAAGCCAGCCAAATCTTTGCCCTGCATTGTGCTTCCTGCAGCATCATTTTTAGGTCACCTGAAAAAAACAAACTTAGCAGAGTTTTAGTAAATAGTGGAGTCATTAATGTAAAAGAGGCAAGACAAGGTAAATCAGTGTGATTTGTCAGGTGTTGATTTAAGGGGGATTACACTGGGTGTGTTGTGCTTATTTCTGCCCCTCCTTTTTTTTGTGTGGAAAGGCTCTGGTGCCCAGAAGGGTGCTGGCTTTTGTTCCCCTCGTTGTTTGACATATGGGGAGTTGGTCTGTTTTCAGTTTCTGGGCTGCACACAAGCACACTGTATGACATTAGTTGTAGAGTGATGAGAAATTGGTGGGAGGACAACAGTTCCCAAGAGCCGTGACAGACCCAATTCAAGGCACTTGCACTTCCAATGGTGTGCTTGTTTTTTGGAAAAGAAATTTAAACTGGTGATTATGGGTAACCTAAAGGCAAAGGGGTTGTGCTATTAGCTAAGATCGTGTGATTGTATGTGTACTTGAGAGGAAACCTCTGAGCTGCCCATCAGCAGCAAAAGGTGATGATAGGAAAGGAGCGCTATGGAAGTTCACACCATGACTTTCAGCAAGGGCAGAGCAGGCTGGATGTGCTCATCTCCTTTGTACCGTTACCCTGCTTTCCTTCTGAACGAACATCTCAAACACCCCTCGGTGCTGCCTTTCCTTCTGGGCAGGACTCTTTGTAAACCTTTGGTCGTTGCAGGGGCATCGTCGACACGCCGCTGATCTGCTCGCAGGAGCTGCGGCCGCTGGTGCGGCGCTGGCTGAGCGACATTCCGGCCGGGAGGCTGGCCCAGCCCACGGACCTGCAGGCTGCCGTGGTCTACCTGGCCTCCGAAGCCTCGGACTACATGACGGGCCACAACCTGGTCATCGAGGGTGGCCAGAGCCTGTGGTGAGAGGCGTCTGTCACCCTGATTCTTCTTTCTAAAGCCTTCTGAGTTTACATTCTTTTGGAGAACTTTCCCACACAATTTCTGTAAACAACATTTTATTTACATTCTTTTATGGGGGTGGAGAAAATTTGATATACTAGTAATTTGTCCAATGTCTTTGGAGAGGTGGCCCATTCACCCTCCAATCCAATGTCACCTTTGAGAAAGTATAAAAGTCAAAGTCAGATATTAAACTTTCTCCTTTACCTCGCAAATAGCAGATAGATTGATTCGTGCTTTCACGTGTCCTACAGCAACAGGCATCCTGCAGTTCCCTTCTCACGGGCCTTGGAAAGTGCGTTTTAGAGCTAAGCTTAGTCCCAGCTTTGGGTTGTGTGACTACGTGGCCAGCTAATATGAAATTATTGTTTTCTTCTTTCAGGTGTTAATTTGGAGACTTGTATAATGCACAGGAAAAATAAGGCAAAAAAAAAGGGCAATCTTTCAGTTTTCCAGCATTTTAGTGCTTTTCACTGCACAGTCACATTTCTGTTAAATTAGTATTTAATGATATAAAAGTACATTTACTGCAGTGAGATTTGGCTATTATTTAAGTTTAACAGGGGGCATTTTTAAAGCAATCAATATTAGCTGGTCTGTGTAGTTTATTGTTCTTAAGCAATTTTTTTGTATTCAAGTTGTTCTAGTGACATCTGTGAGTGGTGAAAAACAGTTGGATGTAGTGTTAAAAAAAATAAATTAGTTCATTACATTTGAACCTGAATGTTGCCATTTTATATTTACTGGTGTTTAGTTTTTGACAGTGTTTTTATACAAACACCCACATAAATGCCCCTGAAAGAACAGTGCTGCACTTAATAGAGATTCATGGTTGGTAATTATAATGGCTCTAATCCAAACCTATTGAGGTAAGTAGGGACTGCTCATACACTTTAAGTTAAATGTGTGTTTAAGTGTTGATACAACTGGGTCTTTGTTTTCCATGATAGACAGAAGTAAGCAAAGGTCATCTTCCAAATAATTTCTTTTTCCTCTTGTAAAATTCTGAAGACAGCTCTTGGGTGTAAACCAAGGCCAGTTCAAGTGATATTGATACAGTTCTGTTGGCCGAAGAGCTCGTTTTGGTGATAGCATTGGGTTCATTGTTTATGGGCAGTAAAACATGGCACAATAACCCCATGGTTCTGATATTGCTCTGGATAAAGACAGACTTCCATCCTGAGTGCCCTAAAGCATAACCTAAGGAGAATTTACGGGAAGAAATTCACTTGCAAATCCTCGTGTCATTTGTTTTGCATTTGGCAGCTCTTTGTTACCATAACATAAATAATTGTGGATGGATGTCATTACTTTGATTAAGTGCTACAAGCCCATGCATTGGCTGCCCATTATTGTGGGGAATTGCTGTAATGGCTTCAGACTTGACATTCACTGCTACGTTGTAAGGTATGCGCCTCGCTGACGTACTATCATCGTTATTGTGGATAAAGTGCAAGAGGATACTTGTCTTCATTAAATTTTCTATTAGACCATTGATAATTAATACATATCTCATGTTTCATCTTGAGTAGTTTTTCTGGGGCGTGCTGCTGTTAAGCGACTCAGGGCTAGAGCTTTTTGGCTTGAAATCCTTGCCTTGTGTGCATGATCTAATTTATTGACAATGCTCTGCAAACTCACAGGCTTAAGTAGAGCTTGATTTTGGATAAATCTTCAAGAAAAACAATTAAGGATTTAAACGTTTTATTATTTTTCTGGGCTCACAAAACCTTTTCTCTCCTAGCTCCCACACTTGCATCATTTTGTGTCATGCTCTGGAGGGCTCGGCAGAGTTCTCACATCCCTCTGGCTGGCTTTTCACCCAGAGGTTAATGTGCAAACATTGGTGAACTCATCAGGAGCTCTTCCAAGGGATCCTAGAGGGGCTTGTATACTATTGCTTGGACTGCTGGTGAACAGTTTGTTGCAGCTTCTACCTAAAGTGTAAAATAATGAACTTTGGTTAATTTGAAACACAAACTGCAGTTGGCACTGAAACTATGAACAGTGTTTTCACTTTCTCAGCAGAAAGACAAAAGACTGAATAGACTGCTAAGGTTGAACTTCCATTCCTTGCCGGGAGATGGTTGAAGTTCAGCACCAAAAGGCACTGGCAGGACACTGCAGGAAGCTGAACTTCAGTACCCTGGTGTTGGGAAGACTTTCAGCCAGCAAAGATCATGCTGTGATTTTCACAAGTTTCAAGTTAAAAACAAAAATCAGACATTAAAAAAAAAAATCACCTAGACTTAAAAAAAAAAATCAAAATTATCTCTTAACTAAGCAGCCTCCAGTGTTTGGACTAGAGCTTGTCTCGTCTGCTCTGTTTGCCCCCAGGCTCTGCCTTTGAAGGGCTGAATGGGCAGAGCAGAGGAATGAGGTTACCTGCACAGACTGGTATGGGGCTTGGCTCCTGTTTGGGGACATTGCTGTGTGCCCATGTGGGCCCTGGCCCTGCCCCATGTTGGCCAGAAAGGCTGGTGGAAGGGGCTGTCTGTCCCTCCACGACACGGGAAGGGCTCAGGACTAAGCAGCCCAAGGGGATGCAGCACTTGGTGCCAAGTCCCAAGCTAATTGGCAAATACCCTCACAGTACTTATGTTTTTCATGGCATGGAAACACCCTGGAGGAGACCATGTGTCAGAAGGGAAGTGTCTTTCTCCCTGTGTGTATGAGCTGGCCTGTCTCTTCCTAAGAGAACACTTTCATCTCTTTTTTCACAGGCCTGTGGAGTCATCAAATGGTTTGGGTTGGAAGGGATCTTAAAGGGATCTTCTAATTCCAATCCCCCTGCCATGGACAGGGACACCTTGCCCTAGACCAGGCTGCCCAAAACCCCATCCAACCTGGCCTTGAACCCAGAGCTCTATCCATTTAGGAGATCTGGCAGTGTCACTGTGGCTCCTCACCCTTTCCCACAGAACTTCCTGAGGAAAATGGCTGATTTCCACTTGAAGGCAGGGCTGTGACCATGCCGTTCTGCTTCTGCCTGGTAGCACCAAACCTGGCATTTGGGTTGGGAGCTGTGGGGTTGCTGCTCCTTGGGCATGGGGCTCCCCACACTCTGCCTTGTGCTGTGGGGGAGGCTCATTGCTACAGCCATGGGGTCTCTTCTGGAGACACAGCCCTAAAGTCAAGTGGAAGCACCACTTTCCACTTGAAAGGGAAAAAACAAAGTTCAAGAGGTTTATGTCAATGTCTAGAAGTATCCAAAAGGAAGGTATTGAGGGGATGGTGGTGATGCCAAGTGAAAGGACAAGAGGCAATGGGCACAAAATGACTCCCAGGAAGTTCCACCTGAACACAAGGAAGAACTTTGCTGTGCAGTGATGGACCACAGGAACAGAGAGGGTGTGGAGTCTCCCTCACTGGGGATACTCCAGAACCATCTGGCTTCAACACCGTGGTATGTTTTCTAGAATAACCCTGCTTGAGCATGGAGGTGGGACCAGGAGGTGCACTGTGGTCCCTTCCAGGCAGGACCATTCTGTGATTCTGTGAAGAATGTGAGAAAAGCCTTCCCCCCTCCTAGCAGGGGAACACCTGCGGTGTGGGGGCATGTAGAGCAGGGGGATGCGGTGCGGGAGATGCGGGGGATGCGGGGGATGCGGTGAGGGGGATGCGGTGAGGGGGATGCGGGGGATGCGGGGGATGCGGTGCGGGGGATGCGGTGCCGTGCAGGCGGAGGCGCCGTTCCCGGCGGTACCTCTAGGAGGAAACCTCAACCTGTGTTGTGTCTGCGGGAGCCGGGCTTCCCGGCTCTGCTATTCAACTTTCATACTGCAGCTAAGTTAGTACTTTTGATATTTCTAAGTTTTTTTTTTTTTTAAACATTTATGTAGAACACCACATAATTGCAGAAAAGATAATAGTCACATACCCTAGGGCTTGGTGTACACTTATGTTAAAAGTACAGCTTTTATTGGCAACTAAAGTAATAACCTTTCCATGTCAAATTGCTTTAAATTAAACTTAAAAAAAAAATGCTGGCTGATACCCACACTTAGTAATTGTCAAACATTAGCATAATGTGGAATACTAAAGCTGCTTAAATCTTGGGTTTAAAAATAATTATTTACTTAGGTAAATTCTCTATTCAAAAGCATAATATTAGAAATTTTTTTTATACAGTCTCCTCAATGTATATGTTAAAATGCAGACCTGAGCTTGATGTGGAAGTGGGGCTGAATGTTACTGTGGTCTCTGAGAGAAAAAGGGGGATTTTATACCTTTAGCTTGTCTGTCCATCATTGCTCACACAGAAATAAATGTTTTAAGGTTGTACCTCTGAAGGCAGAGGTGCTGTGGGTGACATCTTGTGACCCAAGGACAGTGACCTGCAGTACCTGCTGATCGTACCCCCAACTGCAGCCCTGGGTCCAACATAATGTTTCTGGTGCTGGACAACATCTGGGAGAAGGATGTCTCAAGGATGTGGCTGTGGAAGGCCAAGGCCAGCAGGTCAGTAAAGTGTTTCATCCAGGTGCATTTTAAATTTCTGCTCCAGCACAGAACTGGAGCACATGTGGTGGGAACCATTCAAATTTCCAGTGTGAAGCAGGAGAGGGGACATTTCACTATGAGATGTGGCTCTCAGAGCTTGCTGCTGTGTGTGAAGGAAATGGGATCTTCCAGGTGCCATGAGGACACAAGTCCTCATGGTTTTCTGCTTTTGGGAGGCCCAGCATCTGACATACCTACCTTGAGGAGCCCATCCCCTTGCCAGCACTTCCCTGTGAAGTCCACCACAGCACTGTGAGTCTACTGATTCTTCCTCAGAAACACACCAGTGTTTTACTGGAAGTTCAGCAAAACCTATTTTGGAACATTTTCTTAAAGAAATCAGCAGTGCCCTTATTAGGGCAAAAGGTTTTTTTGGCAAATTCCCACAACTTTGACTAGCAAATTAGAAAGGGATTGCCCTTCCCACTGCTTATGGAGCAGGAAGCTCAAGAGCAGGGATGCTCTTGCTGCCCTTCCAGTAACTTTTCAGAGGAACAAAATGGAGCATTAGCACCCAGTTAGAAGTTATGAACTTCAAGAGAGTTAAACAGTTGATGGGAGGGGAAACACAAGGAGATGAGGACTGAAAATTAGATAACTTTCCTAGCCTTGCCTAATATCGTAAGTGTTTTACACTGTAATTATAAATCTGATTATATACTAATTTCCACACTGTTTCAATTCTTTAAAGCAGGGAAGGAAATACACGCTCTTCTTGGAGGACCCTAATGCAGTCCTACAGCACATGCCTTCTCACCACAATAGATTGGAATTCTTTGAAATTCTGAATGACAGTGAGTGTTTGCTGCTTGATTCTCATCTACCTGGTGTCTTCTGTGCATTCTCACCTCTTTCCTTGTTCTCTAGAGCTCTCCTTTCCCCACCTGTCCTACCTGACCTCTTTCCCCTGCTCTGCTGTCAGTGCTGCTGCTGCTGCCCCATCGTGCCAGGGAAACGAACACTGCAGAGGGACCAAGCAGAGTGCAGGTTGCCCAGAAATGCCTCCCAAAGCCAAGGCCTGGATTTAACCTTCATTTACTTGCCCCCTAAACCACTCCATCACAATCCATGTTGAATCTGGTACTGGGACTCCTGTGGTAGCAAAAGCATGAAGGCTTTTGTCAAAGGGTGAGTGCAAGTAACTCCCACCTCAGTTCCTTCCTATTTGAAAACATGAAGGTGTTCTCGAATATATGCTGGGTGTGGGGATGATATTCCCTCCCCTGGGAGATGTCTTTTGGGACACAGCCCCACACTGCAGCTGCAAGTGCTCTCTGCCATGCTCTATTTGCTCCCCTCTCTCTGGCGTAGCAGGCTGTGTACAGACACACTTTGTGTCTTTAGGAAGCCTCATTAATTCACAAGATACCTATTTTTTTCCTCAACAGTTTGTAACAGCTTCTTAGATGTGTAAACTGGCATTTTCAGGTTTGTATTAAAATACTGAGAAATAGATTTATGTTTCCATAGGCTACTTCCTATGTCCAGACAGACTTCTGATACTACCTTACATGTACAGTTGTTGCATAAATGATATGTTAACGCATGAGAGAAGCCATTCACTTGAAACTGTTCAGAATGATTAAGGGCTTTAATTACAGCCCTGATTGAAACAAGGCTTTTGGTAAATAGCAAAATGGCAAAACTACACTGTTTCATTACAAGCCTTCCTTTGATGACAATGTGGTTTGTCTCTGTTTCTCCTCTTATTGTCATTTCACTCATCCAGCTCTGATGTTCAAATCCCACCTAAGAAATGGTAAGAGGCTCTACTTTAATGCTTACCTGTGAATAAGATGTTGGAAGTGCTGGTTTACTTTTGACACGCTGCCAAGTGCCTGTGCTGTAACAGAGGAATTAGATGTGGGGCTTGGTTCATCTCTATGTATTACTTTTCCCAGATCTCAGGTAGATGTACTCATCATCTTGCATGAAACCACGTCAATGCCTTTCAGCAGGAATTCTCAGGGCAGTGTGATGATCATCTGGGAAACCACTTTTCTCCTCCTTTGCAGGGGACTGTTGCCTCTGGTGGCAGAAACTTTGGTTATATTTAGATCCTCCAAGCAGCACCACGCAGAACACAAGCTTCCATGAACTTCAGCATCTTTCTGTCCAAGCATTTCACATGCTCCTGAATCGTCTACATAGATTTTTTTTTTTTTTTAAATTTCTAATTTTAAACAGATCTTTCACTGTAGAAATGTTGGAAAGTCTCTTCTCAGTGCTAGAAATGGCTTGAGTGGGTCGCAGATGCTCAGGAGTCATCCTCCCTCCTTCTCTCCTCCGGTACTTTCTGGAGTTAGTCTAAGTAGTCCTGAATGAAGAAGCAAATCTTCTCTCTTCCGAAGCTCCTCATAAATGTGCTTGCAGTTAATATGAGTCCTTTTATATTCTCTCCCTTCAAATTCTTTGGATTAAAACAAATACCGTCTGGTTCTTTTAGCTCTTTTGATTATATATTCAGAACTATTGTGTATCCTGGAAAAGGAATTCTTTTCAGTTTTCACTTTTCTTGACAACAAGCTGAAAAATTTCCCCAAATGAAAATTTCCTGCAAAAGTCTTGGTTGGTTCCAAGACCCATTTTTCAAATAAGTAACGTTTTGATGAAAAAATGCCAACCTGTTCTACTTAACAACTGTTCGTAGAACTGACGAGAGAAAAACAAGGAATTGGAGAAAAAAATTACCGAATCTTTTATGTAGAGTTAATCTTTGAATATTCCTGTTGTTTCAGTAACAGACAAGATGTTGGTACAAGTAGATGAATATTTAAACATTAGAGTTGACACTGACTTATCTTCTCGATAACATATTGATCGTGTTCTTTCTATAGAGATTATTCCGGACTTCCCATGGAGTCAGGGAGCAGCTTAATGAAGTCACAGGCTGGATGTTTATGTTGGTATTTCCTTAGAGGTTGGTTACACAATCTGTGCACAGAATAAACCCCCACAGATACACCTCAGATGTAAAATCAGTGCATGTTTCTGCCTTTTCATCACTGGTAGCATGTGTGATAAGGTGGAGATGTTGGTGTTGTGATGCAGTCTTGACTTAATATCTGTTATTCATTGCATTTAAAATGACCAATAGCTTTTGTTTTTACCGAGGCATCTGGAAACTGATTCAGGATCCCCTTCCTATGGAAATTCATGTTTGTCAGGCATCAAAATGATGTCTGGAAAGAAAAAAACAACACAGCCCTCCCCAGCAGCACCTGTAAATCTGTGCCCATGATTTTGGAAAGCCTCTGAAGGGTGCTGTGCCCAGAAGGGTGTCCCAGTGCAGGAGCTGTCACCAGGTGAGAGGATGACTGCCAGGCAGCCATCGCTGCTACAAAAGCTAATGGTGATAGAAGTATCCTGCTTGGATTAATACAGGATCTGTGTTGTATTAGCAGCACCAAATGAATTTTGCAGTGGATGGAGATGTATGGAAAGAGAGGTTCTAAAATGAAAAACATATTTATTGCAGTAGGATATATGCTAGTGTCTTTCAAGAGAACTTTTTTTAAAAAAATGAACAGTGCTAGGAAGGAAAAACATAAGTACACAATAAATCATGACTCAGAGCAAAACTCTCATTGACTTTCAGAGGAAGGCAGGATTTAATTTTCACTGTAGTTATTAAGAAATGCCTCTTACTTATGTGAAGATGAGAGGCAGAGAACACTGATCTGTGGGACAGTGAAGAGTTGTTAAAGCCATTAATATTTAAAGTGGGCAGTACGTTTGGGGTTCTTATAAATAGCTGCTTTTTGCAAGCTTTGCAAAGTCATGCCCGTGCTCCAAGAGCCTAAAAATCTTCAAAGAATTATTAGTCAGCCTTGCTGCTCTCAGCCTCTTTCTTGCAGATATGTTGGGCTTCATCCAAAGGGTGCTCAGGGCAGCTGCAGTTTTGGGCTGTTGAAATTGTTTTCACTTGGGAGGTGCTCCCAGTGAGGTTGGAGATGCCAGTTCTTGGTGGGGAAGGTGTTTCCCCTCCCCACTGTGCTCTGGGGAACAAGCAGGCAAGTTTCTGAAGCTGGGGAGTGCGGCCTTCCTCTGCATGTGGAAATGCTGAATGCCATCTGAACGTGGTAATGAAAACCACCCATTCCCCAGGACATTTTTGTGCTTCTCTGAACGTCAGCATCGGGCAATAGGGGAGACTTTATGTCACGGGATTGCTCTAAATATAGGTCGCCAAATTGTCTTCCTTGTCCAGGTTCCATACAGACATTTTTAGGTTTCAGTCCAATTAGGTTTAACCCTAATTTGAGATCCATCCTTGAATGAACCCTATATTTGGAGCCAAACTTGAGATGTATGATACAATTTTTGATAATACAAGGATCTGGAATTTGGACAGTGCCAGAAAAAATGCATATATTGATCCAGGGTTGTTTTAAATTAAACTGGGTTCCCTTAAAATATTCATGAACTGGAAAGGGTCAGTTAAAACCTTCAAGCTAAGAGATTTATAACAGACTTATCAAAGCAGATGCGTTTTGCATCATTTCTAACTTTTGACTGGTGAGAAGTTTAGATTTTTTATAAATACATATACATTTTCTCTAGCAAATGTGTGTGTATATTTATATAGATATAATTTTTTTTCAAATACATCCCCATATGCACCCTCACTCTCAGAACATTTTGCTTTTACTCTCCCGGCGTTTCAGTTACTTTGCCTCAGCTGTGCACCGTGTTGCCTTCCAAATGCAATGCATCATAAATTCATGATGGTTTGCCAAGTAAAAGAGGGCATTGAGCTTCTTTATGAAGAGGATATTTTTGCAAACTGGACCTCATCTCTATCCCAGTGGAATTTTCTGATGCTTCCCTATTACTCCCGTACAAACTTTTAGGGAGTTATAGATCAGACATCAAAACCAGTAATTAAAGTCCAACTTACTCCTCTTCAATATCTGTCTATCCTTTTCATTAGGGAGCAGAGACATTCCCTTCCTCTCCTATAGCAGTCAGTTTAATGACCAGCCATCAGCTCTTCTGCTTCTCAGATTTCTGAGCCTTCCAGGTTGAAGGATATTGCTTGTGCTGTTGTGTGTCCTGTAAGATGTGTGTTGTGTCAGTCCCATACACAGAGCTGGGTGTTCCAAAATATTGGCACACATAAAATTAGGTGCAAAACAACAGTTACCAGGTGGCCAGTTTGGTTTTGTGCTTGGAGTCTGGATGGATGTGGGCATTGAAACAGAGCTGGTTCCTCTTTGCTGGGAGGAGTCACAAGGGACTGGGAAATTCTGAAATGTCTGAAGTAAGCCTGGTGTCTTTTAGGGATATAATTTTTTTTAATTCAAGCATATTTTGAAACCTTCCAGAGTGCAATAAGCCTAAAGAGGCCTGTGTGTAGCACTGACCATCAAGCCAAGTTTGATGTTGGAGGTCATGGCATTACTGCAGTTTGTACTAGTTTACCCTACTCTCCACACACATGTCCTGCTCCCATGCAGTTTGCTCTCCTCTGCTCATACCACCCCAGATCACCACCTAAAAACCTCCTGTAAACAATAAGCATAAGAACACAGCACAATTTCCCTGGAAAACACACGTCCTTGGGTTTTTGGTTGGTGTTGTTTTGTTAGTTTGATTTTGAGCATTGGCAGAACCTCACTGCAATGTTTCCAGATGCTCCAGCTAATTTTGAGTTAAGAGTAAGTTTCCAAAAAGCCTGGAGAGAGGAGAAACCTGCCCATAGCAAGGGGTGGAGCTTGTTCCTAGAACAGCTTCAGTGCCTTATGGAAGAAAAACAACCCTGGGGAAGCAATGCAGGTTTGGTAGATCTGACCTCACATGCAGGCAGGGTTTAGCTGTGTAAAGACCTAATGGACCTCTATAAACTCCTTTCAGCTTTGGGAATGGGGCTGAGAAAACCCTGTGCAAAGCAACACTATCATGGTATCAGCAATGGTCTCAGAAGGAGGCACAGGACGCTTTATGGAGATCCTGGGTCTCCCTGCTTCAGGACACAAGGGAGCTTTTAGCACTGGCAGATGAGAGCTCACACAGAGTACAGCTGAGGAGCTTTCATTAGTCTGTGACCTCTGCTTTAATGACCTCTGATTTAATGGCCTCAGGAGCAAAGAAACTCCTGAAGCTCTTGCTGGGATGATGGGCCTTTGCAGAGATCTGGCTCTTCACTGCTATTCAAGCCTTGGAGGGGTAATTATGCTACAAGTGATTCATTCACAAGCAAGAGAAAGCTTGTAGGCTTTCAGCTGTCTTTAATTTTACATTAGACAAAAAGTGATAAAGAACTTGTTTTCTGTAATCTATGGATTTAACTTTGAATAGCAGGTGGTAAATGTTCCAACAAATATGTATATATATCAAATCAGTGAGTGCCCAAATATTTACATCTTCAGCCAAACAAAGGCTGGAGACTCACGTTGCCTGAGGGGAAGATTGTTTTAGAGAAACAGGTTGAGAGGAAATCAAGAATGGGAATTACAAATCCTCTTTCAGAGATGAGGGGTTATGGTAGAGAGGAATCATGTTCCTGATAGATCACTGGCTTAGGGAGATAAGCCGGCTTGCAGAAAGGGGTGTCCCGTTGTCTTTTGGGCTGTGGCCTTGTTTCTTTGAGTACTGTGCACATTTGAATCAAAGTCTGCACAAGGAGCACGCCAACAGTAGTCAAAGTTTGTACCAGGTTTCCCAGCATGGGCTGTCAATCTGGTTGTATGGCAAGGGGATGTGATCTGAGGCTGATGGATGGATCTGTGCTGGATGGCAAGACTAGCAAATCTATCGGTTCTCCAATGCTAGGGTGGCAATCCGTAGGGGCATCAGTGGTTTTGTGGTGGTCCATGAGCCCCAGAAGTCTGGGAACTCTCACATTAGTATTGTAAAGCCTAGCAATTATGTAACTGGTCTGCCATTTACAATTTTCACACTGATCTGACATTTAAAATCTAAGAATGGCTAAAACGATGATGTTTTGTGTTTACCAGAGGGCTGCTAAGCAGAGCCAAAACTTCTCTGGATAGTGATCTCACATGTTTCTAGCCTTCAAGGGCTTTCTGTTGCACTTGAAGAAATTGGGAAAATACAAGTAACCATCATTTTTTAATTTCCCATTTTTATGTTCCTTTTATGTTTTGACTCAGAGAGACCAAAAGTCCTAGCTGATCTCTATATACCTGCTTCTCTTGTATATCCTTTCCTTTAAGGTAAATAATTTCCAGCTCTTCCCATAAAGATTTTTGCATAGGTTTGATTATTTTGTCACTCACCTATAAATTACTTCTGAGTAATACCAGTGTGTTAGCCCATAAAGCAGGTTCTGATTCATACACTGGAACAATTAATCAAATTTTGTGGTTTCTTATGGAAAAGTTGTGCATCATTTGCATATGCAAAACTTCAGTAGGACTTACGGAAGTTAATGGCATATTTTCCTACTGAAAAACTCCCTGATTTTTTTTCAAAAGGTGTTGCATGTCTCTGTTGCCAGACTATCACTGTAGAGGATAAAATTTTGTATGTATCTGTGCACTAGTGCGAATTCTTAATCTTCAGGAAGCTTTTCTAGAGCATCAAGAAAAACACCATTAGCATAAGGCACAAGATAAAAGTCTGCTTTTGACCTTTGCTTGTGGGCTATTTACAAGAAGCTGGAATCAGGCTCACACTGCACTGCCTGAGCAGTGCAAAAATAAGGCAAGTACAGGCTAAATGCCAGGATGAACAGGTACACTTTGCTAAGCTTTGGATGTGTTCAGTGACAGATGCTGCAGCCTGGAGGTTTTCATGGGTATGTGTCACCTGTCATGAGCTCCAGATAGATCCAGGCCCTTTTTAGTCAGGGAAATGCAGGCAGGCACAGTGCTCAAGGCAGAAGGAGGAAAACAGTGAAGAAAGTAATCTCTCCTCCCTCATGGCTGGTGCAGCCTTTCCTGTACATCAACACAAGCTAAATCTCTCTTGTCCAGACTTCCACCTCCTTTCATCTCTGCTGTTGTCCCTTTTAGTGTCGGACACAAGCTGCTTCTCTTCCTATGCAAAGCTCTTCTTAGTCTCTCTTGACCTTGTGTTCATCATTGGAATTCCACCATTCCATCAGTAAATAGAGATGGGGCTTTTTTTTCTGACTTACTACAATGGAACAGAGGCTTCCTTGTCCGTTGGTTAAACACTGTAATAATGCACAAGCCTTCTTTTCTTCCTCCAGCTCTTTCCCTTGCTTCCATACTTGAAAAAATAGTTATGGCTGGAATTAAGGGTTACCCATTTCCAACCAGGAATAATTGACAGAACCCTTACAGGACTGGTACTTGGTGTTTCTTGACCAGGATAACTGAGGTAATAAGGAATGTATTAGTCATCCTGACATAAAAGTAGGAATTTGCATCATATAAAAAGTTTACTCTGACATCCTTTACTGGCCATGTCACATAGGCAGGATTCTGCACAGTTTGGTAGAAGATCAGATTGAAAAATGAAATGATTGAAACATGAAATTATTAATTGTTGTACATCTCTGAAGCACAGCAAGTAGGAAAAATCCTGTGAAGTTGAAGGGACATTGAATTTTTTTGGAATTAGATTTCAGTGTATCTGTAACTTCATGAAAGGAAAGATAAAAACATTCTGGAATTCAGCTATTCAGTTTGCTATATTTTACCATATGATTGAGTTTAAATGTATTGGTGTATTGGATATGTTTTTTCCATTTAAAAAGCTCTTGTAAATGAACTATTTATTTACATGAAAGAAAAGGATTTCCAGTGCAGCCTACAATACTTCTCCCTCCAAGCCTGCCTTGAAAGAAGCTTGCCTTTTCATATTTGGCTCCAGCTTTCAAAGTTCTCAAAATGAAAAAAATAGTATTCTTAAAACTAAATAAAACATATATATTAGTATTTCTGGCAGAATGAAAGAGCACTTCTTCTGAATAGACCTATTTGAATGGCTACTCAATGTTTTGTAAGAAAAATATATTAAAAAGTTGAAAAAGCCTGCTGAATGAAGGTAAGGGAGAGAAACAAAATATAAAATGTGTCATGTGAAAAAAAAAAAAAAAAAGGGACCCTTTATCCAAGAAGATCTTGGTAAAACTTTAAATGGAAAAGTGACACTCATCAAACGATTTCTATATCATCTGCACTGAATAATTTACTTTTGGGTGAGATTCACTAACATCATTGCAGAGGAAGTGTAATTGAAAATTATGAAAGCTATATCTTTATTGTGTATTACAGCACATGCCTTTGATATGGCGTTATGTCTGCCACAGCGGGAAGTGTTTTTCAGAAAAAGTCAAATCTCTGGGACAGATTCTCAGTGGTGTAAATCAGTGTTACTGCACTGACAGCATCATATGTGAGAAAGCCTCTGCCTGCTTCTTACATGGGTAGAGCTAGGGAAGAGCTCTGCTATTTTGTTTATTATGGACAGCTCCAATGTGACCTTAAAATTCTGGGGTCTTCTGCTCTAAGTTTATATAAATATCTATTTTCTCCCAGTGCAGTTTAAGCCAGCCTCGTTAATGATCACTATTCAGTGTCACAGGTCGCCGTGGTACATCCTGGATCTAAGCAGCCTCTTGTTCGAGGCCTTGACCGTGCACTGGCTTTGACAGCACAGACACTTCAGCTTCAAAAGGTGCTTCAGAAGTGGAGTCTGGGCAGGAGCCGGTCTGAATACAGAACTGGTATCTAAATCGATGAAGATATGCTGGCTAAGGACTTGTAAATGTGTTTTACAACGTACATGGCAAGTCCAATGTATTTTTTAATTCCTCCGAGAGTATCTGAATGGTTTAGGCTGCATTCCCTGGTGATTTAGAGAAATTACCCCCCCTTGCCAAGGGCTGGCAAAAAGGGGCAATGCTGGCTTAAGGCACTTAAGCAATGTTTGAGCAAAATGTTTTAGTCTGGCCACGAGTGTTGGGCTGAGCTCTGGCTGGGCAGAGCCCCAGTGCCTCAGGAGAATGGCCACCAGCTCCTCCAAGCTCAGCTGCTTCCCAAATGACTTGTGCTGGTGGAGAAAGCCTGCCCAAAGTAGAACACCATGAGTGACATTAGCATTCGGAGAGCATCTGTTCACCCATCCCCAGTTAGCGTATGACTGTCAAACTGAGACACACGTCTCTTCCCAATCCAACTCCTTAACCCCTGCTTTGCCTAACCCACTGCCACGGCTCCCAGGGCCGTTTCTCAAGGGAGAGGCAGGCCTGAGCTGTGCTCATCCCATGGCACATGAATTAATGATGAAGGCCTGACTACCTTATTAGCAAACATCCCTCTTGGCAGTGCAAGGAGAGTGCCTGACCCCACTCTGGGCAGCTCTCAGATGTACCTTATATCTGACTCTCTTGGCCGTACGCCCTACCCTTCTTGGGGACGTGGGTTTACTGTTCTGGAGGAGAGGTGGGAATTTTGGCAGCCTTGGCAGCTAGGAGGTGTTAACCATCATGAGTGAAAATCTGTGAGGGTGGTGTGGGGACCTGGACTCAATGAGGTGCAGGTTTCTTCTGACTTCTTCAGGTGAGCCTTAGCTAAAAAAAGGCCAGCAACCCCTCTTGTAGTCAGTAAGAAACAGTGCCAGAAAAAGCCCAGGAAGCAGAATTCCACACCAGAATTGCCAGGAGTACTTATTCACAAAGGGCAATGGCACAAAGCACTTTTTCCTTCAATGCAGGTTTGCATGTCTCCTTAGTGCAATTTCTGCCCATGGCTAACAGAAACCCTAATCTGTCCCACTCTGCTGAAGTGTGTGTGTATGTGTAGATGAGTAGAATCTGAGTATTAATTAATATTTGAATAATAATTCAGAGCACCTTGCATAGCAACTGCTGTTTTTTGAAGAAAATGAGGTAATTTTGTTATTTTAAGTAGTGGTCTTACTGTCTTTGCGTTGGAGATAACTCCAGAGCTGACACCATTAAACTGTCAGCATTTGCCAAGAGACACCACGCAGTAACCACAGGTTTTGTTGTGCTACCCACCATGGAATGCTGGCTTCTCCAGGAGCTCAGGATCAGGACTTGTGGTATTGATCCAGAGAGGGTTTTGGCTTTCAATATCCTTTCAATGCCATTCATTGACAGTCCTGTGAGAAATGCATCACTTGCTTCATCCCTAAGTCAGCAAGGGTGTTCAATTAGCAGCTGGCCTTGTGTTGGAATATTGGATTGAAACCCTCAGGGGTGCAGGTTTGACTGTCCAAAGGGCTCCTCGTGTGACCTTGGGCAAACACCTTAATCCCTCTGCTCATGTGGCCATCTGCCCCCTGCCCAGATGTTTGGGGAGGTTCTGGCACTCTTGTGCCTTGATCTTGTTTTCAGCTCTCACAGTGCAACTGTGATGTGAATATCAGTACTTAGAAGAGTGCATTGCTTGCTCGGCTTCTCTCTTCAAGAGATTTTGAACTTTCTCTGAGTTAATTTATTTCCTAGCACAGAATGATTTTTAATCAAGCTTGCTGCTTAAAACTTTGCAAGCAGTCAAGGGGGTTTGCTCAACAATGGCAAATTTATTGTTTTCCAAGACTAGTGAAAAATGCCAGTGTGCTTGTATTCCAGTCCCTGAACTGTTAAAAAACCCATTCTCATAGGTGTTTTAAATGTAATGCATTTTCAGATACCATTTTTAAATGTCCAGTGGATAGAATTTTATTATTTTTTTTTAATTTCCTTCATCTGATCTAGGTCTTTGATAAATACTACAGACAAACTGAGTGCTGTAGGATCAATCTTGACAGTTCTTCAATAAAAGGCTGTGTGGTTCTTCGTCAGTGTCTTCCTTTCAGTGACAGCTGCTTTGTTCTTTTTCAGTCAGATTTTCTAGTTAACACATCAAAAGTGTATCTGTGTACATGAAGTACTGAGAAAACAGTTCAAAGAGGCAGGAGATTCACTTTTAACTCTTCACTGCATCTCCCTGCACTTGTCACAGAAGATAGCTTATACTGAAAGCTTCAGAACAAGGTGAGTAGTTCACCAAGGAGCACTGTGAAGTACAGCACATGTGGATTAGTCTTAAAACACAACCTGGTCAGTCAATCCACTTACCATCCCAAATCAGCTTTCTTTTGAGCCAAGCCATTAAGTGATAAGAAGTTTTCAGGTTTAGGCAGCAAAAGCCTCACATTGGACACAGATAAAGCCATATGTTTGATCCCGCACTGAAGTTTTGTCTGATGGTTCTTGCTGTGGTGTCAATACCTTAAAACTAATTAAATTGAGTTCAGTGTTCAGTTTAAACTTATTTCTTTGGAGGGTTGCCATTAGCTTCTAAACCAAGGTAAATAGTAAGGACAAGCAGGTGCTTTGCATATCATTTATCTTATCTATTGCGACCGAAAACTTATTTCTGACTGCATTTTTAATTGCTCACGCTTCAGCCACCAGTTCAGCAGTGTGGCACAAAACTTGGGATGCTCTCTGCTACTTCACGGCTATTAAGCAGTGCTCAGGTAAGGAGCCAGATCAGCAGAGAATGTGCTAACTCAGGAGAGCATATTTCAGGCATCCTGTCCTAATCTGAGCAAGGTTTCAAACCTGTGCTAAAAATCTGGTAATGTTAAATCTTACAGGAAGTTCTGGGTTTGAGTGCCTGTTCTCATGAGCTGTCTCCTGAGTAAGACCAGAGAAAGCAGTGAGATTAGCAGGGATGTGAGCCTCCTCCAGGATTTCTATCAGCCCTGTGGCACTACAGTAGTCACAGTGGCAAACTCTTAATTGCTCCTATTTCTCTCGTTCATCCTTGTTTTTATTGTACAGCAGCTCAGAGCATCCTTGTGCCTTTGCACTTAAAGCTACTCATTGTATCCTAAGCTAGAGGATGTGCCACACGTCGGTGGGAAGGAAGAGGAGATGTCACTGTCCCAGCAGTGCCAGGAGGCAGGAGGGGAGCAGTGACCCCTTCCCTGCCTCCCTCTGTCCTTCACCCGGTGCTGCTCGCTCCCCTGTGTGGTCTGTGGTGCAGGTAGGGGCTACAGCCTCTGGTGGGGAAATTTCCTGTCTTAGCCAGACCTTGCCTGTGAAGTGTGAGCTGTTAAAGGCACACAGGAGCTGTGTTTGTTCAGAGGCAGCTGTGTTCTCCCTAGCTCAGCACTCCCCAGCAGCTTGCTCTGACATGTCCTCTGTTTGACTCCTGCAGATAATGGAGACCAGAAACACGAATCTTCCTGGAATGAGCCCCACCAGACAAGCTCTCCTCAGGCTGCCCTTGCTGCACCCTCCTGTGGGACAAACAGCCTCAGCCACCAGGCGACAGAGTGTGTGGGAAGGCAACATCAAAGCCAGTGCTTGTTACAGACCCTTCCTTGAGTCCTGTCATCTCAGGAGTGGGCTGGACACCCCGGTGGCAAAACCGCCACATTTCCACAGGATGGGATTTATATGGTCAGGGGATTTGTGTAGCAGCTCTGGAAGAAACCATCAAAGGAAGGACAGCTGGTTACAGGAACAGATAAGGAGGTATGTACCACAGAATAAGGATTCTTGCAGGAAAACAAGGGGGAGCTGGTGATTTATGTGCAATAGAAATCAGTCATCATTAAACCAGATGGGTTGGAGGAATGAGAGGGTGGGGCCCTGGGAGGAGGGGAGTCAGTCCAGACACATCCTCCAGGAGACACAAAAAACTGCACTGGGCTCCTCTTGGGTGTCAAGGAAGCAGGAATATGTGCAGGAGGGGTCCTCTGGACCTTAGATCCTGGGTACATCCAGCTGCTCTGCAAACATGAGTGAAGCACCTCTGCCTAGCAAGAGTCTTTATTCCAAATTCTGATGGGACACAAAGCTGTAAGGAGACAGTGCTTAAATGACTGAAAGAGAAAGATGGCCACATCTGAAATTTTATGTGGACATATTTTGGTTACAAATGAAGAGTCAACAAAGTGAAACTATGTATAATTAAAAGCAAGAGGTGGAGAGAACACTAATGAATGCTATAGGGCTTCTGGTACAGAGGATATGTTTTATATCAAATGTATAGTTTCAGTGTTTCTGGAATATATTCTACTATGTGACTAGTAATCATTATTTCTGGAAACTAGGCTTCTCCCTCTCATCTATACTGTATTGTCAAATACTACACGAAATTTACCTAAACCAAACAAAATAAATACTACTGCAGATATGATTTAGGATATAAAATTAGGCACTGAATGGATAATATAATTGATTTTGATATTTAAAAATTCCCAACAGAAGACTCCCTTGGGGTAGCTGGATGAGTGCTTAAATATATTTGTTTTGTACAAAGATGACGTTGCAGGTAGCTGAAGGAGATATCCAAGGAGTAGCTGAAGCAGACAGAGTACAGGGCAGCTGCCTTCCAGAGAAGACAAGTAGGTACAAGAAAGAGGTGCTGGAGCAACCAGGTCTGTCACTTTGTCCTCCCTTCATTGTTTCTCTGTGCTTACATTTCCCAAAAACATTGTCCACCAAGTTTGCAACTCCTTTGTTGGTTCCTTAAACCTCCACACCCATTTTGCTTCCACAAACAGGATTTTTCTTCTTACTACATTGGCTTGGATATAAAATCTGCAATGCTGGCCCCATTTTAACCAAACTCCTGAATCTTTTACCCACCCTGAAAAACATCAGTGGGAATAGCCTCATTAATTTCAGTGGTCCTCTGCCATCAGCTGGTGTTATTAACAGTAGTGAGTGAAGGATCTGGAAAAATGTTTTTTATACACTGTCAGCCAGGTAGAAAGGTGGCAAAAGGAGTGCATTTAAAATCAGCATTTATTTGTCAATATCAGAGTATGCACTGTCAGTAACCTCTGGCTACACTGTTTTATCATGTCAATATTTCATAGCATCATAATGCTATTATACGGCTGACTAATGGGAATGGCTATTAGCAGTGTTGATGTAGTTTGAAAATAGCAATCCATATTTTATGGACCAGAAAGAGACCGAGCCTTTACCTTAGACCTTAGCAAGCATAAAAAGGGAGATAATGTAAATGAAATTTACCTTCTCATTTCCATCTTCCCCCAATTAGTTCATAATTCACATATTGTCCGTCTGCTTTCATGCTTTGAATGCACTTACACAAATTAAAATATCCTGAGGAGGTCTGTTGAAAACTCATCCTTTTCTAGGTTGAGGTAGCACAGACAGCCTTACTAAATCACAGCTGTCCTTTATGTTGTGGGCTAGGCAGTATTTGGAATGATTCACTGAAGTTACTGACTGAGGATATGGACCATCACTGCAGGGTGTCTTGGCAGGCAAGAACCTGGGACTGTGTCTCCCCAAGGTCTCAACTGCTGACCACAATACCTGTGACCACAGCCAGGCTTGGGACAGATGGAACAGCTTAACTGGGAATGTGCAGATCTTACACATGGATATAGTCTTCTTTCAGGCACTGGTCATGTTTACCTGTGGGAGTATGCAAAAATATTAAATGCTTTGGTGCCCAGCAGAGAAACACACAGCTCTGTCCAAAATCCCAGTTCCTCTTACCTAAAAATGCAGCTTCCCTTCAGTTTGGAGGTCCAGAAGGAGACAGACACGTCTGCTCTGAATCTGTGCAAGTTTCTAATACATCCTCTGGAAGGGCCAAGGAAAAAACCTATTAGGCTGTAATCATCCATCTTCTGCACTAACCTGCACTAGACCTTCATGAAGTTAAATCTATGACATTAAAGAGAAGAGAAATGAACATTGCAAATGGCCTGTGAATAGCCTGACTCTGAGAAGCTGCCATAATGTGGTTTTACACAGGCCGACTAAATATACTTTAATAGTAACCTAATGGTGGAGCTAGAAATTAAATAGATTGTGTGTTAATTAGGTATTGGTTAATGCTATTATTTCACTTCATTATTCCATATTCCACTGTTGAAAACTGGAATCCACCCCGGTGCTGAGAGGCTGAAGTTGTCCCAGACAATGCAGAGCTGCAGAGGATCCCAGGCATGTAATTCTTACACCCACCTGAACCTTTTGGGGTGTGACACAAGCACATTTACTCAGTGAGAAAAACTGGAATAACACATCTGAACTTTGTTGCTTCAACAATTAGCAGCATATTATTAGTACATTATGAAATTATTCCTAATGAAAAAAAAAAATCTCCCCAGGCTGCAAGATCATTAGTAAAGTATTCAGAGAAGGTGATGGGAAGATTTTGTCAATACATCCCATTAAAATGTTTTAGATTTTTTACCTTGGCCTTTATTGTCCCCATTACACAGTATGCATTATTTATTAAAAATGCTGGCTACACAGTAGTGGGCAGCAAATTGCCCTTTAAGCCAAGTATTAATGAACAAGTGTTAAAACTTCCCAAGAAAGGGAGGATTTGGAAACACAACCTTTCCCAGATAGAAAGATGAATTGTCAAAATTCATTTTACACGATGGCCACCCTCCCTGTGGATGCAGTGGGTGATAGTGCTGAGATAAACTTGGTGGAAAGAGTGGTAATGTAGCTTAGTGAAACTGAATTTATCCCAAGGCTTCTTTAAACTCCTTTGTCATGAATGTTTCCCTTTGGATCAAGGCACTAACTGTACACAGTATTTTCTTTGGTACAGTCATTGGTCCAGTAATGTCCAGGAGTTACACTGCATTGTCACAACAGTCAGTTCTAGAAAGAAAAGGAGGGGAATGTAAAAGATAATGATGTTTTCCTGGAGGGAAAAAAATTCTTACCTATTTGAGTCAGCATTGTGGATGCTCAAATACTTGATGGTTTTCTATTCAGATTTTGCAGAAAAAAACCCCTTATTTTCTTTTTTCCTCTTGAAATCAGATGCTTTAATGTTCTAGTTATGACAAAAACTAGTTTATTTTTCTCTTTTTTCTTGGGTTGGTTTTTCTGGGTTTTTTTTGGTAGTCATGTCATGTTTAAAAGTCTACACTTTCAAAAACAATTGGCATGCCTTCACCTGTCCCTTGGGACATTTTATTAGCTCCTGATTCACAGTCAGCCCAAGCCTTTGCTCTCTGGCAATCAATTCTCTTGGGCAGCCACCCAAAAAGAGCAGCTAAACCCAGCAATCTCGTCCTGAAATCCAGAGTGATGTGCTGTTTTTTTGTGCTGGGGAGGATTTCAGCATTCCTGGGATGCCTGCCTGGAGGTGCTGTCCTCCCTCCTGAGCTGAAATGGGGTCCAGCACCAGGGACAGGAGTCTAAGCTCAATGACATGGTGTTTCAGCCCCTGGGATCTCAACCAACATGAACAATTACAGCTGTTGATTTGCAGGATGGGACAATCAGATAATTTTCTTCTTTCACTGTTTTACTGTTAGCCTCACACCAGGATTTCATTCCATGAAATCCATATGACTTCAGTCTATATTCTCCCTAAACTTTATAAAAACATCCTTTGAGTACTTTAAACTTCTAGTGCTTTTAGAAAAGTTAATTTTCAGTCTTTTCTTTCTCCTGGTTTATCATTTCCCAGCTCCTGCCATGACACAGCTACAAATCCTCTGATGCAAAGCCTGCACCATCAGAGACCAACAGCTGCTTATCCAAGCGAGTAGGGAAGAATCTGCACTTCAGTAATTAATGCAGGAACCATCAGATCATATGAGACCCCAGGCTATGGAGACATAATTTTGCAGGTAAAAATGACCCATAAGAGCTGCCCTGGAGCTAAATGTAGTAATCTTTACAGTAGGTCAGAATGAAAGAGCAGGCCAAAGGAAATGCCTCCTCCTTGCTCATGTTCCTTACAGGCTGGCACATGTCTTATATTTTAAGACATCTCAAGCCCTTTCTGCTCTAATTATGTGCAATGGTCTCTTCCTCCCACCTCTTTATTTTTAAAAATTTGCAGAGATCCTCCTTTCAAGAGGATCTTTCTGTTGGCAATGGGCTTTGTAAGCTGCTGACTGTGAAACCTTCCTGTTTTAATCTATTCCAAACTAGCACTGCACTGTTAAAACAACTCTACTGCTTTTCATGCTGCTCAACTAGCTGGGTTGGAGTGCTGCAGGAACAGTCCTGATCACAGAGTGAGCTTTAAAAGCATATGATTTAATCTAGGAAATTTGAATGGAAATATTTTAGGGCAATATTTTCATTTTTTCTGGTAGTTAAAAGGCATTAGGAAATGTTAGCTTGGAGAACAGAGTGCAAATAAAGCATTTGTACAGCACAGATAAATTATTTTCACCCCATTTTACTGAAACAGAAATCATAAGGTTTTTTTTTAAAGAAAATTGTGGATATGAATTTGTAATCCAATATTTATTGGCCCAGGTTTCTTCAAAATATATGGTTTCCAAATCTGAATTTAAATATTTATACTCTAGCACATATTCCTGATATAGCTAATATAAGTAATATATTTATCTTTCAAGGCAGCAATATTTTTTCACTCAACCTTGACTTTCAAGTTAAATATGCGGGTGGGAAGTGGTGCTATCTGGAGGTTGTTGTCACTTATTTCTATGTAAAAATCAAGATAATTCCAGCTACTCTTTTAAGAAGCAGCATTTTTTATTTCTGTGTTCCAGCTGATCAAGCAGGTTATAATGGTTCATTGTTACGTTTCATTTTTCCACCTTGAGTGAGGCAGATTTTTGTATGTGCCTTCCAAAATGAGGAGGTGAATTTCCACAGCCACTGTGACTGTTAGGAAAAAGTTTAATGATAAATTATGCTTTTCCCCGTAAAAATCCAGGATAAAATTTTTGTACACATGAAGTCGGTCTTGCATCATTCTCACACTTTAAGGGGCATGTGATGGGTGTATATTTAGAAGAGCATGAGAGGGATTTAGGGTAACTGAGACTCTTGTCCGTATCTCTGAGTAGGTGGAAACATCTGCTTCTGTAGGACATTTTTGATAGATCCCAGAAATATTTTTGTTTGGGATCAAATCCAGTGCATTTATAGCCATTTACTACTGCTGAGGAAGTGATCCCAAGACCCAGCACTTCTTGAGTTTCCAATCCTCAGTTTCCCTCTGCAATGAGTTTTCTTTTTATCAGACAGAATCCATAGATAAAATAAATTTTACTTTATTATCTTTGTGCTGAAGAAATAACTTTTCTCTTGGAGAGGCCTTTCCTCCATCATTTTTTCATCTTTTTTTTTTTTTACATTCCACTCATTTGTACAGCACAAGCAGATGGCAATGGGATTTTTTTTTCCCCCTCTGGGGAGGTTGCTTTTGCCTGCACTGGTATCTTCATCAATGACTGAGGGACCCTGTGCTCACTGCCTGGGGAAAGGACAGGACCCTCTCAGCAGATGTCTGGCTGGGTACATGGGGAAGGGACATGCCAAACGGCATTCTTGTCCTGGGAAGCAGTTTTGTCCTCTTTTGGAAAGTGACAGTGCTGGTTTTCTTCTCTCCTGCTGAGGAGGTTTGAGCCAGCTCTGGCAAAAAGCCCAGAGGTGTAGCTCCAAAACTGATCCTTGTCCTTTTTGTCCAGAGCATACATACAAACTCCCACATTCAATAGTGCTGGTTTGTAGAGGGAGCTGACACTGGGTTTCACTGAATTTTTGCATGTGTAACCCACCAATTAGTCCAAAAGTAATTGCATGGGCAGAAGATTCTGCAGCTGCACCTCATTCACTGTATCTTGAGCTCTTCATACAGGAGGACAGCAGTGAAAAGTCTTCCCTCCCCCCTTCCCAAAATGGAAAGTGTCTCATACAGCAGCTTTGCAAAAGAAGTATTATTCTGTCAATACAATGGCCCTTGGGATGTCAGTGGTAAAAGTTAAAAAATCCAAAGTCAAGAGAAAAGCCTAATACAGTTGCACTGACTTTGCATACACTTTGAATGAGCCATCACTATGTCAATCAAGTGTCTAACACAGAGCAATCTCACAGTGTCAGTGCAAGCTCTGTGCTAAAATCAATGGCAGAGTTCCTATTAATATTTGGAATTTCTATTTTCTTAGACTCTTAAAGCTATTTTCATATCTCTTGAATATTCAGTAATGCATGTGAGAAATATTGCTGCTCTTCAGCAGTCTTGTTTTCTGCATTAGAAGTTGTGTGACAGTAAAGGGTTTTTTATAAGCCCACTTGCTGTCTCCTTTTTTCACAAGGATGCCTTGAAAAGATCTCTGCTCAGCTCTGTGCACATATGCTAAAAGAAAAAAAATGTTCCCTATGTGGTGAAACACCCTGAGGTCTCTAAACCTGCCATCACTGCCCCTTGACTAGAGTCCAAGCAACCTTAGAGAAGAATTTTTTGGTGAAGGCTTGAGTGTTGGTACAGAAAGACTTCTTTCTGCCCCTCTACAGACAGCCCTGACCCAAATGCCTGCCAGAGCTCACTGCACAAACCCAGCCACCTGGAATTATCTGATTCCTCCCATAATTCTGTAAACTATAGAAGGACTTATCAGTGCCTTTAAAATCATTACCCAATGCCCCATTAAATTTCCCTTCAGCTGAGTTATAAGATGGGAAATAAGAGACAGCAAGCAGAGAATATCATTCCTCAGCAGGGCATAGCCACCTACCCCACCAAGGGAGCAGAAGGAGAAGCAGCACTGAGTTTCTGGAGATAATGCTGGCACATCAGCATTAGGCAATAATGGGGAATGTATTCCTCATCCTTCTTCTCCCCCAGACAGCTAGAGGTGATATATCTTTTGGCACTGTCAGCCTAATCTAGGTCAGTCCTATTGTCAGGCTCCTCAAATAGTACCTGTCCACAGTTAAAATTTATGTTGGAAAAGCATTAATGCAAGCTTTTAATAAGATGAAGAATTTAACAGTATGCTGTTATCTGGAGATGATATATTTTATATACAGGAGACATGTTTAATTAGCTCTCGAATAGGCAAAGGGGCTCGTGCAGAGCCATGGATCTACCTTCTCTGCTTCCCTTCTGTAATTAGAGACAGCAAATGCAAAGCACACATTAACTTTTCTGGTGGCTGAGCTGCCTTGTGTGGACCTTCATACACACTGCTGCTCAAATATAAATTAGCCCTTGTGAAGTATGCTCAGTGGATAAATAAAAAGGAGAAAAAGGACTCCTTGAAGCTTCTCTGCTAGGTGCCCACAGCAGGGGAGGAGCCAGGAGCTGCATGACCTGCGAGCAGATCAGGTCCTGCAGGGAGGAGGACAACCCAAAGAGGTGGGTGAGATGCTCCTGATCCAAGGCCCTGCCTGCACTCTACAGAGCCACCTCTGCAGCCAAATCTTTCTCACAATCATCTGGTGGGAATGCAGGGAGCTGGGCTGCTCCCATCCTTGTGAAACCCTTCATTTCCTCCTGTTCAGCCTGTTCCAGAGGAATAATGTTCAGACACTCATCAGAAGGGAGGGATTCACCTCCCTCCTGCCTGGGGGATGCTCTGCAGCCAACAATGTGGGTGAAGGCAGCAACACTGTGAGCTGGAGCCCCCACCGATGGTCCTGTGCAGGTCATTACAAACACCACTTCAGCTGACACCACTTTTCCCCCAGCCCTCCTCTCTTCCTCTCCATGTGCTGCAGAACCAGGACATTTCACTCCTGCTGAGCAGTAGCCAAGGGCATCTTTGAAACCCTGTGAGCTTTTCTGCTCATCATGTCCAGCCCCTGCCAAGGCTTTGCTCCAGACCATGGCCCACCTGTGCACCAAAATGAAGCCCACACGAGTCAGAAGGTTGCAGGGGTGAGTGTGGTGCTAAATGACCCCACACTGCTTCTCCTGCCTTACCTTTTCCTGCCCAGGAGATGGTAGATACCCTTCCCAGATGCTTCTTTGAGCCACATCCAGCCTGCTCAGCCCTGTGCACAGCCCAGACCTCAGAGTGCTCTGCTCCACCATGGATGGGGTCATCTGGCAGCTGATGGCTCAGGGACAGGTTCACTTGGACCCATAATGGGACAGCCAAGGTAAGCACTGCTTTGTAGTGATTTTTGTCTCTGGCTCTGACCTTTGTCCCTGAGGACAGCTTAAATACTCTGCGAGGGACTTTTTAAATGCCAAAATGCTTTGTATGGATTGGTGATAGCCAGCAAGTCTGCTTCAGAGGAGACACATTTATTAATGCACCACCATGTTATATCTATATAGAGAAAAGTCAGGAAAAATACTTTAGTCTTCTCATAATGATGATATATACGAGGCTAAATAGACAAATATGTTTTATAAATATCGTCTTATAGGCTATTAAGGCTTTTCTCCTGGCTGAAAAGATACAAGAAATCACCATAAACTAACTAAATTTAAATGGCTTCTGTTAAAAAAAAAAATCTTCCTGCTATTAATAAGTTGTTGAATAACAGGCATTTAAAGAAAGGCATAACTCTGATATTAAATAGATAAATGTAAAATAATCTGTGTGCATTTAAATGTGAAGATCACATTAGGAGTAGAAAATTACAAAAATTTAAATACTGTAGGAGGTTGTTATGTAGGTAGTCTATAAAAAACAGGCAATTTGGAATTCCTCTAAAGAACATAAACCCTAGATAGAGCTGCTAGTTCCTTTGATAAAGACAGGTCTCAAGCTGAAGGTTTGATGTATAAAACCCCCAAAAGGTGTCTGAGCTATCTTTTTCTAAGGGATTATATAAGATAAAAGCTTGCACTGTAAGTCCCTATTTTAAGAAACAGAGTTGCTAGGAAGTTGCTAATACGAAAAGGCTAATTGTGCATGCAATGAAAGTACTGCTCCATTCACAAAATAAAGTGCTAACGTTTTAATAAGGGCTGGAAACTGTCTGCTCAGGAGCTGCTGCAGGGCGTATGTCACTCAGGGGCTGCTGCCTCCTCCCCTGGCACCGGGGCTGCTCCTGTCCAGTTCCAGCAACAGGATGTGCCATGGACACCATGGAAGAGCTGCTGCCACTTACAGCAGTGCTGGAGAATAAGAGGAATATCCAGGATTTGCACAGATCAGTCTTCCCAAACTGTTCACATCTCAATTACCTACTTCTTTTATTCAGTTCATCATGTTTTCTTCCCCTTCCAGCTTCCAGTTTCTCCCCCAGAATTCCAATCTTCCTGCATCAATTAGCTTGTTTGCCCTGAGATATTTTCTCTTTTGGATGTCAGGACATGGCTGTCCAAGACACAACATAGTTGCTCAGCACTTTTCTTGCTGTCAGAGAACTGAGGTTTTCATCCCTCAATTAATGTTTCATATCTTAAAATGGGCTGGTCCCCCATCTGGTTGTGCCTTCCTCATTCTGTGGACTAAGAGTGCAGATCTGGATTGCTAATTTAACTGGTGCCATTAATTGAATTTCTACAGCTTGTTGAACTTTGTGTAGACTTCAGAGGCTGAACCCAAAGCTGGTGTGAAATGTCATTCCTCCATTGAATTTTCTGATTCATGTAAGCTAGATCCAGAAGTGTTTTGTGGTGAGGCCCTGGCACAGGTGCCCAGAGCAGCTGTGGCTGCCCCTTGATCCCTGGAAGTGTCCAAGGCCAGGTTGGATGGAGCTTGGAGCAGCCTGGGACAGTGAAAGCTGTCCCTGCCTGTTGTAGGGGAGTGGAATGAGATGATCTTTAGGGTCTCTTCCAACCCAAAACATTCTGTGATTGTATGTTTTTAATACAGGATGAAGTTAAAAAAGAGCTGAGTCCAATTGGGGCAGCAGGAACCCTATACCCAGTACCACCACATGACCTCGTGGCTCAGGGCAGACCCCTCTCTTCTCATCTCCTCTTCCTGGGCTGATCTGGGTGAGACCCTGAGTTCCCACTCACAGCATTTTAAGGGCTCATTTTGATTATTGAGGTCTTTTATTCCTGGCAATGCAGCAGGTTATGGCTGCGTATAAGAACTTGTATTAGAACTAGGGAACAGATTCTCAGCTGCTGTAAATTGTGTCACTTCATGAATGTGGCTACTCTAGTGTTATCAGTGTAGCTGGGTTGATGTACAACAGCTGAAAATCAGGCCCCAGAGCTTCCTTTTATTAAAACATTCTTGATCTGTAAAATAAAGTTGCGAATAAGATGCTGGTGACAGAAGGGGATAGCCTGCTTTGTAGTACCTTGTTCACTAACATTTTAAGTGATATGGAAATTCAGTTGATATTTTGCCTTTAAAATATTAGCTAAATCATTCTGTCAACACATATTTTTTAATACATATCCTGCCTGTCAGATTTTACACTTAATCTTGGATTCTGTAGACGGCTCAACAGCATCGCTTTCTTTAGCGACTCCTGCACCAAGGTCTCCTTTCCTGTTATATTCAGCTTGCATCTGTTTAAACACAAGATATGAGATAAATGATAGTGCCAGGCTTAAACATACATCATCAGGACTCTGATGTGAGGCTCTGGAAGTGGCAGGCCAGATGGTGTAACACAAAACTCAGACATCACAGTTTGTCATGCCGTGCTCCAGTCCACCGCACTAAAAATGGACTTTGCTGTGCACTTAGTCAATCATCTCTCTGGTGACCAGAAAGCAGGGGTCAAAACAAGAGGTGGCATCAAACAAAGGCTGTGGTCATGCTCGGCAGCTGTTCAGCCCTCCAAATCTGGCCATCGTCCTTGCTAGCTGCAGAGATGGAGTTAATAGTGGCAGGAAATATTCCAGATAATATCAGTCGATCTGAAACAACCACTCTAACTTTTTTATTGTTAACATAAAAGAAAACATGTTTATTAATTCTGCAGAACAAAGCCAAGAATGTAAGAACCTGTTTGGAATAATGCTGCATTAGGGAACATTTTTTTTTGGAAGACACAAGAGATCAACACATAAATAAATTCCTGTGATGTTTCCTGTAAGGGAACTATGTAAATGCCATTCAAAGAAAAAAAAAAAAGCAACTACCTTGCTATATTTATGTGAAAAGCATTCATCAGAGAGTAAGAGAGGAGAGGCAGAGCCAAAAGACACTAATTTGAATGAAAGTTGTTGGCATTAATTTTGATTTATGATATACAACCACATTTGAAATGTGGCCACACATTACAGTTTTTCCATGCTGACCTCAAGACTATATTTAGAAGCCATCTTACTGCTGAGCAGGACTCAAGGTGGTATACAAGGAATTTCTAGGAACAAGTGTATTTCATGATCATTAATAATCAAACCACTTGTATTTGGAGGCTAATTCATCACTATACTACTTCAGTTTTTGGGATGTGCAATTTCAGTGAAACTTGAGAGTTCAATACTTTTCAAAGAACTTGAAAACCTCCAGTACAGGTGCTTTGCCCCAGTTGTGTATCAGTGCAAATCCTGGAATAATTCGGCAGTGAACCGATCTTCTGGTGCTAGAGATGAGGAAAGCAAAGGAACCACAACTTGCATCAACAGAGCAAACACCTTCCAACCCCACAGAATTCGAAATGCTGCTCCTAGTTATTAGAAGAATATTTGTTATATTACACAGGGCAGGTTTGTTTGTTAAACTCTTTCAGCTGGGGAAAAACACTGCATGGGAATTTGCTTTCATTTAGCAAGGTAAGTTACTCCTTGCACTGCTACACTTTGCAGTAGAAGAGAAGGTTTCTTTGCTCATAAAATGCTCATCTCTGTGAGATTTTGCTTTATCAAGCAGCAACCTCAACATATGTGTGAGGAGTGCAAAAGATTAAAATAAAACAAAGCCACATTAAAAAATATTTGCTTCAATCTACTATTCTTTCTAAATTCTCAAACTGCCCTGAGCATAGATAGGGCTGAGCAAGAGGTCAATGTACCTTTACAGCTTGTTTGGCAACATTTATCTATGCACTGTGAAATCCAGTTTAACCTGAAATGGGACTACATCTATAAAACTTAAATGCTTTTCCAGGCTCCTGCTATGCCCACAGAAGTTACACTTGCTCAGCTGTGGATGTCCTTTGAGCCAGGTAAAGGTGACATGGGAGGAGCAAAGGTCTGTCCCATCTGGAAAAAGGAAATCCAAACACAGAATTATCCCTAAATACAAGTAAGTGGAATTGGTTTTAATTCTTTACTTTACAAGGAACAGATCATTATTTGTTGCCTAGAAAGAAATTTTTGGAAGTGACTGTTGCTGATGCTGTTAACTTTTTGGAAGAGGCCAGAAAAAGTAGAATCAGCCTGTTTTGAAAGTGTAGAGTTAAGCTGAATTGTATTTATGGGAGCAAACCACCAAGAGCCCATTGGTATTTTATAGAGATTTGATTTGATAGGTTATTGATTTTGGCTTCGGGGGATATAGCCCCTGTTGAGAAAGTATCAAACTCACACTGAGTAAAATTGTCAAAAGCCTTAAAACCAGTAGTGAGGGACTAGCTGGCTCTCACTGCAGCACTTCAAATGGAGTGGGGAAGATATGCCTTATTGCCTCCAGACCTCTGGAAGCAGTTATGTGTATTAAATACTGGAATAACTCGATATTTTAAAAGCTTATACGCTCATCCAAGTAAAATGGGTTTAGAAGACTGCTGGGAGTTTCATTATTTTATGGCTAAATCGATACCCAGATTTATGCCTTTTGGACATAGAAACTTGAGTTTAATTGAGAAAATGGATCTAATGAGGATAGACATTTTTCATGCAGGTGCCCTTGTTTAAAAACACACATGCACACAGCTCTGTACCACATAAAAAAAAAAAGCAACTTAATTTTAAAAGCTGAATAGACCCACCAGAGAGAGTGACACACCCTGAAAACTGGGGAACAGCAAAGAAACAGTAATACTTCTGAACTCCTGAGAATCCAAAGAATCTGTTGTTGTTCCTGAATAAAAATTTCATTAGTTAACACAGAAAAGAAAATTATTTTCCAATGTACCAGAAAAATAAATGGCCAGATGGCAGTAACCTGGCCATCAAAATCAGAACTACTACTGATTCAAAAGCAGCATCACTATTTCCTATTTGCCCACTCTCTGGCAAAAGTGTGATATTTATGGCACACTTTTCCTAATACAAGCTATTATCTATAGAGATGAAAATAAGAAGGAAGCTCTATATTCAATATATTTAGCTAAATTCTGCTCCCTGTATGGAACAATTTTTTTAAAAAAGCCCTAGACAAGAATGTATGCTTGTGCTGAATTTTATTCCTGTCTCCAAGACCAACTTTAGACCACATGCTTTGCCAAATCGAAATCAAAGTGCAGAGTAACCCCACTGACTTCAGTGAAATAACTTGTGATTCTGTCCCATATATTTGTTTCAGTACGTGTTTCATTGGCTATAATAAGCAGAAACTATTTATGACACAAATTTCCTGGACTTCAACAGGCACAATTAGCACTCTGAAGGGCAGAAGAAAATGCATAGGAAAAGCTTAAAAGTAAAGAAATGGAGATGGAGAAATCATTAACATCTCATTTCCTCTATACATGTGCTCGCACACACACATACACACAAATGACTCTCCTTCGGGAATGTACACATCCTGAAAATCTAAATTACACGCTGAGAATAGGTTTGTGTTGCAATGTACTGCAAGAAATTTTCAAGTTTGTAGTTGGCAAGAAATTAGCATTTACTATATAGAGAGACAACATGATGGAGTATATTTTGCTCTTTATGCTAAACTTCCATTGATTGCCATGGGAATATTCTATGTGTGGAAAGGCGGTAGGAGCTGTGCCTTTAACAGTAAACAACAGTGATAGTCAGAGATGTTTCTGTCTGCACTGAAATGAAGTGCTAATAAAAAAAATCTGTGTTCTTATTGTTTAAAACCCACAGTCGATAGATTTTTATTTTCCCTACTGACTTGAAGAGTAAACTTCTATAAACAAAATGTGACGTGCCTATCTTATTAAATGTAATTTAAATGAGCGCTTGGTAAAAAACCCAAGGAAGCCTTCAATGGAAAGACTCGAGGATGGGGCTTGGAAAGTCTCAGGTGACACTACTTTTTCTATGTAATTTCAGGTGTGCTCCTTGAGTTTTCTTGCAGAAATTTTGGGGAGCCAGGTTCACGTGAGGTGCTTGGGACAGTGAGGGGACAAGTTGTGAGGGGGGCTCAGCACGGTGCCCACTGAGCTCTGTGGGTGTGGGTCCCCACGCTTTGGTGACCCATACCCAAACCAGGTTTGACCTTCAAAAACGTGAGAGTGGTGCCTCCTCCCTCCCCTGAACTCCCCTGCATGCCAACCAGTGTCTCTTTTCCTTCCAACCAGCTGGGAATTTTAATGGCCATGAGGGGGACTGATGCTTAGGCTTCATGGGGGATGCAGTCCATGGTGTGTCCTCCACCCAGCTGAGTGGACTTTCCTTGGCAGCCAGGTTTATCCCTGTGGTTACTGGCAGATTTGGGTAGAATTATAAGCCCACACAGAGCACAAGACCACAGCCTGCAGCAGCAAACCCCAAGGAGAGGTGCCAGTGTGACTTGGTGGCCCTTGGGATTGCACTCCACGGTCCAGGCTGGCCTGAGCACCCACAAAAGTGCAGCTGCAGCTACCTCTGTAAATACCTCCCAATAAAAACAAAAATCCAGAGTGAATAACTGCAGGCTGTGTGCTTTGTACCTATTACTGCTTGCTGCACTGAGAAAAAATCCCCGGGAAGTCTTCCCTGTTTTATTCAGGTGAGCAGGTTTCTATTGGAGTTAATGGCATGGCTGTCGTGTACACCGAGCTGGATCTGCACAGGGTTTTGCCCCAAGTAATTTTACAGGCAAGTGCATCCCATGATGGGTTGATCAGATGTCCTGCACAACTGTACAGCTTTGTCCCATGACTCCTGTGTGAAGCCTGGCTGTTCCTAACTAATTCTTCAAGTGCTGTGTGCTCAGGAGGAATTAGCTGGTTTTAAAAATAGATTACTTCCCGTCACATCCCAGTATTTTTACTGAGTGTTTTTCGCACTAATTTTCTGTGTCTCACTGATACTGACATTTCTGAAGTTTTTTTTTCTCATAAACAGCATACTATTAGGGGGAAAAAAACAACCCTGGAAAAAAATCTGTAAGGATAGTGCCAAGGAGCTGTGAAGTACTGGAAGAATTAATGTTTTCTGGTATTGATGCAGGTTCAATATGGATCTAATTTTTCTGAAGTTTGTGTGAATCTGGAACACTTGGTGAAAGAAATCATTGTAATGGTTATTAAAAATCTTCCAGGTTGGTACTGCAAGGAGCAGTTCAGCATCTCTTATCAGGGACAAGTCCGGGGCAGAACAGCATTGCCCAGTGAAGACTGACTCTATACAGAGGATACAGAGCCAGCCCAAATTCTAAACTTCTGCCATAACCTCACCTTAATGAACCCACTCACAGCAGTATTGGGGTGTGAACCATACACTGAAAGATAAAGGATATATTTTTGCCTGTTAGTGTCAGATTGTAATGGGATATTTGGAATGACTATGACAGCCCCATCCTCTCTCCCCTACAAAGAACACTCGGGCAAGGGTTATTCCTCTGGCCTCTCCTTAGAGAAGGAGGAGACTTTCAGCTTCATGATTAAATCTATCTAAACTGCTTAAAAAAAGAGTCTGCACTTTCATGCTAGATCAATTTGTGTTAGGTTTTTGCCAAGCAATTTTTTTTTTCAGGCATGTTTTTTTGCTTTATTCTGTACATGAATAGCATCCAGGTAAAATATTTTTAATTCATTTCAGGCTGGATTATTGGAAAAAAAGAGATTTTTTTCTCCCCTTGTTGTTACTTGATTTAATTAGTGCTCTGTTTTCAAAGTGGCAAGCCAAGCTTTGCCAAGTCTGGATCTCTGACTCATGCTTAACAGGGTTTTATAGCCCCACCTGCATCTAGAGGAAGAAAGCCCCAAAGCTTTATTTTTAACTCCATGTACATACCTAGTCCATTCCATTAAAGCACACGAATGTCAGCACCCTCTGCCTGCCCAGTGCTGGTCTGGGGGGAGGAGTTGGAGCCCACCAAAAGCCACATTCTAAGGGATCTGTGGGACAGCCCTGCTGCAGGCAGGGATGGGGCAGGCAGGGACCATCACTGATGTGCTGTGCTTGCTGTGGACACTGTGTAAGTGAGCCTGAGGGGGAGAGAGCTTCTATTTTTGTCTGATTAGTTTTGTATTTTCTCCTTCTCTTACAGGAACTTGCCCCCCTCCAGAAGCAGAGGACCATGTAGGAGGAGCTGGGGCTTCCTGCAGTGGTGACCCAAAATCTCATTTACTTACCCAATATCCATGTGAGAGCTGTGACTGAGAAAAGGTGCACCTGCAATTCTCATTTTTCCCCCTCCTCTTTTCCCTTTCCCAACCCAAATGCTCATTTTCACTCCTGAACCATGTCCAGATGCTGATTGAGGCTGTTGAGGTGTGGATGAAGTCCTTTTCCCACCTCACTGCCCCTGAGGCAGGTCTCCCTCCTTCACCAGGAATCTGGGTGACTAAACCTTTAATCCCGTTGGAAAAATGTTGTGTTTAACATTGCTGAGGCTTTTTGCAGGATGGGGCCTATTTTGATGATTTTCTTCAGTTTGAAAAGGTTTGTGGTGAAAAAAGCTGTTTAAAAATGTGGAACCTGTCCATGTTTTGACTGTTAAATTTTTCATTTTGCTTTGAAATGATCTTTACTTTCTTCTTTGGGTTAAAACCAGTAAAAATGTTTAAGGGAAAAAAAAAAATGAAGAAAAGGTTTCAAAATGACCAAAATTAGTGATTTGTTTAACTCTTTTTTTCCCCCAGTGGTCAGCTCAGAAATAATTTTTTTTAACAATCCCTTCTTTCTTCATCCTGAACAGGGACAAAAGAAAAACCACTGTGAGGTCAAAGCCTGTGACAAGGTGGCAGAGCCCCAGTTTCCCAGGCTGTGCCCAGAGCCACCCTCCTGTGAAGGTGTTGGGGTCTGCTCCTCCAGAGGACCCCAGACCCCTGTGCAGGAGGGCAGGGGATGGGGAAGGATGCTCCAGGAGGTGGCTGATTCCTTCCTCTTGCCTCTCTCAGGGCCAGGATACCCTGGCACAAGGTTTTCTGCTCCCCCTCTGCTCTGCCTCATCCCTTTGGCCTGCAAGGGCCCCAATCCTGCTCTTCCCAACGCCGCTGGCAACCTCCCCACTGGCTTTGGCAGGAACAGGCCTTTTGCTGTTGATTTTTTTCCCCTGTCAATCAGTTAGTTTGACATCTAAATGTCAAATGACACCACATGGCATTTTTTTTTCTTATTTCTTTTCTCTTTTTTTTTTTTTTTTTTTTTTTTTTTTTTTTGTGCTTGTAATTTAATTGCAAGTGCAAAATGGTGGGATCAGTGCGAAGGGTTTTGAGAGAATGTATCATTAGCAAATTCAATTAGCTGGCACTTGTGCCTGCTGGCATGGAGGGCTCTGAGAGTGCCAGGGAGGCTGGTGCTGCACAGAGGGGGCCAGGGCAGCTCTCCCAGCCTTCCTGGCTCACCTTTTCTCCCTATCCCCCAGGGGCAGGAGAGCCTCCTCTCCTAAACAGCTCAGGAGAAGAGGCTGTACAGTCAAATCCTCCCTCTGCAATGATAATAACACAAGAGCCTGTCCTGCTTCCAGGAATTGTCTTACTGCACCAGCATTTCTTCAATTGTAGCATCTTTCCTGGAAATAGTGTTACATGACATGCCCTCACTGCCTGTCTCAGTGTGAATGAGAATACAGCAAAGCTCATGTTTTCCATTGTTGAGATACGAGCATAAATCTTTCACTAATGCACTGCTGTCTTTTATTATAACAGTCACTGCAGCAGAGAAAGGTATGTCAAATCTCTCCTTGTTGGTACAGTCAGTTGTTGGCATTGCCCTGACACGTTGTTTCTTTCCTTAAAATGGCTTTGTAAAGGGACTGAAATGAGTTGCTCATCCTCTGGCAGCACCTTTGCGTGTTTTGACAAATCTGAGCCTTCAATGTTGTAGGTATGAGGGTTCAAAACAGTGGGGAAACAGAGCTGGAATTATAGGATTTGACAAAAGTCAGGGCCAAGTCAGAAGTGATTGCTCTGGATCTCCTTATCAGGGCTGATACCTGCCTGAGGTGAGGGATGAGGGCAGGATGAGGAAGGGACAAGCCTTTGGTTGTGGGATGGCTGGGACCATCCATCCCATGCCTTCAGGATGCTTGTCCATCCTCTGTGTCGCTATAGGACACGTGAAAGAGCAACACGAGCCACTGCTATTTGCAAGGTAAAGCAGAAGGTTTATTTTCTGACTCCAACTTTTATACTTTCCCAAAGGTGACATTGGATTGGAGAATGAATGGGCCACCTCTCCAAAGACATTGGACAAACCACTACTACATCAAGTTTCTCCACCCCCATGAAGGAATGCAAAACAATATGTTGTTTACAGAAATTGTGTGGGAAAGTTTTCTAACAGAATGTAAACTCAGAAGGCTTTAGAAAACTTAAGAATCAGGGTGACACCTCTGCATCACCTGCTGATGTGGAGAACCACGTCCTGCCTGGCAGCCAGCAGCAGGAACCCTCACTGCAGCCTGAGGATGCTGGTTTGCAGGAGCTGAGGGAAGAACAGCTAGCTCAAAATCAGCACGTTTTTTCCCTTTTCTCTGCAAAGGGAGATCTGGGCTGACCTGTGAGGGTCTGAGGTCCCCCCCAAAAGGCTGCAAAGCATTTGGCATCGATGTGAGGAAGCAGAAAGTGTTTGGCAAAGCTCCTTGGCATTTTTTAGGTTTTTTTTCCTCGACGCAGCACAAGATATTTTACAGCTTTTGTGAGTCTGTAGAGAGGCTGGTTTCTGGCATGGGGCATGCTGGAGGCTGCAGGCTGTGCTGGAGCCTCAAGAGTGCAGCTGGTCTTTAAATCCAGCTTTATAGGAAGGAGATTTTCTGGTCCCACTGGAAGGAGGTACGGTCTTGTGACAGTGGAAATAGAGCAGGTTTAGTCTGGTCAAATGGGGAGTATTTCCAAGGAAACATAAGTTTTTTTACAGTGTCCCAAAGCTGAAGCAAGTCCAAAGTTTTCAGTCCAATTGTCTTGCTTTCCCAGGCTAATTTTATAAGGAGGCCCTAAAATGTGAATGAGGAGTGATCTTGTTCGGCCTGAAAAATAAAATTAGCGCCAGTATGAAGAGGGCTGAATCCCAGACAACCTCAAATGTCTTTTTTACTTTTTTTTTTTTTTTTGATGGAAGGATGCAAAGGCTCAACTTAAAATGTAACTGTAGTGCTTTTGGAATAACTGCTTCAGATTTGCCTATGGTTGCAAACTGGTTTTTAGTGCAGTGAAGGAGAATAGTGATGCTCTTTCTCTTGTAGGACTTTCTATTCTATCCCAGGACAATTTTCCTCAAATCTGCTATTTGTCTCAGGTAGGAAACTTCATCCCTCCCAAGTCAGCCTGCCTTTCCTTTTCTTTCCATTTTGTGCTTGGCACTGTTAGAGTTCTCAGGAAAATTTCAACAAAAATCTGTATCCCCCTAGCCAGGAACAAGCCTGGATTGTACCACCTCCCTCCTCATGACTGCTGGTCATGTTTCTTCTCTTCCTTGCCAGCAACTTTGGAGTTCATCTTGAGTCTCTGCTCTTCTTGTTTGTGCCTTAAATGCATTTTGATCCCCTCTCTCTCTTTCCCACTGCAGCCCCACACGCCAGCTCACCCTCTGGCTGAGCCATTCCAGATATGTCACCCCTGGGATTCCAGAGGGGCTGTTAAAGAGCAGCGATGACAAACCCTGGCTAACCTGGGTTGTGATGCCTCGTGGCAGTGGTTGCCAGCAGCAGCTGCTGTAGGTAAACCAAAACCTTGATATTTATACCATTTAGGTTGCCTCACTCCCCCAAGTGCAGCTCCACAGAGTTGCTCTCCTAGGTGTGACTGTTTAGGGTGCAGTCCTCCCTGTAAGTTAGACATTCTCCCATAAAACAAATTTCAGCAACTTCATTCAACTTCTATATATAAAGTTTCTCTCAAACCTTTTTCAAACTAAGTCCTATCTCCTCCCTAGGAAGCATCTGCTCCCCATTGCCAAATTCTTCCACGTTCCTGTCCCTTTGGTCGTGTTTTCTTTAAATCCTTTAAAAAATGTGCATTTTGGCTGTGCGGTCATGCCAAGGAGTGTGAGAGTTTGCACATTTCAAGCAGGGATTGGCCCATCTCGAATTGGTGCATCCAGAGAACCTGTCACAAGTTCCTTGAAGCACTTCTGCCTTCTGTTGCGCTGGCACGGAGCTGACGGGCGCTCATTTTGCATGTCTCGGCTCCGCGCTTGGCTGGGGAGGATATTTGCAAGGCTGGATATTTCTGGTTCTACTCCACGGAAACCTTAAATGGAGTATTTGCTGTGCCCTGCCTCATGAAAAGGAGCCTCATAAAAAAAAAAAACCAACTTTGAAGGCTCCTGTTCAAAACCCTGATGTCAGACCCGCCTGGGTGGTGGTTTGTCTCTCTCCTGGTTGCTAAAGGAGTTTCTGAATTTTTTGGCTGTCGCCACACTCCTTTAGCTCCCCTGCAGCTCTGCTGGCTTTGACTTACCAATGGCTTTCATAAGGCTTTTAATGCCATTTCCACTTGTACTGCTCCAGCCACTTTCTCCACATGGGTTCAAAGATCTGGAAGTGGCTCACAAGGTGGTTTGGGCTATTTTCCACTGTGGAGGGCTGTACTGGTGCTGTTCCCTATGCTTTGAACCACCCCACAGGGCTGACAGCTGAAAGTGTTTATGGTCTGAAACCCCAGAGCAGGTCCTTTTCCATGAAACTATGTCTTTGGAACCTTAAGAGCTGCGTTTCTGCTCGTCCCCTTGGGACTTTTTCATCAGGCAGTGGCAGAAGGAGCCTGTGCTGAGCGATTAGCAAAACCAGCAGCTGTAGATCCCCATCATGCAGCAGGAGCCACATCCCTTGAGGTTACCAAATAGCAGTGACAGCATAGGGATGCAGGTCCATCTCCCTGTCTCTTCTGTCAGTGGTGACTTAATAACCTGGCACCTGGAATCCTCTCATTTACATGAGTAAGAGGGAAGAATGATTGATTTAAAGCCTCCTTTCTCCAAGTAGATGCCAATTTTGTCTTGCCAGATAATATTACTGGTGCCTTCTGACCTTAAGAGAGAGTAATCTAAGTTAAATATCAGGCATTTGGATCTTGGCAAAGTTCAGATTGCCAAAATGAAGAAATACAAATAGCTGGGAAGGCGACGCTGCGCCTTCCCTGGATGGCTGAACAAGTGCCATTAGCGCTTGAGTGTATTCCCAACTAGATATAAAAGGAATCGGGAGTGTTAAGGAAAAACAGAGTAAAGTGAATGCCTCTTACAGCTGTCGCAATGGGAAAGTTGCAACATTTGCTTGTAGGAAAAGATGCAGAAGCACACAGAGTACCTGTTAGCGCGAGCGGAGCCAGACTTGGGCAGGCTTTCAAGTGTTACAGACACAATCCTGAAGGCTATATGCAGAGCAGCATGACTTTTCCATGATGCTGGTTAAGAATACGTGCCATTGCAAAAGGATTTTTTTTTTTTTTTAAGGCTGCCTAAGTTTTCTTGGGCCTTTATAGAGCAGATGTAGCTTAGGAGTGTTGAGTGCGAGGGGGACTGAACCGAGGGAACGGCATCCTTGGCTGTGCTATAAACACGGCTTGTCCCTTGGCTCCCCTCGCTGCAGATCAGGTTTCTAGCTGAGAAATAAAGTTCTCTGAGGGAAAAAAATCCATCCTTGGTCCCTTTGTTCTGCTTTCCCATGGCAGACTGTGCAGTCTTGTAGTGTTCCCTCTTTTGTCTGTGAAGTTATGAGCTCTCTGGCTCAGACGTAGCTACTCCTATAAACAGGGGTTGTGACAGAGCCATTATGGGCAAAACCAGAGCGAGTTATTCCACCAGGAATTCTGGAGTTTGGGGAAAAATATTTGTTCAGATAGATTTTAGAAAATTAAAGACCTTATGCAGGAGGATTGTCAAAGAGAACTTTTTCTGGGATAAAAAGGAAGGTTTTTCTTCTAGTTATTATTTAATATTTTCATGAAATTAAACAGAGTCTCCATTAAACCTGAGTTTCCAGGACTTTCCAGGCTGCCAGGCAAGGGCCTGGGTCATTCCTCTTTCTGTGGGGTGGCAAAGCCCTGTGGGACTCCCCAGGGAAATGAGCATTTCCCAACACGCATGGTGCTGCAAGGTCTGCTTGAGCAAATGATCTCTCTGTCATGAACAACCCTTTCACTGGAAAATTTATCCTCAGCCTCAGCTGGGATGATTATACAGCTTCTAAGGGTATTAACAAATAGTGTTGGCTCTGGTTTTGTCTTAAGAAGGTTTCTATCACAATTAATCTTTGCCTACTCTTCATCCTTTCTTGTTTCTTGGAACATAGAGACCTTGCTATAAATATCTGTGAGTTTAAATATGGATTTCTATGTGCACATATAGACCCAAGTGCACAAATGGACATTTTATCATATCATACCATGCTGCATCATATCATTTAATACAATATTGTGTGTCTGCAGTGAGAAGACACATTTTTCTGTCCTGGTTAGTCAAAGTGAAGCATCAAAGGTTAATTTCTTTCTGTCTGAAATTTGCACGCAGCAAGTTAGACATGACTTTACTGTGCCACGATAAACTTTGCATAGTATACCTTGTATAAAGGTAAAATACATTTTCCATGACTTAAACCTTTGTGGATCGGTGCTAGGCTAAGGGCAATTAGATTTAACATCCCTGGAAACTCCAAAGGCATTTTAAAGGACTCGCTCTTTTGTTCCAACTCTAGCACTCAAAAAGACTGAGACATTTTTGGAATAGGTTTTGATGGACTTATATGAAAATTTATATGACTAAGAATTGGATTTGTTCCTCTGGAATATTATGGATTATTTTTATGTGGGAATTACATAAGTGTGCAGAGCTGCATGCAGTTGGCTTAATGTAGCTAAAAATATATATTCTGATTTCCATTTGGAAAGGTAGCTGGATTTTTCCAGCTTCCCCACTCAGTGATGACTTTATGGTGTGTACGGGTTATAGATTACAGGAAAAATTGAAATGCATAGTAAAATCAAGGGGTTTAAAATGGATTAACATTTGATTATATCTTTGAGAAGATGAATACTGATGTGTGTCCTTCTCCACTCTTGATTTTGAACTGTGGTGAAATCCCTTACAAATAAAACATATCAGAGAGACCACCTGGATGTAAACAAGGACAGGAGTGGGCAGCACATGAGAAAGCAGAAATCTTTGAGGCCTGGGGCAAAGGCTCATCCTGCTTTCATCCCATGGCTCATTTGCCTCTGGTGTGGCAGAAATCACAAGGATTACCCTGACAAGAGAAAACTTCACAGAGCAATTGGACATCACAAGTGAGGAGCAACTGCTCTCAGTTACATTACTCAAAGATACTCCATTTCTCCCTGCCTCTCTCTTTCTCTCTCTCCATATAGGAGAATTTATTTGACACAGTAGTATCCAAAAAACGCTTCTTGAAGAAAGAATTTTTTCCATCTGTATTTTTGATGAAAAGCCTCATGAAGTGGAGGCTGAACTCTCCTGTTCTAACAGAGAACACATTAGAAAACCTGATCCTTTTATTTTAAACTATTGGCTGCCCCACTAACACCAAAATTTGGTACATTTGGTACAATTCCACTTCCTAAAATCTTTTGGGGTATTGTAACCTGGTGTTGCTTCACCTTCCACATGAAGCAACACCAGGTTACAATATCCCAAAAGATTTTAGGAAGTGGAATTGTGGTCCTGTGGGCAGCACTGCTGTTCTATTAGAAGGGTTTGTGTGATGTCTGTATCAAGTGATACAGTACAGTGACTCTCTAAAGGGAAAAATGATGTAAATATACTGCAAGAGAAATGAACAAAGGGTGTTCTTCTAAATTATCTGCACATCTGTGACTCACCTAGAACAAATACAGTATAAAATTGCAGAGCTGACAGGATGCTTCCATCAGGTTTTTAAATGTTGTGTGAGATGGAACATGTTTTATGGCATAAAACCCAAACTCTGCTTTTATTTTGCTTCTTCTGTATGTTTTCTAAAATGGACATGTCACTTTGGCTGTATAATCATATCATATTTAGATTTGATTTAAATCCTGTCTTTTCTCAGCTGTGCTCGCTAATGGAATCATTCATGCTTTTTATACAGTTGATCTAATAATATTTTCCTCAGTGCTCTCTGGCATTATTTTTTACTTTGTTGGAAGCATGGCAAAGCTGGCAATATAAATTGAGTCTGCATTTTAATGACATTGGTGGTGATTTTTTCATGCATTTGGATAAGGTGGGGTTTTTTTTCCTCTCTTTGTACCATGGTCATTTCAATATACTGTGGTGTGGCCATGTGAATGACTGATTGATCTGCAGGATTCTTTAATAAGGAAGAGGAATTTTCCAGTATTACTTTGCTGCTTAAACTGCTCTGTTCATGCAGGCCATCAATAGAATGCCCATGAGATATCTTCTCTCTTTATTTTCTAAGCAATGTACTCCAATGACCTACGAACTTCTCTGTTTTATGTCTCTGGTCCCTCTTCAATACAAATAAAATGGTGTCTCCTACTGGAAAACACTAGGAGATGACTTTCAGCATTTTCTCATAGGAAGGTTTCTCAAATTTCAAATGAGGATTGGTGAACAAACACTTCTCATTTAGTGACAATATATTTTTTTCTGGATACACTTAGAAAGAGAACAAATTATGGACTGCAGCAATGACTGTCTCCACTACATTTTATACTTGCACAACCCCCATGATGACTTTAGTGATGGTGGGGGAAGAGGCACAAGTGTGGCCCTTCAGAGTGGGTTTTCTTCTTATTTTGCAGAGGGTCCAAGATGTCATGTGCTACCTCAGGAGAGTGAAGCCCTTTACAGAGGCAGCAGATGCAGTTCAGCATTGCTCATTCTGTTGTGCTTCAACTCTGACCACGGAAGCGCCAGCTCCTGGGACAGAAAGTGCTCTGTTTACACTCAGACCTTGGCATTTTTCCTAAGGGTACCAATTATAATGGTGTTTTTTGTGATATGGGCACACATCCATTATGAATTGGCTTGCACCCACCAACTCATTTTCTACAGGCCATGGAACATCCATCAGATGGCAACTATTCCCATTCGTGTGCAATGTTAAGGAAATCTAGATCATTACCAGCAGAATAATGAATTCCCTAGAATTGTTCCATTGTGCAATTATATGAAGTATGCTAAGAAAAAGGGCAGTTTCTCAATAAAGTACTCCTTTTTATTTTCCTAAACCACAGGAATGATAGATTATTAATCATGATTAATGCTCAGTTACAGTGAATTATAGTGGAGCAGTGCCTGGAAATCCCAGTCTGCTTGGTAAACTCATTTTCTTGCATAATAGGAAACTTACCTTGCATTTAAGAGAACGCAAACAGATGAATGCAATGGAACTAACCATTTCATACAATTAAAAGAAAAATGTACTAGGTACATACATTCTTAGTCTGACAGTCTTGAACTTTTTTGATACTGTACAAGCATAGTAGAAGAATACAATTGCAAACATCTTAATTGTTCCTGTATTTTGCTTTCTTCCTGAGAACCAGAGTCTTCTAGAGCTCAGCTGTGTCACTCATCCTGAATCCCTAAGCAGCACTGGATTTAAGGCAGAGCTGTACATTTTCTGGACATTTGGAAGATGTTGGTTGTTCTAGCTGATGATTGCTCAAGAGAATACAAATGCTCAAAGTGCTTTAGGAAGCAGAGGAAAGTCGAATGAGGTAAAGTAATATATTTCATCCCTATATTTGGGGTTGTATATGGGATAATTTTTGCCAGCCCCACATCTAAGGGACTCATTGTACATGGAGAGTAAGGCACCAGGATGACATTATGGAAGGGCTCATGGTCAGTCAGAGAACTTAATATTCTTTGAGATAACTGAATATTAAACTTTTGGAAGCCATCAGAGGCTTTTCCAATATTTAGCAAACATCAATTCCCCTAAAGTTTACATCCTAATCTGTATTGTATTCTGAGAACAGAGTGAAAAGAGGTGAAAAGACATTTTTGTCTCAAGGATGAGACTGCTGGGTCATTTCCAAGAGGAGATCCTTAGAGAGGATCCCATGGTCCTTTCCTGTGGAAGGTAGCAAAGCAGCTCTCCGTTATTCTGCCTGTCTCTCTCTTCCCCCAAGCAATCTGTCAGTGCATTTCTGGTGCCGGGGAGAGGCGTCGTGTCGGAGCGCTGTTCCCGTTTGCAAAACGGGAACTTCTATTTGTTGTTCTCAGGAGCTGGTTTCACGCACTGACATCTCCCCAGGAGCACAGCTGAGTCCAACATGTTCCCAGCAGCCATCCACCCAAACGCCTCCCACTCGAGCACCCAGACCTTCCTTCCCAGTAAATAAAAAATACAGAGACAGCCTCGAATTGTTCCAAATGCTTTGGTTTCACTGGGATGTCTACCCATGTTCAGATCTAATAAATGGGTATTTTTCTGCACTAGGAAGTCAGTTTAGTGTGGGAATAGGATGGCTTTTCAAAGAGTTTCTGGAATAGTTAATGGAAAAGTCTGACTTTCTCTGTTGTCAATGTGTTTAAATGTTCCTACGTGTCGTGAAAGTACAATGTTGCAATTAACAACTTTGTGACAGAAAACAAAGTTATCATAGGCTGCTGATTCTACTGTGTTGTATGAAATAACATGTTTTTCAAGGTTTCACTGCTCAAGAAATGTCTCAAAAATCTACTTCCTAAAGCAGGAAACTGAGCAGTGGGCCCTTGTACACTTCAGGCAAGGAGCTATTGCTGCATTATTTAAAACACCACCCACAGCAGCTCTCAATACATCCCAGTGCGATTCCATTCATATTGCTGGGACATCCTGTCCAATCATGGCTATAGTAATTCTGTCTTTGACCTTACCTGTGCCCTGTATTAGACATGACCTCAGTATGCCAACCTATGGATTACAACACACATAAAAAAAAAATATTCTGAATAATGATTCCTAGGAAAAGAGTTGGAAAAAATTCCACATTTGTGCCAAAATCCCCCAGTCCAGTTCCACAGCTGAATGAGTTCACTTGCCATGAGTTATACTGGTGTGGTCATTGTGTTTTTCCTTGCAGACTCAGAATTGGTACAAGACATCCTGGCTTGAAAGGCAAAGTCTCCATCTCTGATTCCCTCACTGACAATGTTTTGGGGTATGCACCCTCTGGTTTCCCCTCTTGGGCTCTGTCCAGCCATTACACATGAAATCTCCCATTCTGGAGGTTGGCATCAAAAGCAAGGACTGCCAATGTACATTTTTATTGGTGCTTCTCTAGGAAATGGTATGTGGAACAAGCATCCCTCTTTTCTGACTCCTAAATGCCTCGGGTCAGAGTTTTTATTCATAAACACTCACATGCCACTTTGTAAAAAGGATTTAAAGGATACCAAGGTGGTATAGAGTATAGAATGATCCAAGCCTCTGTGGCCTGGTATGTAGCAGTGAGAGTTTAGCTTAGCTTTGGAAGATTTAAGATCAAAATTCTGTGGAAGAATGCAAATCGAAGCACTAAAACTCAGCACTGCCCATCCTGGAGTGGGTGACCCAAACCAGTACCTCCTGGAAGACAGTGGGTTGTGCTGTGGGGTTTGGGAATGATGTGGTGATGAAGGACTAATGATTTAGCTCCTTTAGGTGACTACAGCTCACGATGTGACAGTGTAAGATAAGCAAATCTCTTCCATTCCCCACCAACATCCTGGAAGGAGCAGAGAAATGAGGTGTTCTGGGCTGCTCGCTGCATTGCTGAGGTTTGTTGTCTTCTGGTCACTAGGCTTTGTAAGATGCTTGGAAAAAGGTTATTAGTGGTTCTACTTTTGCTTTCTGATTTTTTGAAAGCATGAGTGTTCCAGAAGGGGGATAAGGAAACTACATACACATGGCTGTTTTCTCCCATTAAATGTTTGTGCACCAGGATTACGCTGATTAATAAACAAGTGGCTTCAGTGATTTTAGAAATACTTAATATTCCAGTATCTTGCCAAGGATCCTTGTTTGGGATTCCACAGGCTCTTCTGCACTGAGATCACTGAGGGTTTTGGGAGAAATTTTAGTGCTTATATAAAGAAAACACTGACTTTGTGTTAGTCTATAAATACCTAATATGAGCAAGCAATTCTGTACTTTCCTCTGTGCTTAATACCTGTGTTCTGCACCCTCAGGCAGATGAATTTACATGCTTTTCTTGTCATATGTGTAATGTGCAACATGTATTTCCTTTTTATTAATCAGACCTGCCATCAGAAAGGAGATAAAAGGAGTTTAAGCCCAACCAGGATGGATACTGTCATATTGTTATCTTTTGTGCACAGGTGGAGATGCCTGTTTGCACGAGAATCAGAGGCAATATTCTGTTTCTTGCAGAAGTCTTACAAATGAAAATCAAGCAAAGGAATTACTGGATATCTATGGGGTAATTTTCCTCTGGAAGTGTGTAGTCAATTCCCATTTAGGCTAATTACATTAAGAAGCCCTTTCCTATAACTAATGAACAATAGGCATAACCTCTTATTACATAACCATGGGCCAGCACATTAATACACTGTCAAATTGAAATACCCTGTGAAAATGCTTCCTCCACAAAAATCACTGGAGATTTTCAGTGACATTTGCTGTAATTACCAGTAGCATGGTTTCTAATTAATTAATTTTTTTTTCTACCTATACTGGGCATATAAGAGTGTTTTAAGAGATTGAATAAATAAATTTTTAATTATAAAATGATTATATATCATACATTATTTATAATAACCAACAATGTGTAATACATGTTTAGGTATGAATCCATTAGGAAGATGAACTAATATATATATCAGTGCTAAAATAATGTCCTAATTTGTTCTGTGTTTATGAATGGCAAAATCAGTGTTTAAAGCAATTAAAGGTTTATAAAAGCTTGGATTGACAGTGGGTAAAGCAGCAAGCACACTTGGCACTTAGGAATTCTGTTGTCATCTATGGCAGAGAAGACCCCTTTTTGTCCTTTATTGGTTTCAGCAGTTTGTGATATCATGCCACCAGAACAGTACAGATAGAGAGACCTCCAAGGAGGGAGCAACAAGATGCACATAGTCCTCATTGACAAAACCTCTGGCTATGATTAATATTTCAAAGAAAAAAAATCTCCTTTGTAATGTGTCAGGTAGTTTTGAGGAATTTTGTCAGTCATTTCCCTATTAGCGGTAGCAGACTTCTGAAATCTCCATGGCGAGTTCCAGGCACTCCCCGGTCTCGTGGCAGGACTCCAAGAGGCTGCAATCAATGTCACAGTCACAGTTGCAGTCGTTGTTGCTGTGGTCTTCGTCAGAGGTCTGGTAATATCTATTGGATGGACAACAGGTATCTGTCAGCCAATGTTCACAGGTATCAGGCAGCATTATAAGAAAGTCCCAAAATTGGCAGAACAAGCAGGCCAGGATAAGTGTTGCGCATTCATCTAAGAGAAAGGAAAAGCAGGGAGACGTAAGAACAAGGCCAGTGTGGCTACACAGAAGTGAGAGGGTGGGCTAAAAATACATTGATGATAACTACTTCCATAGAGACAAGTGAAAAGTTTATTTTCTATTTTAATTGCTCTGGAAAAACAACAGCTGTATGAAAAGAATTTGAATGGAAATATTATGTGGTAGTGAAATGCAGAAGAAGAAGCCCTTTAAACCAAATTTTATCTTCTCATGCCTGGACAGCAAAGAGGCAGAAGAGACACAAGAAGCTGGGAGGGGACACAGCCAGGACAGCTGATCCCAGCTAGATAGAAGGATAGTCCAGACCATATGGCATCAACATAAATTAGGCAGAAAACAAGCAGGGGTTTCTGCTCAGATAACTGATTTGGCATCATTTGGTGAGTGCTGAGCAATTGCAATGTGTATCCCTTGTTTTGTATATTCTTATTCTTATTCTTATTCTTATTCTTATTCTTATTCTTATTCTTATCCTTATTCTTATTCTTTATTATTATTATTATTATTATTATTATTATTATTATTATCATTATTATTTTGTTCCTCCCATGTAAAACAACTACAATTTTCCTATTACACTGCATTTATCTCATCCCATGAGATTTCTTCCCTTTTCCCTTCTGGTACCCCCATTCTGCAGTGGGGCAGTGGGTGACGGGTTCTGTGGGGTTGAGTAAACCACAACATCAGCACAGGTGACACTGGAGTTTATTTTCATTTTCACAAGAGTTTGCACTAAAAATATTTAAAAACTACCAAGGACAGGGAGGGAGAGCAGGTCTGGAGAAGAGCTTTCAGGAAGGGCAATGTGCCTCAGCTCAGGGTCCTGCCAACTCCCCACCAAGCAGGGCTCTTACCTTTTCATTCACCAGTGTCAGTTGTTCAAAGGAGACAAAAGTTTGGAAAATAGATTATGTAGGATGTGTATCTGGAGCCAGTGAATATTCCTGAAAACTTGCTCACCATGACTAAAACTCTGTGTTATGTTTGTGCCCTCCCAAAATCAACTAATTAACTCCTCACCCCTCAGCCTCCAGCATCTGGGGAGACTGCTTGGGTGTAGCAGGTGTGAGATTCCAACTGTGTGAATCCAGTTGGAGCACAGACCCAGACCTTTCCTTTCCCTTTTTTTTCTTTTTTCCCTTCTTGTTTTTGGAAAGGAAAAATGCCTTCAACAATATGAGTGTCTTTTCATTGGTTCCTTCAGGAAAGCATATGGTTATAACCACATTTCTTGCCCTAGGATGACTAACTGTGAACTCATTCAACTGCATTGGTTCTGTTGTGGCATTTTCTAGCTCACGTAACATGAAGTTAACTGCCAGGAAGTTTCCAGAATTATGCTTTTTTTTTTTAGAAAGCTTTCTTGATGAAAAAAACAAAATTAAAAAAAATCATTCCAGCTTCTTTATTAAAAAGGCAGTTAAAGCAGGTAGAACGAACAAACAGCATGTGACTGAACTTCTTTCTAAATGGCATATTATCACCAATGTTATCAATTTTAATACTTATTTAAATATGTCAAGATCTATTTAGGTTCAGACAAGCACAACTAACTTCTAAGTCAGTTCTGTTGAATAAGAATGACTAGATTTTGGTGATACTCAGTAAGTTCATGCTTATATTTTTTCCTAGCTAAATGAACTGAAATAATTATAAAATTGAAATAGTTAATAAGGTGACACCACTGTACTTAATTGTATGAAATTTACACTGTAGAAAATGTAATCATTTTATCCAGTAATTCTTGGTGTAATTAAGACTATTCTTTTTAGATCTCTGATGTTTATGAAATTTCTTTCCTATACATAGATGTGAGAGACAGAATTCAAAGTTATGTCTTAATTAAGGATTTGGCAATTTTTTTCCTCCCTCTCCAAAGATCCATTTTTTTAATAACAGGTTTTTTTTCCCTGAATGTGTTAGCCATAATGGTGATTATGTAATCTGGAGAGAATAGATATGATTCTTAGGGCTTCATCCAGGAAAGAGAGCACACAAAAAGCACAAGATTTTAATAATAAAGTAATGTTTCAGCACAGACTCTGTGATGTGCAGTAAAGATGCTTTTAAATTCCCATCAGAGCACACACCATGAACTGTGATAATGGATGTAACACATTTCAAAAAATCTGCATGTGTGAGGCTTTTTGGTCCTGTTTTAAGTGGGGTAATGTATATAAATAATAGATATTAGCAATTAGACATCGATTCCTATGCATTCATTTATATATTTGAAAATAAATTAGCCACAAACTGCATAAAAGAAGATGCAATCTCTTGTTTTCCCCTCTGTTTTCCCTGCTGTTTGCCAAACGGCATTACTGCGTTCATCTCAGTGAGAACAATGACCTCAGCTCTCGTTCTCTACATTACTAGATTAATTAGCACAAAAGAAGAATTTATAATCATTTTTCTAGCATGCCACATCTCTAAGTTTTCCTGCTCTTGTTTGGTGGCATCTGCTCACACAGATGATGCTCTGAACAACCCTGGTCCAAAGCTTGCTGAGGCCTTTCTGGTCATCCTTGGTGAGACCTATGAGTGTTGTGTTTGCTCTTGTCTGAGCCCTGGGGACAAAATAATCACCAGTTTCCTCATCTACTGTTCTGCCTTCAGATGTTCTCCAAGCACCAGCAAACAGGATTTGGCCTCGTGCATGTGGAATAAGCAGTAAGTTGTCAGAGTGGAGTGAGCTGAGTATGCAATGACAACCACAAATCTGTCTTCCTTTGGTTTTCTTGGCCTCTATCCAGCCCTTAACATTATTAATTAAGCACAGATTGGTTTGGGGTTTTTTTTGTTGTTGTTGTTTATTTCCTTCACGTTTAGCTTTTTTTAAGGAGAATGAAATTTGTTATTTGCATCACATGGCACACACCTGTGTGCCAGTAGTGGTTGAGATAGACCTCAAATTCAAAAATATGGAGTGTGTGAACAAGAGGACAAGTCCCCTAAATAAAAGAAATACTTCAGATCATTATCTGAAATTAAGCATATTCCAATAGATGTATCACAGACATCCCTTTTGTAAGGATCTGTGACACAATAGAGATGTTAATGATTCTTGGAGAACAGGGCACTTTATTGTGTTGATCTGTATTTAGAAATGCTTAATTTAGGAATTGTTAAATGATATGCACGACAGATCCCAGCTCCATTGGATATAACACACTAATCCATTATTGCAAAAGGCACTCAAAAGAAACTTCTGAAATACTTCACAGAGCCTTTTTTTAACATGCACTGGAATAACCAGGAATAGATGTATCTGGTACTGACACTGGTGCCTCTGTGCAAACTCTCATTACTAAAGTACAAATGCTCTGTGGCACAATAAGCTCTAAGCTCCTCTTCTATGACTTTAGTATCACTGACAATTTAAGATCATCTTCTAGAAATTCTCATCTACCACACAAATGTCTGCAGGGCAACTTAACATTGCTTTTGGCGATGTTCTTGAACCTCCTGTTCAACATTTAATTTCGAGTTGGTTATACATAGTTCTTTTGCAGTGGGCATTATTTAGAAATCAGCTCAAATGTGATCTGTTTTATAAAACATACCATCACTGTCTCTCTGATGTACTGATGCATCATCTTCAATGTAAGTGAATTCTCTGCATTTCTCCAGGGAAGCAATGGATGATCTGCTTGCATCTGACAATTTCTTCTCATTCTTGGTACCCTTTGATGAAGCGTCTGTGATGCTGAATTCTGCGACAGAACTCATAACAATACCTTTCATAGGCTTTTCATCTGTGTGTTTTTCATTTGTAAGCTGGTTATCTGGTGGGATTAGGAAAAGAAAGACTGTGATACCAAGGCAGAGATCTAAGAGAATAACATATGCAGAATTTTCAAACCTCCAGTTGTTTACTTCCAAGGCCTAACCCTTCTCACCTAATGATTTCAGTCTCTTTACAGAGGTTTATTCATAGTAAAGGTATTTGTGAACTTGCCTTCTAAGGTTTGCCCTTAAACCCAGAGGACTTAGAGGCTAAGTAATAATTCACTTCCAGTGTGTGGGATCAGGTTTGGAAATAAAACAGAACTATTGCCTCAGGTTGACATCTATTTAGTGTTTGATATCCTAACTTCAATTTGTGACATAAAAGAAGGCAAAACAATTATCTTGCTATTTTTCAGCTGCAAGTTCATTTCCCTAAATTAACAGCCAACAATGTGCACGTAGGTGGTACCTGGATGCAGATGTGCCAGCTCACTGTGGCTCATAATGTTGTAGAAAGACAGCCAGATGGTCTCTGTTTAGCATCCAGATTCCTTATTTCATAACTTCATCCCCACTTGCGTTGTTGGCCTGGAAGTTAACCAGGAGATGGGATACTTCACATGCTGTCAGCGTGCCAGAGAGGCAGCTCAAAAACCAGAGGGAGAGCTTAATTTTAAGCCCCAACTAGGGGAAAGGTTAAGAAGAGTTCTGAGTTCAATTTATTCTTGAAGAACTTCTCAGACACAGATAAACATGGGTTGATATATAGTTTCACCCACTCTCTGAAGTGATCAAGTGGCCAAGAGACACAGTCATTCTCTTCGTGGCAGGGATGATAAAACCTCATCAGTTCTTATCTACAGCTGATTAACTCCTGTGCCTCACATCAAGCACAGCCTCACTTTTTATCTCACTTAAATCTTGTGATATGCTTGCTCTTGAGCTATATACAGAAAATCAATCTTTACAAACACCTCAGTTTTGCAAATGCTACTTTCTGAGAGGAGCAGTAAGTGCTCTGAAGTGGTTCATCTGCACTTGCCTGAAGGAGTCTGAGGAGAGGGCCTGAGTATCTCTTGGTTTTTAGGTACCTTTGGCTTCTGACACAGGTTAAAGAAAAGCCAAGGAAAGGCAGAGAATGAAACCTTGGTGAGACTGCAGCTGCTCCATCAGTATCCTTGCAGCAAGAGGAGAAAAAGTGGATGGGATGGATGGATGGATGGATGGATGGATGGATGGATGGATGAATGGATGGATGGATGGATTGCAAGGTAAGTGAAAAACCAGGGCCACCATAAGGCTTGAGGAGGGGGGAAGCAAGGATTTGAGAGATAAGTAGCACCTAGTTTGAGTCCAGTGAAGGCCACTGAGGTGGTAAGGGGTCTGGAAGACCTTCTGCATGAGCAGAGGCTGTGGGAGCTGGCTTTGGTTGGCCTGGAGGAGAAGGCAAAGAACAGTGCTGGATGCTTGGCTCCCCTCCAGAGCCAGGATAATGGAGAAGCCAGACCCCAACTCCTCCCAGCACTGCACAGATGGAAAACAAGGAGATGACATGGTCAGAAGCTGCAGAAAAGGCAGCTGGAACTGCCCAGGGAATTAATTCCTCATCATGGGAATCTGCAAAGCACCAGAACAGACCACAGCAAGGCTGTGGCTGTGTGAAGAGCTCAGCTGGGCATGGACCCCAGCAACCTGCTCTTACTGTGGGTTTCTGGCAGAGGCCAAATGAGGTGATTCTAGAGTCCCTTCCAAGCTAATTTTTCTATTATTTCTATAACTCCATTTACTTAGCAAATGAATAAGCAATTAATTTAAATTTCTAGCCGTGTTTCTAGCCATTTTAGACAGTTTTACCTGGAGAGATACACAGAAGCAGAAAAGGTGGGTAGAGGTTAGTAGAGTGAGATCTTGGGATAAGATAAGCACAAAAACTAGGCTATCATTTTAATTTTAAATCACTGCTTTAAAATAGTGTGTTGGCAGAGGTATTGTCTTGATTTTGAAGTCATAATGACAACAAAGTCTACTGTGATGGAAATGTGAATTTCCCTGTCCTGGAGAGTTGGCCTTGGGCAGGGAGCGAACGATGGGATGGAGGCAGTAAGAGAGCAGTGGCACAGAGAGGAGGTTCAGAAACTTAAACTGTCAGGTTTTTTGAGTATTGTGATGAAGGAAAGCCACAGGCATGATGGGAAGACTGGGAGAGGCAGTGGCTCCACTGGGTGTGACCCAGCAGTGCAAAGCACAGCAGTTCTCCCCTGAGCTTGTACCCTTGGTCATAAGAAATCAGCATCTGAGGCTGGGCATGTCTGGTTTTGTCCATCTGTGATGATTTGTTGATGGTTTTCCCCTCAAAGTAAGCAAATTCAGCTTTCTCCCCCCCCCCCCCCGACTCTTTGGCCAGCCTCTTCAGTCCTGAATGTGACTGTTTTCCAGTGTTTGTAAATCAGTGACATTCCACAGGTTTGCCTGCACTTTCATTCAATAACAAACCATCTTCAGGAAAAGTTCTGCTGATTAAAGCAGCAGAGCTAAGGAGGAAGTGATGTCCTGCTTATGCATTGGATTTATTGGATAACAATTGTTTTTTGAGTCCAAAAGACACAAGCCCTACCTGTTAGCCAGGTGCCAATATCACAAATGGGTCTTGCTTGTTCACACTGAGAGCTACACCCAGGCTGAACCTTTAGATACACACGGATCAGATCAAAAGGCTTAGGCAAGAATAACTATTATTTTCCACCTTCATGATCTGCCCAGAAATCTAAACTAGTTATGTTTTAACTCATGATATATTTGTTGAGTTCCCCAATTCTGCAACAATACAATGGCCCACAGAATGCATTTAAACATTCAAGAAGTGAGACTGAAAAAGAAGTCTGACAGAAGTAATCAGTAAATGCCAGACTGACATTTACTGTATCCACCGACTTCTACTATTCATACTTGGAGTCAATTTTTATTCTTGAAGTGCTGTTGAAGAGAAATCAAAACCAGAAATAGAAAGGCATAGACATAACCTGAATTTTTCAATACAGCACCATCAAACAAAAGGGTAACAAAAGCTGTCACTCAGGGACTCTTCTGTTTGTTAAAGCATACTACATCTTGGAAAATACAGTACATTTTAGTGTCAGACTCTTAGTTTGAAAAGCTCCCTTTCAGTAATGTTATACTTGTCTTGTACAGCTAGATCAAGCCTTCATGCAATCACTGTAACAAGCAACTTGCTATGACAAGCGAGATCCTTGCTTCCAGAAAACACTGCAGGAGAGGCTAAAGCAGTGTACAATTATAGGTCTCCATTTCATTTTTATGCAATTACCTTCAGTTCAGCTGTGGGTCCATCTACATTATGTCTTTTATCAATTTAATGTTTGCACAAAGTGTCTGAAGAAATAAAGATTGTGCTAGACCAGCAGAAAAAAAAAGGTGGTTAGCACTTTTTTTTTCCTATTATAGTTTGCTGCTGGATGGAACAGTAGTAGTTTGAGAGTTTGGAACAAATAGATGTAACCAAATAGGCTTTAAAAATATATTGCATACCACTCATAGTATTTATGATTATTGTTAATCGAGAATATAAAAAACCCTAAATTACAGTTAGAGATGGGAAGAGGGTCAAACTTTGCAACTTTCTTTTAAGAGCCAGTGTTCAGCTTCAAATGTCCACGTCTGTGTTTTTAATGTATAGAAATCAGCCACTGAAGTGAACTTAAAGGGAAAAATAAGTGTATCATGATGGAGAAATGTCAGATTATTCAGTGTTAGACTGTTAGGCAGAGGCTGCTAAAGGTACACCCCCACAATGTGCCATTTTTAAGTAATATGAAGTAGCAACTTTCTTCCTCACATGGGGAAGCTGAGACTTGCCTTGGCTGTTGCAGTAGAAGACTGGGATTGTTCAACCATGTTTGTATCAAAGATAGTCTCAACACTCACATGGAATTTCTTTTTTCTTTTTCTTTTTCTTTTTGGAGTTGGGCGATTCAGATGGCTGACTACAAGTGTCTAAATTCATGAAAGCACAAAGTAAATCACTTACTTTTCACTGATGCCAGCTCCAGATCCCTCTGGTTAATAGGGAGGAGCAGTGATACCAAGACTGGCATTTGCAGTATGTCCCCTGACCTCTATTTCTCTTCATTGGCTTTAGGCACAAACCAGCATCTCGCAGTCCTGGAGAAGAGGAGTCTGCAGTTTCCCTGCATGCTTCTGAAATTAGATTTAATATAGAGATATACAAGGGCTCTAAGTCTATTTTTGATAAGGGACAGAGGGTTTAAGATGTGCTCTGTTCTGCTGGACAGGGATTGCAGCAATGCAGGTAATCCAAAGCAGCTCTTGGAGCAGCTGTTTAGGAGGAGAGTCCACTGAAGGAGAAGGAGAATTGATCTCTGACCCTCCTAGGGCTCATCCACATCCTACAAGGAAAGGACAAGGGAGCCTGTGGCTCTGCTCAATGCTGGCATTTGTTCCAAATCCATCCTGGCAGTGGTTCTTTGTCTCACACCCCTGTAGCGAGGTGTCCCAAGGGTTAATGCTAAACTGTGTGGAAAACTGTGGCAGTTTAGGACCTGTAACTTTTTAATTTTCCCCTGGGGCATGGTGGTGTAGCATTCATCCCGTGCCCTGCTGTTGCTGCCTGTCTGTTTAATGTGTCACATGCTCATCACTGAAAGAGCTGTGTGCCACATCCGTTCAGTCCCCAGATGACACAGGCAGAGCTACATCAGACCTGATGCATGAAAACTTGCACGTATGAAGGCTTGATCTGACCTCACTTGGTTCTTATTGTACAACGAAACCCAAACCTCAGGGTTTGACAGCAGTTCTTCAAAAAGGCAAAAGCCAAAGGAAAACAAAACACTTTTTCTTGATCATTTAAGGGATATATTAATCTGCCAGGGAGGGAGTATCTCTGCATGCATGGGCCCAGCAGCTTACCTGGATGGTCCTCACTGCTCGGCGTCACCCCAGGGAGGGCCAGTAGAGGCAGGGAGCTGGTGCGACGGTCTTGGTGGAGAGAAGAAAACAAAATTGAAGAGGGATAAGCGTCAAATAAATGTGGTTTGGCACAGTTATTACCCTCAGCCACTTAGTAATAGGCATTGACTTCAGGAGTAGTTGGTCTGAGGTCAAACAGAAGCAAATATGCTTCCTTGCAGAGGGAGGTTACATGGCATGGTGTGCTGTTTGTGTTACTCTCTGTCTCTTTTCAGGAAAGGAAGCATAAAAAAAACCTGCTACAACAGAAAGTTTCACCCAAAAAGGGGTGAAGTGGATCACTAGCAAACACAGCAATTCAGGTAGGTACAGAAAATTTGAGAGCTGGGAGGTCTGACATGAAATGTGGGGCATCATCCATGCCCAAACACCTCAGAAACCTTAGATGATGATCCCAAATCATGAGCAAAGGAGGAGAGAGGAAATTTAAGCCCAAACTCCAGCCTTCATGGCCCGTCAGTCTTGGTGGACAAGATGCTCAAGATCCCTGTGGTGGCAAGCCCAGGTCCCCACATGGAGCAATGCTGAGCTCCTCCACCTTGGACACACCTGCCAGGCTGTTCACTCCATGTCTAAGGCTCAGAGGCTGAACTCTCCTTTCCTTCTCTCCCCAAGTGTCAGGGGGGCAAAGTAGGAAGGGGTGTGGGACTATCCGAGCCATGAGTGCAGCAGATGGAGCAAACTCCATGGGAACTGCTGTTGCCCACATGGGAGAGGCTGGAGGGAGCTGCTCCAGACCAGTATATCACAGGGGCTTTCAGAGATTTGTGCCCATTACATTCTGCTGAGCTCAGGCAGAAGGATGCAGGGGATTTGGAGACAGTTTATTTTTGTCATGAGGAAACAGGAAATAGTACACAAGGCTATAAATATATCCCAGGCTTCAGATGACATCATGAACTCGTGCAAGTGCTTCACTACTGATTTACGATGATGGACTGGTAATTCACAGGAGCTTTGGGTTTACTTTATTATGCTGTTGCAGTAACAAAGCTAAGGGTGCAATCCCGGGAGGGGGTATTTTATCAATAGTGAATTTTTGACCTCATTGCATGCATTTTAACTTCATGAATTAGTGACCCAGCTAACTGTAAAGCCTTCTATAGGCTTATTGTAAATCTATCACAGGACTGGCAAAAACTTTTGGCCCAGGTCCTAAGCTCTGACAGGCATGTGTTGATGGACTGCATAGCAAGCACTTCCACTAATATTTCTCACTAATTATGCCATATATTAAGAAAAAAATGAATGAAGCCAATGTTTATATGCCGCTTTAACTGCTTTTCATATAAGAAAGCAACACAATCCCTAATAAATTTTCACCTTCAACATTTCTATTCATTATAATTTTTACCATGATGAATGAAGTTAGAACTGGAGAGGGAGGGGGTTCATCTTGAAATCTGTTCAGTGAATGACTGAATTTACTTCCCCAACTTGTGTTGAGGAAGGAGGGAACAGATGGACACAGGAAGAAGAGGGAGGCGAGTGCGGAACGAAGGAGATGGGTGAGGAACAGATGGAGTCAGGAGAAAGTGAAGAGGAGAGTCAGCAAGGATGGTAGAAAAGTTTTCCACTTGACCTTGAGTTGAAATGAAGATCTGCATGCAGCATGGGGCAGCTAGATTTTTGGGATGCATCCTTTTTTCTCTCCATGGCACTTATGCTATAAGGTCTTGTGGGCCATCCCAGCGGCCCAGTACACCCCAGGGGACCTGCAGAGCCAGGAGCTGAATTGTCCCTTGGGGTCACCTGCTGCAGAAGGGCACCTGCACTGTGTTCAGGTCATGTAATGGTAATGGCAGGGGAGAGCTGCATGCCAACACAAGAACAAAAATGTGTTGGGACGTTGTAATTCTCCCAGGCATCCTAGCCAAGCCAGAAATTGGAGTGTATAATTTTGAAGAAGTGTACTACACCCAGTTTGTTAGGATCCAATGGCCAAAATACTCAGAGTAATTTATGATTTTACCTGCTTACAGCAAGACATTTGAGATGGCCTGATTTTCAGAATATGCTGAGCATCTGTGTTTTGATGTGTATTGAATTATATATCCCAAATCACTAGTAAGTCCCGGAAAATCTTGATTGTATTCTTAATTCTGTTAAATTGCCTGCATACACTCCACTGGTTCTGGCTTTGCTAGCTAAAGAATGGAAGAGGTGAAAGCTAAATATTGGCCATGTGTGTCATTCCCTTTGAAGAAAATGGGAGCCATGTGCACTCACCTAACAGCAATGTTTGGCCCCAACTATGATTTCACAGCTGGGCCCTAACTTCAGGAATGCCAAAGCACTAAATGACTCAATTGGAGTAATCTGATCAATGCTGTATTTTCACTGTGGATTTAAATTGCACACACAGCAAGAGCAGAGTTGGTTTTCTTCTCTCTCAAAATCACTTTTCTCTGCAGATTTGATAGCATAAATATGAAGTATTGCTCTCATCACACAAATAAGTGAAATGGCAGAAAACGTATGTCAAATAAAACGTACAACATTACGTCCTTTTTACTTTTTGGAGGCTGTTTAAGAAAATGGCTTCATTAATTTTGACTGAATAAAAGGTTCCTTTAAGGGATTTCAATGGGTGACATGAAAAATGTTAATACGAATGATCAAGACAATGGAGGTTAAAACTGTTTTGAAAATATGTTTCATTTATAGATCTCGGCTGTTGGAAGAGTTACAGAATAAATATACGGTAGTGCTGACATCCAGTGCTGTTTCATCTTAGCAAAGAGTTTTTAATAAAGAAAATTCTTTTCAAGGAATGCTTTCTGCAGCCAGTCTTCGAAAAGAGGTTTTCCCCCCTCCCAGTTTAATAAAATTAAAGTAATTTATGTCATATTGATATGTCGATATGTTTTTCAATAAACTTTTTCACAGAGATTTTTTTTTAAATTCTCTTCACTTTAAAAATTATAATTATATGTCTTCCTCCCACTTTGAAAATGGCACAAGGTGCTCATTTGCAGAGCTCTACTGTTCAAATCTTCACTGAGAATAGAAATGTCATGACTCAGTTAACAATGCTTTATTATTCACATTGATCTTTTTTTATAGTGTTCTTTATCTCAAAAACATTGTAAATCAGATATCTTCCTCCCACTCTTTTGTTCATTTGCAAATTTTTATTATTCTAGTTTAAAAAAGCAATGGAGTGTCAAGAGTCAGTGTATATTGTTTATGTTCTTTTTTTGCTTTAAAATTACTTTTAACTATAAAAAGTAAGAGGTATAGCAGGAAAAAAAAAAGAGCTGGATTTAAAGATGCTTAAAAAAGAATTGAAGGGATCAGTGTGAATTTTATGCTGTTCTTTTACACCTTAAGAGTTTTAACAACTTTGCAAGAAGGGGGACTGAGCAATTTTTAAGAAGGTTTTTATGTGTTTAGTCCAATGTCCCTGTTGCATCAGACATCATCATCTGTGTTAAAGGCTGGACATAATTCATGCCCTAAATTACCACAACAGCAAAATTCAGAGTGTGTTCACTGGCTGGTTTGCAGGGCCTGCCCAGAGCCCTTCCTGTCCATCACTCCCTGTCACAGCCTGATGAGCGCCAAGGAAAATCACTGAATTGTCACAGAACCTCCCAACTTTGGTATCAAGTGTTAACTGCAGCAGAAACACAACATCAGCTGGTCCACAGGCAAGGCAATCCCTGAAACTCATGGGGTTGGATGTGGGATACAGGTGTGCACCCTTCGGGAGAGCTTCTCCAGAGTTTTTCAGGATATGTTTGTGGATCAGCTCTCCCAAATTCCCCTTCAGCCACTGTTTTCTTTCCCTGTCATGCTTTTCTTTAGGTCCATATTTCTGTCCTGGCAGCTGTGACTTTTTGAGTGGCTTCCATGAGATAAATCTCTTACAGGAGTTGGGGATAGTCCAGGCAGCAGCAGGATCTCGTGGTGTTTCACATGCTTCTCGCTGTTAGGTAATTTTTTAATCATCTTTCCCCTGTTTTGAATTTTATGATCAGAGCATCCTGGCACCCTGTTGTTATTCCAGCAGGTCTTGAAAGAGATCATCCTCTCTGGGAGTCTCTGAGATGGAGTGGCTATACCTGAACTTGTATTTAAGCCCCAGACTGGATTGTTTTGTCTTATTGAATTATAGAGTGGTTTGGGCTGGAAGAGATAGAAAGAGCATCTAGCTCCAACTACCTACCATGAGCAGGGGCACTTTCCATTAGACCAGGTTGCTCCAAGCCCTGTGGAAAGTGGCCTTGAACACTCCAGGGATGGTGAGGACCTTGTAGGTGGCCCTATTATATGAAATACCCCTAAAAGTGTTGTAAATGAAGCGAATGTCTGCTTTCCAAATTCTTTTTTTTTCTTTATTTTTGTTTAAAACTGCACTCTGCTGACATTTACTAAAAGGGATAATTTAAAAACTCAGAAGAAGGAAGTCACAAACTGAACCTGAACTGAAAGCACAGAGCCCTGTCCTTCCCCCTCCAAGTGGAGAGCTTAGCAATGTTTGTTTTTATTAATGTCACCATATGTCTGTGCCAGTCCCTGTCCTCTTCCCCAGGCTGGGATTTGGGATACAGAGCCCCTGAGGCCACCCTCTGATGGGGCTGCCTGCACACCCCTCAATGGGTCCTGAGGCAGATCCATCCCAGTGCTCATGGACACCTTCTTGTTGTTTTGCAGGGCAAACTCAAACCTTTCAAATTCTCTTTATCCCTCATTGCAGAGAGTGAAACTGGAAAGTTTGATGTATTGTCTCATTTCAGTTGACCTTGCTGTTTTCAAAGCAGAGAAAAAACAAACCTTACAATTGTTATTGTTATTGTTGTTGTTGTTGTTGTTGTTGTTGCCTCGATGTCACTGCTGCATTAATTCACTTTCCTTCCTCTCAGGGTTAATGACTCACCCCACAGTGAGGTTAAGGTTGTCTGTCAATATGACCAAATTTCAGAAACAAAACAATAACCTGAGCTGAGTAGCCAGAAGTGGATGGGAATTTATTTTAAATAATCACTGGCACAGTAACTAAAGGTAGGTCTAACCCATGGACATCCTTTTGTAATTTCTGACTCTTTAGCTGGGGAAATTTGTAGGTAATATAAACCAGAAGATGCTGAGTTTATTACAAAAGAATTCTTTTCCATGTAAAACTCTGTGTCATTAAATTTGGAAAGCACTTAAAATTCTCAGTTTTATTTTTGGTAATCACTATGTATTGAAAAGTGAAAATATCAGAGGGATCTCTAGGCAGAATTTGTGAACTTTCCAATGAAAAGAGAGCACAGTATCTTCCTTTCATGTCCCAAGGTCTGTGACAACTCTGCTGCTTTCTGAATGACATAGAACTTGTTTGCCAAGAATTTATTCCCAAAGCGGGCATTACCCACAGTTATGGTCACAAAGATATCCTTGCACAGCATTAATGCCAGAGCTGCTCTGAGACTGTCAGCATTCTCATTTGGTGGGGGGAAACACCAACAAATCCACATATATTAACACCATCAAACCCATATATATTCTTAAAAGAAATCCAAACATTTTAAATGCTGTGAAATAGAGCTGCAAGTCACAGAAGATGCAGCATTTCTCACAGATAGTCCTGAGAACTCTACTGGTGGTAAATTGACACATAATAATATATGACTACAATTCTCCATGTCTTCTAATAAGGTATAAAAGTTTTAATTTGATTTGAACTCAATGATGAGTGGCAATCTGTGACAGTCTTATGTCTTCTATGAGACTTTTCCAGCAAACACTTCCATTTGTTTCTCTCTTGCCTGCCTGCCATGCTGGAACACAACTGGGAGCTGGACTTGCACACTGTAATAAACATTATTAATCTTATTGCCATCTGAGCACCTCCCCAGGTGTTGCAGAACAGGCTGTGCTGGACCATGCTGGAAAACAACTTATTTATCTTTGCAAGGGCTTGATCCTGTACCACCAGATGTCAAAGAAAACAATTCCAGGGAGCTCAGATTAGGCTCCAAACCAGCCTCCACTATGGTGGCCTTCTCTGGGTTTCTTCACTCTTTTCCTCAGAAAAAGGCACAGACAAAGCAATTAGCAATATCTGAAGCAGAAGATGTATCATGCTGTGCATCTCTTCACAAATCCTTTTTTTCCCCTGTACCAAAGGTGCAGAACATCTATTCTGGGGGCAGACAGATGACATCCACTGTTACTTATATATGTAATAAGTACTCTTAGATTGGTGTAATCTTGCCGGCTCTGGCAAAGGCAAACATGGTAAGTGTTCTGCTCACAGCATTAAACACACTTCTCTCACTGTGCAGTGGAAGAATGTGTTTAAACTCGCAGTCTATCACTATTCCTGGATAGTGTAGGAGAGTCAGGAACACTCAAGATGTCTTTTCCTGTGTATATTAACTTGTTCTGAAGAAAATAGTGTTCTTAGAAAACACGAATCTTATGGCAGAAGAAAGTTTCCTTCGTGATTGTGCTACAAAGGTTTCCGAACAGCTGCTTGTTCCTTTGGGTGCATGAAATATGAGGTTCAGCCTGCTCAGAAGTGCAAACACGTAATTTCTTCTCACCGTGGCACCTTCACTGCAGTCATTTCCACCTGGCTTTGTGATGCTGGCAAGTGCAGCAGTAGCACAAGGTCTGCATTGTGTGAGCTCTTGGAGGAGAGCTGGAGAGCTCCACAGCCCCAGGGAAATGCCAGTCTCCCCAAAGCTGTCTGTTTGTCCTGCTTCACCAGGAGCTGCATTCACAAGGAGTTTTGTTAGTCTGATATGGGCAGTGAACATCAGAGTTCCAGGAGATGCTGAATGGTAGCACAGCTCCCACCTGTCTGTGCACCATGCACAAGGAGTGAAGGGTTGTTGGGCAACCTTCAGCAGGCTGGGCTTGCCAAGGCTATAATGAGTGGCATCCCTTGTCCATCCACCTCGAGCCTGCCCAGGCACAGGGACAGGTGAGAGCCCAATGCTGTTCCCAGCACTCCCTGAGATCAAAATCATCACTGAAGTTTTGCACAAGTCTCAGGTGTCCAACCCCTTCCAAACGAGGAGGCCACAGCCCAGGCCCTGAGTGGAAGAAGTGGGTGTCAAAGAAATGGAAGAGGTGTCACTATTTTAACATAGATTAGGCAAAATCGAACCCCCATTAATCCTTCAGAGCAGGGCCACTGGTTTGTTCTTTTTCAATCTGTTCTGTATTCAAGGCAAGCACAGTTTTTCCTGTCGCTATACTGCTATTGTTAACAACTATAAATGTATTAAAAACACAGGGGCATTTTAGTATGTGTATTGTGCATAAGAAATATTGTTACATGACAAGCTCCAATTGGCAAGTGAAAAGAGGTTTTATTGAAGGAAATAGCAGTAGCAAACAGTGAACTATGCAGAATAATGGTAATTGTTCCTTTAACATTGGCAGCAAGTGTTCACTTAATATGACTGCTCCTCTGTCTCTGCCTCATCCAGACCCAGAGGACCTGTTAGACAAGCAGGCAGCCACCTCTCTCTGGGATCAAGCTGTCAATGCAAACTTGCTTCCTTTCTATTTCTCCGAGCTAAGCTATACCCCCAGAGCTCCCGAAGCTTTTCCTGAGTGAAAGCTTTAAAAAAGCTCCATTCTAAATTACATCACACGAGCTGTTCTCGTCAGACTGACAGAACAAAAGCGGGAGTGGGGGGGAGATGCCAAAAGTACCATCTGAATGACTTGAGTTGCACAGGATGATTTCCCTCCTCATGCTTTATCAGAGCAGGTGAACATCTTGACCTTGCCTACCAAAGCCTCATCAGTGTCCTCTAAGTAGCAGAGAGTGTGTTTCCAGTACAAATAGAATCTTAGGATGGTTTGGGTCAGAGGGGACCTTAAGGGTCATACTATTCCAAGCCCCCTGCCATGGGCAGGGATGCCTCCACCAGATGAGGTTTTTCAGAGCTCCATCCAGCCTGGTCTTGAGCATTTCCAGGGATGGGGCATCCACAACTTCTCTGGGTAACCAGTGCCAGAGTCTTGCTACCTTCACAGCAGAACATCTCTTCCTAATATTGAGTTTTAAGCTGTTCCCCCTTACCTATTACTTCATGCCTTTGTCAAAAGCCCCCTCCCAGCACTCTTGTAGGCCCTCATGAAGTACTGAATCCATCAGGTGTAGGCTTTTTGATTTCAACAATGGGGTCTTGGGTGCCCATTCCTAATGGGGTGACAGTGCTTTCTAAAATTTTTGGATGATGTGGTTTCTAACACAGCCAGCTCATTGCTGTTGGAGGAGCCCAGCCTGTGGGTGCTGCCCAGCCTGGTGTACTCATCCTTTAATCAGCAACACCCCAATTAATGGTCATGGTGATGAGCACTGCTGAGGGTGAGGGCCATTGCCAAAATCTAAAAGGTCTCTTGGGTTGGCTCCATCTGGGATGCTCCAAATGACATTTTCAGAAGTAATTGGAGCAGATAAGCATTACCCACTTCTGGAGTGGCTGGGTAGAAAGCAGATAAATTGGCATATCTTCCCATTCTAAAGGCTTTCAGATGGTGTTAATTGGTATGAGAAGCCTCAGTTAGGAAAACATCCTCAGCTGGGAGGGAACAGGGCCACAGGCCTTGCTTCCCCTTTAGTAGATAAATGGAGAAGAGAGGGCAAACAACATCATGGTAATGTGCAAAATTAGTACCCCTGGAAAGGAGGCAGCTCAAGGGTTGCAAATCACCAAAGCAATCAGGTGAGATCCTGCAAATGGGAATAAGCAGCATTTTTGTGGCTCCTAAGATGACCCTTTTGGGGTTCTTGCTCAATTTTCATAAGAGAATGGTGGTGAGGTTATGACCTTGTTCTCATGCTCAAAAGCTCTTAGGCTTAGCCCTCTGCACAGCATTTTTGTGTTTGTCCTGCTGTTTTGAGTAAACTTCAAAATGTTTCTTTAGCATCATTAACATAAAAAATAATCTCAATTTAAAGATGGGATAAAAGCTGAAACAGATGAAAAAATATTAAAGAAAAAATGTTGCTTCCATCCCCCAATGGAATTAGACTTATGGAGCTATTTTTTTTTCCTGGAAGGTGCTATTTCAGTAGCTGAAATGATGTGATGCCCTGCTCTAAGAGCTGAGAAAGTGAGGGGTTTACCTGAGTGTCTAAAGGGCTGTCCAGTTTGAGAAAATAATGGGAAAAGAAAGTTTCACTAAGCAGGAGAAACACATCAGCTGGTGATGTACCTTTGTTATCCCACATGGGTGTTTTGTGAACAGATCAAAGCTGTATTGTTATAAGAGGAAAGAGAAAACTCAAGCTATGTCCCCTAATTGACTTCACGAGTATGTTAAAAATAAACCCTAATTATTAGGAGTTAAGAGATATCCCTTCCCTTTAGTTAATGTCCTGTGGCCTCTCACTGAGATGATCTTGGATATGTTTTCCAACCAAAGTGATCCTATAATTCTGTGTTTTCCCCAGGGAATACAGCAATTTTCATGCAGATGACACAACTTGTCTCACCCAAAATGGCAGACTGCTTGGGAATCCTGATTCACTGATGCAGCATTGAACCCTGAGTTTCTGAGTGAGTAAAGTTTGTCTTTTGCTTTTATTTGGTAGCCCATGTCTGAGTTTTCTTTATACATCTCACCAGTGAAATGAATCTGTCTCAATCCATGAGGGACCATCCTAATGCCCATTAAAGTTGATGGAAAAGTTTGGCTGCAGGGCAAACTATAGCAAGTGTTGTATCTGATACCTACACCAAAATGAAAGCCTTAATTATGTAAAACCTTCATTAAAAGATCATAACTGTGGTAACCACTGGTAATGAACTGTATGCTTTTCACATCTCTGCTGCTACCAGTGGTACAGATAAAGATGCTGGACTTTTGAAGGTCATGGAATAGGTTATTAAATATTACCCTAGTCTTGTTTTCTGAATCATGGGTTTAGGATATTTTGAAAGTTCAAGTTCAGCTCACCCATCTTTATTTCTCTGTTTCAGCATAGCAATGCTTCCTATCTTTTTAGGTATTTTAGGCTTTTGCATCGCCTTTTACCACCATGACCTCTGAAAATCTCAAAATCTTTAACTGGCAAAGTTGAAAACTTGGTGATGTCTGTAGCACTGTGTATTTCTCCTCTGGAGGGGAAGATGTCATTCTCATCTAAATGACTGAATGCTTGGGTGGCACTGGGGTCCCCATGGGTGTGGAATTTTGTGCTACACAGAGATCACTAAAATAATGTTTTGCAGTTTTTTTGGTAAATCTTGATCTGAATACAAATTGTATCTCAAGTTGTGCTTCTAATAGTGCTAACCAGTAGCTTACTTTGCTATAAAATGAGGACAATTATATCTGGAATTAACCTTCAGATAACAGACAGGGTGCCGTATTCCCAGACTCAATTCCAGCATAGCTGGCCTTCCAGCTGGACAGCAGTGAAGCTTCTTGTGGCTTGGGGACAAGTGTGCTTGTAGGCAAAGGCTTGTGAGACAAGCAAGACATGGAGTCCCTGGGGAGCTGTGTGTCTGAGAAGGGATTAATTTGCTTTTGCCACGGTGCAGACCACACTGCCCTCTGCTCCCACTCTGATTCACAGCCTGGCTGGCACACTGCTGCCTTCAGCCTTTGGGGGTGGAGAGGGAATTACTTATTCCCATCTGGACTGAGGTCCAGAAAATGTACTTGGAAATCTGTAGATATCATTTCTCCCTTTTATTCTCCAAGAATGTGTAAGACAAGCTTTATGTTGTCTTTGAGCTTGCTAAAAAGGGAACAGAAATTCATGCCTTTTTCCATGTGTTTGTTTTGAGTCACGACTCTTCTGGGAAGGGTGATTTGTTTGTCTTTCCATGACAAATGACAATGGTTTAAGTTGCATCTCTGCCAGCCTCTTTCTAAGTGGTTTCAAATAGTTTACTTACAGGGATTATTTCATCTGCCACAGAACATGAGGCAGCTCTGAGGTAGTGTCTAACTTCACTGAATAAAACCATGGAAAGTTAGCTTAAGGCAGGAAATTTAAGGTTCAGTAGACAGTAGGATCACAGGAGCATGAAGTGATGGTTTGTAAGTGCTTTGCACTTGGAGGAAAAAGAAATTATTTGACTTTTCTTCTCCTGATGGCACCAGGAAGACCAGGAAAGTTTTGTAACATTGGATGTGCTGACTGCTTAAATTCTGACTGTCCCTCAATAAGAGCTCATACTATTTAACCCCCTACAAAGTGGGAACATACAGTATCTAAGCATGTATGATTTGGTGCTGAAGTAATTGCTGTAAGCTAAGATAGGCTTCATAAATGTCATTGTCAATGTCTTGTGGTTGCCTTGTGAGCTTCTGAAAGAGTCTGAAATCTCCATGCAGCAAACTTCTCCAGCTCTCACATCTTATGGTCACTTGTTATCTACAGCAGGAGGGTCGGACTTCAGAGACTGCAGCTTCTTTCCAGCCTGCAGGTTTCCTCCCCCTTCAAGTCTGTTTTTTGCTCTTGCCAGTACCCTGCCTTCTGTTTAAAAGCATTAGTAATACCAAATAAAGCTGAAGACGCTTGCTATAACAACTAAGTTGTTTCCTTTTTAATCAGAGCACATGCTTATGCCAGGTTTGGCATGAAGAATCTGTGGAAGTGTTTGGTTCAGGGCACAGTAAGCTGATCATTTGTTAGAAGTAGTGCATTACATATAATTTTGCTTTTAGTGGTACAATTTACTGGGAGGTTGGTACAAGCATTGGTAATATAATTTTTGCTTGGTTGGAGGTGGTTAAAACATAAAGACTAGGAAATAGTTCTATTGCCATGTGTGTTGAATTGTGGTTTGGTCGCAGCAGTTGTCTGCAGCTAAGTGGCCATCAAAACCTTTCTTGGGGTGGCAATAAATTATAAAAAAATCTTCTGAAAATATCAGTTTTCAAAGAGTAAAAGATGCAGCAATTATTGTAACACAGGTTTGCAGTCTGTTTCTGATTATCTTTTTGGCTGGAGAGTTGGGCTTTCTAATTGTAAGGTTAAAGAATCCTTTTTATCTATCTCTTGCCTCCTAATCCTATGCTAGACAGTATTGATTTCTGTGCCTTTTGTCTTCTGGGGAAGGAGACAATCTCTGGCTCATGCGAACATCTTGTTAGAGTCTGCTGAGGATTAGGGGGTGTGACAGTTTTCTTGCTGAGCCTTTTTATTGGGGATTTTTATGCCTGCTTTTCTGGGAGGTCTTTGAAATGTCTTTTATGTAGCAATCATTTCACTCTTTCTTTGTTGTCTCAAATGTTGAGGCTGTATTCTTCTCATCTGTTCCTGTTTATATTCCATACTAGCTGGTCATAACAGTTTAGCTTGAAACTACCATCACACCGTGTGCCTCTGAATCATAGGAGTGTTGATAACAGCTCTAGGATGACTGCAAATCTGAGGGTTTTTTAGGGCATCTGAAAATTTAGCATGGTAGTTTAGTATGAAATACTGATAAAGAGGTTCCAGATTAAAAGCAGTCTGGGAATTGCATTTTTCAAGCATCCTCAGCCAGGTACAGGCCCTTAAAATTGCTCCTGCTCTAATGAGAGAGGTGCCCCTTAGGGTGGTGTTCATCACTCCAGCTCTACCTGATAGTTAGGATTGTTGTTTAGTCCTGCCTAAACTCCTACAGAAATCAGTGGAAGACAAATCCATCCTTCTGCAAGTCATATCACCTTGACTGAAGAGATTAAGCCCAGGAAAAAATTGCTTTTTTTGAAAGTCTGGTTTTGTCCCTACTCTCATCCCTTCCGCCTGCAGTTGGCTACAGATAACTATTTAGACCAGAAACCAAACTTCTCTGTAGTCAGATGATTGAGTAATCCTGGCCAAAGAAATTAGAGAAACTTAGCTTTTCATAAGGTTCTTCATCTCAGTTTCAGGAAGTAATGGGTTCAGTCAATGTACGTCAATACAGGTAAAGCAGTAGATTATGTTTCCTAAAATTTTCATTAAATCAATGCTTCTATATCTTGAGTAGCAATCTTAAAACATATGGAATTCTCATATCTTTTAAAATGAGATGGTATTTAAGTTCAGGTACCAGCTGGGCAGATCCCATATTTAAGGTTGGGCAAGGAGCCAGGGTTATGTAACCTTGCTGATAATGAAGATATGAGAGACAGGTTTCTGAGACATTCATAAGGGAAAACTGGTTGCATCACCTTCCCCTTAGATAAGATTGCGGTAAAAATTTTGGCATTGTGACTTCATTACCAAAACTGAGTGTCTGATGTGCACAAGATGCTGTCTCCAAATATTAATCTAGCTAAACTCTTTATTTCACTTAACTGTGTATCATACCTCTGTGGAGGAAGAAGCTACCTGCATACATGCTTACATTTTGCTGCAATAAATACTTTCCTGAAAGCTGGTTTCCTTTTTTTTTCTCTCCCTACTAAAAATTTGCCCCATAGAACAGCACTTCCACCTCCCTTTGTGTACTGCCTCTCTAGCCTAATTTTTAGTGTCGAAAGCCATATTTAATACAGTTCAATTTCACACATAACCACAAACCCCATTCTTCCAGATATGGCCTCAGTTTATTTTATATCACACATCTTTTTGTTAAGGTGTTTTATACATAGCATAATATGCAATGATACGGCACTGATGTTTATCAAAATTGTTTTACACTGTACTTATTTCTATTCCTGTCTTTTGGATCAAGTATAATACAGCTGCAGATTAATGCCACCTTTTAAAAAAGGCTTAATGTGTTTATTTTCTTACCACATTCACTTCATCCACTAACTTGTTATATGGATTATATTTAATGGGAATCTTGTGGCACTATCAAAGGGCATTTATTTTCTATTGAAATAACAATTAAGATAACACTCAACTAATATAGTAATCAAATAAACCTGACAAATAACAAAAACTTTTTTAAAGCTGCAGAGGCATGCTAACAAATCTATTTGATCAATATATGGGATGTGAAAAAAGAGGAGACAAGATTGACTGATGAATAAAATGGAACTGACACAAATAGGCTGACAGCCAGTCGCAAGTCTCTTTAGGGCAAATGCAATTAACTTAGAATAATAGACTCAAATTTGATGGTTAGAAATGCATTTTTATTAACAATCACAGCCTGAATCATTATGCACTCTTATGAATAAAATTGTAGTTGTACTGAAAGTCTGTGTATACATGTACGTACAAAAAAGCCTTGTTGAAGGAGAGCTTTATTTTTGTGACAGAATGGTTGTGTGGGATTTAAAACATAAAGCATACACAAGTATAAATCTAAATATTCAAACCAGTGATATAAAAATTACATATTTAGTGTGCTAGTATTAATGATAAAGGCAATAAGCATCGGTCCCAGGACTGCTTGTTCTTTTGGGATGTGAAATTGCAATCAGGGATTTACAGATTTCATTCTGAGGCAGAGAAGTCATTACTAGAAACATAAGCTCATTCTCTTTACTTTAATAGCTATTTTAAATCATTCATTTAGAAAATACATTAACTATTTATTGTATAGGCAGTACGTTTCCATTGGCATTTCATTTTCATGCTTTTTTATAATCCTTTTTAGCAAATTATTTTATTAAAGGAAGATTAGAATTAGCAAAAGGATCCTACCAATTTTTGAAAATGCTACTCTTGAAGAAGAATATTTCCCATTATTAACAGGTATGAAGCATTAAAACTTTAAAGGAAGGGAAGAGATTCAATTGTTAATGTGTCCTTTTTCTTTTGACCTTCATTGCAGTGGCTGATTGCTATTTGTAAATTGCTTTCAAATTATTAATCTCATTTAATTTCTGAATAAATACATAATCTTCTTTTTTTTTTTTCTTATCCTCCCAGAAATCCTCAGGCTTTAGATATAAATAGAGCTGCACAAAAGTTGTGTTGCAGACATCTCTTGTTTGTGGAAAAAGAGAAAAAACACCACTTGATGCAGACAAGGTACCAGGACTACTACAGGGTACTAGTAAAATATGACATGAATATGAAACCACAATACTTGCAATGCTTGGTGCTTAAATATCTTCAGATAAAGGTAGAATAGTAGGGATTAAAACTGCACTGGGAGTTATTTAAATCCCATGTTCTCCAGGTTTATGTTTGTGGTGGGCTTCTGGCTGGGCAGGGACAGGAGAGCAGCAAAACAGAATGGCCTGGTAGCCTACAGCATGAAAAACCTCACTCTGGTTCTCAGCCAGCTCCTGGGGCTGCTGAGATGAATCCAAGCAACATCCACGCTTGGTTTTCTCCACCTTGAAGGTGATTTTAAGCCTTCCCAATTCTCCAAAGTGAGAAGTGCACAGACATACTGGGGAGGCAGAACACCTCCTGTCTGGCAGGGGAGAGGCTCGTGGAGACCACTGAGAACAGGGATGGTGTCTGGCTGGGGAAGGGATTTTTCTGGTAAACACCTGGTGTCTGGGGAATTTGCCGTTTTGGTTTCCTGCCTCTAATTAGCCTTAAAGTCATTACTGTGAGGAAAAAAACTTCTTGGGAACTCCAACAGTTGCTGGAGATGTTCCAGCCATTTAATTCTCTCATAATCTATTCTAGATAGTTGCAGCAGCTCACCACAACGCTTTCTGAGCTGGCTTCTTGAATAGCTGGCATTGCTTGTTCTTAGAGATAAGATGGATGGATCACATGTTGTTCTAGCACCACCAAACCTGGTGTGTGCCTAAAATGGCAAAAATCCAGTTGGTTCTGGCATAGTTGTTTCTTACTTTTACCCAGAAATCATGAAAATATATTCCAAGACTTGGCTTGCTGAAGATGTCTCTCAGATCTGCATTTAGTGTAAAAAGAAGCCTGAGTAGTTCAACTTGTTTTATCTATTTAATGTCTCTTTTGTAGATATGTTGCTGGAGACTAATGGGAAAAAAAGCTACCTTTTTGAATGTGTTGCTAGGAAAAGAATGTTCTTTGACGACAGTTACTTCACATTTTAAATGAGAAACAGCTCTTACTAAACTTTGCTAAATTATTTTAGGTAAACAGACTAAAGAAGAAAGACCAGCTGATCTCCTGATTTAGATGGGCAGCTCCTTTAGAGTCAGTGCACAGCTGCTATGTGGAATTGGGGCTGTGGGCTCAGTGCTATCAACTTGTTGGTTTTAGGCTACTGAAATACTGACTAACTTCACAGAGTGTTTCCTGATGTATGGGTGATATAAAAGAACAGAGGCTCAGGCCCTGCATGATGATAATTCTCCACTGATGCAATCATCCAACCAGAACAGGAATGACTCATTCCATCCATAAATATCTTGAGGCCTTTGTGTGATCATTTAAACTCGTTCACACCAACCTCATCTCATTTGCTTGAATGGCCCTTCTCCTGAGTTAGGATGATACATGTAAGAGAAAATCCAGGCCCTTAAAAATAAAATCATAATTAGTTTCTCTTAATAGCTGCTCTATTAAAAAAAGTCAGGTCTTCAAAAAGTATATTAGCAAAAGACAATGTATCTAAGTACATTGGAGTTTTTTTTCCTAACTCAGCAGCCATAGGCTTGTTGCTGGTGTTTCATACTTGCAATAGGTTTGTATTGGCATTTGTGTTTCCCATTTTTTATATTGCTTTCTCAGAAATTAATTTGTTTAAACAAGAGTAGAACTACCAAAATATGGCTACCAGGTCTTAAACACTTATCCTGAAAAAGATATTTCTCCCCAGCACCTGCCACTTTTGCTCCACTGTGTCTTAAACCTGCTCTAGTTCTGAACTCTGATTTCACTGTTTCATGCTCCCAAAATATTAAAAGATTACATTCCCCATCGGTTTACACTTTCCTCAGTTTTTACCTTCTACAAATAAGGCTTGGCCAAAATGTTCTTGATGAAATAAAAATACTTTTGCTTTGCTTTCTGTTCACCTCATCCTCGAGCAGGTGCCAAGCAATCTGCGGCAGCTTTTCTGCTACCTGAGAAATATTCAGATATAGAAACACCAGGCCAGCCTCTGTTGTCACAGCATGGAAAGCCAAAAATAGATGACATGAGAACATATTTCTTCCAATGGAAATTTTTGCAGCTACGTGAGTTCTTCAGATAAGCAGGTTTTAGTGTTGGAAGAGAATAGTGCTGGAATGAAGAATCTAGAATGTACATTTATAATATAAAAATAGTCTATAATATAGGCTTAATTAGATAGGGATGGGCATATTTGAATATTCCTTCTTCCTGTGGTGAAGAATTGTGGCAACAGCTGGTCTTCCATGTCAGGTATATGTTTCCTCCTATTAATATGGTTGGAAAGCTACAAAATAAGCAAGTTTCTTTGAAAAGCCATATTTGTAACATATTTAGCTTGCCCTTCCCTGGTTTGCAGTGTGATTCAGGACTGCCCTGAAGGATGGGTTGCACAGACATCATCTTGTGTTAGGGCCACTGGCATGGGGGAATGATGGACTATTTTAAAGCTGAGGAGTGATGCCAAAAATAATTACAGGTCATGCAGATGCAAAGGAGCTCAGTTCAGCTAGACCCAGTCTTCAGGACATGAAAATCCCTGTGTGCTAAACACTTAGGTGTTTTCCCTCTTATTTCTCCTTAAACATCATTAAGTGACAGTGCCTGAAACACTTCCTAGGGCAGAGCATTGCCTAATCATCCTTGCTTGGAAAATATTTCCCTAACATTCAAGCTGTGTTTCATTCTTTTCCCCAAATGAGCACAAGGGCAGGTGTCCCACTGTGAAAGTGGAAAGTAATATCATGGATAAGTAATTCCAAGTGGAGTAAAGAAGTCAGCACATCAGATTCTTCAAAGCTTGATATTTCTGGAATAATTTGTTTCCTCCTGGTCTTGGTGGTGCTGCTTACTTATGCTTTTCTTCACAGTAAAGGGTCACATTTTGTTCTCTCATGTGGTTTTCTTTAAAATCAAATTACTCTTAAAGACACCCAAGGCAATTGCCATTTCAGTTAGGATCTAAATATGTTTGATGGATATCTTATTTATAATAGGCAGTGTCAGTGGTGCTAGGACAAGGGGTTGATTCTTCTTTAGCTTTTATGACAGTGCTAATAAAGTTCTCTGGTTTCCAGATAACATGTAACAGCCCTGTTACTGCAGTACAAAATTATGGTTAAGACTCAGCTGGTGGTTATTGTCCTGTAAATGTTCAGCATATTTCAGAGGTGCATTAGCACAAAGTTGCTGGAGTGATGGTGATTTCTGCCATGGCCAGAAATTTGTCACACTAAATGCTCAGTGCAGATACAGGTGAAACCTTTCTGTCCCTGAAAACTTGAGGTCTACATAGACAACTGAACTATGGTGATTTTACACATGATAAGCTGCAAGGTGGACACTGATTTATTTTTTTCTGAAGAACACAAAAGCAGCTCAGGAAAAGTCAGGTACAAAACTGTGTTCATTTGAGTGCTAAATGGATAATGAAAAGTCTATTTTTTCTCCAGTTTTAAGTAGTGTCAGCTATAGCCTTTATCCTCTCTATTGCTTAAAAATCCTTGCTTCATTTTCTGCTGTCATCAGGGAAAGAGCTACGTTGATTTCACCTTCTCGGTGGCTTTCCAGCTGTGTATGGTGTATATTTTTAATTCCTTTAGGTTCAGTTTGAATTGTTCATAGAACACTTATGTAATTTCAGTGAAGGTTCTAATATTCTCCCAAGAGAAGGTGAATTTGTGAGGGTTGTCATCATGCTTCTTTTCAAACAACCTCTCCCAAAATTTTAAGGAAGGAAAACCACAAAATTGCACTAAAATGGCAAAAAACACTTATATAAAATGTTGCTTTCTTGTGAAAATAAGCAAAAAAACCTGTAACTACCTTGGAACTCAGAGCAGTCTATGGAGCTCTGTGATTTTTGGGAACAGGCTGGCCCAGTACAATTATCCTCTCTGTCTGGAGCTCACAGAACCCCTGTCAGGAATTTTTCTCTCAGAGGGATTTATTCTTTGCTGCATTAGTGAAGGCAGTCAAACCCCAACACATCAGCAGAGAGCCCTGTCTCTAAATCTAGGTGCTGCTCCTTGAAAGCCAAAGGGAGTTTTGCCATCCACTTTGGTGAAAGTAAGAACAAGCCCTTTATTTGCAACTTAAAGCAAGTAGGTTAGAATTATGAAGAATGATTATTTAAAATAGCAATGATGTAATATCAGTGTCAATTCCATTATTTTAACAGATGTAAATTTGCTCTGCTCTTGAACTCTGGTGAATTTTAATGGCAATATTAAAGAGATACTATTAAGACTACTTAAAAGAACTATTTGTAAAAAGTGTCTCCAGTTGGGGGGGGGGGAAAGTTTAAATTGCTTTTTTATTCAGTCTGCACAATTATTTATTGAAGGGTTTTGTATATTACAAATTAATATGCATTAGAAGCTGAAAAGATCACACAATAATTCCAGTAGTCATTGAATATGGGAGAGCTTGCACTGTTTAGACAAAGCAAATAGAGTCTTTATCCAGCTGGAGTTTAGGCAGTCTTCACCATAGTGAAAATAAGGATTTTATAATATACATTATGGGCAATGTAGATGAAGAAAGCAGTTTAAAATCAGCTGCTTAAATAACTGTAATGTAAATTTACACACGTTCCAAGGCAAGAGGCATGCCAACAACTTCAGTGTTGTACCTGGCTAATGGTGACTGCTGCCTCTTCCCTGGCAGTCCAAGGGAATCCAGGATTTGGAGGTACATCAGGACTCGGATCTAATTTTTAAAAAAACCTGTATTCCAGTGGAACACTGATGGGAGAAGGAGGTCAGAGTGAGCAGTCCTGGAGCCAGACCTCTTAAAATTTATGTACAAAGCTGCGAGCATCTGCCTCAAAAAAATGTTTATTTTCTGGAGTGAAAGTTTAGTTTTAAAACCAATTCTAGGGCTTCAGTTCAAAGCTGATAAAATAAAATGCCGTATTTTGAACAGGCTGATACTGCACAAACAAGGTTATCACAGGCCAGAAAAGCAGATGTTGCCACTTTTTTTTTTTTCTTTTTTTTTTTTAAGAGTGATAAAACAACAGAAAATGAGACTGAGAATCAGTGGAAGCCAGATTCTAACAATTCAGCACTGGCATTTTTATTAAGGGTTCATTTCTCTCACTAAAGTCAATGTCAGTCCTTTGTGATATTTTACCTCATCTACAGCTATTAATTTTGGGTGCTAAAATTATTTCTGTTTATTTCTTGGCTATATGCAGAGTTCATTAAGAGGTGCTGGGCACTGGAAACTGCAGTCAAGGGTCTCAGCTACCCATAAAGCTGGATATTTAGAATATCTAAGTATTACATATACCTAAAGCAATCACATTTCTAAGTAATTGCTTCACCTCCACTCCTATTAATCACCTTCATGAAGCAAATAGGCTGCTTTAGTGTTTAAGTGCTGAAAAGGATTTGAGAACCTCAAGTGAAAAGTAAAAATTTGTCAGGTTTTTTTACCTCATAAGGGAAAACAAGGTGCCTGAGCAAAGCTGGACTTTGTGAATCATTTGACCTCACAACTATTTCTTCTGAGTAAAGTCTGGGAATGCATTCTTGGAAGAATTCAGTTTTGATCATAGAAAAAATGTCTCTTTCCATTAGTTTTTATTTCCTTTTCTTGCTGCACACAAACTTGAATGTTACAGAGGGCAAATCCATCAAACTTTCTCTAATTTTCCTTTGGGAGGTGAATCAGGTTTCATCTTCAAGTGACAGTCTTTCAGTTGTGGAAAAAATAAATGTCTTTAATTCTATAAAGCCACTTAACTAAGAACTCTAGGCTGACCTGCTGAGGCAGGAGAGAAGGTGGAGGGTGAATTTGACTGCAGCATCTGGGGTAAACTCCCATACAGACAGATTTAGGCATCATTGCATATAAACACAATCTCCAAGGGTGGAAAGAGATTTTTTCTGTCAATGGAGACACGCCATAACTAACTTTTTTTTCCCCAATTTCTCTGCATATAACAAGGTTTTCTATATTATACAACAAACCATATTGATCAGCTGCTCAAAGTGCATCTCCTTGGCCACCAGGTCCCCCTGGCTGTGGCACGACTGACCCAGAGCAGAGGGGTCAGTGCAGCCTGTTTGCATCACAGTTGACCCAAGCAGCCCTAGCTCAGCACAAAGTTTTAAAGCACAGCCAAATGCAGCCAGGCAAAGCTTGGAAGAGTTTCTCAAACCCTGTGCTGCCAGTTTCCTTGTAACTTATTGGTTTGGTCTACACGGCGCCCTTGGGATTAATAAATACATAATCCCATCTCCCATTACCATGCAGTGTTTGAAACATTCCCCATTAACAAAACACTGCACAAAGCAGGTAAAAATACCAATGCATCTCATTAGTGAGGGGAGAATGGAAAATATGTATTATGTTAATGCCAAGTTTTGGGCTTCTGGGAGAAGTTTAGGGGGTTGGGGTGGGGAATATATTTCTCCAGGTGGTCTCAAGTGGAAGGATAGAATTTCTTGACTACACCAACAATTAGAAACAGCACAACACTGTAGCCAAGATGTGGCCTCTAATCAAAACCAAGGCATCCTTCATCTTGTATCAGAAGCAGATTCAGCAACAGGCCTAAGCACAAGCCTAACTTCAGGCATATGAGTAACTCTGGTGTCTCTGCTCTTGAAATCTCAGCCTAAAGAATCATATCTGATGTTTTCATTTTGTCAGCATGTGCATGGGTTGTTTTGGGTTGCACAGCAACCTGCAGTGTCCTGGGCTCTGATTTTCCTCAGCAGTAACAGAGAACTTGAGTGTGACAGGAATGAAGGAGGGGCTAAAGTATGGGGGGGATTGAAGCCTTGGGAAAAATAATACAGAAAAACTGTGTGTGATGAATCCATGCACTGCAGAGCCACGGCCTGAAAACCAAACAGACCAAACTGCTCAAATCTTTGAGTGGCAAGATCTTTTTCTCCCATTTTATAGGAGTGCTGGGGACTGAAATCAGCACTGCAAAATACTGGGAGAGGAACACTGACATTATTAATTTCAGTGAGCAGCTTCTGTTCTCTAAGTCCCTAAGTATCTAAGTTCACGGCTGACTCTGTTAAAACACCTAAGCCTGGGTGTAGGAAAGCAAATGTTTAATTTTTTTTAATTTGTTTTGGGTCTGGAAGGGACCTTGGTAGTTGCTGCACTCTGCCTGAAAGATGAGGTTCAGATGGACCAAAATCCTTTTATCCCTGTAAGGTTGAGCCCATGCCAGGGGGGTGGGAACAAGATGATCTTGTGGTTCTATGTAGATCAACAGCTCTTACCTGATTTTTTTACTATTTAGGTTGAAACAATCAAACCCATAATGCAATGGGTGGGTTTTTTAGGGAAGCAGCTCTACTTGGTGTAGATTTAAAGATATAATACACCTCCTCTTGGTTAAATGCAAGCAGGTAGTAAATCCTAGCAGGTTTCCTACCATGGTTTAGGATACCTTAGGCAAAACCTGGAGTACCAGTTTTTACCTGGGATCTTTCTAACTCACTCTTAATGGGGTGTTTCTGGAAAGTTCTTCATGGGGAAAAAATGAAAGATGGCCAAAGAAATTAGAAGCTTGGAATAGGAGGCGTGTTGGTTTTCTGCTCTCATAAATTGCCTGGAAAACACACGTGGCTGTTGAAGGGCCGTGCTGTGGGGATAATTCCCCTGGCAGGGCAGCACCACATGTTCCTGTTTGTCCATGTGCTCCATGCAGCTGGGCAGTGGATCACATAACGCTGCCAATGCCAGCTGCCCATCCCTGGGGACCCCCAGAACTGTAAATAGAGTGGGCAGAAAAACCTCCCGGAGGCGCAGCACTACCTGTGGGAGCAGGAATGCTTGAGCCAGATGCCCAAGCCTTGCCGTCAAGGCCACTTGACAGGTGGCCATGCCTGGCCCAGGGATCTTATCTTGTCCCAGGCTCGTGGTCTCATGCCTGGAGCCTGGGTGTCTTCCAGAGTGGTTAAGAGGTCACTGAGGGTGGTTTGGGGGCTGAGGAAGTGCTGTGCCCTGCAGAACTAAGGGCAGGCTCTTCATAAGGTGCTCAGAGTAACTGGAGCTCTCAAATGCTCTTGCTGGCGTTGCACTGAAAAATCATTCTGTGAGCACAAGGGGCACGTGGTGTGTGCACAGCTAAGATTCAACTGTTATTTGATTAACACTAGTTATTAATTTAATTAATTTACGTTTTTAATTAATTGAGAAAAGTCTGGACTACATAATCAATCTCTTGTACAATCTATGCCCAGCTTTTCCAATACCTACACTCTTACGTGGTGCTGTGGTCACCCTCCCCACATGAGATGTCCCATCCCACGTGGTGTCCTGAAGCTCCTGCCATGTTTCCACCTTGTCCATCCTCCTCCCTGTCCTGAGGTAGCCCCAATGCCTGCCCAAGGAGATCCAATTAGAAATGGGGGCATTACAGAGCCAGCCAGCAGGGATGTCTGGCTGTCAGAGCTGTGACCTTGAGAGACCGACCCTGTAAGGTTGAGCAGCAGGAAAATATGAAGAAGAAACTTTTGTCAGGCAGGATGAGAGTCAAGGGAAGATTAGGTTAGATGTGGCCCAAAAGGCACTGCCTAGACATGTGCACCCCTTGTTTTTCCAGAGCTGATGAAGATGCATATTTGTAGTCCAACCATCCATTGCTTGCTGTTCTGACAAGTTCCTGTTTTATGAAAATGTACAGAGATAAAAAACTCCAACTTGGGAAAATTATGGCATTGTACATATAAATCTGTTTTATTCTGTGTGAAATTTAACTGTAATGATCTTAATGATTTATGTAAAGTGAAATATTGGGTTTTTCTTTTTATTTCTCTTTCAGCCCTGGTCTCACACAGGCATATTAATGATTATTTGTCAAAGTCACACTGTTTGCTTACAAGGTACGAAGCCTTTTTAGACACTATAATGACAGCTTTTGATTCACTTGATAATATTTAGAATAAGCCATAAAAGCCAATCTCTGAACGAACAGACCGCTTTTATTGGCTTTTAGTGCTATTACTGCTATCATAAGTGGTAAATTGGCCTAATGCAAGTAATACTGCTGTGTCATACTGTAAAAACCACTGCTGAGTTTTTATATTTTATTTATTTTTCATGAAAAAATTCAAGGCATGAGAACTGTACTATCCTTCTACAAATATTGGTGATTCCCTCCAAGCCACTGTTGGGGAAGCTTCCACTGCTGTTTGGAATTTCTTTGCTCAGTGGTTACCATTTTGATGGAATAGGGCTGATTGTAAAGCTGGGGACCAAGAGCGTGAAGTGAATATCTTCTCAAAGCTCATAGGCTACTTATTTATTTAAATCATAAATAAACTAGGAAAAGAAAAAAAAATGTCTTAGCTGGAAGCTGTATTGGATATAGTTCAAATACTTTATGCTAAATTTTATATGCCTTGCTTTATAATAGCAATAGTATTTTTTTTTTAAATAGTAAGCACTTAAAATACCTGCTGACAATAAATTTGGTCACCACGTCATCTAGCCAGAATGACTACCAGGTGCCATAATTGCCTTTTCCTATGATTCTCTTGGCTTTCTTCCCCTAATCTCATCATCTCTTGTATTGTTTTACTCACTCCTGGAATATAAGCATGGACTTCAGAGCTTCAAAATTAGCCTACAACTTCAGTTTCTTTTAATAAGGAAATCTGTTTGTTTAGTATTTATAGATGAGGGGAATTGTTGAGAAAGTGAAACTGAAGAGATTTGAATTGACCTTTGAGTTTTCATTATTTTATCTTCCCTCTTCTTCCTCTTTGCTCATGAACTTTCATAGTAGATATTTTTCAGTCGTTCTTGTTTGAGGGGGAAAAGTGTAATGGGTTTTAAATTTACTTAAAACTTGAATATTCTGAGGACAAATAAACCTTCATCATGGTATACTCTGTGATTATTAAAAAACTAGTCTAGTGACAGAGAAGTCTGAGTAATAATCAACAATTTAACTTGGATGCATGCTTGAAATAATTATTCATATTCAATATGCTGTAGGAACAGGAAGAATCATATTCCAATTTAACTTCTGGCATCCAAGCATTTGTAGATACATGAAAGCATTTTGGCACAAGTTTTAGTTGCCATGGGCATGTAACTAAACACAATTTTTGGTGCTAAAAGGGTTTAACTTCTATTTAAGACAACTATATTTACAAAGATCACAAAGCAGAAAGTTCTCTAAATCTGATGTCTGAGTTTTCTTCAGTTGGAAGATACTGATTTGACCTGTATCTTACTCTGAAAAACTCAAGTGGTCTTATTTGCCCAAAATCTACACTTCCTTTGAATTGCAGGTGCAGTGACATAAGCAAAGAGTGTTCCTAGTTGTATTCCTGCTGCAGTAGCATCTCCTTTCATTTGAAGCTGTTTGTAGACATATTTCAGCAAGAAGAACATAATCTGTCAGCAATCAGTTCTCCCGTGTCTCAACAATATCATGGCAATGTTTGTTTTCTGTAGAGCACAGCAGTGAGTGGTGCATCTACTTCTCTATATCTGGAGCCCATTGATGTATTCAGGGAGAAGTTTTTTTTCCTGGGCATATTTCTGTGCTGTGTGTATTCATTTATATGTGAGAGAAGACAACATTATCATGTTTAACTGCTGCAATCATAAGCACATTAAGTAGACAGATAATAAACAATCCATCTGAATTTATGATTAAGTTAATTGTGTCTGCGTTTTTCTAATGTGTTTATTCAGATTAAAGACTGAAATTGGAATGAGGCTACATAATCAAGAGACCCTAAGAGACTGTTTGACTCCTATAAAATAAAAATTAATTTAGTTTAGGGGAATAACAAAGATCTCTGCAACACTGAAATATCACTTAGGGGGTTAAGAGGCCTTGTGCAATTCTCTTCAAAGAGGTGAATCTCAGGAGTAGTAGGAGTTATTAAGGAACTCAGCTGACACTGAGGGCTTCAGCACCTCATTTTTGCACGTGTCCTTCTGTCCAGCAGGCAGCAGAGCCCCAGGTTCAGCTTTCTGCACAGTGCATGCAGAGCACCAGCTGACTGGGACTCAAAAGGTGAGGGGATAGGTGAGGAAACAAGGAATTAAAGTTGGATGGGGTGTTGAATCTCAAAGATTTTCCACTTTTTACTGATAACTGAATGCTGTCCCTGACAGGAGTTAGAGGCCATCCCTTCACTCGGGTGTCCTGCCCTCTCTCTCTCTGGAGCAATGAGATTTAAGTGATCAGTCCTGACAGAGACACTTGGGAATCTTCAAACCATGGTATTGCACAGTGTCTGATATCTGGGGATGAGGGTCTTCTTCTGGAAGGAGTGAGTCTGAGTACTCTCCTATGTTCATGTCCCCTGAGCCCAGATCTGAAGTCCCAGATTTAATCACCAAGCTGTTCTGAGGAGGGGTTTGTGTCCAGGATTTTATTATTGGTCATTTAGAACAGTCACTTTTAATATCTCTTTCCATTTGGACTTAGTTCTAAATACTCATTTAAAAAATAGATGGAAAATAATTCTGTTGAATCTCAGCTAACAAGAAATGTTTAAACTAATTTCACTTCTGATCTTTTTTCCTGTAATATCTTTCAAAAGCAACAGACCACCAGCCTGCCCAGTATTTAGCCCATACACACAGCACTTTGTCTTGAGTACTTAAAAGCAGTTGTATTTTAGAGAATGATTGGAAATCTTCAGTCATATGAGGGGAGGTCTATTTTTTTTCATAACCTAATTGTATTTAATCTGAATATTTCATTGAACTGCTCCAATTATAAGGATTTTCCTACACCTCTGTATGATTGTGTCTGTCAGTTTGACTCCACATACTAGTGTGTAATATCCCAGGCCTATAAAACATTTCCTGAAAACTGACTGTAAATATTCCATGATTATTCTGCCTTCTAACTCAAAGTAAATCAGGCCTGCATAGTTTTTGTTCTGATGGGCTTACACTGCCTCAGATCTAGCAGACCAGTTTGGCATTTGACCCTTCCCTCTATGAACTGAGGTGATAAAAAGAGCCATGGCTTTGTTCCTCCTGTTGCAGTGATGCCCTGAGATGATTAGTGCTATCCTTAAGCATATTGGGACAAATCAGATTTTTTACAAGCCAGTGCAGATCTGTTTCTTTAATAGAATTATTCATCTCTTTAACACTGACCCTTAGGCTAAGATTTTCCATGCATCAGTTTGTCATCTTAAATAGGAAGTGCTATGGAGGCCTTTGGACATGTGGGCTCTGCTTTAATGTTTATGTTCCGAGATACTCAACAGCTGAAGAGTATCTATAGTGTTATTTCATGTTTTGTTCTACTGACACAATGATGGGCAAAATTCTGAATATTTTGCCCAAGTACAGCGAAGAATAGAGTTGGTCTGGAAAACTTCCAGTAGTGAATGGAACAATGCATTCAGGTCTTCCCCAGCACTGGCAGTTGAATGAAATAAACTTTTCCTTTGTAGAACAAATTTACTTCAAGCAATCAAACCTAAATAAACATTCACATATATTCTTATAATAGATATCCAGGATATCCACACATAGGAGCATGACTTTAAACCTTTAAAACTTTAACACTATCACCCAGAGAAGTACCCTTGTCTTTAGTGTACATCCAAAGTCTTACATCTTCAGGGATCTTCCAGCCCAAAGGTCAAGGACCCCTCAGTTTATAACACTGTAATTAGGAGTGGTGAGCTGGGACCATTGCAGATTTCATATACTCCCTCTCCATTGGAAGAGTCTTTAAATCTGCTATTTTACAACTTAAAGGAAGGGTTGTCTTCATTAATTCATTTGGTCATAGTCCTGAAGCTGACAAGGCATCTTCCAGGAATTTGAGCCCCCTGGGATCCTTGTCATCAGTTTTTAAATGTGCTCTTTTTTTTGTGTGTGTGGTGTTCTTATTTGGAACCCGTCTACTTGGATTAGAACATTCATCTGAGAAGCATTTGGCATTTTCTGTTACGTGAAACTGAGAAGTCTTTCTTTGCTATCATTCTTCTATAAAGCTTTTCAATGCAATGACTTAATTCAGGCTGAAAGAAGAGAGTGAAAAAAGCTTCTGGACCCAAGTCAGCAAAATTCAGGAAACAAGTGTCCAATGTTGTATGTAAAATTGCATTCACTTACTTGTGAAATTTTAGGAAGAAATTCTAAAAATGTAATTTAACTCTATAAATGAAGGGATGCAAGTCAGATCAAAACACTCTGCTGAGAATAGTCTCAGCAAAAGTAAAAGCCTTGTACTTTTTATTCCAGTCCTCCCAAACCAGGGATAAAGCTGGAAGGTTGCAAAAACTGGGAAATTCCCTGAGTGTCTCCAGGACAATTCTCCCTCTGCAATACCAGTCTCGTGGCATTGTGTCCTTCCCAATTTATTAATGCTTGTAAAAGTCTCTTCAAGCCCCTGCATACATGGGAAAGAAGTGTTCTTGGAAAAAAGCACTTTTGAGTGCTGCCATATAGAAAGGTTTTCCTCTTATCCCAGGGCCAGGCTGTGGGAAGTTTTGGTGAAGGCAGGAATAGTCTGCTCCCGTGTTGGGATGTACCACAAAGAAATGTGGCCCAGTCTCACCCAATGGGACTAATACTGGAATAAAGTATTATTTGAATAATGCCACTACAGCCAGGTCTATGATATAAGTAAATCTCTCTTTTCATATGAAATGTAGTCCTTTTAAGGGGTGAAATATAATCCTGAACAGAGGCTCTATTTACCACTTAAGCCCTATTTTATGGTTTAAGTGCTGACCTTGCACTGACCCTCAGTACTGGGCTGAATTTCACCCTACAGCAAAAATCTGCTGGCTGGAGCAGTGGATTAAAGAAATTGGGGCTAGACTTTTTACTATTTGCAAGACAATGAAAACAGGCTTATTTTAGACAAAAATGTTTCTGATTTATGAGAATTTTAGTGCAAAAAGGGGCTATTTTGGAGAAAGTCTCGAGATTAGACTTTCAGTTATATTTTTGGCAAGAGAGCAAGGAAGCCATTTCATTAACTTTTCACTGGAAGTTATATATGGAGGACATTTGTGTACACAGCTGGGCAGCATAAAACAGGAGGGCTTTGTGTAAAAATATCCTGAAATGAAATTTCATTTCTGTGTGACTTGGATCTGCGTTCCTGGGCTGCCGTGGCCAGTTTGGGATGAAACCATGGGAGGGCAGTGTGAGGCCCTCAAAGATTATTATTTTTTCCCTTGCTTTTGCAATGGATGCAGAAATAGTGAACAGACCAATGCGGTCCCTGTGCAAAATCAGTGTCACCTTTTATAGCTTTATGTCCGTCAGATAAGCTCCTGCCTGCTCCCACATTTCCATATGGCTGTAATCACCCAGTGATACCAAGAGATTTGTTTGTGAGGAGCTCCAAAAGCCACATGCTGGGGCTGGTGTGAATTTAGCTCTGCTTTGACCTCCCTCCTTCCCCACCAGATGGCTGCTAATCTGGCACTAAATCTGCCATGGTGGAAGGAGCCACTGGCCCATCTGGCTGTGTCAGGCAAGGTGGGACCATCCCAGTGAGCTCCTGGGAGTGCTGCTCATCCTTGGGTACCGCCTTTCTAAAGGTGTGTCTTGTGTAGCTTCCCGATTTTACGGGACCCTCTAATGACCATGTTGGGTTAGGAGCCCAGAGGTGGTTCTTGTTTGAGGTGTGATGATCTGCTTGCTGCTCATCGAATCACAGAACCCTAGAATGGCTTGGAATGGAAGGGATCTCTAAGGTCATCCAGTTTCATCCCCTGCTCTGGGCAGGACACATTTCACTATCCCAGGTTGCTCCAAGCTCCATCCAACCTGGCCTAGGACACTTCCAGGGAAGGGGCAGCCACAGCTCCTCTGGGCACCCTGTGCCAGGGCCTCACCACCCTCACGGGGAAGAATTTCTTCCTAACATCTAATTTAAATACCTCCTTTTTATTTTGTTTTATTTTTTCAATTTTGAAACACCTCCCACTTTTCCTGTCACTCTCTCTCCATGGAATCTTGTGAGTGCATGAAGTAGGTGGGGATGCAAGGCCTTGCAGAGGACATTTCTCAAATATTATCTTCAAGTTACATTGGCTGTTCTTTATTTATACATGTCATATAATGACACTGTCATTTATGTTAATTTGTGCATGTCAGGGCAAAATGTGCATAAGTGTGAATAGCACATGCACTGAGGATTCCTGCTCCAGTTTTCCATGGAAGACAACTTTTGAAGTACTTCTTTGCTAATGAGCCCATATTTCACTCTGCCCTGATGTTTTGTAAGCACTGATATGGGGATCTCTGAATCTCCATCAAAAACCAACTCCAGCAACTCCCCTTTTCTTCCCATGGGAGGAAGAAAGCACCAATAACTGTCTCCCCTCCTCCACAAAATAGGAGTCATTGTCTGGTTTTGCTGCTGTATCCCAGGTTTTCCTTGGGTTGGTTCACATCAGTGTTCAGGTCAGACAAGCAAAGCTGCCTTTTCTCCAAGCTCATTCATACATTGAATTCTGGTTGATTTGCATGTGATGGTCTGATGCATACCCTCCAGATGCAGGGTTTGTGTGTTCTTTAGAAATAAATAGTCCTGAAGAATATTCCATATTACCAGAAAGCATTTCTGGTGTATACAGTCCTTGCCATGAAACATCTTGGAATAGGACTGTAAACATTTCACCATCCTTGCTCTCACTTTCAGCTCTGGGAGTCTTTCATGTTATCCACGTCTAGACTTCAGTGCTAAGTGCCTCAAGAGATAGAGATGTTTTGGAACTTTTTAAAGTCTAAGCTAATCTAGAAAACACACTTAACACTCTTCTTCCCTGGTTACATTTTGATTACTATTTCATTATGGTCCTACATTCTGCAGGTGCTGTAGAGGACCCCTGACCAAAAAAAGGGTTGTAGTGCAAGGAAAAAAAGAAAAGGAAAGGATAAATTTGTCACTATCCTTTAAAAAAATTACAGACCAAGGCCATGATTATGTCTGTCCCAGACTGTGCTGACTTGTGCAACATTTTTGTCCCTGTGTCATCTTTAACTGCCATCAGTTTCCTGGTGCATCCGTGGCAAGGGTGTGAGGGCACATCAGTGAGTAAAAATGACTTATTTAGAGGCAGAGCCACAAGCTGAACTGTTTATACTCTTCCTGCTGATAAGATACAATTCTAGATGCCCAGCCTACTCTTTTACTGTAATACTTTTGACAAGGCAGGTTTGGTTTCTGTTTTGCTTTGAGAAAGTTCTCTCTCAGAATGAGGCTTTGATTTCTGCTCTTAGAGGGTTCACGACATAAGTAAATTATCTTCTTCCAAGAAAAAGTAGAAGATAAATAACTGGCAGCCAGATCAAAATCCCCCTGCCCTGATTAAACAGTTTCTAGTGCTGAAGGACAACAAAAATTTATAGATACCTTATTTTGCTGTTGACCCACTGTACAACCAGTCCATGAGCTTTTACTTTGCAAAGCATTAGGAAAAACTGAAGTCTAGGAAAGACACTAAAACCACAGCCTAGTTGTTTATTTCTGATACTATGTGGTTCATGATTGTTTCTTTTAGAGGGAACAAATAATCAATACAAAACCATGAATAAAAATAACTTTTTCTTTAACACTGGATGCTAAAAGAACATATAGTCTTCTTACTGTGCCTGATGGAAACAGTACAAGTCTGTTCTCCACAATTCTTTGTTTATTGGAATGCCTGAAATCTATACATGAGGTATTTTTAAAACATTTAAACATAGAAGATAAGCTTCTGCTCCAGACAATTTGTTTCACCATATTCTAAAATCCCAGTGCATACCACAGAAGTGCTTAAAGCAAAGAAACAACAACAAATTTTTTAAAAACAAACTTCAATTTAAGATAAAATAATTTCCATATTCTTATTTCAAGGAAAATTTGCTTTCCTCATGAGACACATTCAGTTATTGACTCAGCTGCTGTAGGAGATCTTCAAGGCCCAATTCTGATCGGTGGCACTTTGGAAAGGAGAAGTGCCAATAGTCAACATTTGGCTCTTTCTGAGAGATTGTAGCTCCTCCAAGCACAGAACAATCTGAACATTGCTAATGATCCTGAAACTCTGCATGAAGAACTGGAGGAATAAAACCTTGTGAGGTAGCCTAGCTAAGTGACATGAGCTCAGGTAGCGTGCAGCTGTGAGGGATGTACCTGGCTCCTAGAGGAGGTCTGGACCAGAGGATGAATTTGGGACTCAGGGCCCTGCCATCAGTCTTACCCTGCTCAGAGATGTGGTAAAATCCCTTGGACTTTTATATCCCTTTGTAGAGTCGCAGATCTCTTACGTTTTACTCTCTAGTGATGCAATAAATACTCAATTCAGTTACATGTTTGCTGTTTGCCCACGCAGCTTTATCCCTCTCTGGGACACTCAGACTAGAAAGTTTCTGCCTGCTGTGTTGTTGTTGAAGTTAAGTGACCCCTCGCAAGCAGAGGACTTTGGGTGTCCAGTCAAGGACTGGAGGTTGGGCAGTGAGCCCTGCTGCTCAGTGGGTTCTGCTCCAGTGGCAGCTTTTCATTCTGTGCAAATGCTGCAAAAACATGGAAGGCTCCAATGCAGGGACATTAATTCAAGCCTGCTTTGCTGCAAACTCCTTTGCAACTAAAAGGTCTAACATACAGCTTAATGACATGAGCTTAAAATAGCGATGCACATCTTACAGATGACGTAGCAGTGGCTATAAATGTGCCTTTTGCCCAATACTCCCATAGTTGGCATTTTCAAAATATGAGGTAACTTGTTGAGTCTTCCCAAAATAATTTTTTTTAGGATTAGAATACAACTGTTCTCATTAAAAAGCATAATTTGCAGCCAGCCATGGACATTTAATTTCTATCTTGTGCATCTTGAAAGCTTACTCTTGGAAATTTTATTTAATTCAAAGCCTACTTGTCTGTAATAAATGCAATAAAGGGATTCTGCTATGACCAACAAATTTGCATAAAGATGTAATAAGCTATGTTCTAACTTGGCAAATCAAATTTTTTCAGCAAGAAATGTATCCAAAGAAGACTCCTTCTTTATGGGTACAAACAATAAGGAAATATTTCAATTTTTTTTTTAAATAGCTTAAAAAAATAGAATATAGTATTTTAAATACTGGTGTTTGTTGCAAATTATCTACTTAATGCCATTTCTTTTTCAACCTTTTAAACCTGAACTGTCCCCATACTTATCTTTTATGACTTGCCAACATTTGAAGTTCTATGTTTCTGTACATCCAAAGCGCTGACAACTGATGTTTCTTTATTCTAAGATAAGACACTGCCAAATCTGAAGATTCAGGCTTGATTTTTACTCATGTTTCAGAAAATAATTATTAATAATTATTAATAGTATTAATCAAATTCAGTTACTAAAAACTTTTCATCAGAATAAGATGATCAGCCATACTTATAGGTAAGGTCAAATAAAACTTTCCCAGGAATGCAAGGACATTAGAAAAATGCAGGTTACTCTGAAATTTGATAATTTAGGCCTTTCTGTACCAAAAGAAATTGTACGTGCATATTGCACAGAAGTCAAGCTATGGAATTTTTATGGTAGAAATTTCAGGCCACATTCAAGCCTATAGGCTATTTTCTGCTTTTTTTTTAAGAAAAACAGAAATGTCTGAACACAAAACAGTAACTAATAACTCAAAGTAACTTACCTTTTTTCAGCCAAGAAATATTCTGCTTTTCATGTTCAAAACTTTCAGCTGCTTTGATTTTTACCTTGTCTGTCTTGTCCTCTGACATCTGTGGGAGAGAAAAGAATTTGGGGATGTCAAGTTCTCTTAAAGAAAGTTTGACAGAGAAAGATGTTCTCTGTTTAGGTTCCTGCCATAATAAATTGTGCATACTTACACAGACACTTTTTTTCCCTGCAGATTATTGATACTACATAATATCTGAGCCGTTGAATTTATGTTCTGTACCTAAATGCTTTATCAATATTACATGGTTGCTGTTTGCAGAGGGAGATGCTTTTGTAATGTAACTATAAATTACATTATGAAATAAATTATAAGCTCAAAGCATGGTGGTAATAGATAAACATATAACACATAGAATAGGTACGGTCAGGCTGAGGAGGAAGCATCCAGGCTGCCTGTTTATTGTGGCTCAAAGTTGCTGTAAAGCCTGCTGTCAGAGAGCTATAATTATACAAATAGTAATAAATATTTATAAAGGCAACTTGAACAAAGTGTACCCCCCACACCCAAAAAATAAATTGGTGCAAGCTGCAGTAAAGATTTTTTTTTACTGTAACACCAAGGATGCCGAAAAAGTCCCGGTACCTGAGGGCATTACACAGCCCCTGCGCTGTGGCTTGTGCTAGGAATAAGATCAGGCAGCCTGGGCTTCTGCTGCCTGCATTCAGTGGCAATGGAAGGCAGTGATGTCGAGCATTTCTGTTTTTACCTGTGTCTCCCACCCGGGCACAGAGCAGCAGGGTTCAGGCGCCGAGGAGAGGAGCTGTTGGCCGGGTCCCTCGCTGGGTGTTGGTGTCCAGCATTCCCACGCGCGGCGAAGCGAAAGGATGAGCAGTGCGCTCTGTGCCTGCCTGCTGTGTGGTGCCAGATTTGTCTTGCTGCCAGCATCAGCCAACTTACTGCTGAGGCTTTGGGGTTTTTTTCTCCCCCCACCCCCCCCTTTGTTGTTTGCATGCACTTCTAGAGCTGGGGAGGGAAGGAGGAGGGTAATGAGTATCCCAGCACTAGTGGAGTGATTTAAAAGAAAAAAAAAAAAAAATCAGGAGCTTTTCAAGTAGAAAAAAATTGGTTTGGTAATGTTATTACTGCAGTTCATAACCCAGTGAATCTGTGAGAGGAGGAAGAAAATAGAAAAAGAACCAGGAAATTAATAGCAACAAATCAGATAAATGTGTCATGGTTTTGGCTAAATATAAGTTAAGATACAGAAGGATATAGAAATTAGACACTAAATATCTATTTACAGCTGTCACTTTGGCAAAGGAATGGTCTCAGCCCGTGGGGAGCTGAGTGTTGTGACCCTCCCCAGCTCAGCCCTTCCCTCCAGTGCCATGGGGCTGAGTGGGCTTGGCAGCAGCACAAGGGGGCAGGGGACCACCCGGGTGGGCTATGGCACACCTTGAAGGCATACAAAGTTCAGTTTCTTAGTTGGTTTTAAAAATTCTCTTGCTATAGTCACCATCAATATTGCTCTACTGGTAGTAGGAGTAGGGTGAAGCCTAAAGAGAAAACGATTTTAGGGTTCTCAGGCATTTTGTCTTTTCATATAGGACAAAAAAATGCCACTCTGCTTCCCAGAACTGAATTATTGAAAGGTTTTGTTGTGGAGTATGTGCAGAATTACTCATTTATCATACTTTTTAAGTGATATTTACAAAATTTCAAGCAACATTTGTCACCAGATACTATAATCCAGGATTCCAGTGCTTAAGTGTGGCCAATAAATAATAACATATTCCCTTTGTTATGACAATTATCTTCCTCTATTCTCCCATCACATGTCATTCTTGCTAGAAAAAAAAAATGTTTTCTTGCTTTTTTTTTTTAAATCTCCTGTGCCAACCTGACTGAGATTCTTCTGCCATCTTTAGCTAATTGTGAACTGCATGCTAAGTGCCTACTTACATCTCCGAATTGCAATGATTAGTCTTGCATGGTTTGAAAACCTATTTTAAGCAGGGTACTTCAGAAAGGATTGCAACCACAGTGGGGGGAAACTCTAGGGGTAGTATTTTAAGATCTTTGTTCATTCTCCTTGGATGCAGCTTTGAGAATTATGTATTTTCAATTGCAGTTCCTTGTTCTCCCAGAAACACTGATTTTTCCATTCTATTGCATCTACAAAGCTTTAAATTTACCAGTGGTGCTGGTTCTTCAGCTGGATTTGCCAGGCTGTGGAGCTCCTGGTGGGCCCTAATAAAATAATCTCAGAGCAGTCTGAACCTCTCTGATTGTAGCTTGGATCTGGTGCTACTCTGCATTTCAGAAGCCACTGTTTAAAATGAAGATATGGGTGGTTTCCAAACCAAACTAGAGTGAAAGTTCTCTGGTTCATCTGGCACATCCTCACTGTTTTTCTAGGGGTTTTGACAAAATCCCAATGCCTTTCCCAAAGAAAGTAAAACAGATGAGGAGAAAGCCCTTCTAAAACCACAGACCTGAAAACTGCTGTGCCTTGAGATAACAGCCCCTGAAGTCTTGTCCTTCGGGGATTTTGTCACTTAAACTCTCTTTGGATCCAGGATTGAGCCTGGATTGGGCCTCCAGGAATGTGAGCAGCCAGTGGTGCTTGAAGAGAGCCCATTGCTGAATGTGTCCCCCAAACCTTGACAAATACCCATTTGTCAACACCGAGCAAACACAGACCTGACTTTCCATCAGGTTTTATACCTTTGTATTTGAGCATTAACAAAGGGAATGCAGATTAGTGCTCTGAGATGTTCTCTCCACCTGCTGTCCTGAGATGCCCTGCAGGACCCCCAAGTGTTGGCAGCTTGCAAACCTGCAGAAGTTACTGAGCATTAAATAACCCACCAGTGAGTTCAGAAAACATTAAATAACTTTCTTACTCTTTGTATTTTCCATTACTGATATTCAATTAATGGTCCTTATGTTTTCAGTCCAGGAATATTAAATGTAACCTTTCATGATCTTGATCAGCTCCAGTTTTCTACTGAGACATGTTCCTGTGTGCTATTTTTTGCTTCATTTAATTAAGTTATTTTGGATAAATGCATCAATATTTCTGTTTCCTAATCAATCTTAAAGTAGTTAGAGGAAAGACAACCTTGCCATACATCCTCAGTAATGCCAGGCTTTGCAAAGGAAGAAAAAAACATTATGAGAGAAGGTTATTAAAATATTGAGTAAACTTGTTTCTGTTAAAGCTGTAATTGAATTTTTAAAGCCCTGGCCCATTTTAAACACTGAACTTTAGTTTATGGTTTGATAATTCATTTCACTTTCATTTTTATAGGTTTTATTTTATAGCTACTAAATATCTATGGGCCGTCCCATGTTCATTTTCCTTCCTGGTTGTGAAATAGGGTATTTAAATGGAGGATTAAAAATAAAAATCATAATGCCAAAATAGATGTGGTATCAATCAGTTCCCAGATAAATGTACTGTATCAAGTGCTTGTTGAGATTCAAGAATATATTTTTCTGGTCTGCTCAACTGGGTCTGCAGTCAAGTCTTTGCAGAGTTGAAGAATAGGAAACTTTAGTTGGTTGTAATAACCATCAAAGCAGAGGAAAAATTTCATTGCTGGTTCTAGCAAGCATCAAAACTGTTAAAATTTCCTTAATATTAAGGTCAGGCGTCCAGTACTGGATCCTGTCCTGAGTACAAGGGAGGATGTGTAGCCATAGTAAAGAGAGTTTTTGGTTACATCTATGAGTACGGCATTTAAAATATTTAATTTCGCTACCTAAAATTACTTTTTACTGGAGGATATGAACTGTGTGCCTAAAAGTTGAAGTTTCCAGTGTGAATTTTACACAGCTCAGCATTAAATTAAGCACTTACTTCTTTCTTGCACAATCCAGGTAAAATACAGCCACTTGTCCACTGGCAAGTGGCGCTCTGTAGCTTTGGAATACCCCACACTGCAGTAAATGTGGTTTATTAAAAAAAAAAAAAAGGTATGATAAAACTATGTCTTTGCTCCATTTGCACCCTGGGGTGATCATTTCCAATAATAAATTGAGTATAATGTGATGTGCCCTGTCAAAGTTAAGGAATCTCTTCTTGATCACGCATCTGTAGGTAGAATATTAAGTTGTGGGAACACGATCTACAGCCAAATTATCCTGGTGATTTCATGTAAAATGCATGGTTTTTTAGCCGAACCATCATGTCCTGTGAATGCTTCAAATGCAAAACAGGCTGTTTAGAGAGACTACCTCAAACTGGCACTGACAAATGATCTATATGCTGCAGAGACCCAGAGCAGTACAAAGATAAGATTTTACTCCTCATCACTCTGCCTTGTAGAGACTCCAGATAATTTTTCAGTAATTCTGTGTCCTGCAAGAGGAGACACAGGGCTTTATTTCACTTTTCCACTCGGTGCCACTGTAGGTCAGCGAAAGTCTGGGAATGTGTTTAGGCTGGAGGATGGAATAAAACCTTGAAAAGAGTTGCAAAGGCAGGTTAGTATAGGGGTGACTCATAGTATGGAGAAAGCCCAAAGAAGTGAAATTAAAAATGGTCCATATTTCCACTGAGCAGTAAAGAAAAGAGAGAGACTGTACATCTTTTGTTGTCCAGGAGGGCAGGGAGGTTACTTGGTGTCGGTGTGAAAAAGTGACATTTGGGACACTGCTAGTTAAAGAGGATGAAGCTCCAGTGTGAAATAAATTTGAGGATGAGTGTGGAGGTGGGATGGGGAAGGCAGAGAGACCCTGGCAGTAGCCCTGGAGCCATGAAAGCCCTGTCCCAGCTGGGAGAGGGTCTCTGAAGGCAGCAGTGGCCTAGGCCATTTTCTCTCCTACCAGTCAAAATTCAAGCCCAGAGTTTAAAAAGGGTTTGTACTAACACAGAAGCTATGTGTGCCTCTGCACATCCTGGCCTGTAGCAGGAAATCCTCCCTTGCTCTGTTGTGTTTTGCCCATCATTGGCCATGTTCTCTGTGACCTCTGTGTGTACTCTCTTTACAGATCCTTCTGCTTTGCCCTGTCATATGGGTGGGAAGTATCTTAAACCCAAGAGGTTTTCTAAACGTGGGTGTATAGTGTGTTACAGGGTGATTTGACATTTTAGAGGCTCGGTTTGGTGCATTTGGAAAGGCAGGTGAAACAGGCCCCTCGTGTCCCTTGACCTGGAGGGATCCATCCCTGCTACAGGAGACTTCTGGAAAAATAACTGGAAGCTTCTTGGGCATCACAGCAAAAATTGGGACAGACTTGTTATGATAAGATGGAAAATAAGCTGAATAATTGCTGCTGCATCTCAGAATGTACTGGTGTACGTGAGACTGGAATGTGACCATCTCATGGAGGTGTAGCCTTTGGCAGATGGGTGAAACCAACAGAAGCTACAGGACTTTTATGGGAGTGTACAGGTCAAAAATGAAGGTAATTCATTGAAACAATTTTTTACTGCTTCTAGGAGCTAGATATCTTGGATTATTGCAATGCTGCTAGCTGAATATTTTTACAATCACCTCCTTGTTTAGCTCAATGCAGGATTGTCTTGCCAATGCTCAGACAAGCTGTCCTTGAAGTCCCATGAAGATATTCAGGCACATGCCCTTTCCAGGTAGTCCAGTGCTTTTCAATCCTGGTAAGAAATACATGAATTTCTCATGATGTCTATTCTAACTCTTCCTTCACTGTAGATTTAACTCATAACTCTTACCCTTTCTGAAATGCTCATGCAAAGCTGAGTTTCCTGTTCCTTTGCAACAATCCCTGCAGCAGATGAAGGAACATTATCACACGTTCCCTCAGTTTTTATCAATATTTATATTTAAATCACATTCTTCAGCCTGTGGTCGTGACTTTTGCTGGTGTCACCTTTCTGGTGATGAGCTGTTGTCCAGAAGTGGTCATGTTCCTCCTAAGGCCTTGCCCACATGGGATAGAGCAGTGAGGTTACTGGCATGTTTTACAAGCTTTCTTCCAGTTTGCACATCCCAGAGTGATGTTTGTCTTTTTCATGACAGCCTGAAATTGTTGTCTTCTATTTTGTTTATAATCCATGCTGTTCCCCAGATTCTGTTCTGCAGCACAGCAATGTTGCCAGTTGTTTTCCTTTTTATTGTTTTCTCCTACCTAAGCATAGGATTGTGCAGTGGTGCTTCCAGAATTTCACCCTAATCTTCTTCACACTGTTTTCCTGGTTTTTGAAAGGTCATTTTGAACTCTCATCCTGTCCTCTAACACACTTGTTAGCCCACCTTGTTGTGGTCCCACTATCATCTGGTGGACATTTGCAGAATTTCTGTGGAAATCCCTTGCTTCTGCAATATAGGTGCTTGGAGTAGGTCAGAAATGAAGCTCTGTGCATCCCAAACTACACATGTGCCCCCACAGTTCATTCCCTTTCAGGAATCCATAAATATCTTTAATTTCTGACACTTCATGGTCTGCTAAACTGCAGAGGCATCTTCTTGATCATCAGAATAACCCATGTGGGGACACAGAGAAAAATCCTCCTTGTCTTCAGCAAGTGCATACTGGGAGCACTGACAGACAGATCTGTCTTTAACATTATTTGTGAGCCAGGTAGGCACAAGAGTGATGTGTTACATCTTCCATCAAATGTAAAAAGCTGGTGGCAAGTATTTTCTAATGAAGAGGAACCTGAGCACTTACGGACTCCTTTGTTGACTGGCAAAGCTTGACAGCAGCTCCCTAAACAGCACTATCCCAGAAAAGATGTCAATGAAATCACTGTGCTTTTTAAACAGAGAGAAAACTGACTTGAGTGTTTTCCCCTCATGCTTTTAAATAAGCTGCTTCCCAACAGTGGTTGAAATGTGGTCGCTTCTCGGAGGTGCTGAGTGGAGCTGAGAAGGAGGGGTTTTGTCTAAATTACTCTTACAAGAAAAAGACAAAATTAGATCTCTACATTACTTCAGGAGGGTGTCAAAGGAATTTGTAGCTGCCTTGGAGTCAGCACTATTATTTCCTAGCTAACCACTACTGAAATGAGATTTTTGCATTTTTGCTAAGTTCGTTTGGCTTGTTTAATCCTGATTAGGCCAGATACAAGGCAGCAGTAACAACAAATTAGCAACTTGGTGAACTCTCAGGTATGTTCTTCCGGGGGTATAAGAAACCTCATGTCAAGCTCCTTCATGATCATGTTTCCTTCCAGCTGGAGGGAAACAGGTCTGGCAGGAGAGATATTAAGAGATTGTCCTAAAGGAGAGAATAGGTTGTTGGTCAAGGGGGTTACCTGGAATCTTTCTTGCTAATGCTTCTATGAGATTCTTTGTATGGTCTGTGATTTGGACTGATGAATGGTCTGTGATTTGGACTGATGAAAAGTTGGCCTGGAAGTGTTAAAGGCTGGTTGGATGGGGTTCTGAGCAACCTGGTCTCAGGGAAGTTGTCCCTGGCCATGGAAGAGGGGTTGAAACCAGATGATCTTTCAGATTCCTTCTGATCCAAACCATCCTATGATTTTATGGAATGGTGAAAATTGTGAAGTCTCAAAATTTTGTTTAAGAGGAAATGTGTTTCTCCCCTGAGCACATGCAACTGCAACTGAAGAAAACGTGAGCTCCAGGAGTTCAGAACCCTGAAAATAAGGCCTGATGTCTAATGAAATTGAACTTCAAAAAGAAAAGTAGTTTTCTGTCTCTTTTGGAGCCAAAACAAAGAAGTATTTATTCTATTTGATCAACTATTCACAAATTATGTCTTTGTATCTTTAAAATAGCTACAAACCAAATTTAAAACTAGAAACTCTCATCTTTGATGTTATCTGCAGATAAGATAGAGCTTTGAAGCACTAACAGAGGCTAATTGGAACAGAATACCAATACAACCGAAAATTAATGGAAAACACAAGAACTGTTTGGAGCACTGTCATTCTAAATAGGGAGCATTTCTTTTCAAACCCTACAGAATTTCAGGAATAAAGTGCAATGCTCTGGATTGTACTTAAAAGGGGAGATTTTTCTGATTCTATGTACCATAATACTTCAAACACAATCATTACATTAGTTATTTGTTGTATATTATTTGTGTATTGTATTTTTAAGTATCAAAATCTTTCCAATATGTAGCAGGCTGAAATGAAGTGGAGGAAGGTGTACCACAGGTGAAATAATATCCCATTAATGTTTGCATTTGAAAGAGTCTCTTTTTTTCCCCTGTTTTGTTTTGAGGATGGCATTACTTTCCATCCTGAACTTGAAAAAAATGTGTTAAAGTTTTTGGAGGTTCGGTTTGCTCCTGGTGAGAGACACCATGAAGGGCAGATCAGAATGGGAGTGTGTTTTATTTTGGGGAACAACTTGCCTGGGTATGAGTTCAGACAGCCCTTGGATTGGATTTAGTGCTGCTTTGCCCTATGGACAGCCTCAGACCCTAAATGGGGATGAGGGAGTGGAAGTGAGCTGTGTATGTTTTATCCTCACTCCAGCAGTGTGAGTAGGCAATGTGCTCTCTAGACTTGTCCAAGAAACCCCCTTGGTAGTATAAGGAAATGATTCCTGTTGCTTAGCCAAATACTCTGATATTAAGCAATGCCAGAGCTGAAGTTGCTCAGGCAACCTTATTTCTACTGCCTCATTCATTAACATGCGAGGTGATCATATGATTGAAGCTACTAATTCTTATTTCATGCTGCATCTTGGGTTCAGACAAGGACTTGTGCAATACAACTTCTCCTGCCATGAAAAGTCTGAGGGCAGGGTCTCAGAGTTTTTCAAATACTTCACCTGCTTTGCTGGAAATGTGAGGGGCAAGCAGGAGGTCTGTGGTTATTCTGAAGAAAATAAGTCAGGTGTGAATAAAATCTCTGAGGAGAAATGTGCTTCTGTGAGGTCCTGGCATGGAGACCCTCTGCCTTCTTGGGGACAGCACTTCACCCTCTGCTCTCTTAGCCAAGGGTAGCACAGGTAGCCCAGCCTCTGTATCCACATTTCTCTTAGCTGTGGTTCTCATATTAGGCAGCATCTTTCTGTCCAGACAAGTATCTATGGACTTCAGGGACCAGGCAGCTCTTTATCTCTTGTAAAGCACTCCCTACCCTTGCCAAAATTGCAATTGAAAATACTGTTGATGTCCCTGCCTCCAGTGTTTCAAGCCACTCACCATGGCTGTTCTATTTTCACAACTGGTTTACTACAGGAGTCATTAGCCCTTAACTAAACCAACAGTGACTCTATTTTCAAATATTACCTGGGTGGTAAAACACTGGATTTATACATTTTTGCAAAGGTCTCCTTCTGCTGTGCAGTTTGGATGACAAGCACTCTAATACTTATCTAGCTATGATTAGTCCTCTTCTTGAAAGCAGAAGATGTGTCTCATCTGTAGAAGTGAAAAGTTGTAGAGTATCAGCAGCTTTTGTTTTAATGCCTACTGCTTTTCCTTCTTCAGAACTTGGAATTTTGCAATCCTGTTAAGTGCCTGTATTCTCTGATAAATATTCTGCGCTGTTTCTGTATTTCAGTTGTTAGGTTTCTCAGGGGAAAAAGGCAGTAAAGAAAGAAAATGAATAAATAAACAGTTCAAAGCCTTGAGTGTCCAAAAATATTGCAGTGTCTTGATTTGAATAATCGAAAATTGCGACACTCTATTTGGATACATTTCATCACATTGAAAGCTTTGAATGCAAATCCAAACCCTGCTATTCCCTCTAATCCTTGGAATACTTTCATTGCCAATCTTTTTCTATTTTCTTGGATCAAAAAAAGAAAAAAGAAAAAAAGCAAGGCTACTTTTTATTTACAAATAAATTAAAGCAAAAAAAATTACCCACCAAATAGAATACAAGGATTGTATTCCCACGTTTGCAATTACTAAAAATCCCTTGATTTTATTCTTTTCTTTAACTGCAGAAGATGAGATCCATTTCAGATTATGTTAAGCTGCATTTCTGTTAATCTTAGCTGGAAATACTGGAAATCTAAGTCAAAACAGCAACAAGACCCCTTCTCCAATATTCTACTGAGAAGATGGACTTAAAAAGGACTTAATGCCATCATCCCAAATAAGAGCATTTTAGGGGACTTCTATTTCTACTTAAATTCCAAAGAAAAGGCATGGATCAGCTTGGTCTGAGTTCTCTCAACATTTGAGTTTGCCAGGAGGGATTGTTCCAATTACATCTTTGGTCCAGATCTGTTTCTTTCCATGTCTCATCACAAAAAACAAGGAAACTATCACAGAGAGATTTGAAGAATGAGGGGCATAGCTTCATTCCTAGCACCAAGCCAGGCTTTGGTTCTACACACAAGTTGCTCTCCATAGTCCCTCTCTGCCTAATCCTTTCTTTCACATCCCTTTTCCTTTAGTTTGAGCTATGGTATAAAACCCTGCTGACCCAAAGCACTCTGAAGAACCAGGGAGCACTTCTGAACATCCCCAGATGTGCCCAAATCCAGGGAAAAGTGCTCAAAAGGCATTGGTTGGAGGGGGCATGGTGAAGCCTGACACATCCCCCAGAGATGGAATGAGTGACGTGAGTGCATTGGGGTGGGGAGCTCCAAAGGCTCTCATTGCCTGGCCCAGCTTGTTTGACAGTACTTAATTTTTAACATGTGGAAATTTCTGAAATATGCGTCTTGAAATATCTGCTTAGCTTGCCTAGAATGCTTTAATAATTGATGGAAATTCAGACTTGAGGTATAGTAATGATTTATATGGGGAGCTGTCTTTACACAATCAGCTCTCAAAGCTTTCTAGAGTATTACTCTTAGTGTCTAATTAACTTCCGAAGAGTGATACTGCTCCTTTCACTACACTGATTGATCAAGGGCTTAACTGCAAGTCATATTTTCCAAGTGATTCCCCTGTGTCTTCTCAGCTCTTATGAGCTCTTGCTGAGGAATAGAACTGTCTTGGACACCAAGAACTGCTTTCAACTTTTCAGATACTCCATCTTTTACGTCAGGCTGTTCCTGTTGCTGTTTAGCCCCTGGAGCCACTGCACAGAAGTTTCTAGTCCTTAGATATGGCTTTGAGTGGTGTGATCTAAACATTTTTCCTCTCCCCCATAGCAGTTCTTCATAGCATATCTTTTGGAGCATGTTCCTTTCACTCTTTCGAGACTTGTGATGATAAAGATTATACTAAAATAGACTAAAAATTCAAGTAACTAATAATGATTTAGAGCTAAGATGTGGTAGTGCAAGTCCCAGCTACCAACTAAGGACCTGGAAAAGACAGAGTCACTTCCTTGTTTAACCATTTGCACACTGAGGGATCTGTGTAAATCACCTATGGAGACCTTAGGATGATCACAATTAATACCATGTATATTTTCTGACTGTTGAGTACTTAATTTGTTTAAATTAAAACTTAAAGGGAATGAAAAGAAAGGCTGACACGACAGTGAACAGGGAAGGTCTTATGAATTTCGGGGTATGTTCTTCTGTCAGTAAATTTGCTGTCCCAAGTAATACAAACTCTTAGAGATCCATGGATGTGGGAAACACAAAGTGCAGACAGCTCTTCGGCTGACTCACTTTTTAAGAAAATACCAGGTCGTTTTGCAGAATAATTTTTAGGGTCACCAAAGGATGGTGGAGGAAAAAATGCACATTTTCTCAGTAGTTAATTATCTGTTTAAGGCATTTTTGTCCCACTACTTCCCTGTTCCTTGCTCATGAGCTCAATGAATGTCTCAGTTTTTGACACAACTTGCCTTGTTACCCACAACCAATGTGTTTTATAACTGTTTTCCTACCCATATCTACATTGACATTTGGTATTGGCAGCTCATGGTTGGCTGATGCAAACCTCGAGGAGGAGCAGTTCTTTCTGGGCCACAGACAGGCTGCCCTGACCCCAGAAATCACACCCCTGAAACCTCTTCTCAAATATATCAAGTTCTGTAATCTGCTGTTTTCTTAACCACTTCCCTCCCCATTTATGGTGATAAGTCTTGTCCACTAAAGGCTGTTCTTCCAGCAGTATTGTGTCTGCCATTTGTTCCCAGGATAATTTTTTAGAAATCTATTTTGTTTCTTTTAAATTCTTTTCACAAAATCTGTCCCTTCACCTTGCATCTGAGGGCTGTGCAGTGATGAAACTGGTTTCAGAGACTGTGTGCTCATGCTCATCTATAACTGAGAGCCACCAGCTTGAGAGGATCCACATTCTTGAGATCCAAATATTCCTCTGAAAGGATTAATGGCCCCATCTTTTAAGAAATTAGCTATACCTCCATTTCCTCTTTCCATCCAAACAGCATTTCTGGTACTAACACCAGCCAGAGCAAAAGAGGAGATAAAAGCTCTGGTGGCAGAGTTCCATGTGTGAAGGAAGGTGTCATAAAGTCTTGGAGGGCTCATCCAAAGTTTGTACCAAAATTAATGACTGGCTTTGTCATTCAAATCACTCTGGAACCCCAATGTATTTACTGGGAAATTTCATCAGGCAAAAGCAAGTCTGAGAGCACTACATTGGAACTTCTAGGAGAATTTCATTTCTCTGGAGCTAGAATGAGGATATTTAGGGTATCTTCATAAGTTACAAGCAGTTACAAGCTGATAACTGGATTCAGGCACTTGATGGATTTTTTTCCTCTTTCTTATATGGAATTATGTTGTTCAGTTTTCAGCTCATTCTGTTTAGATGTGAGTGAGTTTGGGAGCTGCTTTGACAAATGCCTTATGCTAGAATTCCCCAAGGAGAGCTTCAAAGGGAAAGATGAACATTGTTGGTCCAGCATTTCTTCCAAACTGAAGCATTAGGACTTGATGCAAATTATATTAGAGATATTAGGATCTTGCTTCAACTGGATTCTGATATACTTTACCAATGGGAGAGAATGTACTTAAAGCATCTAATGAAGATATAAGGCTCTTGTCCAATCAGTTGTCTTATTTAAAACAATTTGAAAATATACAATTTTGACATCTAGATGTTGATAATTCATTCTCCAGTTTGTATTATTACTTCCAGAAAATAAGCATTTTGTCATGATAAAAAAAGTGCTTGGTACAGGTGGAATATAAATATAATTCATTGTAGATGATGATGCTTTGTCCAAACAGGAAAATGTGACCCTGGGATTATCCAGTGCTTTGTGTTGGTCTAGTACTGCTCCTAAAGAAGGATAAACCTAGTGTTACATTTTCTGCTGATTTTATAAGACTAATATCTTGCGAAAATCTCACTCTTAATCAGTTGCACAATTAGTGAAATGTACTCATAGAATTGTAGGTATAGTTCTTATATGTCATGTCTTAGCAGCTTTGATAGAAGCCCCTTAAATATCCTAAATGAAAAGTTTCCAAAATATGGCATGGCAGCAATGTCAAAAATTTGGTACATCCCTGTTTCTGTTTCTGGTGATGCCTTCAATTCTGAGCAGCTATTGATAGAAAAATTTGTGACCCCTGTGCAAAAAAGGTGGAGTTTGGGTAACAGAAAGTGTTAAATCATGTAAGAAACTGATGTCTCAACAAAAATACCTGTATCTCCTACTAAGATGTCTTGTTTATCATCCTGCCTCCCTCCTTGTGGTACAGGATAGAACTGCCTTGGCTTAAAAACAAAAAGGTGGGTGGAAAACCCTTGCAAATGAAGGCACACAGTTGCCTTAGTGCACTTACGAATCACTTTGAAAAGCTCACATTCCTATTACAGCAATTTTAATAACAAAACACATTGCCCAGACAGCCTGATGTTAAATGTGTGCAGCTCTTTAGAGAAGAAGGGCTGCAGACAGCAACATTTAAATTGTGGGGCTTCTCCAGGGTGAGGCTGCACAAGAGCTGATCAGTAAAGCAAGAAAATCACTGCTGTAGTGTGTGCAAGGGAAGGAGTAATAGGGATGCTGCTACCTGAGGAAAAGGGCAAGTCCTCTCACAGATAAAGGAAGAGAGAGATGCAAGAGGAGAAAACATGTAAGGAAAGATTAGAATTTTTTTTAAATGTGGAAAATTGTTTAACACTGAAGTTGTATCTCAAGCAGTCCTGTCTATCCCAAGACCACTGCACATTTGTAACCTCAACTTTGCAGACCACACTGTTTCTCCTAGATAACAGGGATATGCAGATAGTGAGAGGCACAAAAATAAATTAGAAAAGGATTTCTTTAATGCTTCTAATAATGTATTTGGACATGATTATCATAATGAATCTTGTAAAAGGAATTTACTGTTTCCCCTTTTATATGATGTATTTCTGACCTTCACCCGCTTGATATGCGACTCCTATTCAGTGAAGGTGCCCATAATGGAGGGGCAAGAAGGATGATCAGAGTTCAAACAATAGGGTAAGAAATGCAGAGTAGAGGGAAAAAGCTTCCATTTTCCCATAAGCTGGGGCATAGAAGATACTGCAGCCTCAGCTCTACAGTATCTTATGAACAAACAAATTATGCATGAGTTTGCTCAGGGGACTACTCAGCTACTCAACAATAATGGGTAATTGCCCTCACAAACTTATCCTCATATCACTCATACACACCAACACTTATACTGAAAAGAAAAGACGCGAAGAACAAATTTCAATATAAAACACATTATTATTATGAAAATGACACATTTCCATTTAACCCTTTTCTAACAAAAAGAACTCACTGCTTTTCAAAGAAAATGGGGCTGGGGAATTTTAAACGTTAGTCTCAGTATTTTCCCTTGGAAGGCACACTCAAGATTGTTTTACTTGGCACATTCTGTACTCTTCATTGTAGCAAAGGCTTGCGGGTATCTAATGACACAATCACAGAATGCCATAGAAATTTGGAACAAAATCCCCATCTTCGATACAATTCAGCAGATTCACGCCATATGGAAATCCTGCTGTTTAATGTAACACCATTAAAAGCCACATATTGCTAAATTCATCTCTCAAAGATTTTTGCAAAAGTTGCAGGAACAATATTATTTCTGAGTTTTTAACCTTTATTCAGCCTCCAGCATTCTTAGGAGTCAAACGTGTGTTTCATAACTGGAAATCCAACTACTTCATATGCTGGTGATATTTTGATTTCTCAAACATACATAGTAGTATAATGGTCTTGTCTCCTTCATAAAGAACTAGTAAGTTACAACTTGATCAATAACTGGGAAAGAGATGAACCATAGCTAGCACTCAGGGTTCTAAAATATAGATTAATTTAAATTTATTCTCTACATCTTCACCCTGAGCATCTTATTCATTCCTTTTCTTTGTCATATACTTTCAGTTCTAAGTGGCAAGCTCCCTGGGTCTGAGATTGTGTGTTAACATTTTGAATTGCAAAGCTCTTTGGTATTTCTGGACTGCAAATGAAATCATTGATAAAGCTATTTGCTGCACAACCACCCATTTGCATTTTCAGTCCACCCCTTTAGGAGAATCTTCTACTGAATTTAGTGTTAAGGACACAAAAATTGAGTAGAAAGAAGGTGGTTCTGGTTGCTGTGTAGATGCTTTGCCAAACCTTTACCCAACACTTTAAGTGTCTGCATAGATCTCAGCTCTTCTTACTGGACTACTCATAGGTGCAAGGATTTCCCAACTTTATCTGCTTGCAGGAATTGCATCAGAAAGGAGACAGAAAATGGTAAGGAATCCATCCCCTTTTTACAGGGTGTTTTCCCAAAATCCTGCTGAAATCTGAAGCAGTGTTTCTACCCAATATTGAGAGTGTGGCTACAGAGACATCATGAAAAAGTAGTGTGGTGCAGTTTGCCATGATAAATGCAGTATCTTCAAACTCAGAAGTACCTTGTGTAAGATGTGTGTGCCAGGGATCTCAGAGGCACTTGGGAAGAGTCTTGCACTAGCTGTAAGCTGCCTTTTCAGTCTGAACTTATTCCAGGTGTATCCACTTCCTTCCCATGTCCAAAGCTGGGTTAGAGATCATCACAAGACTCAGCATCTCCAGGAGTGGCAGGTTCAGCCAAACTCCTAAAGAGCCACCATTTCCAGATGCTGAGCCCTCCTGAACATATGGTGGCCACAGGTGTCTAGAGAAGGGTCAACATCTTTCTGAAAATATAATTCAGGGAGGATCCAAAATATCTTCCAAGTCAGCAAGAATAATGGCAGGTGACTAAGAGCCTGAGAAGTGTTGCAGATATTTTTGTTATTTATATAATCGTGTCACAGATGTACAAGATGAGCTGGGTCCAACACCTCCAGGAGATGACAGAGGAGTATAGAGAGGAGGAGTGAGTGGACTAAACTAGGAAGAGAGAGGAAACATGGGTAGCTGTCTGTCTTTTTTCTGCAAATTCATGGTTTACGAGAATGTTGCCCTTGATCTAGGTGCCCAAACTTCTGGTAAGTTTTCAGAAGTTGTTGGCAGCCCTGTAAGTCCAAGACTTCCACTCCAGAATTGCAACAAGATAATCACTTACTTTGTCAATACAAGCAAAGCAGGCTTTACATCTCTTTAGGGAAAACTAGCAGAGCAACAAAGAGTTGTAATGGAAGGAGTAGCTCTTTTAATAAGATCAAAATACACTGAGTAAGAAATTACCTGGGTGAGAGGGAAGCACCAGTCCTAGGACCATTCCCAGATTTTGGCTGCTGCATTTCCAGCAAGTAACGATGTGTCTCTGTAGTGGGAGGCAGTGAAGCTGCATTTAAGGGCTTTGATGACATTTGTATGTCCCTAATATATTTATAACTTAGGACAGAGTACCTGTGTGTATGTCTCTCATTTTTTTCCTAGTAGATATGCAGAGATTTAAACAGGTGAAAATGTGTCCACAAAGGACCATAAAGAAGAAAAGGAGTTATAAGGCAATGCAGCAAGAGCGCTGGTGCATGGTTATTGAAAGTAAAAATGGTTAACATGTGGAAAGAGGTATATAAATGACTGCAAGCCACTTTTTCAAATGTCTCTCCCTGTTGCTCTCTGCAATATCACTGAATGTGATCAAATCGTTTTTCCGCTCCTTTGGCACAGTACCTTCCCCAAGTTAACAGCCACCTTAGAAAGAGGGCACAGGGGCCACGGCAGATAATGCACGTTCTGTTGTGTGATTCTCAAATGCTGTTAGGGTTCTTCGTGTGGGAGATTAAAGCCACTCACCACTGGTTTGCCTCTGCTCCTGCTGCTGTCGGTGTGAGCTCCCCAGGGGCTGTGCACAGCTCCCAGCCCTGCTCCTGTGGAGGCTGCAGGATGAGGCCCTTGGCTGCAGGTTTGGTAGCATCCAGCCTCCCTCAGATCCCCATGTGTAAGCATTGGTATAGTTTTAATTTATTTTTAAGAACACAAAGATCCATGATTTAAATATTGTGAAATCCTGTATATATTTTGGCTCAGTCAGTCATATGCCTGTTTACTCACAGATTCCCCAAAATCTGCATTTCCTCAGGCATTCATGTCTTTCAGACTCTTTATGCTGCTTTTTCTGCCTCAGTTATTTCTTAACACCATGCTGCCTGCTTTCTCTTTGATCCAGTAGAATGTGGCCTTTCTGGTAAGGCTTGGGTTTATCATACATGGTCGAGTGACCACTGCTTGATTCCTTCACTGAACAGCCAACTACTTTTTGTCAAGGTGGGAAACACCCTTCTGCCCCCTGCTTGCGTCCATCCTTCTCTGGGCAAAAATTAATTATTAAATCTAATTGTGAGCAACACCATAACCACAAGATGAGGAATGACAAAGGAGCCTTGTAGGGTACCTGGCTACAGAGGAGCAATATCTGTTGTGTTCTTCCAGGAGCAGGGCCAGAGCCTTTTCACATTCTGGACAAAAGCTGTTTAACTGAAATACTTGTTTAAATTTAAAAGGGGATTGTGAAATCCCCTCCTTGGGTCTGTGTGTAGTGCAGGTTTAGGTTGCTGGATACTGAAAGGGTTAATTTTGGAGTGTGTATTGTTTGGAGGTACCAGACCCAGGAGATTGATGAAGGATTGGGTTTCCATTCTGGGGGACAGTCACCCACCTCCCTGTCTGGGTCTCTGCACCTCGATTTCCTCACTGCAAATGGGAAAGCCTCTTCCTTTCCTTTCCCTTCAAAGGTGCCATCCTAGGGATGGGGCCATGTGCTTGTGCTGCACCCCATGTAATGGGATTCTGCTTTGGGTTGGAACATCTTGACGTTAATAAATCAAATTAAGAAGGTTGAAGGCTTTTTTTTCCCTGGGTATCACGAGCTGCAGGAACAAGCACACCTGCAGACTCCAGTAAATGTGGTCTTTGCTGTCATTGAGAAATCTGTCATTGAATTCCCCTTTCCCTCTCTTACCAGAAAGGGTTTTATTTTAGAAGAAGTTTAGAGTACTTGCTTTATCAAAGAGTTTGCAATCCTGATTAGAAAATCTATTTAACCTGGTGTCAATTGGTCTTCTTGATGTGAAAATACACCCAAATCCTGGGAGAGAGGGTAGGCAGTGCCCCAGTCAAGCTTTCCCCAGGAATAACTAGTTTTAGGAAGAAGCAAAGGCATGCCAAACAGTCAAAAAATGAAGGGAATGTCTCAGTGGAGCACTGAAGGAAATAGATGCTCAAGCTGGTGATGAGATTTTGTTTTAATCATAGTGATAAACCTTTTAATTTTGGTGCGCAGTAACAGCGGCTTTAAAAATGAAATAAAGGGTTTGTGACTAGCAGGAGTCCTTGGTGTTGCTTCCAGAGCATTGCTTGGGCTGTTATTAAAGCCCTGCCAATGGTTTCAAGTGGAACAGCTAATGTTTCAAGTGTTCATAAATAATTGTTTAATGTTCCAAGCACTTTAGGGGCAGGTTTTAAAAACTAGCCTTGCACTGATTATTTCCACTACTGTAAAAACATTCTTTTGACAGTAGCTTTGCCTGCTGCTTGTAAAAAGGAGAGAAGAAAACAACCATTGTCCTTTGTGAGCTGATAGAGGGATGCACCCAGTTATGAACCTGTAAAATAACCTAAAACTAGGTTTTCTCTCCAAAATTAGCCAAAATTTGGAAACTTTGTGGTGTTGCAAGACCAGGGCCACATCTATGGCTGGTGTTTGAGGGGTGATGATGGCCCATCTCTTCTTCTGTGAGTGCAGGAGGGGTGTGGGGGCACTGGATGCCAGAGAGCTTGTGAATACCTCAGTTTACCCACTCTTAATTTTTTGCTCAAATCAAGATTTTTTTTTTTTAACATTTTTATTTATTTTATTTTAAAGCTAGAGCAAAGAGTAAGGAATTTTCATAAGCAATCATCCTATTAAAGTGAAATGGGTTACAATACACACTGACTCCTAACTATGCTGAAAATTCCCAGTAGTTTAGAGCCCCTCAGTTTGATCCCTGTAACTTCCTAGTAGTCTGAATGTGTTTCCCTAACATAGATGATGTTTTAGTGTTATTTGCTGTCGTGTATGTCACATTCTTTTCTGATGGCGGATATCAAGTTTTTATTTAGTAAGAAACTTTGTGCTCACATATATTTTATATGTATGTTCATATTTATAAATATCTGTAGAAGATGCCCATGTGTAAGCTCATGAAGGATTGTCATACAAGCCTCAAGCTTTCCATGAATGAATGTTTTCAAGATTGATCCCTAGGCCTTAGCCCTCCTGAGAGGATTTATCTACCAGTTCTCCCACTGCAAAACCACATTTCCTTTTGTTTGCTGCTATAATTTGAAGATAAGAAGCACGACTTTATTCGTGCTGTTTGTTAGAGCTGGATCACGCAGTAAGTCTGGGAAGTTCTGCAAACAACAGTTACCACTCTGGTGATCACTTTTTCAGGATGGGTGGGGGTTTTTTTCCGCTAGTAAACATATATTTTAAAAATCCCACCAGTTACCTGAGCAGTGCAGCGCCTCTTCTTCGGGTGGAGAGCGCTGGGTGAGAACAGCGCGCTGCCCTGCCGGGGATGCGCGCGTCGGGAAGGGAGGGAAAAACTGGAGAGGGGGGGGAAAAAAGTGTTCAGAGGCCAGTTGTTTGATGTGAGGAGCACCTGGAGGCAGGATCCCTGCTCGGCTGGATTATTCCTGCTTGGCTGCCCTCTGCCGGCATCGCTGAACGGTGCAAAGCCGGGAAGCGGCTCCGCGCCCCGCGCAGCGCCCGCGCAGCGCCCGCGCTCCTTGCGCCTGGAAAACCGCCCCGAGCCCCTGTGCGCCAGACAGCAGCCACACGATGCCTGCCCAGAAAACAACTGGGTGTTACTGAGTGAGAGGATTGCTCTAATTAATCCAAAAATTATCCCCACTCTTAATGGGGTGAGGAAAGAGCACAAGGATAGATTTAACTCCGGAGCCGAATACAGCCGAGGCAAGGGGGCAGTTTATGACTCAACACAGTAGAATTTCTGCTTGTAAATGGGATTGCTAACATTTTTTTTTTTTTTTCACCCCTCAGCCGCAATTTTCCTAAGTTGCAAATGAATCTGAAATATCTAGAAATAATAGTGTCTGTCGGGTAAAATGAATGCAGGTTTTTCTTCTTTAAGGTTTTATTTTTAACTGTCTCTAGTAAAAGTGCTTTAGTCATATTTATCTCACTCATGAAAGAGCCTCTTTCTGTAACTCGTTTTGGATTTAACCCCTTTAGGGTTACCTACAGTGTCAGCATACTGTCTGCTTTAGATAATTGTCTATCCTTATTTCTTTTTGGTTGTTTTCTTGACATTTGGGAGGCCATGCTGTGTTAAGAAACAGCAGAATATCACCACTGTCTTCTTTGTGGTCAAGCAGCCTTATCAATGCAGAGGGAAAATAAAGCAAGGGAGGGAGGGCTGCTTTCTCCTCCGTTCTCCAGCATTTCCTTTCCCCTCCTCACCGTTTCCATTTCCTCTTACATTTCCTACTTTAAAAGATGGACGATCAGTACCTGTGACCCTTAAATATCTTATTCTCTGCTACATTTACACGGAGAAGATTATTAAATCTGCAGATAGAATTAGAAGGCAAACTAAATTCTTTTGTATTGATATAATCATGGGGGTTATTTAAAATGTGATGGATGTAACCCGAGACCAGAGAACGTCCAGGATGTCTAAAAGGCAGACACTGTATGAGTATTTATGAAAAAATCTGTGTGCTCTTAAGATGTCACGCATAATCCGCACTGTGTGTCTCTTCAGTGTCACAAGCACATTTACATAGATTGTCATGAATTTCAAATTGCACCTCAAATCAATGCCAGAGTAAAATTACCTTGGAGCACAATGCAGCCTTCCTTTAGGAGTTAATCATCCAGGTCCTGCTCCGTTCAGAGGCAGTGCTGGCCCTGCAGTGACACTCACAGCTCACTGCCAACATCAGGTGCCCCAACAGGTTCGTGGCACCTCCATGGGACCAAATGCCACCAGAGTCTGGTGCCACCTCACACACTCCAAAGAGCACCAAGTGTGAAAATCGTGTATTACAAATGCAGCCACTGCCTTTAACTGGTGCTGGCAGTGCCTCCAAAGGGTGCCATGTGCATGCTTATGGCTCTGCTTTGACAAACCATTTGCAAACATCCCATGGGGACTTTGCTCCAACAGGTATGAGCTCTGATCAAGCATTTTCCCAATGCTGTAATGCTGTTGCCGTCATCTAATTGCATGTGCCTCAACTGTGGGGAAAGATGCCTTAAGTAGGCTGTTCTCTGGTTCAGTCTGACCATAAAAGGCTAAAAACAGCCTTGCTCCAGCTCCACTGGCTGGCCACATCCAAATGGGATTAAGGCTTAGGCAGCAAGCCCTTCTGGTTGTGTGGAGACAATAGGAAGTGGAGATTTTACAAGGACCAACCAGCCCAGGGTGATACCACTTGGTGAGAACAGCTGGGTCATCTGATCCCAGGCTTCTTGCCATGTCCCGAGGCATGTTGCATCTTTCCAGAGAGGATGAGTGCTTCCACTATGCCCAGAAACAGTATTTATCTGGTGTAATGAGTTTATTTCTGGAGCGAGACCATATGGCTGAAGCAGTTTCTCATGGCAGATCGCCGGTGCTGTAAATCGTGGTGCATCACATAATTTTGCCACGACTCTCTCCACTACAGGCCACCCTTCTACTGTGCAAATCCCTGTATCCAGAAGCAGGCTTCCAGCAAGCCTGGCTATTCAATCCCCAAGCTGGAGCTACCAGATGATGCTGGGTCAGGATGCTCCTCCTGTGCTCCTGCTGCCTGGGGAGGGAAGGGAAGGAGTGTTTGGGCCGATGGCAGCACAGCAATGAGACATGTAAATGCCAGCAATGCTTTTTAGCATTTCTCAAGCAGGAGAATGGGCCAGCAGATACGTCGTGGAGCCTCGCCAAGCATGTAGGGGGACATGTTGTTAACTTGCTGGTGGCTGCTGGAGCCAAGAAACCGAGTAGCCATGTAGGGACTGCGGCGGGCGGGAGAGAGAGGGAGAAGAGCACATGTAGAAATAAGGCTTCTCACTCAACAAATTCTGCTGTTTGCATGCAGAAAAAGAGGTATTTTTGCAAGCAGGGACTTAGGAACAAGATGAAATCTTCCCACTTTTATCAGCAAGGCAGTTAGTGACAAGCACATGGTGAAAGGCTCAAATTTTGGTGCAAATTACCATGAAAATAACTGAACACACAGAAAATTTGGAATTGCAAATATCAGGAAACCATGGCTTTGTGGACTGATAAGATGGAAAAGACATTCATTCTAAGGGCTTTGAGGTATAATTTAGTCTTCTGGCCACTATCCTCCTTTCGTGGGTTTGCAGCAGGTTGAGACATCCCCTCTAAGAAAGACAACAGGTATTTTATGTACATAGAAAACACAAATATCCCAGGCACTTGGGACATCTAACCAAGTATGGAAACACTGCCCAGGACAGGGGTGAGCTCTCCTGTGAATATTCTCCTGGAGATCGGTTCTCTGTGTACTTAACTGGTGACTTGAAACAATGGAGAATTTATTTTCCTTTTCTGATCTCATTCTAAAAGATGGAGGGTGCTGGAAGTGAGTGCTTTGTTCCATCCTAAGGTAGCCTCAGTCTGGTGGTAGGTGAAGTAATGACTATATATAGTCACTAAAGTGCCTTTGGATAGTTCTGGAGAACAACTGCTGTATAAATTTAAGGTATTATTATTACTAAGGTATTATTATCCCAAGTTTGCTGCAAGTTAGAACAAGACTTCAAGAATTACCTTGGAGCAGCTAATACTGGCACAGTTGTGGAGTTTAAAGTTCTCTTTCTGTCAATACTGTGTTAATTTTATCTGGTGGTTTTGATTAAACAAACTAACCTGGAATAATTTCGGTAACTGATTTTCTAAATAGAAAAGGCACTAATAAGTGAACATCAGGTTGCCACCCCCCTGGCATCCAGAGAAAGGAAAATCCTTTATGAACAAATCAGATGTGGTCACACTGAGTCCTAAACACTACTCAGCTACCATCATGCTGATTTAATCAATCCACACGGGGTAAAAGAGGTAGAAAGTGGAATAATACCTCTGATGATGAGATATTTTAATGACATGCATTGGGATAATTTAGTGAGGAATGAAAGTACTATGGATAAAAGTGAGTCAGAAAGCATGAAAAAAAAACACTGAACAGATCAGAACACGTATAATATCAAACGGAGGCTGAACATCCCAAATCTGTGCTTCATAGGTCAGGGGATGAATTGGAGGTGATTTGGCTCTGAGCCAGCAGGGTCAAAGAGGAGCTGGTGTAAGAATTAAATGGTGGCTGTAGTCTGGCAATCAACAGGAATAGGTCTTTTGGGATTCTGCAGTTGCTGTATCTTGCTGGTTCATTAGAAATCGTGCAGGGAGAGCTCCTGGAGTGGGGAGATATGAGGAGCCAGTGTCCTGTAAGTGTGAGCACACAGATTTGTACTGCTGGCTGTGAAACAGGGTCCTCAGTGTCTTCATAAGAACCAGCAAAAACAGCAGACTGAGCTAAAATAAGTGGCTTTGCATGCTGGGAGCAAAGCAGATTGCCTGGGCTCTGTGGTCCTGCAGTGCCCTCCTGCATGATCATCATCCTTCATGCATGATCTGATCAGTGTGAGGGATGCAGAGGGGTGTAAGGGATGCTCAGGGACTAGGTGCATGTGCTGGACTGTTTGGACCATGACCTGAAGGTAGAGAAGCTCACTGTAATTTGTTCCTCAACATTTTTGTCCATGAGGCTGGTTTGAGATTGGTGTTTGGGACATAAAGGTCCAGCCAACATGCATGGTCAGGTAATAAGATTTCAAGGAGAATTTGGGTAAAATCCCAAGTGAGCCTGAGCACTCTTGGTGCTGGAAGGCACAAGAGATGCTCCTTAGCCTGATATGTAATGTTGGATGTGTGTGAACAAAACATTGTAATTGTCCCATCCTTTGTGTACCATCAGATGTGCTGTTGACAGCTGTAAGCAGGACCTTGTATAAAGACAAAACCAAACCAACAAAAGACAAAATGACAATTTAGAGAAAGGCCCACATAAATAACAGACAAAGATGTATGTGTTTTGATCTAACAAACTACAAAGCAGGAAAACCAAGGGGCAGGTCTTGAATGGATGTTGCTTCCCATATCTTGATTATCCATCTGGAGATTGGGCCCATAGATTTTCTGAAGCAGCTTTTTTTTTTTTTTTTTTTTTTTCTCAGAATGCATAGAAGGAGCAGATCTTTTGAGTAGGAAGGTGCCATTTTTACACAGTCACTGTTCAGACCATAGCCACACTTGAAGCCAAAAATAGAAAATATATTTTAGAACTTGTTAAATTAAAGGAAAAAAAAAAAAAAGAAAAAGAAAGAGGAAAGAAAAGCCTCCAGCAGAACTTTGCATTCTCTGACTTTTCAGACTTTCAGGTCTGCTCTCCTGATTACACATTTTCTAGCTGATGACATGCCATCAGCTAAAGATGGATTTTAAACACAAGTCATGTCAAAAGTTTCATTGAACCTCTTCAATATAACAAGCTGCTGATGGTTTACATTTCTGACAGTAGAGGTAAATTAATCTCTGATGGATGTTTGGAAGGGGGAGAGAAGATCTGCAAAGAGTAAGGAAGAAGTAAGATGGTAACTGGTAAAGGCAGTGGACATCTTCTGGAATGTAGTGAGTGGTGGGTGGGATGTGGGTGTGGTGATATTTCTAGATCTGCATCTCCAAGTTTAGATGCATCACACTTGCTATGTGTATGGATGTGTGGTTTTTAAATAAAAGTAGTTTTCCATTATACTGTGCAAGTCTGACATTTGATGAGGTAGAATATTTCCAGATGGGTTGGATTTTGGAGAATAGGGAGTAGGTTATGATTTGTCTAATGAAATGTTAATTTTTTGGCAGTCAGAGGGGTTTAGGGTAAATCAGTTAAACCCAAAGATGATTAAAAAGGGATTTGTGAAAGTTTGGAGTAGTAATTAGTATTAATTGAGGCCATCATTATTTTATATGGTAAAGGTAGTATGCACGTGTAGTTGGACAACAAAAAGAATGCCAGGCTCGTCTTCCTGATTTCTGGGGGCTGTAAAAGTTTGGGAGGGAGTTCTTGTTAGTAAGTAATCCCGAGAGACATAACACTGGAAAACCTTGACACAAGGAAATTCAGCCAGGAGACAGCTGATTTCTCAGCTGGGAGGTACTTCAGCAAGAGATGGCATCTTGCCGTCTCCACCAGGACTTGGTAATAATTCTCACTATTCATGAACAGATGTCTTTGGTTGGATTCCCTAGGTGCATTTGAATTCATTAAAGGATCTAGGGAATCAAGATATTAATTCTAAATTATTACATATTATAGATTTTATTTTCTGGAAGAATGGGAACATGGCAAAGAAAAAAGGAGGTTGTAGCAGAAGTGGTAAATGATATCAAGGCAGCAAAATCACAGAATACTATTATGCCACTCTAGGCTATATTGTGTGGTTTTTTTGTTGTTTTAACAGTGGCTATCTAAAATAGAGTGACTTTTAAATTTTGTGTGCTATGAGACCACAGTGGGGATCTTCATAAGTGATATTTGCCCTGTTATTCAACTGAAATAAAGTATTAGAACCCTGTTGAAATTAGTGAGGATGCCAATTTATAGCAGATGAGGATGTGACCAATGAACCTAAAGCATGCTGTAATTCCAAGCTTAGCTATTTAATATCTAACAAGTAAGGACTGAATTAAGGGGCCATTAGGTCTTTGTCACGTAGTTATTCTCACTGACCAGTACTTTTTTTACTGGGGCACTGGAGGATTGATAAAAACTCCCTGCTGATGGAAATTGTATGTGTTAAGAGCAGCTTGCAAACTTTCCTTTCCCAGGCCAGCTACTTAAGGAAACCTTTAGAGATGATATTCTGAAGCTGAACATCCAAAAGCTTTTTGAATCTTCATGACTAAAACTATATTCCATTACGTAGTTGCATTAACAGATGTGATTTTTGTCAATGGAAACTTGGCAGAAGAGCAAATTTCATCAGTTAATATTTGTAAACTACTTTGAGATCCACTGATGGAACCTGGACTGAGAATAAGATACACCAACTACTGAAGTCTGTTTCCTGAATTTTCCATCCTTGAATCTATATTTATAGGATTTCTTAACATTACTTTAATTATCGCCTTCCAAATTTATTCCTCTTTATTTCTTCCCCATTTCCTGTGTACAGATTGTTCTTTAGTCAGGGATGCATTTCTTCAACTTGCACTTGAAAAATTTCTAACTGGACACTTTTTCTTAGTAAGTATTAGTAATATTAGTAACATTTGTTACTAAATATCTTAAATAAAGTAGCAGCACAAGATTTTTGTTTGTAGTTTGGTTACTTTTTGGGTTTTTTTGGTTTGGTTTTTTTTTTTTTTTTGGTGTTTTCTTTGCACAGACTTCAGAAATGTGAAATTTTTACACATATATGTTGCCTGGGCAGGCATCTCTTCCAAAGTCAGTGTGTATGTTTTATTCCCCCCCAGCATATGTTTCGAGCCAGTCCTGATAAGGTTTTTCAGTGGTATTAATCTGTGATATTTGTAGTGAGTTTCCTGGTGTAATTGTAATTCAGAAGTTGTCTGTAGCCCTGTGATATGTGCATCATTGTCCCTGTCCACTGCAACCACCAGCACCTCTTGTCAGCAGGATTGATGGTAACGGTTTGGTTCCATTTTTGATAATTAATTGCTGTTCCTTCCAACAACAGGGGACTCAAGCAGAGCTTTTGTTGTTCTAAATTTGAAATCTTAAATCTGTGGAGATGTTTCCAGGAGGTATTTTCTCCAGTTCAACATACACTGTAACCACATGTGTTATATCATCAAAGAAAAAACCCATATGCTAATATAGAAATAACAGGCCTGTTTATTGTTGCAGTGCATCACCATCAAAGCAAACAACAACAACCACCTGTCTTTAGCTGTATAATTAAACTGATGGGTCTTTATTCTGTGCTAAATGATATGGTAATATATGGAGAATAAGAAGAATCATCCTTTTAAACTTTTGAGATGTTTGCAGCACTGTTGAAAGCTGGTTTATAAAATAGTTTTTTTTTTTTTTTTTTTTAACAAATCTGTTCCTAGTAAAATGTTTTTCCTGGTGTAGTTGTGCTTTGCTTAGCACTTTTTTCCATGCTGGAAATTCATCTTTCCATAGCTTTGGATGGCCACCTGTTCTGGTATCTTTTTCTATGAGGTCTTCAGTGATTCATCTTGTTTCATTTTTATCACCTTTTACTTTATCACTCTCAAGGGGCCATTTTGTGTTTCTCTCTGCAGTCAAAGGCAAGCTGAACCCCAAAGATGGTCAGTATCCTGAATAGATATCTGGCACATGCTTTTCTCCCTCTCTGTCACACCACAGAGATGCAGCAGTGATGGTTCCATTCTGCAGACAGCAAAAATCTGTTGATTCTTTTAAAACCAGCACAACACTGATGTTCCCCCCTGCTGAGTGCTAGCAAACACCTCAGGATCTCAATGTTGACTTCTCAGTGCAGGAATCAGTTGGGAATATGTATAAAAGTTGCTTTTGTATACAAGTTGGACCATTTGCACATTATACCCGCTCTGGAATGGCTTGGTCAGACCTTCATGGCCAAATCTTCTGCTAGTTGACCAAGTTTCCTACCAAAACCAAGCACTAACAGAACATGCCTACTCCTACAGTTACTTTAATTGGAGAACAAATTATAATGTTGTTTTCACAGATCACTCTTCCTCCAGAAACTCTTTTGACACAGAAACTTGCATAACTAGTGCTCTTAGATGAGTAATCTGAATCGTGTTTTCTTTTAAAAGGCCAGTCCTAAGTCCCTTTTGCTATCCACTAGACCTGTTAGTGCAGGCAGAAGGTTGTGCTGGCCTGCAGGGATGTGTCATATTGAACCTGTCATACAGGACATGGCTCACAAAGAATTTGGAGCATTAGGAATTTAAGAGTTTTGACAAACTGAGAACTTTCGTTATGAATTATGTATTTCTGTTCAAGAATTAGTGTGCCCTGCTTTTTTAATGATGCCTTTCTGCTATGCCCTTATTTAAATATTTCGGTCTGATTAAAGAGGAAAGGTATGGCAAGTCAGCTGGGGGGCTGTGCACTTTTCCCTGTTCTTCCAGGGATAGGGAAGGGGGAGACCCAGCTTTCTGAAATCCCCTCTTTCAGAATTCAGACTAATTCTTCTTGGCATGTTATCACTTATGCACCTTCCTATTGTTTGGGACTCTCAAGAAAAATCTGCTTGTCTGAGGAGTGTGCCCCTTGGGCAGAAATACTGCCATGAGGCAGTGGGCTGAGATCTTCACCTTGGCAATTGTGGGTTTATTATTCTGAGGGCAGTGGCTGGCTTTTGAGCAGATGTTCTTCACTTCAAGGTGGTAGAAAGGTTTTCAACAGGCTACTGTGAATGAGTTAATGCCAGGCAGGAGTGCTGCTTTTGGAGATGTTTTGTGGCCAAGGATAAAGATTTGTTTATGAACTTGGCAGTGGGAATTCTGTTTATATCATATTAGTTCAGTTGTTATAATCAAACAACAAAAGTGATTTCGTGAAAAGAAACCAATGTATGCTCAGTGCTTTCTGCACAGGCAGGAGTAGTGGTCTGCAGAAGCCACATCAGTCACTGCTCTTGTTTAATGAGGATTGCAGTGAACCTGACAGTCTTTTCCATGTGGATGTCTAAGCCACAAATTAGCCTCATTAGCCTGTTAGGATTCTTTGATCATTTACACATAAATGTAAACTGTTTTACACTTTTATCTCAAATACCATCCTGCAAAATGCTTCATTTTGCAGCACAGGTCCCCTCCAGACGACGTTCTGCACCTGTTTGCACTGGCAAATCTCTCCTCTACTTTTTTCTAGGACTCTGTTCTGTAGATTTATTTCTAATCATCCATAAATAGACTCATCTGTGTTAGGTCTGTATGTCTGAGTGAGGGAAGCCGCATGACAGCACGCCTCACTTGTTGGAGCAACAGCAGATCTGGGGAGAAAACTTGGTTTCATGGGAGTGGATGGAAAATTCTCATTTAATTAAACACCTCCAAAATCTCTGACAGCTTCTTCTGCAGACTCTGCTTCCTTGTGTGGGACAGGATGAGCTGCACAGGCTTGGTTTATTCTTCAAAATATATGGCTAGTAATACTCAGCTCTGGAACTGGGGAGAATAAGTCCAAAAAGTTTGTTTTGTTTTGTTTGTTTGTTTTTTCTTTAAACAAATGCAGCACCGTTTGGCTTGCCTTTTCCGTACAGTGGGTTTGCCCATTTTATTTTCTCAAATATGCATGTTATAAAAAGTTTAGGGATATGACCTTATGGCCAGATAATCATGGTCATTATGGACATAGGCATGTGTTGAAGGGTTTACACGATGTGTATTTACATTTCACGATAGAGCTGGGCCAAAAGATAGTTTTTCAACCATCAACTATAGTTGACAAACTGTAGTTGTCAACTATAATTTAGCAGTTTCAGCTTGTTTTTCTATTTTATGACTTCAGTGATTGAAGTACCTAACTGGCATTTAAGATAATTGATGGGAAACACAAAAAAATTTAAAATTTTCCAGTTTTATTAGTCAATGAAATTGTTTCTTTTCCTGATGCTTTTATTTTTAGGAAAATCATAATAAAAATGTTCCCATTTTAAAGCAGTAATTTCAAAATTACCACTTTATAACTTTGAGAAAATCCCAATGATTTCATCAGAGCATGAACGATGATACAAAAAACCTAAACCAGTGAAGACTAAAACAGGTCTGTGATACAATCAGAACAGCATTGTGAATAAAAATGTATATGTTGTTTGAGGATTTTTTTCTCCAGGAGGGCTACAATTTTTGACAGTTTTCAATAGTTTTAAAATGTTATTTAAAATAATTCTGCAGTTTGGGCTATGCTAGATAGGATTCGTGTGCTGCCTGTTTCCCCAGGCTGCAGGATATCAGCCCCATCTTTCCCCTCTCTCCACCTTAAGGCAGAACCACCTGTACTTGTCAGATCTGATGGACACTTGTCTAATCTATTTTTTAAGACCTTCAGGGTCAATCTCTCCATCCTCCCCAAGCAATCAATTCTAGTGCTTCCTTAGCCTCATTGTTCAGTAATTTTCCCTAATGTTTAACCTTAATCTTTCTTCCTTCAATTTAATCCTATTACTGCCTCTCCTCTCTGTCATGGGCATGGAAAATAGATTCCTCCCTGCTTCTTTGCAGCAGCTTTTTATGTGTTTGACTCTGCTCTCCAATGCCCTGTCTGAGTTGTTTTCTTAAAGCTAAGCCACCCCAGTCCTCATTTCCTCAGAGGTCCCTGTGGTCTGTACCCCTGCAATGACTCTCCACATTGCACATGGGTGGTTTTCTTCTTTCTGCAAACATATTTCTCAAGTTTTAGTGCTGCATTTTGTTAACTGAGGGAGCCTTGATGCTACAAGGTCTTGCAGAGTGGGAGAGCATTAAAGTAAATGGGATGAGTGGTCAAAGCCCCCACCTTTGTGCAAGTCTGTGGACGAGTGTCCCCATCACTGGAGATGTCACAGACCATTCACTCGGGCCAGTTGCTCCTTGCCTAGAGAAGGGGAGGGGCTGTGTTTTGCATTTTTCTCCTTTGCAAAATAGCTTTTAGCTCCTGGGGGTCCTAGAGCAGCTCTAAAAGGGCAGCCAGAGACATTCTGCACCTTCCTGCTCCCATTGCTCCCAGCCCTCCATGCACGTACCTGCCTCATGCCATGCTGAGGTGTTATTTTCTGCCCTCTCCTACAGCCTGGGCATATGGACCTGGAGCAGAAACTTATGGGTATATGCAAATGTTTTAATGATGCTATTTGCATATCTGGAAGTGATTTACAAAACGCTGCACATGGAGCTGCTTAAAACTTGGCACCAATAGTTCATGGAGGATCATGGCACAACACAACAGAAACTGAATTTCAGCTGGTTTTTGCCAGCTCTCGCGCTGCACTTTTGGCGAAGGCTGAAGCGAGTCTGTCAATGAAGGAAACGCCTGAGTCCTCATGCGAGCTTCAGTCCTGCCCCAGGGCAAAACATCCCATCATGGACTGCCTTTCCCTGCTTTCCTGTCACTTAGGGAGGAGCAGCCAACTGCAGTTGGTCCTGGCGGTGGGAAATGCTCTCTTGAAAACCCTCGGGGTGCAGGCAGGCAGGGGGGTCCTGGGGGTCGAGCAGCCCAGGGAAGAATATTCTGTCCTAGAGCTACAGAATGGTTTGGGGTGGAAGGGAAATTAAAGGTTCTTCTTGTTCCACCCCCTGCTATGGGCAGGGACACTTTCCACTATCCCAGGTTGCTCCAAGCCCTGTCCAACCTGGCCTTGGACACTTCCAGCCAAAGCTTCTCTGGGCAACCTGTGCCAGGGAAGAATTTCTTTTCACATTCCTCTTCTTTCTCACATCCTTTAAATTCCTCTTTCAGCTTAAACCCATTTTTCCCTTGTCTTTTATGCTGAGATCTATGCTGCTTTTACAGATTGTGTTTATTTATTTGTTTTTCCCTCCTGGGATATGCATTTATAAGACTTGGAGATGCACTAAATTTAAATATTTAAGTTTGAATCATTTTCAGAAGCACTTAAGTAGCATTTTACATAGATCTGCAAATTTTGGTTCTACCTGGACTCCTTTTTTTTGGAGCCCCTGCACTATGAACCAAACACACTTTTCCCATTCCAATTTGTAAGAGCTGATAGTGTCAGAATCATTGCCTATGGAAATGTGTGTGGTAGAGGGATGGCAAAGATGAGCAGAGACACCCTGAAGCACCATTTTCCTACAGGAAGTCAGTTTGCACTTTTTTTGTATTTGCTTTTACATTTGCCACTTCTATTTGCTTTACTTTCCTTTATTCTGGATTTTATGTTAGCAGTAATAAGAGTGAGGGCATTGAAACTTTTGGAGAGTGCCTAGTAAATATGTGCTCTAGCCAAAATAAAATCTGCTCTCAAGTCCCTGTATACAAGGCCATCACAGGTGAAGCTCAAAATAATTTAGCAGATTGGAGTTCTAGCACACAAAAAATTTGGAGATTTTTTTTTGCAGACAAGAAGCTCCTTGCAGAAGGGGCTTCCATAAGTCCAGGTGAAGACTGGACACGTTCTTGGAGTAGGAATCCACAGACTGCTGTTAAAAGAAGGAAATTGCATATGACTAAAACCAGAGTTAAGTGGTATTTAAGGGAAGAAGTTTTATTTAAGCTTGACCTGTCATTGCTGCCCAGGCATCAACTTGTGTCTGGAGGTGGAGACAGACCCAGGGTAAGAAGGACTTTTGCCCAGTGCAGCCATTTTTATGGTTGTTTGACTGCTTTGCCATCAGGTAGAAAATTTTGTGCTGTCTTAGAGGAAGAGGAAGGAGAAATCCAACATAATTCTGAATAGCATACTTAGTTCTCTGAGGGTAAACAAACCCTGTCTGCCCATGATGCAGATATCCCTTTCTCAAATGCCCTTCATTGTGTGAGTGAAGGGCGTAGCTGAGGGCCTCTGCAAATTAAATCACACGTTTCTCACCTACTTATGTCAAGAAACAAGTGGTTACAGCAGATGAGGGAAGTGCAAGGAAACAGCAAAGCAGGATATCTTGCAGTGCACCAGCCTCTGAGCCACTGCCAAGTATTTTGTCAGCTTGGTTAGGGAAGAAAACCTAGAAGAATTTTAAAGAGAGAGAGACCAGTTCAGGGCTGATTCCTCCAGCTGCTCAAGCCTGTTCTTCACAGAAATATTTACCTACTTCATCCTAGTTAAGGGGTTCAAAGTACTTCACTCTCTGTCTCTGGGATGGAGTGCTATGGTGGGATAGTGAAGGCCAAATATTTTCTCCACAAAGAAATAAAAATGTCCTGTTGCAAAAGACAAAATCATTCTCTAGTTGTCCCTGCTACAGACAATGCACAGCTCCCATACCACTCACAGCATGTTTTGTTGCCGTTCTGCTAACATTGCATGTACTTTATATTTTCTCTGCAATTGTATAAATAGCATATAGGAAGAGAGAGACTATTTAGGGAAAATACTAATTAAAATGAACAATAGAAAATAGGAGACCTTATGTTTCTAAAATTAGAGGCTGGTTATTCAGTAATAAATAGCCCTGTCATTATTAGTTTGTAGTCCCTCCTTTCTCTTGCCTGACACACACAATATCGCTGTTATCCATGGTTTGCCTGTCTAAACATGGTTTCTTTCCAAAGCTCTACATTGTTTGCTAGCCCTTGTTAAAAAAGCTCCCCAATTCTGGGCTTATCTGGCAAAAGAAAATAGGGAGAAATATTCTTTCTAAACAAAATGAATTTGATGAAGGAAAAAAAAGGACATTAACAAAGGTACTTTCATGCGCTTCCTGCTGCATCTCGCTATTGGTCTCTGGTAATTTCAGAATCCTGGGAGCATGGGCCATGGTTTTATTTCCTAATAATTAGCAAGCATGTTGATGGGTTTGATGGCTTTGTTAAAAATGTGCTTGCTTAGCTTAAAGGGAAAGTGTGATTTGAATCTCGGCGCAGAGTGAGTAATTGCTGTGTGCAGGCATGGCAGCGGTTGGGGCTGTGCTGGTGAGGAAGGCAGCGAGGTTTGTGCCTGGGTCAGGAATGGCCTCGATGTGTTTTTCTAGCCAGGCCCCATGCCAAACCCAGGAGCAGCTTCAGGACTTTTACATCCCAAGCAAAAACATGGAGATGGGTAAAATTTATGGTGTTTCAGTGTACATAATGGATTTTTTGGCTGATAGATGCTGTACCCCTGACAACAAGGACTGAGCAGAAATGTCCATTTGAGGGTGCAGTTAGGGCAGCTATGGATTACCTGAGCTTCTCACTTCATGGAAAATCAACTTCTTCAGGAGGACCCAGCACCACAAGGTTCACAAACTTGTCCTCCTGTTGGGCTTTTGAATACTCAGGAATGAGTCTTACCCACACCAGTCTTTTCTAGTTTTTTAATGCTGAAACTGTGTTACTCATCACTGGATTGTGTTTTGAACCTGTTTGAAAGATGCTGGACTGAATGAAGTCACCTTGTGCTGTCATTGCTTCATTTCTATGGTTGTCTGGAACAAAAAAAAACCTTTGTGAAAGGTGAAAAATGGATGTAGAAGGTGAAGGAATCTCTGTTAGCTCAAGGGACAGTAATAGGGGAAACAGAGAAAGGAAGAAAATAAAGTTCCCAGGGAAAATGATAAATACAAAGGAGGAGCAGGAAAGGAAAATACGTGAACAGCCATAAAAATCCAGTGCTGTCAGCTGAAAGCTGGAGTGATTCTGTCATATTAATGATGGGAAACCATACTTCTATTGGCTTTCACTGATAGAGCTGCAAGCAGCTGCTGTGGAAGGAAGGTGACTTAAGCACAAGTGAAACTATCTAAGACATTGTGCACTTGTTTTGTAGAGTGAGAGTGTGGTGAGGATTCATCTGTCATCATCATATCCTCTGCTGAATGTATTGCCCTTGGCAATGGGTACTCAACAGCTAATTTAGCTTTTTTGTTGTTCTGTAGCAAGATTTTTGTGCTTAGTTCCTTAGCTGTGATTTTTCATCAGCAAAGAACAAACAAATCCCTGAAGTAAAAACTAGAATTTATGAGACGCATATTTTGGTTTCAAATGCTACTCATCTGCTGGCATTTGATGTATCAATTGCAATTAGACTGCTTGCTAATTGTTTTTCTGGACCTCCTGTTTTCACTCATAACTGCATATTAAGGGGAGGTGGTGATAGCAGTCAGAGCTTTCTGTTCTGCTAAATTAAAAGAAATTGAGCAAAACTTCTACAAAGCCTGAGTATAAAGTATAGGAGATATCAGTGGACTTTACCACCCACTTGATTCTGAGCATGGGGCCTGCAGTAAGTCAAGGTGCCAAGCCCAGGCCTGTAGCAGTCCAGATAAAGGGAAACCTACAGCTTTCCACAAAATAACATATGGCTGTGACACTTGAAGCAAGAGCATTAAAATAAATTTTATTTTGCAAAAAAAATATTGAAAGTGGTAATAGACTTGGCCATATGAACAAGTTCTTTCCAAAAACAAGTGCAAAAAGACTTCAATAAAAAAGCTTATAATTGTTTATGTTGGATTTAATTTATTTAAGTTGAGGGGGAAAGTTGGCTTGACACTGCTGATATACTCTCATGGAGCTGGCAGTTTAGGTAGTCCCAACCCAGTACTTTGGTCACTCAGTCATGCCATGCTTTGCATTTATCATTTCACCAGTGTAATATTCTATAATAAAATGGAGAAGTTAAGATACTGTGCACAGCGGCCATCAGCTCATATTTAAAGCCCTAAGTGAAGGAGCAGTAAAATCTTCGAGGAGTGTAAAACCCAGACACCTTCTCCTAAACCTGTCTGAGGCAGCTCAGAGGATGAACTTGAAAAAAGCAGCACATGGTGTGATAATGAACATTTTGCGATCATGTGCTGAGTTTTGTAGACTTTAAAAACTCCATGGCAGCTCAGAAAAGAGGCACCAGTCTGAGATAAGAGTTTCTGGGAACGGACTCCCCTCCCTTCACAGCGCAGATTTCAAACCTTTGCTGAGCAGAAGCTGTTGCATTAGGGGGAAAATACTGGTTTTACATGGGTTTAGTTTAAATCCATCTGGTGAAAGCATAGATCACTGGCTCATTATAGTGCTCTGACCAGAGGACTGGACCTTTTCCCTTCAGTGGGTCTCCAGGGTGGCCTCTTCCATTGTTTGTCCATGTGGATTACAGTCCCCTTGGGCAAGGGATCCTTCTGCTAAATATTGTACAGATCCTGGGGGAAACTTATGGCTATTCTCAGTTCAGTCAGAGAGAAAGGAGAGTTTTCTGCCAGGCTAGGGCCTGGGAAAGAGTTGGAAAGGAATGTAAATAATTCTCTATCTCTCTTGTTGTTCACATTGTTTATAGATATGTCGATATGCCACCGTACGTCATTCAGAGCACACCAATGGGGTGAGATGTTTTTACTTTAAGACCAATTAAACTGGTCTGCACGATGCTCTCTATAAAATAGTGATGTATTTGAAATAAATCAGTTAAGTTCACTTCATCCAGCCTTCTGACTGGAGTTCTTTCCCTCCCGTCCTGCCCCATCAGTGACAGAAACCCCCTTTGGGGTCTGACTCGGGTGCTGAGCAGCCCTGACCTCCCCATGCTGGCTGAGTGAGGAATTGGTGGCTCCTGGTCCCTGGGTGCCTTCCCTTGGACAGTGCCAGGCAGCCCTGCAGAGAGAGATGGGGCAGAGGACAGGCTCTTATATTTTGGAGGCCTGTCCTTCACCTCTGCACCTTGTCTGACTCACTGCATGAAGTTCTTCCAAGACTGTTTCTGCCTTTCCCTCCTCTTCCCACTTATTCTTTATTCCTATATTCCTCCTCCCCTTCTGACTAATTAAAAAAAAAAAATTGGCGGACTGGAATTAAAGTTACTGGGGAGGTGTTGTAGTTTTCAGACTTAAACAACACTGAAAAAAAATACTTTCCCTTCGTTTAGTATTTTAAGAAAGTAATAAGTAACACGGCAGGATACGATTGCAATAATATGAAAAACTCTGAGGTATCTGAAGCTTTATTCAGTTGCCTCCTGCCTCTCCTGATCACCATAAGTCATGCATGAGCTATTACTTTTACTGTACATAATTTCTGTTATCCTTTGAGATGCAATCACTCCCCTGACAAAGTGATTTTCTGACTTTTTCAGCCATGCTTACCTACCTGTTTGTGTATGTGTGGATGTAATTTATCTGTTTATTATAATTCCAATAATGAAAAGAAAGTGAAATGCTATTATGAAGCTCAGCATGGTAATCAGTTTGTTGTTATTGCTGGCCATGACCATCATTCTTAAATCTCCATTTTGTTAATGACACACCTTAGATTTTTTCCAAGTTAGATGGGATTTAGCCACGACTTTAATGAAGATATGTGATGATAGAACAGGGCACTTGAATATGTGAATAAGTTCACTTACGTGAGTAGATCTACATATTTTAAGTGGACATTTCCCACATAACTTAAAAATGGTAGTTTTTAAGGCATAAAATTAGGGCTCTTATGCTGCTGCCACAATCTAGACTTGTAATATCTTTGTAAATAAGGTCATTAAAACTTGTGCCAATGAGAAATAAACTTATATTTGGAGTAGCTTTCAGGAGAGAAAGAAGATGTACTTCTAAATCATGCTTCTATACTGAAGTAAATTAAACAGAACAATACATAGTTGAAGGATAATGGATATTTGCTGTTTGTAGTAAATACTTCCAAGAGAACCATCATAAAATTAGTTTTGTGACTTGTATGGTAAAAGCAGTGAAAACAATTCCTCAGTCAGTGGGTAAACAGGTTTTCTAATATTGATGGATACAAGCTAGGAAAAGTATTGAATCTTTTTCTAATTAGCCTTTTTTCCCTACAAAATTACCTCTTCATAATTTCCCTCCATGTCCAGTGCATAAAGGTATCTGTGTATATGAATGCAATTTATATGCCAATGATGTTTTATACATTGTCCTGTGTGCATCTCATTACTGTCATTAATAAGCACTCCAATACATCTCGTTACAAGGTTAATTGGGACAAATCTAAAATACATCCCCTTTTATATTGTAAATATGATATCTCCTGGCAGCACAGTCCTGGTGGATGGACACAAAAGTTAGGATGTTTTATTAAAGGTTCCTGTAAGGTATCATAGCTGCATTCAATGCCTACATTATACTGTAAGCACAACTGTATGGAAAGTTTGGCTGTGTGCAACAGAATCCAGGTGAAACTTTCACTTTCCTAGGACAGGATGGAATAGAATTTTGTACAGCTACTCTGCTTTTGTTTTGGTTTTTGGCCACACTTGTGGGCCAAAATCTTTTCTATTATGTTACATGTGCCGATCTTTTAAACAGCTGATTTCTGGTTTTGAATGTATGGTTTAAAAAGTGCATTCCTTCACAAGGCTTGGCTGCACCCAGGTATGACAAATTTAAAAAAGGGCATTTTTCAAGTAAAAGGTGTTTTCTCTGGGCAACATATAAGAGCCTTTGTGTTTTCATATCAAAATTCATCTCATGTCAATATCTGTCAGTGTCAGCTAAGATAACACACTGGAACAAGTACATGGGTCACATTTATGGCTTTACTCCACAACCAAGGGTTAAAACTCAGGGAAAGTGGGACTGAAAGGTTCTCTCCTGCAGATGTGGCTCACACTGCCAGACCTGGGATGCTTCACCTGCTGAGCACAATTCACCTCACAGGTTTTGGGACTTGAGTTTGTCCATTGACTGCATTGAGCGTGAAGGGTTAAAAGCTTCCACAGCACCTGTGAGTGGTGTTAGTGATGCTCCTTACAGAGAGATTTATGTCCATACTGCAGATGAAATGAATTATTCTCCAAAGATCTGGGCTAAGGCTAATACGCCAACTAAATCCCTCCAAAAGAAGGCTGTCCTGGCCATTGTTTCCTCTTTGCAGAGTTGAAATTCAGTGATTCTGTACCCCTTAGTCAGGAGATCGCTCTGCCACAAATTTTTTATTATAAGCACTCCCAAATTGGAGACATGATCAGGAATCCTAAAGAAAGGGCTTTAGGCAATGGCCTGAAACCCTGCAGCTCCAGCCTTTCCTGTGATGTTACAGCACTGTGATTCATGCTTATCTTAAGCTGAGACAAAACTTAATTTAGTCCACTATATACCTGGAAGAAAAATAGACTTCCACAGAGCTGTTTCTGTGGGGGGCACAGAAATATTGTTTGTGTTCCAAGTTGAGGAAGGAAGCAAGAATACAAAACACTGGAAAAGAAAGTGAGTGGGTATTGCAGAAAATGGTAAATTCCAGCTCCTCATTAACACAGCAAGCCTATCCTTTCTTCCCTGACACAGAATGTAAATTTTCACATCCCCAAGCATGAGCTAAATAGCTTAGGCAGGCTGTGTACCATAGCCCCAGTTTAATTGATACAGTACTGTCACTTCAAACAAGCCATATTAGTGGCATGTTATCTCTACTGTTGTTTGTTCCAGACCCTAGGCAACAATTAATTTTGTCATGCCAACAAATACTTCATTTAATTTCTAATGTACCATTGCCATAACAACTTGGATAAATATACTCTATAAAATCTATAGATAAGTTTTTAAAAAGGCGGCTAACTGATAAAAATCTGAATAAAAACCCAACCAACCACCAAACAAAACCACAAAAAACATCCCACCACAGCCCTACTATCTTGCAATTTGAGGTTTCTCAGTGGATCCTTATATGTCACAACAGGAAAGGCTGTGACAGATTAGGTTGATGCCATTGGATACTGGACTGTCCATGTATGGTTTCAGTGACCAGTTTTACAGTGCAAAGACACTGCTCTGGTCCTGGTGTATATTGGACCTAAAAAAAATTCTATATTAGTGATACTGATGCAGAGATGATTAGCTAAATAACTTTCTTAATTACATTTTTTTTTGTCTAAAGAGTCTAATGAATCTTATATAAGTCTTATAGGAAATACCATAGTATTTTTGCATTAGTATCAGCCTTCAGTAGCACTCGGTATTGCTAATATTAAGTAAATGTTTTAGCAGATTAAACAGTTATTATTGTGCTCGGAATTTCTCTGACTTGGCAAGAGCAAAACAAATAGTGGGTATCAGAGATCTCATCCTGTGGAAAGTATGCCTCAAACCAAACCCCCAAACATGTGCTTTTATCACTCAAAATCATCCAATGTACACATGCATCTCCCAGCCCTGTCCAGTGGTGAGGCACTTCATAGTGCATTGAGAATAACTTATTGTTTAAATTTACTCTTGCTCTGCAAGTTTCTGGGAAAATAAGTTTGACTTTACTAATGTCTTGTTGAAAACTGATGAAAAAACATCCATATGAGGCATCTTACAAACACTTTTTAAACTAAATAACTTTATGTGCTAAAGTAATTTATTCCTGTTACTTTCAGAAAAAGAATGTTTTCTATGCATTCAAAATCCACTATCATATTTTTATGTTCAAAATCTCTTACCTGATTTTTGGCAGGATAAATTCTTCAGAATCTGTTATGGGTACTGAGATACTTATAGTTCTTTCTCCAAAACACTTTACTTTCTTTTTTTGTCTTTTTTTTTTTTTCCTTAATGACTAAAATTCCTAGAAGATAAAATACAAGTATCAAATAGTCACTGTGATATAAAAATATTTAAAGAGTGTTTGGGAAAGACACCCCTAGTCCATGTGTCTGTATGTGTGTGTTGTTTTTTTTTTTTTTACCAAATTTTCAGGAAGTTTGGAGGGAAAAAGCAACCCCCAAACTATCTTCCCTATATTTTCAATCCCCTAAAATCAGACAAGATGCTTCAGTCCAAGGCTGGATGCTGTGTCAGTCTGATCCTGGATCAGACTTACAAGGCAAGAATGTGTTGATTTTTTTCTGTCTCTTCTTCTATAGCCTGAGCAGAGGCAGAGCACAACCACCTACAGAAAATATTTTAACATGTTAAAGGACTTAATTTCTGGGTCTTTTGTACAGTTCCACTCATCATCTTTGAACAGTAGTTCTCTCACAAGTTTGTGTATTGGCATATTTTGGTGGGTTCCCTCTGAACACATTTTGAAAAACAAAGAGAAGTTCTGGTGTTGTCTTCATATCTGCAGTGGTTAGTTTGGGGAAAAATGGGAATATTCATTTTCCTAAGAAGCAGAGATATTGTTGCTACTTACCCAGAGAAAGCAGCAATCAAAGTGTCATCTAACTTTAGGGCTTTTCAGTCATTAATACAAAGTATCATCTCCATAAGAATAATTTATAAAACTTCCACCATGTGTGAAGATAACAAAGCATATTTTAATAACCCAAACACAGTGGCTGAAAAGCCCATAAGTCTTTCTTCCACATAGTTTATGAATTCCTTCCTATTACTCCCCTTACCCCTAAAATATGTCTGAAGACATGGAGAGAACAAGCATAGCTCTCCTCCCTGGCTGCTGTAATATTGAACTATTCAAATGTGCTTCAAAAGATGAAACAAAATGAAAAGGGAGCTAGATTTATCTCAGAGGTACCTGCTTCTGATGGCTGAAGTGTTTGAAGTCCAAAGTTTCCATTGAGTACGAGCCAAGGAGCTCAGTTGTGTTTTCTGGGCGCCTGCTCCCCAGGCAGATGTGACATCCTTCATGTGAGCAAAGGATTCTTCTCTCATCAGAGCAAAGCTTTGAGGTGAATTGCTGGATATTTCTAAATTCTCCTTGTTTGCCCACCTGTGACCAATGACACAGCCACTTGTGTGTTTTGTAAAGTGGCTTTGAGGTGCTTTGGTCTTTTCACACAAGTGGAGGTCACTTCACCACGGAGAGCTGCGATGCTCTGGGCTCTCCTTCATCCCTGTTTGCTGCACCAAGGGCTCCAATCCCCACTGACATGGGGCATCTGTGTGCAGAGCATATGGAACTTAGTAAAATGGGGACATTTATTAAACTGCACCTGGTGCTTTTCTAATTCCTGCTGTTGGGAGGGAGCTGTGTGTACGTTCCCTTTGTCACCAGCTAGCATCTCATTCCATCTCCAGATTGCTACCAAACACAAGCAAGCCTAGAATGTTTGATCAGTCAGTGGTGATGTTTTGATTTTTCTCTCAGCTAGTACCACTAGGCAATCAGCAATGAAAAGGAAAAAAAAACATGTTCTTTCAGCCTGTTTTAAAACAAGTAACTGGCATTTTCTCTTCTGCTAACACAAGTCCAGGTAGGCACAGTTCAAAATCCCTCCCTCAAACAACCCTCTAGGGAGGAGAGGACAGGAAAAAAGGGCCAGGCAGCTGTGATTTGTACCTGAGAACAACAGAAAGGTCAGCTCAGCACCCTGCCAGCCCTGGCATGTATCAGGAATGATTCAGCCTTGCTGCCACCTCAAATCCTTCATCCATTCTGGCCTGCCTGGTGAGAGCAGCCAAGCAGGGCAGCATCACAGGGGCCAGGAATGCCTTCTGGCTGTGTGTCCCCAGACAGAATATCCCTTGATATTCTGGGTACAGGGTAGCTCTGCATCCCTCCCCATTGCCTGGGCAGTCACTACAGCACCTATTCTTTCTGAACAGACCCTACACCCAGGGGTGAGCCCTTCACCTCTGCTTCAACAAAGAAAGCTGGTAGAAAGAAAACCTATTTGCTGCTTTTCTTCAGGCTGCTGAAGCTCCAGGATGCTTTGTGGCATTATCTGGGCTGAACTTTGGTGGTTGATGGCTGATGCTCTTCCTAAGACCCTGCACTTTCTGCTGTAGGGGAGGTGAAAACACCCACACCAATGGGAGATCTGGGTAGTGAGACAGTACTTAGATAGAAAAAACTTTATAAAACAAGTTCTGAAAATGTTGGAGGGAGAAATAAAAGAAAACAGAAAGGGTCTAGGCGCTTTCCACTGACTATTTGATTCCCACCTTGGTTCTGCTGCTGCAGAAATCAGGACCATGGTCCCATGGCCTCAATCTCACTTAGAGTGGAGAGATTTGTTATATATATTTAAAACTGGAAATACAGAACTTTGCTGTTAGGATGAGTGTGGTGCTTTGGAAGCCAAAGGTGGTCACGTGTGCTGCAGAGCAGGTGAAAAGAGATTGTATCCAAACAGATACATTTATCTTTAGAAAATAAGTAAAAAAATTCATTTTGCTTTGGCAAAATGAAAACTTTATCTCTAATGTTTCTGCCAGGTTCTTCAACTGACTTTTTTTTAGATACTGGGTGACTTTGATCCTCCGACTGCAAACTGGAGGGAGCTCCCAAGCTGCTGTAGCACTGGTGGAAGTGGGAATGCAGTCAGACTGAAAGGAGGTTTTTCTGTCACTCTCAGATGTACACTTCTGTTACTGAGGTTTCTTATCAGAAAATGCACAACAGCACTTGAGTGTACAAAAACGAGAGCTCCCACCAAATGTCAGTCACTGCAGATAACAGAGGCTCCGTAGCAAAAACAAGATATTAGAGCTTGTTTATCTTCTGGCTGTGTTGTAACTGTCCCTTCTGAAACACAGACCTCCAGGCAGACGGGCTCTTGCTGCCCTGTGAAACCCAGGAGCAGCTGGGTTTGTGTTCCAGGGAAATGTGTGCATCCAGAAGAGCAGGGGAGGTGGCAGTGGTCCTCCCTGGAGGAGTCAGAGCTAATGGTGTTGTCTGTTCATCTATCCCAGCACAAGTGTCTTTATCTGGGAGACTCTTCCCTGTCCCCTCAAAGGACCAGAGGAACATTTTGTACCCAGTTGCACCATAAGGCAGTTTCTACTTTGAGAATTTTGAAAGCAATTAATAATTAAAAAAAAAAAACTCTGGGCAGGAGGGAGCTGGGCTGTTTGTCCTTGCATGGTCAGAGGTGGGAAAAGCACCATAAATGGGAACATCTGTGAGTTGCATCCAGTAATGGACTCCAGGTGATAGAAGAGGCAGTTTTAAGCATTATAACATAAAAGTCCTACTTGCCTTCTGCCTGATGCAGAAAGTTGGGTGCTGTGAAAACCAGTTTTGCTTCTGCAGATACCAAGAGCTGACCTAGCCTTGATGGACTTGACAATTTCCATGTGTGCTCCTGGGAAAATACCACAAGGACAGGTCAAGCACTGTCTGTGGCACAGTCAGAAAAATCTTTCTTTAAGTGTAATTTGGAATTGCATTGGATTTATCATCCTACCTGTGAGCATTTGTTTGCAAATCATTTTAGAGAGTCAGTGCTTTGGTTTGCAGGAGAGCAGAGCCGTGAGTCACAGCACAAGCTGGCACTGGCAAAACCTCTCCGTGCTGATGAGCTACACCCAGGAAATGTCTCCTCTGCCTGGGGGAGCTGCACCCCAGCCATCCTCCCCTGCAGCTTGTCACATCCTTGGTGTGCTGGCAGGGAATGTGGGGCAGGTCCCCCCTGGGCAGAGCTGGAGGTGCTTCCCAAGTGTCATCTCCAGTGCAGGGAGGCAGCACCAGCATCCCTTCACATTTTAGGGAATGAACCCATGCTGCTCCATCCTCAGGAGGAGCTGGTGTGCCTGGTATCAATCAGTGTCCCTGGAGGAGCTCAGAGGTGCAGCAATGATGAGCAGCATCCCTGGCACTGCCCCATCCTTGTCCACTTGCCATGTGCCTGTGGACAGCAGAAAGCGTGGCTGGTGCTCTGCTCCCTCGCTGTGTTCATTTTGCAGGTTGGCTCATAATGATCTAAAACAAAGCAGGGCTCATAATGCTGTTTAAAAATCACTTTTCAAGGAAAAAAATGTGCTTTCTGTGAACGTGTTTATGTAGCAAATAGATTAATATGAGGGGGATCTTTTCACCACCCAGTGAATTACAATACTAAGATAAGTGATGCTATCTTTAAAGGCAAATGTTTTTGTGTACTAATACCTTATCAGACATTATACCAGCAAAAAAACCCCTTCCTTTTCTGAGGCTGATAATACAAAGCCTTATGCATATGCCTGTCTTGAGTATTGCTTAAGAACAGTGAAACAATGAAGGCATTTGAAGACTATTAGCACAAAATGAGCTCAGCCATTGATTTTATTTCACTTAATGTTTTAAAGTAGGTTGTGTGCTTGCTTCCCACAGCACATATTTGATGTCTGTAAAGCAAGTTGGTTTGGTCTGGATGCTGAGGAGATAAATGCACCCGGGATCCCATCCTGTGACAGTTGTGATGCTCTCCCCCAGTGGTGGGGCTGGGCTGGGTGAGGGCGGGTTCCTAATGCCAACTGAAACAGCATTTCAGCTTCATCAGCGAGCAAAATCCCACACTTGTCACTCAGAGCAGCAGCCTGAAAAATGTGGGATATCATCTTTAACATCAGTTTTAACAACCCCCTCTTGCAAGTGGAAATTGCACGCTGGAATGGTGTTTGGAGATTCATGGTGTAAGGGAGTATCACAGTATGAAATACAAATCTACTGTATTTTAATTGTGAAAACAACAAGTAATATTAGAGTTGTGCAAGTATCAGCTAGTTTAGGCTATGCTTATGTTGACATTTTTATGAAACACTTTGGAGCATTTTTCTACGAGTACCCATAATGGTTTTTGTACATGTGAATTAATCATATGGGTTACTACCATTATCACAAATTACTTGTGGAAATCTGTAGTAAGGAAACTGAGCTGAATATGGGCAGGCAATACTGCTAATAGCATTTAAATTTATGTGGCAAATTTACTAACATGATGTTGAAAAAATGTGCAGTATCTAATTAGAGAAGAAAATCCTTCACTTCACAAGCATTTTATTTTATGCAGCAAGGACTGTCATTCCTCCTGTGAAGTTTATGTTGGTTGAAAGCATAAATTTTGCTGATATATATACAGGTTTCTGTTCCCAGTGGTGAACACTGTTACATTTAGAAAATTGACAAAATCAATGGCAGTAAACCAAAGATCAATTTAAATTTCACATTTAGCTACTTGTTTTAGAGTTTCTCTGAAATTTACAGTCACTAACATGTTTTATGTTTAGAAGAAATAGATGAATACAGCTGCTGCCCATTTGTAGCAATTGTTTCCTAAATCTGTGAACTGAAAATATATAAATGCACATATAAAATTACACATATGATATAATATACATAACACCACTTGCCTGTCACATAATTCTTTGCAGCTTGTTTCCTTATCTGTTGAAAGCATTAGAGAATGGTCACTAATAAGTGTTATAAAAGTAATGAATAGTAATTGTTTTAGATACTCAAGCTTTCGAAGCTGTTAATTTACTCTCCCATTCTGCAATAGTTGTCACTCTAAAATTAGGTCACTATAGAGGTAAGAATCTATAAATATAGTGCCTGTGTCATATCCCATCATCTCCAAAAGGATCATGCTCTCTGTCTGTTTAAGAGGTTTACATATTCCTTATAATACATATATGATAAATTAAGCACTCTTTTCTGGACCCCTTTAAATGGAAGGAATTGAAAACACAATAATGATATAATTAATTATGGTCTTACACGTGCAGAAAAATTACACCTTTTTCGATTAGTGTGAAATATAAGTGTCAAATCAGTAATAAAATCCTGATCAATAAAACAATAATAACGATGTTGTTAAAAGCGGACTTAGAAAGGTGTTCATGGCAACATGTTTTAGGGGTTAGAAACCCTTTTAAAATAAACGGATTTCATCTTTACACTGTGTCATCTAAATCATTACAATGTTTGTGTATACAATTATCATCAGACGATAAATTGCAGCTATTGAATGGATTAAGTTTGAACTGTTTGACCTCATAAATCTGGGTTTGTCATAGCTTCAGCAAATGCTTGTGTAACAATCAGTTGATTACATGGCAGAGCAGATGTATGTATGTTAACTGGAAAATATGAAAGGACCAGGGTAATTCAAAGTTCATTGGAAGAAGTTTATAAATGCCTGACAATATCATGTTAACACATTCTCCATATACCTTGCTAGTTGGCATTTTTTTTCCTATTCTGTTTTCTCCTCCTATTTTACTGTGGGTTTTATAGTTAATAGAAAAAAAAATCACAAAACTAAAACTAAAATCTTGAAATATTTGGAAGATAATTTAATGGAGCAGTGAAATATTTTGGCAGGATCCAGTGAAACATATTCTAAAAACATCATTAAAAACGGACCAAATAGCAATCACGAGTAAATAGCATTTTGGAAAAAAGCAGAGACACATACTTGAACTGGAAAAATGGCATGAAAAAGCATGAGGCACTTGACAAAAGAGGAGCTATGGATTTCTGCAGGATTATTTTAATCTGTGAGTCATATCCCACAGATGAGGATTATGGATCTGTCTGATGTGGTTCACCTGAAATAAGTGTGGGCAGAAAATGCAGGGAGACCAGACCTTTATCTCCAAATTTTTCTTATTGTATTTGATGGCCAGTTTTTTTTCAGTACTACTGATAATCAAGAGAAGGAATCAGACCAAAATAGCTAATACTACACTCTAATACTTGTAGCTATGCATAAATATTTGTTATTGGACCAAATTTTTAAAAAACTGGATGTTTTTACACAAAATTTCCCTGTGTACACAAAAACTCTGTCTCTGCCTCTGGCTTCTCATAAGAAAAGAAAAGAAATAACAACATTTTGAATACATATTACGTGTAAATAAAGCTCAAGTTATTGTATATGATGACATATTTTCCAGGCTGGCATCAGCTTGTGAAATCAGCTCAGAAATTAAGATAAAATAATGGTTTCTCAGAATCCCACTAGTACTAAAGGCAGGTTAGACTGATTTTGGAAAAAATACTCAGCTGTAACAAAACAATTAAATCTCTATTCAAATCTGGGTTAAAATTGCTAAGTTATTTTTGGCCATTTTAATAATATCTTACTTTTTGATATACAAAAAATATTTCTTGAGTATTTCATTTAAAGAATTACTTTTTTTTTCAAGGTCAAATTTAGCTTAGTTTCCTGTTAATATTTTTAAAGAATGTCCTATTCAAACCAAACCATTCTATGGTAAAATATTTGAATAGATCCAGAAGAAACTTTATTTTGGTTTTCATTTCAGTATTAAATTATTTCATTTTGGCTCCCACATGAAAATTATTCTTTCCCCCCTTAACTTCTTAGCTGACTAATGTAATGTAAAAAATCCCAGCTCTTTGAATAAGAAGAGACATGTTCAGAGTGCACACCCACCAAAAGGTATGTGCAGTGTAAGTGCATTCTGCGCTATCCACGTCTCTTCCTATTTTTGTTCAGAATGCCTTTGTAAAAAGGTTTTCCTCTTTGTGAGAAATACCGTGCCTAACAAGTGTCACTTGAAATTACTATTTTTGTATGCTCCTGTGAGAAATATTTGCAAGTAGTGCAGTCATGCTGCTCTGTTTGAACAGGTCTGCTCTGCCCAGGCTTCAGAACAGGGACTTGAAGGTTGGTGAGGGGACAGCCTTTATGTCATAACATGCCTTTTATTGTGAAAACCTTCAAAATCCAGCCAGGTTACACACTGACAGAAATTGCAGTTTGCACTTGAGCGACAAAGACTTTGATATTTAGCAGCTCAGATTTCCATATGTTCTGTCCTTGTGGAGCACAGGCAGAGCCGCTGCCCCCGCGCTGAGCCAAACCACCCGTCCCCTCCTCAGCTCTGGGGCACCTGCACCCCAGACTAAATCAGAATATATTCCCATAGCTGCTCCTAAATGTATTTAATTTATTAGTGAAATATCTATGATAGTTAAAAACTAATTTAAAAAAATTATAATATTGAAATCTTACTGTAGGGAGAAAAAATTATAATATTGTAGTCTTTCTTTGTCGTTTATGGTTCCTATATGACTGTCTCTCTTCTTAGCTCAAAATTTTCCTTCCTTTAAATATTGAAGGCAGATTCTCACTTTGAGGAAGGTCCTTAGGATGTAAATTGTCATTACTCCAAGAAATCAGTTAAGTGGCACTTTTCATTACTGGAGGAAACTCCCAAATAAATCTTGCTAAATGTAACAGGAACAACTCTACTGGGAAATCTCTGTGTTGTTGGTATAGGTGTCTGTGTGAAGTCCCTTATAAAGTACCTGGGATTACATTGTTTTTCCTTAATTTTTCTTTTCACCTTCAGCCTTGTGGCTGTGGAGGGGTTAATTTGGAAGGCATTACAAAGTCATTTCTCTATAGCTGTTGAAGTACAAAGTCTGCTTGAATTTGTGCTACTCCTTCCCATTTAAAAATGAAAAAATAAACTGTCACAGAGATAATGTTGTGGTATCACTTGAGTTGCCAGTGAACAATAGTTTATATCATAAGAAAAAAATATACATATTTTGCCACAAGCCTCTGATCAGTAGACACTCCACACAGAATGAGCATAGCAACTACATTATCTTTCACCCTGAGGTTGAGGTCATTGTCAAGGATTTGAGGACAAGCTTGTATTGCAGCTGCCTGCATTTAGAGCTGTCAGAGCTCAGAAAAACCTGCCTGATGGACACGTTCTTGTTTTGTATTAATTTTTTTTTTTTAAGCCCTGCAATCCTATGGGAGATTTAATTAAGAACAAGTGTGGAAATCTCTGGGAAAAGGATAACACCTTTTAGTACCTGCAGTTGTTTTTCATTCTGGTCCTGTGAACTCCTACAATGGAATTTAGTGTAAGAGAAAGCAAATGACTAATGAACAGTACCTACCCTCCAGAGCAGCTCCCCAGTCTTTGCTGAAAGGCAAAGGCTGGCTAAATGTCCAGCTTTGGAGGGGCTTGTGTCAGATATTCAGATCTCAACAAAACAGCTGGCTGGAGCCCTTAACTGTATTACAATTGGCCTCTTAATGAACAGATGAACTTTTCTTTTCACCGTTTCAAGTCTGTTCCAAGACTAAAGGGTAGCATGGCTATTTCATTTCTGACCTGCCTAACATATAATTAGAAGGTTCCTGGAGGTACTTATAATTGAATTATGGGTTGTTTCATGAGCATTCTTCCTAGTAGGTAGGGATGTAAAAAGCAAAGCTCATCTGGAATGCATGCAGGGAAAGCAGATGATTTAGTAGGTCTGTATATTGCCTGAAATATTAGATTACAAGTATGAGTCAAAAAAATCCACTGGTGAAAATTTATTTTTATTAGGAAAATTATCCTAAGTCGAAAGCACCAATTTCTGTGACAGTATAACTGCATGCAGCTCGATTGATTTTAGTGAAGCTCTACTCATTTATACCTACCTCAGGTTAGAGAAGGGTCCAGTGAATTAGTCCCAGTCACATATTTTTCAGACATGAAACATTCAGCTAATCTCTTGGAGCCCTGTAATTGGCTAACATAAAACATTACTGGATGATTAAAATTACAGTTGACTTTCAGATTTGTTGTCAAGAAGATTTGAAATGTGGGGAAATAACTTAAAGGGTCCTTTTTGCTCTTGCTCTCCCATGTTTATGGATTGATTGTCAGATGCACAGCCCTTGTAGGGGAGCAACTCATGATTGCTCTCAGCAATACATGTCCTTCACCTCCTGTGGAAACTGCTGCTCTCAGTGCATGGATGGGATTATTTAGATAAATGTCAGCTTGGAAAATACAGGAGTATTAGTAGAGGGGAAGGACAGCACCTTTCAGATATGACCACTATTGTCCTCTGCATCGTTGTGGATTTAGTTTTGATGGAGGTCCCAGCTCCTCTCTTTTAAAATGCTGCCAAGCAAAAATTTTCACTAATCTGCACTTTGACTATAGATAGCTAAATAACAGCCTATTTCATCCTGTCAGGAATGCTTTTGGAATAGGAACAGTTAGTGTTCAGACATCAAGAACACCTGCCAAATAGCCTTGATTTGTTTAAAACAAAACCAAAAATTCCCTCCACTTTTAGCTATATATGAATTTGTCTTTTCTCATCCAACTCCCGTTTAGTATATATGTGCTATTTTGCCCAAAATATCAATTGAGCAAAAGACTGAAAAAAACCACATAAATCAGAATGTTCCCCTTCCATGGCAATCTCTGCATAAATGTGGAGAAGAGGGGTGGGTTGAGAAGTAAAAACATTGACATTTCCAGCTGCAGAAGATGCAAACTTAAGTTCTGAGGTTACAATGTACTGCATGATGGAATAAGGGTCAAGGAGCAGTACCTGTATGCTGGGAGCCATCCTGATGGCTATTTGCATTCTCTCATTTAGAAACAGGCCAACCTTAGTCTTTAATTTAGAATATCATATTGCATGAATTTGTAAACAACAGCAAGGAAGCCTTTTGTAATCTCTATTAAACTATTTGACTGGGGGGGAGGGGTGGAAATCTGATTTTATGAAGTTGAAAACTATGTCAGCTTCCTTCAAGTCCAGTTGCAGAGGAAGAAGAGGAGTATTGGTTTTATTTTATCTGTGGTACATTCTTTACAGGCAGCTTTATCCCACTTTACCTTTTAAACTAAGGGCATATTGTTAACCTTGGCATGCTGAGATTATTATGCTTCAAGTAAAGACTATTTAAAAATATCTATCATCTTCAAATATAATGACCTGTGAATGTTTGGTAAGAATCTTCAAATAGTTTCTGATCTGTTTCCTAATAAAGCACTGAATAACAATAATAAACGCACCGTGAACTAGTCCAGCAGAATTATCTTAATAAGTAGTATAAGCAAAGCAAATAGAATCTGAAAACCCTTTCCTGGCATCAAAAGTCATAAATCTGTTTGTATTGTTCCCTTCTGGAGGTCCCGTTTGCTGAACGGTCTTATTGACATTGACTGTTCCTCTGGCCTTGGCATAATCAATATTTGAAATATGAAACTAACTGCAGACTGGAGTTACAGACATTTCATCTTCAGCTGGCCCCACATCCACATTCTGAAAGAATAGAAATCAAATGTACCCCTCTATCTTAGCATGTACATCACACTACCAATCCAGAATCAGGTCTTCGGCAGTATTTTCCAAAAAGTGTGCCAAGGACAATGTGGAGAAAAAAACAGCAATGCAAAGTAGAAAAAAAGGAATTTGAAATGGTAGAACAGTAGAGGTCTTGCCTCATATGAAGTGTCAAGATCACAAACAGAGAAATACACCCTGTTCTGGGATCCATACCTCAAAGAGGATGGGAAATACCTATGAGATTCCAAGCAGAATCTCATTTTTCCATGAGAAATGGTGCAGCTCTTTGTATTACATGTTTTTGGGCACATTTGGATGTCTATAAGGCTTTCAAATGAGAAGTGGTCCTCATCAGTGCAGCACAAAGAAGATACACAAGCATAATTCTCCTTGACATGTCTGGCTCCTGTGTTTTGGCCTATTGATGGTGACTCCACTGGAGAGGGGTTGGTTTTCAGTCACTCATCTTCAGTGCTTGTCTCTGCATTAGTGCTATTTAGGGTACTTTTGGAGGGCCATGCTGTCAACAGCCCACTGCTGCTTCCTGGCTCATGTTCTCACCCTTAAATTCTACCAAGAAACTTCCCTTTGGCATCTGAGAAAATCCCTAAAATCACAGTTTTAGGTTCTTGGGAAAATCAGCCATATTATTACTATTTCTTTCTCCTTTAATCTCTGTTAAGGAGTGGATTGTTGGTTGACATTTCCAGCTCTCATTAGAGCCTTTGCCATAAAAATCTCGTGGTTCAGGACTGGTCAGTAAGAGGTCTGCATTAACACTCTTTTGCAAAATGGGCTGAGGAGGCTTTGTTCTGTTGTTAAAAATGTTTTTTTCTTTTTTGAAAAGCAAAACACTAATTCATTCTTATAGCAATCATTTTAGAAAGAAGATGAAACATTGCCAAGAAACTATTTTCTTATAAACGTCATAATTCACATCTCCTCATTCCCTCTTCAAACTCTCTTTTTGCTGCAAACATCTAGACATTCCTTGTCAGAACATGCAAGTCTTTGCTTATGTCTTATTTCTTCAAATGATTCAAAATGTGCACTCATTAAAATACCGAGATCCTCTATTGAGTATTTACTGTTTTTCCTACTGCTGTGCGATATTTTGGCAGCTCTTAAAGTGTTTAATTCTGTTATTGTGAGAAAACATCACCTTTGTCTACAGGAACAAGCACTAAACACCTAATCCCTGGCTCCAGCATTGCTGTAAAGAGCCACCAAGTACCCAAAATTGCCTTGTTGCATGAAAATCTTTCATGCAACAAAGAGGAAACCACAAGTTCCCTTGTTTCCTTCCATCATTAACATTGTACTTTGGTCTCATCCAAGGGGAGATGTACAACATATTGAGAGTTTTATGAGTCGAGGTTTTGTTGTGATAATGCTTTTGGTAGTTTTAGATATTGGTGACTTCCCCATTCTACCTATCTACGAAATACTTAATTGTTACCTGTAACAAAGACAAGGCATAAAAAAAAATGCAGAAAATGTCTCTGTGTCAGTTTTTGTTGGTTGTGGTTTTTTTTTTTTGTTTTATTTGCTGTTGTTGATTTTTGTTTTATTGTGCAAGAAGGCAGTGTTTATCGAGGTTCAGGGAGGTGCTCAAGAGTGAGCTCCTCAAATGAGTTTTGAAGAGGGTGTTGAGGAACTGGTCAGCAAGGGGTAGTTTACCACGACTGCATGCTTTAAGAAATGTAATTTCTATGTTTGACAAAGAAATTTGAAGACCATAAGGCAAACTCTCAGATGCATCCAGTTGGACACCCACACTTGCAAGTTTTGAATATCATGGATTTGATATTTACAGTGCCCTAAGCTGATACCAGCATCATTTCACTGATGAAGCAGGCATACAAAGTAATGAAGTTGCTTCATCCATTTTACTACTTCTAATTTCTGTGTAAGCACTTCTTAGCCTTGTAGACTTTGGACATGCCAGTCAGCCATGCTCTGTGGTTTCACTGGCTCTTAATTAAGTTGATAGTCTCTAGTATCACCTTTTCAGTCTCTGTAATATTAATTTACTGTTAGGCCAGTAATGAAGCAATTCCCTCTTTCTAACTGGGAATGTTTTCTAGTCTCTATTTTATTCAGGGTTCTGATCTGTAGCTTACATTTCTCTCTACTTCTTGTTGCTTTATTTAAGAAATTATTATCCTTTGCGTTTCCACTCACTGCCTCTCTCCCTATTATTTCTTTCTGGCTCAGTGCATTTACCTGCCAGCTGCTTCCCTTTGAATTTTTTCAGCTTCCTTTGTATTCTTTCTCCACCCATCTCCCAGTATAATAATATATCCTGTTGCAGTAAATGTGTGTGATCCTGTGCACAGTAGTTAATCTGTGAATTTCCTTAAGGTTTTTCATGTACAATTTGCTCTGCACATGCCGCTGTAAAATTATATTTTAATTTGTTAAAACCTCCAATAGTTATTAATATTTAAATCAAATCAAGTTAAATGACTATGTTTTTCAAATCAAAGCCTGTATATTGAAAGAGACTGCAAAGACTATTAGTGTGTCTTGTTGAAGGCTCACAGAAAGTTTTCAGCCTTCCCAAAGAAAGCATCAGTATTCATTTTTGATGCTGAGCCTTATGAATCCTTATGTTTATAACACTCCTCAACTGGAATAAATCTTCCAGCTGATTATCACAGCATTTGGCACAGTGCCACAAGCAGTTCTGGGAACAGTATTCAATCAATGTGTAAACTAGTGAAATGCCAGGAACTTTTGAAAGACCATGAAGGATGATTAGTTAGTAAAGAATAAACAATGTTCCAATGCTGAGTGCAGCTACCAGCTAACACAGGACTGAGGAGAATTTTCCATTATTTAAAAGGTATATATAACTTCTAATTTAGGCAGGTATTTATGTTTTGTTCCTTCACACTCCAACGTTTATTTAATCAAAGCCAGGTATACAGGGGTAAGATTTTAAGAGAAATAAACACTTTGATTATACTGTAACATGTCTGTGTTACCAACCATTCACTTATCCTTTATTTATAGTTAAATTGGAAGTTAATGGAATATAAAAAGGGAAAGATTAACAAAAAACAGTTTAACATCTTCAAGAACTAAGATAATAAATAAAGCCTTTTTTTTTTTTTTTTTTTTTTGGTCTTACCAGAATAGTCATGCCTTCGATTGTTGCCCTTTATGCTATGTTTTGGTGCTTGATTTTATTCCTATAATGAGTATGCTTTTTTTCTAAGTTAATGGCACTTGTACTATTGGGGAAAAGGATTTTTCTGTCTCTGTATGTTTGAAAGAATCTAGTTTTAAAGCAGTGAAAGACTTCTGCATTTCTCTCAGAATTTAGTACTCTTCTGAAGTGTTCACCTAAATCCTAAAAACCAAAATAATCCTTAGGTCTCAGGGGACAGAGTTAGTCCTATATACTTATATGCTAAAGTTCTGGTTTCCACAGCTTCCAGATTATATACAGTGATGCCTTTCATTTAGCTATGCTCATTCCAGTGTCGATGGGATCCGTGGGGGTTAATTAAGGGTAGTTTATAATCTTTAGGAGATCTTAAATTTTCCCTTAAATTTAATAACCAGTCTTGTATGCGGAGCTCAACAGCTGAGATATGTTACCTCCATCTCCTAGAGCACCCTTTCTATATATAAAGGTATTTCTCAGATGCTACACCAAACTTTGGCTCCCTGTTTACTAGTCAGGCATAGCAAGAGTGAGGTTGAAACTCGGAGCCCAAAGTATTTTTATATTATTTGAAAGAGCAACGTTAAGTAGGCAAAGTATGTGCTGACAGCCTCTCAGACACACTGTGGTAGCACAGAGTCAGTCTGTTGCTGCATCCTGCCTACTGTTTGGTGCATAAAAATAATATCTGCCTTGTGTGTGACAAGAAGGTGTCGGGATATTCTCTTGGTGAGGCTGGAGACCAGAGATGTCTATATGCTTCACGTTATGTCGTTACATTTATTGACAACTGTAAATATAATACAGCTGAACTCTGCCATGCTACAGGAAAAAATATGTAGGCTCTCATTCCTCTCACAATAGCATTTAGTTCTTTAAGTCCAAAAACTGCACGGGGTCATGCACTGGGTTTATTAGATCTCATAGTTTTATACTTCTATACCCAGAAGTTCAGGTCAGCTGTGTGGTTTTTCCCATGATCTCATTATGTGTGTCAGCAACAGACATGCATACAAAAGCGAAATCTTTGAAAAATATTTGGATAATAGAAGAGTTCATGTTTTCTATTCTCAGACAGAATTTGTAGTCATTTTTTGAGCAGTGCTTTACAGTAGTTACACTATATTCCAAGTGGGAATAAATACATGTTTTCTAAGGACAAGAGTAATATTATGACAGAAAACATAATAAAACATTGAATTGGCAAGATGCAACAAAATAGGGGTAAAAAGAGGACTGTTCAGTCTGGTTTGAAATCTCTGATTTAATATATGGCTATGCAGAGATGTTACAAAAATAAGAAAGTAATGTAAATTACAAGTGTGTAATGTACACAGAATTGATACCCTCCAACAAATAAGATGTTTTGCTATGCATATCCCTCTTTGAAACATCTGCCTGTATTATTTATATGCAGAAGTGCTGTATCTCACTTTTTTCTTCAAACGAAGTCCTTGTGCATGTAGGATTTGTACTATAATACATTATTGAGATGTTGCAATGAGATGAGAGTGGGGAGCAGGAAAGTGATGGGTGTGGGGTGTTTGTGTATGAGAGGCAAAGGGGAGTGGGCAAAACAGACTTAAAAAGAACATTGGTATTTTAAGATACATCACTGTATACTGTTAAGACTAGGTTTTATTTTTTTAATGGATTTGACTTTTTTAATCTATGAAGAAGGTTAAAAGTGGTATCTTTGTTGAATCGTTACTGTATATCTAATGCTTGGAGGTTTTTTTCCCCTCATGATGTGAAAATGGTTTCAATTCCTTTTAATATTCATTTAATGTCAGTGCAATATATATTGCCACCTTACTTACTGCATTAGTAAAAAATGTGCTTATGTGCTATGATTCTCTTATGATAGAAACATAAAATCTTGGAAGGATCAAAGTCCACCAACATTCACCCTCCTGCAACAGCAGGAAATTGATCATGTGAGAGATGCTCACCTAATGCTAACAGATTATTATTATTTATTATAGCACTAACAGCAGGGAGGTGCATTAGACACCAGGAGGAAGATGAGGTCCTTGTCCTGGAGTGGCTTCAATCTCTGGGGTGATCTTGCAAACACTTAACTAGATGACCAGCTATATGTACATGAAATCTTTCTAGCTCACATATTTAAGTATTTTCCTTTTCTTATATACAAGGGATTCCTGCAGGGTCCACAGTACTAATTAAAGTTAATGTTTCCTCTCTGCATCACAGAGAGTGTGAATACATAAAGGGGAAAGGATCAGGCTCCTCCAGTGCCTTATGATTGTATGGAAGTTTTATTAAAAAAACACCACCCCTTTTCACTAGGTGCCTCTTATTTCCCTACACTGTATTTCCCACTTAATATTTTACAGCTAGCAAAAGCTATATTTTGTTATGCAGCCTTATTAAAACAAAGATCTTACTGACCACAGTGAAATTCCCGACAGGCACCACTGTTGGACCAGAGTCTACAGAGGCAGTTATGTAAACCAGCTCAGAAAAAGGACATACATTATACTCTGTCATGTATATGTTAGGGTTATTCAAATGGCAAATTCTGGTCTAAATCCAAACTAAAGTAAGTTTTGCCCAGACCTCCCTAAGACTTTACTCGTTTAACCCTTCTGTGGTTTTGGGTTTGCTTTCAACATATCAAGGAGGTCTTGCAGAGCATCCCCAGCATTTCTGGCTGTGCTGCTGAGGTTTATCAGGGCAGGAGCTGGCATCTTGTTCTCTGCAGTAAAACCATTCAGAGGTATCAGCAGACAGGTTCACCTCTCAGTAAAATTATTCAGCAGATTTTATTACGAGTGTGGCAGCTCTGTTAATCTGCATTGCCTATAAATGTATGATTTTGTTGCGTGTTGTTGGATGTTGTAATGGCTTTCTTTTGTGAAGCATCTTTTTTTTCAGAAGTCCTGAAAATGCTAGCAAATGTGAATAACTTAAATCTCTCCATTTTGGACACATGAAATTCAGAGATTGCCAATCTCTTTTCAAATGCTGATGAGAGAGGAATGTAAATACCTCTTTCAGCCTATTTTTTGGTTTAGGTTTGGCTATGCCTCTTGCTGGGTTTCTCTCCTGCTAGTTATAATGCAGTCCCACCAACAGATCGATGCAGTGGGGCTGATGGACCACGCTGGCTTTTTTGACCCCCACAGTCACATCCCAGACACCGATCCGTTTCTCACTTTTCTGATCCAGGAGTTTTATCCTGATGACAGTCATGGGCTACTGAGTCTTGGCTGTGGACATCAGGGCTCTGAAATGGACTTCTACTTCCCATGTAATTTACAATCAAAACCACTTGTCACCCAAGTTATATTTCCTGGGTTTAAAAACAAAAAATAGGCAAACAAAATAACAACATGCAAAATATATTGATAATGAGAACAAGTTTATAATTAGTAAATGCAGAGGGACATATCAAAGCAGTGTTCTTCAAACAGGATATTATTTTGTAATTAAATACAACTTCAAAAGAAAAAAGCTGAAGACATGATCATTATAATGTGCATTAAGTGCAGTTGAAACATCATTTGAGTAAAACAATGCTGGGTAACAAGGAGGAGAATTTACAGAGAAGGAAAAATTAAAATCATTCAGTGTTAAGAGAAGCAGGCCAAATTATATTTGGAGAATTATGTTTTCTTAACATCTCTGTTATAAAATTATTCCCTGCATTATTTATTCCACAAGCCTTAATTGATAAATATTAGGTGACTGATTCTTGCAAAAGAGCAAGTGCTCGGTGGAACATATTCCAAGCTGGTCTGGTTCATACTTATCATAAAAATGAAAACTACTGGAGCATAAAGAACTTACAAAAAGGCAGCATTATTGTGGATTTAGTGCAGTTGGTGTTTGATACACTGAGTCGTATTCATCACATACACTGTGTCAAGGCATTGCTTACAATGTGTCGGATCATCTTACAGGCCATAAGCAAGCACTATATTTAAATTGAATGATACCAATATCATTCTGAGTTAATTCCTATATAATAAAGTATAAAAAAAGCAAGTAGCATCCATTTCCACATAATCTCTCTTCAAACTTATCTGTATTTGACTGTATTTTCCCCGTCAGCTTAAAAAAAGCAAATATAACTGAGAAGCCACCAAATTTAAAAAGGGTATTACAAAGACATTTAGCGAGGACATGCTATTTATTGGCTTTTTGATGGCTATAGTGTTTAAGCACATCACAAACAGAAATGGGCTTATTTCACATCTTCCTGAGACCAGGAGGCATCAGTAATATTCCCATTTGCAGAGACCAAAGCAATGCAGTGACATGCTTGCACCCTACGGGGAGTCTGCAATGCAGCAGAAAACAGAACCACCTTTCTTTTACTGTTTTAGCCACCACTCTTAAATTTTTTAACTGGTTTTGGTCCCCCACTAAGGGACACCTCTGGCCCTGTGAAATCCATCTATCCATCAAGTCCCTGTAAGCTGTGACTGCCAACAGACAAATCCAGACTTCTTCATATTTGAAAACCCTGAGGGAGATGTAACTCTGAGTGGAGCTCTGGGAATAGCAGAGTTGGAAGGTTCCCTGGTCCCACTGCACACAACAGGAGCTTTGCTCCTCTTCTCTAGGAGTGTTGCTTTACTCTTCTTGTGCAGGGTGGACCCCACCATTGTGGGGTCACCCGACCAGCAGAGACACAAGTGTCTTGAAACTCCTCCCATGCTTCCCCTGAGCAGGGAAAGTGCATTCTGGTTTATTCTGCAGGATGAGTAGTCCCAGAAAAACCTTTTAATTAAATGTTCCACTGATAAAATCAGAATTCATGTATAGTTGAAGCTGTTGGTGGCCAGACCCCTGCAGGTGTATACTACTTCTGCCTGAAAGAATGACGTAAAATTTATTTTTTTCCCCAAAGTTTTATCAAGATGTATCCTTATTAAAAGGTTCTCTTGTCAAGAATTCAGATTTTTTTCCCATACCTTTATGTAGATTATATTCTCTGTAAACATGATAGACTTAAGTAACTTCAGTAATAGGGATCAAGGTGCGAAAAGAACAATTGAAAGAGATTTCAATGTACGTTTGAAATTTTGGGTAAAGTTTACTTTACCCTTCCTCCCCCCGCTATTTCAAAACACCAACAGGCTGTCCTTGCTTTTGGAGCGTCTCATTCTCAAGGCTCTCACCTTGCAAATCTCTACGTATGTGCTTTATTTCTTAAATGTACACAGACCACAGCCAAAGCTTGGGCATATGTGTGCGTAGGACTAGGATGTCGTCTGGCAGATGGTGTCATGGCACCTAGATTTCTTCAGAAGTCAACTGAAGCCTTCCATCATTTCATGGAGATAAATAGGAAAGCAATTTTTGAATGTATTATGAAGTGTTATTCACTCAGAATTGCTTAGAAGGAATAACTAGCATAGCACATAAAAAACTGTGGGTAACCTACACGCTCGCTTGCCATGTATGTGAGAATCGAATGCCAGAGTTTTTCTATTTAACATTTTGCATGCAAAAGAACAAGGTATTATATCACCAAAACAATTTTTTTTTTTTTATAGAAGGAGAACAGATACATCAAAATCAAAAATTATAGCTCTGAGTCTTGAATCTTCATATAACTGGGTGGGTTTTCTATGTCCCAAAATGTCCTTATCTCTGCAGAGCTCTGTGTTGATTGCTGAAGGTGATTTTGAGACAAAACACTTGCAGAACGGTACGACACAATTTGTCTTTGTGTCAGAGGGAACTGTTTAAATGACTTGAGGTAAGTCAGCAGAATAGTACAAGCACATGTTTGCCCACAGTCTTACCTGAAGATATAGTTGAGCTTGTATTACAAAGAATTCAGCTGTATAAATACCTCGTGCCATCTGTGTATGGCAGGGGAATTGAGCCAGTAGAAGCTCAAGACCTGTGTCAGTGTTCTCACAGAAGGACTGTTTATGAACAGATGTTATGTGGTGTTTTTCACAGAAAATGGGCTCTGGAGAGAGAAAATGTCTATCAATTACTGAGGTATTATGTATAACAGCAATTTTTAACCTTGAGAATGATACTTTAAAGTTCTCTGTGAAATTTTCAGTGCCGCGACCACTTCCTTTGTGCACAGTAACACACGCCCTTGCCTATTGCCCAAATTCTTTTTGATATTGTATTTAAAGTTGTTTCAGAGAACATGTATTAGATATTGCAGAACTTGTTATTTCCTGGGGAAAAAAAACAAACAAAAAAAAAAAAAAACAGTGGCCTGACTAGAAAACTTTTTCTATCTGCTGATCTAAAAATCAAGCTGAGTTTTTAAGATTGGTTGCTTGTATACTCTATTTCATGCTTCTCAAACCTATCTAACAAATACAGGGATGCAAAAATTGTCATCTACTAAGCAAATTCTAGATGTCAAATGAATGGAAAAAATATGTATTCTGGCTAACTTGTGTTCAGCTGGTAATTAACACTGATTTCAGATGGGTGTTTGGAAGAATGAGGTCTTAATTTTAGTGAATAAAGATGAATTTACTTGCAACTGCAAAATCAGGCATTATTCAGTAAAATGCAATAATTATGATATAGCTGTATTTATTTAATAGATTGCCAGTGCTAGTTGGTTGGACTAGTCATATCTTACTCTTCATTTTTATTGCTTCTGTAAAACTCCTGACTTCACAGGGTCTTTGAATTTGGGCTTTCTATGATAATAAAAACATAAAAATGAAGCCCCCAGTTGTTTCTAAAAATTACAGTCATCAGAGTTGGACCATGTTTTACCAATCTGCTCTTGCTTCAGGAGACAAAGTGTATGTTGCAAAAATGCACCATTATTAAATATTCTCGCATGTGATATCTATGATTCTATAAGACCCTTATATGACCTGTGGACAGACACAGTATTTTGCATAATATATATACTTTTATTTTCCTCTAGGTTTCTTATTATTTATTCAATAAATCCTTTTTTTTTCTTGCTGACAGCAGTTGTATTTATAAAGCTAAATCCAACACAGCAAAGTGTTCATCACTTTATAAACTAAACGCTAATGTTTTATTTATGTGCAATGAACAGAGAAAAAAGAACTGAATTGATGTTTACCTAACAAGCTGCAAAAAAGTGCAGTAACATAATAGTGAAGTTCATAAGCATTCTGGCTTGTAATTTTTGGTGTCAACATTTGAATTGCAGAAAGAGCTTATGCAGACATAGCACGTATACAAGTGCAGTTTAGATCTACATCTATAAAAATAACATCTGTTTAAGCATACATTACATTTAAAAATAACTGTACAGTGATCAGCTGGTTAAGTACAGTTAACCAGATGCCGTTTTAAAGTGCCAGATGGAACAATGAAACTAAGATTGAAAATTAAAAAATACTGTGAAAGGTCAAATCAATTAAGCAACCTGTTTTGTTGGCATGTAACAGTTAAAAGTAAGTTTAAACTACTTAAGGAGTGAGCAATGTGAAGATGAAGCAGTTAATTTTTAACTTGCTATTTAGAAGAGGGAAAGATAAAATGCCTGCCATAGTTCCAGGGTCCCTCAGCAAGTCTAGGGGGATACTGGGAATGCAGGCATGGTTAAGTAATGTTTGCTTTGTTTGCTTTCAATTTAAAATAAATAAAATCTCTCAGGCTTTTAAGTAATGTCTTTTATGGCAGTCTGAGCTCATGCAACACAGATGCAAACATCTTTCTTCTCTCCTGTGACCAGTGGGACACTCCTTGGCTGAATCCTCTCCCTGGGCTTGCTCTTTATCACTGGGGATGGTGCCCAGCGGGGTCAGGGATGGGCTCAGGAAAAGGTTGGTGCCAGGGAATGTCATGGGCAGCAGACACCCCTTGTAAATGGGTTCTCTGAGCCCCATTTATTTCTGGAATCAAAACCCACCCGAAATAGGAATGACACCAATAAGAGGTGTAAGGTGCAGTTTTAGAAACAAAGGTGTCACTGTGACTCTGTGTATCAATGACAAACATTTGTTAAAATTGCACCTGCTAATAAGCCTCTGAAAGACAGATATGAGGAAAAGAGAGTTTATCCACCTCACCTCTTTGAAGTCCAAGGGGAAAATGGAGTATTTGGAATATTATTTAGGAAATACATTATTTTCATTGTCCAAGACAGTATACAATTCACGGTCTAAATTTAAATTTTGGTCAACAGGATGGTGGTATCCTTGCTTTTTTCAGGAAGGTGTACTGACACCTGCAAGTCTGTTGGCAGGCAAGGCAGAACTCGCGGATAACCAGAGAGGAAGTGTTGATTTGATTATCACTGCTGCTACTTTTTGGGTTTTTTTTTTCCTAAATTCTGAAATCACATCACCTGAGACACCCTATAATACAGTATATTGCTGGATAATTCCTCCAGCAACTGTGTAGAAGCCATGGACATCAGAAACTGTTTCGGAAAGAAGGTTTAGGCACCAAATCTGGGAGAGCCATGGGGCTCCAGGTTGGGGGGAGATGCTCAGCTGCCCTGGGGAGCAGCAACCCCACCAGCAACAGCAGTGCCATCCATCAGCAATCCCAGCAGGAATTTTTCCTGAATGAGTGTAGGGCTATTTTCAACCTAGGAACTCACTGTTGTTCCTTTGTTTTAGTAATTTTGTTTATGTGTGGTTGGTGGAGGCCAGGCGAGGAGGGCAGAGCGCCGGGGCGCGTTGCTCCTTGCTGACACCTCCTCTCCTGCTCCCACAGCTCCCAGTAAAGGAGCAGCTGAACCTCTCCTGCCTGCACTGTTCAGAGCAGAAACACAATGAAAAGATTCTGCGGCTGTTAAAATAAATAGCTTCCCGGCAGGGGGTGGAATAGTGTGGCCCTTCCTAGGAACTTGGTGTACCCTGCTTCCAGAAAGTGCTGGGATAGGACACGCTATGGAGAGAGAGGAAATAAGCCTGGCTTCTGCACTTGGCTCACTCTTCCTCCTCACACTGAGAATAGTTACCCTACAGATCGCTGGTCCTGTTGGATTCCCTTTCATGGAAATATTTTGCGTTCCTGCTGGTTCAGTGGCTGATGTTCAATTTTTTTTTTTTTTCCCCCAAAGAGTTTCTCTTCATTGACAGCATAAAACAAACATTTAGGTCTGCTGTAAATAGCGAACAAACCAGACCAGGGGCAGGTAGCTTGTGATGTTTAAGTGGGTTGCCAACTGAAGTTTTTAAATCTGCAAAATCATATCATTATATTTAACAGACAAATGTGTATAATATAAAATCAGTGAAAAGATAACATAGTAAGTACTTTGGCTATTATCTGGGGGCCTAATTAGACTGGTGGAATCACTGTAGTCAGTGAAATTAGAGTTATACAACTGAGGGGAAGGGAAATCCAGCCCTTTAGTGGAATGAACGTTAATGGAGCCCCGTTGACATTTGCTGTCCCAGGTATTCAGCAGCTGTTCCTTTCCTTTGTAGAAAACAGAACTTTGCTCTTCCCAGACCATATTTTCTTGAATTTAACCCTCTGGCAGAGGAAGCTGTGCAGAAAAAGAGGGGCTAATCCCTGCCTGAAACCCGGAATGTTTCATCAAGCATCTTCCCATCCTTGTCGCTTCTTTCCTCTGGTCTCCAAAGGTGGTACCTTGCAGCAGGATGGGGCTGCTAAACCCTGTGTTCTGCTCACAAGAACAGGTGCTGGGAGGCCACAAACCTTCAAAAAGCCAGGCTTGTGTTCCCCTCCTTGCTCCAGCTCAGACACTGAGAGATGTTCCTCTGGCAAGCAGAGGTTCTGGGGCAATATTGCTGCCTGGGGTTCCAGGTGCCAACAACCAAACCATGTGCAAGGGGTGGGGGAATGTGTGGTCTGGGAGTACTGATCTGAAGAACAGTGATGGAAAGGCTGGAGGGTGTAAAGGGAGCAGAAAGGAGCATGAATTTCACTGGGATATGTTGGATTGGTGACTTACTTGGCGATGTGAATCATTCAGCTGAGCAACTCTTTCCCTGATGAAGGAAATCATTCTCAAGGAAGACCTTTTGATTGAATTTTGCCATCATTCTCAGGTGCAGATGAGATGCCTGTGCTTGCAAGGCACAGTGCACTACTGGTGGGGTGAACTTGTTTTTGTGGAAAAATATTTTGGCAGCTGGCAGTAGGATTGGGGCATTTCTTCCTCTGGGAGCAAGAATTCAAGCAAGCTGGAGCACCTGGAGGGTGAGACAGGAGATGTACCTGGCTGCAGGCTGATTGATTGTGTTTCTGTTTCCCCCAACACCCAGTGCTTGGCCAGCCTTCCTCATTACTCCTCTCCTCAGTGCTCTCCTAACCTGTAGCTAAATCACCCTTGGCAAGTTTTCCTTCCCTTGCAAAGGCGGCAACTCCCCTGTCAAGTTCTTGAGCATTTGTTTGTGCAATGAAATCTGTGATGCTCTAAATCTCAATGTGCATCAGCTGGCATGCTCTGACATTTGGAGAGCCTCACATTCATTGTGTGCCAGACATACAACAAGAGGCCTCAGCACAGATGTAGCTGGACCCCAGGTTCATCTTGGAAGGTAGGGAGGGATGTGCTGTGGGTCAGCAAGTGACCTGGAGGCTTTTGGTGGGGGAGGGAGGGATGCAAGGGAGCAGTGGATAGCCAGCTGGCTGATCGCGTCGAAACCAGGACAAACAGTTGAATATCATTTTCTTCTGAATTCCTAAAGTACCAGGACATCTGGCTACCCAAAATACATCAACAAATAGGTCGGCTAAGATTGCAAATGCACACCTCACACAACAGCGCCGTGAGGAGACTGAGGGTGACTCTGCCAAGGAAAGTCTTCCTTTTCACAGTAACATTTTCTTCTAAAATCCTCTGCAGGCTTTTTGACTAAGATCACTGGAAAATGTGTTAGTTTGGGAATCTTTAGCTAAAGATAAAAAAAAGATATTCAGGGAAAGTGTATTTCTGGGGTGGAATCAGGAATTCTGCAAACATGGGCAGCATGGACAGGTCTCTCCCACTCGAGGGTTTCCTGCTTCTCTGCATCCTGGTGTTCCCCACTTGCAGTGTACCTGGTCTAACCATCTCATGGGGAGGGGCCTTCCCCCCATTTTCCCATGTTTTTCCTTACACCACTGCAGCTGTGCTGATTTGGGAGCACTTTGCATCATCTGCACAGTCCCAGTGCTGACAAGAGCTGGAAGGCAGGATAGGATTGGCTTCAGAGACCATTCCATTGTTTCCTATTTCTACAGTACCTTATAGGAACCCCAGAATTGCCCCATTTCTCCTTAGGATTTGCAGGATAAGACTTTTCCTCATGACAATGAACACTCAAAATGACTCCAAATTTCTCTGTGTAAAAATGTAACACTCTGATTATTTTTGTCACTGGTGACCTTTGCAAGCCTCTTTTACCCCAGATTATATTTATAGATGTATTGCAGTTCCTATGCCTGATTAGGGGAATGTGTGGGAGCTGAAGTAAATGATGCCACTGTTTGTCCACTGTTTTAGAGGTTTTTAAAAAAATTATTTTAAAGCTGCAAGGTCCTCATAACTTTTTTTGCCCACCATCTCAAGCCACAGAGGAAACAGTTGATCCCAATAATTAAAATTCTTACAATAAAAGTCAAATATGGAATATTAAAACAAATAAAATAATACTGTTGTTGTTTGCACTTTATGGATTCTGGGGCACCGGGTAATGCATTTTTTTCAGTCTTTCTTTTGCTAAATCAACATTAGCTAGCAACACACCTAATCTTGCCTGAACTATGTTATTTCCTGCCTCCCTGCCTTTCCTGTCTAAATCTCACTCTCTGCTGAAGCAGCTAAATTTGCTGCAAATGAGGAATATTTTGGGACACGAGTTTTCTTACAAAACATGGGGAGAGATCTAATGCTGTAAGCAAACAGCGCTCTAATTAATGCAGATCCAGGCTATTGAAAGCATTTGTAGGTTACGGTTATCAAAAAAAGAGATCAAGAAATCGATGCTGAACCCACCACTGGCATGTAGGATAAATACTGACCGCAAACATTTTTGGGAATGGTACCGGAGCAGATGTGAGCTCAGAAATTCTGGACCTGGAACATATGGGTTTTAATAAACAGACTTCTGTTCCAGCTCCTCAGTTGCTTTTTTTTTTTCTTTTTTTTTTTTAACTGTTCTTGCTTAATTTTATGTGCCTGTGTATGCTTCCATTATTAATTAATCTACAAGTATTTGGCATTGCTTCATCGTCGAGGTTTTCTTTAATTTGCAAATGTGCTGTTTTAGTTTGAGCAGGACTTGTGTAGCTAATGTTAGAATGGAAACATTTTTAACCCTCTGTTTCATCAGTTTCCTATCATCCTTTTCCCCTTCGAAGAGGAGTAGCTGCCTTTATGTGTGTGCACGTGCACACGTGCGTGTGTGTATTATTAGCTGCGCTGTCATTTTTAATCCTTTTCTTTCAATCATCATTTTTCCTCAGACATGAAATATTTCAGTCTACCACGCTGCACAGGCTGCTCACGGTGAAACACTCGTAGCATTTGCAAAATCTAAAACAGAGGAATACCATGAGGATAGAACAAAAGAAATTAAAACACTAGATATGCCACAGTTGTCTTATGCAGCTGTTAGAAATTTAATTATTTTATCTCATAGAATAATGTGCCCTTCAGAAATCATTTTGGACTAGATGTTTCAAACCAATGATCTGTAGTTAATTATCTTTAATAACTGTTGCACATTATGGTTAGATCTATGTTTTTGCTAAACCAATTAATAATATCTTCATTAGTATAAAGACAAGGTAGCTGGATCCTTTCATTTTTCACATTGAAAGAGTAGATATTTTAAACAGCGTAATTTACTTTAGCCATACATTCCTGATGATATGACTAATTAATGAAACTTCAAAGACATATAACTTCCAAAAGCTACTTATTTAAAGTCATTGTTGAGCGCTTAATGACATTATGTTGGGGCATTGCAGAAACCATCACTGCCGGAGTGTTGAATTTGCTAAACCTTTTTATGCTACCAAACTGAAGGAAGCTTGAGTTATATTGAAAAGCAAATTGAGCCAATATTTCTTCATTAAAAAAAACCCAAAAAAACCACAAAACCTGTTGATTACAAGAGGATCTATCAAAACTCGATGACCTCCTTTCTGCTTACATGTTGCAGCTGCCAGTTTGACTTATTCATGCAAGTCTGTGTGGAGAACTCTGGAAATAGAGCAAAGAAAATATTCTATATTTTAAGAGTTGGGTGGAATTAATTTTGTTCAGAACCACTAGTTGTCTAAATATTCCTTCTGTATCTGCTTTTTTTCCTTTTTTCCTTTTTTTTTTTTTCATGTTCAGTCTGATTTTTTCAACTGGCTGATAACTACAACATAATTTTAGTCTGCTACCTGACAAAAAAAATTAACCCTGACTACAATATTAAACACACCAATGATTGCTTTGGTATTACCAGTGTTCCTGATGGCATAGAGAATAAAGTTATGGATGTTACAGGGCCAAATGGTTTAGGTGTCCTGTTTAGGCATGTGAGCTGATGAAAAACTTCTGCAAAATTTCCCTGACCTTGAGGTAAACTGAAAGCACAAAAAAGATGTATTCTGTTTTTCATCTTATATGTATTTTTATGCAATCTTCAAATATCATGCAGCCATCAGGGAAAGCTTTCTGAATCTTAAAAGAGCATCGTATATACAGCCCTCCAAGAACTGGTATTTCCCACCATGGAGAGTTGTTCACTAGGAATCAACTGAAAGTAAAAAATACAAAATAAAAAAATAAAATAAAAAAAAAAAAGGAGAAAAAAATTACATCTAAGAGAATAAAACAGTGCAGTCAACTGTGCACAGGGCTGGAAGGCCAGGAGAGAAGTGTTAACAGCCAGTTGTGACAGCTACAAAATAATTATCCTAGCAGTGAGCACCTGGTCCTTCAGCTGCAGGGCTTCCCACAGGAGTCATCTGCAGTCCTGGTGCAGAGAGGGAAGAGGGTGAATCCATTTAGTCAGGATTAGACTTAACTGGAGGCAGAGATGGGGTTCATGGTCCATGTCTGTGCCGGGCGTGTGCTGGCAGAGCTTGGGGCTGCTCATCCTAATTCCCACCTAAAGGCTGATCCTGTTGGGAAGGTAAAAGGTGTGGATTCCCTTCATACTGATCTGGTGGCACTGGGGGGTTTTGGGGGTTGTAGAAATGCATCACTTAAGAGCAAAGAAAGGAAGGAGCTTTACAGTGAGTTATTGGTAATGTTTTAGGTGCTTTTCCATGTGATTTGTTGACTGGCATTTCAAATACAGGTTAACCTCCTGCAATGTGCAGGTTACCCCAAGTGCTTGATATTTAATGACAATGTTAATACACAATAAAAGGAAAAAATGCAAGGTGTCTAAAAGAAATCTTTTCATACTGTATTTCTTTTTTCTCTGTGTGCCTACTGAATTAAAAGCCTGTGTTTGAGACTCCACAGGGGCAAACCTATAGTGGCCTTCTGGAAAGGACCAGTTCAAATCAACTTGTGGGAACATGGCAGGAAAGGCATCCAAAAGATCATTTTCTAATGGCAATTTTATTTTGACAACTTGTAACAAGCATTTTTCTCAGGTGCCAGCACTTCTGCCAAGTTTTGTCCCCCCCTTAAGCCATGCCATCTTAAAAACGTTGTGTATTAGTGCCAGACTGAAGCTGCTCCTATTAATTCTCCACTGAGCTGTAGGAACCTGTGTGATACTCAACTCGATTGTCTGTTGGGCTGAACCTTCTCTATCTAAGGGAGAGAAAAATAAATTTTCCCTAAATGATCATTATTCTTTTTTAGCCCTGCATGAATATTTTTCTTCAGTTACCCTGAAAATACTGAAATAGGATAGCATTACACTGTCTGCAAACTCTAGGTCTACTTGATGGAAAACTTGATGGAAAACTTGAGTAAAATTCCTTTTCTGGAATTGAGTTGAATAGAATATTTTAGACTAAAAATTCTGTATATATTTTCACCTAGACTTTGCTATAGGCTCTACCATTTTTAAAATTAAATAATGGACATGAAACATTGTGTTTATTATTCATTGTGTTTATCCTTCCTAGAAATCTAAAATATATAGTTTCTTGTGTTTTTATTAAAGGACATAGTCATTCTGGAATTCTTCAGTATTGGTCCATTAATATTTCTGGGATATTTTGAGGTGTAAGCAAAATAGGTGGGTTTATAGTAGTCATAAATATTTTGTAGCTACAACTTATTCTTAATGCCCTTGTAAGAAAATAATGCCATTGTTCATTTTCATTCCCTGGGGTTTACTCTTTGATGTCCTACATACCTAATCAATCTTTAAACTAATGCCAAGTCTGATTAAAGATTGTCAGATGAGGCTGGTACTTGTTACTTCGTATTTTTGCTGCAAGGAAGGAGTGTCCAGATGAGGAAGTTGAATGTTTGGATAAGTGAAGCTGTCTTATTAGCTAAAATTTTGAGCTGAATACCTCAGTGCAGAAGAAATGTCACTGCAGAAATGGGTGATGTTTCTGGAATAAGGATCACATCAGTTTCCTTTCTCACCTGTGCAGAACATCCATGTTGGAATATTACTGGAGGCATGTTGAAATTACCTCTGCTGTGAGTGCAGCTTGAGCTGTTGTTTGAGTTGTTTCTAGCATGCAGCTGTATTTTATTTCATTTCAGTGATTTGTTATATATCTTTTGAGAACTTTAACATCTCCCATTTTGGGCTGACACGGCGTCTCAAGCTCTTTTCCTTTTAAAACCTGAGCAGCCAAAAAAAATCCAAACACTCACAGTGTTTCTGTGCCTTGAAAGTAAGTTACCATGAACTGGGAGAGGCACAGGACGAGTTAGCTTGCAGATGGAAATCATTATTCTGTTTGATGAAAGTTTCAGTAATATTCTCCAACCTTGAGGTGAAGGAGGCTGACTTGTACAGCTCCGTGTCACAGCATCTTGTTCCAGTGGGAAAGTAAATGAAACTCTTCGGTTTCCATGGACTTGGACTTTGCACTGGGGGTTAGTTTTGCATGAGATATCGGTATCGCGTGCAAGCCAGAAATGAATTTGAGCAAATCTCAGTTGTATAAGCTGATGTTAGTGAAATTATTGAAAATTTACCACTTGATAACTTCTGGTAATTAAAGATTGCTTCTGGAGGTTCCCCTGCTCTTCAGAAATAACCTTGTGAAGTGTTTGTCTAAGGGCTATTCACAACCTGCCTTTCTCAGAGTCACTCCTCTCTACTCTGAAAGCAGGGGCTGGATATGGAAAACAAGCATTTTTAGCACACCTCCTTTTTTTTTTTTTTTTTTTTTTTTTTTTGCAGAGCCTGTGTTTGGTTGGTAAGCCCTCAAGGAAGAAACACATAATATAGGGAATTTGATCTCTAATTTGGATATCACATTCGTAACACCTTAAAATTATGATAATGTAATTCTGTTACTGGAGGACTAATTGGGAAACCACAAAATCTTGGAATGCATAAGCCAACCCCACATTAATGTTACTTAATGCAAATGCATTGGTTTTGGGTCTGGGAGTATTTTATAATTTAAGTAAGCAGTTTAAATTATGTGGTTATAACTTAAACAAAATGTATTGTGCATGGGAGTGATAATTCAGAAGCCTTGTGGCCACTTATCCAGCTCCTTATCCCATGAGAATTATGCACGTTGTAAAAAATCTTGAATGAACCAGCAGTGGTTAAGAATATATATCTGAACACTTCCCTAGATCCCAAGAAAATGAGTGATTGAAAATGTTAAATGTTGCTGCTGCCATATTTATGAACAGGAATCAAAGCTCTCGGGGCCATAAAACTTCATTTTCTGGTTTTAGCCCAACTCATTTGGCCAAAAGATACCCCTTAGGAGTGAGCTAAATGAGAGAGACTTCAGTCCCATCTGAGGCAAATGTCTTGCAAGGTATTTTCTTTTTAGTAATCAGTATGAAACAGTCATATAACTTGTGTCTGTTCAACTGAGAAAAAAATATTTCAGATACTAAAGATCAAATAGAATATTGGAAAAAAACCTAATCTAAAATCAAAACTTGTCAGGGAATGAAAAACATCCCAAGCCCAGTCATTTTCTTTTCTTCCTTAGGACGGAGATTATTTCTTAAAAGCAAGTTCATATTTGTCTGCCCATTCTGATTATGGCTGGGTCAGAAAAACTAAGTATACTGAGAGAGACAATTGCTAAGCTAACCCAAAGCATAGAAGATTGGAGAGCTGACATGAAAACCTGCTCAGGTTAAGCATGTACAGAGCCCTAGGACAGAGGATGAGCAAGGAGCACTGATGGGGAACAAAGCTACTGCATTTTCCCTACTGTTTTTCTTGTTGATGATTCGATTTTTTTTTGATGATAGCAACCAGAAACACTGTTTCCTGAGAATTTTTTTTTTAAAAAAGTCCTCTGCAAACTGCATGGCTGAAAAAAAAATCTGGTTCTTGTAGCTGTGAGAATTAGTGTACCACCCTGCCTTAAGTAAGGATTACATCCGGAATTAAACCCAGCTTTCCTCTGCCTTTGTTTTATTTAGTATCTGCAGAATTGCGAATACGAATGTTATGAAAGAGCCCTGCATTGGGGAGTTTTTTTGTAAATGAGGCATTAGCTGGAGTAAACAGGATCTGGAAGGAGTTTGGAGCCTCCACAAGGCGGCACTGGCGCATCTCGCATCCTTTCCTTTCCCTTTCCCTGCTCCGTGCTCCTCGCCAAACGTTCAGAAATTTTATGTGCACGCTTTTTATCAAAAAAAAAAAAAAAAAAAAAAAAACAACCAAAAACCAAGAAAAAAACTCTTCCGCTTCTAAATTTTCGTGTTACCTTGCAAAGTGTTGGGTTAAAAAAACACGAGTTAACCTTGATAAAAACCGTCAGTAATTTCTAATAGAATGGGTATTGTGTTTTCTGGGGGCTCTAAAGCAATGATAATGCAAATTGCCTATTTGCAGTGACAAACAATATTCTTTTAATACTTCACTATATCAGTGACCTGCGAATTTTGTACGCAGTTGCTGCTTTCCTTTCCATGGTCTTTGCAACATGTTCAAAAAGTTTCAGAAACTGGTTTTATTTCATTTCTTTGGGTTAACAAATGGATGTACCACTTGCGTGCATGATTCTTTTCTCCCCCCACTGATCCCAGCTGGTGACTGAGATGAAGCTACTTCTTGTCTTTACAAACTTGACTCCAGCCAGCTGAGATCCAGGCCCTGCTGCCTTTTCTCTATTAAATACATTCTGAACTCTGTCAATAAACAGCAACATGGGAGAGCATTGGGCACAGCAAAACAGAGTGGTTTTACTGATGGCAGTCCCGTTAGCAAGTGCAGAGTTGCTGCTATCATTAAGGAGGTGAGGTTGCCCATTTCATCTACTTATGCAGTAAAAATGCAACTGGAGAAATGAAGTAATAGCAGCAAATGCTTCCTCTGACCCTCTGTCACCCAAGGCAAGCTGAGTGGGGCTCACTGCAAGCCCCACATGTCTTGTGTCCCAATTCCAAATAAAGCAGGGCTGTTTTAGTGAGAGATTTTAGTGTATCAGGGTTTAAAAGAGACCTTAGCAAACTTTAGAACAATACTTGTACAATGCCTTTTTTTCTGTGCTGATACTACAATATAGAATCATTGAACAGTTTGGGTTGGTAGGGACTTTAAAGATCACCTCATTCCACCCCTCTTCCATTATCCCACATTGCCCCAAGTCCCCTCCAATGCAGCCTTGGACATTTCCAGGGATGGGGAAATCACAGCTTCTCTGGGCAGCCTGAACAAGTGTCTCACCATCCTCACAGCAAAAAGTTCCTACTTGTCACAATTGTTTCGGAAAATGTGGACTATAGTTACCATTCTTTGGACAATTGAATAGCTTCAAATGTTGTGATTGCTATATATTAAGCAAAATTTCCTTTTTATTACTTAGCAGGGTGAAAACAGATCAGAAGAAAGAAACAATAAAAGCTCTCGCTCCTAAAACCTTTCTGGCTCTTCTCCCTTGCTCTGTGGTCAAAAGTTAAATAGGATGTTCTGATTATCACCACTCCCAAAACACATCAGTGGGATTTTTTTGTTCAAAATAATTCCAACTCCTCTTGCAGCTAGTCTGTGCCAACAAGTTCAAAATACGGGAAGCTTGACCTTAGCTACAGACCTTGCTGATGTGCCACACATCCTGCACTGCCCAAGGAGCACAGAGAGCTGAGCCAATCTGGTAGACACGTCTGAGCTCTGCCCTTTCCACCACAGCACAGACACACCAGGGGAAGAAAAGCCCATGGGGAATCTGATGTAAATTTACTTGAAGCTAACAGGTTCCACGGATTTCATGGCAATATTGGAGCGAGACCCAAATATATAATAGATTGGCAAGGAAATAGTTCCCACTGTATATGTGGCAAAAAGGAGTCTTCACCTCCCAAGTGCTAAAGGGGAAAGTCAACATCTCTTTCGAACTCTGCCACATTCACCAGTGTATAGTGAAAGAAAACATTCCTGCCTGATCCCGATGCTGGCGATCATCCAGAGCCCAGAGCACTCTGGGAAATTCCACTTTCTGAACCCCGCTGTGCTACCTAATCACACAATGGGCTGCATATGCCATCCAAGAAAATAAACACAGGTCTGGGAAGCTGTTTGTCCTGCAGGGCTAGGAATGCTCTTCCTAACTTGGCAGGGCAGCATAATCCTCTCTGAAAGGGGAAAGAGAGCTGCTTGAACTCAAACTGACTAATGAGATTGAAGAAAAGCTCATCAGAAGCTGGCACAGCCCTTCACCCGCCCTGCCAACACAAAACAGGTGACACTGCTGGGTACTCTCACTGTGGCTTCTGTTCGTGTCATGACAGAAGCTAGACCATGGATCTAGACCCCAACAAGGGCCCACAAAAATTGCTGAGAGGCAGGTTGTACCTGAGTTTGTGGTTTATAGGGGAGGCTGCTGCCTTGGCTGGTCCCCTGGGCAAAATCCAACTGAGTTAAATCTTCACCATAGACCATGGGCAGTTCAGGAGTGACTAAAAGTTCCCATGACTGTGGGTGACTGAGCAGAGTGTTGTGGTCCATATGGACTCTGGGCTGAGATCCTGGGATCTCAGTGGAGAGAGGGGGTGGAGGATGGAAGTGGTGGCCTGTTGAAGGTTGCCAGTTGGTCAGCAGCAGCTGCAAACTGCATTGGCTTTCCTGAGACACGACTAGTGCTCTTCTTTACTTGGCTCTTGAGATCATAACCAAATTCCTCTGAGAACAGGACTTGCATTGATTATAGTAGAAATTGGATCTGGATTTTAAATCACATTATTAGCTCTTCTAGCAAGATGAACTGAGTGATACAATTTGATTAAAAATTGCAGAGATCTCCCCTTCCACCTCCCTTGATCAGTTTTGGAGCAAATGTGTGTTTCATGGTAACAGGGAATGAAAGTGCTCCACAAGGGCTTTTTTAATTACAGCATTAATAAAATGCACTATATGTTATTCTCGAAATCTACAGATTTGTTGCTTTAAACACATCATATTGCTCTCTGAAACACTTGAAACTCTCAGAAGTTTTTAAAAGTGTGTGTTTAGGTTAAGGTTAAGTTGCCCTTGACAGCATTTTTTAAAAAGATTTGAATTGTTGAATAACCACCTTTCACCCATCCCTAATTGTAATTTAAATGACAATATGCTCCCAATCAATAGCTCTTTGTCACACTTTGAAGATCAAGGATGAGATTTCACCCCATGAGTTTACATGGCAAAAGCTTCTTTTTCATAATGCTAAAAATGTTGCATCCTGCTGTTAAAGAAGTATAAGAATACCTGCTCTCAAATAATTAGTTTTGAATAAAAGCATTTAAGTCATACTTTATAGCCATTAATTTGAAACAATTCAAAGCCCTTCATTTCTGCACTTTGTTCACAGCTAAGTATTACAATAGGTATCTTAGCCAATTGGAAAAAAAATCAGTTACAGAAAGATAATTTGAACAACTTAAGTTGGGTGATATTGTAAGAGGTGGGTTTTGAATAACTATAGCTTTATTTTGCATCAACTCCATTTTTGTACAGAACAATCTCTGCAAGTGGAAAATTGAAAAGCTTTTAATGGTGATCACTGTGTGTATGTGACTTTGCAATGTTGTGTGCTTGTCTAACAGGTACATAAGGGGGCATGTAGTTTCTCCAGATGTACACAGGCATTTATTATACAGGCTCCACTCAAAAAGCGCTTTTTTTATTATTATTTTTTATTCCTATAACTAAACTCTTTCTCAGAGTCTTAGGCAAGGGTCAGGCCTCTACTGTGCTTGGTGTTATGAAATGCCAAACAGAATGATGGTCTTTGTCTGGGAGTGCTTACAATTCTTGTTTTTAGTTAGAGCGGCGAACTGTTTTAAGAAGGATAAAGTCTGGTCTGTTTCTATGTTGTCCTTGGTAAACCCAATCTAGTCTGGTCTCAAAAACGGAGCAATTCTGCTCGTTGCCAGGGAGAATACATAGGTATCCAATGAGTCATGGTCAAACATACGGCCATTATTAGACCACAAACACAGGAGGAGAAAAAAGATTTCATTTGGGCCTGTTGTCCCTGCCGAGCTGGTGAGGAGGAATAACAAATAAGCGAGTGGAGGAGGTTGCTCTTTAGGTATTTATGAGGAGCTTCTCTCCCTATGGGGATAGACTGGGGAAAAGCAGAAATGTGCATGCTGGAAAATTTAACTAGAGCAAAGGAGGCTGCGTCATGGTGTAACTAGGAGCACTTAGTACATTTTGATGGCAAGTTAGAGACAATGGGAAAGAGAAGCTGAAGCTGTAACGGGCTTTAGTGAACACAAAGAACTTATTTTTAGTTTGGAAGAGACAGGGCAATCAGAAGACAGGCACAAAGGGAGAAGTGATTAAGATTTGTGTTAGAGCAATGTTCTCCATGGCAGTATCACAAATGAGCACGTTCATCCACACCAAGAAAAAGGATGCTGAAGAAACAGGACACAGGGTGCTGAGCACCACAATGCATGGCTGTATTTCTGTGGCTTAGTAGAAAAGGTCATGTCTGAGAATCGTTACGTGGAACTGTTTTGCAAGACTGGGCCCATATGTATAAATTTAGAGAAAAATCTCAATTAAAATTGCAGCACAAGTTCTTACTTTTAACTGTGGGCCTGCACAAATGCAGAGTTAAAACCAACTGATGGAGAAAAAGAAAAAAATGTATTTTTGAAACCTTCTTTAAAATGAAGATCTATCGAATCATAGAATTATTTAAAAATAAAAAAAAAATTTTAGTATATATACTATAAAATAAAGATTTGCACTTAGGCAAGTCCTCTTCTTCTGAGTTCTCCTTTAGTGAAGGCTTAGGAAACTGATTGATTTTACCCCTGCACTAATCTTTGGCTGCACCAGAGCAGGACAAAGTTGTGGTGTTGAACTCTTCCTGTCTGGGCTGCTTAGTGGAAGATTTGGAGAGCATCACGTCTTGCTCAAGGTCCCACTGAATTGAGCCATGCCCAAATACAAAGCACCAAAATATTGCCCTGGCATTACACTTTATGCACAGTGATCTTGCAGCAAGGATGTGGTATAGCTGTGAATGGCTCCGGGTATTCACAAAGCCTTTCTGTGCTCCAAGCTTTCCTACGTATAAAACAGAGGCAATAATATTTCCAGCTCTGACACTAGTGGTTAGGGAATTTATACTTTTGAACATTAATTTGTGAGAAACTATATTGGTACAAAGTATTGGTTCTGTTCGCATTGTTCCTGGTTATTAACCCTATTATTGGGCATTTCATCTGTATACTCAAAACACAGGGTTTATTGATGGCTTTTATTTCCTATATGTGTCATATAAATGCCTTAACAGATGAACAGGCTAGTGAAAATGATAGGGTACTTCAGAATAGCTCAAAGTCACTGCTTCTTTAATAAAGCTTTGGTTTTGTATGTCGGGAGAGATGGAATTCACACCCCAACCTATGCACAGCTGCAAGCCCTATTAAGTGAAACCCCTCCTAAATTTAGATGCAGTGGCCTCAGCCCTGGCCAGCTTCCAAAGACCATAGAGGCCTGTTCCACTCCTTCCACATCCCCCTCCCAGCGTGCCATGAGCATTGAGCCATCAACCCTTTCCTCAGCACTGGGAAGAGCCAGTGCAGGGTTTGGGTGTAGCAAAGCCTTCCTGCAAGGAGGGATGTGCAGCCAGTCCATACAAGAACACTATAATCACTGTAGCTATTCATAAGCTGTACATTCATTTTCCTGTATGCTGTCACTTTAAATTAAAAGGGCATTTTTTTTTCCAGGTAGCCCTAAAGACAGCACTCATGAGGTGAGCAAGTCTGAGCCATGTTCAGACAGAGTATTTTAACAATCAAGAGAGTCCTAATACCTGGGAGTTGCCAGGGATTGCATGTTAACAGTAAGCCAAATCATCAAAATGCAGCTTGAGTAGGTCCAGTGAGGGTGTATTATATTGCAACAATTGTGGCTGTTGGAGCTAAGGTTGAGTGTGCATTCCTATTATAAACCCCAACTGGTAGGGCTGAGTATTTTGACCACATCAGATAATGTCAAGTGAAACTTCTCATATGAATTGACATCCAAATACTTGTAACCTCCCTTACAAACAAGATCAAGCTCTTCCCCTTCCACCTACTCCTCTTCCCAGCCTACACTCGATTTTGTAACTGGGTCATTCCCTTCAAGCATGAAAGGATAAAAAGTTGTAGATATTTGTTGTTGTTGGTGTGGGTTTCGCAACCACGTGCTTGATGTCACAGCCGTGCAATGGTCATGCAGAGCAAACCTTGGCCATTGTGTCCCTGGGAAATACTCTGTGATCCATCAGGCTCTCAGTGACAGCCAAAGTGTGGCTGTAGCACGACAGTGACATGGCATTGAACCAGCCAGCCCTTACTAAACTGGTAGAAGCTCAGCACTGGAGTACATTTCCTCCTCTCTGCAGGCAGAAAGTTTCCCCGAAAGTTTTGCCAAAGCGCTCAGAGTGTGCACGTGTGAACAATGTGTCACAGGTCTGTAGAGCTGAATGCCACCAGCAGGGATTAGAGGGGACCAAAATTTAACAGGATTAAAGAAAAAAGCATGAACTTGGATAAAACTTAGTAAAATTATCCTGTGTTACCCTTCTGTAGTTTTCAACACCATTTTCGGGATGCGACAGAAGATTTTGCTGCTACCAACACAAACCAGTAAAGGATTAGAAATGGATTATCTTCATAGGAGTGTTACTCTTAACTTGATTTAGGAGAGACAGGAGGCTTCAGTGGTGAAGGTGCAGCTGAAAAGCCCCAGAGTGCTGTGCCATTTCCCTGTGGTCATGAGGAGGCTGAGCAGGCCTAGATCTTTGCAGATATTAAGGACTTTTCCCCTCAGCTGTCTCTGGGGACTTTGAGTGAACATTTCCAAGGGCAAGGCTGTAGTGCCCCTCTCTCCCTGTGGAAATTGAAGAGCCCAACACTTACCTGAAGTGCTGGTGTGGACAGGCTTGTTCAATCAGTAAAGAGCTGAATGAGTCAGGCGTTGAGTAGGAAGAGAGGGAGAGGAAAATCCTCCCACTGATAAATTGCTAACACTCTTTTGCAAAAGATTTAAGATACTCGATGGCGTCATGATAATTTTTGTGTGTCAGAATTGCTAAATATTCAGACATCTGGTTTTTGCCAAACCCAATGTGTAAAAGCAGATGAGAGATATTTTGCAAACTTTTAAAATCACCTACAGTGCTTAAGATGTTGAAGGTAGATTAGATAAGACTAGCAAAGTTATTTGAACATAAACATTTATTTTAAAAATATCCTCTGCTTTGCTGAGCCCACAAACATTGTATAAATAATACACAGTTCATGAATAGGAATTAAAAGACTTGTACCCCTCACTGGTATGGATTTATATTCTGCACTTGCTAGGACTTTATTAACTCTCCTGAAAACAGTGGTATTTTTGCAGAGAGGTCTAAAGGAAGTTGTTCTTGAGAATATGCCCCCAAAGCTTAAACTTCAGGTATTAATGGGTAGATTTAGAAATGTATTTAGGCAATTAGAAATGAGAATACATGACTAGTCATATTTATAAAAGGTAAATAAGTTAGGGGCCTGTCTGCTGGCTCTGGCAATGTCCTTTGATACATTCATGTATTTTAGAGTCATAAGGAATTACATTCTTATTATGCAAACAATGCTACCTGTGATACCTTGATCCATGCAAATAGTCCTTGGTGGGAGTGCTCATACACGTAAAGTATTTACATATCTGTAGGAGCTGGCCTGAAATGGTAAACATTACAGAATGGGTCTGAGCTACTATCTTTTTGACCACATTTTAAGTGTGGTCAAACTTCAGAGGTGGTTGATTTCACGCTGGCGGTGAAAAAAAGTTCATAGAAAATCCTACCTGGGATTTGGTCTGAGCTTGTTTGTCACATTGTTTTGAATCTATCTTCTTTGCAACCTTCCCTGTATGCTCCCAGGGGTTTGTCTGAGCACTGGTGGCTACAAAGCCTTCTGCTAAAATAAAAGTCTCAAAATAATGCATTGACTTTCCTATGCAGTTGGTATGGGGGGGTTAAAAGAAAAGAATCCTAGGTAGGAACAGCTGTTCTGGAATTTGTTCAGTGTGTTTTTCTCTATCTGTGTCATCTAGTTTGGTGAAAAAACAAACAGTAAAAAATCCCCAAACCCTCATCTTGTAGGTCCACAGGTGCACCAAGAATTTGAGTCTCAAACAGGGGAAAGGAGGAATCATTTATCTGCTGAAATGCAGCCCACATTCCACAAAATATAGAATACTTCAAGCTTCTTGCTAATGGTCCTATGTCTGTTGTTTGGGGAAATACCTAATGAGTCAGTTATGAGCACATACATCATCATTTGTAAGGTATTTACTGTGTTATATGTTTTAAAATGGAAATAAGTTATTAGCTTTCAAGTACCTTTTAATCTTGATATTAATAAGAAAGAGAGATACATTTGTCTCTATACATTAATAAACTGAGATTTAATACTCTATTTGATCAAAAGGAACATCAAAATGATCTTGTAATATCTCAAAATACAGCCTATGTGTGCAGCAAGGTGATGGGATAGAGGGAAGTTCCCCATCAACTTTGAATCAGGATGGAAATCCCAGGGACAGTCAGTTATTGGATGACTTGGGAACTCCTGCAGATCAGAGAATAGGAGGAAATGTACCAAACAAAAAATAACACCAAAGCAGTTTTATTGCTTTTAGTGCATTTTAGTATGTTTTTTCTTTTGTTAAATGTAAGAAGTCTAGAAAGATGAAACATTTAGAGAGCTGTGACTAATATGGTGGATATGGAAAAGGAAATTAGTTAAATGATGGGTTTGGTTGTAGCTTTATTATGGCCAAAATGCATATATGTGGATTGTGGCAATTGAGTTGGAAATGAGCAGGAGAACTCTGGGAGAAGTAGCAGTAGGAGTAAGGGGTAACAAGAAGAGGATTATTAATACAGTAAATTCATGTTAAGGAAAGTATTTTTGGCTTTTTTAATATGGGTGCAAAAAGATCTGTGACATCTTTGGGATAGAAATGACCTGACAGGTGATTGTAAGAGAAGATTGTCGAGATCTTTTCTACCAAAATGATCAATGATATCTTTGTAAAGCCATCTCCCCTGGAAAATATCAAGTATGGCATACTTTGATTGAAACATTTCATCCTGTTACAGTAGGAGTACCAGAATCACTGTTTCTTCTGTGTAAATTCATGTACCTTAGCCAGAGTGCTGGATATAGTTAGGCTCTAATGGACAGGAAAGTCCCTGTAAACAAGCCCAAATCAATGACTGCTGAACTATTAACAAAATCTGTGAAGCCTAGAGATCCCAGTAGCTCCCTGAGGCAGGGTGGACACCCTGGGGTGGAAAAGAGGAGAGCTTTGGGAGCCATCCCAGATGCCAAAGCAAAGCATTGGTGGGACTGAGGGCACAGCAGCTGTTTCACTTCCCTCCTGTCAGGCAGGTTGGGTTTCCTTTGGCCCCCTGGGAAATGCACTTCAGACCATGTGGAAACTCTGTATGAATGAAATCCTCTGGCTTTATGCATAGCCCTCCAAATTATCCTTGTATGAAATCAGATGCACAACTCAGCCTTGGTATATTTAATGCTGCGTCTCCTTTTCTGCCTTTCTCTCTCTGTGCCTTATTTCTTGTGCCAGACTTATTCTCCCTTTGTTTTTATGGGTTTTGCAGCAGTAAATCTGGCTGCTGTTTAGCAAGGAGAGCTGTAGCTTAATTCAAACCTTAGTTACAGACTGTTTCTTTTTGTTGTTAGACACTACCCGCCTCATACTCTACCTGGCCAAAGCTGCCAAGTTTTGGATTTCCTAGAGGAGGCTTTTTATTCTGTCGTCTTGTCTGCACATGTACACACAGCCTCCAATTATATAATAGGTGAACTCGCTGTTGTGCTATTGTGCATTTTCCTCTTTTTACAAGCGAACTGCACTGACACTTTTTTGTGTTTCGAGTCCATTGTTACCTCGTGCTGGGGCTGCAGCCCTGAGATTTCCTCGAATCTTCACTTTTCCCACACCTAATCAAGAGCTTATTTTTAGCATGTTTTTTTTTCCCCCTCCACTTTTTCAGTTTAAAACCTCTAAAATACTAAAAATGGCCAGGCCAACATAACCTCTCTAAAGATTGAGCATTGCGTAATCTTCGGGCACGTTGTCCGCCTGCCAAGGATGGCAGAAGAGCCTCATCAGTGGTAAAAGATCTCAGTGTGTTCAAAAAAAAATCTAAAAAACAAAGAAGAGGTGATTCCCTTGGTGCTGCTTTCAGGCTCTGCTTTCTGAGGAAGCTCCTGGAGGGAGCACCATGTTGTCATCTGAGCCTCCAGTGTGCAATTTATACCTGACAGCAAGGAGGAGGAGGAGGACGGGCTTCCCCTTCCAGCCACACATGGTGCGTGGGCACGAGGCTTCCCGGAGCTGGGCTCTCAGCTGGCACACATCTGCCTGGGCACAGCTCCCCTCCTTCCCAGCACATCCAGGGAGATGAGATTGTTGCAAAGCAGCTCTTTGTTGAGAGTGGTTTCTTGGAAAAGCGACCGCACTTCTCTGATCGGAGGAGCGGAAAGATGCAATCTCTGCCCCTGACCAGCCTTGAGATCATCCCTCTCTCCAGACCACATAGGAGGAGGAAGGAGGGAAAACAACTGCAAACAAACAAGAATGGAGTGAGGTGGCTAAGACCAAATTAGATTAATTAGCCCCAGGCTGTTTTGTATGTTTACATTTAATTTAGGTTTAGCTACTTCAAAGTTCACATAGTTTAAGTTAATAACTTTACTATAACTTATTATTTTCAGATGTTGGCAGGTAGACAAGTTGTGAGTCACCTGGAATATGAGGCTAAATAAGTAATACTCACTGGCAGGGTTTTGACCATGACTGATTACACTTCTCTGTCTTCTGTGTTAGAAAAATATAGCTTCAGAAGGAAAAAAGTCTACTTTTCTCACTTCTACTACCATTTTATGTTGAAATGTCCATGGGGTGGGTTAGATTTCATACTTGGCTGTCTAGCTTTCAAAAACTTTCAATCTTTAATCTGCTGCTTAATGGTTAGTACATCCTGTAGCATACCAGGTCTTTATTATTTCATTTGACCTCTTTTGTGAACCTAAGAAGGTCCGCAAGACCTGTTTGTTTATGAGCAGGGAGGTCTAGAGGTTAGTGCTCTTAAATCACAGAGGAGAAAATGAATGGGTTGCTCTTTACTTGGGATAATAAAATTGTTGTCACTCCAACTATAGATTTTTGTAGGTTATTACATTAGTTAAATAAAATACTGCCTCATCAATGCAAATTCCAGTTCCGGCTAGTCCTGATGTTGGCTGTAGAAGTAGGAATTCATTCATATTGCTGGCAGTAAAAAGGAATAAAATTGTGTTTGACAGGAGTGGAGAGTTAAGATCATAACTTTTCAGAACCAATAAGGGTTCATGGAAAAAAATATACTTGGGAAGAACAAAACCCTAATCACAGGCATTGCTTACTGGAGGTCTACAGCTGTGACAAATGGTGTGATACTCATGAATATGCAAAGTTCTTTTCAGCCTGTAATTATGAGAATCATTGAGCCTATGTATGCATTTCATAGGAAGCCTCAGTTGCATAAAGCAGCAGATGTATTTTGGTGACAACAATCAATCGTAAGAGAGAAACTCATCATAATCCCAGGACCTCAGCCTGGACCTGACAGGATGTTTTTCCTCTAGATTTCCAAACCCTTCCATGAATTTCCACCACTGGATTAGTGTCTGTTTCTCTCTGGCCTCAGAATACATCTGCTATCCTTGACACCCACTCACATATACCACCTCCCCTCTGCCGCCCTGTTCTTTTGAGAGTTTTAAAGTTCTTCTAGAAGTTTCTTATGCCTTCTGATATTTACATATTTCAACTGAATTTTCTCAGGCATGTTCATATAAACAATGATTGTTTTGCATTCTTTGTCAGTGGAGAAAATTGAGGGACTGTTGGTTTGACCAGTGTGGTTGGAGAGGTGACAATTTCACTGTCCACTGTCACTTTTGCTATTGTACGTATAGTAGAGTTAGAAAATAAAGTTTGTTTTTTGGGTTCTTTTTCTTTCCTTTTACATCTAGCCTGCTTCTATGAGTTATTTCTTGTCATAGTGTGACACCCCTCCTTTACCTTCTTTCCTATTATCCCACGTCCACCTTGCAGAGAGAGAAATAAAATGCTGCTGTCTCCAAGCCTTCCTCCTCCAAACAGAAATGGTCTGTCACCCCAAAGCAGCACCAAGTATTTGTAGGGCAGCAAACCACTGGGTTATTTTGCTTGATTTTTTCAGCTGGCATTTTATTTGAAGAGCTACTTCCATCTGGAGATGAAATAGCCACAGAATCTATCATCTAACACCTCTTTCCTACTGATGTGTTTTGCAGATGAGGCCCTGGCTGGACCAAATTCAGCAGCAGTGGCTGAAGGCACAACCCCACATGTGCAGTAGGGTTAAATTTGAGTTGTAGCTGGCAGAGATGGGACTTGGCCTCCAGGCTCTACTTCTTGGATATGTCAGGGAGTCACTGATGGCTGGAGGGGACAGTGAGATGTGTGTCTCCTCAAGATTTGCCTTTCACTATTCAAAGAACCTAGAAAAGTCTAAATTCAAGAATCACACAACAGATGCTAGAACTTAACCCTCTTAGCCCTAATGAAATCATCTCCAAAACCAAAAAGCTGAAAAAGAAAAAAACAAATCCTGATAAATTCAGAGTCAAGTGAGACATAGGAGAGAGGTAACTGAAACACCTATAGCTGCTTATCATGGAGGAAGATTATTATTACTTTGTTATGTGCATCTGGGGACAGAGGCAGCTGTCTGTGTTTTCTAAATATCACCCTGGGACTAACATCTCCCCATACCAATGTAAGCATATACTTTACAAATTGAAATACCTGTTTATCAGCAAGATCAAGTATCAAGTGTTTATGGCAGGTTTATTTTGGCAGTAAATTGTGTTGCTCACGTTGGTATTGATAAAAAGCATTGAAATGTATTGTGTGTTAGGAAGAACCATCTCAGTATTTTGCACCTTGTTTTCACTGTTCTTTGTCTGCTTTCACAAGATTTCTCAAGGTTTCTTTATACCAGGAGCAAAGCTTTTTTGAAAACCATGGGCCCATGTCTGTATGGTCAGTTACAGGCATTAAATTAAATCCTTATTCAGATGTTATGAAGGTGACCATCAAAGTTTCTACAGGTTGTTTGGAGTTAACAGCAAATGTCTGAAAGAAACGTATATTTTCTGCTCATCAAAAAATCACCTGGAAGACATAAACAGGCTATCATGACAGTTGTTATTGTATAGTTTAAGACTCTTTAGGAAATGGCTCTTTTTAGGGAAAAGGCAATAAAATTTATGTGTTTAAGAACAATAGGATATTTAAATATTGAGTAAAATGTACCATACAAAGAGAAATTGTATTCCAAGGGGCTTCATTGTGTGTTTTCAGGGCCTCTTGGCTCTTTGTTCTTCTTAGCCTAAATGAGACAAAATACTTGGTCTTAGACAGCAATATACTGGTTTTGTAAAGAAAAATCTGTGGGTTTTGGCATAGCCAGCCTGTGTCAGAAGCTAGCATGTGAGATGTAGGGAGCCACTGTTTTTCCAGCTCTAAGCCATCAAATTTTTTTTCTCAAAAAGTTGGGCTCTAGCCCTCAGTACACACTTGGCTAGGGAAGAAAAGGGGGCACCTTGCACCCCTTGATGTGGCTGTATCACAGGGCAAACAGGCCAGACTCAGTGCCAGAACCATTTTTATTTTTCCCTAGGTGGGGGGGAATATTGGCCCCCATTATCTGCACAAACTGGACCAGAAGAGGTGGGAAGCAATGAGAAGGGACTTTGTGATGCCTTGAGTTTGGGCAGAAAGGAGGTGGCAAACACCTCTAAAGCCACGTGGCTTAGGCTCTGTGGCATCACAGCTGTGTCTCACACCTTGCTCAGGATTCGTGGCATTTTAGCACCTTTAAACTGTTGACTTTTTGCATGCCAGAGTCAGATGGAGAGGTGTACATCCTCATGGCTGGATGGATGTGCTAAGCATGGAAAAATGGCCCTAAAATACAAATGAGTGACCTGTGGTGTAGCAGAAGGGGATCTTGTCATGCTGAGTGCTGTGCAATCTGTTGAAAGCAAGCCTTCATATTGATTAACTACCTTCTTTCTGCTGCCATAACATAACTGAAATCCAATATGTTACATAAATAAAAATCCTTCTGGTTATTAAGGGGTCATTTATTTGGGGAAAATGTCCACATGAGTGTACAGCCCTTACTCATTCTGAATGGAAATGATAAATAATTGGGGTTTATGCAGAAATCCCACTGGGGGTAAAAGACTCCAGGGGTAGAAGGCTCCTTCCACAAGCAGGGTTGAGGTGACTTGGTGTCACTGATTTTCACCCTGGCAGCACCTTCTGCCTCCAGGATTTCTGCTCCCTGCTGGGAGCCCCAGGCCAGGTGAGAGCTGGGCAACTCCAGCGATGGTTGCTGGACACATTTAGGGTAGGCAGAGGCAAAACTCTTGGTAATAATTCCAATGCTTGATTTTTTAGGAATGAGCTGCCCATAGATTACAAAAACCCAACAAACAAAAGGCAGAATTTAGCCTCAACCACAGATTTGCTGCCTGGTACATTTGTACATTTCAATTTCCAATAAGCTGTGTTCTCTAATCACAAGACTTCTAATCTTCCACCACCGAGTCACCGATTTTGAATTCAAATTTCCTTCTTTTTGTCTGTATTTAAAAAATAATAATAATCATTTTCCATCTATTGCAAATAACAATACAGTTCCACAGACTGAATGCTGAAGTTGTAATTCAATCTCGGGCTTTGGCTGCCATTCATTGATACCTCGAGCTGTGCTCTTATTATTTATGACATCAGCAGAAACTCTCGATTGAATTGCAGCCTTATATTTAATTAGGGACTATGTATTATTTTGTATGCAATATCCAGAATTAAAAATAGCCCTTTTCCAGAGTATAATGGGGAAAAGGCAGCAAAGTTTGAATATATATTCTAATTGATATTTCTTGTACTTATTCTAAAAGTAATCAAAACGTATGTTAAATATTAATTATAATATTTTTACTGCATTGTGCACCCTGATTTATTGCTGCCTCTTTTGGTTCACTTTTTAATTACTGTACATTATAAGAAAACTAAGGGGTTTTTAAATAGAAAAGTTATTTAGCATTAAAATTAATGTATAATTCAATATCAATCTTCATAGTGAATGTTATATTAAACGTAATGAACAAAAGGTGTATTTAACACAGTTTGCAAGTTTTTTTTTTTACTTTTTTTATTTTCTCTCCTCTCACAACATGCCTCTCAACTCTCTCCACATTTAAAAGTCGGGGACAAAGCTCATAAAGGAACAAAAGACTAAAATCAGGGATGGTCTTTTTTTAAAAGAGGTACAGTTTCAAAGCCTGGAGGGAAAAAAAAAAGATAGAAATCAAAGTGCTCTTGAATACAGAGAACATTTTAAAGGAAATATTGAACTGTTTGCTTAAAAATCTTACATTATTGCCTTCTTTTTAAACTCAATTCCTTTTTGAAGGAGAACACCAGATAGGGACAAAGAGAATATTTTCATGCAAAAATCAGGCACAGGTACAGAGGCACAGCCAGACATCATTTCAAGTGGGCACAGGAATTTAATTCAAGTTATTCTCTCCTTTATTCCACATTTAACAAAGTTGAAGGATTTATCCACCTCTCTGACACTAGTGCAGACTTCACTAGGTAACATTTGTATCCAGTGGCAAGTAAATATTGGGCTGGATTTTTATGTCCACCTGAAATGGATTCTGGTTATGAACCTCAGCAGCTGTGGAAAATTAAGTTTAGCATTAATGTGGAGTTCTGCGCACAGCTTTGTTAAGCTGTCATCAGCAAGAACAAAGAAATGATCCTTGTTTATTCACCCAGGTCTAATTCAAAGGCAGCAGAACCCATTTTTTTTTTTCTTCAGGGGTAAATTCAGCTGATGTTTGGAGGCAGCTCCAAAGAGTACTGGGGGCATGATGCACTGGGTGAAAGTGCTCCCATGAGGGTGCTTTGGAAATCAAATCTCCAGGGAAGGAGGTGATGTAGTGGGGCCTCACTGAGCCCTGGTGTGTCCTCAGGGAGAAGAGAAGAAGGATTCAGGTGATGCCTTCTGCCCCAGGGCAGCTGGAAGCCAGGGCTGTTTGGAGAGATGGATAAGCTTTTTGAGAAAATATTTACAGATGTGTTATCATTAGCCTGAGAACCTTCTTGTCTAATCTGCATGACCTGGTTTCCTGAAAGGAGAAATGAAAAAAACATGTTTGTTTTTAAATAAATAAGAGATCCCTCACTAAATCATCTAACATACTGTCTATTTATATTTCATAAGGACAAATGTTTCTGACAACTCTCATAATAGGTCTGTACAAGTATGCCATGTTCTTCCCAAGGAGGCTTCTTTGAGTGACATAAATTGCCATTAATGAAAATTTTAACAATTCAGGATAAATAATTTTTTAACTTTTAATGTGCAGAGATGCAACATAACATGGCAGGCCTTGCGAGAGAAGACATTTGTTTTGGAAGGAAGTTGCAGATTATATTTATTCATAGACCAAAATAAAAGCAGCATGAACATTATTTTTTAATAGCTCTGCATGTTGGGTGGCTGTGCAGAAACACTGATATATTCCTTCAGTAAATACTGGAACATGCAGTGCTGTAGTGCCTTGAGGAAATCTCAAGTATCCAAATGTTGAAAGTACTTTTCTTGCAGAATTAAGCAGTGATGTTGACCAAGAGGTCACCTGGGACAGTGGGACTCTGTGTGAAATCCCACCACAGCTCAGCTCTTTGGTCTTTAATGACAAAAACAGCCACTGAACAACCAGCATTGAGAAAGAAAACTTAATAATATTCCTCCAGAAATCCACTCCCTGCCAGCAGAATCGTCACATTGCAACCCTAAAACACAGGGGCCAGAAATATCACCCAAGGGAGCAGGGAGACCTTCCTTGTCACTCTTATCACTCCTTCCCTCATCAAGATTGTCTGGGTGCACTAATCCATTTGAAATTCCTCTATCACTGTCATTTACCCTCCTTCCTGCCCAGTGCCATTGATGTTGGCATTGACAGGCACCTGTCACTTCCCATGAATTTTGGATCTGGTCCACTGGACTTGTGTGAGGCAGGCGAGGGTCATTAGGATTTTGCAGTGTTAGTTCCAGTTTTCCCCTTATATAATAGCAGCGCCACTTGAAAGGCAGAAAATATAGTTTCAATAAATGGCTTTCAGATCAGATAAATGTTCCAGCTCTGCTCTGGAGTTTACAAGAGCTGACAGTCATCTATTTTAAGTGTACAATGGACACTCAAACATTGGTGTTTAAATATCTAATAACTCTTACATAAGAATTTGGCGCTAACGATGCCATCACGCATTCATCTGATAAAGCAGTAAACTAATCCCATGGAAAAGAAGATGTGGATATTGCTGCTTAGTAATGTATTGGGCAGGGATCATTATCAATTCAATCAGAGTAGATTTATTTTTTAATATTTGCCAGGCAAAACAAAAGAAGTTTTCATTCAAAACAAGCATGTATTTTCTGTAGGCAAGTTGGTGGAGAGTGAAAATGCTGTCTGCTGCTGTAATGTAGGATTCTTTCTGTGTTATAAGACATTACTCTAATAACCTGTATACATCAAAATCATCATGAATTTGTTACATAAAAGTATTCAGTTGTGTTGTCTGTATGCCCTTCTGGAAGAAGTCCACTCAGCAACGCGCTTTTATTAGTATTTACTACTCCCACTGAAGTTAATATACCTAATTGCAGACAATAAAACAACTGAGATTCTTCAAATTAAACACATCTTTAATTGCTTTGTGAAAATTGCACAGTAATGTCATTATGTTAACAAACACACTTATCTAGAAGAGGATGATGTAATCAAACATGAGAAAGAGCTAGAGTGGAAAACTGGAATCTTTATTATTAAGTGTACAGAGCCCTTCCAAAAGCTTTAGGAAGGAGGCATGATGCAACTGAAATGTAATCCAGCAGGGGGAAAAAATGGGGTGAAGAAACTAGACACATTGCAGAGTTAATTCCTAATTAAAATTAAAACTGACAAAACAAACCCTGCAGGCAAGCATCCATTAGTGCCACAAGGCATAAGAACATGGAAATTTATTTTAGTGCAATAGTTTTAGCTTTGTATGTTTCCTCCACCAATAGCTGCTGAATTATTTGTAGTCTTCAGCATGAGGAGCAATTAGGGGAGGCAAAGGGAGAAAATGGTTGTGACTGGTTCTAAGTAGGCAGAAGCCTTATTAATTGTAATGAAGTTGGACTAAGCTCTCACTAAATTTCCCTGAAGGGGAGTGGCATGTGGGGAATTTTGTTTAGAAAGGAAGTTGAAGTTTTCATGCAGCTGTAGATTTTTTGGTAAAACACATCACCAATATTCTCCTGCAAATACCAGGTTATTGTTACCAAACAGGATCAATTATTCTGGTCTAATCCATAACTTGGATAGAGAGAGAATCATTGAATCCTGAGTTGAAAGTGACCTGCAAGGACCACTGGAGTCCAACTCCAGGCATATTTCCTCCACATGAGCAGGGGGATCTGAAAAGCAGACCTGCCCTCTTACATTTTGATCTTGAGTACCTCATTTAACTTTTCTGTACCACTTTGTGTGTGAAATTGGAATGATATCTATTTGCCTGATATCTAAAAGCATCATAATGTGGGGAGGAAAGAGTATGACTAATGTTGTTTATCATAGTGTGTTTTCTATCTGATTTTCTTTATAATGCACACAGTAGTCCTGCTCTATCTTGTGAATCACAGAATCAGCTGCAGGGATCTAGACACCCTGTTTTGGTTTAAAGGAATCACACACCAAAGTACTGCTTTATTTTTCTAATTTTTTTCTAAAGCTATCAATGATTTCTGCTTAAGTGTCACAATGGAGCTTTCTTGGGGCTCTTGTGCCCATCTTCCATAGTGGCTGCAAACAGAAATTCCTGTGTTTGTTGAGAAGCTGGTTTAATAGAGGGATAACAGGTAACATTTAGTAACAGACATTGATACCATGTCTGTTAGAGTGGAATGCACTATTCTTTCAGTTTAATAAAATACTTAATTTACTGTCTTTATGTGGCAACTGATAACTAAAGCTGGAGAAGAGCAGTGGCTCCTGTGTATGGAAGGGAGCAGAGAGGACTGGGGCTGGATGGACAAACAAAGATCATCTGTACTCTCATTTTCTTGAGTGATTAGATCAGGTTTCTTTGGGTGACTATGTCCTTATCTTCAGTTTTAAGGTTCAAGGACACCAAGATGCTGGGAACTCTGCCTGTTTATGGCTGCAGTGGAGAGCAACACAGTTTTGCATAACTTTGCCTGTACTACTGTTGGTAGAGAGTGAGCAGCAGTATTTATTGGGGAAATGACTAATTGATGCCTTTTGTGGTTTAACCCAGCAACAACAGAACCACCACAGATCTCCCCTCCAGTGGGATGGGGAAGAGAATTGGGAAAAAAAGTGAAATTTGTGGGTTGAGAAAAAAAAAAACCTAACATTTTAAAGGGTAGATTAATAACACAATATGGTCTAGAATATCCCTTTGGCCAGTTGGGGTCAGCTGTGCTAGCTGTGTCCCCTCCCAGCTCCTTGTAGCCCTCAGCCTCCTCCCTGGCAGGGCTGCGTGGGAAGCTGAGAAGTCTCTGACTTCATCAGCCCTGCTCAGCAATCATCAGTGTGTTGCCAATATCATTCTCATCCTAAACCCAAAACACAGCACTGTACCATTTCCTGGGAAGAAAATTTACTCTACCCCAGCCAAAACCAGGAAAAATCCAGAGGAAGAGCTTCCCTCAGCCAACAGCCCATGAGTTGTTTGTCCTTTCAGCAGCTTCAGAAATAAGGACATTGATGCCCTGTGCAGAATGGCCTCATTGTCCACCTCCTGGCCATTCTGCCTGAGGAATGAGGAGTGGTTAGAAAGTGCCCACTTGGAGCAGGGATGGGAAGACAGTCTGGCCTGTCACTGCCTCCTTGTTCTGCTCTTGTAGCTGAAATGAGATGTAAGGATGCCTCACCTGGGACACTGCCCAGATCTGCTCTTGGAAATGTGCAATGCTGCACACTGCCTACATTGGCATTCCCACACTTCACTCTTTCCCATGCCTGGTCCCACCAGTACAGAATATGGCTTTGAATACACTGGGACCTGGACAGGGAGGGCTCATGCACAAGCCTCACAAATTTGCTTGCTGAAATAGGTTGGATTGGGCTCAGGCTCAAACCAAAATTTAGATTGCAGATTTCAGCAGCTCCAGCAATCAAACGTCTCTTCTCTTTCAACTTAAATGCACCATCAGCATCCACATGTAGTATTTTTTTGTTCACTGGGATGACCTTAGGACATCTCCCAGACCATGCTGCTGCCTTAAGCCAAGGTCAATTCACCCTCTTCCTGCTATCTGTGCCCAAAAACATCAAATGCTTCTTGCCTTGGTACTGCCCTCCCCAGAGAAACTGCTTTACAGCAATATGTGGATTATGCAAAGGACATCTCAGGGAGCTTGGGTGGCAGTGGGTCTCAGAGCTCGCCCTGTCACTGCTGTGAATGAGTCAATGTCTTACTGATCTTTGTCCCTGACTCCCTCAAGCTCTTTAACACTCACAGTTGTACAAGAGTGTTAAATTCTGTTGTTTCTGTTCTGCATTTTCCTTCCCCTACGATGATTTTGCTTTCCTCATGACCTTCCCAGTGGCCTCAAAGAACAGATCAAGTGGGAAATAGTTTCGTAAACAAGTCAGTTCACTTCTTCTACATGGGGAAAATGTCATTGTACTGGTGATCAGAGTCTTATTCCTCTGCAGTTGCTCAGATCAGCTTGTTGAGCCCTTGAGAGATTTTTCTCTCACACAGGGGAGAAGATGCTCACAGATATCTTCATAGAATAGGAGACTTGGGAAGGCAATTTGTTTGCTGTCTTTTCAAAACATTTTATTCTCATCCTCTTTTGCTGTCCCCCCAAATGTGACATCTTTCTTAGCATGTTCTTCAAACAACTCTAAGGATCTCTGTGCACCTGTGAGTTCATTAAACTAAAATGCTCAGGATAGCTTCCTCAGCTCACTTTAGACTAATTAAATGGTTGTTTTCATCAGTTCTTGCAATTTATTTTGCTACAGATAACAGGAGAATATATCAGCCTCAGAATTGCATTAAATATTTCCCTCATAACATATTGTCAACAAAAGTCCTGCTGAATTAATGACTTGTGTGCCTGTTTGAAAGTGGGATTGTACTTGTCTAATTGTGGCATCAGTTGTCATAGTGACTATCAGGCAATCCGGCAGCAAACACCCTTCCTTGGCAGGGTTTAGGTAAAGCAGCCTTTGTGCAGTTGTCAGCCAGAGATTTATGATGGTAAAAACTATATTTGGCAGCCAAATCAATGCCTTGACCACTCTTTGTGCTCCTGCCCTTATTTTAACTTAAACACTTGATACTCCACCTGAATATTAAGAGGCCGCATGTCTCCCGAGCTGTTTTGTTATTAATAGATCACTTTTTATAAACTGTATGTGGGATGACTGGTTATTTGTATAGATGTCCAACAAATGCAGTTGCTGGTATTTTCTGAACATGTAACTCCAAATGTCACATCTTGCAAGCAAGTGGATATTAGAGGGTACCTTTTTATGCCTGCTATTAAAACATGTCGAGTGATCTATAAATTACCCCATTGAGATAAACAGTGGATTAAAATAAGGCACTCCCAGTCTGTCATCACTGTAATATTAATCATTGGAGTTTTGGTTTTTAATGTTAAAATGTACCTTTTAGCAGTATATATCACTCCATATTAAATTACATGTGAACTGACAGATTTTTTTAATCAAAACTTGCATTCTGAGTTTTGTTTTCTTCATAATATCACAACAAGGTAGGAAAACAATTTTGCTGATGTCTGTGATTTTTTTTTTAACATTCAGTGTTTTATTTTTGCTGTAGAAGTTGTTTTTCTTGGTGGTTTTCTTAGGTTTAACTCTCGCTTGTTTCTTTCATTAAGCCTACTAAAATGCTTATTTTAGTTTTATTATATCAGGTGAAGGAAAGTAATTATAAATTTCATTCAAAATATTAGAACTATAAAGTGTTTAAACATAAGGAAGTTTAAAAATTTCATTATGCCAGTTAGTAGAGGAAGACATTTGTATGGCCACAAGAGCCTCACAGACTGTCTGGATTAAACACAAATATTTTCTTGACTGGACATATTTTTTGTTATCATTCTTAATGAAGTTGTATTAGTGGGTTTAACAGCAGAGATTTACTTTTTTAATAGCAATGGACAATAACAGGACCATGTATGTAAATGTTTTTCCTACTCCAAATATGCAGCTTTGAGACTGCTTCTTTTTTTTCATAGGAGAAGTGGGCTGCAGCTCATCTTGTAAAACTAGAAGCCTAATAATTCAGGACAAGAAATCACAACTTTCTTGGATTTTTTAATGTGTTAGATCTCCAAAATTTTGCAGGCCAAGTTCTCTGTTGTGTTATGCGAGTCCTGCTGCCCCAGGATTCACATCGAAAAGTTTACCCATTTGAAGAGCTCTAACACTACATGACAGTGGGTGCAATAACCATTTTACTGGTAAACAGCCCAAAACACCCACTGCTGTCAGCATTCCACATCTTCATGTGGTCACAAAAGTGACTTATTATTGGAAGTCATATCTTGTATCTTTGTCTTCCAAAGCAATTTAAATACAAATCTAGTTTAGGAGTGTTCTGACTTCCAGTGTGTCAATGTACTGGAAATATTTTTCCTTCTTTTTAGGTGATTTCACTTTGTGACCTGTCATATAGGGGCTATTTCTGTGCATTTTTCTCTGTGTATGTTGGCTCTGGAAGGATTTTTGCAATCATGAGTTTCCCATTTCTCCTTCCTCTCACCTGGCATTATGTTGAAGGGGACACAAGTGTCCTGACAGGGACCACCAGCCAGAGGTGACCCTTGAGACACAGGTACACCAAGAGGCATATTCACCTGTGACAGCCAAATGTGAGATCAGGAGCCAGGAGGGAATCTGAGCCCATGACAGATGCTCCCAGTACAGAGGTCATAGAATTACAGAATTGTTTGTGTTGGAAGAGCCCTTAAAGATTACCTAGTTCCAGCCCCCCTGCCACAGGCAAGGAACCTTGCACTGAGATGAACTTGGCAAAAAAGAGGAAAACTTCCAAGCCAAGAGAGAAATTTGTGTTTCTGACCCCAGTGTTCTCCCTCACAGAAGTGAGGAAGACTTGTTCTTGAAGGAGATGGCAAAGTTACGAGCACAAAGCAAAGAGGAAGACAATCAAAAATCAGTAGCAGGTACAGTGGATTCAGAGATAGTGATGGTTGGGTAAATCTGTGGGGCATCCATACAAGACAGCAGATGGATGAATCTGGAGAGGAGTATGAAAGGCAGGTCCTAGAAAAGGAGAGACTGGAAAAATTGCCATCCTAGTCACAAAGAGGGATCGTGGCAAGGATGTGTGGAGATGTTATCAGTTTAAGGTTATCTCGCACTGCTCCTGCTGTGTGTGCTGAAAGCTGGTGTGGGGCTGGAAAAGGGAAACATTTGCCTCAAACATTTTTGCAATGCTTTATCAGTTTGTTAACATTTGGTCTAAGTGTTCCCACGTGCCTTTTCCCCATCCCCCACCTCAAATCCCAGGCGTCAGAGCTCCTTTCACAACATATTGATAATAACCAACACAGTTGTCCGTCTTGGAAATAATAAAAGCTATAGACCGTAATAGATTTTTAAAGTTACATTTCGAGTTTAATGCTTATAACTATATCACTGGGAGCAGGTACTTGGCACAAATGTCTCCATTGGAGCATAAACACCTTGGCCTATAGCCTCTGAGAGTTTATCAGTGCCATGGGAGATATTTCCTGCTATGTACATGCTCCTCTACAATGAATGAACAGCTTGCAACTACATATTAATCTACTTGATGACCTAGATCAAGAACAAGGAAAATAATATTGATAAGTCAGTCACTTTTCCTTTTTGGTATATCCCTGACTATTATCACTGGTTGGGAGGCAAACAGATGAATTGAGACTTTGCTTCCTGACACGGGTCAATACCATTAAGAAAACTTTTAATTATTTCTGTGCCAGACTGAGTAAGTGGCTGAATGGTGAGTGGGCTGTGGAAGGTGAGCTTAGCTCTGCTGGGATTGATCTGAGAGCTGCAGTGTTACAGCACTGGCTGGGTGGTAGAAATAGAATTTCTGTGAATACACTGCCGTTGCAGTGATCTGCATTGGCCAGGATCTGGGCTGTCATGACTGATTCTGTGAGAAACTTTTCCATGCAGGTTATTTTGTGCTGTGTGGCATTGCCCTGTTAACCTGTGAGCATTGTGTCCTGGCTCTAAGCAGAGAGTTCAAATCAAGGCAAATAAACTCAAGTGTTATCTGATAGAGGATTATGCAGCCCTGCAGTCATTCAGCTGCAACCTCCACAGTCACCTTCATATACACCCTGTATCCTTCCTGGTTATGCTCATCTTTCTCCTAGCACCTCTTTAAATTACACACCTGCAGAGGCACTGATCACTGCAGTGTAGCCATAAAGGAAAGACATTGCTTCTTTGCCCTCCTAAATACCTTGAAACACCACTGATTAATTTTTCACCAAAAATAATCCACCCTAAATGGACTGAGAGGAATTTACCACTGATATTCTGTAGGCCAGTGTGTGTGGATGGAATCCCACCTCCTTAGCTCTGACCATGGTGTGTTCCAGCCCCAAATCCCTCTTTTCTACCACAGAAACTAATATACCTTTTAGTCTTTGTTCTTGCCAAGCTTAGAGAAAAACAAGGACTTTTTCCATTTAATGTAAGTATCACAATAAGAAAAAAGTTTCAAGTGAGAAAAATATGACTGTTGCTGTTTTCAACAGAAAGTGCTCCCCAATGATCCATATATTCAAGATGTATGGGAAATTAATACCTTAACACATATATTAGTATGTCAAAATGGCATGCCTACTTACCCATTTATCAGGTTAAAGGAGGAGACTGGTGTGACTTTAGATAGTCATTTCATTTCTATGTGCCTACGTTCTGTCATTTAAAAACAGGAATATGGATAATAAACAATAGCAGAATGTTATTGAGTTGTTCACATTTATAAAGCCCTTTGATATTGTCTATGCCTCAGTTTTCTCATTTGTAAAACAAGTGTAATAATTCATGTATTTATAGCTTTAAAGGGTGGATAATCTAATTTGACATCCTGTGGAGCAAAATCCTTAGCATTTCATTTAGCTATTCCTTCGCTGTTCTCAGTAACTCATGGCCTAAAGAAAGAACATTTTAGAAAGGCAGGAGATTTTGATTTTAAAAATGTCATGTGCCTGATAACCTTCCTCAACTCTTGGCAAGCTATGCCTTTCATCAAGCATCCAAACTGTTAAAACTATGATCCTTATTCACCATGTGATATTGTTCATGATTCCTAACTTTCCAGCATGTTTTAAGACACCTTATAAGTAATTTATTTTATTGGACAATTTGTACAATAGATTCTGTTCCATCTATTGCTTCAATTATGCTGAACTATGCCAGTGGCCTGCACTTTATGACATGCTGCTCTGATATCCCTTTTTTAACAAGTCTGAGTCACACTGGCTGAAAGATATCCAATGGTTGTTTGTAGTACAGCCCTGGATAGGATAAAGACGTGTCATTAGTGATGACCTGCCAGTGATTTTATTCAAGTGAGCAGAGGAGCATTGACCAAAGCATCGCTAAGAGGCTGCTAAGTGGAGCTCAGCACTGTCTGACTTTCCACTCATCTTCCCTCCCCGATCTGCAGAGCTCTGTTATTTCAGGAGTCACTGGAGTGCACAGAAAGGAGCATTCCAAGTGGTGGGAACCATCTGCTTCAGAGGGTGTTGCTGGCAGCTCGTTTCCAAGCTGCAACTTAGTCAGGATTGAGAATTTTCTAATTTGATGCCATGACTAAAATCTCCTTGTCGATCGTTTGTCATCCTCAACAAATTTCTGATGTTTTGGTGATTGTGAGGAAGACAGCTGGATGCAAATACAGATGAAGGCAAGTCCAGCAGAAGAGATGACTTTGTGCTTGTGTGGGTGCACAGGCACACACAGACCAAATTGCCATTGCTGTAATTGCAAACTTGCATTTCCCAAATCTTTCCAAGTATAATTCTGTATTTTCCTCACATTATGTCTTTTGGATTGGTCCCCATGAAGGAAAGAAAAAAAGAAATCATCTGCTGTGAAATCCAGTGTGTCTGTCAGAGAAATATAATTTACCATTTCAAATTCCAGTTGTGGGTAACTTGTTGATTGACAATTTGTTTGATTTTCAAGGTGACAAACACAAACTGTTGTCTCTGAGTGGACTCTTGGCTGCTCCATACAAAATAATTTACTTTTGTCCTTTTTAAAGCTGCCTTTTAGTCCTACCATGAATGAACAAACTGCCTTTAAAACTTGGATAAAATATTATTCTTTTACATATATAACAAACCAGTGAAACAGTAAAAATAACATTGGCATAAGCTTGCCAAGGGGATTTGGTTGAACCATTAGGTAAGGTCTGCCAGATATATATAGTTTCAGCTGTTAAAATTGCATATTCATGTGTTTTCCATATATCTATTGGCCTCTCTCTCAGAGATCTTTGGAATATTTTTTACTAGCCTATAATTAAACAACAGCAATCGAGACAGGGTATTCCCCAGAAATTGCAAAATGAGGAGTATGTGGTGGCCACTTGCAGAGTTGCTCATTAATCTTGAGAATATTCAGAAAGAACAGACTTGGTGTGAAGAAATAATGGGGGGGGGGGGGGGAGGGGTGGGCACAGGACTAAAACACAATCTTATTGTACACGTTTTGCAGATTTAAGTTTTGTGCAATGAATGCAATTGAAATAAGTCCCTACAGTCCAGCCAGTCTATATTATGTGTCCGTATTATTTCTCCCTACCCCTAGAAATTGACTTGAGTTGGTGCCACATGTCCCTGTGCCATCAGTCTGTATGTCTGGGAATAATTCACTCCTAGGCTAGCCTAGATTTTTTGCTGCTTTCCCTGCCGTACAACTCTAGCTTGCTGCATTTATGAAGCAGTGAGTCAGGTTCTCTGTTTCTTTTTTTCAATGAAACACAACATTGAGTGGCTTCTGGTATCTTCGTGTTAGTGAAGTTTTCTTTCCTGAGATCTCTGCCTCACCAGAGTTACCTTCTCAGTAGGACTCACAAAGTTGTCTTGATGTAGCAAGAAGTCATTCATTAAAAGACCATTATTTCTTGCCCTGTCTGTGGGCAATTAGAATTTCCAGATCCCTACCCCAAATCAGCGTGGATCAGGAGTGTGAAGCCTATTCCTGGAGCATTATTTGAGAGCTGTGCAATCGGGAGGTCACGTTTCTGCTGCAGATGAGTCTGAGCACTGCTAAATTCAGCAGGACGGCAGGGAAGTCATCCAAAGCTCTCACTATGGCTTACACATTGTCACCCACCCACCTCCAGAGAATTTATGTGACCTATCAAAGCTTCTGTTTCTTCACTCGCTTGCGTTAAGCGTTGATGCCGTTGTCTTCAGAGACAACGTGCTTCAGCCTCAGGCTGTTCAGATTGATGGTCAGAGCAGAAAATGGACTGAGCAGGCCTCTGAAATGCTCCATGGAAATCCACACCAGTGTAGGTTCTGGCTATGAGATGGTGGCTGTGCGTGCCTTGTTCTCCACCACTCCAAACCGCGGTCCCTCCGCACCTGCATTGCCTTGCCATGTCTCTGATTTTACCTGCACTACATGCCATTTTGTAATTTTTCACACATCAGAGCCATAAAAGCAGTCCAAGGATAAGTGTTTAAAAGGATTTTAGAAGAATATGATAATGGAGCCAAATGTAATCCTAGTTACCCCAAGATTAAAGAAAGCAAACATAATTTTTACACGGAGCCTATTTTTGCGATGGACTGGGATCTCCTGTGTGCCATTGTCTTTCTCTTCTTCTGTAAGAATCATATGATTATTAATTCATAGCCTTCCAGACAAAACTGTTTGTTTATCTATCTATCTATCCATCCATCTATCTATCTATCTATCCATCTACCTATCTACCTATGTTTATATTTTTAATATGTTTGCTCTTGATCAAGGAGAGTTTTCTGTCTTGAACAGCTGGGATGGTTGCTTTTGGGTTTGGAAAAAACTGTGTTTTGATTTCCAAGTGTGTAGAAACCATGCTGGTGTTGCTCAGTTTAAGGAAGACCTGTGGTCTCGGACAGGAAAATTCCGATGTTTCAGGTTTACAGGAATTGATAAGAAAATAGTGAAAAAAACTTCATTCTATAAAGAAAATCAGTTCTTGTGCCTTCTTTTTTCCCTTGTTTTTTATTTTTTTTTTATGTCATCAGTCTACAAACATTTATTTGGAGAAGTTTATTGGCTGTGCAGACGTTTGTACTGATATAACACAAGTGTCTCTTGTCTTGATATCTTGTGAGAAGTCAGTCGTAAACTGTCATATCTATTTTCTTTGTCTCTTATTTCTTGGGTCCCAGTATAATGTAGGGTAGACATCACTGACACGCTCAGAGCATCAGTTTCCTGAAGCTGATTATCCACCAAATTCTAAATCTCAAAGCAACAGAACTTAAATTTCCTAAATTAAGCATCCAAAAAATGAAAAAGGGAACAGAGGTGGGGGGAAGAGGAAAAGAAAAAGAATCAACTCAATCTTTTCTAAATTTAATAAATTAAATTAAAAATGAAAGAGTGCAACCTGCTGGAATTATTTTACAAATACTTTGCACATCTGAGGCCTGGTGTGCTGTGGGCAGTGCACCCAGAGCAGCTTTTTCCTGGGTATTCTGCTTTTTGAATATCAGAAACCCCCACTTCACAGCAGGGAAAACTAGTGAACAGAAAAGCTAAATGCTAAATGTCCCACTGGAGGCTCTTGGCAAAACTAGGAGCAGCACTCAGAGATTCTGGCTCCTGTTTCAATATCTTAATTACATAATTAGCCTTGCTTAAATCAGGTCATGTGGCACTCAATCTGACTTCCTTTGCTGTCGTGCTATCTGTGCTATGTAATTCTCATGCCAAGATAGTGTGTGGAGCCTTAAATAATCCAAGATATTCTAGTAAGGCATGGTAAAAAGTTAATTTAAAAAAAAAATCACATAAACATATATATAAGGAAATTAACACTGTTAGAGATTAACATAATCAAACAAAATATGGTTCATTACAACTGTATATATTACCATGCATTTAAATGAATGCTGATTGAAGAGAAAATGTATTTTCTCTGCACTGAAATGAAACACAAGAGCAAAACAAGTGAGCCTCTTTTAAGAATCTGTAGCTAAGAAATTTATTTCATAGGTAACAAATGGTAAACGGACAGGAATAGTTATTTCTGTTAAAGGAATAAATCTGCTGAAATACTGTGAAACATTTTCTGTGCAGCAAGCCACAATATATACAATAATGCAGTAAAATCCTCCACCAAATATCTGTTAAAGGAATAAACCTGTCAAAAGAATTAATTTTCTGTGCAACAAGGTTATTCATTCAACAGGCTTCCACCATATGTAATTTATGAAGCAAATTATACTATTCCAAAAGGGAAAGGGAAACTCATACAATGCAGTTTAAACTGCTGCAAGACTGGCTGGAAGAATGCAGCCTTAAAAGTCAGGAAATCTCCGAGCAGAGCCAAGTGCCTGTGCTGTCAGTGAGCAAGGAGCTCTCAGGGTGTACCAAATGCTTTACCACGACTGGGGGACAGAAAAAGAACACCCTTCTCACCATATATGAAGCAAACCTGACTATGTAATAGGCAGGGGAACAGTTCACATTTCTGATTTCTATTCAGAAATGTACTTTCCTGGTGTATCCCACATTTCTGGGTGAGCTGGAGATGCAGTCCAATCCTAGCAGAATTACCTGTCCAGTGAATCAAAGGGTACTGAAAGTATTGCTGCTTGAATTAGAGGATCCTGTAGTATCTAATAATACCTGGTGATGTTTTCTTTACTACTACTTTCAGCCCCATGCTGTTTTGTACTTTGGTGCCATTGAGTTTGAATGTAGGAGACAAAGAGACTCACCAGCACTCAGAAAATATAGTTATCCCTTCCAGTAACTGCAATCTTTCTGTACCAAAAAGCACTGAAAAGTGCTACATGAAGGCGTGGTCTCTTTTACCTACAGCTATACCTTTGCTGTCTGAGCCAAATTCATCAAAATAATCAAGCTTTGCCCCATGCCAGATCTATAATTTGAAAATCCCTTTGTAATTTTTTTCTTTGCCTATCTGTCTGGGGGCCACTGTAACTTTTGGGTGAAGTCTTGTAATCCAGCCTGAAGTGTCATCCTCATTGTTAAGTTTAAAGCATCTGAAATACTTTACTTACAAGTCTTTAATTTCATGCAAAAGTCTTCCAGTCCTGGGCAGATTAATTTTCACTGTTTCTCAATCTTATTATTTTAATAATTTTTCACTACCCTCTAAGCAAGTAGAATGTTGATTCCTAGAATAATGATAAAGTTTCCTTAAAAAAACCTGCGGAAGGTGGAAGTTGCTTTGTTTGAGCTTTTGTTACAAATCCAGAGTCTAAGCCATGTTCAATGGGGTTTATGAACCTTTTGGCAAATGTGGGCTAAGCATCACCATAGAATCCAGAATGGTTTGGGCTGGAATTGACTTTGAAACCCATCCAGTTCCACCCCTTGTCAGGGAAGGGACACCTTCCACTGCCCCAGGTTGCTCCAAATCCCATCCAGCCTGGCATTGGATTACTCCAGGTTTGGGACAAGTGACATCCCAAGCCAGGTATGAACAATTTTGGTCTGATTTATCATTTTGAGTGGAAATCAAGTGCAACCAAGAGCAATGTGGCCATGAAGCTAAGTCATCACTGCTTTTTCTGGGTATTGCTAACCCAGAGCTAATAGAAGAAGTCAAAGTTTTGGACTCCTGTGACATGGGTGATCCTTTTCAAACATAATTCCATAGATGAGGAGTGGAGAAAATGCAGAAATCATATCAGATAATTGACAAAATTACAAAAAATGCCACAGCCATCTTTGCATTTCAGACAAAATGAGATAGACAAAAACTGGTGCTTCCTTTAAACAGCAGCTGTAGTCACCTGGAGAACTGCTCAGGAGGGAAACAAGCATGAACAATAATTCACAGCCAGTTTACAGATAGCCTGCAGTGGGGAAGCTCAGGCAGAGATTACATAAAAGAGATTAAGACTTCCAGGGATTGTCCGTTCCAGGTCTGTTTATTTACATAAATTTGTCAAAGCAGAATTAAAAGCTGCAGTTAAGATCCAGAAATCCATATTTGTGATTGAGCTAGGTGTAATATTTGAAAGTATGTACTTATCAAATTGCAATATCACTTTGTTTTCTTCCTGCAGGCAAACTAAAGAATAAATTGCCTCCCATGCAAATCCGCTCACCTGGTTTTGGTTAGGATTTTTCTTTTTTTTTTCCCTGTTTTGTTTCATTTTATTTTATCATTCAGTCACTGAAATCTGATCTCAAAAAAATGTAGGCAGATGTACAGAAAACTTATTTTTCCCTTGGCACACTGTTTAAAAACTTATAAATTAACTCCCACTCTTTTAAATCATTCTTCTCGAGGTGTTCCAGCCAAGCATCTTCGCTGGCTGCCACATCCTAAATTCTTTGGGATTTGCTGTTGGCCTGAAATTATTGTGCTATGTGAGCTCATCATCTGGGATATTAAAAATATCCGTTACTTCAAATGCAATTCGTATACCCAGTGGCATTTGAGTAAACAGCAACATCACTGACTCAGGGATCCAGCTTGGCTCTGTGACATCTACTAAGTGCAAAAGCAACACCATTTTAGGGAAGAACAGAACTCAAAGATTATTTTGTTTATATATTATTGACTGGAAGGGAGATCAGGCCTCCTAAGCAAGTGTATAAAAAAGATCTAGGAAACAGAGGCCAGAAAAATAAATCATTGTTGAAATAAAATTTTAAGTTTCCTGCTCCTGACCTCCTCAGGAAAGGTCTCATTTTTCCTTTCTCTCATATTTTGAGTGTTGCACAGAATTGTAAACCACAAAGTGCTTTCTCAATGATGGATTTTACTCCTACTCTAGGCCAAATTCTGCTGTTGAGGAGATTTTGTTTACTGAGTGTGCTCACCATTTGAGTTGTGGCTGTTGTTTAAATAATTGTTTAAATTGCTGATAAAGATTATTCAAGTTAGAGAATCCTGAGTGGCCTAAAATATTGAAAAGCAAGCCATTAGCTGAGATTGACAATAAAGTCTGATTAATAGTTTGATTTTTAAAACAATTACATAAAAATATTGTTTCAAATCACTCATTTTAAACAGCTGACATTTTAATGCATAAATATAATTACAGATTCTTTAAGAAGAGCCTAATTTTGGCCTTGATATATATGCTGGCAATTGTGTATTTGAAATAGAATCATAAAATGTAAAAATTTTATATTTAATCACTAGTGTCAAAAATTATTAGGTAATAAGCACAGCAGGAGAGAATGTGATAAAAGATACAAAGGCCCATATTTAAAACATAATTTTTCTAATACTCACTATGATTTTAAGATGTCATGTCGTCATATGAGGGTGAGTGGGTCAGATGCAAAATTGGCTTTTTCTTTTTTTTTTTTTTTTAATGTGAAGTGATCAATTCACACTCGTGGAGGGGTTAAACTTACTGGAAGCCCAAGTGCTCTTTGTCCACCCTCCAGGCAGGTCCCAGGGACATCAGCCCTGTCTGCCCTCCATGGGTTCAGTTAAACCATCCTCCCACCCAAACCCAGCATGGCACGATACAGGAGCTGGTGGAACTTCTGAAAAGAGATCTGTCATCTCACAAAATGCTGTTTTAATTATCTCACACCTGGTGGTTTTCCACGAGGAATGGGGGTTTTCCTTTCAGATGGTTAGTGTCTTTCTGCAGCACCAACCTGAGTGCTTCCATGACAGAGAGAAAAGGATTCTCACAGCTCTACTGGAGGCTGTAATAGTGCACAGAGCAGGAGAATCTCACCCAGTGTGTTCTCTCACTGTGTTTAAGGCCCTTTTTATTCAGCAGAGATGATTGTGATCCTTGTAGTTTGCTGTTTGTCTCAGCAATCTTTTTTCCAGACATGCAATAACTACTATGAAAAATGCATCTGCTATTTCCAGTCCATTTGTGACCATCAAAAGATCTGAGATTTTTAAGTCACAGCCCAACACAAATGATACTATGCAACTTGCAGAGCAGAAGGCTGATGTATAAGCATTATTCCTTACTGTAGTAACTTATTTACCTCTGGGACAGAGCTCAAGAATTTATAAGCCTTGCAGAAAGGAGTCCCTGCCCTGGCCACCTCACAAAAGTGCTCTGCAATCACATCTCTGCTATCCTAAGGGAACTAATAGGATCAGTCCCAACAGAGACAGAACAGGAAAGAGCAGGATAATGGCCAAGCATTTTTGCTATTACCCCTGTAGTGCCTTTGAGTGACCACTTTTAAGTGGAGAATTGGGGTTTGTGGAGTACTTTAGTGTCATTTTTACTCTCCATTTTTTTTTTACTCTGGCTTTGCTTAAATGAAAACTGCTTTTGAACTGCTATCTACTGTGGCTGCACTGGAGGGAGAAACAGGACAGGCATAGCAGGAGTCCTGCATTTCAAAACTCTTCAGCACCTACTGGAGCCATCATGGGCACCATCTGTCCATCTGATCAGTCCTCTGTGGCAAGAAAAGGGGATAGGGACAAGGTGTGGAGGAGGAAATCCTTTCCTTAAGTCTGCAGGTACTTCTGGACTACTGCCAGACTGGAAATAAGATTTTTGCTACATGTAATAAGGGCAATCTAGAAGTGCTGAGGAAATTAAAACAAATTCAGAGACAAAATTAAATTTTAGATTGAAACACCAAGGATTATTGGTTTTTATCTAGAAGGCAGACAATGGTATTTAGCAAACCAGGTGATTTTTAAATCATAAGTGTAATCATTTAATAAAAGTTACTGAGAGTAATTTGAAAAGAAAGTAGACAAAGTGAAAGAGGAAGCTCAAAAGTGTTCAGTTCAGTCAGGAGGTCAAACACGAAGATGCCTGAATGAGAGTGAAAAAAGGTTTATTTCTTAGTCCCAGAATCACAGAAACAGAATGGCCTGGGTGAGAAGGAACCTTTAAAGCTCATTCTGTTCCACTCCCTCACAGACAGGGACATCTTCCACCATCCCAGGGTGCTCCAAACTCCATCCAGCCCAACCTTGGGCACTGCCAGGGATCCAGGGGCAGCCACAGCTTCTCTGGGCACCCTGTGCCAGGGCCTCACCACCCTCACAGAGAAGAATTTCTTCCTAATATCAGATTTAAACCTTGTGCCACAGAAAATCTGTTCCTGACAACTTCTACAATTTGCTACCTCAGGAGCATCCCCAGAAGGCACCATCTGATTGTCCTCTTCACGCACACTTCCCCACAGCCTCTCTTCTCAGCCCTGGCAATGAAATACCAGGCTAGAAAGATCTTTTCTACCACTTCTCATGGCCTTTCTTATGTTCTTACTTAAGAAGTGCCTGGCTTTGCCAGTTTTAAATTCTTTAATTTAAATGAAAAATTAAAATTTTATGTTATTACTGAATTATTTTATTGAAATTATTTCATTATTAAATTTTTAAATTATTAAATTTAATTTTAAATTTAATATTGTTCTGTATGCCATTTAATGTCAGCTGATAAAATATCACTCGCCAGGAGCCATGGATAGAGGCAATCACCAAAATTTTGGTCTTGGGATAATAGACATAGGTCAGGAGTGTTTTGACCAGGAGTGTTTTGTTTCTCCAAACCAGCTGAGAATCACTAAAGCTTTGTAGAAGCCAGACTACAAACCCATGGGTTTGTATAATTTCCTGTCAAGAAATACATGAGCACACTCCAGATCTGTCATGTAAGGCAAATAATTCCAAATTAGGAACTCATTGGTGTCAATGTTTACTGATGGTTTAGCTGATGAGTAGATGCACTGCTGGCAGGTACTCTGCAGTCCTGAAAGGACACAGCTCTGCTTCCAACCAAATTGTCTCTCAGCCAAAGTGGAAAAGCATCTCCACCTTCACCTCGGTAATCCTGGTGAGTCAGCTGAATTTGGTTGAACTGATCTACTCAAAATCGAAGAGAACATGTTAGTACTCTTCTTTTTCATCACCAGACTGATCTTCTCCACTGAAGGGTAGGTTAATAGTTCAGGAAGATCTGTGGAGTTTGGAAAGTAGCCAGGATAGTGCCACTTCTAAATGCAACACCTAGGAACAGCAGGAAAATCAATTTGTGTCCAGTGTCTGATCTGTACTGACCATCTGAAAATAATTATATGCAAGTATATGTAAAAAAAAAAAAAAAAATATATATATATATATATATATATATATATGGAAAACAGCTCTGGTAATCAGTTTGAATATATCCAGTCTAAACTCCTCACTCATACGTCCTGATGAGCCAGGGGTTGGTTGTTTGTTTGGGTTTGCCTTGTTTTTCCTTGTGCGTTGTTTCTGGAGCAGATGGGCTTATCTCCACAGAAGGGCTCTCAGCAAAGCACTTTATCAGATCACCCTTCTGACTGCAGCACAAAAACAGCCTTTCTGCCTTCCTAGCAGGGATGCATGGGAAAACCTCTCTCCCAGTTTCACATGTGTCCTTGCTGCATTTTTGTTTGATGCTGTTGGCTTCATTGGGGTTGGTGTGACAAGAGTTTACAGCAGAAAGGAGATACCAAAGTTCTTTGCTGATAAAATCTTCCTGTTTGTTGATGCTATGGACAGTTCTTTGTAATTCATGGGTTTGTTCACAGTGGGTGATTTTAGCCCCTATATTGACAGGAATTTTTAATCTCTGTATTATCTCTGGTATGATGCAAGCAGGAGAAGGCTGTTAATGTCTTTCACAAGCATCCTTCACCCCTACCATGTTAGCTTTAGATGTGTGTTTAATATAGGGGTGGTTATCTCTTGCTGATCTCTGCTTGGCAATGGCCACTGAAAATAAATCTATGTTGATTTTATTAGATCTGTCAACAGTCCTTGATGTTATTGACAATGAGGTTTTGTTGACTTGTGGAAATGGAAGGAAACCTTCCTCAAGTTTGACATTTTCTTAGAATCCCATGAAGTGTATCCAAACTAATATTCTCAGCAAGTTTGGTTTTTTGTGAAGTATCCAGACCTGATTATTTGAGGAAAAATGATAGAGTTTGATAGGTATGATATAGCAGAATTAAAACAGGGAAGGAGGATACAAAGAAAGGAGGAGGAGGGTTCTTTAGCATGACTGAAAACACCCAATTTCATGGTATTCTCTGAGCTATTATTGCAAATACTGCATAGCATCTTGATGTAGAGAGTTCTGTGAACCTCTTGGTGGTTCTACAGCAGCATTGTGCCAGATAAAGAGGAAACAGCTCTATGCTTGACAATAATCTGTGCTAATACATTTTCCAGCGGAGGAAAGAATAATCCTAATTAAGAAGTTAGTTTATGCCTTACAAAATGGAAGGGCAAAAGGTTACTTGTTCCAGGGGAAGAACAGAAGAGTAGATCTGAGAGTTGACAGTGGGATTGGCTTGGATCCACTTCTCTTTAAGCTTAGTTTTTGCAAGCACTCTGCCAGCTTGGAGCAGGATGGACCTCTTTCCATACCTAATGGCATGCTGGATGTCAGCCCTGGCCTCAAGAAAGCTCAACTTCACAAGCAAAATTAGGTGTATTTCTGTGCAACAAAAACAACACCTTTCCCAACAGCAACAATTTTTGTGCTGCTCTGAAGGCAGATGATTTGTAATCCATTCAAGTCCATATGTAAAACACTTGCACTGAAAACACAAAGATAAAGCAGGCTGTAATACCATATAAACATGTGCAATAGGGGTGGATTTCAGAGTTATAGTTGTATTTATGCCTGGAATATTCATGCCTTGATCTAATCCTCCTTTTCTTAAAGGGAAATTTTTCAAAAGTTCTTAAGGACCCATCATTGGAGCTACATCTCGAAAAGGGCACGTCTTTCTCTCGCACACCTCAAACAAGGTGGCCTGATGTTTCAAAAGCTGCTCAGAATTCAAACGCTTCCTTCGGGTGCCTAAGTGGAAGAGCATCTCTTTTGAAACTTTGGCCACTTGTGGAGGTGTTTAAATGGGAAGACTTGGTGCTAAGTAGGGCATGTAAAAAGTTTTCCCTTGAAATATTTCCTTAGGGAAAATTGGGGTTTTGACTACTGAAATGTTATTTCACAAAGAGCAATGCTTTCTGTGATAATAACAGGTTTTAATAAAAAGAAAAATGACCACTTGAAGAACAAAGAAGATTCCTCTTATAAACTAAAATTTAAAGCATTTTCAATTTAAAAGTTAGCATTTGCCCTTTGGAAGCTTCACTGAATTTTTGTTTTTTAACAGTATTTTCCTCAAAGAGGAGGCTGGGAAAGAACAATTCTTTCCAGATCTAACATAAAATTTTAAGGTGAAACAAGTGGCAAGATTCAAACAAACAGAAGAAAAATGAACCCATCTTTAAAAACATCCCTGAGAACAGCTGAAGATCCACCTTCATTCCATTCTGTCACTAAAAACTGGAAAGTTTTCAGACAGCTATCAGGAAGCAATGGGGTACATGTGCAGAAGTCTGTAACTGAAGGTAGATTAAGAATTGGAGCATAAACTTCACTTACCTCTCGAGTAGACTTTGAGCTCCAAGGCCCTTAAAGGTTAAGAATAAAATCTCAAATTGAATCCTCATTTTCAATATGAGACAATTTAAGTTATAAAACAATGAAGTGACATGAGCCTAGCGAGGCCAACGAGGACACTTAAACCAGGGTTGTCAGAATGCCCAGGTTTTATCACCCATGAAAGGATGTAACTCTCCATGACATTAAGGATGCAGGGTTTGATGGAGTGTCACAGTTAGTTGACACCAGAATCATCCAAAATCGTAGACTCCCTGTCACATCCTGCCACTGCAGAATAGAAACTAATGATTGTGCTGCTACACCATCACAGGCATGCTGGGGTGCTGGTAGCTGGTAAATTATTACACAGCAGTAAGAGTTGCCAACATGAGTAGACTTCTAGGCTAAGAGCTAGGAATAAAAAGGGAAACTATAAATGTGGGCTGGTTTACTCCAACAGATTTGGCTGCTGCTCTGAGTGTCTGATGGGACAAATGGTTTGGGGACAATATCAAGTCATGCTGGGCCTCCTGCATGAGTTGGAAATCTATCCTTTCCTGTAGATGTTTTGTGAAAGGGATATTTAGATAAGAAAACATGAATATGCACTTTCAGTAATGGAAAATATTTTTGCAGAGACTGATAGAATCAAAACACCAAGGCTCATATTTTTAAACAAATATAAACATATAAAATAGTGGAGTGTCTTATTTCCAGAATGAAATTTGCAGGGGAAAAAAAAGGGAAACATTATTTACAGAATGTCATTTGGTAATGTCTGTAAGTCTGTAAATAACAGAAATTTAAAACATCTTTTGGGCCCAGATGTAAGAGGCATTAAAGTCTGATGGAAAAATAATTTGATTCTAGATTGATAGCTTTTTATCATTTTCTGCAAAGGAACAATATCAAAAATCAATGTGTAGGAAATAGAGAGGACAGATGCACTCTATCCTAAGCTAAATGAGCTTTCTGAACAGACTCCTGCCCAGGTTGCAGTTGAGCACAGAACTACAAGCCTTATGGATGCAAATCAATGGTATTTAAGCATAACAAGCTACCCAATTACACACAGAAAGAAGCTGGCTGATTTGGTAGCACGGATCACAGCCTGGCTGAGCGTCCAGGTGACATCTTGCTGTGTTCTGCAGTGCTCAAACAGACCTGTCTCTGGGAGGGTGGGAGGTGATCCCTTCTGTGTACATACCCTTTCTCCTGGGTTGTGTTCCCCATTTCAGGAAAAGTTGTCATTTGTTTGGAAAGGAGCCTGAACACAACACCTCAAAACCCCGAGCTAGCAGGACAGATTGGCTGGACGAGGTTGTTTAGCTTAAATAATAAGCGCTTGAGAGGGGACATGTAAGTAATTACAGAAGAAACAGCGGCAGGGAAGACAGAAACAATCTGTGCATAATGGAAAGGACATGACATAATGGGCTTAAATTACAGCGAGGGATTCCGGTTAGACATCAGGAAACTTTCATAACAATCAGGATAATAAAGCACTAAGGTAGACTGCCTGCAGAGGCTGTGGGATCTCCGCTGTTGGAGGCCATCCAGAGCAGGGCAGACAGATTTCTGAAAGGAAAGACAGGAGGATAATTGATCTTGCTGTAGGGCAGAGGGGTGCACCAGGAATAACCTTCCTAGAACCTGTGACTGCCTTGAACTGTTGATATCCTTAATCCCCACCTTTCTTAAAACTTGTTTCTTAGTCTTATGTCTCTATTTTATTCAGATTCACCTTTCAAATGTATTTCTGATTTTATTTTAGAGGCTTGGCCTTATCCATCTTCATCTTAAAACACCAACTTAACTACTACCTCTGTGCTGATGATTCACAGGTCTGTGCATCTTCCTACCTCAGACCCAGCTAATACTTTTCAAAATAAAAGCTTAGTCTGTTTTCCTGACATATCATTGCAGATGTTTTGCTCACCACTGATCTCCGCACAGCTAAAAAAGTTTCATTGTAATCAATTCCCTCTGCTCCCTGGTTTTCCTTTGATCACATTGAATAACACTGTCAGCCTGCTGGTAACTCAGGTCTAGAGCCTGGAAATCATTTTACCTAAGACCTCACCTGGCTTTCTATCCCAGATTATATGTGTATTTTATGGAGGAGAGGTAATATTTGCCCTGCAAAAGAACACAAAAAACAGGGACTCTCATAATCTCCATTCCTTGAAAAATGCAGCATTTCCTCATCACCCCATTTTCAACACCACCAGAAGCTTCACTGCTGTCTTGGCTGCTGCTTTGACCCTGTCAGAGAGGGGAACTGCAGCTCAGCAGAGCAAGTGCCAGGATTTGCAGGTAGCACACCATACCCAAACACGTGTTCCTGTCTTGTTATACCACTAACAATTTGTTGTTCAGTGTTGAAAACATGCTGAATAATGAAAGATGCCTGGAGAAAGGAACACGGCGCGTCCGTGTACCTGCAGCGTGTTGTTTCTGTTTGTGTCTCAGCCCTGAGCAGAGATGAGGGAGTGTCGGCCTTGCCTGGTGGATAAGCACCTGTTTCTCTGCCAAATGAAACTCTGTGGCTGCAGAAACCATGTCTGCATTTGCTTTCCAGAAGGTAAATACACCCACTGAATTCCTGCCATGCAGCCCCACAGTGTGGCAAGCATCTCTGGGAAGAGCCCGTGGAAAGAGAAGGGACAGGACCTCAAGCCTCAGGATCCATCTCTCTGCTAAATCAAACTGACCTTGATTTGAAATCAAAGGGGTGCTAAGGGAATGTCTAGGCATATCCATGTAGCTGATCAGAGATACACTTTGACTACACGATTTTAGGACTAATATTGGGTTTGCTTTTTGTCTGTGTTTGTGCAGGTGCCCAGTGCAGCTCCATGACTAAGCTCCCTGGCAATCCCACAGTAAAATAAGTAAAAGCTGCTTTTCAGTGGAAAATAAACAGACAAAAGCTTTCTACCTTCCTCCTGGAAATGTGGTGTGGTGTAGTCTGGGGAGATGCTGTTTTTCCTTTGGGCTTAGCTCTGTCTGTGAGCCTTGGTCACACTCTGGGAAGAGATGCTCTTAATGAAGAACCTTATGACCATTGGGTTTGAGCCATGGATTGTTCCAACCAGCTACTGGTGGAGTGACTGAGCTAGAGGAGATGAAACCCCCACATAATCAATTCAGGGGAGTAATGAGGTTTGGGACTGGAAAAGCAAGAGGGACAACAGGCAAACAAAGTGGGGCTGTGCCACAAGCCTCTGAAGTCTGTAAGTAACTTCGTTATGTCAGCAGCAAATGAGGGAATAGCTTTGCAAAAATTCAGACCCCAAATACCATTGTAATTAGCATTATTTCAAGATTAAAGAAACCACCACTTCCGCGTAACAAATTATCTCCAATTTAAAAGCAAAAATAATGTATTTTTTGTTCATAAAAAATGCTCAAGCGGAAGCATTCTCACATTAATTATTTCAGTCTATTCGGAAAGCATATCCCTGCTTGCTTTTTATTATGCCTTCCAGCTCCTTCTTTGAAAAATATGTTAAGAAGCTGCAAGCTATTTTCCAAAAAAATGAAAAATAAATAATCTTTGAAGCAATTAGAGCTGAACGACAGAATGTATAAATATTTTTTTTACTTATTCTCCCCCTAGATTCAAGTCCTCCATTTTCTGCCACCTCCCATCTTGGCAGCTGCAATTCAAGCATCTTTGCTTGAACTTTGAAGGCAGGCAAGTATTTCTCTTTCTTCCCCCAGAGTTGAATCAAATCCTATTCTGTAGATTTGACTGGCAAGAGCTTTTATAAGTGAGCTGAGGGCTACTCCTGGAGGCTAAATGCATTATTTCTATAATGCATTTGTCTTCACTCTCCTAGGAGCCTAAATACTTCTGAACCTTTCCCTACAAAAGTAATAATTAGTGAACATGTTACAAAAAAACTTTGCTTACATGAGAAAAATCGCGAAATTGAATAATGGGGACTACAGTTGGTAGTGTGGAATTACCTGGAATGTATTTTATGGTAAGAACAAAGAGCACTTTGAATGTCATGTAAATATCATTACAGAGCTGCTTTTTATTTTAATGAAGGCTTCGCCGCGGTTCGGCGTTGGGCACAACCGCTCAGCGTTAGCGCAACTTGAAGCCAGCCCGTGCTGCACTGAGGCTGCAGCTTCATGCCGCTCTCAAAAGCACCTTCAGCCCCAGAAAGCTGAATTTAAAATGTAATTAAGGAACATTTGTCTAGTTGCATTGCCACAATCGAATCAATATGTAGCCCAATTAAACAAGAACAGTGAACTGTACAGCACTATCAGCTACATTAATAAAAGGTACCTGGTTTCAATTCTCTGTAATATACTTTTGCCTTTCCTTCCTTTGATTTTTGCCATAGGAACAGGAGAATGCATCTAAACAGTTTCCTATTTCTCTGGCACTAGCTGGATGTAGTCACGAGTTGCAGGGAGATAATATATTAATATGAAACTAGCCAGGAGATAAAAAGAGCTTACACGGCACTTTTCATAGGTAGATGATTAAAAGTGTTATATATGATAGTAGGGCATGGGGCCACATCCTCATTTGTTTGCTTTCCCAAGAGGTGGATAGGAGGGTGTGCTCCAGGAATCCTTCCTGGAGATGGTGTGGAGAATATTCTCTGTGGGGCAGGAGAGTTTGGGATCAGTGGAGGATTTTTCTTATCTAGGAAAATATTGAGTTCTTTCTTAGTGCAAAGACATGCTGGGCACTGAAAGCAGCCCCTGCCCACGTCCAGTGGTAGCAGAATAGGGTGACTGCAGAAAAGGGTAAGACTGATCCTAGGGTAATCCTACTGAGCAGCATCTGCTTATTCTGGGAGCAGTCACCCAGCATGGGTGACAGGTGTGAGTTGGTGCTGTGGCACACGGTCTCTTAATGGGCTTCTTGCAAATCAAAAATGTTCGGGATCATCAGTGAGAGCGGGAAATGCCAGGCAGTAAAACACAGGAGAGGACAGAGGGGAGCACCATATGCAGCCACTGAATCTTCCTGTGTAACCCAGGCCTGAAAATGCCAGAAAGAGACAAAATGTTTAGGTTAGTTTAAGTTTTAAAATCACAGTTTAAAATCTTCCAGCAACCGAGGATCCACTGCGACCTGAGATGAGGCTGGCAAGTGGTCAGGGAACTTTCTTTAAGTGCATTATCCAATTTCTACAGACTGTGATAAAGTTGCTCCGTGATCCCGTCAGAGTTAGGCTAAATGAGCTTTTCCATGAGACAGCATCTTTTTCAATTTCTTTAATGTTTCCTATGACTTTCTGCAATAATTGCCTAATTTTTCAATGTACTTTTCAAAGTGAGGATCCAGAGCTCCACAATATTCTCACAGAGACAACAGCAGGCTGAAATAAAAAAGTGCACCTGCTAAATATACTCCTGTCTGAGCATCATAGAATGGATTTATTCTTTAGTTCACAGCTTAATACTTGAAAATAATGTTGAAGGGATCATACCCATTCCTTCTGTACAACTAGAGTTCCCCATTTAGAGTCTGCATCCTTCACATTTCATTAACTAGATGTGCAAATTCGTACAAAGTCACACCTCTAACTCATAGCTTTGCCTTCAGATGTTTTATGGTCATTCTAGTCCATTTTCAGTAACCTCTTTCTCAAGTTTGTTTACCACCCTTGCAAACCTTGTTTCGCTCCTGAGCTTTGCAGAAACACTTGGTTTTCTCCCAGTGTGTACTAATGACATATGGTACAAGGCCAAGAACTATTCCCTAAAAGATTGCACAAAGTGTTGCCATGTTACTTTTGGTTTAATAATTAAACTGTCTTGGAGTAATAAAAGGAAAGCTAATGACATTAAAAATCTACTGCATTGTCCCATTTATGCTGCAGTATGAAGTAAAGTCTGAAGGCTGCTAGATAAGGTGCCATGTGCCCCAGGATGAACTTAGGACAGTTCATTCCATTTGTTTTCCTAAGTTTGTTTGTATCCTGTGATTTTGTATCTAGCCCCAGGGTTTTCGTGCTGTACCTTTGACTAGTGTTTACTTGACTGGGAGCTCAATGTCATCCATTTCCTCTGTGGTGCATTAAGGTTGCTAAATTTTTTCCTGACCTTATCCAAGACCAGTTGGCATTATGTCTCCTTTCAGCCAAAAGGACATTTTTTTTGTTTGTTTGTTTGGGTTTTTTTTTATCTTTTGTGTCTAAGAAATATCAGCTGTGTACTTTTCTTGGCCTTATTTTTGACAGATCTTTGGAAATCATAACTGCTGAGAATATTTCTGACTTGACAGGGAGAGGTGGCATCAAGATTGCTATCTGCAGGCACTCTGTTATGTATTGAAATGTAAAGAAACCTGCTCAAGCATGGTCCATGACAAGCAGGGAGGGACAAGGACTCTTAAAATCAACTGCCAATCCCTTCCCGCCATGGAAGTTCCTGGGCAAAGAAACAGGTGTTTTAGCTGTAAAGAAAGATATTTTCTTTGGGGATCAGCAATGTAAGAACAACACGTTTTTGCTCTTCTGGCTGTAGAGCCTAACTAGCTGTTTGTTATATTATTTACTAGTTTCTGTAATCCAACCTCTTTATGCACATGGGTTTTCTACAGAGTGCAGAGACAAGTCTGGTCCCCAAAGATGCATTAAAGAGCACCAGCTGAAATGTTGAGTAACGATAAATTCCCTTGAATTCCTTTTGTGCATTCTAATCCACCATGATGAAACTTTCATGTTTTGTCAGCTATTGTAATTTTGCTTTCAGAAATGCAGTACAAATTCTTCCTGGCTAAGTGACTTCAATATTTAGCAATGTCTTTCAGAAGAAGATCACTATTCTTGTGTTATAAACGGCATTTGTTTCAGTAGCACTCAAACCTACAGGCTCTTCCTGGTGTAAATTTGAAACCAAATTGGTTTTACTCAGCTGAAACCAGGCTTAGTTCTTTTTATTTCTTTCAGGAATTACATTCTGTTTTATTGCCAGCAGGGAGGGACCCTAAAATGAAGCAAAGTTAAGGATGTGTAGTCGAAATTAAAGAGAAAGGACCTGGTTCTATGATCTTGGATTATAGCAAGTCATGAAAAAAAAAAAAAAAATCATGATTTGTTGCCTCTTGTCAGTAAGAAACTGTATGTATCATGTTTCAGTTTTATTTGTTTTGGAACTATAGGATTTTTGTAAAAAAAAAAAAATATCAGTATGAAACATTTTGGGGAGAAGAAGGAAAGCCATAGAAGGAAACAATTTTTGTATGTTCTCAGAGAGAACGTACAAAATTTTCTTTTCTCCCTGCCTTGCCCTCTTCAAATCTTTAGCAAGATACTAGAGATGGTGGAAAATTTCCAGCAAAAGGTCAAATAGTTTCCTAATAACACAAAACCAATCTCCATCTCAGCTACAGGAGTCGCTCTGCCATAACAAAATCCAGTAGGATGTATAAATGCAATATATTGCATATCGTATGTTCAATAACAACAGAGAAACCAGCCTGGCTAAAAATAATTATGAAGCTCAGCAGCTGTAATTAAAATAATTTGATGGGAGATAGGAAACGTTTATGCATCTTGGCAGAAAAAGACATTTTGAGGATTTTGATTGATGTCTTTTATGTTTGTTCGATGTATTGTACAATAGCAGATACGGGCACTGCACCAGGATGTTAACTAGGCATAATGCTGCATGTCTTACTAGGGCAGATAAAGAGGTCAAACTGAGAAAAAAAATAATTTCTTGGTGACTTCCATTTTCCACCAAGTAGCCTTCAATTGTCCAAAAGTATCAAGGTAAGATGATACAAGTTTTTAATGGGTGTGCCCTCATAGACTCAAAAAACCCCGCTGAATTAATTTGTGTAAAGTTTATTTATATGAATTGATGTTCACCACAGTGATTAAGTGTAAGTAAGGGTAGTTCATTGAGAAGAACAAAAAGTAATATCTGAAGTCATATTAGAGAGAAATATTAACCCCTGCAGTGAGTTTTCCAACGCTTCACCTGAGGCTTGGAAAACATTGCATCAAACAACTGATCTCACAAAGCCAGGCTGCTCCCAACAATTTCCTGTTGATAGCATAAATTTTTATTTTGTTCAGATAAAGAATGGGCCAGGTTTTTATCAGGGAGCTGACTCCAGTGTTTCCAGTGAAGCTGAGTGGATGTTGTCTGCACTAGTGCGATCATACCTTAGAAAAACAAAGAGCTATCTTCACATCTCAATTTACATTATTGATGCAGTATGAAATAAGTCCCATAGTAGATGAGCACTCTGGGGATTCTCTTGTTTGTCTCAGCATGTTAAATGACTGCAAGGCATTACACATCTGAGATAGAACTGCTTAAGTGCATAATTCTTCCTCGTGGCTTTGCTAGGAGCTAAACGAACCTTCTTAAACTAATAATAAAATAATCTAAGATATAAAAATATGTTTCTTTTGGACAAATCTGACATGTTACAATGACAGAGTGTTTATGACTCACAATCACCACCTCCGCCACCAGCACTGCCGTATTTAGAAGCAGCAGGCAGCAGAGTGAAATAGACAGCCCTGAAGTTTCACATCAGGATAAAAGTAGCTAAATTCTTACTAAATGGGGATTAGATATTAATGAAGAAAAAAGATGGTGGATTTCCAGGACTGTGGCTCAAGGGAACACTCTCCTATTTCACTGAGCCTTGTAGTTGTGTCTAAGTTCAGATTGCAGCTTAGATATAAACAGATGAAGACTTTGGGGATGAAATATAAACATTCCCAAGTTCTTACAGTTCTAAATTAGGTGCGGTTCCAAGAACATGGGTTTTGGTCCTAGTGCTGTTTACATTTGATTTTTATGTGTCAAGGAGTACTTATTCAAAGGTGGAAAAAACTAAACCAGGAAGGCTTGTCTCGTTAAATTTGTACATTAGAGGTGCCTCACAGCGTGCAATGATTAATTGGGTCTTAGAGGAGACATTTCTACTCCCCCAAATGGAAAACTTTTAAAGGTCCAAAAACACACTCTTCTGCATGCAGAAAGGATGAATAGGTTATAGTCAGCTCTCAGTGTCCTGCAAAATTTCTAGAAAAATGTACCATAGCAAATCTGTGTTATTATTGCAGTAAGGTGAAGTAGAGGAAATGTCACTTATAAGCCTCAGAAAAGACTATCAAAACCACTATTTACAAGCTTCTTTTTATTCATAGCCATGTAAAGCCTTCAGCATCACTTTGGACTAGCCCTTGTAACCTTTTCCCTGTGCTCTCTCTTTCTTTAACTCCTAATTTTCTTGCCAAAATTCCTGCAGTCAGTCATATGTTACCTATTGAGCTAAATTAATTTCCAGCCACAGAAACTTTTGGTAGCAAGAATTGCTCAGCACCCCAGGCAAGCCATGAACCAGGGATTTGTCAACAGGAGCAGAGCCCTTCCCAGGGCAGAGGGTGAAGCTGGACCCTTGAGCACACTGACAGGTAGATGTGGATCTCCAAGGAGTCACTCCCTGAAGGTGAAGCTCAGGGATTTACCGTGGCCTGTCACACACACAGCCCCATCACAATCTTGCCAAATTTCAGGAGAAGCGAGGAGTGTGAATTGGCCCCTGTGGGATGCACAGCTCCTGCTCCACCTGAGAACAACAGTTTTGTGGTTTGATGGATGCAATCAAAGCAGGGACTTGCAGGGGTGGTTGTGTCACCTGAGTTAAAAATCAGGCGTGATGAACAGAACAAATGTACGAAATTACACATCTGCCCAATGAATGTGGAAGCCTTTGTAAAGGAAGGAGAAGTTTTACACTGGTGTGATGCCAGCTCAGGATTTAGCCAGCGTGATGACCCAGTTTGACCTAAACAACTTACCCAGTTTACCTGAAGCTTTGCTGGTTTGCTCTACTGAATCCTAAATATGAGGTTTCCCCCCTTGCTTTTTGCACATATTAAGCTTCTGTTTGTGTAAATAACCATCTTATATAATAGACTGTGAAATATTGTAGTGTAAAGATGTATTTGACACTTTTTTTTTTTATTTTGTTCCTCACCCAAAATATAACCACTCAGACATGTTTCTGGAATGACGCACATTTTAGCGAAAAAAAAATACTTTAGAAATATGCTGAGCGTGTTGGCATTATTTCTTTTTGGATCCCTCTGGTTGTAAGCAAACTATCATTGTGAGCTCCATTGGGCAAAAGAAATATAACTATCACTGTGTAAAATATGTGTGTTTGAACTCTTGGTTAAATATTTTAATGTTAGCTTAGGTCTTTTCCATTTGCCATAATTTTAGATAAAGAAATTTGTGAACACTAGGATGGATGGTTAAACAGTCCAAATGTTTTCTTCCTATTTATCAGTTATGCACATTCTTACCACAGTTACTCAATTTTTTAAATCTTTCATGGCTATTGGTAAGATTCCAGGAGGTTTGCTAGCCTTGAAATGGAAAAAAAATCCACAATGCCAAGAAAATATAGCCCAATCGGCATTTAAAACAACTATAGTTAAATATTTAAATATTTTTCTGTACCTCTGCACAGCATTTTTCAGCTTATCCTTAAATTTAGAAGTCCTAGATTGCCTTGCCTTGATCATTTCCTCTCTGTTGTCTTGTACTTTGGTCACCTTAGCAGTAGATCAAAGATTTCCCTGCTTTATACCACACTGCCTTTTTCAATCCATTTTTTTTAATTGGTAACTCAGCAGAATTGCATTTAAACAGTGTTTTCCAGGGATTTTAGAAGAGGAGTGGGAAACTTTTACCTCAGCCAACCCTGTTACACACTGTGCCCCATTTGCAGTCTTTAAGTCAGTCAAATGCATCTTGGAAGGTGTTACTATTTCTTTACTTATAAACCTTTAGAATTGAAACACAAAAATTCCTGTCTCAGAAAATGGAATTTGAAAGCCCATCTTCCATTTAAACCTTAAACTAAGTACATGTAAATATATCAAGTGCATTTATATCTTGATCTAGTATCTTCTAATCAGCTTTCAAACCAAAGATTTGTCTCACCTTTTTCAGGACATACCCAGGTTATTTGCTAAGCAGCACAACAAAGAAAGCAGTGATCCAGTTGATCCCAAAGAGCTCCAAATGTTTTTTTCTTCTCTTAAGCAGAAGGCAGTGCTACACAGCCACAGGAAACTACCTATTTTGGGTCTGGTTTTGCTCTATGAGAGGTTGTCAATCAGTTCTTCACTGACAGTTTCTTGCTAACAATGAAAACCCGCTTTTCAGTGGTGGATGCTGTGAACAGCTCCAGGTGAAGATGTCAGGAAGGATTTTCAGGGTAGAAGAAGCTCTGCTCAGCTGGATCAGTCTGAGTTCTCTGCTCATGTGCCAGCACATCCAACGAGAGCTCTTTGGAAATTAGTTTGCTCCAAGGAATGCTAATCTAGGGGCTGTCCCTCTCATCTAACCCAACCAGGCTTGTATGAAGCTGATGCAAATTTTCCAGTGGTATATTTGTTTTTCTGACCGTCACACCCAGTGCTGTACCCCTTTTCCATAGTGCAGTGAACCTTGTGCCAGGACAGGATTAGTGTCCAAACCAGATGTGTTAGCCCATTGAGAGTGGGGTAATTTGATAGGGCTGAGCCTCTCCTGCACCACTCCATCTCTCTGAGCTTGCCTGCCTTTCTGCACATCATCAGGTTTGGCACCTGGTACATGCTCACAGTTCTGATTGAAAGGAAACAGCCTACAACTTTAATTAGCTAATCAGACAGTGCAAAAAAAAAATCTGTAAAAGGGGAATATTAACAAAGCCTCAATGGTTGGTAAATTATACACTTTCAGCGGATCTACTGCTGCTCGTCACTGTTTTGTAACTAAACTCAAGTCTACATGGAGTGTATGGCCTCCATCCATTGAAATGCATGGCTCTTCTCATCTCATTATAGGTGTGAGTTTTGTTTCAGTTTATCTTTTTAGTCTAGTGATGTTCAAGCAAACCAGATATCCTTTCAGAGCTATAACACTAAAATGCTGGAAGGAAGCACGCATGCAGAAGTAACAAGATAACAGCACTATCAGCAGCAGGGCAGGTAACGACAGGTTTAGAGACTGAAATTATTGAGCTCATTTAGTGTTCCCACTTTTGCAGCAGGAACAAACTGTCCTGTTCTAAAAACCTCCTGAGTGTTAGTGATGCTTTTTTTTCTGGCAGTCTGTAGTTCTGCTGACTGCAGAGTTTGTCACATGAGGAATGAGACTGTCATGGCTGAAGTCTGCGCATCCTCAAAAACAACCTAATCTGCCTAACATTTTGTCCTCCCTGGCCTGGAGATGGCCTCTCTTTCAGGCATTACTTACTATATTGTCCACTACAGGCTTCCCTGTTCTCCTTGATGACCACACAATCCATTGCCCACAGTCTGAGTTGGTGTCCAGAGGGTCAGTAAACTCTCATTTGACCCCCTTCCTTCTCAACCAGGGTTCAATGGACAAAGTGACAGAGGGAACTTGATATTTTGCACCTCAAAAAATTCTTAGGCTGTACATTTATGATAGCATTCCCTGCTCTCTCTAATATCCATTTATGGATTTCAATGGAAAAGATGTTCTACCTGTTTCTGAGATCAGTCTTATTCGGAGTCTGGCAAATTTCTTCCTGTTTGAAGCCATTGTTTTCAAGCAGACATCACTGCTAATTCTGTACAGCCTAAGAATTTTTTGAGGTGAGAAACATAGCCTTTGTAAAAAGAAATTTGTAGTCTCAGAGGTTGGGATTACTTTCAAGCTTTTTACCAGACACAATTAAAGCCCATTACATAACAAACATACTGTGAGAAAATGTGAATGTTTTAGCAAAATTACAGTCCTTCCAATACCATTAAAAGAGATTTTTTTTTTTTCCCCTCAAGAAATTCTGTGTTGTATGCTTCAAGAATAGGTTTGGGTAGTCCTGCCAGCATAGCATGTCCAACAGTTTTCATGCAGCTCCTTCCCATGGAGCCATGGACGTGGCCCTGGGGGAAGCAAGGGGCAGCACTCATGGTGCAAGGAACACTTTACGATGCCAGCAGTAGTTATGATGCAAGCAGGAGCTAAAATGATATCCTAGAAGATATGTGCTGGTTTGAAAGACCCAGGAGAGGGTGATGGGCAGGGGACAGAGCCCATGCCATGGTTCCTGCCAGCTCTTGAAGATCAGCTCTCCTCCTGCCTGCAAAGCTGAGCCTCACACCCTGCCGGAGAAGAACTAGGCAGACAAGGTATGAAATCCCATGGAGATGGGGTCAAAAGTTTAACTTTCTACCCTCACTGCTTACCTAGTCACACAAAACTTCAGTTATTTCAGCAGTGAGAACTGAGGGTAGCTTTAAAGCTGTCTTCTGACGATTTTGCTGCAGGGGTCCCCTTTGCTGTCAAGTTCAGTTAACATTTGTTTAAACAAGAGATGTAGATACCTGATAAGTGGCAGCACCTGGCTTAAAGATGCATTATGGACAGCAGAGAGTAAACAGAACAGCTATAAGATTCCAGTGTGCAGAGGTCAAGACAACATCTGTTTTGCCTCGTGTACATATTCATACATAGTTTTCTATTCTAGAAGTCACTCAAGCATCTAATAACTTCCTGCTCCAGGTGATGTTTCAGCAAATTGTTTTCCTCCTCCAGTTCAGTCAGGATTTTTCTAGCTTTGGCAAAATGGCTAAAATACCTACAGATTCCACATGCCACCCTGGCTTAATTGCAGTGTCACAAGCCTTGGGCTGGGAGCCAGCAACAAACAAGTTCAGCCAGGCAGGGAGGGGATGGATGGGGAGCCAGCAGTTCAAACAGGGGATGCTGAACTGGTGCTGCTATCAAATACTCAGAGCTGAGGGTCTGCTGGCCACCCTTTCCATTCTGTGTTTTGTAGTAGTTACATAGCCTGGTAGTTTTTAGCCTTAATGTCATGACTTAATCTGTGCTTATGGATGCAGGCTGGAAACACACCTTTTACTTTCAAAACCACCAAACCAAATAGTACATCTGACATGTAGCAGTGCCTCACATGTCCATTTTCACTCATTTAAATTGGGAGTTTTGGGTAAGGTTATGGGGTAGGCACAGAGACCTAGGATTCAGCCTCCTCTAAGACCAAAGTGTTGTCATTTTGTTCCAACAAGCATCTAAGTCATTAGTGTTATTTAAACCAAAACCGTTTGATATTCTGCAGATAATGACTTTACATTCTGTTTCTAAAAATTAATAATTGAACAAGTGTCTCTAATACCATATTTTAGTATTTGTGTTGCAGTAGCAGCTAAAAACCCACCAAGATCAGGGCTCTCTTGTGCTGAATAAAGATGCAGTGAAAAACAGATTGTAGATAAGAAACATACATCGTAAATAATTAACACCAGAGGGAAAAAAATTGCAATAATTTGATCCATCCTTCTGTCACACATTTTTTCTTATTTGTCTTCTATATCATCTCGAACTCACACTCATCTAGTTCTGTTTTGCAATAGGGCTTTTCCATCTTACCCAATAGTTTTCAATGCTAAAAGAAAAGTAGGTGCAATGGAAAATACTATGACCAGTACACATTTTTGAGCATGTAGGCTTCAGTAAACTCTTGAACAATGTTGCAGATACCAACTGACTTATACGAGACATAACTTTTTGTGTGTGGTGTTATCTCTCTTTTGGTTGCAGTATTTCCTTCTGCAGTACTGAAATACTTTAATCTTCCTCCAGTTTGGCAGTTGGTTTATGAAATGTTTATTCACTTTCTTTGCATTTGGGATGGAGCTGAAATTAGCACGTCCATTTTCTTGTTTAAACAAGAGAAACTTCAGTGTAAATAACATCTCATCACACAAATGCGTTTTTGTCCTTTCACTGATGTCAGAACAAAATGAAGGATGATATTTGTGAGGAAAACAAAACCAACCCAAATCTCTGTCCTAAATCCAACAGAGGGAGCACAAACCTTTGCATTTTTGTGAGACTTTTAAAAAATAGGAGGTTGGGTGTACCACAACTTACCTTTCCAATGAGAACATGGCAGGTTTAAAATATATGGAAATATTTTAAGTCTTAGAAACTTCTTCCATTGACTGCTACAATTTGCACAGATTTGGGATTTATTTAGCTGTCTTCAGCATGTTCCTGCTGCACTTTCTTTATTATTCTTGTCATTCAGCATCTTGACTTTCCATAGATTTTTTTTCATCTACAGATGTAAAATATACCTTCCTCTCTCCCTTCTCATCACCCTTTGGACAACCCTATTGCTGCTGTGGTGCTGCCATGCAGCCCAAAAACTTTACTCCCTCCTCCTGTGGAGTGACTCACACCACAGCCAGGACTAGGTTCCTCCTGCAGCTTGTTGTGCTATGTCTCTTGAAAATTCAGGTAAAAATATAATCTGATAAAAATGGAAAGCTTGAATACTCCACAAGGAAAACATGAAGAGGGTCCACTTCCTCCTCTCTCTGCAACAGTGTTTATCATTTCACTCTGTTTTTACTGATAAAAGAGCAATATTTATATTCATAAAGGGATATCTGAGGTGTTTTGGGGTGGTCTCTTAGAGCTGCTGAACGACAATGGGCCAGGTTCTTCAGTGATGTATGTTAGCATAACTCTGATTCAGTGGAGCTCACAGAAATGAGACAGTAAAATTGTTGTCCCTTGCATTTGAGCTTGGATGTCCTTCCAGAAGACATGCCCCAGTTCCAGCACAGCTGGTTCAGACAGATGTAGGTGCATGGATGTCTGTGATACCCTGACTGCAGGACAGACATGCAGTTGACAGTCATTCTCGGTGGTGCAGGAGACCTCCCACCCCTTCTTACCTGGAGTTGGAGTCAGGGAGACCTGCTCATGCACCAAGGAGTTGTGCAATGCATGACTGTGTGGTTTACCATCAGACATTGCCTCTTTTTCCACAGTTGTGCAAGGTTCAGGCCTCTATCTATTCAGACATTTAAAACAAGTGACCAGATGCTGTAGGCTTACAAAAGCACTACACTTAGCCAGCTGTGCCATATAAATCTTAGACTTCTTTTTTTTATCATCAAGCTGTGGTTTGTTTGTGGTGTCTCATTTTTCCATCAGCTAGACATTCCTGTCCGTGCTTCCCATTTATTTGTTGGGATCACATAAAAACCTAGCTTTATTTATGCCTATGCCTTAATCCAGAACATAAACTGCTGCAGCCGACTCATCGTGTATTGTCTGAGGGAAGGCACATCGTAAAGCGCATACGTCACACCAAGAGCTTTCTTATAACTCTGTGCAGTCCTTTTAACTGGATCTCTGCTTTGGCCATCTGTGCTTTAATATTATAATGAATATTTCACACTTATCACTTGCTTTTGTTTGAGGATCTCTCACTTCTTTTCAAAGGTGACTATTGTTATTATCTCAGTGTTCCCGACAGTGTAACTGAGGCACGGACAAGTTGGGTGACTTGCCAAGGTGATGTGTTTGGCAAGTGTGAGAATGAGACTCGCCCCTTCAGCTTTCTGTTTCCTACTCTCGTTGCTCTGTGCAGTTGCAAGTGTGGTTTGGGGTCAGCCTGCAGTAATAAGTCATATTGTTCAACTAGTTCTTTGACCTTGACCCAAATGTTATCATTTGAGTTAAACAAATATTCTCTAGTTTGGCTACCAGCATGTCACGGTGTCTGGATATGTTACAAAAACCTTGGCAGATTTCAGCTCCTGAAAATGCTTTCCAAAAATTTTTGTTAAAATTCTCCAAGTAGTTCAAGTCCAGCGCTGACATTTTCCAAGGGCTCAGGTTTATAGCACTAAGCAAAATTAGGTGATGTCTGGGGGCACTTTTGGGCAATTAATTGCCTACATGCCTGGACTGAAGCAGCTGTAGAACTGGGATAATGCTGAAAGGAAATATTTGTGACTTCAAAACAAGCGCCTCAGATGGACCCTCTGATGGTTTGGTTGGTGTTTCCAGAGGCACCAAGGTGGCAACTTAGCTGGATGGTGTTTAGGGGTTCTGGTTTACATGTGCAGGTAACAATATCTGCACAAAAGCAACCATGTACATGGCAGTCATGAGCACTAAAAAGTAAGAAAATGGAACTCAATCAATGAATATCTAGATTAGGCAAATTGCAAAACGTTCCTGTACAATGGTTAGAAATGGGTTTTCAGAATAGCAGCTCTGGCTTTGAAAGCCTCTTCTAAGCTGATAAAATCAGGCAAGCTTAGGTTATCATCTCCTCAACAGACAGAAGAAATAAAAATGGAATATCCCTGGTTATTCCTGCCAGGATTGGCCTGCTTTTTCCCTTAGCTTCGAAGTTACAGGGATTTAAAGACCAGATATAATGCATATGCATCTCAAGGAAACAGAAGACTAAAGTTGTACCCCCATTCAATACCACTCTTAACTTGAGTGTCTTAAGATGATCCAAGCTCAATTAGCTCTAAATGGACTTGTGACAGTCCCCTGCTCTTCTCCCACCTTGGATTGCCCATGGCTGTGTGAATCTTGAGGTCAGGTTTGCTGGGCCTCTGAGCAACATAGTCTCAGGAAAGGTTTCCCTGCTCTGGAAGGGGGCTGGAATGAGAAGATCTTCCAACCCAAAGCATTTCCATCAGCATTCTATCTTTCTATGATTTGCCTAAGTCCTGTTGCCTTTGGATACCAGTGACTCACTGATAAAACTGAAGTGACTTGGAGATAAGGACTAATAGCCCAAGGCTGCTGCCCACCACAAATTCTGTGAACTAAGTGGTAGGTTTTGGAAGTGAACATGTCACAAACAGTCAGAGATTAAATTTTCCCACACATTTGTGAGCATTTGCAAGGCAGTTTTGTGGCATAAACAAGTAAATAGCAGCATGGAGTGCTATTTCTAGAGAATTTACCAATTGGAGAAGGACCAAAACCTGCAGAGAAGTTGCTTTGTGATAAGATAACCACTTCAAGGCTGGTGAGTCCTCCCCTGCCAGTGTGCTGCCATTCAATTAATAAAGGTGCTCTGCTAGAGATTAACTGTCTTGATCTGTACATCCATCCAGCAAAGAGATGGTCTTGGTAGTGTTCACCTGATGGGTGGCCCAAGATAAATGTGCTCTCTGTGTTATTTTAACAGTCCCTCTTCATGAGTCAGTGCCCTGGCATCTGCTCCCAAACTGTTCCCATCCTGTTCAGAAAACTGACCTGCATATAGATTGGTCTTAATGATCAAATGTTTAAAAATTCATTGCACAAGAACAGCTGAAAGCAGTTGATTGGTTTGAACTTTATTGTATGCACCTCGATTCCCAGATCTGCAGTAAAGGGGAAGGTCAGCTGGTAAACATTTGAGCATTTAAAAATAAAAAGGGATGGATTTCCCGCTACTCGGGCCTTTTATGTTCAACCTCAGTACAGACCTGGATGCACTGAGGTATTTCTCATGTGTATGATTTAAATCCACCTGGACACTGTGGGCCACATCTTCCCTCAGCTGGTGTAAATCAGCATAGTCCCTTTGAAGTTAATGAAGAAAAGCCAACTTTGCACCAACTGAGGATCTGGCCCAGTGTTACTGTAACTTATTATTTCAAGGATCCACAGATATTCCTGAGAAATAGCAGAGTATTTAGAAAGACAAAGTTCCTGGTCTGATTATTCTAAAAGCACAGTCTTTCAAGACATTAATTGCCCCAAATTCCCTGTGACAAGCAGAGCTGGAAATCTCAGTATGGGGTCAAACTTAAAGTTATACATAAGGGCTCAGAGGGAATAATATACCAAGAGAAATCAAAATGAATGTTAATATGCTCCCCTCTCCTTGATGGTCCTTCTTTATTTTATTTTAGACATAATCTTCAAATATATTTTAATTTTTATTCCAATTATAATATTGAAAAATCAAAACCGTTTTTATTCAGTGTCATTAAATGGTGGCAGAGTGCAAAAACTAAAAAGTACTATCTTCTTGTTATCAAAGGATTTGCCATATCTGAGAACTCAAGTAAGAGCAAACATGCCATAAGTCAGATTTTTAGGTAGATTGCATATGAAAATTTTGTATGGATACACGAGCAAGGAGCCAATCCCAGGAACATTAGGAGGGTAGCAACAGTGATGGAAAGAGGATTTGCCTTTTGGGAACCCATTTGTTTTTCCTTGATTTGCCTTCACTGTAGGTGGGAGATACCCAGCATTACCTGACCAGAGGAGGTGGCCGTGTGATAGCAAATTGCTCAGTGCTGCTGTGAATCAGTAAATAAATACAATGTGTTCTCTGAAGACATCTGCAGTTTGTCAGGATAATTGGTCCAGGAGCATTAGGTGATGCCCATTACTCCGTCTTTGATCCCGCTGCCCTGGTGTGCATTTTTCTCTCAAGTCATGGGAACAAGCCTTAATGACAGGCACACCTTAGGACACCAGAGTCATGGCAGGCACCGTGTCCATGGGGACAGAGGGATCTGCCCCAAAAGGGGAATTCCCACAGTGCTCTCCAGCTTTGTTCACGAGGAACATGCACCAGGTGTAACAGCACCTCTTCATGCACGTGCAGGGGAATGTATGGCATCAGTCCTTGGAGGCTCCTGACCCCCAAACCTCCTCAGCCCATTTCAACTCTTCCAGCAGGATTTCACCAACAGCAGGCACTGGACTTTCACTCACCCCACTCCCAAGCAGGACAAAATTTCTTAAGCTCAGGACAAAATTTCTTAACTTTTTCTCTGCAAAGTCCAGGTCAGTTCTTACAAGCTTGAGCTCTAGTATTTATTATTCCTGTCTTCCAACAAATACGTAAAATTCACTTTAGTTTAAATCATTCAAGCATGGCAACTCTAATAATGATGTTTTAATAGTGTCTACAGTGCTAAAGTTTGTTGAAATCTGATATCTGAGACTACCTAATATAACCAGTATCATCCCCTTTTTAATAAAACTGTTACTCTAATAGGGAACTCAGTTGTACTTTACTGATAAAGACTAATGATTTTAAGCATGACTTTTTCCTCCTGTATTTGTGATTTTCATTTCAACCAAGATTACTCTGTTGTTTCAGCACACAAGCAGTAATGTTCTGCCATCTAAGTACATTTTGTTCACCTCAGAGAAGTTAGGTAACTAATTATCCAGAACTACTGAGGCGGTTACTGTTTGCTTCCTGTTCTATTGCATAGCAATATAAGTTTTCTGTAATGGAACAAAAATAATCCAAATTCTTTGCTCTGTATACCAAGAGCTCCCTTTTAAAATGCCTGGTTCTGTTGCCTGCAAATTTTTTTGTAATGAGGACTCTGGATCAGCTTAACAAGGTTAACATTGTTTTGGGGGTTGCAGATGTGGACTTTACATAGTTTTTAATGAAATCAAGCCCAAAAGAGGCTCAATAAACAAATGACAATGTTTGGAAAAGAGAGGAACTCATTTCCTTTGATAGGGTGCAGGGAATTTAACCAATCTGTGTTTATAATTACTGTCTGGTTTAGTTAGTGCGAAAGAATCTACTTGTTACCAATTTATAAATAAACAAACTAGACCTGCTTTTTCCCATTCTGCAACAGTCTTCTTAGAGTTTATTTTCTTTTTATTTGACTACAGAGCACTTACTGTAGTTTAATACTCAAATTGTTTGGTTATTTTGGGGGTTTTTTTTGTCTCCTTTAAATATATACCACTACTCTTGAAATTCTGGACTGTTTGGCAAAATTTGCACCTTGTCATTATATTTTCTATGAAATACTTTTACTCTATCAAAACTATCATTGTTAGTTAAAAATAGTCAGGGGGTGGAGGGGTGGGAGGGGAGAAATCTGTTGTCCACATTTTGATCCTTGGTAATTTACCAAAGATATCGTTTTTCTTGGCAGTCTTCTGTATAGGCTAAGTTGCTACTGCTTAGTTAATTGTAAACCAAAATCAAATTAACAGTCTTTGAAGGTTTTGGCTGCTACAAATGTGGAATTTTGAGCAAATTAAAAATCCAACATTTGGACTGCCTAAAATGACACAATTTGCTATTGTGGAAATTAGAGTCTAAATTTTCAGTTACACAGAGTTGCAGACACTTTAATAGATCTAATTTTTTATAGCTCTTTGAATCTGTATTCATGACTTGTTCTTTTTACTTTTTAATTCTTTTCATGATATATGCAGTTTTCATTTTAAAATCTTTCTATTTATTTGGAAATGAAGGTTCAGTTCAACTTTTTATCAGCCATAATTAGCCGCAAGATATTTTTATTTTCATTTATGTGGAAGTAAGTAATTAAAATTGCAATTTCTTGCTCTCTGACAGCAGTCACAGAGGTACAGCACTATTTAGCAAGTGACTGGTTTTGTTTCTGTGCAGAACTCTATGTTCTTATGATTTTGTGAATTCTTTGTAGTCACCACCAAGTTTTTTTTAACTGGGATGTGAGTTTACCTTTGTTTTGGAAATTGCATAAATCTATCAGGAAATTCTGAAAAATCAATAAACTAATTTTATCGTTGGAGATATGTAAAGCAGTAAGCACTTCCCAGATGTGGCTGGGGATAGAAGCAAAGAAAACTGCTCTGTTCTAGGAGAGGAAAAACTGTTGACATTTCTTTGAAGTATAATCTCTTTTGTTTATTTGGGTTTTAATAGCTTCCAGCAGTTAGCTGCATATTTTTAAACTGATGTTGCTTGCATACTTATTTTCTAAGGTTTGTGAGTGGCATTCATTGACTGCCATATGTTTAAAGGCTAACCTGGATGTTGATGAATGAATGAGATTGATGAGGAGAAGGGAGTTTTAACTAAAGATGGACTCAAGCTAAAATTCTTGATCCACACATTACCTGAACTCTGAAGGTATTTGAAATTCAAACAGCCAAGGCTGGATTTCACAAAGGTTTATTTCATTTCTGACTTCATTGCTGCTTATTCGGGATTCTGGCTGCTTAGCAAGAATTAAAATACCTAGGTAGGAAGTCTAACACTTTCAGTCCAATGTTATAAATCACCATTTTTCTCCAAGCAGAAATTCCCACTGACAAAAAAATTACCTGGAAAGTAGCCAATTGTATAGTGCCATGGGACTTTATGCCACTGTACTTTCCTAAAGGTGTCTTATCAAACACATGTCCTTGGCCTTCCCTCCACCCCGAACTAGGGAGCATTTCCAATTGGAATCTGGATGCTGCTCATTGATTCATTCATTATTTTAACTAGGCTCTTAAAATAATATTCTCACTTCCCTGTGCCCAAATTACTAGAATATTATAGAAGTACTTTGTTGATAGATCACCGGAGAGTAGGATTTGTGAATAAAACCTTTCTCTGACATCTTGTGCTTTGGTGGAGCATGAGGATTTTTTGGCTAATACACAAAATATTTTAGATATTTAACTCCACAGGTTTTGGTGTGATATAGGTCCCCATGTATTTTCTGGAAGGATGGACCTTGCAGTCCAGCACCTACCTGGGTGCATGGGAAGCTTCCCACCCTGGATGAGTCCAATTGTCTCCACCTCCTTTAGCCCATCTGCAAAATGGGAGTAGAAATACTTATCTAAATCCATAATGAGATTTCAAACTATTGGTCTGGAAAGTGCTACAGAAGTGTGAAACCCTAATGAAGAGGAGAGCAATTATTCCAAATGTATCAATTTGCAGTGTAAGAGTTTTTAAAGAAGTCATTATGATTTCTTAGTATAAATGTACCTATTCAGAAGAATGGCTTTACAAATCATTTATTACTGTAATAACAGCTATTTTGAGCTGAGATATCAGGGTGCAATCCAAAGCCCATTAAAGTCAGTGGAAAGATTCCTACAGATGCTAGTGCATTTTATGTCTGTCTTTAAGCACATGCTTAATATTAAAGTCAAGGAGACTTAAGTGTCTACCAGAAGTTAAGTACTGAAACAGGCCCTAGTCCTTTGTCTCATCCTGGGCAAAAATGCTTCTTGAATAAGGCTTCTTAAGGGAGAGTAAATCAACCATCCCAAAATTTTCACTTCTTGAGTGTGAAGCTCTGGTGCACTGGGTAAATACTCTCCCTGCTGGGAGTACAAGTGTGGAGCTGGCATTCTACCTTGTAACTTATTGGTCCAGCAAATATGTGCAGCATATTAAATATTAAATGGGTTATTAAAAAATATTCATGTGACGAGCAAATTTAACACACAAATCATTAGAGCTGGTCTAAGTGGCTGAAAAGGGGTTGACATTGAAAAATGAAAACTATTTTGGAAAGTAAGTGGAAACTTAAAAAACCTCAAAACATAACTATATATGAGCTCTTGACATTTCCTAATGATTTATGTAACATACTGCATGAGAATACAATTTAATTTGACTTCAGATGCACTGTTGGCTGTTGCCAAACTCCAGCAAAGAGCAAGCATTTCAGATTTGAGAGCAGCTTATTTTTTTTCTATAAAAATAAATAAGATTGAAACAAACTTCTCATTTAACCCAATCAATATTTTTTATTATTTAGGAGGATGTGATTGGCTATGAAATGTTTTGTGTGGAAAGAGTCTCTTAATATCATTTCAGTGGCGCATTTCAAGAAAGTTTGTAATTGTCCTATATACTTTTAAAGTACAAACACTAATTACGTCTGGTTTGATACATTTTAATGGTCTTGGAGTTCTACAAATTAATGGTCAGGAAGCTTTGCAAATTAACTTTCATTTGGTTTCTGGGTTGAAATTCATCACTAAACAATGCTCCTTACATATTAGTAATAAAATTATTCCAAATGATGCTACTTGAACAGTTGCTCTAGCTACATATTAAGATTTGCTCTGTTTTTCATGTGTTTTCCATCAAGGAAGTCTGTGGTTACCTTCCTGATTCTGCTGGACTGGAAAAACATAGCTAATATGGTGTGATCTGGAGAAAGCTTTGATGCAGGGGCTTTACAAATAAACTTCCAGATGCCATATGGTTTACATTCATCTCTCAATTTATTTCCTATAAATGTCTATTGAATATTCCATTGAACCAACACATGTGAAACTAGAGCTGGAAAAGAGAGTGAGGTATAGAATGCTTTGTGGCAGCATGTGATTATCATATTTCTTTTCCAATATTGCTACCAGCCTTAAACTCACAGTAAATTAGTCAAATGCCAAAGTTCTTAGAGTTAGGGTGGAAAATAAAGAAACAATATTTTAAACCTTACAAAAACAAACACTCCTCTCTTGCATGTTGTAATGTATCTCTCACACTAGAGCTGGTTCTCCTCTGCACTAAAGCTGACTTGTGTGTTTGGTTTCTGTCACTAGAAAATTTAAGTCCAGGGGAACCCTATGGGAAAGAAAATGCTGTTAAAGCTTTGCAAAGGGAAAACAAATTAAGGATAAGAAGGTTAGATGTATATTTGGGCTTTATTAACTAATACTGTGTATCAGAGCTCTCCACCCTTCTTAGTTTCTCCTCTTCTGAAGTCCAGCAGTATAACTTTTACACATCAGAGTAGCACATCTCAGCCAAAGGGCCTTTCTTAGGGCTGCATTTAACTTGAAAAGAACTCCAGTTCTCGAAAGGTTCCTCATGGTAGGGGTTACACCCCAAAAGGAGCTCTCCATGTATTGTTTGGAGCTTCTCTCATCTCTGTGAGCCTCCAAGCACAAGTCCCCCATCCCCTGCTCCAGGCACTTGGCTATTGGAAGTTATGTCTGAAAATTAGGAGGAGGACCCCATTTGGGCACAGATGAGGAAAAAAGCTTCTGTTGAGATGGACTAATTTATTTTACAGAGCTAAACTTTTCCATAACCCAGCTTTAATGAACTTACCAGCTCGGACTTTTAGTTTATGTTGATCAAAGGAACAGATTTCTGTGCAGCTTATAGAGGAGCTTCCCTCTCCCTCCAAGACAAGTTGGTTTGCATTTATCCATGCTTCTCTCTGAGACAGAATGCAAATTTCTCACCTACCCAGACTGTCTACATAAGGCTGAAAACTCACTTAAGACCTGCTTATGCCTTACCAACCTTATTAGCTCAAATACCATAGGCAGGAAATCTTTCCCCTTAATTCATTTCAAATAAGAATTTATCTGGAGGAGCCAGTACTGCATCTAGTCTGGGCTGGTCCTCTATCTGTAATTTTATTTTAGCTGAGAAACCTTGAATAAGTGAATCTTCAGATCACTGACCAACATATTAGAAAATTACTGTTATTCATCTGTCTTTATGATACCAGATTGAAAAGCTCCAGTCAGCAACAGAAAGTCCTATTCATTGCAGCTGAAAACCAGGCTTCGTTATAATGTGAGTTCCATAAATAGCAAAAACAGTTAGGAAAGCAACCAAATCCACAGATGAAAAATAAGGTAACTAAATTTTTTACTCCATGCATCATTCTCTTATGTTCCACTGAGACTAGGGCTGGGAAATCCTATATTTAACATACTAAACTTTGATGTCTTCTACAGGGAAACTACTCAGGTATGTTTGATTGAAGAGATGAATGGAAAAAAATATCTTTGTTTATCTTCAGCCATAAAAGATGTTAGAGACACTTTTCATGTATTTTCCATATTATTATTTTTATTATTATTATTATTATTGCAAGGCAGAAAATGCCAGATGCTGCTGGGCAAAAATCTTTAGAATTTCCTTTGAGAAATAAGATATTGGATTATTAAAATTAAAAAGGCTAGAAAATTAGACTCCTACATAGTCACAATGGCCATGCACAGGTTCTGACAAGAGTATTGAATTGCTAAGGAATTTGTCAAAACAACTTGCATGTAAGAGAAAAACAAATTGCTGGCAACCAAATTATATTATATACCAATGTGGAAATATCAGTCCCTTCGTATTCAACTCCAAGAGCAATAAAAAAGGACTTTTTACTGTTCCCATGTACAGTAAATGTAATAATTTTCATTTTTGTGAAGTGTTATCATTTCAACTAAATTTCCTCAGTGACTCACCAGTTTCTTTTCTTGGCAGTTTGTTACTACACTGTCCTCTTGGACTAAAAAAAAATAAAATAAAGCTTTCAGTATAAGATAGAATGGAGATTTTTCAATGTAGTAAGTAAGAAACAACAGTTTTGACTTATCTTTACATGTCCTGTATGTTTTTGGAAGAATGAAGTAGGGCTGTGAAGCGGTGAGCTCTCTTCATCCCACCTGCCAGCTTCCCTGTTCCCTTCCCTCAAGAGCTCATCTTGGACAGCCTTTCATTTTATTTTTTCCTTTAGTTTTTAAAGTACTGAATACACCAAATACACCAGTAGCATGATGTGCTATATTTTCAAAATACTCTCTTACTAAGTACCAAGGACTCCTGGAAAAAGCATATCAAAACCCCTGATCCTTCTCTTCCTTTGGCTTCTTATCTCCCAGCCTCTTAACTGACATGTTTAATTCAGCTCCAAAATGTTCCTTGCCTGTTCCCTACCTTTCTAGCTCCAGATGTCTGGGTAGCAAACCTGTTTAAAAATACTGCTCCTGTTTGCCCTCATCCCTATTTTCTTCCTAAAGCGAATTCCTGCTGCAGTTCCCACGCACTGAGCAGCTGGGAATGAGAAACCATCCCAAAAGTTTGGATGGAGTCATAGATTCAGTGCTGGTGTCCCCAGGTGAGTGAGGAAGGTGACAAGTCACAATGCCATGGCTTTGCTTGCTTCACCCCAATGGAGATGCCCTGCAGTGACAAGGGGGTTGTGCCCAGTTCTGCTGTGTCTCATTAAAAACTCTTCAGGCCTGAAGGCATAACCAAGAAAAGTGGGTTAAAACATTATATTTGAAGCTTACAATTTTCACCAAAAGCCCATGTTTGTGCCCAAAGCAGTGAAGTTCAGGTTTTTTTTGCACTCATGCAGTATTGGGCAGGATGCAACCAGGAGACAGCACTGAAATAACGTGATAGAAAGGCTGTGCATGTGGAACAACAACCACACAGACAATGCTGCTAAAAACAAGGCTTTCTTATCAAACTAAGCTTAAACAAGTCTGACTTGTGCAGAGCCCCGAGGTCATGCTGGCCTTCAGTGTGGGTGATCTTTACCTCTCCCACGATCAACGCTCTTCTTGGCCACGAGTTTCTCTCCATCACTGTGAAGTTTCCAGGGCAGAAGTGCTCTGGCATTTCCTGAGCTGTCACTCGGTTTCAGCAGCGCTGCAGCTGTTGCACCTCTTCTTTTGTACCTCCAAGGGCTCAGTTGTGTGTCTGCTGCTTAGAAATAATTACATGGGTTATAAATGCTTTTTTACATTCTTCTGCAATGCTCAGCCAAGTCCTCATATTCAGCTGGTAAAATAAAGCCATTCTAGGTATTTTCTCGTGCATGTTCAATGTTTTCAGACACATTCTTCTACGATGGCTCTGCTGCTGTCTTTGTGCTAGATGGAGTCTGCCAAAGATCTCTTCCCAGAATGATCTTACTCACCAGAAGCAGCATGGAACAAACTCTCCAGCCTGCTAGGAACTGGGCACTCACATGGAGAGTTTCCTTAGTCAGTGTCAAGGAAAAACATCCCGGAGTTGTTCCCTGCAGTACCCATTAGACACGCGGCTACGGGAAGAGCCTCTTTGGTTGCTTCAGCCCTAGGAATGGGAAGGGTGAGCACAGAGATGTCTCCACCCTCTCATAGCCATGGAAAAAGGTGGCACTGTGCCCAAGCCAGAGATCTGGGAAAAGAAAGGAGCAGTCTCTCTCTTGACACTAGGTAGATGGGGTGGAAGAAACAGAATATATTTTGCTAAGCTTGCAAAACAGGAAATTCAGCCAGGATTTGCACTCTTACCTGCCTCTTCCATCACTTAGCCCGACACTTTACTCTCTAAGACCCCAATTAGCTGTTGGTTAAGAGTAGAAGCACTGAAATTCAGACTACATTAAGCCTCTCAATGTTTAGCATATCTTGAGGTTATCAGGTTTCACAGTTTGTCAGTCCAGGGTCCACCTTCTGCAGATATTGGTTTCCACAATTCACATTTTTTCTGCTCATCTGGCCTGTGGAGCCAGCTATGAAATCTCAGACAATGGCAGATGGAAACAGGTAAAAGGAAGGAAGATGATGGTCATAGCCATGTCACCAAAACTCTTGTTTTCAGCTTTAATTCATTACACAGCTTGCACTATACCTCCTTCTGGGCTGCTGGGGTTGCAGAGGCCTTTTTTATTTTTGTGAAGCTCAAGCTGGAGTTAATTGACTATTACAACCTGGTTTTCTGTCTACTCCGCTGTTCAAATCTTCCTTGCCTTCTATGGTTCCAAGCTTTAACAAATAACTAGTCCATGAAAAATTGGTCACTGTGGGAGAAGGGAGGAAACCTGTACGCTTTGAAGCAATATTTATGCTGAAAGGTGGGACGTGCTCTGAGAGTACTGTGAATTCAGCTATAGAGGATGATTCATGCTCAGGACATGGTTCTAGCCACTAACTAACAGAGAAAATACCAGAATTTAACTATATCTAGGACCAGTTTTGAGGGAGGAAGGTAGGGAGTGGAAGGAATTCATGTTTGTCTGCTTCTCCCATCTTGAAAGGAAGGACCTGAATGCTTCCCTTCAAGGCTGTGGTTCCTGAGTAGAGCTCACTGTGTAATCCAAATGGAATTGTCTGTCTTCCTGGAAATGGTGGGACTTAGATGACAATTCCTATCAACTGTTCAATTCTTGGCAACTCTTGATCTCCATCCTGATGGATTTAACAAGAATCACGAATGTAGCCTCAGTGTTGTAGGATCTACTACATGGCAAAGCACCTATGTGCAACAGTAGGGACCTAAATACCTTTTGTAGGGAGATTTGGGTCTGTGCCTGTAGGTTCTGCTAAGACAGCTGACAACACAAAACTCTTCACAGGTACAAACCACACAGCTTCCTCTTCCTCCTGCAGGCATTTCCAATGACCAGTACAGGCCAAAGGCAGAGCCAAAGTTTCCGTCGGTGTTAACATCAGGTCAAACTGAACCACTGTGATGGACTCACTCATGGAGGATTCATAAAAGTGCTAAGTTTTCTGTATTTGCATTTTCATTTCAGTACTAATTGAAGGGAAGGGATAATACTTGGTCAGCAGAAACAGGAGTTGTCTCCCTGAACACACAGCCAGACAGATCTGATGAGGAGGACACAATATATTTATACAGACCTTTTTCAAAGTGGAACCACACTTTAAATATTGATTTTCACTGGCATGCAAAATGCTGATATCTACAGTCAATTATGTCAACGCTTTATTATTTTATTTTTTAAATAGATTTTCTACATGACAGGGTAGATCCTTAGTTCTCAGCCAAAAGAACCATCTCAGTAACATGCAATGAACTGTGGGTTTGACTGAAATCCAGCTGGAGCATAAATTTCAAATCCAATTAATTGTAAGCAATATCTTTAAAGCATTTGAAGAACTGTATCTTGCTTAAAATTTTCTAGTCTGTAATACATATATGTTATATACAATAGTGCATATTTATATATACACACGGGAGACAGATATATGTATATATACATCAGTTACAGTACTATATACAAAATTTTTGAACTTGAATGAAAACTTTTGTGAGTTTTAGGAAGTGTATTAGACTGTGCCTGCTCACATGATAAACACATGATATGGCAGTTATAGAGTTCAAGCGTTCTGTACTCCCAGTATTCATCTAATATTTTAAATAACTAGCATAAAACATCCTGTTGTAGGGTTGGATTCAAATGTTCAGACTGGGATAAGTAAGGGCTACCCATGCCCATTCAGTTTGAGCTGCTGATAGTTGCCTCATGCAGTTTTGAACTCTACAGTATCACAGACAAGACCTGCAGTAACAAAAAATAAACTGTTTTTTCTTTTGCTAAACTAACCCCACACCCCTGTTGTCCCATGAGGCAAACACTGTGGATGAGGATTATTCCAGAAATTCTTGCCTCTCATAAAATCAGGTTCTCCTACAATCAGGGACTCCATTGCCATAGGACTGGGTGAGGAATCATAGTCTCACAGCCACACAAAATGCTTCTAAACCCTCAGATTTAGGGTAGCATTGTGGCCACCTCTGAGACTGGCAATGGCAGTACTGCCTTGCTATGCCTTTAATTTCCTATCCATCCGTCTGGATTTCCAGTGTAATTTAGTTGCCTTTGTACCAAGATAAGCAATTTGTTTTATCTTTGCAAGAATGGTTGCCTTGGACTTCCCTGGTAGTCATCCCAAGGGTGATGACACATTCATCTGACATCTGAAACAATGTATGCAAGATTACCTGACCACAATTTATCGGGGAAGTGGATGAAAAATGCTTTCATTTAACTGATTAACATTTAATTAACATTGTTAATTAACATTGATTTTAACTTTTTCAGCTGAAGTGTAACACTTAACATTGACCTTAACTTTTAAAATCAAGGCTAGGTGCTAAGAAAGCTCGGAGAAAACCATGATTGATATTATGCATTATAACCTAGCTGTATGAGATCTGTGTTGGAGTTATGGAGTAATGTGCATTGTACCATATAAAAGTCTAATGATAGTTAATGTTAGTTAATTAAGATGAACACTGAATGGTATTACCCTGTCTCATATGGGTATTAACATCGTATTAGAGTCTAACAAAATATTATTTTAGTTAAAACCACATATACTGACTCAGTCTAGATTCTCTCTGAAGTGAATTCTGAATCCAATTAAACTGCCTCTTTCAAAACCTGGATGATGCTCCTGGATCTCAACACAGCAAACAGGAAAACAGGCAACAGTCTAATACAACAAATGGGTCTTCTTTATAGAGTAAAAATAAAGAAAAAACTTTATGTTCAGGAATTCTAGGACCACGGAGCACAGCTCTCTATTGAAGAAAAATGCATTATTAGATTATTCTGCTCATAAGCTTACTATGCTTCATTTTCAACTGATAAGGTTTTTTTTCTGCCTTTTCACATCCTCCCATCCTGAACTCCTCCTAATGAGCCATTAATCCAGAATGAAGTTCTACCAAGACATACAAAAGACACAACCAGCGCTGCTCCAGACCCCAGCACAGCCCCGTGCACCTTCTCTGATCCCAGAGCAATCAGTGTGCTCCTGCCTTTCCCCCTGACCACAACAGGGATGAGCTGAGCATTTAGCTTCTCGTAACCTCAGGTGTATTAAGTTACAAGAAGTTACAGCCCCTTGAAGTGGGCTCAACCAGTGATAGGTACATTATATACTACTGAGGCAGATCAGAAAGGGCCTCTGATCTCTGTCCATTCCTGTGCTGGAGACATCCCTGTACACACAAACAAGGCACACAGGTATGTGTGGGATTTCTCCTTTCCTTGCACTCATGAATGTAGTGCAGGACATCAATTAGAGGTTCATAGTCTCAGGCAAAAAGCAGTATCTAAAGAGAAGAAATATGCAGAAATGCAAGAGTGCATATATCCTTTAAGCACATGAATATACATGTGATATTAAATGTGAGAAGGATTTAAAGAGACAGTATTGTACCTTTAATTAGCAGGTGGTGCTTCTTAGCATTGTAAAAGAGATGAGCCCTGTTAAGTGATCTGGAGACGAGCATAATGACTTTAGTGCTTGGGTTATGAAGGGCATTTCTATAAAGAGAGGAGTAGTATTAAACAGCCAAACTCTCCATACAGTCATATTTATTCTCCACAGTCTTATCAGCGGAGCCAGGTGGTCACAGGTTGATCAGTGCAGCTGTGGAAGTAAAGCAAGGACCAAATTCTCCATAGCAAATTTGTATTGCAAGAGCCTGTGGAAAGAGAGGTGTAAGATGAGACAGGTGTGAGAGTGACAGCAAAATTCTGGCTGGAGCAAAATGGGAAAGCAAAGAGCAGCTTCATCAGGTCAAATTGTATTTGGAAAGAAAGTCGAGGTCCATAGATGACAGGCAAAACTTACCTCTTTTTGTTTTCCTTCTGAGCCAGTCTCTATGTCTGATGATTTTTCTTCAGTGCCCTTCACTTTTGTGGCAATTTCTGGCTTCTCTTTGACTCCAGACAGTTTAGGGTATGTTGCAAATTTTGCTGAAATATGTTGGGCCAAAAATGAAATTGCCATTACAGTTCCAAGTATATTCTTAACTCCAAGATGAATAGGTTCTTTCTCCTGTGTAGTAGGTGGCAGAGAAAACTTTGTTTACTCTTTCACAAACTTGAGAAAACCAAAGATTTATGTCTTGGTAGGAAGCTGGCACCTCCAGCATTCTAACATCTTTCTGCCACACAATGTCATCTACATTTCTCTCACCATGACCATTTGTTGAAGACCAAAAGAAGCCTTTTATGGCTTTTTATGGATGTAAAGGAGAATTTCAGAAGCAGAAGTTGCATCAATTTTGAACGTGCTTGTGTCAAGAGAAGCTTCACAATGAGAAAAGGCAACTGATTCTCAAATGCACAAGCATTACAGCAATGTCCATACAAGGTCCTGTCAGCTCTTGCCTCCTCAGACTGTCCTTTGGTGTGATTTTTGAATGGCACTGCACAGGACCCAGTTGCTGTGCTACAGAAGATAATATTCTGAGGGTAGCATCTGACCCCTCTGTGAGCTCCAAAGGCAATTGTATTGGTAACTTTGCATTTGCCTGTGGGGCTCTCTCATAATTAGGCTATTCATGAGCTATGGGGGCTGCTTTCTACTTGTGAATGCTTTTTTTTTCCCTTTGACTTATCTTTGATTCCTAGAAATTTATGCACTGTTATTCACTTCAGGATCCAGTAATGTACAAATCTGTTTTTAAGATCTGCAATATATGCATTTGCCCCATGGGATGCCTCTCTGGGCCCATATTTGTTTTTTGTCTATAAATATACACAGTGGCCTCACTGCTGCTCACACATCAGAAAGGATCACACTGAGGTGACTGATTATGAATCAAAATTAAAACCACCGATTGGCATTAAAGGTCACATCTTTATTAGAATTATTCATTCAAATACAATTATCTGCACACCAATCTGTGGGAAGGAGGAATGGAGTGTTTCTGTGAGTCTGGTCCAATCCTGACCCAACTTACACCAATAGTGTGCCATAATCTTGAGTGGAGTTTCTTCAGCTGGTGGTAGAAATACAACTCACCTTCCACAGCCTCACTTCTCCCAAGGGCAGCACAAAAAAAGGAAAGAAGATATTAAGACTCATGGTCTTAAAACAACTAGGTTTGTTTTCTTTTTCTTTCTTTTCTCCCTTTTCTCCCTCTAGTCTATTTATAATTGATTTCATTCCTTGCCCCACTGGGGGAAGTTCCATCAGTAGACTTGCTGTGGATGTGCTGCATTTCCATGGCAGTCACTCAATAAAGTGACAGGGTGATGCACTGAAGAGAGCAGGGAGAAAAAAAAAACCAAATCAGTGGGATTAGTCTGATGAGTTCAAGAGGTTATTTATGCCAACAGGTTAACAGTAAGGCATAATCCCCAGGGGCTGCACGTAAACCATGGTAAATGAAATCTAAGATGGAAATATGCATAAGAATTTGAAAAACAACTGAGTATCAACTTTAAAAAGTGAAGGGAGAGGTCAAGTAGGAAAAAAAAAATATGTAGGCCATTCACTGGGGATGTGAAGTAGGAAATTCTGATGAGCCCTTCACTCAGTAAAGTGTAAGAGTGCAGCACCAAGCACTGCTTCACCTGCCTCCAGAGTGACCAGCCCTGGTTGCTCCCAGGGACAGTCTGAGGTTGCACAGACCCTTGTGCAGATTATTTATGTTGCAGAAACAGGTTTGTTGAAGTTTATGTACATAATAATCTTTATTAGACCAAGAGATGTGGTTATCTAGGTTCTTCTTCAGGGCTGAAACGGAAGCAGCAAACCTGCATGTGTCCAAAAGCAGGTCAATGTTTTTAAAATATACCAAATGATCTAATAAAAGACATTACTTCTCCCAGCAAACCCTTCCTTGAGAACATTTATGGTAGCTCTTATATTCCTGTAACTGAGGGCTTTAAACCATTTTAAAAACATTACACTAGATAGCATCACATCTTCTTTATTTTGGAAGTTAATTATTATTTTTTATCATCTTTAAAATGTGAGGAAACACAATTGAATGGACTCTTAACCAAGATAAAATAGGATGTCTGGAAGAAAAATCAGTCCTGGACCTTCTCCTTAGCCACAGCCCTATCATATGAAGGGGTAAGCCAAATGTCCCTCCAGAAGAGAGTTTTTCTTTATGCCTCAGGAGTTAATAGCAGAATGAATGCACTCAGGGCCATATGATGAATTTGAAACTTTGTCCTCAGACTGGTGAAGATGAAGTAGCACAAAACTGCCTGTACAGAATGGAGTGAAAGTTTAAGGTGTTCCTGATGTATAATTGCACTTCATTCTTAGACGAGAATTATGATGTTAATTTTAGAGCTTTAAAAAAAGAAGGAAACTTTAATTATCATACTTAATGGACACATATTGTTCAGCGATCTGCAGCTTTTCTAGATGCTCTGTCATTTCTGACATCTGAAGACAAAATACACTGTCTCTCTCCCAGAGAGACACAGATACACAGGTAAACACAAAATGAGATACAGGTTGCAATCTCTTTGCATCTATTTATTGATGGAAGAAACAAAGGGAGGGAAAAGATTGGGTTTTTTCAGGATGGCTTGGAATGATTTTTCAAGTTGTTTCCCGAAAAAAATATTTGCAAGCCTATCATTTGTTAAGTGAGACTGAGCAAGTGGCTTGGCTCTCAAACAGTTACTCCTTATTGTCTGCCTGAATTCATCTTTCTAACCACAGGGCTCTTAAGTAATGCAATTCCCAAAGCTAAATGCACATACTGAGTGTCTGCAGATCCTCATAATGAGTGTTGCTACCATGTGCAATACCGTGTAAACACCTTTCTTCCTCCAGTTTCTAGAAAAATAAAAAAGAAGGAGATAAAGTTCCTATTGGTGCATTTTAAATGCAAGGAATGTGTCAAAAGTCTCCCGAGAAGTCAGGTTTCCTTTATGCCACAGCAATGAAGAAGCAAAATGTGTTTTCTTTCTTTCACTTTGTCAGAATGCGGCGCTAAAGTCTGGGGGTCAACACTGGTGTCAAATAAACAACTTTACTGTTTTGAATTTTTTAAAGGTTGAAGCTCCAGATAAAACAACTGCCGTTTGCACACAATATGCCCTGTGATCACATGACATGATTGATGATAAGTCAAAACAAATTTTGTTTATTCAGCTTTAAAGTGAATGTGGTGTTCAGATTTTTCTGCGGTTTTGAGTGTTATTAGACAAACAAGGTGCACATATGGGATGTAGTAAAGGTAGAGGAGGCCTGTTCCACCAACAACGTGCTTCCTTTCGGCGCTGCTGCATCATCCACAAAGCCACCCTGGGCTGGAGGCACCTGGCCCTGCAGGGCAACCACAGCACTCCCAAAGCCTTGGCTGTGGTTTTGGCCGCCCAAAACCTGGGGCAGGAGGTCTTCCAGGCCTGGAAGACCCAGTAGGTGCAGCAAATATCAGGGAAAAGGCAAAATGTTGTTCCTCTTATCGTGGTGCTCTGGCAGGCGCGGTGGGGTTGGAGCATCTGCTGTGGTGAGTCACCATGGGAAACGTCCCTTCAACCCACATCCCTTCAAGCCACTCCTCGCTCCAGGAACTGTGATGTCATGTTTCCCACAGACCATCTCTCCTCTCCTCTCCTCTCCTCTCCTCTCCTCTCCTCTCCTCTCCTCTCCTCTCCTCTCCTCTCCTCTCCTCTCCTCTCCTCTCCTCTCCTCTCCTCTCCTCTCCTCTCCTCTCCTCTCCTCTCCTCTCCTCTCCTCTCCTCTCCTCTCCTCTCCTCTCCTCTCCTCTCCTCTCCTCTCCTCTCCTCTCCTCTCCTCTCCTCTCCTCTCCTCTCCTCTCCTCTCCTCTCCTCCCAGCCTGGATGCTGCACACCATTTTGGAGCTCTCCTTTAAACCGAAGATCTCTTCCAGGAGCTCTTTTCCCACAGGGTTGTGTTTTGCCACCCTTCCTCATGCTGAGTATCCTCTTCCTCAGGGTAGGGTATAAAATCATGGACACATGGAAGTGACTTAATTCAGCTGTCCATTGCCTCCCCTGGGGTGGGAGCCAGACCTCGTGGCAGTCAGTGGGACACCCCCGTGTGATGAGGTGCCCCAAAGAGAGGCACAGCCATGTTATCTTTCTCCTTGTTGGAATTTGCATTTGTGTCCTCATTTGTGTGCAAGAAGAGCAGGGAGGAGGCCACAGCACTTTGGATGGGAGGATTTTATTATGGTTTTACTGCTGGGCTAAAATAGCAGGTTGAAAATATGAGGCGAAAAAATATTGAAGTGCACAGTTATTTCTCTGGTGTCTAAGAAGGCTGTGATATTTGTTTTCTTTAAAAAAAAATCAAACTTTCTTATGATAATGCTTGAAAATAGGAGTAAGCTAAACTTGTATTTTTCAAAGAGGAAATCCAAGGGGTTTTTTTTCTATAGCAGTAGAGTTCAGCTGAAAGCAACAATTGTTTTCAATTTTTCTTACAGGAAATATCATACCAATTCATTGGGAAAATACAAATGAGGTCATTTTTTCGAGAGACTCAAAGATTCCCTGGAGAAATATCAGTAATTTCCTAACACCACTATCATTTATCCTTGGCCTTTCTTAAACATATTTTTCAAAGATTTGTAGCATAGCCCCTTCCACTGGTACTCCTTCTGTTAGAATAAGATATTTGTTACAAATATTATTGTATATAATTAGATTGTATTTTGAAGTTCTACATTCAAAACTTATATATTGGGATACCAAAAATAGCAAGCTACTGATTTTTTAATATTTTTAAATTAAATGTTTATTTGCAAAAAGAGTTAATGGTACTTAGAGAGGGAAAAAAAGTTTATGCCTAATTTCATCCCACTTAGTGTATTGTAATTATATGATTACCTATAGAAATTTCAGAGTATGGGTTTGCAAAGATCAAAGTTAGTGAAAAGTCAGCATGTAATTAGTTTCTTGCTTTGGAGCATTAGGTAAAATTACTGCAAAGAGGCAAAACTATCATTTTATAGAGACCCTTAGGAGATTTATAATGATGGTAGACAAATATATGCATACAATATCAGTTGGTGTGCTAAAATTTAATTTTAGTGAGGAAATGTGGTTGAAGGTGATCACAATACATGGGGATGTTCTTATTTTAATATTGGTGGATGTTATTATTAGAGAATCATATCAAAAGATATGTCACCAGGGAGAAAATATCATTTATAAATCACTAATGAGTAGCAAACAGTGTTTAGCTTGGAGGTACAAGACATCTTTTCACAATGTGCATTTATGATCAAACACAAAAGATCAACTGGGGGAGAAAAAATGAACAGTAGATCTATATTTTATCTTTTAGTTCTTGGCAACATTTTTGATGGTTAAATGGGGTTACACAGTGGATGCACTGAATCACAGCCTCTCTATAAAGGCAGAAATAGCCCTTTCTATGTGCAACAAAAGGGCTCACATTTTGGCCCCCAAAAGTTGTTTTCTTTAAGAAAAAGTCTTAATAGATAACATCCCAGTTTTAAGATGGTGTGCACTCAAGGTATTCAAGTCCCTTGTACCCTTCTATATCATAAACAGGGACAAAAAATGTTACATTGGGTCCACCCGTGCACACATGGAAGTTGAGAGGGATTTTATGAGAATTTCAGTGTATTTGTAATTGACCCTATTAAATTAGAGAAGATACTTCTCAGACAGAGACCTCACAAGATCATACAACACATCAGGAATTTCCCAACACATGACCTGAACAGGATTTTAGCATGGCATTAAAGGACCTTGTGGCTAAACATTTAAGATCTAATGGAATTAATGAGGAGAGAGCTAAAGCAAAAATGTGTAGGTGAGAGACTGTCATGAGACACATTCAAAAAAGGAAAATACATCAGAGAGGCTGAGATGGGAGTCAGGAGAAATATGCATGGAAAGGAAGAAAGAATTTGAGAGCAGATATGGAGTAAGAAATACCTCAGTGTTTCAAAGAACAGAGAAAAGAAAGTGGTGGCCAGCAGTGGCAGAGCAGCATTTATAGGTGGCATTTTATCTTTCTGGAAAACATTACTCATTACATTTCCTTAGGAATTAAAAAAAAAAAAAGTAAAGATAACAACTTTTGCTGGTACTGATGACCTAGAGCAAAGAGCTGAACCATTATCCTAAATTAATGTAGACCCAAAGGTCTAAGGGAAGATGGACTTATGTAAATAATTCAGATATTCATTTTGGTGTCTATAACTGTGAACAATTATTTCAGTATTGTTACTATATTTGTCCAATACATATGTACAGCATGATATGAGATTCATCATAAAGTATATAGGACATAAAAAGTTTATTTGTGGATAAAGCAAGGATTTTTACTGTTTTATTTCATGTATATTAATTTGATCTAAATGTCTTGCTCTTTATTCTTTCTCCTTTATTAATGTCTCTTTTCATGCTGGAATAAATTATCATGCTGCACTCATATAATAAAATAAGTAAATAGATATCAAGGGCTCCAAAATTAAATTCCCCTTCAGAGTAGATCAGAAAGTGAAATATCTCACGTTTGCCTTGTCTTGCAAAACAAAATACAAATTTTGCATCTGCCCCTTTGGTTTTTTTTAAATGGCCCTCAACTGGATCTGGAAAATATCCTTCATGAACCATTTTCCCAGTCACCCACCTACACCTTTTTGTAGTGTCTGTAGGACAAACCAGGACAGGGAGGACACTCAGCCAGCATCCAGCCCCAGCACGGAACAAAAGGATGCACAGCCACCCACACATGGATCAGGCTGCAGCACCATGAGGTTGCTGTCACAGCGAGCAAGGTTCTTAAACTAAGATTAACCTTGAAGCTCAAATGAGATAAAAACAAATAGAAATTTCTCCACAGGAATAAGAGCTTATTATAAAGGAAAGTATTTCATAACTTGCATAACTTTAATTAAGAAAAAAAGCTGGCAGGATATATTCTATCTCAGCAGCCATATGCTTAAATGTGTGCTCAGTGAGGTGCACAGAATGTGTTCACGTCTCATTATTAACTAAGTAGATCTGTGTGTGCAACTTCCTAGAAGTGCTGACAATATCACTCATGCATTTGCATGATGCTCATCCTTTTGCCCATTATGGAGCATCATGTCTGCACCATACTGAGAGAGCTGAGCTGTGCTGGTGTAAACTGAAGCAGATCCTGTAGCAGACCCAAGCTGTTGTAATGGAGTTTCTGAGACAAAAAAAAAAATGGATGTGGAAGGGGTAAATGAGTGGCTGAAGTGAAAGTTGAGAGTTCCTTTAGATAAGGAGGCATTTGGGTGGCCTTCTTCCAGTAAATGAAGCAGGCAGGAGAGTTTATGATAACAATCTATTGCTTCCAGACAAATTCAGGTCACCTTTCCAAGGGGCACTGGGGTTTTGAGAGGCTTAGGACTATCCAGGATTCCAAGTGCCCTTTGGAGCTGCAGCTGGGTCAAATGTTGTAAAGTGAGTCTGCAGGAGATGTTATAGAGGATGCTTTTGGTGAGAGTGCACTGTAGTTTCTTACTGAGGAAATCTGCCAAGGTTTCCTCAGTGGTATCATCAGCCTCTGGTTGAACACTGAGACTGACAAAGGCAGAAGAAAGTTGTATCTATTAATGAAATGCATGCCAGGACCATCTGCTGGAGTCATAGCCCTTGGTCTCTGAAGCAATGAGGAAATACCCAATTTTGAGTGAAGTTGTCTGGACGCACATCTTGCCATAGAATAAAAAGGGAAACTGGCTTAGGATTGACCCAGCTTGGATTAACTGGTCTCTGGAAAAGGGGAAGGATGGAGGAAGCAGAAGTGACGGAGTGAGTGGTTTCTCTTTGGATAGATACACTGACCCTGAGTAACCTTGTATGGATCCAAACTGCAGCCAGGCAGAGAGCACGGCAGGGCCCTGGGCTGCCATGAGCCCAGTGAGCCTCAGCACATCCTCAGACACATTCCAGGCTGCTCACAGAAGCATCTGATGAGATTTTTTTTCCTGACAGAAATCAATGCAGACATAGGCTCGTTCTTGTCTGTATATAATCTGAACCCGCCCCAGTAAATTGTATGATCCATATAGGGCTTGTAATGGAGGTTTCTTTGTTGATCCAGAGACCTTGCAAATAGAAAGGTGAATAATTATATGTACTCTGTCAATTACCTCACTTTGGATCAGCTGATGGTCTACATATGAATTCATAATGAATCCAGAATGAATTTTTGGCTTCCTACAGCCTGGACTTCACTATAAAATTCTGAATTCATAGAAAATTGAAGAGAGGATGTTGCATGAGTAATATCTGCTAGAAACTGAAAGGCTTGAAGTGGTCCCAAAGTGCTGGGGACTATCACAGTGGTCCCCAGCTCCTATGACACTTGGAGCTCAGATATCCAGCCAGCAGAAATCATTGGAAGTATCCTCATTACCACTTGTGTGGCAGAAAACTCAACAGCACAGAGGTCTTGGTTTTGCCCTTCCATTGAGAATTGGCAAAAAAAATACAAGTTTTTCTAATAAACATGATAAAATGAAAACTGAATGAATACAGTAAACAGGGACTATGAAACCTTTCTAAGTCAGCCACTGGACATGAATGCTGCATTTCCCCAGCTCTTGGAGCTGGATGACTGCTCCTTGTTTAAGATTTTCCCTGGAAAGTTTCATGAAGATGTTTGTCATTTAAAATTAGATATTCTTTCACCAAATCCTTGTCTGAGAGATCAAGAAGGAAAAATATTTGGAGGCAAATAATGCAACTAAAACATTTATACATTCCTTCTGTAACAGAAAGTTCCCTAATCACAACACTCCACAGAGCTGTGTGTTGTGTCATTTAGGACTGATCGTGGGATCTGGCATTCAGTGTCTGTCACCAGTTTAGAGAAGTCTGTCTCAATCAGTGTCACTGCTGGCCACAGCAGCCTGTGTAGGTCGCTGTCAATCCAGCTGTCTTTGTTTTAAAATGCTGTTCTGTTTGGGGCTTTTTTGTTTCTGTTTTCTAGAGCAACTACCTTTTCAGTGTCGGGGTCTGATGCTGCCTCTTACTCAGACATAAGAGAGATTCACACAGGCTGCTCATCAGTGGTTTAGGATATTTCCTTAGATGAAAGTACCCCTTTCTAACACTCTTTCTCCAGGCTCCTGCAATGCTTAACAGAAAACATGTCTTTGCCAAGTTATCCCGACTGTGAGTCTGAGCAGAGCAGCTGATGGCATATAAAAACCTCACTCATCATGTATTCTCACCTTGCAAGCAGTAAAGTTTGCCTGTTAATTCACAAAGTTTCAGCTGGTTTTGCTCTTTATTGCACCGTGCTGCAGCAGGGGTGACAATGCTTCTCAGGGAGGTGGGAAGATGGGGAATGCCACTATCTAAAGCAGACTTTTAGAAAGGGCTGGGCCTCCTGCTAAAGCTCTTTTGCACATCTGTTGTTTGTGTCCCCTGCCTTTGCAGTGATGCACTGTGTCCCTGAATAGTGGCTGTAGCCTTGGTCCTCTGCTGAATGAGACTTATCTCCAAAGCAAGGGGAGAGCAGGTTATTAGTGAAGCTACACTGGTGCTTTCATGTTGGAGTCACTGCACAGAGCTGTGGATAAGTACTACAGCACAACAGGGTGTAGCTGGCAACTTAAATTTGATGTTGTGTGTATTTTTCTTCCCCAACCTGGCACCTTTCCCTCCAATTTAGTTGCAGAACAGTTTCTGTGAGGTTGTCTTTGGCTGAGTGTTAAGCCTGGGGTACAGAGAATTGCAGGCACTTTCATGCTTATATTTTCTCTGCTGAGTTTGCTCGTGCTGTGATAGCATTTGGTGGAGGTGTGGGTAAGCAGCAGCCAATACACAAAAACCCCTGTGTGTACTGTCAGAATCAGAACTGGGGACATACTCTGCTTAAAAATAGGACAGAAACATCATCACTGTCATTTACACCAGACGTGTTTTCTGATCTCCAAGTCGTGCCACGCAGGCGAGGTGGCTCAGCCCCATGGCTGAGTCTCATACCTCACATTGTTGTTTCCATGCTGCCATTTTGGGCAGAGGAACAAGTTCAGACAAAATAAAACTTGACCTCTGGCCGCTGCTTTGACCCAGCCCAAGGCAGTGCTTTCCTGCACTGCCAAAGGCTCTCTCAGCTTTATTTCCAGGCTCCCCGGTGCCTCCTGGCCCGTCGGGGATGGGAACACCAGTGCCCCAGCACTGTGAGAAAGCTGCTCTTGACCTGAACCTGACCAGAAACAGGAAGTAATAGAAATCTCACCAAAAAAAAATCTTTTCTCCTGAGATCTTCAGGCAGAGGGTCAATTTCTGAACTCTCTCTTTCCCTGGTGTAACCGCTGACTTTGTTTACACCAGTGTAATGGAGCACAGCCTTAATTATGGAGGTTCCCCTACAGCTTTGCACAAGAGTTGAGCTTGAGTGTGTGTCCAAACCAAATCTACAGAGCTTTTGAGCTTCTCCCATCCCTAATTATTTGTGGGTTTTGGATATATACCAAGAAATTAGTTCACATCCATCTACAATTTTCTCTTTGTTTGATTGGCTTGAGGGCTGGAATTAAGAAAGAGAATTACCTAGAATAATGCCATCTGTATTCCACATAAAGAGAATCCAACCAGAAGCAACAATGCAATGTTTTTTAAATTGTATGATATGATAATACATAATGACACGCTGCACAAACTGACACATGGTTTCCACGAATACCAGTGAGGTTTCTCTTCAAGGAAAAAGTAATGAAATGGAGCAGATCTCAATCCAACCACAGCAGTACCAACCTGAGCATCCACCAGGGACATAATCAGAAATCACATACTCACTGCTGAGGAGCTATAATTAAACTAGATTTAATTTTAATGGAAATTCTTCCAGAAAAAAAAATATACCCATGTTCCCCACCCCCATCCCCTCTAATGTTGTTCCACTGTTCCAGGCTTTATGGAAATAGTTACAGGATTCATGTGTTTTGCAACCCCAAATGTTTTCAAAACAAATAGAACATCTTAAAAAATGAAATTAATAAATCTTTTACATTCATACTCAAAAGTCAGTCATGCTGAGGTTGTGTGGGTTCATCAGCATCAGATGCTTCCTGCCGGCTGGTGCCTCCACCCAACACATGTTTTAAATAATAATCAAGTTCAGCCTTTGCAATTATATTTTTGACTTAATGCTGTTGTATGGTAATGGCTCTTTTATCCTACTTTTATCTCTCAACTTTATGTCAGGCAGTACTACTCCTATCTAGGGATGTGAAAACCTGATAACTTTAAGAGGATTTATACTGACAAAATGTGCTTTATTAGTTTGGATTTGTTTTATTAGTACCCTGCAGTTTGATTAGGACTAGGAAGCAGTCAGGATATTGTTTGCCCAAGCAGAGAGAAAATAACACCAAGCAGAAAGTTAAATATATATCCCTTTATTGGGCTGGTGCTCTCACAAGCACACTGGCTCTTCCTGCATCTCAGCCCCTCTATTTACAAAGGGCACAGGCCTCTTGGAGATGTAAAACAGAAGCCCAGAGCAGATCCTGCAGTGCAAACACAAGCAGCTCAGCTAAACCCTCCAGAGAGGGATCACCCAGACCACGGAGACCCTTCCTGCAGCCTGCTCATGTCACTCCAGCTGTGCCCAGTGTGGGGCTGCCCCTGGGACAATGTCCCTGTGGGGCCATTTCCCCAAATTCTCTACCTCTTTCACATTTTCCTCCATGGGCAGGAGGATATAACCCCTGTCCAGCACATCTGGAGAAGGGAAGGCACAGGCTGTGTGATGCTTTCCCCACACTCAGTCACCTCCCTCCTGGGACAGACTTGGTGACCCTTTCTGGGGAAGGCTGGGCAAACCTACCTGGCAGCAGCACCCCGTAAAGTGTCTTTGTGCAGAAGTGATGAAGGGTTGCTCAGAAATATCTGGTTACCTTCTCCCTGGGATAAATTAGTTCAGGCTGAGTGAAGTGCTGTGTGTGTGGCAGTCAAACCAACCAGGTTGAAACCAGGTGGGGTCTCGTGCCACTGCAGCCCTGGGATGGTCCCTCTACCCTGGGGGCTCTGGAATGCCCATCAGAGAGGGTGTTTTGGTGGGGAGAGGGGGTTAGGCATGTTCCTGACAGTGAGGCTGGCATCTGTAAGACTAAGAAATGTGGCTGAATATATTCCTACATGTGATAGGTGCATGGAAAACCCATTTTTTAATTTTTGGCAGAAAGGAATTGGAATGCAACTGGGCAAGCTACAGACCCATGCTCGCCTTGCCAACTTTTGTAATAATAGGAAGCTAGTTACAGTAAACAGTGGTAAATAACACACTCATGAAATCCAGCAGGGAATAAATGATTTGTTCTTATATAGGAAAACAAAAAAGGAGACAGCGCTTTATTTTTTTAATACTGTTGTACTCCACCCACACTGTCTCCAATATATCCCATAACAGTGTTGGCTTTTTAGAAAAATGCATATAATGACTGGACTCAGCCTTCTTGCACAGAAGCATGACTAGATAATAAAACAAAGATGCTGGCTTACCAAAAAATTCACATTCAAGTCTTTGCAACACATTCATTCACCACTCACTTTCTCCATTTTTACACGTAGAAGGAATTTGGTGACTGGATTTATTCCTGATTTGTGAGAATGAAACCAGAATGAGCACAATGCTATTTCTATCTCTGCCCAATATATATAGTACATTACTTACAAAATATTTATCTGTGTTTCTTCCCACCCACTACCTTGTTATATTCATCACTGAGAGGATGAATTCATCACATGGGAGAAGAGGTGGAACACGCAGCAGATATATGAAAATTGGAAAGGATGTTTACTTGAGGAAGATTTGTTGCAAGTTATGAAAAAGACTTTTAAAAAAAACTACTTTCTGTTATTTTTCTGGAAGTAAACAACAAGTTTAGTTATGCTAATAGATTATTCCAGTGCCCATAAAGGGTCTGTTGTTTTTTCTACTATGAGCTATTTTTAAACTTAGAAAGATTTTAGGCTCTCTTACTCAAGTGTAAGGCTGCAACTCTTTCACATATCCCCCATGGACAGGGAGAATATTTTATTCCCTGCCCCTCAGAAACAGCATTTTATGTATTTGATGTCTCCTGTTTCTCCCTGACCAGTCCCAGTTCTCTCCTGCCCCTCTCAGCCCTATTTCTGGTCTCTGCTGGATTGTTTCCAATCATTTGAGCACCATGCTGAAGACAGGGTGATGATGCTGAAGTCAAGCCTTCCCCTGAGCATGACTGCTCCTTTTCCATGGCAGGATGAATTCTGTCACAGCTGCCTCATGACCCCTCCCTATAAATCAGAAGAAATCAGAGTAAGCAGAATCTGGGCACCACAAATACACAGTCCTGCTCTAGGCAGGACTAGTGGCCAGATGTATGATGGCACCATGTCTGGGGACATGGAGCTGGTTTTAATTCAGCAGATCAATCTTTTCTTGAGGCTGGACTTTTGTCTGAGCACTAAAGTGACAGTCTTGAAACAACTCAAAGTTGCATTGGGACTGCATTGCAACTTCAACTGCATTGCAAATAGAAGCTTCTTCTGCTTCTCCTTCTAATTTAGCCATGCTGTTACAGCCAGGGTCTGGTCTGAAAACATGTCCTTCCTGTGAGGTTCAGACCACAAAACTGACTGCTTGCCACATTCCCCTGTTGTTTTTTTCCTTGGGTCTCCGTATGAATCTAGTTTATCTCATCCAGCCCTGTGTTAAATATGCTCAATGTTTGAGCAATCTATGAAGTCACAAGCTTCCCATGGAGAGTTTTTCTTCGCTTCATCTGGAACCCAACAACTCATACAAGTGTACACAGCATGGTCCCCAAAAGGTCCTTCCTTGTCACCTCTGGAAAATGTTGCTGCTTCTTGGTTGAGCTCTTTCACACAGAAAGAGTGTGGTGTCTGTGGGGAGGGCAGGTCATCTTGCTGACCCCCAGGCTCCCAGTGTGCTTCTGTAAATCAGGCAGTGGAAATACTGCTGGAAATAGTGCTCCCCTGGGCTCTTCCCAAAAAACAGGGGAGAAGCCTAGAAGATGGGGAGATGACACTGCTGTGGTCAGTGGGAGCACTGCCCTTGCTGCTGCAGAGGATACAGTCACTTACCAGAAAAGGGGGTGAAATGTTTGCCTGGAGTTAAGGGAAAAACACTTTGGGTCTGGGTTTTCATCCAGGTCATGTAGATAGTGGATCAAAAGGAGCAGTCAGGACAGTCTGTGCCTCATCATTCACCTGGAGCAAGAGCAGAGCAAGGGAGACAAGGGTGGCTGAGCACTGCCAGGAAGGTCCATGTGTCCCATCTTAGCTGTCCATGAGTTCTGCCCCATCACAGCCGTGTTTCCCAGCACTGTGGCATGCTCTGGGCTTGTTCCCTTCCCTCAGCCCCCACCAGGACCATTTACTGACCCCACAGGTAACTGATCTCCCATTGTATGAGGCACAGGAGACAGAATAATAAATAAATAAATAATAAATAATTCAGAAATAATCTTTTCTCACATAAAAATCCATGTTCCTGGGGAAAAGTACACAAAGTTAAGGCCAGGAATAATCTGTTCAATTCCAGCAAAAGCTCCAATTCCCCTCTTCTTTTGTGTAAGTCACAGACTCCCTATTCTCCTCCCATAACAATCTCATGCATAATAAAAACAGGGCTTCCTCTGAAAATCTTTTGTTTTCCAAAAATATGAAGAGTTCCAGGGAGAGTCTCCAAGATCAATTTGCTATCTGATTCCAAACAGAGCTGAACAAAATCTCTGGTTTTCTCCACTGCCAAATATTTGTGGTGACATGCAGGATCTGCCCCTAATGTCAGCAGGAATATCAACAAAACATTTCCAGCATGTTTTCACAAATTTGCCATCAGTTCCCAGGCCATTTGGTGAAACTCTACAGACGTCATGGGTTGACTTTGTTAAAACCATCCATGCAGTTTTAAAGAAAATAGCATCTGATGACTTCCCACCACCTTTCTTGTCTTTTTACAGACTCTTAAAATACTATGTGATTCCTTCAAAATGTTCAAATAATCACTCCTGCTTTGATTATAAACAAAGAAGACTTTAATTTGTCTCTTCAGCCAAATTCAGGAAAATCAGATCCCACTGCTCAGTTGGAGAGGGAAAGACAAACAAATGTAATGAAGCCAGGCAGCTAAAAAAAAAAAAAAGGCAGCACTGATTAATGGAGAAAAACAACTCACATTGTATTTTTTTTTTAATCCCTCTTGTCCTTCTCCCAACAGCCTAAACACAAGGCAAAAGTGAAAGTGCAACTACTCGTTTCCTGTGCTGTTCCCTGCCATGGCACCTGCCTGGGGTGGTGGGGCTGTGCTTGGACCCTTCTCTCCTTGGATGTGGGTGTCCCTCCAGCCTGGGTGGTGCCACTGCTCCAATCCATGTGTCTTCCAAGGCAACAGCAGCTTCTGCTGCTGGAATTCGGGTGATGCTCAGAGCAGCTGATGGCTCCTGCCTTTGGGAAAATGCACTTTGCATCTCCTTAGATGTGGCGTGGTAGGAGGTGATATTGATGGGAATCAGGTGCTGAGGTAAATCAGCTGCTCCCAGTCCTAGGAGAGACTGAACAGGGACACCAAACCCTTCCTCCCCAGCTCGATGTCTGGCCCAGTCTGTGTGACTTGCCCACGATGTGCTCAGCAGCTTCCCCAGAGTTGCTCTCTGGAAATCATGGAATCCTAGAACGGTTTGTGTTCGAAAGGACCCAAAAGATCATCGTATTCCAACCCTGCCATGGGTAGGGATGCCACTCTGGATCAGATTTTTCAGCACCCCATCCAAACTGGTCCTGGATACATCCAGGGATGAGGCAACCACAGCTTCTCTGGGCAACAGAAAGTGGTTTCAGGAATGTGTCAGGGTGGGATTTTACCATTTCAAGGTCTCTTTCTCCAGTCAGAGACTCCCCCTATTTGTATTTTTTAATGGTTTTGCTGCCACAAGTGGTCCAGCCACTTACAGACTTGAGCCTAAGAGACTTCATCTTAAGGGACAGCACATGGTAGGAAGTTTACAGATCCCCTAATGATTTCAAATATCACTTACATCACTCTAGAAGACACCAGGTCCATAAGAGATAATATAAACCTCTTCCTTGCTGCAGTTTCTCCTGAGATACAGCTAAATGCTGCAGACACATTACTGTGACTTGAATGCATATAATAGGTATTTGTGCATGCAAATGGCCAGTTATATGTGAGCAAGTAATTACCTGATTTGCATGCCCAGACATGGTAATTCAAATGTAAATTAGCTGTGCAGTTGCAGATATATTTTGCATGTATAGTTGCCTATTTATAAAAATATGTATATTTTTGTCTAGCCAAAAGGGCCTTTTACCCCTGCTCCAAATGAGACATAAGTGGGCACATTAAGTGGCACATGCTCACATCTGCCCAGGGGTGAATGTCATCGGTCTGAATATATTTGTGAGAGCTTCTCTGCCCAAACTGGAGCCCAACTTTATTTATAGAAAACAGCAAAATATAGTTTCTGTCTGACTCCCACCAAAATCAATGCAAGTCCTTCTGATGACTTCAATGGCCTTTGAATCAGGCCCAGATGGAGTGAAGATATTTCTTAAATTATTTTTAATGGAGGAAGTGTCGTGCACAAATATGTGAATAGATTAGCAGGGAGATTTGCAGGTTTCTGTAAAGAGGTGCTGATTATACAGCTGCTTGTTCATGGCTTTAAAGTTCCCTTATCAAAACCTGTGAACTGATTTTCATGATGCAGAAATCAATAAAATATTTACTTAGAGGAACATTTTGCACCTGCATTTGCAGACTTCAAAACCAAAGTAACACATGAACAATGATTATATTTTCCAAAGTTAGTAATGATGTGTTTTTCTCCACGACACTATTGGTATATGCAAATAAGTACTTTTTTTTTCTTTTTGATACAATTTCATTATTTGCATTGCTACTAGTGGTTCACCAATAAAGGCGAACATCACATTAGGATTCATGACAGTTTTCACATTGTATTATCAATATGTGGAAATAATTGTCTGCTCCGGGATTAAATTACATTATTGTGTATCTTTTTCATGCCTAATAAATAATGATGGATGGCTTTTATTTTCATCACCACCTGCAACCATTTAGTCACCCCTTGATTGTTGAAGATAAAATAATAAAAAGCAAGTGTTATGTTGCAAGCAAAAGAATGCAGTCAAAACAGTTGCATGCCTCATGTCTCTGTCTACCTTTTTCCAGTCCCTAAAGAGTAATAGTTGGTGTTCTGGGAAGGCTGGCAACCTGAAAACTGGCAAACAGTTCTCATAAATTGGGCAAGGGGGAAAAATGTGGAAAACCTTTTTTTTTTCTCATAAAACAATCATTATTTCTTAGCACATGATTCTTAATCTGAAAATTAGGTTTTTGTTCTGCTGTGCAAATCAGTTACATGCAATTAGAATGCAAAGCATAGGCACATTCTCGGTGTTTAGCCCTTTTAAATAGAAATGAAAACAGCCTGTAAATTGTTCCAAAGTTGAAAATGGATGCTAGGTAATTTAGAAATTCAAAGAAATAAAGCCATGCGTAATAAAAAGCCCACTCTAGCTCATTGCATTTTTTTTTAATTGCCAATTGTGAAGCTTTATAATAAAAATAGATGTTGCATATTTTGAAAAACTGTGAGGCTCCTTGCCAGTGTTGACATATTTATGCAGAGGCACATGGATCCACATGTGCACACACAGAGTCCCAGTTCATGTCACTTTTGACACGATCATCTTTTCTACTAGGTCAAGTGTAATCTTGAAATTGTTCGAACTCCTACCTGCACATTGTGATCCAGGAACTCTTTAAAGCTGAAAACAAATGGAGTTGACATTTTTAGTTAAAGCTTACATTAGCTATTGTCACAAGTCTTTAATCACACTCACCCTCTTCAGATATCTGGTATTGTTAGCTCGGGCCGCCCTGCGTGGAGTGCCATAGGAGCCTTTTAAAAATAGCACAGCAATATTTAGAATGGAAAGTTATTGCTGGATAATTTCATTAACTGCCAGTGTATCAAACTGAGCTCAAGACAAAGTTGTCCTCGTTTTTTTTTTTTAACAAAATATTCAGTTCTGAGTCAAAGGTTTATTCTCTGTGTGCAGTTTCACATGCTTGGCTCTATTATCTTTAAATCACAAGATGACAATCTTCTCAGGCATACCAGAGAGTCAACCAAAATCCAACAGTAATAGATAATCCTATCAAATGTCAAGATACTGAGGAGTAGTGGTTTGAAAAATAGGCCAACAGTCCATTACTTGATTTACCTTGAGAGGATGTTAACATTTCTGTAGCCTGCCTTCAACAGGGTATACTTACTCTTGTGCTGTTAAATTGTTTAAAGCATATTTCAAGCATTTAGAACTATTTCTGTTGTTTGTATTTAAATATATACTTTGAATTTTCCATCATTTACCAGCAGTGCTGCCTAACTGGGGAGGTCCCAGCTGGCTGGTAGTGAGCAAATGTGACACTCCTTTAAATGAAGGGTCAGAAGGAGTCAGGCCTGTTTAATATCTTTATTGATGATGTGGATGAGAGGATTGAGGGCACCCTCAGTCAGTTTGCAGATGATACCATGTTGGGTGGGGAACATTGATCTGCTGGGAGGCAGGAAGGGTCTGCAAAGGGATCTGGACAGGCTGGATCAATTGGCCAAGGCTAATTGTAGGAGGTTTAACCAGACTTGGCAGTACTGCGTAAATGGCTGGACTTGATAATCTAAAAGGTCTTTTCTAACTTAAACTAATCTGTGATTTTATATGAGCTGTTTAAAATAAATGTTTTTCCTTCAGTGACAGAAAAACACTCTTGGTTGATGTAGCCCTCTTCCTCAAACACAAAGTACCAACAAAACAATCCATTTACTAACCCAAATTTATGAAAGAAATTATAAATTAACTTTACTAATAGGTGAAGAGTGGAATTTCTTGGGTGGTCCCCTCTTGACCTATGGAAATGACTTGACTACAGAAAATTATCCTCAGAAATCATAAGCAGGGACTCAAAGGGCAGTCCTGAGTGCTGATGTGCTTGGACCGCTCATGTGGCTCCATTCCACACACCTTGAACACATCAGCCCTTGTTCACAGCAAAATGCAACATATTAAAGCTCTTCTGTAGAGAGATGCTGGGCAAAAAGGCCCTCAAAAACAATGGCTGTGTCAAATAGAAAAAACTAGGGAAATTCCCCAAAATTGCAATTGGCAAAGAAGAGGCTATCCTGGAAAAACTTCCCATCTAGATTGCTGGTGCACTGGAAGATCAAACAGAGGATCTCTGCTGACACCTTTCCTTGCCCATTTTGTTCAGACATAGTTCAACCAGCGCCACCAACAGAAAGCAGAGGAAAGGGAGAAATCAGGGTCAAAAATAACACCTTCCATGATAACATCCCATTAGCTACAGCAGCTGCAATGCAGGAGACATTATTCTTTTGACATATTTGCAGTCCTTCTACAGTCAGTCAGTATAAAGCAGCCACATTTTTCTTCCCTGGCACTTTTGGTTGAAAACCATGCCTTGCTACACATACACATACATACACATGGAGCAAAGGGCTGATACAGCTGAGGCTTTTCCTTCTCATGCCCAGACAGATGGTCCCTGGGACAGGATAAAATCCTGCACCCCTAGAGTTGGAGCTGCAGGGCTGACACCAGTGCCAGGCTGCAGGCAGCTGCATGACTGCGCTTTTCAGAATTTTACTGCCCTCTCCAAAAAAATCATTCAATTCCAAGTGATAAATAAACACTCTCCAAGTTCTGCCTGCAGCTGGAGGCAATCACTATCTTTCTCATCTCTGTGCTCCATCCATGCCTCCATCAATAGAGAGGTAATTTTCAGACTCAGTTCATTAACACCGAGCTGTTGATGGAGCTGTAAACACTCCACCCTTCTGTCGTTTCAAGCCTGTTACCAACTATTCTTTTTTGTTTAGCTGACCTGTCGTGGCATTTAAGATGAAAAATATTTGGTTTAAATTCACAGCAGTTACTCTGGTCTCTGAAGAGGGCTGACGCTGGTTCTGACATCCAAAAGCACCACAGAGCTGAAAGGGAAGCAAATTTTTTGGCCAGAGTTCTTCAGAGAGGGTGAGATATGTGACAGCTTGGGACACCATGAGACAAAGGCAATGCCATGTCTGGCTTCAAATGAGGGTTCCTACTGGTAAAACATACACACAATCATGTAAACAGGCATCAAGATAAGGAAATTACAAGAAGCCAGAAGGAAAATGGATTTAGCCAGCAGATGTCCCAGCGAGGAGAGGGGACACTGTCCCATCTGCACACAATTCTACCATACAGGCAGGTTTGGGAGTGCTTGATACCTTGATGGATGGTTTGGACCATGGTGTAACTGCTGCAAGAAGGAAGAATTGAGCTTATGCCATGGCCCAGCCTGATAGCCTGACTTTTGCACTGCTGAAGGACGTTGTTGATGGGCAAAGACACCCTGGGGCATTTCCTTCTGTCCCACAGTTCATCAGGGCATTTTGACCCTGGTGCCAGCGTGTGTCAGGCCATGATTTGCAGACTGGCTGTTCACAAGCTGAGCAAGAGCCAAGTGGGGAGACAGACAGCACCCACTCACAATGAGCCAAATTAGTCCCTAGGGATAGATTATTTCAGTAAATAGGATGACCAGGCTGCACATGAAATTATGTCTCTGCTCTCATCACTGTTGTCAGTTCCTTCACCCCAAGGTTGGGAGAGTCACCCATGCTGGAGGCAGGGGAATGATTACAGAGAGCAATGCTTCCAGAATTGCAGTCCCATGTTTTTGAAGGCTCTGTCGTGGTCATGGTATATATAACTCAGTATGGAATTCTCATACCTTTCAGGCATCAATGTATCTGCATGCTGATGTGCAGCAAGTGGCAGAAACATCCCCAGAACATCATAAAAAATCTGTGCTCCCACTTCTGAGAGAGGATGTGCTGCCTGGCCCAAAGGAAGATCTCAAACCTCTCTGCACTAAAGGAACCTGCCACCAAGCTTTTTTGACAATTTTACATGGTACACAAGTGGGAACTCTGCCTTGGGCAGGTAAGGCTTGAAGTTTTAATTCTCTTTTTCCTCCTCTTGTGTTTGACTTGATTAAAATCAACCCAAGGTGGAAGAGCCAAGGGATATTCACCTTGACCCTGCAGATATGGAACAGATTCCTAGCCCTGGCAATGTCTGCCCCTGCAGTTGTGTGCACCAGACCCACCAAACAAGAAACCAGCAGCAAGAGCCACACAGCCTCAGTGCTGTTGGGAAGTAGATGTCTCCAAAAGAGAAAGAATATGGCTCAGGGATCTTGTAATTCGGGGTGAACTGAATCTGCACAGTTTAATGAAAATGGCTATCATCCACATTTTGTTTTCTTTATAAACATTTGCAGAGTGTCAGTAGCCAATCTAAATGTCTCAGCAGACAAGTACATACTGTACTTTGCCTCTTTTTTTTCTGGAGTGCTGGAGAAAACATGTGAGCTGGAGCCAGCTGATGTGCTCTCCATGGGTCTCAAGGGCAAACTCATTCAAACTGAGAATGATCTTCATGTCCCTTCCAAACTTGTTTTTTGTTCTTTTTATTACATCTTTAGAGGTTCATCAAACCATTCCCTCTCCCCATCACACTCAGGGACATTTTCTTTGCCAGCCAGCTCAGGAGGGTTCCTGAACACGAGGTACAGTCTGGCTGCTGAGGTGTCTAACAACATCTTGGAAGGAATCCTGCCTGGGTCCAGGAAGGATTTGAGAACAAACTCTTCTTTGCAGGGCCATTGCCCATTTTGCTTTTCATTGATGTTTTCCTCTTTTAGATGAGGATCATCTTGTCTAGAGAGGGTAGTGTGTGTGAGGAGGTAGTGGGAGCTCTGGCTGCAGGGCTGTGCAGGCTCAGCTGTGAGAGTGCAGGCAGCTCCTACAAGAGCCTCGTTATTGCAAGGTGAGCCTAACAAACCTGCTGTCAGATGATCTCTTGTCTCTTTAAAGCAAAGGTAAAGGATCTAAGAAAGCTCTTTCTTGCTCATTCTTTGGACAGAGACATTTAGATTCAGCGCCGCGGCTACTCAGACTACAAAGGCTACAAAGGTATTTTTATCTTAATTAGAAAGTTTTGCTGCCCTACTTTCTGGAGAGCCCTTGTCCAGCCAGCCTGTCATCTCAGCCATCACTCAGGCCCCCTCAGAACCAGACCAGCTGGTTTCAAAGCAGCCTTGGCACTGCACTACCCAAGGGCTCCCACACTCCGGACTGAGTGGGAGCATCAGCCCTCGGAGACCGCTTTGAGAAGGTCCTCGGCTGACACGAAGAGACCAGAGCAAAGCCCTGTGCCTCCCCTCGAGGCTGTGTCACCCTGCCACGGAGGGACAGGCTCGCTCCCCACTCTGTCAGCATATGCCAGCCAAGGCCTTGCCACTCGTTTCTCCGGGCTAGCGCAGGCAGAGCAGCCCAATTCATTGTGACAGAGCAGTTAAGTAAGTGGCACAGATTTCACATGTCAGCCCTTGCCTGCCTAATCCCAGACCTATCCCACAGCAAGTGACTGGTGAGGAGCTTCAGCAGCATGCACAGGCAGCACTTAGTATGCTTCAGAGCATGTGCTGCTAAACTCAGTGTTGTGCTGCTCTGTTTTCCACTGCCTGCATCCAAACTCGAAGGACTTCACATGCATGCAAACCTGGAGACAGGCTAGAACAAGCTTCCCAAAGTGTTGTCCTCTGCAACAGCTTAAATATATTTGTGTACACTGATCATGATATCTGTCAGGGGCAATTACATTTCAATTTTCCACAGTAATGTAGTTGGATTTTTTTTTTTTTTTAAATAAAAGGAAAAAACTATCTTCCTCATTGTCATGCCTTAGCCCTGCTTTCTGGAGTAGTTATGAAAAGAAAATTGTCAGCAGAGTTTCCTTAGCATTTCAGCAGGGGAAAATGTCAAGGCTTCAGTAGTTTGGTAAATATCTTTATTTAGCTGACTCCTGCTGTAGTGATATTTTTGGAGGCCTTGAAGGTGCTGGTAAGCCTTAACAACCTTAACCAGCCTCACCTGGTGCCTCCACCCACTCCAGCACACCTGGGAGCCCATTTAAGCTCACCCAGGGGGATTTGCTCCTTTTTGTGAGCTAAGCTGGAGGATGCTGGTCTTCAGCTGAGTGATGGACCCACTCACCCTGACCACGCACTGACTTTCAGCTTGACCTCCCTGTGATGCTGCCTTCTGACCTGGCCCCTATCTGCAGGTCTGCTTGCTCCTTTCACTCAGGTACTGGAGAGGGGCTGTGACTCCTGGGGGGCTTCACCCCACCATGGCAGTGGGGCATGATGTTCCTCTTGGAGCTTCTCCCATGGGGAAAGTGCAGGCCTTACTGCTCACTGGCAATATCCAGGGGCATCCTAATAACCCCTGTAGCACCACTCTGCTCCTGGGAAGGATGAGGTGCTGTTGCCCTCACTTTGCATGCAGGGGGAGTGAAGCACAGATCTCATGGGTGTGCCACTGGAGCTGGAGACGTGAGAGGGAAAGAATTAGAAGAAATGACTCATGGCAACTCCCTTGTACCAGTGGTAGTGGTACAACTGGTTCTGGCTTCTGGATACAGTTAAACCAAACATCTCATGAGTGCCAATTGCTATGTTGTTTATGGTAAATGGGATTGGGTAAATAAAGCAACTGCAAAGACTTCCAGTAAAAATGAAAGGTCAGGCTGTATGACAGAGTAGTAAAAGGATGTTTGCCTTGCCAGTGTCTCAAAGCTTCTGCAATGGGCATTCAGCTACCAGAACAATAGTTCTCATGGCATTTCCTTTGGTGAAAGAACAGATATGAAGGCAGATGCTTCACACATACACAGCTGATGTGAAAGTAAGCTTTGTTGGTGATACTGTAATATCCATGCTATAGGAATGGATGCTGAATTGTGTTAGCCAAAGATAAGCAACTGCTAGATTATATGATTATCAATGGATAAATCAGAAGAAGGTGAGAGTAACTTTTCCCTGTGACATGCACAGTGGGGTGCCAGCATGAGGCCATGGTTTTATACCTCTTGCTCTTAAAATCATCTACCAGTCAGTTGCTGAAGTACCTGAGTGTTCCTGTATTCACTGATGTAGTGTATTGAGAACATCCCTTTCTTTTTCTTTTACTGGGACACTGGCAGAGGACACAGAGAGGTACCACTGTGATTACCCTGCTGGCTGCTGCTGGAGAGGGGACACAGGGCTGGACAAGTGCTTGGTCTCAGTTAGAATGGCCATTTTTCTTACCAAAGAAGAGTTTGCTGCTGCTCTACATGTACTCTCAGTAAATCTGCAAACTAGTCTCAGTAAATCTACAAACTACCTTAACTACAGTTAAGGTATCAAACTTGTCATTTCTGGAGGAATGCATTTTTATGTGATGGTATAACCTGAAATCCCTGTTTTGCAGTCACCATGTCCACCATGAGAATAGATACTTTCAACTTTACTTATAGGCTCTTACATCCTCTTTCATCCAAATTCTTTCCCTCCTTTATGAGAGGAAAATGCTGCTCTTATAAAGTTACTGAAAAACTTGACTGTTTCTAGTGCTTCTAACATCTCAGCATAGGATATTTTAGGATTGAGGCCAAACATGGCCCAAAGGATGCTCATTTGTGCCTGATGCTATGGATAGAAAGCCTAGGGGAGTCTGCATCTTGTGTACCAGGATTATTTGTTTTGCTTGGATAGATAAGGGATTTTTGTGGACATAAACATTTTTCTTTAGTGTAAAGTTGCACTTCTACCAATGTTTCAAATCTGATTTACTGGTAGGTATGAACAAATATCTTGATTTTGCTAAAAAGTGACAAAAACTGCATCCAGAATTTCATCTCAGATTTTCCTGCGCACATTTCTGATTTTCTTCCTTGTTAATGGATTTAAGCAAGAGTGTCATGAAAGATCTTGCTGATATCATGTGCTTCCAACTCAAAAAGTTCAGAGACATCTTAAAAGTTTGTTGTTCTTCCATTTGTTGGACTCTGCTCAAGTCAGTAAGAGTTTTTCCTTAGCAAAAGAATATAAACTCTTGTTTTGACAGATACAAAAGCTTTCTCAGCCTTCAGGCTTGCCTATTGTAAAGCCCAATTGCATTAGGTAAATTAGCAGAGTTAAAAGAAAATAAGTATCACATTTTAAAGTACAAAGCAGAACAAAAGAATAAATTGTTACTTTGCATAAGTTAATATTTAAGGAGAACATCTCAGTCAAGGCAAAGCCATAATCGACACCAAAGCAGAATCTCCCTTAAACTTTTTAGTGAAGACATCAATAGAAGCCTTGTGCTTTTCTGAAATGTTTGTGTTTTGGTTGTGTTAATATTCTTTCCATGATGGTGTCTACGTGAGAATTGGAGATAAAATAAGACAGATGTACTGACCATGGTTACCAAGGGAGCAGTTTCCTTAGCAATGGCAAAGCAGTTGTCAAAGCAGTCAATGTTCCCTCTCTCTCTCACATGACTTGTTTTTACTAGTTTGCATAGCTTGGTTACACAAACAGCTCATCATAAACCTCTCCCAAATTTCCAGGCACAGGCAAACAAGGCCTAGGTGGGTCATTCATCAGCAGATCCCAACCTGGTTTCAGTTTAGTTTCTACCTGAACCTCTTCTTATTCTTTATCATTTTACATAAAACATTTGCCACCTAAAGAATATGAAAGTCATCCAAATGGAAACAGAACCACATAGTGCACATTCAGATAAAAAGATATGGAGGTGGGTGAGTAGCATAAAATTGCCACCTGTCCAAAGCACCAGTCCCTTCCTGTTAAGGATAAAGATGGCAGCTAAAATCATCCCATAAATAGGTCTTGTAACTGCCTCCATGAAATGGTTATTATCTGAGAATGGAAGGCAGTATGATCCCATCTTCCTCATTGAGGCTGAGGAGTGGATTAGGCTGCACTATAACACTTATCACTCTCTGTGGGTGCTTCTGGTGGTGGCCATAAGAGCGTGAGGTCCCTGGGCCACATCCAGAATGGCCCAGCTGAGGCCATTACCCAGCAGGCAGCCCCTCCACCCTCTCCACACCCTCACTCCCAAAGCACATCAGGCTCTCAGGGACAGCAAGGAGGCGAGATGGGTTTATGCTGCTGGATGGAAGGTATCAGCTCTAAAAGAATGGTTGATCTTGTAAACCACTTGGAAAACCCTGCTATGTGTAGCTCTAGGCACAGTGACTACCAAACCCAAAGTTATTCAACCTGAGTAGAAAACTCTTTCCCATTCTGTATTTAAGTTAAGCAGTTAGTTTTAACCAAAATGTGATTAAAAGTGTTGAGTCAGTAGCCCAATAATGCAGGGACAGATCTGTGCTGTAGTGCTGGCTGCAAGAGGCACAGTCTTCTGGGAACAAGTGTTTTCCTGCCTCTGTTTCCAAACAAGGGCTAAACTGTTTCATATCAAATATCTCTATATTCCTATATGAAGACATTTCCAGGGAATTCCTAGCTGTAACCTATCAAGGGACACTTTTAAAAAGTCATAAATGCTTCTATGAAAAGCAATATTAATATAACCCAGTACTATCAAGTGGAGTGCCACATACAGAGAAAATACTGACTAGGCCACTCCTGAATTAATTCTGGGTGCAAAAATGCCATCTTGATGTCATCGCTATGATCTGCCATTTAAAAACATTTGTTATCAAATAGCACCTGAGAATGTTCTGATAATTCAGCTACTCTGTGTGTATTCTTTTCCGACCCATGGCTAAAACTCATTCATACTCATTTTCCAACTCATCCTTATTTCCTGCTACAACAAGTATGGATTTTTGTTCAGGTTGACTGGAATTCAATTAGACACTGATAAAGAGAAGGGAAAGTGTGGGGTGTGTGCACAGAGAGCAGCTTGGTGCCATGGGGTAGGGTACAACTACATCTGTGCTCCTCCTTGAGGCTTTCACTCCATGACTATAATGCTCATGCTGCACTGCTCCAGGCAAAGTTAGGAGTTTTCTCGGGCTTTGTTTACCAATTCCTCTAGCAGGAATCTGACACCTTAGACAGGGAGGCACAGAGCAAGCTGGGAATGCAGTATCAGGTAGAATTGCTGCTGGCCTCTGATGTGACTCCTGTGTCCCTGCTTACACCTCCTGGGCAGTGAGGGGGAGCAGGCAGAGGGATAGGAGCACTGTGCCATCTATGAATGCTGTAGCAAAATCTGTCTCTCATCTGCTTCATTAGGAAAGACGCATGGAAAGGGAGGAAAAAGGCTGTGCCATGTTTCTTAGTTATTTCCTTTATTCCACAGCAAGGCAGCTTCAGATTCAGTGAATCTCACAGTCCTTGAACTCAATAAATCAACACAATCTCTGTGAAAACCAGTATTTTTGTGTCAAGAAACATAGGGACAAAAGAGGAAGGAAAGATTAAAGCTACATAAAATTAAATCATGTTCAAAAATTAGACACTACTTCCTTTAGAGGAAATAGTGAAAGCTGGTTTTTTCTGCTGTGCACAAAATATAAATGTGCAGCTTGCTTTTTAAAGTTTTTGGGAATGGGGGAAGGAAAGCTCCAGGAGGGAAGAGTGAGCAGTGGCAGCCATCCAGCTGATGGAAGAAGGCAGCAACAGGGAGGGACTCAGATTGCTTTGCAAAAGAGGAAGTTTGCAGTTTTACTTGTAGGAGGAGCACACCCTGAGGCCAGCCACAGCCCTGAGTCATGTCAAAATCCCACAGCATGTATGGCCACAGTTCCATCCCCTCCACAGCCCTGTTACCTCAAACCTCAAAGACAAGCTGATGAAAAGGTGGAGATGTGAGTCACTTGGGTGTGCAGTTTTGCCAGGACAATGTTTGGTCTCCATGTCCCAGCCCCAACCCTGCCAGTCCCTAATTCAGCAACCCCCAATTACCAAAGTGGCAGCTGTGCTGTTCACTTGCCTCTGGTTGAGCTGATTTTTTTTACCATTATGGTCCCAACCACCTGCTGTGCATTTGATGTAACTTTTCAATTAACATTCCCTAAGGATTTGTAGCCTTCCGTGTGCACTGCAGCCCCAGCCATTCCCACACCCAGCACCCTGGGCCGTGTAAACCTGCACAAACACATTGGGCTCAGATTTAATGGCACCCACCTAAATCCCTCTGGTTAGAGGCATGTAAACATGCTTGGAAAGTCTGTGCAGAAGAGAGACCTAAATGCAGGAGCAAAGTGTTATTGAATGTGACTAGTGCCACTCACACAGACAGGCACAGGATTCCAGCCTGGCAAATGAAGGTGGATACGATAACTGCACCAGGCAGGAGCAGAAGCAAAGCTGTCCTTCTCGATATCAGGGGACCACAAACAGTCCAGGAGCAGAGTAAGTTTTGCTGACAGGTTACATAAGAATAAACAAAACTAAAGCAATAAGAGTCAAAAAGAAAAACCAGGCCATTTGCACCACACTGAGATGGTTTTCAGATCTGACATCTCAGCTGAATACAACTCGTGTTCAATTGCCTGAAGTCTTGCTGGAAATCTTTGCATGGCTCAGTTTCGTGGTGTTTGCTCTTTTACTTGCATCTTTATTTGCAGCTCACAAAAGAAAACTCTTTGTTGTTCTTTGTGGGCTCAAGTGAATGTAATATTTGGTAATTATCTTCAGTAGGGTTTTTTCAGGGGGGATCTTCAGTAGGGTTTTTGGATACGAGCCAAAAGACCCGTTTCAGAGGGAGTTTCATTTGTGTGCTCACTCCAGAGCTGAGTGCTCATCAAAAGGGTTTGAAAGCGTTTGGGTTTAGTGTTTTGGTTTCACTGGTTGTGTGACATTGGGTGTAAAAGCTGAGAATGCCAGCCTGTTGCAAGAACAGAATTCAGCAGAAACAACTAGAATGAAGAGATCTCTTCGGTAAATTATTGTCAGAAATGGGAGGGATAAACTGAAATGTGAGAATTAAAACTCTTAAAAACAGAAAGGATGA